>NC_059134.1:82617012-85117012 GCF_020740605.2 Lemur catta | reverse complement strand
ACAATATCCATTTCTCAGTAGTGGAGTGTGGAGTTGGATCTGTTCTCAAATAAGGAACAATGGACTGAGTGTGCGCTGAAGGTGGCCGTGGGGCAGATGGGGAGAGAGTGGGTGGAGGAAGAAGGCGAAAAAGCATGTCTCTTCTGTGTTAAAGTCCAAGGAGGTATTTGAGTCCAGAGATCTCATCTGGACTTCTCTGCAGATCTTATTCAACCCCTGTTACTGTATTTTGCCCTAGCACTTAATGCAATCTACCAGTTTGTACTGAACAGCTATTAGGTGCCTAGCATGGTGAGTGCCATTATATGGAGGATTCAGGCAAAGGCAGGACGTGATCCTTGCTTGGACGTCATGATTTAAAAGTCAACCAGATGAGTCACTGACTCAGGAAGAAACCATGCTCAGCAATATATCTAACATTTTACACATTGAGCAGGAGCTAACCTTTCTTCCAAGGCACTTGGGATGAAGAGTTTTTACCTCGGTTGCTAAGGAGTCAAGTGATGTCGAGGATCTGGCAGCCAGTGTCCCACACCGTTACCACTTCCGGGCTGTCCAGGAGATGTGGAGCTGCTGGAATGACTCCAGGAAGTACATAAGTCAAGTCATGACCACTCGTGGTCATTAGAAGCCATAGTTGCTTTTGGCAAGGTCACTAGACATTAGTTGGACTTCTGGTGGACTTTAGGCTAAGGAGTTCTATAATCCTATCCATGTGCTTTGTTTCGGTTTCTGTCTAAATCCATGTCTATAGGAGGAGCCACTTACCCAGTGCTCAAGCTGAGAAGATTCCTGCCACCTGCTGCCAGTTCCTGTAGACTGGGATCCCTATAGTACCTCCACATCATTAGTCTCAGCAATTCTCATCAAGTACCTAATATGTCCTGGGCACAGGGGTAGATATATGGTCCTTCCTTCAGAGTCTAAAGTCTAGTGGGGAAGGCATTTAGACCTTAAGCAAACCATATGATTGTGATGAAATGTGCAATGTAAGATCCTAGAGGCATGAAAAGTGCATTCGGGGTTCAGGAAAAGATTATTCAAAGGGACAACATCAAAGAGTCAATTAAGACTTCAGGTTCTAATGTGAAAAGTAATATAGTCCCCAAACACCATGCACTGCATCTGCCTATTAAAAAGGCGGAGTGGGAGTGGATGATGACAGCGGACACCTTCCACTTGTGCACTATGCCCTGTGAGCACAAAGCACTGTGAACCAACCCGGTTCTGTAAGCTGCCGGTGCAAGAAATGCACATTCTTCTCCTGTGAAGAGCAAGGGATGGCACAAGTCCTCTGGGAGGCCTTGAAATGCCTCCCTGGGCAATGGAAGCCATTTAGACACCATGTTGCTGAGCCTTTTAAATGGCTTATTGGCTAAGAAGAGAAAAATGTTGCTTTAGTCTGTGTCTGTCTAGGACCTCCCTCAAAGCAGGAAGAAACGAGGAAGGCTGGCGCAGAAGACACCTGCCTACGTCTCAGCAAGGGGGTGCTGAGGAGTCAGGAGCTGGCTGAGCGCGCTGCCTCTGAACAGATTTCTAGAAGGAGCAGAGGAGCGAGTGTTGACGGGGAACTCTCAGCATCTGCCACCTTGCCTCTCAGGCTCTCTGTAAACGTCTAATAAGACGTTTGGGGGCCAAAGATAGATATATTACATATATTTACTTCTAGCTCCATAATTTAGTTTGCCTGTCTGTTTTTTAACTTTTTACTCCAGTATGGCACTCTTACAAAAAAGCACAGAAATCTTATGTGAACAGCATGATTAATTTTCACAAACTGAACACACATGTGCAATGAGCATCTGGATTAAAAAGAAATAAGAAAGAAAATTGCTAGCATTCAAGAAACCCTGCTGAGCCCCCAGAATTTCAAATGCACTTGACTCCAGGACTGCCCGGGCAATGAATGGTGTGCACCTGGCAAAGTTTGTGTCAAATATTTTGGCATCCTCTCCTTTTGTGTGGCTTCTGGGTGTGGTTCCGACCAGGACCCATGTCAAGGTGTTCCCCCCGGAAATTCCTATTTTCAGGGAGAGACTGAGAATCTCCTTTCTACTGGGGTGGCAGTGAACGGGTCGCTTTTTCCATGTACTTTTGGCTTAAATCTGGGTTTCCTGCTTGGATGCAAAGGGACAGGTCTTTCAAGGAGGAGTTTTAGACTTCTGAGAGCCAGAAGTGGGTGACTTTGAAGGTCTCTTGGGAAACTTTGAGGAAGCCCTTAAGCATCATCTGGCAAAAGCATAGTGTGGCACTTCCAACCCTGCCGTGGGAAATCTCACCATCCGCATGGCCGCGATAGTGACTCGCCTTCTTGCTTGAGGTTGTTGCTGTGTTGTGAGGGTGGCTGCTCAGTCTAGGAAAGAGACGAAAGACACACAGACAGACCACGCTGGAGAAAAGCAATTATAAGGTGTGACCAAAATTCCCAGAAAGTCCCAGCTACTGTATACAGCACGTGGCCCGTTTCTGCCAGGTGCCTGAGGTGCTGCCGCTTACCAATCCACTTGCTAGTCACCAGCCCAGCCACTCCCCTGTCTGGGAGACTGATTGGGAAGGCTCAGCTTGGGAAGGTTCAGGGTCCAGAAAAAGAACCTCCAGGGCCTGACGGGCCAATCTGGGGCTCTGTTTACCAAATGTGTCCCTCAAGGTCAGGATCCATGGAGTCTTGGAAAGGGAACGAATGCTCATTCGCTCTGTGGGAAGGACGACATTTTGGAAGGCCCAAATTTAGAGATGTTGATGCTTGGCAGTTGGGTCCTAAGAGACCCTTCAGGGACCAGGGCATCTTCCTGGGTCCTCATCAGTTTCCCCCAAAGGCCCTGTTGGCTGAGCCTACCTGGCTCATGGTTCTATATACGTCCCCCCACCCCCCACTCAGAGTGCTGGGAGCACCGGGGCCACCACGCCTTGGCAGGGCACCTGGATCAAAGCTGCCAGCAGAGCAGGGCCAGCCCTGCTGCGGTGCTAAGCTGCCCCTTCCCCCTGCCTACTGGTTCTTCTAATGCAAACATTCCCTGCTTCTGGCAGGACAAGGACTTTCCCATGTGAAGCCATTTCTTGTCTTCTCAGATTTCTTAGGCTTCCGGATCACTGCCCCCTAGAACCTATGACCACAACGTATTTTTTATCTACTCATTAGTTCATTCATTCATTCAACGTACACTAATTCAGCATCTACTAGGAGGATGCTAGGTGTGGGGGAGACAGAGTCAAACAAGATGCATTCTTCCCTTCAAAGAGACTATGTTCTAGTGGGCAAAACAGACATGTAAACTGTGAGAAATGCCTGCGGAGCACTGGGGATATGGTCACCTGCAGAGGGAGCATCTATCTAAAAAGCAAATCTGGGAGTCAACAAAGCCTTCCCGAGGGAAGTCATGTTTGAGTCGTCTTGAAGGAGAAGTACAAGTTGGTCTGAGAAGGCTGGGCTGGAGGGTGGGGCAGGGAGGACTTCTCAGCCGGTGGAGACAGTTTGCTTCAAGGCCAACCGCCTTATTCATCTGGAAAGGGGGCCAAGTTCCCTGTGGCTCAAAACCCAGAGTGCACACTGTGTGAATCTCCCCCAATTTATTAGACTTGTCTGAAGTTTTCAAATTTTCTTCGTGTTGTTCCAGGAACCAGAGGCGGGTAGCAATTACTTAAGAATTAACATGACTTTAGGGACTGGGTGGCCGGTGTATTGCTGGGCCATGGCATAATCTCTATTTTTAGGAGACATTCCCAATAAGGGATGATCAAACACCCCACCCCAGTCTCTCGCCAGGTTCACTGTTTCTTGTCTTATTTCTGGTTCGGGTGGAGAACCTATCCGGAAACGGGCAAAGCTGTTTGGTCAGAGCTGGCTTATGTCTCCACCCTGGGGAGGATTTCACAAAAGTCTAGAGGTTTTTGTACTTCAGGTTGTATTCCTGGCGTTGAGAGTCATTCCACTGTAGCAGGGCTCATGGCAGCGGGAGCTTCCCAGGCCCCCCCACACTCTGGCCCTTCTGGGACTTTTCCTTTATGAAAAGCACAAGTACCAATTTATTGGCAAAGAGATTTACTAAGACTCAACTGTTAATGGACATTTTGCAGCATTTGAAGCATTTCAGACAAAGAAAGGAAACTAAACTTGAGTATCTATTATGTATCAGATACTCTGTGGGTAGTTTCATAAATATTCTCTCATTAGGGCTCTCTAATGACCCATTGAGTTGGGTGGTATTGTCCAAAAGACTAAATGTCTTGTCCCAGCCACAGCTAGAAAAGGGAGATTTTCCACCAAGAATCCAGTGGCCATGTAATTATATAATTGCATTCCACCAAGCTGCCTTCTGGAAGTTGCTAATCAAAGCTGGTGTTTTAACATCTGCTTCTGGGCAGAACAAATAAAATTTTTATTCATCCCTTCAGAATTTTGTCTCCTACTGCTTCCTCTTTGCTCCTTGGGTGAGGACACCCAAAGCCCAACTTGCCATTCATGTCGTTAACTGGGTTGGGCCACTGGGCCTGGGAAGTGATTCGGAAAGAAGATTCTTTTCCCTCAATTTCTCGTCTTTTCTGGGAGTGCCACCTCCAGTTCCACAGGAGTTGACTGTAACTGATGTAGGTGGTGTGTTTGGCAAGTGGCTGGTCCCAATGCCAGTTTGCCTGTTTGACTGGGTTCCCACGGCATTGACCTGCCCATCTTAGAAATCTAGACTGAGAATGGGCCAGGGTGGATGAGGGTTGGAAGATGCCCATGTCTGCATTGTGTACTGAATTTGACCCCAATCCAGCTTCCGTGGCCCTAGAGAAACATGCTTCTGTAGCAGAGAGACAACGGTGAAAGCAGAGGTAAAGACACAGAGAAACGGTTGTGGTTTGGTTGTTACTGGCTTGTCCCTTGTCTGGCTTTCCCTGCGAGGGTTGTGATGCAGCCACCGGGCTGTCCCTTCATGGTCAATGAAATGACTTGCTTCACGGTAAACTCCAAACTTACTCAGTCCTGGGCCCCTAGAATGGAATCCACATTTCTGGAACTGAGTGCTCTTAATATCCTTTTCCTCACCTGGAGAGTTAGAGAATCACAGAATTTTAGAATGTTAACACATTTCCAATCCAACCCTCCTATTTTGCAGATTAAGAGACTAAGACCTAAAAAATAAAAATAGGCAAAAATTGATACCTAAACTCTATTGGTACCTTACATTAAAGAGTGTGTTTTTACCATTTCTTAGCATTTCACCCGATTGTCTGTTGATCACGGGCAAGTAACTTTACATTCGTTTTACCCTCATCCTATTCCTGACACACCCAGTTAGCAGCAGCCCTGGAATTAGAATGCAGACCTCTTGACTTCCAAGCTCATCAGTCTCATCTTGCACACTAGGTCCAATCCTGTCACAGTTGCATGATATCTGTAAACAGGGCCTTTTAGCCAGATTCTTGGATGTCCAGGAAGAAGCTACAGAGAAGATGTATAGTTTGTGAAGTCTGGAGTGCTCACTGGCAAGACCCTTCCAGAAAGGACTTTTGTGATCTAGCAAATGGACACAGTGAGGACACAGTGAACAGAAGACAGGAATGAAGGGGACTCTGGAGGCTGTGATCCTCTAGGTTTCATGCACAGGATCTGTGAGGATCCAGGATCTGTCATCAGAGAGTGACTGACATCTCAGTCCATAAGCATCTTTGACACAATTAAGCCGGGTGTTACAGAACCCAGCAGGGATGGACAGTCCTGCAGGCTGTTGGAAATGCCAGGCTGTCTTACAGTTCCAGCCCCTTTCACAGCAAGGGTGGTGTTCTTTAGGGAGCTGGGCAAATCCCGGATGTGGACAACGATGGAATCACCATGTCATGGTGCTCGGTGCTCAGAGCTGACACCACTGGTATTTCCAGCATCCTTATCGAACCACATCAGCTGTCTTGGGGAAAGGCCCCTCAACAGGTGCTGTTTTTGTTGATGAGGGTTAGTCTTAGGCAGCAGTGGGGCCGATGGGGAAAGCCCTCAGACCTCATGTCCTCCTGGAGAAACACTCCAGTTCCTTTTTGGCTCCCTAGGGGAATGTTCTTTTGCCACCTCATTGAACCAGTGAAGGAGGAAAAAAGAATTTGGTGCCAGGTAAGATGACACTGAAGTGTGCAGCAGGAAATCTGAATCCAACACCACATCTAATGAGCCTATTATTAGAGGCTCTTGGCAGAGTGAGGGAAAGCAAATGCTAATGAAAAGCAGGTTCTGAGAATAGTTTGAAACTTAGCATTAGCCCCATTACATGTTCCCTTTTGAGTCCCAGAGGATGATTTGCACGATAAGCTGAGCTTGCTGTTAAAATAAGACTCACGTGGATTTGCATGAGAAAGAACTGGGCAGCGATTGCAAAAATTAACAGCTGTTTAAATAATTCAATGGAGAGACTAAGACCGAAGGAAATTATAGACTCATTGTTAAAGTTTTTAATTATTCCAACAGCTGTCTCATCACATGGCCTTACTTTGTTGGGCAGTGGAGGCCCCTTGAAAGATCAGATTTAGTCGGTTCACTGAAACCTCCAACATTAAGGAATTGCAGTGCTAAATCCTTCAGCTAGGAGGCACTCAGGTAGAAATCAAGGTGGTCAGCAGTGTGGCAGAGCATTTGCCTTGATGGATTTGCTATGCCCAAGCCCCCCCTGGGCTTTCAAACTCTTTGTTGCTTTGTTCCGCCCGCACAGCCACAAGATGTAGGAAGGGAGTATTAATAAGGAGGTGAGTGTGCCACACTTGAAATCACTGTGTTTATCCAGCGGACTTACCGGACCAGGTCTGGTGCTTTCTGCTCGTTGCCTTGGAAACAAACCCACAGCCTGTTGAGACCTCAGGTTTTCCTCCTGTGTGCAACTCACTTCTTCCTGGTAACCACTTCTCTTGCTAGGAGCTGGGATAGTTGTTGAAACCCCATCATATTCATGGTAGTAATAGGGCCCAGCATTACGTATTTGGCATTCATTTGAATCCATGTGAAAACCAACACGTGGACACCAGAGGTTGCATCTGGTGGGAGATTTAGGCTCTGGGTGGCTACACAGATTTACAAATTGTGTATGTTGCATTTATTTGCTAAGCTCTAGACAAATTGCATAATTAATCTAAGGAGACCCCCTCATTTCCTCCAGGTTTCTGTTCAAATGTCCCCTCCTCCCAGAAGCCTACCCTGGCCACAAGATTGCACTGTGCCTCCCCACACACCATCCTCATCTCCTTCTCCTAGCACTCAGCACCACTTGAAATATATTTATCCACTTCTTTGTTCTCTCACTAAAATGTACACTCCATGAGATCAAGGGCTTTGTCTTTTTTGTTTATTGCGATACCTTAGCACCTAGAACAGTGTGGAGCCTGTTAACAGGTGCCCAGTAGAGATTTGTGGAATCAACTAAAGCATGGCCAGAGGCTTGCGAAGAGGCATGCTGCCAGCCAGTCTGTATGAGGGCCGCATTCCCAGGAGCAAGCAAGAGGCCTTTGCAGTCCTTAATTTCTTTTAGCAAACTTTTGTCAAGTACTTGGTAGTAGGTGTTAAAGATTGTCACCCTGTTCTCCCAGGGCTCACAGGATGGTAGAGAATGTAGACATTTAAATCAAATCCACCCTTTAAGGTTCGACTCAGGTATCAGCCCCTTCTGGGAGCCCCTCTCGAACATCTCTTCCTCTTACCCAAACCTGGGTTAGGCACTGTTCGTGCGATTTCCCATAGCATCCTGTGCAGAGCTTGGTCATGGCCCATACTTAAAGCAGACAATTACAGTGCAATGTGCCTTGTTTCCTCCTTTAGTGAAGGCTCCTTAAGAGTAAGGACAGTACCATACTCATTATTGAGTATAGTGTCTGACACATAGACAGTACTCAAGAAATGCACGTCATCCCTTCAATTGCCACGGTTACCATATACATTCATAATCAGTATTTGTATAGCTGTGTGGGAACACATTTAAAAAATGTATCTGTTATTCTAAAGGTATACAGGCTTAGAAGCAGCTCTATATTACATTATATGACATTCTATAATGTTATATTCCATAGTAGTCCCCATTTCAGGCTCTCTTGGTGTTCTGGGAGATGCAGTGGTTAGTTAGACTACTACAGAATTTTACATAGAGTTCTTGGGAAACTCCCTGTGTCTCCAGCTGCAAGCTGGAGTCTCTGATTTACTTTAAACATTACATTCTATGGGCAAGTGTCAGGAACTCTTACAAGCCTGGAGTATCTGTCTAATTCCAAGACGGCAAGTCACAGAAATTCTCTCAATAAATACTTGTGTGTTTCTGACATTTTGATGCTGCCACTTTGATGTGGCTGTTTTGATTCAGGGCTTTAGGGACATTTTGTCATAGCCTACAAAACAAGCCATTAACCATGTATCAGTTTTGTACAACTAAGAAATGTGTGCAGCAGGCATCCAACCACCTCGCCGGGTTGAGTGTGTATATTAACCTAATGTTTGTGTGTTTTCACTTTGACATGACTGTTTTGATGCCCGACACTTTCATTACATCATCTGGATCTTGCCAGAATGTTTGCTTTAAATACTTGTTAGTCTTACTTGAATACCATTATGTGCCTGATTCTAATTTCAACGGCAGAAGGGATTCAAATGTAGCAGAAGACAAGGAGATTAACAATCTCGAGGGGACTGCAGAGTTTTGCCAAGGGCTGGCTCAGGAAATACATTCACCCTTGCCGAAGCCATATTACCTCTGTTCTTTGTTCGCCATTTCCCAGTTTAGAGCTTCAGATGACTGGCTGGAGAAATGTTTAAAAATGTAAAAAGATCCCAGTGCAAACACAGAAATATGGTCTATCCATGTTAAAAAGATCATTTTGATCATTTTCCCCTGCTGTGCTGTAAAAAGAACTTTTCTGTCTGTTCCACTTGGTGGCGGGAGGAAGTGGTATTTGTTGCTCACTGATCAGAAAGGCCCTTGAACGCGTGCTGGCAGGAGTCATGGCCTATTTTCTTTTTCAGATGGTCAGAGTGGTCATTTGTGCACACAAATGTCAGGAAAGCAGAAGTTGCCTCAAAAATTAACTAGATGAGTAGAAAATTAGGCCATTAAGGGGAGAGTAAGAAGCTTATATTTTGACCAATATTTTCATCTGAGTATTTCACCAGACCCTACATTATTCCCAATTTTAAAATAATCTGTTAGTAAGTATGTTAATCAGCTTGTTATGAAAAAGCAAGTAGTTGTATTTGGGTCCAGGTCTTAACTCTGAGACTGGAAGTCAAGTTCTTGGGGTCTTGTTGGAATGGCTGTGTGAGTGGGTAAGCGCCGTTTACTAAATGTCACCCTTGCCATGAAGTTGACAAGTGTTATGTGTCTCTTCTTCGTGTTCCCCAGAGAAAGGAACTACCTGTGTCAGGTGTCATGCTAGCACACTTCTGTTTAATTTACACGAGGTAGGTAGCTGGCTCTTTTTTTACGCACCACACAGCCAGGAAGTGATGGAGTCAGGAGGTGAAGCCAAGGCTCTCTGACTTTAAACCCCATATTACCCCTGTTACAACCAGGGATTCCAAACCACTGGTCTACAAATGGGGGTTAGTTCCAAGCACAGGTTTCTCCTGTCTGGAGTGAGAATGTCTGGATAAGGGGAACACCCTCGTGTCTTGGAAGGTGCTGTCATCCATTCAGAGATGGTGGACTCCCTTTCTCGTTATTAAAGCCTTTTTCTTTCTTTTATCAAGTGATGGCGATTGTAAATGGCAGCTACAAAAATGTCCTAAGATGTCAGAGTAAACAATTAAGCCTCCTTAGGGCAATTTCCAAGCTTAAATTTGGAATCTTACTGGCCTGGGAAAGGAAAAAGCTGGGAAAGGGGCAGGGTACCCACTACCCTGACGAGGGTTCCACTCGGCAGACCCCGGGATGGCTTAGGTTCATCTGGGGTTCATCCAGAAAAGGGCTGGGCTGCACCTACAGATGAAGGTGATCAAAATGCTTCTTACGGCCATACTTCTTTGACTCTGAGTGATACTGGCTCTTGGGCAGTTTGGCAGAGTCCTGGTAATGCAAGTGACCTTTTCAAAACCACAACAGACTGAATTTTTTTTTTTTTTTTTTTTTTTACTAGATGAACCATCTTTTCCACAAGAGAGGTTAAACTTGGATTATCAGCTTTTGTGAGCTTTATTTGTCACAGGGTGGGGAAGGCTTGAGCTTGGAGGCATTTTAATTTTGATGTAACTCAGGCCTGACTCTCCTGAAGAAGCTACCTTTTTGCTATTGTTACAAGAACAATAGGGCTCAGGTTTTGGAGCCAGAAATATCTGCATTTGAATCTCCATTTCTTTTAGCCTTTGCTAAAAGACAAGGCTTAAGTAAAGGCGCTGTAACAAAGGACAAGGACACTTCCCTCCCGGGGTTACTGTGGGGGGCAACTCTGGGGAAGATCCTACCGCTGCAGGGGAGGTTCCTTGTCCTTACTGCGAGGATCCGAGGTAATGGGGATGAAAGCACCTGACGGGTCAGTGTTCACTGGGTCCTGCCATCCTGCTTATAGGTGAACTAGAAATCCGGGTGCCCTGAGACACTCTTGTTTTTATTTCCCTGCTAATGGTTCCAGATTCCACCTGTGCCTGGGGAGGCTCCTACTCCCTGAGTCCCTGAAGCTGCACAGGGGAGGCGCCCAGTGTCTCTAACCTCTGCCTTCACTTCTGTTTCAGTGCCAACAATATGCCCAAGCAGGTGGAAGTGCGAATGCACGACAGCCACCTCACCTCGGAGGAGCCCAAGCACCGGCATCTGGGCCTGCGCTTGTGCAAAAAGCTGGGGAAGAATCTCCTGCTCACCCTGACGGTGTTTGGTAGGTGCCTGACGCCCCCCAACTCCCTTCCCGTCTCCTGGCTCTCGGGGGGAGCTGGTCCTGGCAGCCAGCCCTCCAACCCCACGGGAAGCCACACGCTCTGCCTGAGGCCCTGGCTGCCTGGTCATCGCTGCTTCCGTGGTGGAATCTTCCCCCTTCACCTGCTCTAGCTGTTTGTTCTCCTCCTTTGGATTCTCGTGGTTCTCAAATTTTATGCTTAGAAGTTTCCTGTAAGTGTGTCAGCATGCAGATTCCCAGGCCATACTCACAGAGACTTTGCTTTGGGCCTTCTGAAGTGAGACCCTGGAATCTGCATCTTAGCAAACCTTCTAGGTGATTCCAAAGCAGGTGGTCAGTGGACCACATTTAGGAAACTACCTGCATCAAGGTAAGATGCACAAGTTGCAGAAAACCCCACTAAAATGGCTCCCAGGGTCGGACCTTCTCCAGATGTGTCATGTGTCTTTGGATTAGCTGGGCACGTTAGCTAATGAGGTCACTGTGGAAGAGGCTTGTGCCGGTGCCTTGGTCGGGTCCAGCTCCAACCTGCAAGTCTTCTTCCCCTCTTTCCGGCCTCACCCAGGCTCTGGTTGCTCTTGGGCTGTGGATGCAATCTCAGTCTCAGGTTTTCCACCAGGGTTTATTGAAAACAGGGCAAGGTGCAGTTTCTTGTAATGACAACCACACCATTTCCTTTCTCAATCCCTGTCTTCCTCTTCAGCTCTCACGTGGGCTGCACAGAGAAGCGATGAACAACTCCTCTTCCTCACCCGCCTGCACACACCTGCCTGCACACACCCGCCTGTACACTCTCCATCCCCTGCCTCTGCTCTGAGCCAGACATCTTGATGCTGGAGCCCCAGGGTAGGACCAGCAGCTGCCACAGCTCAGCTCACCTGATAAGAAACCACAGGCATGCTGGGGGTTTTCAAGGGTTTATTCCATGTAAGCAGATCTCATTCATCACAGGACTTGAGGAAATTGAACAGTACGATTTTCACCTGTAGAAGAAAGCAAGCTCAGGCTTTACTCCTTCCACAACCCCAGAAATTAACACCATAACCCAGGTCCCTAGGAACTGCCTCCCTCCCTATGGCCAATGGTGCTGTGACCAGACTTGTGGTTTCCCCAAGGGCCTTTTATGTCAGCCGCCTGTTTGCAGAGATCTGAAGTTTTCCTCATGGGATCTTTGAGTTTGTAAAGTGAAAGGTTCCTGCCAGCATCTCTGCCTAAATTGTTTCCTCCCAAATTACGTAGTTTTAGAGCTTCTCCTCGAGCTCCTATAAGATCAGTGATCTAAAGACTATATACAAGGACACAGTAGTCAAGGACGAGCATTGAGGATGAAGCCAAAGAAAGTAAATGGGAAGAAAAAAAAATGGAACTCACACTCGCTTGGCCAATCCTTTTCTCTGGCCTCCAGTTAAAATGACAAGACATGCATTGAATGCCATGCCACATGGGCAGGCCTGGGCTGGGCGGAGAAGCAACAGCTGGCGCTGTGGGTTATTTCTACTGACAGTTCTGGCTCCAAGTAGACAATATCCTCCAAGAAGCTGGAGTCAAGTGGCCAGGGCCTTGAGAGGGATCTCCCTGGCGCTCCTGGTGCTGCCTTTTAGAATAGTTGGAGGTACAGAATGTTCTCTTGCTAGTCATCAAAATCAGCATCATTTATCTAATGTTGTTCTTGTTACATGTTATTCATCATCCAATAATGCGGAAGCAGGAGAAAGGTCAATGTCACTGAAATCAGTCCTTAGAGCTATTCATCTGACTAGGGCAGAAAATCAATTCGGATTTTCCCCATCCTTTTTAGGTGTCATCCTGGGGGCGGTATGTGGAGGGCTTCTTCGCTTGGCAACTCCCCTCCACCCTGATGTGGTTATGTTAATATCCTTCCCGGGAGACATACTCATGAGGATGCTAAAAATGCTCATCCTCCCTCTGATCATCTCCAGCTTAATCACAGGTAAGACCACCTTCCTGGTGCCTGGCTAATAACTGCAGAATCTCAAGGCAGTTGAGTGAATGTGGTCATCTATGTCATTTCATTTCTGAGCCTTGGTGTTCCTGTCTCTAAAATGGGGATAATCAACGCCAAAGAAAAAAAGCTTGCCATCCATTGGCTTCTCTCTCTGACAACCAAAGACAAAAAGGAAACATAGTCCCCTGTTACAAGTGATGATACCTCTAGTGATTTTAATTTTTAATGTATACTTTTCTCAGTTTTCTAAATTATACTTGTTTTCAGAAGCATAAAAAGGTAAAACATGGAAAAAGAAACCATCTTTACTGTGTAATTGGGCGTAGAGAAAGGTTGGCATAAATAAAATAAATGAAATGGTACATATGAAAGCCCTCTGAGTTTTTCAAAACAAAGCTCCCCTTAGTGTGTGGCATCACACTCACTTATTTTTGGCTAAAAGAATTAATTATTTTATTTGAAAAAATTTTTATCCCCCTCCATGGGCTTATACTGGTAGTTCCCTCCTTACCAGATAACATTGCTCAAACAGGGTATCGATTGGTGTCATTTAGAGAGTAGGGTCTGAGTGAAGGGTGGGAAGCTGGGCTTTGGTCCATATTTGGGTGCCAACCAGAGAGATGACCTTGACAGGTTGCCCCTCTGGACTGACCACTTTGTGAAGAAAGTGAAGCTCCAGTAACCCCAAGAGATTCAGATGCTACGCTGGATTGTCACAAAGCCTCAGCGGGTTGACCAGTGACCCGAGTGACCTGAAATGCTGGGACTCAGGATCAGGCACTCAGGGGTTAAATGGAATCTTATCATTCAGCCCTAGATTGAGTGAAGCTGCGCTTTACCCTGAATGCTCCCTTCCAAACCAGACAGAATGTTCTCCAAGCCTGTTTAACAGATTGCACGTTGGCCAGCCTGGTAAGGAAGTTAGCTCCCAATGGCTAGAATTAGACTTCTGGCTGAAAAGAAAAGTAGGTCATATACAGGCTAGCTTAATTCAGTGATGCTCACGTCAATAACCTCCTCTCCCATGGCAAAAAGGACTGGTCTCCAGAAAGCGGTTCAATCTCTCTGTCTACTAAAAGCAGGAACTGAAACCAGGAAGTGGACAAATTGAAGAAACAACTGGAAAAAAAAACCCAATGGAGGCTGGAGTTTTTGTGACTTGCTTGGAATTTCCTCTCACTCCCTCAGTAGAGATGAAGTGCCCACCGCCGGCCGGGTGCTTTACGGGGTGGTCTCTAATTCCCATGTGAGGCTGGGAAATGTGTGTCTTCATTATGTTTCAGCTCAGGGAGATGAGAGGGCTGTGCTCACTCATCACTCTTAGATTCTCGATTTCAGTGTCTTGTAATGTATTCGAAAGACATTTCGAGCATGACATAGAGCTACCAGCTTTTTATTTTCCCAAGTGAGGACATTTAAAAAAAGATAACAGACAAGAAAAAACTAGCACGTACCGGCACCATCACTTCATAAAAGAAAGGATACCTTAGGACCAAAACAGCAAACAGGATGTAATCTCAGAATTTAAAATGGAATATCTCCGACTGTATTTGAACTTGCTATTGCAGACTGACAAAAAAAGTTGTCACAGACCGCTTGTAAACTCTGAACCTGGCAATCTCCAACTCTTCGCAGTTCTCTAGAGTGTTGAAGATGTGCTTGGAAAATGGGATTACAAACTGTGAGACTGATCAAAAATACTCAGTATTGTCGGCCCCCCCACATCCGAGGGTCACACATCTGTGGATTCAACCAACTGCAGATGGAACATGTTTGGGGGGGTAAAAAAAAAACCTAATAAAAATAACATAATAGTAAAAATTACAAATTGTAAAATACAGTATAACAACTATTTACATTATATTAGGTATTATAAGTAATCTAGAGATGATTTAAAGTATATGGGAGGATGTGCGTAAGTTATATGCAAATATGCCATTTTATATAAGGGACTTGAGGGGTTCTGGAACCAATCCCCCATGGACACCAGGAGAGACCATAGTAGGAGGTTTAATTAAACATTAATGCATTTGAGTAATACGAAGGCATGGGCCACAGGTATGTAGAGATGGGTCATTAATATAAACGTAATAGCATTAATCCATCTGGATTTCTTTCGATCCAGGGTTGTCAGGCTTGGATGCTAAAGCCAGTGGCCGCTTGGGCACGAGAGCCATGGTGTATTACATGTCCACGACCATCATCGCGGCTGTGCTGGGGGTCATCCTGGTCTTGGCTATCCACCCAGGGAATCCCAAACTCAAGAAGCAGCTGGGGCCCGGAACGAAGAACGATGAAGTGTCCAGCCTGGACGCCTTCCTGGACCTTATTCGCAATCTCTTCCCTGAAAACCTTGTCCAAGCCTGTTTTCAACAGGTAACACAACGTTCTCATGTTCCCTCTTCCCCAGTCTTCTAAGTTATCAAGGTACTAAGTCAGAGACTATTTCAACAAACCAACTCTGGGTAGCAATTTTCTTCATATTTAATTATCTTTGTCTAGGCCCAGGGGTTGTATGAGGCGGTCTGGGGCAGGATTTTGGGATTGGAATCTCGTGGTTTTTGCTTTTTTAAACCTTCCCTCTTTTGTTCAGCTCACTTAATATCTTCTTGCTCTGGGATCTTCCCCCCTTGTTTTGTCTTATATCTCTTCCTTTCCTTTTTGTTTCTGCCTCTGAGTCGTCCACGGGCACATTTTCATCAGCCGTGCCCGCAACCCTCTAGAGTACCCAGCGGTTCTCAAACTTGGCAGTATAGCAAAACCACATGTGGCACTTTTAAAAAGTATGAATACGCTACAGAATCAGAATCTCTAAGATGGAGCCGGGGCTTGGGTATTTTTTTAAATTGTGGAAGTAATATATGCAGATTGTGAAAAATTTAAATAGTAAAAGCACATAAAGTGAAAATCAGAAGCTCCCACTCCCCTTCTCTCGAGCTATTCATTTTGAGAATTTTGTTTCCTCTCATATATTTTCTTTGCCACATATGCATGTGTGCATAATATTTAAAAGAATTCAGCCCAAGGGATTACATACCATGTTGCACTTGCTTTTTCATTTAACAGTGTTTTAGAGTCAGCTCTCTCTTTTTTTTTTTCAATGATTGCATAGTATTTCTAAAGGGTAAATTTCTAGAAATGAAAATGTCCCAGCAAAAAGTTTTATATTTTGCATTTGCTGGATGTTGCAAAATGACACAACAAAAGTTTGTAGCAATATATATTCCTACCAACTGCATACATGCATATGTACTTTTTTAAACCTGTGATTTTTAAAAACAGATGATTCTCTGGAGTGGAACCACTGAGTTAGCTGCCTAAACCCAGTCATTAGCCTGTTTTCTAGCCCCAAGGCCAGCTTAGGTTAGAAACACACCTCAGTTTCCACTAGTCCAGGTGGGAACTAAGCTAGAACCAAGGAGCCTCCTTCATGTATTTCCAGGGAATCGGTGAAGAATGAACTTGAGAAACAGGTAGTAGAAAAGTCTGCATTCCCAGCTTCCCCCAAATGCACTTGCCAACCACTGCTGAACCCAGATTGCTCTGAGTTAGGATATGTTCTCTGACTCTAAATGCCATTTTGGTGGCACATGTAGCATGACCCTATATTGAGGAAACCATTCCAGGCAGGGGAAGTTGGATGGGGAACAAATAGAAACAGGCTGCAGAAGGGGGTGCTTGCTGGGCTGCCTCTGTATAAGGTGTTCACCCCTGAATCAGCCTGCTTAGGAAGAGAATTTACTTGTTTTGGAGTGATACACGCAATTCGGTGCCAAGTCTATTCTTGACATTTTGGAAAGAGTGCTCTGGAACTATAGCTTCTGGAAGCCGAGCTGGTGGGAGATGGGTTAGGGGGAGCATGGGAGGGCCCGAAAAGGGCAGATTTGGGCTCTGTGCCTGGTTATGGCCGTGCTGTACAAAAACGAGATACCTTTAATCTCAGTCCAGAAGGCAAGACTAAGGAGCAGGCAGGCTCCCAGAGCTCTTGCTCTGGTCTTGGAGTGAGTTTTTGTGGAGTCAGCCACGCTCCCTCTCAGTGACCTCTCTGATCAGTGGGCAATCTTTGCATAGAGCTGCCCATGGCAGGGGGCACTGTCTGTGACACTGGGATAGAGACCTTAGACATTCCCTGCCCCACCCTGGCCCTGACCTCACCCCTCCTCTGCCAAAATTCCTATGAGGACTGAGCCTTAGTCTCCAATAAGCTCAGCGTAAGGTCTTTTTGGGGTTAGACAACCTGAGGAATAATAGTATAGAATCCTTTAGCTCAGGGTGAGGGAGGGTGAGCATTCCTTAAGCCTGACAAGCAGAGCCTTGAAGAGGACTTGAGGAGAGGAGGCCCATATAAAAGGATGTGGCATTCCCAGATAGCAAGGGTGCCCGAGAGGTGTCCTCTGTGTCCACGAGGTACAGCTGGAAGTGATTTGAAGTTACCCTCTCAAGCGGAGGGGGCTTCCTGACCAGAGTTGGAAATAAAGATGTAAAGGGGAAAGTGAGCTGTCCCCAGAGCAGAGGCTGCCTCCCCTACAGTGGCAGGACCTGGTGTGCCCAAGGCAGGGTCCCTGTGTCTTTGAGAGCAGGGAGGCCTCCTGCTTGCTGTTTAGGGCTGACTCTGAACCAAGGTGAGGTTTCCAAGAGAGTAACCGGCTGTAAAGTGTGGCCTGACAGCATTAAATCAAGCCCAGTTTTAGAGACCTCACCTGTTCTTTTCTTCCAGAAAATTCAGTGATCTGTGTATGTTCACTGAGCCAGTACTTGCATGCATGAACGGCGGCCCGGCTCTCTGCTTTGCACGAGGATGCCGCAGGGGATGGGACAGCCAAAGCCCCTGCCCCACGGAGCGAGCTTACCTTCGAGGGGAGGGAGCTAGCCCCCCACAAACATCGTGGAAACACACAAGGGACTTAGACAGTAAGAAAGGCAGGATGAGGGACCAGGTGGTAAGTAGGGGAGTTGTTAGAGCTGAGAGGACAGGGGAGCAGAGCGAGCCAGCCCCGAGAAGACCTGGGGCAGAGCCTTCTCGGCAGAGGCACAGACGGGCAGAGGCTCTAAAGAACTTAGTGTGTTCAGAGAAGAGACAGGCGGTGGTGCGGGGCCAGCGTGGGGGTGCAGCCAGGGGAGGAAAGTGGAACCCAGCCCAGCCAGGACCTGGTGGGCCAGGGTCAATTTGGGTTTCTAAACTAAGAGAGTTTTAGGCAGAGAGATGACTGTTTTTCTATTTTTTAAAAAAATCTGGCAGCTATGGATATAGATCGAGCCTTAGGTAGCCACTTACCCATAGATTGTAGGTAGATGAGAAGAAAGGTGGGTAGGTCAGTTAGGTGGCTTTTGCAGGTTTTAAGGTGAGAGATGATGATGGTGGCTCGTGCTCAGGTAGACTGGAGTTGGCACCTGCTGTGGTTTTAATGTTGGTCCCCTCCAATCCTCATGCTGAAATGTAGTTGCCGTTGTAACAGTATTAGAAGTGGGACCTTTAACAGGTGATTAGGACCTGACATCTCATGGGTGGGATTTATGCTGCTATAAAAGGGCGAGTCTGGCACCTTTTGCTCTCTCTTTGCCCCTCCATCTTCTGCCATGTGTTGAGGCAGCAAGAAGACCCTCACCAGATGCTGGTGCCTTCATCCTGGACTTCTCAGCATCCAGAATTGTGAAAAAATTAATTTCTGTTCATCATAATTTACGCAGTCTCAGGTACTCTGTTACAGCAGCACAAAATGGAATAAGACAGCACCCAGATGGAGCTGTTCAGCCCAAACAAGTTCTGTAAATCCAGAACTCGGGCAGAGAACTAGGCCCGTGGTGCAGTGTTCAAGTCTTTTTCACAGTTCTGGTTACCACTGACATGAGATATTAGATATAAAACCCGTAGCACCTGGCATCCTACCTGATCCTGCCAGCCACCACTTTTTTAGGTCCATGAGCATTACTCCTTTTAACCCAAGCTTTGGCTTCTATAGCATTCTCAGGATAGGTCGACAGTCAGTCAGCTTGGTTCCCTTTTCTTTCCTGGAAACATGACTCCGTGGTTCACAGAAACTTTCCTTCTGATCACTCCTACATTCTCTCTTCACACCAATGCTGCCCAGATGAAGGGGCCAGTGAGCTGCCTGTTCTCCCCTCACACAGCCAGCCCTGGGCTTCCTCTCTCCCTGCACAAGTGCACATGGCCAGGCTAGAGCAGAGAGCACCCTGCCTCACTTCAGAGAATGCTGACCTCCCTTCTGTCCCATTACAGATGGCTGGGCAGTTCAGCATTGCTTGCTCGTGGGCCCAGCTGCAGTGAGATCGGGTCCATATAGTTTCACATACAGCACGGGCAGTGGAAGGAATTCAATGGAGGTCAGGTCATCTGAGTTGAAGTCCCAATTCTGCCAGTAACTCTATGACGTCCGACGAGTCACTTGACTTCCCCATGCATCCTCTTCCGTATCTATTCAGGGTTCAGCCATCTGTTACCTACTATGTGCCAGCACTGACATTCTAGGATTCTGCATTGAATTTTATTTTAATGCCTTTGGAGGTGGTGTTTTTTTGAGCTCAAATGTGAGTTTTTATAGCACTCGGCATGTAGGGTGCCTGGCACCTTTAAAAATAGGACCATTGCCATGAACGTCGAGGAATAGTGTGAGAGGTTCCTTGTGAGCCATCTGCACAAAAATGCTTGGGGAACATCAAGCAAGGCTTGGCATCACTGCCCGGAAGGAGTGTGTGTCTCTCCACCTTTCATGTGGATCTGAAATATGAGCGAATTCTCCTGCCATGGTGGCTGCTGGCTGCTGGGACACTTGGTGCCCGGATGGAGATTCCCAGCACAGCCTGGCTCAAGAAGGAGCCCAGACCCCTGTGACAGCAGCCTGTGATGACTCTGTCCAACAGCAGCCAGGCAGGGAGGGAAACAGGTGGATCTGACCCCTGCCAAGGCTCTCTCCTTCCTACTCCTGAACAGTCCCGGGGCCCAACACAAGGGGCCGGGGGACCATCTAACGGGTCTCACAATTGTGAAGAGCATCCGAGTTAGACGTTTGATGTTATCCCTGAACTACAACCACGAGACTGAAAGAAAAAGACACCCATCCCCCAATTTTAAGCTTGTGTCCCGTTATTGGACCACACTTCTTATAATAGATTTACAAATTAATTTTATAAACTGTATTTATCTGTGACTAGCACAGCTGTAAACCACTGCCTGTGTGTCATGAAATATCACTTTGTTAAACATAATCACATAAAACATTCCCCAATTTTCATAACCTTGTTTTGTCATTTCTTAATTATTGTCAACATATTGGGAACATTAACATATATGAGTGGACAGGCTTTTGTTTATGTATGTATGTATTTATTTATTTATTTTCTGACCTTTTAGATCAAACTTCAATTTTATGTGTTTTTTCCCCCTCACTCCATTAGATTCAAACAGTGACGAAGAAAGTTCTGGTGGCACCTGCGTCCGACGAGGAGGCCAATGCAACCAGCGCGGTGGTCTCTCTGTTGAACGAGACCATGGCTGAGGCCCCCGAGGAGACGACCATGGTTATCAAGAAGGGCCTGGAGTTCAAGGACGGCATGAATGTCCTAGGTAGGCGAGCGGGCGGTGCGGGAGGTGGGGGGGAGGGGATGGTTGGGGCGAGGGCATGGTGGGGTGGGGGGAGGCCCCTGCTCCCTGACAGGCCCCCTCCCCTGCGCGCGTTCTCAGGAGACAGTACCGCCACTGTCCTCTGGGGGGAGCAGGCGGTCCTCTCTGGGGAGCGGCTCAGGGTCACTTTGAGCGGTGAGCCATTGAGGGAGAGGGAGAGGCAGAGAGACCACGAGGTGACACGGCTGCCCGGAGGGCTCTCGGTCGCTAGGCACGTCCCCCGACCGTGCGTGGTGTTGGCAAGTCATTTTCTCTGACTCTCCATGTTCTTAAGTGACACATCCATTTCTTCCATTTCTTAAGCATTTTTTTTTTAGCTGCCCCCGTGTACCAGTGCTGTGCGAGGCGTGGGGGCTGGAGCACGGAGCCCTCACGGTCTGTAAACAAATGCAATGCCACCAGGCTTGTAAAGTGTTGGAGCAGGTGCAAAGGGGCTTTACAGATGATCTTAAACTTTCTGGGATCCCAGGGAGCCCTTTCCCTGAGCCCATTGCCTTCTCAACATTCCATCCCAGAGTCTGCAGTAGAGCAGCCCCGGGTTGGGATCCTGGATGGACCACTTACTGATCATCTGACCTTGGGCAAGTTGCTCCACTCTTCTGAGCCTCGTTTGTAAAATGGACATGGGATTGGCATCGGTTTTGTAGGTTGTTGTGAGGATTAAATGAGATAGTGCATACAGAGCACAATAGTCCATGCCATGTGCTCTATGCATAGAGCTATGGTCCTTATGAAAGTGGAGGGAGAGCTGAGGAGCTCCATAAGAAACACCCCCAGGGGACAGAGATTTCCCATCCTGTGAATGGGTACAGTTTGCTCAGTTCCCTGCCCTGACCCGCCATGGGTCCACTCCCCTCCATAACCCCATCCACCATCAAAATGGTGTCCCCAAGGCAAGAAATAGGGACATTTGGCTAAGACCTGAGAAGAATGAGGATCTGGATGATGTTTATCCATCCAGGTGAGGTTTCTAAGGGCTCAGATGACAGCTGTTTAGAAATAGATGAGCTCAGTGGTCCTCTCCATCCTTTGTCACCTAAAATACCAATGCTCTTGTCTCCTTAGTTGAGTTGCCAGATAAAATACAGGATATCCAGTTAAATTTGAATTTTAGATAAATAAAAAATAATGTTTTAGTCTGTGTCCCAAATATTGCATGGGATGTAGTAATACTAAAAAAAAAAAAAAGTATTCATTGTTGATTTGGACGTCAAAAAGTAATTGAGTGTCCTGTTTTTTGGTTCTCCATTTGGTACCCCTACTCTTTACCCTTCCAGAATGGTGGAGAGAAAGAGTAGAGGGAGCAGCATTGCCCAGCCACTGAGAAGCAGAAGCGGATCTTTCTTGTTTGTCCTGAAAGGAAGCAAGTTGCGTAAGAGAGAGTGAGGGAGGAGATTAGCTGACCAGGTTGCCAGGCAATGGAAGATCAATAAACATTGTTACTAATCAACCAGTGGGAAGTGAGGGGCAGAAGATGGAGGAGAAAGAGGGAGAGTTCCTCTGAGAAAGAGGTTTTGTGAATATCCTTAGCATTCACCTGTGAGCAGATATCTCTGCCCAGATGTCTGTGACACCCTTTCAGGACCTTCCCAGCTCCCACCTGGTCCCTTCTGCTTGGTCATAACTGAAGACTCTACTGTCTTTGTCATCTTCATGCTCGGGAGGAGGTGGAGGCCTTGAGTAATCAGGCCAGGGCTTTGGAGTGAATCATTCAAAGACTTTCCTGGTCGTTTCCAGAGTCTTGGTGGATTCTAGGACATCACATGACCTTTGGTTGTACTGGGAGTTTCAACACAACTCACTACTCTCTCAACTCCAGTGACCAAGTCTAAGAGGGCTTTGTTCACATGAAACACCCCCGTTCCAGTGAGCGATTTCAGTTAGGCAATGTTTACAGAGGGAAATAACCAGCTGAATATGGGTTTCTATCCAAGTGCAGATCAAGGCACTGGAAAGCCAAGGGAAGTTAGATTGTTGAGAAACTTCCCATTTACAAATCGTGGCTGAAATAAGGTTCTTTCCATGATTTTCCAAAGGCAGAGATGGTGGCCTTTTTTTGTTGTTTTGTTTTGCTGTCTTTCTGTTTTTTTGACTTTGGAAAGTCCCCAGGATTAAGCGTGCAATAAGTGAAGACACAAGCCTAGCCCTGGTGTCCCACTTCTGTAAGGACCTGTTTCTCCCCTAAAAAACCTCCAGAACCAATTCTGGGCTCCACCTTACTCCAAACTGCTTAAATCAACTGCAATTTCTCATTTAAAAACCTACTTCCTGCACTCAGATACAGCCAGTTTCTGCGGACACCTAGGGAAGCTCTTTCGTTCCAGTTCTTTGTGACCTTGAGACCTTGTGTATTTTCCCTTAAAATT
Organism: Lemur catta; assembly: GCF_020740605.2. Classification (NCBI taxonomy): domain Eukaryota; kingdom Metazoa; phylum Chordata; class Mammalia; order Primates; family Lemuridae; genus Lemur; species Lemur catta. The sequence continues at coordinate 85,094,217 of NC_059134.1, read as the reverse complement.
TTGTAAATGGAATTAACCAAGTAATCCCAGCTATTCTCAGCCATAATATTCAGACTGATTCTTTTTTATTACCCACGTAGAGAAATCTTCCCCATGGGTTTAAAAGAAGGACTCATGAATAGCTCGAAATTGATTTCATACCTTACTACAGAATTAGCCCACTCTGTCCTGGATCTAATCTTCACTAAGCTTTTAACTTTCCTGGGCCCATAACTCACCTGTGAAGTCATTTGTCAAGTTTTCTGGCCCAGAGCTAAAAGGGGAGATCTTAAATACCAGGTATTAACAATCCTGAGTGCAAGTGCCAGAGTCTTTTTGCTGTAGACAGCAAGGATCCAGCAAAGGGTAGTTAAACAATCTGGGGTGATATGTGCTTGATGTAGACAGGTGAGTGGGTTAGGTAACTGGGGAAAGAGTAAAGTCACAGGTTCAGAGAGAAAGAACTCCCTTTTAAGAGAATCAAATCATAATGCTATAATTTCCCTGCTACAGGTCAAGAATCCAAGCATAACTAGACACTATAGGAAACCGGATATAATAGGGAGGAACTGGATTAGTCCTGCCAAACTGGGGCAGGGTAGGTGTGGAGAAAAGGTGGGAGGGGGAGGGAAGAGAAGATGGCCTGTACTTCAGGGTCAGAGAAAAAGTCAGGTGGGCAAGCAAACTCCTGTAGCCAAGGGTATAGCAACATTGATTTATGGTCCATGCAAGTAGTTAGAATTGGGGCCCCAAGACTGGCAATACTTGGTCATGGGTCAGGGAGCACATGGTGATTGGCACTCAGAAATCCAGACAGCCCCCAGGCACACAGTGTGCCCGGTGTCTGCGTGGGCTCGGGGGAGACTCCAGGCCTGAGGGTGTGATACTAAGAGGGGAGGGTAGAAAGGACTAACTGGCACATAGAGAAGAGAAAAGCCAGGCTTAGCCTTGGAGGAACTAAAGTATAGGGCAACTTCCCAGGACCTTGGGCACCAGGATGAGGCAAAGCCACACAAAAATAAGACCTAAGGTTGGGTATTGGAATTAGTTCGAGGCCTAGCACAATCTGATGCTGACATTAGAGGGCGGGATCCAAGCTCCTCAAATGCTTCCTGCCTGGGGTTAGGATTGACCTGGAGGCTGGCTAGGGGTGAACATAGATAAAAATCAAGGTTGTCAAGTGAAAGAAAAAGAGGGCTGAAGGGCTAGGAACTCCCAAAATCTGCCAATGAAATCCATGTTGTCTTTATGATCCTGAAAAATATAAATAAAATTTAAAAAGAAAGTGTTCTTAGCATTTTGACCACTAAATGAATTATTACAAATTCATAAATAATAGATTAAATTCAAACAAACTGGGTAAATTGGAGTTTCCCAACTTGTCTTGGATTTCTTATTGCTTTCCATTTGATTATTCAACATTCCTCTTCCCCCTCATGTTAGGTGCGCAGCAGTAAAAAAAAAATTCACATTTAAGATTTTCCTAGTGTGAAACATACCAGCCATGTATTAATTTGGGATAACATCAGAACAATCTAGACATAATCCTAGCAAAGCCTTTATTGGCTAATTGGTCTCTGCTGTTCCAATATTGGCTCCAAAGTTCACATGGAAATCCCCAAGTCCCAACAGGCCTTTCCAAACCTTGTTAATCTATGTAATGATAGAATCTGCTTACACATGGTTTCACATGATTTCATAAGTGAGGGGAGAGAAAAGACAGCACCTTGTAGTTTAGAGTGAAAATGAATTCATTTTCTTCAAGGAACTACTAACACAGCTTGCAGTTTAACTTGCTTGTCTGGAAAATGTTAAGGAAAGCCATAATTATCCAGGGAAAAGTTACTTTCAGTGTGAAATAAAATGCTTTTTTCTTTTCATGCCTAATTCATAGGGTAACCAGCCGTGAGAACATGGCTCTGTAGGTCGGGAATGGTAAAGAATGAGGGGAAAGAAATACAAACTTTATAATTTCCTTCTGTGTAATGTGATTCACCCAACAGGTCTGATAGGGTTTTTTATTGCTTTTGGCATCGCCATGGGGAAGATGGGCGAGCAGGCCAAGCTGATGGTGGAATTCTTCAACATTTTGAATGAGATCGTAATGAAGTTAGTGATCATGATCATGTGGTAAGTGGGCTTGTTCTTATTTCCTCTTCGTGGGGGCATGAGAAGGCCTTGAGGTCCTCAGAGGATGCTGGAGCCATCCGAGCAGGAAAGAGTGGGCATGGACTAATCATGGCACTCTAGAAAGACTTTGAGAAAGGGATGAAAATCTCTTTCTTGGTACTTCCCTTAGAACAGGGGTTAGCAAATTATGGCCCTTGGGCCAAATCTGATCAGCCATCTGTTTCATAGGGCCAGCAAGTTGAGAATGGGTTTTATGGCTTTTATGTCTGTCTTCCTTAGTTCAGGCTGCTATAACAAAGTATCATTGGCTGGATGTCTTATAAACAACAGACATTTATTTCTCATAGTTCTGGAAGCTGGAAGTCCAAGATCAGGGTGCCAGTATGGTTGGGTTCTGATGAGGGCCTCTTCCAGGTTGCAGATGGCTGACTTCTTATTGTACCTCCAATTGGAAAGAGAGCGAGAAAGCTCTCCAGGGTCTTTTTTGTAAGAGCATTGTCCTAGTCCATTTGGCTGCTGTAAAAAAGTACCATAGTTTGGGTAATTTATATATAATAGAGATTTATTGTTCATGATTCTGGAGGCTGGCAAGTCAAAGATCGAGGCACTAGGAGATTTGGTGTTTGGTGAGGGCCCATTCTTCATAGATGACTCTTTCATGTGTGTCCTCACATGGTAGAAAGGGCAAAAAGGCTCCCTCAAGCCTCTCTTATCAAGAGCACTAATTCTAGTCATGAGGGCAGAGCCCTCCGGGCCATCACTTCCTAGACGGCCCACCTCTTAACACCACTTCACTGGACAACATATGAATTTGAGGGGGACACAAACGTTTAGTCCATTGCAATGACTAAAAAACAAAACTCAAAGGAGGAATAATATTTTATGATACATAAAAATTATATGAAATTCACATTCAGTGCCCATAAATAAAACTTAATTGAAACAGAGCCATACCCATTTGTTCACATGTTGCCTGTGGCTGATTTTATATTGCAATGGCAAAGTTTAATAGTTGCCACTGAGACTATATAGCCCGAAAAACCTAAAGTATTTACTATCTGGCTCTTCACATTAAAAATGTTTGCTGATCCCTGCCCTGGATGAAAAGAAAAAGAGACAAGCTTGGAAAACCAATCAGCAATACTGAAGATGAACAGTATTAGAGACACAAAGATCAATGCAAGCTACCAGGGACATGGCATGACCCAGGGAGTGTGGGGGAACCACTGCTCCAATATTCTGGTATCCAAAAGCAATGTCTTGGACATGGGTTGCTCATGACTCTATAGCAGAGAAAATAGGCAGTTGTTAGGGGATGTACACAAAAACGAAATTGCAGAGGATATGCTGGAACTCTAAGTGCTCTTGGAAATCTGGTCTCATCCTCTGGTTTTACAGAAGAGAAAACTGTGGTCCGGAGACACTAAATTGTGATTCTTTTAACATCATCATAATCATTATTGTAATAAAAGCTCTCATTTATTTATTTCCTTTTACCTGCCAAGAGCCATGAAAGGTGCTTAATACCGATCAAATGTAATACCAACAACCCTGCAAAGATGGTATTATTATTCCCATTTTATAGAAAATTCGACTGGGGCTCATTGAGGTGAATTAACTTGCTAAGATTATTTAGCAAAGAAAAGGAATAGCTGGAGTTTATATTGGTATCAAAATCCTTGATGCATAAGTGATTAAGTTTTTTTATTTCAATTGCCTAAGCCTGTGGTCCTCAACCTCCAGGCCAGGACCGCTACCCTTTAGGGCTGCCCCCCCAACCCCCACCCTGCCAGGGAAATTTTCTTCCATGAAACTTAGAGGGGCGGGCAGGGGCACAGCAGGAGGTGAGCTGCGGGCAAGTGAACTGAAGCTTCATCTGTATTTACAGCTGCTCCGCATCGCTCCTATCACTGCCTGAGCTCTGCCTCCTCCCATCGCCGCCCCCACCTGCCCCGCCCACCCCGTCCATCGAAAAATTGACTTTCATGAAACCAGTCCCTGGTGCCAAAAAGGTTGGGGGCCATTGGTCTAAGCAATATCGTCTCCACTTTATTTTGTATATGTTTATAGACAGTGGTTCTAAAATCTAAGGCAGCCCAAGAAAGCATGAGCCTCTACTTCCTCATTAAGAAGCTGTGTCAACTTCAGTCACTGGAACTTCTGGGGTCCCGTCTCTATCAGACAGCTTTTTCCATGCATCTGTTTCAGACTCCTAGGATGGTCCTGTATGTCTGCTTGGAAAAAAATAAAACCACTGTCACACCAAGTCCCATCTGTGCTCTGTTTTCCGCAGGAACTCTGGGTTGCACGTTGCCCTCTGCATGTCCCAGGCCCAGCCACCTTCTCCCCTTTCCAGCTTTCCTTAGGTGCCTTCCATTGACATTCTAGCTGTTTTTGTCTTCTTCCTTTCCTTGCCTCACACCCCGCATCATATGGCCAAAAATCTGTTCTTGGCTCATTTTTCATCTCCACAGAACCAAACGCAGTGATGTGCCTGTAGTCAGTTCTTACTAAAACTGCAGGAATGAGTGGGATAGCCTAAAGCGCCAGCATTTCAGATCCGGGAGATGTTCCTCGGGATTTCATGAACCATATTTAATAGACCTGGCTTGTTCAGATCATTGTTTTATGGTGCTTTTAAAACACAGAAAGGATGCTAGTAAAATAATATGTTCTCTTTTATTATTGTACCGATTCTTCAGCTTCCCAGGCAATGTTAGATTTCTGAGTATTTCTTTTGGATGAAGATCTAAGGTAACATAGTGGTGCTGTAAAAAATATTTTTAAGTCCTTCCGATCCATTTGAGTCTGTGAGGAATTTAATAAATGGTAATACATAAAGCAGAATAGGTCTCTTGGTTAAATATTAGGATCTTCCTTGTTTCCTAGAATTTCTAGCACAGTATGCAACCTGACTCTAATATGCAGCCCTTGTCTCTGCAACATGATGCCAACAAGGTGCGCAATGTATCGATTCCTTCCCGGAGTCATTTCTACCAAACTCTTGCAGGAAATGGAATCTCCTAGGAACAATCAGATGAGTCAGTGGGATGAAGTGTAGGCCCCCTTCTCCCAAGGCATGGACGGTGGTGTGGAGTAATAAGTTTCCTAGTCACTGAAAACAAAACTCCTAAAGATTTAGCGTCCCATCCCAGGAGATGAAAAACCGCCGTGAGGCAGGAATGAGACCGCGGAGTGATTCCTGACGTCTGTTGGTTGCCTCACCCGGACAGAGTCGGGAGGACGCTGCGTGACGTCACGTGCCAATTCTACACGTTTCTTTCATTCTTTAGTTCTGTGGTCCCCTGGGGCCACGGCCGGGTACCAGTCTGTGGCCTGTTAGGAACTGGGCCACACAGCAGTAGGTGAGCGGAGGGTGAGCCAGTGAAGCTTCACCTGTATTTACAGCCCCGCCCCATCACTCGCATCATCACATAAGCTCCGCCTCCTGTCAGATCAGCGGCGGCCTTAGATCCTCATAGGAGCTTGACCCCCCCCTACTGTACACTGCGCATGCGCGCGATCCAGCTGGCAAGCTCCTTCTGAGAATCCAATGCCTGATGGGGTGGAGCTGAGGGGGTGATGCTACTGCTGGGGAGTGGCTGCAAATACAGATTATCATTAGCAGAGAGGTTTGACTGCACAGTAAATGTAATGTGCTTAAATCATCCCAAATCCATCCCTCCACCACCTGGTCTGTGGAAAAATTGTCTTCCATGAAACCAGTCTATGGTGCCCAAAAAGTTGATGACCGCTGCTTTTTCGCTAATGATATTAACCTGCTAATAAGCAGGTTTTGAGTAAAACAGCCAACCACTCTTTGATCCCTCAAAGCTGAAATAATCAGAATTCTTTTGCATTCTTTTCTATGAATAGTAATAATAGCAAAAAAAAAAACATTTAGGAGATTACAGTTATTATTATTGCTAAATTATAACTTATAATTATTGAATTCTTACTGTATGATCAGCACTTTTCCAGTTACTATACATGTATTAACCCATTTATTATCAAGGAAATTATTATTAAATTATAACTGAAATTTACCAAATTCCTGCTATATGCTTAATAGTATTCCAATTACTTTACATGCATTAACTCGTGTATTCTTCACAATAGTAGCTAATATAGGTGTTTTTGTTAGCCCATATTCCAGATGAGAAAACTAAGCTCAGAGGTTGACTTGCTCAGTGTTGTGGAGCTGTATGGAAGTGGTAGTGGTATCTGAATCAATTTTTTTCTCACTTTAGACTAGATTGAATCCATGATTCTCCTATTACAAGGTGTGTGACTTTAGGCAGGTTAAACACTCTCTACACCCCCAATATCCTCTCTGTAAAATGGGAGAATTGTAGAATCCACGTCATAGGGTTGCTGTGAGAATTACATGAGATTGTGATCAATAGTCACAGTGCATTTCCTATGTGCTGGAAACTGTCTGAGCATTTTACTTGGATTAGTATTATAGCTATTTGTTATGACCATTACTATCATTAGTTCAATCCATATCCTTTGTATCTCTGTGTTCACGAATTCTTTAAGAAGCCTGAAAAACCCTTAATTTTGGGGTGGTTTTCATATCCTCATTCTCTTACAAAGTTCTTTGAAACATTTTTTCAAAATCTGAAAAACTTAAACAGAAAGTAAAACTTTTCATAATCTCACCACCATAAAAACATAAAGTGAGAAGTAAAAGCTCTGCCCACCCTTCCAATTCTCCATTCCAGTAGTAAAGCACCATCCATCCACATTGTTAAAGAAAAAAATCCCATGACACTTGTTGAAGCATTGTAAGGCAGACTTTATTCAGAACCATCACAGTGAGAATAGGGTCCGCAGACAGCAATGGGATTTGGCAGTGGGTGAGAGAGATTGGGCTCCACTCCAGATACGGCATGAGCAAGTGGGAATTTATGGCCACAGAGTGGGAGGTGGGGGGTGAGGGGGGGCTGTGAATGGAAAATTACCAAGAGAAAACATCAGGGGGCAGGGATTTTCTCACCAACCTAACAGGATTCTTGCTGAAGACAGGCCAGGGTGACCCGACATCACCTTGGGGATGGGGGAGGATGAGGATCCCTATCGGATATCAAAGGTTATCAGATTTTGAGGATAGGGATTCTTGCTAAACCGATTCAACAGGGTTCTTTGTAAAACTGATTTTATAAGGAGGTGTCCAGATGGGCCCAGGAGAAGGTTCAGGAGCCTCACTAAAGTTTGATTAAGCAAAGCATCTTTGTCAACCCATCCATTCTTTCATTCAGTGCATATTCTATTCTGTGCTGGTAATGATTTTAGGTACTAGTGATATAATGGTGAATAAGACAGAGAAAGGTTCCTGCCCTGGTGGAGCTAATGCAAGGGAGCAAATAGGAATTCAAATGGTAGTCAGTGCCACAAAGACAATAAAATGGGGCTGTGGGATGGAGAGGGATATCACTGGCATGGTCACATATTGGGCCACCTGGGGCTGTCTGGGAAGGAGATTTTGATGAAGACCTGCAGAGTGAGAGGCAGGCAGCTTGGTGAAGAGCTGAGGGAGAATGTTCCAGGGGCAGAAAATGGCAAAGGGAAAGGCTTTCCAGGATCAGAGCAGAGGTCTGGAGAGGCTGGAGGTGGTTGGTTGGTGAGAGGGCCCTGCAGGTCACCATGATGGGTTGGAGTTTATTTACTTGGAAAAGGAAGTCCTTGGAGGGGTGATAAGCCTGAAGGCTGTACAAACTGATTTTCACTCTGTCCTGATGAAAAGTTCTAATCCACATATGGTAACTCTCAGCAAAAGTCACTCTTTGGGTAGCCAGAACACCTATCCCCACGTGGATTGGGGAAAATGGAGATTTGTGTTGCTTCCTGAGCCTGAGTACAAACAGCACCTTTAGGCAACTCTCGGGATGTGTTTTTAACTCTGTTGAGAGGCTTTTCCAATTCTGCCTTCTTTTGGGATCTCTCCCAAACTGGCAAACTGATCTTGCTATTGGACATGTTCGGGACAGAACCAGGGTGGCTTCCCTGCAGGACTGAGGAAGTCCTTCAGCTGACCGCCATTCTAATATCTGTCCCACCATCTGTTCTGGGCCTGCAAGTCCTGAATTAATTACTTCAGTGGATTAAGACCTCAAAGATCTTGAATAAATTGGAGCTAAAGTAAATGGTTTCCAAAAGCTAATCAAGTAACATCTGCATATTGTCAGTTGCAGATAAGATTTCTGTTCTTTAAAAATATTGGCTTCCAAACACATCAGAATGACTTGGGGTGCTTGTTTAAAATATAAATTCCCCAAGTCAGCTCTGGAAAATTCTGACTCCATAGGTATGTGGTGAGCCCAGGGAAATTGCATTGTTGACAGACAGCTGGGGGATTTTGATGCAGGTGGCCCATGAGGACACAGACACTAACTGAGTTCTGGGGAATCTCATGTGCTGTACTGAGTTTGTGTTTGTGGAGTTGAGACCAGTCCTGGGAGGGGTGTCTTGGTGGGACCCTTGGGCTGGCAAGGACTGAGGTACAAAGTGGGTAGAGGCTAAAGTGGACAGAGCAGTAAGAAAGACTCGACAGGCCAGTCCTGGATGACTCAGGGGCCTAGAAAACAGTGCACAGAACTGAGAGTAGGACCAGTCTAAGAGCAGCATGGCGGCCATTCCGTCTCCCTAGCTCTGTAGTCACATCCTTCTAATGTAGAAACCAAACCAGCAAGTCCTGGGCACCGTTTGGCTTCAAAACTCCCAGTGGGGCCCTCAGCTGCTTTACACACTTTGGTTTGTGTGCTTTATCTCAGGAGCTTTGAGTGGTGGCCTTGAGTGCTGGGCACTTGCCCTTTATTTTCCGTGGAATGTCATTTTCTATGAGAGAAGTCATTGATTTGGAAACTCAGGAACTCAGAATCCTCAGTTTCTGAGTGAAAGCTCAAGTTACTTGTTTCAAAAAGAGGCGCAGGAAAGTAATGGCCCTAAAAGACATCATAGAACAAAGGCTCTTCCCTTGTCCTAATTAATGCTCCTACTAGTCCTGAAGACCAAGGTGTTTGGGTTAACAAGGGGCTCCTGCCTGCCATATTTATTAACCCTAACCTTCACCTTTGGCCTTTGATTGACACTCTCCATTTATAGTGAGAACGTGTGCTTTTCCCAGCTACCTGACTGCCCCAGAGGTAGACTGTCAACCTCTCTCTAGCTCCTTTGGCTCTGGGTCAAATGCATCCACCAGGGGGACTCTGTAGTGGGTCTTCCTTGGCAAAGATCCTTGAAAACATTTTCTCTCCATTCTGCAAATTGTCCCAGAAGAGAAGGGAAATTGAATGGCACCCAAAACAGCTTGTATTTGTATTTTTCTAGAACTCTTTAATTTTTCTAGACATCTTGGGAAAGAATTAATCTTGTGGTTTATGAAGATAAATGCCTTTTGGCTTTACAGGAAGGTGCATTGTGTTCAGTTATTTACAATCTCAGTGAACAAAGCACCGGCCCCTGAGACCACCCTGCTAGTGTGAGATGTCATGACTATGGGCACACCAGGAGAATGCAAAATGGCAGGAAAGCCGAGGGTTTCATGAGGTGACAGCAGGTTTGTCACAGACTCTCCAGTGTCGAGGGAAGCAGTCCTCAAACATGGCCAGCCTGCACCCCTGGGAGAGGACCAGAAGAAGCTTCAGACTCCATGCTCATCTGGGAAGAGAGTAGCTACACTAATGTTTTAACTAATTAATGTCAATTACAAATCAGTTCTTTCAGGATCAGTTTCCTCCAGAGAGAATATTTTTCATATAAAAATATCTGCAGTTGAGTAGCCCGTGAGATGTTCTAGAAAGCCTCACTAACTTAGACTTGACTCATGGAGTGTGGGTGACAAGAGGACATGGGGTGTGTGTGTGAGAAAGGACCCTACAAGAGATTCCTTTGTTGGGAGTCAGAGAACTAAAAATGTTCTCTGGGGCAAGGGGCTTTTGAGCAGTGCACACTGTGCATGTTCAAAAATGTGATCCTCGCAGCAACCCTGTGAGGTTGGAGTCAGCCTTTCTGACCCTTGACATCCATGTCTGCAAAATGGGAATGAGCCACTAAGTAAGGTCATGTAGCTGGTAAATGACAGGACAAGCTCCACGTCTCACATAGAAGTTGTATACCAGGCTCTCATCTACTCTGCACATTTTCTCTTTAACCTAGGAAAGGACTTGCTCTGGGAATAATTGCAAAAAAATAGTCTGTTTAGGTGTTCATCTCATTTTCCTGACTCCCTGACCCCCGCTGGGAGCCTACTCTGAAGACTTCAGTTTCCCCATAGTCTTTTTCCCAAGTATGTTCAGAATTTTTAATACGGTATCAAGCTTCCCACAGATACTTTCATTTCAGTCAGAAATTGTCACAGGCTGAACAAATTCATGCCCCAGCAACCCCACGTTGGATAACAACAGAAGGATGTTGCCAAACTTGCGAAGAATAGAGCAAGATGGGAGAGAAAATGGTTAGCTTTCCCCAAGAGTGAGGACAAAAATAGTTCCCAAGCGCTCCATGAAATAGTAGGACAGAAATTGCTTATCTACAAAGAGCTAAGACTCCTCACTAAAGGGAAGCGGTGTATCTTGGTGGGGGAAATCCCCCCCGTCGTGGAGTTTCACAGACCTGAGATTGTTCTTCTCTTCCTGGTTTCGTGATCTTGGGCTGATTAACTTTTCTGAACTTCAGTTTCCTTATTTGCCAAATAGGAATAATGATACCTAGACTTCAGGGTTGTGGTAAGAATGAAGTGAGACAATGAGTGTGCAGCTCCCACCATAGTGCTTGAAACACAATGAATAATAGTGAGTATTATTGTTAGAGTAAGATGGGAAAAAATACTTCAGACTTAGAAGTAATAAAACCACATTTCTCTAAATGTACTTTTTGGCTCAGATGGTTTTCTTATTTTGGCATCTCACTCTCTTTTATTTTAATATATCTCTATCTTTTAAGGCAAAGACAATGCAAATTTACAACGTCTGCAGTTTATAGCTTTCTGTAAAGCTCAAAAGTTATCCACAAATGTCTAGGCTGGAGCTTAGGAACACAGAAATCAAACAAGATTTCCAGGGACATAATAACATATATCTGGTGTCTCTCAGCTTTTAACTTGAAAGTTACCTAAAAGATGGTAAAGCTAAAATATGGTAAGGCATGTCTGTTTTTATTCCTAAAACTCACCTTAACAACCAAGTTTGCATTTGGACTTTTCATCAGAGCAGTTACCACCAGATCCATAAAACAGACTTCAGTTAGGGCAGTCAGCCCGAAGTGGAAAATAACATCTTTTGAATCTCATGACCCTTTCTCCGCAAAACTCTTTTTGTACAGAAAAGCGAAGGGTTTTCCTCAGGGTGCAGAGCCTCAGATTTAAGTTCTGAATGTGATAATGATCTCTTCAATGCTGGTTTTTTTTTTCCTTTGTGTTTTTCAGGTACTCTCCCCTGGGTATCGCCTGCCTAATTTGTGGGAAGATCATTGCCATCAAGGACTTGGAAGTGGTTGCTAGGCAACTGGGGATGTACATGGTAACAGTGATAGTGGGCCTCATCATCCACGGGGGCATCTTTCTCCCCCTGATTTACTTTGTAGTGACCAGGAAAAACCCCTTCTCCTTTTTTGCTGGCATTTTCCAAGCTTGGATCACTGCCCTGGGCACCGCTTCCAGGTAGAGAATACAAGAAATCGCCTTTCTCTCTACTCACTGCTTTGGTCTCTTTGCCACTTCCTATTTCTCAAAACCCATCACAAAGTTCAATGAGAACACTTTTCACATATTACTAAAATCTTTTTGAAAAGTTGAATGCTTGGCTCCTTCTAGGAACTTCTGAGCCTTGTGATAAACATTTTTGCTGGTATGTAACTGTATTGGAAATAGGATTTCATACTAAAATTTCCAGATGCTATTAATTTGCATGCCTAATTTGCCACATAAAACATTAGTTTCATTTTAAATGTTTTCTAAAGGGGTGTAACAGAATACTGTTCAGTTAACATTTCACCCATGATTTGGAAAATGCTATCCTAAAATATCACTCTATTGAGGTTTTGCAAGTAATTTTTCAGAAGTAGGAGAACCAGCTTTTACAAGATAAATGATATTATAGGTAAGATTTTTCAAACAAACAGAAGTCAGCCAAGTCTTTGACCTTGGCAAGAACTTCTAATGGACCATTCTGCCCCAGACTCGACATTGATGGAGAGTTAGTTCCTCCTTCATTACCTAGTTCCAGTGCCTTCATAGCCAAGAGGACCCCAGATTTAGGCAGAGAAAAATCATTTTTTTAAATATCATCTTGGACTGAAGTTAGCAGAAACAAAACAAAAAGGAAACAAAAAGAAATACATAAGAAATGCCTTATAATTTAGAATTTTAAAGACTAGAGAGTGTTATTCTTTAAGCTTGCAGTAGTCATAGTCTGTGGTGGCTGAGGTCGTACAATAGGTGGCAGGGAGGCTAAGCAGACTCTGAAACCCGTAGCTCATGGCTGGGTCCTTGTTGGAGAGCCTATGACCACACCCTCTGCTAGTGGGGTGGTCACTCTGTGACAGGGTGGTCAGGCACTCAGGTTTTCCATAAGTGACCTATCAGACCACTAGTGGTGACCACCTGAGAAGCCAAATTATATTTCCATTTTGCAAATCAATGAGAATTTGGTGCTGGTAGAAAACAGAGTTTCAGAGAAGGCTGGGATATATACAAACCTTGGGGATCTAGATTCTGCATCCAGTTTCCTAAGATGAAGAGAATCACTTCAAAATTTCCTTTTTCCTTCCTGGTCCTATAAATTTCCTATGGCTAAGTATCTCTGTCTAGAAAGATTCTCTCTGTTTGGAGAAAAAGTAATTTTTTTTTTCAAAAATAAAAACAACCTTGTTTAATTTTATTTTTGTTTTCTGGTTATGAGCCTGGTATAATATTTGCTCATTATGAAAATGTTCAGGCAGTGAATAAAATTTTGAAGAAGCAAATGAGCTTCCCCAGTTAGTTATGCCATCACCCAGTGATAATTGCTAGTAACCTTTTAATTAATCCTTACAGTAATACATCTTTCCAATTGTACATATATTGTTTTATAAACTGCTAATTTTTACTGGTCAATATACCATAAACTTTAGACTACGGACTTTACTACTGTGTTTTTTATTTATTTATTTTTTATTTGGATAGGGTATCATTATTTTGCCCAGGCTGGTCTCAAACTCCTGGGCTCAAGCTGATCCTCCTGCCTCAGTCTCCAGAGGAGTTGGGATTATAGGCACCCACCACCATGCAACTTAGAGCTTCTTTTTTTTTTTTCTTGCTTATTTGTTTTAAAGATAGGGTCTCACTTGTTGCCCAGGCTGGAGTATAGTGATGTGATCATAGCTCACTGAAGCCTTGCCTTCCTGGGCTCTATTTTTTAAAAGTGCGTAATAATGCACTGTGTATGCTACAATACAAACCCCACCCCACCCCTAGTGATGTACATTTAAGTCATGTCTATTAAACAGGGCTGTGACCAACATCCTTATAAATACATCTCTTCAAGGTTGTCTGATGATCCCTCTGGAGAAGTGGAATTTCTAAGTCAAGTGTACACATTGACGATTTTGAAACATTTCACCATCAATAATAAGAAATTCATTATTTTATGTTCCTACAAACTGGGTTTGAGAGTGTAACTTTCTCTACCTACTCAATAGCACTGGATATTATCAATCACTTTAATGCTTTCCAATCTTATTGGTGAAAAATAATCTCATTGAATTTGCATATCTTTGATTACTAGTGAGGGGCAGCATCTTTCTGTGTTCTTATGGACCATCCTTCCCCTTGGCTTTGCCTCATGAATTGTCCATTAATTTGCTCAATTTCCTGTTGGGTGCTCATCCTTTCCCGATGGGTCTTCAAGCTCTCTTTGTGTATAAGAGTATTAGCTCACATGTCACATGTTGCAATTAATGCCCCTCTTCACTTGACATTTGTCTTGAAAATTTACAGCACTTTTTCCCTGCAGGAGTTTTCAATTTGTGCTGAGTCAAAGCTGTCAATATTTTCCTTTAGCATTTAGAATTTAGATTTTGCTCATGGATGTCTTTTCTACCCCAGATTACAAAACATTACTTTATGTTTTCTCCTAATGCCTTTATGGTTTTGATCTTTAAACTACTTAAAAAATATTATTATTAATTTTTTTTCTTTTGAATGACTAAACCATTATGCTAGTACCTTTACAGGACAAGATGGGTCTTAAAGGGATTGGGATGGCCTGCATTTGTATTTAAATCAAGACAAATGCTTAGGTTATCTGACCAAGGCAGCAAATGTTAGATCTATTTCCCTCCTTCAACCTATATTTCATTTGAAAAACAAAATGTGGTTTTAAAATCTTCAGTTCAAATGTGGCTTTTGCCTGGATGTGGAATTTCTTTTTTTAAAAAGGCCGTGTGGCATGAGTCACGTACCAAGAATTAACTGAGGGTTTCTTTGCCATGATGGCCACGAGGGAAAAAAAAACACAAAACCCAGGGACAGCCCACTAAATATCCTTTCTGCCTCCTTGGACTTTGTAGTGAATGAGGATATCAAGGGTGGTTAACTGGCTTTTCCCAGTGGTTCCAGAGGCTGGAGTCAGGGAGGACAGATGGAGGAAGGGTGGCCTGGGACAGACCTGTCTTCATCTCTCTGACTTCGGGCATGCCATTAAAACTATTCTGAAAAAAAAAAAGAAGAAGAATCTCAAGTATCTGACAGTTATTATTAGCAACATTTGAAGACTGTCATGTGGCCATGGAGGCAGGAGCCAAAAGCAATGTCAGAATGTCAGCCTGTCAACACAGGAAAGCTTGAAATTAAAATGCTCAAGTCCCAGTTTGCATGGGTTGAGTATATGTGGATTTTTAAGACACAAAGCAATCCTGTTCAGTAGGGAAATGGAAGATATTTTCATACCTTACCAATGATTTTTTCCAATCTATTTAGTTGTCTAAAGACCCTTTGATGGCATTTTGGAAAAATGAATGCAATAGTAAAAATTAATGTATTCCAGTGATCCCAGAAGTGTCCTTAGATTCATGCAATCAAGAATCCTGGCCACCAGATGCACAGCTGGGCAGTCATCTCAGACCAGTCCTGGTGTCCTGGCAACCCTTCTGAAGGGCCCCAGGAAAGGGCGGGGTGAGAGGAATGAAGGGACACTAACTTCTCATTAAGACAGCTGGGGTGACAAGCCTGATCTGAGGATGTCCCCTGCATGTGAATGAGGCCCCCTAACTTTACCCTGGGTTTATAAGGTTTTAGTAATGAGATGCCCCCCATCAATCATTTCTTCTCCCTACCTAAGACCAAGGAAGTGACAAGAGACAGACCCCTGGTTTGAAACCCCAAAGAATATTCTGGTAAGATGAATCTGGCTCTGCTAAGGTTGTTTTAGGAGCTTTCAGGCCAATGGTTTGATAAGATGCAGATTTGGGCATCCCTAATTTTGGAGCTTCTGGTTCCTTGGTGCCAAGGAGGCCTTAGAATCTGCATTTCATTTGGCTTCCCTGAAGCAGAGTGTTTTCTCCCACTCTCTGAGAAAATAAGACCTCTGCTGGGATCTATGTCTTGCCTAGTCACTAATTCTGACCGGTAAAAGGAGGGATCTCTGACTAAGACTGTAAGTGCAAGAGAGAAAACACCTCCAAATGCTGTCCACATTGCAGGTTTTCTAATTCACTGTGCTAAAGTTTGAATAGAAAAAAAAAAAAAAAAAAAGGTGGACCACAAAGCACTCCCATTGTAGTTTGAGTGTTCTGCATTGCTTTCTACATCACTCAACTTTGCAGCAAATCCACCCACCCTCTCCTGCACCTCTATCCACATGGAAATAATATTCTGGCCTTCAGCAACCCTGTCCTCACAGGTCTCCAATTTTAGAAGACATATGAACATGTCAGGAATTCTGGCCTTCAGGCTGGGTCATGTGGCCATGAATCTACATCCCATGCCTGGGAGGAGTGGGGGTGAAGTCACTCCATATTGTGTCTTTGATTAGCTATGGAGCACATGCTTTTCTACTCTGTGTTGTTGGAGCGACTATAAAGTTGGCTGCTGATGATATATTAGGGAGTTGGACTGTCTGTGAGGTTCCCCAGTGAATTGCTTGAAGCTCAGGTTTGTGCCAAAGGGTGCTCAACATGTTTGTTGGTCTCAAAATTAGTAAACCCTGCTCAGGGCCATTCCCAGGGGCTGGATGCAATCCATGTAGTCATTTTGTTGGAAACAGCATTTCTAAGCATGAAATTATGGGTCATTCAAAAATTCCTCATTCCATTTCACCATTGACAGCTGATTCTTTTCTAACACAGTTTTTTTGTTTGCTTTGCAACCCAATTTATGTGGGCAATAAGATGCACTTCAATACTGAATCCAAGATGGAAACAGTGACCAAAACAAAAATAACTACTGGAAGCTCTGAGTAGATCTCAAAAACCAGAACCAACAAAAATATTTTGCTGCCTGTTAGCATCTTAATAGGATTGAATTTGAGCCTCCAACTTGCTGGTTTTTAGTTTGGCTCCAGATATTGCCTTTTTTGCACGTCACATTGTTTGACTGGAACAAAAGAAGAAAAACTTTGCAGTGACATTCCAGTTTGTGCTTTGTCCTGCTTCTCCAAAGTGGACCTGACCTTGTCTTTGTCTCTTTGTCCCTCAGTGCTGGAACTTTGCCTGTCACCTTCCGTTGCCTGGAAGAAAATCTGGGGATCGACAAGCGTGTGACCAGGTTTGTCCTCCCAGTTGGAGCAACCATCAACATGGATGGCACAGCCCTGTATGAAGCAGTGGCCGCCATCTTTATAGCCCAGATGAATGGCGTTGTCCTGGACGGAGGCCAGATTGTGACCGTGAGGTGAGTGAGGGCGGTGGGGGAAGCACGTGAACAACTTCCACCCTACGCCCCCTCCACACTAACTCCATATAACAGAGGCCACCTGAGTTCCAGTTCTGCTGAAAGAATGATGAGGGTAATAAGAGGGTTACTGTTAGCTATTGAAGGGAAAACATTGCAATAGAAAGAAGACGTGTGTTAATACCTTCTATTTGTATTGCGCATGTCACCTTGCTATGGAAATTGGATACTGTTTGATTTTTAGCAATCTTGTGATGCAGGCAAGGCAGCTATTTTTCTGCCCATTTAATAAATGAGGACACTCAGGTGCTAAGAGCCATGGTAGTTTGTCCAAGACCATAGCACCCATAATGAGCTTGCAGGGCTGTCACCAGGGCCAACATTGGTTGAGTCTGGATCCAGTGTTCTTTCATTAAAATATGCTCCTATGCTCCCTTCACTGTTTTAGGCAGAAATGAAGAAATACTGGAAGAAAGATTCCTCAATATGACATATACTATTTTATTACAAATAAACTGCACATAATTTTGCTTTGCTAAAGCTATATTTACTTATATGTATTCATCATAAAAAAATTCAGAAAGAACCTTTTCCCAAGAGATCACTAAAAACGCATTGCTTCTCCCTAAACTTAAAGATTATACCTACTGGCCAGCTCAACTCCTCAGTTTCTTGTTTATAGGTAGAGTCATTGAAAAACATCGGCCTTCAAACTATCCAATGTTGTATATTGACATTATAGCATGAAATAAAACTTTTTGCAACCATCGTTTTAATATTATCACTCTCACTACACAAATGATTTTCAATTAAGCCAGGAGCCAATTTCTGGCTTTAATTAATGTAAAAAGACCACAATGAGCCAGTGATACGGTCTTATTCGTGTCATAGCCCTACTCCCAGTGTCTCAATTTCCTTATCTGTGAATGAGGAAGGTATTCAGAATTTGGGGCTGTAAATTGGTAGTTTGTGAATTGAATCCAGCCCAGAGTGTTGCTTTGTTTGCCTTGCAATATATTGCAAAAAATTAGAATTTATCCTCTTATAAGATAGATGCCCTTCAGTTTACCACACTCTCCCCTGCTTCCTTTTACTTAGCCTGTTGCACCTGCTTGGCCCTTTAAGACATTTGAGTTTGTGAACTTTTTCTTTTTTTTATTGAGGCAGAGTCTCACTCTGTTGCCCTAGGTAGAGTGCAGTGGCATCATCACAGCTCACAGCAACCTCAAACTCCTGGGCTCAAGTGATTCTCCTTCCTCAGCCTCCTGAATAGCTTGACTGTTGGTATGCACCACCACACCCAGCTAATTTTTTCTATTTTTAGTAGAGACAAGTTCTCACTCTTGCTCAGGCTGGTCTTGAACTCCTGACCTCAAGCGATCCTCCCACCTCTGTCTCCCAGAGTGCTAGGATTACAGGTGTGAGCCACCATGCCCAGCCAGTGAACCTTGAACTCTATGATTTATGTTTTCTTTCCTCTCTGGAATACCGTAAGATCAGAAAATACTGGGAGTAGGTGAGTCACATTCTGTGTAACAAATGCACTTGCAGTAGAAAGAGAATTCTGAAAATTGGAACAGCCAAGACCAGCTGTTTCACTTTGGGAAGTGAAAGGTAGGCACTGAAAGACACTTCCAGGCTCCATAATGATAATAACTCCACTTTCTTGGTCCCTCTAAGGTGGCAGACTCTTTACATGCATTGCCCAGCAAGCCTGAAGGCATAGTCATCATTCCCATTTTAAGGAAAATGAGGCTCAGAGAAATCATCTGACAAACCCAGGTCTCATGGCTGTGGGTGCCAGAGGCACAAGTCAAATATCTACTCCACAGCCAACCTCTTTCAACTGCATGTCATTTCTGCCTTCTGACCAGAACTCAAAGGCAGACATTAGAATAGTGGTTTTACTTACGTTTTTCCTTGGCATTAGAAGAGGCAATGTTCTTTGGGTTAAGGCACTGGCCTCTTTTCCCCATTTCAAAGTTCAGACAACACTGTCAACCTCTCTATTAGAAATTCCTGTAATCATGTAGTGTCATGGTATTCAACAGTTCATTTTCTGGGAAGCTTTTAGTGGCCTAGGGCCCATTTTAGGAGACTTCTTCTAAAAGGCAGGTTCTTTTCAGGTCTGATTTCTCTACATGCTCAGATTATTAAAAAGTCCAAACTCAGGGACTGCCCAGCGTTTGTCATAATGCTGGAGATTGACACTTAGCCACGTCTACCCCGTGTTCTAGGGGCTGATACTGCCCTGGAATGACACTTTAGAGTCTGTGCTTGATCTGCCTAGCTCTGAGGTATTCAACCAGCTCAGGGACATTTTTGTTGGAACACATATTTCTTCTCTGTCCTCATAACCATTCCGAAAGACTTAATGAGCATGCCATATGCATCTGAGTTCAGTTCAGCAACTAAGTCAGCAAATAGAGAAAAGAAAAACTCGCCATGTCTAACACATAAACACACACAATATGAAAATATCAAATAATAATCACATTTTTTTAAGCTGCTAGAATGCATTATCTGAAAAATTTCCTAGAGAATCTCTTGGCAAACCATCTCATCTAGTAGAAAAGTAAACTGCGGCTCGGAGAATAGGTCACACACAGCCATCTAGAGGAAGACCTAAAATTTAGGTTTCCAAGTAGTGATTATGCTTCCATTTATTAAGGCTTTTAACTTGTGATCCTACAAACAGCCCTAAAAAGTAGGTATTGGGTTCTGCATTTTACAGAGGGAGAAAATGAAGCAAGTAAGGTGAAGTAACTTGCCTGAGATCACACTGTAAGTGGTAGAAATGGGATTGGAACCCAGGCCACCTAACTCTGGGGTCTGTGCTTTTAACTATACACACACTGCCCCTACTATACTATATTATTGGGTTGCATATATTAATTTATATATGTAATGTGATCCTCACAACCACCCTATGAAGTATGTAGTATACGGGAGCCTCAGTTTCCTCATCTGTATAATGGGAACAATAATCACACACTCTAGGGTGGTTGAGAGCATTGTGTCTTGTTCATGGTCAGCTGTAAATAAACATTAGCTACCAGTATTGTTACTATTGTTGGTGTCCAGTAAAATACAATGATACTCCTAAAAGATTAAAAAAAATCTGTCAGTGATGCAGTGAGTACTGTGATGCTACTGACATTGGAAAACATGCTTCAAGTCAGTGTCAAGCCTTCTATATCTCATAGACATGACGTGAGACTGTAACGTTACTTGCTTTAAAATTCACAGATGGAAAGAGCTTCTTAATGAAGCCGTTTGTCAGGCAAAGATGACTTCCAGCCCTCAATTCTTGGCATTGCTGGCAACTGTGCTTCCCATCAAGTCCACGCTATTAGATGGGAACTTAGACACGGGAAAATGGACCAGTGACTAAGTGATTAGGATTGTGCATGAATTCTATAAATTTATCTACATAGGGTTTATTTTACATTAACAATGCTACTACTGAGGATTTTCACTTGGCAAAGGGTAAGGTTGGCCCCTGGGCAAGTTCAGCCAAGTCCTCTTTAACCAGAGACACCACAAGGGCTGCGTCTGGGAGGACCCACCACGGGCGTGTGTCGTTCACTGCCTGCAATTGAATTGGAGGAAGATAGCCAAGTCTAGCTTCATGCTGTGCTTCCAGATAAATTCCTCGTCCTCTCCTTTCCCTGCATGCCGGAGAACAGTGATGAGGCATTCTCAGCATGTTTATTAATTCACAGAGTTTTCAGTGTGGGGAGGGATCAGGGCAGCAGGAGCTAGCATGGTGCTGGGATAAGCGGATTAGAGTTCAAATCCCAGAAGACCATGTTCAAGCCGTGTGACCCTAAGTTGCTCCACCCACCCAATCCGTGCTTTCCTCATGGGGTTGCTGTAAGGTTCTGCCCTGAAGTTGTGTGTCTAGTACCTTGCACAGGTTTCAGGAACCGGAGGAATGGAAAGTCAGACAAAGCAGAGGAGGATGCTGGGACAGAGGGGAAGTCACTGCCCACGAGCTGTTGCAGGGCTGAGAATTCCGCAGACTCTGCCCATGGGAGGGTGGGGTATTCCTGGGGTGGAGGAACACAGGGGGAGCCAACTTCCAGGAGGAATTCTCTTTATAGGGTTTTGTCTCACACGGCGGAAAGATAACCGGATAATGTGGCCGCAGCACAGAGGGACATGCAAGAGTGACTCATAGCAGAAGCAACTGATGCTGTAAATAAAACAGTTGAGGCCAAGACTGTTGGAACTTGGGAAGTTCCCCTTCCCTGGTGTTCTGTTTGTCTTGGTCAAATGGCTGAGAATTCCCACCTCCCAGCTCGTGGGGCTTTAGGGAAGTTTTCAGCCTGGCCCTGCCTGGATTTCCCGGTGAGAATAACAATTCTCATTTACTGGGGTTACATGTGCCTGGCCTCCCCTACATGCTTTGTATTAGCTCCTGAAAGCTCCTGACTCCCGCATGAGGGAGATGCCATTGTTCTCTCCTTTTCACAGAGGAGGAAATCAAGGCGCAAAGAGGTTCAGTTGCCTATAGACGTTTGGTTAATAAGTAGCAGAGCTGGAATTTGAACCCAGGCTGTTCAACTGCAGAACTTTCACTGATAAAAGTACCTCCTGTGACCCAGATGGGTTCAAGGGAAATGGAGTTCTTTGAACCCCGACACCAGCTACACACTGGTGGGACAGGCGGAAGGCATAGACAGGGTCCGTAGGTCACACCCAGGGGAGGTGTCCATACCAGCACAGGCCTAAATTTGGGAAGGGTAGCAATCTGGAAAAAAACAGCTCAAATCACAGGCTTTCCAAGGGCCTTCCTTTCCTCCAATGTAAGGTTAGGTAAATTCAGGTCCGATGCAACTGTAAGACCCCGGGATTCTGTGCTTGGTTATACCGATGGCCCAGATTTGGTTAAAACACTTTGGGAGGCTGTCTCTCAGGGTGGAGCTTGAGTGCCTACTCTGGAAACTCTAGAATTTCCTAACCACAAAGAAAGCAGCCTTCTTTTCTTTTCAGAATCCACCAAACCAACTTGGGAATCCATACTTTCAAAAGTACCCTTGCATTTGGATGTGACAGCTTGTATAAATGGCATCCAGAAAAGAGAGGAAAAAAGTCACTGCCCTTTGCTGGACCACAGCCACCCCTCTGTCCCCCAATGGTGTCTCGATAAGGCACATGTACCCTAGATTAATCCTCTCCCACAGACAAACTTCAGAATGGTGCTGGGTGTGCCCCTGGCATTGCTTGGAAAGAAACTGATGAGTTGCTTCAGAAAGAAAGCCTTTCGCTATTTCATTATCATTTCTTGGCACTCTGTTTCTGAATAATGTGTTTTCCAGCCCATGGTGAAACGTCCAGGTGTTGGAAGCTTAATGTCATGTGGAATCCGTTGATCTGTTCTCCTGATGGCCACTCAGTTGGGTCTGGATATTTGCTATTCTGAGTTGTCAAATGAACGTTGGCAGTGGGCTTCTCAGACCCTTGCCACGTAGCCCAAGAGTCTCTGGTGCTTGCAGAGACATAAGGGCATCAGTAGAAATGAATGCAGTCTGTTCCCATGGGAAGATTAAGGGTGATTTTGTTGTTGTTGTTAGTATTTCCTTGCCTGTTTTTAAAGCCACGCTTACCTTATGTGAGCCCCGAGATGCACAGGGCTAATTGGATATCATGACAAGGATAAGGCTGCGATTCATGAATTTATAAGCTTCCATCACAGCAGAACAGAATCCAAACAGACCTGAGTTCCTGGGTCTTGGAAATTTAGATTTCTCTACTCCTTAGCAGTTGGAGTGGGAAGCGATTTTATAGTTACAAGAAAATTAGAGTTTAAAATTGCCAGGGATGGTCCCTTCTCTTCTCATGACCTGGTCTTTTCTGTTCTCACAGTCTCACGGCCACCCTGGCGAGTGTCGGCGCAGCCAGCATCCCAAGCGCTGGGCTGGTCACCATGCTCCTCATTCTCACGGCCGTGGGCCTGCCGACGGAGGACATCAGCCTGCTGGTGGCTGTAGACTGGCTGCTGTAAGTGCCCACGGACGGGGTTCTGTTGGGGATGGCGAGTGCTGCCTCCCGGGGGGGGGGATTGTTGGCAAGGTTGCAGCCAAGATCTCAGCCAGTCCCCATGACAACTCCCTCGCGTCCCCTCTCCTTCCCTCCCTCTCGCATGTACTGAGTGCCTACTTGGGAACCAAAGAAGAGGATGGAATTTTTGAGGACCTCACAGTCTAGTGCCGGAATCAGATAGATTATAATACCAAGTTAAAAGTATGGTCATAAGGAACCAACTATTGATGCACGCAAGGACTCTCAGAACATTTGAGAGCATTGAGTGAACCAAGGCAGACACAAAGGAATATGTATTGTATGATTCCATTTATGTGACACTCTAGGGAAAGACAATAGAATGTAGAGCAATAGAAAGAGATCATTGGTTGCCTGGAGCTAGGGTTGGAGGCATGGGGACTAACTGGGAAGGGACACGAGGAAACTGTTAGGAGTGATAAAAGTGTGTTATATCTATAGGTGTGCACAGGTATCTACATTTGTCAAAACTCATCAAACCATGTACTTAAAATGGGTACATTTCATTGTATATAAATCACACTTCGCTAGAGTAGATTAAAAAATAGCACACACATAAAAACACAGTGGTAGAGAGAGGTTCCATCCTGGACTAGGATGGAAGAGCATAATGGAGAATCTCAGGAAACAATGGAAATGGCTACCTAACTTCAGTACTCACGAAGTGCCAGCTACTACACTGAGCACTCTGCATTTTCCTCTTATAACAATCCTCCAAGCCTAGTGTCACTACTCCCACTTTATATTAACAGATGAGAAAACTGAGGTTTCGAGAGGTAAAGTGTCTCGGGAATGAACAGAGAGTCAACCCTAGGTCTGCGTGGCTTTGGAGCACTCCCTGTTTGCATTCATGGCTGTATTCAAGCTTCCAAAGGCAGGGTAGCTGAGCTGAATCACCACTGATAGATGGAAGTTACCGGCTATCCACAGGTGGAAGAGGAAACATTCCCACCAAGGGCAGCCTGCATGAAGGGTACAAATAGTGTGGACGTATGAGTGGTCTAGTGTTGTTGGAGGCAGGGATGGGTGAAGGGTGAGGCAAGGTGGGCAGCCTTGAAGGCCACGAAGAACAGCCTGAACTTGACCATGCATGTGTAGCCCAGCTCCCTTTCCCAGGGAAGGACATTTTCCTTGTGTGGAAGACTCACTGCTCATCCCCAAAGGTGGGCAGGTCTAGCCAGATGGTCTCCAGTAAGAAGGTTGGGAAGGCTGCTTTCTCCCCATGGGGCTCTGATGTTCTAGGAGATGTGCTGTGATGCCTCCTGTCTGGTCTTGGAGTTGAATGATAGGGCCTTGGATGATGCCAGG
Source organism: Lemur catta (assembly GCF_020740605.2). Taxonomy (NCBI): domain Eukaryota; kingdom Metazoa; phylum Chordata; class Mammalia; order Primates; family Lemuridae; genus Lemur; species Lemur catta. The sequence goes on along the minus strand of NC_059134.1, from coordinate 85,069,865 downwards.
GGCATCAACATCAGAGTGACAAGTGCTGGCACAGAGGGCCATGGCCAAAGTGCTGCCCACACTTTTACCTTTCAAGCTGCCTCACACGCCGGTGGCAAGTTTTCTGAAATTTACTGGCATAGATTTTGAGAGCCATAAGCCACATTTTATGAACTTGAGTTTGTTCTTTCTCCCTACCCCCAGCCTTCTAAAGAGAGAAAAACGTGAGTGGCTGGAGGGAAGGACACTGGGACGGCTAGAAGGAAACCTGGTCTCACCCTGAGACGGGCCTGCTGTTGGTGCAGCCAGTGGGGCTTAGGTTAGAGATAAGAAGTGGCTCCCTGAGCGTGGTCTGCTCAGCTCAGGAGGGCTGCAAGGAAGGTCCTGGGTCTTCCTGCCTGGCTCTTTCATCATCAGAAAAGTGCTCTGGAAATGCCTTTAGCACGAAGGAGAAAAGCAAACTAAGTAACCTCACATCTGTCCCTGACAGTGTCTCGGTGGCGAGAGTGAGGTGCTGGGGCCCTTCCCTGCTAGCTTGGTCGTCTCTGTGCCCTGTGTTGGCCCCAAGGGGCAGCCTTTCCCGTGACATCTGTTCAGAAAGGCAGCCGGGACTGGATGGTGGGGTGTGGGCGGGAAGGTTTGGGAGAGGATGACAGGATGGTGGAGACATGGGCATGCGGTAGGATTTGGACAGGGAGGGGTCGAAGGGGAGATGAAGACATTGGCAGTGGTCTGAGGACGGAGCTCACCTGAACCGCAGTTGCCGGCTGATAATCAGGGCCTCTCCGCACAAGAAGAAAGACTCAGGAAGCCATCCCAATGCCACCTGCTCCCTGGGACCTGCTGCTTATTTATACCATGTCCCCCTTGCCTCTTTGCCTTCTGAAGCCCCCTCAACTCATGTTGTCATTAGGGTCCTGCCTGCTGTGACTACATCACCTCGGCTCTTCTTGCACTTATTTCTGAAGCCTGAAACCGCCTTTAGAGATCCATCTTTGTAAAAAGTACTATTCCAAAGGCTGCCCCCTGTTATAATACAAATGCCTTTGAGTGGGAAAAAATGCACTGATCTAATCAGGAATGAGGAACAGGAGCTGACATTTGGTGAGCACTATCGGGTTCATTTAATCCTCAGCATGCCCTGCAGCATATGTCACAGATAAGGACACTGGCGATGGGGAGGGCCCGGTCTCCTGCCTGACATGAGGCAGAGCTTGTGTAGCCAGGTCAGAGCCCTTCACCCCACCCCACATGGCCTCATAATTTGTACCAAGCAGTTCTAACCATGGGAAGGATGAACAGAGAGGTCCAGAGTTGGAAAGACTGGGAAAGACAGATTTATTAGGGTCACCCCTGGGCTGTGCTTTGAATGTTTGAACCCTCTGAAACTCAGGTTGAAATTTAATTCCCATTGTAACAATATTAATAGGCGGAACCTTTAAGAGGTGATTAGGCCATGAGGGCTCCACCCTCCTGGGTGGGTGGGATTGATGTCATTATAAAAGGTTGAGTTCGGCCCTTCTTGCTCTCTTTTTGCCCTTCTGCTTTCCATCATGTGACTGTGCAGCAAGAAGGCCCTCACCAGATGCCAGTGCCTTGATCTTGGACTTCCCAACCTCCAGAACTGTGAGGAAATAAATTCCTGTTCTTTGTAAATTCCCCAATCTCAGCTATTTTGTTATAGCAGCACAAATGGACTAAGATGCCCCTGGTTCTACATACTAACTAGAGAATTTTTTGTTTGACCTGTTTTCTTCCTCTCCTCTCAAGATTAAAACAAAACAAACAGCCTAAATGAGGACAGATGGGGCACAATCGAGGTCTCAGCCAGTCTTAGAATTGAAGTCCTCCAGCCCCGGTAGTTCTGCCATTGTGGGCCCTGGTCTTCTTGGCAGTCATGTGCTTTCAAGCCTGTTGGGTGAGAGTTGCTTTGTGAAACATTCAAAACCCTGCCTGCTGCTGACCTAGATGTCAGCAAATGGAATATGAGGGCCAGGTCCTCCCGGCTGATCACCCCAAGCAGGTGCTCACATGCTTGTACTTGCGCAGGGAAACAGGCCATCCTAACTCCAGGGCTGAAACATGTCAGCAGGCGGGAGTTGGCTGAATAATAAAAAAAAGTGATGATCCTTTTGGATTAGCTATATTGATGAAATCATGTAAGAGAAAACCTTATCCTGGGCTGGAGCTGGAAAGAAAGGAGCAAATGACGAGCTCTTCTCTAGTTCTGGGGCTCTGGTCCCAGATGGAGGGAGGTGTGTGCTCAAGAGAGAGAAAGGCCAAGAGGCAGGAGCCCTAGGTCTGAGCTCTGCACCTACTACCTGTAGAACTCTGGGCAAGTTACTCCACTACATCGTACGTACAATGGGAACAATAACTTATCAGCTTGAAAGCCAGAGTGTAGGCCCAATGCCTTTGAGTGCCCTTCTCGTTTTCAGACCTAGAGTAGGATTCTGCTGGTGATGGATGTTTGTATACAAATAAGCGTGAACATTCCTCTTAAGAAGAAAAAAAAAAAAAAGGAAAGGTAGAGGATCCTAGGAAAATGGGGCATGGATGTCTGTAGCTAGGTCAGATCTGCTTTGAATTAGTAATGGTGCCACATTCTTTCTCACCAGCAAGAGGAGTTTTGGAAACCAGCTCTTGGTCATGAGCTCTGTGGCTGTCTGGTGCTCATTAGTATGAAAGCTGGGTGGGGGGTGGGTGGTCTGAGTTGAGATGGGAGTGCAGGGGTGATTGGCCATTCCCTAGAAAAGTAGTCTGTGGAGGACAAGCAGAGAAAAAGAAAAGGGGGGATTTTTTTTCCCTCTCTAGGCAAGGTTTGTAAACTTTCATAACTCTAACACTTTTTCAATTTAAAATCAAACAAAGCCTGTAGTGACATTTAACATGTTGTGGTGTTTGCCAACTGCTGAAGACCAGCCAGCCTCATTACTGCCTGCTAAGCTCTGGATGCTTTTCAATGGGCAGGCTTAGCCACCATATAAATGTCATGGTGAAGACCAAGATTCTGGAGCCCTGAAAAGTGCCTGAATCCTAGAACACTGGATGGGTAGGACTGATCAACACCAGCACCTTCTCCCAGGCCCAACAAGCCCTTTGTGTAAGGAACCCTTCGTAGATATTTATGAGACCTCACTGACACCCCACCCTCTCTGAAGGTGGCAGGATGGAGTGAAAATTGGGAGCCAGTACCAGGAAGAGGAAATAAATAACTAGGTCTGCTTATGATGGGAAAAGGAAAGCCAAAATAAAGTGAAACTACATGGACCTATGGCCCACTTGTCACATAAGACTCTGCTGGTGAGATCTTTTCTGGGTTCATATGTGCTAATCGAGGGATATAGTTGAGGTGGCACTTATAAGGAAGACCTTAAAGAGTCTCTGCCCTGCAGGAGGGCTCTGTAGCTCCCCCACGGGCATCCTTCTCTGGAGGGAATAGAGCATTAGTTCTCAAATTTGAGCATGCACCAAAATCTCCTAGAGATTTAGGAGGTCTCAGGTGGGGCTGAAGAGTTGGCATTTCTAACAAGTCCCCGGGTGATGCTGATGGAGCAGTCTCCAGGGTCCCCATTTCCAGAAGCAGTGGACTAGTGACAGGGAAGGAGAGCAGGATTTTCCAACTGTAGGTATATGAGCACGTCTACTCTTTTGAGTAACTGTTGATAGTTCATGCATTCATCCAAACAAAAATTGATTTGGAGACTTATTTAAACGTCACAGCAAATTATGAGACTGCTAATAGTTTTATACCCGTTTTACAGTTGAGAAAATTGGGGTTGAGAGAGAAGTAACTTATCCCAATTTAGTGGATATTAAATGGCTGAACTGGGATTCAAACCTATGGGATCTGGATGTTCCAGGTGTGCCAATCTGGGTTTTGTTTTTCTTACTTAAGGCACACACATGCATGCACGCATGCGCGTGCACACACACACACACACACACACACACACACACACACACACACACAAACCTGAATTACCCTCCACTCGATGTCTAGTGGAAAAGAAAACTAATTCCTACATCAGCCATATCTCTAAGGATTCTAGGGGCCTATGTTTATCTTAGTCTTTTGCTCTGATTTCCCACTTCCAGTGAATTCTCCTCTTTTCTGCATCTTATTTTATCTCTAATCTGCATCAAATTCACCATGGAATGTGACCCCTTTCCCACTCCGTCCTCTCTCCCACCAAAGAATCCTTGGCTCTAGGCGGTGTAATTGTAGATCAAGGGAGTAGGGTGAGGCTATACTTCAGCATAAGAAAACCCTTTTTTAATATATTACAAAAGAAATGTGTACTCATTGGAAGGGAAGGAGCAAAGCTCAGGAGAGTAATAAAATGAAAATGAGAAAGCCTCCCTTCACCTGCCATTTAATCTCAAGTGTTTCATTGTTAATAATTTCAGGCAGCACAGGAATAAAATAAAAATTTAATATTAGGCATTTCTTTTTAAAAAATCTTTTAGTGTTTCCCACCCCTAAGAATCTCTCTCTGCCTTGGTTTTCACCTTTCCTTGCCTTCCTTCCTTGTCGGGCTTCTTTGTTCTCCATCTTTTTTGGGTCTTCCCCCAGCTCTCTGGATATCTCTCTTATTTTCATCTGAAAAGCAACTTGGGCTTTCTATGTCTCCCTCCTCATCCTTCTAGATCATGCTTGGCATCCTAACTTTTCACCCCTAAAGCATCCACCCAGATGTTTATTAGGCAAAACCCAATTCTGTCTGCAGAGTTGATCTGCTTTCAACTCTTAAACAATCCATTCCTGCCCTGCCCTCCTTCACATACTGACCTCCCCACTCTCCCCCACCCCACCTGTGCCATAAGTAAATAAAACATGGTCTCAGCACTCAAAGAGCGTGTAGCCTAGTAATGGCGTCAAAAAATCCCAACAGTGTGCTAGGTAAAAAAAGAGGAGTATCATAAGACTTGGTGGAGGAATAAACGAGGGAGTGATCTGATCCCCTTTTCACTTGGACTAATTATAGAAATATGATGAGCAGTTTGTTTGTGTCATATAAGCCTTTTATATGCAAAAGTTTGGTTGAGGACCTCTCAGTTGACAAGTACTCAATACATGTTAGCAGCTATTACCTTCTCAAATGTGCTTGGAAGTGGGTGTTAATTTCCATATTTTACAAATGAGAAAGCTGAGTGGGAAACGCTGATAAACTTGCCCTGCTGGAGCCAGAATTGCCGTCCTGGCTGGAAACTAAAACTCACGCTCTTCACCAGTGCTTAGGTGGGTCTCCTTCCCCTCACTAACCCCATCGCCCTTAGCCCTTGGGTGCCCAGAATTATGCCAGCTTACCTCATGTCTGGGACCCCTTTGCCATGTGGTGCCCCTAAAGATAGTCCCTCAACACCCTACATTCTGAGAGGCAGACACTATGGTTTGTTTCTATTAAGTTGAACCATATGAAATTGCCTATATTTGGTCTTCTTAGACCTACAGAAACTGCAATTTCATTTGGTTCAACCCAATACAAGGGCCCAGATGAGTTGTGGGTGACCCAGCTTCCTTGGCTCTGTTCTTCTGTGAGAACCGACTTCCAGACAGCCCTACATCTTTCGGCTAGAGGATTTAGATTGAGAAATAGGAAAAAGACAGAGCACCTTGGCACTTGCTTTTCTTTCAATGAGCCAGACCCAGTGACTCAGTGTGAAATAACTGAGTCAAGCCCCTCTCTCATTTTTGGTTCCTGGTGGCCCCCAAGGATAACTGTAGTGAATCCACTGAATGCAAGATTCTGCTCTTATCTCCATTCCCTAATGCACAGCATCCAGACCCAAAGATAGCATCAAGTGATCTAAAATTTGTTTTTACCAAGTAGCCTTAAAGCTCCTGAGATCAACATGAAAGACTTGGTTTCCTGAGTGGTCAGGGGTGATTGTGAGAGAATATGAAACTATTTGCCTGTGGAGAAACTTTCCACATATGAACCGTAAGTTCCCATATCCTGCTTCAGGCCAGAGTGAAACTTCCCCAGAGCTGGTCAGACATCCCCCTGGTAGCCTCAAGGTATTCTACGCTGCAGAATTTTCAGGAAGGGAGATGCATACAGAGTGGCCATGACCCATGTCCTGTCTGGGCACCCTGGGAATTTTCCCAGTATGCTTTGTGGCCAGGGAACCTTGCATGGTAGAGTGCTGATATTTTAGTTTAATCCAAATTAACATCTTGCTGTTCAACAGATCTCCTTTAACTTCCTGCCATATTGCTTAGAAGTCTATCTTCATAAACTTGCTCTTCACTGCTTCTCTTTGGTAGTGACTGGAATAGAGTCCCTCCACCAAAGGAAATGGCCTTCATCAGCCCCCTGGATTGCCATCCTCTCTGGCCTCCCGAGGGACCTAACTCTGTCAATTATTCCCTGTTCTCTGTAGCTTCAGTTTCTTCTCTACTAGCTTCTTCTCATTCTGGCTTAAACATGTGCAAATATTCTACCTCTTAAAATAAAACAAAACAAAATTCTTCTATCTCCTGTCTCCATCTACCATCTTTTCTCCTCATCTCAATCAATCTTCTTGAATAAGCTGATTATTCATAATATCCATTTCTTCACCTCACATTCAATTTTTTGCCTGTAGTGAGCTGTCTTCCATCCCCACCTCTGTACTGAAATTGCCCGTGCCAGGCCAACAGTGGCCTCTTTATTGCTAAAACCAAAAGATACTTCTTTTCCTTGTCGTATCTGAACCCTAGGCAAGAGCTAGCATTGTTCACCACACTTTTATTGTAAAAACATACTTCCCTTTACTTATGATATGCCAAACTCTTCTAATTTCCTTTCACTTTTGCAGGCTCTTATTCCTTTGCCTTCCTTAAATGTTGGTTGACCTCAGTGTTCCAGCCTAGACTGTCTGCTCTTCTCACTCTGCATTCTCTCCAGTGGTGAAGCAAACACCCCTGTGGCACCCCTGCCATTGCCATGTGATGATTCCTGATTTACCACCTGCACCTCAGATAGGTCTTCTGACCCTCCGTCCCTATCCACAGCCACCTGTGGGGCATCTCTTCTGGACTGAGTCGCATGCCTCACAATCAACATGTTCAGAATCTCTCCCGCCCCAACCCATCACAGCCCCTACGTAAGGCAGCGCTGTTCCCTGGGAGGGATCCTGGCTACGTTTTTGCTAGGATGCGGGACTTTGGGAAGCCACTAATCTCTCCAGGCCTCAGTTTTGTCATCTAGTAAATGTGAATAATAGTCCCTCTTACAGAGTTGTGATGAGGATTAAATAAGGTAGTATCTGTAAAGTATATTCCTATACATAGTAGGTGTGATATAAGTGTTAGCTACCATCATCACTATTACCACCACTGCCACCGTCTTACCTTTGGTCTCTCCCTTTGCCAGTCAGGCAGATTTTTCTGGGCCATGAGATCGATGGATACTCAGAGCATTGCTCTTGAAGACTTTAGCAATCTTTGGAATTTAACAATTGGTCAAAGGTATCGGATACATGACTTGGGACACATGCCAGGATGGATTGAAAGTATCGTTGAATAGCTCCAAAGTAGACCACAACTACGTGTTAGACAAATAACACATGTAGTTAGTTGGGAGTGTTACCGTGGGGATTGTTGTTCTATAAATAGGGGTAATGTTTTCATGGGGAGATAGTAGCTTGACCAGGCACATTTGGGTGTTCTGCGTAGGAGGTGCCACAGATATATTTGAATTGACTTGATAAAAATTTATAGTAATATTAAAAGTACACATCATACATTAAATCACGTTTTTTGAGTTCTTACTAAATGTCCGGAACTGTGCTAAGCACTTTGTTGTGTTTTTTAATCTTCACCACAACCCTTATGTATGTGACATTTTTATTATTTCTATTTTATAGATGAGGTAACTAAGACTCACAAATGTTCAGTATGATCAGGATTGTACAACAGGTGAGGGGCATATCTAGCATTTGAACCACGTCAAGCTGCCTCTAGAGTCCATGCTTTATAAAAACTACTACCATGCATTCCTTCTTGTGCCCTTTTCCTGGGGCTTCTTCGCAATCTAAGTGCCTGATTTTGTGGATGACCACAAGACCCAGTCTTCATTCACATGCAGATTCGATCACCCTGAGGCAGACTCTCCAAATCAGAAGAAGGGCAAGAGCATTCTCAGGTGGAGAGATGCCCCTGAGAGCGACATTCAGCTCTGAGCAGTCTTTTTCCCCCCATGGACAGCATCTTCCTGGTTGAAATCAGAAGGACCACTGGCCTACACCTTGCAGACAGCTGGCCTTGCAAGGGAGCCAGGCCAGACTCTTCCTAGCGTGGTTTCATTATTATTTTTCTCTAGTAAGAAACAGGTTCAATAGTAGCAGCTAGAATTTATTTTAGACCTTTGTTCCAAGAACGAATCAAGGTTTCCACTGTGCCTGGAACTAATATTATTTGAATGGAAGTCTAGAATGTCCTGGACTTAGAATGTCTTGGCAGCATCTTTACCTAACCTCCTTCCTTTTATATATATATTTTTTTACTTTTTTCATGTGATTTTCCAGCACCCTTCCCTTTAGGACTTTGTATATCTATTAAACGTGACCAAAAGGATTCTTCACACTGATTTGGCCTGAACTTATGGATGAGAAGACACAACTTACTCTTAAAAAGTTAATTAGCTTTCTTGGCTCTGACCTTCTAAGAGGGAGAGTTACTAACCATCATATTTTTCAAGTCAGAACTGGCAACACAGGATTTGAGGAAGGGTTTTCTTAATACTTCCTGGTTTCACAAATACCCTGGAAGATTTAATTTTTTTTAGATTAATAGAGAGAGCAAGATCAAAGTATTTTGGTTTTATCCAGACACATAGTCATAACACATATTGGTCAATGAGAAAATTGTGTCTGGGTTTCTTATCCAGCAGCTGTGTCTTGTTGGTGGGGTGTGCAGAGGAAAGGGAGGATTAGTTTCCAGTCTTATAGAAAGATGGGAGAGTTCACAGGCGGTTAGTCTTTCCAGTAGAACTAATAAATAAAGTAAGTTGAGATAGTGCAGAGTCTTCAAAGAACTGTTTAAATCAGGAGGGATTGCTGGACACAGCTAGGTGTGTTTGGAGCATGGGTATTAATTGAGATTTGGACACATTATTTCTCTCTGATTCTTTCTTTCTGCCTCCTCCTACTTTTCTTTGCCATTGTTTATTGGCTGCTTACCATTTACCAGACATTTTGCCAAGCACTTTTTATATATTATCTCATTTAATTTTCTCACAAGCCTATGAGAAAAGTATGAGTGTTATCTCCAAGTGCCATGCTGGAAATCAAGGTGTATGAAGGTTAAGTAACTTGCCCCAGATCAGGCAGGGGGAAGAGGTTAGGGCCAAAACACAACCCTAGGTCTCTCTGGTTCCAGACCGTGACCTCTCAACCACCACATCATATTGCCTCCTCCCTAAACTTTTTCTGTGCTTTGTCCCCAGGGACAGGATGAGAACATCAGTCAATGTCGTGGGTGACTCTTTTGGGGCTGGGATTGTCTACCACCTTTCCAAGTCTGAACTGGATACCATTGACTCCCAGCACCGAGTGCATGAAGATATTGAAATGACCAAGACTCAATCCATTTATGATGACATGAAGAACCACAGGGAAAGCAACTCTAATCAGTGTGTCTATGCTGCACACAACTCTGTCATAGTAGATGAGTGCAAGGTACCTTTCCCATTCATGGATATTGAGACCTGTATATAGTAGTGCATGCTCAATTTCTTCAAAAACTAAACACGAAGCCCTGCATGTATTATTATCACATTTATTTTTCTAAAGAGTCATGTAACCTGAGCTTCTATGTGTCCCAGATCATCTCACTCTGTGTCTAACATGGCGGGAAATCAACAGGTCTAACAGTGAAAGAGCCAATCAGTTGCTTATTTCATCCATGTGATGTAAAACAACCATTCTTCTGCCCCCATCTACCCCACTTGACTAATTTGATCGGTTTTCTTGAATATTTTGCCCAAGAATTTGTGGCTGCTAGAGCTTTGCGGTTTTCAGATATTCTATTCCTCAGATGAAACACCAAGAGAAATCCCTAGCATCATTTGATTGGAATAGCGCAAGTGTTCCTCCTTGCTGTGTATCATGCATTGGTCAAAAATGTGCCCACCTAACTTCACACAACTCTTTCTCTTAATAATTTTTGTGAGAAGGGTGAGTTTTGACCTGGAAGTCACTTTGCTCCAAAAATGAGGAAGCAATTTCAGTTAAAGGATAGCTATCGTCAAAATAATTATCCAGAGATGTCTTTTAAAAAGCACTACATCCACACACTGCCTGGCAGCGCCATCTTTCCTGCAGCACGGATGTTCTGGGCTCTCCTCCAAGCTGTTGGGTGCTAGGTCATCAAGCTTGATGGGCTCTGTCTAGCTTTCATTGTAACTAACTTGACATTGTCAAAATCAGAGTGTCATGACCAGAGTGAAGCAAACTTGGAGAAACCCTGGCAGGTGAGCAGAGTCAACTCTAGGGTTTGGTTTGCCAAAATGATACTATGCAGCCACTGAGGACAATCTGAATCCAACACAGATATCTGGTACCATTTTGACTTCTGCTGACAAGGTCACATTTAATCGCTAATTTCTTCCTGTGTCACTTCTGGGCCATTCCAAATACATACTATGGTTTTTGTCAGGCAACTAAGGGCAACACAGATGCAATGCTCTTTATTGGACTTTGACATAGGTCCAGAATTCTAGTGGACCAGTGCAGTCTTTCGCTTGGCTCCTCTACATCAGGTACATGGGTGGGCAGATCGGAGATCTGATACAAATTAGGGAGTGAACCCACCCATCAAGAGGCAATTGCACAAATTAATTGACTCAGTGAAAATGATTCAAATTATTAGAAATTCAGATGTACCTAAGGGCATAATCCATTCTCCTGGAAAGTTAATGTTTCCCGCATCTGAGTGAACGAGCTGGATTATTCCCGATGAAAATGTTAGTTTGGATCAACAAGTTCAACATTCTTATAAACGGCTTTATGCTCTGTTATATTTAACAAGTGCTTACTGTGTGCCTTGTAAGGTTTAGGTGAGTGCCCCATCTCATTCCTGTCACATCCTATATTTTGATAATTCATCAAGTATTTATTGAGTGCCTGTTACCTACAAAGCCCTGAATTAGGCACTAGAGGACAGCAAAAACAAGGTGCAACATTGTAGCGGAGATAAGACCTGAACTCAAATTATTGCCATACAAGGAAAAAGACATTTTTTTTTAAAATGTCACAATTGTATGTAAGAAGAGTCCTCATGGTTAATTGCTGGATGGCCCTTTTGGAGCTTCTCAAGAGGCATCTTAATATTGTGTAGGATGTGTTTTGAAAAAGAAGGTGTGTGGGCATGGAGATATCTTTAGATTTCAGACTTCCTGGATTTCTTTTTTCTTGAAGGGTACCAAGCATATCAGCAGAAATTTGCTTCATTTTAAAAAGTAGAATATTTCAAACTCTAAAGGGAGATGTTTATGAATTATCCCTATACCCAGGAAGTAAGCCCACAAGGAGTGAGACTTTGTCCCCAGTTATCCTACTGTGTCCCAGCACCTAAAACTGTCTGGCATGCTGTAGGTGCTGAAGAAATATTTGTTGCTTGTATCCTCTTAGCATGTTTATTTCTTGCTATATTTCAGATAAGCTTTGTGTTGGACAGTTCCAAAAAGATAGAGGTTTAGTCTCTCTATAAAATTGACTACCCAACCAACCACCTGCAGACTCGTTGGTTAATTAGCATTTAGACAGCCAGTGGTCAAACTGAGCAGGTCATGAAGATGATTAAAATGGCCCCTTTTGATTTAATAACTATTTCAACTGTTTGCATTTTTAATGAAGTGATTGGGTTCAGCTAAGTGAAGGTTATTTGGTCCTCAGCCTTGGCTAGGTGAAGCAAGTTGACTCTTCTCACTCTGAATCAGTTAACTGTGTTGACACTGCCATGGGGAGGAGGCAGGCAGAGCTATGGATATGAATCTACAGTCTTTCTGAGACTATCTGGGTCACATGTATCCATTCATTCCTTTCGACTTCCTTGTAGTCAATTCTCAGTCTCACTATTGCTCACTTTTTAAGAACTGAGATGGGGGATGTTAATACTTATTGCCAATGCCACTTCCTTCTTTCTTTCCTATTACCCAGGTGGTTGGAGCAGAAAGGAGTGGAATGAGCTGGGGAGTGGAGTCCCAGCTTTCTTTAGCGCAGCCAGGAAAGGAAATGCCAAAAAAAAAAAAAAAAAAAAAAAGCTGCTGTCCCAACTACTTTTGAAACATAGGCCCCAGTACTTACAAACAAAAAACAAAACAAAAAACACCTCCCCCCAAGTGCCGTCTGGCTCTTCCAAAGGCACGACACTGTGATTGATAATTTTGCACTGCTATTGATCGGGCTCATTACTGAGGACGAAATAGGCACATTTTAGGTCACAGTGAAGAGGCAGCTTTCTTCAGGCAGTCTGTCCCTGGCAGTCTTTCTCGACAGTTCACTGAAAGGGAAACAAATTTGCCGCAGCTCTGGTCAAAACTTTAACCACTTCAAGCATTGTTATGTTATGCTGGTCTCTCTAGATTCAAACTCTTGCCTGGTAATAGTAGTTTGAAGTTATGCAATAGCTTTTTAATTTTAATCACAATAACTGCATGTGGAGCAGTCAATGCTAATTGCATGATCTTTCTAAAAAAAGCAGAATCGTGTGGCTAACAGGGATTGGAGGAGTGAGTATTTTTTGTTTTCATTTGCTTGGTTCGTGAAGGGCACTTGGTTCTCTGTTCCTAGCATGTTGTGTGTGCTCATGCTGCATGCAGTTCACTTCCACTTGGGTAAGAAGAAGGTCAGATTTCTTTCAAACATTGCTGCGTTTGTCATGTCTCCATATTCTAATGCTTCCATAAATCCAGTCTCTCCATTATGTGGAATATCAGTCGTGGGTTTAAGTTTGCACATGACCTTGAGGACAGACAGACAGAAGGTAAGCTAGGAAAACTACTTAGAAGTGGAGGAGAGACCCTCCCATTCTGCGTAAGGGTTCAGTTCACTTTGAGCCAGCAAAGCGTTAATATAGATGGTCTGGTAATTATATTTAATTGTTAAATACCTGCATTGAAATAGTTTATACATACATTGTCACTGATTTTGGACTTTTAATCGCCTCCCCTTTTCTTTTTAATTTTTAAACCTGGGGTAACTTATTCGGTAGAGCCAACCCCTCATGATTTTTGATTTTAAAATTAGACATACATGAAATCTGCCTGGCCTCATTGCAACTGAACCTTTTACATGCATGAGTAGAACTAGCTGCCTTGTTCTGGATTGTTTTCTCTGTGGTTGTATGGAGTAGCACATGGGCACTGTACTTTAAGGACTATGTTAACGTGTGATGGGTCTATGGGTAGCTAGACACCTCACAATCCTAAAAACATACACATTATTCCCCAAATTGCAAAGCATCTATAGTCTCTCAATACCCCTAAAGCAAATATAGACTTTTTTTTTTTTTTTTTTTTTTTGAGACAGAGTCTCGCTCTGTTGCCTGGGCTAGAGTGAGTGCCGTGGCGTCAGCCTAGCTCACAGCAACCTCAAACTCCTGGGCTTAAGTGATCCTACTGCCTCAGCCTCCCGAGTAGCTGGAATTACAGGCATGCACCACCATGCCCGGCTAATTTTTTCTATATATATTTTTAGTTCGCCAGATAATTTCTTTCTATTTTTAGTAGAGACGGGGTCTCACTCTTGCTCAGGCTGGTCTCAAACTCCTGACCTCGAGCGATCCACCCGCCTCGGCCTCCCAGAGTGCTAGGATTACAGGCGTGAGCCACCGTGCCCGGCCTTAGACTTTTTTTTTTTTAATTCACAAATCAATGTTGCAAATCAAGACAAGTCCAAAATCAATTTGGAAGGAACTCCGTTTAAAACGAGTATTCCAGTCACGTAGCATAAGCTTGGATCTGGTGCTTCTCCACATAACCCATGGGGCTTTGTTCTGGTTCATGGCCTGTAAGCTGGATGTTGATGGTAATTATTTTCAGGTAACTCTGGCAGCCAATGGAAAGTCAGCCGACTGCAGTGTTGAGGAAGAACCTTGGAAACGTGAAAAATAAGGATACGAATCTCAGCAAATTCTTGAATAAGCTCCCCAGCGTACCTTATGGTAAAAGATGATATAAACAAGCTTTCTTTAAAAAGGAAAAAAATGCATATATTTCTATGTTTACTTAATCTGTTAGCCGAGGCTTAGAGGAGCTCTTGTGAGTCAGTGATGACAGGCACGGTGCTGTGTCTTTGCCAAATAACGCTTCATAATCATCTAATGTTCTCACTTGTATTATTGTTTGAATGGATGCTGCTGGAGGAATCCCTTTGAGTTGAAGACACGTTCCTGCCAGCTCCCCTGTTCTCTCAAGATACAGAAATGTGGATGCTCTTTTCCCAGGGGACACGTCTAAAGCAGTGTGGTACACTCCAGGGACTTGGGATCGTGAGAACACACAGTGTGTTCTTCCTTAAAAGTGTTCTCCATGTCTCGCCTTGTTATGCACAAGAGATTCTGTTAGAAGCCTCTAGAAGTAACTCCCCTTAAATGTCTTACAGAATTTGCACATGCATTGACTAAAAGCAAATACCTGTCTTAGGGAACTCTAACAATTTATCTTCTGTGTGCTCTTTAGGTTAAATGTTTCAAAGAGAGTTTTAGTGGGAGCCGTACTCTTAAAGGCAGCTGATTACGGAGCCCATTGTGTCTCTGCCCTGCCCTAACTAGTCTGTGTGAATAACGACTGAAATTTCAAAGTATGTTTCATAATTGTCTCTAAATTTGATAATGGAATAGGAAGTATTTTACATATAACCACTGTATATATTGACAAAAGTAAGAGAGCACAGCCAACATAAAGTTTAACCAGATTGAAACATTCAAATTCATTTATGTTGGATTTGCATTCACCTGGCATAGTGAGATTATTTGGTCTATGTTTTTGCTTTCTTGTTTCACCCATAAGCTTCTTTTCTGGATTTCTAACAAAGAAGACATTTTTTTAATCTGCAAACTATTTCAATCCTATTCTCATCAACCTAGAAGATCTGATCATTTTACCAACCTTGCATACAGAGGGCACTTGTGTTGGCTGTGCCTCTTTTAATATCATCTCTTGATAAAACAAGAAAACCTGACACTTATCTAATATGTAGAAAGCTTTTTGCTATGTTATATCAAAGCACATAAAACCAGTTCTAGGACACAGGTGGAAGCAGAGCCAGTCTTCCTCCTCAGTCTTCTCAGTGGAAAGGAACAGGAAACAAACAGCGTGCAAAATCCTATAAAGGTGACATTCCTATGGCAGAGTCTAGGTAGCCTTGAACCAAGGCGTGGGAACAAAGGATGGCTCTACACAACTTCACAGGTGGAATCTTGTTTATGGCTGTGAACGTTTAAAGGAATAAATAATATAATTGGCATAGTACAATGCCTTGCATGTGGTAGGCAGCCAAAGAATCTTTAATGATTGGTTATACAAGTTAAAGTTTTTAATATCTCTACTATCACTTCTTTATTGAATAATGAACAGTATTTTCTTAAGGTTGCTTAATTTGGGACTGAGCTGGAGGGGGGCTTGAATCATTGAGAACTAAAGCACCTTTGACTCTAAGGAGTGCGTAGACTTAAGTCCACAGGTAGGAGTAGGGTGTATCATCTGAGATCAGCAGAAGGATGCTGAGATAGTCATGGTTATAGAACCCAAAATCTTTGAGGTGAAGGTGTTTATGGGTTTCAAATACCCTTTATTACCTACTCCTTGTGACTTCTCTCTTCCAAATCAGACACCTTCGTGATGTACAAGAGACATGAGATTCCAGTTGTTTTTGTCTCCTAAGTTATTTTTGGATAAGGATCTCTATTGAACAGTATTAAGCAGCTTTTTGTTTTTGTTTTTGAAACAACATTGATCTTTATTTTCATGTGATGGGCAGTTAACAGGGTGGCCAAGGACATGCACAAATGTAGTAGTGGAAAATATATCCTTCACAGTAGGTATTGTGGGCCAAGAGGACAATTCCTAGATTTTGCTGTGAAACTGATTAGGATTATCTTTAAGTGATGCTCCCAAGAGCTTTTTTTATGTAAATAGAAGGATGGAGGCAAGGTTTATTTTGCTGTGGAAGGCCACCTTGGCACTTGTATACACTGACCTGTTTCTCAAAGGAGTGGTCACAGGATTGTTTGGTCAAAACTCTGCCTAAAAATCTTTCTGGTATGTTTTATCTTTAGCTTTTTCCTAGCTGTCCTGTTAGCCTATAAATGCACAAGCAGACAATGTGTTTAGAGGAAACAAGATATACAGCTTAACAAAGCAGGTTTTTCTGGTTTGAGACTGTATGCAGTAAGCCTCATGAAAATAGACATAGGAAATCTCATTTATCTGGAGATTCAACACATCATATTAAAAATAAACAATTTCTCAAACTCAGGACTAGCCTGAAAATTCAGGATCTATGTAGGGTTGACACATGTCTTCGTCCTCTGGTTTTTTTAGGCCTCGTTTATTCTTCCCATGCCATACCCATTGGGGATTTCCCTGCCCAGCATATGTGCCATAAACAGAACAAATGGATCCAAAGTATACCTCTAATAACCATTATCTAAATAGGATAAATATACCTTGTCAATAATATGTGTAGATTTATCCTAATAGGTCCAAAGCAGACATGAATGCTTGTAATAGTCCATTAATATTCAGTGATGCATAAATATTATGTTTATATACAGAGACAGCAGGCCAGATACATACACTGTATCCTGGAAGGTCTGTATGTCAGGGCTTTGGCAATACCATTTTGTTATAGGGTCTTTCACTTTTTTTAGGAATCAAAATTATTTCAGGAGAAAGCCAACTAAATAGACTTCAATCCTCCTCTTTCTCATTCTTGCCCTTTGGGAAACCCAAGTGGAATCGTCATTTAATGGCTTACTGAAATTCAATGATTCAAATCCCGTCAGTGAGAAGAGTGGCTTATCTCTCAAAGTAATACTTTACTGTAGATCTTTGAGGATGTACCTCCCATACAAAGAGCATCAGTGAGTCAAGGCAACTACCTGGATCACATAAATCCTCAATATAGGACGTTAGGTGATGGGATCTGAACCATGTAGCTACCAGATTCAATTTTTTACTTCCTACTGGATGTAGAAATGCAGCCTATGGTCTTGTTGTCTGTGGAAGTTACTATGCCCCATAAAAGACAAATATTTATTTCTCCTCTCGAACCACTAGTCAGCCTGGATATTCATAAAAGCTTAAAGAAAGAGTGCCAAAATGCCTAGGTCCTGGATTTAGGCTCGTGGAATCTGAGAAGCACTTAGGGAAAATTCAGTTCATGGAGAGATTCCTGATAGGTGAAGCCAGGAATCCCAATGACCAGTTGATGAGACGGTCTCAGGTCACTTCCACTTGTGCTTAGAGAAATGTGTCATTTGCAAATGGATTTAGTCAAGAAGCCCTTTTGGAGTGAAGTGGTTGGGAAACTCATTTACTGGGTCCCCCCCTAAAAAACCCCCAGTCCTGACATGGTTTTGCAAATACCACACTTTCCTTTGCTCTCAATAGCAAAAACCATGTTATAATTTTTCACCTTTGTCAGAATCAAGGCATCTGCCACCTGTGCAATATTTTCCCATGGAATACAGCAATAAATCCATGTAGGCATGTACTTGCACAAGGGTGATTCTCCATAGTTCTGACTCCTGAAAAACAAGTCTCAGCAGCTCTTGCCTGGTGTGATGACTAAAAGTGCACAGCAGTTACACCCTAGTGGAGGTGATTTTCCCACTGAGCTGCTATCCGGCTCCAGGGGCCGTCCAGTTGTCTGTCTGAGCTGCTGGTTTTCTTCACTTGTTCTCCAACTGAACTCCTACCAAGCCAAGAAAAAGGACCAAATGGGATTTCTAGTTTTTATTATACTTGCTCTTTGAATAAGTATACTAGAGTCTGGGGGCATAAGAGGATTAAGTTAAAGCAAAGAGTCTGAAAGAATTCTGAAGTGAGAGTTGTAAATAGAGTTGTCAGAGAAGACTAATGGTCTCAGTATCTGTCGTAATTTTGGACTAAACCTAGAAGAGGAGTCACTGAGTGCCAAGCCAGGCAGGTGGCACTAGAGGCAGACTGTTCTCTTTGGGTGGAGTGAGTTCAAAGCTGCTCATCAAGCATTTGCTTATGATTTTCTCTAAAGGAAAACCCAATTTTCTACTCTTCCTCCTCCTTTCCTCTTACTCTACATATTGTTGCTGCTTTACTAAGAGACAACTTAGTAAGCCATCACACAAGCTAATGCAAGGGTTGGTTTTAGAATAGATAACAGGGAATCTTAATTGAATAGTATCCAATCTCATAGCCTAACACAGCTAATTCAGGCAATGACAGAAATGAGAAGAAACAACATGGTTTGGTAGAGGGAACATTTGATTTAGACTCTGCCCATTTTTCACCGTGTGACTTACACAAGTCACTTTATGTCCAACCCTCATTTTCTTACAGATGAAAAGTTAAGGGGTTGGATTAAATGATTAAAACCCCCTTCCAGCCCCATGAATCCAAAGTATTACGATCTCTGTTTTACTTTCTTCTTTAGTAAGAGACTCACTACTATAAAATGTTACTTATTTATATTTTAAGCTGGAGGAGCCCTCAATAATGCATAATCAATTTAGATTTTTCTCATCTCCTTTGGGGGAAATTAAATTCAAGCCTCTATTCATTTGACATTTTACAAGCTTGGAAGGTGGCCATGTACATCCACAGTTTGTATTTTGGGACATCAACAAACAGCCTTTTAGAAAAGTTCCCTTTATCTAAACTCACTGTCCTAGCAGAAGTAGCAACTCAGCTCAGGGAAAAATGCTGCCAGAGTCACCATGAGGGGACCCGATGAATCTGTAGCCTCACTCAAGCTCTTGCATCATTTCTGCTGTAGCAACAGAGCCCACTCTGAATACTCAAAACACACTATTTTCTCCAAGTAGTCCTAATTGCCAACTCAGTATGGGAATTTGGGAGCCTTTGGCAAAGAAACTTGAACACTCTTATGAAATTTGGTGCAAGACTTACACAATCACAGCAACTGTCTGTAAATACCTTCCCTCTGCCTGTATGCAGACATGCACATCCATTCACAAGTAAGCCGGACTGAGTTCTTTCTCTGAAGGGATATGCAGGAATATTTGATTGAATTCATTTGCAAATTCTCCTCTTGGTTTGTTTTTATCATGGGCATCCTATTGCAGGTAGTAAAGCTTACAAGAATGGAGTTTTGTGACAATCATCACCCTCTTCAATGCCTGAGGAATTTCCAGGGTGGATGGGATACAATGCATGGTCCACCAGGTGCATGTCACCAGCCATCACTTTTAAACAACCTTTTGCCCTTTCTGGCACTGCTGTAATGGGCCATTGCTTGCATTTTTGCTCTTTGTCCAAATTTTGCTAAATACAGAGTAGAATTGGTATTTATTGTGTTATGAGCACCTTTATTGCCAGAGAAGACTTCAGTTCTTTAGGTTTTAGGGAGTGAGATGTAAAACTAGGGTTAAAAGGATTGGGTTTTGTATGTTTGTTGGTTTTTTCCATTGGCGCAAAAGACCTGATGCAAGGGCCACAAGATAAACATGCTTTTTTAATTGACCCATATAAGAACCTGCAGAAAAGTGAGTTCCTATTTCATTCATTCTAAGTGATATCCTGAATAGTTACGGATTCCTTTTTTTCCATATCCAGCCTTGCTTCACCTTCCAACCTCCAGGCCAAGTGTCCATTATGATGTTTTACAAAGTCCTTCTGGTTGTTATGCAGGGCCCTTTTGTGCTGAGGATAAAATCTACTACTGGAAGAGAGCTCACTGATTTGCAGAGTCAGCACTTGACCTACAGAATGGGTAGCAACAGGCCGTCAGTTCCTCTGGAGACACCCCCAATCCCTGGGGAGTGTCGGAATCTGACAACGGACTGTTACCCTTGTTGTCATCCCTTGTGGAGATGGGGATGATGCAGTCAGAGCCTCACTCCTCTTGGGGCTGTTTGTTCTCATGGCAACCATTTTGCCTGCCTGGAAACAGCCTTCGGTAGGGGACAAATGCACACACTAGCCAAGGAAGTTGGTCCAGCACATCTCTGAGGTTTCTCCCCTGTGGACCAAATTCTCTGAGATATATCAGAAATTTGGCTCTCTGGTGGTTTAATAATCCATGAGAGTTACTTTCCTTACTAGAAACGTCCTTTGACATCTAGATTCTTCTACAAATCACCTTAACTCCCTTCCTCCTCCTCCTGGAAAACCTCAGCATTGCATCTCCATGTTGCACAACACAGATCAGATTATCTGGTCACTATAGAGATTTGTATATAAAAAACTACTTTTTTGAGGATTTTTGTATATTGTTTTTCTATTTGTTTTCTACAGCTTGAGGAGAGAGCTGGCAAACTGTGAATCTAATTTGATCTTGTTGCCAGCAGATATATTTTGGCTTCCTGGTAAGAATCTCTGTTACCAGGGATAATATATTGCCCTCTGATCAGTATTGCACCCCAAATCCACAAATTCCGCCAGCCCAATCTTACATTCTTTTTTAAATAAATCCCCAACCTTCTTTGCTATTATTTATAAAGAGCATGAGAAAATGTATTTATAATCCTAGATATTATATGTTTAATATTAATTTAGCCTTTAATAATGTTATAGGTTTGTATCTATTCTTCAGAAATCATAAAGAACTCAGTGTAGACTGAATTAATCCATTTAGTATCTGTAATTTTACAGACAGATATTTTCTTATGGTATTTTCTATACAACCACACATGTAGAATTATAACTAATTAGAGCACAAGAAGTTTCTACAGCAATTTAGAGCTATCAATTGTTTCCTGACTATATAATCACACTTGAAAAATTTAAGAACCCAGTCCTTAGTGATGCAATGAACAAAATGACCATTAAGAACAAGGAATTGTTTAAATCCTTTAGCTGGTTAGGATATATATCTAAATGATTAATCTTTTTAACTCAAGGAATGGTGCTGATTTCTTATTTTTGGTACCAGCCCTTGTTTTTCCAGCTGAGCATTCTAGTTTAGCTTTTCTCTAAGATTATCAAAGACAAGGTAATAATAGTGGGATCATTTCTATATTAGAATGTTTCACACCTTTTTAAATGTTTATGTGAAAATTGGCTCAGGAAAACTTTGAGTAGCAGAGACTGAGGATGAGTGCTACAGAGGAAATCAGGACAGATGTGTTGCAGTTAATTCTTGCCAAGCAAATTGGTAGTAAATGTCACATTGTTACATGAATTGAGCACATATTTTTTTAAGAAAGTTTAAAAAAATAATTCTTTTCAGTACCAGCTATGAAGCAATACTGTGTCACTGGGGGCTGGAAGTGGGGGCTTAGAATCACATTGAAATTGTTTAGAAGCAGCCCAGGTAGATTCTGTCCTCAGGTGAATAACAAACTATGTAACTTCCCCCAAAGCTAAAACAATAGCCACTGCAAAGACAAGTTGTCTTCTTTCTGCCAAACACACTTTCTGATCTGGTGGTGGGGCTAGTATTTTTACCATGTTTTAAAAAGTAGTCAGCTACATAGAAAATGTACTGGTATGTATTTGAACCTGCTCTTCATTAAGAAAACAAATTAGATGTGCCCTCAACTGGCAATGATTGTATCTGTTTTCAAGTACAGCTAGCTGTCAAAGCATGAAGCTCTTGTGTGTACACACTGACACTTGGTTCACGCATGAAGAACAGTGCCTATGCACTTTGTGTAGCTATGATGTAGATATCTAGGTGTAATTTCAGTGAAATGGTGTATAGATGTATTGAAATTTAATTTATATGTTATTTTTGGCTATTCATCTAAATGCAGTAGACATATTGATTGGTGTTTTACAAACCCTTCTTTTCCCTTCTTAGATATCTAGCTGTGAATCATTGTTCCTCTTTGTCAATGTGGTTTGGGGGGGCATATATGAGTGAAGAACTTATCTATGAATCCTTTGTACTGATGATTGTTTGAAAGTCTGTGTGTGTCCAGCACCTTTGTAAATACACAATTCAGAGCAGGGATGGGCTGGGTGTGTGTCCTGGTTCTTAGTGAAAGGTCATCCCATGTCTGTATAATATGTGGCGAATGCAACTGTGGAACTTTTGATTATCTAGGCTTAGGTAGGTTTAGAGTGAGGACATTTACCTACAGTCCTCCTTCGCTTGGTGGATTGGGCTCAAAGAGACAAAAGGTTAGTCTGCCCCTGTGCATGTTAGCATCGTGTCCTTAGGGAAGGGTCAGCCTCTCTGGTTGCCAAATACTCATCATGATGCTCGTGACTTAAAGGATTTGAAGAGCCTTGTGCCGCTTGGCTTCTTGAGTCAGGGTATGGGAAAAACATTTGCTGACTAACTGCCATGCAGGTGAAATCCCACAAAAGCACAGTTCAGGCTGTAAACTACACAGTTGTCTGTAGGAAGGTAGAACACTAGAAGCACAAGAATAGCCAATGTGCAGCTTTGGGGGTTGTAGAGGGGCAACTGATGAAGCACAGATCCCACATATATGAGGGAGTATAACCTCCTCTACCTAATATGCTCTGTGTGCATGTTTTGAATGAATGCAGATGAGATTAACTAATGCAAATATACACCTGCCTCCTAAAACACATATTCTGTGTAGTTATCACTAAATACAATGCTGTGTGGTCTATAGTTCCTGTAACCCCTTTCTCCTCCCCAAGGACAGAGAAGAAGTGGCCATGTGCTTTAGGGAACACTGAGTGCCCCTCTCTTTTCCCAAGAGGAGTGAAGCCTAAGATATTACCCGAGGGCATGAAGCACATTAATTTGCAGTGGCTTCTTCATATGAGTGGAGTGAGGGGATACAGTGGATTGGCAAATTTTTCCTTGAAAATGTGGCTTCTTCAATGCCTGTCAAATTCATGATGGAAAATTTACTGAAAGAAAACCAGCCTGCATGCAGGATTCTCTTTGAAGATTCTTGTATGTCCAGAATGAAAGAATAATTGTTTCCCTAACATTCACAATCCCCCTTGGTCTGAAGTCATGTAGCATAGAGCATCAATAGCACATAGTGTGTAAAGACTAATGAATGCAGAAAGATAAAAGCTTCAACTAAATTTTTTGGTTGTTTCTCATATGTGATACTAGAAAATGCCTTGTTGGCAAAGCACATTTTGGGTAGTTGAGGTCTTTTGTTTTCACCTTTAGCTTTCTTACAATGTGGACTGATTACTGTAACATTTCATGTGTAAAATAACTGGATATTCTTTATATACTGGAAATAACCTGTGAATCCAATATTTCACTAAGTGTTTTAACTTTTATGTATATATCTCCCATCAATAAATGTGGATTCCAATTTCTCTTGGTTGTTGCCTCTTCTTCAGTTCCTATTTTAGATTCATCCTTGGTTACATAGTGATGGTCTGTAGTGTTCCTTTTGGAGAAATTTATGGATTGGAGTCTGCAGTATCCAAGTGAATATTTTCTAGGAAGCCTAGATATATAGCGGAGTCACATCTTATGATTTAAAGTTAGTGAGTTGGACAAAAATGGTATATAATCAATAAATCAGGCAGTATGGACTAGCCCCCAAATCTCAGGGCTTAAAACAACTGAAGTTTATTTCTTACCCATGTGACATGTCCATCACCAGCTGGCTGGGGCACTATGCTCCATGCTGTCCTCACTCAGGGAGTTGAGAGAGGCTCCATCTCCATGTTTCTGCAGTTGCCAATGCAGAAAAAGAGGAACAGGGGCAAATCTTACACTAACTTTTTTTTTTTTTTTTTTTTTTGAGACAGAGTCTCGCTTTGTTGCCCAGGCTAGAGTGAGTGCCGTGGCTTCAGCCTAGCTCACAGCAACTGCAAACTCCTGGGCTTAAGTGATCCTACTGCCTCAACCTCCCGAGTAGCTGGGACTACAGGCATGTGCCACCATGCCCGGCTAATTTTTTCTATATATATTTTTAGTTGGCCAGATAATTTCTTTCTATTTTTAGTAGAGACAGGGTCTCGCTCTTGCTCAGGCTGGTCTCGAACTCCTGACCTCAAGTGATCCACCCACCTCGGCCTCCCAGAGTGCTAGGATTACAGGCATGAGCCACCGCGCCCGGCCCTTACACTAAATCTTAAAGCTTCAGCCTGAATGTTACATAACCCCATTCCTGTTCATACTTCAGTGGTCAATGCAAGTCACATAGCTCCACCTAACTTCCAGGGGACAAGGAAGTGCAACCTTACCAGGTAGACAGGAAGAAAACTAGAAAGAGTTGGTGAATAGCTCTAATGACTACTAGCCCATGAAAATCCCTTAAATCATTCATAAAGACAGTATACAAATATATAGTTTCTCAATAAGTCCAGCACAGCAAGTTTTTCCTCTAGTATTGGAAAAATCATTACTGTGGAAGTCAGTGGAAAGCACTAAGTGATGTAGAAATAAAATGCATGGTCTTTAATGGTAGAATCACACTCAGCATGGTAAGAGTCTTACGTAGAGAAAGGTGTAGGTATAGGAATGGAGACCCTCCGAGAGAATGTCAGATTTCTCTTTTTACACTCCAAGGCATTACTGGTAGATGGCCTAGATGCATTGTATTGTTCTCTTTCATTCTTTTTTGGGGGAAAAGGAGACAAATATTTGATTTTAAGTAAGTAAAATACATAGATGTGATACATCACTGTTCTTTCCCCCAGTGTCAGCAATTTATTTAAATTGTTGAAAATGGACACTTCATTTGAAAAGACACATTTTTTTTCTTCCCATGGAGCCAAGTCTACATCTCATCCTCATTCAAAATGTTATTAAAATCTTCATTACAGAAAATATCCTCATCAGTAAATTTACAAGCTGCCATTTTACTAATATTTTAAGGTAGCAAAGATCCACGGATCAGAGTTAAGGTAAAGTTCTTAATGTTTTTCATATAGATACAGTTTGGTCAAAACCAGCCACTCCTTCCAAGGGTAACACAGCTAGAGAGAAATTTGACTTTGCTTGCTCAAGAGTATGATCCCCTCTCTGCATCGGAGGTATTTAATCCATTTGTTGTGAGAGCCTGTTAAGTGTTGCTTTTACTTACCAGTGCGAAAAATAAAAAGGAAAAAGAACTTGGGGGGCTGAGTGAGTGGAAGGAGCAATTGTGTACCGAGAGTTATGACACAAGAGCTCTGATCTCCGCTCAGGCACTACCGAGTCATACAAATGTGCCCAAGTCCCTTTGCAATCTGGAAGTCATCTTGGCATCTATAAAATTCAGGGTCCAGATTAGATAATTTCCTTTTGAACTCTGAAATGTGAATTCTCTCACCCCAGGTAAGTCATCATGACTACAAATATATTTTTACTTTTTAATCTTATTATCTTAACATAATATCTCCTCCTTACAAAAAAATATATGTAACTTCTATCTCAGTCATGATATTCACGCCCACAAACCACTCTCCAGTGCAAGAACTAGAACATCACCAAGAGCGTTCCTTCCCCCCCACCCCATGTTCCTCCCTGACCTCATTCTTCTGCTTGACTCCCCAGAGGAAGCTCCTGTTTGAATTTTTGTGTCTGTCATTCTCCTGCTTTTTGAAAAAATAGTTTTACCCCACCCATATGCGTGCCTATGCCAGCTTTGCTTATCTGAGCTTTATACAAAGGGCGCCACACTGCATGGGCTCCTTTTGAACAACTGTTGTTCTACTCTGCATGGTGTTTCTCAGTCCGCCCATGCTGTTTCAAGTAGTTGTGATTTGTTCATTTTCATTGCTATAGAGTAACATGACAGTGTGTGAAATATGTCACATTTTGTCTATGTGTTTTCCTACCAGTGGACAGGTGCTTCATTTCCAGTTTTTTTTTTTTTTGACAGAGTCTCACTTTGTTGCCCAGGCTAGAGTGCCATAGCGTCAGCCTTGCTCACAGCAACCTCAGACTCCTGGGCTCAAGCAATCCTCCTGCCTCAGCCTCCCGAGTAGCTGGGACTACAGGCATGTGCCACCATGCCCGGCTAATTTTTTACATATATATATATATATATATATATATATATTTTTAGTTGTCCATATAATTTCTTTCTATTTTTAGTAGAGATGGGGTCTCACTCTTGCTCAGGCTGGTCTCAAACTCCTGAGCTCAAACAATCCACCCGCCTCGGCCTTCCAGAGTGCTAGGATTACAGGCGTGAGCCGGCCCCAGGTGTTTTTTTTTAATGTCAAACAGGCCTGCTATGAACATTCTTGTCTGTGTCTCCTGTGTATGACCTAGGAGGCTTTGGTACATGTACTCCTAGATACAATTTTTAAAAAGTATGTGTGCATAACCAAAAAGTTCCTATTCAAACCTTCCCCTCATTCATCTATGGCCCCCTCAGTGGGCCCACTTGTGGACCACTTTGGCACTTCTAGTAACACATACACTGCTAGTAACACCCTAGTGATCCAGTCACTGCTAGTAATTTCCTAGTAATCCATACATGCGCTGCTGGCTGTTTGATGGAGTCCATCTTTGCAATGGGGATACTGAGGCAAACAAGCACAGATCACTTTTTAGGAGGGGAGTTTAAGGTTAAAAGCTAAGGCCTTCTCTCCTCAGGCTCACATGATAAGGCCTTTGAGCACAGGTTTGGTAGGAGCTAAACAGAGCCCACTTAGTTTTTGGTCTCTTCTTTGAGCAATAATGTGTGAGGCCCAGCCATCTCCACCTGGAGTCAGCAGGATGTTCACCTTGATGTCTGCTGTCATCTGACAGACGAAGTTACAGGAAGTCACAAAAAGTCCCTCCACCTACCCCAAGAACTGCCAGAAGCCCCTTCAGCTACACCCCTGTCTTAATCAGTTCCAGCTGCTGTAACAAAATGCCATAGACTGGGTGCTTTATCAGCTACAGGAATTTGTTTCTCACAGTTCTGGAGGCTGGAAGCCCAAGATTAGGGTGGCGGCATGGTCGGGTTCCGGTAAGGGCCCTCTCTGGGTTGCAGACTGCTCACTTCTCCTTGGATCCATGGCAGAAGTGGGTGAGGGAGCCTCCTGGGGTCCCTTTTATAAAGGCATTAATCCCATTCATGAGGGCTCCACTCTCATGACCTAATCACCTCCCAAAGTCCCACCTTTAATACTATCCCCTTGGGGGTCAGGATTTCACCATATGAATGGGTGAGGCACAAACATTAAGTCCATCACAACCCCCTGCCCCAAGACGGGAGGATCGCAGAACCACAAAGGGCAATGCATCTAAAGAGGGCAACCTGAGAGGCCTGCCACCTAAGGCATGCAACCTTGTGGGCATCTCCTTCCCAGCACAGTGACACAAACAGGAAGCCAGGGCTCTGTACATCAAAGAGCCACAGGTGACAGAAGGTTCAGGCACCACCAGGGGAGCTTTCCCATTTGTCACCTCTCAGCCCAGGCAGGAAGGTGTGGGTGGAGATGTGCACACATTTGACGTGGGTCGTGCAAGCACAGAAGACTGTGGAGTCCCTGGCAAAAATGCAAACGGTTTTAGCTAAATACTTTTTCTTCCTGGTAGTTTTCAAAGTTCATTTAATTCATCCTTCCACTGAAACAGTGAGAGGCCATCATCTTTAATTCCCACTCTGCTGTGAGCCACGGAGTCAGGCTCACATTTAGGAGGGCTGATCGGGTCCATGCAGCTTGTCCAAAGAGAATATAAAAAGAATAAAGCCATCCAATGTAAATACTGTTTTTACTCTTGAACATTTAAAAGCGGTGACTTTGAACTTTGAAGAAGTCCATAAAGCAGATAAATAAAACATTATTTCACTGCTTCCGCTTTCTTTTTACCAGGTGAATGAATCTGTAAACCCTCAAAGTCTTTTTTTGTCTGTTATTTCAGGGAATCAGATTTTAGCTTTCCAAATATTGTCTGGAAAAATCTAGCGGCCTCCAGTTAAGGGAAAAAAGGCAAATATAGAATTGCAGTCATCTGTGCTACACTCCTTTTGTTGCATGACCTGGCTCTCCTGGAATTCTCCAACGGCTTCTGTCGCTGCTCAGACGTTTCCCAGGCCTGGGTAACATACTGCCCAGAGTGGGAGGAGCCGCAGAATCTCCCCTTCATCTGAGTGAAAAGTTCACTTGGAACATGGCCTTCCTTCTCCACCTAATCTCAAACTTTTCTTTCATCTTGATGAGGAGGACAGAGACCAATCCAGATTTTAAGACTACAAAGGACCTCTGAGGGAGATTATTTGAAGTTTAGCCCCTGTCTTTTCGCAGATGAGAAAGTGATACCCCAATTTAAATGAATCCAGGTTAAATAAATCTTGGTTCCATTCCTTTCCTGGCCATGGGCCTTTGGATTGTTAACTTAGCCTCATTCCCCTCACCTGTGGAATAGGACAGATCACGAGCTAGGGGATTTGATGACAGCACATCCACAAAGTGGCTAGCACAGTACTTGGCACATAATGTTCAATCAGTGACAGCTGTCATCATCATCACCATCACCATCATCTTTATCATAATCACTATCATCATCCTTAGCATCATCAATCACACCTGCTTTGTGACTAAGCTGGAAGAAGGCCTTTTCCCTAACCATATCCCATAGACACACCAGCAGGTAACCCACAGCTCAGCTGCCCTCCCAAAAATCTGAGCTTTGTTGACCGCCCATGACCTCTACTGACCAGCCTGGGATAATTCCTCCTTTACTCCAGAGGAGCTTCTTGGACGTGATGCGTTTGTGCTATCTGATGTTCCAGATGCCTTCTGTTACTTGCAGAGGCTCTGATGCTTGGCAGTGAGGAAGGCACTGGATTTCTTCAGGGAAAGGAAGTGAGTCTCAGCCTGGCCAAAGTGGCCTTTCACTGGGATGGGAGCCTGAGTTGGCCCCTCCAACAGGAAACAAGACATCCAGAGATGAAGCAAGTCTTTCCTTCCCTGGAGAAGTCCCTCAGGGAGTCCCCGGCTGAGAGCCTTGCATGTCATGAGAAAGGCCATTTCTGTGGAATGTGCCCAACCCGGCAGGACCCTCCAGAACTCCCTTGGCTGGGTCTATTCCCAGCAGTTTCCCTTCCCATCACCATGTTCTCTGTTGCCCGGTCTTCTTTCACAAATGATGTTCATTTTCTCACCCAACCCTTCCAAGAGCTGAACTTGGGAGAACCTCTTAGGAGCATTTTGGCTGGGGGAGCTGCTCCTTGGCTACGCTAGAACCATCTGAAGATGGTGCCCTCTGTGGTTTGCAGCAGCTTCAGAGCACTGCCACTATCTTAAAAGTCTGCTATTTATTACTAATAGTAAATTGTTGACTAATAATTATGTTAATAATAATAATACAATTATTGACTGTATTAGGTGGGGATCCCTAGAGGCAGAGCCTGAGGCAGGATTCAAGTTCACATGATGTTTTGAGAGCATGCTTTTCAGGAAGCCTGTGAAGGCATGAGGGAAGCAGGACAGGGAAAGGAAGGGCAAGAAGAGAGGCTCAGGGAAGGTCTCATTTTCAGTTTCCCCCCTTGAGGAAAGGAAGTGTATCTTCGGGCACCTGTATCAGTCAGTCATTGGCTGCGGGCTACTTACAGAAGCAGGTGGAACCTCTGGGTATAGGGGAATGGCTCCCACCTGCAGAGAGCCATTTGCTGGAGAAGGACTCAGCTGTGAGTTGTTAGCTGTCAACCCGGCAGTTGGGGGATGAGTGCACCAACCTGGGAAGGAGATCTGGGCAGAGCACCAACAGCATCTCCCAAATCTTCCATTCCCCACATGCCTACTACGTGGCAGGCTCTCATGCACATTAGCTCATTTAATCCTCGTAAAAACTCCGTGAGGTAGGTGCTATCACCCTCCCTGTTTTCCAGATAAGGAAACTGAGATTCAGAGAAGGAAACATACACACCTAGGAAGAAGCTGGCCTGGAAGTCTTTCTAGTTTCAACACTTCCCACTCAACTAGCTCTGTTTTCCCAAAGAATCCAGCAGAGTATATTGCCACATTATAAGTTTCTGGTGGTGTTTGAACCTCTGTGCTGAGTGCAACCCTCCTTGATGTCTCATCTTGAAGCCCAATCATGCATGAGACTTTAGGGCACTCAAAGAGGATTGGTTGTGTTTGTCACCCCATAGGGTTCCACATCACCTACTTGGCTGCCTCCTGGAATCATGAAACCTGTGTTTGATAAAGAGGAGATCACAAAGGATTCCTGCAGCCCCTATATGCACCTGTAATAGTTGGCCTAGCTAGTTAGAACAGATTTTTCTCTTCTCTAAAGCATTTGCTAAGTCAACAGGCCAATGAGTGTCACCTTGAGTGTCAAGTCTGATCAACTGAGAATGAGGAAGATTCTCAGGCACTACCTGGGCTCACTAGGAAAGACTCAGAATTGATTGCAAAGGAAGAAGGAATGGGGGATGACTCATGTTTGTCTTATATTTGCTATCCTTAAAGGTATCCATCAGAATGGGCTGAGTTGTGCTGCAGTGACAAACAATAGCCAAATGTCAGAGGCCTCAACAATCGAAGTTTATTATTGCCTCTTATCATAGTTCTACCACAGGTCTGCAGAAGATTCTGCTCATTGTAGTTACTTGGGGACCCTACCTGACAAACCAGCCACTATCTTAAACAGGCTTATGTTGTCATGCCAGAGGCAGAAAAGAGCTCTAGGAAAGTCCTTGTATGAGCACCTCAGCTCACAACCCACTGGCCAAAACTAGCCACATAATCCCACCCAGCTTCAAGGGAAAATGAAATGCAACCCCACCATGCTCTCAGAGGGGGAATTGGGGGGTTTAGGGAGGATGAGGGAGATGGTAGGTAGAGGGAGAGATCCAGAAACATTTGGTAAACGGCACACATACATTACAACAGCCTGCTTCTCTGGCCACTTCATATTTGGTACACTTTGTTCCCCATATGCAAAATGCACTCACCTCCTCCCAAACGGAGACCACATAAAAGTCCCATCCAGTCATGGCATCAAGCTCAAAGTCCAAGAGCTCTGTGGGATGTGCCGAAGTCTCTACATACAGTTCCGATGTGGCTCCTGTTGCCCCATAAATCTGTGAGCAGAAAACACAAATTTTCTGCAGCTCTTCCTCTCCCCCCTCCACCTCATGCACACACACTCCAACGGCGAAACACAGACAGTTCAGTTACCATAAATACTTCTGTCTGGAAAGGGGACCACTGGTAGATTCATAAGTCACTGAACCACAGCATTTCAGAAATCCCGGTGGGCACACATGTGAGGGCCCCAACATTATACATAAGGAAAATTTCTTGATTAGATCCTGATATGGCCCCCCTGGGAGGGCTTCCCCCATCCATTTCCCCCTGTGGCCCTTAATTTCACCTTCTAGGAAGTCCTTCCTTTTTCTTTAGACCCCTTTGCTGCATCCAAAGAGAGCACTAGGGAATCATCTCTCCTTCAGCAATATCCTCTGCTTACAGAAAGTTAGAGTTCAGAGCTCATTTTAAGTCTTGAACCGTTATAGAGTTTTCTAATTGAAGTCCATGGTTTCTTCGGAATCACAACTCTTAACATCTCTGCTGGTTTTTATCTATTTGACTCCAATCAGCCTCAAATACCAACAGCCCTTTTAAAAACATACCCCTTTCTCTTAATTATGGGTAGCTTTAACCAATTAGGCTTAAGGCAGAGAGAGACATCCTCAGATTTATTGTTCCCTTAGCCATTTTTTAAATGAGAGAATATGCTGGATGCAACATTAGTTCATGCAAAGGTTTTAACAATAGTGATGGTGACCATGCACTTGAATTGATTTTGCCTTTGAGGCTGAGTTGGCTTTTACTGCATAAAGCATCTCTCTATTTTATCTTGTATTGTTTGGGATTGAGAAACAATTGCCTCTTCCAGCTCTACAAGTATTTACACTTCTAAAACCTTTCTTTCCCTTTAGCAGGTAATAGAAACATTTTACATGACAACTGTGCCATTGGTCAGGGTCTGTGAGTGACTATGAGGACAGAGCCTGTCTGGGACCTGTAAGGAGTATGGTATGAATGAGCAATAAATCTCTGTTATTTTAGGCTACCAGGAGTTTGCAGTTGCTCATATTGCAAACAACTGACTAATACATTAGGCAAATTTATCTCCTGCTCCGGTGTTTCAGCTTAGATGTTTCTTCTCTGGTATAACGTCATTTGGAAACAAACTAAAACACTTCTTAAAGTGCCAGTAATAAATAGTGCCTTATGAAAATGATGTTTAACTGTCCTGAAGAAATCAGAACTCAGTTACTAAAGAAGGCTTCCAAAGGCAGGATGGAGGAAAAAACAGAATAGATAAAGTCAGTTTCTGCAGATGTAATGTAACAGTTGTTTTCCTAAGCTTAAGCCTAGAGAGTTTCAGAATCACAGAAAATTATTTTTTCTACACCAATTTCAAATTAAAAATGAGATTTAAAAACAGCTATGTTATTGGAAGCTAAAACAATGGATTGATTGATTAAAAAATAATCAAAAACTAATGTTACACCTTTATTTCTACCTCCATGGGATGGATCTGTAGCTATCCCCTGAGAGATGGAAGTCTTTTTCTCCAGCTCGGTTCTTGCTGTAGGAAAATGCCTAGTGGAGCGCAGAGAGGATGCTCTCGTTCAACACGCATTGAGCACGTCCTAGATGCCAGGCACAGGTCTATGTGTATCTCATATGTATCGATTAACTGAATCCCCACAACTCAATGGCATAGGTGCCTGTATCAACTCCATTTAAGAAACCGAAGCCCAAATGCATTAAGTAGGATGCTCTCAGGCATAATGTCCAGTAAGTAATGATCAGGAGGAAAGGATGCCCCAGTTCTGTTTTTTTCTTTGATATTTGGAGGTTGTGAGGAAGACTAATTTTGCCAAAATGCAAACTTCAGCCAGTGAATTAGGTTCCTCTTTTTTTTTTTAATTTTTTACTACCTATGATGTCTCTTGCTATCATTCATTTGTGCATTTATTCAACACACATGACTGAGTATCTCTGTCCCAGGTACTCCTCTAGGTGCAGAGGATGTTACAGGGAACATGAAACTTATTACGAAGATTATATACTCAGCTACTGGTTGTTTGAAAGCCTCACATAATGATAGTAAGGGTGGGATGGGGAGAGGGACACTGGGTTTCCTTACCTCTAAGCCACAAACTGGCGTGTGTGTGTGTGTGTGTGTGTGTGTGTGTGTGTGTGTGTGTGAGAGAGAGAGAGAGAGAGAGAGAGAGAGAGAGAGTTGCTTCCTCCTGGAGAGGACAATGTGAAGAACACCTTCTTCTCCTCCTTTTAATTCCTGGGCCTCATCTTTCTTCCTTTAACCCCATCTATCTCTGGTGTCCCCACAACCCTCCGTTTCTCTTCCTACCCACAGCCCCTTCCCATAGAAGACAGATGGTCCCCAACTTGTGATGGTTTGACTTATGAGTTTTCAACTTTACAATGGGTTTATTGGGATATGCAGTGCATTTTCAACTTAGGATGTGTTCCAGGGACATGGCCCCACTGTAAGTCAAGGGGATCTGTGATCCACTCTCTGCCCACTTCAGCTCTCTGTCTCCCCTCCGCTCCCCTAGCCTTCCATGTTGGCCACCAATTGCTCCCCTCCTGCATTTTGCAGTTGCTCCACAGGGACAAGGGTGAGCTTGGGCTCCGTGTCCTCTGGATTCCCCCGAGGCGAGAGCTTGTCTCTGGAACTGGAGGGGTAGGAGAGGGAAGAAGGTGAGAGATGGCCACCGTGGGCTGTGCTGGGTTTCCCCTGGGTTGCCTAAAATCAAATACATCTCACTATCTGCAGGATTAATTTCCTTCAGAAACCCCCTGCTCTAACCTGTATGACAAATGCCGTTTTCTCCCACTCATTTTGACTCTCTTCCTAGCAGAATTGATACCCTGGAATTGTTATCCTAAAAGAACATTTGCACCCACCTTACCTCTGAGGTAATTTATCAGATAATTTACTGTTATTTAACAATAAATAATATCTTGTCTGAATCATGCTTCCCTAACCCCTGGAGGCAGAGGGGAATCTCAGTTCAGCCAGTCCTGCTGATACAATTTGAAACGTGATCCATTTGTGTAATTTGTTAACAAGATTAGAGGATGCTTCTCAGAAGAGAAAACATTTCTAGCGTAAAATTTCTGGGAATAAAAAATTTTCCTGAAAACAGATATTTGGTTGTCTATTTACCTTTCTGTAGAAATGGAAAATAGGTCATCGCTTTTGTATTTTCAAAGTTAAACTCTTTTTAAGGAACAATTAAAGATAGCAAATAAGCCAATCTCTTCTTTGAGTAGTCCTAGATTCTTTTAGCAAATCCATTTAGCCGAAAGAATCATTCCAAATGAAAACCAAGAGCCAAGGATTGGCATAGTATTGATCTTTTCCTCAAACACCAAATGGAAAAGTAACCTGCGCTACTGTTAGAATTAACTAATGGACATAAACTGTTTTAAAGTCCTTGATAATTCTGAAACTTGTTTAGTAGCTCATCAGTGGGGACACCAGCCGTCTTTAGAAACTAACGAAAATTATTCCTGTTAAAAGGATTGGTATGTTCAGGCAGAAGCAACGTGGCATAGGAATTAAGAGAGCATGTTCTGGTTTTGGGCTGCTCATGCTGGCATCCAGCAGTTACTGGCAGAGTGACTATGCTCCCTGTGACTTGGATTCTCCATCTGCAGATACAAGATAACATGTTACTTTATCTCACAAGGTTGTGCTGCGTCTCATTCCATTTTCTCATTTTAGCACACACTCAGTGTGCTCTGTGCCAAGCACTGTTCTAAGACCTTTAAGATATTAACTTGTTTAATTCTGATATCTTTTTAAACTATATTCTATTATCTAATAATATTTAATTATGGAGAGGTTAAATAACTTGAGTTAATACATACATCATGGGCTGAGTGCGGTGGCTCATGCCTGTAATCCTACTACTCTGGGAGGCCAAGGTGGGAGGATTGCTTGAGCTCAGGAGTTTGAGACCAGCCTGAGCAAGAGCGAGACCCTGTCTCTATCAAAAATAGAAAAAATTAGTTGGGCGAGGTGGTGTGCACCTGTAGTCCAGCTACTCAGGAGGCCAAGGCAGGAGGATCACTTGAGCCCAGGATTTTGAGGTTGCTGTGAAGTAGGCTGATGCCATGGCACTCTGGCACTCTAGCCTGGGCAATAGAGCAAGACTTTGTCTCAAAAATAAAAAAATTAAAATTAAAAAAATACATATAATCTGTTTAAGTGAGTGCCTGGTAAACAGGAAATGCCTGATGTCAGCCATTATAGCGCAATACTCTCCTATACAATCCTTTTTCATAGCAGGTACTTGGCTGCAATTGTCTGTGATGCTGAGATGAGGATGTGTAGCACAGCACGTAGTAGGTATTCAGAAAATGATGATTAAATGGCAACTATAATGTCTCCTCTTCATGATCTATACATCCTTTTCAATACACAAGATGTTGATCATAAAGAATAATGTGGACCATCAGTTGTACCCTGACCTTTTGTCCCCCCCAGACAACCCAGTCCCACTCCCATGTCACACTAAGCCTTGAGTTTGAGGACACTCACCAGCACCCTCTTCTTCCTGGTTTTATCTTGAGGACTCAAGGACTGAAGTCAGGCAGCGGAACTCAATTTCCACGTGGACCAAGGGGACGTTCTGAAGCCTCCACTAGGGGGCGCGTGATCAACAGGCCAAAGAAGGCCAACAAGATGGCTGAAAATATGAAAGAAAACAATTTCTGGAAAAGATGTGAACCTAGATGGAGAAATTCCCATTCTTCACATCCTTGGCTTGCCAGATGAACACAGAGGACTTTTCTCAGCTCGTATGCAAGGGTTGAAATTTTGCCCCAGGGGAGAGTGATCTAAAACTAGGAGCTAGGGGTTCCTTGGTTGTTGAGAGAGGTCCCAGTGTGGTGCTGCCCTAAGAGAGAGCCCGGTGTTGCCAAGGACTCTGCACCCCAGGCCAGGCTTGGTACTTCTGAGTTGCTGTGCCCCCAAACCCAGTGACAGTGGGTTCAGAGGGTGGAAGAGAAGAGAGGCCCAATGTGGCCAATCCAACCTGCTCTGGAAATGCAGCCAGCAAACCCCACTGAGAATTAGAGGAGAGAGACTGAGACTCTTTGGGGATTACTTTATACCTATCAGGACTTATATATCTGCTATATATACATAGACAGTCCTATTAAATAGCTACTCACTTTATTTTATTCAGAACAATTGTTGAAATCTTGCTCTTCTTGGCATTCCTCTAACAATTTTTACCCTTCTGGCAGGTTTTCCTGACATTTCTCCCTTCATTTCTTAATGAGATTTAAAGAATCCTGGAGGAGTTGAAAATAAAAAGTAAAGCTCTTGCTGAACTCTAGTAACCCAACCCAAAATGTGAATTTTCCATAAGCCTTTATTACTGCAAACCTGTCTCTCCACTTCTGCATGGATGAGTTCCCAAGGTCTAGGATCTTCAGGATCTTTACAGCTGGAATTTCAACCCCATTTCTTCTCTCTCCCCATCTAGGAGCCACCCCAAACTTGACTCTGGTAGGGCCTTTGTGTGGTAAGATGTTGGCAATAATAAATCTGCATATTCCATCTTTGCTCAGAAAGCAGGAGGGGGAATCTCTTTTCCTTTTTGATGGCTATTTGGAAATCTTAGGTTGGGAGAGGGTGGGCTTTTAGGACTCCAATTCTTAGAATGGTTTGGGAGAGGCTCAGAAATTCTTGGAACACCTCCGACTTCCTACAAATCATGGTTCATATTCGATCTAGGTCCCTACTACATATCCACACACAAAAAGTTTTGAAGATGGCAGGAATGAGGGGAGGAAATCTGTATACATCTACTATATTCCATCATTTTACATAAATTATCTCATTTAATCCTCCAGCATTCTTCCCAGTAGAAATTATTATTCCCATTTTACAGTTGAGGAAACTGAGGCACAGAGCTGTGCAATAACTCAGGAGGTCCATACCTAAGTAAGTAGCAGGAGTTGGATTTGAACTGAGAGTCTTATTTTAAAGACCACCTTTTTATTAATAAAACTAAACTTCAGCTGCCTCTCCTGAGGTTCTTGCCATTCCTCTTTGGGGAGTGAAGAAGGAGGAAGTGGTTTAGACAAGACTTTTGGAAAACAGCAGTCAGTACATGATGAGATAAGCAGTCTGGAAGCCTAAGGGGGCGGGATGGAGGAGGCAGTTACAGGGAGGCATGACAGGCAAACTACTGGTGTTGAAGACCAGATGTCAACACAGGCAAGGAATGGGGCTTGAGGC
This sequence comes from Lemur catta, assembly GCF_020740605.2. Classification (NCBI taxonomy): domain Eukaryota; kingdom Metazoa; phylum Chordata; class Mammalia; order Primates; family Lemuridae; genus Lemur; species Lemur catta. Next base: position 85,032,602 of record NC_059134.1, on the reverse strand, counting down.
TAGGGTACTCAGCCAGACTTCCTGCTCCCCTGACCCTTCGCCTGAGGCATCATGGCAACAGTCCTGTTTACACATGACCTGATTCCTCCCCTCCCAATAAACAAAGCATCTATGAAGTTGTTTATGGTTTCCTAAATTAACTCCATTGTCAATATGGCCTAAATAATGAGTGTGTCTTTACTTACTCATCCTCAAATCTTTCCAGTGTTTTCTGGAAGCCTTCTTCGCCCCACCAGGCACAGAAAGCTCTGGAGTGCTGACCTGGTTTGCAGCATTTGGAGACGATCCCTTAACTTCAACAAATTCAATTTACCAAGCTTCTGACAATAGGCAAACAGGCATGTTAGGTCAGAGACTTTGCACAGAGCTGAACTCCATTCCTGGTTCTACTATGTGTGGTTTGGGGACCTTCATGAATTACTCTGCACCCTCAGGTGACTCACCTGTTAAAAATGAGATAAGGACTTCTTTCTCATCAGTTTTTAGGGAGAATTCAGAGATATGTAAAACCGGTGCTCAGTAGTGTTAACTTTTGAGGTTATTGTTGAGCTGAGTTTTCTGATGTGCATTGGAGGTACAAAGCCAGATTCTGCTATCAAGTGGCTTTCCATACAGTGGAAGAGACATGCTCATAGGCAGAATAATGAAATTCTAGAGTGAGAACTACATCAACAACATGTGGACAAAGTAAAGGGGTAGAACCACAAAGAGGGGAATGAGGTCAGCCCAGTTAGGGTTGGGGTGAGACAACTTCCTGGAGATCATGATCAAAGGCATGGGCGGATGCCCAACTTTGGTTAATCTGCAGCCACAATTTGGATGGCCAAGATTTCATCAAAGGATGCCAGCTATTTGCTTCCTGGACTCCTTGCTCTTTAGCCTTGCTTTGAAAGCAAGACTTTCTATTAACGTCAAAAGGCTTCCTTCAAGAGGAGTTTTGGATTCTGAAATAATCTGGTTCCAACCACCCTAAATTAAAAGCAACACACATTTAAAACTCGTTAGGGTTCACAAAATTGGAGATGATGGTGAAGGAAGAAGTTAAGTGCCTACTGTGCCTATGTGGAAGATGGCAGGTACGAATTAATATTTTTGAGGACCTCATATACACCATGAACAGTCATGTAATTATTACCTCATTTAATCCTCATAGGCACCCTATGAAGGTTTGTTTTACTATCCCTCTCTTACAGATGAGAAAACCAAGACTTGAAGTATTTAAGATGTGTGAGAATCTAAGAGGGTTGCACAGCTAAGCAAGTAGTAGAATCAGCATTAAAATTAAAACCCAAGTTTGTTTTTGTCCAAAGCACATGCCTGTGCCAGGCAATCTCCCAAACATATATTTACACATGACTTTTCTCCCTCCTTTTCCAAGAACCATGGTATTTATGAAATTGTTTATGGCTTTCTAATTTATTGCCAACCTGGCTCAAATGGTGAGTGTTATTTTAAGCATAAACATGAGAGGTGCCCTTGAATCTTTCAATATATCTGTAAGAGACTGATTGTACTAATGACCCTGACAACTGCCCTCCTTTTAGCCAGAATCTTTGTAATGTGACTTTGCAGCTTCTCCCATTAGAAGGTAGAATCTATTTCCCTTCCTTTAAATATGGGCTGCTCTGGTGACTTGCTTTGGCCAATAGAACATGGTGGAATGATGGAGCGCTAGTTCTGGGCCTTCACCTTGAGAAGACAAGTGAGCATCTGCTGTCACTTGGAACCCTGCCAAGCCTGGACCGGCCAGTTCTGGGCATGTGAGAGACACATGGAAAGGAGCTCCAATCATTCCAGAGGAAGCCATCCTAGGTCAGACAGCTTCTAGCAGACCTGTTTGTTGACCACACATACATGGCATGAGTCAAGTCAGCGCTCCCCAGAACAGCAGAAGCACCCAGTCAACTGGTGGACTCATGAGAAATAAATAAATACGTTTGCTGTTTTATGCTACTAATTTTGAAGTGGCTTTTTAATGCATCAATAGTTGGTTGATATAACCAAAAAGTAATTGCCTTTTTAATTAGAGGTCAATAAAGGGAAAACATTGATTCAATTACTAGTCAGTACTCCAATTGGGACTGATTGTTCTCTAGATCTGCTGAAGCTGTCATCTCAGAATCTCCCTTTATCATCATTTTGGGAATGCCCTTTACTTTGTTTTCTAAGACTTGTGCCTTCCCCTTTCTTGGTAACTCCCTTGTTTTGATGGAGTACATCTTCTGGGAGTTGCCTGAGAATGGGTGAATAGTTCTGGAGACTATGCATACCTAAAATGTCTTTATTCTATCCTTATACTTAATTTGTGGTTTAGCTAAGTTGGAATTCTAGCTTGGAAACAACTCCCTCAGAATTTTGAAGGCACTGTTTCACAATCTTTTATCTTCTAATGTGGCTGTTGAGAAGTCTGATTCTATTCTGATTCTTTTTTGTTTGTTTGTTTTGCTTTTTGTTTTTATTTTTATTTATCTATTTTATTTCAGCATATTACAGGGGTACAAATTTTTGATCCCCTATATGATACCTATTTCTCCTTCCTAGAAGCTTATAGGATCATCTCTTTGCCCTAAGTATTATGAATTTTTAAGATAATATCCATTAGTGTTAAGTCTGTTTTCATCCATTGCACTAAGCACTCACTTGGCCGTTAGTCAAGATATTCATGTTCTCAAATTGCGGAAATTTTTCTTGATTTATTTCTTAGATGATTTATCCCTATTCATTTTCTTTGTTTTCTTTGTCACTCCAATTATAAGAGGTGCATGTTAAATTTCCTGTACTGGGTCTCAATCTTTCTAATATAGTCCACTCTGTTTCCATTTCTTTGTTTTTGCTCTATTTTCTGGGGTATTTCTTCAGTTTTAGCTTCCAAACGTTCTATGGAGTTTATTTTTTAAATTTGTGATCACACATTTAAATGTTTAAAAGCTCCTTTTTTTTTTTTAGGTGTTCTCTGTATGTTCCTCTTTATGCTAGCATTGTGTTTTTGCTTCATAGACACATTATCTCCTCTTATCTTGCTGAAGCTATTAATGATCTTTTTTAAAAAAAAATTTCTTCTCTGTGAAGCTTTTTTCTGCCAAGTTGTTTTTTCCTGTGTACTTTAGTACCTGTCATTAATATTGACACCTTCTTCAAATGTCTGGTGCTACTTGGCTGTGGCTCATGTATGAGAGTGAGCCACACGAAGCTGACTGAGAGTGCTGTGTGTCTGTTGGGGTTTGAGTGAGATATTCACTGTAGATTGCTTTGTTGGGTCATTTCCATCGGAAACTGGGGAACTACCATGTTAGTATCTTTAGGGTTTTCTCTTGGGCTTCTAAGATTCCCCAGAAAGACTGAGCTTCTTCCTGGAGGATATATGCTTGGTTGCCGGAATTCCGGGAGCCAAGTTGTGGGGAGAAGTCTTGGGAGCTTCAATATTCCTTACGCATGGTTTCACTTTTTTGGTATGGAATTTCTAAGGTCAACTGTGTACATCATGCTGCCCTTTAACCAGAAACTCTCTATTTTGCCCTTTTCAGAGTATAAACTTCTAGACTTTTGCTGAGATTGGGAAAAGAACAGGACTCAGCTACATAGAGTAGGGAAGGGGACCTGGGGCTCTAACTGCTTCTTAAACAGACTTTAAGCCTATTCTAATTTTAGCCTCAGCTTCCCCGCCACTTCCAGAGTAGCTAATGAGCTTGTTGGTGGTTCCGCCATGTCAGTATAGTGGCTTCTCGACTTTTACCACCACTGGCCTTGGATTCAGTTTTTCCAGATTTGTTCAGTTTTACTAATTAGCCACCACTTTTCAGCTTCAAATTTTTGTTGCTATTGTTTCTTCTCGCAAGCTCTTCAACTCCTTCGTTTTATTCCTTTTGGGGATAACTCTTCACTGTCTTTTTAAAGATTTAAATGAAGAAATGGAGGTGAGTGTGTTCACTCTCCTCTCTTTAACTGGAAGTTCAGGAGTAGTTCTTGGCTTTTAAAGAAATAACACTTCATAGCATCTCATTTAGTTTGAAAAATGTGGACCACACACCTCCTGTGGAAAATCAAACTTTCTCCATAAGAAGACTCTCAAGAGATGGAAACCTATGATTTTTCCTTTTAGAAAAAAGTGAGATGAGTGTGAGCCTCAGCTACTCAGAAACCTTTGACTTTGTGATTCTAAATCACCCAGACAGCCAGATAATCACAGTTGTGCCTCTCTCAGCCTCCCAACCCCTTAAATTAGAGATTCCTGAGTCCATTTCCTTTAGTCTTTTAATGTTAGCCTTTTAATATTTTCCAATAAGTGCTTTCAACTGAGCAACATACATATCATGCTTTCCTCATTATTGGTCCATCAATAAATATACAAAAATTGTAAGAAGGGTGTGCTCTGAAAAATCGAAGTAGCAATAACAATGGTCATCGTACAGTACATGCATGAACAATGAGCTATTCTTTGAAAACTTAACACAAATGATTTGCCAAAAGACATATTTATGACAGAAAGGTGAAGGACTATGTTATTCTTATTCTTAAGTACATTTTACTCTTCCAGAGAAGTAGATTGTTTCCTTCCTTCTACTCCTCTGCTGTAATAGTGTTGAATGAATGTTGGCTATAAAATCCATTCTTGGTCTCATGGACCTCCATGGAAAACTTTTCGAAAGGTTCTGCTGGAAAAATCCGTTCTGCTAGGATGGAAATATGGATTTGAAGGTGCCTTTTGCCTCATTTGATTTTTTTATTCAGAGCTAAATTTAAGAGAAGCCCTCAGGAGACATAAAAGATTTACAGTTGCAGGAAAAACTACATCTTAAGCTCTCAGGTTGCTTTGCAAAATAATTAAATTCTGGCCCCTTACTTTTATTAACAAGACCCAGTTTAATGAATTAGCCCAGGTCACATGGTAGGAATGTAGTCAAGATGTGCTTCCAGAGTTATGGCCATTATGGTCAAGGGGGTGAGAAGGCATCCTAGTCCATGAACTTCAGTCAATATTTCAGGGTTATAACAAAGACTTGGACAGCTCTCCACTCATGGTGGCCACAGAAGGGAAGCTCTAGACCTCCCTTATTTCTATCTTGAGAACACAGAGGTGTATCCAAGTGGGAGACTACAACAATAATAAAAGGAAAGATGATATTTAATTCCAAAATAAAGTTGAAAACAATCTCCTATTCTAGCCTATTTGTTGGGAATGTCTAGAAGGGGTGGAAAACCATCCCCACCTGTGAGACTTGTGTGACTGTCCATGGCCCCAAGCAGAATCTGGGGGACAGGCAGAACCTGGCACAGCCCTCTTGACTCTGGTCCCAGAGTGGCATATTGTGTTTGTGTTAAAGAGCCTGAGTGAGCCTGTTTGGCTCCGTGGCAGACCCAAGAAAGCTCTGGGAAAATAAGGAGCAGTTAATACTAGTGGCAGTAACAACACAGAGTGGTCTAATGTCCTCTTCTTTCAACTTGAAAAGAGAATATAAAGAAAACCAGACAGCTGAATATAGAACTGGCCAATGATATTCACAGAGGAAGAGAAGGAGGTTTTTCAAGATCATGGGGTAGGGGTGGGAGGGAGGGAGGAGAGAGGAAAAATGCGAAAGAGCAGAGGTTGGGAATGAGTGCAGAAAGTTGGCATCTCTGCTTTAAAGATATCTATCCTTCAGATCAACTCTTTGTATAAACCCAGCCCTGATTTAGGTTGGAGCTTTTCTTCTTTTCACTTTGTGGTCTGAGAAATATCGCCTGTAAGCCTGTAAGTTCAGGTAACAACTGACCTTTTATGGGAGCCTAAGAAAGGGGGTCCAACTTTATAGAAATTCTTACTTTAATAGATTCAATGACTTCTATTGCAAGTGGCCTTTGGAAGTTCCAGGACCAACGGGACATCCTGACTAATGAATAAATACCACAAAGAATGGCCAAGTGGGGGAAAATATGAGGTCAGAGGATAAAGCTATTATTCTCTTGTTTGGTCCTAAGCTTGCCTATCTGGTGATAAGATTCCAATGGTGGGAAGCCCTGCAACCTTTTGAGGGACTTCCCAGGCACTTAACTCATCCTGAATACCAGCTACCTCAGGGACAGACAGAAGCTTGTTAAAGTATATACACTTACAGCCATAACAATAGTCAAACAAACAGGAGCTATACTTCATCCTCCCCGACTGCAAGCCATCCAATCGGTTGGCCACTGACCATACTCTTTCATTTCTATTGGCTTCCCCTTTTATTATCACATGTCAAAGGCACTGCATATCATTTATGGAAATCACTAATAGGGTTAGCATCTATGAAATGGAACCCCACAAATGATAGGTCATGCAAACTTAATGTGGTTATTCAAAGCACTTAACGAGAGAGAAAAGGTGGCCGTTAAACCACAAAAGTGACTGAAGCTCCTCCACTCACAATTCCGACTCCAGGACAGGACAGGAAGCCTTTGGGCATCTCAGAAATCAAACAGTGCTGCCTTCCTTGATCTCCCATGAGATTTGGCTGAGTGGATCTGAGTGGGGACTGAGGGGCTCAGAGATGAAGACTTTAAGGAGTCTTCCTCCCATTCTCAGATATTCCTGGTGAGCTCTAGGGACCCAGACCTTGCTGGTTTAGAAACTGAAGGATCACAGCACAAAAGGTTAAGATGGAAGAAGTACAGATGTTTATTACGACTCAGTTTGAACCCCTTTATGCCTCTGACAAAGTAACTTTAAAAAATCATACTGATCAAAGGACCTCCAGGGTTTAATATCTCAAAAACACAGATAAATAGCTTACTACAGATAAATAGCTTCACCCTTTGGGTGTCTCCCAGAAGTATCTGAAAATTTTCTAGGAGGTCTGTAGAAGGGGATGCATAACCAGTACACCCCAATCCCCAAACCCACGGGAAAGCGATGCCCAGGGATTGGGCTGCTGAGGGGGCAATAAGGACCCTATCAAATTTCCTCCCAGGGACCAATCCCTCTTAGCCCTGGGGAACGTCCTTAGCTGATGGCTGTTACCTGGGAGTAGGGCTGGGGAAGGTTGGGGATCAGGACTATGTATTTGTAGCTTTTGTTAGAAGCCGTCCTTAGCACACCCAGGGGAGGAAAGGCCTCTAGGCGGGAACTGGAACAGTCACTGATTATTAACTGGGCCCTCATTTCAGAAAGCAATGCTGTTTTTATAAATTGGACCTGACTTTAAAAAACAAAACACAAAAAACAAAAAGGAATAGAAAACTTTATGCTAAAAAAAGATTCCCAATGAAACAATCAGTAGCACATTGCATCCATTAAGTGTCCCAGTTCCCTGTAATATAGTTATGTCTCCAACTGTTGTTTCTTTTCAAGATAACGGTGTCAGTGCTACACCCCAATCTTCATGTCCACATTCTGCAGGTTCCGCGTCTCATCAGCTGTCATAAACTGGTCTGGGGTCTCCGATGGCTCCTTGTTCACCAGATGCACCATTTCCTGAGATTTGCTGGCTTCTCCGTTGAGTCCACTTGGCTTTCTGTCCTCCACAGCTCCATTGCCATTGTTGATCACCAGCTTTTTCTTCTGCCCACACCTAGTAAGTTTTGGAAAATGGTATGAGAAAGGTGCAACGACTCAGTCATCATCATGACGATCATCGCCCTTGTAGAACATCATCACAATCATCGCTGTGGTTTATGATGGTCTTAGTATGTGCCAAGCACTGTGCTGGGTGCCTTCCTGACTTTATCTAAATGACTCTTGACAACCAGCCCTTCTCCAAGTTAGGTCCCTGTGCCAGAAGTAAAAGCATCATCTGGGAACTTGTCAGAAATGCAAACGCCTAGTCACACCCCAGACCTATTTAATCAGAAAACTCTAGGGCTGGGACCCAGGGTCTGTGGTTTAACAAGCCCTCAGGGGGCTTCTGATACACAGTCAAGTTTGAGAATCGGCACCCACAATTCCAGGAAGCCGGTGCTATTATTATTCCCCTGTTACAAGTAAAGAAGCCTTAAGGATCAGAAAATTCAGTAACATGCTTCCCAAGTTACTGAGCAAGTAATAAAAGAGTCAGGATTCAAATCTTGCTCTGTGTGATTCCCAAGTTCTAGTTCTCCTTCCGCCATACTGGGCAATGGAAATGTTTGTCTCTTTTAATCACTCTAGCAGTCTCTGCAAGCTGAGCTAAACCATCAACAGGATGATTGTAAATCATTCTGATTTGTGTATTCAAGAAAGTCTGGTTACTTCCTCTTCCAGTCAACACTTTTTTGGCCTTGCCAGTGTTATTATTACAAGAACTGAGAAGAATAAAACATTTTTCTAGAAGTATAAGGTCATATTGATGTTCTCCTAATGTTGGTCAACTTCCATATAATCCTGGCATAGGAGGTTTAACAACATAAGACAAAGTGTTCACTGTTCCTTTAAGGTTTCTCAAACATCACATAAAGTTTACGTGCAGATGAGGGTTTCTGTGGAAGAGCATGACCTTGATCTTATCCCCCAGTACTGTCCATTGCCTCATCCCACCCAGCCTGACGAAATGCTTCCTCTTTGCTGTAACACGTCACTGCTATGCATATCGGTGTCAGATCATGCTTAATGGAAGCAAAGTTGCACAGCCTCACAACTACAAGCAAGATGGGGAGGGGGAAAGTGGACTAACATTTATTGGATACCTCCTGAATGCCAGACAATTCACCAGTAATTTCCTATAATTCTTAGAATAATCCCACAAAGCAGCTACTATCCCCATTGTAAAGCAGTGGAAATTGAGGCCTACAGAGGTTTAATAACTTGCTGGAGGTCACACAGGGAGTAAGACTGACAGAGTCAATATTCAAATCTAGGCCTTTATGACCCTCTGCCTGGCTCTGCCTGGCTCTACCCATGCTGCCGACCATCTGGAGATTTGGAAACGTATGAAGTTGGAATTGTTCGCTTTGCCGCTGGATATTTGGGAGCGGTAGAGACAAAGCCTCTATTATTCATGATCATGGGCCATTCCATGTAAAACTGCCAAAGCCATAAACTTTAATCTCTTGTTTGGGGAAATGGAAATTATACCTCCTCAACAAGAGGTAGATCCTGTCTCCTCTGGCGTGAGGCTTGATGGTGGGGGGAGGAGGACGTGAGAACCATGAAACAGATCACGGAGGCTGGGCACAGGGACAGAGACCACAAAGACAGCAGAGCACACTGGTCAAGAGGAGGGCTTTGAAGACCTGGTTTTGAGACCTCACTGCTGTGTGACCTGGGACGACTCACTTAACCTCTCTCAGCCTCAGTTTTGCATCTGTAACATCAGGCTATTAAGAGTACCAATTATCACAGGATGGTGAAAAGCCCTTGAAACAAGGCCTGGCACTCAATAAATGAGTCTATTATTGTTGTTGTTGCTCTTACGAACAAATGTGGGGTGACAAAACTAAGGCCTTGTGGATAAGCACTTAGAATAGTGTGTGGAACTCAGTGTTCAAGAAGTGCTGGCTGCAATTGTTAATATAACGAGAGCCACAAGAAATCAATTTCGTTTGTTTCTTCTGGCTACCTCCACCTGCCTTGTTATATTTACTATGAAGACCACTTAAAAGGCTGAAGGCAGAATGCTGCTTGTATTATTTCACATTCTCAGGTGCTACCATGTGTTCTTTGGAGGAAACTTGTCTCATTAAAGTAATTCCCATTTGCCTACCCAAAGGGTAGTCGAGAGGTGGAATGAAATATTGTGGGCAAGTAATTTATGAGCATAAAAATATGTCTGTGCATGAGCGTGGGGTGGAGATTAATGTTATTAATCTAAATGAAGCTGATTTCGAAAGGAGATAACGTCCGACCTGCAGAACATGGGAATGTCGTGCTTGGGCTTGGGCTTCCCGCATTCCCCTTTGGATTTCTGTGTCTCTATTATCTGAGTCTTTCAGGAGGATAGGACCATTCCCATAAATAACTGAGTCTGATGTTTAGTGCTGTACGCATCTACTAAGTACTTTTAAAAGACAAATTCTAGTCTTTTCATTCTTCTTAGTTACAGGAATTCAAGAAGGAACACTAGAGCCGAAGGTGCTCCTGAGATCGAGCCCAGTCTCTTCCTTATGTAAACCAGACACTGAGTCCAAGAAGTCAAGGATATTGTCTAAAGCCACTGCTACTGATGGCATGGCCAGAATCACAACTTGGATTTTCTAACTCCAAAGATCAGACATCCTCAGTGAACTGCATGTTACCTTTATCTCCTCTTTCCTTAAATCTCAGGCATTAGCTGAGCATGCGAAAACCACACAATGTGGAAAGAACCGGACTGGGACCTCACCAAAGAAACCGGGCAACATACGTTTAGGGCATAGTGGAATTTATCTTAAAAGACTTAGGTGGGTTGCTTAACAACTAATTTCATGTCTCTTCTACCTGGCAATCCTTAAAGATATTTAGGGATTTATTCTGCATTGTTTTAGAGCAGCGCCGCCCAATACAGTAGCTAGCAGCCACATGTGGCTATTTAAATTTAAACTAATTAAAATTAAATAAAGTTGAAAATTCATTTCAGTCGAACTAGCCAGAGTTTGCGCGTTCTCTAGCCAGAAGTAGCTAGTGGTTATGTATCAGACATGTGCAGATATGGACCATTTCCATCGTCACAGAAAATGCGGTTGGATGGCACTATTCTAGACAGTAGGATGAGGTCGGGCGAGTGTAGATTACAGGGAGCTAGGCTGTAGCGTAAGAGAAGGAAGGCACTTCTAATTCGTGGAAATTTATAGAGGGGACCTAACCAAGCAGAGTACGGGTGACACCCTGCTGGAGCTTATAGAAAAGACGATTATTCCCATGAAAGTGAAGGCTGGTGAATGCCTCTTCTGCACCATCAGCACAGAAACATTTTTAAATCATTCCTGTTTTGTGAAGCCTTCTCTGGTAAAGTCCTCCTATTTTTTCTCCTCTTCAGACAAATCAGATAGATTCTCTAAGGCAAAGGATTCTTCTTCTCTTGGGCCTCATTCAATATCTATCAACCCAACTGACACCCGAAACAACTGTTTGCTCTCAAGGAGAGTCAATAAAGTACGGTTTCCATTGGGAAGCTGTCATTCAGGAGTCAGGTGACATGAAGGACAGCAAAGAAAGCTGTTGTGAATGATGGCAGGGGTGGGCAAAGCTGAAGAAATAACAGAACCCCCTAAACCAGCATCTTTAAGATGACATGACTCGCAGATCGCTTCATCATGGGAGTCCTTGGTCAGTCCTTATATGCCCCCTGCAATGACTAACGCTTTTCCACTTTTGTCGTTTAACCATAATTCATATAACAATGCCTGGCACAGAGAATGTTCTCAGTAAATATTAGCTGACTCCAATTCAACAGGCCAGTACTGCCACTAACCCTCAAGATTCTTTTAGGAAATGGAAGTTACTCTTCTCGAGTTTTACTTCCTTTCCTCCTCGCTGGCGCCCATAGTCTTAGGCGCCGCTCAAAGATGTTTGCTGAATACGTGAATCCCTATTGGGGGCCCCCTTTTCAATCAAACTTTCCTTGATGAAAATAGGATTCTCTCTCTCTCTTAAATTTAATGCTGAAAGCAGCAAGGCCCCAGCCTTTTAAGAAGATTAGAAATGGGTTGTCAGCTTTAAGGGGCCCATGCAGCCGTCAACCACCCTTTAGCTGCGTGGCAAATCTGTTTTCAATTATCAAATCAGGACATAGTAATTTATGGCATCCAAGCAGCTACTTTCCCGGTGAGATACTCGCTGTGCTGGGTCCTGTGTGTCCCTGTTTGCCTGTTGCTAGGGCGACTGCCTGTCCTGGGAGGCGGGAGAGGGTAGCAAGGAGGCCTCTTCTCTGTTGCAGACAAGGCAGGGAGTGACGTGGGAGCCACCCAGCTACAATGCATGGGCTCCAGCTGCTCTTGGGGACAGCTGAGATGCTTCTCCTAGGTCTCCCCCACATCGACAGCTTCTGAGCCAACATTGCCATGGTGACATGTGCAAAGCTTAAGGACTGTGTATGTGAGCAAAAGTGGTGCATTCTAGGGCCTGGAACAAAAGGGCTGGTTCCAAACAATAGGAAATTCATATTTAATTGAGCAAAAGCAATCCAAGGGAAAATAAGGAAGCTGAGGGGAAGTATAAAGACTCTTTGTAAGGACTTCCCCAAGTCACGTTATTTAAATTCAACTGAAAAAAGAACTCTTTCCATTTAATCACACGAGCCCTTTAGAAGGTCTTTTAAATTTCTTGCCCTAGTTTTTGTTCCTTATGTAATCAGCTATCATGACTGCTTTTTTTTTTATTATGCCCTCAAACATATAGACAGCAGCACAGCTATTTGATTTCAACATAGCGCTTTTATTAACTTGTACCAGTGTAAAACGGCATTATCTGATTTTCTCAGATAATTAGAGAGGCTCCATGGACTGCGCCTGGCATGGAAATTAGCTGTTCGGTGCTCTCCAAAAGCCAATAAGAAAGAGTCTATAATTCCTTTATGTCTCCTCCCAAACCGAAGGCCCTTTTCTGTCCCGTGAGATAATCTAGGGTCAATGAAGGTGGCCCTGCTTGGAAATAAGATTCTTTTACCTTATGAGAAGCAATCTCAAGGGATTCAAAAAGTTTAATGTTCCCATGTATATGCTCGGAGAAAAATCATGTGTCTTTAAAGTATTATGGATAGGAAATTTAGATTTATACTTTTGGAGTAGCCCTGTTAAATAAAGTTCATTTCCTCTGTTGCTAGAATTATTATTTTCCTTCACTTCACTTTAGGTAGTGTTATTTCTGGAATCTGGTCATGGCTAAACCAGATGTGTGTCTGTGTGTGTGTGTGTGTGTGTGTGTGTGTGTATGTATGTATCACGTAAATAAACCCCAAAACAATAGGACTTGTTTGGGGTAGGGAGAGAGAGTGGCCTTTAAAGATATGAAAACAACCCACATGCTGGTTCTAGGAGCTGACTGTCTTCATTCAGACTTTCCTGAAAAAAAGCTCTTCATTGTTTCCTAGACCTCACGGTTAGGAAGCTCTTCCTAGGCTATAACCTGAATCCTTTCAACTGCAGCTTCCAGGAAATAGAAAATACCATCATTATGAAAACAAACAACACACAGAAACACAAAACCAATGCCTGCTTTGGGTAAAGGTTCTCAAAGGTTCCGTGGGCCTCAGATAGGCTAGAGGAGATGACCAATCCCTAAATCTTTATACAACATTTTGTGTGTTATGAATGTGCTTGCTATTTGTTTAATGAATTAATGATGAATATATACTTTTATATGCCTTCCTGGTGAGGTATTTCATGACTTTTATCAGATAGAGTCTCCATAAAGTTTAACTCTGAAAAAAATTAAAAACCACAAGATTCAACCACTATTTAAAAGTGGCATTTGAAACAATGAGATGTGTCTTCATTCTCTAAATAAAGGGACAGACAAGGGTTTCTTAAACTGTACCCTGCACACAAATTCCAGGAATCTTGTTAGAACGCAGACACACATAAGAGGTCTGGGCTTGGGTCGAGATTCTGCATTTCTAACAAGCTTCCAGGGTGCCCAGGCTGCTGGTTCCAGGGGCTACACTCTGAGCAGTGATATAAAGCCTACATTTAAATGATGCTCTTTCCAAGTTGAAATCCCCGAGGGACATCTCCTTACCTTCTTCTACTGTTGACAGCGATGCAAACTGCAAGGATCAAAGCCAGGGCCAACAGGGATGCCAAGATGATCAGCCATTCTGGTGTGGGTAAACCAAAAGACAGGTATTGAGCTTCAGGGATATGCTTTGTAAAAATGAAAATGCGCTCTATAAATTGATCTGGTCCAAACAAGAACCACAGTGAGCACTGCAGAAGGGTCTGACCAATAGGTCCAGCCAATAGGCAGATAATTCTGGAAGAGCAATTTTGCTGTAAGTGTTTGTCCAACAAGGCTTCTTACTTTAATCTTTCATCACCAGTCAGGATTTTCAAGTTCTCCCAAGAGAAACATGTTTCCAAAAGTTGAAACTTGTAGACGCCTTTGGTGCAATATTATTAAGTAGATTAAAGGAAAGTATGTGTCCTTTGAAAGGAACATTCTTTTCCTATATACGAGCACCCAGCTTACATTTTAACTAAGAAACAAAAATGGAAGCCACCTTCTATTGATAGTGTGTGGAGCAAAGGACACTCCAGGGGAGGGTGGAAGGAGAGTGAACTTGTGCCCACTCATTGGAGGGTCATTTGGCAACACTTGATAATAGCCTTAAAAATATTCATGCCTTTGATCCAGGAGTTACACTTCCAGGAATTTATAGGACCTCAGAATTGGCTATAAAGATGTTTATTACTTTGCTATTTATAATAGTAAAAGTTGGAAACAACCTAATATCCAAAAGTAAGGAATTGGTTAAATAAGTTAGGGCACGTGTATTATGTCTACAGTATATAAAAAAAATTTATATATTTAATCACATGCAAAGCTGTGGTCAACAAGTAAAGAATGTTTACTAAGCAGCATGTATGAATCATATTTTTGTACATAAATTATATTGAAAAATGACAGGAAGGACATATGATAAAATACAGTAACCATGGCATTTCTGGATAGTGAGATAGATAACAAATGATTTACATTTTCATCCTTTTGTCTAGTTGTATTTTCTAAAATATCTTCAGTAATTATGTATCACTTGAGGACTAATAAAATATTATGCACATTTTTTAAAATCAGGCTTTAATAAAATTAAAATATGACTTGACAACTCAGATAAATTCAGTCGCACAGTGGGTTTCTATATGGGTGCAATGCATAAGGGCTTGAGAAAGAAGAAGGATGGATGGCAAGTCATTCATTGTCCCTTTCTCTTTGGAAGTCTTGGTTTTCCTCTGATTTCCTGCTCGCCTTTACCTTTGCCTCACCTCTACCTGGTTTAGAGTCAGGGGGCTGGCAAGAAGGTACCATTGCTGTGCCCTCTTCCCACCCCACCCTGGCCCTGGTCTCCAGCCCTGAAATGTCCCACACTCACTCTCAGGACAGCTGAGAATCCTGATGCCTGATGACAGCCAAGACTTCCTGGTTCCCCCTCCCCCTCCTCCGGGCAGCCCACCCGTCTTTCCATCTGCGCTGCCTGCGGGTGCGCCCGGGCAAGCTGTGGCAAAGCAGCAAGCCCACAACACCCTCTTCTCTTTCCCCAGGGGTGACTCACTCTGGAGACCCCTGAAGAAGGGAGAATTAGAAGGGTAATTTACAACCTTAGGAGAACCCCCTTTTTTCTGTAATTTCCCTTTA
The DNA here is from genome assembly GCF_020740605.2 of Lemur catta. Classification (NCBI taxonomy): domain Eukaryota; kingdom Metazoa; phylum Chordata; class Mammalia; order Primates; family Lemuridae; genus Lemur; species Lemur catta. Next base: position 85,017,406 of record NC_059134.1, on the reverse strand, counting down.
CAAATTTGACCCCAAACAAATAAAGATTTTACATCAAATGCCTTAAATCTTGACGCTCAGGAGAGCCAGTATCTCAGCTCCTTCACTGCACATGTAACACTTTCTCGGAAAAGTTTCTTCTGTCTGGATCAGCAGACAGACCCTCAACAAAAACCATGGTTTGGGGACCAGAAGAATGTTCTCACGCTACCAACACAAATGGCTCTTGAAGCTCCTCCCCGTCTGCAATGTGAGAGGAAAATTGCATGCTTCACCCCGACCCCAGAGATAAAGGGGAAACTGGATTGGGACAGGAAGGACCTGGGTATGACATGGATGCGCCAGGGCGATCACTCATTTGGGAAAGAAGCTTTAGTACCTAACACAGGACTTTTTGGAGCCAGGTCTGAATATGAGCTTAGCCAGTGTAAGGGACCCAGGGAGAAGAGAGTATTCCACCCTTATCAAGACTCTGTAATACTCTCATCCATCCTATAACTTCCAAAATGGAGCAATCGGGTTCAAAAGTTGGGCATTTAGGAGAATGTGCTTTCCAGTGGGTCTCTTCTTCCTTCCTGGGACATTCTGAGAAATCTGCTTTAAGCACCTTTTCTGCTTCACAGTTCAAAACTCACCTGGAATTTGGGGTCTCCTCACAGGACCTGAGGTTGTGTTTGCTCCACCTTCTTGGCTCCCACTTGAGTGTCCTAGGGGGAAAAACAACAACATTTCTCAACTGAGTTTGGAATGCACAACCGTGAGTTCCCTATGGAGCAGCACAGAGGCCCACTCTCCACCTTCTGAATCGCTGAGAAGCTATTCATGGATTAAAGCCACTCATGTTTATAAAGTGTTATACAAAAGATATTCCCCCCAAAAGTTCAATTTGATTAAAGCCAAAGTTTGAAATGTCAATCTATATCAAGGAACATGGGAATTCTCAGTAGGAGTGTTGTGCGGTGTTGAAGACTTTGGGCTCAAGAGCTGGGCAGCTCTGGATTCAACTCCTCCCTCTGTCTCTTGCTAGCTAGCCATGTGTCCTGGGTCAGGTCACCTTCTCCAAGTCTCGGCCTTTCTCACTCATAAGATGATGGTGGTAATAGAATCCACTTCATCATAATTTTATAGAGGTTTAAAGAAGCTCATAATGATGGTAGTCATGTGTAGTTTTCTATTTTTAATTTAGGATATTGCCACTCAGAGTGTGGTCCCTGGACCAGCAACACAGACATCCTCGGGAGATTGCTATGAATGCAGAATCTCAGGCCTCCTGTCACATCGACCAGATCAGAATCTTCATTTTAACAAGCTCCCTAGGGAATCGTGTGTTCCAGAAAGTCCAAAGTGAATCTGAAAACCTAGTATCATCATAGAAGCCAACATCAACACTAAAAAATAAGGGTTTGGAGTGGGCAGTGGCTTTTCCTACGAAAAATCATCCTATTAGAGTCCCCGCTAATATATTACTGAAACACTCCTTGATGGAAGAGGCAACATTTTCTACTGCTAAAAATAAGGAAATGAACAAAAAAATCTCAAACTGGAAGGAAGGATCCCAAGTCAAAGGCTCCCTAAAATGACAGTGGCTTCATGCTTTAAAAGAAACTTTTAAGACATCTTGTGAAAAGACTCCCCTAAATTGAAGCTTTATGGATTTTTAAAAATTCTTTTTCCATTGCTTCAAAACAAAATTTGAAAATGTCTCATTAAAATGAACTTTTCCTCCCAACTCATGGGAACCTACTACAGAATCCTGAAGGTCACCAAGGGGAGAAAAAAGCCCAGGGCCGTCTGTTTGGCTAATCAATGAATGAAGATGGTGAAAGCTTTCCTTAGAGAGTCAGACTTCAGACTGTGCACACTGAAATCTTGATTGCAGTGGTTATCTGGGGGTAGGATGGCTCTTGGGTATGCAATTTGATGTTTTGTTAGAACTCAAAAGAGAGCAAAACAAGTTCTTACCAGACGTCTGGCCATTTCAACATACCCCATCTCATTTTGACAGCAGCCTTTTATTTCCCAAGCCTCTAAAGGAGTCCAAGGCTACTTTCCCTCCCCGCCTTCCAGTGTCCTTGGTGCTTGGCAGGTTTTCACCTGCACAAGTCGTGGGACACTGGCCAACTAAACTGGAGATCTTTGGCCTTGAAAACCACCTAGGCAGTACAGTCACTCTCGCTGGTCTCTTTTCTGACTCACAGCAGCCTTTGATATTTCAAAGAGAGGCCATTAGTGGATCATAATCTCTTTATTTTGATTTTCCAAAAAAAGTGCTCCCAGCAAGGAAAGATCTGGGTGTGTGTACAACAAGATGAAACCTCCTGTTTGAACAATAGACACCTGCACAGGAGCCAAACAAAAGAGCCCAGCTCCCGCCCACCTGATTCTCACTTCAAGCAAAAGCCCAAGAAGATGGATGAGAGACAGCAGGCCCTGCCTTGGGCCCCAGACGTCCACAAATCCAGCCAGGGTAGGACTGGCCACAGTGACAAGTTCCCCAAAGAGAAGGGGCACTGGATATTCCAGCTGGGAAATGAGATCCATTCTGAGACATGTGCACAGAGATCATTCAATGGCTTCAACTGTGAGGAAAGCAGGCCAGGACGAGCTTCTCAAACTTTAATGTGCCTACAAACCACTTGGGGACCCTGGAGGTGGGATGGAGGAAGAGGGAGTCTGGTTAAAATGCAGATGCTGATTCAGTAGGTCTGGGTTGGCCAGAGATTCTGCATTTCCAACAAGCTCCTAGGTGATGTCTGATGGTTCAAGAGCTACCCTTGGAGTAGCTAGGTTCTCCCTACCTCCTACTGCTCCTACATAAAGGGTTATTCTCAAAGCCACCAGGCAAATATCCATCTTCATACTTGCTTTAAATGTGTGAACATTTAAACCTGATGGTTACCCTCACTCCAACCTGGGCATTAAAAAGGAAGAATGATAATGTTTATGGATTAACTGGTTTGCATGGGGTCACCTGGATTTGTGATGCCCCAGGAGACCACAGTTAAGGCAGAACCTTTCAGTAGCCCCAGCATTAAAGGTCATTAGCAAATCTGCCTCATGTCAGACTTTTGCTGCCTGGAGTAATGTTTACAGGGGTGTGATCTGAGTCACAACAAACAGGACTCTGTTTACCAATGCATACCTGGCAGTGATTGTGGTCATTATGGAATGCTTTATCCAGACTGTGATTATGAGAAGCCATATGAGACCCCCGGGCCTGAAACCTGGTTCCACTACTCCCTGGTCATCCCAACTCTGCCAAGCCACTTACCCTCTCTGAGGCTAATCTCTACCGGGCTAATAATAGTACTTATGTATATCACAGTGTTTGTAGGGTGACTGAATGAGTTAGTATTAGATGAATTCTGAATTCTACAAGCTTGCTGATACTGACTATTCTTGACCTAGTGATGGCAGTTTCATATGGTCCAACCTACTCTACTACAGGTAAAGTATTTGGAGCAATGCCTCTGGCACACAATGAATTCTCAATAAATTCCAGCTAATATATCATGTGCTGGGATTATGCTAAATGCTTTATCTGTATTCTATCATTTAGTCTTTAAAACAATGTCCTGTGACAATTATTATCATCCCAAGTTTCTTAGTGAGGAAATTTTGTCTCAGACCCTTTAAGCATCTTGCTCAGTTCATATGTGGAGCTGGGATCAAACTCAGGCCATTCTTATTCCAAAATCCAGGCTCTTAATCATTCTGGCATAATGCAATGTTAAGTTGGGACACTGCTTGAATTCTTCCCAAGTCGTTCAGATGCAACACTTTTCTCCAGAGCAGCAGTTTTCCAAGAGTAGTTCCTGTCCCAGCAGCATCAGCATTTGTATCAGGGAACTTATTAGACATGCAAATGCTCGGGTTCCACCTCAGACCTGCTGAATCAGAAATTTTAAGGGTGGAGCCCAGCAATGTGATTTAAGGAACCTTCCCTGAATGTATGCTAAGAAAGTTTGAGAACCACTTCTCTGGAGGCACTGACTCATACTTCATTAATAATCATCAGGTTCAACGATTATGACAGTAAATGACTACAGCGGTTCCACACTCACCAGATGATTCAGACCCGTGAGTGGTACGGCCGCCCCAGCTGGGGTCCATGGAAGGGTCTTGGTCTCCTGTAAAAAGTAATCGAGGAAAGTCAGGACTGTGCGTTTCCACATATGCTGCCATATGCATTTCCTTATGTTTGCATTTTCATACAGCCCATCAAAAGTTTATAGACTTTTAAAAGTAACTAAAAAGTGATTGCAAAAGTGCCTTGAATAGGTCCATGATATTAATTACTGCCAGGCTGGGCATGGTGGCTCATCCCTGTAATCCCAGCACTTTGGGAAGCTAAGGTGAGAGGATTCCTTGAGGCCAGGAGTTTGAGACTAGCCTGGGCAACATAGTGAGACCTTGTCTCTACAAAAAATAAAAAAATTAGCCAGGTGTGGTGGTGCACACCTGTAGTCCCAGCTATTCGGGAGGCTGAAGGAGGAGGATGGCTAAGGCCCAAGAGTTCAAGGCTGTGATGGTGCCATTGCATTCTAGCCTGGGTGACAGAGCAAGACCCTGTCTGAAAAAAAAAAAAAGGGGAAAAAATTACAGCTCTTCTGCTATTTGCTTAATCCACTGGGTAGTAGGCTAGAGCTTTACTTAAGGAAACCAGAAGAGTAAGAAGGATGACCATAGGAAGTTTGGTAGAAACTTGGGTTTGGTAGAAATCCAAAACATGTGGCAAGGACCACTTTAAAAAATATATCATGATGTCTTTGCAGATCTGAGGTTGAGACTAGACATTGTGTATTTTAAATAAGGACTATATGAATTGGATTATGAGAAATATGATCCCTGGAAATGGGTATACTCTGTCCTAGGGCATGAGACATTTAAAGAGATTTCTCTGAGGCAGGAAATCGGTCTGCAACAAAAAATTTGGGGATCGAATAATGTAAAGATTCAAAGAGAAAAGTCAACTACTTATTTTGAGAAAAAAGAGTTTGAAAATAAGTGAAAAAAATAATTCGTGAGATGATAGCTAATATGTAAACCATGTGTACCTGGGTATTAGAGTCAGTTTAAAATACTAGTTTTCAAAAGTTAAGTCTGTACTTTCAACAGGAATGGTTAATATAATCCCATTTTCTCAAACTTCCATCACCAGAAGCTTTAGATTGCGATAAACGCATGAACTGCTGCAAATCTAAATCCACAGGTCAAATCTTGAAGCCAGAATATGGAAACTCCCTCTCCTGCCCTCATTTTTCAGGAGTATACTGGAATCTTCTTCTTTTTTTTTTTAATCACAGGACAATGGTTTCATAAAATGGCTGTAGTCATCCATTCTGAAGGAGGCTGTGAGGAATGTGTACAGTAAGCTGCTCATCACCATTTCCTTGATGAGAGAAAGTGCAGGTGGGTGACCTGTAATCATTCATACAATTGTATTGAAGAGACAGGTTGCTCTGTTCTTTGGCTGACAGTTAAAATAACTGAAAACAACATTTGCTGAAGTGTCACCCCCATGCTCCCACTACCAAAGTCACCATCACCAACCCCATCACCATCACTGTCACCACCACTCACTGTCATCGCCACTGTCACCACCACCACTGCCACCACAATTCCAAATGCTTTAGTTCTTAACATGAAGCATCGAGATTACTGAGAAAATGTATGGGCAGAAATGAGACTTATATGAGTATTTTAGAAGAAAACCAAAGATGAGAATTGGGTCACTTAATCATTTAATCCATAGGCAATCACGAAAAATCTATCCATACCACCGTGAAATAGAGAAGGAATCAGCGTGGGTGAATATCATATTGATTTTGTGTAGAGCATTTCATTTACTAACAACTTGAGGATGTAAGCCCTCGAAGATACTATAACTATTAAAATTGCCGTTTAAAATTTAAATTCATTAGGTTGCACACCAGGCCTTATTTTGCCAAGAGAAACGAGGCAGTGCTCTAAGATTTATTTTTGCAGATGAATATTGACAGTGGTACTTGGAATGTTTAATATGTGACAGCACGACCCTGCTGAATAAAGAACTAGCAAGTCTAAGGGGCTTTGTTTTGCCAATGTCACTGAGGTCGGTATTTTTCTTAAATTGTTTTCCTTGAAGCCCTGGGGTGAGCAGCCCAGAGGAAAGAGGACAAGCCTGTGGCATTCTGGATTTTCTGTACCCATCACAACTGTCATCTGTTTTATATATCGGGTTCTTATTAGGTATCTTTTGCTGATTTTTTTTTAATAGGGGAAAGGATCTCTGCTCCAAAAAATAAATATGTAAAGTAGTCACTAATTTCTAATATGCATTAGTGACTGCATTAAGAAGCACTTGAAAAACTGGTATTAGGAGGAGAGAATCAGTTTTTAATTTCTTCACCAGAGTGTGTATTTTCCAGTTCCCCTTTCTCAGAGCCAGTTTCCTAATGCAAATGGAGAAACAAAGAAAAGCAGAAGTAGAGAGGATTGCTTATTTGAGGGAAAAAAGTCTCATTCAGGGTCCATGTCAGACTTAATTAAGTCATCTTCAGTCATCTCTGCCATGACAATAAGAGAAGTGGCCCCTATTCATTAGTAGTAGATTATATCATGAAGTTTTAAGTGTGCATTGGAACTAGAAGATGTTTACCCACTGACCCATCACCAAAAGTAAAATTGATCAATCCATCACACCAGAAATAATTTCAGAGCAAAGATACTAGTATGTGAAAATTATTTGTCAGTTGGATAAAACCTTATCAAAAAGGCAGCATATATTCGTTGAATCAAATGAAATTGCTAATATTCAACTATTTTGACCTACAAAATGATCAATTTCATATGGTTCAACTGGATATATCACAGGATCAGGAACAAGACAAAGCAATTCCAGCATAACAACCAATCAAGTTCGCATACACACACACACAATTGGAAAGTACACTGGCAAATGGAAGCATTATTTTATCTGAAATAAGTCCAAGCTTCCTTGCACTAGAATTGATGACTAAGGTTGAAAGCCATTGCCATATCACAAACCAGTCTAATCACAGCCTATGCAGAAAATGCCCCCTGTGATATGGAAGTATACGTTGTTTTTCTCTATAGAGAAAGCAGACCCGATACCAAATGACCAAATTACCTGGGAAGGCATGATCAAGTTTAGAGTTGGAATCTCCAACAACAGTAACTTCAGTAACTCCAGAGGACCCAGTCTTAGCAGGGGTCACGGGGACGAGGGTGCCATTTTCCTTTGTGTCTGGATAACGAGGTGTATAATCTTCCAGTAAAGTAGCTGAGCCTTCAGAAGGGTTTTGACCTCGTCTTCCACCTCTGACAGGATTCCTGTCTGTGTGGAGGTGGAATCAATGATAAACCCACATTTGCAAGATTGCCACCCACTGTGTGCTCGTCTTCAGAACATGCAATTGCTGCAAAGGCGTTTCACTTGTTATCCACAAACAAGGAGCAAAGGATGGTGAAGTTTGTCACACTGTTGAACAGAATCAATATTTTGCAACAGACACAGCTGGGCATCACTCAACAGAAGAGATTTTGGTGATCCTAATACCCAGAAGAGGCATGTGTTGTAACATTTGCCTGGGTTATTAAAGTAAGGCTTATGCTACTACAACTGTGACCTTGAAGTCAATTCAGGTACTAGATAATCTTGAGCTCTTTCTCAGTTGGATCCACCTTTGATGAAGCAGAGGAAACACACCATTGGATTGAAAGGTAAAATTATGCTGCCTGCAGCTGGAATAGGAAACGCAAGGTTTCAAAGACCTGAGGCTACTAATTTAATTATTGTTTCCTTTGCCAGAAGGGAACTCCTTTTCAGTCACCAGCACCATGGAGTTGAGGTCCAGAGGACAAAGGGCAAAAGAACTTTAATGTAAGGAATAGAGAGAGTGATATAATCAGACTTTTATGCCAATTATAAATTCTATATAAACAATCCATTATTTTTAAACCAAGTCACTAAATCTACAGCGTAAGAAACCCAACCTTTAGGAATTATAGTTTTCAGTTAATATACAGTATCTTCTAAGAGGTCTATAAAGCAGAAAAATTAGAGAACCATCACCAGACACACCTTTTGATCAAAAGTAACAGCATAACAGCAGCCAACTGATGCACCTCCACCAAAGACACTGCAAAAGCACCCATAATTTATTGATTTTTATCAATAGCTGGAGCCAACCGGGCTTTATAATCCTTACTGCTTGTTGTTGGAGAAGAAGTTGTTGGATGGTCTTTGTCTACTTCCAAGCCTTCGTGTGATGTAGAGAAGCTCTGAGAATGACTCTGCTCTGTTTCAATAAGGGATGAATCCACCATTAATTTGAAACCATGATATTAATCCTGTTATCTGCTAATGGGGAGGATACAGCTATAACAGTGTCAGATGGGTAGATACCCAGGAAGACCAAGATCTGTGCACAACATTCTTCTCTGATTGACAGAAATATGCAGACAAATTCTGTTTTACCCCTAGTTGGCTCCTAAGACCCTTGTTTCTCAGTATAGTCTACAAAGGCAAAGTGGCAAAGTGAAGACTGAGCTAAAACTTTGTCTGCCCTGGATCATCCTGGCCCAATTGGAGTGTTGCTCCCAGTCACTCAGGAAAACCAGAGAACATGGAGACAAGGAAAAAGGAATGTCTGAATTCCAGTGTTTCCATCAATAACCAAGAGCACCTAACTGTGCGTCAAGAAGTGTAACTATAGGGAAAATAAGCACTATGACAGCCTATAGTATGCCTATAACCACAAAAGAGAAAGAAGCCCATCTAGAATGACCTGATCAAGTAACTCAGATCAAACGTATACAAGGAAATACTTAGCTCCCTTATAAAGATTATTAAATTAAAGAAACCATTTTACTCTATTATTAGGTTTTTGATCTCATCTGTGGACAGGGATTCTCATCATCACTCCAAGGAAACGCTTGCCTGGGCAAACACAGGGCCCTCAGTGACATATATCAATCTCAGGTTGAACCATTGCCCATATCTGAAATCACTTTGACTGTTTCAGTTCATTTCTTTTGTGTTCTTCAAAGAAAAGGACTGACCTCTGAGTTGCAGGTGCAAGAACTTCATAAAGCACACTCATAAGCCATGTTCACCACAAAATAAATATTATAACCAGGAGAGAGACATTCACCAGATCCCAAACCCAACATTAGAACAAAAGCCAACAGTGACATAAAATGGAAATACAGGCCTATTTGCAAATCCTTTGATGCTTAACACTGTGCTATTTATATTCCTGACGGTCAACACATGCTTGCTGATTTTTTCCTTTGTCTGAAGAGCTCCTATGAAGGACTTTGTCCATTACGTGTAGCAAGCAGTAAAATAAGGCCTTCTTAATTCTTGATTTCTTTTATATTCTGCCAAGAAATATGAAATTATGAATGACTTTGGACTAATCTCTAGGATATCCCTGCACATATAGTAGAAATTAAGTGTACTAGAAGTTTAACATTGCTTCCTACTGCTTGTTTAGTGATAGAAAGAGATATTAGTAAATGTTTCTTTTTTTGGCATCCAGGACCCGGCCTCCTTTGTCAATTGTCTACAACATGCCTTGCCACTTCTCCATGGGTGGATGTGATTTCCCTACTCTCTATGATTACCTAGCCCCCACAATGTCTGTTTACAGCCATGCAAGCAATCCTACTGCTCTTCTGCCTTGACTAAAGAAAGGATGGGAATCAAAAGGAGATAGTCAGTTAAAATATAGAGGAACCACTGTCCTGCCTGTGGTCAGGTTTCACTGATAAAACTACTTAGAGAAGGAAAAGTGAGTTGAATGGAGTCCCACATCCTTTTTTGTTTTTTTAAACATAAAGTCATTGAATCTGGGAGGCACCAAGAATGAAGGCAGAATCAGGTTTAAAGAACCCCACAAGAAATGTAGACAATGAAGGCAGTTTTACACTCTGGGCTGAGCTGAGCTGCACAACACTAAATACACCATTCATCACCACCAAGAGCTACATCTTGGCCAATGGGAGCAAGAGCTGAAGCAGGAATAAGGAATACAGGTCGTTATCCTTACGCGTTGTCATCGAAAGAGGTCCTGTCCTGTCCAGCTCTTCCACCAAACCTGTGTTTGGATCTGCAGTAGGTTGAGGCGTTGTACTATGACTGGAGTCCGTATCTGAAGGAATTAAATCAATGTTATTGCTTGACTTCCTAAGCCACTACCTGAGAGTGGTTTGTGGTCTATACCTGAATTATTTTTATATTCAAACCTGAATAAGAGGAAAGAAAGCACATACTGATTTATGTCTCCAGAATTGGTATACATTATTATTTCTTCACAAGAGTATTACAAGAACTGGCTTTCCTTTAAGGGCTGAGTTGTACAAAAGCTACGACTTTTTGTTTGTGCTGAGCCTGGAAGGACTCTACGTGAGCACATGATGGGACTCCCAAGCCTTGCAGAGAGACAGAAACATCGCCCTTCTTATACACACCTGCAATCTGACACGTGGAGAAAAGAGAAAGAGCCCTGGCTCAGACACCATTTCGTCACCTCCCCCTTATAAGTCATAAGGGCTTTCTTTTAATAGCTCTTCCCTCACTTAGTCCTTTTTTGCTTCACAAAAATCATCATCCAGTACCACTTAGGTGGAAGTACACAGGGGCAAGAAATAAGAAGTAGTGGATGTCACTGACTTATTCTTCTCATAAACATGAGTATGAAGAGGTCTTTGGATTTTAACATGTACAATGTTGACTGGTACTGAAATTTCACTGAAATATTTATAAATGTTATTTTTCATAGTTATCACAGATCTATTCTGCTGAAATACCAAGTTCTGAGTGAAATGGGGGCCAAACAATCCATGAACATCATCAGTGTTGCTGGCTCTCCAATTCAGCCAAAGCCCATGCACACTACTGCCTCTGGGGAGTCTTCATCAGTTCCAGATGACTCCAGAGGGAAGTGCTGGAATGTTGGGCACCCACATCTGCACTGCAGCCTTAACATGCTAAAAGAAAAGAATCAAGATCTTTTCCAGCCTGAGCAACATAGCAAGACCCTGTCTCTACAAAAAATAGAAAAATAAGCCAGACGTGGTAGTGTGCATCTGTAGTCCCAGCTACTCGGGAGGCTTAGGCAAGAGGATTGCTTGAGCCCAGGAGTTTGAGGCTGCAGTGACCTGTGATGATGCCACTGCTCTCTAGCCTGGGCAACAGTGAGACTCTGACTGAATTTAAAAAAAAAAAAAAAAAGATCTTTGTAGGACAAAAATGCGGGTGACTCTACTACCCCAGATTTCAAAAAAGAGGAAAAGTCAGCTATCCCAAATCAAAACTACAAATGGATATTGTCCCAGAAAAAAGTCCTGCCTGCCTGCCTGATGATGGGTTCTAGACACTTGTGTTCTTCTTTCCTTTTATAAGTAGAATCCTTCAAGAGGCATCACACCATTTTACAGTTGGAGCCAATTGTATTGTCCTTGATATGTTTATCAATTTCATGGAATCTCTTTCTCTTCATCAATATGAAGTCTTAATATTGATTCTCACAATCTTTTACTGGCTTGGTTTTCCCCCATGGATGTCCTCAGAGCCCCCAGGCGCCTTGCCCATACACATGTGTGCTGGGTCTGCACATGGCACACCAGTCACTTAACATAATGGCCCTGACCTAGCCACTCAAACACATCTTCCTTTACATAAACAGATCCTCTCACTTTGACATATTCATTCTTTGGCTTTTCTTCATTCATGCTTCTCCTTACATGAGTCTCCTTCCTAGAAAAACTTCCTTCCATTTCCTTTCTCTGACTATCCAGATTTTTTTTTTCCCCCATTTCTCAAAAACCAGATCCAATTCACCTTTCTCTGATGCTCTTGCAGGGTGTGGGAGGGTTCTCTGAATTTCCTCAGCATTAATTGTTGGCAACATTCATTTCACATCTATTACTTACTGCCTCACATTGTTAGGTATGTTTTGATGTTAAATGTTTTTTTTTGCCAAAGCTCCTGCTAAATTCTATGCTTTCTGCTCAGGACTTCCTATTCAGATGAACATGCATATCATTTTGACCAAGAAAACTAATTTTTGAAGAAACCTCCAGTCCCTTAGAAAAGTAGATTGGTCTAAAACCAAGGGCATATTTCTACATATTTCCAGAACAATAGTCACTTGGTAGATTTCAAAAATATAATATATAAAAAAGTTCAGAGGCTATTACCCTTCCTTCTTTCTGTTTGATGACCGTGTCCCATTGGATGTGAGATTGGGTCGAGGAAATCAGTCCAGGAGCTGTCTTGTTGGCTCTGTGTTGTCATTCTTTGACTTGGATGGTGGGTGTAGGTTGAGGCTGTTGTGACCATGCAGTTCAAGCAATTGTCAAAGTGTTAATGGACACTTGGCCAGGGATACACTGATTTTTTAAAAAATATCTTATTCTCTAGACAAGACAATGAAACCATCTTCCTGGTATAGAGGGCAAGGAAGTTGCATAAATGCAGAATGTTTTAGCAGGTTTGGGTTCATTCATGCTCATTTTCTTAGCAATCAGCATGAGAAGTGGAGGACAAAAGCATGAACAACTTCTGCAGTGGATAGAGGATGAGTTATAGACATCAAGGGAAGATGAAGGAAAAGTAGTTCTTGACTGATGCCATGCTGCCACAGTCCCTAAGGGTGGAGGTATATAAGAACCTGAGCACATGATGTCATTCTGAGACAATTGCATTTCAACAAAATGCACATGAGGCTGGTAGTGATCTTAGGAAGAAATCAGGTAACAGCTTCTCATGTGATTAACAAGAAAGTCAATGTCATTCATCTCAAAAGCACAAATGAAATCCATTAGAAGCATTATCTTCTAACAATGGGATTCATAGCATAAATGACATGTAAGAATGCAGCACATTGCTTCATTCTGAGCCAATGGAGAAGGATAGGTAAGAAAAGATTACAATAGTACCCCCTTAGCAACAACCACACCACATAGCCAGTCACTGAATTCACTGCTCTGTGAGTAATTCATTCAGAAGTTGCCATGCACTGGAAGGACATTATGCATTATATTCTATATTGCAAATGGAAACATGGAAATATTTCTCACTGATACCAACTGAGAATGTGTAATCCACATTCTTTACAAGGCAATGCATTTCAATACTTATGTCACACAGAGAAAAAGATCATGCAAAGAATTTGGCAAGACTGAAGTCTAATTTCCACAGTCACACAATTCAAGAGTACAGAAGGTGCCTCTTTGTAAAAATAAGAAAAACACATTATACACTCAAGGAGAAAGTACCAAACAGACATGATGAAAAGGCCAAATGACATCAGATAGGTGTCATTTTTCTCATAATGTCTGGCTCCATTTCTTTAAATACTGGGGTTCTAGAAAAATGCTTTCTCGCAAGCCAGTGTTTCATAGAATCATATTGTGAAGTCTGGACCCAAACATAGAGTAGATTCTTTGACAAAACAAAAGGGAGTATTTTAGAAGATCCAGGTCTCTGCTACCACCTCACTAGGGAATGCCCAAAACCAGATCTGAAAGTGACATACGAAAGGGCACGTCCCTGAGTGTCCTTTATATGCTTGTATCCGTTCTTGTTCAGGTGATTTGTTATGAGCATATGAGGTTTGGCTCAACGTTAACTGCAATATAATTTATGAAGGAAACTAATGTCTTGTGACAATTCCTTCAGTGTCCTTTTGTTAGTATCCTCCATGCCCAACATTTAACCCAAAAGGAAGTTCCCACCCAAGTTTGCTCGTTAAGCCATCCATTACCAGCTGTCCCTGCTGCTGGATGAGAGTCTTCTTTTGGCGTTTGGGGATACTCCCCAGGCCCTCCGTTGCCAAACCACTGTTCTCTCTGGGTGGCTGTTTCTTCAGTTGTGCTACTAGGAGTTGCCTGGACTGTGAGAAGAAGGTCAGTTGTGAGCCATGACTGTCTGAGTTCTCACCCATAGCTGTTACATATCTTCCTACTTTAAGGGTATATACACAGGGAGAGAAGGTAGAAAAAGAAGGCAGCAAGGAGACATGCCACTGATAATTGAAAATGGATATTAGAAATTAAATGGATCAATCCTTTAATTTTTCATATGGGAAAACAGAGGCTCAAAGAGCATTTGATTTGCCTAAAATCATATAGTCAAATTGGTATAAAGCTAGGACTAGATCACAGCCTATGAAGTCCCAGTATTATCCTTATTTTACTGTAGCTTATGGCTTCATGTATCCTGTCTGAGAGAGTTGTTTGTTCAAGGAATAACCCCTTTGCTCCAGTCATTTTGGGGAAGGAATGTATTGAATAATGACCTATGACAAGATTAGCATAGTAGGGGGCCTTCTCAAACGGTGGTCACGTAACCCATGATCCCACACACTGGCAATGCACCAGCAGTGGATGTGCCCAGCATGAAGATGTTGGGGTGGCTGGGATGCTACTCCACTGACACTTTACGTGGTATGTCCTCATGGCATCTAAAATTGCTAAAATCCAAAAACCTACCTAACGGGTACAATGAACACTATTCGGGCAATGGGCACACTTACAGTTCTGACTGAAGCATTCTAAAAGCTATCCACGTAACAAAAACACTTATACCCCCTTAATATTTTGAAATAAAATTATAAAAAATTAAAAAATACAATTGCTAAAGTCACTTTTTAACAAAATTAATTTAGTGGAAGGAAAACTAGTCTAGCCACTTTGGGGCATTATATAAACAATAGCAATGTGTGGCAGACCTAAAATGTCAACTATTGTTTTAAAAAGGACAAAATGAACGGAATAAAATTCCATCAGCTTGCCTTCAGGAAAAGTCAGAAAGCCACTGACATTTTCGTCTGTGGCAACTCATAGTAAATTTTCAGTCCATTAAGAAAATGAGAGCCTATAAACTTGCCAACTTGTAAAATTGGATATATTTCATTATTTTAGAAAATGATACATGTGAATTGATGACAGCAAAGATATTTAAAAAATAAAACTTTCTGTCTTCATTTTACCTTTACATTGACCAAACTGTTCCTGGGGTTAACTGTTTATCCAGAGGGAGGAAAAAAAGGCCAAAATCTTAAGTTTTACCTCCTACTGACTAAATAACTACCACTTGACAAATAATAAAGTTAGAAAAACCACTGAATATAGGAATTACAAAAAAGGAAAATTTGACCCAAACATAGTGCCATGTTACTCAAAGTTTAAATAAAAGAAATAAAGAACAGTGCATGTGTGCATAGAGAAGAACTCTCTATTCCTTCTATCACTACCTTTATAAACATAATGACTTTTTGAGTGTCCAGTAACCCCCTATTGTTTTCAGCATAGATAGGAATGGGTTAGCAGAACATAGGATTTCCATTGTGAAAGATGAAAGTTGATTCTCTTCTAGAAGTTGTGATGTTCATTTGATAGAGCCCAGAGGTCACCAATCAGAATCCCTTTAAATTTTGCGAGTACAGATAACAGAATTGCCACAGTTGCCACCTTCTCTTTGTCAAGTCCCATTAAATCTGATTTTTCAACTACCCTCTAGCATTGATGCCCCTCAACTGCCACTTTTTGACAACAGGCTCATTAGTTCCAAGCTTCTGAAGTAGCTTTCTGCTCTGTAAGTACAAACTGTCTAAACAATCTCTAAGATATACTGTTAGAACCCAAAGGGAACTGGTACAGAATCCTATTCCAGAGAGACTTCTGCTTCCTCTCTATTTCCTTTTCTTATTAGAAGACTTCTTTGTTGACTCAAGCCCATAATCCTTACGCATACATCACATCCATTGGGGCAAGTGACAGGAGGTAAATCCTGTTGGATATGTTCAGTACAATACCCAGGACTTAGGAACCCACATCGTAGCTGATGTCTGAAACTTTTCTTTTGCTGTCTGAAGACATCTCTCAAACCATAGATTCCTAACCCCCTTTGGTTTCTAAGTGGCTGCTTTCTCTTTAGGCATTTTGAAGGCTGTGAGAATGATAGTTGATCTATTGTTTTAAAGAAGTTTGGATGCAAGCTGTTATCCAAAATAAATACTTCTTTGATTTCAAGTAAGATAGGCCTCTCTCAGTGGCATAGAGGAAAGAAGAGCACATATTTCTTACTGGGGGGCAGGGAGGGAGTTTATCCTAATAGTCCACTGATGGCACTTGAGATTGTTTTAGAAAACCTGAGATGTTTGTAAAACAGTAGGAGTAGTAGTAAGAACATCAAAGCCTCCCCTGAGTTACCTCGGGCTTAAAAATAGAAAAAGAGCAGTTGTAGAACCAAATATAGACTATATATTTGAAAAAGAAACTGTATTCATTAAAGATCTTCACAGAACATAAGGATCCCAAAGATCGTTTCACTTGTCAAGCTTTCTTTCTAGATTCCACTACTAAGCACCAAACAAATATACTCTTCACCACACACTTCCATAAACACACACAAATCACCCAAATGGAATCTCTAGGAACCTTTAACACAAAAATCGGATCTCAGATGTACTTTTCAAACATTGTGGCCTTTGGACAACCTAACAAGTTAGCATTTTTCTTCCAATTTCTAAAAACTGCGTGCAGATTTGGCAGCTTTTCAGGCTCTGGGGATAAAAGAAATTAGTAAGTGGAAATAGAAGATGTAGCCAGTGTCTAAACAAAGTCCTCCCTGTCTCTGGAATGTCTTCACTAACTCAGCTAGACCAGAGCTGCTGACCGCCATCCTTCTTACTTGTGCTTGCAGAATGCGGGGTCTCCTCCTTGTCGTGGTGCTCACGGTGAATGAGAGGAGGGTGTGGTTTCTCGGTCCAGTTTTCTCCATGAGCATTGCTGACACTTCTGTCTACATCTGCTGTGATGACGGTTAAATACACTGTGACTTGTTATCAACCAGCTTTTAATGACTCTGTTCTTCCATTAAAGTACCTGCTATTTAACAGCTCTATGCCTAACTGGTACCGCTAAGCATCTACTTTCAATAATTTTGAGTGACTTCACTAATCTGTCCCAAGAGAAAATCAATGGGCATGGAATTTCTTCATGATTACTTGTTATTCCACTATAATCACTTTGTCAAGAGCAGGACCATAAAAGCATTCAAATATACTCATTTTTATAACGAAGTAACATAATACCCTGTGCCCAGAAGGTATGGTTGATAAATGACTCCTAAATGGAACTGAGTACCCTCGTGAAAGTTCACTAAAAATTTATTGATGAGAGTTAACTAAATTTCCCACTGTGTCCCCATCATTGACCTTTGAAGCATCATAGGCTTTGAAGGGAAAAAAATATCTTTAATTAAATATGCATAACCCATTACCAGTCATCCTTGTTGTTGTCTGAAGTAGCAGTTCTGGATTTGAATGGCTTTGGTTCCACTGGGTCCAATCCTGGTTCTGTTTTGTGTGGTCAAAAACCCGTGGTGTGGTTGAAACTGTGATAATGATGATTGAAGCAATTAGGAAAATGTTATTTCTTGAGCCTTCACCACTTGTTTTGTGCATTTCTCCCTTCTGCAGTCTATGCAATGAATCATCTATACCAGGTTGTATAGATGGATGCATGGAAATGGAGGGAAAGCAGAAAGTGCCTTCAGCTTAATTCAGCCACTTGGTAAGCATCTCAGCGTCCTTTGCATTCTGTCATACCTTGGAGTTCAGAACATGAGATCTTCCAGAGAAATCAGCCAAAGAAGCTGCAGCAGCAGGAAGAACAGCTTTGGAAACACCAGCCCTCCACCGAGGATAACCAAAGACGTCAGAGTTTTGCCCATTCATGCAGTCTGTAGCATCCCTCTGCACTTGAAAGCCCAAGGACTTTGTGTCACTACTGCTACCTGTGGATCCTCAGGCTGCAGCAGTAGATAACTGAAAGTTATGCAATGGTGATCACTTTATTCTGTTAGTAATTTTGGTGGAGAAAGAAACACCTGAGCAGCCAGAGCTTTCCTATAAATAATTCTGAGAACAAATAGCTACCTAGACCAGCCAAATGGTTTAGCTATACATATCTGAATGTTTATCAAACACGTATGTATTCTCATCAAATACATGAGCAAGTCATTCATAGCCAATGAAAGAAAAACAAGACACATACATTCAGTAGAAAAAGGCCACAGGTAACCAGCCACCATCATAGAAGCACCAGTGCCCTGATATTGTCACCAATATGTTGGGGCTAGAATGGGAGATGCACCGAATAGAAGGATCATGATAAAATCAGAATCAATATCTTTAGTGAAAAAGTTATTTGCAAATCCATCCTAATTCTTTCAAACTTTATTTTGATACCCAACTAATACAAAATTCTTTCTAGAACTGTAATACTATCAGCTCTATTTCACAAGTTATAAAAATCACATTTAAAACCATTAACCACATTCTCAGTAAGCATGAAAAAGTGGCAGTTATCATACCCCTCAGAAGAAAGAGAGCATTCTGTTGAATTATGTGCACAGGTGCTAAGTAGAAAAGTAAACAAATAGGAAAATATGCCATGGAGATTAAAAAAACACCATAGGAAGTTCTTCCCTGTAGCCTGACCATACACAACTTACTTGCAGGTTGATCTGTTTGTTTGGTTTGCCACCCAAGGAAGTTTAATTTCTCAAGTATTAAGACAACATCTTTAGGAATGAGCCACCTGCAGGGCTGGGCCACACAATAGTAAAACTCTAGTGTTTTTGGTTATTTGTTTTTTTTCCCTGAAGTTACTAAAAAGAGTTTCCTTTTTTTCCATAGACTAAGCTCTGCAGAAGTATCAGGTCTAAAAAATACAGCACTTAAAGGTTTGTGTATGCAAATCTAGTTCATACCTATTATTTGTTGTATCAATGCCATATACCCAGATGCCTTCAAGGCCTAAGCTTGTTTTTTTTTGTTTTTTTGGATGGGGGGGCTCCTCCCTCCCTAGGTACTACCCATTTGAGGATGAAACTCTCAGGTTTTAATGGGATGGATAGAACTTCAGTGACCTGTGTTGAAGGAGTCAGGTTCAGGACTCTCAGCTCTGTTCAGCAAAATCTTAGGCCATTACAGCTATGTGCAGAAAATTCAGTCATCTGGCAGAATATTAGGCAAACCTTTGCATTTTTTTAATTTTTTAAGGACATTTTCAGCTCAATTTCCATCTCATTCTCAAAAAGTTTTATAATTGCCACAAATATGGGTACTATTATATACAAACAGTGGTTTCACTATTTGCTTTTAATGATTGGCACTGTCTTGTTCAAGTTAAAGCTGAGCTGACATTTGCCTTTCCCTTCAATGTCCTTCTGTTATATTGGTGTCCAGCTCATTTGTTAAGACTCTGGATTTGTTCTTTTGACCTCAACCAGGTTTTGATGACCTAAGACAATTCTTGAGTTCGAGCGCCCATCTTTTAAGGCTTTCTAGGGCCTTCAGTTTGGGATCTTCTACAACTTTTAATTAATACCCTCCTAATCACATTCTCCAAGTCTATGAGTTCCTTGAAGGCAAAGGTTCTTGTTTTTTCCTCTTTGTGTTCCCTACATTTAGCACAGTAGGTACACAATGAATATTTGTTGTAATGTTTTAACATGTCCCTTCTCTGATAAAGCTTGATAATTCAAAGAAAATCTGTAGCAGAGGACCTCATAGATAAAACAGGAAGAACATAATGCATTAGAGATCTTATAAGAGATATTTTTCCCATTACTTTTCTAAATATATTGTGGCTTCCATTCAAAATATTCTATTTCTTCCTTCACAATCTCATCAAAGTATAACTAAGGTATGATCATAGGTTCACTCGTTTTTCACCTTAACTATTTCCCAAGAGAGATACTATTTGGTATCACTCAGGTGAATCAGTAAGTCTTGCATAAATGGTTCTACTGTAATTGATTATTCTTACTGGTACTGGAGATAAAATCTTCATCATCATCAATGCCTGATCCAGAAAAACTGACGTGTTTGTCTCTTTCATCTTCATTTTCTTCATTTGGCTCCCAGCCTGCTGAGATGGTATTTGAATCCGTACCTGTTGTGGTGACTTGCATTAGTGGTTGAGCTGAATGCCAAGCAACCCACTTGCAAAGGAAGGAAATTAGACACAGAAGGTATAATGGATTTCCCAAGATTTTAAAAGGAAAGTGAGAAAGTTGACTTGTATACCCCAAATTCTTATGTCCTGGCTCTGAAGTTAATATATAGATCTCAAAACAATTGGCTGTGATCTTCACAACTGAACATTCTCTTTAAGGAATTTAAAAGAGTGAATACAGATATAACCCCACCAAAGAATTTTTTTAAAAGCCAGTGAAAACTCCCTCATGCTTTCAGATGCATTAATTAACTCATTAAGCATGTACTATTAAAGCTAGGACATCAAGAATAGATTGGAAAAATTTCATGTGCCTATTTTCTTTGTCAAGACACCTCCAGAAAAACCTTGGAATGTAAACCCATTTCAGTCATTTCTAAAATCCCACAGTTGTGTTCACAATTTGCTGATTCATTTTTTATCTTCCCTAGCATGAGATCATTGTAACTCTACATGCAAATGGAAGCTATAATGCAGTTCCCAACAATACCTTAGCACAGAGCAAAAAAAGTTAAGTCAATTAGCAGAGAAATAATTCCTGGCATTTATTAACTAATAAATAACTAATAAGTTTAACTAATATGACTGTAGTTGAGGTTTTGAGAAATTCTCACTTTTTTCTTTTTGATGCAATCATAAAAAAGGAGATGGAAACTTTCCACTTCTTCTCAGTGGTTATTCTAGAAGATGTCCCATTACTAATAAAAAAGAGATTTTCTGCATTTTGAACAAGATTCAGGCTATCTTAGGGAATGACCATTTGTCTTTTCATACTGTTAGTGTCTACTCCAAAAATGGTTCCATTGATGCAGATTTTTGTATATTTTATCAGATCTAGCTCTGTTATTTTATTTTTTCATGAAATGTCAAAAACTTTTTGTGACTATGGTAATTTTAGGATGTACGTGAATAATCTTTCAGAGTCACCATTTTGTTCTGTCAGCAAAAAAGACCTGACTTCTCTTCACCATCTCCATATTAGCCTCTTTCTGGGACATAATAATCCTATAGAGTAGAAAGAAGAAATCTGTATATTAGCACTGTAAAATCAAACGTATAGATCCCAGAGCTCATGAGTCCTCTTAAGTTATTGTGAACATTTGTGAGAACAGAATTGACTTTAGGCTTTAACATCAATTTTCATTGATAGGTCAACGAAAATTGTTAACGATTATCAAGGAAACAGACGATATGAGATAATCGTAACTCATTACCAGCCATTTGTGTTGTTGTGTGAAGATGATTCCTGGACTTTGATGGTTGAAACCACCATGAAAACCAATCCCGGGTTTCTTGCCTCTTGGTTGCTGTTTCGGGAGTTGTAGCACTAGAGCTCATCAAAGCTGTTGTAACCATGATTGAATTGATTGTTGAGAGATTAATTAATTGTCAATTCCTAAGAAATAGCACTGTATATGTTTGCCCTCTTTTACTTCTCATGAAAGTCATCTATATTTGATATAGATGATAGGAAGAAAGGGAAAAAGCAAAGAAATTCCATTTCTTTCAGAGGCCCAAACTGAAGTTCATAGAATGTCAGAGATGGAAGGACCTTAAATATCATCTGGTTCATGCTCTTCATCTTAAAAATGAAAAATTTATGCTAGACAGAGCCTCTGACCTGTCTGAAGTCAGAAGGCTAACTAGCAACAGACAGGTCTCAAGGAAGGCATGAAAGCTGTTTTTGAATTTTGAAAGTCTCTAACGTAAAAGAGGGATTAAATTTTTGTCTCTGGATTCATGAGGCAGAACTAGGATCTGTGGTGAGAATTTCAGGGCGATGGATGTTCTTCCAAACATTGGATTTAAAAAATCAATAACCTGAACTATGTAACAATGAACTTCTTCATATAGTATTATTATTGTGCTCCCCATCATCAGAAAGATCACTTGGCAGGAAAGTTGTGTAAGAGATTAAATGATTAGAAGTGTTGACTGAACCAGACCATTTAACATCCTCTCCAAATCTGAGACTTTATGATTCTAAAATCCAGGTGTTCAGAGTCCTAGCTCCTTAATCTTCTCTGCAATCTATCTTGGGCAACCAATATCATTCTCCAAGAATTTCGGATATGATATTTCTGCCAGCAATCACAGACACTTAATCCCAGCCATCCAAAACACAGAGAAGAACGGCATAGAAGTAGAAGATTGAAAAAGATAACTTTCCACTTTTCTCCATTTAGAATCCAAAATCTCTAGTAACCTTGCCCAAGGTCATCTCTTATATAAACACTATATTTTGCAAAGCAGTACAGATATTTTGAGTCTCATTTTTTGAAAATAGGATAATCAAACAGGAAAGACAGAGATGAAGTGATCCAATGATCCCACTAATAAGACCAGAAGCAAGAGTCTTTGATTTGAAAACTTCTAAAGATTGCCATTTCTGCAATCGTAATGTGCATCAGAGAATGTTAGATAATAGTAGACAAAAAAAAATGAGAAAAAGTTCAAGCAGAGAAGCTGAAACCATCATTAAATCCCCAAACACAAAAAGTAAGGTAAGTTAGATTTCTTTTTCCAGCTATCGAGAAAGCCCAGAAATGACCCAAGATGAAACACTGCCAAGAAGACTTTTTCCTTTACATTGTTTGTCCTACAAAGATAAATATCGTAAACATTGCAAAATAGCATTGTCATTATTTTGCAATCTCTCTCTCCCTCTCCCCAACCCAGCATGATCTTAATCACTGTGACATGAAAAGCATAACATAACATCAGCACTGTTTTCCTTACTTGATTATTTATAGAAATAAAGGGTATAATCCATCCAATGTCTTCTAAGCTAAACAAATGTAAAGAACCAATTGTCCATTTTTATTACTCTCCTCTGCAGAAAGAATGTCTAGTTATTTTGAAATACATTTATTACCTCCATCAATGAAAGTTAATAAATGAAGATATGACTGTAATCTCCCATTGTCATAGATTTTGAATCTTTTTCCCCAAAGCTCCCATATCAAAATACTTTGCAGGGATTTAGAGCTAATAGCCAAACATCCAAGGAGCTTATTAGAGGCCTAGATTCTATTGTAGAGTGACAGGTCATTTCCTAACTTTACACTTTAGGTTTTAAGTGTCCAAAGAAGTACTCAGGGCCTACACTTTAATAACAGAAGGAAACCAGCATTTCCTTCAATTATTATTGACTGTGATAATTAGATCAGCAGACAGCAGGAATGTGCATTTTCTGGAAGGCTTCTTTCTAGAGGACATTTTCTGAATGAATCACATAGTCAATTCATTCATACTTTTTCATAGTTTCATTCATTCATTCAGAACATTCATTCAGGTTTTTCTTCCTTTGAAGGAAAAATAATTCTGGTTTTATGTACACATGGCCAAAAGGAAAACAAATAGGGCATTTGGGAGTGTTCAGTCATATCCACAGATCCACAAGGCTCTTTGATAAATAAAATGGTACCAGACCCTACTCTGACTGCAGATGGTGAAGGGGGACCAGTAGGGAACTTTGGCATGATAATGGATATCCTTTTCATTAATGCTAAAGGACCTGGCATTCAGGACAGCTGACAAGCAGAAGATTTCACTGTTTACCTGTTGTTGCTGCTGTTGTGAGATCCTGAGTCTTAGGCTGGAAATTACCAAACCAGGACCACATCCAATTATTTTGCTCCTGAGCTGCTGCGTGGCTGTTTGAGTGCACAGTTGAGGTAACTGGAGCAATTATGAAAATACCATTTAGTGAGGTTCCCTCTAAAAAAACCTTTACTTTCAGTTCTGTCTACATACGAGGTCTGTATCTATTACGGAACGGAAATTAGAAAAGAAAATCTGGGCCTGGGTTCATCTTTCCAGCCTCCTAAAGTCTCCCAGAATGTTAGAACATCATCAGAAATGCAAATTCTGTGTGGATATCAATTCAATGCTATTCATTCTTCAAACTGAACCCCCCTGAATTCATGATTTCAGCAAAATCAAGCAGCAATTTAATAACCTGTAATGGAAAGAGATTTTCTGTTGACTTGATTGGGTTGGATTTATAGCTATAAACTGGAGACCTTCAAAGCAACATTTCAAAGGTTGCTTTCATTCATTTATCTTTGGGGTGCTTGCCTGTATCTTTCACATCTGTCTAGCATTGTACCCAGGTAGCTTGTGATGACAACCAGCATTTCAAAGCACCACTCACACTCATCAACAAGTCAAACTTTATATTTGAGCATGAACTTTGCAATGGGTGTGTGTTCAGAGTGTTGAAATCAGATAAAGCTTTCTCAAGTATCCATCAGTCACTTCTGCCACTTTGGATTCTTGAATTCAGTATATGTTTTTGGAAAAAAACCCAAACCTGCCAAAGTTAGAGAAATTCTGGACTCTTCTCAAATTAGAGAAAGGATAATTAGTAATGTTTTGCAATTGGAAATCTCTCATTTGACTCTCAAGTTTGACTTGAGTCCAAAATGTTCTCCTACTGAAGCAGAATGGCAAAAATCATTGAGATAAATACCTAAGCTAATCGAGATTTTTTTTAGAAAACCATCTTAAGTCATATGTTCCCTTGAAAATCTGATATAAGTTATGGCCTCTGTCCTCAAAAAAAGTAACCCTATATATGAATACTCTCAAAATTTTGCATATTATTCAGGTGGCTCTTGAATACCTCATAGCCTATCATTGAACCTACTGAACATCTATAAACCCTAGGTTAAAAATTTTGACTCTATGTATACCAAATGCCAAAGACTGGCATGATACGTTCTATGCTATGAAGAACACATTAGGTCAGAACACAGAGTTGAGCAACAGGAGCCAAGTTCACCCATGATGCTCCCAGATAAACCGGAGCAGCCCCTAGAAGATTCAGACCCCGCCTCCAATTCTCACTCTAAAAACTTCATTAGAGAAGCAAACTTCCTACCACCCTCATCTCAGAGTACACCAGGAAAAAACAGTACAAGAGGAAATAAACCCACATGACAAGATAGACATAGGCGTTATTTCTGTCTTCCTGAAAGAAGTTGTATGAGAGGGAAAAATGGAGACAGCTACTGCTCAGCCAGCAGAGTTTCCAAGTTTCCCCACCCAAGTAGGCCATGCCAGACCAAAAAAAAAAAAAAAAAAAAAACAATTCCTTTGACATGGAGATGATAAGGAAATAGAGTGTTCCAAGGCAGGAGGCTGCTTCCTGAATTAGTTTAAGTTTCTTGATTCCAGAGAGTTGCAGATCACCAATAGGAAGAGGCTGATGACACGCCTCCAGGAGGGCTCTTCCAAAAATAACACTTATAATAAACAGCTGGAAGTCCAGCACTACCCAGATGGTTGTTCTTATTAGCCTTCCCTAATGCCACCCACTAAGGACCCTTAAGGAAGGAATGAGCCAGCTAAGCCAAAGGCAGCTTCTTCTGTGCACTCAGCCAGCCCCCTCTTGACCTCCACCCTTTTGCAATCACTCCCTCTCACCCTGTCCCAGCTCTCAGTCCAACAGCGATAAGGGTTTGGGAATCTCCTCACTGGACTCTGAAAACATGATTCCATTTAGGAACTTATCAGTGCTAACTTTTCCTGGTATGTCATGTACTACATTTTAGTTTCTACCTGGTTGGTTTCTTTGATGCCCTTCTTTGCATGAATTGATCTTCTTGGAGTTGCCATTGGCCTTCATGGATCCTACAGTACTTCAATGACTCTCAAGTTAGCCCTGGACTCATCTGGTAGACAACTTAGTCTCTTTCTTCTTTAACTACTGAAAGAAACTCAGCTAACTGCTCTGGAAGAAGGAAAGCATAATTCTTTTCTCAGCTCAAATCCTGAACTGTATTTTATTGATAGTTAAGTCTCATAGCTCTCCTTTTACTAGATTTCTGAACTAGTACATTGTCTCCATGAAGGTAGGTCCAACTCTGAGTTCCCAGTAACTACAGCAGTATCTGACCCAGAGGAGAACTCAAATATTGGCTGAATGAATAAATATCCCACTAATCCTTCCTTTTCTTCAGTATTACTTTCTAAGTGTTTGCCACTGGATCCCAAGCATTCTAATAGGCCTGATACATGGTAGGTCCTCAAAATAAATCTGTCGACTAACTTAGGCAGGAAGAATGGAGTCCTTAAGAGATGTGCTATGGATGCTAATAAAATGTGGTAATTGCCTTTTCTAAAACGCATATGAAATACTGTTTTATATAGGCTATTAGTGGCTTGGAAGTTAACTTAATCTAGTCCTCACAAGTTATGTTTTGTCAAGATTTTCTTCTTTGGTGGGAAATGGTACTTTAGGGCAGACCTGTTCTGCTTCCTGCTGAGACCGCTAATTATCGTGTTGGCCAACATTTGGCAAAACTACATGCCCTAATGATAAACATCTCCAACATAGTTACTTGAAAAAGGCCAGAAACTCAAGAGGCAGCAAGTAGCCAGCTGCACTGCCTCAAGAAGTGTTGCCCACGGAGCTACAAACAACAAGGTGATATCATCTCCAGAGAGCCAATAACCCAGGAAAGCATGGGCAGTTTGAAAATACTTGCTTTTCCAAATGCTGCAAAGAATCTGCAGGGAATCATGGGAACTTCAAGCCTATTTCATATCACTCCCTCCCCTCAGCCAACTACTAACAGAAATTTAAAACACCGTTGAGCAAGTAATGTTAAATTAAATCAGAGTGCTGTGGGCATTTCCCTGGCTTCTGGGTGACACGGAATAGGAAACAGTCCTGTCTTGCATATTCACAAGCCAGTACATTTCTGCCACTGCATGGAAGCCAGAGTTCCACCCCTCCGGAGCTGTAGCCAGGAAGAGAGAAAATGCACACCATACTAGGAAAACTGCTTGAGATTGCAGATGCCCTTTTTGAGTTGGACTAATCCTTCACAGAAGGAACAAAGCCAACCTGGAAACCTGTTTTAAAACAAACCACAGGGGAAAAGCAAAGAGGGAAGCAAAGAAGGGGACGAGAGGGAGATGTAAACACTGCCCAATGAACTGAAGCACAAGGCACAAAAACCCAAAGAAACATAATGCCGCGTTTGCCCAGTTCCACTCTTGCAGCCCCAAGGAACGAATCACCCACACACACCAAGTAAGCATGCAGAACTCGCGCCAATAGGCTGGGATATAGAACTCTTAAGCTGATTCGATTTGATTATAAAACTCCTCCAGATATGCTTCCTTGGGCCAAAAAACAAAGGAATTATTTAGTAAGTCATGGTCGATGAATGTGACTGAATATTACACAATCAATAACACAGGTATAAATCAGGTTAAAACATAAAAACACAAAGTTAGGTTAAAAAAGGTGCCAACGGAATGGTATGCATACTCTGTGATCCCAACTTCATGAAAAGAGTCTTATCCATAGTTGGATAAGAACAAGATGGAAACATGCAAAAATAAAAATAGTTTTTGCATCAGGCTTGAATTGTCATCATATGTCCAGGGACAAGAGAATAGGGGGAGCTCTTCTAAAAAACTTCTAATATGGCGCTTCTTATCCCAAGGTAAGAAAAATAGAGTTATAGATGGAAACAAAAAATGTAGGCAGTAGTAGTCAATGTATGCAGAGCACTGACAACCACAACAGCCCACTTCCCCAAATGTCACCTACATCTCGATGTCCACAGACAGGAGAAAATCAACACGTGAGTGGGCAACACTCAAGAAGATCAGAGATATTTTCCCAAGAAATCGCTATTGGAAAGCACAACGATTCATTCTCCTTACTGGTAGCAGAGGTACTCTCTGTGTTGTCGAAGATCAAGGAACCATCTTGGTCTGTGGTCGGGTATGTGGTTGGAAGGTGGGTGTGGAAGATGCTGTAACCTCCCGACGTGCTCCTTTCACCAGGGGATCCACTGCTCATATCGTCCTCAGGAGCATTGCTGGGGTTGATGTCATCAGGGTTTGTTCTGTATTCCCCTGTCTTGGTGTAGCGAGTGCCATCACGGTTAACAATAGCTGGGAGAGAGAGAAGGTACCTTCAGAACGTCATGGCTGATATTTTGAGTATAGGAAAGATGGCAGATTATCATATAACATAGTGACTTCAAAGCTATTTTCTTTTGTACTAAGAAAAACAACACCTAGTGGTGGGAGAGAGTGGCTGATGCCCTAAGAAAGTTCCCCATCCCCTGGAAATGGGGAGGGAAAAGAGGAAGTTCTGGGGAGTCCTCACGTTTGAATCCCAGCTTCATATAGCCCTAGACAAGGTAAACTCTCAGAGCTTCAGGTTCCTCATTCATAAAACGGGGACCATATAGTACTACTTTGCCATTATGAACATTATGAGATACATTGTAAGTAAATTGCTCAACACAGCATTCAAAATAGAGTGGATGTTCAGTGAATGAGCTAGACGTTTAGCAGCTAGACATTAAGAACATTATTTAATTTTTCTTACATTTAAATTTATTATTCAGGTTGCCTTCTCTTCATGAGAAGTGATGTTGGTGTTTTCCATGTGCAGTTTCTTTTTTATAAATAAATGAATTTAGGTAGAAAGGAATGGGTCAATCAAATGGAAAACATCAAGCTGTGTACATGGATATGTCAAAAAAAGGTGAAAGTGATTTTCAAATGACTGAAGTTTGAGGAACATTAGAGTAAACCAGGGAGCAATTTTAAGCCATTGCAGAAAAAGGGGAAGGGACACTGAATCACAGCCAACCATCCCTAGCCCTAGGGAAATGACTAATATTCTATTCAAATATAAACCATAAAGAACACACTGATCCTTTTCCCAAGAATGAGAAAACTCAATCAAGATTAGAAGAGACACGTACTTATGCGAATTTCTCCAGCAAAGGCATTGGGCAGGTCTGTGACTGAGGTACAATCTTCTTCTCCCTCTGGAGCTATGGGGTTGAAAAAAAAACAACCATGAGACCTCTTAAAAAATACAATCAAAATCCATCTCCATTTCTATTAGTGAGTTAGGATGGAGTTTTATTATAACTTATACCAGATAATTTTCTTTTTCTGAAACTCGGCAAGTCTACTAGGAATGTTTCTGCCCTTCATGACACATTTTCCATTTTCATTTAATTTCATAAATTCCTGGAAACCTACTTACCACCCCTACCCCAGAAAATTCATTTGTTAACAAATATACATGTTCTATATCACACACGGTGGAAGCCTGGGGCTACCATAGTGAATGAGACAGGCGTGGCTCCTTCTCCAATGCAGCGTATGTTAGAGAGAATTTTTTTTAATTTACTAATATAAAAGTAATATGGGAACATCATAAAAAATTTTAAAACTAAAGAAATGTATGAACTATCATGAGAAAATCATTTATAATTTCAGAAATCCACAGAAATGATGGGAAAATATGGCAGACATGCATGAGCGAATGTCCATCAACATGAACAGCATAATATCACCAACAAAGAATTTACTTGATCAAAATATTTAAAAACAAATGAATCTCTAGTCTTTCATTGACATAGTAATTGATCTTGAAGCTGATCTTTCTAAGTGCCTACTCTGTATAGACTACTTCTCAACATGTGGCTTCCAAAGTTGGCCACGTTTGGTCTAAGTCCCCAGATTTCCCAAGACTGCTATTTTGGCATATCTTATCACGGGCACCTCTGACTCCTTTTTTGTTTGTTTTCCATTTAATCTTCTTCTCCTTTACTGCTTTCTTCAGGAAAAAAGATTTCCACATGTACTTTGGGCCTGCCTGATCAACCATGGATGTTACTGGAAGCCCTCTGGACAACACTGTGTGAAGCCCTCTGAAACAGGCTCTGAAAATTCCACTCTGCATGCGATCCCTTGGGTCGTAAAAGCAGACAGCGCAGTAACTTAACCAACCATTCCACTCATGCCAAAATGCTCCATCCTGCGACTAGAACTTGTGTTGAGCTCTGAAAACTCAGAGGGTTTTAAACTGATTTTGCTGTGATGGGAAGGCTGGATCCATTTGTGCATTACAGCTTTTATGCCGTGTGTGTGTGTGTGTGTGTGTGTGTGTGTGTGTGTGTGTGTGTGTAAATGCTTAAATGTAAAATGACAATTTATTTGTTAGGTTTGTTTCTCCCAGAGTTGCTTTTGGCAAAGAGAATGGAAGAAAGAAATGGACGGATGGATGGAGAGATGGATGGAGATAGGTAGGCAGGCCGGCAGACTGCCATCACAAGGAGAGCTGTTATTACAAGTATTTTATGTGACCTGCCATAAATTTTTGGGTTCTCATAACAATGGACAAAAATACAAATCTAATAAACAGGTGTTGTTTGCTTCGCAGTACCCGGGAGCATCTTTTCCCAGCAAGTACACCTACAACGTTAACCTACAAAATGGTCTGCACATATATCTAAGTTAAGAAGCATTTAGATAAACCCTGATTGGTAATGGCATAAGAAATAATTAAAGAAAGCTACAGATATAACTGTTCATTTATTCTTTTTAAGCATGTATGTACTCAGCACTCATACACCAGACCATATAAGAAAAAAAGGAGAAAAAAGATAAACATGATTCTGTCCCTGGCGGGGGCGGGGGGAAAAGGAGCAATAATAGTTAATATTTCTTTAGCTTTTTACAGTTTTCAAAAAATTTTTCAGAAATTCTCTCACTTGAAAATAAAGGCATATGGCCAACCTGGGAGATGTGGGAGAGTAATCTACCTGTGTGTCTTAGAAATGCCACCAGAGACCAGCCTAAGCTATGAGACACTTCTGATATTCATATGTTGCACATACCCAGAAACGGGCCTTGGGTTATGGCTTCTTGATGCCGGGGATGGAACAACCACCCCCAGATTCAAACACAACTGCAGATAACAGTGCACTGGGAATTTCCAGGAAGTTAGTTGTAACAGGATGGGGCATGATGTCAAAAACGCTAAGACAGTTTTGTAAATGATTAGAGCATTTGTTCAAATGGACCCCCTTCATGCTCCAATTCACCTTAACTTTTACAAAGAACATCAGATCTGGCAAGTACACTAAGATGGATGGTGACCCAAATGTGCAACTAACATACCCATACTCCCATGAGTGATCCCAGAGCCTCATTAGACAGCCTTTCATTCTGTTTAATGAGCACTGTGCTGCTTGGAAAGTTAGACCTGGTGATGTGTCCATGAACCAAAGGATTTTTTAGAAAGTCTCTAAGGTGGGAATTCTCAGAAATCTTGGCTCCAACTCACCAAAATAATCAAGAGAAACATTAATTATTCAGTGTAATCACTAATCACTGGGTGCCAGATAGAAAGGTACCTTCCTTAAAGCTTGACACATTCTAGGTCTCCCATAAATATTTTCAAATAGTTGTTGAATGAGTGAATGAACAAAAAAATGAATGTAGAATATTCCCTGTAATTCTACCTTCAAAATAAAATGGGGCGCTTTACTGAAAGCAAGCTAAATAAATGAACAAATTCAAGTCAGTTCTCTGTGTTGTTCATACAGAAGTCACCAGGCTCATGTTGGGCCTTAACTACTGAGCAATGAGACATGAAGCCTTTTCAGGGTCTGCCTTATTTTCATTTGTAAGCCACAGGCCATGTTTTCCCAAAACTACTGGTAAAAATTTTAAGCTTATGGACGCTATCTGCTAAGATTGAGCTGGCTTTGGTCCCTGTGGCCAGTTTATGGGGGGATCACAGTACTGGAACACGACCACCTGCTGGTAGTTCTCTAAGTTAGATTCAAGGATCTTTCCAGAAAGAATCTTTGCATGGAGCAGAAGCTTATCAAGATCTTTAGCTCACCCAACACCCCTATCATCTGATTCCAATCTAAGACATTTAGAATTTATTTATCCGTGGACACATTTATCCTCTTCCCCAGTTTCTTTATTCTTTGTCTCTGTCTCACTGCTTCAACAAGATTGTTAATTTAAGACAAGAAATATAGCTTTTGGTTCTTTCATACACCCACTCTGCCTAGCACAGTATTGAGCATGTAGAATTGATCAATAAATATTCTCTTTAAACTTAAAGAAAAACTCACAAAAGCAGCCTATCAGCATTGAGCCAATTTCGAAAATAGAGAAAAGGACAAACATGACTTCTAGCTGTACCATTTAATGTGTCCATTTGGGTACGCAATACACCCCCATCACTTCTCCAACTTTTCAGCTGAACTCCAAGGAAAGGAAAGTTAATCAATGCTATTGATTCCCACTCTGGGGATGGGTCCAACCTCATAAGCAAAATTAAGGGTGGGGAGAAAATTCTCAGCAGCAGCCTGCCTGGATGGCTTTCACTCCGGGCCATAAAACCATGTGAGTGTCTACCTTTCTGAGTTAAGGTTCTTTCTGGCAAGTGCTACCAACTTATAAAGCAGGTGGGACAATGTGGATTTGCAACTACATAATCTATTGCATACACATACTCAACAAGATTCAGTGAGAGATGCAACAAGCAGTGCCCGAGACTCTCAGGAGCAGTCTCACACTAGCCCTTTTCCACTTGAATAAGCCCCTCATCTAAAGCACAAGCTCTTCCCAAAGTCTTCTTCAGACCTCTTGCACCAAGATGGAGCTAGCTAGACCACATGTTGCTCTATGTCGATTTCCTGTTTATTCCTATGTGGTTTTTCTCATTATAACATCATTAGAATGGACATCTGGGTATGGTCTGGGAACTGGGTATGTATGGGCCACGTACTTTTCAGCGGCAGTTGGATTTTTCTCCTTTTGGTCAAACTTTATCTGTGTTCTTCATTCATATGATAGGAAGGATTAAACGTTCTACAGTTTTCTCCTCCTTGTTTTGTGTGTCTCTCCATAGGTTTAGTGACCTGCAAATATTTGCCAAACTTTACTGGCTTCACATGCTCCATTTCAACTAGCCAGCCCTGATGCTTTCCCCTAAAGCCTAGATTTCCTCTCTCAATTTCCTCTCTGATCCCTACTGCTCATGCAACAATGGGTTGGTGGAGTAGCCTAAAGCCACTGATGTAAGCTCACTTTTAATGTGTTCTTTTTTTATGTCTATTTTCTTATTGACAGGTAGAAGTAAGATCTCACAATTAATTTGATGTTCCTTCTTTAGCTTAAAAACCCATGCAGATTTTATATTGTACTACCACATATATCTGTGTTTATCTCATGTAGACAATATCTTAAGTCACTTTTCAGCTAATTTCACATGCCCTTCCCATCTTTAAGAGAAACTGACACTCCAGGAAGATGTACTAAGTTTACCTCCAGGCTTCCTCTTTCCCTTCTCACTACTTCATATCTTCAGGGGGAACATAAGGCCCAGTTTAAGAAGTAAGACTTTTTGTTGGCACCCAAAAATTCGATAATTGTGGTTTTGATCCTTCTCAAAAGACTCTGAGAAAATTCATGATGGATAGAACTCTTTAATTTTGCTGGGGCTCAAACGAGACTTGTAAGCATGAGTTTCTAGGCTACTGGTTGGAAGAAAGTCCCATAGACAGCAAAGGAGGCTGGCTAGCAGCCCAGCATCTACATCTGAACTTAGCTTCTTTATTCTCTGGTTGTCTCAACCATTGGGTAAGGGACATTCAAGAAGGTCAAAGACCTACTGTATATCCTCCCAGCCTTTTCTCTGGCCCCCACATATAATAAATACCTCTCAGCTCAGACATTTGGCTTGCACCTCAAAGCTATCATTAGATTCATGTCACTCCCCTATTTAAAACCTGCAATGACTTCCCATCACACTGAGAATGAGTCACCTTACGTGCTCTGGCTCCCGCTACCTCTCTGACTTTATTCCTTGGCATTCTCTCCTCTGATCACCAGACTTTAGCCACCTTGGCCTCCCTCATGTTCTTAGAACAGGCCAGGAGGAACTCTCCCCAACCACCATCTCCGAAAAAAGCACCCTTAGTACTTTTTGGTCTCATATTCTGCTTTCTTTTTTATCACATTTATATCACTCTCTGACTTCATATAAGATATTTAATATTTCTGTGTTTACTGGCAGCCTCCCCAACTTAGCATGGAGACAGGAATCTTGTCTCTGCCGCACAGGTATTTAGTGAGTATTTGTTACATGAATGGAAGCTATGTGAACCCCCACGGAAGGCGAGAGCAAAAGGCCACACAGAAACACCCCGAGAACCAACCTGAAGCATTGTAGCAATACGTGTCATACTGGGAGTTTTCGGAAGTGAGGATGTACACCCCTGTGTTGTTGGCTGCACAGATGGAGTTGGGGTGGATCCGAGGGATGACCACGTGCTCGTCTATAAAACCGTACCTGCAAAAGAAAAACAAGAGGCTGTCGATCGACCTGCAAGGCTGTGACGGGAATTTCATGACACTCCATCGAATGACATTTAATGCAGTGCACGGCTTCCTTCAATTCACCCCCAGGGATGTTAGAGGTTTCAACAACTGAGTTATGTGAAATCCAAGAATAACAGCACACACAGAGACTGAAAGAGATCAACAAGGCCAATACAGACAAAGTGATTTCACTTAGAGAACTACAAAGAGCTTCTCTAAAAAAAAAAAAAAAAATAGATTTATGAAAGAAAAAATTAGTGTCAAATAAAATTTGTGGTCAGCAGTATCAAGTCGGTTTGAACAAGCAGAAGGAAGCCTGAGTCACAGAAGAGAGAAGTTATGATGTGAGATTCAAGCTGGCTCTCAGTTACCTTCATATTTTCCAAAAAAATACATGAAATGGCCGGCTCCCGCAGATAGGAAGAAGTGCTTCTTCATTTCTGTGCACAAATTTCAGACCTGCTCACTTACCCCTCTCCACTCTTTGCTCCTGGCCTCACCTTTCCTGCAAACCCCTCTCTCCATACTCCATGATACTGAACAAAAAGCCTTGTTCATGTGCCAAGTACACAGCACATTCTGCCTCCTGAGCTTCTCAGGCATAATTCTATTGCCAGTGGAAATAAATTAACTGCCATTACAATGGGAATAATAGCAATTAAGTAAACAGATAGCAGTGGCTTATTTAGCCCAGGAACTTTCCAGAAGCAGCACCGCCAGAGAAATGCTCAGCCCTTCTCCCCTAACCAAAGTGTTTGTGCGAGTTCGCTATAGCCGGAGACCCTTTCAGAGACGCCATGCAGAGCCCCGCCTCTCCTAGCAGCATCCTGGTGGCCAAAAACTCAATTATTACACAATTTTTTCCGAATAGAAAATGTCTCCAAAAAATGAGATGTGGGCTGAGAAAATACCATGTGCAAGGGAAGCGGTGATGCAGGCAGGGGGAAGACAGAGAGGATGAAGTTAAACCCAGCAGGTTTTTGAAAATGCGATGCTGGCTAAAACGCATGGCATAGATCCTGTCCATCCTTCCTGCCAGGGGCAAGAGCACAGAGCTCATAGCCCTGCAAGACCCACAGAAACGTCTGTGAGTTTGAAGGTTTTCAGCATGTAGAAATCATTATGTCTGTGTTGCAACGGTAGCTCGCATGACTAATTCCTCATCTGAACAGACAGACTGGTTTCCCCAAAGTCTCCTTAGCTCGGTGGGGGGAGGGGCACAATTAAATGTTAATAAGTTTTCTTATATCTGAAGGTTGCTACTTGTCAGGGTGGGGCAGACAAAAGAGAGTAGCTGCTAAGGTTTTATCCCAGCCTAGGAGACTCTGCCATCTGTCCTATGGCAGATCTCTGATTCATAGCTACCTAAGCAAAATTACGGAAATGAGTTTTGCAACACTTAATACCAGTTATGCTGAAATGATAGATTTCTTTGGCACGGTTTTTCCTTTTCATTTTTCTAAATAATCCCCCTTGGTGGGCCCACTCCTCACCCCATTCCCACCACATCGTGTTGATAAGGATGTATAACACCGACATTCTAGAATATAACGTGCTCCCTTTGTAAGTTACTACTGAGTTTTCAGCACCTCATGTTGCCTGACAGTTTTATGTGTCGGGCGATAGGTGAGTTGGGGACATTAAAATTTATATGTGTGTGTGCAGCCTGAGTAAGTTACTATTCACAGGGAGGAAAGAAACATTCAGCAAATGCATGTAGCATACTTCCCTTTTCTTTTGCTCTTAGTTCCTTGGGCTTGGTCATTAAAAGTTTGTCTGGGCTCAGAGTAAGCAGGACTAGAACCCTGGCTCCTCTAAGGGTAAGTTGTGTGGCACAGGGCAAATTTCAGAACTTCTCTAAGCCTCCATTGCTTCACCCATAAAGTGGAGCGATAATATCAATGCCTAGTGCAGTTTGAGGATTAAGTGGGAGGACGTGGCCAGTGGGAAGCAGGGCTCCCTGTAATTAAGTGCTTCAAGACTGATTGGCCAATGGCAGTAAAGAGAACTCCTCTGGTTCTCAGCATATGAGACCATCTCTGTATTTTACAAGTATGTCTTCTCTACATTTCACAATCAAAATTCAGCTTACTAAATCCACTTTCCTAGGCTAGTGGCCTATTCAGGGCCATAGTTAAACAATTAGCCTTGGGAATAGAATAAATGGATTTGCTAATTGGCCTTCCTTCGCTGCAGCAGCCTCCAGCGCAGGTTCAGTAGCTTCCAGAGATTTCTCCCTTGTCTATGTGCATCTGCTCTTTGTTTCAGGGCGGTACTGCTCAATAGGACTTTCTACAATGATAGAAATGTTCCGTAATCCGTGGCATTCAGTACAGTAGCAACTGGCCATTGGCGGCTAATTGAAACGTGGCTGGTACTAGTGAAGAATTCAAGTTTTAATTTCAGTAACTTTAATTAATGTAAGTGTAAGTCGCCACATGTGGCTGGTGGCTACCACGTTCGTTAGGCAGTGCAATTTTAGATGAAAGATTTTCCTTTTCCCTTTCAGCAAAAAGGGCTCAGCCACCACTCATAATGTGGGTGTATGACTCTGTGACCAATCCTGGGGGACAGATGCATTTAACTTACATGTCAGGGTTTCCATAAAGAGTTCTGCAGCTTGACTTTTCCAAAGCAGTCTGTGTGCATTGCGGAGAAAGGGGAAACATGTCACTTAAGGACATTGCAGAAGCACAGAGGGGTAGCTACAGGCTGGGATGGAGACGACCAGACCTCTTCTACTGAAAGCAAACCAAACCCAAAACACTTCACGGTGTTGGTCCCGCAGCTTGCTCTTCCCGTGTACCACTCCCCTCAGGGCCATTGGAAATTCAAAAAATAAGGCCTTTCCCTGTTATGATTTTCCTGGAACCAGTCGGTTTGAAGAAGCTTCTATGGAGCACTGAGATACCTCTCAAGCCTCCTAATAATAGTGTATCTTAATATAATATATCTTAATAACTTTCATGACTTTTTATTTACTTTCTCAAATCAGACCAACACAGAAGAGAAATAAAAAAAAAAAAAAAAAGAGAGAGAGAGAGTTGTTTGAAAATCCTTCTTTGAGCCAAGTCTTGCAGGGCCAAGACTCTACCAGCCACATATTTATTTTAAACACTGTTATTTGGTTTACATTTTCTTGTGGTTCCGACAGTGATCCTGCAGCTTCTTCAAAGCCAGGAGAGCGCTGTGGAAGCACGTTAGACAGGAGGATTCCAACCAATATGACCCTTAATGGCTTCCTCTGGGCTCCCCCTACTATGACTCATAAAGGTGTCTTTAGCAGACTTTAAATTCTGGTTGTCCTACAGGTTCCAGATTGACTTGGCCAAATTAATAGGTGGGGCCGACTCTTTTGGCAATTATCCATTCAGCTGTCAGGGAGGAGCCTTCTGGCTCTAACTCCTCTGCTCCCTGGGGCCAGGCCACCAGCTTTCCCCAGTGCCCGGGTGCTGGTCCCTTACCTGCAGGTCTCAAAGCCAATGCTCAGGGCTTGCTTCATCTGCTCCATGGTGGGCAGGGTGCTGTTGAAAGCACTGCAGAGGTCAGCTGCCTCCGTCCTAGAGATGCTATAGCGACCATTTTTCTCCACATGGAATACACCCGAGTAGCGGCAGGTGATATTTAAATCTGTGGGATGAAACAGAAATGTTAAGATTATTTTGCATAAATAATTTGGGAACAGTAAGAAGCTCATATTAGGATATACTCCTTAAGAAGCCAAATACAATTCTCAACTGGCCAGAGCCTTCAAAATTCACTCCAGCATTCCAAAGTGCCATTACATTAAACTCAAATCTGAGATAAGACACGTTAAGGTAGCATCACTCTTACATTCTCTCCATCAGCTGCTCTACAACAAGGTTTCAAAAGACATGATTTACCTCTGACTATTAAAGTAATACAAACTCACGGAAAACATACAAAATTCAGGGAAGTAGTAAGGAAAACAAGTCCACCACTAAGAAAACTGTAGCAAACATTTTGCTGTAACTTCTTCCAGTGTTTTTACTGAATGCACACACATGCTCATGCACACACGCATACATGATATATATATTGCATCATATATGATATATATACACACATATGTTTGCATAGTTGAAATAGTACTAATTCTACAGTTCTAGTGTTAGGAGTCTTTTTTCCACTTAATCCTGTATTACAAGCATTTTCCACAATCAAATGCTGTTGCTCCCTGGCTTATAACCTCTGATAGCTTTTGGTTGCCCCAGAATAAATTTCCTCGTCATGGCCAAGACCAACACAATCCGGCTCCTCTATCCCTCTCTAATGTCAAAGTAGCTGTCTCTGCTCTAAGCACAAAGTTTTCCTTCAATTCCCTCAGGCACTCTGAGGTCCTTCCCATCTTAGAATATTGATGTCTGTCCACCTTCCCCTCTGTCACCTGGGTGGTTCGGCTTTTGTCATTCAGAATTTCAACTCCACCCCACCTCACCTTAGAGTCCTTCCTGAAACACCTTTATTCAACCCTGTCCTCTCCCTCTCCTCATCTGGCTTTTGTGTCTTCAGGACAACAATGTGTTCATCTGTTTGTGCCCATGGCGATTGTCCATCTCTCCTTCCTGTAATAAAAGCTCCAAGAAAGCCAGGGCCTTCTACTCATTCGCAGCTGTTTCTCCAACACTACAACAGTGCCCAACAGAGAGTAGATGCTCAGAAAGCACTTCCTGAATAAAGAAATGACTCATTGAAATTTCCTCAAAAACACACTTTTAATATATTGACAAGATCCAAGACCTGCTATTTCTCCCAAGAGTTAATGGCATTGAAAAGGAAACCAACCACTGTCAACTGGGTAAAGAATTCTACAAGGTCTGCTGTGAGCTTTGTAGATATTAATCTGAAATCTCAATAGGAAGCTGGAAATCATCCTGTTCCACTTGATCCTGAGTAATAATCTCAAAAGACTGCAAAGACCTTAACTGAAAATTCATTATTCTTCTGGAACCACATTATTGCGTTTGCACTTGAGTAAACTCCACACAGAAAGGTTAAGTCATTGAGACTGTCCTGGTGAAGTCTGATTCCTCCTGAGCACTTTCTTGGGTCTCAATGACAGTCCTTCTCCAAGGAGACAGGCTGACACCGTCTCTGGGCAATGGCCCAGGTGCCAGGCCAGGAACCACTCTGTGTTAGTTAAGAGCCAGGTCTGGAATCTGACATAAGTGACGTTAACCCAGACTCTATCTCTTCCTTGCACAGGTCCAAAGGTGTCTGAGAAGATTCTACATATTTACCAATGAGAAAATTAAGAAGTGGGTTGCCCAAGGAAGTGAGTATTTCTTTCTCAAACCTACTGTCTCCTTCCTGGATGCCAGTTGCTTTGTTCTACTTCTCTGAGTTGACAGAAATAAGGGAGGAGACCTATTACTGCAGTGTCCCTGGGTACCCAGCACCTCTAAGGTTCTGCGTTGCATCATCTTCACCAGAACCCTGAGAGGTGAGTTTTATGTATTAAATATGTATGTACTATTTATAGGTGAAGAAATTGAAGGTCAGGGAAATTAAACGACTTCCTAAAGTTACCCAGCTCTCAAGTGGCAGAGCTGGAAATCCATCTGTTTAACACCAAAATCCATGGTTTGAACCACTTTGCTATGTGCCCAGGGATTCTTTCATATCATTAGCGCAACTGGAGAAAGAAGAGAGCACATCCAAACAACTGTTAAATAATGACGAAGATAGGGTCATTTCTAGGGAACGATACAGGCAACAACTGCTTTCTGCTTCCTGAGGAGGAAGCAGGTTTCAACCACTAGAAAACAGTGTCTGACAAAGGCAAAATGAGATAAGAGAACTGTTAAAATTCTATATTATCTGAAAACAGTAAAAGGAAATAAGAAATAGAGCTTGCAAAGACATAAGCGTCTTTTGTTTGCATCCTTAACAGATCGGTGCTTAAAAAACTCCAAACATCAGAACTAGGCGAAATGGAGAAAACATATTTTTGTGCAGCTAATTCTTTTTCCGGCCTAATGGCATCCTCTTAAGACACTCACGCAACACTTGGCCGACGAGGCACCCAGAGCGACAGGAGGGAAATGTTCAAGGCCCTTTTGCAATCCTATTTGTTTTTACTGACATTTTCAGCTTGGGCCTCAGTTGGCCAATCTCACAAAGGGAAATTGTCACTCTGCATGACAGCCCTTCTGGGGCCTCTTCCTTGTCCAGCACATGAAAGAAAAACAAAGCATCCCAATCAGCTTCTTGGAGGTGAGGCTGATCGGGGAGACTTCAGTTGGATGCCAGGAGTGGCAAATTATTGGCCTGCATCTAGCCCAGGTGCTTGCCGTCACTCAGGTTAAAAATAAAGTCTGAGGCATGGACAGTGGTTTTGAGCTAAATAGCAGTTTTTTTCTTATTAAAATCATTTCTAGCTTGCCACCTGGAAGACAGAATATGCAAATGCAAGAGGAACCAATGCAGGCTGAGACTTTTGAGTAAAATCCCTAGAGTTTCATGTGCAGCAGGCAACATGACTTCATTGACAATGCATGCATTGTGTAAGTGTGTCCACATGTGTGTATGCACGTGAGTGCGTGGTTTTGTGTGTGCACGTGATCAGCCAATATAGGATGAAACAGATAAACCCAACCTTCAGCTTTCCCAGGCTCGGAGGCTTAAACAGGGCCTGACACATTGTAGGTGTATGCAAAGGGCTGTGAATGAATGAAGAAATTCTACACAAAGTAAAAATTCCACAGCTTATATTTATCTTCATCTCGTGAAAAAGTCCAGCTCATAAACCTGATGGCCTTTAGCCATAGAGGAATCGCAATGATAGTAACAAATTCTTCATTTCAGGACAACTATCCTATGAGTGTTCACAATTCCCCTCCTCTGGGCTCCTCCTGCTTTAAAAGGGATCAAATACTTCAGGGCTGTGTATCATTTAAATCTGGATAACATTTGAAGACATGCCGTCAGGTTTCCTTAATACATGTGCAAACCCAAATTATTACCCCAGAGGGTATTAATAATACCAAAGCAATAACAGTGGCTAATACTTATTGTGTACTTATAATGTAGATGGCAGACACTCTTTTAAGCACTTTAGAATCATTAACTCATTTTATCCTTAAAACAACCCTCTGAGGGGTAATATTATTATCCCCACTTTCCAGATACAGAAACTCAGGCACAAAGATGGGGAGAAAAAAAGAAACATCCCTGGCTTCACAGAGGTGGTAATGGCAAAGCCAGGATTCAAACCCAACCAGTCTTGGCGACAGGAGTCCACAGGCTTAACTGCTTGGCTACTACTCCTAACCCCAGTTTGGGTAACTTTTTCTGACCTCTCAGCATCCCCAATGCATCGCTGCCAGTATTCCCCAGGTTTGAGTAGAGTTAAGGTAAGGTTGGGATGTGAGTAGCCACAGACCACAGAACCCTGCTGGGCAGAGCGCCGAGGTGTCTGGCAATGGCACTACCCACACTGCAAACCACTGCGGAGAGGCAGGACTCCTCTGCTGTTTGCGTGTGTGTTCTGAGAAACAGAGACCTCTGTGATTCAGGATTCACTTTGACTCAGGAGGCTAATAATATAAATGGCTGCTTGCATCTCTCAAATAAGCCCTTCCAGTTGGAAATAAATCAAGAATGTTTTCCGTTGAGTCCTCTGGTCTCCAATAAATCTCCCGTATCATGTAATGAGTAAACTGTCCCAAGTCCCTCCCTCTGAGAGACAGAATGAGCTCAATGGAAAACAGTGACTGTTTGAGGCCACTTTTGGCTTCAGAGAGGAGACTCCCCGAGGGAGAAATGCCACTGGACGTTCAGGGCCTCATCACCACCGGGCCCAGCGTCCAGGAACCTCATCTGCCCCTGTGGGAAGAGGTCTGCTAGGGAGCTGTCAGGAAGGCGAGGAAAAGGAGCTCTCCGGGAGAGTTACTTTATCTGTAAAGCTAGTCTCCAGCACCAAAGTTATATGAAGGTCGGTAGCTCAGTCTGGTTTAGACCTGCCCGTACCTGGTTCAAATCCTGACCCTGCCACTCACTCCAGGTTAGACAGCTAGTTAGTTACTTAACCTCTCTGACAGTCAGCCTCCTCCTTGACGGGATGACAATGCCAACCTGTCAGGGTTTGTGGGACTGTTAGATGAGATAAGATAGGTCAAACACTTGCTACGGTGTTTGACAGTTAATAATTAGAGCCAATGGGTATTGCATACTCATTAGGCTCCTTATATACATCAGCTCATTTAATTCTCATAGAAATGCTGTCAGGTAGGCACTATTGCCAAACCCATTTTAGAGACAAGGAAACTGAGGCATAGAGTGGCGAAGTAACTTGCCCACAGTCATCCAAGCAGGAGAATCTGGGCCCTAACCTCTGTGCTTTGCTGCCTACTGTGCAGGCTCCTGGTTAAATTCACTCTCACTTGGACAAACCATAGTTGACCCATCCCACCGTTATCTTATCTATATTTTCCACTAAACCTCGGGTCAAGGAAAACATATCTCTCTAATAAAATCGCTCAGCATATTTCAAAACGTTGTCTACATTGTAGAGCCTTAAAGGGATAGCTTCTTGATCCACCATAATCATTTTCCAAGTGGTAGAAAATCCCGTCTAGTCCTAGGGAGAGAGTATTGTGTAATTTTCACAAAGTTGCCATTCTCTACGTCTTCCCAAACTTTCCTGAGGAGTCAGGGTGGTTGACACAGGTGCCTAGTGATGGAGCTGGGAGGCAAGAAGTTTTCAACCTGGAATCCAGGAGTTGGTCTTCAAGGTGTCTATGAACCTGTGAGAATGTATGCAAGATTGTGTGTGCATGTGTGTGTGTGCATTTGTGTGTGTGTGTGTGTGTGTGTAGGTGTTTAGGTGGAGCAGTGTCTCTGGGTTTTATTGGTTTCTCCAAGTCTGTGACACAACCAGGCAAAGAATTACAAGAAATTATTATTTCCAAAGTCTTCTCAGCAATCAGAAATTCCAGAATTCTAGAATTTTGGAACTTCCCTGTGTGCTTCATGCCCGCAGGAATTGTGTCACTCTTCCCCGCATTATATCCCCAGTACCTCGCACAGCCACCCATAGGAGGCAGATGTTGAAGGAATGAATGAACAAATGCTCCCTTTCT
Source organism: Lemur catta (assembly GCF_020740605.2). Classification (NCBI taxonomy): domain Eukaryota; kingdom Metazoa; phylum Chordata; class Mammalia; order Primates; family Lemuridae; genus Lemur; species Lemur catta. The sequence continues at coordinate 84,974,099 of NC_059134.1, read as the reverse complement.
GCTCTCCCCTCCAGGAAACAGACATACGGGGTGCAAGAGCATCACCTATCAAGTCGCTTCCTCACATCACATCTAAAAAATGACCAGCTGGTCTCTGTTGAGAATTCCCCACTGGACACTCAAAATGTCTTTTACCTGAAACTTTGCTTCTACGAACATTTAAAGCAAATGTTTCAGGGAGCAACTTTCAGTTTTGTAATTGGCTTTGTCTGTCTGAACGTTCAAGCCATCATCTCAGCAATGTCACGTACCATCGGAGGGCCGTCTCTGAGGCAAATGTCCTGAGAGAGGACGGCAAACGCAGTGCATCCCACATGAAGACCACCAGGAGACAACCTACATCATACCACGCCCAGAGAGAGGACTGTCAGGTCTCCAGACCAGGCTTTTCCAGATGGTCCAAAATGGATGGATTTGTTTTCTAACATGAGCTGCCCAGATGTGCCTGGTCTCTATCTGTCATCTCTTCAGGACAGATGAGGCAGAATTAAATTTTTTTTTCCCACTGATTTGGTCCAGAATGGGATGTGTCTGGAGAGGTTGCTTTATCTTGAAGATGGGAATAAGGCCAGCTCCTGTTGTCAAATTCCCAGGGCTCACTTGTCGTGGGCCGTGATTATAACAGCAAGCACGTACTAAGTGCCTGTTCTGGGCTCAAGTATTCCACGTTTTACGCCTAATAATTCATTTGGTTCTCACAGCAGTCCCATGTGGCAGGCACTTTTCTTATCCCCATTTTACATACGAGGTAACTGATTCATCGAGAAACATTAAGTAAATCGAGCTAGTTGCTGGTGGGCTCACACTGGGCAGTCTGACAGATGACTTTACAATGTTCATTTGTAGCTTATGCATGGGACAGATACCAAAACCACAGGAAACTCCATGTTATTTTTAAAGTGTGCAGAGGTGATCATTAAAAGAGAGCGCTCGAGAAAATAATTTGAACATATTGAATATTATTTTAAGATCAGAGTTCTCTCAGTTTTGGACCACAAGGCTTAAAGGGGCAGGGACTTTGCTCAAGGGCTTGGTAAGGCTTCAGTGAAAAAATCTGCACTAATGGAACTTCCACTCTCTCTCTGGGGAGAAGCTTCTGAAGGCTCAACGTTCACTGGCTTTCCCCAGCAATGAGCCGGCTCCCTCTCTCTGATTCTACCCGTTGGTCTTCCCATGATACCCTTGGGAATTGAGGGTCCAACCCCAATTCACCCCTCAGGCCTCCTGCCCCTCACAGCATGAATGCTCTGGCTGTGGCCAGGCAGAGCAAATGAGGAGAGGACCTGGGACCCAGCCTTGGCCCAGGGCTGGGCTGCTATACCACAGGCCGTTCTTGTGACATTTTGAGATGTCTGCTGCCAAACCCAAAGACCTAGACCATCCAGGCTGAGACGCCCGGTTGATCTGGCTGGAGCATGGCACTCTGGGCTGACAGCATCCAAGGTGATCCAGCTCCTGGGAGGCAGCCACACACAAACCACTTGGGCAGTGACAGCCAGAAGCATTGGTGAGCTCTCCAGAGTTTTCATTTTTACAGTGTTTATCATTAAGAAGCCAGGATTCTATTTCTGTCCTCTGATTTGCTGAGCTCATGTCCAAAACAGATTACACAACTCATAAGCCTAACTGAGCTGATTCTGATCAGAAGCAGAGAGGGGAAAGGCCAATGATTGTTTTTAAAGCATTATTGCTAATTGGATCATCTACATATAAAGCCGAAAGAGACAATGGGAAGCCTCTAACCAAGGTCTCTTGTGACACAGAGCCATAATATGCTGAAATAAAAAAGAAAAAAAAAAAAAAAAAGAATGACTGAGCATAGTCTCCCAGCCATTTATGAGAAAAGCAGAATCCCAGGGATCCATAAATGCAGATTCTTGACTCTCAGTCCAGTGCTCTCGCTACTGAACTGTCTTTTGCAAGAAGTCTAAGCAAGCTGTTCTCAATAAAGCCACAACCTACTGCCTTAACAGGACATGAAGAAGTCTGTTTTTCATTTGTTTGAAGTCTTCCAAGCCCAGAAGTTTCTATCTGGGAGTCTCTCTAGCTCCTGGAGCCCCTGCTGCCCCCAGGCCTGCCAGTCCAGAAGGCCGGCAGCCTTCCCTGTGCCCGGCTTCACCCGCCCCCATCTCCTGACGCCCATGTGATGGGCGCCTGGTGAAAGGGCGTATTGTTCAGCATCCACTTCTGAATGAGGCCAAAATCACACTTGGTGGCCGAATCGCCTTTGGCTGCCCAGTGCAGACCATGAGTCTTGAGTGACTCAGTCTCTCCCGGAATTGCCCTGGAGGCAGATGAGGGTTTAATGAGCAGAGAACACAGTCATGCACAATCATACCCAGAGAACTTCCTCCAGAATGTGTCTTGGGTTGCTTTCAACTGAACTATTCATCACTTGACACTTACAAAGGAAATGCACCCCAACTTCTTGGCGCCTGGCTGGGATCCCTGACCTCTCAGCTTTTTGTCCATGGAGCACAGACCCTGTCATGGCAGCCAACCCTGAACCAACGGGGGCTGGTCACACTCACTCTATCGGAGAAGAATGCCGAAAGGTTCTCTCCACTGTTACCCTGGCCCTTCAGCTAAGGCCACCAAATGCCCAGCCCAATGCATAGTCTAGCAAGCTCTTGGATCATTTTCAGAGTTGGAACAGAGGCCCTGTCTCTGCCTCCTTGTGTGATGGTAGGACTGGGGAAGGGAGAGGGTTTGGAGAACCTGTTTAAACCCCTACTCCCGGTCCTGGATCTAACAGAGTCTTTCTGGCAAAGGAGAGCATGTGTCCCAGAACGGTTGCTTTACTGCACAAGAATTCTGTAAGGCCAAGGGGACTTTGGTGAGAGAGTCTCCAGGGAGAGAAACAACAGTATATACCCCTGTGTGTTGTCATGGCAATCAGGAAATCCTCTGGCCTCAAAATCTTTGTTTTTTTCTTTTTCGGTTCTTACTGATTTAGCAGATTGATGAGCACAAACCCAGGATGTGGTAAATGAAATGAAAAAGCATCTCTGGGGCCCACATAGGGGTTTTCCTGTTGCAAGTAGGAAAAAAAAGATGGTTCCACTTTGTTTTGTAATTTGTGTGTTCTTCCCCCACCCCCCAGGTAGTTACAATGACTGCGACATCACCTAACCAGTGTACAGTTTCTGCTCCTAACTGTAGCTGGCACTTTGAGGAACTGGTTCACTTTGGTTTGAGGGAAATATCTCATGAGAGTTGAGGTAGGCTGAGAAACTGTTACTCACAGGTAGTATCTCCAGTTCCGGGGTGATTAATGGGTCACTGATGGGCTGATGAACCAGGGGCTCCCACCTGGGAGTAAGTGCACTAATTCTAAGTCTAAATCCTGTTAATTATAAGCTATGTGACCTTGAATAACTCACTGAACCTGTGCTCCCCCCAGGCACATCGAGCCTTTCTACCTCCCAGGATGAAATAAGAAGTTACGAAACCTTTGGAGCTTGTGGGATAAAAGTGGGAGTGTTGCTATGCACACCTGGGACAGTATTCAAATCTCAGAAAGCTTCTCCAAAATCCCATATGAATGGAGACACATTTGGGCTCCACCCTCAACAGAATAGAAGGGATCACAGCACAGCAGGCTCTGGTAATCTTGCCACATACGAGTTGTCTCCACCCACTACGAAGCACTTTCACATCCAAAAGCAGCCCCATGAGGCCCAGAGGGTAGGTGCTATGGATCCATTTAACAGATGAAGAAATGAAGGAATAAGAGCTCGAGACTCAAGAGTCTTAACAGAGAGTTTGATAAACTCAGATTTTCCAAGTCTGCTGGTTTTTTCCATTCACCTGTGGTGCTGCTCTTGCCGTCCGGGCTGTCAACAGGCAAAGGGACCAGTGGCAGCACTCAGAGAGGGGCGTGATGGTTTTCAGACTTTCCTTCCTCTCCCGGCCATGATATCTTCGGCAGAACCACAATATTTAAGATGGCGAAAACTAGAGCTTCCCTCATGGGAGCTGGAGTGAGGGTGGAGGGGCAGACCCAGAGCCTCGTTCCCCCAGATGCTCATTCATGCCCAGCACCCATCCCAGCCCACCCATGGTCCTGGCACCCTCCACAAAGCCCTAGAAGACTGGGAGGAACAATCTGGAAAACACTGAGGTAGGGGCCAATCATAGCGATGACAGCCACCACTTAGTAAGTCCTGCAGTGTGCCAGGGGCTCCAAGGCACTGGAAGCCTTAGGAGGGTAAGTCACCCCACGTGCTGGCTTTAGAAAGAGACAGTCAGAGAAATTAGCACAGGGTCCTGCAGCCCAAATGAAATGTGTGGCGTAAAAATGCCATAAGTGACATGGGCTTCATATGAGTAGTTTTGTGTTTTTTTTCCCCTCAGTATCAAGAATAAAAATACTCTGCATCTTAAAGTTCTTCATAAAGACTGTCCCTAGTTCACCACGCAGAGAGGAGATGGCAAAGCCTCGGTGTCCAATCCTACCCTACAGGGACCCGCGCTGGGTAAACAGTGGCCTTGACCGTGATTACAGAATCAGAAGCTGCAGTAAGGCTACCTGTCCTTTAACATGGAGCCACCCAGACAAAGAGGAGCAAAAGGCCACCCCCCAGCCCCCAGAGTCCGACTTCAGCACACGGTCCAGGGCATCTCCAATTTTGACATTCTTCCCTTTTGCTTGTCTCTTTTAGCATCCTCTCAAGTGAGAAAGAGAAGACTCTGGAATGTATGGAGCTGCTACTCTGCACTGGACTGTAGGCTAGAGGCCTTAACAGATGTTATGCCATGTGATTCTCAGAGCACCTTGACATCAAATTGTCATCCCCACATCACAGACGAAACAAGTGAGGCTCAGAGCACAACTGATCCAACATTTTACTAGGAAAGTGGCAAGAGCCAAGGAGTCAAACCCCAGGATAACACCTGGTCTCTCAGCCAAGACTCAGTTTACCAAAGCCACACCTCGCTGCTTGGGATCTGCAGATTCTCCTATTGGGGGTGTGAAATGCAAGTGAACTATGGGCTAAAGGATGTGGTTGGGACTCTCCTACTGCTGAGCCCCTGGCTGGGCTTCCCAGTCACGTTAACACAAGAGCACCTGCTAGGTGCCAGGCTCAGTGCTAGGTGCTTGGACTAACCCATTTAAACCCTGCAATATCACATAAGGTAAGTACTATTGCTATCATCAAACCTTCTACAGATAAGAAAACGGAGGCCGAGAGAGGTTAAGAAAACTCTGCAAGGTTGCACCATCACGGGTCAGGTAGACCGATCCCTTCTTTCTCGGCTGCCACATGCCAATGCCTCTCTCTTTGTGGCACTTGACTTCAGGAAGAGGCAGGTGAGAAGCAGAATCATGCCAGTTCTCAGGTAGTTTGAACGTCATTGGGTTAATATTTACTAATGTCGTGCAAATACAGCTGGAGGATGGGAGCAGATTACTACTCTCTCCTCCCAGGAGGAAGCTAGCTGACCAGAGGAGATGGGGAGAATTTCATAGAAAAATCAGCCCTGCGCTGGGACTTCGGAGGCCTGAGCTTAAATAGGGCTGACCCTCTAGGGACCACAGTAAGAGGAAATGCTCAATGAATGGATTGGATTTCTGCCTGGCTGGGAGAGTAGACAGGTCACTACCTCTGTTCTTCCCAGGACAGATGGCATCTGGTTCAGATAGCCCATAATTTGATGCTTTTTAACCCCTTCCCCCACACCACCACTTCAATTCATAGGAGGCGCCATGCCAGTCACACTCCAGTGGGAACTAAGTGCCTTGCAATCGCCAGTGGCCTCTTTCCCTGTGACTCAGAGAAGCTTATCTGGATGCAAGCGAGTGCGTGTGCATGCTTTTCTAGGAATAAGCATGAGCTTGCTGCAGTGTAGAAGAAAAGTAAGTCAGTTATAAACCTTGGCAGCTGGTGGCCAGTAGCCCTGCCCTACGGTTTACCTTACAGCCAACACTGACTTACAGTTGGTCTCCGACAGAACAAGAGTCATGCCTTTAGGTTACCCTTTTCCTCCTCAAATGCTTCAGCAGCAAATAACGTAGCTGCAAAAATATTCATTTGCAACAACAAAGCATTGCAAGTGACGAAGTGGAGTTCTAGATTTCCACTGATTCTGAATTCAGAGGGCTTGGAAATCGCCAGGTCACGTTTGAATAACTCTTTTCTCATCCTCTTTCCCTTTTTCACATGCGCACAAGCACACATGCACAAGAAGCAGGGTCCCCTCCCAGTCTAAGAACCCTAGCACTCACCGCTCATTCTGCAGATATTTTTTGTAGTTACGCAAACATTTCAAAGCAGAAGCGCTACAGAAGGAGACGCTGGATTGTGGGGATATTTTAAAAATCTGGGCCAAAAGATTTCCAGGATTACTACAGTTCCAATTGCCCTGTGAACTCGTAGCTTGTAATTCACACCTCTTCCTGAGTTTTCAGTCCATGAAATCTCAGCTGTAACTGCAGATGCCAGTCTCAAATGCCAAGCTCCAGGGAATTCATTCCTGACAAGCTTTTAAACCCAATTCAAGCCACAGGGTTTGGACCAAAATCTTTACCATTTCACGTTCAGCTGGAGCCAGCCAAACATAACTTCCTGCTTTTAAGGAACACGGCCCATGCAAAGATCTAGAGGCTTGGAAATGGAGGAAGTTCCAAATGACCCTTCTGTGGAGCTGTCAAAAAAAAAATAATGACTTGATTTTCCTTCAAATAAATGGCTGGCGAGCATGACAAGAGACCACACCTGGTGAAGGCCCGTTCTTTCACCACAGGCATTGGACGGCAGCTCTAGAAAGTCGGGGTGAGGACAGCTGGGCCTCCTCCTGCAAAACCTGTGCCTCCCAAAGCCTCGTTAGTCCCCACAGGGCGAGGTGCAAGGTGTTATGGATATTACGTGCCAGATACGATCCTGGTTTCTGGAGAGACAGACATGGTCCCTGCCCTCCAGGAGCTTACCTTCTAATGTGAAGAGATAGTGTACAGGTGATTAATACATGAATAAGGTAATTTCAGGTACTGATAGTGCTCTACAGAAGATGAAAGAGGATATTATAATTGAGAATGACAGCGCTGCTTTGACAGGTGGTCAGTGTGGTCTGGGGCTCACTTGTCTACAACCTCATGGACATAGTTTACTTATTCACATAGGGCTTTTGTTGGTCCTGGATACCCAGCAAAAGGAAATGTACTCCCCCTCCCATACACCCAATTAAATCAGATTTGGAATTCATCTTGGCCTTCCAGGGTCCATAAGGAGATGTCCCTAGAATCTGGACTTAGTATGGTAGACAAGGGAGACTCAGAAGGCAAAAACTGCAACAACTGAATGACGTGGCTTTAGGGACAAGAGTTCCATTTGGGTCACCAGCTGGGTACAGAGCTGGTGTAAGTGGGGCTGCATCTGCCCCTTCTGGGTCTAGCCCAGATATTAAAGGGAAATCAGACAGATTTGCAGAGCAGCCCAGCAGAGCACACCTGTCATGTGTCCACTCCCAAGCCCTCTGAAGGCTTGCGAGAACCTCCTGGCCCCCTGACAACAGTGCCATCCATTATTTCACAGTCACTGATAACTGGTGACTGGAGCAATGTACCCCATGGCATTGTCAGATCATAGTGGCCAAACTCACCGTCTTTTACATCAGGAAGACTTGGGTCCAACTCCCAGTGTAAGCTCTTGTGAGATGTTGTTTCCTTAACCTTTAAGCCACAGTTTCTTCATTAGTAAAGTGAAGGTCGTGCCTTCTTATGGGGCGCTTTTAAGGATTAAGTGAGGTAATACACCTAAAGCACTGAGCAAAGAACTTGACTCTTAGCAAAGTGCCTAGTACTTCATAGATATTAGCCAATCATCTCAAAGATTAAAGTGCATTTAAGGCAGCTTAAATGTAAACTGCCTCTTATTTGAACTTAATTCTTCATTAACTGGTCAGCCACTTGCTGTATCCTTGGTTGTGGCCACACAAGACCTCCAGACCTGCAGTTAAGTAGGAGCCAGGAGCCTAATTATCCCGAAACATGGGCTCTTACTCTATATAATATATGTTCTCTCTTTATGGATAGATACATAGATAGGACAGATTTGAGATAGATGGGTGACAGACAGATGAGATAGAGAAAGAGAGAGACAAGAGAAGGGAGCAGGGGTCTACCTATAAAGCATCATTCTAGGAAGAACTCTGTCTCAAGCGGTACCAACCCATATGAGCAAAATGGGTTCCCATGGGACCAGGCCTTATCCATCTTTGTATCTGCAGCGTCTGACATATAGTATGATGGCCTGATAGATGTTTCTTTGGTTTGGTGAGAAAGGCATTAGGTTGGAAGTCCCGAGACCTGACGTTTAGCACCAGGCTTCTTACTGAGAAGCTGTGAGTACTTGGAGAAGTCACTTTATCTCTCCAGGCCTCATTTTCTTTATCAAACAAGGAAGAAGTTGAATTTGAACATCTCTAGGTTCCCAGCCAACCCAGCCCTCTGCCTCCAGAGGGAGAAGTCTACATTTCTTTCTCACTCACTTTCCAAACCCTCTAGGAACCTGAGTGCTGCCTCTTGCCTGCAGAGCAGCGGCATTTCGCTCTGGTGTCAGAGTGGCTACGGTGTAATGGATGCGTCAGGCAGAGTGGACTGGCCAGTAAAAGGAAATAGTAGACAAAGCACGAGAGAGAGTGTTACCAGCATCCTGCTCTCCTGTTACACCAAATAAATGCCTTTCAGCACAGAGACCAGAACCTGCCCCATTGAAGCCGGAGGGAAAGAATGGTTTCAATTAAGAGAAAGGCAGCAGTTACTGATTTCCTTAGGGAGAGTCCTCCTAAATTACTACAAACAGTCCCAGTGCTCCCTGCAGCGAATTTCGGCATCTTGGGCCAATCCAAACCAGTCTTCACTCCTGAGACGACCCTCCTGCTGGGCAGCCCCCACCTGAACAATGGGGAGTCGAGATTCACCCCCCACTGGCTCCCTGATCTTTGGTGGTCTCAGAGGCTTCACTGCACAGAGAGGAAAGTTCCCATCACCTCCCTTCCTGAAGATGCCGCCCCACACTTCTGAATTGTTTCAAGCCCCATAATTCTCAAGGAGCCAGAAAAATCCAAACTCTTAGGAAAAGGAGATGCCTTGAATTTTCAAAGCCTCAGTTCTGGGCATGGAAGAATAAGATTAACCACCAAAGCTGAATGGGAACTTGCAGTGTGGTGCTACAAGGGACAGGGGGCTCTGAGCTGAATTCCAGCCCCCCCACGTGAGAGCTGAGCCATCTCAGGCAAGTCACCCCCCACCTTATGAGCCTCAGTTTCCCAGCCTGTAAAGTGGCTCTGATAAAATTCAGCCATTCGTTTATTTAGTAGCTATTTCATGCACACCTCAAAGAGCAGTTGATGGGAGTTGGATAATAAATACTCATTAAAGCACCAGTGTAGGGTCTGGATCATAACAGATACTGAGTCAATGCCAATTTTTCCCCTTCTCCCTCAGGAAGATAAAACCCTGGACCACTGGCCCCAGCTCTCCCTGATACCAACGGGACTCTTGAGTTCTCATTTACGATGTGTTTGCACCATGAAAAAAAAAAAAAACATTTACACTTTGATAATCTGCTGTTTCATCCCAAACGGCAGCCCAAAGCTACACTCTCATAAAATTAAAAGCAAGATGAGAACCTGACACATATGCAATCACTGCTATTAAAGGGTGCAAAAGCCTTACTCACTTCTGAGGTGTGGCTGGGAGTGGCCAGATCTTCCTTTCTTTAGAGAAGAGCAGAACTGAGCAGTGAAAGGCTTAAAAGGTGTAGACCTGGGACCTCTCCCTCCACTCTTCAGCCCTGGCTGTTCCTGCTGGGAATGCTTCCAGCAGGAAGCACCTTCCACCTTTTAGAGATTTGAGAATTGATTTAAAAAAAAACTATTGACAGGTGTGAACTTTATGCACTCAGAAGCTGGCCCCTCATTCCCAACCAAGAAATTCTAAGCTTGGGCTTCTGGGGAGGAAGCAGGCTCTGGGCAACTCCAAAATTCCCAGAGTGAGAAGGAAGCTACTGTGCTAAACTGCCTCTAAAGGCCCCTCTGCACTGAGATCAGGGAACAGCACGGTAAAGAAACATTTCCACCGAAAGGAGAAAAACACCATCTCTTCCTCCAGCCCCACCACCCCCTGCCAGGACGGAAGGCAGGAAGAGGCTGATCCTGCTGAGACAAGCAGCCGGGGAGATTGACTGTAATTGTGCAAGTAAAGACAGGACCTGGAGTGCCGTTCCCATTCACTTTCACCAGCGACAGCAAGAACCAAGGTTCCCGGAACATCCTATGCTGCTCCAATCTGCTCAGCGACAGTTGTTCCAGTAAGCACGCACGTGGCATCAGAGCCCTTGTGTGCCCTCCCCACCTAATTAAATGAGATTTTATTGGCTGATGTTTTGCCCAGAAATGGAATTGAAAATCTTCCAAAGGCAGCTGGAAGCATTCCCAGCAGGAACAGCCAGGGCTGAAGAGTGGAGGGAGAGGTCCCAGGTCTACACCTAACAATGATCGTAATTATTACTGTTGGACGCTTACTCCACACCAGTCAATCTGCCAAGGGCTTCATGGACGTGATCACATCAGTCCTTACACAAGCCTTAGCCATAAGGATTAGAACCCTGTTAGAGATGAGAAAACTGAGGCACAGGGAAGTTCAGAAAATCACTTCAGGCCACATAACTGGTGAGTAGCAGCACTCAGCTCTATCTCCATGAGCGCCCAGGACACCAGAGTCGAATCCCCCCAGCGCAGAGCCTCAACTGTGTGGGACACCGGGCTCTGAGAGACACTGTTCCCTGCTGGCCTCTTTGAGGAGGGGCCTGTTTCTGAATGTCTCCCGGGGCTCTGGGAAACTCGTTATGGAGAAGAAGCCACATATGTTTTCCAGAGTCTTTAACAATGCAAACAATGCAGAATACAAAAGCGGCTGTTGACTTTAGCCTTCCAAACAATGTAAAGAACAGGAAGCTCAGGCAGATAATAAGGCTCCTCTCCTCTACCATGAGAAACGGCCCTAAAGGGAGCCTGGGATTATCTGATGATGCTTATTTGAAAGGAGGAAGAGCTGCCCCAAACATGTCCCTGAAGTGAGCCACAGGGAGCCCCTCCATCTGCCCCCAGCAAGGAGTGGAGTATCCAAGTCTTCCTCCCCAGACCTCGCCGCAGCTGTCCCTTCCCTAGAAAGAAAATGTTTCCTCCTTGTCTTTCACACCCATCCTGAGTGGTCAGATGTTACATGTAGTCAGCTTCCCTTGTGGTGCCCTTGCCCAAAACTGTGGAAGAGACCGTTTCTTAGGTGATGCCAGCCAAGGAGGCAGGTGAGGGAACTGGGATGGCACAGAACCATACAGCTGAAGGAGGGAGAGAAGAGGTGGCCTGTTCGCTGACCCTCGTTTGCTTTCTAAGCACTTATCTCTCACTCCCATAGTAATAGACAGATAGGCAGATAATAGCCAGACAGATGAGAGGTAGACGTAAGTAGATAGAGCTAGATAATAGGTAAATAGATAATAGAGAAGGATGGTAGATAGATAGATAAACAACGGTTTCTAAAAAGCTGAGTTTGGAATTTACAGGCTGAATCCACCAGAGTAAGCCACAATCCCACCAAAACGACCACCACCCCAGCACTGAAGTGGATACAGGCCTTCAGAAAAGAGAAGAGGATCTCAGTCCCCACCCCACTGATTCTACAGGCTTCATCCAGTCCCCCCATGTGCTGGGCACTGTGTAGGCACAGAAGGGAATGAATGAGGCAGACAATGTCACTGTCCCAATGGAGGTTATGGCCCAAAGGGGAAGACAACATTAAACAAGTTGACAACACAGCATGATAAACGCTGTAACAGAAATACAAGGTGCAGCGGGAGCTGAGCTCAGTCTAGAGGGGAGGACTTTGCTGTCCCCAAGGCAACCCCCCTCCTGAGGAAATGCCATTTCAGCTGAGAACTGAGGGATAGATTAGGAACTAGCCAGCCAGTTGAATGCTCAACAACGCTTGCAGTCAGGAAATTCACCCTCAAAATAAAGCATAAATCATTTTGGTTTAATAGAATCCATTTCCTCAGCTCTTTCACCATTAGATACTTAAAAGACCCAGCCCCCTTCTTGTGTAAGAAACAATCACATCCTTGAGGTCCATCTTTAAACATCTCTGGATGCAGAATCATAAATCTTTTAATTATATTTTGGTGATAAAAAAAGGAATGGGAGACAAACAAAATCCTGAAGCCTTCCCTCACATGACACAGATTCCAACAAGCTAGCTGCATGGAGCAGGGGACTGGCCCAGAACACCCTCCTGTTCATCTTTGGGCTGATTAAAAGGTAAAGATGTTGGACCCTTGAGCTTTGGATTCCAAGAAACTAATAGGAAGGACTTCTCCTGCTTATGAAAGAGCAATTATTAATATAAAATTCAATAGTCAATTCCAGACCCCTTGAAAGCCAGTCAGGTCTATTGGGAGCCTAGTTTGTGTGGTGACATGGACATCAACTCTGGGGTGGAAACTAGGGTTCAAATCTGCACTTATTAGCTATTACATTGACCTTAATGACCTTGGAAAAGTCATTAAACTTCCCTCCCGTATAGGAGGACAATAATGCCAACCACAAAGTTAACGTGAGAGCTGGATTAGATAATGGAGCTGAAAACACTTCACACACATTAAAACACCCTAGGAGTGTAGTAAAAAGAAAAGCAGGCCAGCGTCCTGCTGTTCCCTCGAGTGTCATCATCTCACAATTTAGAGGAAGAGATGCACATCAAAGGTCATAGTAATTCTTTCTTAATGGATCACGACAGAGCAGTGGTCCCCGTGCATGGTGCAGCTCCAATAGCAAAAATGAGTTGCAAATAATGAGTTTCTAATAATAAAGTACTCAAGTGTGCAAAAGATTGACTATTTCTTGTAAATTATAACAGATTTAACGTTATTCCCTGATATGATTCTCTTTTGAAAAGTATAAAGTTATAGCTATTATGATTGAATATAAGCCGAGGACCAGCTAGAGCCTCAAACTGTAGTGTGTCCCCCATGTGAACTCTATCCACGAGGTGTGTCTTCTCAGAAAAAGGTTGAGGGTGTGGCTCAGGAACACAAGAACTTAGCTTTGCCTTTCTTCTTTAGCCCAGACAGAATCTCAAACCACAGCTCTACCAGGTGGATGGATATCCTTTGGGGCCTTACTCATTGTAACAAACATGGTTACTAATGCAACAAAATTCTTCTAACTAAACCTCAGTTTTATTTAGAAACCTCAAACTTGAGTTTCAGAGGAGGTAAGACCCTGACTCTCTGCTCCAGTGCGTGGATCAGGATTGGTCTAAGTCAAGCACTGTGGTCCAAGTTCTCCTTGCCAGTGATTGGTTAGATGTGGGCAGGTGACCTCATTCATCCAATGAGGAGTAAAGAGAAGTCAGTTAAGGGTTTCTGGAAAAGCCATTTCCTTTAATTTAAGAAGAGATGTTTGTGAATGAGCATACCTTCTTCTGTTGCTGGATATTTATCTTTTTTTCATAGGATGCCTGGAACTGTGAGAGTCAGTCTAGGAACGTGAGGGGGGCTAAACTGCAGGAAGACACTAGGAGTGGCAGAGTGGAAAGTTGGGGGAAAAACCTGGGTCTTGATAATATCATTGAGCTCCTGGGATCATCCTATCCCCAGATTTTATGAGGGTTGATTGTTCTGTTACTTCAGAGATATTCATCTATGTACTGACAGGGGCATACCAAAACATACATGAGAGATAACAATCACACCGTGCACACAGCATGGTTGGATGCACAGAGAGGTTGTAGCTTATGTTCAGTCACGGTAGCTATATCTCTCTCCCCATCTCTCCTACCCAAGAAAGCCCGTCTGAGTAAAAGTGAATGAGAAACACGTGATCACCATCATTGGGGGAATAACTGGAATCTATTCTCATTTACAAGACACAGTTGTTTACATGAACCATTTGGATGAGCTGGTGCCCACATTCTACCAATTTTTAAATATTTTATTATTACATGTGCTTGCACCTGAAAGCATCTTAAGTGATGTTTTTGTTTTCTCACCACATCTGTCTCACTGTTCTCAAAGAGTCCACTCTGGTCATCTCTAAGATATCACTAGCAGCAATGGAGCTAAAGGAGTGAGGCCGTTGGAGCCAAATGGTTGAGTATCTGTATCCCAGATTTCTCACCCAGTCCTCCTGCCTGGACCCCAAGAGATGCACCTGCTTGGCTATTGAAATCATCCTGCAAACCACCCCCTACACCCATACTAATGGAACTCTGGGCCCAAGCTTTGGCCACAAACCAAGAAACTTTCAATAAAATGGCTAAGATTTGACCCAAGATCCCTAAGTAAATTATGGATTTTTACCTCCATGGCTTAAAATAACTTTTACACAATATAACACCTTTTGTTTCTTCAGTAGTTCCACTGCTCTCCCAGCATGTGCTTCTAAAAGCCTGAGCCAGCTTGGAGTTTCTCATAATTCTCTTCCCACCACTGTCTATTACAGGGCAGATGTGATAAACCAGTTGCTTTCAAGAATTTTGAGGAGTAAAAATTTTTTTTTGTTGCTCTCCTACTCAGAATACTCAATGAAGAGACAGTCAGAAGAGAGGCTGCTCTAGCTAACACTGCAGTGGGGAGCTTTGATCACACCCACCAGACTGTCCCCTGGTCCTGAGAGTTGGTGGGGCTCTGAGAAGTCCAACAAGTAGGGTCCCCAAGGAACTGTAGGGATCCTGCAAACATAGTTACTGCTATGTATCCTATGGGTCTTGGGAGGCTTTCCCTGCTGCTTTAGATCAGATGGGACCTCCCTGTTAACATCTTCTCCCAAGATCCTGTGCTTCTCCTTCATAGCACTTACCACAAGTGTAATTAAATAAAGGCATCACTAGTTGTTTACTGTCTGTCTTCCAGATAGACTGTAAGTTCCATGAGAGAAGAGATTGCCTCTCTTGTTTAAAGTTCTGTCTCTAGCACCTAGCACAGTACATACATATTGGTGTTCAATCAGTATGTGCTGAGTAAACAACTGAATCATTTGAAAACCATTGATCATTGACTCAGCTCACAGAATTGCTAGGTCAGATCAGGTTGCTTTGGACTGTCTGGTTTCCAAATGCTCATTACATCAAAAACGATCGAAACAAATGCCAAATGTGGATGTGCAAGTTAGTGCATAGGGAACCAGGTCCAAGTGTAGTGAAGGCTCCAGTGGAGTCTAAACATCTACACCATTTCCCATCATGCCACTAAAAAAAAAAAAAAAAAAAAAAACAAGACTCTTTCCTCTTCCTGTCTTTTCACATTCCAGATCTTCTTGTCCTTGTCAGCCCATTGTCCTCTTGTTTAGTGCCCTCTCCTCTATTGTCTCAAAGGGTAAAATAGAAAGGGTATTAGATGCATCAGAAGACCAGGGTTTCGCCACTAACCAGTTGTGTGATCTTGGGCAAGTCACTTGCAGTCCTTGAGGCTTCCTTTCCTTCTCTTTCCAATAAAACAAGTGGGCTACATAATTTCTACCACCCTTTCCCATTTCTGACACACCATCATCTTTGGCTTTTCATCACCGGCTGTGATAACTTCCCACTTAGGGACTTTCTCTTTGTCTCTTCTTCTCCCTCTTTGAACCCATACTCTGGTGCTGCTGTGTTGGCCCAGCTCAGCCTGCACCTTCTAAGCTGCCCCATCAGCCCTGGAAAAGCATCTGATCATCATCCCATCCCCACCTGTAGCCCTTTTATGGGCTACCCCAGCAAGGTCATTGAGAGCCACTTTGGCAGTGCACCTCCATCCCCCGCCAGCCTGAATGCATTTGCAAGCCTCAGGAAAGGGCACAACCAAGAAGCCTGAGCCAATCCAGGGCCCTCCTAGATAAGGAGAGGATGGCAGCTCCAAGGAGACTAGTGAGCATTCCAAAGAATACAGTTTCAGTGATTGGGGTCAACCAGCAACAGGAGACATAGATAGAAGCGAAAGTTACCCCAGGTAATAATAGGACCTTGTAGTTTTACATCACGTGCTTCTGCCTACCGGCACAAAACACTTTCACACCAGCAGGCAAAGGTGGAGAGGTCTAGGGGAGGCAGAGGGATTATTATCCCCAGGTGGTTCACACAGTATTATTGAACCATTAGACAGATAAATCCAATAGCCCAAGGTCAAACAATTAGGCTTTCACAGGGTGGGAATTAGAGCAGAGTGTCCTAATCTTACCCACGGGCTATTTCTAGTAGACTCTTGATGGAGCCTTTTGTTTATACTTTGCTTCTATCTTATCTCACCTGTCCAAGTAGAGAGCCTACTTTCTCCCCTGGGGATGGGAGTGGTGGGAAACTTGAGTGGCCCTGAGGGGGCTGGCCAGCCTGAGTTCAAAATCCAGCCTTCTTGACTCGGATGCTCTGCTCGGAGCAGGACCCAGTGGGGCGAGTCTGTGGAATGCTGCTACTGTCTGCATTCGGGAGGCACACAAGAGCTCCCAGTGGCAGCTGAGAACGCAGAGGCTCCAGGGCTGATAAAAGTTGTAATTAACATGCACGTACAACCCTTTCATCTTCAAAGGCTTTACTTGCATTAGCTAGTTATTCCTCCTATCACCCCCATGGGTGAGGCACCATTTTTGTCTTCTCAGTTTGCAGATGAAGAAGCTGATGTGGAGAAGGGGCCCTTTGCCAGGAGGTCTGGCCCTTGTTCAGAGGAGATTCCTGGCTCCCAGTATCTAACTTCACTTGGGGAAATGGGAAAATATAATGGGGGTGGATCCTAAGAAAAGGCTCAAGCAACCAAATTGTGTCCTCTGAGTAAGAGGCTGCTTTTATACTATTCTGGAAGGAGGTAGAGTCTTCGTATGACTAGCTGGCCAGATTCCAAAATGGCTAAACTCCCAGAGAACTCTACATACAACTGTCAGAAACATAAACAAGAAAAGCCTGCTGCTCTGCTAGGGCAATATCCGTGGGATCCATAGCATGCCCATGCAGACATCACTAGTAGATCACAGCACTCTCCACACCTGAGCCAAGGTTTGGCTTCTTAGCACAGCACTCCAGGTAGTCTCTGGTAATCAATGCAAAGTGTCTCATAAGCTGAAATCTATTTGCTATTGATGCTGTAGGCCTTGTTTGGGATTCACTTAAATGCCACTCTCCAACCCAGGTAGAGTTGCCAAAGTTCTGTCTCAGTATTGAAGCTGGCCTGCTTCTGAACTCTGTCTAGCATGGTTGGAGAGGGTGAGTCATGGGCACTTCTGAGTTTCTGGGGCAGAAGAATTGAATCTTCTGCCAGTGGACAGTGCCACTGTTACTTGATCGCCTGGAGTCTATCCAACCACATCCCTCACTGTTCTTAAACATGGACACTCTCATCCAGGCAGGCTGGCCCCTCTCTTGACCCCAATTAAGCCATACTTATTTCCACCAACTTTAACCGATGCTTTACCTTTCCCTGGGCTTCTCTCCTCTCCCTCCCTCTCTGTCCATCTCCTTTTGCACACTCAACTCATCCTCAAATTCCCTGAGGCCTTCCCATATAATCACAGCTCATGGAGACGTCTGTTTTTCCTCATCTTCTGACACTCGGTTAGATGTTCTCTTGTATAATTCCCTCACCTGTTTAACCAACCTGCAAGCTTTCCATGGACAGAAACTAAGTCTTCCACTTCCCTCACTTCTTTCCATGGTGTCAACCACATGATACATTTTAAGGAATTGAATTGGTCAATTTGTCACCAATTTGTAACTGGGGAGACAGAGGCAACAAGTAAGGGAAAGACCTTGCCCACTGTCACCCTGTGACTAAGACAGAGAAATGCCAAACCTCTGCTGGCCACAAGTGGGTTCTCACTTCTAGAATATTATGTCTGTATGATTAGCTGGAGATACAGATGGCTAAACCATATTCAGCAATAATTGAGGGCATTGCATGTGACACGAGACCTGAACCCATCTGGGATTCTATTTCAATTCATGGTCAGTGGATTCCAGATGGGTATGAAATGGGCACAACCAGAATGGGCTGTGATCTAAGGACTTTCAGTGACTGATAGAAGGCCAGAAACCAGACAGGGGATTTAGCCTTTGAGCCACTTTGACAAACTTCTAAGTAAAGCAATCTTCATGACTTCCTCCCCACCACCCCAAGCAAGAGTTTCTCTGTTTTACGAATAAAAAAAAAATCTTAGTGGAGATCTGAAAAGCTCTCAGTAGAAGCAGCAACTCACCATCTCATGGGCCTCCCTTGCTCAGTGCTTTGATTGGGTTTTATGTATATACAACAACATATATATTTGTTCTTTTGTTTTGTTTTATGCTCAGATTGCCAGGCTCCCCTAGATGCATAGGATACTAGAACTCACCCTCTAAGTACTCCTTTGGCTGAATTTTGTGTTTCATTTGGCACCAACATGTTGCTGGGGTCCCTTGAAGAAAGCTGAGACATCCAAAGTGCTCAGGAAGCTTTGAGAGTGAAGGATACAATCTTTTCCCTCTTCCTTCAGGGGTTGGCTTTTCTGGCCACTTAAAGAAATGTTTTTTAAAGTACAGTGTGAAGTAAAGAGTATTGCATTCAGATCCTGCAGGTAATCCAGGACTGGCTTCTTGTAGTTTTAGCTATGTGACTGGGACATGTTGCTAATTTCTCTGGCCAAAGTGTCTTCATCTCTCCGCCCCACACATGCTGAGAGGATTCAGTGGAGTACTATGAGCAAAGCACTTTGTCCCCAGGAGTCGCTCCTGCCCACTGGAGTTTACAGTGTAATTGGGTCCATATGGTTGTTTCTGGCATGGATTAATAATTCACTTCTGACATTTAATGCAAACCAGGGATCACATTTTTTGACACTGCATTATAGTAGTTTTATATTCTTCTTTCCATTAGTTTTTATGAGGCTTAGGTGTTAGTAGGCCCATAGAGTGGTAGATTTATAGAACACGAGGTCTGGAAAGGACATTTACAGACCAACCAGAATCCCACCTCTCATTTTACACATGGAAAAATGGAGGCAAATAGGGGTGAAATGATTTTCTCAGCAGCATGTAGTGAATCAGTAATAGAAATTTCTATTCTTGGGACACCTTCTATGTGCCAGACATTCTGCTTTAGATATTACGTGCTAAATATATTGTTCTAGACACTTTACACATGCAACTGCCCAAGCTCACGTGCTGCTCTTAGGTGGCCGGGGAAGCAACCAAGCAGAAGTCTGTCTCGTTTCTTTGCCCTTACACCTTCTACGTGGCGAGTTTTTATGAATGATTAAGGGCAACAACTAGTAAGCAATAGGAGAAAGTAAACGTCACTTAGGAGAGCCTACAGGGATGTACCTGACCTCTAAGGCTGATACCGTGAAGACAACCAGTCCCACTACAAGGGATCCACTGCAAAGACAAACCGCTGGGCAGGACATTTCTTCCCCAAACTTTATCCCCCTCTGCATAATCAGTACTCTTGTGGGTTACTGAACCCCCGTCCTCTCCTTGCAGGCAGGTGAGGGCCCTGCAACTCACCAGTGGCCATGGGGCTGACTCAGGGACATCAGCTGATGGCCTGCAGGCTGCAAGATGGGGCTTAGCTCCATTGGCTTCTACTTTTTGGACTGGAACACTCAGCAATGGCAACATTTGTGACTATCACATAGAGGACAGCGGAGCTATTCAGGGCTTGGAATGAATGAGCTGCTCAGAATATGAATTGGAGGGAGTTTCCATCACAGCTTTTTCCTTCATTTTTGCAATTCCAGCCCCCTCCTCTGACATCACATTTTAAAAATGAAGAAGGCAAACCAGCTCTGCAACATTATGAGCCCACACACAACAAGATTGGAGTCTGTAAAAAACAACCAGAGTACTACCAGGTATAACCATGCGGGTTTCTGGGGTGCCCTGACATCGTAATACACCACGAGAAGCACTGTCATGCAGTGACTAAGAACATGGCTATATCCAGACCTCCTGAATTCCAGGCCCATCACTTACCAGCTGTGTGGCCTTAGGCAAGTTACTTAAATTCTCTGTGCCTCTGTTTCCTCACATGTAAAAGAGGGATAATAATACCACTGCCTTCCCAACGCTGGTGTTTACATTAAACAAGTTAGTATATAAGGAATGATTAGTAAGGTGCTGGCACGTACCACTATGTAAGTGTGCACTGTTATTATGAATAATGGTGACAGTTTCTCAGAACATACAACTAGCTGCAAACGACAAGCACAAAAGGCACAGAAGCTCACAAAAAAATAAAAAAAGATGAACTTTTTCAGGCACTGCCAAAGGAGACTTGCAATGACACCCTCTCAGATGCTCAAAATTGCTCTGGTCCATGTGAACAATCTTTCTCCCCCACTGCAGTTTTGCAATTAACCTTTACTCTCAAAAGCTGAAGACTTAAGGAAAGGTTTTGGGACCTGAGTTTTGTAAATCACCTCCTTGGTGACTCAGCCCCTCCCCACCCACCTGGGATCTGTCTGCCCACACTTGCACTTAGGAGGGACACTTGCCTCAGGAGGACACACCCAGACAGCCAGTGCACCCCAAACTTGGGGAGATCTGGCTCTGTGAGTTTCTGCTTCCCCCCCCCAAACATCCACCCCTTCATTCTGTTTGTCTCCCTGTCTCTCAAGCCTCGCTGGGCACACGATCCTTGGGAAGGCAAGACCCGATCCAGTTATGGGTAATTTCACACTTGGGAGTATCTGTGGAGAGGAGACACCATTTGCTGTTGCCAATGTGAGTCGCCATCAGCTGGCAGGCCTCCCTGCAGACTTGGCCCTGGAGGAGCCACAGTAGCACCAGGCCAGACAGCAGTTTGATAATTACCCAAAGAGACCCACCGACAAGGCAAGGGTCTCCTGTGAAACACTCCTACTTCTCCCCCAGTTGCCACCACCTTCCAGAGGCAGGCCCTGGGGGCTGGAAGGGTGTGAGCCTCTCACCCAATAATTCCAACCTCATTGCAGCGTCCCCAAAATAACTAGAACTCCAAGCTGGCTGCTGCTGGGGAGTATTTTATTTTGAGGCTTAAATTTGGGGTTGGTGTCATCATCCTGCTGCTCCCACTCCCTTCTCAGCCCAACTATCTAGTAACCCTGTCCTTAGACAGCCATCCCCAACTGTCACAGCAAGAAGCCACCAAAGCCACAAATAGGTGGGTGAGTTCCCTATTTGGGCAGCCCAAACATGAGCCCTGTGGTGGGCAGTTGGCAAGCCAAGGGCCCTCCTCAACCCTGCCCTGAACAACACATTTGTCACCACTGTTACCACGTACATGTAAACATATTTGCACCTTAGCTCTACTGACCAGTGTGCTTCCATATATATTTCTGAATTCTAGACATTCATTTCAGTTCAACAAACAGTTACTTGTCACAACTACGGACAAGCATCAGGATCTGGGAACAGAAAAATAAATGAGATACAATCTTTGGCATCAGGGGGCTCCCCGAGAGAGAAGGGGCTCCCCCTTCTCTTGCTGCAGAAGACAGACAAGAGAAGCTATGTCGGGTTTTTGCCCTGTTGTTGCTGCTTTCCCCTCTGAGGGGTGTGAAAGTCTTTAGGGCTCCTTGGTACCACCGGCTCCCACCACACCCACATATGGGTTCAGGTGCATAGATACTTACAGGCACACCTGCGCCGTGTGTATGCCCACATCTAGCAAGCAGGAATCAAATACTTGGCCTTTCTTTGTACTTCACACCCTCGGGTGATCAAAAAATGGACAGCAACGGAATATTCAATATTTCTCTCCAAAGTACACACTTTCCTAACCAAACATCCATTGAATCGACACCAGATTCATCAAGAAGTTAGAAAGATGTGAATTTCTTTATGTAAAAAGCCTTACAAAGTGTTTGACTTCTAATCACATGAAACCATGCATCTATTTGTAAAATATATATATGTATATATATATTAGTCAAAATAGATACTATGTGCCAATTGCTAGAATATTTGCATATTCAAGATCCTGACTGTCCCGGAGAATGTGGAACAACCAAGCACTGTATAGACACCCAGCCAGACTCCTGAACCATGAACTTTAGAAAACGCCCCTTCTGGCACTCAGTTGGGCTGGCTTTTCAAACCCTGTTGGGCAGCTTTGGGGGAGTACACTTTTTTTAAAACAAAATTTCAACCTGCTAAGTGGAGATAGAAGGAGGTAGAAGGCAGAAAGCACCAGCCTACCCTGGTAATTCTAAAGAAAACTGTGTGTCCTTCCCATTCAAGCAGGGACACAAAGGAAATTGAGTCATCAGCTTCATGCTGTCCAAACCCCTAGATTTTCTCTCTGAGGCAGAAAACATCCCCTTTGAAAACTACGCCGTGCCTGGCAGCATCTGCCACCTGCTTCAGCTCAGTCTTTCACAAGAACCACTTCCCGTTCAGGCTCCGGGTGGAGTCGGCGAAGACAGAGGTGCTGGGGAAATACAATTGCAGCCCATATCTTGTTCCCAGCCCCAGCCCCAGCCCGAGCCAGGAGGGACTGCTGAGGAGGCCCCACTACCTCCTCTCCACCGGGGGACCCCAGTCTGGAAGCCTCTGACACCACAGGCTGATCTGAAACCTCACTTGGGTGGCCATGTGTCACCCGGAGCTGCACACTGGATTTCAGCTCAAGACTCTTGACTTTTGTAGCAAACCCTACCAGCCCCCTGCCTGGGTCCTCAAGACTTTTCCCCAAGGAGGGCACACGCAACCTGGGAAGGAGCACGTGACGAGGGGGCTTGCTGGGTCAATGCATCTGAATCTCTTGCAGGGGTCAGCGTGAGAACCTCTGGAGGCCTCTTTCCTAATTTTCAGGCACAGGGCATTGCCCTAACTTGTCTCGTAGACAAGGAACAGCCTCTCCCTTTTCTCCAAGCCTGCAAATGAGAGCATGTCTAGAAGGGCAGCTGGACTCTGATAAGGGAATTGACTTATTTTAATAACAAATAATTTGGTTGACATCTCTGACAGCTGTGGCCAAGCTTGGGCAGAGACAGGCCAGAGAAGGGCAGGGCGCCAAGAGCCAGTCCACAGCCTGCCAGGGGTGGAGAGAGAAGCCACTCATGCGAGGCTTCACCTATACTGGCCACAGGGGACAGGGAGGGTAGGAGAACCATGCTCAGTTTCCAAAGTCCTCCAGAGGCAACGTGATAAATGTACGGAGCATAGACAGTGGAGTCTAATATGGAAGGATGTTACACAATGGGGAAATCCCAGCTCCACCACCAGGTCCTTGGGCAAGTGATGCCACCTCCCAGGGCTGCTGTCGGGCTTATGTAAGATGACCTGTGCTAACCCCTGGCTTTATGCCTAGCACAGTTGGTGTCACTAAGAGTTATTTCCTAGGGACATAGGGCCCTGCTTTACACAGGACCGATGGTACAGTAGCAATAGTCAACCTTTTAAAACGTGGGTGCTCCTAACCTTCCAGTGATGTTCCAGGCAGTGTTAGAAGCCTCAGGACAACACAGAGAATCTTTCTCAAGCAACAATTTTGCTTTATGGTAAGAAATGTATATCATTATTCTTATATTAAACTCAAACTGAGTATATTGTGGAGTAAAATATAAAACTGTAATGAGCATGTAAGACAGTATTTAAGGTGTGAGCAAATGCCCTTACCCCGGCAGACACACCCTCCCCGCCCACTACGGGGGGTACGGGTGGGGCTCCCACAGTCCTGGATGATAGGGGCATATCAGAGACCAAATTGTATGAAAAGTATCCTGCCCTAGTACCCTGACAAGTCTCAGAGAGGTGTCACCAGTTCTTCTCTTTCAGGGTGTGTTTCCTTCTTGGGAAAAAGAAGGGGTTTTTCTAAACGATCGTTAGAGTCCTGGTCTCTGAGTCTATGACAGTGAGTCAGGAAATACTTCCCGAATGAATGGAAGATCTGTCATAAACTAAGAATTTCATGCTGTCCAGCATCTCCTCTTGTGTGGGGCAATTTGGAAGAAAATGCAACTTTTTTCTACTGGCTGCCAGCCTCCACGACATGGACTTGTCACCATGCCTTTGTAGGAATTAGATGTCCGATGTCCAAAAGGGGAATAACTGAATTCCTTGATGCTAACCTCGGCAGGGATGGGGCTTCTTCACGTGGGAAAACACAGCCAAAACTCTAACTCCCTGCAAGGGGAGGAGTCTCTAATGCTCGGAAAGGTGGATGCCACCCCCAGGCCCCAGGGCTCTCAGATGCTCCCCTATTTCTCAACACTAGGGGGCAATTCCCTAATGACGATCTCTGGCCCACAAAGAGAAGGAGTTACTTGCACGGAGGACTCATCCCCTCTACCCTCTCTACCTAGGGCCGCTTTCTTCCTCTCGCACAACACCTAATTCAACATACCTGTTCTCCAACTCAGTTCCTGGGTCCAATGTAACTACAACTGATCATTTCCCTACTTTTTGCTTTCCTGAACAAAGATTGGACCCTTCCTTCCTCCCCAAAACCTTGCTCCTTTCCAAAGTTTCCTCCTGGTCTTCCAGAGCCCACCGCTCCCCAGAATGAGGTAACAATAGTTCCTTTCCTTCCCCACTCCTCTTTCTTCTCCCACCCTCACACGCCGCATCCGCCCAGCCCTAAACCCAAGTCATGTCTCCTTTCCAAGTCTCAGTTCCTTCCCAACAACTTTACAAGCACATGAAAGCTGGGTCCCAGGCAGTTATTGCTACCGGCACTTTGTGATGCTTCTTCCAAATGGTTCTGCCCAGAGAGACCATGGACACTCAGGGTCAGAGTGAGGCAGGGGTGAGCCTGCTGGTCTCTGGGAAACCCTCAAGGGTTAGGACAGCACCAAATATTTGGGGGTGGGGCCCTTTAGAAGAATCAGGGAGACAGGTTGAAAGGAGTCAGAATTCTCAGAGACAAAGCAGAAGTCCACACTGGTAGGTAACATCCAAATAAACTTCCCTGGAGGCCATAGGGAAACCACCATGGCCTCTCCTCTTAAAGGCCAGGCTCGGGGCTCTCTCTGCTCTTGAGTCACCCTCTTCTTTCCCATCCTGAATGTTTCTGCCTTCCAAGGGCCTGTTCGAACCCCAGTTCCCTTAGGAAGCCTCTCCTGAGGTCCACCAGCAGCTCACCTTCCCTCAAATCCTCTCCGAGTTTGCCCATCCCATACAGTCTAACTGATTCTGAGTAAGCCTCGACTTTGCAACTCAGTGGACTTGGGTTCACACCCAGCACATTCCTAGCTGTGTGAACACTGGCAAGTCACTTAACCTCTCTGAGCCTCAGTTTCCCTCCTATGAAACAGACCTATTAACAGGACACTTCTCACTGGGCCATTCTGAAAGTAAAACTAGACGCCACATGTAAAGGATTTGGCATAGCGCTTGGTGCAGTGAAAGTGTCAGTAAGTGGTAGCTAGTGCTGTTATTGCTATAATTATCATTATTTCTTCTGCTTCAGGAATCTAAATGCTAGATGCCCAGATCCCCACCTATCCTCGGTAGCCATGTGGGACTGTGTGTTTTGCTTCCTTGGTACCCCCCAAAACTGGGTTTAATAAATACTTGCTGAGTAGAATTAACTGTAGGCCGAGCTGTCTTAATGACCCAGCTGGCACTTCTTAAAAGAAAAATTAATTTTGCTAGCAATAAGCCAATCAGCCATGTAATTATCTGTACCTACAGAAACAAAGAAAGGGAACGGTTGGGGGTGAGCCACGCTAGAACACCTCACGGCGGCCCCTCCCCTCCGCAGCCATGGAAAGGCGCCCACCCTGTTTGGATGTGATACTGGGGCCCCAGCTCCAGGGTCCCTGATGTTACCCTGGTATGAGATTCCCCTCCCAGCTCTGAGGCTGCCAGGCAGGGAACACGAGCCACCCTACCGTTTGGATTTCCCCAAACTGATTGGCAGAGACAGGAGGTTGCAAGGACTGAGCAGCTGGCCCGGTCTTGCCCTCCTGTTCATACTCCCTGCCCCAGGCTGAAACCTCATGGAGACCCAGGGCCTCGGCGCAGAGCTGGTTCAAGTTCCCACAGGCTAAGGTGGTCAGTGACAGGGAGGAGTAGACTGTAAGCTTTGGAAGCCGGCCTCGGTGGGGAGCCACAAGGATCCAGGAGCCCTTTCTGGAAAACCCATTGCCACCCGCTCTTACGCACGCAACTGGGAGCCCCTCTGTGGCCACCTTGCCAACAGCCTCTAGCCCTGTCCCAGCCCAGGCTCCAGCCCCGGTCCCTGCCCCGCCCAGCTCTGCCCTGCCGGCCACAGCCCCTTGGGCAGCGGAGCCTGTTAGTCCAGACTCCTAGTGCGCGCATCCAGGAGTACAGTTACTTTCTGCCATGTGCTCCAGCTCCAGCCACCTCACCCAAAACTGCGCGACGCAGCCTGCCCGGCAAACTTTCTCCTTTCTCTTTTCCTTTCAACGAAAGAGTGCTTCCCACCGACAAACGCTCCAACAGCTTAGCGCAAATCGCTAACTGCTTTCCTGAACGCAACGCTTGTCACTCATCGCCCACTGGGCTTCAGCCCCCCAGGGCCAGGGCCGGCTTAGCCTGCGGGGCTGCCGCGGCGCCCGGGCTGGGCACCCCTGGCACCCGCTCCCGCTGCCCCGGCTGCGGCGGGCACTCACCGATCTGTGCCAGGCTCAGCTGCACGAGGCAGATTCCCCAGGCTGCGCGCCACCAAAACGTGTCCATGGCGTCGGGGCGAACCGAGAGAGCAAGCGAGTGCAGTGGAGGGTCCCGGGCGCGGGGCGGGGCCGGCGGACCGAACCTGTCGGAGGCTGGGGTCCGCTGGGCAATGAGGCCGCCTCGGAAGTTGGCTGCAGTTTTTATTCGAGGGTTGAGAGTGACCTAAGACGGAGGGAGGGAGCGAGCTAAGGACACACCCAAGCGAGGGGGCTGTGACTAAGCAGCCGGCAGAGGTTTAAAGACGTACCAGCCCTCCTTCGCGCTGCCCCTCCGCCCCGCGCGCCTCCCTACCGAGACGGGGAACCGGGCGGCCGGGGCGGGCGCCGGGAGGGCCGCGGGGGACCCTGCCCCGAGCGCCCACTGGGAGGGCGGCCTCTGCACGGAGGATGACAGAGTCCTAAAACCTCGCCCCGTTGTATTCAGCCTCCAGCCTCTCCCTCCCCGCTAAATTTATCTCTGAACCCGGCTGGAGAATGATCCTCTGGGTTTCCCAGGCAGCTGGATGTCCCGGGAGAGGAGCTGGGAAGGGGCGAGGTCCTGCCCTGGATGGTGGCGCTTCCCTGCCCGCGCTGGGGAGTGAGGGGTGGGGAGCTTGTAATTCGTCCCAGGGGAGGGAAGAAGAGCTCATTCCTCTTCCCCTCAAAGAGAAGGGAAGTCCACTTGGCTTGGGCGGATTTTTGCTTCTTGTCACACGACTGCTGGGGGAAAGCTAGCCATGGCCAGTCATGGGACTGGTATTTGGCTCCACTAACCCATGTGTTCCTCCGGCCCGGGCTGGCACCTCTATCCATTCACCCACGCACATACTCATTCATCCTCCCAAATATCCATCCATCCTCTGGTGCACTCATTATCCACTCGCATCCATCCGTCTTCCATTCATCCATTAATCCAGCCACACAACCTTTCATCTAGCCTTCCATCCAACCACCTATTCTTACATTCAGCCTCCCATACTACAACTTATCTATCCATCATTCCATACATCCTTTTTCACATCTCTTTATAAAGCTACATCCACCATCCTCTTCTCCACCCACCCACATAACTGTTCATTGATGTATCCACTCATCTCCCATCCATGCATCATCAACATATCCATCCATCATTTTATGTGTCCTCTCATCCACCCACACATTCATCTACTCTTTCTTGCTCCTATTTATACTCCTTTCTGTGTAAACACTAACCTGTTTTTCTCTCTGTGTTCTACCCAGTAGATCTCAAAGAGAGTAGGGGATTGTGATATTTTTCAAGGGAAACATTTTGAGTTTGAAAAATCATACTTTGAATCATAATTCCATATCTACCTATGAGATACTATGGTTTAATATTTGGCACTCAAAAGCAGTATTTATTTTTAACATGAACTACTGAAAGTAAGTCTGAATGGACTTCTTGCCTGGCAAGTTACACAGAAAATGAAAGTGGTTACCAGTGGCTGTGGCACAACCCCGAAGGAACCAAGCCAGAATTTCTGAAGGAAGGTAAGATTTTGTTATTTATTGAAAGAAATTGGTAAATTGAGAGAAATGCACCAGCCATCCACCCACCCATTCATTCATCAAACATACAGTGAGTACCCAGAGGAATCAGGATAAATAAGTCCTAGCCTTGTCTTCAGGGACCTCACACCCTGGTAAGGAATCAGACTCACAAGTAGCCTGTTACCACACAACATGAAATATGCTGCAAAATATGTGTGTTATCAGTCCTAGAGAAGGGAGCCATGCTTCTTCCTGGGGAACACCAGGGAGGCTTCACAGGGGAGGTGATATTTGAGCCAGGTCTCAAAGGAGAAGGAGGAATTCTTCAGATGAGACTGCAGGGACCAGTCATCCGCAGGGAGTACCCTGTAGAGCTGAGTAGCAAGGATGCAGGAGCCAGAATGTGTGTGTCCAAACCCTGTCTTGGCTGCTTACTAATTGTGTGGCCTTGACTAAGGCAATAAGCTTTGATTTCCTCAAACATAAAATGGGCTTAATAATATTAATAGTGTCTACCTACTTCATAGAATTAGTGAGGATTAAATGGCTCAAAAGTCCTGCATATATTAAGCACCAGATATATGTGTATATATGCATATAGTAAGCACTATATATAAGTGTTTGCTATTATTACTAAAAGCAAAATTGTATGTTAGCATAGAAAAGTGAAAGAACATGGCTTGTTCAGAGAATGCAGAGCAAGTTGGGCTGACCTGAACATTAGAGCAGATGACGAAGCTGGGAGGGGGATAGCAAGACATGAGGCTATAGACGTGGGGGGTGGGAACAGGCTGTAAACTATGCCAGGGAGTTTGAACTTGACCCTATGGGAAATAAGGAGCCAGTGTGAGTTTTTAAAATTATTTTTATTATATTATTATGTTAAAATACACATAATATCAAATTTACCATCTTACCCATTTTAAAATGTATAATTCAGTGGCATTTAGTACTTTCACGATATTGTACAACCACCGCCACTGTCTGGTTCAGTATAGGATTTCAGTTGGGGAGATCCTGTTTGACTACAGACTGCTCTTCTTGCATCTTTCAGGACGCATATTTGGGACTAATAGATGACTGTTTGGACCTACTCCCTAGCCACTCAGCGGCTGGCATGCCATGACTCAAGGGGCTCCCTGTCTGAAATGAAGCCAGTTCCTCTGAGCCCCTACTTGAGGAGGAGGCACTTTGAAAATGCTGCCCGGAGCAGGAAAGAATTGTCCCTGCTACTGTCTATGATCAAGAGGACATTTTGCTGAAACAATTGGGGGCAAACTGGCTCCCAGGTAGAGTTTCAGGCTCTAGCCATGGGAGAAACCAGCCCTGGTGGGTTTTGTGGACAAGAACATTGAGTGAGGAGTGGCCTTGAACACCTCATGTGACCTCCAGGGATTTCGGATTTCTTTTCTTGGAAGAGGGAAGTGATGTAAAGTGAGTAGTCACTAGGAATGATGTTTGTTTTACTGTGTTTCATGGAACCTAGAGGTTTCTTGGGGACCCCTCAAAAGCAGACATTGCAGTCAGAGCAAAGGGTTAGGACTGGGCTGTTTCTCTCCTTCCCCGACCCCATCCCAACCACAGAAGTTCTACTTGCATCAGTTTTATATACAAAGTACTGCATGAAATTTCCTTTTGACAAGGAGTTTACTCTTATATATAAAAACCACCAAACTAAGTCATCTCGAACCCTGGTCCCTTCTCCGTTAGTGCAGTAGACAATTCTGACAATGAAAGAAAAACAGGTATGAAAGTGCTTTGCAAACCATAAAGGGACATGCAAATTCTAGGGGTTGTAATGAGGATTATCCTCTCAGGGGGGAATATTTTCTCTGCCTGCTTCCCGATAGTTTAGTGAGGGGCTGAGATCCTTTGCCTCCATACCACAAATGACTCATTTCAAATAACTGACCCAGTGACTTACTGAGTCAGGGCAGCCTTTGGGAATTCCTGGATCACCCCTCTCATTCGTTGTCCACTCCAAACACTGCCCCCCACACCATTGGTCACACAAAGTTTCCCCCATTTGAGCCTCGATAAAGCTTAAAATCTTTAAAGGGATTAATTTTAGATGCTCGATATCTGTTGTGTGTTGTACCAGCTACCTTTCTAAGCCAAGCCATGGGATGTGGGAAACTGGAAAAGAGGTTGAATTGAACTGGGTTGACATGAGATCACATTATTTGGAAAGAATCCAGAGTGAAATCAGCAGCCTTGGACTGAGAAAGCCCAAGTCTGAGCATCGACTCTTCCCTTTATCAGCCGGTGACTTAACCTCGGGGAGTTTCGGTCATCTCAGCCACGAAACGAGGGTAATAAGACCTTTCCTGTAGTTTGTTATGAATAGTAGGTGAAAGAAAGCATCGAGACCCTTTACTGGGGTGCCTGCCTCATGGTGGGACTCAATGACCCATCAACCTCTAAGCTACCTAAGAACAGGGACATAGCTGTCTTGGGCACCAGCAGATACTCAGCTGTCAGTGCCTGACATATCCCAGTCTCTGACATATGTACCATGCTCCGTAAATAAGCATTCCATGAATGCATGAAGGACTGTTATTATTTTCCCTTCTCATCACAGGCATTTAGGAGTGTTTCAAGAATCTCATGAGCTAATAGGTGGAAGCACACAGACCATTTGACAATTTCAAATGCAAGCTGGGGTAATTGGTTTATGCAGACTGCAGTGGAGCCAGAGTATTGCTCACTCTGGCAGACTGGGATTTTTTGCTGAAATATTGGGGCCTGATGGTTTCTGACTAGTAGTAATTAATCCTGTTCCTCCTAAACAAAGAAATGTCAAATCTAAACCAAATGTGAGCAGGAGTGTGAAGAGAAAGGCTGGAAGATCTGGGGCTGAATCATGGAATTCCAGGATTATAAATGCAGCAGGTCATGGACTCTTTTATAAAGACAATATTCAATTCTTCCACTGGGCTGCTTCCCAGAAAAGGAGCAATCTGGCACAGTTAAAAAAAAAGGGGGGGGAGGCCATTCTAGTTTAACTTTAACTTTAAAATAAAAAATTCATTCTTAGTTCGCATTCACAGTATGAATTCTACACATGCAAATAAGCAGTGGTGAAAAAAAAAACTCTCATGAAATAGCTATCAGTGAAGTCTAAATAAACCAGTATCTGGGAAGCAATCGTCATGAAAAATAAATGACCTCGAATGACTACTCTCAAGCTAACAAAGTGTGATTACAGAGATGAGTCTTTAGGATGAGTAAGGCTTTCAAATCATGACAAATAAAGTAGCTAGTGTGGCTGCTGCACCCTGGAAATGCCAAAAGGACAGGTGCCTTTGTGCTTTAGATATGTCCATATCAGTCACCAAGTGGCTTTTACGTGGACCTTTGGAGGTAAAAATAGTGTGCAGATAAGACCAAGTCCCACAGTTGGATGATAACACATTGAGAAACATGAATATTTGAAGTGAGGATGAAATGTGAATTAATGGTGTGTGTATTTTATGTAGCAAACTAATTGCCAGGAAGACAAGTAAAAGAGTCTATATTTTATGCACTATTATTTAAAAGAAATATAATTTTATTTCTCTTAAGTACATGTAGTCACTAAAATTCTTATTTATTCCTCTTCTTTCCATTTCATACGAAGTGGTTAGTTTAATATCTATTGGCAGGTTTTAAGGGACCTGCTTTAATGAACATTTGAGCATGATTTGTGTTGGTCACATCTATGGTTGTTATGTAAATAGTGACTGATACCCTTGGAGCTATCTAAAAAGTGCTTGTTCTTTTTATTCAGTCACTATGTGACTACTATGTGTTGAGCAAAATTTATACATTCTTGGTTCTGTCATAGTTAATCATCACTACTTCATCACTACCACCCTCACCACCACCACCATTATCATCACCACAACCATTATCACCACCATCAACGTCATCACCACCACCATCACCACAACCATTATCACCACCATGAATGTCATCACCACCACCACCACCATCACCACAACCATTATCACCATCAATGTCATCACCACCACCATCATCCCGATTCCCATCGTCACCACCACCATCACCACTACCACAACCAACATGACTGCCTTGCACACTGCCACCACCACCATCATCACCACCAACACCACCACTAGCACCATCTGTAATCACCACTAGTATTACCATTGCTGTCACCACAATCACCGTTTTCTTCAACATTATAGCTAATAGTACTTACCACATGTCAAACCTAATGTCATTTAACAGTCACCACAACCCTATGAAAAGTTAATTCCTATTTTACAGAAAAGGAACTGAGGCATAGGAAGGTTAAGTGACTAGTCCAAAGTCACATCTTCATTTTAATTTGCAGATCTTTCCTGTCATTATGAGATATAAGGATAGAAAATTGTGATTCCTTCTTGATTCTTGATCTAGCAAAAATGCAAAATCAATGGAGTCCTAATTAATCAGTAGTCACTGAATTTTATTATAATCAGTTTTTTTTAAGGAGGAAGATCTCCTCTGAAAGCTTTTGTTGGATTTGGGGAGGTGGAAAGGGGGTTGCTAAGGTAGAGGATGGAAAATGTTGATTCTCACAGCTCCCTGAAAAATCAGAATCCTAGAATAAGGCAACTTTAAAGGTGTAGACTCAGACTTTGATTACTCACTAGACAATTTTAGATTTGCAAAGAACTATGCCTTGATTTCCTATGGTATCATTGTGAGATAGCTATTTAGTATGACTAGAAATGAACACCATTCTCTGTTTATAGCACCTGAGAGTTTATTTGGTGACTATACTACTCACAAGACACTTCTTAGATTATTGGCCCAACTTACAAGTTCTAGTTCCTTCTCTGAATATTGCCTCCAGTTCCTGAAAAGTAGCTCCTGGCAGCCATAATTTTACTATGTGACCCCCCACCTCCTATGTCCATGACTGACTGGACCTAGTGGTAGACACCCAAACCAAGCCTGGCCAGAGTCTTTGTGCTTGAAATCTGGTATTACAGTGTGGCTGAACATATAAGATGAAAACTTGGAAGCTGTGGGATATCAATATACCTCCTCCATGTGTATAGAAAAGCAGAGAAAGAAGAATAAGACGGAAGTTCTGAGTAAAGCAGAAAATACTTCTTGAGCTTGAGACAGGGAACTGCCAGGTACTGCTTTGGGTACTGCCTTGGGCATTGCTTTGGGCATTGCTGCAGCATTGCCTAACTGAGTCAGGAAGTCTTCAAAGTTTCAGATTACCCTGATCAAAATAGGATCAAGGCAGGGCAGGTTCCAACCAGTTAGAACCAAATGGTGAAACACCACCCCTGCCATGAATATTCCTCCCGTTGTTTAACCTATAATTAACCTGTTGGTTAAATAGAAAGGAAACAGGAATCAGGGAGCCGGTTCTCTTCTTCAGGGAGAACTTGCATAGATGTAAATCCACCATGATGTGAAGGAAAATAAAAGTCTTCTAATCATCACACAGGAATTTAATGGATACCTTCTGTATACATTACATGGACTAAGCACAGAGGACAAGCCAAAGATGAACAGAACCTGCTCTCTCTCCTCAGAGATTATGGTCTAGATCAAAGTTGGGGAGATCAGTTGTCTTTATGAGTTCAAGAAATATTTTGTAAGCATCTCTATGTTCCAGACACCACTCTAAGTACTAGGAATACAACAGCACAAAAAGACAGACTAGTATTTTACTATCATTAAGGAAGAGGACAGAGGTCGCAGGGTAACTTTAATAAGGAAGACAGGGAGGGTAGGTCT
Source organism: Lemur catta (assembly GCF_020740605.2). Lineage (NCBI taxonomy): Eukaryota > Metazoa > Chordata > Mammalia > Primates > Lemuridae > Lemur > Lemur catta. Next base: position 84,940,250 of record NC_059134.1, on the reverse strand, counting down.
GTGGAGGTGACATCTGAGCCGAGCTTGCACAAAAAAGACACGGCAAATGTAAAAGCTTGAGACCAGAGTGGTGTATTTGAGGAACTGAAAAGGCCAATGTGGATGGAGAAGAGTGAATAAGAAAGCAAATAGTAGGAAACGAGACTGAAGAGGAGGGTAGGGCCCAGCTCTCATGCACCCTTGCAGGCCATGGTAAGGAGTTTGGATTTTATGCTGACTGCAATGGAATGACTTTAGCGGGTTTCCCCTAATTTTCCAGATCTGATTAATTAGTAGTGACTGTTCAGGTCACTGTGATGAGAAAGATTCTGAGGCCTTACTGCTCAGTGGATAATTCATGATGGATTAACAATGTACATCATGTCTGCAAGATGAGGTAACACTAATTAATAATTAATATTTGCCATCTCTGATCATGATGGAGGATTAAGTTGTATTAGTCAAAATCGTCTGTGTGATGCTGCAGTAACAGCATCAGCAGAAGCTCAGTAGTTTAACACAATGACCCAGGTGACTTCTTGCCACGCTAAGTCAGCTGTGGGGCTGGCAACTCTCGAAAACAAATTGTCTTCCACACTCTCTGACTCTCGAGGTTTAGATCTTACGGCACTTTTCATCTTAACACGATTGCTGCAGCAGAGAAAAAGAATAGACTTCCCTCTGAATGGAGATGAAAATTTAAAAAAAAGAGAGAGAGATAAAATAATAAAGGGTACCAGTGACTAAATGCTTTGGCTCAGAAATAATATTATACATTTCACTTCTTTTCCCAACCCACAGGCTAGAACGAGTCACGTGAACCCACCTAATTGTGTAAGGACTGAGGAAGGGTAATTCTCCCATTTGCCTAAGGGGAGAGAACAGCCCAGTGTGAGTAAGCAATAAAACTCTAGCACATAAACGGACCTTAAAAAGTCCAGTAATGCTCCTACACTAGATAAGGAGTAGTAAAGAATAAAGAAGTTCAAAGAATGGTGATATTGGCTCATGTAGTTCAGAAAGGCTCTATAGAGAAGGGGGTACTTGAGCCAGGTCTTGATGGATGAGTAGCATTTTCTTAGATGTTCACCCTCTAGCTCAGTCTTCCCCATCCCAAGCCCATTAAGCCCTCTCCTTTCTCTGGTTCAACCGCATCTACCATTCTGCAAGTCCCTTTAGCTGGCTTTTTAGACTTGTCATTTTGGATGCAATATTATATGATGTGGAAGTGCATTATTTATTTGCTGTGTAACTTAGGACAATGTACTCAACCGCTTTGAGCTTAAGTTCCTCATGTAATGCTTTATATAATTATCATGACAATTAAAGTATATAATCTAGTAATACATCTATTTAACTTACCACAGAGTTTGGAATATAGCAGCACACAAAAAAATAGTAATTATTGTTATTGATGACTCACCCTTCCTTTAAATTCTATCTTCCCTTGTTTTTATAGCTTTTGCTCTGGCCCATCTTTCATTCTACCTTTCAGATGAATATATGTTTCCGTATTTTTGGTCTAATTTTAGCGACCAATAATTTGACTCAACAATGTAGAGTGGCTTAAACACATGCAAATTTATTTTGGGGTCACCTAACATTCATAAAGTTTTCTGGGTCGATAGGATGGTGGAAGGGTTGGAAGATTCAGGCTGATGGAGACTCTGCAGTTTTCAATATGTGACTTCCAAATTTGCTGGGCTCATTTCCGTTCAGTTGGTGGAAAGAAGAAAAGCATGGAAGAGCCTGGTTTGTGAGGCGGGCCAGGCCTGGTTGTGGGACCATCACTTCCACTCACATTCACTGGAGAAAAAACAGTCACGAAGCCACACCTCACTGCAAGGGAAGCTGGGAAATGCAGTCTGGCTCTGAGTCCAGGGCAAGAGGAGACCGTGGAGTTGAGTAAGCTGTTGTCTTAGCTACACCCTCCACCCCCAGCTCCTCTGAGTCCCTTCTCCTGTCCCTCCTCCTAGTGTGGGGCTGCTCAAGTCCATTTCCTGGTCTCTGTCTGTTTCTTCACTTACTCCCTACGTCCCTCACAACCTACTTAGCCACAAATAGTGATGAGGAAGGGACACCTGGTTGACCCTCACTCAGTGAGCACGCCTCCACCTTCCAAGAGCTCCTGTTCACTCTCCTTCACACACATACACATGCACTCTACACACATGTGCACCACACAGCATACACATGCACATGCAATACACACACCACATGCACACACACACCACATACACCATACATACACACATACATGCACAACACAATACACACCACATATGTGCACATACACACACCACACACACACACATACATGCATACCACAATACATGCACCACATACATGCACACACCACAAATACACACACTACACACACACCATAATACACACATATGCACACACCACATACATGCACACATCACACACACATACACACCCTACACATACCACACACACACACATCACACATACACACACATACACACCACACACACACATACACACACCACATACATGCACATCACACAAACACCACACACATGCCATACACACACACACATACACACACACACGTGCGCACGCGTGCTCACAGAGCGGCTCTGACATCACCTTGGAGGAACACCCTGGTCCCGAGGGCAGTCTCCGCCATGTGCAAGGTGGACCTGTTCTGCCTGTGGTGGGACTGGACAGGAAGACTCCCCACACCCTGGGCGTGTGGGAAATGGGAGCCGAGAGGGGGTCTGGTCCCATCCTACATCCGGCCCACAGCACAAGTGTTGTGATGCTGGAAGGATGACAAAGCCACTATGTGGTGTCCTTCAGAGCAGGTCCTACCAGCCCCCCTTCTCCCCTTTTGGTAGCTGATGCCCCAAAGTCTGCCATTTGAGCTGTTACAGCCTCATCCGTCCCTTTTGCCTTTGGGTCAAAGAGTTCAGAAGCTCTTTCCTCACCAGTATGTTTGGCCCAGGGTGGTGGATGTGGGTGACAATATGAGAACTGAGCACTCAGGAAAACCCAGAGGAAGAACCCAGAAAGAACAATGTGGCCTCGGTCCCAGTGATACCTAAGTCTGACCTTCTCAGAAGCAGCCACTGTCCCCTTTTCTGGTCCAGATGAGGCTTTGCCAACCATGGTTGGCAATGTCCAAGTTGTCACTTGCCCGTGTCCATGGATGGAAAACTTCCTTTACTCTGGCCTAGCACTGGGGGTGGGGGTGACACCCAGCACAGAGGGCCATGTACCCCACAGACAGAGCAGCCACAGTGACATTTCCATTGCCTCATCCTGTGGAGAAGCAGCCCCACACCCCAGCGCTGCACTCGTCACCCGCCTCTGCTGGGTGATGCCTCCAGGATGCAGGGGACTGACGAGTCCACCAATTTCTCAGATATTTTTAATCTTTCTCAACTCGCATTCTTTCTATCGTCTTTTAACTTCTGTTTTTCTTCTGCCTTTTTCCCTTTCTCTTTTCCCCGTTCTCCCTTCCTCATTTCTCCATCTCTCCTCATTTTCCCTTTACTCCTGTCTCTTGACCTGGCCGTGCTCCCGCCAGCCACGTGCGCGGCTGTTCTCTTGGTTTATATTCACTCTCTCTTCCTCACCTTGGTCTTGCTGCTGCCTGCCCCCTCCTCAGCCTGGGGTTGTCCCTTTTTCTTCCCCCACCCACAGAGTGTCAGCTCCTGATGGCCTGATTCAGACTTTTGTGTGTTTCCATTCTCATCACAGGCAATCTGGAAACTCACTCTCGGAGCAGAGCGGATGCTCTGGGCACAGCCCTGGGGCACCTCTCTCTTCCCTCGGAAAGGAAAGCAGTGCGGGTTTCTCTGGTGCCTGGCTGCAGAGGGAGGGAGAGTGACAGGGGGCTATCTCCTCGGATGGGCCTGGAGGGCCCAGGAAATGCTTTGCTTTCTGGGGCGGAGTCTGGTGCTAAGCTTACAAGGTGGGTGGTTTCAGAGAGCCCCATCTCCATGGGGAGAGAAATAGAGGACAACAAAAGTGCCATTTATGTCATTGGACAGGCACTAGGAGAAGGGCTTTCTCAGAACATCTCACTTAATTCTGTGCTGGAGGAATAGCTACTATCACTTAAAGATAGAGAATCCGAGGATCAGAGAAGTTAAGTTGCTTGCCCACACTCACACAGCCACGAAGCAGTGGAGCCAGGGATGGGACCTGGTCTCACGCCAAAGCCCTGTGTGTTCCATTGCAATGAGGACCTCTAGGGACTGAGGAAACCAGCTAATTATAACGCCTTTTTGTGTCTTAACCATTGGAGAAAAATCTCTTACTGTCCAACACCTTAGCATTTGTTTCCCTCTTCCTGCCCTTCACTCATTTGCATGTCATTTCCTCCAGAAACGCTTTTGGTGTGTATGTCTGTACCTCCCCCGTCTGGCCCCATGCACATCTCTGCCCACATCTCAGTGATGTCACCAGCATCTTGGGCAAGCTGCAGAAAACCTCGCCCATACATGGACCTTCGGGATTCAAGTTGTCTGGAGTCAGAGCGGAAGCGTTCCTCCTCTGTGGGCTGCTTACAGGAACCTACGTTCAGGGCTTCTGTGTCTGCTTTAAGTTTAAAGAGACCCGAGCTCAGGAGAGGAGGAGGAGCTGGCCTGACTGTGGCCTTCGTGAAGGTCAGGCTAATATCTGCAGGTCAGATGAGGCTCAGCTGCATTTCTCCAGGGACAAAGCTCCCCCACAAAATGCCCAGCGCCCCTTCTCCTCACCAAACGCACACGCGGTTCCGCCTACAGCACCCCTGAAGATCTGCTCGCTTTTCTTGACAAGACGGTGCCTCTGCAATGTTGGAAACGACTTTGGCAAAAGGAAAAATTCACCTAGATCCCACTTTTTATTAAAAATTTTTATTAAAAGTTGTTATTTTTATTTTTGCATATTTCCTTATTTTTATTTTTGCATATTTCCTTTCAGTGTTTGATTTTTTTGTTTTTGATCACTGTTGCCATCATGGTATACATACCATTTTCTCTTTGACTTTCTTCCCTTAGTGTTATAGTCTATGTTGCTCATTTTTCAATGTAAATTCCAGAATTATTATTTTAAAATTATGTTCAGCATTCCATTGGCTGGATGTAACATAATTTGTTAATATTTTTTCCTGCTAGTGTACATTTAAGTTGCTTCCTTGGGTCACAATGATATAAAATACTGTAATGGAAAATTTTATGCATGTAGCCTTCTGCTTCTATTGAATTATTTCCTCAGAAAATTGGATCGGGAATAAGAATGGTTATGAACAGTTTGATCTCCATATGGGGTTAGTATTAAGAGTGGAGTCCCAATGACCAGGTTAAAACCCAGGTTTGATACTTCCTAGCTCTGTGACCTTGGACAAACTACTTACTCTCTTTAAGCCTTGCTCTCCTCAAATGAAAAACAAGGCTAATATAATACTTAACTCACAGGGTTGTAGTGAGGATTGAAGAAAATAGTGTATATTCAAAATATTTTAGTAAGTACTAATACTATTGCTGCTATGATTACTACTAACATGAATACTATTTTTCTATTCTTTTAGACTAAGGTGACTCAACGCCATGTGGCTGAAACCCAAAATGTTTCCTAGAGCCAAACACAGCCTGGTTTATAATAATCCAACAGGTTAAATGATTTTAGATCCAATTATTCTACTCATTCCTCTCATCCATCCTAGGTCAGAGACTTTAGTCAAAGCTCAATTCTTACCTCATCTCTTTTAAAGCTCTTTAAAGGCCTTTGTAGGTCCCTTACCCTCCTTTTTTTGTTTCGTTTTGTTTTGTTGAGACAGGGTCTCACTCTGTCACCCGGGCTAGAGTGCAGTGGCATCATCATAGCTCACCACAGCCTCAAACTCCTGGGCTCAAATGATTCTCTCGCCCCAACTTCCTGAGCAGCTGGGACTACAGGTGCACACCATTGCGCCTGGCTAATTTTTATATTTTTTTGTAGAGACGGGTGTCCCTCTTGCTCAGGCTGTCTAGCCCTCTTAATTTTGGAAACCACACTGCAGCTCTCACTAGGCATATTTAAAAACCCCCCATATCCTGTAGGAAATATATTAAAATAGGAGCAGGAGACTACCTAGAAACAGCAGATCAGTAGATGTGATATTAGGTTTTAACTAATTATTCATACTTTCATTTTTATTAAAAACGTATCAATTTTGATTTTGTGGTTTGAGTCAGAGTTTAGGGGTCCAATGGATAATGGCCTTCATCTCCCTTCCTGAGTTCAGAACCAAGTAAGAAATATACTCAGGAGTCAGATAGGTGGACGTCAAAATACCAGCTTCATTACTAGGAAAAGCTGAAAAAAAGAATATGGCTTAAATAAATGTGCAGCCACAGGAAACTTCCTAATACTGTCCCCTGAAATGAACTTGCAACAGCCCCCCCACCACCAAAAAACCCTTCCAGCTTCCCCTGCTGGCCGCAGAGTGGACAGCAGGCCAGAACGGACTCTCACTGCAGGCAGCACATGGGAAAGCGAGGGAGAGGGAGTTGCCGGGTGGAAAATATTCAGTTTTTCTTCAAACTTACCATCACAAAGGAGAATTCCTTCCTCCTTGTGTGGAAAGGACAGGGCAAGGGATGATCAGAGAAGCCAGGAGTGTTGGTAGCTGAAGTTTCTCAGCATGAAACTATCAGATCAGGGTCCTACAGTTTCTTTTGGGACCCAGTATTTGATCTTATGCTGACCTGCAGGATATGACAACAATAGGTTCATTCTCACCATTCTGACCTTCAGTGGTTTCTCACAGTCGTGGTGAGACCCACTCTTTTCTTCCTCCTCTCCTGGATTTCCTCATAACCCTCCTGACTAGTCCCTGTACCTGGGACCAGTGTTGACCTACTATTTAGCACCCCCAAGATAGGAATGTAGGGTCTGATATTTATGCTACTGAATCATGTTTTCATACTGCTCTCCTGTCAATTTATGATTCCACCCACCATTTAATAGGATTATTTCAGCTGCCAAAAAACCTCTAAAATATTACAGTTCAAATTGGCCCAAGCAACAAAGAAATTTATTATTTCACAGCACAAGAAGTAAGGAAAAAACATAGTGAGTTATCATCAACAACTCTATGATAGTAGACCCAGGTTGTTTCTATTTTTCTGCTGTCATCTGCCCCTTGGCTTCATCCTAAAACTGGTTTCCCTTGTGGTCCTGTGATAGATGTTGTAATTCCAGTCATCATATCCAGGAACCACAACAGCCAGAATAAGAAGGGGAACCATGCCACCTCTTTTTAAACTTTTTTAAATGAAGAAATCTTTTCTAAAATCCCCTTCACATGGTATTGGCCACTGCTAAACCAATCTCTAAGCAGGGAGATAGAGCTCCCATTATTTAGATCTATTCCTAGAGTTATAAAGACATAGGATGGAAACTCTAACAAAATCAGGGTTCTGACAAAATGAAAAGGAGAGAACAGATGTCGGGTAGGGAGCTAGACTTGTCTGTTGTGCATCAGCAAACATTTGTTTGAGTGGTTATGATCTTAAAGAGCCAGTCTCCTCCTATCTCTGTTTTCTCATCTTTGAACCTCAATTTCCTCATCTGCCTTCTGCACCTTGCAAGGCTGCTGTGATGAGCAAATGAGATAATGTGTGTAAACTAGGAAGTGCTGTGTAAACCTTGCATCTGATGAACATGAGCCTTCCCTACCACCACCGAGGTATAACTCACTCCAGATATGAGCCGTTGTTTGTAAAGTTGGGGTAGTTCTTGTAAGACTGGAAATTGAAAGCATCTTATCACTGGGATAAAAGTTCCACTTTGAGCTCCAAATATAATGAAAAATTCAAATAAAAAATTAAAGCATATTAGGTCAACAAACATGAAAAAATGCTCAACATCACCCATCATTAGGTAAATGCAAATCCAAACCACAGGGAGAAACCACCTCAAAATTATTAGGACACCTGCTATCAAAACAAACAAACAAACAAACAAACCAGAAAGCAACAAGTGTTAGCAACATTGTGGAGAAATCAGAACATTTGTGCACTGTTGGTGGGGATATAAAATGGAAAACAGTATGCCATTATGGAAAACAGTATGGCGATTTCTCAAAAAATTAAAAGTAGAACTACCATATGATCCAAAAATCCAGCTTCTGAGTATATATCCAAAAGGATTGAAAACAGAATACTGAAGAGATATTTGTATATCTGTGTTCATAGCAGCATTATTCACAATAACCGAGAGGTGGAAGCAACCCAAGTGTCCATCAGTGGATGAATGGATTAAAAAAATGTGGTAAAACAAAAGCAATAGACCTCTTGCTAGAGTAACCAGAAATAGAAAAGGAAGGACCCAAATAAGCTCAATTAGAAATGAAAAAGGAGATATTTCAACTGATACCACAGAAATACAAAATATCATTTCTGAATGCCATAAAAATCTCTGCACACATAAACTTGAAAACGTTGAGGAAATGGACAAATTCTTGGAAACACATAACCTCCCAAGCCTCAATCAGGAAGAAATAAATCTCCTGAATCAACCAATAATGAGCAAAAATATTGGAGCAGCAATAAAAATCTTCCAACAACAAAAAAGTCCTGGAACAGACAGTTTCAAAGCTGGATTTTATCAGACCTACAAAGAAGAATTGGTACCCATACTGCAGAAAGCATTTCATAACATTGAGAGGAAGGAATCCTACCCAACTCATTCTACGAAGCCAGTATCACCTTGATGATACCAAAGCCAGGAAAGGACACAACAGAAAAAGAAAACTATAGACTAGTATCCTTTATGAATATAGATGCAAAAATTCTCAATAAAATTCCAGCAGATTGAATTCAGTAGCACATCAAAAGAATAATGCGCCACAACCAAGTGGGCTTCATTCCAGGGATGCAAGGATAGTTCAACATACCTAAATTCATAACTGTGATTCACCACATAATCAGAAGCAAAAGCAAAGATCATGTGATCATCTCAATAGATGCAGAAAAAGCATTTGACAAAATTCAGCACCCTTTTATAAGAACTCTTAGCAAAATAGGCATAGATGGAACATATCACAAAATTTTAAAAGCCATATACGACAAACCTACAGCCAACATCATACTGAATGGGGAAAAGTTGAAAGCATTCCCACCTAGAACTAGAACAAAATAAGGATGCTCGATGTCAACACTTTTACTCAACATAGTGCTGGAAGTCCTAGCCAGAGCAATAAGGCAAGAGAAGGAAATCAAGTGTATCCAAATAAGGAAAGAGGAAGTCAAACTATCACTGTTTTTTGATGATATGATCTTATATTAGGAAACCCCAAAGATTCTGCCAAGAGAGTCCTGGAAATGATAAATGAATTCAGCAAATTCTCAGGTTACAAAATCAATGTATGCAAATCAGTAGCATTCCTATACACCAACAACAGTCAAGCTGAGAATCAAATCAAAGACTCAATACCTTTCACAATAGTGACAAAGAAAATAAAATACCTAGGAATATATTTAACCAAGGAGGTGAAAGATCTCTACAAGGAGAACTATGAATCACTGAGCAAGGAAATTGGAGAGAATGTAAACAAATGGGAAAACATATCATGCTCATGGATTGGCAGAATCAACATTGTTAAAATGTCTATACTACCCAAAGTGATTTACAGATTCAATGTAATCCCCATCAAAACACCAACATCATTTTTTGCAGATCTAGAAAAAATAATTCTACGTTTTGTATGAAACCAGAAAAGAACCTGAATACCCAAAGCAACCTTAAGCAAAAAGAACAAATGAGGAGGCATCACTTTATCAGGCTTCAAGCTCTAGTACAAGGATATTGTAATTAAAACAGCATAGTACAGGCACAAAAATAGAGGCATAGACCAATGGAACAGAACAGAGAACCCATATATAAAACCATCCACATATTGCCATCTGATCTTTGACAAAGCAGACAACAATATACACTGGGGAAAAAAAGCCCTATTCAATAAATGGTGCTGGGCAAATTGAATAGCCACTTGTAGAAGATTGAAACAGGATCCTTGTCTCTCACCTCTCACAAAAAATTAATTCAAGATGGATAACAGACTTAAACACAAGACATGAATCTATAAGAATTCTAGAAGAAAATGTTGGAAAAACTCTTCCAAGATATTAGCCTAGGCAAAGAATTTATGAAGAAGACCTTAATGGCAATCACAACAACAAAAATTAATAAATGGGACTTGATTAAATTAAAAAGTTTCTGCATAGTCAAGGAAACAATAAACAGAGTAAATAGATAACTTACAGAATGGGAGAAAATATTTGCATGCTATACATCTGATAAAGGGCTAATAACCAGAATCTACAAATAATTCAAGCAAATCAGCAAGAAAAAAATCAAACAACCCCCTTAAATATTGGGTAAAAGACTTGAACAGAAGCTTTTCCAAAGAAGATGGACTAAAGGCCAATAAACATATGAAAAAATGCTCAACACCTCTAATTGTCAGGGAAATAAAAATCAAAACCACAATGAGATATCACCTAACTCCAGTGAGAATGTCTTTTATCAAGAAGTCCCCAAACAACAGATGCTGGTGTGAAGGTGGAGAGAAGGGAACATTTGTACGCTGTTGTTGGGACTGCAAACTAGTACAATCTCTATGGAAAATAGTATGGAGACACCTCAAAGAACTAAAAGTAGACCTACAATTTGATCTAGCAATTCCACTGTTGGGTGTTTACCCAAAAGGGAAAAAATAATTTTACCAAAAAGACACATGCACTTGAACCTTTCTTGCAGCACAATTCACATTCTTAAAGATGTGGAATCAACCTAAGTGCTCATCAACACATGAATGGATTAATAAAATATGTTATATGTATACTATGGAATACTACTCAGCCATAACAAATGGTGAATTAATACCTTTTGTAACAAACTGGATGGAACTGGAGACCATTCTTCTAAGTGAAGTATTGCAAGAATGGAAAAACAAACACCATATATATTCACTATTAAATTGGAACTAAATGATCAGCACTTATGAGCATCTATGGAAGTATAACTCAAAAGAAATCAAGCAGGTGGGAGAGGGGAGAAGAGGATGGGTAAAATCACACCTAACAGAAACAATATATACTATCTGGGTGATGGGCACATTTATAACTTTGACTCAAATTGTGCAAAAGCAATCCATGTAACCAAAACATTTGTACCCCCGTAATATTCTGAAATTAAAAAAAAAAAAGAATAAATGTGGTATATACATACAATGGAATATTATCCAGCCTTAAAAGGGAAGGAAATTCTGACACATGCTTCAACATGGATGAACCTTGAGGACATTATGCTAAAGGAAATAAGTCAGTCACAAAAAAGACAAATACTGTATAATTCACTTACATGAGGTGTCTAGAGTAGTCAAGGTCATAGAAACAGAAAGTAGAATGTGGTTGCCAGGGGCTGGGGGTGGAGGAAATGGGAGTTGTTGTTTAATGCGTATAGAGTTAAAGTTTTGCAAGATGGAAAAGTTCTGGAGATTGATTTCACAACAATGTGAATACACTTAGCACTACTTAATTGTACATTTAAAAATAGTTATGATGGTAAATTTTATATTTCTTATCACAAAATTTTTTTAAAGTAAGGAAAATTAAAAATTAAAGTTTTATAGCATGCAGTGCCAGATAGTAAGTAGAGAAATAAGCATTCACACCCACCCCACAAACAGTGGCTTGCACTTTAAATGAGCTTATTTTTTGTGAATAGCAGTTTGGCAACGTCTCTCAAAATTAAAGGTATATAGGAGGGAGGAGAATTAGAGGACCATTATCAAAGAGGAATCTATGGGGCTTAAAAGAAGGGCCATCCTATAATAGCACCAGGCAGGAGCTTCAAAATAGTGATGGAGACAGTGTCCAGAGCTGCCCAGCATCTGCCCAGCAGGTACCATTTGTAGCCAACATTAGGAAGCCAGAAGTAAGTCATTCCTTGCCAGTTGAGTGAGCACTGAATCTTTCCAGTACAGAGGGCCTCTATTAGCTGTTCTCATGGCCATCGGTGGGGGCCTCTTACCTGTCACTTTTTGATCATCTTGGCAAAACTGCCGTCTATCTATGCCCTGAGATGTTGCTAAGCCCTCTCTTTGCCACCTATATTAGTTGGGATAGGCTAACTCACAAACAACCTCAACATTTTTGTCATTAACTTTAACTTCTTTCTCATACAAATTTCAATTCAGATGTTCTTGGTCAAGCAGTTTTCCTGGGCAGTTTTCCTCCATGCAGGGACTCAGGGATCCAGGTTTTTTCCATCTGGTGGCTTTGCCATGCCCTAAGGCCTCCCTCAAGTGTCTTCCATTGGAACTTCTGCATTCAGTCTGACAAAAATGGAGAGAAAGTGCACAGAAATTCCATGGGCCATTTTTCGGGCCAGGACTGGAAGTGGATCCATCATTACCACCCATATTCTACTGGCAAGAACCAGTCACATGGGAGTAGATGGATGCAAGAAGGCCAGGAAATATAGCCTTCTCATGTGACCAGGAAGAAAATGAGATAGTTGAACATATAATGTGTCTGCCATAATACCTTATATGAATGGACAACCCTCTTTGTGACAGCCTGAACACTTAAGCCAAACAGCTGAAACAGAGGGAATGCCTGGATAACTGAAGGAGCAGTGGTGACAAATGAAACATCCCCTTCCCTCACAGTTCATGCTTGATTGGGCTTATGGAAAATGATCTCAAGATGCTCCCACCACATCCCCAACTGCCACTTGTGTTTTATTCATTTTATAACCATAAAAAAAACGAAGATATCATTTCCACTTGGACAAAACCTCCTTTTCTCCTCTGCCACTTACCAGACTTTTATTACTGAGATAACATTTCCCAGCAGTTACAAAGATACTCAAACATACTGCAGTGGCTAGGGGAACTGAGAAAAAGATTTTTTGAACTTGCTTGGCCCTTTCCATAAAGGAATTCTCCCCCGGCCCACCCACTCAAATTCTACCCATCTACTGGGGGCACATCTCAAGACCTAGGAATCATTTCCTCACTATTCCAGCCTGCAGAGTTCTCTTCCTCTCTGCCCTGCTTAACACTCATTGTTTTTGTTAGCATCATTTGGGATTTGGTTATCATTGGTATTGAATTCCCCATCTTAATTCAACAAAGCAATAAGCGCCTCTGCATACCTTTTTCCAGACTAAGGGATTCAAAGATGATAAAAGGGAAACAGGCTCCCTGGAGTATGCAGTCCAGTGAGAGAACACATGGACATGTTGTAGAGCTGGATGTCTTAGTGGTAGAAGGCAGATGTAAAGCATCTAGGAGATTCAAGAGGGCAAAGAGTCCTTCTGAATGAGAGGGTGAGTTGGTGCCTTTGAATCTGGACTTTATAGGGTGGGTAAGACTTTAACAAATAGTGTCTGGGAAGAGCGTTTCAGGTGAAGATAAGAATGAGTAAAGGCACCAAGTTAGGAGTTGGGGGGGGCGAAGCAGAGAGAGCGGGTGATGCAACTTTCAGGACAGGCAAGTTATTCTGCATAGCTGGAGATAAAGTTGGAAAGGTAGGTGTATCAGCTGGGATCCTTTGAGCTGCTTAGACAAAAAGGAAATGTGTTTCACACACTGAAAGTCCAGAGGCAGCGGACTCTAGGAGCAGTGTGATCAGGTCTCCAGATCTGTTTCTTGGTTCTTCTCTCAGTTCCCCTCTGCCTTCATGGTGGCCATCCTCGTGGTTGCAAGAGAGCTTCCAGCTGCATCCAGGTCAAAGGATCCTTTTGAGAGGGAGAGAGAGTAAAAATGGTTTCTCTTCCCAAGAGGCCCTGAGAGAAACTCTCCTCAGATCCCATTGACACAACATAGCTTAGGACTGCCCACTCCTGAGCACATCACTGACTGGGGATCTACCCTGAATGGTATAAAGTGACTGTCTGAGCAAAGTGCAAGGTAAGGAGTCATCCATGATGGTGCCCGTGGTAGGCTGGGGCCAGAAGGTGGAAAGTCTTCAATTACAGACTGAAGAATCTGGATGTGAAATAAAAGGCACGGAGAACTGTTGATCTCTTTTCATCAGGGGAGTAAACAAAGCTGAGCTAGGGGCTACTTGCTTGGATGTCTTGATCAGAAACGACCACACAGAGGAGAGTGGATATGGAAGAGCCATGTGCCCACTCCCATCATGTCTTTTTCTCATCAAGAGGTGCATCATGCCAATGGGAATGGAAAGGAGGGTGTTGATAGAAGAAACACTCCAGACAGGACAGACAGGGTGATTGTGGAGGGGGAAAGGAAAATTAAAAATGGTTCCAAAGTTATGAATTTTGGTGACTTACACATGTAGTGCCATGAATAAAAATACAATCATCTAGAAGAATCAGTGAGGTGATTTTGAATCCATAAATCAGATACAAAACTAGTAGTAAAGATAATAATTATAAAGTGATACTGATAATGAAGGAATAATAATTAATAATAAAAATTAGGATATACTGAACACTTATATGTGTCAGTCACATAATAGATACTTAGTACATATTTTTTCTGAGTCATATATACATATATATCCATATGTATCTATCTATATAGATGGCTTTACATTTTCTCTTTTCAACAATTCTATTATTAACTGAGAGGTAAATGTCAGCAATCCTAGTTCACACAACTGGTATGTAGATAAGGTAGAATAAAACCCAGGCTGTCTGACTTAGGACCTTATTCTTTCATTCTTTATAACAATAGCTAACGTCTATGAAGCACCTACTTTGTCAGAGTACTTTATACACCTTCTCTTTAATCCTTAACAGTCACCCCTAGAACTGGACAGTATTATTTCTATTTGAGAGAAGAGGGCTCTGAGGCACAGAAAGGATAAGGAACTTGCCCAGAGTCACAAAGCTGGGAAGTGACAGAGGCAGTTTTCAGATTGCAGAAGGCATGGTCAAAAACTCGTACTTCCTCCATGATGCCATAAAAAAGAAAAATGCATCCTAGAACCACAGGGTCTGTATCCTCTGTCTCATCAATGAAATATTAAACTTCTGGCACTTGGGGACCAAGTCTTACACATCCTGGGTACACTGTTAGTAAGTACAGCACCTAGCACATAAACGCCTGGAACTGATAGAATTCCCAAGCCTCTGGGAATCTCTTCATACAGGGAAAAGCTTCATAGGAGGAAACTACAGTGGGAGCTTCCTGACCAACTGAAGCATGAAGCCTTGAGGAGGTAGAAGGGCGGGTTATTAAGGGAAAGCTCAGGGGCAACAGTCCTGAGTCTAAATTGTAGCCCTGCAATTCATTAGCTGGAGAGGCTGGAGCAATAGCTCAACCTCTTTGAGCTTTAACTTCCTCACCTGGAAAATGGGGGTAATACCAGCTGGACCTCGCTCTGTGGAGCTGTTGAATGTATAAGATGAAACAAGTAAAACATTCAGCTCATTGCTTAGCATATAGCAAATGCTTATTACATGGTAGCTACACTGCTGTTATTGTTGTTGCTGTGTGATGATTTCTACAAGGGAATATGGAAGACAAATAGTCCAAGCTCCAGGAAAGAGATTCTGCTGCTTATATTTCATGATATTCCTACTCCCTGAAGCTTCCACACACAGCAGCTGCCTTGGCCTCCAAGTTTCACGCAAGATTCTTCAAACCAGATTGACAAAGCCAGCTCTATGGAAAACAGTATGGAGATTCCTCAAAGAAACAAATGTAAACCTATCATTTGATCCAGCAATCCCACTGCTAAGTATCTAGCCACAGGAAAAGAAGTCATTTTATCAAAAAGATACCTGCACTCGAATGTTTGTCACAGCACAATTCATAATCACAAAGATGTGGAATCAACCTAAGTTCCCATCAATTCATGAGTGGATAAAGAAAATGTGATACACACACACGCACACCACGGAGCACTACTCAGCCATAAAAAGGAATGAAATAATGTCTTTTGCAGAAACTGGGATGGAAATGGAGACCATTGTCTTGAGTGAAGTATCTCAGGAATGGAAAAACAGACACCACATGTACTCACTAATAATTGGGAGCTAAATGATGGGCACAAAGAGATGTAAAGGACATTGGAAACCAAGAAGGAGGGAAAGGAGGAGGGGTGAGGGGTAATAAGTTACCTAACAGGTACAATGAATACCATTCTGGTGATGGGCACACTAAATGCCCCAACTTAAGCATTATACAAGGTATCCATGTAACAAAAACATTTGTACTCCCTTAATATTTTGAAATTTTAAAAAAAATCCAGCTGCTGTTCCTGGAACAAAGGAGGCAGGGAGAAAAGGAGGTGAGGAAGGCCCGCTCACCCAAGGAAGCTTCCCTAGGCCCTTCCCAGGTCCCCAGAAGCCCCCGCACTCCCCACTCCCCAGGCACTGGCCCCAGCCCTGCCTGAGGCCATGCTCTGCCCAGTCCTGTGGTTTGCATTGCTGAGAGTGAGTGGCAGCTGTTGGCCTCTGCTTCCGGCTGTTAATACCTTCACTCAGAATCAATGGAGCTGTGAGCTCAGTGCTGGCACTGGGGTGGCTGCTTCCCCCTCCAGAGGGGTGTGGAGTGGGAAGATGGGAAAAGCCCAGCAAGCTGTGAAGCCCTGGGTACCATAGCTCAGGGCACTGGCCACTCCAGAGTGGTGTCAGCTCTTCCAGACCAAGACAACCCAGCTCCCCAGCTGGCCCTGAGCCAGCATACTTGCTGGGGAGAAGCAGCTTCCCCTCAGCAGCCAGTGCTCCCAGAGGCTTCTAGAATCTGCCTGTGAGTCTACAAGTACTTAGTCATGGAACATTAGAGCTGGCAAAGCCCTCAATCCTACCATCCCATTTTATGAGTAAAGAAACTGAGGCCCAAAGGGATGAAGAGACTAGTCTAAAATGGCACCATGAGTCAGGGCAGGGCTGGGGCGGGACGCTTACTGCAAACAGCCTGGGGGTTTTCCATTACACAAAACCACAGAGCCGCCCCAGCACTCCTACCTAAAAAGGCTGGAGCCAGTGATCCAGCTGGGCCTGGGACCCCCATGAACAGAAGCCCCCTCTAAGTGCCACGTACCTTTGAAAGTGGACTTGCCAAAAGCAGACAATGGGCAGAAATGACGGCAAAGAAAAATGTACTTTGGCATGGACAGATGTCACCCTACAGCGTTAAATGGAAAAGAAACAGATTCTCAAGCAGCATTTACCCTGCGCTCCCATTTGGATAAGGAGCACACACACGCACAGAAAAAAGACTGGAAGGAAAAGAAAAACAGGTACTTCTGGGAAGCAGGATTACAAGTGGTTTTCATTTTTTTTCTTCTTTTGTCTTATGCATATTTTCCAGAGTTTCAGGTTTGAGAGTGTTTATTTCTGAAACAGCAAATTTAAAAGTTCACAAAATAAACAGGCAAGTGCCAGGGTCCCCAGCCACCCGCGCTCAGACAGGCCTGGCTTGCCGCAGCTCCCAGGGCAGGCTGCACCCATCGCACAAGGCGGGGGCGTTTTCCTTTCCTGTGAAGCCTCAGCAAGCTCAGACCTGTGGGCATGCAGCCACAGCTGCGGTTCTGCTGCAGTCTGGGAACAGCAGCTCCAGCTCAGGACACTCCTGGGTCTCCAGTGTGCACCAGGGAGGAAGGGCTGGGTGCCAAACCCCAGCCTCGCAGCCCACTCAGCTGAGAGTCTGTCTGGCAGTTGGGGGCAGAGGCCCAGCCTGAGGTCTGAGATGCAGGATGTGGGGGAAAAGGATAAGAAGCCCAAATGGCCTTCTTGAGGAGTCTCCCAGTCCCAGGCCACACCCTCCAGGAAAGCTCCTGACCCAGTTTTATCTTCCAGACACGCACCTCTCTTTCTGCTGCCAGTTGCCCAATATGACCCAAGACCCAGGAGTTAGCCCACCTTTCAGGTAGTCCCATGAGGGCTACCTGTCATGTGGGAGCCTCCCAACCTTCTTCTTGCTGACTACAGGCTAGAGATTGGTGGATCTTGTCACCAGTGCCACACGGCTGGGTCAATGATGGAATCATTGCCCCATGACACATACCAAGTCAGAACTATGGCACCTGCCCTGGTTGAGATCTGCTGTTTCCTGGAAAAACACGTCCTAAATGTCAGCTGATTGACGCTGCTTCCCCAAAGGGCCTGAGTAGGGGAAATGCCATCATTACACATCGAAGGGGGCACCTCCATTAGGACAGCTTCCCCTGTCCTATAAGGGTGGGTCTTACAACCTCTTAACACAGTGGAGACAAAGGCAGAAGGAACTTGAGCAACTCCAAGGGCATCACAAGCCAATGGAAAGAGGAACTGAATCCTAGTCCTGCTCCCCACTAGTCTGTGCTCCTGGGCTGGCGATGGACCCCCTGAGCCTCAGTTTCCTCGTGCATGAGGCGAGCCTCAGCAGCACTGGCAGCATTAAACGAATCTAAGCCTCCACATCAGGGGTCAGCAAGCTACAGCCCTTGGGGATCTATAATAGCTTGCCGCTTGCTTTAGTGAGACTCGCAAGCTCAGAATGGTTTTTACATTTTTAAATGGTTGAAAAAAATCAAGAGAAGAGGAATATTTCACAACACATGATATACAATTTTATCTAATTCAAATTTCAGTGGCCATAAGAAAGTTTTATTGGAACACAGCCATGCCTATTTGTTTACACGTTGTTTCTGGCTGTTTTTGCACTACCAGAGCAGAGCCGAGTGGTTGCGACAGAGACCAGATGGCCCACAAGGACTAAAATATTTACTATCAGGCCCTTCACACAAAAAAGTTTGCCGACCCCATATCTGAACGGTCTGGCATGTAGCAGAATGTTAACAAGCATTACCCTGTCTACTTCTGGAAACCTTATCACCTTCTTTTTCTTTCCCATCTACCAGGTCCTTTCTGTCTTGTTTAAAAGAAAGAGTCTTGACAAAGAATATCACTGCTTTGGGAGGGGAGAAGAGGAGGGACATCCAGCCTCACTGTGATCATTAGGCTTGAAGTTGGAAGATCAGGTTGCAGAGATTAGGTCTTCATTCTGCCACCAACTGTTTGTGTGACCTGGAGAAAGTCACTTCACCTCTCTGAGCCTCAGTTTCCCTCACCTACAAAATGGGACGATGATAACAGCTAACGTTTGCATACCACTTGCTGCATGTTAGGCATTGTTCCAATCACTTACATCAGGAGCTTATTTAATCATAGCAGTTCTGCAAGGTGAGTACTATGGTCACCCCATTTATGGGCAAAGAAAGTTGAGGCCCAGAGAGATTAAGTGTGTGACCCCAGGTTTCATAGCTCATCAGAGGTGGGATTCAAACTCAGTCTGGCTTCATCACTTGGGTGATTGAACAGCTACATCATAGGAACCTACATACTTCATAGACCTACAGGGCGATTCAACTGAGATAAGGAATCTGAATACTTTTAATATTTTTAATTGATAAGTAAAGTTGTGTATATATATGGCAGACAAAATGAGGTTTTGATATTGTACACATTGCAGAATGGTTACACTGAGCTATTTGACATGTATTGCCTCACATATTTTTCATGCTGAGTACAATCAAAATCTACTCCTTTAGCAATTTTCAAAGATACAATGTATTGTTATTAACGATAGTAACCATGTTATAAAATAGATCTCTTGAAGGTATTCCTCCTGTCTAACTGAAACTTTGTGCCTTTTGACCAACATCCCCCCAACTCTCCCAATCCCCAGTCTCCAGTAACCATCATTTAATTCTGTTTCCGCGAGTTCAACTTTTTTAGATTCCACATGTGAGTGAGATCATGCAGTATTTGTCTTTCTGTGCCTGCTTTATTTCACTTAACATAATGTCCTCCGGGTTCATCCATGTTGTAGTAAATGACAAGATTTCCTTCTTGTTTGAGCCTGACTAGTACCCATTTGTACATATACCACATTTTCTTTGTCCATGCATCCGTTGATGGACACTTAGATTGATTCCAAATCTTGGCTATTGTGAATAGTGCTGCAATGAACATGGGAGTACAGATGTCTCTTCCATGTACCGATTTCATGTCTTTTAGCTCTATACCCAGGAGTGGGATTGCGGAACCATACGGCGATTCTATTTTTAATCTTTTGAGGAACCTCCACACTGTTTTTCAGGGATCTGAATACTTTTTAGTGACCTGTCAAGGTCTATAGCTATGTAAACCCTTCACCTTGAAAGAAGAAAGGATCAAGTTTCCATATCTCTCACTAATGGTGGCATTTCAGGCAGTGTGGCAACACCAGCATGGAGAAGAGACATTTTGGGGGCAACAGCAAGTCCTGCTTGGGTGGTTTCTATTTCCTCACTCTCTCTGGGTAAGAGAGAAAATAATCTATCCTACTTCCAAAGACAAAGCAGCGTCTTATTAAGACCTGTTCTTGGTCAATCCTTGATTGATAAACAGGAGTCACTTCTCTCCCCATGTGGTCAGGAACCTGGTGGCAACTTCCGACCTTGGCTTTGTGTCTCCTCCCAGCCACTGCTCCCACCCTGTCTTGGCAAGACAGCTGACAGACAGCCCCTGCTCCTCAGCCCTGGGTGCTGGTCTTGGCTCTGCTGGCCTGAGCTTTAACCGGAGCCAAATGCTTCTGGTGGTTTCATTTGAGAAGTCCTGAGACTGTGGCTGAGTCCAGCCAGGCCCCAGCACATGTCTTCTTGGAAGAAACCTGAAACGGTTTGCTCACTCTATCCTGTCCTTCCCACGCTCCTGTCACCCTCGCCCTCCTCCTCTGTGTCCTCTCAGGCTGGCTGAGGCACACCCTGTCTCCCAAGATCCTTCCTGGCCCTCCCTCCAGCCCGGTCCCCCTCTCCTGTCCCCCGCCCCTCACTCCGACATTAGCATGTGGACAACAATTGAGTGCTAAGGGTAGGGGCAGGCTCTGTCTTGCCTTTGTGTCTAGTTAATCCGTGTGAGGATGTCTTGCCCATGCTCTGGGCTCCTGCGTGGCTGGGAGGGTGCGGAGCTGGCACTACAGACACAACAGGCATGGCAGAGGATTAACAGTTCAGACTCTGAGGTTGAAATTCCCCTATCACGTCCTAACTGTGGGACTTTGTACAAGTTACTTAACTCCTCTGAGCCTCTGTTTTCTCATGAGCAAACTAGAGGTGGCACCTACCTCACAGGGTTGTTGTGAGGATTCAATGACATAACACATGCAGAAAGCCTATAATAGTGCCTGGTGTGTATTAAGTGCTCAACAAACACGAGCTGTTATTATGTCTCTCCCTCTCTACAGTTGCCTCAGCTTAAGCTACGAGTGTGACATATATGACATATGGTGCTTCTATAACAGTCTGCACCAGGATGTGCCCTTGATTCACCCAAGGTACTGAGGGCCTACTAAGTGCCAGGCACTGGGAGAACGCAAGGATCTCACAGTCAAGGGGAGGGAGGCAAAAGACACGTAAACAAACGTGTACCCTAGAGCCAGGGGTCAAGTGCTCTGAGACCCCTGGGTCACGGGAAGGGACTCTCCAACTGTGGAGAGGATGGCATGGTGTAGCAAGCAGGGAGCAGGGAAGACCTGCCAAAGGGGATAAACATGAACTGAGTCCTGAGTCATGTGTAGACCTCCGAGGCAGACAGGAGCAGGAAGGGCATTCCAGGCAGCAGGAACAGCGGTGGAAAAGCACAGAAGAGCATGTGTACCCTGTCCACGCAGCCCCCGTCTTAAGCCTCCATAAAGTCCCAGCTTGGTGCCCTAGCTCTGGTCCATGGGGGAAGCATGAAAGTGCCATTTAGCATCTAATGTTAGACCATGGCTTCCCAGGACTGGGCGGCAGGCGGGAAACCCTGCAAATGCCGTGGCTGGGAGGAAATGAAGGAAAAGTGGAAGCTCTGGGGGACAAGGCCAGGGTCGCTCCCTCCCAAAGGTGTTGAGAGCAACCCACCCTGAGCCAAGCCAATGTGCTGCTGGCAGCCAAGGAGGCCCTGCAGGAGTCAAGAGCCAGAAGAGACCATAATATGGCCAACCTTCCCAGTCCCCACACAGAGGGACAGGAGCCAGCTGGTCCTGACTGGGAGAAGAGAGAACTATTCCAGGGAGGTGTTGTCCTAGCAGGCCAAAACCAGGACTCCTTCCTCAAGCTCCTGCCTGTGGGGAAAACCACCACCACTTCCCCTTGCAAGAACTGGGTGAGAACAGAGCAGTGACTACTAACTGATCAGACCTCCTGGTTCAGAACATGTGAAGCTGCTCCAATGCCTGGGACGGTGGCACTTCCTGCTCTCTGGTGCCCCCTCTCACAGGAGTGAGGCTTGCGGGTGCTGTGGGTGCAGAACGTGGCCTGAGAGAGGAGAAAGCACTGGACTGAGAAGCAGAACCTATTCCAGTATTTGTCCTTGACCAGCAGTGTGAATTGTACAAGTTTTAACTTTCTTTGGGCTTTTATTTCCTTATCCATACAACGGGACCACCAGCTTGCTTTCCCTTACAGTTGGCCTGGAGGAATGAATTGATGTGAAAAAAAAAAAAAAAAAACATCAAAATGTTTTAACTGGAAACGATTGTGTTATCTGGGTTCTTCACTAAATGTGAATTTTCTGGGGGCAGGAGCTCATTTGTTGTGTTCACTGTTGCATGCTGGCACCAAGCACATCTCCCTAGCATGTTTGGAGGTGGTTCTGCTCGAAATGGATGTGGGAGGAGATGATTTGCAGGCCTTATTGGGTCCCTCTTACCTGTTCCAGCTTTGTGATCACCTACAATGTTGGAGAGAGTCTTGGGCCAGAGCTACAAAAGGAACCACTGGAGCAACAACAAAGTGCTGAGGAATCCGGTGCTCACTGCATCCATCTATCCTGACCCCTGGGACAAAGAGTTATAATTGCCTCCCTAGAAGCCATTTGCCTTCTTCCTGATTAACAGAAATTCAATTTAGTATGAGTTGCCAAAGTTTAGAGCCAAAGCCTACATTTCCCCCAACCTTTTGCATCCAGAGTAGCCGTGGGACATAGTTGTAGCCAAAAAAGATAAGACATTGGATTGAGATTCTGGAAAATCTCTGACAGATTCATCAGCATTTGGCCATTTGTTCTTCTTCTTGTTCCTGCCTGGAATGTAGAATTGATACCTGGAACTGAAGGAGCCATTTTGTAACCATGTGGACAAGAAGCATACACTAAGAATGACTGAGCAAAGGCTCTGACAGCATCTTTGAGCTGCCATATAACCTGGGACCACCTACTTCCAGAAATATAAAATTCCAAGTTGTTAAAGTTACTGGATTTTTTTTTTTCAGGAGAGTTAGAGTTGGGGTGGAGTCTGCTATTTGTAGACAAGCACAATTATAACCAATACACCGTTTCCTCCAAAGACTAGGACAATGCCTCCTTGGGCACCCTCTACACCTCCACCAAAGGACTTACCACACTGCCTCATAAGAGCCAGTTACTTGTACATACTCCCCACCGGACTGCAAGCTCGTCCACGGGACTATACATTCTGTGTGATTGCTGTTGTATGCCCCAGAGCACCACAGTGTCTGGCAAACATCAGCTGTTCTACGTGCTCTTCCTGAATCTGAATGAAAGAACACTTTGAGTTCTGATTCTGGCAGATGTGGGTAACCTGCCTTGGACCTAGGAACCATAATATAGCTAATTTTGAAGCCTCTGTTGATATATCTATTAATATATCAAAAAGTCAGCTTTTAAAACGGTTTGCCTAAAATGTCCAAAGCCATGGTGCACAAGCTCTGTAAATAATTCTCCCAGCCTCCCACAGAACTGCTGCCTTTTCCCAGCCACTCACAGCCCATCATGGCTGCCCTTAATGTGCCACTACCTGACCCAGAAGGAAACTCGCACAACTCCCCTGGCAGATTCTGACGCCAACTGTGCTGAGAAACAGAACATCCCACAGCATATGGACAGCTTGATTGATTATATATAAATGTGTACATGGAAACATTCATGGATGTATTCATCAGTTTGTTTTCCTATCTTAAACATCCAGTCATTTCTGGACTTGTAAAACCACTTTCTCCATGCCTCCCGGCAGGTTCTAACTCTCTCTTCCTCCTCTTTCCTGTATCATTCTCCTCAAACCTGCTCTTTTTTCTATGTCCCCAAATCATTCACACTTTTTCTCTCTCCAATTTGGATCTAGATTCGTCACTGGCTTTCCTTTTGAAAACATGGAGAAGTCCATGTATTACTAACGAGAGTGCCAAGTCCATGTATCTCCATCATACTTGGAGTGCATTTGCTCAAGGTGTTTGCTGACAGTCACTTGGACAAAATCACAGCTGTTAACAGCAGGACTCCCTGCTGAAGCCCTCTCAGTTTCTTCTGCTCACATCAAGATGACACTCTCCAGCCTCCCCTAAAATCAGGTCGGGCCAGGTGACCTGAGATCCTTATGCTCTGTTCTCCTCAGCTAGCTCAGTGGGAGGACTCCAAGAACTTAGGGGAGGATGGAGCCACAAGATGGAAGGACTTTGGGCCTCTTGAGTGGCTGCACGAAGCACAGATCTGCAGACCTACACTAGGCTATTACAGGAGCAAAAAAATATAAAGTTTATTATATCAAACCAGTGCTTGGAAATTTATTTGTTAGAGCAGCTAGCATTATTTCCAGATTACTCTTTATTTATCCATGGCACTGTCTTAGTGTCTCTGTTCTAAAATGTTGTCACAGTTTGCTTTGTATTAGAGCTACTTGCATTCATGACTACATTGAAAGTGAGTGTTTAGATCAGTGGCTATTAACCCTGGCTGAGCTGGGGAGCTTTAAAAACCTCCCAATGCTTAAGCCTCAACCCTAGAGGTTCTGATATAACTCATCAGTGGTGGGACCCAACTTTTGCTATTCTTAAAGAACTCTCCAGCTGATTCTAAAAGGTAGCCAGAGTGAGGAACCACTATTTTAGAGCAGGAGTTCAAAAACTTGCATGTGCATCAGAACATTTGAGGGCTTGTTAAAACAGATTTCTGGGCTCCACCCACAGAGTTGCTGATTCTGAGGTAGGCCTGGGGTGAAGCCTGAGAATTTTAATTTCTATTAAGTTCCCAGATGAGGCTGATGCTGGTAGTCTGGGGATCACACTTTGAAAATTATTGGTCTAGACCTTTATATCCCAATCAATAACAATAACAGTAGTTGGTGCCATACCTAGAAAACACTATGCATTCAATAATCAAGTTACAGTTTAATTGAAAGTGAAGGCACATAGGCCTTTACACTTAATAAGGCACCTTTCCTTACATTGTTTTTCAACAGATTCAGATTGAGTTTGTTCAGTTGTGCAATCTAACCAAGACACGCTAAAGCAACAGGAAGAGAGGAGAATGATTGGGCAAGGAAGAATTTAATACTTGGGTTTGAGCTGGCATGTGGAAGCAAATATTTACTAAGAAACTTGCATGAAAGTGGTGCCATATAATCTTTACCTATTTTTATCTGTTAGCAAAGGGAGATTTCCAGAAAGAGAGAGGATTCCAGACACCTGTGACTGGGAGCGGTAGAACTCAATGAGATGAAGGCAGGAAGATCTTAGCAGAAGAAAATGTCACTGCCACTGCCCCCCACCCCCGCACACACTGGATTTATAGAAAAAGTAGAAGTATTGGCTTTGGTATCTCAAGGACATGCAAAGTCATGGTGAATGAAAGTAAGGAAGTCTGATAATCCAACCAGTATCTCCTTGGTGACTCTTTGCTCACCTGGAACTCCTATATGTCCCTAAAAGGAGAACACAGCCCCAATCAGAGCTCTAAATGGAGCACCTTCCATAGTATGCAATCTTTTTCCACTCAGATAGACCTCAGTAACACATAATTTTATATATATGTTATATTTATACACACGTATACATATATATACACACAGGTATATACACACAGACACACATATAATATAAATTATTTTTTGATAGCCAAAAAAGATAAGAAGGCATTGGATGGAGATTCTGGAAAACCGCTGACAGATTTATCTGGCATTTTGCCATGTATTCTTCTTGTTCCTGCTGGGAATGTAGAATTGATGCTACTAAAATTGATGGAACTGACAACTTTGCACTCAGCATTGCTACGACTACTTTATTTTACTCTTATTTACTTCACTTCTAATTCCAATAACTATTTTTATAAAATACTCCATACCTATAAAAGGCTATTAATGAAAATGTCCCACTTGTTTTGTGGTACTTAATTACAAAATACAGAAACTGATTCTGGCTATTAGCAAAAAGAGTAGGGGAAGGGGGGAATTTATTATATTAAAAGGCATTGACTGATTATCTCACAAAATTCTGCAAGGCCAATGAATCAGGATTAGAATCTAGACAGCCAAGGATGATATCCAAAATCATGCCCAGAATTGATCCCAACCGACACCTCTACTGCTAACACTGGGCCTTTGCACCGCTTCTACCTCCAATGTCAGGCACTGGATGTTGCTTCTATAATTGCAACACTGCTGCTTTGAGGAAGTAGATGAAGCTGCCCCTGCTGCCACCATCTTTGCTACAAGGATTCCTGTTTTCTTGCCTCACTAGCCCTCTCTGGCCAATGCCTGGTATAGGTGTATCTGATTGGTGAAGGCTTGGTCACACGTGAATGCTCTTGCTGCAAGGAAGCCTGGGAGGTGGTCTCTCCCTCCCACCAAGAGTCATAGGGTGGGAAATTCTCCAAACATAGCAAGGGGATTTAGATGCTGGGCAGTCATACAGAATGACAGATGTCCATTTTGCTAGTTTTAGGAAATTAAATATTATATAATTTTCATTTCCTTCGAACATTCTATTCTTTAAAAAATAATGAGTTTGCATGCTGGCTTGGAAAAAAAGTCTATGTTGCCTTGGCATGAAAAATGCTATCTAGATCTTGCAGAGCCCAGAAAAGTGGATTCTGTGGCTCTGCAAATTTTAATAAGGAACTAATATGTGGATGGTGGGTGGCTATAGAACCACTAGACCTTATCTAGACTAGCTATCTGGATTTTAGCTCATTGTGTGTTCATTTCTGGAGACTCACTCATTTTATCTTTAGAGTTTAGGCACAAAACAGATCCAAAGGATGATTGAAGAGTGTTGAAAGAGGGGCTATGTACAAAGGTGTAGACCTCCTCAATGGAAACAAAGAAGGGATAATGGAATACCCTGGGGTTAGCAGGGATAGGAAGCTGTTATGACCATTAGATCCAAAGTGACAAAGGGAAGAAGGAAACTCAGAAGTCCCCCATGGAGTGAGAAAATGCTGGTGATATCCTACACCACATACTCACAGTCCCCTGACTTTAGCACCACATGGCAGACAGTTCCATGCGGTTTGCCTGGGTCCCACATGGAGGGCAAAGAGAGACAACTCAAGGCATTGTTCCACTTTGCTGCTTGGGGCTTTCTCCAAAACTGCAGAAGGCCACTTAGCCAATACAGGTACAATGGAGAAATTCATGGAGTTGGTGTTTCCAGGAGTAACCTCAATGGATAGCAGGTAGAAGTTAGTGGATAAATGCCCCGAACTCCTCAGCCTCTGTGGAAATCATTCCGAGGCACACACTCACAGTTCCTCATAGGGTCCCCAAAGTGATTGCACCCCCATTTCCTACAATTCCCAGGTTATTAATAAACACTCTAACGGCTTTTCTTTCTTCTTCTGCTTCTTAGACTCAACTCCCAAATCAATTCCCAACACTAAAGTTCCTTTTCTCAGGTGCTGCTTTCAAGGGAATTCAAACTAAGACACAGAAAGACAACTTTTGGCAGAGGAACACAATCACGGCCAATCCACAGCTTGACATAGAAGGAATGAGAGGAACCAAGAGCCCTATTTATCTCCTCCCACCCTCTGATGTCCTGCCAGTGCCTCTCGGAAGCCAAAGGTGAGAAAACCCAGTTGATATGGTATGTAAAGACCAATCTCCCGGGGCCCAGAAAAAGATGAGGAGGGAAGAGAGTGGATTGGAAGGAGCAAAGAGCAACTATTCAACACAGTCCACCCCTTCTGTGTCTCAGCCTCCATACAATCCTTCAACTACTGTGTCATGTCAGGGTGATGAATTCAGTGACATTGTCAGCTAAAATCTAAAACTTCGGTCATCACTTGTGCTTTTCTTAGAAGACAGTAGGAGAAAACAGAGGCAAAGAAATAACTAACATGAAATATAGCATCAACAGACCCCACTTCTATACCTAGTCATAGGCCTAAGGAGATAACCATAGTTTCCTTCTTTTACCACCCACTCTATGCTTCCCAAGCCCTCTGCCAGCATCTTGGTTGGATGAAGTTCTTTACCTGTTGTGACCCAAACCATCACAGCCACAGGATTTGAGTCCTGGGAAGAGACTTCTATCTCTCTTCAGTTGGATGCTGGAGTTTTCCAATGATCAAGACCACAAAACAAAGAGTAGTAGGAGATGCCGCTGGTCCTTTATGTTTAGAATCCTCTAAGTTTGTAACATAGTACTTCTTGCTTCCATTGTGTAACAGCACCCCAATTTTCCTTACTAATATGGTGACTCTCTTCTCTATTGGTTCAGGGATTCAAGGGGCCCATAATGGCCAGCAGCAGGCTCAGCTTATAATTTATCAGAACCATGGCTATTGTCCCTAGTGAAAGCATTCTGTCCTGGGTGCTAGGACCTCCAAATTTATTGAGGACACAGGGGAGAGGGGCAACAATTTTCAAAGTATTTTATTTCTTGCAACAGTGGGTGTAGATATTTCTACCTCCAGCCCTGGTTTTCCAGACCTGTGCATTGTCTGGATGGAGGCGATGGTACCACATATTGGCTGTTAGCCACATACTGCAGACTATAGCGTAGCACCCTAGCCTCACAGGGTGTTGCCCGCCAGGTGGAGGCATACCTGAGGCTTCAGCAGGCTGTCTTACTGTTATCTCCAGGGTGATAGGTGGGCTCTAATGTGGCTTCCAGTGATCCCTGCTTCCCGAAGTTCCTGCTCTTGTGGATCCCACTGCCCTTGAATGTGGGCTGGACCTAGTGACTTGCTTCTACTGAATAGAATACAGCAAAAGTGATGAGATGTCACTTTCTGAGATTAGGTTACAGGAAGACTCTGGCTTCTGTCTTGCTTTGTCTCAGTCTCTTGCTTATTTACCCTGATAGAATCCAGCTGCTCTGTTGTGAGCTGCTCTCTGGGAGGTCCACATGGTAACAAACTGATATCTGCAGCCAACAGCCAGCAAGGATCTGAGGTCTGCCAACAACTGTATGAGTGCTCTTTGGAGTGGGTCCTCCCCTAGTCAAGTCTTGAGATGACTACAGCCCTGCCTGATATCTTGCTTGCAGCCTCGTGAGAGACCTTAAGTTAGGTTCCTGTCCTACAGAAACTGGGACATAATGTTTGTTTGTTTTTTTAAGATGCTAAGTTTGGAGTAATTTACTTTGCAACAATAGATAACTAATACATCCAGCCAGCTCCTTCTGAATGAGAGAGTATATGGAAACACTAGGGAATTCTGCAGTTATGAGCTCCATGCTACACTTTTTTTTGTTGTTACAAAATGAACTCCTTGCTTGGAGCCAATGTTGCGTGCAATACCATGGCAACAGACAAAGCTCTCTAAATAGTCCCAAAAGATGGTGCTGATAGAAGCATTGTGGGCAAGGAAGGCAAATTCTATAAAGGAAATAGATAGGTATCTTTTCCAACGAAGACAAAACCCTGCCTTCTCCATAACGGAGGGATCCAGTGGAATCATCCTGTTACCAGGTGGTTGGCTGGTCCCATAGGGAATGGGGCCACATTAGAGGCTTATACTGGCTTCTTTTTTTGGCAGAGAGGTCCTAGCAATGGTGATAGCCTGATCAGCTGTGGTCGGGGGCCATCTTTTTGTTGGACACAGGCATACAGACCATCCATCCTGCTGCCATGACCAGCCTGTACATGGGTAAGTGCAGAGCGATCTGAAAGAGAGACTGACATCTCTCAGACAGATCATCTTGTCCGTTGGATTATTTGGAGCTGTATCTGCACTTTGTGCCCATTCCCCGAGATCCATCCACAGACTTCTCCCCAGACCTCCTTGTCATTAATCTTCCAATTCTGCTCTTTCCATGGCCCTGAACTTCCACACATCCTCCCCACCTGGAGAATTTACCATCACCATTGTCTTTCAGGGCCACTCCTAAATAGGTCTGTAAGTAGTGGCCAGATCTTCTGATTGTTTCCAGGATGCCTTGTAGACCCACCCATACACTGGCCTGTCATTGTAATTTCTTCTTTAGTCATCAGAAACGTCCCATAAAGACACAGGTATGCCTTCCAGGAGAAGGAGTAAGAACCATGGGAGTCTGGGCCACTAGCTTATCCAGCTTGCTGTGCCTTTTGACCACAGAGGCCTTC
Organism: Lemur catta; assembly: GCF_020740605.2. Taxonomy (NCBI): domain Eukaryota; kingdom Metazoa; phylum Chordata; class Mammalia; order Primates; family Lemuridae; genus Lemur; species Lemur catta. The sequence goes on along the minus strand of NC_059134.1, from coordinate 84,910,001 downwards.
TGATTCTCTGCTGGGTTCTCAGCAGAGATATTCAAACCATTTGGTTTGTTCCTTTTTCTGTGAATGCTCTTTAGGGTCTTCAGAGGTAGCCAGCACACACCACAGTTTTTATAAGCATCATTATCACCAGAGTGACTAAAGACTCACAGCCCCAGTCCCAAAACTTGACACCCTCCACGTGCCTTCCAGTCCATCCCATGCCACAAGTGGTAATGCCTTAAGTAATCGTGAGGCTACTGCAAACCACAATAACCCTTCCCCATCCCACAGGAGAGTTATACACATTTGCGCTGACACACTTGTGCTTAGCCAATTGTCTTAAACTCATGTGCTTAGCAAATGTGCAAGAGCCCAATCCCAGAACCCATTTCAAGGGGTTGTTTCCTTAGGCCATTTCTGGTGCCATTTGCTAACAGTGTCCTGGCAGGGAACAAATGACACCTTGATAAAGGGGATTGAGAAAGTCTAATGAGGGCATCATTTACAAACCTGAGGCTGGGATAGTATTGACAAATATGGAAGACACTACATTCCTGGGTATGAGGGGGTGAGAGAATGGAGTGGTTCTCTGAACCTAGTGGACCCCTAGCTGTAGGGTCAGCCTGCTTTGATAGAGGAGCACAGCCACCGCCAATCTGAGGCCTGGCAGGAAGTGAGAAGGGCAATAAACACCTGATCTTACTCCCATCCCACCCTCCCTTGCCCACCACTGGCCAAACCCACCCAGGAGTAAGAGGGCGAGGGGGATTGGGGATGCGGTACACAAATGGCAGCATGCAGGGTCACAGAGTAGGTGGGCAGAGTGATGGGGGACCTGGAGGGGCAGACAGAGACCATTCAGCACACTCCTAATCCCACCACAGGTAAGAACAGAGTCAGCCTAAAGGGCAGGAGGCTCCATTTCTATTGCTGTCTCTGCTGGGGCTTCCGTTTCCTCACTTGTTAAAGAAGACATTGGATTAGAGCTTCTTGAGCTGTCTTAGTACTGGTGGGAGTGTGGTCCTAGGCAGGTGTGTGCCAAGTGTGAACAGAGACCATGACTTTTGCTTAAAGATTACAAATAAGTAGCTGGGATAGCCACACATCTTAATGGGAAAAACTTCATTATTTCCTTAAAAATCTATTGTGCAATAGAAAAAAATGTTCTCATGAATTATTGAAATAAAATAAACTTAGAGAGGTATATCTTAGGTATCGACCCCATTCCCTCCAAGAAATGAACAAATGTGTCACTCTCACCTGCCATTGGGTGGGCTTCGGTGGAAAAGCTTGAGAAGTGCTAGACAATCTCTAAGAGCACTTTCATAGCTGATATCCAGAGCTTCCTAGATTCAAGCTTCTCCTGGCCCCTGAGTTCCATTCCCTGAGAGCCTGAATTCATTTTGCAAATGGCCCTGAATGGAAAGGCTCAATTTGGGAAGGTATGAGCCTCCCTCAAAAATATGTCTGAGTTTGTGAGCCCACCACACCTCCCGCTCCACCCAGAAATACTCAAGGGGATGCAGCATTGCTCTTTCTAGCAGTGAGCTGCTTCCTGGAGGGCTACTGGCTTCCTGAGGGTCAAAGCTAGGTCAAGAGTCTGCAGGGTGATGTGCGGCAGTTCATGCCTGTAATCCTAGTACCCTGGGAGGCCGAGGTGGGAGGATCACTTGAGGTCAGGAGTGCAAGACCAGCCTGAGCAAGAATAAGACCCTTCTCTACCAAAAACAAAAAAATTCGCTGGGCATGGTGGCCTGCACCTATAGTCCCAGCTACTCAGGAGGCTGAGGCAGGAGGATCCCTTGAGCCCAGGAATTGGAGGTTGCAATGAGCTATGGTGATGCCACTGCACTCTAGCCCGAGCAACAGAGTGAGACTCTGTCTCCAAAAACAAACAAACAACAACAAAAAAAGAGTCTGCAGGTTAAGGGCAAGAAGACACCAGCAGCTGGGAGTGATGAGGAGAAGAGATAGGAACAGAGAAGAGCTCAACAGCTGGTCGGGGGTGGGGGGCAGGGACGTAGGAAGAACCATGGAGGTGGTGGAGTTTATCTTAGGATTTATAGCGAACTTCACTGTTGCTTCAATACAGCAAAAGGAAATGACCTAAATCCATCCAGTCTACCATTATTTATTGGCTCTGTGTCAGGCACTGCATGAAGAACTAACGAAAGCACCAGATTAAGATAAACGGGTCCCTGAACTTGCAGGCACTTACATGCTAGTGGGAAGAAAAATAAGACACAAGGAAGCAGATTGATTTAGCAATTCAGATACTGACGAGTCTATGAATAAAAGATGCTATGGGATAGACAGGGGTTGGTAAACCTTTCCTGTAAAGGCCAGATGGGAAGTACTTGCAACTTTGTGGGCTATACAGTCTCTGTTGCCACTTCTCATGCATGGCTCTCAACCCTGCCATTGTAGCAAAGTAGCCATAGACAATACATAAATAAATGGGTGTGGACAGGTTTGACCATGATTTGCCAATCCCTGGGACAGAACAAGCTGGCGGGGAGTGGGAGAATGCCAAACGTGGTGCCCTGAGGACCTGAATGATGAGAAGGGACCAGTCACCGGCTGCCGGGGAGGAGAAGAGCATCCCGGGTCGGATGATGAGCACTTGCAAAAGCCCTGGCGTAAAGGGGCTCAGAACGTTCCAGGGGCAGAAACAAGGCTGGTGAGTCTGGACTGTGTTAAACAAGAGTGAAAGAAGTATGAGGAGACGTCACTGAGGGAGGAGGCCACCAAGTCTGGATTTTTTCCAAAGTGTGACAGGAAGTCACTGGAAGGTTTTTAAACAGAATGATGATCAGAGAGGTCTGTTTCTTGTCTGAAAGAGAAGAAAAAAATAGCAATTTCTTTCTTTTCGTTTCTTTTTTTCTTTGTTTCTTCCTTCCTTCTTTTCTTTTCCTTCCTTTCTTTCTTTCTTTCATTCGTTCTTCACAGATGAACCTGGAGAAAATAGCAATTTCTTATTTACAGAGCACTTAGCCAGTGCTTTGCACCTAGTGTCTTCTTGTGTGTTGGTTGAGAAAGCATCATGCTTCCAAAGAGTTATCAAATCCTGGAATAGAAGGGACTACAGAAGCCTTCTAGCACAGGTAAGTAATACGAAACCCAGAGAGGTTAAATGCTTTGCAGCAAGTTGGCAGTAGAACCCCAAGGAGAGAGCATTTCAGCAGAGAAACTTGGCCTGATCACAAAGCATTCGTTGTGTGAGGTGCAGGACGATTCTGGATCTAGCACGGTGATGTCACAGCTATGTCAACACCGAGTCCTGCCCTACATGGATGCAATATGACAGTTCTAGGGAAAGACAAGCTGCACGACACACCTGAGCAGCAAAGATTTCCAGGTGCTGTGGGGCTGAGTGGTGGCCTTGAGTACACAGAGGAAGTCCTGGGCGTGAGGATCCTCCCAGCAGTTTCTGGCCGAAGACTCACGACCATGAGATTCCCCTGAAGGGGAGCCGGAGGTGCACAAGAGGAAAATGTCAGGCACCGAATGGAAACCACACGGGCGTGTTCATGAGCATATTTGACACACCCCCTCGAATGCTCAGAAATACTTGAGTGACGCATTGAGAAGAGCCGAGGTGTGGAAGAGCAGGTAACAGCTAGTAGGGCCAGTGAAACATGGTTTAAGCCTGTCGCACCCCATTTTTGCCATTCCGCCTGGTGTGCTCTCGGGGAAACACAAGTCCTGTGTTTCAAATTCATGTGAGAATACAGGGACCCATATCCCTGTCTATTCAGCCAATATATCTGGCACCACCTTGAGTATTTAGCTACTGCCTCTTCCAAAACATTGGCTATTCTTGGAGCTTGTGCAAATAGTATTAATGACTGCAGGTCTGTGGCAAAAGCAAGCCTTGGCAACCTAGCACACTGGTCTGGGCAGGGCAGTGACAGACAGAGGGGCCACACCTTTCGTGTGGAGTACATCTGGGAGGGCTATGCTCAGGGTCGTGGAGTCAAACCTCAAGAGATGAGGCTCCCCTCCACCCCCAAGCAGGGAAATGGGGTTTCAGCCGGTTAAGATTCTGCCACCGGGGATCTTACAGCTCTTATCCCTGGGCTAGGACCCCCAAAATCCTGCCCCTTGCACAGCAAAGCTGCCTATTTTTAGAAGAAAAAACTGCTATGAACTGTACTTTCCAATTTTAGGGCTCTTGCTCGGGCTTTATTTCTAGTGAGCAACTGGAAAAATATCTCTCATTCTGCATGTACATACTTGAAATCTAGCCAGTAGTTTTAGAGTCCACTCCCTGGAGAGAGTTAGCAAGAGAGAATTGGTTCCAAACAATGACAGGGCCATGGTTTTAGGAGAATGTCACCCTGCATTGTGCTGAGAGGATGTTAACTTCCACGGTGCCAAGCCCACTACCTTCAGCCACGGGGAAATTTGAATCGTGTTTTGTTTCTCTCAAAGATTCAATTATAGTCTTGGTGCTTTCTGCTAATGGAGATGATGAAACTTCAGGTCATAGAAATAAGAAAAGTTAAAGTTCCCAGCAAAGAGTGCTGGCCCTTTTCTGACTTTCTCCCAGTGGGTTCTATTTCTAGCAAGAACTATTAACATAGAGGAGGGGCTTGATGCTTTATTGTAAACAAAACCGGACATGAACTATGCTGAGTGGCCCTGAATTACTTTTACTGGATAGGCTCTAAGCCTGCATGGGGAAACAGTGAGAGAAAGACATGGAAACAAACATCAGTGGAAACACCAGGAGATGCGCCTTACAGTGAGACCGGGGATTCTAAAGCATTAAAGGGCGTCAGCTCCCTTGACCTAATATGACAGTCACGTACCTGGCATTATTCACGTACCTGGCACTGTTTTGACAGTGCTTCCACTCCTAGGAAATGGAAACTGTACTCTCTTCCAGGGGATGATTCGTCTCTCCAACTCCAGGTACATCACATGAAAACAGGCAATGCCTCTGGAGAGCCTAAGGCCTGGCTTTCCAAGCCAGAGCACATGTACCCCTGGGATTACACAGACTACGAGAGATAGGCAAAGCTTGGGAAAATAGGGCATGTGCTTCTGAAACATTAATTTTACTGGCAGACCGGTGGTTAAAAAATAACATTAAGGTATATAATATATAGGAGAGGCCCATTTGTGACCACTTAGTATGTGTTAAAAGTCTGTTTTCCAGTGGGAAAGTGTCCTACACTTTGAGTTCGGGTTCCACAAAGCAGAAGCCAGAATTCACTCTTCTATCTTCCCTTGTAGCTAGGCTATAGGCCGTGTCTTAGGCTGCACCATGCACACACAACCATGAAAGACTTCAACTTGGCTGAGCGCGATATAAGGAAGGGGCCTTGGGGGATCCCAGTTTGGGCAGCACTGTGGCAGAGGCACCGTTTGCCACATGTAGCCGTGGCAGAGCCTCTGGATCCAGTCCCCAGTGTGATAGGAGCAAGCAGCTCTGTCTGGAGCAGGCTGGGGGGGGGGTTGTGTCCAAGGCCAGTACCACTGGGTATTTGCTGGGCAGCCCTAAGGAGCTGATCTTGCTGTGTTTCCAGTATGTGGGGAGCTCAATGCCCTAGATTTCCTGGAAAATCCACAATTGCTTTTAAATTCTTCTTCTCCCTGAGCTAGCTAGAATGGGCTCTTGTTTTCAACCAAGAACTATAACTGATTCACATGATATATTATGGAATCAAATTCAAGATTCACATGAATCTTACAAATAAACAGGAAATGTCGATGAAATTTCACACTTGCATTGGGCACTTTAGGCTAAATCTTTTTAACACATTAACTTCCATGTAAGTTGTATTTAACTCACGCTAATTTTGAGCCCGGGGCCTCATGAAGCATATGTAACTCACGTTTCTTCAGCTTGGGAGCTGCAAGAACTATTTTTTAAGTTACATGAAACTCACACACAGAAAACAACAAAAAATAACAAATTTCTCATTAAATTAGAAAGGATCGTTTTGTTCTCAAAGTTTTCATTCTATTTTCATAATAAAACTCCATGGCCCTAGGGGTAAAAAATATTTTTTTTTCCTAGTGTGGCAGTCAATGTGTTAAATCTTTTTTGGAGAGTTGGGAGAGTTTTGGTGGAAACATTTGAAAATTCCTGGCCTAAGGTATAGGTGTGGAAAGAAGAAAATAAAGGAGAAATAGGAAGTAGGAGGACAGAAACAAAAGAAGAAGTTACAGAGAAAAAAACAAATAAGCAAAAGAAAAATTTGTGCCAATAACTGCCTGCCTTAGGAGGGCTGAGACACACACACTCCACGTGATCCTCTTGTCAGCCTTGTGACTGTCACCATTTTACAGATGTGGAAGTTGAGACTATGCAGAGAGACTATGGGACTTTCCTAAGAACCATAGATGGACGGCAGCAGAGGCCAGTGTTGAAGCAAAGCCATATCTCTATCAAATGCAATTCTTATCCCACTCTGTCACACACAATGGGGCAGGTACTCTGTTTTCTGGTCTTGTTTTCCTGAAACATTAAGGAAACAAGCCCAGAGAACAAGAACTGAAACACTTCTTTCCTGCCTCCCTATCCAATGGCATTTATTTACTAAACCTTGCCCCTACCCCACTGTCCAGGGCAGTCTAACAGAAGTGACTCCACTGTGCCTTGTGGCTTCAGGTATTAAAGTTCTCCTGCCCTGGACAGCAGGTGCTGGCTGTCTGCAGGAAGGTATAAACAGCCTTGGCCAGAGCAACCCACTCCCTCCTCCCCTGCCCATCCCTCTCATTGTGCAGTGGCACAGTGGCCTGAGTCTCACACACTGGGCTTTGTCTAGAGTGACACATGCCACAGGGGCCTGGAAATGTGAGCTGGGCTGCTGAGAAAACAGCATCTCCTTTTGGAAGCAGTGCACCACCACACAGCCTACGCTCATAGGCCAGCTTGAGGCAGGGCTGGGGGAAAGAGGGGAGACTCGGCCCTCCCCACCTGTGCCGAGAGCTTCTGGCCAGGGAGGCATCAGAGCCCAACCTATCTTACTCTGTTCAGACTGTTATAACAAAACACCAGACACTGCATGCTTATAAATGATGGAGATTTATCTTCCACGGTTCTGGAGGCCGGGAAGTCCAAGATCAAAGCACCGACAGATTTGGTGTCTGGTGAGAGCCACTTCCTGATTCATGGACAGCTGTCTTTTTGCTCTGTCCTCACATGGGTAAAGGGATGAGGGGTCTCTCTTAGGTCTCTTTCATAAGGACACTGATCCTATTCAGGATGGCTCCACCTTCATGACCTAATCACCAAAAGGCCTGACTTCCTAATACCATCACCTTGGGGGTTAGCATTTCAACATGTCAATTTCGGGGGACACAAACATTCAGACCAGAGCACCAGTTCTGTTTGTGGGTAGAAAGGAGAAGGCAGAAAGGGGATGGGGTGTGGGTGACAATCCAAAAGAATCCCAAACTTAATTGCTAATAATTATGAGTACCATTTATTGAGTACTTACTATATACCAGACTTTCTGTTGAGCACTTTACACGCTCATTCAGTCTTCACAGAAACCCTGAGACAAGTACTACTATTATCTCTATTTTTCAGATGAAGACCCTGAGGTTTAAGGCATTTGCCCAAAGTCACATGAGTGAAAAATGACAGAAGAGAAATTTGAGAACAGATGTTGAAGACCACAAAAGCCATATTCAATTGAGTACTCAGCCTTTCGGGTTCTAGTCTACTCACAAAACAAACAGGCCTTCAATAACAGGGTAGTAGAATGAATTTAAGATCTTTTAGCTGGACATGGTGGTGCGCACCTGTAGTCCCAGCTACTCAGGAAGCTGAGGCAGGAGGATCGCTTGAGTCCAGGAGTTCTGGGCTGTAGTGCGCTATGCCGATCGGGTGTCCCCACTAAGTCCCGCATCAATATGGTGACCTCCTGGGAGCGGGGGACCACCAGGTTGCCTAAGGAGGGGTGAACCGGCCCAGGTGGGAAATGGGGCAGGTCAAAACTCCCGTGCTGATCATAAAATCTTTTGTCTCTCCCCAGTTGTCCTAGGGTTGGGCATCCAAATGCAGGGGAGCTTCTCAGGGAGGCTACTGAAGAGTGAGCTGCAGTGTTTATTATTAATGAACGCCCGCTGAGAGCTCTGCCTGTCACTCCACACTTCCTGCAGGCTTACAAGGCTGTCAACAGACTAACCACATTCACACCAGACAAATACAAGAAACCTGACTGGTTGGATCTTCTTTATTCTACTGTGCTTAAGGCACCAAGCCAGCATGGGCCGGTACTGCGTCAGTGCTTATTTTCAAGGCTGGGTTATGGTGTCCCAAAGCCCCAACCCTTTATCACTCTGCTGAAGGAAGAGGGAGTATTTTTGGTCACTGTCCATGGGTTGCCCCTCCACACCCCACCACACCCCACTCCTGTTCCGAGGATTACATTTCTGACTTACAGGGGAGGAGCACAAATCGATACAGAGGAAATATCATGCACCCTTGTTTGTCAACAAAGAGTACCAATTCAGAACCACCTTCCTCAGGAGCCAGCCTCAGCCTCAGAAGAAGAAGTAGGAGAGGGGTTTTTCATATAACACATGCAAGTGGCCTAGTTCATAGGTCTCCAGCTAAATGTTATTCATGGAGGGGGACAGAAATCCAGACCACCAGGATTGCAAATATGCAGCCAAAGCAGACATTGCTAATCCATCACAGCACTCCTCTGGATCAGGATGTGGCCTCTCAAATGCTCCTCAGGAGAGTGCTTTAGGCAGCCATTACCAATCAACCAGAGTACACCAGGTAAAACCTATCTTTTGAAGTTAACCAGTCTTTGGGTTCCTTTTGGGCAGGAATCCTACCTTCTGAATATATTTGTTCCCCCTCAGCATAAGCTAACACAATAGCATCAGGATAGCCATCAATGTTTGTTGAATGCACACATGAATGAAATAATAAATATAGCTCTTCAGACAGATGTGACTAAGTCCTGTTCTACCGGGTACCACCTTCTCCCCAGGCAGTGCCCTGTCTTTGACTAAGATGCTGGAATATTCTGGGTGCCAAACTTGTGCTTTGCTCAAAGAGATCCTCTCTTGCTTATGACAGCTTTACAACGTTCTACTCTGATTCTAAAGCTGGGGAGCCTGTGTCCCTGTGTCTTACAGAGCTGTTAGTGAAATAATTTCCACCTGTGCCTTCCCTGCACCTTCAACCATAAGAGTCAGACAAGAATGCATTGAGCCTAAGCCAGAAGACCCACTGGAATGACAGATGCTGTGGTGGATTTTCTCAGCCTCTGATGACTAAGTCTTTGCCCAGGCCAACCTTCTCTCCTTGCCTTGTTCTTCCCTTGGGATGAGTTCTCTCCCTGGAGGCACCACATGCAAATAGTCTCCTAACAGACCTGTCCTATCAGTTCTTCAGAGTTTCCTCGGCATGACTGAATTCCAACAGTGGATACAGCTTAGGCCCAGCCCATGACCCTCTCTTTACCCCTGCATGAGGGAGACCATTTGTACTAGTTAGTTATTGCTACATAACAAACCACCTCAAAATTCAGTGACTTAAAACAACCACCATTCCTTATTACTTACCATCCTGTAGGCCAACCAGGTGATTCTGCTGCTCTGGGTTGGGCTTTGGCCAGTGTCAGCTGGACCTACTCATGTGCTTGTGGTCAACTTGTTAGGTGACTGGGGATAACTGTTCTAGGATGGCCTTGGCTGGATGACTCGGCTCTCTTTCACGTGCCTCTGACTTACCTCCCGCAGACTAGCCTGGGCATGGTGTCATGGTGAGAGCGAGGGTTAAAGAGGGCAAGCAGAAATGAGCAGTGCTTTTCAGGCTTCTGCTGGGGGTCAAAGTGTTATATGCTAAACTTAAAATGAGTGGGGGAGGGAACTACCAAAGGGGTGGCCCAGAATGCAAAACTGGGGCCGTTAATGCAGTCAACCTACCACACCATGGAGGAGAATGGAGCTTCGCCAGCAGGGAACTTCTGAAACAGAGCCTGGCTCTGACCCGGTCCCCCTCTCCTGATGGGGAAAGTTTCAAGTCAGTGACAATCATGCTTCAGATGAATGTCATGAGATCAAAGGCCTCAGTTTAATCTCTCTGGTAGTGGCTGGGCTTTGGCCTGGGTCAGTCTGCCAGGATTCCCTCATGAGTCTCAGCAGATAAGACAAGAACGAAGAACGTCCCTGGAGAGTCCAAGCTGCCTTTAAGGTCCTCAATCACTTCCCTCCTGTGTCTTGACAGTGCTTCCCTCATATCCGCTGTGACACAGACAGCAGCTTCCCCCATTCCCAGTCTCTTAGCTCTGGTACGAACTTGGCTAACTCTAGCTGGACATCCCTCCACTTGCTTGGATTTCCACAGCAGCTGTCATCACCTGGAGGTTCCGATGCTGTGGGTGTGAAGAGCAGGAGTGAGGATTCGTTTCTGGTGCTTCCAGAAGCTCATTTCCTGTTTGATTCCAGCTGCATCTCTTCAGCCAAAGCAAGTTCTCAACTCCACCTCAACAGGAGAAACATTTGGAAAACCCAGATGATTATGTCTTTCTAAATGTTTAATTCCCCTCGCTCTCACCACGGAATAATTTGGGTCCTATGGGAGATTTGATCATTCACACAGGGTGAGATTGATTGCCCCCCCACAGTCATTGTTTGTAGCAAGATTGCGAATTGGTGATCACCTTTGAGGGAGCATCTCAGTGGGAGAGATCTGAAAAAAGTAGGTCATTTGTGGGTTTTTCTTTTTTCTTTTCTTTTTCTTTTTTTTTTTTTTTTGGTGAGGTCCCTGCTTCAAGAATGAGCAGTGGGACTTTTTAAGTCTCCTGCTACTCGGGTGGTAGTAAGGTAGAAATGAGTAAAACAAGTTGGTAGAGGTTGAATTGCGTCCCTCCGGAATTCATATAGTGAAGTCCTACCATCAGTACCTCAGAATGTGAGCTCGTTTGCAAATAGGGTTTTTGCAAATGTAATTAGTTAAGCTGAGGTTAAATGATGAAGATGAGGTTATACTGAGGTGGGGCGGTTCCCTAGTCCAATATGATTGGTGTCCTTACAAGGGGAAATTTGGACATAGACACGCAGAGGAGAAGGCAGTGTGAACATGAAGTCAGGGCTCTGAAAGCCAAGGAGCAAAGCAGAAGCTAGGCCCAGGGCATAGGACAGATTCTCCCCCCACAGCCCTCGGAAGGAACCGACCTGCTGGGCACCTCGCTCACTCTCTGACTTCCAGCCTCCAGAACTGTGAGACAATAAATTTCTGTTGTTTAGGCCACTCAGTTTGTGTACTTTGTATGGCAGCCCTAGAAAACTAATACACAGGTCAAAGACAACCTGGCCTATGGTGCACAGATTGTTTCTAGGAGGTACAAAGAGTCAGGGAATTTTGAAACAGAAAGACAACTTGGAGACCAGATAGACAAGTTCTCTCCCTTGAGCCACAAACTCATTTTACAATGAAAGAAACCAAAGACCAGAGAATTTGCTGACAGTCACTGAGCCAGCTGGAGTCAGGGCTGAGATTTAACCGACTTTTGGCTATTATTTCCCCATGTCCGATTTCCATACACACTTCGTTTTAGTCATTTGCTTACATATCTATCTTTCCTAATGTACCATGATGGCTTGAGAGCAGGGACTATATGCCTGAAATTTAGCATGGGGCCTCACATATAGCAAGCCCTGAATAATATTTGTTAATATCAGTCAGCCGTGCTGGCTCACACCTATAATCTTTGCACTGTGGGAGGCCAAGACGGGAGGATCACTTGAGGCCAGGAGTTTGAGACCAGCCTGAGCAACATAGCGAGATCCTGTCTTTACAAAAAATTAAAAATTAAAAAAATTTTTTAAAAATTTTAGTATTTCTAGGGTCTACCCCAAGCAATCTCTTCATGCTGACCCAAGAAATGGTGCTTTTCCAAAAGCAACTTCTATAACAGAGAAAGAATAGAAAGCGAGGCTCTCCATGTGTTAGGCTGTGGACAGCAACTCCCAGCAGACTGCTGGTAATCAAGCCCTGTCCACAGTTAGCCTGGGCCAAGCAGCCTTCTTCTGCCGACAGTCTGGTGTTCCACGGGGAGTAAGCCACTGCGCACTGCCGGCCAGCCACTGTGAATTCTTGACCCTCTCCTTTAGCAGCTGCAGATTTATATCTCTTCCCCAGGTGAGGGTCTTATATGCTTCTTAAAGGCAGGGGCCTTCTAATTTATCTCCATGTCTTCCACACTGCCTGGGGCCCAGGGTTTGTCTCATATCATGGCAGTTGCCCAATGAATGTGTGTCGGCTTGGACAAACCTCCTGTGCAGTCGTCTAGCTGTTGAGCAAAAGGAGTGGAAAATTTACAAGGTGTTAAATTGCTAAAAATATACCTTTGGGGGGAATCTCATGCCTTGTTATTTGTAATTCTTCCTTTGAAAGCTTGAATAGTGCTTAAAAGGAATCATCATCAAAATGATACTTTTCAACACATAAAATGTCTGTCCAAGTTTAGAGAATGAAGTCTCTGTCCCTGCTCTGCAGGGAAATCCTTCATAAGACACACTTAGGATGTACATTTTACACTGTGCTTGAACTCCCACCATAAACAAGTGCTTATAAAAGCTTAGGAGTGAAACACATTTTATACAGATAGTACTTCTAAAACTCACGGTTATATCAAATATATTCATGAGTATACCTATACATTCCTGTATACTCAGACCGGAATGAATTTTGGTATTTCTATGGTTGAAATGGGTTCTGATGAATAGAATGCAATTTTTTTTAATTGAACTGATGGGAAATCAGGGTTGGTGTACACAGGCTTCATTCATGATAGTTGTTCAAGACCTGCTTAGATTGAAAAGAGGGAGTCACTGGAGGACATTTGGTCCAGGACCAGAGCTGGCTACACAATTGTGGGGCCTAAGTGCAAAATGAAAATGTCCAGCCAAAGCCATCAAGTGAGTTTTTCCTGCCCACAGCCTGTTTTCTCAACCTACGTTTCCCCCCACCCCCAAGGGATTGCAACTTCCATGGATGAGGGTGGGTAAGAGGGTCCCACCCAGTTGCCTGCCAAGTATACCACGACACTGCCAGCCCAGAGCAGGGCCAGCACTGCTGTGCTCTCCCCCAAGATGCTGTGGGGTACATGCCCAACGGGGACCCTCCCCATACCCACTCCCAGGCTCATTCAGGAGCAATGTTGCCTCCCTGCCCGCCAACCTGACCTAGTAGCCATCCTGTGTGGAGGCTGGCAGCCGTGGTGGAGCAGAGAGTGGGGCGGAGGGAGGGTGGGGCCTGGGACACCAAGGAGGAGGCAGAACCACAAATGAGCTCCCTTGTCCCACGAGATTTCATTAACAAAACACAAACTGAAAAATAAATGAAGAAATGCAAGGCAGCATAGCTGTACCTTAAACCCCGAGCAAGGCTTTCTGAGCACGGGTCCCTGTACAACTACACTGGTTGCCTGCCCATGAGTACTGCCCTGCCTGGGACGTTTGCACAGGGGCTCAGTTTTTCATACAGGCTTCAATATACGTGTTGGTCATGTGTTGAGTGTGCAATGTTTGGTTCAATGCCATATGAGAACCTAGCTGAAAGTAGGTGGGGGGGGGCCGGGGGCAGGTGGTGGTAGTGGTCAGGAATGCTTTTATTCTTGTTTATCTCAAAGCATTTAGCACAGTGCTTTTGACCCAAAATGCATGAAAAACATAAATCACTTACGTCACAAACTGAGATGCTGAGAGATAAAATATTCTGCTGCACATATGTCAAGGTGAAACACAGTTTTAACTGCAGCTACATAGACTTCATTTCTGACCAAGAAACTCCAGGCAGCCTTAGAGAGTCTCTCGTAGAAGGGTCACTTCAAGGGACAACGTGGGAAAGGGGGTTGGAGAGGGAGGTTTCTGAGAAAGATGTTGTGTGCTGGCTCAGAACTCAGCTCACATCGCTGATATACATGCATCATAAAGCAATTTAGATTCTTCAGGGAGAATTAGGTAATGATGTACACTTGGAAATTATAAGAAGAATGGAGACACGCCTTAAATGTTGTGGTTAAAAGCTGGAAACCACAACCTCTCAGCCCCTTACTATTGAGACTGCTTAATAACAAAATCCTTCCCTGACGCTGTGAATAATTGCCTGGAAGAGGGAGCAGGAGATGAGGCCTTTCCATTCCGTGCAGTTCAAATACCTATCTGGTGCATACTGGCTCCCTGCTGTTTGAAATCCGCACGCCAAATGGCTGCGGGGAGAAGTCGCCAAGCCAGTGCATTGAAATAGGCCTGCCCAGGGGAGAAAGAGGATCTTGGAGGGCTCTCTTCTCATCCGCTTACAAATACCGATGAAGCCTTTTTGCACCGCTGCCAGTTGCTATGGAGACCAGTGGGGAACACATGTAAATACTCGCCGTGCGTGAGACACGCTGAGGTCCTGCGGTGCAGCGTGGTTCCTCTTTCCTTGGCTTTTCCCTTTCTGCCCCTGAGCTGCAGTTCGCCGCCGCATCTGTGGTTTCAGGCCTCAGACTCGAGCGGCTCCTTTTTGAGGAACTCATCCATCACGAAAGACTGGGAAACACCCCACATGGAGGGTCATGGGACCTGGATTTGAAACAAAGTTACGCCGCCTCCCCGAGCCTCCATCTTCTCCTCCGTAAAATGGGGGGAAGAAAGCCTTCTTCATGCGGGGGAAGAAATGAGGACCAACTGGGGCGGGGAGGAGAGTGAGGACAGACATGATAGGCTTTGCAAAGATGAAAGCACGAGGCATGTTCAGGAGCATTATTATGTAATTACTGTATGCTCCCAACGGCTTGTCAAACCCTGGTCTCCTGGCACGGGCATGTGGAAACGGGGCCGCTCGTCCTCGGGTTAGCGGCTAGACAGCCTTGCTCCGCCTCAGAGTTTGGTGTGGACGTCCCCAGCTCTGCACGTTGTTCCCCTGCAGGCAGGCGAGCTGGGAGGACAAACTCAGGCCTTGGGCCCGGCTCCTGGCACTTCCCTCCCAATTCATCCGGTCGGCAGAGGCCCCGCCCCACAACCTGCCATCCAAACGGGGCGGGACAGCTCACCTGCCAATCTCTTCTGACCCTAGAAGAAACCCAGGTGTTTTCCTATCGGCACCCTCCCCAGGCTGAGAAGCCAGCAGATCCAGCAGCAAGGACCTCCTTAAAGAGCCGCGGAGGACCGGAGTCCGTGTGGCAGGTCCCGGGCTGAGTCCCCAGGGCAGCCCCTCTCCAGCTCCTGTGTGGCTGGAGGGGCGGAGCCAGGTGAAGGGTGAGTCCACGCTGATAGTCTGCTGCCACCCACGCTCCGCAGAGGTCTAGCCAGAATGTTCCTTCCCATCTCCTTGGTAACCCGGCACGGTGCTCGGTGACGCCAGGAAACAGCGCAAAGAGATTCAGTCCAGGGAGGGGTGCCCCCACCCCGCCCCTTCCTCCAGACCCGCTGTCCATGGGGGGCTCTAGGGGTGTGCTCGCGAAGTGTCGTCCCATCACACGGCAGGGCGACTCTGGGCTCCGGCCTCCGAAGCCGCAGCCAAGCACACGCGCCTCTTAGCTACACAGTCAGTGCGGGGAGGCTGCCCACTGCCCAGCCCTGCGCTCCAGCCTGCGGAGCTCACGTGCGGGAACGTGGGGTGCGCGTGAGCCCCGGCCGGGCGCCCGGCAGGGCGAGAGTTCTTCAGTCCTCTTCCCTCGACACTCCACGCCCAGATAGCACATCTGGAAGCAAAAATACATGCATGTATGTATACACAGCCAGGGCAAGAATTCCCCTGTCCTCTTCTTTCCTTGACACTCCACGCCCACGCCCCGCATAGCACATCTGGAAGGAATATATATGTGAATTTCCATGAAGTCGAGAGATGGGAGGACTGTAGCGTCTTGCAGGTTTTTGTTTTTCTTTGTTTGTGTTTGCTTTGCCAGAAAAAGGAAGAGGGTTAACAGGGAAAACAATGACAAATGGGCGGGGCTGGTGGGAGCCATAATTAGCAGATACGGTGTGAGCATCCACTGCAGACCAGGCGCTGCTTTAGGCCTTGGGGATACAGCAGTGAACAAAATAGATCGAAGTTTGTGACTTCGTGGACTCTGGGTTCTAGTGAGAGAGGCAGACAATAAAAATTGTGCATTTGACCCATGCTCAGTGGCTCATGCCTGTAATCCCAGCACTTTGGGAGGCCAAGGCGGGAGGATCGCTTTGGGCCAGGAGTTTGAGACCAGCCTGAGCAGCATACAGACACCATCTTTATAAACAAATAAATAAATAAAGTGAAAAAAAAATAAAAAATTAGCCGCACATGGTGGCACATGCCTGTAGTCCCAGCTACTTGGGAGGCTGAGGCAAGAGGATTGCTTGAGCCCAGGCGTTTGAGGTTGCTGTGCGTTATGACACCACTGCACTCCAGTCTGCGTGACACAGATTGAGACCCTGTCTCAAAAAAAAAAAAAAAATTATACATTTAAAAAGTACAACAAAAGTACAAATAAGTAAATTCCATTGTGCCCCCTGTGCACACACACACACAAAGCAGAGCAGGAGGGCAGGGAGCATAGGGGGTTTGCAACCCAAGGTAGGATAACCAGGGCACCCTCACTGCGAAGGTGGCACCTGAGCCAAGTCTTGGCAGATGTGAGCTGTCCTGGTGTCTGGGGAAAGAACATTCCAGGATCAATCAGGAGGCCACTGTGGCTGAAGCAATGAGTGAGAGAAGGGGTGAGTCTCAACTGTGACATGTCAGATCAGGAAGGGCTTTGGAAGCCACTAAGAGCTTTTGCTCTGAGTTAAATTAGGAGCCATTGGAGGGTCTTAAGTGAAGTGACATGATTTGACTTCTCTTTGGGGATCATTTTGGCCACTGCGTGGACAACAGATTAGGGTGGAGGGTGCTGTTAAATCTGAGTCTGAAGTCTGCTTTCACTGCTGAAAAGGGGAATTGGAAAGTTTTAGAGTCCCAGAATACCACCCAAACTTTCTCCTACATGATCAGAAGGACTGAGAGAAACTGGAAATGGGATACTTTGGGTGTGATTCAATGTTAACACCACCTAAAATCATCTTAGCTGTCACCTGTGGTTCATCTCCCACTGCATGGAAAATGTGGTCTAGCAGCTGTCCTCAACCTTTTTGGCACCAGGGACTGTTTTCATGGAAGACAGTTTTTCCACGGGGGGTCAGGGAGGATGCTTTCTGGATGATTCAAGCGCATTACATTTATTATGCACTTTATTTCTATTATTATTATTACATCGTAATATGTAATGAAATAATTATACAACTCACCATAGGTTGGGGACCCCTGGTAGAGAGAAGCCAAATGGTCACAACACAGGAGGCTGTAATTTATTCAGCCCATGGAGGTTCTCTGCAGGCAGCTGCTATTTAGATATGACTTAGATACCCTAAGCCTGACCCTCCTTAACTCCATTTGAATTTTGTACTTAAATTCAAAATGTAAAATGTTTTATTCAAACGCAGTGGAGTCACCAAGTGATTTACACACTCTCAGATGTGCAAAAATACGCACCTCCTCTGTTTTCTGTAACTGATCAATCTTCCTTGTGCTCCCTCAACCCTGTGGAGAATGGGGGAAAAGACTGGACTTACACCGTCAGTCAGCGTATCTTGGTCTCTGCCAACATCCTCTGGTCCCCCAATGACAGCACCTGCATCTATGGTTGGTGGAAGAGGTGTTACTGCGTGATGATGGCTGTGGGAATGAACATGGTGACCTCTGGTCTTGGTGGGCTCCCCTCCTGGGTGTCTAGGTCAGTTTAGGTCCTGTGCTAGTGTCCCCTGAGGTGCTCCTGGTCTGTCTATCCACTGGCATGCAATGGCGTCCATGGCTATGGAACATTGACATTGCCACTGCCCCTAGAAATCAAAGTACTTGATCTCAGTGGCTTCCACTTCCAACCTCTGCATTTCCAGCCATCCTCCTTGAACCTCCTTGACCTTCACCAGGGCCCAAACACAGGGCTATGTCGCATTGCTGTCTATGAAGGTCCTTCTGTCTGCTAATGCTGTGTATCTCACTCAAGCCATGTTAGACCAGTGCCAGGACAAATGTGGGGCTTCTACTGGGTGCTTTCAGCCTCCTCTAGGCTGTGTGTGGGAAAGTAGGTAACTCACCCCAATGTTCTTTCTCAGTTCTCAGCACCTTTCTAAATGCTTCTATAGTTCCCTACCCAACAAGGCTTGGCCTTGAAGAGAGGAAGCAAGACCCTGATATTTAAAGAGAGCTGCCATCTCTCTTCTCAATCCCTTTCTCCTTTGAGCAGGAAAGAGTGAACTTGCCCTTTTTCTCCCTTCCTTTGTGGTAAGAACTTTCCCCTTAAAATATGTTTTCCCTTGCTAGACTGCGCCTTGCCTGCCCACTTCCCCAGGCAGTGATGGTTGTGTCAAATGTGCCCTCAGGGAAACAGACAGAGAAGCAGAATTAGGAATGTACAAGGCTTATTGTGTATCTTAGTTTGGGCTACTGTAACAAAATATCATAGACTGGCTAGGTTAAATAACAGAAGTTTATTTCTCCCAGTTCCAGAGGCTGGAAGTCCGAGATCAGAGTGCCAGCATAGCTGGGCTGCAGATTCCATCTTCTCACTCTATCCTCACATGCTGGAAAGAGTGAGAGCTCCCTGGGGTCCTTTCATAAAGGCAATAACCCCATTCCGTGGGGCTCCACCTTCATGACTTAATCACCTTCCAAAGCCTTCACCTCCTAATACCATCGCCTTGGGGGCTAGGATTCCAGCATATGAATTTAGGAGGGACACAAGCATTCAATCTATTGCACTGGGGACTAACACTTGTGAAGATAAAATGGGGAGGAAACAGGATGGACAGAGAGAGCCTCAACCACAGTGCAGGCCTGAGGTTTTGGCCAATTTGATGGGGAATTCCAGAACAAAGATTGCTCATTTGAGAAACCCCATGTTGAAAAGACATGGCCGCACCCTAGAACCCCCTCTGTGCTCAGCCACTGTTTGGAAAGAGAATGGCCTCTGCCTAAGAGGTGAGGAGAGGCTAAGGTGCTAACAGCTGGAGGCTGGGGGCTGACTGTCCCCACTGCAGCAGGACAGCGAGTCTTCTGCAGAGAGAGATCCAGATGGGTGCCCCCAATACTGCCACGTATTGGCTCATGGAGGTCGCTGGAGAATGATCGAGAGGGGGCAATAATGAAAATAATATCTGTTTAAAGTTTTTTACACATTATTCAAGTTCTTAAAGTCATCATTAAACGTAATCTTAGCCACATCCTCTTCGCTACAGGTGAGGTTTATCCACTGTGACCACAGCTCAGAGCCAGTAACACAGATTTGACTTTTCTTAAACCTTTCCCAAGAACATCTTCACGGCACGATGCTTGACAGCCATGGGCATGGCCCTCGCAGAGCCTTCTGCTTTCTGTAAAACCCCAAAATGTCCATTTTAATTGAAAGTTGGAAACCAGCAAGTGCCCAGCAGTTAATCTGAAGCCAAGTTTTTACCAAGACAGCATTCTGGGTGCTGCCAGGGAAATGTCAGTGGTCTGTTGATAGCTAACTAACGGTGCAAAATCTCTAGCAAAGAAACCTCCAGTGAGTCAGAAGCCAATCACCCAACTGTCTGTTCACCACGTTTCCTTCCTGTGAGTCACTTTACCAGGCTCAACTTCTTCTTTCTCAGTTTCCAGGCCTTCTCTGGCTTAATCAATGGCAGTTAAAGCCAACATTATAATTCTTGGACGTATCCAGAGACGCGCGTGGTCCTCTCTCCTGGACAGCCCTTGCATGACAGTGGTAGAGAGGAGATACAAAGAGCTGAGCAAGGAGGTATGTGAGGGGAGGGAGAAGCAAAAATGACTAGAGGTCTAGAAACTTCTTGCTGCCTCAGGAGTTAAAACACTGTTTAGTCATAATTTATCAGAAAGGTGGCCAGTTTCCTGGGAGTAGTGTTGCCAGACAAAATGCAGGAATCTCAGTGAAATTTGACCTTAAAATAATAAATAATTTTAGTACAATAATGTCCAATGCAATATTTCAGACATACTCATATTAAAAATTTTTCTTTGTTTATCTGAAATTCAATTTAACTAGGTATTCTGTGTTTTTCTTTGCTAAATCTGGTAACCCTACCTGGGAGATATTTTAATTTCAGACTCATTCCCTTTGTTGAGCAGTGTGACAAGCTACCATATTGAGTAGGAAATAAGATAGTACCATCTCCTCTTTTCTAGTAGAAAATTCCGGGTTATTTAGACTTGAGATAGTTCCTCTGCCTTCCCAGCTCTGCTCAGCACTGAGCACTTCAGACTGACTGTTGGCTCAAACCCACCAGCAGATCACTGAGAGTGGACGTGTTGCCCTTGCCTTGGTATTTTCCATAACTAACAGCTTGGATCCCACAAGCCTAGTGAACTTCACCCTTGCTTTAATCCCTGCCGTGTTTGTCCTGTCAGTAGGACTGATTGTTTGTCTTGGTTTCTGCCTATACCTGAGGTCCTGAACTCTAGGCTATTCAGCTGTGGTCTTGACATCCTGCCTAGACCTTACCATTTCCCTCTTTTCAGCTATTCCCTTAACCCATGCCTAGGGTGTGTCTCTAAACCAAACGCATCACCTGGAACCACAATGCTGACTCCAAGCCTCATCATCTTCTAGAACAGAGGTTGCCAAATCTTTTCTACAAAGGGCCATGTAGAGTATATTTTTAGCTTTGCAAACCCTATGGTGTCTGTCTCAACTACTCAATTCTGCCATTGTAGTATATGTTCCAATAAAGCTTTATTTACAAAAATAAAGCCATTACAGGTTATGGGCTATGTTTGGCCCAAGAGCAATAGTTTGCTAGCCCCTGTTCTAGAGGATCCCGCGATCTTGCTGTTTTTGCCAAAAAGGTTCCACTTAGATAATAGATGCTGGCCTATTAGCTCACAGGGACCATATATTTTTTACTTGACATGATTTTGATGGCTTCTCCATGCTCCCATCGGGGCCAGTCCTGTTTTACAGTCTTGGCACCCTAGGGTTGGGCTTGGCAGTTCCCAGCTTTCTTCTCTTCCCCTCCACCTGCCTCTGAGGTCTTGGCATGGCTTGAGGATGAACATGCTAGAGTTTGGCAACTCCTGCCTTTGTTTCCACTCTATAGCTAGGATCCACCCCCTTTCTTTCCACAAACACTACCTTAGTTTGAGTAGTTGCCAATGCTTTGGACTGATTCTGTCTCCTCTTTGGACTTTTACCTGAGGCACCTTCAACTGCCTATCACTGCTGATGTGATGTCCCTTTCATAATAAGTAAGTGAGACTACCCACCAGTGCTAGGAATGGTTTGCATTATGATAGCTATGGATTTAGAGAAACTCCTTCTCTGTCAGATGATGGAAAAAAAAAAAAACACCTTGCAGAACCGGGCAAAGGCAGATGGTACATGGTTTCAGGGATACACATGAAGTGCTTTAGTGTGAAGAAAATTCAATGTTATGAATTGTATTGATGCTGTTATTAAAAGTCATTATCAGAACAACCTCACTATAGGGTGTGAAAATGCACAGCAGACTTCACGAGTACCTTAATACACATATGAATACATCCGCTTAGTCACAAGGACAGGACTCTGAAACCTAATGAATGAATTTCAAAAATAAAATTTTAAATTAGAAAAAGAAAACCTTTTTTTTTTTTTTTTTTTTTTTTGAGACAGAGTCTTGCTTTATTGCCCAGGCTAGAGTGAGTGCCGTGGTGTCAGCCTAGCTCACACAACCTCAAACTCCTGGGCTTAGGCGATCCTACTGCCTCAGCCTCCCGAGTAGCTGGGACTACAGGGATGTGCCACCATGCCCGGCTAATTTTTTCTATATATATTTTAGTTGGCCAGATAATTTCTTTCTATTTTTAGTAGAGACGGGGTCTCACTCTTGCTCAGGCTGGTCTCGAACTCCTGAGCTCAAATGATCCACCCGCCTCGGCCTCCCAGAGTGCTAGGATTACAGGCGTGAGCCATCGTGCCCGGCCAAGAAAACCATTTTGAAAACAGATCCACACAAATAATGTTTTAAAATAAATGTTGATTGACACTGGCTGCTGCTGTGGGTCAGTGTGACCACTTTGTTGTACACATCCTTTTATGGGATAAATATTTCTCTCAAAAGTTAAGTGAAATTGAAGGTTCTGTAAGCCACATCCTATGTTAAATAGAGCTCATTTTTTTTATTTTGCAGACTTCCTTCCCTCATTTTTAAAAATGTGTTTTCTATTTACTTTCTTTCATTATGACAGATTTTCAATAGCCATTATATCTCTAAATTGAAACCCTATACTTTCTTTCCTAAGACTATTTTTTGAATTACCTGAATTCCTTCAAACCAGTCAACTATTCTAATTTAATTGTGATGACTTTGGGAAGAATCTAAAACTATCAGATCCTTACATTACTGCCATTTTGTGGTTTGATTGTAGCTAGTCGCATTAGACAGGTGCTGAGCACATGTGAATTAAGGTAAATGGTTATGTAATAATTGTGATCAATGGTCAAAACTTTATTAATAAACTTTTTAACAAGTATATTTGGTATAATTGTTAAACAATAGACTGCACATATTTAAAGCATAAATTTTGACATATGTATAAACCTCTAATACCATCACTACCATCAAGATAATGAACACGCTCCCCAGAAATTTCCTCATGCCCCTGGGTACTCCCTCCCTCTCGTCCCTTCCAACCTGTCCCCCACTCCCATCCCCATGCAACCGCTGATCTGCTCTCTGTCACTGTAGAGCAGTTTGCATTTTTCTAGAATTTTATATAAATGGAATCATATACTATGTGCTCTTTCTTGTCTGGCTTCTCTTGTTCAGCAAAATCATATTCCTTCATGTTAAAGTGTGCATCAATAAATTCATCCCTTTTTATTGATGATTAATAGGCCAGTTTATTTGATAACTGTTTAATAACAGTTTGGTTATTCATTTACTTGCTGATGGACATTTGGGCTGTTTTCGGTTTGGAGCTGCTATAGGAACGTTCACAAATAGGTCTTCATATGGTTATATGCTTTTGTTTATCTTGGGTAAATTTCCTAGGAATAGAATGACTGGGTCATATTTCTCTTAGGTAAATACCTAGGAAGAGAATGACTGGTTCATACAATAGGTGTATGATTAACTTTTTAAAACACGGCTGAACTGTTTCCCAAAGGGTTTGTACTGTGTACACTCCCACCAGCCTTCCCCAGTGGACTGGTCACTGGCTGCTATATTACTTACAGTGCTTAGTGGGCTCTTTGCCCATTTTTTCCAACTCCAGAGCTTATGAGCCTAACCCTGTTCTAACTACTTCTACCCAGTTTTCACACTTTGAGGTACAACTGTGTACTGATTAAACTTCGGGGTCAGATAAATTCAAATTTGAGTTTTATGACTGGTTTCCTGTGGCTGGAGATGGGCTAGACCCTGTGAATGAGATGGGGTGTACAGGTCTCACTGAGAGTTAAAACAAGGCACTAAAATATGGAAAAACAGAGTCATAGTGAGTACCAAATCTAGAGGGGCCGGAGGAGGGTTGGAGACTGAGGCTACAGAACCAGGTGGGAATGGAATGCAGATGGAAGCAGGTGGAAGACCTCATCAAGTCACTCAAGCATCAGAGGATGCTGCTGGATTGGATCTACGGGCAAGTAGGAGTAAAGATGTGGTTTGAGCTGGCGGGATGGTTTTAAGGACCAGGAATAGGGCAGAAGAAAAGGTACACTTACAGACTGTCTTTCTACTCTAACACAGGAAAGCTTTAGCTTGTCTTTCTTTATCCTGGCTGACCCAAGAATAAGCTTGGTGGTTCCATGGAAGGGACATATACACTTTCTGTTGATCTAAAATCAAGCCAGGTTGCCACAGCCATATAATCAAGTCAGATTTAGATGAAGTCTCTGAAGAGTCCTTTGTCACACTTACGACTCTGACCATGTGAGGTCAGACTGGGGACAATAGGGAAGGCAACAAGGGTTTATGGGTCTCTGTAAAATATGATTACTCACCTCGTCAGGCAGAACCATAATTCTAAGTTACCAAAGAATAGGAAGAGGTCATGCATCTGGGTTGCCACAGAAGAGGATTCGTGTTTCGGGTCTTATTAAGAGAAACTGAGAAATCGTAGGACTGTGGTATAGACTTCATTCTCTCAGTCTGGGAAACAACGTACGAAGGGCAAGCTTGAACCCACATTGCTTCCTGTGGGCCTCCGTAACATCACCCCTCTCAAGGGGATGACATGATCTGCTTTTCTCCAGATAAGTGGCCAGTAGTGAGACCG
Organism: Lemur catta; assembly: GCF_020740605.2. Classification (NCBI taxonomy): domain Eukaryota; kingdom Metazoa; phylum Chordata; class Mammalia; order Primates; family Lemuridae; genus Lemur; species Lemur catta. The sequence continues at coordinate 84,885,784 of NC_059134.1, read as the reverse complement.
TTCTCTCAGGGACAAGGTCACAAAGACCTCTCCAGACATTATACCAGATCATGGAGAGGGGCAGGGCATGGAGAGAACAGCTGCTGGGTAAACAACCAGTACTGCTCGTCGCTGGGGTGACTGGGTGGCCTCTTTGATTTATTTCCCTCGTGGAGGCAAAGCAGCATCATTTGAAAGGCATTTTAGGAGATGTGCTCTGCCTCCATGAGCTCATGGATATGGTTGATGTCCTAGTTCAGGAGCAAGCAATTCCTTTTTAAAATCCTGCTGTGACTATCTAAAAAACATTTCCTAAGTTACATATAAAAGGAAGTCATTTAAAAAAAAAAAAAAGCAACTTGCTTTTATTTCTATGTTTAGCCTGTACTTCATCAAACCTCGCCCTCTGGGCCAGCAGCCCACAAATATCTCATAGCACTTACTAAAGTGTGTAATGATCTGATGGATTTGTTTATTTCTCTGCCTCTCCCGTTACCTTTACTGTAAGGCTCGTCTGTCTTGTTCACTGTTTCTGTCTGAAGCACGCGGCACCAAACCTGGGCCACCGTCGTCATTCAATACAAAGGTGTTGAATGAGTAAAGGAATGAATGGAAATCTTGGATCAGTAAGTTGTGAGGCAGATTGATAGAGCAGAAAAGACACCTAGCACTATCAGTGTCTTCGCCAAATTTTTGTCAAGCCCAGAAGCTTGTTTTTAATGCTGGCCTTTGTATGTCCTGCTAGGACGGGTCCCAGATGCCCAGGAACACTGAAGACAGGGACTAGAAAGGCACCATTTTCACTAATTTCCATCACCGTGTGCATGTGGAGTTTGGCCACAGCAAAGTAAATCAGTTGCTATCTTTGCAGCTACAAGAAGCAGAGAATGAATGGTAATTCATTTACACTCTAGGACCTTGGTTGCAGGTAAGAGAAACGCAGTTTTGCTTGCCCAACTCTCTGGGGATCTCAAACTCCTCATTTTTTATTACGGTGTGCCAAGCTCCCAGAGACGACTTGAAAGGAGCCCCATCCCGAAACAGATGGACACTGGCTGGGTAAAGGCTGCCCCAGCTTTCAGACGTGGGATCCGTGGACCATTTTCCCTCCCAGGTGGAAAAGCAAAGAGCAGAGGCTGGGGAGTGTGAGAGGAGGATAGAGCGGGAGGGCTTCAGACGTGCTGCGAAAGCCACGGCAGGCAAAGTTGTGTCTGTTCACTGCTCCTTCACCACAAAGGGAAGGGGACAAGAACAAAAGCATCAAGCCGAGAGTGGGAGGGAGTGGGTCTGGAAGGATCCTTTCAAAGAATGACACGGAAGCTGGGGAAGCAATGGCGTGCCTGGACCGTGAGCTGGAGCGCTGGGGAGTAAACATCAACGCTGCTGCTATTGTTTCTCCAACTTCTCTCCTCTTCTGTGGGTGCTTTTCATGGCTGGGGTTTCCTCAGACAAGTCCCGGGGAGCCCAAGTGGTGACAGAAAAGCTGAGGAAGGGAGAAAACTGGGAGGTATTTCAAGAGCTTCTTCCCCCACGCTCCTCTTCATTTCCCCTTGCAATCTGGCTCTAGGAATACAGCTCAACTGTGGACACAGATTCGATTGCCACCTTCCAGGGCCCAGCCTGCCATTCCTTCTCTGCTCACACTGTAAAATCCTGCATGGTTTTTATTAACGTCCTAGCAGGGGCCTTGCTTATTCGATGATTCATTATAAGGGGGATGGAAAAGGTTATGAGAGCTCCAGGGAGCTGCTGCCTCGGAGGCCACCTTCCCCCAGCCGGCAGTCTCTGTCTCGGTGTGGAAAGGACACCTGCTCACCCAGAGACTAAGCTCTGGGCTAGACTAGCAGGAACAGGCCATGGTGCTTGGAGAACTGGCATGAGCATGGAGAGGCTTGTCCTTGTAGGTCGATAGTTCAAATCCCAACTGAGCTGAGGACAGGGAGAGGTGGGGATGCTCACTGGGGGTGTTGGTGAGTTTCCCCGCACAGACTGGTTGGTCTCCACGGAGGTCCCTTTTCCAGGGCATGGTGTTGCCTCATTGATCCCCACACCTGTGACAAAACAGCCATGTGGCACAACGCGAAAGGGGGCCAGTTCCTCCATGACTGGGATATCCCCTCCTGCAGCGGAAGCAGGATTGAGGGCAGGGCCGGTCTCAGAGCGCCATCCCCAGGGTGACGTCTCTTTCTGTCTATATCCTCTCCCAATGTGATCTCATCCAGTCCCAAGGCTTTAAACACCAACACCCAAATTTATATCTTCAGTCCCGACTTCTCTTTTTCAATTCCAGCCTCGTTATCTCCAACGGCCTCCTTGTCATCTCCATTTGGATATCTAACAGACATCTCAAGCTAAACTTGTGCAGACAGCATTCCGGAACCTTCCACACACCCTTATTCTACCCACATGCTTTGTTGACAAACTCCATTCTTCCATTTGCTCAGGCCAAAAGCCTTGGCTCTTCCCTTGGTCTCAGAACCCACGTCCAAACGGTGAGTATGGTTTGTCTCTGCCAGGAGACACATCCAGTTCCGCATTTGCACCACTGTCCCCTGGGCCCAAGCACCGTCATCTCTCACCTGTGTCACTGTAATGGCTTCCCAGCCGGTCTTGCTTCTGCCCCTACATGTCTTCTGTTTATTCGCACCCAGCAGCTTCAATGACTCTTCAAATTGAAGTCAGAATCACGTCACTCTTTCCATTCAAAACCCTCCAGCGCCTCCCATCTTACTCAGAGGAGAAGCCAAAGCCCTTACAATGGCCTGGGAGGCTCTAGTCGTCTGCCCTGGCCCTCACCCCTCTTACCCTTGCCACTGCGCACCCCCTCCTGCCACACTGGCCTCCTGGCTGTCCCTCAGACACCGAAGCACATTCCCACCTCAGGTTCCCCGGGCATGGAGCGCTCCGCCCCCAAATACTCACACAATCACTCCTTTTCCTTCAGGTGTCTCACCTTTGGGTGTGACCTTCCCCGATCGTCCTCCAAATCTCACCCCGTACCTGCCACCCCTCACCTTCAGCGTGAGAATTCTCCATGGTGTTTCCTTGTCCATTTGTGTCTGTTTTTACTCTTTTATGTGATGGTCAGTCAGGTGTGGCCACAAGAGGAGGCACAGGAGAGGTTCAGGAAAACATAGGTCCTAGAGACAGGAGGCAGGCTCTCATGCAGGGACACCTGGGGAAAGCCGGGTCCTTTGCTGAACCACAGAGGTGGTGCCTGGTTGGGGATGATGAAGGCAGAGGGGTATTGCCTTGTGGGGGGCACAGGCCCAGTAGCAGAGGCCTGGCTGTGGGCTGGTTGGTTTGCATATCAAAGGCATTCCTGGGACTAGCCCCTTTGCTATCTCTAAGAATTGGCTAGCCCTGGGAGGGACAGTCTCTTCCCAGCCAGAAAAGTTTTTTACGATGGTCAAAACATCATAATATACAGAAAATTTAAAAAAATATTTATTTTACAGTATATTTTCCATCTCTACTAGAAATAAGTTCCATGAGAACAGGGACTTTTTGTCTTTTTTTCACTGCTTAATCTGCAGTGCCTAGACTAACACGTGAGATATAATAGGTGCTTAATAAATATTTGTCAAGTGAATGAATGAATGAATGAATTTCTAATCCCCTCCTACCCTCTGATTCCAGGGTCACTATTGTTATTGGATCCGGCATTTTAATTGCATTAACAATAAAGACAGAGAGGGTGAGGTTGATTGTTTTATTTGAAGGTAGAGTTTTTTAATGAACTTATAAGGAAGATACTGAACTTTTTAAAAAAAGAAATCCGTTGAAACCCATTAAAATTTTTTTCCATTTGACTGACTCATTTTATGAGAACAACAAGTTCACATGCAGCAGACAGAGAATTTGGATGAGGCGGGGGTGTTAGAAGCAGAGAGGGAGAAACATTTTATTGTTTATTTAAATAAGGATCACCCCCTCCCATTTTATTTTTTTAGATAAATCTTTTTTTCTTTTCTAAGTGGGGAATACATACAGAAAAGTGCACGAAACTTAAGTGAATTACTGATGAATTATTGCAAAGTAAACAGACCCATGTACACACCACCCAGGTCAAGAAATAGAACATTACCAACACCCAGAGACCTCCCTGCACTCCTCCCCACCACTACGACTTTTTCCTCTTTAAAGGGACCACTATTATGACTTGTAACACCATAGATTAACTTTACTTGGTTTTGAACTTCACACAAATGAAGTCAGATGGTACATATTCCTTTGGAACTGGCCTCTTCAATTCCACATTACATTTGTGAGATTCATCAATGTTGTGTGCAGCAATGGTTAGTTTATTTTCCTTTTGTACAGTCTTCCACTGTATGACTATAACAGAGTGTATTTGTTCTATTCTGGATGGACTTTTGGGTTGTTTCTATCTGAAGCTATTATGAATAATTCTGCAATGAATAATTTTGTGCATATCTTGAATGAACAGAAGCTTTCATTTCTGCCAGATATATACCCAAAAATGGATTTGACAGGTTTTATACAGACTACATTTAGGTTTAGTATTAATAGATATACCAAACTTTTCCCTAAATGGTAATTTTATCTTAAGTTTTCACTGGCAATGTTTGAGTGTTCCAGTTGCTCTGAATCCTCAACAACACTTGGTATTGTCTGCTATTGTAATTACTTTCATTTCGTGGGTGTTTAGTGATACCGCAATGTGACTTTCATTTGTATTTTCCTAATGACTAGTGAGGTGGAGCACCTTTTCATGTGTTCACTGCTCATTCTGCTTTTATGAGGTGCCTGTTCAGGTCGTTTGCCCATATATTTTTAATTGGGCTGTCTTTTCTTTTGTAAGAGTTCTTTATATATTCTGAATGTGATTCTTTTATCAGTTATATGTATTGTGACTGTCTCTTCTCACTCTATAACATCGTTTTTCTGAATCTTCTCAGTGGTATCTTTTGATGAACCAAAGTTTTTAATTTTTATGAAATTTATTTATAAATATTCTTCCTTATGATTAGTACTTTTTGTGTCCTATTTAATAGTATTTGCCTACCCCAAGATCAAGAAGCTATTCTGCTATGTTATCTTCTAGAAGCTTTTATATTTAAATCTACAGACCACGTAGAATTGAATTTTATATATATATTTTTTGTTTGTTTTTTGCTCTTGTGTGAGGCAGAGGTTGAGTTTTATTCTTATTTTTCCATTCAGATATCCATTTAACTCAGCACCATTTATCGATAAGATTGTCTTTTCTCTCTACTCTGAGGTGCCACCTTTTTCATAAGTTAAGTGCTTATATGTGCATGAGTCTGTTTCTGGGATATTTTGTTCCATCAGTTTCCTTGTCTGTTGTGCCAATGCCACACAGCCTTAGTTTCTGTGGCTTTACAGTACATCTTGATATCTGGTCAAGTAAGTCCTCCAACTTTGTTCTTCCTTGGCTCTTTGTATCACTCTCTTATACAGAATAGAAAGCATCGTTAAAGGTAAAATGTCTTCCCATTTGGTGTGCCCTCACATCTTCCAGGCCACCAGCAATGGCTTGATGTCATCAAGTCACACCCACACTTCATTCTACAAGTTGCCTCTGGTGCAGCCCTCACTGCCTGGTCCATCCCCATTTCTTCTCATACTTCCTTCTTTATTGCCAAATGGCACTTTCCTGTGTACAACAGATCCATGCAGTACAATATCTTGCAAGTTTCTGCCACTGATGCTACCTCTATTGTTTCTACTTGTAAATAAAGTGTGTTGTGTTCTGACGACTCTTCAGGCATTGTGCTGAGTGCTTTGCATGCACTACCTTATTTAATCCTTACTGCCACCCTAGCAAGTAGGTACCCTTTTTCTGCCCCTAGAGGACATACACCATCCTCTCAAAGATCCTGATTTCCCCACTCATTTTTTCCTTCTCTGTTAGCTTCAATGTTTGCATAGAACAGAGCTTTTCTGAGTTAGACAGGACCTGAGAGACATTTGCTTTGACAAATGAGATGAGGCCCAGAGGGGGAAGTGATTTACCAGTGCCTCCTCGGCCAGTGAATGGCAGAAAATGGATTAGAACTCAGGTCTCTGGACTCCCAGGCCTGTATGCTTCTCCCACACACATGTCCCAGGAGCAGTATACAGCACAGACTGGTCTCCGCCTATCCAACCTACTTCCTCCCTGTTTCCGTCTAAATTCTCCAAAGACTTGTCTGTGATGTTAGCTATTTCTACTTCCTCATCTCCCTTTGTGTCTCTGACCCACCCCAGTCTTACTGCCTCACTGAAACTGCTCTCATCGAGACCACACATGCCTTCCATGCCGCCCAGCCCTGTGGCCTCCTTTCTTACCTTCCTCGCCCTCTCAGCTCCCTGTGACATGCATGGTCACTTCCATCTCTCTCAGAACATGGTCCCTTTCCTTTGCCTCCATCACTACACCCCCACGGGTCTTCTTCTACCTCATCCACTATTCTTTCTCTATTCCCCTCTGCTGGACCCACCTCCCGTTACCTGGACATTAGATGTAAGAGTGCCCCAGATTTGGTCTTTACCCATATTTCTACCAACACACTCTCTCTCAGTAACTCACCAGTCTATGGTCTTAAATACCATATAGCTCCTGATGTTTCTTGAGGTAAGAGTTCTAATCCTCACTTCTCTCTTGAGTTCCAGACTTTTAACTTCTTCCTTGATATCCTTTTTTGGAGGTTGTCTTCACTGAATTCTCTATAAAAAGAGCCTGAGGCAAGGATTAAGATACTAACAGTTTAATTAGGAGGTGCAAGTCCAAGGTATCCAGTGTAGGAGAACAAGGGAAGGTGTGACATAATGTGGTGAGTGGCATCACTGTCCCGGCTGCCACTTCACAGGGAGCTGCCAAGAGACCCAGCAGAAGTTATGTTCACTCAGCATGTGGGACTTCTCTGGAAGAGTTATTTGGAGATATTGAGGGGGAAGTGAAGAATTTATCTGTCTGGCTCCCATTTCCCTCTGTTTGGGGTTTACCCTCAGAGAGCTAACTCTGTAGGTCCCGTGGGTGTAATCTGGGCCCTGCTGCCATGCAAAAAGCCACCTCATGGTGCGATGTTTTATTCAAGCCTGAAAGTGGAAGAGTGACCCAGAGCTGATAGAGCACTGTCCAGGGGAGAGGGAGAAAAAGCATGAGGCTGTATAGTGTTTGTGGGCCAACATGGTATCTATTAGGCATATCAAAATGAACTTGACTAAGCAGAACTCTTGACTTCTTCCTCCCAGCCAAAGGGATTCCTCTTCCCACACGGCCTTTCTCATTTCAGAAAATGGCACCCTTGTCTCTGTTGCTCATGCTTAGTCAAGGAAACCATCAACTCAGGCACAAGCCACTGAAGCAGCCTGTGAGCAGTTCTCCTTGCTGCTGTTCTTGCTTCCTTTTGATGTATTCTTCACACAGCTAGGGTGACCTTTTAAAGGGAGTGAAGGAATGCTCTTCTCCCTAGCTCTGGAGCTCTGTCCTGCCATGTAGTGATCAAAGCAAATCACCCCCTAGGAAAGCCTTCCCCAGCTGCCCTCTGGAAAGAGTCCCCCTCCTCTGACACTCTTCATTGCCCTGTTTTATTTTATCCTCAGTACTTTCCACTCTCTGAAATTGTCCTTATGGATGTGTGATATATTGTCTGTTTCCTCAACTATAACATGAGCTCCATTTAGATACAGAGAGTCTGTTGTCTTTCTCCCTCTACCCACAGCACGTTGTATAGTCCTGGGTACATAGGAGGGCTCCATGAATGTTTGTTGAATGACTGAGTAACAGAATGAACCACAGGTGAACGGAGGGATTAACTGTGTGGAAGGAAGGCATCTGTTTGCCTGACTTTTCATCGGTTAGGTCTTTCTACAGCTAAAAATTCTTTGAGAGCAGGGAATATGGGCAAATTGAAAGGTGTTATTTACGTCATGCTAGAGTTCAGGGTGAGTTTAGGAATGAGTTAACAGCTTTTCTCCTGCCCCATTTTTAAAAATTAGACTTTTAAGATTGAAATAATCGTAGACTCACATTCAGTTTTAAGAAATGATACAGAGAATCCTTTTTTTCTTACCCAGTTTCCCCTAATGGTATCTCTTGTAAAAACCACGGTATAATATCACAGACAGGATGTTGACATTGATGCAGTCAAGATGCAGAACATTCCATCACCATAAGGATTCCTTGTGTCATCTTTTCATAACCTGCCCATTTCTCTCCTGTCCCCACCACTCCTTAGCCCCTGGCAAGCCTGAACCTGTTCCCCAGTTCTACTATTCTCTTATTGCAAAAATATTATGTAGCCTTTGGGGACTGGCCTTTTTCACCAGCGTAATTCTCTGGGGATTCATTCAGGTCATTGCACGAATCAATAGTTCATTCTTTTTCATTTCTGAGTAGTATTCTGTGGTATGAATGTGTCACCATTTGTTTAATCCTTAGCCGTTTCAAGGACAGGTGGGTTGCGTCCAGTTTGGGGCTATTATGAGTAAAGGTGCTACAACATTTGAGTAGAGGTTTTTGTGTCAACATAAGTTTTTATTTTGGGGGGATAAATGACCAGGAGTGCAATTGCTGTGTTGTTTAGTAGTTGCATGTTTATTTTTTTAAGAAACTGCATACTGTTTTCCAACGTGACTGTACCACTTTATATTCCCACTGGCAATATATAAGTGATTCAGTTTCTACGCATGCTTACCATATTTGGAGAAATTGAGGAGCATTATTTGGGTCCTGCTGGAGTTGTAGGTGAGTTTGGAGATTCATTAACAGTCTTTCTTTCACCCCAATTTTTTAAGAAGACTGATGCTCTGCCTCCAGCTTGGTTCAGGTGGGGGATCACATGAATGATAAAAGCCAACTGCCATCTGCATAAAACACCCCACTAAGCATCTTCCTTCAGGATGACAAGCAAGGAAACTCATACGCTTCTTGGACTTCCTAGTCAATTTTAAATAATGTCAGAGAAGATGAACCATCCTTTGAGGTTTTTGAGAAGAGTATGTGGCAGGATTCAGGCTAAGACCCTGATAAGTCCCAGGAAACCACACACGCAGACCAAATCCTGGACCATGTTTTTGATGAATATAAACTTCAGGTAGAGGGATTCTGCAGCAGGAGGAGGCAACAGCAGAGATACAGGTTCGAATGCATGTTTCCTGGCCTGAGCCCAACCTGGATTTAAAGCTGCTTCTAAAAGAGAAGCCCTGACCTGCTCTCCATTTCTTCTATTTTCTTATTTCAAAAATATTAGGTAACCTTTTGGGATTGGCCTTTTTCACTCAGTGTAACTCTCTGGAGGTTCATCCAGGCAATGGCCCTTAGCTGTAACGTTTGGTTTAGTGTTTGAGACTGGGGTCATGGTGGGGATTTTCTTTCTTTGGGAGTTTGACAAGACAAAATAGAGAAGCAGAAAAATTGGTCTTTAGCTTGTCTCATGATTGCTGCTTGTGTCCTTCCCTTGTTTCCACTCCTGCTGGAGCCTAGCAGCTCCTCCACCCCTCTTCTCTTCCCCAGCCTTGCCCTTCTCTAACCTTCTCAAAGGCACCTGTTTCCTAACACCTTAATTATTTGTATTTGATTTAACACATACTTATATAGTGGTTACTATTTTCCAGGCATTGTATTGTGATTTTATATATATGAGCTCTATTAAAACTCATAAAGATCCTCTGAGGTAGGAATTATTAATGTCCCAATTTCACCAACGCAGGAACCTGGGTACAGAGAAACCAGGTTCATTTGCTCAAGGTTAACACAGCTCAGAAGCGGCAAAGATGAGATTCAAACCCAAGCAGTCAGTTCCAGAATTCACAGTCTTAATCACCGTATTATGATAACTTGCTATTATTGACAAATATGCCTTAAACTATTATCTCTCTCAAGGCTCTTGGGATTTCAGTAAGGAAAAAAGCCTTCAGCTGAAGGAATGAAACATTTAGATGTGAAACTTCAGATGGCAAGTGACAGCTATTTCTGGGGCCACTACTGCCTTCCAGGAGTTCCTCATGTCACATCCTGTCACCCAGGCTAAGGGAGGTGCAGGGCCCCCACAGGGAAGAATCTAGTCCATTTAAAGGCTCTATCTTGTGCCAGTTATTTCAAAGAACTACAACTAACCTTTAGGAAATGAATTACTATACGCCAGGGACTGTGCTAGGAGCTGTACATGCATTCTACCAACACCAGTGCGGGGCAGGCAGCACGAACTCTCTTTTAGAGATTAGAAAGCTGAAGCATTAAGTTCCAAGTGGCTATGTCATGTAATATAAGTCACACAACTTGAAAATGACAGTCCCAGGTCAGGCTGAACCCCACACCTAGTCTCTTTTTACTACACAAGATTGACCTTTAAAAGGTTAAAGCTTCTAGTTTTGTAGTCCTTATTTTTGGTCAGAGTGTCAATTTTGGCAAATAACAAGGCAAGAATAGAACCTTCCATTTCCTCACCCGTGAATCAGTTGCTCTTCCAGACTTTCTCATCTTAGAATGTGGCACCACGACTACCAGCGTAGGCGCTCAAATCAAAACCCGGGACTTGGCCTTTATTTCTCCCTTATCCTGTCCCCTTTATGCAATTTACCATTCTATCTCCAAAGTGCACCATGAGCCCATCTGCTTCCACCCGTCCCCACCAACAGCCCCTGTGTCCAGCCAGCACCACCACTGCCAAGGCCACATCGGCAGGGCCCTCCTGTGCACCCCAGTTCCCCCCACAGTCCAGCTCCAAGGAGAAGACATGAATTGGGTCTTGTCCCTCTCTTATTAAAGATTGTTCCCACTGGATGTGGTGCCACTTTCCTGCTCTCTCACTAAGCCCCAGCCATGGTGGAACAGGTCATATTCTTCCAACTTTGGACCCTTTGCCCACACAAGAATCGTCTCCCCTGCTCTTCCTGTGACTGTCACCTCCTCAAAAAGGTCTCCTGAACATGAAGGAGACATTCTCCCTCTATTAGGATTAAATGTATCAAATTCATCATAGACTAGCATCTGGCATACAGTAAGCACTCAATTAATGTTAGTTCTTGTTGCTGTTGTTTTGATTATTGTTGTTATTGTATATACTCTAAAAATGCATGCCTAGATGATTAGATAAATGGAATAGGGAAGAGGAATAATATTAATATCTGGGCCCCCAGGGGCATCTAAGAGAGGAAGCTTAGATATTTTTGAAGGAGAAACAATGTGGCCTCGTAAATCCTCTTTTCCTGACTTAAACATAAATGTTGTTACTGTTACTGTGGTGCACACAAATACCATGTGCCTAATGCAGGCATGTTTTACAACAGCAGTGTAAAACATATTTTAAAAAAACCAATAACAATATATTTTTAAAAGCACTGTCCGGGCCTGTCTGATTGATTTTTCTGGATATCAACTGCCCCAGCTCTAACAGATCTCCATCAAGTTTTTTCTACGACTTAGCAACACATACCTAAGGTAAATAAAGTTCGTTCTCTTTTTAGTTTTCCAATTTCCTTGTTAATAAGATAGGAAATGACTTCCAAAGGTATGAAAAGAAAAGGATGAAGATAAAGTGGATCAGGATAACACGGGCTGGACCATCAGACTTTGTCCAATGAACAGAGCAGGTGCTGCCTTTTAACAGAGCAGAGGAGACAGCACCGAGGCCTCACTACCGAGAGGGCTCGAGGCTGGACCCTTCTTGGACAAAACAGTGTCCTGATTTATGCACAAAGACACCCATCACGGCATTACTCATCATATTTCATGTCCAGTGCTGGGGACCTGCTTCAATAAGCTATAGAACAGCCATTTGATGGAACATTATAAAGCCATTAAAATAATGCTGGCAAAGAACTTTTAAAATATGATGTTCTAATATTACGTGGATAAAGGAGGTGTATGAATGACATTCATTAAAACATGTCATCGTACCAGCTGCTACATTTATTAACCCTTTCCTTTAGTTCAGGCATCATCCCCATTGAGAGCAGACAGGGAAGCTCGGAAACAAGCCAGGGACTACTTGATCCATGGCACAATGTTGTGGACGCCAAGCTCTTCCTGCTGATCTAAAAGCCAGGATTGCAAAATATGAATACTATACATCATCGTAGGCTTTTTGTTTAATTTTGTTCCTGTGTACTTTGCAAACGTTCTAACACTTTTCCAAAAACACTTTTGTTCTCTTTTAAAGTTTCCCTGGGAACTTCTAGAAGGCAGCTCCTGTGGACTCTCATCATCTCCCACCCCATCCCCCGCACATGTGTAAATAAAGAAACACCTTTAAATTGTAACAGGCTAAACTTTCCCCTGTAAGTTGATACTCTGACCAGAAGTCCGTGGGTGGGTGGGTGGGATGGGTGTTGTGTTTTTGTGTGGCAGCTTCTTTTGGCTGATAAACTAGCACTTAAGTGTTTCCCTTTTCCAACCCCCTAAATGACAAGTGTCTTTGTGGTGAAGTGATGGCCCAACCGTTGCTGCCAACGGGAACGGTCCTGGGGGCACTTATTTTTAGTTTGCTGTCTAAGGACGGGCTAGGCTGGGTAAGCAGAGACTTTGGGGCCCAAACCTCCAGAATCCCGATCAGGGAGCTTTTAAAGAGGAAGAAAGGTAATGACCCTTAAACCCTGCTCTGCTCTCATCTGACCCCCACATATAACACTTTTTAGTCTGAGAGTAAACATCCTATACCCACTAGGGGCAGAAGTGGCTCTTTACTAATATTTTCAGCTCAGAGTGAAAAAGTAGAAGAAATCAAAGGAAAATGGTGTCCAAGTCATCTCATAGGCCCAGATGGCTTAAAGGACTCGGTCATACACTCAGCTCTAAAGTATAACAAAGCTCCCAGCCTTGGTGGGTTACTTCACCCAGGTGTGCCAGGCCAGTGGAAGTCCCTGGAGTAGCCTGGAAACTATCAAGGATCTAATAAATCACTTGATGCTGAAACCAAGTTTGACTTCCTTCTGCAGTGTGTATCTCTGCCATCTCGGGTTTCAGCATTGCAGACACTAAAATGTGACAGGAAACCCAATAATCTAGGCTAGCAACTTATTTTCAAAGCTGGGGGCTGGGGAGGGAAGGCAGATGCAGCCTGTAGACAAACATGAGATCAAAGGTTTGATAAGACTTGGTATCTTTCAAATGGTACTCACAGACATTTGTAAGGTGCTTTGCTCACATGGCCAGCCTGGGGCAAAGTGGTGAATTCAAGGACAATGATCAGGAGCAGCCTCCATCCTCTTTTAGCACCTTCCTCCCTTGGAAAGTCCTCTCCTGTAGACACTCACTGCCCTCAGCCACCATCCATCTCCAGAGCTGCCCCCACAAAGTATCTCCCACATAGCTCTGCCCTGCCTGACCAAGCCCCTGCGCTGCTTTTTTATTAAAGAAGAGATCTTAAAATGTATTTCTCCCATAGCTGTTCATTCCTTCAAAGTGTTTTTGACTAAACCAAAAGTGATAAACTAACTTATGACTTATATGCTATGGGTGATAATGACAATAAATTAATACTCTCAGAGAACTTTTGAAATTTACGCTAACAATAACTAATGGGATTTTCTGGCACCCTGGGAGGCTGGTAAGGTAGAGATGTTTAGTGCTTCCTTTTATCCCATTTTCCTTTCCTTTTAGACAGGCCCATGGGACGGTGGTCTGTGTGTCACATATGGACCAAGGCATTTAACTGCCAGTGAGTCACCCTCCAGTCAGCTCTCCCTCTGTTGTGACAACTGTGGAGTAACTTGTCAAAATGGAGGTGTCATAAGACTAAAGCAGCCTGGATCCCCGAGGCACCATGTGGAGGACAAGTGTCCTAGAGAATCATCTAGACCTACAACGGGGTTTGGGTGAACAGTAATAAAATTCCTTCCTGTTAACCCATTAATATTTTTTGTTATTTTTTTATAGTAACATAATCTAGCATATCCTGACAGATACAGCTAGTAACTTTTCATGACCTCAAATCACAATCCATAGTTTGTTTCTGTTAAAAGACAAGATTACAACAAATCTAGTTTTATAGATCTTCATTGGCTTTTATTGTGATTCTAGAATCAGGCAGTATTTCAGACCAAAAACGGCTCAGAAGGCTCCACCTCACCACATGTACAGGTTAGATTTATAGCCAGAGAAAAGGAAATGACACACAGAAAGCGGAAGTGGGGCACAGAGACAGCCCGACTTGTGGCAGCTTATGTCTGTCTTGTTTGAACCTGCGTTGGACAGCTGGCAGCCTGTGATTGGCTGAGACTCAGCCATATGTTACAAACGTAAACTCCTAAGTTAGGTTTTCGATTTGTTCATGTAGTAAGGTGGGTTGCAGTTTGTTACATAAGACTCTTAGAGAGGCTTCTAAAGCCCAAATTTAGTTTGATTTAACAGTTCCTATCTACTGTTCCACGTATAGCTGTGTGGCTTTGGACAAGTTAGGATACTTCCCCAGAATGAGTTTCAGTGTCCTTCTCTGTAGGACAAGGTGGCTGGTCTCTTTTCAGGTGTAAGATTCTAGCCAAGCAGCAATCCAAAATTGCATGGTATCTGCTCCCTAAAGATAACTATTATATGGTAAGACAAAGCAAGTTGTCCCAAAACAAATGGAAATGTTCAATCCAAGCTGAACACTTTTTACCTCATCATCTCTCTGAACAAAGTCAAGATCTCCGGTATCAGTACATGAGCACGTGTTTTAGGAGGTTTGAGATTGTGCTAAGAGGCCACATAGCATCTGATTATCCTCCAGACTTGGTCATTTTCTGCACCTCTGAGTTACCAATATTTGTCAAATTAAAGCCGTTCAATTTGGGAATCAGGCATCCTTTCTCAAAGATTTTTAGTGGGGGGGAGTCCCAGTTAAGGTATGAAGACAAGAGGGCCACATCATATAAAACAGTGGTTTGCAGCCCTTTTAACATGAGGATGCTTCTTCATAGCAAACACTTTCCCTGGATGTGTGTGTATGTGTGTGTATGTGTGTGTGTGTCCTATTAGTGCCCACTGATCTAAAAAAAATGCACTACTAAAAAAACTATTTTAGTGAATTGTTATTCATATATTTGAAAAATAGCATATGTTATTCAATATATTTAGACATATTATATATTCAGGCTATAGACAATGTTGCACGTGTGTATATTTGCAGACCTCTTGTAATAACTCTGAGGCTCCCCAGAGCTATTCATGCCCACTGGCTGGAAATAGTAAACTTAAGGAATCTAGGAGCATATTGCAACCTATATTTGGTTCCTGTTTCCTCCCCCTTATCCCCAATCTCTTGTTTTCTGGGAAGCAGATGCTAAGACAGAATTAGGAGTGCATAACATTTTGGGAGGAGTAACAACCGTGAAAGGAAGAAAGGAAGTAGGATTGAGCATGGGGGAACCATCCAATCATGATATAGTCTCTGTTAGCCCAAAAAGATTTCCTGTTGGAGCTGAGTTCTCATCAGACAGAAATGTCCAAGTCCTGATTCTATGGCCCTGCTAAGTCATTGGCTGGGGCCATTCTGAGCAGAGCATGACTTGGGCTCAAAAGATGCTAACACAGAGGTTGTCAGCTAACTGGCCTCCTGGTAGCTGGACAGTGAGTGAGTCCTTTCTTGAAGGGGAATCTGAGTGCTATATCTCCATCTGCCATATCCCATCTTGCCCCCTAATTCTATAAGGCCATTTTGCCCTTTAAGGTTATTCATGAAGACAACAGAAGTCTATAAATGACAGTATGAAGTGCTCTTGGGAAATAGGCCATCTCTAAACCAGCAAGATCAGGAGGCTGAGGCAGGAGGACTGCTTGAGCCCAGGAGTTTGAAGTTGCTGTGAGCTAGGCTGACACCACGGCACTCTAGCCTGGGCAACAGAGTGAGACTCTGTCTCAAAAAAATAAATAAATAAAAAACAAAAATAAACCAGCAAGACCAAGAAGAAAAGCATAACCACACATGAGCATAATTGCATTGGCCAGTGGGTGAGGTGCTCCTAGGATATGGGGTTGCATTTAGTTTAAGCAGAATCTCCTTCTACAGAGGGAGCTAATTGCAAGTCTGAAATAAGATCAGAGAAGTGCTTGCTGCAGGAGTCGGGCTATACTCTGCAATGCACTCGCTCATGAGTATTGACTGTTTGCTGTGGGAATGTAAACTGTGCTGACAGAAAGGAAGCAGTGACGGAAGGCAGGAAATGGCCTGGGGAAGACAGCTTCTTGTAGAAGAGGAAGGAGTCTATCCCACATGTCAGGCCTAAGCAGCTACAGTCCCTTCTCTTAGCCTGGGCTGTGAGGGTAACGGGGTGTTTAGCACGTGGCATGAAGAACAGGCCACAGTGAACCCAGCTGGTGGGAAACATCTACAAGATCTAATCTGAGAAGGGTGATGGGGCATGTCCTCTTCATCCGGTTTCAAGGACTGAACCAGGTACTCTCCAAAGACGCATCTTTCAGAAGCTACCACAGTGGTTTCCAAATGGGTGTTTCCACTGACCAAGGAGAACAAAAGGGAGCAAATGGAAGGGAACCCAGGATTTTTGGACCATCCCCTGCCCCTGCCTCCAGGCCTCCTGCACACGAGCAGCCCATCGTTATCTGCTTTGCATGGTCGGACTTTGTGTAAGTTTACACTGAAGAAAAGGTCTCTTAATGAAAATCAATGAGTCAGATAACTATAGCTTCTTCAGTCTCATCTGAAGCCTGCCGGAACAGAACCTCTCGGGAATTTATATTTCTTTTTTTTTTTTTTGAGACAGAGTGTCACTTTGTTGCCCTGGCTAGAGTTAGTGCCGTGGCGTCAGCCTAGCTCACAGCAACCTCAAACTCCTGGGCTTAAGCAATCCTCCTGCCTCAGCCTCCCAAGTAGCTGGGACTACAGGCATGCGCCACCATGCCCGGCTAATTTTTTCTATATATATTTTTAGTTGGCCAGATAATTTCTTTCTATTTTTAGTAGAGACG
This sequence comes from Lemur catta, assembly GCF_020740605.2. Classification (NCBI taxonomy): domain Eukaryota; kingdom Metazoa; phylum Chordata; class Mammalia; order Primates; family Lemuridae; genus Lemur; species Lemur catta. Next base: position 84,868,929 of record NC_059134.1, on the reverse strand, counting down.
GGGTCTCGCTCTTGCTCAGGCTGGTCTCAAACTCCTGACCTTGAGCGATCCACCCGCCTCAGCCTCCCAGAGTGCTAGGATTACAGGCGTGAGCCACCGTGCCTGGCCGGGAATTTATATTTCTAAACAAGCTGCTCAGTGTACTTCCTGATAGAAGGATGGATAGATAGATGACATATGGCAGATGTGGTGGGGTGGGGGAGAAAGAGAAAGAGGATGACTGCATAGATAGGTAACATACACTTGCAAATATACTAATGTGTAATGGATATTATAACACATGCATAAAAATAGGAAATGTAAAAGGATAAGATAAAAAATCCAAATATAATAGAAGCTCTAGTATTTTCTCTTGATGATCCAAGAGATCATCTTGATTTCCCTTGATGTAGGATTCTCATAGTCTTGTCTCTGACAGAAAGAACATATGGAAATAAGGGAATGACCCACCATTACTTACAAATGTAAATCCATCATACTGTTTTTCTAGTGGTTTCTGAGCCACTGAGATAGCATCATGCCCATCCTAGCCTGTTCCTTCCGCTATACTAGGGCTAGGGGCTGGGGGTACAATGGATAGTGATTGTAGCTGATTACAAAAGGGTACATGTCCTTTCCCAAACCAGATGGCTTCTTTCTCCCTCCTTCCCTTTAAGAACAAACAAAATCCAATTTGAGTGTAGCTGAGATTTCAAAGATGAGCCCTATTCAATTACCAGTGTTTGGAATAATGCATGGAATTGCAGATACTTTAGTTGATGAAATGCCCTGTAGCTCAACTCCGAAAGTCAATCATAAAAACAAAGTCACTGCTATCTGGGAGAGTAACTAGTGAAGGACCCTTTTGAGAGGCATCAGCCCTGAGTGAAGTGAGTAGATATTGATTCCCAGAGAGGTTTCAAGGCTTGAGCAAACAAAAGCAAAGATCACCAACACCCCGCGGGACTAGAAGGTATGAGACAGACACCACATGTGTTTGTGTCACTTCAGTGACTCAGCTTCTATTTCAGCTACTGATAAATAAAGGACCATTTCCAGGTACGCTGTGTTTGGTTAAACCCTAAACTTGGACATTAAGTATAGCCCTCAGGTTGCCAAAACTACATTGCTCTAAACCACAATTATTTCACATGTGTTGGGTTGAAAAGAAATTAAAATTAGAAGCATGAAAAAATGAAATGAATGTCTGTGGGTTCCCCGCACAATCTGTAAATCTCCCTTCACTGTTAACTATCAACGTGAGTTCTGCTTCCGCTTTGGCTTTGACAGCTCTTTCTGCCTCAGGGACTCACTTTCAGTACTATTTCCCCCTTGTGTTTTCCCATCTTTCATTCATTCACTTTCTCTCTCCCCCACTCCTTTCCTCCAAATTCTCATCTGCCAATCTGTCTTTCCGACCCCACCTTTAAGATACATGTTCAGGCTTTGCCCCAAAGCCTCCCCAGTGAGCAATATCTTTTTCTGGGGATAGTAAGCACTGACTCATTGCCTCCTTCCTACCACAGTTTCCAAAACACAGTCTTACTGCACCCTTGTCTCTGCGCAGATCTTAGTAGGTCTGGGCCACCGTGAACGTAAACACACTCTTATGGGGGATTCCCTCCTTATCTCCTGAACGCTCTCTCACTCTCTATCCCTCTTCTGATGCCGACCCCCCCGAAATTCTGAAGAAAGCAGAGCTTCAGGAATCTGAACCTTTCTTTTCTGCATCTCAAACTTGTGGTCAATAAAGGAAAACATACTTGTGCTATTAAAATAAAACTCCAAGACTCCTAGAGAAATGGCACTGTAAAAAACCGACAACGATGAAGTCAGTTCCATCTTATCTTCACCACCTGGGCAGGAAAAATACAACCTAAGGATGAGCCAAGGTGTTCTCTGAATCAGGTAGCAAGGGAGTAGTACCCTTGTTCTCCAAGCCTCAGGGAGGAGGAGTAAGAGATGTGAATGCAGGTAGTTGAAAAGGAGGTGGGTAATCCATATCCTTGAATAGGCAGGACACAAAGGTTCTCAAACTTTTATGTTAAATGTAAGCATATTTATCCCTCTGTCAGATCCATGCAAGGCAGCTCCTTAGCAATACGGTGGGGTAAGTCACTAATCTGAGGGTGGCATGTTACAAATTAGGAAGATGCTACTCAGCAAAATCAATCAGATTGCCATCTTAACTATTCCCAGATTATCTCTGGTGTCTCTAATTGAGTCTTCCTACCTCCAGGCACTCTCTTTTCTCTGGATTGATTCTTTAGATCCTCCCCCTTCTCGAAAATCAGTCTCCTGGTGACTCAGAATTAGCTTGGGATACTCCCCACACCCCTGCCTGTTCCCTACTGATTTCCAGCACGAACCCCAGCAAGCTCTCAGGTTTCATCTCCACCAAGATGTGCGTGACCCTTTGATTCAGGAAGCAGAAGGAAGCACCTGTAGCAACCTGTACCTTTACAACTCCACAAAGCTGATGAGTAGTTCTGCACCAGCCCTCCTGAAGGAATTTATTGAGAAATTCTTTGGTCCACCACACCTTCATCTTTCAGGAGAGGAAATGCCTTTGTGTTTCTGGAACTTCTCTGTGTCTTGGTTTAGATGTTAGAGAAAATGCTCTCTATAGGATTTCATAAGGGACTTCCATCCATGCCCATTGTAAGACCACTGAAATAAAACCAAACCAACAAACAAAAAGAAGATATGTGGAACAGTCCCCTGTGAATAAAATGGATATATTTCACCTGAAATGATGCTGGTGGGATTATGGCTGGGACGGGACCCCTGGAGGTAGTTTGCTCATCTGGTCACCAGGTCCCAAGGAAGGATTTGCATTCCATGTGGCTTCCAGGGGGTGAGTTGTAGGGAATCTCAGGTCCTTTCTCAGCATGTTCAGTCATCTTGGGGAATTCACTTCCAACTCTGAGTAGTTTCCCGGCAGTACTCAGGGTTCAGGTTTGATGAACCTTCAGTATGCCTGGTTCAGGGTTGATCCAGAAATGCTATATAAACCCAGTGCTGGACAATCACAGTGATCCAGTGAACCAGAGGCAAATCCATTCTTCCAATGTCTTCTTTCCAGAACATTTGAAGGAATAAGCGCTTAAGGAATCAGGATTTCCAGGACCAAATTTTCTTCTGCATGTCAAGACATTCATCAGATAAAAAAGAGAATTTCTTCTGTTAAACAAGATTTGGAGGCCTTAGTTAAATGGCACCACGAAGACATAGAGTAGTATGTACCACTGTTTCCAGTTTATGTTCTCTACCTGGGCAGGAAACTCAAAGATGAGCCAGAATTTCTCTGGAGAAAGATTTTATTCATTCGTTCCATTAGTATTACTTGTGTAGTCCCGCAGCTCTGAGGATAAACAGTCATCAATGCCTGTAACTCTTCTTATCTCCTTGGAGAGCATAGATAATATAAGCACCTCTCTAAACTTTATTTTCTAGAACCAGGGACTTAAGTACACCATTGAAAATTTCTAGTGTCTCATTCAGAAGAATTCTGGGGGGATTAATTCACCCCACTCATGTGGTATGATCCAAATTCTTTGAGTATAAGCAACAAAAATCAATTCTAGATTAACCAAAGCAGAAAATAAATTTATTGGGAGAATGTAGAGAAATTCACAGAATAGACAAAAAGGCAATGGAGTGAGTCTTCAAAAAATGCAAGTGCAGAGCCCCTCCAGAGATGTAGGGAACAGTAAGCAAAATCAAGATCACGTGTTGGGAAGAACTTGTTGAAAACCTGCTGTGGACACACACAGCCAGTGCTGTGACTATTGCCTGTGGCTGTTGTCTCCACGATTACTGCCGTACCATTATTGCTGCAATGATATTATTTCCATCCAAAAGATTCCAAGTCCTACATAGGAGCATCTGCCTGGATAAACCCACGCTGCCAGAACTCAGGAGAAGGAAGTTCCCTCTTTCAGCTTCTATAGGAAGAGGTAGGGCATTGGGTTCTACCAACACAAAACACAATAGGGTAAGGAAATCTCCCCAAATAGAGGGAATAGGATGGTGAATGGCCAAAAATAAAAAGGAGAGGGAGCATCCATCACATATTTCAATCTTGTCCAGAAAATCCAAATCTATAGTTCATTGCTTATACAACTGTATCCAACTCCTCTCCTCCTTTGAAGATCCAATGTTGAGCATAAGAAAAACTTAGCTCAAAGGACCCAGTTGATAGTCCTTACTGCTCACATGATTTGGTCTTGTTTGGCCAATTCTGTCACAATGAATATATTGTATGTGCTCGTATCTATTTATTCCCTGATAAATATTAATAGGAATATTTGTCTAGTCCTTCCAAGAAGAATTTCAGATGGCTCACAAAAATTAATACACTGTCATAGCTTTCAATGAAAAATGAAAACAGAACAGTTCATAGCGAGGTGGAATGCTCTTGTATTCTGTGTGATAGCTGTTCCTCTCAGTACTTCCCCAGCAGGGGGAGGGAGATGAGGAAGACGGGATTGGCCTGGGTTCTTCTATTCTCTTGGTGGGTCAAGGGGGTGCTCTGTGCTGATGGGTGAGCTTCTAGGCAATGTGCGGCTGGGTTGGCTGGGTCTGCAGATATTGAACATGGCTAATGTGTGTTCAGGACAAGCAATAACTGGGCCAGTTAGGGGTCTGGAGTCGAGGCAAGGGTTGGCCAGGTGACTAAGACGGGACTGGATGGACGGGCTAGAGGAGGAACACAGCAGGCTGGCTGCTGGTTGGTAAATCACAGCTGAAACTAAATAAACCAAAAGGGGAGGGAAACAAGGGTGGGCTGAGGTCAGAGGACAAGGCTGGGATTTCACCTAGACACATATGACTCCTGCTGACAATGGCTTCTGCCAAGAGCTGCCTCTTAGAAAGGAAGCTGGAAGTGGTCCTCCCAGGTTTAACAGAACCCAGAGCACCCAGAATGGCAGTTGTGAATCTTCATTACATACTACTCTTTAATCAGGGAAAAAAAATCTTATGTTATGTTTTGAAATGGACCTTCCCGACGAGAAGTTATGATAGAAGGAGGCCTGAGTTTCGTTTGAATCCACCTCTTCTATAAAGCCGCCGTGTGACATTGGGCAGGTCAAATTTCTCATGGCCTCAATTTCCTTCTACAAAATGAGAACATTGGGCTAAATATTGCCTAGAGACTCTTCAAGCTTTAGAAATGACTAGACCACTTCTGGGGCATGAGGGCTGATGCCGCCAGCGTACTCCCGGAATAAAGTCACGGACGCTAACCTTGCTCTGGGTCTTCTTTCCCCGGAAGCTGACTCTGGGAGAAGAGAACTTCCTCAGAAACCACAGCTGCTGAAACGGCCCCAAAGGGAGTTATACTTAATTCCTGTTTCCTAACATCCTGAATGTGGAGCCCAGCAGAACTGATAATGGGGGTACTTCCCTCAAATTGCAACCACAAACTGAAAGGGGGAAAACCATGCTACCCAAGGACTTGTCCAGTGGTGGGTAACTGTGGCCAGGAATAACAAACCCGGCCAGTTCACAGCTCAAGAATGCACAGTGGGAGCCCAGTGAGGATTTCCTTTTTTCCAAGACAAACCATGTTGGCTCTGATGAAACTCCCGGTTATGGCTAAATCCCCCTCCTTTACTGATGTTATTCTTCCCAAGATGACATTTCATCATCAGGTGTTTTTATGGAAATCTTTAAAATTCTTCAATCACGGTAAGTGGCATATAATTATCAGCCTCTTCATAGAGTGATTTATTGAGTGTCTTCATGCATCAGGCACTATGCCAAGGGTCAGAACCCCACAGTAAACAACACTGATATGAGCATGCCCTGTGGGACTTGCAGCCTCATGTTGGAGATGGAAGACATGCATCTGAAAGCAAATGCATATATAAACACAATGAGTGAGCCAGGCACGATGGCCCATGCCTGTAATCCTAGCACTCTGGGAGGCCGGGGCAGGAAGATTGCTTGAGTTCAGGAGTTTGAGACCAGCCTGAGCAAGAGTGAGACCCTGTCTCTACTAAAAATAGAAAAATTAGCTAGGCATTGTGGTGCATGCCTATAGTCCCAGCTACTCAGGAAGCTGAGGCAGGAGGATTGCTTGAGCTCAGGAGTTTGAGGCTGCAGTGAGCTGCGATGATGCCACTGCACACTACTCAGGGTGACCAAATGAGATTCTGTCTCAAAAAAAAAAAAATACACAAGCGGTACAAAAAAAAGAAACAGGGTACAGCGCAGGGATGGAGAATAATGGGGAGCAGATTTGGATAGGGCGATTAGAGAAGGCCTCTCCATGAAGGTGCCATCCCTGCAGGGTGATAAGGAGACACTTGTGAAACACAGGGTGGGGCAGGAGTAGTGTGTTGGAGTGTGAGTGTGCACACACTGAGGAGAAGGGAAGTTGTAGACTCTGGCAGAGGGAAGAACAAGTTGGTAGAAAGCTCAACTGATTCCAGGAGCTGCAAGAAGTCCTATGGGGGTGAAGCAAAAGGGAAGACAATAAGGAATGAGACTGGTGAGTTTGGCAGAGCCCAGATCACACAAAGCCTTTGTAAAAATCTGATATTTTTCCCTAAATTTTTGTTCTAAATTCAATAGGAAAGCATTAAGCTATTTTAGACAGAGGAATAACATAATCTTATTTCCATTTTATGCCTGTTTTGTGGACAAAAAAAAATAAAAATAGGAATAAAAATAGAAGCAAGAAGTCCAGGTAGGAGACTACTATTGTAGTTCAGGGAAGAGATAATGAGAGCTTGGACTAAGTTACTCTCAATTCCCCAGGGGACACTTGGCAATGTCTGGAGACATTTTTGATGGTCACAGCCGGGGAATGCTATTGACATCTTGAAGGCCAGTGATGCTGCTAAACACCCTAAAGTGCACACAACAGCCCCCACAACAAAGAATTAGCCAGCCCAAAATGTCAATAGTGCCAAGGTTAAAAAAAAACTCTAGGATCAGTGGTGGCAGTAGAAATGGAAAGAAGTAATTGAACTCAAAATACATGGAGAGGCTAAAATGACCAGGAACTCCAAATGGATTAAATGTGGAGAGTGAGGGAAAGAAATAACCCACAGATGGCTTTCAGATTTCTGTCTTGAGTAACATGTCATGAGAACACGCTGGAAGAATACATATAAAAATTTCTGTCTAGCAGATAGAACCAATTACTGTATTTCAAATTCCAAATCTACTATTTACCACTTGTGGGTTGCAAGACACACACAACCACTGTATGACTCAGGTTCCTATCTATAGCATGGGGGTGACAATGCACTTACTTCAAAGTATGTGATGAGCATTAATTATTCAATTATGCGAAGTCCTTCAAATAGGCCTACCATGTATCATGTCAGTACTTTTGTTGTTATTTACTATTATTATTGTTGTTTTTATTATTATTAGAGTGGGGACCTCATTAGAGTTATCAAGATTAGACACATGAATTTGGAAGCCATCAGTATATAGATGGCACATAGATGGCATTTAAAGCGTTGAGATGAATGTGTAGATAGAGGAGAGAAAATGCCCAGGACTGAACCTTGGGTCCTCTATTATAAGGATATTGAGGGAATGAGAACATCCAAGGAGACTGAGCAGGTTCAGAAAGCAGTTAAGAGGAAAGTCAAAGAAAAACATTTAAAGGAGGGAATGCTTAACTGCGTTGAGTAAGACGAGGATAGAAAAGTATCCCTTGAATTTCAAGGTCATCGGTAACTTTGACAAAAAGCAATTTCAGGTAAGAGGTGGGGATGGAAGCCAGTTTGGAATAAGCTGAGAATGGGAGAAGACATGCAGACAGAGTATATGGACGCTTTTTTTGAATTTTGGCTAAAAAGAACTGAACTAGTGGAAGACTGTTAAATTAACAAAGGGTGGTATTTTTTCTTTTTGTTTTGCCTTTTAAAATAAATATCTAAAAGTATGTAATATTTAGTGATGGGAATATCTTGGGAGAAAGGGAAGAATTACACATATTAGAAGGAGGGAGACAGGTAAGATATCGAAGTCCTTGAGAAGATAAGAGGAGATGGGAGAGACTGGTCCCTGGTGGGGTGAGACACACTTTGTGCTTTGCAACAAGAGGCAAATAGCAGACCAATGACACGTAGACAGGTGAGTATTTTTTGTGTTAGAGAAATGAAGGTAGTGCGTGTCTGGCCACTTTTATTTTCTTAGTGAGGTATGCGGGGAGGTACATCCAGAGATAAGTAGAGGAAGACAGGGTATGTTTTGAGTACAAATAGTCACCTTGGAAACCGGGAAGCCTAAAATTTCTAGAGAAAAATGATAGGATTGCTAGACATCTTTGGAGATTTTGATCATGAATTTTAAGTGAAACCAGTGAACTTCATTCTTTGATCTTCTCTTGCAAGGTCCAGTTGTTTAGAGAGTAGAGAATTTTTCCTTCTCTACTCTCTGAACAAGTTGGAGGAGTTGGAGTTTTGCTATGTCAATAGGGCACAGGACAAGGCAGGGGAGCTGAGGGTATTTGCAGGAGAGGGATTACAGTCGTGGGCTATGAAATCTGGAATGGGACAAGAAGGGATGTGAATAAAGAGGGGACTGTCTTCAGCTAAAGTAGAATGACAGAGGAGGTGAGCTGGAAGGTAGGATGTGATGGTCAGAGAGGGTATTGACATCTGGTTTTCAAAGGTGGTTGACTTTCCGGTGATGACAATGTCCAGAATATGACCAGGCGAGTGGGTGGCTGAGGTGGCATGGAAGGGTCGACAATGCACATGAGGGAAGTCAAGGAACCAAGAAACTAAAGAGCTGGATGACTGTCCCCCTGAAAGTTGAGTCACTGAAAATGACAATGGGATTTGGCCTAGAGAGGAAAACAGAGGTTTAAGTCCTCCACTAATGAGGTGTATGCCCAGCAGTTTGGGGACTGAGGGCAGAAAGGAGAGAGAGTAAGGTTACCAAGAGAGCACACATCTTAAAGAGGCTGGAGGGTTGAGGAACAAGAGGTGCTACTTCCTCCATCACCTGAAGCTGACATATGTGGGCTGTGAGCAAATAAAGAGCCTCTGCTTGAGATACTTGGCAGTAAAGTGTTGGACTTAGGGGCTGCCAGGTCCGAGGTAGGGCAATGGGTGGGGTTCAGAGGACAGGTCACATCGTCTTCAACCCCTGTTGAGGTTGAATTTGGAAGCCATCAGTATATAGATGGCACACAAGCAAGGCAAGGTCACTTACACAGTGCAAGGTCCAAGCCTGCTTGGTCAGAGCCTCTTTCACTGCCACCTCTCCATTCCTCACTTTCAGAGCAGGGGGAGGATTTTCAAAAGTTTGCAGACTGAAAATAACCATAGAGCAAGCTAATTAAGTGGTACGAGTGGTTTAAACAAAAGCCCACACTTAGCGCCAATGTGGATTAGGTGGAGGCTGTTTCTATGTAATAGACATTGTTTTGAGAGCATCCCTTCCAACATTCAGCTTCAAAACATACTTTTAAGTTTTGTTTTAAATCCTATAGGCTCAAAACACCTTATAGGCATTATCAGAAAAAGAGAAGCTGTCCAGCTAGCCTCAAGTTTGCTATGGCCTTTTACATCTGATCCTCATCCTTGCATGTCACAGATACTTCAAAGCTGCTCGTGGTAAGTGTCCAAGATCAGGAATAGCACTGTTGTAACAATTAACATTTATTGAGTCCCAGCTGTTTCCCAGGCTTTATTCTAGGCAATGTTCCTACATTATTGTGTTTGATGTTCACAAAACCTTTATAGGTTTTTATCCCATTTTACAAATTGGGAAAATGAGACACTGAACAGTTAAGTGACTTGTCCAAGGTCACCAGCCATAAGCGGTCAAGAAGAGACTGCCTGCAGAACTTGCACTTTTAAGCATCTGGCCATACAGACACACACCGAAGCAGCAGGTAAGCTGTTAACTCTCCCTTTGCCTTCCAGACAGACAATGCTGGTGGATTACAGAACAATCCTACTGAGCTTCATCACTAATCCGTTGCTCTGGGGCTCCTCCCAGGTGATGAGAGTGTGCACTAGAAAGGAAGTCTCTCTTGCTGTTCCCCACACCCTCCCCTTTGCCTACTACCGATTCCCCCTGGGTCCTTATCTCTGCTCCACTCCAAGGGCTGGTTCTGCTCTGCCTCTGGGCCTCTCAGCTTGGCATATAGTCCTGGTCTTTTCCAAGTTTGACTCAGGCTGAGATCTGGCCCAGGCCCCTCTTGCCCTCTTCCTGGTCTCCTCGTCATCCCACCCCGATCCCGAGCCAGCTCTGTGATTCAGTGAGTGTCGGTGAGTGTCTGAGCCGCAGAGGTAAAGTAGCTGCAACAGGAAGGACGGAAAAGGCAGTGTCAGGAGCAAATCTATCCTCAGAATCCTGAGCTTTGCACCATCTATAAAAATTTTTGTGCGAAAAATGTAAATATACAACTTTAGATAGATCAAATTCTAATGCTCTTACAGGTGGAAATATACCATTGAATGATGCTGGCAATGTCTTTTTAAAATAGCAGGAAAAAAGGCCTCAATTTTAATCAACTGAATCATAAACACAAGAAAATCTTTTAATTATGAAGGAGAACTTAGATATTTGTTGTGCTTTGAAGGTGCTAAAGGGCGTGCCAGTTAAATTTAGGACCTCTCAGGCCCCCTGCAGTCCCAACATTCTGGGTCAGTGCAGCCTGTGTTTCGGAAGCTCTTGTCCTCATCTGCTTTTACTTCTAGGAGTCTAGGAGGTGCCCCACACGTACTTGTAAGAGACACATCAGTTCCACAGGTCATCTGATATCCTCTCTGTCTTTCCTTCTCTGCTCTGCCCCCTACCTACCCCACTGCTATTGCCTGCAGGGTGCCCTGGGGAGCTGCTTCTGTGGGGTCTAAAGTCTGTCACCCATCAGCACCACCACAGCCGTGGGCGTGAACGTTCTCACGGCACCAAAGCTCTTTTAGGAACTGTACACTCTAGTGTTGAAACCTGGAGCAGGACTGCCAAACTCTGCCCCTGTCATCAGAACCCAAGACCACTTGCTAAGAGGCTTGTTAAGTTGCTGTGAAACCTTTCAGAGGCACCACTCAAATTCCTGATGGCATTTCAATCTCTTCTCTATTTCCACAAAGAACAACATGGGTTGGCTGGACACCCAAGGCCCACAGAACACAGGACTGAGCTAATCTGTCCCTGGAAACCCATTGAGGCAAACCCATTCTCCGAGCAGCCAGGAAGAGCTATAATTAGAAGCCCAGTGAGTCACAGCTCATGCGAGTTAGCTCAGAAGCCCTCACTCATAAAATAATACACCAGCCTGACCTCTGCTCACGCTCCTCCTGGGCGTCAGAATTCAGCCTTGTACGAGGACTAAGGGACTCGGTTGGAGAGAAGAAAGATTCACTGAGCACCCTGAAGACAGAGCATCTGGACAGGAAGTCCAGACAAAGTGATAAAAAGTTTCAGTAGACAAAAAAATTCCCTTCACCACAAATAATTTCTCTTTAATTTTTCTTCAGGTGGTGCAGTTGCTAATTCAAGCCCTTCACATACTTTCCCAGCAGTGACTTCAATGTTTGATTTTACGGTACATCCTCCCAGGCCTGGTGGATTCAGAAAGAATAAGGGCTTTAAAATCCCAGCTCCACTACCTACTAGCTGTGTGACCATGAACAAGCCTGCCAAATTTTCTAAACTTTAGTCCCCTTATTCACAAAATGGGGTTTTTATGAAAGTTAAAATAGTATGATAATAATGTACGCAAAGCACCTGGCACAAGATCTCGCACATGATAGGTGATTAATAAATGTCAGTCTCCTTCCTTCCTAATAGAATTCATCAGATGATACTGATTCTAGGTTTTCTGTCAGACACTGAACACACCCTTCAAAGTGCTTATGCTGTTTCAGCTCAGCAGACACCTTGTCTCAGGAAAGCCATTAGAAACCCCCAAAGTACTATATTTTTCTCCTGGTAAGTAGCTCACTTCCCACAACTTCCCACCACTCTGCATTAAGTGAGCTCAACAAATGAGTCACACTACTTACAGAGGCAAATTTGGGAGCCACACCCAAAACAGAGGCATCTTGACTTTTCCCAAGAAACTGTCAGTACCACCAGAAAGAGGGCTTGGGGAACCCATAGTTAGAAAACCCTAAACTCCCAAGCCTACCTCAAGCTACCTCTGAATTCATATGTAAACTCAAGAGCTTAGTTGCTTTCTTTCAGTGAATTTTTATCCACAGCATTCAATGACAGCTGAGAGTCACTTTTTTGGCTATTTAGAAGGTGATTATTTACTTTTTGAAAACATTTATCACAGGATTTAAATTATGACTATGATTTTCAAGAAAATTTTCAAGAATTTGAGAATTCTTAAAAATTGTATAAAAATTGGCACACCTTTATTTAGGTCAGCCCTTTGTAACCTGTGGGCAGCAGAGTGAAGTAGAAAGTGCATGGGGTCATAGTCAGAAGACCAGGATTTAAGTATGTAAGCGCTGCTTTTGCCACTTACTAAATGATTTGGGGCAGGTTTTTGAGTCTCAGAGGTTTATATATAACATTAGGGAAACCTACATATCTTGTAGGGTCTCAAAACAATGAAGCATATGAAAGTACATGGAAAACTTAATGCAATATAAAATGTTGGATTGTTTTTAAAAGTAATCCTTATCTTTACATTTGCCCAATCGCCCTAGTACTAATTGCTTAAATTAATTTTCTCGGTCTCTCTTTGCATCCTTCCAAATTAATGTATATTTTTTAAAGCTACAGCCTTTCAAAATGAATGGAAAACTCTATATTCATGATTGATGGCTAGAATAAAGATTGTTACGTAGGATCTAATGATCATATATCCAAAAGTTCAGTTTTCCTAGGTGAGGTACATTGTTTGCAAAAATGGCCACATTGTTCCCTTCTCTGTACTAGCTCTTTGTAAGGCTACTTGTAACTCTTGCCATCAGAAGCTGTTTATATGTTTCTCTACTCCTTGAATCTGGGCTGGCTTTGTGACTTAGGCCACTAGAATGGCACAAAAGTGATGATGTATCAGCTCTAAGTCTTGGACTCAAGGGACTGTGCAGCTTCCAATCTTACTCTTAGAATCCTGCTTTCATCATATGGATGAATCTAGGCTGGCCTGCTGGTTGATGAGAAACATATAACCTCATCAACCCGACTTTCAATCCAGTCAATAAACCATACGTGTGAGTGGGGCCATCCCAGGTCAGGCAGCACCCAGTTGACTGATCAGCCGAACATGAATGAATGATTAACTAGCCTAGACCCAGAGAAGCAGAACCATCCACTCATTCCTAGACTTGTGAGTAATGATAAGGATTATTCTTTTAAGCTACTAATTTTGGGGTGGGTTTTTTTTTACACAATAATAGATAACTGACACACAATTTTTCTTATATTATTTTAAAAGGGTCCCCTCATAACATGGCAGACTCAGGTAACAGAGATAGGGTCCCTCCCTGTAAAAACCCAAAGAAATGCTGGCTGAACTATATGGCAAGTTCAAAGGAAATCCCCAAGGGCAAGATAAGGAGAACTGAAATACATAGCAATAAGAAAGGCTGATATTATAGCCTATAAGCACATAACTTTGCACATAGTTCTGAGCATTAATGACTGGAGACCAAAATTCTAATGCTCACATAAGGACAGAAGATTTCCCTGACCCACAAGAAGTGGGGAGCTAGAGCTGAAAAACTTGCTGTAGTAAACCTGGAACCTCACAGAACTGTCCTTTCCAATGAAAAAACAGACTATAAAACATTTGCCTGCTGACTCAGTGAAAAATATAGGAAGCTTGCCACTTAGCAAGCTCATAGGTAGAGAAAAAAGTTGTCCTTGAGACACCAACACTCCAAGCTTGTAAAAAACACAGATGTGGTGACTGAATTTATACTACCTACACTGTATGAAAATCCCATCCAAGGAATTAACATTAAAACTGGTTTAGGGCCATTGAAAGTCCTAGAAATAGAAACTCATATAAAACATTTATTTACAGATACTTCTGAAATCCAGGATACAAGGCCCCTCTGCTAGATATAAACTCACAATATCAACAGCAGCAAAATTTGAGGGAATAAGCCACCATAAGAAAAAGCCATCAGGCACAATATACAAGAGACTTAGAACCTTAGGAGCTGGACCTAGTAGGGCAATCTAACAGAGGCATCAAATGATTGAAGGAGTTTTAAGAAAGGAGGGGGTGGATAATAGCCATAGTGAAAGAAGAAGACAGTATAGGGGACAAAAAAAAGACAGATTTGAAAAAAAAAAACTAATAAAATTAAGAACAAGATATTAGACACAGCTGCTGAGAAAATTAGTAAACTGGAAGATAAAACTAAGGATATTACCTAGAATATATCACAGAGAATAGATAACAAACACAAATGAATGGTTAGAAAATATGAAGGCTAGATTGAGAAAACCTAGAAGATAAGAATTAAGGGATGTCACGCTGCACAATTCTAAGAGCTACCATTCATAAGAAATCCAACATAAATGGTGTTTCTTGGATTTTTATAACATCCTTTATTTAATAAGAATTCCAGAAGTGAGAATAGAAAAGATAGGGGAAAAAGTGATAGTAAAACAAACAAAAAACCATAATGGCTAAGAAATTTACAAACTGAAGAAAGACACAAGTTCTCACACTGAAAAAGTACAGAGTACTTGTCAGAATAAATAAAAATAAATGCATACCTAACCAATTTCTGAGGAAAATATCAAAGATAAGCTTTAAAATATAAAAACAACCAGAAATAAAACACAGATGTGCTGAAAGCTAATGAGAAATAAAAATAAAAATAATAAAATAATATCTTCAAAGTGCTGAGGCAACAGTTCTGTCATTTGAAAAACCTAAACCCAGATAAATTAGCAGGGCCAGACAGGATAGAAGCTAGACAGAGCGTCCACAAAAATAACATTTTTGTAAGTTTATTTCATTACTTATATACACAATTACACATATTACATTTTATAAGTAATAAAATATTTTTAAAGGAAAAAATGACTGAGAAACTGAATGAGAATAATCATTCTGAGTGTGTTATTTTTAATGGTCAGATAGTCAATATATAGATATTTAAAATTTTTTGCACTAATGTACAAGGATATGCTATTCTCAGTTTCTTTGAAAGAAGTTTTGAAAACATTTTTAATAGAATAGTTTTTGTCATTCTAGTAATATAACAAAACCTTTCTCAGTCAACAAATACTTTAAGAATATACACCAAATTATTTTAGCACTCCTTTCTCCTCTCCAAAGGGCGCTGTCAGCCTATTTTTGAGGACTGTTAAAAGAATCCTATGTGTTCCGAAAGCAGTGTTTAAAAAAAGGGTCACAACAGTGTTTTGAGCAAAGGCAATGGAATAACCATGGAATTTCTGCAGGGACACACTTGAAAGGGGACAACACTCAACATCAGCATAATGCGAAAAGGAAAAAGAAACAGTTCCACTGACTCAGTTCCTTGTAAAATGAAAGAGTTTGTTCTAAAGTAGATCCTACAAACAAACCAGTCTATGTAAATTACTTGCAGGTCTTTAACATCGAAACCCAGAAATCTGCATTTTGAAGGGCTCCCCAGGCAATTCTGATGGGTAACCAGCAAGCCTGCTGAACCAAGTGACTACTAAAATCCCTTCTCTGAGTGACTTTCTATGATTCCATAAATGTCTGCTCTGTGGTGTCCTGGAAGAACTGGGATATCGCTGTCATTCAACACTACTGAGCACCTGTTCCATGTGAGACATCAGGCTATCTAACACTTTATGCTGACCTCATGTTGCTTTCACAGTGTATTTGGTTGGAGAGTTTTTCTGGACTTGCCTGTAGGCTTCCCCCCTTTCCTAATGAAGCTTCCACGAATCTAAGCTTTCCTTGGAGGGGCAAATTTTTCCAGACCTGTTCAACTATAAAAGTGGGGAATTGACACAATTCCCCTGCCCACCACAGTAGCCCTGCTCACGGGCAGTGTTGTGGTTTTCATTTGCAAAGCGAGGACAAAAGCTTGAGACATTTTCATCCCTAGAAATGCTCTGTTTGCAACGTATAGGTACATATTCATTTCTTTTTTTCCCCTGATCCTTAAACATTTATTGTATTTTTTCTCCTGTTAAACAAGTTGTATAGGCTTGATACAGAGAATTCTGAAAAGGCAGAAAAGTAAAATAATAAAATTAAGTAAAAATAATCTAAAATACTACCTTCAAGAAAAAGTTAACAACTTTGAGCGTTCTGGTTTGTAGTTTGTACATTCTCCTAGTCTTATTTAATTGCATCTATGAACTTTTTAAAAAGTGTAATGATATTTTATATATGATTTTAATTTTTTAAAAATTAGTATTGTGAACATGTGCAAGGAGTGTTTCTTAAACTGTTCTTTCTATTGTCACTTTTACCGGAGATTAAAGTCTCAAACTCGATGTTTTAACTTAGCAGAGGAAGAGTTGAGATGTCTCATTAAAACTTGGCTGAGCTCTTTCTAGCACAGCTTATTTACGTAACTAGCTTCCCTAAAATCACCAGCTCCCACTAACAAGACATATACATTAATGCCCCACAGCCCTGTACACGATGAAATGGCCATTCCTTCCTTATAAAATGTGAACACAGTGAACGTCACCCGAGATGTATCAGCTGTTCTGAAATGCAAGATTAGAAAATCAAATTTCACGCATACATTTCCACGAACCAACAGTCAAAATCAAAGGCAACCTTCTTTGTCACATTGAACTCTGGAAGCAAGTGTAAATAAGATATGTCCTGCTGTGAATAAAAGGTGCTAGAATCTGGAAGAATCTTCTCCTAGCCAAGGTTGCCTTTGAGGTTCACTCCAAAAGCTGAGCTACCACTGGGGACATCTGGTCTCATAACTTTGAGTGCCTAAAGTGCAGCAGCTCCAGTTCAGGAGCACTAATATAATTTTTGCAAACCATGCACCCACTACTGGCATCATATACAAAACTCCCATGATCTCTTCTCTACTGGAGTGTATTGTTGGCTAATTGCTCTCAGTCATTAAGCTGGAAGAGACATACTGGGGAGACTGCTTTGGAGGAGTTCAGAACCGCAGTGCACAGAGAACCAGGTGATTTAATTATTTCTCACATTTCTCTTTCCTTTGTAGTCAATTAGCAAACATTCCTTTCTCCACCTTCTCTCTTTGTTGAGGTCATATCAGCAATTATCTGCCCTCCAGTCTATGCAAAATTATCTGAATAATTCATAATGCAGAAGAGCCTATCAATGTTCTTCCATGTTCCATTGCCCAAGGATGATTAATGATGAAATATTGCAAATATACAGAAAAATAGAGGTAAACAAAACCACTCAGATTTATGAGAGGTTAACCTACCGTACATGCTTAATATATTTTTAACAAAGCTTTTCAGTCATCATTGCCGCATTAACAAGAACATTGGCCTTTTACTATAACATGTTTTCTGAACATATTCTTGCATGTTAGTCTTTTTCATATTTCTCTGAAGTGGTCACATATCTGTCAGCTCTGTGGTCTTTCTTCTTCCAATTCGGCCTGCTCCACAGGTGTGTGACCGTGTGGTGTAGTGGTTGCTGCATCAGTCACACAGATCTGGGTTCCAATCCTTGCCTACTGCTGAGCACATGTGAGCAAGTGTCTGTGCCTGAAATTCTTATTAACAAAATAGGAATCATAATACCCACCTTGTTGTTGAGATGTCATTATATAAGGTGGTGTAAGCAAAGCATTAGAACAGCGCCTAGCACATAGTAAGTGATGACCAGCTTGTGTGTCTGTTGTATATGCTGAACAACCCTTGTATAGGTTGGGTCCATCTCTGGCTGCAGCTGTATTTACCAGGAACCAGTCAGCCACTATCCTTATAATTAAAAACTCCTTATTTGTGGACTTAACTGATACATGTCACTTCTGTCTGTGAGGCCAGATTTAGACCAGTGAAATGGCAGTCTTTTTTTTTTTTTTTTTTTTAAAACAACTAGAGGTGACTTTCTCCCATGCCTCTGATTTCAAAAACATGATAAGTTTTTATAGAGCTTTATAGCACCTACCTTTATGTAAAGTCAAATGAACCCATAAGATAAGAGAACAGTTTATAACCACGAAGCAACCCCTTTCATGAACATAGGCATTACTTAGCTGTCTTTATTTCTGTGAGCATCTCCTCTTCCTATTCTTAGATGTACCTCTTATTTATCATTAAAGCAAATTGCTTTTAAAAGATCACATTTTTTGACTCCATGGTTCTCAACAATAACTGAACTTCAAACTTACCTGTGTTGTTTAAGATTAGAGAGAGATATATATATATTTAAACTAAATATAAATATGTATTTTTATATTTTAAAATGTGTGTATACAAACATACACCCACCCACCCAAAGCCCCACTCAAAATGTACTGAGAATCCCTGGGCATGATGGGCTGAACAGAAGGGGTTAATATTCCACCCAGGTGAGGCTGTTATGGACCTATGGTTGAGAATCCCATTGGGTTAACTACTTAAAATGGTTCCTATCTGAGGGACAGTTTATGATTTTGAAATTAATCAGAAAGTCTTTCTTTTTCTTAAATAATTTTGCAAGCAAGATGCTGCTATTCCAAGTCTTCTGTTGCAAATTATGTCTTCCATAGGAATGAGGCATCCACATGGTTCATCCAAGCACATTGTAAATCAAAACACATGTTCAAGGCTGGAATGAGAGCATTAGGACCATCTAACTGCATTCCACAGGAATGAGTCTACATGACACCATGCAAAGTGATGGTAAACAACCACCCTAAAGAAATCTACATGAAGAATACCCCCCCCCCAAAAAAAGAATTTAACCCAATTTTCTAAGATAAAAAAATAGTATAATGCACACACTCCATCCTTTTGTGAACGAAACACCACTCAGCATTACAGACTGGCCTAAGAGTACGTTGACATGAAGCCTAGACTTGGTGACAGTGCTTCTAGTACTCCCCTTCCCTCTCCCCCTTCTTCTTTATTCCCAACAGCTATATCATCTTGCAAGTAACTGGGCAGGGAAGCGCTTATTAACTGGTCTTGAAAGCAACAATGCATCTAAAGCTGCAGACCATTGGAAAACCATGCTTCTTTGTATTTATTCCGGTTGCCATGGCAGGAGGAAAACAAAAAGCAACTGTGTTTCAAAGCAACAGCAATAAAAGCAGCAACATTCCTTACAAACAGGCAAACCTTCCAGAGTAAAAGTTGTAAAGCCCATGTGGATTGCCCCAGTAGAGACAAGGACTGTTAACTGTGCTTTGTGGAGACATAAACTTGAGACCAAGAAAAGCTGCTCTTAGAAGCTGCTAACTTTTATGTTTTCTTTTAGTTTCCTGCTGCTAAGTTTCTCTTTCAGTCAAGCCATGCAATCTATGGGGCTTTTCGAGCCACCTAATTCAAGGAAATCAGGAACCAGAGCAGGGTCAGAATGCTGGCTGATATCTTTCAACAAACAGGAATCTGGAATTTGGGTTACTAAGATATTAAACCTAGCAAGCCAGCTCTATCCCTCAGGGCAGAGTCAGCAGGTAAAACATCCTTGATGGTTGGGTTTTCTAGGGCCTGTGGCAGGCAACCTCAAAGCTGCATCCCTCTCCCACTGAGAAATCAGGGCCACCATCTTTAATTACTGAAATATTAGTGTACTTCCCCCCACTATAACCTCAGTCCTTAATTTGTCACTTTTGCCTTGCATTCAAGTGCCTTGGCATGTGTCAACCGCAGGCAGCACCTTGATTTCCCTTTCTATAAAGGCTCCAAGTACCACGTCATTAGTTTCTGCAACCATCTAGCCCAATGACATATTCTCCTGGAATAAATGCTAAGGCCTCTCCATCAGTAAACAGTGGAGAATTGGGCATAGAAAGAATAATGAAAGCAGTCATTTCTATTAATTTTTTTTTCAGTGGATTTACCTAGAGCAAAAATAGCATCTTGGCTTTGGACTTGCCCCTGCATTCATTCATCTCGGTACTTTTAACCTTTTATCGTAGGTAGATTCCCCTCTACCTAAAAAACCAAAGGGAAAAAACCCAATTCTGTAATTTACTTACATCCTGTTATGCTTTCTCAGGCTGCTCATTTCTATACCAAGCCTCATCTTTGGTTGCCAACATCCTTACTTTGAAGGAAAAGGGGGAAGACAGGTCGACTGGAAGTTGTCCTGACCTCAAAGGAAGAGCACTCCCAGGTACATCTTCCAGGCAGTCCTGGGCTATTTCAAAGGTCAGCAGGTCCAATTCTAGAAGAAAACACCACTTACTTCTCAACCTGCTGGGGATTGGTGAGGCATAAACAATAAATTAAAAAAATTAATTGACAAAACCTGATAACTGCCCATTTCTGAGAACCCCAGAGATAAACAGCAAGAGGTATCCTCAGCCATCAGGGGCAAGAAGGGACTATCCTGATGCAATAAAAATAAAGAAATCACGAGCTCTGCAGCTTTGGAGAGGAACTATCCTCCTGCCCTGGGGGAGCCTCTGAGTCCTTGGCTCTAGGAGACCACCTACCCAGCAAGGTTGACAGCTGCCCACAAAAAAGCAAGAAGCATTACTTCACTTACTACTTGGGCTGGTGGACTGGTTTTATTCTAAAGCATGGTTTCTAATTCTTGCCTTCCCATCGTGGCAGTTCACACTGTGCCCCAACCCAATCTTTATATTGAGGTTAAATGATACTCAAATGAACTCTGAGGGTGGCCAAGGAGCCACAAATGGGAGAAGGAAGAGGGAATGGGGAGAGGTCATCATGCCTTCTTTGTGTGGCTGTTGAGGACAGTCATGACCTTGGAGGAGGGAAGGTGGGGACTTTGTGCACATAGGTGACATGTGAATGTAAAATAAAGGCCTCCAATTTACTGCCTGGCTGGTGGAGCCAATTTTATCACTGTGCTGCCATACTGAATATGGATATGAACCGCGGGTCTTTTCATTATTTTTTAGCCCCAGCTGGTGGATACTTCCTGCTCTTCCTACGCAGCATCCCTTGGTCACTCTCCAGCCATCTGTTAC
Source organism: Lemur catta (assembly GCF_020740605.2). NCBI lineage: Eukaryota > Metazoa > Chordata > Mammalia > Primates > Lemuridae > Lemur > Lemur catta. The sequence goes on along the minus strand of NC_059134.1, from coordinate 84,847,942 downwards.
AGCCAAAGCAAAGTTCTGTGGCCCTTGAAGTAAGAGAGCCCTGGCCATTGGCTACCTAGTGCTTTGCCCTCTGAATTCCTTATATTTCCTTCTGAATTCACACACTCAGAACTTGGCATTATATTCTTAAATTATAATGTCCTCCAGTTTACACCCATTCAGAAAGCCAAAGTGAGCAAGACTAATTAATCTAGGAAATGGCTATTAGCCCTAGGGAAATCTGACCCTCTCATTGCCCCATAACCATGGACCACTGAGAAGTTGCCTCAGATGGCAGGGAGCCCAAATGCTAGTTCATGCCCTATCCCTAATAGCCATTTAATTTTGGGAAAAGAGCTGTCTTCCCTCTGGACTGTAGTCTTCTCCTCTGTAAAAATGAGCAGGTGGCTAGACAGTCACATCTCCTTCAGGTATATAGTCTATACTTTGCAACTGCAAGGTTACAGATCTGAGAATGTGTGCATGCCAAAGGGCCTTAAAATAATAGTGCCTAACACTTAAGCAGCTGACGTGTATTAACTCATTTAACCCTCTCAATAACCCTATAAGTATTATAATTATGTCCCCTATATTTTAGATGGAGAAAAAGACAGAGAGGCTGAGTAACTTGACCACTACTTGAACAGCAGTTGTAAAACTACGGTTTTTGGGGTGGTTAAACCACTGTGTACACAAGATAATGAGCAGATCTGAGGAATGAACTTCCTTGACGTTTGCATGCTTGGAAGATTAGAGAGGGAGTGTGAGACTCACTGTGAATCACCCATCAATAGCATTTACAGAGAAGCAAGACCAGAACTAGAGTGTGTTCTCGTTTCTACCTGCTGGATTCTCCTGCACTATTCCGTGCCCAACATCACCATAGGAAAGCACGAGCTCTTCATAACCATGGTATAAATTAGGAGGATTCTGGCAGCAAAGCCCAGAATTGCTCAATGATACAATGGTCATCTTGGGATCTCTTTGCCACCTACTGACCTGTCAGTATACTGAGGTGGTCTGGGGTGGAAAATACTCAGATGGTATCAGATAAGGGAATACAAGAGGCAGGACAGAGAATGACTCTTGAGACTAGTTTGGAGAAACAAGCTGATTCCAGGGGTCTTCAAAACACAGCCGCTCTGAGGTCCCGACTCCCCCTATTCTGCCCCCAGCATGGGTCTCCTCAGAAGCAAGCGCCTTTCCCTGAGCCTGACCCTCACCGAGCGAGGTCTTCGCAGAAGAAAGGACAACATGCTTAATCATTTTGAAAACAGGTCCATTGAGAACCCCTAAACCAAACAAGACTCTACCAGGAAAGCTGCTTGCCAGTCCACTACAGAAAGGTAGTGATGAAAACTTGTAATGCCATCTTGATTCTAAGCTCATTGCATTACGGCCCATGGTCCTGAATAGGGCTTCTTTTCAATGCTTATTTACCATAGAAAGTTTCACAGAAACATTATGGAGTGTTGTTTAGTTCTGTGCCCTTGGGGTTTTTTCCATCATTAATCCTCTTGGAGCAGGGTGGGGCTGAGCTGGGAACACTATACAACTCTGGTTGCAGCTGTCCTTATGCAACCCAGCACGTCCACAAGTTCATACCACATTTTGGGGAAAACCAACACAGTGGTACCATTTAATACAGCTTCAGGCTGCCAATTGTCACTGATGCGTACTACTGGCAACTTGGAAAGAATTCTGTGTATTGACACTTTCTTTGATCCCATCAACCAAACGGCTGTGTGGCACACGTTATTGTACTGAAGGAAATGCATTTCTTTCCTTTGAGCTAAAAGCACACCCTTATAAGCGGCTATCGATTCTTTGCTACTATGCCATTAATTTACCTCCTGTACTTTGTAACCTGGGAGAGCTATGAATCATCCTTCCTAACTTTTCAGCTTAACAAAACAGGTTACTTTTGATACAATCTCTTCTTTATCTAGATTTATTTGTTCTGAATCTTGATGCATTGTTAGGGCATTATTTCATACTGAAGAGGGCACTCCCTCAGTGTTTGTTTAATGATAATTTTTCTTTCAAGCTCTTCCTCAGCGTCTGCTTGCCCTTTTTTTTTTTTCTCAAGGCTTCGTATTCCTAGGAATACCTGAGTCACATGCAGTCAGATTTCCAACATTGCGCATTCACAGGCAGGGGGCGTATATTCTTGCCTTCCACGGGGCACTGAACGGTGTTAAAATTCTGATTTCTTTAGGAGTGGAGCTCTGAGGCAATCTCTTACCTTGCCCTTCTTAGTCAGTCATTTTAACTTCCAAGAAATGCTACAGATTTCATTCAAACGCTAGTTCAGGAATTACCACGTGCTGGGTACTTTAACGGGTGCCGGAGACACTGAGATGAAGAAACTCGATTGTTCTCGGGAAGCTCACAATGTGCTGAGTGAGATAAGAAAGGTCATGATTAAATGAAGCAGGACGTGCCTAAGGAAAGGTAAGCAAGGAATTTGTAGGTGTGCCAAGGAGTGCTTGACCCAGCCTGAAAGAGTTCAGAAAAACCCATCCAAGAGCCAAGGAGAGATGATGCTTGACCTGAACATTAAAAGACAAGTGGCCGTCATTCTGGGGGAGTCCAGACCAAGGATGAGTTGATGCAGATGCAGCAATGCGGTGTAATTAAAGGGGAAGCTGGAAAGAGAGTCAGGTCAGATCATGACGGGCTTTGTCCCTTGGGCTAAGAAATTTGAATCCTACCTTAAAGTAGAGAGGAACCACCAAAGATATCATGTATGCAATAGTATCACGTATGAAAGGACAAAATCCCTTCATGAAAGTTAGTAAGATTCTGTGTGCCCATTTGCGCCATCTGACATTGCTCCTTGGCCCCAGCAACAGCATACAGAGCACGGGAAGACTAGCTCAGGCTTAGTGCCAATTCCTGAAGCCAGTCTACCTCTCCAGGGGACTTATTGCAATGACCTTCTTCAAGCTCTCATAGAGAGCTGTGCTTGTTCTGGTCTGCAGAAGATTAAAGGATAGTGATCATCCTAGAAGCCTTCCTGGAACAAAATCTCTTTGCACAGGGTCATGAAATGAGGGCTCCCAATGGTAGAGGGCAGTGAAATGGCATTTGTAGATGAGACGATACTGTGTGCAAAGAGGCAGAGACACAAGCCAGCAGGCCCCACGCGTGACATATCAAATACAACAAGGAGGTGGGGGCAGGTGGCAGGCACAGTACGAGGGATCAGACGATCCACTGGCTCCCTTTGTTCCACGAAAACACTGCTACACAGAATAGTACACATCTCCCAGTTGGAGAAGCTAAGGCACAAAGAAATAAATTGTCTCAGCATGAATGTGAGGCAGCGGCAAATTAATAAATCACATGCTTCTGTTTTTAATCTCTTCTCTATGCCCAAGAATAGCCTGTTATGTCAAGTTAGACATTTCTCCCTTTGAAATCATGCAATCACAGAGCTAAAGGAAGCTTTCCAATGGAAATGTCATTACCTAAAAACAAACCAAACCAACCAACAAAAACCCTCAAGTGATTCCCCAATCATCTCCTATAGTTGCTTCTATCTGTAGTTCACGTGCACAAATGTACTTAAGGATCAACAAAGGCCTTGAAACTGCTCAGGAAAACAAAGAGACTCTTAACAATCCCTGAACAATTCTTTTTATTTTTTTCCTCTGGACATTGGCCTTTTTATTTTTCCATGGGAAACTCTGGGCCAAGTCAATGCATAAATAGTAACAGAATTTTCTGAGCGCATGGTTACTTTTGGTTTGTCTGACTTCACGGCACCCTGGCCTCGCTGCTCCACAACCACCCACCCACCCCCTTTACCCTCGTACGTATGTTTTATGATGGATTTTTAAGGCATTGAAAAGTTTAACGCTTTCACTCAGCCAAGGTGCCTCCATTTTCATCAGTGGCTTCACTGACTAGGATGTGTTGTAAACACTACAAAATAGTTTCAAAATTACTGGCTCGGTCATGTTGCCCACAGGTGACTCAGCCCAGCAAAGAGAAAAGGTTTTTGTGTCGTTATTGTCCTAAACACACCTTCATGCTAGTATATAACCCCTCCCTCCCTGTCCTCCCCATTAGGGTCTCATTTCCTATTTTATGGTTCTAATGAGGTAGACTCTGGATACTATACAATAAATAGGTTTAATGTAATAGGTCTATTTCTGCGAACATATCCACAAGTGAGGATTTTGTAAGCATCATTCAAAACTACCCGAAGGGTATTTTCTAAGTAACTTTCTATGCATCTTTTCATAAAGCAAAGGCCCTTTTGGGAAAACAAACAAACAACAAAACATCATTCCCTATTTCATGTGTTCTAAGTTCAGATTTTCATGTACTTATTTAAAAAAATTATGGTGGCCCTCATTCTTTTTATCTAGTAAGCTTCCTGCCAACACAAAAGTCAATCATGCTTTGCCCTTAAGCGTACTACACGGTGACATTTGAAGATGTGGGCTCCTGAGACAGAAAAGTTCCTCCATGAGTCAGGAGCCAAGCCCAGCAAAAGATCTCATGGTTCCAACTAATAAGCCCACAGCCTTTCGTATTCAGTTCTGCTTTCTCAGTGGTCTCTAACAGTCTAATTTCTGGTTAGGAACTGAGAATTGGGTTGGTTTCCACTTCTGTAGGAGGGTGGTGCTAGCCCAGGTATCCCGTGCTAACAGTGGTAGAAAGAGTATCTGAGCCTGGGGATCTGGAGCGGTGAACACCTTCCCACCTCGGCCCCGTTCCACCCTCTACCCAACGAAGTCCCAAAGGATGTAATATATGAGCAGAGAACAAGACCTGGCAAAGGGAGAGAAGTGCCATTAATGGGGCTCCTACCTCAAATCCTGATGTCTCCTCTGGGACTTACCTCCACAGGTGCAGTCCTGGATTCCATACTTTAAAAAGCATGGCATGGCCGGGTGTGGTGGCTCACACCTGTAATCCTAGCACTCTAGGAGGCCAAGGGTGGGAGGATCGCTTGAGCTTAGGAGTTCGAGACCAGCCTGAGCAAGAGCAAGATCCCATCTCTACAAAAAATAGAAAAAATTAGCCGGGCGTGGTGGCTCATGCTTGTAGTCCCAGCTACTTAGAAGGCTGAGACAGGAGGATCGCTTGAGCCCAGGAGTTCAAGGTTGCAGTGAGCAATGATGGCACCACTGCACTCTAACCACGGTGACAGAGGGAGGCTCTGTCTCAAAAAAAAAAAAAAAAAAGCATGGCACATAGGCGTATGTCTCCCCTCACCCCACCCCAACCACCACTGCCTGCCATTAGGGAACTGCTGATCTAAGCTGAGGCCTAAGGTCAGTGGTGTGCTGAAGCTGGCTTGTACCAGCTTGTGAGAGCCCATTGTTAAATTTTCAGGAATTCTGCAAGGCAGCTGTTAAAAATGCCCATTACTAAAAGTTAGATTATATAAGCTTCTGATTAAATTATATTAAAAACAAAGATATTGAACCAAAAGTTCATCATTTCCTAAGCATTTACTATTATCTGCATTACTGAGGTTTTTTTTTTACATCTGTTGTCTCTTTAATGGTGGGAATAGTATACAACAGTGTGGGGCTACACATCTCGTCACAACTCCATCCTCAGTGACATCACACTGGAATCCTGAAATCAGAGCATTTATACCATGGAAATCAGCAAACACTACAAAGCTGGGCTTGATTTATTGTTGATTGTCTCTACACTTAAAATGATGAAGAAAATGTCAATAATGCAGATTAAACTTAAAAATGTCATGTCTGTAAGCTGGTATGCTGTGAACAGCACATTGGAGGAAATATTCTCCCAATATTTGAAAAGTGTCTGATTCAATAAAGAAAATACTCTCTTCCTTCCACAAACAAGTGGAATTCCAACATATGATTTTGTTGTTTTAACTTTCATCTTACTCTTTTGTATAAACAAAAATATTAACCAACATTCAGGTCAGTAACCATATTTATTCATCAACTGCAACCACAGTTTGGCCGTAGACAAAAGAGTTCCACAAAGCATTCTGTAAGAATCAACCAGCTATACAAAATTTACAATAAAGAGTATCATATGCTCTGCTATTATTTGTAAATTGTGTATTTCATTATTTTTATATTAGTAAAATTTATAATAGAGTTACATTGATTATCTATGCACATTTCTTCCCCAAAGAGCTGGTTGTTAAACATTCACCAGCCAGCCACTGCCTAAGCCAAAAACAGTTAACAGCCTCCTTGGCTTCTATCCTATAGGTTCACACTCTTATCTCAGACCTTGAGTTTACCATTCCCCTGTCAAGAAAAATACAAAGTATGTACAATTAAATCAAAAGGAAGAGAAATATTCCTTAAGATCCACAGTAGATACTTCAATCTGCCTAATCCAGCCCTTCCTAAGAAGTTTGCCTCTCAGCTTTAGGCTGATCTGACCACACCTGCCCTGTAGAAAAAAATAAAAGCAAATCCTAACACGTGGCAGTCTTGGCATCACAGCCTAAAAAATATCCTCGTTTTTGATGAGCTCGTATCCCATGGCTCCTCGGGGGCTGAGGGGGAGGAGTAGAGAACAAAAGCAGTCTGAATATTCTTGTCAAATCTGGTAATGTTTGGGGGACATAACAAAAGATCAGTGAGCATGTCCACCTTTCACCGAATGGAGTATGTGTGAACACTACGGGTGCTCACACAATTATTTTGACATCATCATTGCTTGTGATTTGAAAATAATTTTGTAAAGGTGAAATGAAACCCAATTACTAGACAAAGAAGTATAGAAATTTTAAAAATCCTGTTATGTGATGGTCTTGTTGTTTGGTAACTCTCAGCCAATGCCAATAACCAATACTAACCACTAAGAAGTGTTCAGTGCAGGAAAAAAATGCAGTGAAACTTTAAAGTTTTCATATTTTAAAAAAATGGCCAGTCCTGGCTCTAATCAAATCAGATTACTGTGTATCTTATTCTTGAGTCCTTGTCTATGTACCTATTCAATTTTTTACATACTTACAGGAACACATAAAATTGTACGAGGTCTGTCCGAAAAGTATCCAGCCACTGTTAATCCGGACAGATCTCGTATGTTCTATATTTTTCACTAAACATGAGTATTTTTCCATTTTGTTAGTCTTACTCCCTGCTTACCTTCTCCTTAATAATTTTCTCTTAAAAAAAAAAAAAAAAAGCAAAAGCCCAACAAATATCTGTTCTTACCTGAGTATAACAAGGTAGAAACTTTTGCTGAAGAGTCATCCCCCAATTAAAAGGAGTACAAATTTTCATTTATGAAAAAACACAACTGGTACAGATAAGAAAAAAAGTCTCCAGGTAAGCTGCTTTTGAATGTCTTATTTATACTATTGCAAAAAATAAATATACAAAACTTCTTTGGCCTCCAGATAAGAGATGAGTCAATGGCACCACCATAAAATGTCCACATATCTACGCACCATAAAGGGAAACTGGCCTCAGAACATCTTACAAGAAAATATAATGTTATAGGCTAGTCTTGACAAATAATAGTGCTTTTATTTAATCAGTATGTTCTTGACAGCCAGGCACAGAACTGCTCCAATAAGATTCCCCCTGTCCCTTAAAAAAGGAAGGTGTGAGGTGAAGGTCAGACTAACACATGGAGGAGGTTGGACGGGGAGAAACCCAATTAGCCTGCTGGCCTACAAGGTATGAGCCTCGTGTCAATCTTTCACAAATTAATAACTGTGTTGGAAAGATGAAGGTTCGAGAAGCAATGAACTTTAAACTTGCAAAACAACCTGGGAAAAATCAAGATTATTTCTACTTACCAGGTTCTGGTATCTGCACAGAAAGAACATGTACTTTCAACCACAAAGACATTTATTACATTATATTTTTTAAGTTTTATTAGACTTTCTTTTTCTTCATGACTTGTTATCCCAGAGCAAAACTAAGGAACTCTTTGGTCATCGCCCTCTAAATAACAACACTGGAGTATTGTTTTCTTATTTGATCCTTAATTATTAATTCACACCAGCTACCACCCCTTCATGAATCAGAAAGTTAAAGAAATACATGATTCATTAATGTTAAAATATAGATGAAATCAAATGTCAGATTACTGTGGCTTTAGTGATAACTTATTTCTACGATATGTACAATTCCTGTAGGAGATGCTACCAAGTTCAACAAGCTGTTTTCACTATATCAACAGAGAGGCATTACCCAGCTCATAAAAGCCTTTTTAATATGCTAAACTCCAGAATTTCCTAATAAAGTGATGTTTATAAAAAGGAATCTCTTGTGAGGCTCTGGGGCCAGACTGCCTGCCTTGAATCCCTTCATTGCCACTTGCTAGCTGTGTAATCTTAGACAAGCAATATTCCGTGAAACAACGATAATACTAATACTTATTGGGTTGTGGTGATGACTCAATGAGTTAACAGTACATATAAAGCATTCAGAACAATGCTTGGAATACAGTAAGTTAGCTATTGGTATTATACTATTATATTTTCATGGTCAGCATGCAAAGTTTGAAGAAAAGGTCTACATCTACATAACAAGCACTAAATAAAGACATAGCTAGAAAAATTATATTGAAATATCTACCTAGAAAATAAAAGTCTTACAATTTCCCAAAATGATACTTTTGTTTTTTATTTATTTATTTTACCAGTTTTTTCATTTTTAAGACTTTTTACAAAGTTATTGCTCTCGATATTTTCCAAAGTTGACATGACTCATTTGGGAAATGAGAAAAGAAACATACAAAAGCTCTGTATCCCACTGAATACTGAGTTTCTACTTTGCCTCAAGTCATAGGCTCATACACTTTTAGCTTAGAGGAATAATGACTTTAATCGTTCTCTAATCAAAATGGCTAAAATTGAAAATTTTAAGGTCTGTTAGTTTGCTCTCAAAAAAACAGGTACATCTATAAAACTTAGCATCCACTCTCATTCTTCTACAGTTGTAGCAAAACTCAAAGTATAAAGAGACTACCTGAAACTCATCACGATATTCTGATTATTTAATTAACAAGACAGAATACATTCTTAATTTATCAATAATAGATAATTGTGTCCAAGTGAAATAATCACAAATAGCATAATGTATTTAGTAAATACTAAAATCTAGTTAACCGTGGGAGCTGTGTAATCTGTGAAGAGCTACACGGTACTAGCAGGTGAGTAAGTTGGCCTCGATAACTCAAATGTTCATTCTGAACCAATAAATTTAAAGAATATACTCACTTGACTTTTAGCATTAAAAATACTTAATGCTAAAACTAAAACTTGACACTCACTTGCTCCTATAGTTTTGGTGGAGAGCCCAAACATGATTATGATTGATTCCCTGAAAATAAATTTAACAGATGGTTCCTTGAGAACAAAACAATGAGCGTGAAGATACATAAAGATTAAACTGCATACACACAACACTGTCCAAAAAAATGTAGAGGCTAGAGAAGAGGTAGGAGAGTGGAGGAATTACAATACATTTCAATTAAATAAAGAATGAACACTTACTCCTTTCTTTAGACCCTATGATGTGACAAAGAACATTTTCCTTGCAAGTAGCAGGGTGCAACGTTTTTCTGCCCAAACAACTCCGACGAGTAGCTTTCCTTCCTACTAAAAGTTTCTAAGCTTTGTTGAAATTAAAGTTATTGTTGTGATATGTACTAAATAAAGGTTTTGGAAAAATGAACCGGCAAGCTTGTATATTTGAATGCTAAATATTTGGTTACTGAAATTGGAGAAACCAGAAAAAAAAGGAGGGTTATAACCAGTAATGCAAAAACCTGGTTAAAATGTTACCTCTTCGATGAAGGCTTCCTCTCAACTATGCACACACTTTGATTACAGAACTTGCTACTTTGCACATAAATATCACTTATCTCTGGTTTAAGCTGACTGGGGGTAAGAGTTGTTAGCTATGCACGACAGATGTTCACAACTGTTAAATGAATGTATTTCAACATTTTACTTTTTTTTCACATCTCAATAAATGTCTCAACCAGCAAATCAGGTAATTCAGGTAAAAACAGTAATATTTTCAAAATAACACATCTAGTATTGATTTCTACCAACAAACAAGGTCTAATATAGACTGCTATGCCATCCTAAGCCGTGTTTTCATTTGGTCTTATTCCCAAATGATGGGATTACATTTTATTTCCCAGCCTCTGTGGTTGGCCTCTTGTGCCAGTTATTAATTTACTGTCTCTCAGCTTCAAATTTACCCCTCAATGCCTGCTCTATAATAATCAATGCGATTCTTGTAAGTATTTCTCCTTTACAGCAAGCATGATGTTAAGTTTTCTCAGTAGACACTGCTTGTTCCTCCTGCTGCATGGCTGGTCAGCAGTGCAGGACATCTGGTGGTGCTGTGATGCTGCTGTGTGCCCAGAATGGCAACCCCAGCTTGGCCTGCTGACTACCTTCTCGTGGTCTTCTCAATACAGATCCAGGATGCTCTAGGCCTCCTGCCTGCAGTGGCACCCTGGCCCCTCCTCAGTGCACCCAGCTGAGGCTCACCAATGCCCTGGAGGGTTGCTTCCTATTCGCTTGGCGACTATGGACAGATCTGGCCTGGGCAACCCAATAAACTTCTCCACCATCAACTACCAGACTCTAACTGATTGGACCTGACTTACATGGCTATCAATATAGAAGTCTGGAGCCTCTGAAATTAATACTAAGATAACTTACTTTTCTGAACTTGGACCAGAATCAAAGCTATTAAAAGTAAAATGTTCTATATCACATTTTTACTCCAAGACGCACTAAGCCTCTAATTTTTTTTTTTATAAACTTGTATTTTTCTAAACCTTCCATTCAGAGGTACAAGTCATAACACTTAACTTTAGTATTTCAGGTTAATAGTAGTTGCCCATAATGGGGGAAAAAAAAATCCCTGAGTACTTTCTGCATACTTTTGCCTGAAAAGCACAAAGAGAACCACTATATAGAAAATATAAATTGATTTTAAAAGTGATTATAGGTCAAACACATTAGTTTTATTAAGGAATAGGACCTTCAGTTATTGCAGGTGAAAAAGACTATCTCTTCATATGGAACCACATTTCAGCTGCAGTATTACAACTTAGAAGGCTGTATCTTGCAATGCAGAGAGCTTGAACTTCGGTGCTGCACAGATCTGGGTTCAAGTCCCAGTTATGGTACTTCTGAGCTTCGGGCAATTTATATAATCTCTGAGTTTGTATGTGTCATCTCTGGGATTCTATGTGGGAGGTATATCCTACTTTGCAATTTTCATGCATACCTCTCACACAGAATTGAGGAAATTAAATAAGATAAGCACCACCATGGTGATTTTCCATTTCCTCATTTTATAGGTAAGAATATTGAGGCACAGAAATAAAGTTTTTGACAAGAGTGTAGTAATTTATAGATAAAGTTGAACTAGGCTTAAAGTACTCTTCATTTTAAAAGTATGCAAACTTGGGAAACAAAGTATGTACCAGTGACCAGTAGTTCTATTGGGAAGGATGGTAATTTATTAAGTACCATACTACAGGTTCCTGATAAATTCCATTCTCTATCAAACAGACTGATAATGAGCCACTAAGTGCAATTTATATTAAAAATTTAGTATCTTACATAATATTAATACTTTATAAAGTGCTACGACCAATGTTATTTCATTTGTTCACAACAGCCTTATCCAGACCTACCTTTTAGTGACAGGACTAATAAAGAATTTCATAAACTAATAAATTTCAAAAGATATTTTAGGTGTGAAAGAAAGCAAATCATGGCTAATTAATGATTTTGCTAACAATTTCTCTACTTTTAATGAAAACTCATGCTTCCCTTAATGGTATATATCATACAATAAAGGTTAAATTAACAGGTTTACAAAACATTTACTCTCCCAGGAAGAAAAAGGCTGCTTGGACTTGTTGCAAAAAAACAAAGATATGAGATAAAATGTGAAAATAAATTTTATATGATCAAAGAAACGAAAGACTGCTACTAAGAGATGCTAATTGTCTTCATGAACCTTATCATTTCAATTAAACGGTGCCTTCAATATTACAAATCTAAAGAAAACATACCTTCCTTCTCATCCTGCCTGCCCCCACCTCCTGAAACCAATGGAGACCCTAGAAAAAAAATTTTAATATAAAACTATTTAAAATAATTTTATCAGAAGACTATTGCTTTTTCCACTTATAAAAAGTTTAAATGTCTATTGAAATAAACCATTTGCTGTACATAAATTATCAGAATCTTACTCCTTTTGACATTGAACGTGAGCCATGGAGGATTGTTTTAGATGGAAAATTGTATCATTGTTGCTGCATTATCGATTGAACACACCCATCCCGTATAAGACACCACAGTATGCTGACATGTCGAATATTACTCATTTTCCCCCTTTCTTTAAAGACACTGACCTAGTGCAGATCCTCATCAACTCATGCTTTCATCATAGCAAAATGTTCCAGCTGTTCTTGATGACTGCTGCCCTCTCTATTTTGACCTACTTGCATTACGGCCAGACTAGCATTAAAGTAAATCTCCATTGTTACTTCTTCAAAAATCAGCACAAGTTTCCCATGAAGAGCATCATAATTAAATTAATGGTTAACTCTTACCTGCTACACACTTGGTTCTTTCATTCCTTCACTTCACCTGAGACAAAGTCCATCATGACACAGTGTATAATGAGGACAAACTTTCCTTGAAAACTAAGATTTAAATAACGTTTTATTTTTTCCCCACACTATCACTACAATATATCAGCTCACAGCACCACCTATCTGTCAATGAAAGGCTAAGAACTAGTTTTACTTTCAGCAAAATGCCCATATAGCTGGCCTATACAATTTAGTGTAAAATTAAGTCCCAAGTGAAAAAAATAAAATGAAAAAAATCTAAAACTAGTAAGTTCCATTTGACTCTATAAAATAACCTGTAACAGTATATATAAATTTCTTAGTAACGTCTCAAACAAAGGAGTCTGGCCAGCAGTATACCAATGACTTTAATCTAGCACAAAATAGTGAACCAACTGTGTGTGTAAATGTCAACTAAAAATTGCAACATTCAGGGAGAATAAGAGCCCTTTTGACTTATAAATTCTAATATTTATTGATATTTTCATGATATCCTAGTGATAACTGGAGTATGTGTTTCTTTTTCCTTAGAAGTCTTCCTAATATTTTAGTTATTTTCCCTGTTTAAATGAGAAAAAAAGATGAGCAGACCCAAAATTTCATTTTTTATATTCGCTCAGTGTGATATGTTACAAATAGATCAGTAGCACAACATGGAAGCAGCCTGCGAATGCAGCACACAGTTCAAACCAAGGATATCTACTCCCTTCTTACATCAATGTTACTCTTTATCTCGCAGTACAGCAGAATACCTTTTAGAAATGAAAACTTCCTTATAGAAGCCTAATTGGTATAGAAATATTAGAGAAAATATTTTTAGTCAGAATGAACATGCATTTGTACCAAAAGTGGTGAAGTCAAATCGGGAGAACCAGCTGATTACGTGAAAAGCCCCGCTGAGATACCCATTAAGAATTAAAATGTCTTAAATCTACACAGCCATTTCTCCTGTGCGGCTCACAACTCTGAGGCAGGCTGGGGTGGACGACAACGCCCATTTCACCATAGAGAAACGGATGCACCACTGTTTCTACATGACTGTCCATGGAAAACAGCCCTAAGGCAGGGCTTATTTATGGCTGTCTCATGTTCTATTCCTCAGATACAAAAATTATTTGGGGAAAAACTCAAATAATTTCAGTTAAAACTGACCTTGAAAATAATGTAACTTACAAAAATTATTTTGAAAATAGCATTGGTTATAATTCTCGGTATATTCTCTAACACTAAATATAAAAAAAGAAAAAAAATAATTTTCAGTATAACTGTGAATATGACAAAAGTTCTGAAGACTTTTTAAAAAATGGCTTGTTAAAACTGAGTTAACTGGATTTCTTACCAATTGCTACATTGGGGCACTAATTGCTTTAGCAGGCTCTTTTGTCAGGGCTCATAGTTCATCATGCCATACATACAACTTGTACCATATACTCTCTCTTCTGGTGATGCACGTCAGCTGACACTAACAGGACTCTTTCTGTGACCAGATAATTAAATTACCATTCATTACCATCCAATTTAAATAGTTATCCTGCCAGTTATGGCAGAGTTGTCAAAAGAGAGAAATAAGCTTTTCTAACCTTTATAATGATTGGTGAAAATTTCATATTATGTTTTTTTTTTAAGAGACAGGGTCTTTACGCTGTCACCCAGACTGGAGTGCAGTGGGCTGATCATAGCTCACTGCAACCTTGCACTCCTGGGCTTAAGAGATCCTCCTGCCTCAGCCTCTGGAATTGCTGGGAATACATGTGTGTCCTACCATGCCTGGCTAATTTGTGATTCTCCCACCCTGGCCTCCTAAAGCGCTGAGATTACAGGCATGAGCCATTGCACCCAGCTCACATTACCAATGGAATAAAAAGGACAGTTCTCATCTGTTTGGCTTCATAAGTCTTCTTTTCCACTCCCTTTCCAAAGTTTTACATTTCCTATCAGTTACTTTCCTAATGTCATACTAATTTTAAAATCATTCTTTTCTTCTGTAGAGTCCCTTTTAAGATGCTGTAGAAAAACACTAGTCTACTTCAAAGTTTAACTAAACTTCTGTGTCCTAACATTTAAAATACCAAAGAAATTTTTGTATTATCTCACATTTTATTGTACAGTACAAAATTGGTTAAAATACATTAAGAAACAACATTTTATGTTTAAGTTAAAACTAACTTAAAATGTTTGGTAGAAGATAACACAGTTTATTTAAATATATTCCAACTCAGGATGAAGGTAAGCAGTTTATTTCAAAAGGTTTACATATTTTAGCTATAGTTTTTCATTAAACTACACAATTTTTTTGAAATGTCTCTCTCTCTTCATTCTTGCTTCTGTTATTCTATTCTTCCACTCTTTAGAAGTTCACAGTGTTACAGAAGTGAAATATAAGACTGAGAGAAACCACTCTAAAACATATGACTTTATGTACATAAAAAATTCAGTAATGTTGCCAAAACCCCTAATACAATGTGATCCTTATTTATTTACTATTATCCAGAACTGTACATATTAAATTGTTCAAGTATATCTAGAGCAGTGCTCATAAAAGTGAGGTCTCACTGCTAAATTAATGGGCATCTCTCTGAAGACCACTTACTTCAACTCAATTAAGGTAGAGTTCTAACAATTTTTTTATTTTACAATGTATCATACATTCTTAAATATTCTAAAATGCTCTAATGAGCCAAATATATAATTTGATTTACATCTAGTTTTTAATACCCCTTTTGTACAGCACCAGAGGTTAAAAATGGATCTGACTAACCAAATGTTCTCTTTCTTTTAGTAGTTTATCATCATTTATTTCTACACCATTAAACCCAAGTTGAAAATGAAGATAACTTGGGTCAAATGCTTTCACCTTAAATAAATAAACAGTTCATCTACTTCAAACTTAAATACCTGGTTGTTTTTCTATAATGTTATGTTTCTTAGTAACAGCTACTGAATTAACTAAGTCAAAGACCAACTTCGCATCTTCGAGGACTAGGCAAGTCGGATAGGATTCTCTAGGTTGGCTTTAAAACTTTCAAGAAACCTGGTTGCCAGTTCATCATCGACCACTCGACTGTCACTTGACATTGTGACTGTTATGAGCTGGCGCTGCTGTAGTTTGGCATTCCCCTCTTCATCCTCAGTGAGCTTCAGCACAGGTCGAAATCTACCAACAGCCAAGATGCAGGCCTGAGGCGGGTTGATCACTGCAGTAAATTCATCGATGCCAAACATCCCCAAGTTGGAAATACTAGAGGGAAAATGAAAGCTCTGAAGGTGGCACGTCCTTAACCAAAGTACCTTTCCCTTAAGCATATAGTTTTACTTAAAAACTTGGCGACTGAACTTTATACTAAGTTACTTAAAGACCAAAGAACATGTAGCAACACACATACAAATATATCTACTATCAAACATTAATTCAGCATTGAACTGGAGTTCCTAGGCAGTGGAATATGGCAAGAAAAAGAAATATACGGTATAAGGACTGAAAAAAGAAAAAGTGTTATTATTCACAGATAAACTAACTGTATACATAGAAAAATCTAAGACTCTACAGATAAACTAGTAAATTAGTAAGTAATTTAGCCAAGACATCAGACAAAAGATCAATATACAAGGGCTGTCTGGAAAGTATCCAGCCACTGTCAATCCAACGAGAACACAGTACATGGCTGGATACTTTCTGGACAGCCTTTGTAAAAATCTGTTTTACACCTACAGTCACGTGCCGCGTAAGAATGGACTTCATAAACAATGGTGGTCTCATAAGATTATAATGGAGCTAAAAATTCCTATCACCTAGTAACATTGGAGTCCTCATAAGGTCACAAGGCAATTATTTCTTTATCAATTTAGTGTAGTCTAAATGTACAGTATTTATCAAGCCTACAGTAATGTCTTAGGCCTTCATATGCACTCACCACTCACTCATTGACTCACGCAGAGCAACTTTCAGTCCTGCAAGCTCCATTCACGGTAAGTGCCCTATACAGATGTATCATTTTTTACCTTTTATACTGTATTTTTACTGTAACTTTTTAATGTGTAGATATCTAAATATTTACCACTGAGTTACAATTGCCTATTCAGCATAGTAACATAATGTACAGGTTTGTAGCCTAGGAGCAATAGGCTATACCATACAGCCTAGGTGTGTAGTAGGCTATACCACCAAGGTTTGTGTAAGCACACCCTGTGATGTTCAAACAACAATGAAATCGCCTAACGATGCATTTCTCATATCCCTGTTAAGTGACACATGACTGTATATACAAGTTGCTATAATTAGAAAATGAAATTTAAAAACAACAGCATTTATAATATCAAAAACCAAATGTCAAAGAATAAATCTAATGAAACATATATAAGACTTCTATACAGAAAAATTACAAAACTGAAAAAAATCAAAGAACTGAATAAACAATGATTTCTACATCAACTGGAAAAATCAATACCATAAAGATATTGATTCTCAAACTAGTCAAAATGTTTAATACAATTCCAATCAAAATTCCAGCAAGGCAGTATGTATGTGTGAAAAATGATAAATTAATTTTAAAATTTATTTGGAAATACGAAGAGCCAGAATGCAATTTTGAGGATGAACAAAATCATTACCAGGTATCAAGAGTTACAGTTTGGTGGTAGTGAACAAGGGACAAACAGACCAGTGGGAAAAAAGAGAACACAGAACCAGACAAACATATATATGGTCACCTTCTCAATGTTATGAACAGAAGAAATCTTTTTCAATATGATGCTGTGTTAACTTAACATCCATACAGGGGAAAGAAATGAGAATTTTGACCTTCGCATTATACACAAACCCAATTTTAGATGAATTGTGATCTACACATGCAAAGTAAAGTTAGAATGCTTCTAGAAGATAAGACAGAAGAGGAACTTCATGATTCTGTGACATAAAAAATTCCTAATAGAAAACAAATAGTACCAACTATAAAGAAAAATACTGATAAATAGTAATTCATTAAAATTCAGAACTTCTTTCATTAAAAAACATCACCAAGAGAGTCCCAAAGGTAAGCCACAGAGTGGGGAAGGTATTTGAAATAATATAGCCTACCAATGTCTGTGTATCTGGGAATAAGGAATCCTATGTATAACTTTTTTAAATGGACACAAGATTTCAAAAGGTACTTTACCTGATGAGTTACTAGATATCCAAATGGCTGATAAATGAAAAAGTATGTAATATCACTAATTTACATTTCCCTGACCACAGAGTAACACTACACACCCCAAGAATTATTAAAATTTAAAACCTAACATTACTATATGTTGGCAAGAATGTAGAGCAATGGGATTTCTCATGCATCGTTGATGGAAATGTAAATTTGTATAACCATTTTGGAAAATTGTTTGATAGTACCTATTAGAGCTTTTAACCTAGAATTCTACTTTTAGGTCTATACAACAACAACAAAAAGGTACCTATGTTCACCACAAGACACCAATAAGAATGTTCATAGCACCATTATTTGTAATGGTGCCAAACTGGAAACAACCCACAAGCCCAACAGTAAAATGGATTCTGATATATTTATCCAATAGAGTACTATATATTGCAACAATAGCAAATAAATGGCTGCTTTGCATAATGATATAATGTCACAGACAATAACACGGGGGGAGGGGTCAGATACTAAAGAATATATAATATTTATATAAAGATCAAAACCAGCAAACAAGTCTACAGTGATCATTTTCAGAACAGCGGTAACCTTTGAGGCGTGTTATGATTAGGAAGGGTAAAGGGAGGCTTCTGGGATGCTGGTAATATTTTCTATCTTGCTTTGGGTGGCTACACAGTTTCTTTGTCAAAAATTTAAGCTATACTCAGTGCACTTTATGTAAGTTATACTTGAAAATAGAGCTGATAACAACTAAAAAAGATAACACAAGTAGAAAGAAAATAGCTAAGGTTTACAATCAATTGTGCTTATAAATTTATTTAAAAAATAAAATTTAAGAATCTGAATTTCAATACATGCTAGTTAATGTCCAAATAATGTTCTGTTCAACACTAATGGGTTCCCACTAGCTTTGATATAACTAGCCTGACTAGTCTCAAATATATTCTGTTGTCTAAATAAAGTATGTGATATTTAGCTTACATTGAAAAACTATTTCAGAAAATAAATGAAACAGGTTGACATGGAATTAATGTCTTATTATTTACCTGTCTGATGCTACTGATAATTAAGAGTTTAAATTTACCTGATGTTTACTGACATTAAGCATTTTTTTCATATGTTTATTGGCCATTTGTCTATTTTGAAAATATTTTGTTCATGTTTTCGGCCCACTTTTTAATGGGGTTGTTTTCTTCCTTGCTGATTTGCTTGAGTTCTTTGTAGATTCTGGTTATTAGCCCTCTATTGGATATACAGCTTGCAAATATTTTCTCCCATTCTGAAGGCTGTCTATTTGCTCTGTTGATTGTTTCCTTAACTGTGCGGAAGGCTTTTAATTTAATCACGTCCCATTTATTTATTTTTGTTGTTGCTGTGATTGCCACTGTGGACTCCTTCATAAATTCTTGCCCAGGCCAGTATCTTAGAAGAGGTTTTCCAACATTTTTTTCTAGAATTCCTATGGTTTCATGCCTTACACATTTAAGTCTTTTATCCATCTTGAATTAATTCTTGTGAGTGGTGACAGAGATGGATCCTGTTTCATTTTTCTGCATGTGGCTATTCAATTTTCCCAGCACCATTTATTGAATAGGGATTCTTTTCCCCAGTGTATATTATTGCCTGCTTTGTCAAAGATCAGTTGGCTGTATGTGGATGGTTTTATATATGGGTTCTCTGTTCTGTTCTATTGGTGTACCTCTATTTTTGTGCCAATACCATGCTGTTTTGGTTACTATAGTCTTGTGGTATAGTTTGAAGTCTGTTAATGTGTTGCTTCCAGATTTGTTCTTTTTGCTTAAGACTGCTTTGGCTATTCAGGCTCTTTTCTGGTTCTAAACGAAGCGCAGAATTATTTTTTCTAGATCTGTGAAATATGACATACTGATTCATGATCATGATATGTTTTTCCATTTGTTTGTGTCATCTGCAATTTCGTTCCTCAGTGTTTCATAGACAAATGACCAATAAACATATGAAAAAATGCTCAGTGTCACCAATCACCAGGGAAATGCAAATTAAAACCACAATGAGATATCACCTTACCCCTGTTAGAATGACTTATATTAAAAAGTCCAAAAACAATAGATGCTGGTGTGGATGCAGAAAGAAATGAACGCTTATACACTGTTGATGGGACTGCAAATTAGTACAACCTCTATGGAAAATAGTATGGAGATTCCTCAAAGAACTAAAAGTAGACCTACCAGTTGATCCAATAATCCCACTACTGAGTATTTACCCAAAGGAAAAGAAGTCATTAAACTAAAAAGACACCTGCACTCAAATGTTTACTGCAGCACAAATCACAGTTGCAAAGATGAGGAACCAATCCAAGTGCTCATCAACTCATGAGTGGATTAGCAGAGTCTGGTATATGTATACCATGGAATACTACTCAGCCATGAAGAAGGATGAATTAATGCCTTTTGTAATAATTTGGATGGAACTGGAGACCATATCCTAAGCGAAGTATCTAAAGAATGGAAAAACATACACCACATTCACTCACTATTAAATTGGAACTAACCGATGTGCACACCTGTGCACAGAGGGAAGTAAAACTCAGTAGAAATCAAGCAGAGTGGGGGCGGGGGGAGGACATGAGCGAAAACCTACCTAAGGGGTACAATGAACACTATCTGGGTGATGGCACACTTATAACTCTGACTCAAGTATTACAGAAGCGATCCAAGTAACCAAAAACATTTGTACCCCCCTGATATTTTGGAGGGAAAAATCAACAGCCACACACAAAAAAATTTACCTAAAAGATCCTCCTTGGTATTCTTCAGGTAACAATTTTCCATCTCTTGCTTTCTTTGACAGTACCTGAGAAAAATACAAACAGAACATCAGAGCATGACAACACAACAATATACAGTTGATCTTGTCACTGGAAATATTTGTACATGGTACTCTCATCTCTGATATGCCTTGATTTGACTTTATAAGACATTACATAGAAAGTTAATACAATTATAAGAACAAACAAGTTAAAGCACAGAATCCAAGAAGCTAAAGATGTTAATAAAAACTCTAGAAAAATCACTTCCCTTTAAAAATTTTTCAAATATTGGCATTACCCTGTGCACCATTACTATGTAGAATGCTTTAGTGTTTTCTGTATACACAATGCAATTTTCTATTTTGCCTATAATTTTTTTTCTTTTAAGATAAAATATAAGAAGCCATTCTTGTCAATCTAGGAGGTTTTAAATAAATTATCCAATGGCAACCAAAGTAGTATACCCACAATCCCACAACCAATATATCACCCATCATCTTTCAAAGGTTGCTTCATCTTTATCCACAACATATATGCAAAACCTCAGATAATGGTAAAAAAAAATAGAATTTTATATTTCATTTCTCCATATATTAATATTTACCTTGTGTTGTTAGTCTTTATAAATGATTTTTTAAAATCTGCTTAACATTCTAAAGAATGCATCTGCCATAATTTAGTCATTTCCTTAATGGTATAAACTGGTTTCTTTTGAATTATTTCACAATAATTTTCAGAAGTAGAATTACAGTGCCCTAGAGAATGGATTTTTCTTGGTTTTTGACACTACAGCTAAAACATTTCCTGAAATGAGCTAGTCTGCCCACAAGGAATATAAGAATTAGTAGTTTCATATATCACTCTTGACAATATCAATTTCTAAAAACTTACAGAGGGAAAGACAGATGACACTGAGACTGGTTATAAGAAAAGTAGTTAAAATTCCCTCTCACTTGTACTTGGAATTAACTACACTTCTATTAATCTTTATTTTTCGGTGCTTCAAAAGCAAGGGAACAGTGGTTGAATTATCATATATAAAAAATTATAAATTAATTCATGAGATTTGATAACTATTTAATTTTCAACCACAGATGATTTAATTTTTGAAAACTAAAATATTCTTTAAAAATCTCAAAAATCTAAAAAATGATCTCAACACATTACTGTGACTTACTGGCAACTGAAACACAATTATAGATTTATACTATTTGGATATAGTTACTTATAAAATTATTTGTATAGTTCTTGGAATATGAGAAGTAGAGAGAACAATCTACAAATGTATTTTTCCTGCCTTAAGCAACATAATTATTCACATGATTTAAACAGACACATATATGAACTTTGAAAGGCATTGTTTTAAAGGCAGATGATCTCGATATATCCTGATGACTTACCAGGCTGGAATAAATAAAAAAGCAAAATTTATTTTAAGGATGAAATTTCAAACACTGATACTACACTTAAAAAAAATATATATCTCTGTAGACCCTAAATATATCAGCTGGATAGTCCTGTCAATGAACTCTAATTGGCGTTTGAAATAAGTATAGAGTGAGGAGGATTGTTGGCTCTGAAAATTTGTAATTTTCACTGGGATCTCCTGGCAATGTGAATTTAAAAATCTAAGTACATGTTACCTGAAGCATCCAACTGAAAGGATATAATAAAAGAAGACTAGCAAATATTTCTACAATATATAACATACCTTGCTAATTCAATCAAAAAAATTACTGGGTACTTACAAGGTAAACTTTGCTCTGCCTTTTAAAACTGTTGTAATTAATGAAGAATTAAGAATACCATTAGATCTAAGTCTCTTGATGAATATAAGGCATGTACTATTTATCCCAGTAAACTAATCTTTTACTTTGACTTTTAAATTGACATCACCTTTGCATTAAGCAAAATAGTTACATTTACAAACACACTCTGCAAATCTTTTCAAAGAGGAATGAAGCAAGACCTAAAAATGTCAATTCTATTAGTTTCATCTTTAATTATATCTAACTCTAAAATTCCAAGTAAACAATATTTATAGGTATGCTTTTAAAACCAGATTAATTTGCATTCCTTTATTTATTTTGGGCAAGTAGGTCTATGCATCTATATACTGTCAGCTTCCCAAAGCTACTTTTATTCCCGTTATAATTTGTCCTACCACTATATATATAATAGGTCCTTGGCAAATGGAAAAATAATCACTTGTCCAAATGAATCTGAAATTTTCAATGCAAATACTTCAAGACCTGTGATACTTCTGCCAAAAGATATTCATGGAAATTACTGAGGCTATCAAAGCTGACCTGCTGCCTGTGTTCCCGCCTATTCAATGTGCTGTTTTTTGGTGAAATCAGATTCCTCCAAATTAGAGTTACAAAAATTGCTTTTCAAGAAACCCAGAAAAAATAAAAGTACCTTGCCTCTGGAATGCTAGGTACTTTTAATGGTCTCAATTTTAGAGAGAAAATAAATGAACTTTTCTTTTAAAAATAAAATGTTATTAACACTGAGGTTGGCCAGGTGTAGTAGATAGCTCATGCCTGTAATCCTAGCACTCTGGGAGGCTGAGGCCAGGAGTTTCAGACCAGCCTTAGCAAGAGCAAGACTCCGTCTCTAATAAAAATAGAAAAAATTTAGCCAGGCTGGAGTCCCAGAATTTGGGAGGCTGAGGTAGGAGGATCTCGAGCCTAGCAATTTGAGGTTGCAGTGAGCTATGATCACATGCCACTGCACTCTAGCCGGGCAACTGAGACTCTGTCTCACTAAAAAAAAAAAAAAAAAACCAAAAAACCCAAAAACACTGTGGTCTATTTATTACCACTTTCATAAAAATATAGTTTCAGCTTTACTTCCATTTTAAAATCCACCTGAAATAGCATCTTTAGGGTTGATTCTGGACTTTGGCAAATAAAGCTTGTCTTTAACTTGAATGAAGTTATTTCTTAATTTACCTGTATGCTATTTCTAAATTTTTGAATACTAATTTTCTTAAAATGGGTCATACCTGGATAAAAGCAAAAACCTATATACAGGTAACAATCACTTGAAATAATTCTCCTGCCCTCCACCCCCCAAAATCAGTGTGACCAGATCATGTCAAAACTTTATCACAAAGTAATTGCCTGGAAGTATATTGTCACATTTTGAAAGCACAGTATTTCTTAAGACATACCTTTACAGAGTCAGCGATTTCCCGTATACCCTTAGCTGCAGCATCTTTTATGATTGGTGTAATTAAACCTTTATCTGTTGCCACAGCCACTGAAATGTCAATAAAGGGCAGCTGCTTTGGGCCTTCTCCATCCCAGCTTACATTAACATCTGGCATTTGCTAGAAATAGAAAAAACATGTTATTAAAGAGGTAGCTTCAGACCAAGGTGGTCACAGAAAAATAACTAAAATTATTATGCATTTTTCAAAGTGACTATAACTAGACAGAAGGAAATAAATACAAATTTGGTTTGAAAAAATGGTTTGGATTTCTGTGTCAATTATCTTTTATGTCTGAGAAGAATAAACACATCACCTTTTTGAAGCAAGCCTGAAGAGGAAATTCTGATGATGTACATGTTTTGATCTCTTTATGCCATGGTAAAAAAGAAAAGGCCTTCTTTGTTAAATCTGATTGCTAGAAGGTATTTAACGTTTGTTATATATACTTCCTGCCTCATATGATGACCAACATGATTTTGAGGGCACTGGAAAAGGGCAGTGATATTCAGCTACATTATGCCTTTGGCATGAAGGAAGTCTGACTCTCTAGCCCAGCACCATGATATATATTAGCAGGCCCTCAGTAAACGACTTCTCTACTTAAAAAGAGATTTCTTAAAGCCTCACAAACATGATATATACCATGTATGAGCATACATACATTTAACATACAAACTATACTATGGATAAAAAAATGGACAAAACGACTAAATGCCTGGAAACAGTGTACATTAATAATGTTGCCAAATGTCACAGGTGAAAATGATGTCAAAAAAATAGAAATAAAAATGGAATTTCTCTTCTCAAAAATTCTTTACTTTCTACAGAAAAAGACCCAGTTCTCCTGGCATGCCATTTAAGCATGGCAATACTCAATTGGATTCCACTCTACCTATGTCATTTTACTTGTGACCACTCCCCTAAGAGGAATTTTCCACTTTACTCAGGCTTCTCACTGTCATGCTATGCTCATTTCCATTTTGGGACTACCTTCACATCATTTTTTATTTGCTCTTTCCCTTTTCCCACCTTTCAAGGATCAGCTCCTTCATTCACTCAGCAATATCACTATGTTGAAAGAATAAATTAAGTCCCAACCCCTCAGTAGATTTTAAATTATTCATAGACAACACTAAAGTAAAAGAGGCACAAAAAATAAAAAACAACAAACAAAAGACAAAAAAGCTTACAAATAAAGAATATCTGGCAAATAAATTTAATTACAAAACTATGTAACAAAAACCCATGGGACACGGATTAAGTTGTATTCAAAGAAAAATCCATAATCTTACACTTTCTTGTTGATAAAAAAAGAATTAGAATAAATTACACATGGAAGTTTTCTAACCAAATATTTCCAACCAAAATGAATCTAAGGAAATGAAGGAAGATATAACAAAACAATGTAAACCAAGCACATAAATATGCAACAGGAGCAAGACAGAGTTTAGAACAGCCCCAGGCACTGAGGACATTAAAGGAACTATAAGAAAGAAATTTAAATGACTCTAGGCTAGTAAGTTCAGGAATCTAGATGACATGAGTGATTTTCTGGGAAAATATAAGCTTCCAAAATTGACTCAAGAAAATGCTGAAAATTAAATCAGTAATTATGGGGAAAACATGAGAAAGTTGCCAAGATTCCCTCCCCAAAATAAAACTAAGTTCAGGTATTTTTACTGGTGAATTCTACAAAAACCACAAGAAATTAAAATCCTTATATAATATTGAAATGAGCACAGAGAAAGGAAAAGAAAAAAAGAATCCAATTAAATTTAATAAAGCCAATGATAAAAAAAAACGGCCTGATGAAGCTAGTACAAAATTTAAATTGCATTTACATATGGTTCTGGATACAAAATTATGCAATGAAATATTAACAAATAGCTTATGACCACTAGAGATTTAAGGAATGTAAAAATGCTTCACTATTAGAAAATATTTAATATAATTCAAAATCTTTGGTCAAAAGAGAAAAGTCATATGAACAATTAGATGCATGCCTTTAAAGTTCTATATTAACATTTTTCAAGAAATAAAAATAAGTTCATTATAAATGTACTTTAAATATAGTGCTGTTAACAAGTAGCGATCCCAGAAAACAGCTTCATTACAGAAAGAAGGCATAATGAAAACTGGTGCTGAGCAGGAAGGTTTGAAGCCTTCTAGAAGATTTACATCTCCAGCCAGACACACCTCCACTGAACTGCAGGCTCACGGTCACCTGCCTTTCTGCCACCTCCACTGGGACATCTCTTAGGCTCCTCAAACTTAACATGTCCAAAACCGAACTCTACATTCCTCACTTCAAACCTGCTCCTTTCCCACCTTTCCCAATCTTAGTACATGGAAAACTCCACTCCTCCCATTGTTTGGGCCCAAATCTTTGGTCTTCTTTCTCTCACACCTCACATCCAACTCATCGGCAGATACCGTTGGCTCTACCTTGAAATGGAACCAAAATCTCCACTTCACCCCAGCTCCACTGCCACCACCTTTGTCCAAGCCACTGTCGTCTTCTGCAGTCTCCTAGGGAGCTCACTGCTTCCACCCTTGCGTCTCCACAGGCTGTATTCCCCAAAGCGCCCAGAACAGTCTCTCCTTTTTCTTTTTAAAGTGTAAGTCAGATCATGTTCGTCCTTTGCTCAAAACCCTCCATGGGCTTCCTTCTCGTTCATAATAAGATCCCTGTTCCCATCATGGCCAACCCTCATGTACTTCCATCCCGTTCTTCTCCTCCCTCACTTTTTACAAAACTTCACCCCCTACCCTCTCCACTCTTACTAAGTCCACTCTAGGCATGCTACACCCTCAGCACCACGCCCGTGGACAACACAATCCACTCCTCACAGCCTTGGTACTTATGAGTCTCTCTGTGTGGAATGCTCTCCTACCAGATCCCTCTTTGGCTCACTCCTCTCTTTTCTGAGGCCTTGTCCCAATTATCACCCTGCCAGAGAGGCTTCCCTGGCTTCACACCTGAAAAAGGCACCCTTAGTTACTTTGTCCCCTCACCCCGCTTCCTTTTGCTCCTCAGTCCTTTCATCATCTGACATATGCTTGTCTCTTCTGATGAAAACATAAGCCCTGTTAGAGCAGAAATCATGTAGGATTTTGCTTACTGCTATATCTTTAATGCCTACAATGGAGTTAGCATAATAAGATAGGGGATCAGTTAGTATTTGTTGAATAAAATGATTTTTATTCTGCTATAATTAGTTGTGAGCCCTTTTGATTTACAGTTTCTTCATCTGCAAAACGAGGGAAATGAAATATTTTTAGCAAATTATAAAATTTTTGTGACTTAAAAATAAGAGTTCTATTTCTCATTACAAAAATTCCAAGACATGAAACTCCTTTAGAAGACAAAATTATTTGGGCTTTGCTACTTACTTTAAGGGTAACAGCTGCTGCCTTGATGATAAAATCATTCACTGATACTTTAATGTCATCTGAAAGAAAAATTAGTACAGTAAAATTAGTACTCATAATATAACTTTAACCCTGATCATTATGATTTCAACGTTGTAAATTATGGAATACAATGGCAAACAAAGATGAAAAATATTACAGGTTTTTGTTTGCTTTATCAATAAGGTTCTCCTGATTAGAAAAACTTGCATTATATGAGGCCCTGGAAAAATAATATTTAACCATAAAGAAGTAAGTTTACTTCTAGGCCTTGATTACAATTTTAAAAAATTGCTCAGATATCATACATGAGAACTTGAAGGATATACTACAAGCATAATAAGAAAAAAAAAAAATAACCAACTCCTGTGTCTCTAAAAAGACAAATGGTCTCTGTGGTGTGTGAAGCCAGGATGATTCATTTTTTCTCCTTCTTTTCAGATGTCCTTATTTTCTGTATGCTTTATAATGCATTGATTATATCAGAATGGTGGTACATGTAGAGACTTTATATAAACAATTATACACATATACATATGGAGGAATGTTCAAAAATTTTTTTACTAATGCGGTGTATATGGAAAAAATTTAAGACCACTGCATTAAACAGGAACTGTTTTTTAATTTAACAAAACAGGATATAACAAATGCCAAAGATGAAGCAATGCTGGCATAGGTCCTAGTGTAAGAAACAAAATGAAATTCTCTGTCTAGTTCATGGTGAATGCATTTGAATTAATTTCTTTCTTGTATACATAACAATTTTAGGATAAAGCTGGGATCTCCACACTTCCAACAGAGCTGATCATAACTAAAGCATTTGATTTATACCTTTGCTTCTGCCCGTGGGTATGAAAGTGTTGGAAAATGTAAACCCATTGGATTCTTTCCTGTAAAATCTTTTAGAAAAAGCCTTTAAGATCAAGATCTAGTTCATAGTATGTGGCAAGAAACACATACCCTATTACTACAGTATTATGGAATTTTACGTGAACAGCAGCTCATTCCAAAGGCATGCTGGAGACTTCCTAAATACTGTCACACTGTCATGGTAACCATCAGCTGCTTAGTGTCATGGCTCTTCTAATTTCGATTTCCAGAAATACATAAACATTTTTGTTTGTTTGTTTAAAACCCCTTTAGGAGTAGAAATATAAACAAATTTCCAGAGCTTAGAGACTTTTAACGATAACCATATACAAAAGATCTGGTCTGCACAAATTCACATATGTGGACATAGTATTTTAGGAACTCACTGATGGCTCCCTTAGCCTCCTTCTCACTGTACCTATTATACTATCCACAGGTATCCACAGTGGAGATTTCCAAAACCACCCACCAGCTGATGACCCCCAAATCTACCGCCTAAGTCCACAGTCCTCACGTAAAATTGTCTTCATCTACTCTAACATTCTCATGTTGACTAAAAACTCTTTCTCTTCCTGGCTCCTGTGTCACTATACTCTCCTAGTTTTCTTCCACTCTGCCCACTCACTCATTTTCAGTCCCTTCCTCTCAATGTTGGTATCTCCCCAGTCAGAAACTTTCAGTTTCAAGGTTTTGATACTATTTATAATGACTCCTCCTCCAATTCTACCTCTAATCCTGATGTATTGGAGCTTCAGACTTGTACATGTAACTTCTCACATGACATTTCTACTTGCATGGCTAATAGACACCTTCAACTCTAACACATGTAAAGGAGTTTTCTTTTCAAATTCCTTTACTTTTAACTCCTTATAATGAAAAAGTTCAAATATACTGAAAGGAGACTTTGATGACATTTATTGAGTAGGAGATAGTTTATAAGGGAATATCAGACATTTTCACTTGCATGTTATGTTACAAAAGCAAAGAGTCCAATGAAGATATATAACGTGGATGCTGAAGATTCATGGGAAAATTCCTAATTACAAAAACATAAAACCTGTACCATGCAAAGATACTAAAGTAATCCAAATCTCCACTGAAATATTCCTGATGCCTGCCTCATGAATAAGAAAACCACAAAATTATTCCCACATTAAATTTCTATATCATGACTAAGCACATATGATTTGAGAACTATAAGGGGTGCTTCCCAAGGTTAATTTTGTAGGAATTTATCACTTTATCTGAAATCATCTTCCATTTGGTTCCTTGGCTTCTAAAAGTTGTCAGGACCAGGCACAGTGGCTCACGCATATAATACCAGCCCTTTGGGAGGCCAAGGTGGGAGGATTGCTTGAGGCCAGGAGTTTGAGACCAGCCTGGGCAATATAGCAAGACCCCGTCTCTACAAAAAATTAAAGAAAAAAAAATTAGCCAGGTATGGTGGTGCATGCCTGTAGTCCCAGCTACCTGGGAGGGTGGGCCAGGAAGATCATGTGAGCCCAGGAGTTCAAGGTTGTAGTAAACTATGATCATGCAATTGCAAATGCCTGGGTGACAGAGCCAGGTCCTATCTCAAAAAAACAAAACAAAACAAAACAAAAAAGCTGTCAAGTTGTCTTTATATGAAATCTTGAAAGTCTGCATATAAACTGATTTATCAGTCCTGGTTTCACTAAGAATGCAGAAAGCTACAAAAGAAAGTTGTTCCCACCCTAACATGGTGGGAAAAAAAGCAGGATAAACTACAAAATCATAACTTTTCTTGAGCCTATCAGGGAGTTCAGGTTACAAAGCAAACAGGTAAGCCGAATGCCAAAGGGTGATAATCCACTCTGAGAACAGACAAACACAGGAAGTAATTACCCACTGTCAGACTACGGGAGAGAAGAGGACAGAGTATGAGACAATGTGCATAAACAGACAGGGACTAGCAGCAGAGAAATGGAAACTTAACAAAACATTCAAATGGATATCCAGGGAGAAAAAATCATGCTAGCAAAGACAAAAAATATTTTTGTCAAGCTTTGCAGACAAAGCAGAGAAAAGCATCAGTGTACTTGAAGTTAGATCAACAAAAATTACCCAAACTGAAACACAAAGAGAAAAAAGAATGAACAAGAGGAAAAGAATAGAGCATCTAAGAGTTTTGGACAATTCAACAAATCTAACACTTAAAGTTGGAGTCCCAAAGAGAAAACACATAAAGCAGGAGATATGATTAAAAAGCCAGCTGAGAATTTTTCATAATTAAAGAAAGACAACCAACCATAAATCTAAGAAGCTGAGAAAACCCCAAACAGGATAAATACAATAGGAAAAAAAAAATGAGGGCATAAAATAGTCAAATTGCTAATGGAGAAAACCATGAAGACAACCAGAGAGATAAAGAACAGCACACGCACGGGAACAAATATTAAAAATGGTGGCAGATATTTTCTAAGCCAGAAGGTAACAGAATATAGTACCTTTTATTTAAAGTACTGAAATAAAAATCTGGTTAACTCAAAATTCTATACCCAGCAAAAATATCTCCCAAAAATGAAGAAGATACACCCATTAGAATGACATCAATTATAAAAAACAAAATAATAAGTGTTGGTAAAAACATGGAGAAATCAGAAACGTTGTGCACTGCTGATGGGAATGAAAAATGATGTAGCTACCATGAAAAACAGTATGGCAGCTCCTCAAAAATCAAAAGTAGAATTATCATATGATCTAGCAATTCCACTTCTGGGGATATAGTCAAAAGATGTGAAAACAGAGACACAAAGAGATATTTGTACATCCACGTTCATAGCAGCATTATTCACAATAGTGAAAAGATGCAAACAACCTAATGCTGCAGTCCCCAACTCCCGGACCAGTACTAGTATGTGGCCTGTTATGAACCAGGCCACACAGCAGGAGGTGAGCAGCGGGCAAGTGAGGCTTCATCTGTATTTACAGCTGCTCCCCATGGCTCACATAACCACCTGAGCTCCGCTTTCTGTCAGATCAGTGGCAGCATTAGCTTCCCATAGGAGCGTGAACCCCACTGCAAACTGCACATGCGAGGGATCTAGGTTACACGCTTCTTAAGAGAATCTAATGCCTGACGACTGGAGGTGGAGCTGAGGTGGTGATGCTAGCGCTGGGGAGCAGATGCAAATACAGATTATCATTAGCAGAGAGGTTTGACTGCACAGAGACCATAATAAATCAACTGCTTGCAGACTCACATCAAAACCCTATCAGTGAGTGGCAAGTGACAATTAAGCTGCATCTGGCGGCAGGCTTTACAGCGGCAAGCGAGCATCTTACTTCAATCGCAAAACTGCATTTGGTGGTAGGCTTTACGGTGGCAAGTGAGTTGATGTACTTCAATTGTAAAGCTGCACCTGGTGGCAGGCTTTAAGTCAGAATCGGACACTTATTTTAGTCCTCGTGTGGCCTGCCCATTATTTTATTTACCACTTCCATTCTCACCTCTTTCCTACACTGCACACTTGTTTCAGTCACAGTGTTGGTAAGCCCACAAGCTAACCCTAGCAAAAATGAGTAAAAAACAAATGTCGCTGGACAGCTTCTTTGAAAAGGGGGAAAGATCCAATGATGAGACAGCAGAAGACTCTAAGACTGCCAACAAAATGAAAGCTGCATTTAAAAGAAAATACCAAGAGTCCTACTTAAATTATGAGTTCACTGCAACAACGATTCACATTCTCCAAGCCTGCTTGGTATAATATGTGGCAACCGGCTATTCAACGAAGCTATGAAACCTTCAAAACTGCTTCATCACATGGAGACCAAGCACCCTACGTTAAAAGACAAGCCTTTGGAGTTTTTCAAAAGAAAAAAACGTGAACACAAAGAACAGAAGCAATTATCGAAGGCCACCATTTTATCAAATGTGTCTGCACTGAGAGCATCATTCTGAGTGACTAACGCATTGCTAAAGCTAAGACGCCCTTTAATGCTGGTGAGGAGTTGATCCTGACTGCTGCTAAGGACATTTGCCAGGAACTTTTAGGAGAGGCTGCAGTTTAAAAGGTGGCATGTGTTTCCCTTTTGGCTAACACCATTACTAGATGAATTAATGAAATAGCAAAGGATACTGAGGCACAATTGTTAGAGAGGATTAATGAGTCACCATGATATGCAATCCAGGTTGAGAAGTCTACCGATGTTGACAACAAAGCAACAATGCTTGTTTTGTTTTGCACAATATATTTTTCAGGAGGATGTGCATGAAGATACGTTATGTGCACTTTTGTTGCCAACCAACACCATAGCTGTAGAACTATTCAAGTCTTTGAATAATTACATATGAGGAAAACTGAATTGGTCATTTTGTGTCAGTGTATGTGCAGATGGAGCAGCTGCCATGACTAGACAGCTTTCTGGTTTCACTACTCGGGTAAAGGAGGTCGCTTCTGAATGTGAGTCTATGCACTGTGTCACCCACAGAGAAATGCTGGCCAGCTGAAAAATGTCACCTGAACTAAACACTGTTTTGCAGGATGTGATTAAAATTGTCAACCACATTAAAGTACATGCCCTTAACTGTCTGTTCTCGCAGCTCTGTAAGAAGATGGATGCAAAGCACACACGTCTTCCCTTATACACAGAAGTGGATGGCTTCCTAAAGGTGGATCACTGGCCAGAGTTTTTGAGTTACGAGAGCCACTCTAGAGATTTCTTTTAGAAAAACGGTCACCATGGGCAGCACATTTTAGTGATACAGAATAGATCATAAAACCTGCTTACTTGTGTGATAATCAACCTGCTCAACCAACTCAATCTGCCACTTCAGGGGAGAATGACTAGTGTGTTCAAGTTGGCAGATAAAGTGGCTGCATTCAAAGCCAAACTGGAATTAAGAGGGCAATGAGTGAATATTGTGATTTTTGACATGTTACAAACATTAGCAAAGATTTTCAAAGAGACTGAGCCAGGGCCTTCTTTCTCCAAACTGGTGCATGATTACCTATCTCAGCTTTCAGAAGAGTTTGAGCATTACTTCCCAACCACAAAAGACGCCTGAACTGGGAAGCAATGGATCTGTGACCCATTTTTGAATAAGCCAGGTGAATCGGCTTTGTCTGTGTTAGAAGATGATCAATCGCTTGAGATCACAAATGACGGTGGCCTTAAAAGTACGTTTGAGACAACTTCAAATCTCCATATGTTCTGGATTAAAGTCAAAGCAGAACATCCTGAGATTGCCACAAAAGCACTGAAAAGCCTGCTTCCGTTTCCAACATCCTATCTTCGTGAAGGAGGGTTTTCTGTGGTGACAGCAACCAAAACAAGATTGCGGAGTAGACTGGACATAAGCAACACACTTCAGGTGTCATTGTCTCCCATCACCCCCAGATGGGACCATCTAGTTGCAAGAAAATAGACTCAGGGTTCCCACTGCTTCTGCATTAGGGTGAGTTGTATAATTATTTCATTATATATTACAATGTAATAATAGAAATAAAGTGCACGATAAATGTAATGCACTTGAATCATCCCAAAACCATCTCCCCCCAACCCCCACCCCTGGTCCGTAGAAAAATTGTCTTCCATGAAACCAGCCCCTGGTGCCAAAAAGGTTGGAGACTGCTGACCTAATGGATTCATCCATTGACAGATGAATGAACAAAATATGGTATATACATATAACAGAATATTTTTCAGCCTTAAAAAGGAAGGAAATTCTGACACATGCTACAACATGGATAAACCTTGAAGACATAATGCCAAGTGAAATTAGCCAGACACAAAAGGACAAGTACTGTGTAATCTCACTCATATGAGGTACTTAGAGAAGACAAGTTTATAGGGGCAGAAAATAGAATGGTGGTTGTCAGGGGTTGGGGGAGAGAGGAATGGGAAGTTATTGTTTAATGGGTATAGACTTTAAGTTTTACAAGATGAAAAAAGTCCTGTGGATGAATGGTGGTAATGGTTACACAACAATGTGAATGTACTTAATGCTAATTAATCACACACTTAAAAATGGTAAAATTTATGTTATATATATTCAACCACAATTAAAAAATTTTTTAAAAAAGGAAAAAAAAAAAGAAAAGCTAATAAACCTTTTCAGACAAAAGTGGCAAAAATTTATTGCCAGCCAATCCGCTCTACAATTAATAAAACCAAATGTTGGTTCTTTAAAAGATCAATAAATTGATAAACTTTCAGTTAGACTGATCTAGAAAGTAAGAGAAGACACAAATTACTAATATTGAAAATAGGGACATCATTTCAGGTTATATAGATGATAGACGGTAAAAGTATAATAAGGTATTATTATGCCAATAATTAGATAACTTGGTGATACAAATTCCTTGAAAGATACCAACTACCAAAGCTCATTCAATAAAAAATACTGCTATTTTAAAAATTAAACTTATAGCTAAAAATCCTCCCATAAACAAATTTACTGGTTAATATTGCAGAGCACCAAGCAAAATGAAAGAAAAAAAGGAGGGGACGGGAGGGGAGGAGAAGGAAGGAGGGAAGGAAGGAAGGAAGGAAGGAAGGAAGGGAGGAAGGAAGGAAGGAATTTACTGGTGAATCAAGAAAGGAAAGAAAGAAAAGAAAAGAAAAGAAAAGAAAAGAAAAGAAAAGAAAAGAAAAGAAAAGAAAAGAAAAGAAAAGAAAAGAAAAGAAAAGAAAAGAAAAGAAAAGAAAAGAAAAGAAAAGAAAAGAAAAGAAAAGAAAGAAAATAAATAAATTAATTAATTTACTGGTGAATTCTACTAAACAAAAAAGAAATAGTATCAATTGTACCCGAACTCTTCCAGAAAATAAAGGAAGAAGAAATGTCTCCCGGTCCATTCTACTATATCTGGTAAAAAGCCCAGAAAAAAACACCCAAGAAAAGAAAACTACATGCTAGTATTTCTCATGGGCATAGGTGTAAAGATTCTTAACAAAATTCTGGAAAATGGAATCAGTCAATATACGAGAAGGTTAATGATTAAATGGGTTTTATGTGAGGAGTACAAAGTTGATTCAACATTTGAGAATCAACCAATGTAATTCGCCATATTAACAGACAGAAAAAGAAAAGATTATCTCAAAAGATACATAAACAATATCTGACAAATTCAATATCCATTCATGATAAAAACTCTCAGCAAATTAGGAATGGGACTTCCTCAACCTGAAAACGATAATCTATAAAAACTCTATGGCTAATGTTAAAGACTGAATGCTTTCCCCTCAAGATCAAGAACACAGCAAAAATATCAGCTTTTACCATCTATATTCATCCTTACAATAGAGGTCCTGGTCAGCAATAAGACAGGAAAAGCCATATAGATTGAAAAGAAAAACATAAAACTACCAGTTCAAGCTAAAAATCCATATGCCTTGCAGCAACCTTATTTTTAATTGATTTTTGGGAAAAACATTACAAATTTAATAACCCGAGAATGCATTCTGAACAAGAAATGTAAGATTAAAACTTGTATAAAGAAGAATATTAAGATATATTTATAATCTAAAACATTCTGAAGAGTTTTGTATTTTAAACTTGCTAAAATGTTAAGGACCATTTTTTTAAGATATCATACCAAAGACTATTCAAAACAAAAATAACCATTTAGTCTAAGCAAGTCATTCATAGGTCCTTATAAAAAATTTACTATGTAAAAGCTAAAGCAAATCAAAACATTAAGCCTACCTTATGATTTAAAAAAAAACCCAACCAACCAAACCACAGTACTACAGGCTGAGTATCCCTTATACAAAATGCTTGAGATAAGAAGTGTTTCAAATTTCACATTTTTTCAGATTTTGGAATATTTGTACCATCTCAGCATTTCTAATGT
Source organism: Lemur catta (assembly GCF_020740605.2). Lineage (NCBI taxonomy): Eukaryota > Metazoa > Chordata > Mammalia > Primates > Lemuridae > Lemur > Lemur catta. Next base: position 84,812,122 of record NC_059134.1, on the reverse strand, counting down.
GAAAATCCAAAATCTGAAATGTTCCAACGAGCATTTCCTTTGAGCATTATGTTGGCACTTAAAAAGTCACAGATTTTGGAACATTTTGGATTTCAGGTTTGAGATGCTCAATCCGTATTTGCAGAGCTCAGTGTGTAACACAGAGTTGGACTCAACAACTGCTTGCTAAATGGATGTTAACTAAATGGACATTACGCACATATGACAAAAGACGGAATAAAAGAAAGGTAGAATAGAAATCTTCATTCTGCATAAAAGTAATAATATCTGTGACTTATTTAATACCGTGGAGCCAATTTATTTCTTATAGAAAAACAGAATTAATTCTTTTCTCTAGCACAAAAATATACCCAGAATAGACTGCAAGTAAATTATGAAACTGAAATAAAAAGCTATACAATGTGAATTTTATAAATAAAGGATTTCATGGAAGTTAAGTTAGCATGTGTATTATATTAACTAAATTAAACTTCACTAACCTTTGACCAGATCGTGCCTAGCTTTTAAAACAGCTCCAACGTCACAGTCAGCAGTAGCATATGCATGAGGTACAGTACTTTTAGATTCAGTTAACCTCTTGGCAATAACTCTTCGAATAGTGCTAGCAGGGATTTCAGTGAATGTGCCCTGCAAAAAAAAAATAAATAAATAAATAAATAAATAAATAAATATATATATATATATACACATATATATATATATCTGCCCATTAACAGTGAATAGAATTAAAAAAAAAAAAACCCAAAAAACCAAAAATGAAGCAGCTTCATAAATGAAACCCATTCTCAGTGACCTCACCTATAATATTAACTAAAGATTAATATACGAAAAGTACTATTAAAAAGTCTTAGTATAAGAGGGAATATAAAAAAATCTCAGGAGTTTTGGTTTTACAGTATATGACTACAGAAAAAAGCAGTAAAATTTATGTTTCAGTTGTGAACGGGATATCATATGTTACTATGTTTAAGATGATGACAAAGATATCTACTAAATGAATTATTCCCCCATGGACGTGTGTGTATTTGTATACATATATACATATGAATATATACACATACTATATACACACTATATTCACATACAGAGCTGGGGAGGGGAGGGAAGGAGGCAGGAGACAAACATATATAAACACACACACACCATCTGTAAGCAGCTTTTGTTATAAGTATCACTTAACAAAACTCAAAATAGCCAATAAATCAACAAACTACAGAGGCCCCTCAAATTACAATGGGGCTGTGTCCTGATTAAACTCATCGTAAGTAGAAAATATCATAAATCGAAAATGCATTTAATACACCTAAACCACCAAACATCAGACTAGCCTACCTTAAAGGTGCTCAGAACACTTACATTAGCCTACAGATGGGCACAATCATCTGGCAACACAGTACACTGCAGAATATTGCTTGTTTACCCCATGATCATGTGGCTGACTGGGAGCTGTGGCTAGCTGTAGCTGCCCAGCCTTGCAAGGGAGTATCATACTGCTGTCTACTAAATGCATATTGCTTTCGTACCATTATAAAGTCAAAAAACTGTAAGTTGAACTATCTTAAGTTGGGCACCTTCTGCAGAGGCAATTCTTATAAAAATGGTACATAGCAGAAAATAATCCAATATATTGAATAATCTGCCCAATTATTTTGATTTTGATTTGTAATTTTTTAAAAAATCACATAAGTCTCTTATTTCCTAGGAATTGATAATAGATAGAAAGTATGAATGAGGTAATGAAATCTTCCTGTAACTTCACCATAGCTTTTCCATTCTGTTCCTTAAACTTCTCACAAATGCATGATAGACCTTAAATTACAACTAATCCCTTCTTTTGTCCTTCACTCTATTTTGGGATTTCATGACAATCACTTCAGGATAATACAGGCAGCTGATAATGCAGCTGATTTCTTTTTTACAAATATTCTTAAGGAATTAAACATTTTATGTTAGCAAAGTACTTGATCAAATAGAATAAATGCTCACTACATGTCATAAGAATCTGAAAGTAAGGTTTACCTTCCTCATTTGAATAACCTACTTTTTTAAAGAAATAAGATGGAACTACACCAAGTTTTTGTGTATGTAGTCATGAATCATTAATAAACATTTAAACATCTACTTCCCATTAAACTTGTACTGTTTTCAACTCCTTGAAAATATATTGGAATGTATTTCTCCATTAGAAGGAGCAGGATAGGTTTATTTATTTTTCTTCTTTTTATTTTTTAAAATGCCTATTCAATTTTAAATAAACTTGATCACCTCACACTTCTTCCAACGGGAAGCAAATGACCTGAAAGGCACTAGGTAAGGAGGGTAGAGAGGCAAAATGGAGTAATTTGAAAACAAAAAAGGGCTGTTATACTACATGTATCTGAGAAGGAAAGAATGACTGACTGCATAGTCTATACATTAATAGCTCTTCACAGTGAGACCATCAATCTCTAATAAAAAAATGAAACATATCTACAAAAGGGAGCTAGTGTCAGCTACCTATTAGTAGTATGACGAAGAAAAAAAGACATGAAAAGGATCATGATAATATCAACACTTATGTGCAGTAACATTCACTGGGGACTGGGCAGGTGGGAGGGGGAGGAGGGGATGGGTACCTTCACACCTACTGAGTGCAGTAAGCACGTCTGGGAAGCGCGCGCTTGTAGCTCTGACTTGGGCAGTGCAAATGTAATAGATATAACCCAAACGTTTGTACCCCCATAAAAATTTTGTAAAAAAAAAAAAAAAAGATTATGATTATACGGCATATATGCTACGGAACTTGTGGTATAGTCAAGTAAAATCATAGTTCTAATGTTCTATTTGGAAGTTAGCGCTGTACAGATAAATGTCATTTCTGCTAGGAAATCTGTAAACCAAACTATTTGGAGTGTTTTTTTCTTTATCACTTCTAGTTACTACTAAAATGGATTGATAAAAGTAGTCATAAAACATAGAATAATTGCTCTTATCTTCCCTCCCACTGAAATCTGAAAAGTAAAAATTTACTCAGAGGACATTACCACTGCATTAGGTTGTCCAGGAGTTGATACTGGGAACATCGGCCGAGGATAAGATGGCCCAGCTGTGGCCGGTGGGGGTGAAGGTGCTGTGGGGGTGGCTACGGGGGCTGGGGTGGGTCTGGACTCAGTGATCTTGCCCGTCTGTTTCAGCTGGACCAGTTTGAGAGCATCCCTGGAAATAAAAGTAGATACCCACGATTAGCAGCAAGGAATCTAAGAGAGCTTTCAGAAAATGCAGGTGAGATATGGAGGGAAGGTACAGAAATACAGAGATGTCAAGGCTATAATGCAAAACCAGGTATTTTTGAGCTAGAAAATTAATCTCTTACCTGGCCTGCTGATTCATATTATTTGTCCAGTGGCTATAATATTTGCACATTTTTAAAAACCAAATAATAATTAGAATTTTATCAATGTATTAGATATAGACAGTAAATTTTGAAGAGGAAATTAGTGTTTTTTCCTGTGGGAAGGCTGTCAATTTGGTAGATAAGCAATTCATTAATTGAACTATAACCTCATTCTTTATACTAATAAAATAATTTTCACATGGCATTCATGTGAAATGGGTGGTCAGTCCTGGCTGATAGCTAGCAAGGAGACGGGGGTCACAGTCCCATAGCCCCAAGGAACTGAATTCTGCCAACAACCATGAGCTTGGAAGAGGACCCCAAATTTCACGAGACTGCGGCCTTGACTCAACCCTTGATTTCTGCCTTGTAAGACCATGAGCTGTGAACCTGGCCATACTGTGGCCAGACTTCTGACCTGCAAAACTGTTAGAAAATAAACAGGTGTTGTTTTAAGCTGCTAAGTATGTTGTTAAAATCTTATGCAGCAATAGAAATCAACAGAGGCAGGAGTGCTGTAGCCAGGATGCAACATTAAAGGGATTCCTCCAATATGTAAAGGTACTTTATTTCTTATTTATGTTCTTTTTTTTTTTTGAGACAGGGTGTCACCATGTTGCCCAGGCTGGTCTCAAAGTTCCAGGCTTAAGTAATCATCCTGCCTCAACCTCCAGAGTAGCTGGGCTTACAAAGATGGCACGTGCCTATAAAATGTACAAGGTATACAGGTATATTTTTAAGGAAAAAGGGTACAAGCTTTATATCAGAGCCAGAAAAGGGTATAGGAACTTAACTGTAAGTGCAACTAACTTACTTGTTTCAAGATCGAACAGCTGACATCTTAGATAAGATGTCATACTGATGAGGAAAGCTAAAATGCTATATTGTCTTGAATCCCTAAGTACTGGAAGAGGAGTAAAAGTAGAAAAATGAGCCTGTTCTGTGTTAAGTAAGAGCTTGTTAAGTAATCTTCCATGAGCCACGTGAAAGAGGTAATATTATTCCCAATTTATAGATGAGTAAATAGGCTCAAAAGGGTTAAATTACATGTCTAAAGTCAGTATTTCTCAAGTACCTACTCTGTTCCAGGTGTTAGAGATACAGTGTTAAACAAGACACTTCCCCCGATCAAGGAGCTTCATTCTACAAAGAGAGTTAAACATTAATCAAGTTAACTTAGAACAGTGACTTGCTGTGATGAAAATAAAGCAGAGTAATGAGGCGGACAGAGAGTGGTGGATGAGGACAGGGGTCATTTTAAAGCAGAATGGTCAGGGAAGACCTGAGCAGGTAACATTTGTGCGCAGTGACATAAAGAAGCAATCCTCAAGGAGAGCTAGGAGCAGCATGTTTCTAGGCAAAGAGAACAGCGAGTGTAAGGGCAGGAAACATGGAGCTGCTTCTAAAAACAGAAGGAAGACCAGTGTGGAAGGAGCGAAGTGAGCAAAGCGAGTAGGGCTGAAAGATAAAGTCGGAAAGGTAAGCAGGACTGGGAACAAACCCAGGTACAGTCCATTTCAAAGACTGTGCATTTCCTACTACTTTTCTAGTACCTATGCACATACTATGCAAATTAAATATAAACTAAGGAGGAGTCAGAATTTTTTTTTTCTTAAGAATAGACTATAATAAAGTATATCTCAGATTCACAACAAGCCTGGAATTCAACAAAGAAATCTATCTAATCTAAAGCTAAAAGTAAAACCATCTGACAAAGGCCTTTTACTAACCACACAAAAGGTAACAAGAGCAAAACTGGAGGCAACGCTGGTTCTGACAGGATGAGGCACAACACGGTGACGTGACAGAAAGACTGAGGGAGTGGAGAAGGGATGTGTGCTAGGGAATGATCACATGTACTATTAACATTAAGGCTTTTGATAAGCTGTTTGGAAATCAATTTTTAATCTGCTTAGGACATTTATAATCAAAAGCACCATTTTCTAGTTAATTGTATTTACATCCAATGTGTCAAGTAAATGACTGCCAGTACAATAGCTGGAGGTTTACATCACAAACCAAAATCCTGCCCAGATAGAAAAAGTGTTAGCACTGATATAAAATAAGGGCTTCTGTTGATTTAGTAAAATGCCTCCAACAACAACAAAAAATTTAATTTTTAAGAGCACTTACAAGTCATGGCTCAACCATAACAGCCCACTTCCATTTAATGTAGAGCAATTAAATACATCGCTCTAACAAAATCTGCTATCAATCTGGGTTTTAAATCAAACTAGAGTTTAGCATCAGAGTGGCATGTCCAAACATGCTAATTTCCTTATATACAGATCAGTTTACTCTCAGTCTTCAGTAAAAACAACAAACAAAAAACAATGAACATAGGAAGGCTACAAAAAGTCTACATTATTGATGCCTGAATGTACCTGTTTTTTAAAAAAACATTGGTGAAACTAAAAGGACACATTTTTATCTCACTATCAGCATAACTATTACTTACTATTTTATCAAGAAAAAAGACAGTTTAGTTTTATCCCTGTAGTAAATTAAGATTCTTGGGTAAAACGGCACTTCATAAAGGTATCGTTAATCATAAACAAGCCAACCAAAAAATCAATTCTGGTCACTGGTTCACAGTAAACTTTTATTGCTGACTTTACACTTACATGTCTCATGAAGTAGAAATGTTAATTATTATTTACAACAGCCAGCAACTTGGTTTCTGTAATGTAGAAACAATTTTAATGATTTCTTTACATGAAATAATTAATCAGACCAAACTTGAAGAATTAGCTGGGCACTACAAGCTATAAAAATTAGGGGAGGCCGGGTGCAGTGGCTCATGCCTGTAATCTTAGCACTCTGAGAGGCCAAGGTAAGAGGATTGCTCGAGGTCAGGAGTTCGAGACCAGCCTGAGCAAGAGCGAGACCCCGTCTCTACTAAAAATGGAAAAATTAGCCTGGCACAGTGGCATGCACTTGTGGTCCTACCTGCTCAGGAGGCTGAAGCAGGAGGATCCCTTGAGCCCAAGAGTTTGAGGCTGCAGTGAGCTATGATGATACCACTGCACTCTACCCAGGGCAACAGAGTGACAACTCTATCTCAAAAACATAAAAAATAAAAAAAATAAAAATTAGCAGAAAAACAAATGCACAATACACATCTGCAGAAAGGCTGAGGATGCTTCTCAGGTAGAACTTTGTCTATTTGGATCCCTCAGAAAGTAATTCAATTGGGTGTGATATGAATTAATTTTGAAAAGAAATATCACTAAAAACACACTAGACACTTATCACGCTTACTAGATTTTGGATGCCATGATATGAACACAAATATTAACTACAACTATGATTTAAGACATAAATACACCAAAGACATTGAGGCTGCCGGCAAAGGATCTAAATGTGTTCTGCCTCTAACTACGGCTCTGACACTTGTTTTCTTAAAATAGCCATATGTACAGGTGAAGTCAAGTCTATATGCTTTTGTACAACATGTATTCTGAATAATATGTTTGTTTTAATGCAAAATTAAAATAGCAGCCCTGACACCTATCATTTTCTTCACAAATACAGTGAATATGTCAGAGATATTTCTTCAGCAGTTGGAACTGATTTTTCTTCTCTGCTTGCACTTTGAGGTGACAAGGTATGAAGGAAGGAGGTCCCTTACCAGGAGTCAAGAATGTGTGTTATTTTGGCGTAGCTTATGCCAAAGCCTGTAATTCTTCAACCAAATCAGAAGATGAAAATTCTATAAGGACATCAGACTGAAATTTTTCCAAAGCTCACCTTAATGTTAAACTTAAAACATGGGCATTTCTAGTAGTATACAAAAGCAAAAATCCTCAATAATGCATGTTTTAAGGATGTAGCTTTCTCATGAAATCTTTTATAATATTTCTTATTTTGAATACCAAAGGTTGATTCCTTTCTAATGGGGAGTTTAGGAATAAGGGCAGGGAAGAGAAATAGATAATAGGGAAAGAAAGATGGCAAAAATATTAAACACCTAACTTTTTAATACTGCCTCCTTAGGGTATTCAGAAGACAGAACCATTTTGCTCTCCTTAGGAAATGTTACATTGCTGTTGTAACTTTCAACTCAGGTTTTTTTAAAAAAGGTATTAGTGTGTCATGTATGTATTAAGCACATATAGAAAGAAAGCAAGCTTTACCTCTTTATTCCACTGCTGCCACACTACTGAACTACCCTCCAAAAAGTCACCTAATTACCAGACGTACGAGTCTTTTCTCAGCTCCCATTTTCCTTGACTTTTCATCCATCTCCCAGATATCCTCACAGAAATTTTAGCCTTCTAAGTGTTTCCTATTGATGATGTCAATTACAACCATTGCTTTATTCCCAAACTATCTCCTGCGATACATCTCACTGGTCCTGATACCTGGCTTCTAAGTGCTGCCAATAAGCTTCAGACATTATTTACTCCACTATGACAAATGCTTCCCAAATCTCTTATTTCTATTTCTAGAGCCAAAAATTTCATCACCCAGACCAGAATCCCAAATTTATTCCTTGACTTGTTGCTATCCTGGCCTATACTCTACATTCAGTATTTTACAAAGGCTTCTGTATTCTATCCTTATAATGTCTGTATCAGGAATCTCCCTTTTACTTTTTCTACTCATGTTCAAGTATTCATCATCTCTTACCTGGATTACTTTATGAGCCTATTAATTTATCTCCTTATCTTTTCCTGCTTTGATTTATCTTACACAAATCTGCAAGACTGATCCCTCCAAGGTACACCTACAATTATTTTACATTTCACCAAATCTTTAATGATTAATGAATTAAATAAAGACTTTTTATTCATCTTAGCTCTCAGAATTCTAGGCAAGGCAAGTCTACCTTATTATAATTAATAGTTGCTTTATCCCATTTTTATAGAGAGTTCTACTAAGGCACAGACCGGTAGAATACTAACAAAATTAAGAAATCAATAGTACATACTAAATAAGGATTGATGTGGAGGAAAAACTAAGCTTAACTGGCTGTCAGGATTCTTAATTTTAATTTTTTATGGCTAGTGAAACTTTTAAGTCCTTTAACTTAAAATGTTCCAGTCTAGGATGCTGCATTTCAGTCAGCTCTCAGGACAACTGATTTCCAACTCATGTAGTGTGGCACCAACTGCAGTTATGTGTGTGACAGAACTGCACACTCACATTTGGTTAACAAATCAGTAAGGATGTAACAGAGATAAATGAGGATATCTAAGAATTAAAGTTATATAATACTCTCAATAAGATAAACACCCAACAGTAAATCAATGCTTTAATTCAGAGTAAAGTAACCCAGTAGAAAAAAGAAACAGTTGCCTGACCCTGCACTGTCACTTAATAATTTCATCAACTTGGCTCTATTTCAACTTGCTATATTACCACTTCTTATCAATATTAGATAAACATGGAATGAACAAAATGTTTAATATTACTGCCCACAGAAATGTAGAACATATCACTAGTGAGATTTTTTATTAGTTCATAAGCCTATTTGATTAATTGTTGTCTTCCCCAATAAACTAAGCTCCAATAGAGCACAGACCATCTGTTTCAAAGACACAGAAATTTAAACAAATGGAAAGACATACCAGTGTTCTTGAATAGGAAGACTCATCAACAAGATGTTAGTTCTCACTAAGCTAATTTAAAATGTGATACAATCCCATACAAATTCCATAGTTGTCCCCACTCCCACCTGTGAAGCTAGATGAACTGCTTAAAATTCATTTGGAAGAATAAAAAAATAAGAATAAAACAAGAAAACTGGTTAATTGAAAAAGAAGAACAAGGCTATCCCTATCAGATTTCAAAGCACATTATAAAATATTTATAGTTGAAAGTGTGGCACTAAAATAGTGTGGTACTAATCCATGGACAGACGGATCAATGAAATAGAAAAGAAAAGCCAAACATACCCAATTACATATGGGAATTGCTTTGTAACATTACAAGTGAATAAAATCCAAATGGATAATAATGAAATTATTTAAAAAATATATTTACGTTTTAGAAATTTAAATGTTATTACATAATTTCATACAAATTTAAAACAATACCATATAAAGTTTTGCTGTTCTGCACTCTAATTTTTTGCATTTATCACCATTTCTAAGAATCTTTCTTGCTTAGTTACCAAATTAGAAGTGTCCTTCAGTAATGCTATAATTATTCAGAAACAACCCTTGCATAGAATCAATTTACAACGACAAAAGCAATGAAAAGTACAAAAGAACAGTGTACCTCCTTTTAAATCTTCACAGTGAATAAGCTCTTTTTAAATTCTCTCAGAAAAAGATGATCATGATAAACAATGGAATTGGTCATTACAAAAAGCAAACACATACTCTTTAGTGAATATCCCCCGAGGGCCGGTAGCTGTGCCCAGGCTGGCATCCAGTGCATGCTTTTCCAGAATGTTGCGGGCAGCCGGGCTTAAACGCAACCTAAGAAGAAAATACGAAAGTTAATAGAACTGATTAACACTTACATTTGATCCAAACAGATCTAAATGTCAACAGTTTTGCTGATAATTAAAAAAATAAAATCTTATACTAAAGCTACAATGACTCCCGTAGATGATCACAGTCAAATAAATTAATCTGTACCAATTCAGTTTATTTTATTCTCAAAATTTAACTATTTACTATTTCAAAATACTCTTTTACTAAGAGTAAATATTAATTAGGGAAAAGAGCTTCTATTTTGACTATTCTTCACATGGCTCATCGCACACATCAATGAGGGACTAACTATATTGTTCCTTCATGTATTTTTTATTGTGGTGAACTATACATAAAAGTTACCATTTTAAGCATTTTTAGGTATACAGTTGAGTGACATTAGTACAAACTGTTATGCAAGCATCACCACTACCCATCTCCAGAACTTTTTCATCTTCCCAAATTGAAACTCTGTTTCTTTAAACAGTTAGCTCTCCATTCTTCCTTTTCCCCAGCCCCTAGCAACCATGGTTCCACTCTGTCTCTACCAATTTGATAACCGAGGTACTTCACATAAGTGGAATCATACAGACAAATGTCTTTTTATGACTGGCGTATTTTACTCAGCATAATGTTATCAAGGTTCATGTTGTGGCATGGGTCAGAATTTCCTTCCTTTTAAAGCTAACATTTCACTGTACGTAAACAGCATTTTGGACATATGAGTTGTTCCCACCATTTTGCTACTGGGAATAACGCTGCTATGAATGCAGATATACAAACATCTCTTCCTGTCTCTGCTTTCAATTCTTCTGCATACATATCCACAAGTGGAATTACTAGATGACATAGTGATTCTAATTTCCTGAGGAACTGCCATCCCTTTCCCACAGCAGGGGCACCATTTTACATTCCCACCAGCAATGCACAAGAGTTCCAATTTCTCCCCATCCTCGCCAACACCTGTTATATTCTGGGGTTTTTCTGTTTTTGTTTTTTGGATAAAAGCCATCCTAATGGGTGTGACATAGTGTCTCATTGTGATTTCGATTTGCATTTCCCTAAATTGAGTATCTTTTCATGTGCCTACTGGCCATCTATTTATCTTCTTAAAAGAAATATCTATTAAGTTCTTTGCCCATTTTTTAATTGGGTTGTTTTGCTGAGGTTGAATTATAGCTTTCATATTTTTTAAAGACCTTAGTATTTAGATGAAAGCGCTTTTTACTTTAAATAAGAATAGGAAAGGCAAAAACAATTACATTGATTTTAAAGGTAAGGAAAATAAGTCATAGCCAGGGTCACATGCCTAGTAGTTAGTGTCTCTCTTCCACCAAGACCTTCAAGTAAAGCAGCAAATATAAATGACTACAAAGTCAGCTAAAGAAAATAAACCCGATCAGTACAGATTAAAACAGCCTGGGTCTGGAAGTACAAAACTAAGAAATGGAGAGGAACAACTGTGGCATTTACTCCATTTCAGCGAAGTTCCTTAGCAGATATGGCCCCAGTGTTATCAAACCTTTGGATTTTTCAAGAGAAACTGGATTTTTTAAATTTTTATGTAAGATTAACTAGTAACTGACCAATTAAAAAACTTTTTTAAAAAGAAATCCATGGTGTGGGCCAAAAGGTTCACACATCAATCAGGTTATAGCCTACACAGTGGGGTCTCAGCCTCAATGTGAGTCTCTAATGATGACTGATCTCAACAGTTAGGATAGACTCTATTATCGCAGCAAGGGGAGATCACTGAGTACAACACATCAGTGAGACTATCTTCTGATTTTCATGGTAAATGAAAGATGAAAAAATAAAGAGGAGTCAAGGCAATGAAGTCAGAAATAATTTGATAAAGGGAATTTAAAAATCAGTATTTCCAAAAAATACTGAGAATTTTTCTCTAACAAGAACTGACAAAAGGAAAAATTATTAAAAAATGAAAAGGTCTGCTTTTCTCTATGAAGAACTTTTTCTTATAAAGAAAAAGTAATTTTGTATAATTATAGAGAATACCAAAATAAACAAATGAAACTTGTTAGAATTTGCAGAGTCCATCAATTACAGCTATATAAAGCTAAAGAAAATGATGTTTATTAAGTATCTGAGTTGTTTCAGAACAATTAGACAAAACTGAGCTCTAATCTGTGTCAGAAACTCAAAGGCAGAATAGTTTGAAAAGCATGTTAAAATGGGAATTCCATTTTATAACAGTTATATATTTGAAACTGGAATTCACATAATAATAACTAAAATTCCATGAATGGGAACACAATATGAAGTTTAGTATATTGAATTCCATCAGAAATTTTAAAAGCTAATCCAAGCTCAACATTGACATAGACTGTCTTGTTCTCCATTGGGCATATCAGGCTTTCAGAGTACAAGTATTCCATAACTATTCATGTACTGAATGAATAATGATGATAAAATAAACATTCTGAGGTCTGAGTATGCTAAGATCAACAACTTCTTACTTAACGTACATAGATATTTAAATTATGATAATGATTAAAATACCCTAAGAACTGCCATAACAGTTTTTTTTTTTAACATCCTTATTCAAATAAACATACTCACTGCAGTGTCCCGGGTGTGTGTTCCTTTTTGATGGGTACAGAAATCTGTGGTTCTGGAGAGGGGAGAGGCCCTGATGGTTTTGAAGCTGGCGATGGAGGACCTACATCTTTGGGAATTTCAACGTGTTTCCAATCTTCTCCTTCTTCAACTATCAAGCCAATTAGTGAACCTAGTCGTATATTTTTAGTTCCTTCTTCAACCTATGTTCAAAAAAAAAAAAAAATGTAGAGATGGAAAGGCTCATGACTACAGTAGTTTATTCCTTTGTTGGGTAATTCTGCACTGGTTAGAAAGATCTTTTAATTTGAGATAAAAGCTGCTTCCAAGACAGCTTGCTTTCATCTTCCACCCACCACCTTCTCCCACTTACACCTTCCTTTACCATTCTCCCCGTTCCAGTTATTAATGCTACCTCCTGAAATAAAGGAAGAATCCAGAATCTCTCCTCTTTCTGACAACCTTCAAATATAAAAGAGCTATCATTATCATTTTCTTTTCTTGGTAGAGACGGGGTCTCCCTATGTTGCCCAGGCTGGTCTGGAACTCCTGGCCTCAAGCGATCAGTCCACCTTAGCCTCCCAAAGTGCTAGGACTACAGGTGTGAGCCAATACAACTAGCATCTTCTTTTTTGATGTTAATTAATACAAATCTAAAACATGAGATTTTGGTTACATATCTCAACTATTTGTCTTTCCCAGATAGTTTCTATACAATGGCTTCAGAATTCCAAGAGCTCAGAAGGAATTAATTCCCTCAAAATTTGCTTTATTAAAATGTAAAGCAAAATCTTCTCAGTAAACTTAGTCTCTAGAAAAAAAGAACGTTCCATATATAGACAAAATTGGTTAACCATTCTCATAAATGTTAAGTATAGTTCTTACATCTTTCTTTATACTTATTTCTTTCATATATTTACAAAACCTAAAAAATAAAATCTAAATAAGATTAAAGATGATTTTTTTAAAAATTAAGATAAATACATTTTAAGCATTTCAGTAGCATTAATTTATAAAGAAAGGGCTGATTCTAATTTACGTACTAAAAGAAGTCCCTGGAAAATGGTCAGATAACAGTATTTTATAAGTTCAGCACTGGAAGATGTTATACTTTTAAAATTTTCTATTATTTCTTTTCAATTACTCTAAGATTCATCACAGATATATTTAATGAATAATAGAATGATAGGCTGCAGGATGTTCACTAATATAGTAATTATAAGGAAGAGCATAACTTCTAAAATGAGTTTGACATTTCAGAGTAACACTAATGATGATGCTTATTAGTATGTGCATTATTCTTAAAATAATAAGGCATAAGTTCTGAGGGTTAGGAAATTTTCTAAGTTTACTAATTACTAATGGAGAAGAATTGGAGCTTAAGGAAACAAAAGTGTTGGGGGGAAAAAAGAATACAAAATCCTCTCATTCCCTAAAAAGAGAAAAATAAGCTACAATTTCTAATCATTTCAAAAATGTGGGCTAAAACTAGAGTTTTAGTGTTTAGAGTTTTTGGAGTTATTTTTAATGTTTAGTTTTATATTACCCCCTGCTTTTTAATAAGCTCAATTATCCAGCTCCTTGGTTCTGGAAGTAAAAATCACTTACATGTTTTCCTAGAAAAATCATTTTATTATGTGAGCTAATACGAGAATTATTTCACAATGAAAGAGAAAAGTGATAAAGGTGTAACTCTTGCTAGTCATTGTGGGTGGGGGTGGGAGGTAGCGTGGGGCGGAAAGACAAAAAACAAAACAAAACACCAGTAATATCACCTTAATTTTTTTTCTCAATTTTTCCCGATACAATTGTATACATTGTGTTATGAATATACTCCTATTCCCATTATCCAAAAAGCATGTGTAACAACAGTAAAGCCACAAGGGCCTAAGATATACATACAATCTTTTCTTTGGCAAGGAAATAGCTGTGACACTAAAGCTGCTATCAACTATATCCACCCCTGCCCCCAACCTTTTTCAGAGCATTAAGGGCCAGATGAATAGGCATTGCTGACCCACTGACATGGCTGGCAATTTTAAATGCATTACTAAGCAGCTAAGTGGAAAATGCTATCAATTCTGGAAGTCTTTCACAGCCAAACAATCTAGAACTAGTGCCAAGAACACAGTCTGCCAAAAGCACACACAATAAAATGTAGCTAGGTTTGTAACATATGGTAATTCAAGCAATCTTTTTCAAAATGCTGCATCTAACTGTCAAGAAAACTATTTTTGGCATGACTACTTATATTTTCTTAGTTATAAGAATACGGAAATTTTAGCCTCTGATTCATATTTCCTACAAGGAAGTTAACTATTTTTTTAACATGTATTTCAACCTGGCTGTTAATAGCACAGATGACAAGTAAAGGAAATTTGACATATTAGTATCCCAAAAATAAAACATAAGTGGCTAGAAAAAAAAGCCCCTTTCATCTCCACTTTACCATGAAGAAAAAGGCACAGAGGCTAAAGAATTTGCTAATCATTATAAAACCGACAACTGGCAGAAATTTTTAGCTATATGAATTAGTCAGCAGTGTGACTCCAGAGTCCACAGTCTTAGCTGCTGCCCCAGACTATCTAGTAAATGTGAAGCTAAGAAACAAACATGCTTGTTGGCCCCATCAGTGAATACACTACACAGTCCTAAATAGTCATGATTTTACCATATGCAGCTTTAAGCATTACATTTTGCTTATTTTTCACATAGCTCTAATATTCCATTATAAAAATAACATACACATTATAGAAAATTTACAAAATATAAAAAATAGGCTATTAAACCTTAACACTAAAACATTTTAAACACTTGAAATAAAAACATTATTATAGTAAATAATACAACATTATAAATAAAGCAGTAAAAATAAAAGGTAACTTTATTTCAAGGAACTCTACATTTAAGAAAGCTTCACCTTGTTGTTGAAGGTAACCAAAATAAAAACTTACCACTATTTTGGCCAAGATACCATCATCACTTGCATCTAAGGTAACCACGGCTTTGTCAGTCTCAATTTCACATAATGCATCACCAGCACTCACAGCTTCACCTACAAAACAAGACTAAGTTTGTTTTGCTTTTTAAAATATCAATATTGTCCTGACTTCACACTACACAATTCATCCATGGAACAAAAAACCTCTTGTACTCCCTCAATCTATTGAAATAAAAAAAACTTAGGAAAAAATATGAATATTAGTATGTGTATAAGTGTGTACATGTATAAAATATGAATAAATGCCAAAATATTCTGTAGCTATTTCTGGGCTGTGGAAATACAAGCAATTCTCATTGCATGTGTGTGTGTTTATATGTGTGTATATATGTAAGCTTTGTTGTGTTTTCCAAAAGCTCTACGATGGACATAAATTTTATTTGTTATAATAAAAAAACTATGACAAAGATTACCGAGCAAATATTAAAAATGAAATGGCACTTTGGAGATAACAGCAGCGAATGCGTATTCACCACTGAACAAATCAATTCCAGCCTCCACATTCCCCCTTTTTCATATACTTTGACTATTATTCCATGAAGAATAGTTTTACAATTAATAGCACTTCTGGGCTAACATCTTATGGCAAGTTCAGAAACCCTGTCGGCACCATACAGCATAAATGAATAAAGCATATAAAGCATAAAGAGAGAAAAATGCCATAGCTGAGGCCAAATAAGGATCATTTCTGTGCAACAAAAAAGATCAGCAAACTCAAAAATGTTGAGCAGGACCTGAAAGTATAGACTCACTGGTTTCTGGATTCAGAAGCAGGTTTGGGGTAGTTTCCTTTGTGGATTAAAGGGAACTAAAAGTAGCCTGCTGGATATAAGGGACTCATACCAGAATCATTGCTTGAAGATACGGCTAAGTAAGGGTTCTTCTACTCATAACATAAGGCTGATTTAAAAAAAAACATTCAAAACCTATTGACTGAAACTATGGCTTTGTTAGGCAGATAGGCAGGATCACCAGCTCCTCTAGGGACAAGGGTGCCCTGCTTTGGTGCTGCCCCACCCTTAATCCTATCGGGAGCAAGCACCACACCTGGGGAAGGAGGGAACACCTTACCTATCTGGGAAATTTCCCAGCCTAGGCATAACAGCATTTGGAAAGTGACCTAGAGTAACCTAAGGCTAATTATTATGTCATTAGCTTAAATCTACATTGTGGTTCATCCCCTTCCCAAGGTAGAGCTTTTAGAGAAGGAGCTTACATATGCAGATACAACCTTGAGAACACCTGTTAATCATTTGGTAACATCCCACATGTCCCAAAAGTCCTTCCCCAGAATAGGCCAATAAAAGGAAACAACTTGAGAATTCCCAGAGAGTCAGTAAGTCAGTCAGTCAGTCTGTCTGTCTCCATTCGTGGAGACAGACCTGTCTCATTTTATAATAAAAAGCTATTTGTGTGAAACTGCTTCCTGCTTGTGGGCACTCCGTCACATTGGCCCTGCTTGTGATTTTTTTTCCAAGCGAGGAGCCAAAGAACTAGGATGACAGTCCGCCAAGAGGCTGGACCTGACACCTTGGTGTGTCTGGTCATTTGTGGCCAAGAGCACAACGAGAACCAAGAGCAGACTGCCACCCTGACAATTTTAATCACAAACTGTGAGTCTAGGAAAGTGAGGGACAAAAACACTGCCTCAGTACCAGGAATGGAGCCAGCCTCCCTCAGGCTCCAGGAATACATCTGCCAATGATGCAAATCAATAGCAAAATCCCGTGGCAGGCAGCAGTAGGGTGAGGGATGGGTAGGAGGAGAGACATTGAAACAAAAAGGAAAAACTGCCACTCAAAAGTAAATTCCCAAACAAAGTTCTAAGACATATGAAGAAATCTAATGCTAAGAAGCAAGCCACAAAAATCAATAAATGGAACAAAAATTCATTTCAGAAGCAATTTATTTAGAGCAATCTGTGAAAGATTATAAAATAAGCATCATGAAGATGTTCGAAAATATAAATGAAAGTGGAAGAGCCATCACAAGAGCAAGAAATTTAAAAAAATAATGTACAGAAATAAAACATCAGGTAAAAACTGATTAGAAATCTTGAAAATAAAAAATTAAGTCATTGAAATAAAAAGAAGCAATCAATGAAACATATCCTATACAGGATATAGTGCAAGAGTGAATTAGTAAACTGAAAGGTAACTACCTGGAACTTAACATAGGTAGACAAGAAGATAAGAAACAAAACAGGAAGAGCACTTAAGTGACATACATTGAGGCTGCGATGTTTGCTAATGGAGTCCCAAGGGCAGAGACTGGTGAAGAAGGAACACATGAAGAGACAACTGCTGAGAATTTCCCAGAACTGGAGATATATACTCCTCATAATGAAAGAGCTCTGAATGAGTTTAGTATTGACTAGAGCAGGCACAAGTGAGCCTTATAGTTTGCTAGGAATGTTCTAAATCTTGACCTGGGTGGTGGTAACATGGGTATATGTGTATATAAAATTTAACTGAGCTTACATTTTATGCAAGTTAGACCTTGATAAAACATTAAACAGAAAAAAAAAAGAGTACTACACTATATAAACATAAATCCACATTAGATATAGAGAAAATGCATATCATCAATATTAATAAAAATACAATCTTAAAAGTTATCAGAGGGAAAAATATAGTTTACCTCAATGAAATGAGACTGAGAACACACTTTTCAGCAGCTGCAATAGATGTCAGAAAACAATGAAGGAAGATCTTCAAAAAGCTGAGGAAAAATAACTGTCTAGAATTTTACATGCAGCCAAACCATAATTCAAGAATGAAGTAAAAATGCTTTAGACATACAAAGGGAAAAAAATTTACCACCTACTGAAGATCTCTTAAAAGGGCTCTTACTAGATGCAGTTGATGAGAAAGAAAAGAGGACACAGAGGACCCGTGGGATACAAGAAAAAAGTTATCACAGAAATGGCTAAAATGCTAACTATTAACCACACAAAAAGTAACATTTGAAGGTTTAAAAAGTATAAAACTCAAAACTCTAAAAAATAATAAGATAAATAAGGGGATGTTTAGGTGATAAGGTATGCTAACAACTTTGGTACGAGGATGAGGAAAAAATATTGGCAAAATTTAATTTAAAAATAGAAATATAATCTACAGGATTAAAAAAAAGCAGAGTAAAAATATAAAATAACAATAATGATCATCTAACTGAAGGCAGGCAACATGAAAAGAAAAAAGCAGAGAATAAACAAAAGATGGTAGAAATATATCCAGACATATCAGTAAGCACAATAAATATAAATGGATTAAAATCACCTATTAGAAGCAGAGATTATAAAAATGTATATAAAAAACAAAATATGGATAAACGTAGCTTACAAGAGATAGACCTAATATAAGAACAAAATAAAAAATAGGCCAGGCGCGGTGGCTCACGCCTGTAATCCTAGCTCTGGGAGGCCGAGGCGGGTGGATCGCTCGAGGTCAGGAGTTCGAGACCAGCCTGAGCAAGAGTGAGACCCCGTCTCTACTAAAAAATAGAAAGAAATTATCTGGCCAACTAAAAATATATATACAAAAAAATTAGCCAGGCATGGTGGCTCATGCCTGTAGTCCCAGCTACTAGGGAGGCTGAGGCAGTAGGATCGCTTAAGCCCAGGAGTCTGAGGTTGCTGTGAGCTAGGCTGATGCCACGGCACTCACTCTAGCCCGGGCAACAAAGTGACACTCTGTCTCAAAAAAAAAAAAAAAAAAAAAAAAAATAAAGGGATAGAAAAGTATTTAACATACAAATACACCTGCTCGTACACACACCAAAAACAGATGATGCAGGATTGAAGATATGGATTGAGGCCTTACGGGGTGGCTCATGCCTGTAATCCTAGCACTGTGGAAGGCTGCAGCAGGAAGATTGCTTGAGCTCAGAAGTTCAAGACCAGCCTGAGCAAGAGCAAGACCCCGTCTCTATTAAAAATCGAAAAACTAAAAAATAGAAAAATTAGCCAGACATCATGGCACATGCCTGTAGTCCCAATTACTTGGGAGGCTAAGGCAGGAGGATCGCTTGGGCCCAAGAGCTTGAGGTTGCAGTGAGCTATGATGACATCACTGCACTCTACCTGGGGTGACAGAGGGAGACTCTGTCTCATAAAAAAAAAAAAAAAAAAAAGACATGGTTTGAAAATAAATAAATAAAAAATAGCTGAAGTAGCAATATTAACAGGAGAACACAATAAGAGAATATGAAGGAAAATCTAAAACACTAAGTTAACAAATATGTTCTGGAAGTTCACTGTACAGAAATTACTTCATCGTATTCCAAGATGCTCAGAGTTATATGTCAGTTAAAACAGTTGGGTCACCAACATAAATTATTTTAGTGAAATAAACTTATCTATTAGATGATATTCATTGGTCACCTAAAAGGTACCTCATCTAACTCCTAAGAGTTGTCCCTAGCCAACAAATATTTACTGAAGTGTATTGGGGCACTGAGGATACAGCAGTGAACAGCAACAAAGACTTCAGATTTCTAACCTCAAGGAGCTTGCTTAATATCTTGTGACAAATAAATCTGAAATTACAGTGGGATGAGACGAAGTCAGGATGCTTTGTGAACATTCAAAACTAATTCAGTTTTTGGAAGATCAGAGAAGGCATACTAGAATAAAATGACACCAAATTTGAACTTGAAAAGGTGAGGAGGAGACAAGCAAAAGGGCAGTGATACAGGCAGAAGGCAACATAGCCAAAGCCCTGGAGGCAAAGAGAACATGGAACTTTGGAGGAACTGGCAAACAGTACCTGAGAGAAGTGGTAAGCTTATGCTGGTAAAATAAACAGGAATAGAACAAAAATGACTTTTGTATGTCATACAGAGAAAGCTACAGTGCCAGATCATATCATACTCCTTTATATGACAGATGTTTTAGTAGTTAAAACAGATATTTCAAAAGGAAAAAAAAAAATCACACCCTTATGTGTTTCTGCTGTAACCATGGGAGAAACAATTGAACTAGGCAACCTAGCAATGAAATACTTCTTAGATGCCTAGAAAATAAATTCTGGCCATAGGAAAACAGAATAAAATAATGTTATATCAATTGTGTTCACCTATATTCAAATTCCAATCACCCTTTAGGAACTATCTACAAATTCTACTTCAGCCCTCTAACTTTCTCTGAGTAACTCAACCTACATGATTGCGTTTCTGTTTCTAAATTCCTACGGTGGTTATAATTAATTTGCAAAGAATCACAAATTACATTATAAAATGTTACATTACTGTTAATTACTTTTTTAAGATTGGGGTTTCTTGTATTTACTAGACTAGTGATCCCTAACCCTTTTGGCACCAGGGACCAGTTTCATGGAAGACAATTTTTCCTCAGATTGTGCAGGGGGTGTGGTTTTGGGATGATTTAAGCGCATTACATTTATAGTGCAGTCAAATTTCTCTGCTAATGATAATCTGTATTTGCAGCTGCTCCCCAGGGCTAGCATTACTGCCTCAGCTTCACCTCAGATCATCAGGCATTAGATTTTCATAAGGAGCACGCAACCTAGACCCCTCACATGCCCAGTTTACAGTAAGGATCATGCTCCTATGAGAATCTAATCCCCCCACTGCTCTGACAGGAGATGGAGCGCAGGTGGTGATACGAGCCATGAGGTGTGGCTGTAAATACAGATGAAGCTTCACTGGCTTGCCTGCTGTCACCTCCTGTTGTGTAGCCTGGTTCCTAACAGGCCACAGACTGGTACTGGTCCACAGCCCAGGTGCACTAGATTTTGAGCTTCTTCACAATAGGAATGGGATACACCGTAAGTGCTTTATATTCTCTCCATTCCCCAGGTCTTAGGCCACTGCCCCTCACATAATGAATTTTAGATTTAAAATGCTTTAGAAAAAAATGACAGTAATTTCACAAATACTTATTTCCTCATAGGGTATACATGAAACTGTCCTTTATATTTCTTTTGCTTCTAACATTTGATTTGTAACATGTTTCTGAAATTTAGAAAGATAGGTAGCCTTTTGTGTTTGTTTTTAATTATGCCCACATCTATTCATATAACAGACAAATATGTGAGTTGTATGAGATTGCTGAGAGGAGAAGAAAGGAGAGGGTGAAGGGGGGAGAGACAGAGGGAGAGAAGAAACACGCAGAAAAATCTATCTATGGTTAAATGACTTTTATCTGTGAACCACAGCAAGGTATAAAACATAGTATTATTATATATGAAAGAATGATCCCTAATTTATCACAAAACTAAGGTTCTATTAATATAATGTAAATGCCAAAAGAAAATTTTGAGACTAACTAATGAACCATTAAGTTTCCAAATCTATTGAGTTTCAGCTTTGATCAACAATTTAGTGCTATAATTTAGAAATGCTGCTTGGCAAAATAGTGATAAGGACCCTCTCCCAACTCAGACGTGAACTTGATTCCAAGCTCTGACACTTACTAGTGATCTCGACCAAGTCACTTAATCTCTCGGACTCTCAGGAAAATGCTGAATGTACAGCTATATAAAAAAATATCATGACACTGGAAGTACTAATGCTTCACATACATGTTTAGGTAATACTTTACAATATCTTTAGGTGAAAACAAAAATAAAACATTATATAACCATTAGGAATTAAGACAAATTCCAGTTTCCTACTCCATATAGTCATTTCTATTATAATATATCATTCAACAAACGTTGACGTGTACGGCATTGTACTGTGCACTGGGTATCACAACAACAATTAAGATACGGTTCTGTCTACAAAGAGTTGAGTGGAGAAGACTGAGCAGCTAGGATAGAGGCTCATGGACAGCAAGAGGTAACAGACGGCTTCTCAGTTGCCACGCTGATGGCTGACTGGTTGCAGGAAGAGATGGCAGCCCTGCAGCGCACCATTTCTTGTGGTCCATGTCAGTGGCGGAGGTGGAGCGGGCCCGGAGCGAGAGTGCGGGCCCCAGGAGGGGCCAGAGCAGAGGTCCGCCCGGGGGCCGCTCCCCAGCACCGACGCCAGCATCATTTGTTGGCTGTTCCTTTGTCCAGATGGGCAGAGCCAGAGCTGAGGACTGTAGTACACAGAGGCTTTCCTTTCTCTTTTTAGATTCTAGGTATGAAGTATAGTCTTGGTCAGACACAGTTAACGATGATGTTTATTAACTAAACACATCCTGTGGCTTTCACAAAATAATTCTTTTCTGCCAAAAAATAAGAATTAAAGTCTCTATTTAAAAGATGTGTGGTGGTAGTGGTAGAAGAGAGCTAGTTTTTAATCTGCAAGACCAAGTAAATCAGAGCTACAGGAACGTTAAAGAACATCAAAGCTTTTTCTCAGTGCTGTGTTGAACCATAACGACAACCATTAGACACAAAAATAATTGTGTATTCAATGGTTACTAGGTGCCACCATGTGAATGACTGTGTGAGACACTGTGATAAAAATAGTAATAACATAAGACAGAGCTGCTTCAAGAAGTTCCTAATCTGACTGAAGAAATGTACCACAAGCAGACAATGCCAATCCCATCCAATTAGTACCTACAGCAGAATGGGAATACAGAGGAGGGATCCCAAGTCAGTGTTTGCAACCCTTTTCACTTCATCACACACAAAGAGGATGTGGGTCCTGTCCGAAGGGCTGAAGGCATGAGTAGCAACTTGAGAAGGGGCCTGTTAGACAACCTTAACCTCCCACACATCCCTCTGGCCTCTCACATGAGAACTCTCTAGTGGCTACTGTATTAGACAGTTCACCACAGAACGTTTCCATCACCACAGAAAATCCTACTGAATAGTACTGTACTCTATGATTCCATTCACCAATTTTAAAATTCTGATATAATACCAATATTAGCAATCACTGTAGAAAAGCATAATAATGGAATGCAATTTAGTAATAAGAGGAATGAACTGCTCATAAATGCTACGACATGGATGAACCTGAATCACGCTAAATGAAGGAAGCCAGTCACAAATGACCACATATTATATGATTTTATTTACATGAAATGTCCAAGAAAAGGCAAAATTTTAAAGATAGAAAGTAGGGCAAGGTTGTCTGGGGTTAGAGATGGGAGAAGAAGTGACTTCAGTCAGGCAGCAGGGATCTTTTTGGGGTGACAGAAATGTTCTAAAACTGGATTGTGGTGATGGTTGCACAACTTTATATACTTGCTAAAAGTTACTGAATTGTGCACTTAAAATAGGTGAATGTATGGTATGTAAATTATGCCTCAATAAAACTGTGAAAATAGTGGCACACTGAAAAAACACTGACGCTACTTGTAAAATGTACTTTTCAAAAGTTTTCCATTTTATCACCACAAACATGTACATATTCCCCAGAAATAATCGAAACCAAAGCCTCATCTACAGTAGAATCCAAAGACCCATATAATTTTCCCCAGGCACTTAATGATATAGGATACAGCTTCCTTCAAAAGAATTTTATTTCTAGATTTTATAACAACACTATATTAGTTATAGCCTAAGACATTCACAAAAACTATTTGCAACATGCCAAATCCCTTGTCTCGGGACACAAGGAAGGCTCACAAAGAATGACAGTATCTGAAGGGCAACACCAAGAGCAGCAGCGGCAAGCACCACTGTTAAGTGTGCTTACTACATATGTTCCAGGTACTGTGGGGCTCCCTACTTGATGGAATGATCTCAGCCTGGTTTTCTTCCACAGTGCTTCACAGCAGAGCAGAAAATCTTAAACAGCTCAAGAAAGAAAATAATGTTTTCCATATCCTCAAATATTCTCCCATAAAAGGGAAACAAGAATATTCTCTTCCTTCTGTTAACAGATTTGACCTTTCAATTGATGAAAAAATAAACTATGTCCAATTTGATTAAAATAAACATATCTGAAGCACACTTCCCCCCCAAATAAAAAACTTTTAATAAAGATGGAGAATTACAGCTCAATTCACCTTTCAAGAGATTCTGAGGCCAGGCGCGGTGGCTCACGCCTGTAATCCTAGCACTCTGGAGGCCGAGGCAGGTGGATCGCTCGAGGTCAGGAGTTCAAGACCAGCCTGAGCAAGAGCGAGACCCCGTCTCTACTAAAAATAGAAAGAAATTATACGGACAGCTAAAAAAAATCTATATAGAAAAAATCAGCCGGGCATAGTGGCGCATGCCTGTAGTCCTAGCTACTCGGGAGGCTGAGGCAGTAGGATTGCTTAAGCCGAGGAGTCTGAGGTTGCTGTGAGCTAGGCTCAGGCCACGGCACTCACTCTAGCCTGGGCAACAAAGCGAGACTCTGTCTCAAAAAAAAAAAAAAAAAAAAAAAGATATTTTGAAATTGTGGGTGTTCCCTAGCACTTTCAGTTTTTTCTCTACTAATATTACAATATATATATATATATTTTTTCAATCCTCAGACTGAAATTCTAATACTCAAAGCCAGGATATACTGTACCTTAGATTACATCTAGTTCAACTCACTCCCAGGTAGTTCATGGCAGAGTGGGCACCCCAAAAGACAAGCCATGATTCCTGAGCCAGAGTTCTTTTCATTGTACCCTTATACCTTTGGCTTAAAACATACACACACATACACACATGGCATTAGTGAAAACAGTTGTGAATTAGACAGTCTCAGATTTTCAAGAAACCTTAAAGGTTTGTAAGATTGAACTGCTATCCACTGAAGGTTATAAGATCAAGACATAGCCTTTGCTTAAAAATAAACTAGATTCATAACTAGATATAACACTGTTTTTTTTTTTTTCAAGAAAAATTTCAGTCTTCTTCATGAGTAAAGGTCTAAACACATTGTTTTAAGTAACGGTGACCATCCATTAATACAGGTCTCAAAATCAAACAAAAACATAACTAGTAAGAGAAAAAGGTATATAAAAAAGTATTATCAGAATATAAATTTGTTTTTAATATAAAACAACTGAACCAATTTATCATAAATGTACCAAGCACCAGGCACACTTAGACATACACAGTTATACCCACATGTATAGTATGTAAGCGTTAATGAAAAAAGCAAATTACACGCAAAAGATCACAATTAAATCACAAAGGTGATGTGCTTAAAAAAGAGACTAGCGAACTAAGAAACAAAGATTAAGACTGCTCTCATTTACCACGTTTTCATAAAAAAAAAAAAAAAAAAAAAAAAAAATTCCCCTTCATCGGCAGAACACAGTATTTTAAGAGCAACCTTCAGAGGAACATGCTCCAGGGGCTTAAAATACATCTTGGCCCATCCTATGTTAAAACAGCACATTGCAACAAAGAAAAAAAAAAAGAAAAAGAGAACAGAATGATGAAACCATGAGTCTCCTGGCCGTTTATCACACTGCCCTGAGTCTAACGGGTATGAATCACTTATCAGATTGCAGTGAGCCGGAAGTCTGAGAGATAAATGTGGCCCAAAAAATCCTCTTCTTTACTGGCCTATAAATTCTCAAAGTGTGAAGAAATTTAATCTTTTAAAAATCATCCCTAAAAGGCTGCTCTGTGTCTGAATCATTATTTAATGAAACCACCACCCTGTCATACCGAGTATGGAAATAGCCAGAGCTCTATAATTCATCAGGGAAAAGAAACCTAAAAATAGATCCCAATTGATTACATTATTTATAAAGGTGAAACTTCCTGAGATACTGATAATTACTTTAAAAGATGGCAGCAGCCATGCAGAGTCAATCGCTCAAAGTGCTTCCCAGTGGAGCAGTGGCTCTTTCATTTATATGAGATGCGTCTGTCTTAAATTCTAGAAAATTCTTTGTCATTTTTTTCTTTGATATTAGCTCTTCTTCCTCATTCTTTTTTCTCCTTCTGGAATTCCTACTATTGGATCACTGGATGATTTTCATTTTATCTTTCATGTTTCAACTACTCTTTCTTATTTTCCAGGGGCTTATCTCTTGTGCTGCATGTAAGCTAAATTTCTTCAAGTTGTTCTTCAGTTCACAAACTCTTTGTTCAATCATGTCTAATCACACTTTAACCAAACCTTGAGGTTTTTTGTTTTTTAATTTTAGAGACAATATTTTTCATTACTAGATGTTCTATTTGTCCTTGGATGGTGTCTGTCTTTTCTCATATTTTCAATTCCTTCTCTTACATGTTTAATCCTTTCAAACATATTTTTATGTATCTAATATAATTCCAATTAACTACAGTTCTTGGAGTTCTAGTCCTGCTGGTTCTTACACCTACTGACTTTCGCTCCTAAAAGACTGCTTCCATGTGCATTATTAAATTTGAAATTATGAACCCTTGGTAAGTGGGGCTTTACCTGTGAATCCTATGTAGCTTGAATTAGAAGCTCTATCCTTCTAGAATAATGGCTCTGCCAGGCCACCCAGGAGGATTATCAGTCCAGGACCACCCTACCTCTACCTGTAGGTTCTCAGAAAATACAAGTACTATAAATTTGAGTGCCAAAGCCTTATGAGGACAAGGCTATGAGATCAAATTTTTAAGGGAGGAGGTATTTTTATTCCATTTAGGAATAAAAGTCAAACAAATAAATTTGCCTGTTATCATACACATTAAATTCCACATCCATATGCTGATGACTCTCAAATTTCTACTAATATTTCCAAGCAAGACTTCACTCCTGAACTTCAACTCCTAAAATGAATCATCTATTGAACACCTTCCCTTGAATATCCAATAAGCATAAGTTTTACCACATCAAACCTGAACCTCATTCCTGATTTCCCCTCTTCCCTCTATACCCCACCCCCCCAAAAACCCCAGCTGTTCCCCATCTCACAACTCCAGCCTTCCAGCTCAGGTGCAGTGGTGCATATGGCCTCAACTCCCACTTACTGTTCTGGATACTGGGACACTTGGTGATCTTCCCTTTTCCTGTGTTTAAGCTCAACTTACATTGAAAAGATTTGTTTTATAATATTATATCCAATAGGGAGCAGAAGCCTTACCCCATCTGTTTAGAAGGTCAGATTGACTAGAAGCCCTCGGTGCTGGCTTTTCAAATGGGAACAGGCAACAGAGGCTACTGAAATTGCCTATAGTTACCTCTTAATACCAGAGTACTCTTAGGGCCTGTTCCATTCAGCACAATGCTACTAACAGGGCTTGGAAAAGCATGTAGAAACAACTTCCTAGTAAATAACCATGACTGTCGATATATCTTGGCTTTAGGATAACTCTCACAGACGGATAAACTATAGATCAGTATTCAAGATCCTTCCCATAATCTACCTTATCTCACACCCACTATGCTCTCAATGCAGCCAGAACTACCTGCTGTTGCCAAAGTATGTGTCATGACATTCTCCTTGCAAGACTTTGCCTGTATTGTTTATATTAACTGGAACGTTCTTCTTTCTCACCTTTTTTTTTAAAGGCCATTTATTCTACAAGGACCGGCTCAAATACTACCTCATCTGCAAAGCCTTCCCAGGTCCCTGTCACTTACCCTAGTTTTGGCTTACTCTCCCCTCTGCCAATACATTTATTATTCGACCACTTACAGCGTTGTTAGGTCTGTTCCAATTACTATGCTACTCATAACAGGGAAACGAAACATATTAACAAACTCAGACATATTGAATGGAATTAAGCAATGTTTCCAATCAGACCCGGGTGCATCAAGGATCAGCCATGATCATCTGGATAGCCTCACTGTGCCATACCTCCTAACCTCCACAATGGCTCAATCCATAGTTCTATCCATAATCTATCCTGTTGCCCTTCCTAGCAGCCCAGACTCCCTAGGAACTGGGGCCTTGTCCCAAACTCCCAAACTCCCAAACTCATAGCTAGGGTTCTCAAGTAAATTCTTGCCAGCCCTCTTCCTGGTGTCCATATTTGTCATCACTGGCAAAAGTGATGTCATGATAGACTAGACCTCCTGCAATCCCAGTGCAACTCACTCTGCCAGACTCTGATGTTCTGCCTGTTGCCTAAACTCTCTCAATGCTATTTTATAAGCACTAGACTGAACCACTCAATACCAGCATTTGCCTGAATGACATCTGTGCCCACTGAATCATACACGGACACCCTGGAAGTCCTTGCCAGGGCTAGTCTCTGGTATCAGACAAGTCCTCCCAGGCCACGTCCTTCATTCTCAACTTGCTCTTCCCTTCTCTCTTCCCCTTGTTAACATTTGATTTACCATTCCTCCAGGTGAAGCATAATAATGGTTGTTGGGAACTCATCTGGTCACCTATAATTTCTCTATATATCTAACAATCCCTAATAGGAACTAACATTCACCCTCTTTCCTCCACAAAAGTTTAACCCGGTGCAGAATGAGTAAAGCATAAGAAAAGATGGCTACACAGAGTACTAAAAGAGGATATTCTGTGGCTAAGACCTGGAGGGGTGACTCTACTGCCACACCTAGCAATGACCAGAAGAAGAAAAGAAAGCAGCTGCCAGAAAAACAGAAAGTCTCTTTCTGCAGCTTCCTTCACATTACCTGCTCCTTTGTCCTTCTGTACGATGAGCACTGCAGCATACTCACCTCTTTGGCCCTCATATTTAATTTATATCATGTATTGGACAATACAACTGATTAGGAAAAAATTCCAAATGACCAAATAACAAAGCACACAAGACATCAGTAATGTACTTGCTCACCTTCCTTTTTCAGCCATTTCACGATGTTCCCTTCTTCCATTGTAGGAGACAGTGATGGCATTAGTATCTTAATGGGATCAACTAAAATTGAAAAAAAGGAAAGATTAGCCATAAAAAATAATGTACTTCATGAGGCATCAATAAAGTTCAAGTAAATTAATATCAATTTCTATTTGAGAAAGGATATTCCTAAGTCTAAAAGACTCCAAGTTGGTAAACTAAATGTCTAGTAAACAGTATGGAAAAATAAATTCTCAACTTTTTAAAAAATAAAACTCTTTTTTGGAATACTTTCGACTCTTTTTTCATAGTTTCCCAATCCTCTACACGTTTTCAAGCCAGATGCTCACGAGTTAAAAACAAAAGAAAAACTGATTTAGGTTTCATCTCCTCCTTCCCTTTTTGTCTTTGCAAAAAACATTTATAGGTAAAGAAAAAGACTGGGAAAAAACAACCAATAATAACAAAAATGGGGTTCTAATGACCTACAACAGAACAATGAAGATCAGAGTTTAAGAACTGGCTTTTTCTTTTCCTCTAATAATATATTACTCAAGATTCAAAGGTTCCTGCTAGTGAGTGTGAAAGAAAAAGTTTGCCTTGGCCGGGCGCGGTGGCTCACGCCTGTAATCCTAGCACTCTGGGAGGCCGAGGCAGGTGGATCGCTCGAGGTCAGGAGTTCGAGACCAGCCTGAGCAAGAGCAAGACCCTGTCTCTACTAAAAATAGAAAGAAATTATCTGGCCAACTAAAATATATATAGAAAAAATTAGCCGGGCATGGTGGCGCATGCCTGTAGTCCCAGCTACTGGGGAGGCTGAGGCAGTAGGATCGCTTAAGCCCAGGAGTTTGAGGTTGCTGTGAGCAAGGCTGACGCCATGGCACTCACTCTAGCCAGGGCAACAAAGTGACACTCTGTCTCAAAAAAAAAAAAAAAAGAAAAAGAAAAAGTTTGCCTTGTCAAGAATGACCATGCAATAGAACTTAAGTGTTTAAATTAATCTCGGATTTTGTTCCATACCACAATTCAACTGGGGATCCAAAAAGGTAGACTTCAAACCAGAATGACCTCCTGATGAAGCATAACTACCTTTTCCTTAGGTACCAAAGAAGGAAACATCATATATTTGCCCAGCTGAGCTTCTCAATAGTCAGCTACTGTCCAGGAATATACTCAAAGAGCATACAGCGTTTAGATTACAACTTACTAATAATATTTCATGGTACCAAATTACATTCCCTGAAGTCTTCCATAGAACCTATTCTCTCCTCAGATTATTCAAATCTCCAAACCTAAACAAACAAAACACTAGAGCATAACTAACCTATTTCAAATATGGAAGAGGACAGAACAAGGTTTGTCTCCATTGATGTTTTAGGATTAAAAACAAGTGAATGTAGCACTAATGGTTAAATGAGGATAAATATTTCCCTGGGAAATATTTTACTGTAATTTCAAATGGAGAGTTAGTTCCTATGGCTTCAAGACAAAGGCAATTCCATCCCTTTGAAGTATTTAGAAGAAAGCTTCTGGTCCTTCTTCACTTTTCCTCCACTCCTCACTGAAGGATGCAAGTATACAAACTTGCCTCAGTTGTTCCCTCCTTTTCTTTGAAGAACTTAAAGCCTACAAGGAACCTGCTGTAGTTTCTTTCCAGCTCTTCCAAGTGCAAGGCACACATGGACCTACCTTTCAAAGGCATATCATATCCACAGAGCCACCTCTCTGTTTCCACCATCAGGGCCCACATGGCGTAAGGTAGCAATTCAGATGTGTGTGTTTGCTTTATATACACAAACGAACTCTCCCTCTCAAACAAAAAGCCCAAAGTCTAAATATGAGGTTGTACTAAGAACAACTGTAGAAGGCCACAGATCTAAGTTACATTCTCCAACCCAATGTAACCATCAGCATTAGGTCTGTTACTTTGAACTACATTTGTCTGACTCTTTTTCTCTCTCTCAATTGGTACCAAATTCTAAGGCTAGAAAAGTAGAATTATCACCCTAAATGCCTCAACGATGATAGAACTCAACCCAAACTCCAAGTCAACATGTCCATTCCATCAATGAGAAAACCACAATCCAGACTGATTAAGGGATGTGAATCTACCTGCTTAACTCTCAAGGGTGTATTCTACTACGCTGTGCTAACTTTATGTCTCAGTGTTCCTTACAAATATGGATTATCAATTAATCACCAGTTATTTATAGCCTATTCACCCAGAAATTCAAATATAGCAAACCAGAAGACGTATCAAGCCCATGTGAGCATTCTTCACATGTCTAATCAACGATCCTAATAAAATCTTTCCCTGCCTTGAGGATACAGAATTCCTGTATTATAAAACCACTTTTCCTACTGACAATGAAAATTTCAAATGTGGAAGAGAATAGGTAATCTCTAAGTGCATTATATATTGGAAACGTGGAAGGAAAAATAGCTACAATAAGTTTCCTAACTCTTAATTTACTATGAAAACAGTTATTGCAGAAAAGGTTGGAGAACATAGGCCATCCAACTCCAGTTCACTATAACTCAATAATTATAGCTGCAATAGTTCAATTCCCAAGCTACTCTTAGTTAAAATGCAAATTATAACTAGAACATAGCTTTAAAAATATTTGCATTTTTTTCCTGAGAAAAATAAGTCCTTGTGGACTAAAATAGGCATGTTAAAATATTAGGTAAAAAATAATTTAAACTATGCACAACTTCAAGTCGTAACACTGGAGCACCAAACTCTTGAGTGAACTACAATTAGCAAAGTGTGCTTAGGGAACGAACACACACACACACACACACACACACACACAGAAGCATATATTGTAACATTAGTGATGCATCTCAAAACCCAAACCATAACAATTCTACAATTGCAAAAATTCTTAAAAAGTGCTCAAAGCTTAATACACTACACATTTCAAAATAATAAAATGAGCTTTCTAATCCTCTACATTATGTTGTGTGACTATTACCTTTTTCATTTTTTACATGGCCTGATTAAGAAAACAAAAACATTTGCCCAAAGAATGTATATAGCCAGCTCAAGGCTCAGCATTAATTTTGTTAAGCTCACAATGACAAATGAGCTTTTTAATTTTAAAAGGGGTAACCTCCCCCCCAAACAACACCCTTCCCATCTAAATAGCACCAGGGTAAGAGGCCAGACTCATCTTGAAAATAGCTAAAAACAAAGAAAAAGGCCCCAATATGTTGCTCCTGTCAGAAAGTTCAAACCTGGTATTGTGACACAGAATACTTC
Source organism: Lemur catta (assembly GCF_020740605.2). Taxonomy (NCBI): domain Eukaryota; kingdom Metazoa; phylum Chordata; class Mammalia; order Primates; family Lemuridae; genus Lemur; species Lemur catta. The sequence continues at coordinate 84,779,916 of NC_059134.1, read as the reverse complement.
ATAAACATATACGTATTAAATTTATATATCAAATAGAGTTCCACTTTCAAAAAGCAACTAAATGGATCTCAATTATTCTATACTCAGATTCCAGACAAATACTAAACTGATTCTCTTAAAACAAAGGCTCGGATTGGCCTCCCCTTCCTCTCTGTTTTTTCCCCCCCAGTATTTGTTAATTGTTTATCAAGAGAAATTATTCCTCAGCCCACCTATTCATAATTCAGGAACACAGGTCAGTGACAAACTTCTATGTAAATCAACCCAAAGAAATTCTTTATATTCCAAAATCACTTTGCACTCTGAAAGCTACCAGCCTTCATCTCCTCAAAATCTTTCACAGAATCATAATTTCTATAGAAATCTACATATGCCCTTTTTCTTGGTTCAGCCACAGCAAACTTATAAAAAGCTACAACCACCAGGGATACACCGACTGCTTCACAGACGCCGGGCCAGGAGGCCACACATGTTTCGTCAAAGCACTGGAAGCCATGGCAGTCACTATCCTCGATGGGTTCGCCAAACTCAACACGTCCTTCCTGACGTCTGATGGAGAAATGAACTACGCATCTTCCTCCTACGGGCGCAGAGCCGCCTCCGCGCACGCGCAGTTCCGCGCACGCGCAATCGGTGCCGTAACCGCCTACGTCACATGTGCTGGGGGCGGGGAGCGGAAAGGCTCCTACTTTTTCACCACCCCGCTTCCGCCACGTTTTCAGGTCGGGCGCGTCTTGATCTTCCCCATAAGAAAATGTCCTGGGAGCTCCAGGACACCCACCCCAGCGCCGTCGCTTCAGTGGAGCCCAGGCTGGCGAGGCAGGGCAGCGGGGTAAAACCGAGCAGTTCTGCGAGAGACCCGGAGCCGTGGTGTCCGGCAGTAACGGGCTATCCCCGTTGAATGTCGTGTTGGTCAAGGCCTACGGGAGCCCGGTGAGGAGGTCCCCTGCCCCATTCCTGCAGTCGCATCTGACCCAATAGACGCCCTCCTCTAGAGCTTTTCCATGACTTCATCCTCCACCCACTCACCTGGCTGTTTCTGGGTTTTGACTCCTCCCTTAGCAGTACCTGGGTGCTTATGTCACCGACCCGGACTGACCCTTCCCTGGACGAGAACCCTCCCTCTAAATCTGAGGGCATCACCTCTGCTAGCTCTATAAGTAAAAAAAAAAAAAAAGCTTTAGAATATTCAGTAATTTAAAAATATAATAGAAAATAAATCCTAGGGCACAAATTCCACCCCTCCCCGCTACTCACTTCCCTGATCCACACCCGGCTTTGACCACCTTGCTTTGCTCCAAGTTTTACCCTGAAGCATCCCTGAGAGCCTGAATCTGGAGATTTTGGAGTGAAGGCATACTTTGTTTTTTTTTTTTTTCAAATTGTCTTTTTATTAAAGGTTCTTTACATCTTTTTGGGAAAAAAAGAAAGCCTCTCTTCAATATTTTTATACTTTGGCTCTAGTTGCCATGATACAATGCGTATTTATTTTTATGATTCTATCTCCTATTATAATCTTTCACCTACGAGACCTTCAAATTTCCACTAGTCTTGACATTAAGGACTAAATTATGAAACCTCTGCATTTATTAAGTATTATTTTCCAAATTGTCACATCAAGAACCTCAAAAATTTTCATATTTTAAAAATAAAAACAATACAATCATTCCTCATACAGTCACCCTTCATGGAATAAATTGAAACTGCTTCTCTGAATAATGATAATAAAATATAAAAATTCTGTAACAGATCACTACCCTTACTCTGAAATGAAGGTAACAAAAACCAAGGAAGGATATTATGGACATCTCCATTATTCAGTACTATATCTCTTGATCGATTATACTCATTTATTACGAAGAGTAAAATGTACTATATTTTCAGATCACTCTAACCAATCTACTCTCAGATTTTCATGCTAGAAAAATCACTTCAAAAGATTAGCATTAATGTATTAATAACAGCACATATTTCATTTTAGTATATCCTCTTTTGATTAGATCATTATATACATCGTTTCCAAATATATTTTTCCAGTGGGAAAGTAATTATACAATTAAAATTTCAGCTTTGAGTGACAGGGCTACACATAATTAATATGTGTTTTATGACTGCTGTCAACTTTATTAAGATAGTGTAGGTTTTTTTAGCCTTCTTGGAATGGAATTTTAACCTATAGCTAATATCATTTAATTTTACAGCCTTCCTCCTCATTCCAGTGGGCAATACATTCTATTGTTCACCAGTCAAATTTAGAAGGCTCTAAAATGTGCACCAATTTCCTACTAACATTAACTTTGCACAACTATGGATAAGAATAAAGGAAATGTGGTTTTTGCTCCACTCATTATACGGGTTATTTCAATTAGTACTCAAAAAGCACTAAAAATTTAGTTAGAATTTAACCCTTTTGTAGTCATTTTAGTGTTCTGTTCCTTTTTATAAAGCTAGCAAATTTTATTTAATTGGCTTATAAAGTCTGCCCTTCTATAGTAGTTACAAAACATAATTAAAAAAATTTTAAGATGGCTGTAGTAATCTACATGTCCAGTAGTTTATATTTAAGCACAGTAATTTGAAAAGTCACACAAATCATTAGAACTTTAAATTTTTTGTCAGCAGAATGAAATAATAAATTAAAATTTTTGCTTAGTATATTACTTTCCTTGCCATGCCAGCCACACAAGCAATCTATCAATCACTGAATTTTATAGTAGCTCCTCTAAGCAATTCCTGTATTTCTTCCAATCTGCTCTTCCAATTTTTCTACAGTATAATTCCTCCTTCAATTCCAAATATGGTACGTTAATCTAATTCTACTTTCTTATTCTCCAAAGTATTTCTTTTATCCTAAGAACAGTCATACTTTAGCAAACTCAATTATATCAAAGCTTTAAATTGATGATTTATACATGAACTCTAAAAGGTCTCCAGATTAAAAAAAAAATTAATGCAAGCAAACTCTTAAAATACAAATGCAGAACAAATTGTTTTATGGTTAATATGAAGCAAATCTAAGCTCCATTACTCTGACTAAAGTAATTAAGGAAATTCGGCAGTTTACATATGGTAAAGCTGAAGTGTCATGCTCTAGTTCATTTATAGAACTATAATCCAAGCACAAAAATCATGAAATGAAGATAGACCAAATGAAGAAGTAAATTACTCAGTACTTTCTTAGTGTGCTTCCCCGTCCCTAACATTAATTTGCTGCTTCTCTAACAGGGAGAGAGACTACTCATTTAATTGCCTCTCATTTCAATGCAGGAACTCACTAAAATTGAACCTTTAAAATTGATGTTCAAATGAAACAAGTCTGCCATCTGCAGGCTGAATGAAATAAGGCAGAATGAAGTACAGGTAATTTTAAAATTAGCACCAGGGCACAGAATAATATTAATACTGCAGCTTTGAATAAAGGCAGCTGCAGCATTTTTTTAAAAAGGAGTGTTTGTCATATAAGTCTTCTTTGTTCAAATAGTTATTTTGGTGTGGTACTGGTGTAAAAATGGATTGAAAATGTCAATGGACCACAAAAGAAAATGAATGCACAACTGTTTGTATGAAAATAGAATTTACATGTCTTGGCATGCTAACAAACAAAAAATAACCCATAAACAATATATAAGCTGAGTATGCCTTATCTGAAATGCTTGTGACCAGAAGTGTTTTGGATTTCTGATTTCTTCCGATTTTGGAATATTTGCATTATTCTTAATGGGTGAACATACATAATCCAAAAATCTGAAATGCTCCAAAGAGCATTTCTATTGAGCCTCACGTCTGTGCTCAAAAAGTTTCAGATTTCAGATTTTCAGATTAAGGACACTCAACCTGGATATGGCATAATCCAATTTCTACCTGGCCAGCACACACACAGACTGAAAGGACATACTCCAAAATGACAGTAGTAGTTATCTCTAGTTAGTGATATTACCATAAGGACTTATTATTTGTTTCTTATAACCTACACGTTAATACTTTTCTACAATAAATTTATCCAGTTTCACTCCCTCCCCCAAACTTACCTAACACTAAGTAAAAAAAAAAAAATGTGCTTTTGTTTTTGTGATTTTTAAACAAATCCACAAGGTCACAGAAGACAGAAAATGGCACACAATTTTGGAAGCAGAATTGTAAATAGATGAGTAAGACCCTAGAAAGCCTAAGATACCCTAAGCCAGGGAGGATTTGTGTGGCTGCTATTTGAGGAGCAGCTAGATACCTGGATCCTCTCTCTTAATCCAATGCTAGGTTACAACCCACCCTCATTCAACAGAAGACGAGATTGTTTTCGCTGGAGATGATTCAAAAAGAGGACCTTTGGAATGGAAGTTCAACCTACACAGAAAAAGCAAAAACGGTATAACAATCAAAATATGGGACAATACATGACAATCCTCAGTTGTGCACAGCATTTTTTTAGTGTAAACATGGAATGGATTTAACCGAAATAACTTCAATGGAGAGGGAAAACCGAGACCAGAAGTCATCCACAGATAATGTCTAAAATAGAAACAGAGAGATGGGCAAATGCCAAAATAAAGTTAAGAGACAAAAATGGAGGAAGAAGGGAAATGGGGAGAGATGGGGCAGAGACTCACTGTATTGTTATAAGCCTTTTAGTACTAGTAGCCTTTCGACTATTTAAATTATATTATGTATTACTGTGTTAAAGGAAATATCTTAATAAAATATTAATTTTTTTTTTGAAGGAGAAGCAGGATACCATAGTGATTAGAGAGCAAGCGCTGGCACCAAACTGCCTAGGCTCAAATTACAGATCCACCACCTACAAGTTACCTAATCATTCTGTGCCTCAGTTTCTTCTCCTGTAAAATGGTGATATAAATAGATTTTTGTAAAGAAATAAAGTAACATATGCAGAGTCTTTACAATGAGGCCTGGCAAAGATTAAGTCTCAACAATGTTAGCTGTTTATTATTGATAGGGAGCACAGAAATGGTTAAGAGGGTAGATTCTGGAGGCATCCAGATAGTTGGCTAGATTTATCACAATATCCCATTACACGGCATGTCACAATTCCTTCCTGGGGTAGTAAGAGATGGATGCACAGGTTCCTTTCACCCTCCCAGCCTAAACTTGAAGATTTGCTTTTTACTCTCTCCTTTACCTAATCTAGCCTTGTTCTCATATACATGTATGATACAGTGCTTGGCAGTTTAAGTGCTAAAACTGAGGTATTAATATGAACAAAATGTAATAGTTGGTGGAAGCACAATCTCTACACAATGAATTCACTTATTAAACTTTTCTCAGCTTACCCTTTGGGAGTATATATCCTGCCTGGACCCTCTCAGATGTATAGTAAGATCTGAGAGGGTTGCACCTAAGTAATAAGAAATTATTTCAAACCATAAAGAAGTCACTCTATTTGAAGGAACAGTATGAACAAAAGAAAGGAGAGGGAAGAGATGTTTAGGGGAAGGTGAACAGTCTGATGAGCCTAAATGCACAAGTAAACTTACCCACACCCAGATCTGAATCAAGATTTCCAAATTATAGGCTTTGCTGTGGTCACCTATGTAATTATATCCACTAGTCATTTATGTATAATCAGAACCCCTATATTAAAATACATCTTTCTTGTTCTCAGATACGTTAAATATCCTCACAATGTAGCAGAACTACTTTCTGTAAGAAATGATCAAAATGTTTATGGAAGGAGGCTGGAGATTGGGCAGCATTTATGGATAACAGGGAGATATGAGTCCCCTGGACTCAGAATTATACACAAAATTTTTCATGTATGCATTGTCCTGAAGAAGTGGTATAGCCTTCTAATAGATGTGTGCCCCTCTAAAAACTAGGGCTAATAGATTCCCAGCAAACTATCCTGAATTAGACATTTGCCAATCCTAATTCTCCCCTCTTCATGTAACAGAAGAAAGTCTTTGATTTATACAGTTACAGAAAGGTATCAAATAGAGCATTAGGTAAAGTAAATAAATGTAGTGCCTACTCCCTCCAAAATCACCATATGCTCCATTTTGTTTATGGAATCTACTGATTCTTTCTTACACTTTTACTTAGTATCCAATGACACCTTAGAAACAAGGCTGGCTGGAATCTAGGTAGCATATGGCTATAGAATGTATTTCCTCTGAATTAAATAAACCACTTTAGAAGAGGTTTAGAAGAGGTTTCAGCTTGCAATACTGGCCTTCTTGATATTAAACTATAAAACTAAAATTCTACATGAATCCCACTTTATTTTGCCATCCTGGGAAAAGGGCACGGAGAAATCACCACTCCACTTATAGTCTAGCAAAAGAATGAACACACACATGATAGTTTGGGGATTTATACATTTTGTTGTAAAAGGCAAATTAAGTTCAAGACAAAAATAAGAAGGTATATTTAAGAGTCTATCATCTTAGAAATTTACAGATAGCAGGAAGTTTAAATATACTCTTAGTCCTGCTACCCTTACACACAGTCTAGAATTTTGATGTCTTAAATTTTTCTAAAATGATAGTGATATCACAGCTGTCACTGAAATGCTAGCCCATAATGTAGTTATTACTAAAATGTCTGATTTCATTAAAAAAAAGAAGTGTTCATTTAGAATGTACACATGGTGAATAAAACTTCAGTATGTTGACACTGTTCTGCTGATGTCTATAATCAAGCTATCATTTGATACCGAGGTAGGCTGTAGTTAAGCAAAAGGCATTGGTGTCAAACCTGGGTTGAAGTGGAACTCTATCACTAGAGTACAGCATTAGTTTTTGTGAGTACTAAATGAGTTGATTCACATAAAGTGCTTAGAAGGCTGCATGGTATTAATATATAGGAAGCTCTCAATAAATGCTATTAATACTTATTTCCATACCTACTATCTGAACTTCTTTCATACTGGAAGAGGCTCAATTTTGTGCAGCTGTTTGTTTTTCTTATGCACATGTGCTCAGGGTTAGTGATTCCAACCTAGCCCCTTATTAGTCAAAGCCAATCCATTCTTCACACCAGTGAAGTCAAGCCAGTGACTGGCTTAAGGGCATTTGACTCAATCCTGGTCAATACAGTATAAGGGAATTCTGCTGTGGTAACAGCAGAAGATGTGTATTTGTTTTGCAAAAGAGACATCCAAGAAAAACCATCCTTTTTTTTCCTCTGGACATCATCACATGCATAGTTCCAAAGTAGTCATCCACTTAACTCACTAACCTTGGGCAAATTGCTAAACCTCTCTGAGTCTCTATTTCCTCTCCTATAAAACCTGATGAACTTTTGCAGGGTTCTTATGGTGATCAGAACTAATGCAAATACAGTGAGCGCTCAGTATGTGATGTCTACTTCTAATACCTCCCTTTCATATACAGAATAAAATGTTTGAAAGCAAAGCAAACATATACAAAGTATTCCTGATAACCTAAATCTTAGTCCCTCATGTTGCTGCTTCTACTAAGATCTCTTTTACCCCCTTCCTATTTTCCCTGGATGGCCACACATCTCAACTGAGTAGCCTCTATCTGCTTTGGTCAGGTGATGATACATTTTCCTTAGTCATTACTTACCCTAGAAATAATTAAAATAAAGGATTACTACACTACTGGCCTACTTTAATCAGATTGTCATGGTAACAGACATAGCAACCATTGATTCCCAAATAATAACTACCATTTAAGAGAAAATGTCCAAACCACAGCTTTTGAAGTATCAGCCATGTGTACCCAATTCTCCAACTGACCTATAATGGATCAATCAGCTTCTCTATCCAGGGAATTTGAAAGAAGATCAGAGAAATGATGGTGAACACTTGAACTAAACTGACAGAGTATGGTGCATAAAGACCTTACTCACCAATAAGGCAAGGCAAGCTGACATTATGGAGAAAGAAAACCATAAGTAAGGAGATTGACAAGTTGGCCCAGAAAAAAAAATGGAAACCAGAGAAAGAGAAAACACAAAGGAGCCCTAGAAGAAATAGATGGAATCATTATGATTCCCCTGTGGCCCAGTGGCACTTTATATGTGATGTTCTAAATCCTTTTACTTCAGCATTCTATGTGTTTCTGTTTTCACAGTTAAATGGGAGTTTGAAGAAATATTAACATAGTATTAATACTATACAATCAACTATTATCAAAGTTGCCTCTCCCCTTGTGAAAAACTTGGATGCCTACAGAAAACAGGCAGGTGAGAGAAGAGGGCTAGTATATTAAAGGTTTTTTCTTTAGATTTAGCTATCCTTTATTTTCATAGTAAATTGCTAAGAATTTCCTCCTTTACACACACACACAACATCTGCTCTCTCCTGTTTTTCTTGGTCTATCTTTTATCTTCTGCTTTCCATAGAGATAAGGGTACAAGAAAAGAATGACAACTAGAGGTGATGGCAAATACCAAGGGATAGTCAGCCTTGCTGACTGAGAAGCAATAAGAGTGTTAAACCAGGAAATAATTTCCTACCTAAAAAGAACAATCATTACTCAGTCTCAGGCAACTGTTCCCACATAGGGTCTACTTTAAATTTTCAAGAAAATACAAAAATCTGGGTTTTTATGTAAAGTCTCCTAGTTTTTAAATATTATCAATAAACGTTTCTTCTAAAATGATGTGGGTCAATTCACTGGCTGCCAACTTGGAATCCGACTATAAACTTTAGGGTCCCTTTATAACATCCTAGATTTCTAGCTTCCCTAGACATTTTTGTTTAATATGTATAATAAACAAGGCCTATAATTATATATTATGCAAATCACTACCAAGGTTGAACCTCATTTTTCTATCCACACATTATTTTAAATTCAACATGTTATTCTTCAGAGACAACATAAAACCACTATTATTAACATCTTATTATTAATTTCCAAATCATGCCACCTACTCTAAAAGGACAATAATATAAATGCTTCAAAGTTAATTGCCTAAGGTAGGTTGAAAAACTTTACAAATGCTATCAATCACACCTGACCTCCAGATCTTTGTTTATACTGTTCCTTCAGCCTGGAAGGGCTGCCACCTCTTCCTCTAGGAAGCCTTTTTATGTACTATTAACACTTTCTTATCAACTTGAACTTACCCCTCAGAGCTCCCTGCACACACTACTGAAATCATGCCTTTATTATTTATCTCCCCAAGCAGAATATAAATACCTTAAGCATAAGGCCTATATGGAATTTAGGACTGCATGTCCCAAAGCTAAATATGACTAAATGGGCCACGTAGCAGAATACTGAGGATCTGTTTTGTTCAGCTGGCCAACTACTTTCCAAGTAGGCTATCGTGTGTCTGGCACCTAATAGATGATCATTTCTTCACTCATTGTTCAGTAATATCAGTGGTGAATAACATAGTCTTTGCCTTCTCAATTAACATCTCAGTTGAGAGAATGAGACAAATTAGGGATTTGTTAAGCACAAATAAATGTATGTATATAAATATATAAATGCTCTTCAGTTCACTAGCATTATAGCTGGGCCTTTGAGAGACTCATAATTTCACTGAGCCTTGGAATTTTTGTCCAAGTAAATGCAGATCATGCCAACTTTACTAAGTTGTGAGAAGTGAATAAGAAATTCTAGGAAGTGCTAAGTAAATGGCATATGTCATAGCACGTAAAAATGCTGCCAACACCTCTTCAGAAAACTAAAACTCCACGGGTACTTCCAATGGATAGATTTTTAAATACTGGATAGATGTGTGAAAGGAGAAATCATTTAATAAACGTACTTAATCCACATAGTCAACAGTAATCCAAATAGTTGCTTAGTTTTTATGAAATGATAGTTCCTACCAGCTCAGAGAAAAAAAAACCAGTGTAATTCACGCTTTGTAAAAGAAATAGTTTAAAGATTGCCACGTGTATTCAGCATGGCAAAACAAAAATCTGTAGGGGAAAGTGAAAAGGAGATAAATTTTGCCTCAGTATTAGGAAAAAATTCCAAAATTTCCAACCAACTTGAGTTACCCAACAACACAGCTTCACAGCGGAATGCCTCCTGCCAAAGACGTTCACGTCCTAATACCCAGAACCTATGAATATGTTGTTACATAGCAAGAGGAAATTATGGTTGAAGATGGAATTAAGTATGCTAATCAATTGACCTTGAGATGGGGAGACTATCCCAGATTATCCAGGTAGACCCAAAGTAATCACAAGGGTCCTTATAAGTACGAGGAGGAAGGCAGGCAGGAGGGAATGTCAAAAGTGATGTAAGATGACAAAGACTGAACCAGGCTAGCACAGTAGCTCATACCTATAATCCTGGCACTCCGGGAGGACAAGGTGGGAGAATTGCTTGAGGTCAGGAGTTCAAGACCAGCCTGAGCAAGGAGACCCTGTCTGTACTAAAAATAGAAAAAAATAGCTGGCCGTGGTGGCTCAAGCCTGTAGTCCTAGCTACTCGGGAGGCTGAAGCAGGAGAATCGTTTGAGCCCAGGAGTTCCAGGTTGCAGTGAGCTATAATCATGCCGCTGTACTCTTGCCTGGGCAACAGAGCAAGACCCTGTCTCAAAAACAAAACAAAGAAGACTGAACCAGCCATTGCTGACTTTGAAGATGGAAGCGCAAGCCATGAGCCAAGGAATCTGAGAAGCCTTTAGAAGCTGGAAAAGGCAAGGAAACAGGCCGTCCGCACAGGAGTGGAGAACCTATAGCCTTCTGATTTCAAGATTGTTCCTTTTTAGCACCAAAGGAGGCAAGAAAAGCTTCATTTTTCTCTGCTGTACCCCTTTTAATAAAAGGATTTGTTCTGTAAAATTTGGATTCAGTCAAAAGGCCCACTTAAGGACCCAGAAGGCCACATGTGGCCTTAAGGCTGCAGGTTCCCCACCCCTGGAAAGCAGCCCCTACCAACACAATTTTAGCCTAGTGATATCTATTCTGAACTTCTAACTATCAGAAAATAGATTTGTGTTGTTTTAAGCCACTAATTTGCAGCAATTTGTTGCAGCAGCACTGGGAACTAATTCAGCTTGCCTTGGGATATAGTGCTGCTCCCTTACAGGTGGTTGGTGTTCAAACTGCTTTACAGAAGTTGTTTATGGTGTGTGTCTGGGGAATGGGAAGTAGGTAAAATGTCAAGATGATTCAGATAAGGATTGCCTAAGTGAGTTTCTAAAGGCAGGAGTCTTTTAACTGGGCCTATGCATGAACATTTTTGTGCATATAATCACATATGCCCTTTTCTCTGTATAGAGTCCAAGCATTTTCAGAGATTCGCAAAAGGATCTATTTTACAATGTTAAGAACACTCTTTCTAGATTATGACCAATACTAAGCTTTTAATATTCCATGATTTTCTAAGGCAATGAGTCTCATAGAGTAGTCTATCAAACATAAAAATAAAACATCAAAACTTATCTAACGGCTGCTTGTAAAATGCAGATTCCTAAGTCCCACCCAAGACAGAATCTCTAGAAGCTGTAAAATAGTTTAATTTTAACAAACTTGGGGGGGGAGGGAGAAGAGAGGATTCTATACACATTGTTAAAGAATCACTGCTCCAAGGAATGTTTTATGAAACATTACACCAAAGAAACTGAAAAATTGTTCCCATTACTGAATCTTTAGAAGCATCAATGCACTCATCTCACTGTATGACTTTGTGCAAATTATTTCTTCTGAGCCTTGGTATCTCAGAATATGAAGGCAATGTCTACTGCACCTAGTTATTTAGATTAAAATTCATTCTGTGGAGTGTAAGGAATGATTGGCAACTCATACGCCACACTAAAAAAAGTTAGTCCTATTTTCCACCCTCCCCCTCCCCATTCCGTTCCCCAAGTAAGGAAAAACAATGTCTGTCATGTCATTTTACATACCTTTAAATACAAAAAAGTTGTGTTAATTGTGTCAATATCACTACTAAACGACACTTTCCTATAATGCTTATTGGTATGATTCCCCTCCTAAATTTTCACTCTTACAAGAGAACGTTTGCTCAAAATATTCTCCCTGACCTATGTCTGTGATGCCGTAGGTATTTACAAATTAAATCTTTTAGGAGTCATCGCGTACGGTAACCCGACTAGCCTCCATTAAAAGATCTCCCAACAGAGAAAGGCCTAGAGAATGAACAAGAACCGCTAACAGTGACTTCTAAACCTCGGCAACCTTAGGCAGCTTTTCCAGGTCGGAGATGTTTAGACAACCCTTAAGAAACCTGAGACGCGATTGGAAAGGAGCCTGAGAGAAGAGCATTTAGGAACCTCTCCGAGCCTCACAAATAACCCAAATTCCAAGGCAAGGTCACAAAGAAACCATACAAACCAGGGGACCAGGGGCAGAATCCAGTTCTCCCAGCTCCCGAGAAAGCCCTTTGCGGCATGCATTAGGCCAGGTCAGCGGACCCCACCCCAAGAACTGGGAGCCTGGGCACCTCCACACCCAACGCAGGCCCTAACCCAAGACTGCTCCTGACCCAGGCCCATCGCTCAGCTACAGAGAAGCTGAGAGTTTCCGCCACTCACCCTGAAGCTGCCGCGTGCTGTGAAACCATCTCCAACTAGCTGCGCGGCCGAAAGACCACCTAGCAGCCTCCCTAACCAGCCCTACGCTTCGGCGGCCAGAGAAGCCGAGGAGGTAGCTTAGCAGCCGCGGTTCACAGCCCAGCCTCCAGGAGGCCGCCATCTTCCCAGCCTTCTCACGGGCTGCCCGCAGCACAGCCTGATCGCTCAGTGTCAAGGCCCTCCAAGGCCCCGCCTCCTATCTGTTGACCACGCCCCCTGAGTGCTAGCCGTGCCCCGAGGTCTCGGAAACTTGAAGCCCGCCTGGCCCCGCCTCCAACCCCGTCGGCCACGCCTACCAGTGCGGCCTCGGCGCCGCCGTTTATCCTACCGAGCCAGCTAGGCCCTCCCAGGCCCCGCCTTCCGCCCTGTGCGCCCGGCCCCCGGGCTGCCTTCGGTGCCGCCTGTCTGCGCTTGAGGCTCTGTCGCATTAGCCTAGGCTGAAGACTCGAAGTTGCGGATCCCCCTTGTGTGGGCCATGTCTGGCTGCGACGCTCCAGAGGGAGGCTGCTGCGCCCAGCACTGCGGCGCGCAGGTAGGGGCGGGGCCGCCGCCGCCCGGGGTTCCTGGGAGGCGAGGCGCTGGCGGGGCACGAGGGCGGGAGCTCGACGCAGGCCCGGCGCGTGATCACGGGTTGGGGCTTCGAGCGGGTCCGCACGCGCCCCGTGCCCCGCGGCCGTCATCTGCGGAGGCTGGGCGCTCCGAGGGCGAGAGCTGGGCACCAAACGTCGAAAAAGGACGAATCACGGAGGAGAGCGTTTGGGTGACTTAAGTGGGCAGACAGGCCGGGGAAGGCATCGTGAAGCACTGGAGTGGCACTGGAGCCAGGACTGAGCTCCTGGAGCTTATTTCCCACGCCCTGGCGAGCGGCTCGACTGTGGGCACGCAGAAGGCACTCAGGAAACGGTTGCCCACAGGAGCTGCCTCAGTAGCCGTCACTTTTGCTTTGAGCAGTTGCTCCTTGCCTACCTCAGTTTAGACTGATTATGGGATGATCATGGGAACGATTCTTCCTTAAGCAGACGTCAAAGAGATCTACTCGCAGGCTGCGTACACACAGTTTTGTGGAACACCTCCTACCCTTATAGGGTGCGACAGAGATAGTGGTGAATGAGACGAATGGCCTAAGGCAGGGGTGAGGAACCTTTTCATATTGGAAGGCCGCTTTAATTTAGCGCTAAGGCCGCATTCAAGAAACTTCAATTAGATATAAAGTACGTTATTTTGTAGAAATCTAACTACTTAATAATTTCAAAAAATGAAAACTATTGGTTAATTTTAAAGTTAACCTTTTACTGACTTTGTTGTGTCTGCTTTTTGCTGGAAAGCGTTTGAATATGGAGGTCCTCAGTTTCAGTTGATCCTCTAAATGCCTATCGGTCAGTTGTGACCTTAAGTGTGTCTTGATTTAGGTTAGGTAGGAGAATGTGGATTCGCAGCAGTAAGTGGTTGAAAAGCAAGGAAGCGTTTTTCAGACATGTTGCCAAAAGCATGGGTATTCTGCATTTTTCCATATTTCAACTGTATCTTTTTTAGCATCAAACAATAACTTTAACATGTCATCTACCAAGAGCTCAATCAATTCCACCTGTAGTTCTTTAGGTGCCTTGGTGATACCAACTAGGTGAGGCTGAAATGCTAATTTGAGTGTGATGTCCCTATTCTCAAAGTCAGTGAACTTTCATTGTATTCTCCAATTAATAGGTCTATAACAGTTGCATATTCTTCAAATGATTCGCATGTATCATCTTACTCATCATTGACCATTGCTAACTGGGGAAAATGTTCATCCATTTTTCCTTTTGAAGAAGAAGTGTTTTGAAAAAAGATAGCTGTTTTCAAAATGCTTGGATTTTTTGCCACATATCGTACATATATAGACTTAGTTTTACCTTGCAAAGAAATATTCAAGTCATTTTGATTTGACATGATATCACACAGAAATGCTGCATTCCTATAAAAATCTTCTTTCAATCATTCACATTGCTGATTCTGTGCTTCATAAAATTACCTATCTGTTCTCACAAAGATAAATTTTTGGCTAACACCTGTCCCTGCGATAGCCAATGCACTTTAGAATGATATGGCAAATCCACACTAAATACCTCTTCATTCAACTTTACCATGTTAGGGAACTGATGATGCAGTGTTGCATTTGCATGAATATGCTTAACAGTACTTGCAACTTTTTGCCAGGTGTCACTTAAAATAGTAGCTTTAGCACCAAGATTTTGCTGATGCAAGATACAATGAAAAGAAATAAGAGCACCTGTATCTGTTAATACTTTATCTGTGCAATAAACCCTTCATGTTTTCCTGTCATGGAAAGTGCACCATCTGTACTTACACTCACTAAATTTACCAAATTCAGTCCAACTTCACATTTATCTTGAAAGTTGTTGAAAATATCCATTCCCTGTGTTCTGTTTGCAAGAGTGCCCAAAGTTACTCTTTGTAGCAAAGAAAATCTTCTGTTATGTCCCAAATGAAGTATAAAATCTAGACTGAGTCAGTAGTATCAGTTGATTCATCCGAAGCAATTGAATAATATTTATTTTCCTTTTGAAGTATTGCAATAAGTTATTATGTTAAGTTGAAGGCTAATTCATGCTGCCAATCAGTTATGGTTCTCCTTGAAAGAGGCAGTAGTTTGTATTTTGATATGTTACCAGGGTCTAAGCATCCTACAACTTCAACAATGCATTCTTTCACAATTTCTACATTACTGAATGGTTTTCCTTTTTTCCTGGGTATATAAGCTCCTTTATAAGTTGCTTCAGTGGCATTATTTCCAGAACTTATTGCTGCTTGAAAGAATTCTTTGCTTTTGCTTTTCATCTTTTAATTTCTGCAGGGAACGTTTTACATTTCTCCCTCTAATTTAAAATATTTGTGGTCCTTATGAGTGTTATGATGCTGGTGAGCATTGAATTTGTTTAATATTATTATTGCAGTATCAGAAAGGAAGCAAATCATCTTATCTTTAGCAGAAACAAGATAATATTGCAATTCCCAATCCTCATTAAAAAAGTCTGTTTTTTCTTCAGCATTCTCTTGGTCTTCTTTGACATGATGGGCTGTTAAGCAGACAGAATTAAAAAATACTGTTGAACTGTACAGCTATTCACAAACTCCACTTCAAACACAGTGCACTGTTGTCAAAAGCTAATAAAACTGGCATACTCCACCCCCGTAAATTCTCACCAGCCAGCCTTGTGTGATAGTGGCACCAGTCAGGCGGGGGAAGTTAGAACTAAATGATGAGGGTAGCAGCCTTTAATTTAGCCCTTATGGCTTACTTATGTCCTAATTATGCTGATCAATCTGGGAGGATTATTTTGTTGAAACTTATTTTATTCTTTGGTATTTTAAATACGTTGACTTTCAAAATAAAACGTAAAAGACAAACAAAAATGTAGTAATAAAAATAAAAGGATTTGTTCTGTAAAATTTGGATTCAGTTAAGGACCTAGAAGGCCACAGGTTCCCCACCTCTGGCGAATAAGTAGTTGTAATACAGTGTGATAAACCTGCTTAAGAGGCAGGGAATGCCCTCTAAAATTAACTCCCTTGTTCCTCCTATTGTTTCTTAGAGCTGAAGATCCCAATTAAAAAGTAATAACTCTCGAGACATTTTATTGCTAAACATTTGTCAACCATTATCTTGTTTGAATAAGTGACTTTCCCCAAATAAGCAAAGATAACTCTGAGGATAGAATGCTAGATTGGCAAGATTGGATGGTTAGAAAGATCTTTGATATGGGACAGATAATCAGAGATCCTTCCAAGGCAGGTGTGTATGGAGAATGAGGAATGTAAAAGCAACCTGTTAGTAGAATCATTACTAAGATGTTTCAATAGCTCAGGTGTTCATTCTCCCATGAAATGTCATTTAAATGAGCATCAAAGAAAGCTTAGTCAAGGGACCTGAGAATAAACTGATTCATAAACCAAACATGGCCCACAGACAACTTAAGACAGGCATGTTTTGTTTGCACCACTCAATGTTCATGAAAAATTTGAGCCAACACTTCAAAATTCAGAATAATTTCAGCTTTTAAAACGTCAGAATGTGGTAGCATTGGGCCCTTATTCGTTCCCGAAATCTGGGTTGTGCTAATGAGCACCCCCATCACCAGAGCATGTGCTGGCCAGGTTACCCCAGCTTCTGCTACTCAGTAGATTTGCATATGCACTGGAATGCATGAGCCCCTCTAGACATTTGCATTTGCCTGGTTTTGCACAAATAAATAAAAAGAACAATGAGAAAAGTTTTAAGAAGTCATAAAATTTCAGTGTAGTTTTAGGGGGGGGATGTGGACAATTAAAAGAGACAGTCTCTTTAGCCTTAAGGAAGGGGAACATTCAGTTATAAGTGATTAACTTGACAAATATTTAGTGTGTGCCTACTATGTGCCTGGCATTGTGGATTTAACGTAGTGCAAGCTACATCTGATTCCTTCCTACATAGAGCATGCTGCATAATGGGAGATAGAAATAAGTAAAGAGACCAGGACAGTATGACAATATGACATAGTACTATGATAGCAAAGTTCAGGGTGCCATAGGAGTACAAACTTGAATGGGTTAGAGAATGCCTCAGGAGGAAATGAAGGTATCAGCTGAGGTCTAAAGGATCAGGATGACATAACCATATGAAATGAAAGTAAGAATTTTCCAAGTAGAGGAAGTGGCATATACAAAGGCTTAGAGACAAGGACATGGTGCATTCCCCTACGAAGAGAAGTTTGGTGTTATTGGAACATAAAGTAGAGGGCAGGGACTTGGGAAGAGATAAGACTAAAGAGGAAAGCTAGGACCAAACCTATAGGGCCTTCTAAGCCAGTCCTAGAAATGCAAACTTGTATACTAAAGGCAATGAGATAATCAGAAAGATGACTAAGCATGGCGGTTGCTGGCTAGAGTTAAAGACTAGACACTTGGAGACAAACTAGAAAGCTATGGCCTAAGTGAGGAATTTAGGCAATAAAATCAGGAGGACTTGGTTATTGATTAGACGTGTATAGTGAGAGAAGGAATCAAAAATTACTTTTAGGGTTCTGATGGGGTGATTGGGGCCTGGTGGGCTACCAAAAAGAGAACACAGGAGGAAGAAGCAGTTTATGATGGGCATTTTGTGGACATGTTGAGTTTGAGGGACATGCTCAGTGTGTGGTACTATATAAACTGGGTAGTTGCATTAATGGCTCTAAAGCTAGGAGAGAGAGCTAAATTAGAGATAAGATTTGGAAGACTTGCTCACCAAAACCTTCCCTCTTGAGACCTGTGTATTTATCGCTCTTTCCTTGACAGACAGCCTCTTCTGAACTTATATTATTTGCCTCCCTCTATAGCCCTTTCAATAACATTATTTTATTGTCCTTTGCTCTAACATTCCCAAGTGATTTATGTTTCATAGACTTTCTTCTAGTATTCTAAAGATTCTTCAGGCACTGATTATATTATTTTTCAGGTTAAACTCAGCTTTTAATAGTAAACCCTAAACTAGTTATACAGTTCTGAAATTAAACTCCCACTGCCTGACTTCTGGCTCTTGAACTTAATGTTTCTAACATCAACAGAAGTCAAGGGGTATTTCCTAAAACAGAAAGTATTTACTCAGAAACTATATATTAACAAAGTCTAAGCTCTGAAAAATGCAAACATGAATAAGTCACTGTGCCTGCCCTTGAGGAACTTAGGCAGTTGTAAATACATACCAGTAATTAATATACTATATACCAATACTGGGCATTGGATGGTGAGGGAGGGGAGGGAAGAGGACTAAGTTCTTAAGAGAAGGATAAAATATTTGGCAAGTGTAGAAGGAGGGGAAGGTAATTTTAAACGGTGATTCATGGAAGGCTTTATGGAGAATCTGGCATTTAGATTGGCCCGGATTTAGAGATGGAAACCAAAAAGAAGGTACTAGAGCCAGCATATGTCCTTTCTTAAGCACTACCCAGCACTGACCTCTGTTGCTATATAGGAGTATGGGCCCATTATCTACTTCGGTGTTCTTAAGGGAAACTAGAAACTTGGATTTTGTATGTAATCTCTTAATTTCAAAATGTGGGCACAGCATCTTTCTAAGCAGTGTGTAGACAAAATAAACTACTTCCTGTGAGTCTGATTTTGTCCACAAGATACCAATTTGTAACCTCTCATACAGGACTTTTCTTAATGTAAGAGATACGATCTTAATTCAACCAATGTTTACTGAGCAGAGCACTATGGTGAGTATATCTATATCAAGAGCCTGTTTCCTTCCCTTTAGGAAGTTCTCCTTAGTTGGAGAGAAGAGCCAGGTAGGCGCTATTTCTATTTTTTTAAAGTTTACCTTAACTGTCACAGTGTCCTATATATGTTGACCCTGAATAAATACTTGTTCTTTGATACAGCCACAACCCTAGGCCATCCAGTACCCCGCCCTCTGTCTTCCTTGACCTCAATCAGTGCTGTTTACCTTTGCCTCCCCCTTACTCTAGCATCCCATTCCCATCGTTGTAGCCTTCCCTGCCCAGCCTCTGCGCCTTCATCTCACCTTTTTTTGGGTGAGGGATTTTTCTTTTTTGTTCCTATAGTTCCCTCTGTGTACTCACTATCAAAGGATCCTCTACACTGTATTACAAATAATTGCCTTTACTTGCTGAGAATCATTCCCAAGGGATGGAGGGATCACTCAACTATTTGAATTGGTGTTTCTACAAAATATTCTGGTGTCGTACCGCAGGTAGCCCCTGAACACCGCATGGTAGTCCTTGGGGAAGCTTCCTTTCACATTCCCCTAAGTGGCTGTTCCAAAACCTCACCATCTCACCTCATCCTCTACCTCAAGCCTGTTTTGAAGATGACCTTGCCTCCAAAATCACACACAAAATGAAAGGTGTGAACTCCTCAACTTTAATTTCTTCCTCTTCCCACCTGCAGTATAATGTAAATAAAGGTTAAGGACTAAGGATCTAGAAACAGACTGTCTGACTCTGTCACTTGCTATCTTGGCAGCCTTGGACAAGTTACTTAATCTTTATTAGTATAATAGGGTTGATATAAGGATAAAGTAAATAGTCCACACAAAGCCTTTAGAAGAATGCCTGGCACAAAATAAACAATAAATGTTAGCAGTTGTTGTTACCAATGGTATTATTGCATATTTACCTGCATCTTCCCTTCTTCCTAAGGCAGATACTTCCCTGTTTTCCTAATTCCAACTTCTTTGTCTCTACAAAGACTGGCCTTTTAGACTTTCGATCTCCTCTACCTTTAATCTCTCCCTATTCCCCAATTTTACCCTTAGCACATAATAGACTGAAAACTGTCTTTACTAACTAGTTTCCCCTTCTATTGCCCTGTCCGGCCCTTCTTTATAGCAACGCTATTGAAAGAGTCATTAGAATTCCATGCCTCCAAGTTTCATTCACTTCTAAATGAAAGTGAGTGACGCCCACTTGCCATCTGGCTTCCACAGCCAATCTGTGGAAACATTTGTTACTTAAGGTCCTGGTTGACCTGATTTACAAATATAGTTGGCTTAGCAAAACCTTTAGCCAGGATGAACCCTGCTACCCATCATCTCTGTGCCTGCACGGAGCAGCTGAGCGTTGCTGGATAGTATTTCGTAACTATGTTGCCCGGCCTCACTTCACATTCATGATTGCAACCAAATCTGCACTTACTGCTGTCCAACAACCCTCTCCTGTTTCCCTAGTAGTTCACTTTCCTAATTCCTGAGATGACCATTTTACACCTTTAATTCTCTTGTCAAGCCTGTCATACCCTGTCCCCATAGTCTCATTCATGTGATGACTTTGTTTATACTTAAGAAAATAGAAGTCATTAGATATGAACCTCTCGCCTGCCTATCACAAAAAACTACAGATTTGCCTGAACATGAACCCAACTTTTTCTCATTTTATCAAGTGGACGAAGCCCAGTTCCTCCGCTAGAGCAGGATCTCCAGGCCCTCTCACCTTCTGTAGTTATTTCTCTTCCTCTCCCTGTCTCTCTTACCGTGAATCAATTCCCTTCTGGTAGGACTGTTATCAGCATGGCTTTCAAGTTCCTCCTTGATCTGGCCCTTACAAATTTATCTTCTGCCACTCTCAGCACTTCATCGCTCTGCTCTAGCCAGCTGGTCTCCTACCTGTCGAGCACTTGAGCACTTGCTCACTCCAGGGCCTTCGCACCTGCTGTTTGCTCTGCCTGGAGTACTTGCCTCTCCCTGATGCAGACCTTGCACGTGCACACACATTCATCACATGGTGGTTTTTTCACATCCTTGAGGTCTTAGATTAAATGCTACCTGCTCAGAGAGGCCTTTCTTGACCACCTTAATCAAAGTTGATCCCCACTATTTTTCTCTAAGCCCCTTGTTTGTTTCTTTCTTACCACTGCTGCAATTTATTCTTATTTACTTTTTTAGGGAAGGGACTTTGTCTCACTCATGGCTAAATTGCCAGGGCCTAGAAGAGTGCTCTGCACATAGTAAGCACTCAGTAAATATTTCTGACCAACATCCCAGTGAATGGTGTCACTATCCACTGAGCTACTCAGCCAGCCAAAAACTTGAGAGTCTTTGAAGCCTTCCTTTCTCCTTCAGTTTTCTTACCCAAAGTCCTTTCTTTCTGTTTAACTTTTCAGATACCCCCCAAACTTATCTCCACCATCTCTCCTTCCAATTTCGTTTTTAACTCTGTCAGCAGCCTCTCTGCTGGGGTGGGCTTTTGCTTTCTTGGTCACCACCCTTCAGCCTCTTCTCTCACTGCTACTGTAGAAATGTTTCAGACACAAAATCTGATCATGTCCTTAGCTATTTCCAACTCCTCAGTGGTTTTTAGTCATCTATAAAATACAGTCCCAAAGCATAAAGATCCTTTATACTCTGCCTCCCTTCTGCCTCCATCCCCCAGAACCTAATTTATAACCACATCCAACCACTGAGAGGTCTCTCTGAAATGCCCTTTCTTTTCTTCCCCTATCCAACATACTCCCACCACCCTTCATGAAGACAGATATAAGAAATACCAATATAGAAAACACTGTTGGCCTTGAAATTCAGAAGTCTGGAGATCACTGATCCAAATTATTGATGTAAGGACACAGATACCTAGAAAGTGTCACTGACTTGCCGTAGGGCACCAGCTAGTGGGTGTCAAAGCTGAAACTAGGCTCCATGGCTTCTGATTTCTAGTCAACACTTAACCAATAACAAGAAGAAAAAGGAGGAAGAGGAGAGGTTTTAAGTGGGGTGAAAGTATTTAATGAAAAGGAGAAGGGCATTTAGGTGAAGAAAACCAATATGGTCAGAGAGGAGGGTGAAACAGATGTGCAGAAACAAAGACCAAAGACTGAGAGAAAATCCTGACATCTTTGCTGTGTGTGCATTCAGTTCCTTCCTGAGGTTAGTGTCGGGAAAAATTGTGAAAGACTTTGAAATGCGCAAAAAAGATTACTCACTGGGTATCTTGGGATTATCTTTAAGCTATTTTACAACTCTTAAATTGTAGAATATTGACAGTAATGCAGATGATTATTCGTAGAAATGCAGGTTGTGTTCAGTGGAGATTCAATTTATTATTACCCTATGGATATTGTCCAATTTTACTTTATTTATGAAGTCAGGAATCCTGCTTATTTATATATATATATGTGTGTGTGTTTTGAATTCTCTCTTGAACTAGTTGCAGCATCTTACTGGTTTCCTCATTAACTGATGAATTAAATAATATTTTTGATATATGTTTATTTTATATTCATATGAGAGTCTCCCAAGAAAACCTTTTTCTGAGTAACATATGCTTGTATTTGCTTAAATTGCAGGAAAAGGTGGGGACAGGGATTAGAGCCATTGTTGGCTATGAGTAGGTATCTCAGGGACAAGCAGGGCTGATTTTCTTAAAATACCTAGATTGAAAAATTAGAAAAATAAAGTACTGACTCAAAAACTGTCTAGACTTTAATGTTTTTAATATTTACAAAATGTTGTTAAATATGTTCCTCCCTCCCTGTAGAACCTCTAAGTGGTTGATTATAAGGGATGTTTAGATACGTACTTCAAAATTCTTATTCTAATTGAAAACCAAATCTAACAATAGTAGACAAGTGGTATTACATTGACATTCAGGAGAGAACTAGATACTAACTAAACCTTTCCTTCTTGTCAATTCCTGTTAAAATATATATTCTAATAGCGACTTTCTTTTGGACAGTTTAAATGACTGCATTTTCACCAAATGTATCTCTGTTGGTGCCTGCTAAGTGATTATTTTTTTTGCAGTTGTAATTTTGTGGGTCTGAATGATTGAAAATTTATTAACAGCAGCTGCTGCCTTATCATTGTTATTCCTGTAGCATGAAGCTGGCTAATTGCTATAATACCTCAGTGCTGGAAAAGACAAAAGGAAAGGGGAGACCCATAATAATAGACCATTTTCCATAATGTTTGCAATTTGCTTTGCAAATTGATGGTTTTAAGGATTGGAAAACTGCAGGAGTCTTCCCATTAGCTGTACTTTAAGATATAATTAAAATATCATTTATATCCCTAAAAAAGGAAATAGCAAATTATATGGGGCATGGATAATTTTGGCTAGATTTCCTAAGGACAGATATAAGAAATACCAACATGGTTTTATTATTTTATTTCAAGAAATATTAACTCTTAAAAACTAACATTGACTGTATCATATATTGTGCTAGGTGCTTTATATCCACTGGATTTCATTTTAATCCTCACAGCATTCTAATTTTAAGGATGAGTAAATTGAGACTCAAAGTCATATAAGCAATAAATGCGGTAATGTGGATTTAACTTTGTCTATTAACTCCAAGCTTCTGTTGAATAGGAACTTTTAAAAATTTCTAGGTTCCCATGTTCCTAATTTTATACCTTGAAGGTTGCTCCATCTATCATCATTCATAATATTTACCTAAAATAAAATGTATATGTAGAACATTAACAGTAAATTTGGAAAAACACCATAATTTCAGGTTAAGTTAGCTGAGAGTTCAATCTGTCAAATAATAATTCTTCTTTGGACTCAAAGGTGTTTTTCCCCTTTACCCAGTGCCAAGATCAATAAAGGCGGGCTTTCTGCTGTACCTTTCTCCACATTGAGTCTATTTTTATTTGCCTTTACCTTAAGGCTATAGCCTGTTGGTGTCTCAAGCTTATGTGGCAATTGTCTCTTAAATGCCTTCATTTTGAGCAAGTCCTGGGTTTTTATCTCATGGATCTAGTGGCTTGCATAACTGTCAGAATTGAAGCTCTTGGTCACCAGAGTTTTGCAATACCTTCAGGAAAACTCTGGCTTTGGAGCTCAGTCCCTCCAAGGTAGTCTCACTTTCTTTCTTTTATGGCCCCAGTGAAACCTTACTTTTTCTTGCCAGTTCAGCAGTTTATTTTGACATATAAGTTATTCAGCCTTTTTACTTGTTTTCAAGGTAAGAGTTGTATATCATACTACCAAAAATGGAATTTATTGTATTTCTTCTTTATTATTTTTGTTTTCATTAATTTAAACTGTAAAAAAAGCAGGGGAAAATTTGGTGTGTTTTTTTCCTAAAGAAGTAAACATTGGACTTATATAAAAATAAGGCTTTATGTTGATGTTGGTATTTATACACACACACACACACACACACAGACTCATAAACATATACCGTCACAGAAATGTGTTTAGCAAGTATTAATTGGGGTTGTTTCTGAGTGTTTTTTATTTGATTTTATATAATGAATATATAATGCTTTTGTAATAAGAGAAAACAATAAAATCACTATGGGAAAAAGGACATTTTTGGAATAAAAATAAAATGGAACCAACACATAGAGTTGTTACAGAGTAGTCACCCCTGCTCCCGTAGATATGGAAGGGACACGTTGACAGTGGGGAATATGCAACAGAGAGAATGGCCTAAAAAAAAAACCCAACAGAAATATTTTCTGTCTCTTTAAAACCTCACTCACTCTTTTTGGAAACTGAAGCCTACATTCCTGTCTCAGGCCAGTGGTTGGGAGGGACAGGGAAAAGTCTTTTGTTCTTTGTGCTACAGGCAATGACTCAGGGAACTGCCAGTCCAGTCTGGGCAGGGCAGAGGTCCTGGAGGTCCAGGTGGGCCTCCCAGATGGGGAGAGGTCACGGGATTATCTTCAGCAGAAATAGGACAGAGATAGAATGATCAAAATCATCAATTGTAGTTAAACAATTGCCCAAAGGTGAGAACCCACCCTTTAAAAGCTCTGTATTTCTACTTACTATTAGGATGATGATATTTTTAGACAGAAGTCTCCATCCTCCTCATTTGCTGGCAAATTAATAAACTTCTCTTTCCTTCTCCTCAAACCACTTGTCCTCATTCTTCAGATGCAGCCTTGGGGACAAGTGTCAAGCTTAACAGAGTGTGTGTTGAACATATAACTATCCTATATCTATATCATCAAGTCTTAATTGAATACTGTGTTTTGTGTAAAAAATTTTCTGGACAGACTGTTCCTTCAGCATCAGATTCTGTTTTCTTTCTGCCATTTCAATAGACACCTTATGATAATGGTATACTGGGCATGTCCCCACCTTGTTCTTGCAGCCTGCTCCTTAGTGTTGGACAGTATGGCCCTATATTGAATAATCCTAGGTTGCCAAATAATGTAGTAGATCTACTTTCTAAACATTAAAAACAAAATATTTGTAATAATTTCCTTTCTCACTGGACCCTCTCTACGGTAAATTTTCTCAAACTTCCTTAAATTGGTTTCTCATTAGAAATGTTAGCTGGAATAGTTACTTGATAAAATAATGTCTATTTTAAAAATCATTATCTTCTTTTTAAGGACAAGGAACATCCAAGATACCTGATTCCAGAACTTTGCAAACAGTTTTACCATTTGGGCTGGGTCACTGGAACTGGAGGGGGAATTAGCTTGAAGCATGGGTAAGTTTCTGGCAGATTTGATTACTGGGAATTCTCCATATGAGTAGACCACAGAGAGCCTAACTCATTATGTCCAGAGAACAACTGATAATCAGTTTTATGTGATACCGAAGGTATTTAGTTTCCAAGTGGACATTTGCATAACTGAATGGAAGCAGTGTGCAGAACTTGCAGATAAAATAAATACGTAAGTATTTAAGGTACCACAATTTATAATTAGAATAATTTGGTCCTCAATTTTTGGAGTACCAGAGTTAAATAACATGCTGCCGAGTATATTTATATGCCTAGAATTATAAAGGATCCTCTCTACATAAACAGAATTTGTTTCAAAGGTTCAGAAACATATTTTAAACTCACAAATACAGATTACTAACCATTAAAAATGCTAAAAATTTTATTTGATCAAGTCAAAAGAAAGGCTATATGCCCTTCTAAGCACATGTATCATTATTAGTGGATACCTCTAGTCTGTATTCCTCAGAGAACAAAACGAGATACTGGACTTAGGTTGAAACAGAAAGAATAAATGGTATTTAATTGTTATTAGATTTATTCAGTGTCATCCATTCAAGAAGATAAAGAAATAAATTAGTGTTAGTGAAAAGTAACTTACTATGAAAATAAAGATTGTGGAATTTCATTCTCTCAAGGGTTTCTTTTTTTCTGGTAAGACAAATATATCGTTTTGGTAGGACTGCATATTAACCAATGAAAATTTAGCATCCACATTGAGATATGCTGTATAGAGAATTTTAAATTACATATGTAACTTGTATTATATTTCTACTGGACAGTGTTAGGTTGGGACTATGTGATTTTTTTAGTTATCTTCTTTCTTTAAACTTCTTGCGTGCTAAAAAGCTCTTAGAGTTTCTCGTCTCAAAATGTTTTCTTTTTAATTTCAAAGTATTATGAGGGTACAAATATTTTTGGTTACATGGATCGCTTTTGTAATGCTCAAATCAGGATTAAAAGTGTGCCCATCACCCAGATAGTGTTCACTGTACCTCTTAGGTAGGTTTTTGCCCATCCTCTCCTCCCCCCGCCCCCGCTGCTTGATCTCCTTGAGATTTACTCCCCTCTATGCATGTGTGCTCATCAGTTAGTTCCAATTTAATAGCTAATACATGGGGTGTTTGTCTTTCTTTATATGCTTCACTTAGGATAATGGTCCCCAGTTCCCTCCAAATTGTTGCAAAAGGCATTAAGTCATCCTTCTTCATGGCTGAGTAGTATTCCATGGTATACGTATACTACATTTTGTTAATCCACTTATGAATTGATGGGCATTTGGGTTGTTTCCACATCTTTGCAATTGTGAATTGTGCTGCAGTAAACACTCGACTCTCAAGGGTTTCTGAAATAGGATTAATGTTTTCCTCCTGAAATGTTTTAGGAATATCATTGTCTGGAGGTTGAGTATTAAACTGAGTAATGCTGATTTCTTTATCCTAATTATCTTTCTTTAAAAAAAAATTTAAAGTATTTATGACCCTGAGGAGGCCATATTGCATAGTAAGGAATGGAATGGAAAATATAATCAGAACAATTTGAACAAAAGGGATTTTATGGCATACCACAATACGATGCCATTGTAATTTCATCTGTTTAAAATTACTAACTCATAAAATAATCATTAAACAGTGGGAAATGACAAGGGACACCTTAGTCAACAACTAGCATAGTTATGGATATATGGTCGTGTTCCACATAGATCAGGACATCAGTCTGTGCCTCCTCTTTACATCAACCCAGTTGCTAGAGTGTAAATTCAGCATTGTGCAAGCTTTCAGATTATTTTGCAAGAACTTTCAAGTTGGCCTGTTTACAGCAAACTCTATGATAACATTTATTCCTATTTCATTATCCACTTAGAAGCTGAGTGCCAGTAATTTGGCTTCCTAACTGTATTAATTATGAATAAATCATATTCTAAATGTTGCCTTTAGTTAACTGCTTTCTATTTGCATAAGCAGAAATAGTTTTTGTATGTACAAAATAGGGTTTTCTACCAAAGTGACTAAAATAACCATTTCTAACTCCCTCTTAAAAAGAACCACAACAGTTAAAAATAGGAGAATGCAGAACTTGAGGGAATTTTTTTGATCAAAAAGATATGAAGGGTTATGTTCTTTCTAGCAGAATTTTACTAATCTGTACACTGCGATTGTGTGTGGTCACTATAAACCACTCACTCATTGGCATATCTTTTAAAATTAAATGGCTTTTATAGCACTACATTCAGTTTGTAGGAAAGTTGAATCGTGTAAAATGCTTTCTCCTTAGTTAAATTCTTAATGGGCGAGGAGCTCCTCCTGGAGGCCATGGATGGAAAGAGCCAGTTTTATGGCACTGTATTTGGAATCTTTTTAAATTTGAGCTTTACAAAGTAAAATGAGTATTTTGTAGTAAAATATTGAATTTTTTCCCTAATATTTAAATGACTTCATAAGCTCACATCAGTAGCTTTATCAGCAATATTATTCTCATGTTGTTAGTGAAAGTTAGGTTTTCTTAGTCTGATGCTTAGGGCAAGTTAATCTGGAATGAAGTGCAAACCCAGTAAATTATGTTTCCAGAATAATACTAACAATAAGCTCTTTGGGAATACAAAATGATTTTCTAATTCCAGGGCTTGGCTGATACCACTCTAGCTGATGATTTTAATGTGTGTTACCAAAAGATGTATATAAAAGACAGCTTAACACACATATGAGTTAAATCAGAAGAAGGAAATAGAGGACCAAGAAAATGACAGTAGTCAAGGCAATTCCAGGATGTTCAGCAGCCATTGTGTTTACATAGGATCCCTACCATTCAAACTTAACTTTGTATCTTTGTATTTTTATCCGATATCTCTTTGTAGGTGTAAATATATTTTTTCTAGATATATTTAACTAATCTTTTTTTCTCAATTTTTAATCTTTTAATTACCCAAAGTTGATCAAAGTCTAAATTGATTTTCATTTTATAAAGGCGGTAATAAAAACAGACTTAGCATACCAAATCGCATGAATAAACAAATACCCTTGGTTTTCCTACTTTATAAATGAGTTTATTTACTAGCAGACCATTTGGTACTTTATTTGGGTCTGTTCCCAAGACTGCATAAATTTCTCCCCACATAGGAAGGCCTACAAGTCCACTTACCTGTGGAGGTGAGTGGACTCTATATCTCCATGATTCTAGAGTGTCTTCTGTGTAATACTAGGACATGAGATTTCAATTGCTGGTATTTGTAAAGGGCCCTTTTTAACAGTATGACCCCAACCCATACCCAGTGGTTCCAGAGGAATGTCCCTCTATGCTATCCTTACATACCAGAGCTCTAAAACGATAGCCACTTCATGAAAGCGAGTGCCTGCATGCAGCTTAGTGTGCACTGGATTTCACTCACATTATCAGAAATTTATTTTCTAGACTTTGCCAATGGAACCCTGCAGAAACTTTCATTTCACCTTAGATTTTTATCAGTTCCAAGCCTACAGGTTTATTAGTAACCCCAGCTTTGACAGCTTGGTATAGGCCATCATCCTCATTTTCACTGTGAGACATTTGATATTTGTTCACTATGTCCATGCCTCGATGGCAGAAACTATGGCGTGCGGGTGCTGGCATTTTTTTGTTTTGCATATGTGTGGCAGATCTTTAATTCTCTCTGGCAGCAACTGAAACTGATAAGTGAGCCAAGGGACCTTTGTTGAGTGTGGAGAGAATTTAGAGAAGATTTTAAAATTAATTTCCAAATCAAATTTGAGAGCACCTTGTGGTAAATGGTAGTGTAGCATCTTAGCATCTCCCTTAGCACAATATCCTGTAACAAAGAGATCTCCACATGTAGCCATTCTTCTTAACATATTTTTACTTTTTGCAATTGTTTTAGCTTTATTACCAAATATTTTCCAAGAGACGTGTGCTTTTCAAATAGGAAGCATAGGATTCTGTCCAAAAAGTAGCTCAATATTAATGCTGTAATTTAATAAACTATCCAGCAGAGGTCTCTGAACTTCATGGTTTATAATAAGAGCATTTTTAAACAATAAAATTAAACTTGATTCTTTGCATGACAGAAATATACTCCTTTTGAGCATATTTTCCCCTGGTCAGATTTTCAAATAAAGGTATTTCATATATAATAGGATAAACTCTACTTATTAGTGCTTACAGATATATTCAGGCTTTTTATTTCCCCTAACTAGATAGGAGCCTAGTTACCATTGATTTTGCACCTTAAAAAGAAGTAAACATATATGAAAACATGGAAGATAAAAGCAATTACCACCATTTTACTGTGCCACCAACATCACAAAGGCATTAAAGTAGTTTGGCATTCTTTCTATGCAGCTTAAATCTGTAATTAAATCAAGCAGCTATTTGTATGGCTTGATTTATAAAGAACATTAATGATTGGACTGCACTGGGAGGCCGAGGCGGGAGGCTCACTGGAGGTTAGGAGTTCGAGGCCAGCCTGAGCAAGAGCAAGACCCCGTCTCTACTAAAAAATAGAAAGAAATTAACTGGTCAACTAAAAATATGTAGAAAAACTTAGCCGGGCCTGGTGGCGCATGCCTGTAGTCCCAGCTACTCGGGAGGCTGAGGCAGAAGGATCGCTTGAGCCCAGGAGTTTGAGGTTGCTGTGAGCTAGGCTGATGCCACGGCACTCTAGCCTGGGCAACATAGTGAGACTCTGTCTCAAAAAAAAAAAAAAAATGATTGGACTGCAAAGATATACTTTTCTTTGTGCAAAAGCAGGAAATTAGTTAAATAAATACCAATTTCTATATTTTGTGTTACCAGCAATGAAATCTACATTGCTCCTTCAGGAGTGCAAAAGGAACGAATTCAGGTATGGATAAAGGGATTCTTCTTAAACCCAAATGTTTTGTCTTCTGTACTTAACTATTGTGTTGTGAAGTGGAATTAATTTTAAAAGAAAATGTTAGTTTTGAAGGTTGGTTATATTGTGACAATTTAAATAACAAATCAACAAATATTTGTTGAGTAACTATTAAATGTTTTTTTAAAGTGGTAAATACCCTCCATACGACCAATGAATGTTTTGAAATCTCATTCAGTCTGTAGAGGGCAAAAATGAATAGTGTAATCTTAAATCATAATAAGAAGTGATTATAATTTTATAACCTTTTAACATTATTAGGCTAGTGGGGTAATCAGATTGATGGTCTCAGATGGAACAAAATGATTCCTATTTCATAATAGCAAAGCTATTCCAATTTCAAGTTAGAAACTTTATTTAAATTTTGAGAAGTCCTATTCTGTATTAATGCTGGAATAAAACCCAAAATCTAGTTGAAACAAATATACAATACTTTGTCTAAGGCAAAAAAAAAGAAAAGCTGCTTTATTAATAAGACATTTATTTTGTAGTTTCAAATAAACCCTGACAAATGAAAGTTACAAGTCAGAAATACACGTGATACTAAGAAAAACCTGCAGATCTACGTAATTCCTTCAATCTTTAAGAAGAATATACCTTATTGCAATTTACCTTCTGAGTACCAGTTGTTCTCAGGGGATAAGAAGATTTTACTCTAAATTTTTTCTCAAAATGTGGGGGGAAAAATTGTAACACTCATTGGGAATGTTGGTTTCTGTATATAGTCTTTCTGAAATATAACTGTGAAATTACAGGGCATAGTTGAGAAGCTAAATTGATGAAGTAACAGCAAAATCATTACATACATATTAATGTTCCATATCAATTTTTTTATTCAAATTCTAAGGGAAGATGATTTTTTAGACTTTCAAGAATATTTTTGTTAGTAGAAAACATTTTTTATTTCTCAAAATTGCTAAAACTACTTTAAGAAACTATGATTATATGAATGTTTATAATGTGAGTTAAGTATAATACATATATATTAGCACTCTGTATGTGTGCATATAGTATATATACACACACACACATACAAGAAAAGGGGCATTTCTATGTATTGATCATATCTTTGTTGATATTGTATTATATAAACTTTGTTTTTCTCGTTTTCCCCCTCTATGAATAGCCTGAAGACATGTTTGTTTGTGATATAAATGAAAAGGACCTAAGTGGACCTTCGCCATCTAAGAAGCTAAAGAAAAGCCAGTGTACTCCTCTTTTCATGAATGCTTACACAATGAGAGGTATGCAGAAAATGTATTCAACATAAAGAATATTTGTAGGCCGGGCGCGGTGGCTCACGCCTGTAATCCTAGCCCTCTGGGAGGCCGAGGCGGGTGGATTCCTCGAGGTCAGGAGTTCGAGACCAGCCTGAGCGAGACCCCGTCTCTACTAAAAATAGAAATAAAAATTATCTGGACAACTAAAAATATATATAGAAAAAAAAAAATTAGTCGGGCATGGTGGCGCATGCCTGTAGTCCCAGCTACTCGGGAGGCTGAGGCAGGAGGATTGCTTAAGCCCAGGAGTTTGAGGTTGCTGTGAGCTAGGCTGATGCCACGGCACTCACTCTAGCCCGGGCAACATAGTGAGACTCTGTCTCAAAAAAAAAAAAAAAAAAAAAGAATATTTGCAGAGTAGACTTTAGTGTTAACTATTATTTTAGTTAACACTGCTTGAGTACCTACTATGTGCAAGAACTTTAAATGCATTAACTCATTCAGTTCTCACATCAGCCTATGAGGAAGGTCCATTATTATTCCATTTTTCTTCTTACCCACCACCAACTTATTAGTCTATGCCAGGAAAAATAAATCCATAACCATAAGAATACGTGGAAATAAACTTTTATTTTCTTTAAAAGTTATAATCTTGTCTTCATTGAGCCTGTGACTTTCTTCTTCCTCCCTCAGGAGCAGGCGCAGTGATTCACACCCACTCTAAAGCTGCTGTCATGGCCACCCTTCTCTTTCCAGGACGGGAGTTTAAAATTACACACCAGGAGATGATAAAAGGAATAAGGAAATGCACCTCAGGAGGGTATTATAGGTATTTTCTCTTCTTTTCTTTTTTTTTTGCTTAAATAATTTGAAAAGAATTTTTCCTTCTCTTTGATAAATAGGATCCTGATCTTTTTGTGTGTATAACGAGGTGTTGTGGGCTCTGTATTAAGTAATATCCCACTTAATGTTACACTTCCAGATCTATTCTCATGACACAAATCAGATGGCTTCCCTCCTCCCCTACCCCAGACATGGTAAATTATTAGCAATAAGAATAATGAAGTGTTTGTTTAAGTAAACTGAAAAAAAATCTTGGCTGAGATTTCTGTAGAGAAGGAGAGATTATTTTCTATATTGAGGGCACCCAAAGAGCAAGCTCTCCTCACCTTGACTTTGTCTTTGGGAGGTTTGAACCGTGACTAATGTTTAGACTTTCTGTTTATTTAACTTAATATTTCTGGATTATTGGTGTATTTATACAAGTTTCCTAATTTTAATTAAGTAAATCTCTACAATATTTTTAGAATTTTTCCATGTGAAAGTTAATATGGATAGTAAGTATAGAATAGTGACCTTCTAGATAAATTTAAGTAAATCCACCAGCCCACAAAAGTGTAGTAATTCTTCTTAAATCTAGAAAATAATTGCATGAAGAAACATATTCTCAGTGCTCAGCATTTCATTTGAGTTTATTAGCATTCTCATTCCTGAGACTTCACCTTTCTTAATTTTCTGAAGGGCCTGTTTCTACCGTGCCTTGCTTATTTAGAGGAAAAGGGGGCCGTTTCTGCTAAGGCATTCTTACAGCAATATCATATTGTTACTGCATGTAATAGAGCATACATGTTTAAGCTAGTGTGCTGAGAAAATAATTTGATTTCAGCTGATATTTATTGTGTGCCTAAAGCACTCCTCAGTGCTTTTGTAAACACCTATTTACAAAAGTTAAATATTTAAATTATGAGAAGTGTACACACTAAAGAGAGTATAGTTTCATGTTACTTTTTCCATATCTGGGTCTTGAAGGGGAGGCAATGTGGGTGCTATCAGTTACATACGCATTTGACTGCTTTGGTGAAGAAATAAAAATAGGTCAGAAGAACCTATTTTTCTGGAAACAGGGAAAAGGAGAGGTAGAGGAAGCATAATAGCCTTTAGGATTTTGTAGAGAAGAAGGACATGAATGAAAAGATTCCGTTTGTTATGCGTAACACATGTTTTATATTATTTTGAATGTTTCAGAATTTGAAGAATAAAAACATTCACAAGATGCCCTTTGCAATTCTGTTGGAATCTAGCTGAGAAATGAGTAACAGGGTCATTATCACAGCTTAGGAGGGAGTGATATTTTATCTGATTTTGGAGAGAATCCTAACAGTCTAATCAAAAGAAGGTCAATGAAAGTTGAACGAAGTAAGAAAGGATAGAGGTTTAATATTCTCTAGTCTCTTTTCCTTTAAATACATTCATGTGTCACTTCACAATAGGGATACCTTCTGAGGACTGCATCATTAGGTGATTCTGTCCTTGTGCGAACATCATGGAGTGCACTTACATAAACCTAAATGGGATAGGCTACTACACACCTAGGCTATGTGGTACAGCCTACTGCTTCCAGGCTGCAAACCTATACAGCATGTTACTGCACTGAATACTATAGGCAGTGGTAACCCAGTGACAAGTATTTGTGTATCTAAAACATAGAGAAGGTTCAGTAAAAATACAATATAAAAGATAAAAAATGTTGCACCTGTATAGGGCACTTACCATGAATGGTGCTTACAGGACTGGAAGTTGCTCTGGGTGAGTCAGTGAGTGAGTGGTGAGTAAATGTGAAGGCCTAGGACATCCCTATACACTACCGTAGACTTTATAAACACTGCACATTTAGTCTACACTAAATTTATTTAAAACATTTTTTCTTCAGTAATAAATTAACCTTAGCTTACGGTAACTTTTTTACTTTATAAACTTTAAATAGTTTTTTTTACTTTTTGACTCTTGTAATAACATTTACCTTAAAACACACATTGTACAGCTATACAAAAAGTCTTTCTTTGTATCTTTATTCTACAAGCTTTTTTCTATTTTTAAAATTTAAAATTTTTTTTTGACTTTTTCAACTTTTTTATTAAAAATGGAGATAAAAATATACACCTTAATCTAGGCCTCCACAGGGTTAGGGTTATCAATATCACTGTCTTCCACCTCCACATCTTGTCCCACTGGAAGGTCTTCAGGAGTGATAACACGCATGGACTGTTATCTCCTATGATAACAGTGCCTTCTTCTGGAATACCTCCTGAAAGACCTGCCTGAGACTGTTCTTCTATATATATAACTTTTTAACTTATATGTATATAACTTTCATACGTATATAGAATATACTCTAATGATAAAAAATATAGTATAGTAAATACATAAACCAGTAACATAGTCGTTTATTATCAAGTGTTATGTACTGTACATAATTGTATGAGCTAGACTTGTATACAACTGGCAGTGCAGTAGGTGTGTTTACACCAGCATCACCACAAACATGTGAGTACTGTGTTATGCTGTCACCATACAGTGGCTACACGGTCAGTAGGTGATGGGAATTTTTCAGCTCCATTACAGTCTTATGGGGCACCATCGTACTGGCAGTTCATTGATGACAGAAAGGTGGTTATGTGGCACATGACTGTGCTAGTTCTTACCAGGGGAGCTTAACGGGTATAAATGTCTTTCCTTTTGGAAGCAACATGCCTATGGTATAGAGAAAGCAGTACTGCTTGATGGTCAAGGACTTCCCTGGCTCTGTTTCTCATTTAACTTGTCAGGATCATTATCCTGTCTGTAAAATGGAAGGATTGGCTTGAATTAGCTTTCAAGTCTTATTTTGCTATGAAATTATTTCGTAGCTGGAAATATTTCTTACCTTTCAGTGTGTGCTAGAAGAAAATATAAGTTTATGTTTCTCCTGGCCAATATTAGGAAAGATTTGGGACTAGCAGTTCATTCCTTTCATATTTAAGGATATTTTGTAATTACCTCTGTTTTACTTAGATGAAATAATGGGCAACTGCATACTCTTAATAATAATGGTTGGCCAAGTTATTTATCACATGACAACTACTTAGTTAAAGTAGCAATTTCTGAATACTTTAGCTAGAATTTTTTTTTTTAGGTTTCAGCACTATAGAGGTAGATATTACATTAACAATGCAAGAGAAATTCATGTAAAAAGGAAAACTTATCTGAGTTTTGATTGGTTATTACCTCAAGAATAGACTTAATTTTGCCAGTAACTAAGTTATTTGTTTAAATATTATTGCATTCTGATTTTATCACACGTATTTCCTGAGAATAAAGTAGAAGTTGTTCTAATGCTACAGATTTGAGAATGCTCCGAAAGTGTTATCATACCTTTAGTAGTTATCTCTAGAAGGTTCTTGTTAATTAGTGCCACAAACCACACTTGGATATATTGGTTTGCTTTATCCAAGACAATCTGGAGTCCTGTAGAGATGAAATATTATGATTTTGTATGATTGGGAAATTTTTACTTAATATGTAATTCAGTTTTTAATCCTTTCTCCGATTCTGATTTTGAAATCTATCGTTTCTCATCTCCTGTTAAAAATATTATGATTGTCCCTGCTTCAAGGAAATACTTGTATGATCTTGATGATTTCTTTGTTAGGTTTTGGTATGCTATACAAATTTCTGCCAATTATACTTAAGATTAGAACAATGCCTGCCAAATTCCCAAGGTATCTTTTGATAGAGATGTTTAGGCAAGATACACAGAATAACATGCAACATCTTGTTCATAATTTAGAGTGGCTTTCCAGATATAAAGAGAATGTCTAACTGGTTACTTGAAAAAATTACATATTATATAAATATGAATGCCTGTATTTGTTTTAATTGGAAAAAATGGCTCGATTTGTCTTACAGATACGATGATATGTTAGTGGTACCCATTGTTGAGAATACACCTGAGGAGAAAGACCTCAAAGATCGAATGGCTCATGCGATGAATGAATACCCTGACTCTTGTGCAGTACTAGTCAGACGTCATGGAGTGTATGTGTGGGGAGAAACATGGGAAAAGGCTAAAACCATGTAAGTGTAACTCAAAGAACATTTGGGTCAAGTTACCACACTCTAAATGTGAAAGAGAATGAGATATGTTTTATGATTTAAAATGAAGTATGCTTTTTTATGTTTTGTTGGTCAATTGGTTTAAATTTAAGTAGTTTATTGTTAGTAGTTCTAGATATTTTATTTTTATTGTGCATTCATTCCTTAAGAAGTATTTATTGGATGAGTATTATTTGGCAAGGCTCTATGGACTTTGATAGAAGAAGGAGACACAGATCCCAAGTGACATAAGTTTTATTTCAAAAAGTGGCACATAGTAAAAAGATATAAATTTATGTAAGTAGTACATTTTAAACTCCCTTTTATTTCCTGAGAAGGATATAATTTGGTTGCATGATTCAATATGATTCCTTTCCGTGCTTTAAAAATGCGGGAGCAAAATAAGAAAATTTTGGCCTAGAATTCAGGGGAAAAATGCACTAGGAACAAAGCAGAGTTCACTGGACAGAGAGGAGCAATGTGATTGTTTAGGACTGGAGAACTCTGTTTCTGTAAACACCTTCAGTTCTTTTTGTTTTTTTCTTTTACAGGTGTGAGTGTTATGACTATTTGTTTGATATTGCCGTATCAATGAAAAAAGTGGGACTCGATCCTACACAGCTCCCAGTTGGAGAAAATGGAATTGTATAAGTCAAAGGAAGTTTAATTATATACACAGATGAAGCTAAACTTAAATATTAAGTGAAACTTGGCTATTTTTTTAAATGAACTGAAAATTTCCATGCTAATATTTGTCACTACATACTGCAAATGGTCACCTTGACTCTCTTCTGACATTGGATGGTATTTGCTTATATTCTTAATTTTAAGTGATTGGGCAGTGGAATAAAAATTTTGTACTCGATATTTTTTGTGTTTATTTTTAAACCCTTAAAGGCAAGGGTTGTCTTTAACTTAATTTCTTTTTTATATCTACTCTCAGGATTCCTCTTAATCTTTAAAGCTGCTGGTGATGATAAAATTTATTGGAAAACTTCCACTTAATCATGGAATGAACACTTTCTTGTTTTAATATTGGTATCATAAAATTTATGTGAAACATTAAGGCCACATGTATCCCTCAGTGTTGATGTCTAAGCAATTTTACAGATTTACTTTATAAGCTTTAGTGTTTCCCCTATAACGTAACATAGGGCACTCATTTTATATTGGGGTCAGTTGTGAAATTCAAGTGAGGTGTTATTAATTCAAACTCTCCTAACCTAACAAACCCTGACCAAACCAGTGATGTAATCAGAAAGTGCTTTGTAAATGTAGCCAAAAACAACATCATCTTAATCATAAAGGCTTTATTTGATTAATGCTTTTTTTAATTGGGGGAGAAAATCCATAATGCACCATCTCCAAAATGTTAATCTCATATGCCCACCTCTCAGATCACCATCTTCTAACCTTCTGAGCTCATTTTCCCCAGATCTTTCACTGCAACAATTCTTTAACCTCATCCAGACTTCCAATCCCTTGATCTCACCATTTTTCATTATCTGTTACTCCTTTCGTTTTCTTGCTTCGTGCAAGTAAAGCATAGATTGCATGGCCCAATATTTGCACCCACTTCATTACAAACGTCCTAACCCCCTGTGTCCTGCTCCTTCAGTCATACATACCTGGCAACGACCTTAGTCCTCGTTAAGCCATTTACTCGGCACCTGTGCACAGCTACAAGTCCTGCTGCGGCAGAAGTACACAGCATGTTGACTGACTGCTCTCACTTCAAATTTATGACCACAGATATCAGGGAGGCACTCAATACTGCCAAACAAGGTTGGTGTAATTCCCTAGGAAGTCACTTTCCCAACCTCATGACTATTTCTCCCCACCCTTCCTTCTCTTTCATCAAATCTCCAACGTTCTTTTCCCACCAACTTTCAGATGATAACTTTGCCTCACACATTAAGACATAAAATAGATTCATTATGAAGAGAATTTACTAATTGTCCCACCTCACGTTTTCACCAGCCTTCCTACCCACAGCCACATTTGCCACTTTGCCTTCTACAGGGTTGGCTCTCAGGTCTTCCACTTACCCCTTGGATCCATTGTCCTCTACCCAAGGGCTTTGCTTATACAGAGATCCCCACATTGATCCCACTTGTACTGTCAAATTTTTACCCTCTTAACTGGGTCTTTTCTGTTGTTATAAAAACATGCTGTAATAGATACTACATCTTAAAATACAAACCTTGCCTTTAACCTTCAGCTAACTCCAGCACCTTTAGAGATAAATGTGCTCCTATCTCTCCCATCTTTAAAAGTCTCAAACCCACTTTCTTCCCAGACACTGCCTCTTTTCTCTGCATTTGTCTTAAGAGTTTCTCAGAAGTGTTGATATATTCTCGATGTCCAATTCCTCTTCTCCCACAGGAAAACTAGCTTTAGTCACGTCTCCTTAACCTCATTTTCCTTATTTTTACAGAGAATCAAATGAACGAGATAAAGTATGTGAAAGAACAAACCACAGTGCTTGATCCCTGGTATATGTTCAATAAAAGTTACCTCCCTTTCTATAAGTCCCATTTAATCCTCATAATAGTCTTTGAGTAGGTATTATCCTCATTTTGTTAGATGGGGAAATTGAAGCTCAGATAGGAATAATAAATATGTAGAATTTAAATACAAGAAAGTATGTAACCTTAACGCAGTACCTGTCATATACTAGGTATCCCCTCACAATATAAACTTCCTTTCCTAAAAATCCTTCACCTAGCTGTCCTCAAGGTAATTGTCATTCCAGTAAGTCATTTATGCTGCAGCAGCACATCTCCAATTTTATGTTTCTTCCTCATTGGGAATGCAGAAAAGATTTACAAAACCTGCTTAGAGGTGAGGGAACAGCTGGCAGAAGTTTGTATCCCCTAATTAATGTTCTTCCTTTTTTTATGAATATGATCCTTCCAGGATGGGCGCGGTGGCTCACGCCTGTAATCCTAGCACTCTGGGAGGCCGAGGCAGGAGGATGGCTTGAGGCCAGGAGTTCCAGACCAGCCTGAGCAAAAGCAAGACCCTGTCTTTACAAAAAATAGAAAAATCAACTGGGCGCAGTGGCAGGCACCTGTGGTCCCTGCTACTTGGGAGGCTAAGGGAGGAGAATCGCTTAAGCCCAGGAAAAGTTTGAGGTTGCAGTGAGAGAGCTGTAATGACACCACTGCCCTCTAGCCAGGGCGACAGAGTGAGACTGCTAAGAGCTAAGGTCCAAAGGTGAACATAAATGCAGGCTGGGAGGGCTAATTCTCCTTGCCTGGTACACAGGTGTTGAGTGAACCTGGGAGAGGGCAACAGGCATTCTTCACATGACCTTGTGATTGTTCTCTCAATTATTCCTACTTCTTTAAATAAAAGGGAAAGATTGGTTACGAATGCAGGATTAAACTGGTAAGGAGTCTAGATCAAACACATTTTTTATTCCATTTAGTACAGGACATGGCATTGACTCTCAGATTGGATAAGGGATTAACATATTTTAGTCAAGAGACTGTCCTTTGTTTCTCCAATGATTCTAGAGCCCTTTGATTCTACCCAAGTCTTTTGTGAGGTACTTCAAAATAATATAGTTCCCCAGAGGATGTTCTAAAAAACAGTTCTGAATTATGGTAAAGTCATAATATTATATTAAGGAGTATTTTATTTTATATTTCAATTTGTTCAAATACTTCCCTTTTGAGAAGGAAAACTTTGCCATGTCTCATCAACAATTATAGTCAAGATATAGGACTAATAATATTGATAACATTTCTCAAGAGGCAATTAGAATTCTCCCACCAAGGTTCTTTAAAACAGGACTACAAGAGACAGAGAGTTTGGTTTCCATTTCATTGATAAATCTATCATTTATAAGCACTGAATCATCAAGTTTTAAATGATAATCACTGAAATAAGTATTCTTTTGTGGCTTTAAGTTATAAACACAAATATGCTCTTAAAGTGTATTGGGCTTCTGATACAGGTATTAGGGACTTAGGGCTCTAACAGGATTTTTAATATGTTCACAAAGAAGCATCTTGGCCCTATAGACCTAATATTCCCCCAAATTTCTTTGGGGACCACTTATTGAAGATGCATTGGGTTTTCATTTATCATTCAACTATATAATTTTTATCTTTTTAAAATGTGAACATAGTACTCTCTTCCATTATTTTATTTATACTTTTAGTAAGTATCTTTTACTTTCCCTACTTCATATTATGCATTATTGCAATAAGGACCACAAATTTGCAAATGAAGCCAAGAAATTATTTCTTTTGATATACAGTAGAGCTGTGTCTTAGGTTTGAAAGTTGAGTAAAGTGAAAATTTCCAATACTCAAAATTACTGTAAAAAATCCTTTAAAATCACCCTAAAGTACAGTGCTGCATAAGTGATTTGTGAATTTAACCTAGGTTCTTTCATTCAGTCACTAATGTTTATCCATGGTCCTCAAGTAATCATTTTTTGTTTTCTTTCTTGAGGATGTTCT
This sequence comes from Lemur catta, assembly GCF_020740605.2. Lineage (NCBI taxonomy): Eukaryota > Metazoa > Chordata > Mammalia > Primates > Lemuridae > Lemur > Lemur catta. The sequence continues at coordinate 84,739,006 of NC_059134.1, read as the reverse complement.
TAATGGTGTTGGCGAACCATTTATCTACCACTTGAACAGTGTGTTTTAAAATCACTCACACATTTTTCCATTGGTTTTGTCAACCCAAATGAATGACTGAGGCAAAAATCTCAATCAGTGGAGGTTTATTAAGCCCAGAGTTTGAGGATACACCTGGGAAAAAATACAAACCCCAGACAAGCTGTGGCTATTGTACTCTGAAGGAGAGGATGGAAGTTTCAACATTTTAAAGGCTTACACAGAGAAGGAAAAAGGCGGTGCATGGGATAGGGGTGCATGGGATAGGGGGATAGGGCCCTGATAAGGTAGTGGATACATTCTTGTGAGGCCCAAGAAATCTACATTTTACATAAAATAAGGGAGTGAAGGAAGCATCAATAATGGAGATGTCCCTGGGTAGGTGGAAGAATGCCTGATTCTGACTCCTCTCCAGTTTTGTTACCTGTAAGATAAACTTGTAATTCATTATTAGTGTGGAATTGGATTGGCTTTAGTTTTAGGTACCAGACATAGGTACAATTTGTATGTCTTTGCTTATGGGAGGTGAGCAAGAAACTTCCTCAATGAATGACCTGTGGGGCCAGCTCTTCACACTTGCCTGAGGCTGTGATTTTCTTTTTACAGTTTCACAAATGCTCATTGTTGCTTTCAGGTTTAATTATATCTGTTACTTTTAATATAAGTAAAGGGACTATTGCCCTGGTGTATAATCCCTTTAGGTTAATTTTAAAATGATTCAATACACTATGATTAGAACTTACTAGCTAGCTAATTAGGATCTGTTATCTTCATGCCTGGTTAAAATTTTCTATTAATAAACATTTCTTTCCCATGCTCTCAATATAAAAAGATTGTGTATATGTGATCTTATGCTCATTTAGGCTTGCATTATTTTTTAAAAATGGGCGAAAGGCAAAATACCCTAGACCAAAGAAATACATGTATTAGTATAAAGAATACACTCTCGAAGCAGTCAGTTGTGTTGGTGTCAAATGCTCCCAGGCAAAGCCCTGATGACCATCTGTAACTTATCCTGTTTGATATAAATGATCTAAAGCTGTGGTCCCCAACCCTGGGTCCACAGCCTGTTAGGGACTGAGCCACAGATCTCTGGCTCCCCCACCTGGACCATGGAAGAATTGTCTTTCATAAAATTTAGGAGTGGGGGGAGCACAGCAGGAGGTGAGCAGTGGGTGGTGGGCGAGCCAGCAAAGCTTCATCTGTATTTACAGCAGCTCCCCTCCCCATTGCTCACATCACTGCCTGAGCTCCACCTCCCCCCACCCATCAGTGGAAAAATGGTCCTCCATGAAACTGGTCCCTGGTGCCAAAAGGGTTGGAGGCTGCTGAAAAAGACACCCCAAGAAGGGTACACAGGAATGGGCGTAGGCATCCTTGGGGCACTGAATATTTCTGCCCAAGACTAGGTGGGAAATCTACTCCTCAAGTGATATTGCTATAAACTTTGGGTTAGTAAGTAGATGTCAATAAATGTAGAATGAATGACCCTTCAGCAGTATTAAACCAGATGGGAATGTGGAGTAAAAGAGAATGTCTACTTCATCTCTTTCCAATTTCATTGTAACAGAATTGGAGCCTCAGAAGAATGAATGTCATGTTAACTTTTTGTTATGGGACAAAACTGATCATTTTAGTTAATGGAGTAGGACTGGGAAAGTCTTAAATCCCTGTTTGTGATAGAATTGGAGGGATGGTTTATAAACAAACAAATGAGTAATATATTACATCTAAAAGGAAGGAATCAGGAAGAATAGGATTATAAAATCTTGTTGAGCCAATAAAGCTTATCTGATATCTTTTTACTGGAAGTCTTTAATTTTTGAGTCTTCCCATTAGCAAACTATGATTCACTTTATACATTAACTGTATTTAATAATAATTGCATAAAATCTTATAGTTAAGCAAGCACTTTCACTCTTAGTCATCTTCCCTACAATCCTGATGTCAACATTATCACCACCCACCACAGAATACATAAGCTTCTCGTGAGCCAGGGCCATGTCCTGTCTATTTCCATAGCCCTGTCCCCACTCATTGTAGAAAATTAAAAAATTTTGCTTTTTGAATAAATCCTCATGTTACCATGGAAACATGGTTCAGAAATGTTAACTTGCTCAAGACTTGTGAGAAGTAGAGCTGGGAATTTGTCTTAGGCCTTTGGCTCTAAATTCTTTGGCATTTGCCAACCTGGATGAACAAATTTCTCAACAAATGCACATCTATGCATTTGATTCATGCATTTTAAAATTGTTCAAGATTATATACAGAGGTACATTTTTAGCTTGATTTATCTGTTTTTAATCCTTATGTAAATTTTAGGCAGGCATATTCTCTGATATTTTAGTAAAAAGCATACATATTTTAACAATATTCATAGAAGTGATTAACACAATGTTAGAATATTATGCTATTATCAAAAAAGCAACTATTTCCCCATCTCCCTCTATAATTTTTAAGAATGAACTTAAACAAACTGATAAACCTTCACATTTCTTCTCTTTCCACTTTGTTCTAGTAATTGTTCACAGATACAAGGATCCTCATAACCTTTGTCTCCTATAGCCTAAAAATGTGTTGATTATGCTTTAAATTCAAACCTCTAAGGGCTTTGCACCTAAGTAACACTTTCCAAAGGCACTTTCAAAGCCATTTACAGGATGTCATGTATAATTCTGCCCTTTAAGTCCCCTTGTTTTTAGCAATTATTGCAGTTAATTTAATTGTATGACATCTCTAGTGATCTTATCACACAATAGAATGAATTAACTCATTTCCATCAACATTCATCAATGTCATATCAGCAATCAATGTGTGCCTTTTATAGACATACTCTGAAAAAGACTTCTTTCCTCTATTTTCCTAAATTTCAGAACCTATTATGATTTTCCCCTTTACTTCTTATTACCCAAAATTGAACTCTTACTTCAAGTTGCTGGTTTCCCTTTTTGGCCAAGAATGACATTGTTTAAAAAAAGGAAGGAAAAAACCAAAAAAAAAAAAAAAAAAGAAAAGAAAAAAAACCTTGTTGTGCTGTAAAAACTGGCATTTTGAAGGACATTGTTTTTGCCCTGGGTAACTTGGTAAGAATTACCATTTAGCATTCACAATGATTCTGACTCATCAAGCTTACAAATAAGGGTGATTTTAAGTAGAAGCCTTAACAACTTCTAGCTGTTAATCTTCAATTGTTCAATGCCACTCACATATTCTTCAGGTATAATTCCTATTTATTTAAGAAAAATCATCACCTACAGTTCCAACATGAAATAAAAAGTTTACCATAAACCAACTGGAGGATACTGTATGTCTATTATCATCCATAATCTTTCTTGATGCTTTCTCACCTTGGGACTGAGGTTTTCCTACTAGTTTTTCTGTTCTTCAATTCCTTCTGCCCATCTACTTTTAATTAGGGAGCTATATTCATTGCTATATTACTTTTTTTTTTTGGCCTCTTTCTTATTTCTCTTCCTTTTTTTTCTTTAAACATATGGGTTTTTTTGTTTGTTTGTTTGTTTCTTTTTCTAGAGACAGGATCTTGCTCTGTTGCCCAGCAGACGGCAGTGGTACAACATAGCTCACCCTCGAACTCCTGCTTCAGCCTCCCAAGTAGCTAGGACTACAGGCATGGGCCACCACATCCAGCTAATTTTTAAATTTTTTGTAGAGATGGAGTCTCGCTATGTTGCCCAGGCTGGCCTTGAACTCCTGACTTTAAGCGATCTTCTTGCCTTGGCCTCCGAAAGTGCTGGGATTATAGTGTGAATCACCACGTCTGGCCTAAACATATATCTTTTGTTTTCTTCTTTTGTCAATGGAAAAGAACACAAACACTGTAATATAATTTAAAGACATATATTCTGAACCAAATACATACCACCATGGCCTGGAGAGCCATGCCCAAGAAGCCTTGAGCAAGTGGTCTCACCGTGGTTGGGTTACAGTTTGGTTTTATACATTTTGGAGAGACAGGAATTATGCATAAAGTCATGAATCAATACATGGAAAGGAGTGCATTGGTTTGACCCAAAAAGGCAGGACATCTCAAAGTGGGGGCTTACAGGTTATAGGTGGGTTTAAAGATTCTTCGATTTGTAATTGGTTAAAGAAATGAAGCTTTGTCTAAGGGCTTGGAATGTTGTGTATTTTTATTTATTTATTTATTTTTATTTTTTTTGAGACAGAGTCTCACTCTGTCACCCCAGCTAGAGTGCAGTGGCATCATCATAGCTCACTGCAAACTCAAAACTCCTGGGCTCAAGCTATCCTCCAGCCTCAGGCTCCTGAATACCTGAGGTGCATGCCACAACACCCGACTAATTTTTCCATTTTTTAGAGACAGAGTCTCACTCTTGCTCAGGCTGGTCCTGAACTCCTGAGCTCAAGCAATCCTCTCACTTCAGCTTCCCAGAGTGCTAAGATTCCGGGGTGAGCCACCGTGCTGGGCCACTGGCATGTTTTAAGTTAAGGAAGTCTGATAATCATAGACAAGCCACAGGACATGTATCAAGACTCAAGGGATCTGTTAAGTAAATTGATGACCTGCAGTAGTGGTTTAACCTTTGTCTTACATGGCCTTAGGCTTATAAATGATTTTGTACCAATTTTGTACCAATTACAAAGAATAACTCCAAAAGGGACGTGGTATAACTAGGCGTGTCTGACCTCCCTTCTCCTCAAGGCCAACAACTCAGCTTTAAGGTGTTTTCTTTTGGGGGAGGGGTCCTTGGTCAAGAGGGGTCTATTCAGTTGGCTAGGGGGGTGCTCAAGATTTTATTTTAGTTTACACTTTTAATCTTCTGTTTTGACTTATACTTTCTCTCCTGACACCTATTTTCTCAGCAATGTGTTAGCATTTTTAATATTTCTCCATTGACCTTGAACAGAATCACTTAACTTTCTATCATTTTTTTGGTTGGCATTTCCTAAAGGTCTTTTAACTCCTAATTGTAGCTAATCTTCTTTTATATTCAGTACTTGTTCAGTACTCAGGTACTGATATATATGTAGAGGTAAGGTGCTGGTTGTGTCTACCCAGTTTCTCTCATTCACTGGACCCACCTCCACCCAACGCCTGTCCCACGAGGTTCTGGAATTACTGTCAATCACAGTGTCCTTCCTGCCCCATAGCTGCAGGCATAAGCACATGCCCCAGGCCTGGCCAATTAGGGTACACCATTCCCCTGCCCACAGAGATTGTTCCAAGTCTACTCTGCTGCCAGTCTATTCCTCAAATGATATTGCTATAAACTCAGCCTGTGATAGTCGGTAGCAGGAGTGGTCTGAGAAAGTAGGTGTGAAATAGTTTTGGAGCTGAATCTCTTACCACCAGGTTGGCAGTGAGGACCCATCTAGTGGTAGGAGGAGCAGATAGCCCCTGGCATACGGTGATGGTCCAATTGTTAAAGCTTTCACTGATAATGAAGTGAGATAGTATTCCGAGGAGGGGAAGACACTAGCACACACAGTATATCAGGCATTTGAAAATTATGGGATAAATAGTTGCAATAATGACAGTAGGACTGGATGGCTACTGTGATTGTTACTCTATTAAAGACAACAACAGGCTGAGAGTGATTAATAGGCAACTAAAAGCCAAGAGTGAAAGCCACAGGGCTTCCTTGGGAGCCAAGAGACTCTTGTCTCCTGCAGCAGGAGAGCAGAGAAAGCTGCAGAACAGGCTCAGGTTTTAATCCTCAGAATACCTGACATTTAAAAGAACATTAAAATCCCAACTAAGGCAGGTCTGCCATGACAAGGTCAAGCCCCTTGTTGGAAAAGAACAGGACTCTGACACATGGGATGGGGAAATCTGCATTAATGGCTCTGAAATCTTTAACTCTCAGATTCTTTGAACTTTCTGAGCCTGTGGAAATGAACTCCCTCCCTATTAAGAGACCCCTTGTCTCTCCTGTTCAAGACAACAGGTAATCTCCCCATTATCTGTTCCAGCCTCTCCTCCTGGCCACTAGGTGCATAACTAATGTTAAGTCATAGAGTAACATGGCCCGGGTTGCACTAGGCCTGATGAGGGAGGAAAGGGACCCCCAAAGGTGCTGCAACACCTCGCTAGCATGTACCAGCAGGAGCCAGGGGAGTTCTGTGGAAATGAATTCCAAGGGTGCTTGATCAAGAAAGCTGAGACATGAGGCTGGTTATGAAAGAGTTTATTTATTTTCCTAAGGTATAGGATTTAACACTGGCCAGGATCCTAGTGGACAGAGACAACTTGCTACATGGATGGCTCCTAGAAGTGTGGAAAAAGCAATGACCCATCCTGAGTGGAACTGAGACATAGAATTTCCATAGCAGATGGTGGAAGGAGGGATTAAAAGATTTAGGAAAGTGGGCAGGCTGGAGTGGATGTACTGTGTAAGGTTGCACAGCACAGCAGATTATTGCATTCCTTGGGAAGGTGTGGATATGGAAAACACTGGACAAAAGGGACCCCAGCATTACTAACCACCCCAGGGTGGTAGTAGGAGAGACTATTACAGCACTCGGCTGACAAGCAGCAATGGTGATAAGACCCTAAAATGATAGAGGTCAGGTGGCAGCTCTTTACCATCAAAAGCTAGGTGATGCAATTATCTCATACTGAGTGGCAAGGTCAAAATGCCAGTCAAGGGGGCCTCATCAGCAGAATTATATAGATACTTTAAGAACACAGCATCTGTAAGAGAAAAACATATGAGTAGTCAACAAAGGCACCCAAAAATAAACCCTACAAAGATTCAGAGGCCTGGCATTGAACTTGTACCATCAGAAGAAATCAAGGGTGGATGATCAAGAGGCTGAGGGCAGTGAACCAAATGAAAACTCACAGTCTGTTATCCAGTTTCATGACGTCAACTGTGATCCAGACCCAGAACCCACTGATTGAAAGAAAGAACAGTCTCCAGATAAAAGGACTTTGCAACACCATGGCAAAGGGACCTTTGGGTATTTACTTGGGAAGCTCTACATTGAGGGAAGGGGGAACTTTGATTACTGTTGGACACAGCATCTGAAATGATATTGATAGCTGGAGACCCAAAGTGTCATCAACGTCCTCCCTGTTACAGTGGGGTCATTTGGGACCAGGTTACAAATGGACAGTTGACCAAGGTCTGGCTCACAGTGGGCCCATTTGGTCCATGGATGCACCTGCTGGTCATTTCCAAGTGTGTACTTGTATTGGACATGCTTGGAAGATGGTGCAGCCCCACATTGGATCCTTGGCCTGTGGGGCAAAAGCTGTATTAGCAGAGAAGGCCAGGTAGAAACTTTTGAGACTGCTATCCACTCCCACCCTGCCCTTAGGCAAGATACTACATACAAAAAAAATTCATATCCTTGGAGGGATGACAGAAATTAATGTCACTCTTAAGGATCTAAAGGAGGCAGGGGTAGAGATACCAATTTTATCTCTACTTAACTCACCAGTTTGGGCCCCTGCAGAAATGAGATAGATCTCCCAGAGGATGAGAGCAGATGACACAAACCCAACCGCAGCTGCCATGCCTGGATACAGCATCTGTGCTGAAGCATATGGCCTGGGGTATGTCGTGTGAAGCCATCCATTTCTTTCATAAAAGTAGATCAGGAGCAGTCCAACTTCATGTGAAATAGGCAGCAGTTATAGTCTTCCCTCAGGGCTATGTTAGCGCTCACTCTTGTAATACAATCCAAAGAGATTTAAGCTTTCTACATATCTCACAGAACATCACATTGATCAACCACATCGATGACATTATGCTAAACAACTGAATGCTCAAGAAGTGGCTGGCAACGGCTCCGGGGTGGGGGAGGTAAACCCTATGAAGATTCAGGGGGTTGACATTAGGGAAAATTTTACAGATCCAGTGGTCAGGTGCGTGCTAGGATGTTCCATCCAAAGTGAAAAACAAATTATTACGTCTTGTACTTCCCATTAGGAGGAAGGGAGCACAATGCATTGTAGACCTCTTTAGGTTCGGAAGTCAAGGTATTCCACACCTGGAATACTACTCCAGCCCATACACTGGGTGTTTTAAAAGACTGCCAGCTCTGAGTGGGACCCAGAGCAGGAAAGAGCTCTATAGCAGCTCCTTGACATTTGCTCCAGATGACCCAGAAGATCCTATGATATCTGAGAATCTGTGGTGAGAAACATTGTCATGTGTAGTTTGTGCTGAGTTCCAGTGGGAGGATGACTATGCAAGGCCCCAGGTTTCTGGAGCAAGGCCATACTATCTGCAATGGAGAATTATTTGCCTTTTGAAAAACCCTAGTGTCTTACTGGGCCCTGGTAGAGAAGGAACTTGTCTATGAGACACTAAGGGTGATGGTCAATTTTGTGTGCCAACCTGGCTAGGCAACGATGCCCAGATATTTGGTCAAACATCAGTCTAGATGTTGCTCAGAAGGTATTTTTCAGATATGATCAATATTTAAATCAGAAGACATTCAGTAAAGCAGATTACCCTTTATAATATGAATGGGACTTGTCCATTAGTTGAAGATCTTAAGGGAAAAGATCGGGGTCCCCTGAGAAGGAAGAAATTCTGCCTCCAGACTGCTTTCAGACTTGAGATGGTAACATCAGCTTTTCCCTGTATCTCCAGCCTGCCAGCCTGCTCTGCAGATTTTGGGCATGTGGCCCCCACAGTCTCAGGAGCCAACTCCTTAAAATAAACTCTTTCTCTCTTTTGCTCTCTCCCTCTCCATATGTGTATGTGACTACACATGTGTGTGTGTGTATATATATACTACATATGTATGTGTGTGTATGTCCATCCTATTGGTTCTGTTTCTCTGGAGAACCCTGACTCATATACCCAGTGATCATGCATCCAGAACACCTGTCATCATGAGCTGGGTTTTGTCAGACCCACCAAGACATAGTTCAGACAGGCCCAGCCACGATGCATCATAAATGGAAATGGAACACTGGGGGCCAAGCATTCACTAGGCCAGAGGTCGTGAGCAAGCTGCAATAGCAGGCAACACAGGCTTCCATGTCATTCATTACTGTTGCACCAGTGCCCTTCCTTTAGCTCCCTATGGCCACATGGGGGATTCCTTACAACCAGCTGACAGAGGAGAAAAAGCCTGGGCTTGGTTTAGAGACAGGTCAACTCGCTATGTGCTACCAACCAGAAAGGGTCAGCAGCTGCATGGCACCCCTCCTCAGGGGTGGCCTCAAAAGACAGTGGCAGTTTCAGGAGATGAATCTCGTCACTCATTTGTGTGGACAAAAAAAATTGCCCAAGGTTACAGACTTGTTGGCAGTGGTGATGGCCTGGCTGGCTGATCTGGGGCCTAGAAGGAGAAAGATTGGAAAATTGGGATCAAATTGGTCTGGGGTAGAAGCATGAAAATAAATATGACAGCAGGCATGAAGTGAGAAGCACAATTTAATGCCCACCAGGGAGCACATACTGCAGAATAGGTATGAAAAATTTAGGTGGACAGGATGACTCAGCCAGTAGATGTCATCCAGACTCTAAATCCCTCCTGACAATCCCTCCCACAAGAGGTCATTTGACTATGTCAGACTTAACAAATTCTCAGTGAACCACACCCCGAGTAACTAAAGACAGCCACCGAATATGACATTCACAGCCTAGTTTTACAGAAATATTTGAGGACTCACAGCAGGAGGAGGCAACCAAGAGACAGATCTGGAAGCCCTGATAGGATTGTGACTCTCACAGCTGTGAGTTCATTATTCTTCCATGTCTAGACTTGACTTATAATTAAGTCTCCCCTAGGCAGTCAACACTAGGATGCACTGACCCAAATGAATGTGGTGATATTGTCACCCCCAAATGAGCTACCAGTCACTTCATATCCTGCTATCTTCCATCTGTGTCTGCTTAGCAAGGACTCCACCCAGTGGCTGCACTGGGACCCTCCCAAAGGAGCTCAAACCTTGTCAAAAGAAGGAATCAAGCTACTATTCTCCCCTGTAGAAGGTCTATAACCCACCTTGGTAATGCAGTTGCCTCCAGTGGGAAAACATGAGAGAGTCTGGTGTGGCAGCCCCACCAAATTGTTGAAACCCACAATTGATTCCACCAAACTCTTACTACCATTTCACAGCAATGGCAGATACTAAGGTGGAAAAATCTAGTAAGCTAGGAACTTTAGGAAAAAGTATCAGAGAATTCTGAGCAGATCATTGATTCTTCCATCCATTCATCCACTCATGTATCAAACGCCTGCTCACTTGGTAAGAGGCTAGGAATTTGCCAGTGCATAAGATAGAGCTGGTCTTTGTTGTCCTGCAATTTAGAGTCTGGTGAGGTTCTGGAAGTGTTAACTGAAGCTGTGCATATACATGATCTTTCCAAAGGTGTGGAGAAACAGTGAGCTCTGGGGTACATTCTGGAGTGTAAGAGAGAGAAGAGGAATCAGCAAAGGAAATGAACAAAGAGGAAGCATGTGGAAACCCACAAGAACATAGCATTTAGTTTAATATGTGAGAGCTTCAAAAGGGAAAGAGAAGGTAAAATTATCATCCACTGCTAAAAATCAAGAATAAGATCAGAAGAAAAGTGTAGTACAGTACAGTTAACAACATAGACTTTAGCTTCAGAAAAACCTAACTTTGAGTCCTACCTCTGCCATGTAATGGTGATGTGACCTTGGACAAATCTTCAGTGGTGATTAAAACGCCGCCTTTAAGGGTCATATAAATGAAATAATGTTTGCAAACTGTCAGGTATACTGCTTAATAAGTAGTAGTTTAGTTTTTTATTTTGTTTTGTTTTGTTTTGCACCCTTGAATTTGGCAAAGGAAAATTGGTGCATTCTAGGAAATTTGCCTAAAGTCCTTAAACTTTAAAATACAACACGCTCTTTCTCACAAAATCTTCCAGTGTCTGTGTATCCCAGACCAACAGTCTTTCCCTATGCCCTCCTCTGATAAGATGCGGGGAAGGGGCAATCAAAGGGGACCTTATTGATAACAATTTAGCATCCCCATTTGGCATTCAGACGTGTCAACCTTTTAGCACAGAAGTTGTGGTCAGTCACACAGCTGGGAATTTATACCAAGTATATATCCTGTTTCTCACAACTCAGAACTTGGGGCTGAGTTGGACTCTACATCTCCCACAATCAGCGTAGCATATGAATAAATCAAGCATTGTATTCACCCCAAGTTGGAAGGCTACAAAACATTTTCTCTTGCCTATACTTGGACTTTGGAGACAAGAGCAGTACCAGGGAACCATTAAGGGGAACAGCAGGCACAATCACAGAATGCACCAACAAACCCAGATCCAACAGCAGAGATGGCCCAGCTTGGAGCTGGCAACTGAGAAATGGAAGCCCGATGTCAGAGGGTTAAGGAGAAGACCTTGAAGAGTATGCATAGACCACTCCTTGAAGAAGTTTGGAAGTGAAAAGACAGAGATGCAGGCAATTATGTCAATGCCATCATCAACTTCAACCCAAGCTCAGACCAATTATTAATACTTTAACTAAGTCCTGTTTGATGAGTTGGTTTCTCAAGCAAGCATTCTGTCTCAGCTGTTTCCCAGGGCCTGGCCCTCTTATGTACCATAAACAGAGAGGATCGCATTCCCTGCTGAGATGTCAGTGGGGCAGACTCCACTCTCTAGCATGCCCTGCCTGCAGATAATGATCTGGACTAGAAGATTACAAGGCAGTTAAGAGCAGTCAAGGCGCCAGGTCATATTGTTCTTATTCTAGCTGGGGAAAGATCACTCTTTCTATGCCTTCGTTTAGGCAAATAAAGCGATCACTAGAAGTCTCATTCTCTGCAGGAACAACAGGTATAATATCAGGTCCCACTCTGGAATGCACACAGGGCAGTATATAGGTTAGTCTGAATAGATTTGGACTTCCTAGGTCATTGACAGTCTATAGATTAATAGTAGGGTCAGATAATTTTCTTCAAAGAGGGACTTGTCAGTGACAAGGGGTGACGGCTGTGGTTTGGCTCAAAAATCTTAAGACCCCTACCCCATCCCAAATCTGTTCTAGAGCACCTTCTACTGTGCCCCAGTTGGTTCTGACTCTGACCCAACCTACACAAACTCCTCTGACCCTCATGAAATGAGGAAGAGTGAATCTTCCATTTCTGCCCCCTCACTTCCAACTCCTGCTTCTGTTTGCTGAAGCAGCTCTACCAGCTGGTGTCCACATGGCTTGACTTACTGCAAGGCCTTCCTTGGGCCTGCTCTGTGTACATGTGTGCCAGCCAGGGAGGTGAGGGGGATTGCCAGAATGTTCATCCCAGTGGTCAGAAAGCATGATGACCAAATGTGTATGGTGAGGGCCTGCTGAGGGATTTTTTAAATCCCCTAAAGCTTGGGATCCAAATTTAAGTTACCCTTCATGTTAGACTCATGGTCATACAAAGAAATTTCAAGGGGAGCCCTTGCTAGAGCTGCCTCCTGAGTACACTGGCACCCAGTGTAGGTCACCTGTTGGCCTGAGACAAGTGAGCCTCTCCAAGTGATAAGATGGGATATTTCCACAGATTTCCATTATTGAATTTAAATTTAAATAACATGTTCTGACATTAGGTTCACTGGATGGGGTAGATAGGAATAAATCAGAGCATTCCATTTTGATTTTTGTTTATTCTTTCATTCAGCATATATTTGTTGAGCACCTACCTTACCCTGGACAATGTGCTAAGTGCTCCAAGTGTAGTATGAGCAAAACCAGTCAGGTTCCTGCCCTCACTCATGGAGCTGGAAGAAGTTAGTCATAAAATCTTACAAGTAAATAGAAAAGCATAAGCACTATAAGAGAAAGCTATGGGGTGCTAAGAGAATGTATTATAAAGAAGTTGGTGGTGAAAATGGTGGAATTAAGGAAGGAATATCTTAAAGTTTAGTTGCCAAGAACACAGAGGACATTAACAACCCCTCTATTTGGTAGCCTTGGGAAAGCCTTAGCTATGGTGAACCTCCTCGGTTCTTACCAAGTTGTTACATGTTTCCCTCTGGATGGAAAGGGAAGAGTAGAAAGTATCCATATAGGTTTAGAGGGTAGGGTTTTAGAGGGATAAAGAAGTAATCCAATAAGGGAGCATGATTTCCTAATTTAAGGCCAACTATGCTAATTGCTGCTTCCTAAATGAAAAGCTATCAAGTAGAACCATTAGAAATGTATCATATTCAACTTTTTGACTCATAAAAAAGCAGCAGTTTCATCTGGTTCAGGCTAACTGGATAGACTTCTGATAAAGGACTTTAAAGTGCTGATACTGAAGAACAAGACTGACCTTAAACCATGGAACAGAAACCATGCCCAGACAGGTTTTTATTTTTTGTTTGCAATACAAGGGCCAGTAAAACTCTGTGGAAGCCAATAGGTATAGCAGAAAGACCACTAGACTAGGTGTCAGGAGACTCTGACTGTAACCCCAGCAAGGCCACTAACATTTTCTCTATGACTTTGCATAAGCTGCTTTCTTTCTGTCTCTAAGACACAAGTTTCTCATCTGTGACATTATCGAGCTTGTCCTATGATATTTAAGACTCCATCTCTTCGAGACTCTTTTCTTGCTCCTTACTACTGGAAGGCAGCAAGACTTAGAATAACACATTTCTACAATCCCTAGCTCAGAATACAACTGTTTCTCATTTCCAATCCCTCACTGTATGGACAGGTGCAGCCAAATGGCAACATAGCCCTTATCTGTCAATCACACGTGCTAGTCTCCATGTGGACCAACATAGAAATAGGATTTACCTTTCTTGATCAGACGATTTGTGACTTAAGGGCTCAGATTTGGATTTGACCTACCATTAACTACTTACTACCTGCATTACTTAGGTAACATTACAACTCTCTGAGACTCTATTTGCCCATCTGTAAAAGGAAGATGACAAACATCACCTCTTTGCACTGTCACATGTCTGGCATAAAATAGATGGAGGCAGAATGACTTCATGGTTATGTGCCAACACCAGTGCTAGAGTCCTGGGTTGGAATCCCACAACCACCACTTATCAGCCTAGAGCCCTTGGTCAGGTTACTTAACTTCTCCTGCATTGTACTTTCCAATCTGTAAAATGGACATGAAAATTTGAGTGTTGTGCATCAAATGCAATAATACATGAAAGCACATAGAACAGTACATGAATCTTAGTTAGCACTCAATAAATGTAAGCTATTATCAACAAATTGTAGCTAGTACTTTATATAGAGTATATATTACATATCAAAAATGAAAACATTCAGTAGGAAACCATTTTCAAAGATATTACCCAAAGCATCAGAAAAATAATTGATCTAACTACCCTCTAAAGCAAACACAAATTAGTTACTAAACATTTTGGTTTTTACCCTTCTTTTTTTTTTGAGACAGGGTCTTGGTCTGTCACCCAGGCTAGAGCACAGTGGTGTCATCATAGCTCACTGCAACCTTGAACTTCTGGGCTTAAGCAATCCTCCTGCCTTGGCCTCCCAAGTAGCTGGGACTACAGGTGCATGCCACCATGCCCAGCTGATTTTTCCATTTTTTTGTAGAGACAGAGTATCACTCTTGTTCAGGCTGTTGGTTTTTACCCTTCTTGAAAATAGAGATAGGATTGCTCAGCACTTAGAAGCTGAATCCAAAGAATTGGAAAGGGAATGCACAGATCCTCCCCATTCTGCTGACCGGCATGACCATGTGCCAGCAGCCAAAACTTTGTGTTTCTCAGCCAAAGGGCACGTAGTAACGCCAGGGATTTTAAGCCTGCGAAGAGTGATTACCTGGAAGTGAGGTCATGATGCAGGGGTTTGACTGTCAAACAGTGCTGACAAAGACACACTGTTTTCCCTGACAGTACAGAATCATATTACTGCACACGCAAGTGTCTCACACCTGGGAAAGATGAAATTACACTGAGCTTAATCCTCCGAAACCAGCTCAACAAGAAGTCGCTTAAACATTTCAGATAGGAGTTGTCTCCTGGCAAAAAAACATTGCAAGGCAACTGGGCAGTTTTCACTAGTTAGAAGGGCCTGGACTTGTCAGTTGAAATCATTTTTGATCCTTGATTCTCTTTATTAATTACCCCTTGAGAGGTCCAAATGGTCTCTTTTAAGTGGGCACTCTGGTCTCCTGCACTTCAGCCTCACTGACTGAGGAAATCAGTCCTTCCACGAGGTTACATAAGCATATGAAACCAAAGCAGACTGATACCAAATACTTCGCTAAAAATAGATATCTAAATTCATCCCTTTCAGTAAAACCGAGCTTTGTTCTAAATTAGGGTCAGTGAAGATTACTTACACGCCTGAATGTGTCAGTGAATGCATACCCAGGGTTGTAACCCAAACCGAGGCCAGACAGGAGTTTCACAACCTTTATCTCTGGGTTTGATTAACCAGCAAGCCAGTCTTTGCAAAGGTGTGTAAACACAGTCTTCCAAGGAGCTCCGCTGCACACCTTTCCCTAGATCCATGTTTTCTCCCACCTGCCTGTCCTGCAGGGAGGCCAGTGCCTTGACTCCACACCAGCAAGTGGGGAGAAGGACCAACCTCCTCGGGCCACCTTCAACCCGTGGCTCCAGCATATTGTGGCCAAGATCTTCACTCTTCTCCCTCCCCCAGGAAGCTAACTTAGTGTGGAGTTTTATAGAAGGTAACATATATCAATTAACCTTCCTACTAAATGCAGAACAATGCAAGTGGAGTGGGTCAACCAACATTTTAAAACTTAGTAATTAAAAACTAGATAATACATGCCCCCCCAAAAAAAATCAATATAGGTAACACATGGCAAAAATTCCAAAGACCCCAAAATTATATACCAAGAAGTAGATGTTCACCATCCCTCTTGTCTCAACCACAAAGTGTCCTTCCCTAGAGGCAACCAGTGTTATCAATTTCCTATGATTCTTCCAGAAGTGTTTAATGTATACTCAAGCCTGTATGTATGTATTTTCTTAAACACATTCACATATAAATGGTAACAAACCTAACCCACTGTTCTTTACTGTGCTTTTTTCATTGTATGTTAGAGATATTGCCACATTTACACATGTAAGACAGACTTTCTCTTTTTATTTTTATTTTTCTTCACCTGAGCAAGTTTTTATTATAAAACAAAACAGGTCTGTCTCTGCAAGTGGAGAGAGACAGACTGACTCACTGACTTACTAACTGACTGGTATGGTCAAGGAAAACCTCACTGATAAGGAACCATTTGAGCCAAGGCCTCAAGAGACACATGTGAACTAGCATGCAAAAACAAAATAGTAATCATCACAGAAGATGCTATGCTGTTTGCTGTCCATCCAACATCCATTTATTCCTTTCTTCTCTCTAACAAAGAGCCCTTCTTCCCTTGCCATAATGCAGCCATGTGATCAGGAAAAAGCTGGAACCCATCTCTAACCGTAGGGGTGAATCCCAATTAGTCTAAGCCAATAGTGGCCACCCAACCTCACCAGTGACCAGTTCAGGAAGCCAGGTTTAAGCAAATCAACACAAGGAATTGCCCTGGTCACTGTCATTGGTCCAGGAGTAGGCACATAAGCTAAGCTGGCCTAAGCAGATTTATATTTCTGTTTGGGGGAGGAGGTTTTTTCCTTTGTCCATGATGGATGTGAAAAAGGAAGAATGTTGTCACAATTGCACAGGACTCGGTGACACAGCCACCTTTGGACAATGAGGGAAGCCTAGAGACAGAGCCAATACAAAGAAGAGGGCAGAGCTGGGAGCACTGCAGAGAAAAGGAGTCAGAGCCCTGGTTATTCCATGCCTGGAGCCTGCTGCACTTTGAGACTCCCCATTATGTGCAATGAAGAATCTCCTTACTGTTTATGCCAGTTCGAGTTTGGCTTTTTATTCCTTAGTGTTTAAAGCTTCTTGATTATGACAATAAAAATAATAGCAGCCAACATTTCTTGAGAATTACCTTGCGCCAGGCACATTCTTTCTATTTGTAATTTTGTTTAATGTTCTTGACAATCTTATAAGGCAAATACACTATTGTCCTTATTTGTGAAATGTAAGTGATTTTGTTCAAGGTCGTGTGTGTAGTGAGTGGCAGAACCAAATCTTTTTGTTTGTTTGAGACAAAGTTTCGCTCTGTTGCCCAGGCTAGAATGCAGTGGCATCATCACAGCTCACTGCATCCTCCAACTCCCGGGCTCAAGTGATTCTCCTGCCTCAGCCTCCCGAGTAGCTGGGACGACAGGCATGCACCACCATGCCTGGCTAAGTTTTCTATTTTTGTAGAGATGGGGGTCTCACCATGTTGTTCAAGCTGGTCTTAAACTCCTGGGCTCAAGTGATCCTCCCACCTTAGCCTCCCGAGTCACTGGGATTATAAGCATGAGGCGCCCCATCTGGCACAACCAAAATCTTTCAGAGCTCAGAGCCTGTGCTCTTAACCATTATGATGGTTCCACTGATAGATGAGGCAGAGGAAAAGAAAGAGGAAGGAGCTTGTGAAGAGGCCACAGGAAGAACAGGAGTTGGTGATATTATTAATTTTATAATTATTAATATATAATCGTGTGTTCATTTTCAGACCTTCTCATACTCAATTCAGAACTCCTTGAGAGCAAGGACTATGTCTAATTATTCCTTGTGGTTCCAGTGTTTAACTCAGTCATTGTAGGTTCTCAGGGAAAGTGAGATTGAATGATTCAATCATCACACCTCGAGGACCCTCTGTCTTACCAGGTACCATGCTAAGAGATGTAAAGTTAAATGTTATCCTCCAGATTAGGTCTCTTTCTGTAACCTGATCTTGAGTGGCTTCATCCTCAGGAATTTTTTTTTCCATGTGAAAGCCCCTCACAGCTCCATGTTTACATCCAATTGTAGCAAAAATAGAGGTTTTTATGCAAATGGTCCTAGCAAAAGTCCTAGGAGTAATTCTCAATGCTTTTAATTGAGTCACCTGCCCTTCACTGAAGCCCTTATAGTAACTTTGAATAGGACTACATCACATGCCTACCTCTGGATTTGGAAGTGGGTTTGACCCCATCCACATGATATGGATTAAAAGTGAGGGAAGGTTGCTCACCAGAGGAAAATCAAGTTGGTGTTACTAAAGGGGGGAGAAGATATTAGGCAAGCAAAAACCAACACATGTCCTCCATAGAGGAGATGTCCCATACATCAGTAATTATATGGTAAGGCGAGGAGTGATGCCTGTCTTAACTGCTTACAGCCAAAGATTAGGTAGGAGAAAAGGATCACTGCAAGGACAGCTGTCCACAAACACCTTCTGTGAGGAAGCCTATAAAGCAGGCCCTTTTGATAGGTAAGATTACGGTAGATGAAGATGAGGAGGCCTTTCAGATACATGCAAAGGCATGAACAAAGGCAAGGAGGTAAGGATCCTTCAGAGGTTTTCCAAGTTTGCTGGGAATTTTTGGGAATTAAATCTGGAACTTTGGCGGTGGGCTACATCTATACGTAGTCTAATAAGTGCAAATCCTTTATGTAAATTTCTTCCATATATGATCTCAAAAAAGAGTAATTTTGAGAGGCACCAGGAGTAGGATTATTCTTCCCATGTTACCAATGGGGCAGGTGAGGCCTAGTGTAAGAGATGCCTGCTGAGAGTTCACCCTCTTGTGTCCAGAGACAGAACAGCACAAGAAGCCCAATTTCTGCCCTCCAGCCCAGAACTGTGCCCCTTCCCCCATCCACAGTAAAAATAAAATCTGGGGGTGGAAATCACCAGGACAGCAGCTGAGGGCCAGCCTGAGGACACCTTTGGAGGAAGCTGTGGGAACAACCATATAGGCATCTGACTTGCATGATGGCTAAAAGCAGAGACTCTGAAGTCAGGCCTGGTTTTGATTCTCACTTTCATGAATTAAGGTGTTACCTTGGGCAGATTATATAACTTCTCTAAGCCTTAGTTTCCTCATCAGCAAACAAGGTAAAAAACAATACCTATCTTATAGGATGGTTCATGAGGTCTGAATGAGGTATTGCATATTAAGAATTTGCACACTCTTCCTCATCCAGTCTGGTCTCCTCTTCCTCTTCTGGTCTTCTCTTCCTCATCTTGTCTGGTTTGGTCTCGTCTCCTCTTCCTCGTCTGGCCTGGTCTTCTCTTCCTATTCTGGTCTGGTCTTCCGGTCTGGTTTCCTCTTCCATGTCCAGTCCCATCTCCTTTTCTGGTCTGGACTTTCTCTTTTTAAAGATAGCCTAAAATACCATGGTATGGATGCAGTGTAATAGATTTAACCAGTTCCTTAATGAAGGACATAGTTTTCCCCCCAATGTTTTCCCATTACGAACAATATCGTAATATACATATCCCTATAAGTATATCATATCCATCTGTGAATATACCTGCAGAATAAACTCCTAGGAGAAGAACTGCCAGGTTAAAAAATATACATATGTATAATATTGAAAGATATTACCCAATTGCCCTCATAGAGGTTGTGCCAGTTCACCCTCCTACCAGCAATACAAGTGGCTTTTTTTCTAGTCTTTGCCAAACCAACACTGACAATGATATCTTATTCTTGTTTTCATTTGCATTTCTCTTATTATAAGTAGGCAGAGCACAGTTACAAATGTTTAAATTCCTTTTATTTACACTGTCTTTGTCTCTTGATTTGCTGGGTCTTTTTTCCCCCTTATTGATTTGTACTCATAGTACATTAAGAAAAATTGACTGTGGTGTACAGTACAAATATTTTATCTTAGTTTCTTGTTTGACTTTTGACTTTGTGGCATTTTCTTCCATGTATATTAAGGGGTTTTTTGCATAGCTGAACTTATCAAGATTTTCTTTCATGGTTTTGAAGGGGTAGAAGTCGGGGGCGGGGGGGGGGGGGGGGGGGGGGAGGCAATCAACATTTAACAGACCAAAGTCAGAATTGACCAAAAGCCAAACTCCTCACAATGATCAACAAGATTGTATTTTTCTTGGTTCCCTTTCAAGCCTCATCTCCATAAATCCTCTCTAAACAACTTAAGTTCCAGTCATATAAACTATTTGCATTTCTCAGAACAAATTATGGTATCTGTTTGCTTTATCCATATAGATTATGGCACAGACTATGCTTTCTACTTGGAATGCCATTCTCAGTCCTGTATTCCAAATGTATCTGTTGGGCAAATTCCTGTTCATATGAAGCATTTAAATATCACTTCCTTTGTGAAGACTTCCCTGCCTATTTCATCTTACCTGTCCTTAATTAGTTATGTAGCATTTTCTAAGAGCTCCCTGGTACTGATCACATGATTCAGTTCATACCCTAGAAGCCAGCAGCATGGGCTCTGAAGTTAGGTTGTCTGGGTTCAAATCCTACCTCTGCTACTTATTTGCTGTGTGACTAATTGTGAGCAAATTACTTCTCTGTGCTTCAAAGTCCTCATCTATAAAATGGGGAGAATAGTAAAGCCTCATAGGAATGCTTTGACAATTAAATGGGTTAATGCCGTCAAGTGTTGAACAGCACCTGTGTTGTGAATAGTGCCTGACACACAGAAAACGCTTACTAAATAAATGAAAACATGTTGAGCCTAGTGCCAGGCTAAGCAACAGATAGTAAACTTCCAGGAGAAGCTGTGCTTTCTTTCTTAATCTTCTTTCCTAGACTGCGAATGTCTTGAAAGAAAGGGCCAAATACTGTGCTTTACTCAACATTGTATCCCAAGCACTCAACAGATGGGGAGGTTTGTTGAATGAATAAATACTTTCTCATCCAAGGCTCTCACTTTAATGAAAATATAATATAAATACATAATGTAGATTTAAGATCTCAGAATAAAAATATAGGATGGTTGTCAGAAACACAAACAAATATAGTCTTTCCATGTTTGATTGCTAAAGAAATAGCCAAGCAGCCCAGTGGGTTAGCACAAAGAAAAGTTCTTGAGGGAGTTTTCTTTAAAGGTTTTTTCTTTTTCCTTCTGTGGCACAACTCACATTTATTCGTGACACAAAGTGAACGTTACTTACACAAGTGTGCAGGATGCTCCACGCTCCCATCTAGCGCCGCTCGCTGAGATCCACGGCAGACTGACGCCCACCGCGGGTGCACGCCACGCCGGGCTGGCTGGGACGGCCACGAGCAGGTGGGGAGCTCTCTAAGCTTTACTTCTTTTATCCGTGCTCCTGATTTTGTAAACAAAAGTTCATCAAGCCCATTCCGATCCAGATCTCCTGGTAAACTTGGGTAGAGTAGGGTCTCACGGGAACCCACACATTTTTAATAATGTTTTAAAGCATCTCAGCGTCAAACCAACTGCTCGGGCCGCAGCACAGACCCACGGCCAACGCCTCCCAAAGGTCACAGTGTGCGCAGGCGCCGCGCGGGGGCTGCCGGGAAGGCAGAAGGAACAGCTCTTTAAAGGTTTCAACCAGAGAAAGAATGTGGGTTGTGGAGATAATTAAAGAGAATATTTCAGGGAGGGCAAATGGCCCCCACATGGAACAATTTGGGAATCCCTAAGTGCTAGGCAGCTCCACTCATATCTTTCTATCAGATGTATCCAATGTACTCACACCCAACATAATTTGGGGCAAATAAAATATTTTTAAGGAATTTTCTAATTTGGCTTTTGAAATTATTTTTGTATTAGTAACTCCTTTGATTCACGATTGGTTATGATTTTTCAGCAGCTGTTGGGTACCCATGAGAAATTTTAAGTGAGAAAATCCAATCCACAAATTGTTTTTAACTGTAATGAGATATTTAGGAAATATTGAGTTTAATAATTGATGAAGTTGGCATATGTTATAATTTACAGCCATGTCATGACACATTTAAAAATTCTGATATAGCAATGTTCAATGGAACCAAAACATTTCTTTCTTTTTTCCCCCCAGGCTTCAAGTATTTTAATCGGCTCTTGAAATGTTCTTGGGCCCTAGCCTAGGCACCAGGCCTGTAGTCCTAATGGGTAAAACAACTGTGCTTGTTTAAAGGCCTTGAGGCAAGTGCAATCAAGTTTAATGCTGAATATGGCAAACTTATTTTCTCTGTTGAAGCCAAGTATCTGTGTGGAGGATTAGTTGGATGTATACTTCCTCAGAGAACCAGCTGTTTTTGTAAGTAAAGTCCTGTTGCAAGAAGAACAAACCTATTTACGTTGGGGAGTAGGGAAACAAATTGCCTTTTCTTATCACCTGCCAGGACCACCAGGCCCTCATTTCCTCTCAACACAAGACAGAAGATCTGGGATCTAGGATATTATTTTCCATCACAAAGCCAGTTCTCACACCATTTTCAGACCAAATGTCTTTGCCTCTTTGGAGCAGCTTAGAAATCTTTCTTTCTTTCACCCGCTAATCTTTGTTGTAACCGATGTTGTATATAATAACACTTGGTACCAGATGAAAGATCCCAGTGTGAATGAAGAATAGGAAAAATTAAAAACAGAGTGAAGCTAAAAAGATCATTTAGCCTGAACCAAATGGTGGGAAAAGAACACTAGAATGGAATATCCAACTGGACATGGACATTGTTTTTGGCAGACAGTTATATGAATGGCCCCATTATAAAGGAATCAGGGTCAGTGTTTGCCTCCAACTGTAGGAGGCAACATTCAATTGTATTCTATGGTCATAGTGCTCCCTGGAGATCTGCGAACTTGTGAGCCTGAAGACAATGGTTACATGCCTCTCATTTCCAGGGAAATGAAGAACAAAATGGCCCAGGAGAAGGGAAAGCACATTCTACCAAGCTGCATGCAAGCTACGAACAGTCCAAAATTGCAGTTGATTTCATGCCCAACTCTTGCTACATCTAAGATTTGCATAATCCAGTACTGGGGAGGTTTGGGGGGAAAACCAGAATTCCACCCCTGAAGCCAAGCCAAACCTTCAGTGACTGAAGACTGGGAAAGCTGCCTTTTTCAAATTCGATCTAGTTTCTCTTTCTCAATAGCATTTAAAGGACAAACGTGTTCTGTTCTGCAGCCCTGGAACTCACTATTCATGGTTAAGTCATTACCTGTAAGGACTTTATAAGGGTTATTGGGAGTTTAGCTTTACAGTAAATGTAGTATAACTTACACAATAAAATGCAGTCCCTTGCTTAATTACTTACCTCACCTGTTGGGAGTTTTTCTCATCTCTTGGGTCAAAGTTTTTACTTCTAGCCATAACTATGGGGATGAAACACTTTTGAACCCCTCAGAATGAAGACTTCTGGACTACACCTAAAGAGAAACTCGCCAAAAACAATGAATGGTGTTTCACAACCTGAGTGGGTGTACTTCATCTAACTAATATGTAAATAAAGGAGTGGTGAGTTAATAGCTCAATAGCGGAGGAGCCTCTCCAGAAAACTCAGCTACCAGAAATGAAGGGCAACTTCACTCAAATCCTGTGACACTTTGGAATTTAGGTACAGCAAGGTGCTTGGGCCTGGACCGAAGGAAGGACAAAAGGCCCCTTTCTTTCTTGGGAGTTCACCCATGTCCAAAGAGATGGAACACCAGGAAGTGGCATTTTAGAGCTATTCTGAATATTCTCATGTAGTTGTTATTCCAGCTTTTTTTTTTTTTTTTTTTTTTTGGCTGTTTAAAACCACCAGAGAATTATAGATAGTCCCAAAGAAGGAAAGATCAATGCTGCACTTTGGTCTTGCCTTCTGGCTCATGCATGGAGAGAAGCCCAGGAGGCCAGCATACCCTGAGAGAGGAGAACCACCCAGACCCAACCAGATGAAAGAAAACAGGGACCTTGAAAGAGGAAAAATAATATTTGTAGATGCTAATGAATCGCTATAACAATAATAAATCTAATGTCTAGTACTTGCCCACACTTACTTAAACATGGGAACTCAGACCCTGGTAAATTCTGCCCACCTTGCAAGGCTTTCTGGGAGTCCCTAGGTGGTGTTTTATAGGCATTTGCATACAGCCCCATTACTTTCTATTCCAGCCTCTGTGTGGATGTCTGATGCCTGAGATTCCCTCTGTGTCCTCCATAACAATTCTGGTATCTGGGCCAGTGCTGTGTCTCTTGGTGCTGCCAGAACTGCTGACCCAAAAGGAGCCTAATGGCTATTGTCTTCCTACCCAGGCATCAAAGCATCCCAGGTCTCGTGGATCTTGTTGTGAAAACAGCTTCTTTGCCTCTGCTGCATCCCTTTCACCCTGGGAGGGTTCAGACAGGAGTTCCAGGGAGCCAGGCTGATCCATTTGGGAATTGATAGCTGAGACAGATATGGTTCTTTTCTCTGCACCTCATCCCTTTCCCTACCCCCTACTCTCCCCCAACCCTCCCTCCACCCACTCTGTTTCCATATGTCAGTAAACCCCACTAATCTACACCTTAATGAACCTCCAGGGGGGCCAGATGCCACCTTCTGAGAAGCAACGTTCATTAAAAGGCCATACGTGGCTACGTGGCTGAAGCTGTGAAGTCAGACTTCGATCTGAATGCAGGCGCTACCGCTTCTAACTATGTCCTTGAACAAGTGACTTAACCTCTTGTGGCCTGGTCTCCTCAATTACCAAATGAGGATAATAATAGGAGTCATTCATCAACGTCTTCCTTGTATAAATACTTAATTGAGGACCTGGAATGTTCTAAGCACTGTTCTAGATATTAGGATATAGCGTAGAATAAAACGTACGAATCCTCTATCCTCATGGAGCTTAAATTCTAGTTGGGGAGACAGAAAATAAGCAGGAAAATAATAGAACATAATTCTGGGCAGTGATAAATTCTATAAAGCATAAAGCCTGATGAGGGAATGGGGAGTGATGAGGGGTTATTTGAGATAGGATAGTTAGGAAAGGCATCTTTGAGGAGGTGGCATGTGAGCAAAGATCCGAATGGAAAACACTGGGTATAGTTCAGGCATAGAATGTTTAATAAACGGGACCACTAATATTACTTTCCAGGTTCTCAAATTCAAAATGTTCACAAACTATGTACCTGAAAATGTGGTAGGTGGTTTGTTTTATTTTTAAAAATGCATTTTATTTATTTATTTTTTTTGGAGACAGAGTCTCACTTTGCTGCCTGGGCTAGAGTGCCATGGTGTTAGCCTAGCTCACAGCAACCTCAAACTCCTGGGCTTAAGCGATCCTACTGCCTCAGCCTCCCAAGTAGCTGGGTCTACAGGCAGGCGTCACCATGCCCGGCTAATTTTTTTCTATATATTTTTAGTTGTCCAGCTAATTTCTTTCTATTTCTTTTAGTAGAGATGAGGTCTCGCTCTTGCTCAGGCTGGTCTTGAACTCCTGACCTCGAGCGATCCTCCCACCTCGGCCTCCCAGAGTGCTAGGATTACAGGCGTGAGCCACCACACCCAGCCTAAAAATGCATTTTAAGAACATCATTTCATGTCACAAACACAACTACTCTTATTTTAATTATTGTATCTCATTAATATAATTCTTAGTCTCCAGCCCCTGGTCACCTTACTACTTAGTGCCAGAGCAAGGTCCAGAACTGGGAATTTTGACCTCTGGTCCATTTTGCCATGAAAGGCTATCAGTACCTGAAAAGGGTAGCAATACACCTTCCAGAGTGGAGCCACTGTTTGTTTGCTTTTGTGGAATCTGGACTACATATAGGTGGTGGAGGAAGTAATGGGAGAGGGAGTGAGGCATAATTAGTAGACAACACTGTATTTCACTCGGAGCATAATTCTCTTAGAGGTGGGCTGGCCAGTATGGATGGTATCACTGCAGAATTATCTCAAACTAGGCAGGAATCCTTGAAACCTATTATTGTTCTAAGGCCAATTTTTCTAAAGTGTGTTCCTGAAAATATTTTTTATGGGGTTCCATGTTCAAAATCTTGGGGAAGCATTGCAGGCTAAATTTCTTTCTTCGCGATTCACAAGGCATTGTAACAGATTAGAGAAGGACTTAAGTTCTGCAGAGAAGAAATCTGATTAATCTGAATTGATCCAAACTTATTTGACTATAGAACCCTTTTCTCTTTTGACACTTATTAATTTGAACTTTTTGAAATGCCACTATAAAGACACTAAATTTTAATTCAACTCACCACATTTTAGAATTCCAGCATATTAGCAATAACACAAAAGTAGACAATCAGTAAATATGAGGAAATGACTGAATGAAGTGCCTATCAGATACAAATTCAGCTTATACGCAAACATATATACAAAGGAGTGCTCTTGCTTCAAGTATTACAGGGGCACTGACGTTATATAAAGACTTCAGAACTTTTGGGGACTGGTTTTTAGAATCTCAAACTTTGGAGGCAGCAAGTAATCTTAAAGAGCGTTTTTAACCGTTGGTTCTGAATCATGTTATCGAGACACACCCATTATGAGATTCGTTAAAAGTAATTTTTAAAAAGACATTAAAGTACGATAGATTGTGAATGATGTTTTAAAAAACAGATAAGTAGAGTCAAGGTTATATCTACCATATTATCCTGATTTTACCACTTTGCATCCCAATCTCCTTTCTTGAATGGGAAGGACGGGTGGAGTTGCAGCCAGCCTGCTGGGAACTGCACCTAAACTGCAACCTGTCTTAGGGTGCTGGGGGCACACCCTTGGGAGTGTGTCATGTGTGTAAATCTCATCTGTCGTGTCTGTTATCTGATGGGAGAAAGTTAGGAAATGCTGAGCCAGCACAAACCCCTCATTTCATAGGTAAAAACATGGAGGGCTAGAGAACAAAATAACATGACTGGTCATTCGGCCAGAAGAAAACTCAACAGAACTAACACCCGGGTGTTCTGTCTCCTGGCTCTAACCAACCTGGTCTCTTCGGAAGCAGAACCTGAGATGGCAATCTAGGATGATTCTGTGTCAACTCCTAAAAGGATCAGTATTCTAGCATGGAATATGCTACTTCCGAAAGACACCTGTCAAGCATTGTACTTCCTTCTTTGTTATAAAAGGTACAAATAAAAGCTTTTTATTAGTAGAGAGGATAACCCAGCATGCTGCAAATCACTGGACCCCTAAAACTTCAGCAATGTGGAAAGCCCCTAAATCTTTGTAGAGTTTATCCCTACAAATGCCATCCCTTGAAGCATATGTATCTTACCAAGGCATCCAGAGAATTTGCCGCTTCTCATCTGTTTTAATTAACATGATGTCATCAATGTAGTGGACCAGTGTAATGTTCTGTATAATCGTCAGATGGTTTAGGTCTCTTTGGACTATATTGTGACAGAGAAGGGGGAAAACAAACACAGCCTTGAGGCAAAACTGTGAATGTATAATATATTGCTGTTCATTGCATATGCGTGTCAACTGCTTCTGATCCTTCTTTCTGATGGGCATTTAAAATATTTGGCAGATACTAGCTAAATACCATATACATAAGAATGTATTTATCTGCTCTAGTGAAAAATAGCTACAGTTGGGGGAATTACTTGGTTAGGTTTGTAGCAGTACATTGTCTTCCTGCATGATCCAGTTTTTTAGGGGCCAGACTGATAAATTAAATGAAGATATTATGGGAAGCACCACCCCTACCTACATCCTTTATGTCTTCAAGGGTGGCACCAATCTGCCATTTCTCTAGGATTCCAAGCACTTTCACATACTATCTTGACCAAAGGGGGCAGTTTTGGGGATTTCCACATGGCCTTTCCTATAATTGTTTTTACCCTATAGGTCAAAGAACCGATGTAATAGTTCTGTCAACTGCTAAGAATGTCCATTCCGTTTATATTTAGGGGAGCTGGGGAGATGACCACTGGGTGGGTCCCTGGCCTCAGGTAACCAACTGTGAGACAGACCTGGGTCAGGACTTCATTTATTACTTGCTTTGCATCTGCCCCTACTCTAAAAGGGGTCAGGAGGACGTGTTGGGTTCTCACGTATCAGGATTATCTCTTAACTTGTATCTAGTAGCACCTGAAAGAACTGCATATTCCCCTTCCCCAGTGTATAGTTACCTATGTGAATAGCCGTAGGTCCCTTTGGGACGGACTGGGTGAGTCACTACAGTATATACTTGTTATGCTGCTGCAGTGTCTTCTCACATGGGGACCCAACCCCTTTTACAATCAATGGGTTCTGGATCTGAGAATTGATCCAGGTCTAGAAACTGAGCAAGAGATCTTATTTTCTATTGGGATGGCTGACCTCGGCCTTCTGTTCATCTATTCTTTTCTTCTATTTTTTTAATAATTGAATATAGCTGAATATGTTCATCTATTCTTGATCTCATTTAATTTCACATGCTAAGCAAATATTACTGGCTACAATCTATCTTGCCTTTATGAACAATAGGAGCTATTAATCACTTTCATAGATACTTGTGGGTCAGACCTCCTTGGGTACCATTCCAATGTTACAGTAACTGTGTTCACCTTGCTTCTGAAAGTTGAGTTACCAGCTGGCCTCTGCTATTCTGGGACCCAATAATTCTCATTGATTATAGGGAGTCTGGTTCTGGAATAGCATCTTCTATTGTCAGTCCTATCCTACAGAGAGCAGTCTCCACAGAGCTTCTCAGTAGTTCTGCTACCCATCCTCAGCCCTTCCCCGTGCATTCCTTCTCACCTTGGTAAATGGAGGGGCACAGCTGGTGGGTTTTCCAGTCTTACGTGTTTGACTCATTCTAGCATGCTCAGTTCTCTGAGTCTTTTAATCCCTTCTTTCACAGTATACCAGGCAATCTGGCATCTCTATCTCATTTAATGCAACTAATCACTTTTTCTAAGCTGCTAACAACTACCCCAGCAGTATATGAGACATGTCTCCTGAGGCCCTTAACCCTACCTTGACAAACATTCCCTTATTCTCCCACCTTTATCCAGCATCCTCCTGGTCCACTCCTGGCCACCCTTATCCACTTCCTACTGGTATATATTAACCAGATTCTGTACCTCCTTTGGCATATAATCCCTCTCTTCCCTTGGAAGCCCTGGTACTTTCCCAGTACCTAGTGAGATTTGACCCTAATTATAAGTCTGGGGGCCAGGAGGGAATGTGATGACTCATCCTAAGAGCAAGCATTATCAACTACCTGCCTCATTTGAGGTTTTAGTATTATATTATCTTTCAAGAAAAACAAGGGGAGTCTATCTTCCAATGAGGGGGACTGGCGCATTTATGCATACCAAGAGGGTTCAGGGAAATCTAAAAGCTGGGATTGCAAGGTTCTCAAGTGCATCTCCCCAGGTATCTGTATCGCAAGTCTTAGGGTCCCACTATTTTTCTATCAGGGTCCTCTTTTTGCCTTAGGATATTTGCTGAAGCTGAGAATTGAGCCTGTTTTAGAGTTCTGCTGTCCTTCCAATCAGGTTCCATTCTTGTTCTTCAGCTCTGTCCACTGTCTGGCTGCAGGAGATGAGTGCTTCCTCCAAGGCCACCAAAGAGGCTCTCTGCTATAAATAGCTGATTAATACATTTGAACTTGCAATTTCTCTCTTCAGTGAATCAATGGCACATAGCAGTCATCTCCCAATTCCACAGTTCTAGGTTTACTATTTGCTCCATACCTCTCAAATGCCAGAGACTTTGCACTAACTAGTGCATCCTCTTCCACCTGCATCTTGTCCCAGCTTACCAAAGGTAAAATACTTAGCCATTGTCCTGCCACAGCAGCCAGAGTGTATCGATACTCCACCTACTGCCAGGAGGGGTCCTCATTGTCATCCAGTGAGTGAGTGGCCAACTTCCAGGATCCTATCCTTGGAGTCCATTTCCTGTAACCACTATTGGTACCAACTGTCTTAAGTAGATTTCCCTAAAAGCAGAGCCTGAGACAGGGATTCTCATGAAAATAATTTATTGGAAAAGAGCTTCCAAGAGATGAGAAGTGAGGGAAGCAGAACAGAACAAAGCTAAGTCAGGATGTGGTCTCCGCTGAAGACCAGCATCAGCCTGGTCTCACAGAAAGCTCTGGAGCACAAATTGCACATCGTTGGCACCCCCCTTGAGGCAAGGATGTCAGTCTTTTGTATCCCTCTGTCAGTATTGGCTACTGGATGCCCTTGGGGGTGAGGGGTACCTAACCTGGGGTAGGGCACTCTTGTTCAGCAGAGAAGTCTGTGAAGAAGGGGAGCTGTAGGTCATTAGCAGTCTTTGCTCATGGCACCTGGGGGATGTGTGCACCAGCCAGGTGAAGGGGAAACTAGGCAGGTGCCCACAGTGTCCACTACAGATAACTTCTGTGATGACAACTCCTAGTCCCTTGAGAGTAGACTGGACACCTCTGACTGAAACCCGTGAGATGTAATTTTCTGAGTACAGGTCACAATGTGTGTGGGGATGGGAGAGGTAGGGAAGGGGGAGTATGGAGTAAGTTGAGAAAGGGAAACAGAGAGGTTGGGACCCACCATGGAGATGTGGAAAAGGCCTATGGCAATATGAAACTGTGGGAAGTGAGAACATCCCTCAGTTCTTACAGGTGTCCCGGCAACTGAAAGCTGGGAGCCAATGGGCTGAGCTGACAGCAGTGCTGCTTGGAAACCATGTTTGGGAACAGAAAGGGAAGCAGATGGGTTCAGTCTTCCTCAAGGTCAAAGTCTCCGAGAAGACCTCACTCACTCAAGACGGTGCTTTCATTTCCCCAAAATCTCAGCAGAACCCCAGACAGTACAACAGTCATTGGGCTTCCAATGAATGCAAGTGCAATGGAGTCTCAGGAGCCTGGCAAAAATGTCTGCTGATGAAAAAGAGAACATTCTCCATAAAGACCCTGAGCTCAGGGGGAGGAGGTGGAAGTGGGAGCCAGGCTGAGGCATGAGAAAAAGACAAGCAGAATGTGACTGACGAGTTGACCAAGTGGCCAGAAAGGTTTTTGCAGGCACTGTAGGAGAAGAACGCATTTATTAGGTAAAACATGTTTACTGAATGTGAGTTAGAATGCTGCAGTGGAGCCAGA
This sequence comes from Lemur catta, assembly GCF_020740605.2. Lineage (NCBI taxonomy): Eukaryota > Metazoa > Chordata > Mammalia > Primates > Lemuridae > Lemur > Lemur catta. Next base: position 84,708,265 of record NC_059134.1, on the reverse strand, counting down.
GGGGATGGCTGGGGTGTTATGTTGGCCCTACCTCCTTATCTTTGCACATGTTGTACCATGTGCTGGAATGCCTTTTATGCTCTTTACCTGTCTTCCTCAAACTTATCCTTTAAGACTTAGCCAAGAGATTGCCCCCTCCAGGAAGTCTTCTGTGATTTCTCCTGCCTGCTCCAAGTATGGACTATACTACTGAGTATTCATAATATCTTTGCCTTTAATATACCTGAAATAATCTATGATCATCTCCCTGGCTAAATTGACATTTCTCAAGGGGCTATATCTTATTCATCTTTGTATCCCTGATGGCTGGCACTTAGAAGCTCAGTAAATTGTTTATTGCATTCATTTTGTTGATTCTCCACACCCTCACTCCCCACACCACTGACTAATCATATGCACTTAATGGGAGGCAAGTATTTTTTTTTTTTTTTGAGACAGAGTCTTGCTCTGTTGCCCAGGCTAGGGTGCTGTGGCATCAGCCTAGCTCACAGCAACCTCAAACTCCTGGGCTCAAGTGATCCTCCTGCCTCAGCCTCCCAAGTGCTGGGACTACAGGTGCTCACCATCATCCGCAGCTAATTTTTTGTTTCTATTTTTAGTTGGTTGGCCAATTTTTTCTATTTTTAGTAGAGGCAGGCGTCTCACTCTTGCTCAGGCTGGTCTAGAACTCTTGCCCTCAAACAATCCTCCTTCCTGAGCCTCCCAGAGTGCTAGGATTCCAGGCATGAGCCACCACACCCGGCCAATGAGCGGTGACTTGTATAGGGTAAAGAACATAGTCTGGGCATCAGACCTGAGTTCTAGTCCTAGTGCCACCACTTTCTAGGTCTACAGCCTTGGGAAAGTTATTCCACCTCTCTGAGCTTTAATTTCCTCATTTGTAAAATGGAGCTGAAATCTCTCAACCTACAGGGATGTTGTAAGGATTTAATTGACCCACTTAAGTCTCTGACACAGTTCCTAGCATAGTTCCTAGCCCAGTAACAATTAGTTCCCTTTCCTTTTAGTAATAAATTATTGGAAAAGGTGATACAAGGGTTGGCAGGGCTTGAGAATTGTCTGGCCTTGATAATATAAAGTCTACTGCCCTCTGGGGGCTGCATGAGCAAGCTGGGTCTAGCTAGCATCATATGCTCAGCTCCCAGCAGGAGTCCTTCGTGGTCCATGAAGGGGACAGTGGGGAACCTGTCCTAGGACACAACTGAGAACCCACCTTCTGGGGCAGGCACACACCAAGGCAGGCTAATCAGAGGGGCTTTGGTAAAAATAACCTCAAAAATGGAGAAGACACTGAGATAGTCTTGGGTCACAGGAGTGGCTGTAAGAAGTGGCCCCTATGCCACGAACACATCTGACTGTCTCACGGAAGTCTGGTTGGGCTGGGGTTCAGGTTCGCCTCATCCCCTCCTCTCCCGACACACAGCCATCCTGAGCCCTCTCCATATGTAGCCAGGAAAAGTGACCACGACACTGAAGCCAGCCTAAAGGCCAAGGAAGGGAAAATGTTGGGTGGGAAGAGAAAGTAGAAGGACTTGGGGGGTTCTGGGGCCCACAAGGGCTGTGTGATTAGAGAGCCTTCCCTCCCCCTGAAGAAAGAGGTTCCCTGAGGGGCCAAGAGAGGAGAAGCTTTTCAACTGGTGGTTTAGCCAGAATCCAATCCAGGTTCCAAGCCAAAGGTGAGCTCCGAGGAATCACAGTGATCAGTTTTAGGCCAAAGGAAAGAACAGTTCTAGATGTCCTTCTGGATTCCATGTTATTATGGTTATCAGTGAAACATTGTTGGCAGTGCCCTATGCCTTCTGCCCTTCTGATGTTAACAGCAAAGTCAGGACATTTGGCAGAGACTGCTAATTGTTCTCTAGTATCCCCTCTGGTCTGTCCCTCCTCAGCAATGGATTCTCCTCCAGATTTTAGCTGAATACGTGGCTGCCCAGAACAAAGACTACATTTTCCAGCCTCTCCTACAGCTAAGTTTGGCCATAAGACTAAGGTTGTGGCCCATAACGTGGATGCAGAAGGAGGTGTGCAACTTTCAGGAGATGTTCTTAAAGGTAGATGGCACGTGCTCCTCCTTCCAGCTGGTTTGGAACCCAGATATGAAGTCTGGGACTTAAGCAGCTATATTGGACCATAAAGTAGCATCTTTAGGTCAAATATCATGGAGTAAAAAGCTAGAAGGATTCTTGGTTTTTCAAGACTGTAGAGTTGCCCTATCAGCTGCCAACACCTACCATGAAAGGGAAATAAACTTTTACCCCTTACTTTGAATTTTTTGTCACTCACAGTTAAGCCTAATTTTAACTGATAAAAGGGGGTCCATAATAGTTTCAAATGCCAAAATTCTGCATTTCTCTGGGAAAAGGCCATGTAGACTAACTATGTTGAATAACATCTACTGAGTGCTTACTATGTCTCAGTCACTGTCCTGAGTACTTTAAATACATTGGTTTATTTAATCCTCAAACTAATCCCACGAAATAAGTGTTATGTTATCCTTGTTTTATAGATGGGAGCACAGGCGTAAGGGAAATTAACCAGCTTGCTCAAGTTCATATACCAAGTAGTAGAACTGGCATCCAAACCCAGATCACCAGGCTTTACACCCAAACTTCTAACCACCATGTTAACTAAAATGCAATCATATCAGAATTCCAACACGATTAATTTTGCTTGTTCCCTGTCCTGCTGTTTATCACTCAGTTGTTGCTGTCTTTTATAACTTTCAAAAAGGTGAAAATAAATGCATTACTTAATACGGCTTGGGAGGACCTTTTTAGAAACGATGCCCATAATGGAAGTGGAAGTGTGGGGGTTAACTGATAAAAAGGGGTCCTTTTATCAATTGGGTACCCCTACTTTAAATTGGTGGTGACCAAATTCTCTGGATGGCATGCCCCATCAGGGAATCTTAGCTGCAGCCTTGACCTCCACCCACTAGACGCTAGTAGCACCACCCCTAACCTCCAGCCCTGACAACCCAATGTTTGCAGACGTTGTCAAATGTCCCCTGCAGGGCAACATGGCCCCCCGTTGAGATGAAAGGAGAAGCATTCTGAAGCCAGAGGAGGCCTGGGGAGGGGCTGGTGTTGCACGCTGCAAGGCAGACAGGGTCAGACCCTGCAGGCCAAGAAAGAAGAAAATGAGTTTTCTGCTCCCTGGTAAATAAAACAGGAACATTCAGAGAGAGGTGGGACCCTACAGGACTATGGCAGGATCTCATGACTCTAATTGGGATCCAAAAATTAAGAAATCAGTCTCCATAAAACCGGAGCCTGAGACAACATTAATGCAACTTGGTTAGCACATGTGGCCCATCCACCTCTGCTCCCAGGGCTGACAGGGGAGGACAGATGAACCTTAGCAGGGCTGAGGACATGCCAAAGGCTCTATTTAATAAATCAGCTGTCACTCCCCTGCACTGGCATTGTTAATGGTAGCGCCTAAACCTGGGGTGTTGCTTCAGAGACTTGTCCCTCCAATGCCTCCCCATCTGAAACTTCCTGAGTGAGTTGGCACAGGACAGCAGGGTGCTGGGTAGTTAGTTCTGAAACACATTTTAAAATCAGCTTGGAGCTGGAAGGTGGGTGAAATGTCCAAAAGATCTGGTGGAGGTTGTGCAGGCTTGGTGCCCTCAGCAGCACCTCAAACTGGTCCCCTGAGGCAGAACTGCCCTGGAATGGGACACCACGGCCGCCAGCCCCCAAATGCACCCTTCCCCGGCCATTGAGCGCCCAGGCAATCCATCATTAACTCATTTGCTAACCAGTGGTGACCTCCAGTAAGTAAAAGTTAACCTCTTTGGATCTCAGTTTCCTTCAGTACATGTTAATTCTTTTCTTTGGTGGGGTGCGGGAATACTGCATATCAGAATCATTCAGGGAATTGCTAGATTGTAAAGTTGTTATATTTTTAATTTCTGGAGGAACTGACATACTCTTTTTTATAGTGGCTGCACTGTTGTACAAGCCCACCAACAGTGCGTAAATGTTCCAATTCAATTTCTGCACATCTTTGCCAGCACTTGCTATTTTCTGTTTTTGTTTTTTTTTTTAAACTTAGTAGCCATCCTAATGGGTGTGAGGTGGCAGTGCCTCCTTAAATTTTACAGCCGAGGAGGCATCTCCCTAGACTCACTCTTGCCCTGCCCCATTAGGTACAAGTCATCACCCAGTTGAGCTTCTGGTTCTGACTGATGTGTTTTTACATCTCTCACTTGGGCTGATGGAGGAAAAATACTGTGCACTTGGATTAGAAGCTTGGCTCTACCACTTAGTAGCTACGTGACCTTGGGCAAGACACTTAACCTGATTGAGCCTTAGTTTTTTCATCAATAAAAGGAGAATAATTATATTACCTGATGATATTGTTGTGAGGAGTAAATGGATTAATATATACCAAGCTCTTAGACATAGTAAGCCCCATAACTGTTTAAGTGATACTACTATTATCATAATCTTACCTGCAGATGTAACTGTTTTTATTTTTTTAATAAGCTTATTTTGGAATAATTTAGATTTATTAAAAAGTTGCAAATGTAGTACAATAACTTCCCACATACCCACCACTCAGTTTCCTCTAGTATTAGCATCTTACACAAGTGTGGTACCTTTGTCAGACTAAGAATTTAACATTGGCACATTACTATTATCTAAGCTATAGGCTTTATTCACATTTCACTGGTAGTTCCACTGTGTCACTTTTCTGTCCCAGGATCTAAGCCAGGACGCTACACTGTACTTAGAGTGTGGCTGTTTTTATTTGTTTGTTTTGATTTGTATTTGTGTTTGTTACTTTCCTAAAGAGTGGTTTTAGAAGCTGGATTTTGAATGTCCCCAGATGGGGCACGGTTCTCCAATCTGCCACAATCGTCACCGTAGCCTCTTGCCATGAGCCTGTGCTACACGCGTGCAGTCACCTGCCTGCCCCTGGAGACCTGTGACTCTGTAGCCTCTTGATTAGCTGATGGCTCAATCCTTTCCCTTTGAGAGGCTATAATTTGGTGATTAATTCTTCTGGGTCTCCAAATATCCTCTATTAAAATCCAAATACTATCAGGTAGCTAGTTCATGTAAGCTGAAGCACAGCTAAATATCTGAGCAGAAAATAGTTGATGGTGAAGATGGTCCCATGGGAATAGTGACTAAGTGCCTGGAGGTGAGAAGCCAGCAGGACAACAGAGAGGCACCTGCAATAGAAGGATGCCAGGCATTGATGCTAGACTTTTCTACCTTCTGTCCTTGACTCTTGTGCTGGGAGCATCATGGGTCTTCGAGCACAGTGGAGCCCACCATGCTGCTGGTCTTGGTTCATTTTCTGACTCTGCCTCCCCCTTTCTGGAATGTAGGTAACTCAGATCCTTGGTGGTAAATGGGAAAGGCTAGAAAAAGCTCAGCCATCCTAAACAATTTATTAAGGACTTTCTTTTTGCCCAGGCTAATGCAAAATGCTAAGTAGGGATCTGAAAGTGAAGACCTGACATCTAAAAAATAGCAGTATCTTGTTTTTAACTTAGACCACAATAGGCTAGGGGCCACCAACTAGTTTATTTTCTTCTCCATATCTTTATCTATTTGGGTGTGCATATCCAGAACTTCAGGTAAAAGTTGCTTCGCTCATATCTGGGTATTTGGAGAAGTCCGCTATTGACCAATAGCACAAATGGTGAGAAAAAGATGAGAGGGTTGATTTAAAAAAAAAAATGTGAAGGTTCCCCTGACTTAGATTCTTGTCATTGCTTGTGGGTAGAGCGTACAAGATACCTCCAACCTCAGCCACGCAGCTTCTCCCTGCCCTCACCCTGGCACCTTTCCTGGTGCTATAGCACAGTGGGTGATGAAGGGGTCAGAGAGACCTCCTTTGGACCACTGGCTCCACCACTATGTGACCTTGGCCAAGTTGCTCAACCTCTTTAGCCTCACCTTCATCTGTAAAATGGGGACTGTTGCACTTGCCTCCCAGGGCTCTTGTGAGGTTAAATCAAAGACAGATGAGGCAAAACACGCAACGTACTGGGTGCAATACCTGGCATGTAATAAGTCTTCCACAACTTAGCTCCTGTTCCCAAATGTTCCAAGAAATATAGCACAGTCATTACCCAAGTGGCAGCCAATGTAGAGGCAAGAGAACAGGCAAGGATGAAAAGGAAAGCTCTTGTGGGGGGTGCACATCTGTTTGGGCTGAGTGGCTTTGACCCAGAGCAGCTTGTTATTTCTGACAAGAACTGTGAAACTGTCTCCGTTTGCCAAAGGAGAAAAGTTAAACTCAGAGAGCCCAAAGGATGTACCAGCAGCCACACAGCAAAAGAGATGTGTCACTGGTCTTGAAATGTTGCAGTGTCATAGTTAGGAGTATGAACCCTGGGGTCAGAATGCCTGATTCAAGTCCTGCCTGCCAGCTACTTGTGACATGAGAGAGAAGTCTGTTAAATTTTGTGCCTCAGTAACCTCAGATGTCACTGTACCCCGTTAGGGGTGCTTTGCTACAGCAGCTTAGGGAACAAATACTACAATATTAATACCTACAGTAATAATACCTCACAGGGGCATTGTGAAGACGAAATGAGATATGTGCATGAGACATAACAGTCCATGGTAATCTTATAAATGTGTGAGGAAAAAGAACAAAACTTGGAAACGCCGACCTCCTGAGTCTGATCTGCTCTTTGGGTACAGAACTGAAAGAAACACCCTTCCTCTGCCCTCATTTTACAGATGAGAAAACTAAGCCCATGAAAATAGAAAGGTTTTTTTTTTGTTTCAGTTTAGGAAATTAAATTAGGAGGAGGAGATGAAGAAAAAAAGTTACCTGAAATAAAAACACAAAAAGACAGATTAGCAGGGCCAGACAGGATAGAAGCTAGACAGAGCGTCCACAAAAATGCAAAGGCTGAGAAGGTTAACAAAACAGTGATGTCATTTCTGACAGATAACCGGAAAGAACTGAGCTGGTGGTGCTGTCAAGCGCCTTGGAGGCTGCCGGCAGCCTGCCCAGGGCCCACGGCCGTCTTGCCCGGTGTGCGGCCCTGTGGCTCCATGGTTCTCCAAACCCAGCTCAGCCACATTTGGGGGACATTCTGATCAAGCCCCCTGAGAGGATAAGCTCTGCGCTCCATTCTTTCCAAGTGGCCCCCCACTTGGTTCCCAGCCCCAGCCACCCCTGTGCCCACTGACCAAGTTCAGAAGGTGCCCCCCGCTGAAAGAACAGCTTTCCTGAAAGCTGGGGGCCGGGGAATCAGCATCTGCTATCGCGCACTTTGGATCTTTCTGCTTCCATGACTGGTCAAGCGATTCTATTAATATTTGGCCTGAGCAGGTGTATGGTCAGTGACCTGCGGAATGGCTGGAAGTCAGGTGGTAGCAGGATAAGACAGATAAGAATGCACAGAGGCAGGAGAAGCTGGAGGGTGGGGAGGCGGGAGGGCTCTGAGGTCTGTTATCTTTGGCCCCTTTGAACACTTTTCCTCTCTCGTGAAGCAATGTCCGCAAGCGTCTAACCCACACGTCCACCCCCACCCACACATGCAGCGTGCAGAGCAAGTTCACCCTCCCGCTCCCCTCCCGTGAGGATGAGGTCACCTCCTGAGTTCTTTCCTGTGTATGTGAGTGGAGTTGGCAGGTTGGTTGATCTCCTGTCTCCCTCTCCTGCAGGTGACCTCTGAGTGGCCTCTGGTGCAGGCTGAGACTACAGACGCTTGTGGCCGCGATGCGCAGCTTCTACCTGCAGTGGGTGGAGCCCAGCGCCCGCTAAGCCTGGCCGGCCCCAAACCAGATTTTCCCGGCTGGCCCTCACTTTGTGTCACTTCATCCTGCTCCAGAAAAGCAATTCGTTAAATGTAGCGTTTGATGGGGTGGAATCTTTAGGCTTTGGTGGAATGTTGTTTATAGATACATCTGTACAGCAGAAAAACAGCATTTTCTATGAAACTGTGATCTGTTTCAGGGTACTGTATAGTTGAACGGTGCAATAGATCAGAAAGGGTAAACATCTTTGCAGGAAAAATTTGGGAGACCTGCTTTATTTTTTAGAGCTTTAAAAATTATGCTACAAGAAGAAAAATCTACCCTTTTAATATATAGTTTTATGACTTTTCACAAATACATACACATATAGGACCACCATCATCATTAAAATATAGTACTATAGTTCCAGCTCCAAAAAGTTCCCTTGTGTTCCTGTTATGGGTTAAATTGTGCCTTCCAAAATTCCTATGTTGAAGTCCTAAGCCCCAGCACCTCAGCATGTCACCTTATTTGGAAATAGGGTCTTTACAAAGGTAATTGAGTTTGCTGGGGGTGAGGGGAAGGTTTGCTTAAAGGTCAACTCACAATAAGGCAGATTAATAAGAGAAAGCGATTTGTCTATCATGGGCATGGACACATCACAGAGTGATTCCCCAATATCCCAGTGGGGCCCAGAAATTTATATGCTCTCATTTTAGAGGGGAGGGAGAGATGAGGAGTATAGGTAATTCTGTTTAGGGGCAATAAAGTGTCACTAGGAGGATGGATAGATACTTGGGAGAATGATTAGATGGGGAGAAATAGATTGACTTGTAAATAATTCTCTTTGGGAATTAAATTCACCTGAGAGAGAGGTATTACATTTAAAATGATTTGGGCCGGATCTGGTTGCTGTTCTTGATCTTCTTTCCCGTAATATATTGAGACAGCAGGGAGGGGAGGGGAAGTCAATTGTTCTTTTTGATGGGTCCACCCGGTTTATGCAGATAGAGGGAAAGCTCCTTCCCATGCCTGTTGCTCTCTAAGGGCCTTTAATTCAAAATACTCTGTATACCAACAAGTCATATTCTGGGGTGAATTTTCCTGAGCTCCTTCAAATTCAAATGAGGTCATTAAGGTGGGCCCTAACCCCAAATGACTGGTATCCATCTAAAAAAGGAAATTTGGACCCAGACGTACACAGGGAGACACCTTGAGAGCATGAAGACAGCCATCTTCAAGTCCCAGGGAGAGGCCTGGACAGATCCTTTCCTCGCGCCGCCAGAAGCAGCCAACCCTGCCAACATCTTGATCTCAGACTTCTGGCCTCCAGGACTGTGAGACAATAAATTTCTGTTGTTTAAGCTACCCAGTTTGGGGTACTTTATTACAGCAGCCCTAGGAAATTCACACAACACCTTTATGGTCAAACACCTCCCCCAGCCCTGACCTTGGCAGCCACTGATCTGAGTTTTGTCCCTATCGTTTTGCTTTTCCCGCAATGTCATATAGATGGAATCACACATATACTGTGTGTAGCCTTTTGAGTCTAGCTTCCTTCATTCAGCATAGAGCTTTGCAAATATCCACATATAAACTTTTTTTGCATGCCACCATAAGTTTTCACTTCTCTTGCATAAATATCTAGGGGTGGGATTCCTGGGTCATACAATGAGTGTATGTTTAAATTTGTAAGAAGTTTGGAACCAAATCAGTTCCAAAGTGGCTGTCCCATTTTTGCATTCCCATCAGCAACGTATGAACATTTAAGTGCTTCGCATCCTTATTGCACTTCACATTATCAATTTTTTGTTTTTGCCAACCTCCTAGATATGTACAGTCATCTTACTCTGGTTTAAATTTGCATTTCCTAAATACTAAAATGTTGAGAATCTTTTCATGTGGCTGTTGACCATCTATATAACTTGTGAAGTATCTATTCAAATCTTTTCCCCATTTTCAATTGAGTTGTTTGGTTTCTTATTATTGAATTTTGAGGGAATAAAACTATAAAACATTTTCTACCAATCTGTGGCTTATTTTTTCTTTTCTCAACAGTATTTTTTGAAGAGCAGAAGTTTTAAATTTTGATATAGTCCAATTTATCAATTTTTTTCTTTAATGGATCATGCCTTTGTTATCATATCTAAGAAATCTTTGCCTAACCCAAGGTCACAAAGATTTTCAGAGCACTGCTTCTCACTGAGCAGCCGAGGATCTCATCCAAGTCATTTATCCTTTCTCAGCCTTAGTTTACCCACCTGTGAAATGTACAGATTGAAGTAGATAAGTGTTTTCCAAACTTTTTGGAAGCAAAGAACCTACATTTAACTGAGACTATGCATGGTAGCCCAGTATATAAAAAAAATACAACTGTACCTGGGGCACTGGACTCTTGTGTCTCTTGAACAGTGTTTCCCTCCCTCCCATGTGTATACAAATCACTTGAGGACCTTGTGAATGTGGAAATTCAGATTTGTAGGCCTGGGATAAAGCTGAGGTTCTATAGTCCTAACACGTTCTAGGTAGTGTCCACTGCTAGGATCTCACTTTGAGTGGCAAAACTCCAGAGTACTCTCAATGCCAAAGTGTGAAGTCTGCCTTAGTCAACGTAAGACTCTGGACTTCTATAACGTGTTTCTTCTAAGGAAAGCAAAGTTCTTCTGTGTCAGTAATTCTCTTTTTCCCCCTGCTATCTACTCCATTATTATCCCCAATTAGCTGAAGGGTACACTGGGGCCCAGGTTTGAGCCAAGTTCACTGGAACTTGGCAGAATCAGGTAGAGAAGGATGTTACCAGGACTAGCACCACTGTGAACTATATGATAGTGTTGTTGTAATATTAATACTAAGAACTTGTTCTGTTGCATTAGAAACCAAAAAACAACTTTAAGGAAAAGGGGGAAACAATGTTTTGACTGTAACTAAAAAGTCTGAGGTTAATGCTGGCTTCAGGTATAGTCATATCTAGGTGTTTGAATGATACCATTAGGATTATGGCTCTCTGGCAGTTTTAGTTCTGTGCTCCTGTGACTTAGTTTCACTCCCAGGAAGGCTCTTCACATGCTAAGGCAAGAAGATCACTAAGTGGACATAAGAAACAAGATTCTGTAACTCAGGCCACCCAGAAAACACTGTCCTTGTGTCTGTGATGCCACAATTCCTTCTTAGCACTTAACTCGTTTCCCATCTCCTCGGACTCCCTTCTCCCACTTTTGGTGCAGTGCCCTCACCTCCAACACCCACGATTTTCATACCACCTTTCCCAATCAGATAAACATAGTCATATTTCAGTGCTAGAGACTTATGTTTCTACCCACCCCAGAGTTACTTAGACTTTAAGTGAGAATTGCAGCAAAGAACAATGCCTGACACAAAATAATGGTGCATTAAGGATGGAATTTTAGGCGTTGGGAGATTTTTTTTTTCCTAGGAGAAGAGGGTCTCCTTGGTCCTGCCAAATCATGTAACTGGTTTCCACTGATCCATGAACATGGCCAAGGTCATGGCCTTCTAGCCCTAGAGAATTCCTTCTATCTGGAGGTGGCAATGCAAACAGGTGAAGTCACAGCTGGGCCGATTAAAGGCAATGTCAGGACTGTCTTGGGAGGAACCCCTAAACATTAAATAGGAGTGCAGGTGGCAAACCTTGCTTAATTATCGATGTGAAAAGCCTGTAAATTGAGACCTAAGGAGGGGAACATTCTTGCTTTGTCTCTGGCAGACAGAAAAGGCTGGTTCAGGCCTGATAGCCATCAACTTCAGTCTTTCAGGTGGTTAGAAACACCTCCAACTGTCGGTCTGTAGACAGGCCCACACGACTCCCTGGGAGAAGTAGGATCATTCTGGCCTCAAAAGAACCAGTTCTGTCCTGAGTTAGGAACTTTTTTTTTTTTTTTTTTGTGGGATCTAGTTGATGTTCTGTAATGTCAGGTTAGGCTGATAGGGTATTTTATTGAATGACACAAATTCCGGCGTCAGTAACAGTACCCCAGTGTCAATAGTGAATGTAAATAGATTGTCTTATAAAATGAGAAGATATGTGCACAGTGTCCCAACCTTTCCCGCTCCTGAGCATATGAGCTATGAGGCCACACTTGGCACCCAGAGGCCCCTCTCACTCTTTAACCCATCGCACACAATAATCCCCTTTATGTGATGCCTGCCAGGCTGCATGGGAAGGGCGCTTTGTGTGTGCAGTTTGGCTACAGTAGCACTGTACGCGGTAATCATTAACCCCAAATGGCATTTGCTGTGACGAGAGGAGACGATGGTGTGTGCCACTCTCCTTCGTCCCTCCAGCAAACAGAATGTACCGACTCTAAAACAGGTAGGACCAGTTGCTGCCAGGCCGTCAAAGACACAGTGTTCTACTGTGGAATGAGCCATGCATAATGGGCCCATTGAGTCAGGCAGCGGACAGTCTTCCCTCTGGGCTGCATAAATATAGCAGTTGGGCCTAGACTCCGGGGACTGGTGGGCAGGTTTTGCTTTCTAAACGGGCTTTGTTCACTCACTGGAAGAGAAACTCCAAAGCTGAGCACAAAACCGAACTGGGCTTAAAGCTTCAGATGAATTCCCTCAGTGGGAGTCGCGGGCTGAATGCTACCTTTGGTGACTTCTTAGCTGAAACACGGTTTTATGGCCCGAGGGCCTTTTTGCATAATGGCTTGGTAAGGTAGGGGCAAGTCAGGCTTTGGGAGTAGCTGGGGCTGAGGGGAGGGGAAAGACACAGAAGAATTAGTTTACTGGAAACCACACAGCCATTGGGGGCCTCCTGCTTCTTCTGTTTTGGCCTCTTTGGAGGCCCGAGGAGCAACAGCCTTTGCTTGGCAAGTTCAGTTCCAAGCAAGGCTCCTCACACTGGGAGTCCAGGCATTGTGGCACCTTCTCTGTGCCCCTAATACTTACTTGGATGGAGGAGGAGAAGCAGAGGGATGGTGAACTTGGAATAGGATAAGGTGGGTTGGGAAGATGGTCTCCGGGGTGGGCCACAGCACTCACATCCGTACGCAGCAGCCACAAGCAGGAGGTTGCTCCTACCAGGGGCTGCTGGGAGAACACAGTGGGAAGGGTTGAGGGGGCGAGAATGCTGAGGGGGAGATGGAAGCCCCGAAAGCACACCACTAACTCAGAGCAGCGACTAATGGGAGCCCCGCTGAAAATGAAAATGTGCTAATCAGGATCTTAGAGCCCATTTTATTTAGCTCTTTTCATTTTCAGACCCTGGATTTTCAGATCGAGTGACTTGCCCATGGACATGGAGAGAACTGGTGGCAGATTTGCCTCCTATCTGCAGCTCTTTCCACTGGTCATGTGGCCACTTGTGCTCAGTAGCTGGTGACCAGACCACCCTTCAATCGGTAGCAGCAGCAGCAGCAGCAGGGAACAGATTCCTGGATATCTAGTAATGCTGCGATATCAATGACTGAGCCAATTACCTGCACCAGCTCATTATTATTATTATTGTTTATTACAAACCTATGACAGGTGTGCTCTTCTCGGTTCCATATAAAGAGGTGGGAAGTAAAGCTGAGAGGCGGGTTACCTGAAGTCACAAGGTTTACAATTGGAACCAAACATCTGGCTACAGAATCTGTTCACCTGACCATGGCACCACGATGCCTTGCTACGGGGGGAGGGAGTGGGCATGGACTCTGGTTTAATGTTATGGAAATACTCCATAAAGGTAGTTTTTAAAATGACCACAGCATTTCTGATTAGAAAACCAGTTGGCCAACAGGACACCCTCCCGATGGGCTGTGGCTGTCCTTGATACACTGGGGGAGGGCCCTGGACACCAAGCTCAGTTGTTTTCCTCTGATGCTCTCAAGCACCAAACAAAGTGGTGTTTCTTCTCCTTCTGCAGTGTGGCCAGGCGGGCTAGCACCTTGGATCCGGCCAGTGGGTGATCCCACCCACAGTGAGTTTGTCTACGAGCCTTCAAAGAGGAAGAAAACAGCGCGATCCCTCTCTGGCTCCTGCTGCTAAGGAGGCAGACAGGACATCAGCCCCAAGGTCCTGAAAACTCTTGCCTAGTGGAGATCCTGTGCCTGTGTCTTCCTGTGACAGTTGGTGTTGAAGGTTGGGAGGAGTAGATGGAATGGCCAGAGTGATTAGTGCTTGATAATTCTTATCTGGGTGCAATTGTCACTTTCAACATGACCAGATCAACTTCCAACACTTTTCACTATCCTGAATGGAAGAGACTCATGCCTGACATAATCCTCAAAATTGATAAATGAGGAGTGTGCCTATTTTCCCAGGGGATAGGCCAAATCTGATGCTAGGACATGTGGCGATTGCTGTTTTGTCCCAGAAGCCTGGGCTGGAGGCAGAGAAAGGGACTGAGTTGGCTGCTGTGTTGCCAAGTGCCTTCTCCACTCTGGGGTATCATGACATGATCATATAATGTGCCTCCTCTGACATTCAATTCTAGGAACAATACTTGGCTTTGTCAAAGAGCACTAGCTGACCTCAGAAGAGAATGTACCCAGAACCACGTGGCCCTTGTGGCAGATCTGAGGTAGAGTCACTTCAGTCTCTCATGCAACTAATTCAGAAAGTAACTGATGCAGGTGGAGCCAAAGCTCATGAAATGTGGCCCAAGAGGTTTTCAATTTGTCTTACAAAGACTGTGCCCTCACCATTGCCACCGCTGGAACACTTCTTCAGAGAAGCCTTCCTATAACTTCCAAGGCTAAGTCCCCTGTGATTTTATTCCTGGGGGTCTCCCTAGCAGTTCTTATCCCAATAGCAATTTCAATCATTACTTGTACAATTATTTGTTTAATATCAGTCACCTTTCCCAAGCTGTTGCTTAAAGAGGAGGTTTAGTGTCTAGCTGGTTCACCCGCTCATACAGTGATGGCACTTAGTAGGCATTCAATAAACATTTGTTGGCCAGGTGTGGTGGCTGACATCTATAATCCCAGCACTTTGGGAGGTCAAGGTGGGAGGATCCCTTGAGGTCAGGAGTTTGAGACCATACTGAGCTACATAGCGAGAACTTGTCTCTACAAAAAATAAAAAATTAGCTGGGTGTGGTGGTATGCATCTGTAGTCCCAGCTACTCGGGAGGCTGAGGCAGGAGGATCACTTGAGCCCAGGAGTTGGAGGTTGCAGTGAGCTATGATTGTGCCACTGCACTATAGTCTGGGTGACAAAGTGAGACTCTGTCTCAAATAAATAAATAAACAGTTGTTGGAAAAAAGGAAGGGATGTAGATAATATTACATTAAAATGTGGACAGGAAAATATTAGAACTGGAAATTGCCTAACATGGAACAGTAGGCCAGGAGTGATAAAGTGACTTGTGCAAGGTCACATCGTGGGTGACAAGACATCTAGGACTAGAATCCAAGACCCTCAGCTTTGATTCATTCAGCAGGGGGATTACCTTTAGTTTCTGCTCTTGGTTCAAACCACATGAGATACTAGTTCTTCTGCGGAGTCTCCCCATCCCCCTGCCTCCAGATACAGCTGGAATCTCTTCACTTCTCTGCGTCCCTGTTCCCATGGCACTAGGCCAAACAAATCCCACCTCTTGCCTGGGATTCAGGGGTTTGCTGAGTCTTTCAATTGCTCCCCTGCCTCTCTCCACCTCCTTCTACACACAAAGGCTGGAGTGGGCTTTTAAAAATATGTATCACAGCATGTCATTGCTCTGCTTAAAGCCCACCAGTGGCATCCCAAATGTAACCACAGTCACTCCTTACCAAGGCCACAAGCCTTATATCATTTGACCTTGTCTCCTTCTCCAAATTCCTCTGCACTCTTGCATTCACTAGCTACACTCCACCCAGGATGATTTTTTTTTTCCTGTTGCTCAAACATTTCAAGTTTGCAGTTTCTTCTGCCTGGAACACTTTCTGGCAGATCAGACCATCTTTTTTAAACAATGTCACCTCCTCTGACCATCCTGTATAAACTAGCCCTCCCATGCCCCATGCTCCGAAACCACTCTTGGTTACATTTTTCCATTCTGGTGATTTAGCATAGATCACTCTCTGAAATCATTTTTTTTACTTGTTTTCTTACATATGATCTGTAAGTGCCAAGAAAATGGGGACTTTGTCTTATACACTCGTGTGTCCATCACCTCATATGTATTTATTGAATGTGTTGAATGAATTAGGGTTTGTAGTAATACCTATTTAATTAGAGGTACTACCATTGATTTGTTCCTGCAAATGATGGCAACGGGTTAACACATATAAGATTCTAGAATGTATCTATAAATAAATAAATGAACATTTGTTGGGGGGAAAAAAGGGAAAGCACTCGGATAGGTCAGTCATTCTCCAAATTGACCAGCATCAGAATCAGGAGAGTTGGTAAAAACAGAGCTTCCTGGAAGCCACCCAGCACCTACTGGATCAGAACATCCAGGGCTGGGTCAGGAAGATGCTGGCTACCGACAGAAAGTGAGCCAGTTTGGAAAACCACCCAGTGATAAGGTCCAAAGCCAAGTACATGTTCTTGCCTTTAACTTTGTATCTGCATTTCTGGGAAATAATCCTAACCACAGAAAAGTTTTTGTGTACAAAGATATTTATCTCACCTTGTTTATGAAAGTGAAAATTTAAAAATAACATGAGTGTCCAAGAGTAGGGGAAGTGATTAAGGAAACCATGATATAGTGACTTGATAGACATTAAAATTAATGCTTATGAATAGGTTTCTACATGGAAAAGTATTTATGACTTTACCATGCCAGAATGTAAAATCGTTTGTTTGGTAGGATAGTGGTTAAATGTACAACACATACTGGAAGCTGAAAACATAGATTGAAATTCTAGCTCTGACCAAGTATGTGACCGCGGGAAAGCCACTAACCCTGTCTGTGTTTACGTTTTCTCACCTTTAAAATTGGGATAATTACAGCATCTGGCTGAAAGAGTTGTTGTAAAAATTAAATAAGTTAACATATGCCATATGCTAAGCCCCCATGAAACATTAAATATTATATATATGGAGTAGAAGACTACAAAAAATTATATTAAAATACTAACAGCAACAATGCTAAGCTTGTTGGATATGAGAGATTGTTTTTCTCCATTCTCCATGAGGTGATTCTATTATCTCTATAACTTATAACTTATTAAGTATTATGATAGTCAGGTCTCCAACATTGGAGTGGGGAATGGGGGTGTTATTGAAAGTTCAGCACTTGTCCCCAAGGCCACATCAGAAGAACGAGGACAAGTGGTTTGAGGAGAAGGAAAAGGGAATTTATTAATTTGCTGGCAAATGAGGAGTATGGCAGACTCGCATCTTAAAGTACACAGTCCTATTTCAAAGAGAAATGCAGAACTTTTAAAGAGAGGGTTTTCAGCTTCAGGCTCTTGCTGTTTAACTGTAATTGATGGCTGATCGACCCCATCTCTGGGTAAGACAATCTTGTGACCTCTGCCCAGGCAATTCCCCCAAGCCATCTCCTCTGTCACAAAAAACAAAGGACACTGCCCTGCTCCTCTTGACCACTGGCTTGAGGCAACGAAATGTAGGTTTTAGTTCTCAAAAAGGGCGAGGGGGTTTTGAAGAGACAGAAACCATTTTTACCCCTTTTCAGGGCCATGTTCTCTGTTACATATTCCCCACTTCCATATCTATGAGAGGAGGAGTGACATAGTCATCAAGCTACTTCCAGCTGAATTGGGGTGATGTTTTACATGGAAGGTTTATACTTATTTATATCATTACAAAGTTTTGGCAGTAGATTTATAAAAACAAAGAATGCATGAAGATGCCCTTTACAAGATGAAAAAGGGCATAAGCAAGAACTACAACTGTGAAGATTGACAAGGCAAGATGGAGGATACCTAATAACAGAGATTTTTACCCCGCTCGGTATCTAAGACACCAATAGAACTGTGAGCCCTTCCTGTCACCTTGCACACAATGTCTGATACAGGGCTGGGTAAGAAAGAAACATGGGACCTCTGAGTGCGGAGCTATTAGTTGTACCCTGTAGGTGATCCGAGAAACCAGCTTCTGCAAATTCAGAAATCATGTACAGAAATACTTGCACCAAACAAGGTTTAGGTTAACAAACCCAGCAGCGAGACAAATCAGAAGAGGTGATAGCCCAGGGAAATCCTCACTAAGGAGTTGTCCCTCTATCCTATAGACAAGACAAATAACCAAAGAAAGAGTAGTGAAAATATCATCATTTTCATTTTTCCCATTTTCTTAAATACTTTAGATCACCTAAAGGCTAACCCATCCATTGGGGACTTGGGTTCTCTTCTTCCACGGGACACCTCTTTACTCTGGTTTGATGGACCCAAGGTTTTACTCCTGACAATTTCAATTAGGTGTGCATTGTTAGAGGCACTTCATAGGGTCCTTTCCACATCTCTCCTTCTGACTGGGGCGGAGACCTGAAAGAGGCAAGCTCATGCATAGTGGTTAGAATTTAATTTATCTGTTTGACATATGGCTTTACTCTGTTTTCTTCACCTATGGTTATATTATCATACTTACCTGGGTGTTAGGAAGGGTCTCCCATAAACTGTTTCTTAGGGGCTTAACTTAAGCCTACTTCTAGGGGCCACCCTTATCCAGAGGAGGGCAAGTGGCGATACCTTACCCACTTTAGGTGGGTTTCATGCAATTTCCATCCGAGATGTATGGCTTTGCTCACTTGCTGGGTTACTTCCGCTTAAAGGAAGGTCTATTATCTCTCTGTATGGAGGAAAGGAGCCTATGAACATTTTGATGACCAGTAGGATCATTGAGTCCACCAATGTCCAGCTTTCTGGAGAAACAGTTCCGCCAGGTTCCCACTGGGGGTCCACTTGAAGAAGTTTATGGGTGACCACAGGACATTGTGTAGCAGACCCAGGTGTAGATGGTGGGAAGCAAAGATTCCCTCAATGGGCACTGCTATGGAGTAGCCAAAAACAGTGATACCTTGAGCTATTGAGCTGTCACGCTGTCTCTGTACTGTCTGTCCATGGCCTGCATCACCAGCATTTATTCTCCATTTGCTTGGCCTCTTCCCTTGGACTCTTGATGCCCATCAGTCCATCGTCCTCTGAGGCTTGTTTCTGTACATGTGCAGGAACTCAGTGAAGGCCCTGTCAGCTCCTGGTAGGAGCCCATCTCAGAGTGAGATCCTCCAGAAGGATTCTGGTAACCTCAGATGCTCCTTTCTTTCCTCCAGGTAAGACAAGCCTCTACCCAGCCCATGGGCTTGTATCTACCAGTACAAGCCTAGGCATCTGAATGAAACTACCAATCATCGAAAGGGTGGACCCCCACATGTTGGGCTCCCTATATAGTGGGTCACCTTCTGTTCTTGGATGACCCCAAGCACATAAACAGTTAGTTATAAATGGGGTCCTCTCAAATGAGGTCCTACCAAATCCATCAAAGCATCATGCTCCCAATGTGTGTATTCACGCAGGTGTCTCATAAGAGGCTGAGCCAAAGCTGTGGGTAGGAGACACGTCTATGAGAATTCTGTCTCCATTTAGCTGTGCCATCTCAAATGTCAGGGCCCCAGGCTTTGGTTTTAAAGGAGATCTAAATCTAGCCAGGGTATCCCCCTTTAGATCTAATACTATTCGCTTTATATACCTAGATGCTCTGGTGTTGGGTAAACATATATCTACAATTATTACATCCTCTTGCTGAATTGATCCTTTTGTCATTATTTAACCTTTTTTACCTCTTTTATGGCTTTTGACTTAAAGTTTATTTTGTCTTTTATAAGCATAGCTACTCCTGCTTGCTTATGCTATCCATTTATGTGGATTATCTTCATTCCTTCACTTTCAGTCTATATGTGTCTTTACAGGTGAAGTGAGTTTCTTGTGGGCAGTATATAATTGGGTCTTTTTGTTTGTTTGTTTGTTTGTTTTTGTTTTTTCCATTTAGCCAGTCTATATCTTTTAAGTGGGGAATTTAATGTTTTCTGGTTATTTTGTATATCCTTTTTCCTTTCTTCTTCTCTTATTATTTATCACTGAAGTTTGGTGGTTTTCTGTAATGATAGGTTTGATTCTTTTTTCTTTCATCTTTATGTATCTGCTCTATAAAGTTTTATACTTTCATGTGTTTTCATGACAGTGATTATCATCTTTTTGCTTCTAGATGTAGGACTCCCTTGAGCATTTCTTGGAAGTCTGGTCTAGTGATGATGAAATCCCTCAGTTTTTGCTTGTCTGGGATCTCCTTCATTTTTGAAGGAGAGTTTTTCTAGACATAGACTTTCGGGTTAGCATTTTTTTTTCTTTTAATACTGGAAATGTCATCCCACTGTCCTCTGGACTGCATGGTTAATTAATTACTGACAATATTGACCTCAGCTCAACCTCCCTACATTAAGTGACAGAAAAGAAGGAGTGTCCATTTTTAGGTGCAAATACTAATCATCTTAGTATCTATTCTTTCGTAACATACAATGCCCAGCATTCAATCAAAAATCAAGAGTAAGATGACTCATTGTCAGATGATAACAATAAGTTGAACCGCACCCAGACGTTGCAACTATCAGATAGAGGCTGTAAAATAACTGGAGAAACCACATTTTTTTAACCCAAAATAGAGGTATAACTAATATGTCAATAAAAGAGAGAAAATAGAATCATGGAAAACAGTCAGTCTTAAGGAAGGCAGAAAAAAGAAAGAAAGAACAGATGTCACAAATAGAAAAAAAAAAAACCCAGCAAGATGGTAGATTTTAGTCCAATCACATGGAAAGATTACATTAAATGTAAATAACCTAAATACTACAATTAATAGGCAGAGTTATCAGATTGGGTAGAAAAGAAAGACTCAACTATATATTATTCATAAGACTCTGACTTTACATATAAAGACAAAGGAGTAGTAAAAAATATATTATGCAAACACTAATGAAAAGAAAGCTAGAGGGTACAGATAAATGTCAGAAAAAGTAGATTTTGGAATAGGGAATATCATAGAGATAAAAAGGGATGTTACATAATGACAAAGTAATCAAGAAGACATAAAATTCTAAATGTTTACATACCTAATAGTAGAGCTTCAAAATACATGGAGAAAAAAAAAATAGAACCTAAAGGAAAAATAGACAAATATACAATTATATTTGGGTACTTCAACACCCCTCTCGCAGCAATTGATAGAACAAGCAGACAAAAATATTAGCAAAGATATCAAAGAGTTGAACAACAAATTGATTAAATAAAGATTTATGGAACATTCCCCTAAACAACAGTGGAATATACATTCTTTTCAAATATACATAGAATATTCACCAATAATTCATATTCCAGAGTATGAAAGAAATCATGACAAATGTAAAAACATTGAAATTGCACAAAATGTATTCTTCAACCACAGTGGAATTATGCTAGAAATCATTAACAGAGTGATATCCAGAAAGTATCCTAACATTTGTAAATTAAATATTAATAATACACTTCTAAAATACTTATGGGTTGAATTAAAATAATCACAAGAGAAATTAGAATGTTTTGAATGGAAGAAACTAAAAACTAATATATATACAAAAATCTGTAATATGAAGCTAAAGCAATGCTCAATGAGAAATTTATAACATCAAATGCTTACACAAGGAAAAAATGTTTCCAATCGTTGTTATAAGATATACCTCAAGAAAGTAGAGAAAGAGCAAGTTAAACCAAATGCAGATAAAAGGAAAGAAAGAAAAAAGTGAAAAGCAGAAATCAAAGAAATTGAAAACAAAAAAAGGTAGAGGAAAACCAATGAAACCAAAAGTTGATTCTTTCAAAATGTCAGTAAAAATTAATAAATGGGGGCCCGGGGGAGAGAGAGAGAGAAATGAAAGAGAGGATATCACAACATATCCTAAAGACATTAATAGGATAATAAGGTAATATTATGAACTCATTGGTGCCAATAAATTTGAGAAATTAGATGAAATGAAAAAATTCTTCAAATAATACAAACTACCATAGATCTCTTAAGAGAAAATACATCATCTAAACCAGCTCTTTGCTTGTTCTCCCAGCCTCCCTCCTCTGCACACCAGGCAAGGCTGCATCACATGATTGAAGAATGTCCCAGGTCCCACTGGGGAAAGTCCTCCTGGGGAATGTCATCCAGCACACAGATGCTCACAGTAAGATTCAGGAGGAATCAAATATGTCGAGAATAAGAGAACTGGAGAAACAGGTGGAAGACGCTTACCATGGGACTGAAAGGAAAATGATACCCAGCAGTTCAAGCGGGATGCATAGTGATGGTTTTGATGAAGGCACCCAAAGAGATGGTAGGAGGCCAAAGAATGACATTTCTGGGACACTGGAAGTTGATTTTCTTAAGGCTAAATCCTGGAAAAAGAAGTTAAATGATTATGAAGCTAATATGCCAGACAGATGGGGGTCACAGTGGTTATAAAGGGTTATACTCTGAAGAATTTGAAACAGACAGCAGTGATCAGCAAGATTTTACCAATGGAAAAAAAATTTCCCCAGTTGAAATTACCTACCCATGAATCCCACAAACACAAGAAGTCAAAGAAATCCCATTTTAAAAAAGCATACGAAAAGGCGTCTCACAAACACACACACACACCCACACACACACACACACACACAAAAAAAAAAAAAAAAAACATAAGAAAAGCAAAAAGAAAGCCATGGATATAACAGCAGATTCTTCAAGCAAATTCTCAGAAGAAAATGGGGCTTCTAGTACCAGGAAAAGGAAACAACCACATAAGCACAAGAAAAAAATCCAGGAAAAAGTCTCTCAAAAAATTTGCTTTATTCTTAGAGGCAGAAAGTGACACTTCCCAGTCAGATGATTCAGCATCCAGCAGTTCTGAGGAAAGTGAGGAAAGAGATATTAAGAAAACCAAAAGGAAAAAGAGAGATAAAAAAGTCCATATCCCTATAGCTACTAATAACAATGAAATACAGGAGAGAACAAACGCACAAATTGGAAAGTGGCTACAGATGAAAGGTCTGCTGAGAGCTCAGAGGATGACTAAATGGGAAAGGGACATTCTTGTTTCCCATGTGACTGGTATTTACAGCTCTTACTCCTTGGGGCTTTGCCAGTGACTCCCGTTCAACACAGGGGGCTGAGATAAGAGCTATCTCATGCCATCTATATATGTTCCGACAGACTTCTTGTCTTCTATTTTGGCTGTTAAACCTGATCCCCTTTTCTTGTTAATAAGGAATCTGGTATTTTGTTATGAAGCTTTCTTGAAGAGATTATTTTTTGCAATTAATCACATTTAGTATAAAGTACATATACAGCAAATTAACGGATCCAGAAAGCTGAATCCAATAATGACCAGGGTATACCAATCGGAATACTGACTTTGGGGAAATCAAGGGCTGGGATCACTGGGTGGATTGGAACCAGTGCTGTGTAGAAAGATATGACAAGGGAGCACTATATTGCTCTCTTTGTTTATATAGCAGGTGTCACAACTGGCTTGTCTTTAGCCTTGGTGCTTTGATCCTTCCATATTTTGACCCCACAGGTGTGGTCCAGTTTACTTAATGAGGAAATGGCCTTAAAAACAAACCTTTCCCCTTCATGATAACATTCATAGCCAACTGTTAATAGAAGGGACTAGAGTTTTCTCAAATTTCCCTGCCGGACAGGGTCTAGAGATATGCTTAGTATGCCCCTAAACACGGTAACTGGATAGTAAATGGGTTTTAGTTCCATTGCTATATATTGCCTAAATAGATTTGCATTCAAAATTATTTCTTCAGTGTTATAGATGATCCTTTACCAAACGGGGAAGAATCAGTCATGCTGTCAAAATGGTGCTCTGAATAGGATTCAGGGCAACAACTGCCATTTAAATTTTGTTTTCCTTGTTCATTTCTAAATCTGTTAATGAACTTTAGATTTTCCCTAAAACAAAGTTGAATCATTTCCAAAATGAAACAGGCTTCTCAGGGACATATCCACTTCTGTCTTTGGATTAAAGTAGTAAGCAGAGACCACGTTATTTCCCTTTCCTATACTCTGATCCCTACTATGTTAGTTCTTTTCTTTTTTTCTTTTTTCTGAGACAGAGTCTCACTCTGTTGTCCGGGCTAGAGTGAGTGCTGTGGCGTCAGCCTAGCTCACAGCAATCTCAAACTCCTGGGCTCAAGCCATCCTCCTGCCTCAGCCTTCCGAGTAGCTGGGACTACAGGCATGCACCACCATGCCCAGCTAATTTTTTATATATATATTTAGCTGTCCATATAATTTCTTTCTATTTTTAGTAGAGACGGGGTCTTGCTCTTGCTCAGGCTGGTCTTGAACTCCTGAGCTCAAACAATCTGCCCACCTCGGCCTCCCAGAGTGCTAGGATTACAGGCATGAGCCACCTGTAGTTCTTAAGAAATGAAAATATAACTGACAGAAGGCTGGCAGAACGCAACTGAATTTCTTCACTATGGGAGAAAAGAGCAAGTGACATATTGCCATCATTTTTTCCTGATTGTCACCTGGTAGACTGAGTAAAAAGCTTGAAAACTCAGACTTTTGGTATGTAAGTCCAAGTTGCTTTTTGAGGTGATGAGTATGTGTTATATTTTGATTGTAGTGGTGGCTACATGATCAATACATTTTCAAAATGTGTAGAAATGTATATTTTAAAATGGTGAATTTTACTGTACGTTAATTATACCTCCATACCTGAGCAAAGAAAAATTAAAGACAATGGTAGGAGAGAAATTGTAGACATCCAAGAGACAATTCTCTCAAGGAGTTTGCTGAAAATGAGAGCTGTGAAATGAGATATTTGCTGGTGGGGGAAGTCAAAGGCAGAGTGAAGTAGTTAACAAATTTGTTTTTGCAATTTATTTTGATAATGGAAGCAAGAGCAGAGAGTTTGATTGCTGGTGGAAATTATCCAAGAATGAGAGAAGAGAATTACTGGAAAAATGTCCCTGAACTGGTGAGAAAGGATGGGATCTAGAGTGGAGGTATTGCCTTCAGATTGGAGCATGGACAATTCTCCAATCGTAATGACAGGGAGGGCACAACAGTTAGTAGATGTTGTTGTGGGAATCTGGAAATTCTCTTCGGATTGTTTTTGTTTACTCCATGAAATAGAAATCAAGGTCAACAGCTGACAGACAGTTTTCACTCTTAAGTGGCTAGTAGCTGACCTGAAACTGACACTTTTCTTCATTTCCACTAGACTGTAAGCAGGAATGGAAAATGCCTTGCATGACTGTATCACCAAGAGGCACTTCAAGTGCAGCCAATAGCCCAGGTAATTGGGCCCCACAATGTCAAGCAATTCTACTTTTTTGTTGTCATTTTTTTAAAACTGAACTGACCAGTAACTTTGGGGCCAGGAATTCCAAACTAAAGTTTATCTCCAGCTTTCACTTCTGTAGCTCTTATGTTTCTTGCCTGTTCTTTATCTGAGTGTCTATTTTGTCAATTAAATAAAGTGTGAACTGTCAACATGGGCTCATCCCAGAGGTCTCTGGTTTTTGAATGTATCCTGCTCTTGTCTTCAGATGGCTTTTGTTACACTAATGCTCTTCATAATATCTAAGATAAACTTAATTTCCCTTTTCCCCAATAGCCTATTTTCCTCTCTGTCTCGTATTCTCATCTCAGTAAATGCCACAGTCATTTACTCAGTTGCTCAAACCAATAACTTAGGAATTATCTTTGTTTCCTCCCTTTATCCCCATCCCCATTCCTCCATACTCAGGCCATCAGCAGGTGCTCTTTGTCCTTTCTTCAAGATGTCTCAAGGAACTGACCATGACCTTAATCCAGGTCACTACCACCATCTTTCACCTGGACTACTACAACAAGGTTCCTGAATATTCTCTTTGCTTAAGCTCCTGGATTCCATGGAATCTTTTCTCCAAAGTTCTGTCTGACTTGAATCTTCACTACTTCTCAAACCTCATGTCACTCCCCCTCTCCTTGCTTACTCCTGTCCAGTTGCACCGACCTGTCATTCCTTTGGACCTGCCATGCTTTTTATGGCTCAGATTATTTCTCTGCCCCTTGGCCCGAAATGTTCTTCCCTCTCCTCCTCAAATGGCTATCTCCTTCTCACCTTTAAGGTCTTTGCATGGTTGTCACCTCCTCAGAGAGGACTTCCAACTGCTTTATTCAAAGTAGATTTTCCCAGCCCACTCTCACTGGCCCTGTAATGCTGTAATCTCTTTTGCTTTGCTCCCATCCCCCACAACATGTTTAGTCTTCTTCTCCACTAGACTGAGAAATTGAATATACAAATGGACAATGGCCAGACCATGTATAAAAATAGAACTCTGACTCACAACCTGCAGCAACCTGCCCAGCAAACCAGCCCCCTTATCTGCAATAAACAATCCAGGCAGCCAACCTGCTGTAAGCCAGATTTGCAGTAAGCTAGATTGCTATCTCTTGGAACAACCCAGGAAGCTAACAATTGACCCCAATTGGCCAGGACTTGATTGATAAATGACAGATTACCTAATTTTTGTTCCTCCTTTCAAATTGGGACCAACCAGAAAAAAACCAAATGTGCCCCCTAACCAATCACGTAGGACGCCCACTTCCAGTTCTCTTACCTACAGCTTCCCATGCCAACAGCCTCCAGTCAGGGCATACCTAAAGCCTTTCATTTTTTTCCCTATAAAACTTTCCTGCTCCTCTGCTTGCCTTTGTGTTTCTGCCAAGATGCAGATGACAGGGGCTGATTCCCTTGTGAGCTTAGAATAAATAACTTTTGTTTTTCTCATTTGGCCAATCTTTGTTTATTTCTACAAGACTATAAACAGGGATGGACCATGCCTTGCTTATGATTGCATCATCAAGGCAAAAATGCCTGGAAACTTAATAGTCACTAAATAAATACTGGTTGCATAGTTAATCCCTCCCCAGCTTGGCTGCAAAGGTATTCCTCACTCCATCCACTCTCACATACTCCAAGCATACTTTTCTCAACTAAATCTCCTTGCTTGTGCTCATGGTGTGTTCTTCGCTATAACAAAACTGAAGCCCTTTCTTCTCCATGAAACCTATTTTTTTTGATCACCCTATCCCTCACTGACTTTCACCTCTCTGAATTTATACAGCACATACTGCCTCATTTGGTCTTTAATTCCTTTTAGTTCATAGAGTGTCTATTCCCCTGGGATTGATATTAAATAGTTGAGTGTTTTTATATCATTCGTGGGGTCTAACACATATTACAGTAATAAAAATAATGATAGTCTCAATAGGTTACCTACAACAAGCCTGAGAAATATATAATATTGCTATTCTCACTTTTCAGATGAAAAAACTAAAACTGAGGCACAGAGAGGCCAATTCTCTTGCCTAAAGTAATGAATTAGTAAGAAGCAGAGCTGAGGTTTCAATTCGGTTGTGCCCAACTTATATAACATATACACCCAAAGCTGTGTACTATGTAAACTACTTTCCATACGCTGTGCTTATATTAGGTCTTCAAAAAATGTTTCTGAAATTAATGACATAACCAGGTTCAAAAGTTGCATAAACGAAAGAGAAAAGGGAGCACAACTCTTCAGGATGGTTCTAAAGCATTCAAAGGAACAAGGGACTTGGTGACTAGTTGAATTCAATTACTGACCCCAAAATTCTACTTCTGACCCTAGGCTCCTGCTGTGACCCTAGGGCAAATCTTTTTCTCTCCAGCTTCTTCACCTACCTCATGTTATATTGTTACTTTAATCTGCCTTGAGGCTGGTTCCAGAGATGGAACAAAACAGTGGCTGAGGGATATTTGGTAATAAAAGTTAGAAGTTCTTTTCTTGGGAATATATGTCACCAAAATACATCAATTCAACCATCCTTTTTAAGGTGCAGTTCTGAGTGCTCATGAAGATGCCAACACTGACTGGGCACAGAGCATGTTCCCTAGCAGTTTATAATAAGGAACCGGGAAATAGCAATTCAGTGAAGACATGGACCTGCCCTACCCCTGCTGCATCAAAGCTGGGCTTAATCACTATTCCATATGGTCTGGGTTCCCATATAATTTTGAATATACACTGAGTATAAGGATTGGAAAAATCTTTTTGACTGGCTAAACATGAAATGTTCTAACACCATTGTAACCACAAAGTTGTCAAGCACCTATATCAGCAAAGATGCGAAAGCTCTTGGCAAAGGAGTGTTGGATTAAGCAAACATAAATGTAGTCTTTTTCCAGGAACATGTCTTTGAAGCGGTCTAGGTGGCATCATATCTGTTCTGGAAGCATGGAAGATTATGATGCGTGGTCATTATAATCCCATTAGCTGCTGCAGTGACATCCGTGAGATTACCAAAGTACTGGCACAAGGACATTCCCCAGTGTCAGCTAACTCTGGACAACACTCCTTACCTTCTCTGGCTACTGTGTGAGCAAAAAGCCTTACTTTGTGTGATGCTCCAAAAGAGATGGATGGATGTGTCATTATTGAATCCCTGATAACTATACCCCCAACATGACCTCAACGCTTTAAAAATGTAAATATATAACATACATAACATATGCACATATGTGTATGTACCCACACCAAGTTAAGGAAAAAAAAAACAGAATTCTGGGTACATGTAATTTTAATTTTCTTTCTCCATATTTTCCTGTATTTTTCAACTTTTCTATAATGCACATGAATTACTTTAAAGTTATAAAAAAAGATTATTGATGGTATTAAAATACATTGCCATAGAAAGGGCAATTTCCTTCTAAGAGTAGTTTCTAAGAAATATTCTCTTATTCATAAGGATCTTAAAGCCTGCAGATTAAAAAGTATATGCTAAGACTGTGGTCCCCAACCCCTGGGCAGCCCTGTTAGTGACAAGAAGGCAGAGCTCCACTGCCTGCTCCGAACCCCTTCTCCCCCATCTCCCCCACTCTGCCTGTGGAAAAATTGTCTTCCTTGAAACTTAGGAAGGGTGGGTGGCACAGCAGGAGGTGAGCAGTGGGGGAGCGAGAACAGCTTCATCTGTATTTACCACTGCCCCTTCCCCATCCCTTGCATAATGGCCTGAGTTCCGCCCCCATCCCGTAGAAAAATTATCGTCTTCCTCCCTGGTGCCAAAAAGGTTGACACCTCTGTAAGAAACACACCAGTATATTAGCTTCACATAATACCTGGCCAACAGCTCCAAGTTTAAGATGTTGGAAAGTTGACAATATTTCTTTTTTTTTTTTCATTAATAAAGAGGTAAATTTATCAAATTGGAGAGGATAATACTTTCTATATATTTCTTCAGATTGACTCTATTTAAAGCAAGTCTTCATTTCTTATGCAGTCTTTTGGAAAACATGTTTCAAGCTGCACAGGTTTTTCCAAAAGAATTGTTTTTTTTTTTACCTGGGTTATAAGCAACATTTTTTTTTTTTTTTTAATTTCAGCTCATCATGGGGGTACATAAGTTTAGGTCATATACATTGTCCATGTCCCGCCCATCCCCCCAAAAAGGAGTGGAAAATTACCACTTGTGATTGGAATATGTTGTCGCTGGGCTTGGCAGTGCAGATCAATACCCACCAAGCATCTATTGTACTCTCTGTATCTGTGTGGGGTTGCTAGTTTCTCTCTCTTGCTGCCCTGCACAGAAAGGGAGGAGGGGACAGAAAGAACCTAAAACCCAGGAAGGAGAGAAGGTGCAGGGACGATTGCTTAAACAAAAGTACCCTAACCAAAAGCTGTTAGGCACTATCAGATCTTGAGGAGATGTCACTGGGAAGGGCTTTTGATACTAAGTTGTCATGAAGTCCCAAAGTTTTATCTCGTTGATGTTGTATACCAAAGGATGTCTTAGCAAAAACAAATTTTAATCCATGTCTGGGATAAGGTCAGGGTTAGCCTAAGTAATAATTACTGACAGTAAAAGGCAAGGAGGAAAGCACTAATTATAATTAAAATAGAGTTATCAAAACTTAGATTTTTAAAATAAACTTGGAAAATATCTGGCCCAGATCTTTTATTTACAAAAGAGCAAAGGGCAAAGAAAGCCCAAAGAAGTTATATTTTAGCTGAGGTCACACAACTGATTTTTGTAGAGCTGGCCCTGGCACCAAGGTTATGAACATTCTAGTCTTTCAACCACACGACACTGCCTCCAGTCTCCAAGTTAATATTTCTTATAAAAAATTGACATCACAGGTATAATTTTTAATGATTCTTCTGTTAACATTTACTTGCAGCCAGCCGTAGCTGTTTTAATTTTTTAAAAAACCCTATATTTATGTGGAGAAGAAAGCAATGGAAAATTAATGGTTATAATCTGTATTTCATATAATTGACGTACCCTATATAGTTTAGACCATAAAATCCCGGGGGCTGAGATACCTAACATCATCTAGAGGAAGCACACCCAATTTATCAAGTTTTGTTTCTACTGCTTGATGAATAACCCATTTGAAATTCAAATTTCCAAATTGTTATTAACATCATCGTCACAAACAGGTTTGACACTGGAGTTTAAAGTTTGAGGAAAAGGGTTACTGTTTTGTTTGGCATGAGAGTAAAAGAGTTGAGAAGGAGAGATTTGTTGTTTTCTTTGGAAGAAATTCAAAGAGAAGAGTCCTTTTCCAGAGTCCAATGGCAACAAATTGAGTTACCGCCTATGCTTTAGGGTCTTATATGGAGGAAATTCTAAGGGTTCTAGATGTTTTAAGTTCGATCTTTGCAGAGATTAATGCTGATGTAACTGTTCATTGACCCAAGTGGGGAAACAGGTGGAGGGAGGGGTGTGTGTGTGTGTGTGTGTGTGTGTGTGAGTGGGGCAGGGGGTGGGGATGGTGGCTTTAGGTTTATTGACTTCTTTTTTCAGTCATGCCCCTTCTTTTTGGCATCACTGTGGTCACATGGCAAGTCAGGTTTGGCAATTTTTCTTTTATCCTTTTGATGAATTGGGAATAGAAAAAGTCATTTCCTGTTGGTTTGGCTCTGAAAACCTGAACAGTTCTGATAGAAGCTTGGTACAGTTCTTGGAATCCTGGTATCAAAATACCTCCCCTGCCATGCCCCTGTGGTTACTGATTAGATCTGGAAGAGCAGAAGGAGGTGAGGAAGAGGAACCTAATGGCTTGGCTGCCTGGCTATTCTCACACCTCTTGGTCACATGAAAGGGCACGTCTTTGTTGGGACCAAGTGGTGTGTTGGGTTGCCTATGTTCAAAAAAAAAAAATGCCTCTGCCCTTCTACTTGTTTGGACACAAGGGTAATACTAGAACAACTAGGGGAAAAAATAAAGCCATCATTAGAACCCAGTGTAGGAAAAAAAAAAATCTTGCTTACCAAATGAGTTTATATGTCATTTTGCTAGTTTAAGAGCACTTTCCACATTTCTCTTCCTATCTGCTGGAGTCAACAGTGTCCTTCGGTCAGTAACATACAAAGTCAAGCCCGATGGGTGGGAGCTTTCAGGGCACCAGGACATTTCTGGAAATCAAATCCAAGGGTCACAGAATGCTAGTCTTGGGTGTGACCTGATGGCTGGTTGGCTCCAATGGGAAAAGTCCAAACTGAAGCTGGCAGTGATGAATGGTCCAGTCAAGGTCACATGACTTTTCAAGGCAAAGCAAGAGTTCGACTGAACTCTCAGGGCTTCTTATTTGGTGCTCTACAGACCAGGGTACATAGATTTGGGGAAAATCCTAACACCATTTATGTAAAAACTCAGATATTTTCCCGACATTGCCAGGTTGACCGGAAGCCTGTATTGCTGCCCTGACTTGTTTGTCAGTCAATAACCTTGAGGAATAGATACAAATCAGAGCAATTCAGGTGAACCAGTTTAACCTGAAGGAGTTAAAACAAAAATCCTTCTGCAGAAGGAGAAAAAGTAAATGATTCAAGCTTCCACCACAAGTTGCAACGTGTCATGCTTTTTCTGTGTGTTCCCTTGTTGAAGATGTCCTATCTCCAAAGACAGCCTCCTCTTGGTGAGAGAGCTAGTCAGGGGCAGTTGGACCAATTAGCTGTTGGGAAGAGTTCATATGGTTGATGTCTTGGGACTGAGATAGGATACCAGGGAAACCTCTCCCAGCAGGCGGCTGGAGGGATGATGCGTGTGGTCCAGCACCACATGGGAAACTGCTGTTCTCTCTTGGGCTCCTAACATACTATCGCAAGTCTAGGACAGGGAGCAGAGCTTCCATCACAGAGACTCCAGCCACCAGCAGGGGAGGCCCTCAATAAACACTTGCTGAGGGAATAAACAAACCCCCTATTTCCCCCACTCTTCACATATAACAGGCAAAGAGCAACAGCTTTAAGGGGACAGAACAAATTTAAAGGAAGATGATCTCCTTTGACCCAGAATGTAGAGACACTGAAAAGAAATAATCACTACTTCTGGCTGTTGTTTAGAGATTTAAGTGGGCTCCTCTTCAAACTAGGTCCTCAGACTTCACTGGTGATGCCTGTGAGCATTGGTGTCTTTATTGGAAAAATGGGATTGATGTGGCACCAACCTCATGGGTTGCTGTAAGGATTAAGTGAGGGATGAAGTGACAGAACTTAGGTAAAGCACCAATGATGTCCCAGGTTTGTGTAAAACACTAACTAAACGTTATTATATGAACTTTCTATCCTAAGACCCTTTTCTGTAAAATAGTGAAAAAAATAGTTCCTACTGCTTAGGTTTGATGTACAGATGAAATAATAACAACGAAAGCTAACATTTGAGTGCCTCCTCTAGGCAAAACATTATTTTAGGCACTTTGTATTTATTCCTAATTCTCATAATAACCTAAGGACTCAAGTGCCGTTATTATCCATGTATTGCAGATGAGAAAATTGAGGTTCATATGGGACAAATACCTGTTCAAGGTCACACAGCTAGTAAAAGTGGAGCCAGAATTCGAACCCAAGCAGTTGGTTCCAGAGAATTAGCTACAGGGCTACGCTGCTTCTCCCAAATGCATAGAAAGCACTTAGCATGGTGTTCAGGATGTATCATATGCTGATTTATTATAGTCAATGCATGTTAATCAATGATGATGGATATGGCTATCTATTTGTATTTACCCAGATGAACAGATTATTTACTTATTTATATTTTTAATTGTGACTTTGTTCATTAAGGAATACTACATCTCTTGGCCTTTTAATGTTACATCTGTTGTCTTTTCAGAAAAGCACTAGCTTTGCACAGAAACTCTGACCTTGGTAATCACAATAGGATCACATCACACATGCATTTAACCAATGGAAATTCAGCTACTCATGTGTGCCAAAAATATTAAAATACTATGAGATATTCTATAAGTAAATTTCACCTGTATAATTTTTATTATGCACTGTAAATTTCTGAATGTATTATAAATTCATACATACATAGCAATTTATATAGTTGTAAGCACAAAACGAAGTACACAGTATTTTGGGGGGTTTGGAAGGTATTTTCAGGGAAAATTTTGAATACTTGTGCTTCCTATCTTATACACCACCTTTGGAACCCAATCTCTGTACAAGGTGAGAACTCCCTTGATAGACACGTGCATAATATTAGTCATGAGTGAAATGAATGGGAGAGTGGGAAGAGCCAGTGGCAACCTTTTCCCACTATTAATTAATAATAGCAAATAGTAGATAATATTTATTTCATTCTCTCTGTGTGCCAGGAACCCTGTTAAGCACTGAGCATGGGTTATGTCATTTATTTTTATTTTTAAAAATTTAATTTAATTTTTAATTTTTGTTTTTTAGAGACAAAGATCTTGTTATGTTGCCCAGACTGGTCTCAAACTCCTGGGCTCAAGCAATCCTCCCTCTTCAGCCTGTTGAGTAGCTGGGACTACAGGCTCGATGAGCCACCACACCGAACTCTGGATAATCTCATTTAATATTCACAAAAGTTCTATAAGGTAGACATATTGGAAATTATCCTTCTTTTACAGATGAGAAGAGCGAGGCACAGAGGAGTCAGGTAAATTGTTCTAGATCACATAGCCAACAAATGACAGTGCTGAGATTCAGATGCAGGTGGTATGTATGTCCTCTGAACTGAGCTTTCATCCACTCTACCATATTGCCACTCTGTTTGGGAGGCAATGCAGGGACGGTCTCCCTGAAAGTGGGTCAGAGACAACACACTGATTTGCTTTTTCCCCCTACACTGTATTGGAAAAAGCTTAAATACCATACTGAGAAGAATATAAGTCAAGATAGTGCGAAGTACTGTTATTGAAAGCCTATTACACAGCAAGCATGTAACATCTCATTTTTCAGGTAAGGAAATGGAGGCCTGTGGGGTTAGGTGACTTGCCCAAGATTGAGGCAGGACAGGAGCACAGTTTGTGCTCCTTGTACCATGCAGCCCTCTCATTGGGGATAATGGACTCTCTACAAGATGCATTCTCATCTGCTTTTAGTTATCCAGGGAGCACATGGAAATATTGGCTTTACCAGCAATAATCATGATAATCTAATCTCCCTCTGTCTCCTTGTCTGTCTCTCAGTTGGTCACTTGGTGCCATATGGGGATTTCATGAAGAGCATCATAAAATTTATATATTGCTTTGACCTCCTTGAAAACAAAACACAAAGTTAACTCCTAGCTAACCATGCCTTTGGCCTGAGTGCAAGACATCAATTATTTGCCTTAATTCCTGGGATTTGTGACACAGTGAGGAACTGGGTTCTTTCACTCTGTTCTAGGTGGGCTTGCTTTCTGCTCAAAAAGCCCTGAAGCAGACAGAAATGGGAACCAATCTTTTCTTTCTCCATAGAAGGCTCTGCTAACTGGTTACAAAAGCCGGAAGCTAAGAGTCCTCCCTTTTCTCCACCCCTTTGGTCCATTCCATCAACAAGTCGTCTACCTCTAGACCATCCACATCCTTCCATTTAGTGTCATCCTATAATTCAAGACATCATCCTGTCTTTCCTGGAGGGTGACTAACTCATTCCAATTGCCCGGGACTTTCTGAGTTTTCATACTGGAAGTTCTGCATTCAGGGGACCCCTTTGTTGCAGGCAAACCAGGCTAGTTAGTCACCCCACTGGCCTGGTCCTTCACAGTAGTCTCCTAGCAGGTTTCTCAGTTCCCAGGTCTGTTTGCCTTTAATTCTTTCTCCACCTAACAGCCCACAGTATGATCCTTTAACATCAGAGATTATTGTGTTATTCCCAGTGCTTAAAATCCTGCCTTCTGAAAAAATTTCTAACTCCTTATCACGGCTTGCAAGGTGCTGCGTGACTTGCTCCAGCACTTCAGAATCAGTATATCCTCACACTCAACCTGTGCCCCCACCCCCAAAACCTATTTCTCTTTTGTTAAAGGCATCGGCACTGAAACTTTACATCATTTTCAACATTTGCCTTTGAAAACTGCCCTCTATATACCAGTAGTTGCCATGGCACTTCAAGTCCATGCCTAGAATGTCTTTCATCTATCCTGGCTTTTCCCTTCCCACGACTTTGCTTCAGGCTTAGTATTTATATTTTAATATTTTATTATAGAAAATCTCAAACATATACAAGACAAATAGGACTGTATGATGAAGCTCTGTGTACCCGTCACTCAGCTTCTACAATTACCAGTATCATTCCATTCTTCCTTCCCTGCTCAATTATTATTACTCTTATTTTATAGTTATTTTCTGATAAGGTAACATTTACACAGAATTTGCACAGCACAAATCTTTGCTGTACAAATTTGACAAATGAAGACATCCATTTAATCATGCTTCTATCATGATCTAGAAAATGTTTATCTCCCAGTTTCTTTGTGTCCCTGCCCAGTCAATCTCTCCTGTCCCCCAAGGCAACCACTGTTCTGATTTTTCATCTTAGATTAGTTTGGCTGTTCTAGAAGTTCATATAAATGGAAGAATACAGTATGTTCTCTCCTGTGTCCAGCATCTTTCACTCAGCATATGTCTGTGCTACTCCTCTGCACACTAACGTGCCTCAGTAGTTCATTTTTAACATGCTGCTGAGTAGTATTCCATTATATGAATAAACTGTAATTTCTTTATTCCTTCTGCTTCTGATGGACATTTATTTGGGTTGTTTCTGTTTTTGGCTATTGTGAATAAAAACTATGATGAACATTTATGTACAGCCTTTTTATGGAGCTATGTTTTCATTTCTATTTGGTAACTCTTAGGTACAAAATCACTGAGTCACCACCTTAGTTTTTGTCTGGATGGCTGCAGTCATCTCCCAGCTGCCATTTCTGCCACCTGGTATCAGCCCGCAGATCTGCACACCACACCATGTTTCTTTTCCCAAAGCACAACTCCGTCTGTGTCCAAACTCTACTTGAGAGGCTTTCATGGTGTCCCAGTGTCTTCAGAGTCAAGGAAGCATGTCTGGCCTGGCACTCATCACCCCCCCTCCCAACCATCCAACCTCAGCTTTCTTTCCCAGTTGGTTTCCTGCCTCTCCCTTGATGCTGTCTGGGAGGTGGAGACTTAGTCTCTTTGATCCTAGGCTCCTGTAGGCCTGTTGCCCAGAGGGCACCATTTTACTTGACTCTGGAACTCATGGCAGTTGTCTAGTTCACAGGGGCCCACAGTGGGACCCACAGCGTTTGTTGACTGGGCTAATCAATGCTGCGAGGTGGGAGCTCACATCTCCAAGTGCAGACACAGGAAAACGCCTGTGATGTCCCTGATGCTCTCATCTCAGCTTCCTAGAAGGTAGGAGATTAAACCAGGTGAGATCTCTCTAGATGCCAAGATTCTGCAGTTCTGTGAATTTTACCAAATTCCCTGGGTCCGGAAATTCTACCTGGCTCAAGCCTCAGACATACCAATGGTGGGAAATGAGTGGTATAATGGAAAGAGCACAGGAATAAGGTGGGTGGTCCCAAGTTCTAATCTCATTTCTGCCATTTACGGTGAATCCTTGGGTAGGTTCATCTCCTGAGCCTCCACTGCCCCTTTCGGGACACTGCGATTGCAGATAAAGGGTGACCTTGATGATCATTAAAGCCGAACCTAAAATCACCCCGTGAGATTGAATTTCACAAAATATTAAACTAGGTTTGCCGTTTCTTTTTTATTGTTGTTGGCAGGTCCCTTTGCCCTTTTGTATTCACCTCTCTGTATGTTCAGTGCTGCCCAAGTACAACCCAAACATTATTCCTTGTCCCCAAACCATCAGTGCCAGCAGCCAAAGCACAGTTGAAACATGGAGTGACCGCCAGCAGGACCCCACCTGAGGGTGACAAGAGTTGCTCTCCAGCAATGTGTTTGCTTAAAGTAGCGACATCTGTTTGAGAACACACCACTGGCACAGGAAACCCTACAGATTGTGGATTAGTCACCCAGCGCACAATGACTACACCATTGGAAAGAGTCAGATTGCATTTTTCCACAAAAGAAGTAAAATCTCTATCTCCATCTCAGAGACAATTAATTTTTCTTTGCCTCTATTTGCTCATCTATAAAATGGTAATAATGAAATGTCTATCTCACAGGTTTTTCTAAAAAGGAATACATAGAATAACAGATGCAGAATGCTTAGAATTATATCTGGAAAAGATCAATAAATATTGGATAATGTCATTCTTATCAATGTTGTTATCCAAATCCTAGGGAGTGCAGAGGACCTAGAGGGCTGTGGACTCCACACTATGTTCTGCAAAGTTTTAAGGTGCTTGCCACGTTCAGCAAAGGATTTCATTTCCTCATCCTTAGAAACATGGTCAAAATGGAAGCAGCGTTTCTAAGCATTAGGAACCCTTGTTCTCTGTTTTCTTGGAAATGGAATTTTTAAACAAGAAAGCTCATCTCTTTGAGTCTCGCATACTGTAGGTCTCATCCATGGATGTCCTCTGTGTGTGACAGCAGAGTTGGCAGTGGGCTCCTTGTACCCTCTTGGGAAGAAGGGGAGTGAACTGCCAAAGTCCCTGAGGACAGAAGCCTAAAGCTCATGTCAGTGCCCTTCATAAGTGACGAAAGGAGCGAAGAGAAGAGGAGAACAGCCACAGACAAAAGCAGGAATTGTTTGAGAAATGGACCCTTTTCAGAAGCCTTCAAAGCCACCCTTTCACAAAGCCTGGCAGGGAGACAGTATTGAGCTTGGGTGAAAGCCAAACATGGCCTTAATTTATTATTGCCAAACTGTTTGTTGTCTTTATTTGCCAAGACTTACTAATTGAACTTTTGTTAATCTGGCTGCCCCATCCAGAGAATTGGAGCTATTGTTATCGGCTCTGTGAGTCCTTCTGTGGAATGTGCCAAAAAATTGACCCACATTGTAGCCGATTTCCCTTCCTGGTTCATTTGCTCTTTTTCTTTCAAGCATGTTTTCGTTTTGTTTTTGTTTTTGTTTTTGCTTTTGTTTTGTTTTGTTTTTCAGTTCCAACCCAGAGTAGGTGTTTAGACTGAACTAGAATGAAGTTCACTGACCCAAGGGGAAGATTCCTGTTGAGAGATCAGAGGGTCCCCCAAAAGGCTTGCGTGGAGGCTCCCTTCCTTAACCTCCTCATGCTTCAGTGAGAGGTCCTCACTCTCAGCTTTTGCTATATAGGGAAGGGAAGCTCTCGACCAATGATTCTCCAAGTGTGTTCCCAGGAGTAGCATCAATATCACTTGGGAGTTTGCTGGAAATGCAAATTCTAGGGCCCTCCTCCAGGGCTACCAAATAGCAATGTGTGTTTTAACAAGCCTGAGTGATTCTGAGGTACGCTAAAGTTTGAAATTAGGGTTTCTCAATCTTGGCACTATCCGCATGTTGGGCTGGATGAGTCTTTGCAGTGGGGGCAGTCCTGTACCTTGCAGAGTGTTTTGCGGCGTCCCTGACCTCTGTCCACTAGAAGCCAGTAGTCCCCCTTCGCCACCCCAACATGATAACCAAAAAATGTTTCCAGTCATTGCCAAATGTCCTAGAATTGAGAAGGTAAAATCACCCGTGGTTGAGCTAATGGAAAAACTGCTTGTTTTTTCTCTGAGCTCTGGGCTTTTGCTCTCTCTGTGCCACATTGACAAACAACTGCCAGACTGGCTGGGTGGCTCATCAGTGCACCACAATGATGCTCACAGGAATATGTAACTACAAGGCAGCTTCCTGAAAACATGGAGTTTTTCCATCTTGATAAATCTTGTATTTTAATCCAGCCCCGGGCAAGCACACATGACTTTGACTTTAAGAGCTGGTTCTCTTTCTGAGATTACATGGTATATTCAAAACAAAACAAAAAATCCTAGGAGTTTGGCCTCCTCTCGTCCTTTTATTTGTTTGCTATCCCCAGGGCAGGAAGAGACAGAAGGACTGAGTTCAGAGGCTCAGGTAAGACACCCACAGTACAGAGCGATGTCGATGCTGCACCTGCTAATCTTCCTTTTCACCATCCTAATGGAAGGTTTCCTAATCTTCCTTTTCACCATCCTAATGGAAGGTTTCCCAATGCTCATTCTATAGTGTTTCCACCTTTGGGTTCTTAGTGTCACTGCATTTGCATTTGAAGAGTACCCAAACCAGGAAATTTGCTATTAGGCTTTATTCCCACCACTGTCATTTCAGGGTTTTGACAATGCTTCCGCTTCAGGAAGCTGGATTTGGCAGAAGTCAGCTTGGATGGACTCAGCCAAACCTAAACTCAATTGCTCATATAAACACCAACTGAAGGTCACAATTCATTTGCTCATGTGCTTGGAAGCTATTGAGCACTTACTATGTATTAACACTAGCACCATGCTAGATGCTCAGGATGTAAAGAGAAGCATACAGCCTCTGCCTTTGGGGAGCCCAATGTGACACTAAGGTAGAAGTGCATCTTGAACAGAATGCAAAGCCCTTGATACACCAGGGGACCACAGGGCATCACAGGAATATGCTCCACTGTTGAAACCTCAGTGTCTGGCACAGAAGAGGCACTTGATAAATATTTGCTGAATGAATCTTAGAGGAGAACCATCCTACACAAACTGGAAAGGTTAAAAAGATGCCTTGCCAAAGGAAGTGCTGCTTAGGTTTTCAAGGAAAAAGCACGAGTGAGTCACACAGAGAAGGATGGAGAGGTTATTTCAGATAGAGAAAATAGCAGGTGCAGGACAGTGAGATGGGAATATGCTGGATAGTTTTGGATGGACTTTAAGACGGTCCGAGTGAATTGTCTGAGGAGGTGACTTCCTGGTTGTCTATGGCTATAAAACAAGTTACCCCAACAACCATTTTGTTTTGGTTGTAATTTTGTAAGTAACACAGAAGAGCTTGGCTGGATGGTTCATCTCTCATTTACTTGGCATTGGTAGACATCTCTGGTGCCTTGGTATTCCTCAGCTTCTCTCTCTCTCTACGTGGTGTCTCCTTATCCAGGGCTCCTCCATGTGGCTTGGGTTTCTCATGACACAGTGGTCTCAGGGTAGCTGGCTTCCCGCAGAGCAGATATTCCTAGAGTGAGTATTTCAAGGGGCCCAGGTAGAAGATACAAATCTCCTTATGACCTGGGTTTGCAGTTTCAGAACATACTGCTGCTGCATTCTGATGATTAAGCAAGTCACTGCAACCAGCCAGATCCAAGGGGAGGGGAGTAAGAGCCCTTTCCCTGAAAGGAGAACGGCTTGCATACAGAAGGAGGGAAGGAATTCGATGACAGCCGTCTTGGATAAAAGCTTTCTCAAGTGGGGTCCAGGCATTGAAGAAGTTGGGGCTAGAGAGTCAAGGCTGAAGAACTTGGAGCAGCAAGCTAAGGAGTGGGCAATGTGCCCCGCATTCTATGAGAAGCCATGGAAGGGTTTAAGGGTGGGAGTGGTGTGGTGGGCTTCATTTTAGAATGATCAGGGCCTGCAGCTGTGAGAATGGGGGAAGCGGGAAGAGAGTGGAGGCAGGGAGGCCAGCTGGAAGACTCTAGAGCCGGAAATAGCACAAGTGGCTTGAGGGACTGAAGGCCGGGGAGGAGGGGAATGGGTGAGGGGTGCCATAAGTGAGACTACGGGGAAAATTCAAGTCATCCAAGGGTTTCTGATGCCTCTCCCAACACAAGCGAACATATTCCTTTCAAAATGAGAGAAGAAAGGGCTTGTTTTCCATTCCGGGAACTGGATGAGGGGTAAGTGGCAGCTGGCAACTAAGCTTGCCTTGGGTGGCTTAATGGCCACACTTTTCAGGTTCGTTAGGAGCTGCCACCGAGGAAAACAAACAGGGCTGGTGTGAAGATCATTAGAAAAAGGCCTCAGAACAAAGACTCCACTTGGCAGCTGTTGCTCAGAGTTGAGTGAAAGAAACAAAAGGGTTTGTTGAGCAAACACGAAAGGAGCCTAATTGATGCAATTAAGGTGAAATTAAATAAAGGAAGGTTTTAGCCCAAAGTTCATGGAAAATTTTTCACCGGGGTGTCACTGGAATAATTATCTGGGGCTTTTAAATAAAGGCAAACCCAGGATGTGGGAAGTTGGCTTTGTGACCCTCCCGAGCGGATCAAATCAAGTGTGGTGATGTGGAGCACACGTGTGTGACCATTTGGCCCTGGCTGCTTGGTCTGGGACAGGGAGGAGGTTGGGGTTTGGGATGACTGGGGAGATGGGACAGAAGTGGCCACAAGGGGAACACCTCCAACAAGACCACAGTCCGTTGTTACCACATCACCGCACTCTATTTACTTCTACGTAATGCTACTACCTGAGATTATCTTGTTTATCACGGCTTACTTGTTTACCATCTATCCTTCCCCATCCAACACACACGCACATACACACGGCCCTGCACACACTACGGAATGCTGGGGCTCCTTGGAACGTAGCTGCAGTGATGCCATCTGGCCATGCTGTGACCCCCCCCCCACAACACTGACACTTGGAAGCAAACATCTGTACCGCACGCACGTCCCCAGGCAGTGCCTCCGAACTACCCCATGGGAAACTGATGCCCGAAATCAGCCCAAATGAGTCTATTTATTTAACAAACAGTTGCAGAGCGCCTACTGTATGCCAGGTACTCTTCCAAACACTCTACAAATATTAACTCACCTGACCTCATGGTGACCCACGGGGCAGGGATATTCTTATCTGCGTTTCACAGGTGAGGAACAGGAAAGAGAAGTCAGAGTGTGTCCAGGCCACCATGTGGGGAAGCCAGATTCGGTACCATATCAGCTGTTTGCGTCAAGCTCTTCCCACAGAATGCAATAAATGTGTTTCTTTAAAAAAAAAAAAATGTCATTCTAGGCAGTATACAGTGGTATCTCACTGGGATATTAAATTGCATTTCCCTAATAAAGGATGACATTCAGTATCTTTTTTTGTGTGCCTTTTATAGTCTATATATCTTTGGTGAAGCCTCTGTTGCAAATCCATTGGCCATTTTCGACTGGGTTGTTTGTCTTCTTCTTACTGAGTGTAAACATTCTTTATATATTTTGAATACATGTTCATTATACGATATCTGATCTGCTAAATTTTCTCCCGGTCTGTGTCTTGTCTTTTCACTTTCTTAATGATGCTTTTTGAAAAGCAAAGTTTTTAGTTTCGATGAAGTCCAATTTATAAATGTTTTTTCTTTTGTAGATTGTGGTTTTCTTGTCCTACGTAAGAACTATTTACTTAGCCATAAAGATTTTTTTTCCTAGGTTTTCTTCTAGAAATGTTATACTTGTAGCTCATTTAGGTTTGTGATCTATTTTTAATTACTATTTTATGTGTAGAGTGAGGTGGGGCCAAAGTTTATTTTACTGCATATGGATATCCAATTATTACAATTTTATTTTTTGAAAACGACTTTAATTTTCCCCATTGAATTACCTCAACACCTTTGTTGAAAACTCAATGGACCATAAATACGTGGGTTTATTTCTGTACTTTTCTATTTCATTCCATTGACCTCTATTCTGTATTTATGTCAATACTACATTCTTTTGATTCTTGTAGGTTTATAGTAAATTTTGAAGTCAAGTAGTATAAATCCTTCTTTTTCAAAATTGTTTTGTCTAGTCTAGGTTTTTTGCATTTTCATATTAATTTTGGATCAGATTGTTAATTTAAACAAATAAGCCTGTTGGGATTTTTGTAGGATCTGTGTTCAATTTACAAATTAATTTGAGGAGAATTTTACATTAAAATACTGAGTCTACAAACTCTGAAGAGGGTATGGCTTTCCATGTATTTAGATCTCTAATTTCTCTCAGCAATATTTTGCTAAAGTATCTTATGCTGTTTATGTTAAATTATTTCTAAATTATTTCTTTTTGATGCTATTATGAATTAAATTATTTCCTTCATCTTATTTTTGGATTGTTCATTGCAAATATATAAAAATACAATTTATTTTGTATATTGATCTTGTATCCTGTGATCTTGTTCAGTTTGCTTACTTGTTCTAATAGTTGTTTTTGTTATAGATTCCTTAGGATTTTCTATGTAAAAAGTGAGCTGTCTGCAAATGAAGGCCATTTTGCTTCCTCTTGTCTAATCTACACAACTCTAATTTTTTTCTTGACTTATTGCACTAAATAAAAACTTCAATACAGTATTGAAAAAGAGTGGCAAGGGTGGACATCCTTGCCTTGATCTTAGTTTTAGGGAAAAAGAATTCAGTGTTTCACCATTAAATATGATGTTAGCTACAAGCTTTTGTAAACGTCCTTTATCAGGCTGACGAAATTTCCTCTTATTTCTAGTTTACTGAGATTTTTGTCATGAATGAATGTTGCATTTTATCAAATGCTTTTCTGAGTTTATAGAAATGATCATAAGATTTTTTTGTCCTTTATTCTATTAATATAGTGTATTATATTCATTGATTTGGGGATTTTTTTTATTTCAGCATATTACAGGGGTACAAATGTTTAGGTTACATATATTGCCTTTGCCCCACCCGAGTCAGAGCTTCAAGCATGTCCATCCCCCAGACGGTGCACACTGCACCCATTAGGTGTGTATATACCCATCCCCTCCTCCCTGCTCCTACCTTACTGACACCTGATGAATGTTATTACTATATGTGCATTCAAGTGTTGACCAGTTAATACAAATTTTACGGTGAGTGCATGTGTGATTTGGGGATTTTAAATTGACCTTGCATTCTGGGTTAAAATCCACTTGGTCATGGTGTATAATTCTTTCTTTTTTTATGATTTCTTTGTCTGACTTCAGTATCAGGGTAATAATGGCCCTGTAAAATAAGTTGGTAAGGATTTTTATTCCTCTATTTTCTGATAGTTTACGTAGGATTGGTATTATCTTGACTTTAAATGTCAGATAGAATTCACTAGTAAGGCCATCTTTCTGGTTCTGGCTTCCTTTTGTGTATGGGGGAGGATTTTAAATTATTAATTCACTTTCATTACTTGATAATGTCTACTTAGCTTTATTAATAGTATTTCTTCTTGATTCAGTTTTGATAATTTATATCTTTTGAGAAATTTATGCATTTTTTCTGTTGCCCAATTTATTGACATAAAGTTTGTCATAATATTCCTTATAACGCTTTAATTTCTGTAGGTTCTGTAGTGATTATAGTGTAGTGATTTTATGCCAAATTTTAATAATTTGTGTCTTCTCTCTCTTTTTTTCTTAGTAAATCTAGTTTAAGGTTTATTAATTTTGTTGATATTTACAAAGAATCAACTTTTGGTGTGATTTTTTCTGTTTCATTGATTTCCACTCTGATCTTTATTTTTCCTTTCTTCTATTTACTTTGGATTTTATTTCCTTTCCTGTCTGTTGGTGCTTGGAATAGAAGCTTAGATTATTGATATTTGAATTTTTTTCTTTAGAATATATGCATTTAAAGCTAAAAATATCTCTCTATACATTGCTCTAACTGCAAGCCATAAATTTTGACATACCATGTTTTCATTTTCTTTCAGTTCAAGACATTTTCTAATTTCCTTTGTGATTTCTTCTTATACTTATAGGATACTTTGTAATGTGTTAACTTCCAAATATTTGGAGATTTCCAATATTTCTTTCTGTTGTTGCTTTTTAATTTAGTTCCACTGTGGTCAGAAAACATATGTCTAATGTTCTGATTCTTTTACAATTATTGAGATGTATTTATGAGGTAGAATATGGTCTATCCTGGAGAATGTTCTATGAGTGCTTATAAAAAAATGTGTACGCTGCTGCTGTTGGGTGGAGTGTTCTATAGAAATGTGTATGTAGGGGTGGAGGGTGGAGGAATGAAATGATAAATAAGACACAGTTCTTGTCCTTTAAATGTTTAATTCTTGTAGAGCAGTGGTTCTCAACTCAGGGAAAATCCCAGGCATTTGGCAATGTCTGAAGACATTTTCAGTTGTCCCAAGTGGGGTGACTGCTACTGGCATGTAGTAAGTAGATTCTGCTAAACATCCTACAATGCACAGGACAGCCCCCCACAACAAAGAATCATCTGGGCCAAAATGTCAAGAGTGCCAAGGGTTAAAAACCCTGCTGTAGAGAATATAAAGGGTACTTAGTTGTAATT
The DNA here is from genome assembly GCF_020740605.2 of Lemur catta. Lineage (NCBI taxonomy): Eukaryota > Metazoa > Chordata > Mammalia > Primates > Lemuridae > Lemur > Lemur catta. The sequence continues at coordinate 84,663,270 of NC_059134.1, read as the reverse complement.
CAGAGCTTCAGACTAATTTTCATACTATGGCAATTGCTACACTGTGGCTAAAATTGATCAACCCTTTAGCAATGACCACACCTCTCACCTGTTTGTTTGTCTGTCTTTCTCACTAGACTGTGAACCTCGTGAGTGTTGAAACTCACACTAATATTTATGGTCGCTAAAAACACAGAGACAAAGTTGGATTTCAATTTTATTTCTACCACCGCTAGGTGTGTGACTTTGGGCTGGTTACTTGTCTTCTCCAAACCTCAATTTTCTCAGTTGTATAATGTAAATAATGTGCCTACTTTATAGGATTGTTGTGAAATTTAAATAAACTTGTAAAGAAAGGCACTTGACACAGGCCTGGCACATAGAGTCATTATTTTGTTATTGTTATTGTTATATCCAGCACCTGGCCCAGTGCCCTGCAAATATGTACAAACAGATGAATGAGTAATGGCGTCATCTTCTCTCACCTTCCTTGCCTCCACAGTGGACACAGGTTCTGCAGAGTAATCCTGACTGGGACAAAACATGTCCCTTCTCATTCCTGGTGCTTACTTCCCACAGAGGAGGTCATTTATGCCTAAGGGAGCTGGACAGGAGCCCAAGACGCATTAAGTGCAAGACAAATAGTGATTGACCTCACTTACACCCTTGGGACCCCCACTAGCCTAGGAAATGGTCGCACAGAAGGCAGTGAGGTTCATGCTGTCCACCCAGCATCAGCTGGGGTCAGCTCCTTCAGGTTTGCCTCAGAGGAGCACCTGCTCCTTCTTAATGGCCGCAAAGTCTGCTCCTACACTCTCCACCCCATTCCCAAGTCTTGGATGCTTTGCACTAGGAGCCTTTGCCTGTTGGGCAACTCTTTCGATCAATACAAAAAGCCTTTGGGCCCCTTGCTAAGTGCCTCATCTGTTCCTGTCTAATTCTGAGTGACTTGGCACTGATCACGTCTGGGAAGCCGCTTGCTAAGTCTTAAAGTGGTGGATGAAGGTTAAGCTTGGCTAGCCTGATACCTTCCTGTGTTTTCTTTTTAGGGTGGGGTTCAGAGTGAGAGAAAAGACACCTCCAGCCTTAACAGAGCCCCTTGGTACATAAAGCAGAATTCGAACGGTGCCAGAGAACTGCTAACCAACCAGGAAGACACAGGGTGAAAGATGAGGTTACGAAGAGGGAGTGGTTAAGTTCACTTAATACAGAGCACATGACTCCGACTCCATCTTACTATCTGGTTCCTACTGTGCCCTGAGGTGCGCAGACATTTGAAGGTACAAACAACATCTGGAGCTTTCCCTCTTATCAATATTGATATTAATGTATGGGCATTGACTGATGTCCTCAATCCTCATAACCAAAAGGAGCCATCTTTGCTTTATGGAGTTTCTCCATATATTTGCCTAGGAGCTTGCCTTCCCTGGTGACAGAATACAGCAGAGATCTGTGATGTCACCCACGGTTCGCACTTAAAAGGACCTTGCACTCAGTTCAATGTTTTGCTGTTACTGTCTTAAAATTCTTAACAATTTCAAGCAAGAAGCTCCACATTTTCACTGTACACTGTTTTCTGCTAGTCATATAGGAAGTCCTGCCCTCTATCATGGCTAAAACAAAAAGAAAGGCAATAGAAAATTTTGTTGAGGATGCGGATCAACTGGAATGTTCATATACTGTGTGGAGGTATAAAAAATGGTTTAACTGCTTTGGAAAACTGGTGGGCAATATCTATAAAGTGAACATAGGGTATAATATCTAACCCATCATTTCCATTCTTAGATGTAAATCCAAAAGATATGTATATTTATGCTTATCAAGAGATATGTACAAGAATAATCATAGTAATACTATGCCTCAAACCAGAAACAACCCAAATGTCATTCAAATAGTAAAATGGATAAATAGTTTTTTGGGGAGTGTAGAGATGAGGGTCTCGCTATATTGTCCAGGCTGGTCTTGAACTCTCAGTCTCAAGTGATCCTCCTGCCTCAGGTCCCACAGTGCTGGGATTACATGTATGAGCCATTGCACCCAGCCAGATAGATGAATACATTTTGGCATATGCATATAGAATACACAATATGAATGGATCTTGGCACATGAATTCAAGTGAAAGAAGAGCGAAAGTTGTCAGATTCACAATGGAGTCACTTGTGTCAACTTCTGGCAAAATAGAGCCGGGGAAGCCCAGGGAGGGAGGGCTTTTACACATCATTTGCCTGATAACAGGAACTATCACAAGAAAATTTTCCACATGGCAGCTTACTACATGAGTTACACAAGGACAGCTAGCAACACAAGGACAGCTAGCCACTTATACAAAAACACTTGCCTGACAAATTGTCTCAGAAGTCCAGTCCGAAACTGCAAGGGCCTGACTGCAACTCCAAAATTACAAGCCCTACCTAGCAACTACTGACACCAGTCAGAACTCTCCAACTCTTCTAAGATGCTGCCAGCCCCAAATGAACTTTCTTTCAAAACAACTTGCGTAAACCTCTTTCTCCCCCAAAACCCTAACCTTTTCCTTTGTTCTCTGGACATACTGGAGGCCACTCTACTTTGTATATATGTCCTGGATTGCAATGCTACTTCTTGTATATTATTCCCAAATAAGACCTTTTCACTTAGAGATTCATTTGTCTCTATTTTATTAAGTTGATAGAAGCCAGACACAAAAAAGTATGTAGTATATAGTATATGATTCTGATTATAAAAGGATAAGAAAGACACAGAAATAAATCGATTGTTTTAGAAATCAACACTTGTGGGGGAGCTAGCAATTGGAAGGATATTTGGGGAGGAGGCAGTGTTGTTTCTTGATCTGGGTACTGGTTACATAAGATTGTTCACTTTGTGAAACTTCATTGATTTGTACAACTGATTTGTGTACTTTTTGGTTTTGGTATGTATGAATGTTATGTTTCAACAAATGGCTAAAAAGAGAACCAAGAACTTGCAAATCAATAGCTTTTATTTTCATAACTGTATCCTCTGAAATTAGCCTGATTTGGAAAGCAAAAGCTGAATGAACATTGAATCTCATGGTTCCATTTTTCCTAGCTCTTTGATCTTGGATCTGTCATTTAAACATTCTGTGCCTCAGTTTCCTCATCAGTAAACTAGAGATAACAATAGCACTCATCTCATAAGGTTGCTAGGAAGATTAAAAAATATGTATAAAGTGGTCAAAACAATGCCAGGCACTTAGGAAAGACTCAATAAATTTAAGTTGTTGCTGTTTCTGCTCTGTTTGACCAATCTTCTTCAGACAATGGATGACTCTTGCTTGAGGAAGTAGAAATAAGAAATCACAATATGTATATTTTAAACATATCATCTTGCTGCATCCTTAGACTCTGACATGCAGTTTTTACAAAGTCCTTTTGCCACGTGTGCTTTGGACACTGATACTCAACTGGAGAAGAAGAGAGGAGACAGAAAGCTTGTGCCCTGACGTAAGCTGCTCTAATCACTAAGGACCTAACCAACTGAACTCCAAATTAGAATGAAGTGCACATCCCAAAGGTCTCTGCTTCTGAAACATGGCATGAAGTAGGTCATCCGGAAAGAAGAAACTTTCTTGGCCCCAGTGTAAAGGCTTTGAGTGATGCAGTATTTTTGCTGGAGTATTTCAGACCCTTCAGACCCCTGGTTTCTAACCCTTCCTCTGCTCTATTTTTTGGGAATTCTAATACCTTAAAAGATATCTCTGTTCTTGTGTTTTCTTAGATATTTACCAAGCTAATATCCCCACATTGAAAAGTACTGTGAGTATTAAGCTGCATAGAAATGAATAATTTTGTTCTATCTATAAGGCTTAGGGTCAATACTGCCTTTATAAATTTGTGTGTGTTTTTTGGCAGCTGCCTAATAATTTTTCTACCCACCATGACTTTACCCCTGCATTACAACATCATTGAGCTATTTGTTCAGTTTAGCTAAGTTGGCTGAGGAACTGTGCCAGAAACTGCTATTAGGAATCTAATCTTACTTACCCCAAAGCAACTAAAGGATTCTCAAAGTGGTTTTCTCTGAATATTTTTTTAGTCATTTAAAAAAACCCACTTTTACTTCTCTTGTTGAAGTGGGATAAGGAAACAAAGTTCCAAAGAGGTTAAGTCATTTGGTTATAGTAGGTGACAAGGAAAGAACTGGAATCCACCATTGGTCTTTCCATTTTTCAGATTTTCAGATTTGAATTTGTTTTAAAAAAATGAGATAAATGAAGAGTTGAGAGTCAAAGGTCTATTTTGGTTGCAACTCATGTGGGAGTAAACGTTATTTTGTGATTCTGCGATGTGTCATGCACAGGTGAGGCAACGTGGGCTCCCTGTGGATTTGCCTGGATGCAGCCCGCATGAGGCCGTGGGCCATCACTGCCTGACAGGGGAAGAAGTCATCCCTAAGGTGCTTTGAATACTAACATCGAGTCCTTTCATTTTTATCCATCTTCAAAAGCTAACACAGGTTAATAAGGATTGTTAAGCTTCAGGGTTCAGATTGGAGTTGAGATTCCATGGACTTGGCAACCAGAAGGTGTTCTTAATTTTAGTACTTTGATGAACATGCCCAAGGGACTCTGGGCTGCTAGAGTCAAGAGCTACAGTGTTGGGGAGAGGGAGAGCTTTTCTCACCAGCACGGGGCATTGACGTTATGTCAGCTACGGTGACCCGGTTTCTCTACATTCAAGCACCTTCTTTTCTTCCCTCCTGACAAAAGACTTTCCTGTAACTTTATTCATCCAAAATACTTTCTCTATTAAAAAAATGCCTAATACTCTGGTCACAGAAATCTTTCACCTTTTAAAAAATGCCCCGAAGATTCTCTTGATATTAGTTTCCATTCCAATCAACACATACTTCAGGTCTTAGAATGAATAATTTCTCTAAAAATGATCAGAAATGAAGCTGATCTTTGGAACCTGTAGGAACCATCACTACTCCCTGTCCATAGATGGGTCAGAGTGAGGAATGTTGACTCCAATTTGTCTACCAGACATTATTCTGTGCAAGAGGGGAGAACTGCTAAACTGAATTCACACGGGGAGCCAATATGCATCCTAGAACTTGAGCTCTGAGGCAGATAGATGTGGATTTATTACAAAACGTGCAACCTTCAGCAAGCAACTGAATGTCTTTCAGCCTTGGTTTCCTCATCTGTAAAATGGATATATTAATAATAATACTTGCTTCACAGGGCTATTGTGAAGAATAAAGGAGATCATAGATATAAGGAAGCCAGTGAATGCTGCTACTTTGTAAAAATCAATTTAACATAACTATTACTATGTAATTATTAATTCTTTCTGAGGTGGTTGGATGACAAAATAGTAGAAATATGTCCATTTTACAGGGGTGAAGTGAACTATTATGTGTTAGAGGAGGGTGATTTCCATCAGCAGCCCAATTTAGTCCCAGATTAGGAGAGAGAGCTCACGTCACCAGGTTCTTCTTTTTCTTTGACATGGAGCCAAAACCTAGCTGGAGATTTACCCTCCCACTAATGACAGCTCCAACCCAAGTCCCCCAGGGCCTGACTCAACTGCTTTCTGGCTCTGAAACCAGCTCATATTCCCCATTTCCATTTTCTAAATACCCAGTAGGCCATTTTCTGCTGTTACTTTTCCTGTAAGTTGGCAAGATCTGTAGGCAGCTTTTACACCCTTCCCCAAGGGGCCAAGGGGAGGTGGAGCCACTCCACCCACCCCTGCCCCTGCCCCCTCAGGCCAGACCTGAAGCGGCATCCTGGGAAAACAGTACCTCGGCTGCTCAGAGCAGTTACACCTCCCGTTGCCGAGGTGGAAGTGGTGCTCTGCATCCCAGGAAATGGTGCCTTGGCTGAGCTGGGCAGTCATGCCTGACAGGCCACAGATGAAGCGGCACGTTTCCCCCTGGAGAATTGGTGCCCTGGCCAAGCTGAGCAGCTGCACGTTCCAGGGATGAGCTGAGTAGTACCCCACATCCCAGGGAAACAGAGCAGTGGCTGAGCTGAGACACCCTGCCTGATAGGCCAAGCAACTCTAGTACCCTGCTTCCCTGGAGCTGGACTAGCCCCTACAGTATGACCTGCTGAGACACTCCTCTCCCTGGGGAGTAGAGTCATCTCCATGCTATTCCCTGCCTACCCCTCAGGGCCCAAATGACTGCTGAGCTCCACCGTTCTGGGGCACTTGCTGCCACTGCACCTGGCCTCATAAAGTCTGGGATTCTGCTGAGGCCCACTGTCCCGGGGTTCAGAGTCACTGCTACATGGTACGTCATCCCCGGGACCCAAGTTGCCACTGAACCTTATTGACTCAGGTTTCCAAGGCTATACCTTGCTCCCTGGGCCCAAACCTCCAGAGCACCTCATCTTCCCTGAAGTAGAGTCTGTGCTGTGCCCTGCCCCCTAGGGGCAGAATCACAGCTACAACCCAGGCCCCTAGGGCAAAACTAGTAGGGAGTGCCTCAGAGGGACAGATCCTGGCTCTGTGAGCAAGCTACAGCCAACCTTCTCACAGAGAGCTACCCTGCACCCCAAGACTCATTTGCCAAATAGGTTTGTGGGACCCTGGCCCACAGCTGCTCTAAGCACCTGTACCTGGAACCCAGTGCCACTGCAGCTGCGTATAGGCTGTGTCAGGCCTGACACAAAGAAGGATCCCCTTGGCCAAGTCTCCCCATTGTAGGGAAAACAAGAATAGGAGGACCCCAAAAGCGTTTGACATCAACGACATTAACAGCCTATGCCTCTGCTGCCACTGCCACAAACTTCTAAATCCTAGGCCACTGAGGCACCCACAGTCATTGCTGATGTTGAGTGCAGCTGAAGAAGCCACACAGAGACTATGTTACTATACCTAACTGGAAGCAGAGTCCCCATATCCTTCCTACTCAGCACACTAAAACCCAACTACAGATGAAAGTCTTTCTCTATGAAAGTCACTCCCAAAAGTTTGGAAGAGGCAATTGTTCCACCAGATGCCCAGACATCAATGCATAGACATAAGAAACATGAAAAAGCAAGGAAATACAACACCACCAAAGGAACGTAACTATTCAGTAACAGACCCCAGTGAAAAGGAAATCAACAAATTACTGGAGAAGAACCCATCAAATTGGTACTAACTGATCAACACTTACATGCACATATAGTAGTAACATTCACTGGATGTCAGGCAGGTGGGAGGGAGTAGGAGGGAATGGGTATATTCCCATCTAATGGGTGTGGTGTGCATTGTCTGGGGGATGGACATGCTTGAAGCTCTGTCTTGGGTGGGCAAAGGCAATATATATAACTTAAACATTTGTACCCCCATAGTATGCTGAAATTAAAAAAATAAAACAAAATAAAAAAAATAATAATCTTAAAGAAACTCAGTAATATGCAAGAAAATACAAACAGATGTCAATTAAATGAAATTAGGAACAACATTTATGATATGAATGAGGCATTCAACAAATAGAAATTATAAAAAAAAGAACCAAAGAAATTCTGTAGCTGAAGAACTGAATGAATAAAATAAAAAAATACAATAGAGAGCTTCAACAGCAGACTTGATCAAGCAGACAAAAGAATCTCTGAACTTGAAGATAGGTAATTTGAAATTACCCAGTCAGAGAAGAAAAGATACAAGAATGAAAAAGAGTGAAGACAGCTACTGTCATATTGGGGATTAAGTTAAAAAAAAAAGAGTGAAGAAAGGCTATAAGACTTACAGGACACCATCAATTGAGAAATTTTTGTATTATGGGGTTTTCAGAAGGAGAACAGAAGAGAAAACACATAGAAAAACTAGGTAATAAAATAATAGTTAAAGACTTCCCAAGTCTGGAGAGAGTTATGGACATCCAGATTCAGGGAGCTCAAAGGTTCCCAAATAGATTCTACTCAAAAGGGTCCTTCTTGAGGCACATTGTAGTCAAATTGTAAAAAAAAAAAAACAAGACAAAGAAGTCTAAAAACAGCAAGAGAAAAGCATCAAGTCACATATAAGGTAATCTCCGGTACACTAATAGCAGGTTCTCTTCAAAAACCTTACAGGGCAGGAAAGAATGGGACGATAATTGAAAGTGCTGAAAGAAAAATCTGTCACTCAAGAATACTAAACCCAGCAAAGCTATGCCTCAGAAATGAGGAATAAATAGTTTTTCCCAGATAAGCACAACTGAAGAGATTCATCACCATTAGAATGGCCACATAAGAAATGTTCAAGAGAATACTACATCTGGAAGTGAAAAGATAATAATCATTGTTACAAAAACATGCAAAAGTATAAAATTCACTGGGAGAGCACATACACAGAGAAGAAAGAGAAAGGAATCAAACCTTATCACTATAGAAAACTACCAAATTACAGTGATAAACACTAAGAGAGGAAGAAAGAAAAAAAGGAAAAAGAAAACAACCAAAAACAATTAACAAAGTGATAGGAGTAAGTCCTCTCCTATCAACAGTAATCTTGAATTCTTGAATATAAACGGATTAAATTCCCCTCTTAAAACATATAGGCTGACTGAATGAATTATTAATAAAAACATGACCAAACTATATGCTGCCTATAAGAAACTCACTTTGTCTATAAAGATACATATAGATTGAAAGTAAGGAGATGGAAAAAGATATTCTACATATATGGAAACTAAAAGTGAGCAGGAATAGCTATACTTATATCAGATAAAACAGACTTTAAGTCAAAACGAAAAAGAGAAAAAGAAAGTCATTATATAAGGAGAAAAGAATTAATTCGGCAAGAGGATATAACAGTTGCAAATATGTATGTACCCAACATCAGAGAACCCAGATATATAAAGCAAATATTAGTAGCTCTAAAGGGAGAGATAGACTCCAATAAAATAATGGTTTAATACTCTACTCTCAGCATTGGAAAGATCATCTAGACAGAAAATCAACAAAAAAAATTGGATTTAAATTGAAGTTTAGGCTAAATGGACCTAACAGACATTTATAGAACATTTCATCCAAGAATACAGAATATGTACTCTTTTCATTAGCATATAAAACATTCACCAGGATGGACCAAATGGTAGGCCACAAAACAAGTCTCAACAAATTTAAAAGAATTGCAATCATATCAAGTATCTTTTCTGATCTCAATGGATTAAAACTAGGAATTAATAAGAAGAAGAACTTTCAAAAATGTACAAATAGTGGTAATTAAATAATGTGCTTCTGAATGACCAATGGGTCAAGGAAGAAATTAAGAAGGAAATTAAAAAATTTCTTGAAACAAATGAAAATAGAAACACAACATACCAAAACCTATGTGATACAATGAAAGCAGTATTAAGAGAGACGTTTATGGTAATAAATGCCTACAACAAGAAAAGTAAAAATATTTTAAATAAATAACCTAACAATGCATCTCAAGGAACTAGAAAAGCATGGTATTGGTGTAAAAGCAGACACATAGACCAATGTGATGGAATAGAGAACCCAGAAATATGTCTGTGTATTTACAGCCAACTTATTTTCTACAAAGTTGCCGTGAACATTTATTAGGGAAGAGTGTCTGTTCAATAAATGGTGCTGGGAAAATTGAATATCCATATGCAGAAAAATGATACTATACCCTCTATGTCTCATCATATTAAAAAATCAACTCAAAATGGATTAAAGACTTAAATGTAAGACCTGAAACTATGACACTACGAGAAGAAAACATAGGGGACAATCTTCTTGACATTGATCTGGGCAATGATTTTATGGAGAGGACTTCAAAAGCACGGGAAACAAAAGCAAAAACAGACAAATGGGATTATGTCAAACTAAAAAACTTCAGCACAGCAAAGCAAAAGGAACAATCAACAGGGTGAAGAGACAACCTGCAGAATGGGAGAAAATATTTGCAAACTATTTATCTGATAAGGGATTAATAACCAGAATAAAAAAGGAACTCAAATGATTCAACAACAAAAAGCCAAATAATTCCATTACAAAATGGGCAAATGAGCTGAATAGATATATCTTAAAAGAAGTTATACAGATGGCCAGCAGGTATATGAAAAAATGCTCAATATCACTAATTATCAGGGAAATGCAAATCAAAACCACAATGAATGAGATATCATCCCACCTGTTATAATGGTTATTATCAAAAATACAAAAAATAACAAATGTTGGGGACAATGTGAAGAAGGAGGAACACTTATACACTTTTGGGGGGAATATAAATTAGTATAGCCATTATGGAAAACAGATGGGGGCTCCTCAAAAAACTATTAATAATAAATGAATGTTAAATGGGTACAATTGCCAGCACTTTAAAAAAAATTAAGAGAATGCCTGGATTCAAATCCCAGATCTACCAGGGACTGTTTGCCGGGTAAGCCACTCTGCCTCTCCATGCCTGTTTCCTCTGCTATAAATGGAGATGATAATAATTATAATAGGAACTATCCTTGGGATTGTTGTGAGATTTAAATGTGTTAACATCTACACAGTGCTCAGAATAGTGCCTGTCACCTAGTACATGCTATGCCACGGTGAGCCACTACTGTTAGTGTCTTACCAAGAAGACCAGGGGAGCCCCTCAGCCCCTCTTATAAATGATCGTGCCTCTTTAAAACTGAGAACTGGAAACTCAGAGAGGTGAAGTAACTTGCCCTGGTTCGCACAGCTTGTAGTCTCCAGAATGGGACGTAAGAGCCACTGAAACCTGCATATGATCCTTTTTAAAAGCAAAGGCTAGCAGCCCTACAGCCTCTGAGGGTTTGAGTTACCGGCTCAGAAACACTGGTTATCTTGACTGCCAGAGCTCGTGCCAGACTCCTGAATACCAGAGGCCATGAATAACGTCCAGGGCTTCATTGTGTGTGTGGCTGCTAGAATTACCATCAGCTCTGGCCTCATGAGTTTGCTCTTGTAGAACATCATTTTTCCTAGAAGTCTGATGTGTTCCTGGATGCCCCTGGCTGATAGTGGAGTCAGATAACAGCCCGGGAAGGCAGCCGACACTTGCAGGACAGGAAGTGGGTGCCATCCAGCCAGCTGGGTGAGAACCAGCGCCTCTCTCGGCCTGCACGTGAACATGGCAGTGGGGATGGTGCAAAGCTGATCTCCTTTCTCTCCCTAGCAGTCAGGCTGTAGCCAGAGAGGAGACGGGAATGTTGTGGGAGCTACTGACTGGTCTTCCTGCTTTCAGATTCTAACTGCCTGTCACGACCCTTCCAACTGCCAGTGATAGGAACTCAACCCAAAGTAGGTTATTAAGTATGAAATGTCCAATTTCCTTAAGTACTAAGTTTGACAGTTGGTATCTCTGACATTTCACTTTGACACTTCTCATTTTATTTTTATTGTGAAGGTACATCCTCAGTCTTGCAAACACATGGTTTGGTTTGTGATTATTTTTCATTGTTTTTCAGAGCAATTTTGGTGAAACCATGAATAAGTCAAAAATTTGTGTTATTGTCAAATACGAGTTCTGTTGTGGAAATATGAGTTCTGTCTGCCCAATGCAGGGCAGACAGCTCAAAATATCAATGAAGCGTTTGGGAAGAATGTGGCTAATAAATGCACAGTACATCAGTGGTTTGAGAAGTTCTGTTCTGGCGATTTTAATCTTGAAAATGAGCCACATGGGCGACCTGAGACCAAGGTGGATAATGATGAGCTGAAAGCTATAATGGAAGCAAATCCATCTCAACCTATGCATGAATTAGCAGTAAGGTTTGATGTTACTGTTCCAACAATACTGGACCCTTGGAAACAAATGGGCAAGGTAAAGAAGCTGGATAGATGGGTACCACATGAAGTAAATGAGCATCAGAGGAGAAATTGCCTCAAAGCTTGCCTTTCTTTGCTGTCATGACATAAAGGCAAACCATTTCTACACCATATTGTTATGTGTGATGAAAATGGACTCTTTTTCACAATCACAAGCATTCAGCACAATGGTTGGACAAAGATGAAGTGCCAAGACACAGTCCAAAACTGAATAGTCATCAGAAAAAGCTAATGGTGTCTGTTTGGTGGTCCAGCACTGGTGTTATCCACTACAGCTTCATGAAACCTGGTCAATCCGTTACAGCAGATGTCTACGGCAACCACTTGGATGAAATGATGAGGATGCTTGGGATTAAGTAGCCGAGATTGGTCAGTAGAGACAGGCCAATCCTCTTGCAAGACAACGCTCAACCACATGTTGTACAAACAACGCTGCTCAAACTACAGGGGCTGGTCTTGGAAACTCTCTGTCATTCACCGTATTCACCAGACCTTGCACCACCTGACTACCACTTCTTCCAGGCTTTGGACCACTTCTCGCAAGGAAAAATATTCAATTCTCAACAAGTTGTGGAAAACGCCTTTGATGATTTCATCACCACTCGCTCTTCAGGCTTCTTTGCTGCTGGCATAAATAAGCCACTGTTAAGATGACAAAACTGTGTGGATAGTTTAGGCACATACTTTGATTAATTGTACTGCCTCTTGTTGGAGATATAATAAACTACACTTTTGATTCGAAATCGGATATTTCACATTTAGTGACCTAATAGCTTAACTAAAAGCAGAAATATTACTAGCTCAAGCAACTTGTGGCGTAGAGATGGTTTTAGGTAAGTTGGATCCAGGATGTTAGAACTATTTCTCTAGTCCTTTTCTCTTCTCTCCTCTCCTCTTTTTTCTGTCTTCTCTCTTTTCTCTTTCTCCGCTCTACTCCATTCTTCAGAAAAACTCTACTCTGAAAGAGGAAAATATAATTGCTGGAAGCACCAGGTTTACGTCTTCCTTAGGACAAAGTCTCTTTTTCAGCATCCACATCAGTTCCTGTAAAGGGCCGATTGGTTCTGCATGGGTCAGGAGTCCACGCCCAGAAAATGGAAAGTTGAGCGTGATCAGCAGTCTTGTAGCGTGTGAAAGAGCATTTCCCCAAAGGAAGAGGCAGGGCCAAAGGAAAACAAGGAAAAGTGGTAGATGTCCCTGTGCTATTCCCCACAGAGCCCCTCATCTCCTCATCCCCACCCTCCTGCCATCCATTGCGGGCTCTAGACACTGGGTCACGTGCTATTCAGCCCACGTGACACGTTTTTCGTGCTTGCTGTTCTCCTGCCTGAGTGCAGTGTGGTCAGCTCTGTCCTAGAATTCCCTCTGACCCTCCCAGGCAAATTAAGTACCTTCCCACAGCAATATCACCTGTTTGTGTTATCACATAGTAATTATTTTTCTGAGAAAGTCATATTTGTCTTCAGGCTAAACTTGAGATTATTGGGAGCAGGAGTTAATCTTGTCCTATTGATCTTTGTACAAGTAAATGTGAATCTACAGTAAACACTGTTTGTTTACCCAATATCCACCTCTTCCTTCCCTGCTGCTGAACCCTGACTTGGGGCACATTGTACCCAGCTAAATGCTCACTTGCTCAGCGTTCCTTGCAGCCAGTGATGGGCATACGGCACAGTTTCTGGCCCATGAGATATACAATCATGCATCACTTAACAACAGGGATACGTTCTGAGAAATGTGTCATTATGCAAACATCATAGAGTGTAATTACACAAACCCAGACTAGATAGCCTACTATACACCTAGGCTATATGGTGTAGCCTATTGCTCCTAGGCTGTAAGCAATTATAACACAATATAAGTATTTGTGCATCTAAACATATCTAAACAAAGAAAAAGTACAGTAAATATACAGTATTATAATCTGATGGGGCCACCGTTGTATATGTGGTTCATGGTAGACAAAAATGTTGTTATGCAGCACATGACTGTAATTGGACATCTGCTGGGATAGAGGGACAGTCGCTGAAATAGCTTTCACTTTCTTATAGAAAGGGAACCAAGGAGGTTGACATCACCCTTTCCTCCTTCCTTCCTGCTTTGTGTGCGTTTGACATTTGGGATTGTAGAAGTCATCTCGCTAACAGGAGGAACAAGTCAAGAGAATCATCTTGACGGTCTTGACATGATTGAGGTGCTGAACCAATTCCTGCAGCCGCCTTCTCCAGATGTTAAGTCAGGACAATGTTTTCCATCCCTACTGTTTCCTCTCCATGTGGAGTAGCTCAGGTAGTGTAATATCCTCAGTCTTGCAAAAGTCATTGTGGAATAGGGTAACCCGCTCTGATTCTAAGATTTGAGACTTGTGCGTGCCCTAAAGCCGCATGTATCTGATTAGGAATTGTAGGTTTTTAAGAATTAAATTGTTTTCTTTCACAATATGTGTATTTTTTTTCTAGCACCTACTAAGTTGTTAGCACATAAATGTTTATGAAGCCGTATGGACCTAACTACTTAATAATATAACTGTGAGATCTTTCTTTTGGCTTAAAACACTGTGAAAAGTTTACTACGACACAAAGGGTGCCTTTAATTGAGAAAGTTTGGGAACCTCTAGCTCGAGAAATAAAGGAATAAACATAAAAGTGCAGAGTGGAATGAGGAAGTGATCTGAAGGACAGCAGAGGAATTCTCTTATTCTTCCTCTTAAAGAGGAGATTCCTTCTCTTTATAATGGAATCCCGGAGGAGTCTCCTTTTTTAAAATGCCAAGTTACAATTGCCACATTCCTTCCACCATGCTCATGTGATGAGCATGAGCTTCTGCTGCAGTTTCTGTGTTGGAAAAGTTTGGTAGCTTCACCGGTGCCTCGCCATCCCCTCTGACAGCCCTGGGAGAAGCACACCTCCACAGAGCTTCCCTTGACGAGGAGGAAGTCCTGGGACTTTGGTACCTTCCTTCTCATCCTCTCAAACTCGGGAACACGAGCTCTCTGCACGGGCAGGAATGAGAGGTGATGAGCTCAGGTGGTACTGGTGACCTCACCTCTCACGGTGATTGCGTGTTTTTCTTCTTCTCTAGCAGAAATGTCTTTGTTTCAGACTGTAAACTCTTAGGTAAGTGCTCAAACCAGAAGAAGGCCAGGTTTTTAAAAATTTTTAAAAGTTCAACAGCTATTTATTGAGAACCTAGTAGGTGTCAAGAACATCCTTTTTGCTGATGAGTTTGCCATGGACAGCCCTTGCCTTCACCTTGGCAGCCAGGTGTGGGCCCTGCACCAGCCCAGGGGTACCACTCACTCGGACAGTGGAGGCCGAAGTGCAGCTGGGACTTGTGCATCATGGCAGCCCTCCTGGAAGCTCTTGCTATCCAATTTCTAGGAATATTACATAATTGAAGGCCATTGAATATGGCAGTTTAAAGCTTAGGGCTTTGGTTCCAAATCCCAGCTCAGTCATTTACCTGCAAAGTCACTCAATGCTCTGAACCTCATTTTTCTCACTTGGAAAAAGGAATTCTGGAATCTCAGAGAATTATTATGAGGGTTAGATTAAAAAAATGTATATAATGAGCTCTCAACATAGTATTTGGCACCTAGAAAGGGCTTAATAAATTTTAGCAATTATCATCCTCATTATTGATATATATTTGACAAAATTAATATGCCAGAAATCTTTTGTGGGCAGGAGTAATTTAAAGGAGCAGCATAATCTCCCTGGTTAGGATGAGTCTGTCTGTTGTTCACTGTTGCATCTCTAGCCTAGTTCAAAGCATAGCAGGTAGCAGGTGGTCAGTAAGTGTTTGTTGCGTGAATTTATTAAATCTTACATTTGCATAGATCTTTCTACATTTCAGAACATGATCATATCTGAATTTTAACTCAGTTCTAGTGACAATTGTGGTAGAAGGAAAATAAGAAGGCCTAACGCTCACAGCGTGATTACCAGACTTTGGCACACTGCTTTATGTGCTGTTATTTCATTTAACACTCAATACTGCTTTTGAGCCCCTTTTTATAGATAAGGAGACTGAGGCTTCAGGAGGCTAAGCTACCGGCTCGAGGTCACCCAGCTAGCAAATGACTGAACTAGGATTCAACATTCAGTAAATACTCATTCAATTCCCACCGTGTGGCAGCCAGAGCTGAGGACTTAGAAATCCAGAGGGTAGAGGGTAGAGACTTCTCCTTAGGGAGCAGGTGAATATTTTTCTTGACTAAGTTGTTCTGCTGTAGCTTCGTGCTAGGACATTTTCTGGGTAAACCCAAAAACGGAAAAAAAAAAAAAAAAGAGAGAGAGAAATTGTTCATGTTCTTGGCACAACGTCCGGGAGGTCTGTATGTAAAACTACAATCATGATTGTACGGTGGGGAAACATGCAAACAAGTATAGCATTTAGCCAAGACCACTCACTGCGTTATGACCTGGCCCAGGCTTGTAGCGGGAGCCCTGCTGTTAGCTCAGAGGTGTAGGAAGATGAACAAGAACGCAGGCACTAGAATCAGGCTGGCTGGGTTTGAGTACTGACTCCATTATTTATAAGCTTGAATGAGTCACTTCACCAGCCTGGGATTTAGTTTCTTCTTATGTAAAGTGAGATAATAAAAGTAAGTAATTTACAACGTGGATGAATCTCAAAAGCATTATGCCAACTGAAAGAAGCTAGAACAAAAGGCTACCTACTGGGTGATTCCATTTTTACAACATTCTGGAAAAGGACACAAAGTAGGTCAGTATTGTCTGGGGGTGGGGGGACAGGATTGATGATAAAGGGGCATAAGGACACTTTTGGAAGTGATGGAAATATTTGATATTTTGGCTGTGATGTGGTTACATGACTGTATACATTTGTCAAAGCTCATCATCTTGTACAACGAAAGAGTGTGAATTTTACTGTATGTAACTTTTATAAAACTGACTTAAGAAAAATAAATAGTTCATGGGTCCTTATCATCATTAAATTAAATAATACCTGTAAAGTACCTGGACCAGCATCTAGGAGCAAGGGAGCCCCAGCTGTCCATTTGCTGCCGTTACCAAGTCAGCTCATTCAAGTTTGCTCGTCTCCCAAAGCCAACAAGAAATCCTCAGAATGCTGGGTGGAAAAAACGGAAATGTTTTTCATGAATTCCTAAGTTATCTTATTTATCACTCAATGGAAGATGATGAAGGAAGTCTTAAGTTCATCAGAATAAGGGTATAATCTTCTAATGCACCATTAAAAGTCCAGACAAATATCACCAATGTGAAAAATAGAGATGAGCAATTAATTAAAATGTTAGTTTAATCCAGAGTGTTCTCTAGCTATACATAAATGCATATTTATTCTAGAGTGTAAAAAGAGATACATAGGCCAGTGAAGTATGCAACCTACTCTTTCCCTCTCTTTTCCCAGAATCAGTCTAAAGTTGCATGGTTTCTTAAATTTTTGAAATTTCTGAAGTTGGCTTTGTCTTAAAACTCTGGCCTTAGCCACTTCAGACACTCCAGGCACAAACCTGACCCAGACTCAGCAGCGGGCGCTGTGCTCACCTGTGCATGAACCATTTTTCTGTAACCCTCTTCTCACAAGGTTTAACTTGTGGGGCCTGAGGTTGAATCCCAGGCTATGCCATCACATGGTGGGTGACCGGCGGCAAGACCCCTATGTCTCTGTACTTTAGTTCCTCATTTGTAAATTTAAGGAGTATGACTAGGCAATCCAGAAAACTCTTAAAACAATCCAACTTCTAGAATTCTACAACCTCTGGCTACAAGGAGGCAGACATGTTTTGGTTCAACTCTCAATGTCTACCAGCTATAAAAATTCTCTGGGCCAGAATTTTCTTGTCTGTAAAATGGAATAATAATACCCACCTCCATAGGCTCTTTGTGGAGAGCAATGAAATACTTAATGTAAAAGCTCCTAATAGAGTTTCTGGTCCAGTGGTTTGATCTTCTTCCCTCTCTCCTTCTACTCCTTTCTTCTTCCCTACCTAACTCCCTCCTCTCTATGAGTATAATAGACTCCCATATAATTTTAAAAACTCATATCTCTGTTCCATTTGTTCAGAAAGCACATCTGGTCTTGAACCTGCATATTCGTAGTGTCATATGCCAAGTATTGTCACCTGGTGAAGGTGCTGGTTATTCATTAGAAGAGAGTCTAAATAAATCGGCAACTATGACAAAAGTAAAATAGCTCAGAATACTAAAACCAACCTCTTGCTTTTTTGGATCTCTCAGTTGATTTTCTGAAAGTTTCTTTAGCCCTATTATTCACTTTGTTCATTTATTCATTCAACAAATAATTTTTGAGCCCCTCTATGTGCCAGGCACAGTACCAGGCACTAGAAATAAATCAGACACTGTCCTTAAGCTCTGAAAGCTTCCAGGTGAATGGAAGGAGGCAGAGGAGGAGTGGTAGAAGTCTGTTCAGGGCACATTAGGGGCCAAAGAAGGGTGTAGTAGGTTCCTCCAGAGAGGAGTCGGGAAAGGCTGCACAGAGGAGATGAGGCTAGACTTAAATCATGGAAGATGAGTAGATATTCATCAGACTGAGGTGGTAAAGAAGGGAACTGCATGCAGAGGGGACAGAATGCACAAAGGCTTGGGTATGTGCAGTAGCCCCCTAAAATCTGGAAAGTCCACTTAGTTTGGGATTGTGGGAATGTTGGGTGTGGGGTGCTGGACTTAGTGAGAGAAAAAGCTGAAAATCCTAGACAAGCTCTCTTTAAGCAAACATTGACCTGCTCAGGAAGGGAGGACATCAGATGCTGTGCAATTGTTGGTGACAACAGAAAAGGAACTCACCGGGTACCAACTCAGCTGCCAACCGTTCACATTGGCAGTCTCAGCTCTGTTGTCTGTAATGGGTCCATACATGGTTCTCCAGGGTTTTCCAGGGACTCAACGATGATTGGATCAATTTCTTTCTACATCAGGTCATAGCTCTTAGAGACAGCACCAAATGGAAGGCATTTATTTGAATTCCAATGTCTTGGCTGAGTTTTCCTCCAAAACAGGGTCAGATTTTTACTGTCTGCAAGTTCATTGCTCAGGCACAAGGTTAAGAAATAAATTCAGTGTGTACAAGGTGATGGCCCACAATTTTCAATAAGGTGAGATGAGTTGTCAATAAGGAAACTAAGAGTTATAAACCTACAATGTGCCAGGTTTTAACCTTCTCAAAACCCTATGTGGCACCCAGTTCTTTTAGCCCTCTGATTCTAAACCCATTCTCCTTCCACTGCACCACCTTGTCTCTAAGGGCTCTTCTCAGAGCCTTGGGTAGGTCTTGGAACAAGAGTAGACAGGAAAGAAAGTAGCAAAATGAACAAAGAAATTTCACCTCTTTCCAAACCTACTAGCTTTCTCCTATTTTGCATAGAGAATTTTCCTCCATTAAATGGTATCCTTCTCTTTCTTTTGCCTTCGCTTTTTCATTCCTAGGTTCCTTCCTACTACCCTCCTTTATTCCTTCCTTCCTTTCTTCTTTTTTTCTTTTCCCCCTCTCTCTTTTTCTTTCTTGCTCCTTCAGTCTCTTTCTTAAAGTTCAAACCGAAATACCAGCCTTAATCCCTGAGAAGCAGCTCTGTTTTCCCTGCCGTGGCATTGCACAACTTGTGGTATGGCCCCGTGCCACCATTAGCTATGCAGCAAGCTTTTACGTGGCCAAGGAACATCTTGTACAATGCCACTTTTTATCAAAACCAAATAGCATAACAATGCATACAGGGCCTCGTTCACATCAACCTCATAAGATTTCACTATGATAAAAACAGTGAAGTTGAAATATAAAATCCATCTCTATTTGAAAATAAGTAGCTTCCGTGCCTCTCCCTGCACTCCTCACCCTCCCCAGGCCCCTCTCTAAAGCCCCCACTTCTCCACTTGCTCACCTCCCCACCCTCTTGTCATCAAGTGCTTCCTTTGGCCTCCAACTGTTCAGGTTTCACCAGTCCGGTGACCCATCAGGATGGGGTTGCACCACTCTGGGGTGAGGCGGGAGGGGAGGGAATGAACAGGCTTGCGTCGAAAGTCCCACCGAAGCTGGCTTTGACTCTCCTATCATCATGGTCTCCATGATTTTGGCAAAGTAGGAAGGTCTTAGAGACAAGCACAGTCACGCGTCGCTTAACAATGGGGATATGTTCTAAGAAATGCCTAGTTAGGCGATTTTGTCATTGTGCGAGCATCATAGAGTGCGCTTACACAAACCGAGATGGCACAGCCTACTACACGCCTCGGCTATATGGTATAGACTATTCTCCTAGGCTACAAATCTGTACAGCATGTTACCGTACTGAACACTATAGGCAATTGTAACACAATGGTAAGTATCTGTGCAGCTGAACATATCTAAACATAGAAAAGATACAGTAAAACTATGGTATTATAATTTTACGGGACCACCATCGTGGATGCAGTCCCTCATGACTGCAGTCATAACTGTATGCTTGTTGCACGGATGAGGACAAGAGGCTCAGAGAGGAACATCTACACAGCTGGGCAAGTTTCAGCCCCTGGTGCAAGAGGTGCCTGGCCCTGCTCACCAGCTTAGAAGTGTCCTTAGCTGGGGACCTCTGCAGAGTGGAACAGGAGTCAGGAAAATGCTGACTTGAGAGCCCTGGATCAATGGCTCAGGCCAGGCTGTCACGATCTTAGACACCCGGAAGGCAACCATGAAGGCTGGCTGGTCTCTCTTTCTACCAAGAGATCCCCGACAATAGGTCTAAGGGGGACTTAGAGCTCCCTCTGCCTTGAGATAATCCTGGCCTTCCTCCTCCAGGAGAGTCACAGAGCTGCCAACAGGACCACTTCGCACTGTGTCCCTGAGTGTGAAGACAAGTTCTTCAGTGCCAGGTTGCTGGAGGGAGGATTGGAGAAAGAGATGTCTTGCTGAAGGCCAAGGAGAAGAACAACTCCCCAGTGAGAAAGTCCTAGTTTATCCGCCTACCTACCTAGTGTGTGGATACCATCCATCCATCCATCCCTCCATCCATCCATCCATTTGTTCAAGAAACATTTTGCTGGGTTTCTACTGTACATCGACACCATTCTGGGCTCTGGGGGTGATGAAATTTACAAGACAAAGTCCTAGCTTTCATGGCAGGGGACAAGGCATACAATAAATGAATAAGTAAAGTAAAATAAATGAATACATAAATTCAGCCAGTAATAAGTACTTTGAAAGGTTTTTGCTTTTTGTTTTAAAGAAACAGGATGTGAAAACAAAATGAGCATGGGAAGTGTGAGGCTGCTTTAAATGAGGGTGATCGGAATTGGCTTCTCTGGAAAGGTGACATTGAGGTGAGCCCCAGGTGAGGAGGAGGAAGGGGGAAGAGCATGCCACACAGAGGAAATGGCAAGTCTGAAGCCTCAGAGGCAGGAGTGAGCCTGGCATAGTGGAGAAAGGCAAGGAAGTTCCACTGAGGCTGGAGTGGAG
Source organism: Lemur catta (assembly GCF_020740605.2). NCBI lineage: Eukaryota > Metazoa > Chordata > Mammalia > Primates > Lemuridae > Lemur > Lemur catta. The sequence goes on along the minus strand of NC_059134.1, from coordinate 84,642,128 downwards.
TGTCAGGGGAAGGGATAGTGAGCAACGCGGTGTGAAGGCAGGGCCCACCTCCCGCCTCCCCCCTGCCCCCTGGCTCGCATGTCCACCCATAGTCCCCTGTCCCTTTACTCTGTGGCTGAGTCAATCCACTGAAAGTATCTCTGGGGCTGTTTTTTGCCGTGTGGAGGGGACTCTAAGCTCCACGCACCCTCCCAGGAGAGCCCCAGCCCCCTGCCATCCTGCCCGAGCACCAACCGCAGAGATTAGTGAGCAATTTCCCTGGGTGTCAGCCCTTGGGTGTGAGACTTAAACCCTTAATTCCATACCATTACAACATGGGTATCCAATTGCCACTGATGACTTCAAATCATGGTTTGCTTGTGCATGCCAGATGTTTAGTCAATGAAGGATTTCTCTCCTGGCTTCAGTTTTAAGTGAGTCTGATGTTTACTGAAACTACAGCTTAATTAAAAACAAGCCCGACATAGGAGAGAATGAAAGGGCAGAGAATACCTCCATGAAAGTCTCCACAAAAGGGTTTGTGGGCTCATTTGAGGAAAAGGAGTACAAAAGTGTGTGTAGTAGGGGCACAAGAAAGAGAAGCAGTTTAAGAGCATGAGCTATGGACTCAGGCTGTCTGGGTTCAAATCCTGGCCCTGCCACTTGCTAGCCACATGACTCTGACCTGTTACTTACTGTCTCTGTGCCTCAGATTCTGTATCTGTAATTAAAACACAAAGACCAACAGTACCTGCCTTTAGGGATGTTGTGATGTTTAAAGGAATTAATACATGCAAAATGCTTAGAGCAGTGCCTGGCAAGTCATACAGATTCAATGGTGGCTCACTTCTGTTGCTAAAGGGTGTATCATAAAGTTGATGTGTCCTGGCTTTGTGTTCACAGTGGCTCAGTTCAGCTGGGTGGGGCGCAGGGCATTGAGGCAGGATTGTGGGCTCAGGGCTTCAGGTCCCCAGAATCATACCACACTCCCAAATCATTAAACTCACAGACACAGGCCTTTGGTCCCAGAAGGAATAAATTAAAAGTTGTAGACAGGGCCTCATGAATCCATTCTTGCTTCTAGAGGGAAAAGCTCAAGGCTGTAGGGTGAGAGAGGGCCCCTTCTCCTGCGTGGAGGATAATGCACCGCACCTTCTAAGGGAGGCCCTGGGCATGGCACAGTGACCTACTGGACCACCTAGGGAAATCTACTGCCTAGAAGGTTATGTCTAGATCTGTGCTTTCAAACTTTAAAAAAAAATTTTTTTTTTAAGAAATTGATCCTTTAATTCAAACGAAGTCTCACCAGGTACCTCAACACATAAAATTGATAGAAGTGCCAAAGAGCCTCAATCTATCAGTTACCCCTTTTTACTTTGTGACTGTCCCTGAAGCAATCATAGGGAACATGATTTTAAAACAAAACGAAACAAAAATTACTGACTTGGCTATGAAAACCCCAAGAGAAGAAGTCTGCATCAATTCTCTGAGTTATACACCCTCTGGCACTTACATTAATTGAATTAAAAAATTGTCTACATAGTTTTGAAAAGTCAAAATCTTACCATGAAAAACTGCAATCCCTCCTCTATGTCTTCCACCCTCGGTCTGCTCTCCCATGAGCCATCAACTTTCAGCCTTTTCAGCTATTTCTCTGGAACGTGCCTTTCTATCTTTAAATAACATGCTTATACTGCTAGTTCTTGATTTTTCAATCAGACATTTTTCTCTTCTGACTTTCTATACTGGAGGGTAAAAATTTACCTCTTCCTAACCCCTCCGCTTTGCTCTTCTGTAGCCCTCCACAATATAAACTCTTGTTAATCAATATTCACTGTTCACATGCTAACACCTATGAACATATTGTTCACAGAGGAGCCACATAATGTAGCATGCTTACAGTTCCTTTCATGTACATTTTTTCTATAGTTAAAAAATTTTTTTTTCTTGTTTGGTTTATATGTACCTAATAGTAATTCATTCCCCAAATTCTCACACAGGGCTAAAAAACTCCGAGTGAAGTCAAACGCATTACAGAATCAAAGAGTTCCATTTTCTTTTGGGGGGGTATACCCCATTTGGAGACATGGCCTTTCGCTCACAGTCTAGGCTGGTTGCTCTGCTACATTGCTATTCCTCTGGTCCTTCTTCTGTCATCATCCTAAGAGTTACCTGAACGTTTCTCCTAAATTAATCCTGGATTCCATGTCTTGGTCTAATCCCTATTCCTTTTTTTAGTGAAGTGCATCCTCTAGTATCTTTTCTTCTTCCTCTTCTTCTTCTTCCTCCTCCTCCTCCTCCTCCTCCTCCTCCTCTTCTTCTTCTTCTCTTTTGAGACCTTGCATATCTGAAAATATTTTTATTATGTGCTCACACTTGATTTATGGTGGGCAAGTCCATCTTCTTCTTTATTATAAGCTTAACGGCACTTGTTAGACCCATGCATTCTGGTCTTTGTCTAAGAGTTGAAGTGTGGAGTGTGTGTTTAGCCCTACATATGAGCTATGATCTTCCATCTCTCCTGTGAAAGGATTCTCGGAGACATAAATATCTAACTCTGGGTATGTGAGATGCAATCTGCAGCAAGATAAGGCAAAAGATCATTGACATTCTCCTTCCTCCACCATCCATATTTTTACTTAGCAAACATTTGCCGAATACCTGTACTATGTGCCGTATACTGTGCTCAATGCTGGGACTTGTTTAGGTTTGGGATGATTAATTCATACATATTTATTTTGACAGGTTCACATGGAGCCCTCAGGCCATATGGCAACACTAAGACTTTTCTTTTGAGCTGCTCTTCTCAACTAGGTCAGCTTCCCTTACTTTAGTCAGCAGAAGCCAAACTCAATAGATGAGCTGCCAAGAAAAGGACATAACAATGAAGGCCAGACTCTTGCAGGTGTCACTGGGCAAACAGTATAGAAGACCTATTGTTTAGAGTTGAGGGGCTCTGAGGGGTCAGGCAAAGCTCAGCCTCACTTTCTCAGACAGAGAGAATGTACCAGAACTTCTATGCTCTGCTCCGTGGGAAGTCAATGGCACACTCCTCCCAAGTGAGCCCACCTGAAGGAATCTCAGAGCAGGAGAACAGTGCAGGAGGTTATAACAACAGCAGCCACAACAACAACGATAATAGTTGTTATTATTGTTGCTACTGAAGCCAGAAGGGAAATCCACTCTAATATGACTAATTGGGACACTAGCACCATGCTAGGGACTCCATGATATTAAGATGTGACACCCACTTCTGCTTTGGTTCCCAGAGATGTTTGTGTTAGTAGTAAGTGCAATTACAAGAAGGGGACCCAGTGAAAAGTAAAGACTACTGTCCTAAAAATGTATTTCCTTTCTGACCCTGCAATTTGTCCTGAGGAAGTAATGAAAGATATGAGATATTACTGCTGGAAATTATGAAGGAATGAAAGATCTGAGAAAAGATACAGTCTTAAAGATATACTGCTATAAAATTAAAAAGTGAAAATAACCTAAATATCTTCCTGATCAAAAATTTGGGCAGTACCCTCATTCATTAAAACATTATGTAGTCATTAAAAATTATGTGATAGAAATGTATTCATTGATGTGGAGAGATGTTTCTAATATTTATATATTACTTTTGTGCATATGTATGTACATATATACATATGTGTACATATGTATACATATATTCAGAAAAAGATATGATAGGGAAAGTACCAACATAATGTATTATATGTTATTTTGATACATATGTATACACACATATATACATATTCAAAGAAAGATACAATAGAAAAACACCAAAGGGTTAAGATTTACCTATCTGTATTTTCCATGATAATCCTACTTTGCTTTTGTAACAAGAAAAAACAACAGTAAGAGGTATTTTCCATATCTAGGCTAAAGAAGAAAGGAAGGGCTTCAGCAAGCCAAGGACAAACCTTGCAGGTGGCTCCCCCAGGTTCATGGTTTTCCAGAAGCCCATCTTGGCACCCCTCACTCCGCAAGCCTGATTTCCAGCTTTTCGGAGCACAGGCTTGAGCAGACCTGGCTGCAGGTGGCCAGGAGATTAAGTCTTGGCTGTGGCCACAAGGGTCCAGGCCGCCCACATAGGGCTGGTGAGTCAGGGCTTCCTTTGTGCTATTGCAGGTAGCATCCCAGCACCAAACCTGGAGGTCACAGAGAGGTCATCTCCCATCAGCAGCCCTTGCAAAGAAGCTGATGGGATAGATGAAACCCTTCCTCAGGGCAGGTTCTGAAAACCACCCCGACAATTCTGAACCATATTTCATCTGCCTTCCAGTTAGCTAACAGCTTAGGTGACACCATGCTCCAAACTATCTACTCCTTCTCTGAAGAAGACACAGACTTCACTGTCACATATTGATCACCTACTGTGCTCCAGACCCCACTCTATGCTTTCTATGTACATTGATTCCCAATCCTTGCAACTCTGCAAGCTGGATGTTATTATCTCCATTTTTCAAAGCAGAAAATTGAGCTCAACAATTTTCCCAGCATCTCATGTGAAGGAGCAAAGCTGGGATTCTAACTGGGTCTACATCACTCCAGAGCTCGTGCCTTATCTGGTACCTGGGGCTGCTTTCCAATCCCTGCAGCCCTTCTGTCTGTGGCCCACATTCTAGCATCACCACTTACTACTTTGTGGTCCCTATTGTCTTCAGCTGTGTCATGGCTGTGTCCCCTTCCTTTGGGTCTCACTGAGTACCAGCAATGTACTGAACTATGGTAGATGAGTGAAATTCAAGTTCAGGGCTATGAAACCATTTTAATGGAGAATTGTGATTTTTCTCCATCTTCTGCTCCACACCCCACCCCCACCCCATCATTTCACATCCTCCTTGGAGTAGGAGTTGAGTTCCTCAGTTCTTATGGTAGTATTCAAAATTCTTCAAAAGCTTGGTGTTACTCTTTAGGCAGTGGTGGTGGAGGGCACGGAAGATCTCCCCTGCTTGTTTCCTTACCTGCCTGTCTTGCCTTGTCACTCATTTCTCCCCACCTCCGTCCCTGAGCCCAGTCAGCCAGCGCAGCCTGTTGTTCCTGAGCATTCCCACCTCTGAAGATTTGTCCCCGCTGTGCCCCCTGCTGAGACTGACACACTGCCTCCGCTGTGACAGGCACTCAGTAAATAGTTGTGTAAGTGATGGGGAATGAATGATTGAACACCTTGCACTCGATCTGGGTGGGTTCTGCCCTGCCTCCGCGGCTGAGCTCTGGTCCCACCACCTCTGCGGAGCCTTTCTCCCACCAGCCCGCAGAGAGAGGGCTTTGCGCAGAACACTCAGCACGCGTGCAGTCCATGGTGCTGATTTGTCACTCAACACGCACCGTCTTGTATGTGTAAAGGGTTTTGTGCACGTGTCCTGCCCCGTAAAGGGAAGGGATGTGTTGTGTTATTTACTGACTTTGGAGCCAGAGAGTCCCAGGTTCAAGCCTCAGTTCCATCACTTGGCAGCTGGGTGAACTTGAAGTGGTTGATTAACCTCTCTGAGGCTCAATTTTTTCATCTGTTAAAAAGGGACAATACCTACCTCACCAGATGTTAGAGGGCTAAGTGTCCTTTCTTACAAGGAGCAAAGAGTCAAATTACAAAACAATAGGTAGAGTATCATCCCATTTTCATAGAAAGAAGCATTTACTTTTGTAGACTGACATACCAATAGATGCGATCATGTGTCAATGTGTGTGTATAAAAATCTGGAAGAACACATGCTAACCCACTAACACAGTTAACGCCAACATTCCTAATCTACACAGTAGTTATTTGTGAATATACCTTATTTCCCTCCTCAAAGTGTGTAAGAACCCAAATGGCAGAAACTGACTTTATCAGTCAGGGTGGGCTAAATTATGCAGTAGTGACCACCTCAAAATCTAAGAGGTTGAAACAATTAGATTCTTTCTTCCTTTCGCTACATGTCCATTGTGGGTCAGCCAGCAGCTTCTGCACACTACAGTCACTAAGGAATGCAAGCTGCTAGACCCCCACCTTCTGGAACATTGCCAGGTAGCATGCTGCAGAGGAAAGACAGGAACAAAGCATTTGTTCGTAGCTCTTGGCCAAAGCAAGTAATATGGCCATACTGCACTTGGAGTGGGCGGAGACGGGTAATCTTCTCACATGCCTGGAAAAGTCCGAATACCCAGCGGACTTGACTTTATTCCTGGACCCATGAGATGATGCTGTGCACGTAGCGGTCACTCAGGTAATATAGATGACTTAGTACAATGCAACAGAACCCAGGTACTGTTTGATGCACTGGAGAAAAATATAAAAATTACTAAGACGTAAGTCCATTCAATAAGAAGCCACTGAGAGACATATATACGTACTTTAGCAATCATAGTATTGGAGTGGCACAAATGCTATAATAAGATTATAAGGCCCAGTGAAAACGTATTACTTTTGTATTGCTTCTGCAACAAATTACCATCAACTTAGTCGCCTAAAACAACACAAATTTATTATTTTACAGTTTGTAGGTCAGAATTCTGACACAGGTCTCCATGAACTAAAATCCAAGTGTTGGCATGCTGCATTCATTTCTGGAGGCTCTAGAATTCTATTCACTCAGGTTGTTGGCGGAATTCAGTTCCCTATGGTTATGGGACAGAGGTGCCGGTTTTTCCTGGCTGTCAGCTGAGAACTGTTCCCAGTTTCTAGAAGCCTCCATATTCTTTCACTCATCACCCCCTTCCTCCAGCTTCAAAGCCAGCAGTGTTGGGTCAAGTCCTTCTCATGTGATATCTCTCTGACCCACTCACCTGCCTTCCTCTTCCATTTCTAAGGACTGAGTCATTAGTTTAGGACTGTCTGGATAACACAAGATAATCTCACCTTCTCTGGGTCCTTAATCTTAATCACATCTTCAAAGTCCCTTGTGCCATGTAAGATAACACATTCACAGGTTCCAAGGACTACATTTGGATATATTTGGGGACCAGGGATATTTTATATGTACATAAATCACATATGCTTACATCAATTATATATACCTATATACATTTTATTTACTCATTCACGATTCATTGTGCTTGAGCCAAGGAGGGAAGGTTAATTTCAAATAGGAAGACCAGGGAAGACTTCAGCTGGGCCTGAGGATACATAAACGCCAACAGACAGAGGTGGGGGAATGGGCTGTTGTGGGCATTCCAAGCTGAGGGTCGAGCACGCATACAGAGGACGAGTCCCTGCCTGGTGTGCCCTCAGTGGAGGGAGTGCCACCGTGGCACATGTTGCAGAACATGAAGCTGAGGTGAGTTTGACTTGGTGAGCTCGGTAAGGCAGCACGTCACTGGAGATAGGAACATGGGGGCTGTAGCGTCAGACAGACCCTGGTTCGAGTTTCAGCTCGGCCACTTAGCTGGGTGACCATGGACAAGTTACTTAACCTCTGTAAGTTTCAATTGCCTCAACCATGAAGCTGCTGACAATAGTATTAATAGCTATCTCTTAGGGTTGTTGGGAGGTTTAATTGAGATAATATTTAAAGTGCTTAAAATTTAATGAAGGGCACTATTAGTAGTATTACCAGCCAAGTCCTCCTCAGGCCATGGTTAGGTCACCTGAACTGAGGGGACAGAATCTGGGAGAATTCTCCCAGCCTCCCTGCCACCTCCAGCGCCAACCTCATGGATCTTATGAGTGAATTTCCCACACTTCAGAGGTCCTCATGGAACCACAAGGGGAGAGCCTGGTTTATTCTACCAAAGTTCTCCTTCTACCACCTCCTGATCCCCCTGGAACTTGCCCAGACTCTATGCTTAACTGTAGATGACAAATGGACAGTGCCAAGACCAGTCCCCAAACAAACCCATGTTCTAGTGTCCTGAAAGGGGGTTGGGGCACTTCTTCATTCCCAACGTGCTTTCACCAAAACATTGAGAAGTCTCCACTTCTCAGTCTACACACTCTGAGCCTTGAATACAGAAGTTGATGTCACACATAATTGAATTGGGGTCAAGTGTTCAGAACTCATCTTCAGAGAGTGGGAGAAGGGCACCCACATGTATGTGTATCTATATTACTGTGTGTAAATAAATAAAGCAATGTTCCTTGCAGAATTGTTGATTTTGATACAATTTGTAATTCTAAGCTAAAAAACAAATGAAATAGGAAAAACATGTCACATTTCACCTTCAAGTGTCTATTCTCTTTGAAGGGCTACAGAGCCAGCATAAACCCTGCGAAGTGAACAGAACAGGGGTTGGAGCCCTAACTGCCCCATACGAGGCAGGTGGCAGGCAGGAGAGATACCATTATCCTCCTCACCCACACCCTCTGCCTCCACTATAATTTTTTCATACTATCAAAGTAATAAGTAGTCATTTTAGAAAATACAGATTACTAAGCAGGAAAAAAATAGGGTTTGTATACAGACCCACCCCCTAGATAAAATTGCAATTAAAATTTTATGTTTTCCTTTCCATTTTATCTCCACACAATTGCTTTTCAATCTAACCCAAATGGAATTACTTTGTGCATACTATCTGGAGAAAATGAGCATTTATTAAGCACCTGTTATGTCACTTCCCTGAACCCCAGTTTCCTGCTCTGTATCTCACCAGGTATTTGGAAACTGGTAATATAAGCACAAACTGGCAGATGGTGAATATTCAATACACGTTAACTATCATGATCACAAATGAGAATCATAATCATAATATTATCTTGCTTCATCATCACAGAAACTCTGCCAAATTACAAAAGATGAAAGAAATGAGGCTCAGAGAATGGTTATGTGCCCAACCTACACAGTTTGCAAGGGGTGAATTCAGGACTTGGAAAGATGAACGAGGAGAGAAAGTACATTCTCCATAGATGTTACATTGAGAATCTTTGTCAAGTCTTGAAACTCCAGTTACTGAGAAAGCCCACGATAAGACAGTTTGCTGTAGAATCTTTTCAGTACCTCAGCTAAAATTATTTGTAGCCCATTGTTCCACCCAGACTAAGTGCTCAGAACCTCCCCTTTGGATCAGGAGCTGCAAGAAAACCACAGCTATTCAAGATGGCTTTCCCAAACCCCAGGCACCACAGCCCTGCCTGGTTCTCTCAATTTCCAATCCCAATCAATTCCTTTTTAATAATCATAGCTCGAGCATAAATAAGAAGTCATCCAGGTTATAGCTAAACCCCTTGTAAATGCTATGGGATTAGCTACTGCGTCCCTGTGCCTCCCTAGCCTCTCATTAGAACATGTAATTGAGAAATTCAGGTTCAACTGTCATTGTCATCCATCTGCTCTTTATTGGACTTCATTCATTTGGTTCACACAGGCTTCCCAGCTAAAGAGGCTTGGGCACGATTCATCCCCAGGTGGTCACCTTTGCTGCTCTGCCTTCCACAGAGGCACATGCGTGCACATGTACTTACACATACACATGCAAGCGTTGAGCCACTATGAGTCATGGGTTTGAGTATCCCAAAATCTGGCACCATGTGCTGGGCTGGCCCAGATCACACCAGGGCAAAGGTTGGCTTGGCACACAGGTTGGTTGTCTGAGGGAATGTGGATTCAGGTGGAATTAATTAAGGGAGAACTGGCTTCCAGCTCTTAATTAATGTGTTGCACCCGCACATAAGAGCTCATCTCCTCTCCAGAACCTAGAGAGAGAACTAATGCAAGACAAGAGGCTTGGGGGCAGAGCCAGCAAGAACTCAAGCTTACATGGCCTGCAGGTGGTGGGAGGACCGTCTCCTCAAGGATCCCATTGTTAAAACAGCTTGTCTAGGGATGGTGATAGATGGCTGGAATTGTACCATTAGAACCTTGTCCCTATGGATTAAGTTTCAGAGTAGCAGAAGACCCTCTGTTAAAATGCACATATCTCTGGGGGAATACAGTAAGTCATATTAATAAGTAATACATGAATGTAAATTATTGCATTGGAGCACCTTTCATAGGTAGGGTACCTGGACACATAAGTTTGGATAGGAGCCTTTCCCCAAGGAAGATGGACCCCTAGGCAAGTTAGGACGAGAGCACTGGGCCCTGGGGAGGAAGGGGCTGAGGGCAGGTGTGACTCTACATCTTGATTACCACTGGCTGGTGAGGTGGCTGCGCTACAGCCACTGTTGGGTGACCTTAGGCAGATCCCTGGCCTGTCTCAGTGACTAAGCCACACCCTGGAGGTAATCAAGGTGACCTACAGCTCCCGAGAAGTTGGGTGCAGCATTAATTAATGACTGCAAAGGAGCCTGCAAACACCAGCCCATTGACACGCAAGGCATGATTATTAAGTCATTAGGAGGACTGGTTAATTATCACTTCTAAAGTTGCTGACGGAAAGGGGCAGCTACCTGTTGCTCTAAATGGGGAAACCCTCGAGAGTGGTTAAAAAGATGGGGAAGGTGGAAGACACACAGGTCTACCCCTCACCATGTGCCCCCAGCCTGTGCCAGAAAGCTGGGTCCTTCCGCATCCAGTGTACCCAATCTATGGGGCACCAGTGGTATGTATTAGGCTCTACAAAGAGCAACAGTCTGTGATAATTTTTTCTGGGCTGTTTTCCGGCATTACCTGGCAATTTGATCCCCTAGGAATTGGTAACACCAAACACTAAAGAGAAGAACCAGTCGGTGCTGACTCTATACTTACCATACTCTCTTGGGTGGCTCAGGTGATAGGTGTGACCAAGTGTTCTAAAGACAGGGTAGGAAGGAGGAGCACAAGAAAGGCACCGCTAAACTCAGCCACTAGACAGGTGTGTGCTGTTGTGCAACCTAGTTTCATAACCCCCTGAGCCTCAGCTTCTTCATCTACAAAACCAAGAGTCACAAACCCTATCTCTGTTTTTTTTCCTCCTGGGACTGATGTAAAAATTGAATGAGAAAACAGATATGGAAGCATTTTTGTGTGTGTGTGCAGCATAAAATGCTATCTGGATATTCTATTATTCCAGATGCCTCCCAGGTTTCATTTCAGGAAGTCCTGTTTAACCCAATGGGCCTCACCCAACAGTCTACCACAGCACCTAAAATTTTGAGCATTTGTCAGTGTTTTCATTAAAGGATTTTCCCTCTTGAAGGTTCATCTTTAAAATACTGACATAATAGCCAAGACAGTAACAGGATGAGGGAGAACCCATGATAGATGAGTACAAATTGATTAATCAAATCAGCCAGTTCTCTAGCGAGACCCTGAGGATGTGGGATCTGGAATGGGTAACTTTTGGCGAATAGGAGGGTGAGCCCTAGAACAAGCTGTAGAATGTTGGGTGCCAAAGAGGTACAGAGAAGGGAATTCTGTAAAGAGAAAGGTGAAAGACAGGAAGAAACATATTGTTACTATTGGTTTTAAGACTTTTGCATATCCCTTTGCAGATTGGAGCTTTTGTGCAAATTTTCTCTCCTACTCCTCACAAAGGTCTGGCGCATTATTTTCTTTTCACATAGAATAAACTAAGACCTAGGGATCTTAAATGACTTGCGAAATGTTACAGATCCAATACGTGGTAGATCCAAGACTCAAATGCAGATCCTGAGTCTCTAAGTCCTATGCTTTTCGCACCACACCCTTATACCTACACTTCACATTTTACCTGGAGAGAATATTCTTCTGTCATTTGAATTACCCAGCCCTAAAGATTTTATCTTTCCATCTCTTGGAGAGTAAGTGAGATGTTGGAGATGCTCAGTAAGTAGTTGGCTCCTTTCCTCTTCCTTCTTTTCTTAGTGGGTCGCTGTCCAATATGTTCAGTGGAGCAGTAGTAATAGTTGGCATCCACGGAGCATTACTATGTGCTAGGTGTTTTGTGTATGATATACCTAATTCTCACAGTGATCTGTAGGATAGATCTCACATCCTCTGTCTGCAGAGGCAAAGACCAGGGCTTAGAGAGTATAAACAGCTTGCCCATTGTCGTGTAGCTAGTAAATGGGCGAGACTGGATTCAAACCTCATTCTGCCTGTCTTCAAAGCCCATGTAAGAGGCATTGTCATCAACACACAAAAGCTACCCAGTGGTATCTTTTTCCTTTTATTTTTTTAACTAGCTATTCTCAGATTTCCATTTATATGAATGTTAAACTCTTGAAGCCACATTTACTAATAAATAATTTTATTCATGTTTTCTTGGGGCCTGTGAATAAGAGTTTCTCTACATCATATATGTCAAAGTCAACACCTATGTGATTTTACTTATGTGATTATTAAAACACTAGCTATGGCAATCTCCCAGAAGGATTAGTGTTTGCGCTTGCCAGTTAGTTGAGAGAACTAACTCAGGAACTACTTCTGATATTTGATTTGAGGTGTTCTGTATCACATGGTGGAATGAGTTAGAATCTGAGTTCATATGAGGATTTACTTACAGATGTAAACTCTTGGGGAAAACAATTTTTCTACCCTGAGCCAAAATTGAGACACACCTCCTTCCTTGCCAACCCCCTTATTGTGTATATTTTTTTCTTAGACATAATTTCACTGAGAGAGTAGCTCTCTCAGGATCTTAATTTTATGTAAGAATCTCTGTTCTGACTCCCATAATGAGCATTCTAAAGCCCTTATCCCTGGTCTTCATTTGTTATAAGAGCAGCTGTCAACAACGAACAAGTCTAAGTTATAGGTTATTGGACAAGCTGCTAGATTTAGTGCTCACTTTTCTTCATGGATTTATACTCCAACTTTGGTTTAGCATCTAAGGGGTTCCTTTCTTTTCTTACTATATAATATCAGCTATGTGGCTTAGAAGATTTTTACTTTACGTTTTATCCAGCACTAGTGGTTTTTCTTCCTTTTTTTTCTTCTTTCTTTTTTTTTTTCCAGAAAAAAATTTTTACACTATCCAGTCTTCCATGTTGCTGAAAATGGAAATCCCCATAACATTCTTTCCCCTCTCTTACTACCTGGAAAACACTCACTATCCTTAAATTCCTCAGGGAGATGTCATTTCTTCTGGGGACATTCACTGTCCTACTCCCTCCCAAAGCAAAATACATTAGTCCATGGTCTGTGTTCTCACATATGTGGAACACAGCTCTGATAATGATCTCCCACATGTTTTGTTACAGTTATTTCTTTATCTCTTTCCTCCTACTATTCTGCAAGATCCTGGCAGAGTATTTTAATGACAATTTTATGTTCAGTGTTCAACACAGAGCCTGACAAAAAATAAACACTTATATGGATATTTATTTGAGTTTGAATAAAAAAATAAATAAAACATTGTTTGCCAGATGAAGTCTAAACTCATTAGAACATCATTCAGGTACCTCCACATTCTAACTGCAACCTACTCTTCCAGCCTTATTAATCAATTAATGCATCGCTAACTAATGCGTATGTTATTTCTTAACTCATTCATTCATACATTTATTCATTATCCAAGTCTTTTTTTGAGTGCCTATGCTGTACACAGCTCCATGCTGATTGGTGGGAATATTGCCATGAACAAGATAAAAATGATCTCAGTCTTCATGAACTATATATATAAGCAAAGGGAATAAAATGTTAACAAATAATTACATCATTAATTATTTAATTACATTGCAACAAGTGTTATGGAGAGATAAAATCCTTATGAGACACTCAGCAGACTGTTGTGGTGTGCAGGGGTTGGAGGAGGGCATCCCAGCAAATGGAGCAGCTTATAGGAAGGCTTTCAGGCAAGAGGGAGCATGGGGAACTCATCCACTCCTTCCTTTCACTCTGCAACAAGAGCATTGGACCAATCATCATCACAGAGCCATAGTGACGCCTGGGCCCAACTGTTCCCTCTGTCTATTTGTCCTTTTCACTTGCCACTCACCTATCCCCTACCACCTCTGTCAAAATGTCAAGATCTCACTTCTTTCCCAAAGGTCTTATCCATGGAGGCTCCTTTGGTCTGGAATTTATTTTACTGCTCTTTGTATCTCCATTATAGAGTCTCTCTCATAATTCAACCATCCATGTGTATGAGTTATGTGAGGGCAAGGAACGTGTTTTGTTCAGTGCAATAAGATTCTGCTATGTAGAATCTCAGTTTGGCCACAGTTTACTTCTGTGGGCAAAGTCACAACAAGATTGTGCCAGACCAGAAACTGCAATGATGTCAGAAAAGGACTCCAAACTGGTTTACCAAGAGAACAGTTTTTGAAAAATCAGCCACGCCAAACCACAAGTTCATGGGGTTTTGGACAAGTAGCCAAGACCTGGGACCTTTTCAAGCTTCCTCAGCACTGTCAAGCCACCAATTTGGCATGAATTAAAAAGCCCTGAACTACATAACTCAATTTGGCCATGTTGGATAACACCAACTGTCTAGATCTGTAGGCAGGGAGTCAGTGTGGTACGGTTAATCCCTTCCCTGCTCCTTCCATAAGGAATGGATTCCAAGGAATATCTGCCTAAACCATGGTAGGTTATAGGAGCAGTGTGTCTAGGTGTCTAGGGTGGAAGAACATTCAGGTGAGCTCAGTGCAAGCGTTAAAATGAAGGCCCATGTGCCATATTTCTAAATATCTATATTTAAAATTTATAAATGAAAATCACATACTGTTAAATAAAATATGTTCTACTCCCTAACTTGACAAATACACCTTGAAAGCAACATAGAAGGCCAAATTACAATTTGGAATTCACTAGCACCTTGCAACACGTTGGCTCAGGAAGAACCAGCTCCTTCTATGCTCCAGGAACCTTTTCTCTTCTCTTCCTACCCCAGGCCATCTTGCACCAAGAGTGTCTTTCATGCACATGTATGTAGATATCCCAGACCACACATCCAAGCTTCATCATACTTCTCAAAAATTGGTGCCCACTGGCTGCTGTAACTAGCTCTATGAAGAAATTTCAATGACCTCTATATATTTTCTTTATAATCCTTTTCCTTAACTAACTACTTGAACTTTTGGGTTGTTTCCCAGAAATGGTGGATTTTCTGAAAAACAAGGGTGTTGAGATTCTGAAGGCCCCTGGGCAGACTTCTTGATGCCAAGACTCACCATCCCTCAATAATCAGCCCCATGCACTAGACCTTTGTCAATTTTCCCTCTTTTAAAAGGCCCAGACTCCATGTTAGTCAGGGAGATGGATTTGAGGCTTCTTCTCTTATTTTCCCAACAAGACATCTTTTGGATTAAAATTTCCTTTCTTCCTTGGGAATCCTCATTGTCTCAATAATTGGCTTTTTGTGCAGCAAGTAACTGAACCTAGACCAAACCCCCCTTGCAGTTTTGATGATAACACTCCCTCTTCCAGAGATGCAGTTCATCTTCAGAAGAGTAGACCCAGGGAAAAGGTCTCTATAGGTCCCTGAAGCAGGTTCAAGACCATTTGAGCAGGGAATTATTAGGTTTGGTAATATGGCTTTGAAGGAAGGACATGGGCTCCAGGTGAGTCCTGCCCTTTGGTCCCATGGACCCTTTACCTTAAAGGGAGAGTTATAGCCAGAGAAGGGCTAGAGTGGAGTCTTCTGAAAGGAGGGGGTCAGTGAAGAGCCCCTATTACTTGAATCTAAGGGTAGTATCATGGAAAGGGACTGTGGTCTTTGTGTCCTAAATAGAGGTAACAAGGAGAAGCTTCCAATACTTCAAGGCAGTAAAGTTAAAGCCAGCATATTTTAAAATATCTGAAGATTTTGTAGGCGGGGAAGCTAGGTTGTCCTGGGTGCCTGTCTGTGCTGGTGGACAATAGGTCTCTTCTCTTTGAAATTGTGATCTAATTTCTGATGATATTTTATGGCCAATAGGGATTAGACTTGAGCAATATTGTCTGCAAGAAGGGGCTTCATCTTCCAATTTATCCCTAGAGTTATGTTCCTTTCTTCCTATGTTCTTTCTTCGTATTCTTTCTTGAAGGCTTTTGTCTGACATCAAGGTCACCCGTGACCTTCATGTTGCTAAATCCAGTGGTCAATTCTCATCCTCTTATTTGGCCTACCAGCAATATTTGACATGATTGATCACTCCTACATAAAATAGTTTCTTCTAGAATGTCACATCTGCCTGGTCAGTGTTTTCTAGGCTCCTTGTCTATTCTACCTTGTCAACCTTACACTTTCAAAGGTTGAACAGCCAGGGCTTCATACTTAGACTTCTTTATTTACGTTCACACCTGAAATGATTCTATCCAGTTTTATGGCTTTCATATCATCTCTATGCTTACAACTCCCGGATTTTTATTGGTAGCTCACTCATCTCCTCTGATTCCAGACTTGTATATCCAACTGCTTACTTAACATCTCCATTTGAATGTCTAATAGGCATCTATTTCACTATATCCAAACCTGAGCTCCTTGCTTTCCCCTCTAAATCTGCCCTCACATCTTCCCCATTTTAGATACTGGCAACTCAATCCTTTTATTTTCTCAGACCAAAATCCTTAGCATCCGTGACTCCTATTTATCCTCATATTCCACAACAAATTATGACATTTTATTTTCAAAATATATGACTGAGCCACTGTGCCTGACCCTGTCTTTCTTTCTTAAAAGATTTTGTAGACTACAAAGCAGGATGGGGATCATAATAAGTCTATAGTGGCCTTGATGAGTTCCTAATATTGGAATTCACTAAAGCTGAGGTGGCTGGAAGTTGTGGGGTAGAGTTCTGAAGAGAGGAGAACCTTGCAGAAAAGGAGCTCTACAAATATGAATATATGGCCTCTTGAATATTTCCTGAATACTAGGATTTACATGCCTAGGGTTAAATCTCATAAGATGGAACAAAGAATGACTAAGAATCTATGAGCAGAATGGTTCCCAGAGCTCACACAGACGTAGGAAGGGTTCCAACTTTAACTAGAGTGAAGAGTCTTCACTGATCACTGAGTACATTTAGTAAAGACTCCTAAAAAACTATAACTTATTAGTGAAGCTTCAATTTATTTGAAATCAAACTATTCTTAAAGTAAAGCCTATTCAAGACCCACCTTATTAAGCTTAAAAACAAGTCTAGAAAAAATCACACTGAATCACAAGGAACCGAACTCCCTAACACAAAAACAAACTTATTCTTTAAAGGAAAACATCAAAATTCAGATATTTAACTATATATAAATCATAATATTCAGTAGCAAATAAAATTTCTTATACATTACAAGCAAGAAAATGTGATCCATAACCAGGATAAAAATGAGTCAATAGAAACAGACCCATAAATGAAAAAAATGATATAATTAGCAGGAAAGAAAAACAATTAAAACCACTATTTTAACTGTGCTCAAATATTTAAAGGAAAACATAAAATATTGTAAAAAGAAATATAAAATATTTTTTAAAAATCAAATAAAAGTTTTAGAGATAAAAAACATAATATCTGAAATAAAAAATTTACTGGATAAACTTAAGGTTAATAGCAGATTAGAAACTTCACAAGAGAAGATTAGTGAACTAGAAGATGTAGCAATAGAAACTATGCAAAATGAATCTCACAGAGAGAAAATACTAAAAGGAAATAAACAGAGTCTCAGTAATATGATGGACGATATTAAGTGGTCTTACATTTAAGTAATTGGAGTCTTTATAATAGAACAAAAAAGAGAAAATTGGATGGAGGTATGACTACATGATGAGTGCCAGGTGCACTGTCGGGAGAATGAGAACGGACGCGCTTGGGACTCTGACTCGGGGGGATGGGTGGGACATGGAAAATGTATATAACCTAAACTTATGTACCCCCATGATGAGCTGAAATAAAAAATATATATATATATAAAAAAAAAAAAAAAGAAATATGGCCAAAATATTTATAAATCCCCAGATCCAAGAACTTGAATGAAACCCATAAAGACAAGCACAAACAAAAAAACGTAAAGACATTTGATAGTCAGATTGCTGAAAATCAGAGATGATTTGAAAAATATTAAAATTATCCAAAGAAACACACATATCACATACAAAGAAACAAAGATCAGAATGATAGCAATCTTTTCCTTAGAATATAGGTAAGTCATCAAACAATAAAACAACCCTTTTAACCTCTGAAAAATTTTCATCAACCTAAAATTCTCTGCCCAGCAAAAGATATCTTTTATATATGGAAGTGAAATAAATATAATTCAGTCAAACCAGAGCTGGTAAAATTCACTGCCCTCACATTTTCACTATATTAATTGATGCCAGAAGTTTTTTTAAGTAGAAGGACACTGATACTAGAAGAAAACTTGGATCTGCATTAAGTAAGGAAGAAAACTGAAAATGGTAAACATGGGGCAAATAGACTCACAGGAAAGAAAAACTGAAAAGACAATAAATATATAAAAATGTGCTCAACCTCATTAATACCCGTGGAATGCAAATTATAATGAGATACCATTTCATATCCATCAAATTTATAAAAATGCAAAAGTATGACAATGCCAAGTGCTGGTGAGGACATGGAAGAATGGTAATACTAATGCATACCGGTGGGAGGGGAAATTGATACCACTACTAGGGAAAACAATTTGGCTTTATCTAACAACTCTAAAGATGCTCACACTCTTCAAAGGAGTGTTCCGGAGAAACTCTAACACATGCACAGAGAAACGTGCAAGAATGTTTATTGCAAATTTTCCCTTGGAGCAAAAATTTGGAAATGATTTAAATATCTATCAACAGAGATGGATAAATTATGACATATTTATATAATGGGGTACTATTCAGCACTAAAATGAAAGTATGAGAACAGCATATACCAATATTGATAAAATGCAAATTGCAGAATGATACAGACAGCATAAGACCATCTAAATAAAGCCTTAAAAGGTGCAAAATTTGGCTAGTTACAGTTTAGGGATACATACATATGTAGTAAAAGTATAAAAATAAACATGGGAACTTAGGGAAGTAGTTATCAATATCTCTCAGAAGAGAAGGAAGAGAGCGTGACTGGGGCTAAGGTACCTTGTGATCTGCAACTGTACCTGTCATTGTAATCCTTTGTCTCTCAAAAAGAAAGACAAACTGTATATTCCTCTGTGTTTGAAATATTTCACAACTATATTTATTAAAAATACACAAGGAAAAGTAAAATAAAGTTTTAATAGTGATCATTTCTGGGTGTATGGATTTATTTTGTTGGGGTTTTTTTGTTTTAGGATTTTTTTCCCTTTTTCATCTTTGTTATTGCTCAGAAAGTCTAATTTTTTTCTATTTTTCTGAATATAAATGAAATAATTAGGCTTTTTCCTCATCTGAATATTTGTGTGTGTGTGTGTGTGTGTGTGTGTGTGTGCAGTATAGCACATATCCCTTTAGTAATAACAAACAAAGAAAGTTAATTGCAACTGGAAAAATTTTTTCACCATCAATCATTTAGAATTTTGGGTGGAATAGTAACTTCTCTGGACTGTGCAGATTACAATCTCATAATAACCTTGGCTTGTGTGTGGACATGACCTCACCAGTGGTGGTTTCCAGGGTTTGGAAAGGAACCAGTTTCTGGCTATTTCACCACCTCAGGAGAAATGAGAGGTGCTGCTCCCAGGGGCACCCAGTCAGTGCTACATCCACCCGAGAGTCCCTGCCCAACCATGCAATCACTTCTGAAACTAGTGAGATCAGTAGCTACTCACGAAACCATGAGTCACCCCTATTGGTGAGGATTTTCAGGAACCCAAGGAGTGCCCTGAAGTGCCGGCTTCACCAGATGTGCAGACACCACCAGCCCTTCCCCTAACATGGAGCACCCCATCTGGCCCATTGCCAATGGTCACAAAGTCACCAACTGCCAAAAATCTTCTTGGGTCTCAGGTGAGGGCCTGTAAAATTAATGCAATCCCAATTATAATTCCAGTTGAATTGTTTTCAAGGAACTTGATTATCTAAAATTTATATTAACTCACAAATAACCAACACAACATTAATTTTAAGACAGAAGACCAATAATAAAAACAGTGTGGTATTGGTTCAGAAATAAACAAATTAGCCAATGGATAAGAAGAAATTAGTGTCAGACAGAAACAGATGACAGAGAGATGACAGATTCTTTGAAAGAGACACTTTTTAAAATCAATATCACTGGGAGACTAGAACACTGACTAGTATATGAAGAAAATTGAAATTAGATCTCTAACTCCATAAACAAGAGTAGATTCTAGATGGATTAAAGACCTAAATGTGAGCTATAAAACTATAAAATAAGTGGAAAAAAAGGTAGAATATCTTTGTGACCTAGGAGTTGGTACGGGGAATGGGAAGAGTTAATAAAGCTTACAAAGCACAAATTCTATGGCAAACAAAACAAAACAACAAAACCATGAAATATTTGACTATAACAAAATTAAGGATTTTTGTTTATTGACAGACACCATGAAAAAAAAATAGATGAATGACAGCACTTAAAAAAGGAAGGTGAGATAGCACCTTAGAAGATATTTGCAATCCCTAAAACCAATGTCTAAAATATTGAAGCAAATTCAATAAAAGACAACAGCCCCGATAGAAAAATAGACTGAGGTTATGAAAAGACAATTTGCAGAAGAGGAAACACAGAAGGTTACTTAGTGTATGAAAGACACTCAAAATTATTAGTAATCAGAGAAAAGCTAATTTTTAAATTTTTATTTTCTAAATTGTTAAATAACAAGTATATATATATATATATATATGGAGTACAACATGACACTTTGAAATATGTATACATTGTGGAATGAGCCAATTAAAATGCATTACCTCACATCCTTACCATTTTTTTGTGGTGAGAACACTTAAAGTCTACTCTTTTAGCCATTTTCAAGCATACAATACCTTGTTATTAACTATAGTAACCATGTTGTAGAGAGAAGTAATTTAAAAGAAGTATCACTTCCTACCTTCTGGACTAGCAGTAATCCCAGGCTAGACAATGCAAGTGTCGGTGAGGACAAGAACTCTCGAGAACCTTCATGCACTGTGAGTGGGAGTGGAGACCCAGCAATTCCACTCTTAGGTGCACATCCCAATGAATTCTTTACTCAACCCCATAAGAGACCACGACCAAGAATGTTTACTGCCGCATTATTTGAGGTGGCAGAGCGCTGGAGACAGCTGGCATATTTGTCATTGGGAAAGGACAGGGTAAATTGTGGGAAACACTTACATTGGGGCATCACAATGAGAAGCGGTGAATTTGGTGTAAATATACTATGGAGAGACCTTCAAAAAGGTTATACTTAGTAGAAAAAATAAACAATAGAATGAGATATATAATTCAATACAATTTGCATAAAATTGAAATTAAGCACATAAACAAAACATGTATTTGAAGAACACATATAAAAAATACCTAACACGACAACAAACACATTACATAGAATCTAATGGTTGCCCATTGAGGAAGAATGGAAATGGGAGTAGGCATGAAATAAAAGACAATAAATAAATAAGTAAAATAAAAAGAAACCTTCAGAGATTAAAAACAATTATGTTCTGTAAACTGTGGAGTGTGATTAGCTCTACAACTGAGGAGATTCTTTCCCTCCAAGTGCTCATTCTCTCAGGGGAAAAAGATACTATGAGTGTAAAAGAAATTAAATCTATATATTAAGGAATTTTCACACTGTCAGGCAAAGAGATATGAAATATAGAGATGCTCCTTTTAAACCAGACTGTGATAAAAAGCCATAATACAGGGTGCATTACAACATAAAGCAAAGTGACCAACATCTACTTTTTTTTTTTTTTTTTGGAGACAGAGTCTCACTCTGTTGCCCAGGCTAGAGTGAGTGTCGTGGCGTCAGCCTAGCTCACAGCAACCTCAAACTCCTGGGCTCAAGTGATCCTTCTGCCTTAGCCTCCCAAGTAGCTGGGACTACAGGCATGTGCCACCATGCCTAGCTAATTTTTTCTATATATTTTTAGTTGTCCAGCTAATTTCTTTCTATTTTTTTTTTTAGTAGAGACGGGGGTCTCATTCTTGCTCAGGCTGGTCTCGAACTCCTGAGCTCAAACGATCTTCCCGCCTCGGCCTCCCAGAGTGCTGGGATTACAGGCGTGAGCCACCGTGCCCAGCCAACATCTACTTTTTCACAGAGAGAACCCCCTATGTTTCTTCTTCCAGGATATATTAATGGGCACAGTTTATTCAATGAAAATCTAAGCACAAATTACCTGAGGCAACACATCACAGGTACCTGTGCCGGGACTGATGGAAATGCGGTGAGAGTACTTCATTCATTGCAATTTTCATCAGTGCTTTGAATCATACATTGGCAATGAGAGCACGGTGAGCATATCATCTAGCAACTAAACATGTATTATGAATATCCACCCATGTTTCTAGATTTTATGACCACCCTGTAGAAGAACACAGTACCAACAAAAAATGAACAATTCCTCTGGGTCTCTTTTTTTCCCTCCATCCTTAGAGTTTCTCCCCCATCATCTTTTCATTCTTTCTCCTACTGTATTTATATGGTAAATATATTGAAATTACAGAAATGCCCATGAATAGGAGAACAATCAAGCCAATCTTTTTTTCCATTTGAAAGAATATAATGAATATCACTGTTAAAGGAGAAGAGAAAGACTCGGAGAACCACGAGGGAATGATGCATCCTAGCCAGGCACACAAATTCACCAGCAGAACTCAAGTTCTCCCTGGTGAGTCGTTTTGTCTGCCATCCCTACTCATCTGCATTGCCAACAGTGTTTAATTTAACAAATTCCATACCTCCTCCAATCCTTTGGGAATTCAGAATGGTTGTGGCAGACAATAGCAGGTCACGCATGGAGAAAAAAGGATAATGAAATACTTTTTCAACATTGATTGGGTGAAGGTGTAGAGATTTGTGGAGGTATAATGAGTAATCCTGGCATAATACAACTGAATTTCATCTATGCCAAAGTGCCATTGATTGTGGATGCATCATATTTTATGTATCATTAAGTAAGAAAAAAACAATGTCAATTAAACTATGACATATGCCGTCCTTAACAAAACAGTAATACATGTTCAACACCCTGGCAAGCCTGGGTTTATATCCCAACTCTTCCACTTTCAGCTGTGAGAACAAGTAAACTAACCTCTCTAAGCCTCAGTGTCAGCCTTTGTAATATAAAAACAGTAATTGTCCCACCTCAAATCATGGTTTGGGTATGGCAAAGTCATAACATGTAACCAAAATGTTTGTACCCCCATAATATCCTGAAATAAAAAAAAAGAAAAATTAAAAACAAACAGTAATTGTACCTGCTAACTCATGTGGAGCTTAAGTGCAAAGTGTTTAGCATAGTATCGAGCACATACTTGTCATCAATACTTAAAATACAGTGTCTATTTTGGTGTTAATGAAGTTTGTAATAATATGCGAAGTACCTATGGTATAATGATAATGTAAAAGCAGGGTACAGAATAATACTGTAATTTAATCTCAACTAAGTTTTTAAAAAAGCAATGTATAAAAAAATGGTAGAAAGAAATACACCAAAACGTTAACACATACAACATATATTTGGGGGCTGAAACTATTGATTTTTTTTCTTTTTTATATCCTTTCTTTCTGGCTTCCTAACTTCTCTATAATGTTAATTTTAGTAGGAAAAAAGTATTTATTTTTATGATTTACTCCTAGATCCTCCTTTCACACTCAAATATCATTCATTGAATGAGTAATATCACCATTGAATGAGTAAATGAATGCACCTATTGTAGGGTCAACAAATGCTCCTAGAAAGCATCCACCCTACCACTTCTCATTGCAGCCCAAGGAGGACAGCCACCTTCTGCTGAGTCCTCCCGGAGACTTAGAGTCCTTTTCAATACAACAGTCCAGTCTTTTCCTTCTAATCAATTGAAATAGCAAGATGAGTGAAGCTTATCCCTGATCTCATGTGTGATTCCTTCCCAGGACACTCACATGTTAATAGTGATCAAAACTTTAAGCTAAAGGCAAAAAACTCAAGGTGGAATTTTAGGTGGCCAATGTTTTAAAAGAGGAGATTTGGAAAGAGAGGTCTTTCAATACCAACAATTTCACTTTCCTTTACTAAAAGAGTATAAGATTAATGGCAGAGTCCCATCTCTTACACCTAGTGTAAAACTTCAGATTTTTCTAAATTGTCATAATGTCAAATATTCTACCACTAGTGCTGGTCAGGCAACATATTCCAACCTTGTTTTTGCTCCTAAGGTTCCGAAACTCATCTCTTTTTGTATTCCAGGCACTCGGCTCTCAACAGATCCTAAATCAATTGCTTGTCCAGTGATCAAGTAATTTCCCCCAGCAAAAAGGAGATTTCTTTCTTTCCCAAGATTTCTTTCTTTCAAAGCCATGAATTCCCCTTGCTCCCAGACTTCATTCCTCACCTCCTTTTTCTATCCTAACAGAATGGCACAGTGCAGGTGGCTGCATATGAACTAATTTTCTCAGGCATGTCCTAAGAACCAGTTTCCAGGGAGACGTCCTGGATGGTCAGTACCAGGCCATGCTCATGGTTTGGAAAGCCAGTGGCAATGACTGGTAGGTGAGTCATGTGGCTGTGTCATTGTGCTTGTTTATAGGGACCAAAGCTAGATTTGCGTTTAAGCTTGAAGATTCAGAGAGGAATCTCTGAATATGGAGGCTCGTACAACTCCAAATTACCTGCAAAAGGTAGAGTGCTAGGTTGCCTGCAGGTGGAGGTGTTATCGCCTTTGAAACACCAGTGAAAGGCTGCAGGCATCTGTCCCCAGCATCGCGGGTAGTTTGCAAAGAGATATTTGCCTATGAAAAGGCCAAAGCAAGGAGAATACTGTGTCCTTCCATATACACAGAGGTAAGGACGGCAGGCGGTTTTAGGGCAGCCTTTGGAACTGTTGGTTAATGTGGTAGAAAGAACATATGACTTGGTTTTCAGAAAACCTGCATTCACGTAATGGCAGTGAGATCTTGGGTGAGTCTCTTAACCTCCCTGAGCCTCTGTCTTTGTCATCTATAAAACGGTGACAATAATCATAGGGTGTTAAGATGAATAATTGAGACGACTTATATTGATCTCCTGACATGCAGTAGGTGTTCAATATTCATTCTCTTTCCACTGTTTTCAGATATGGAAATACAGACTTAGAGAGACACCATGGCTCCCCAAAGGTGTCCCACATCAGTGGTGAACGACAGACATCCCTTCTCTGTCTGAAGGTGGAAGAACTGGAACTTAAGTCTAGTTCTCTCAAATCTAATGCATTTTCTGAAAATTCTTTTTTAACCTTCTCACCTACCAATGCTGGCTGGCTGGGAGGAGACTGGCTGGGACTGAGGTTGAGGAGGGGAGCACGAGTTCTTCAGGCCAAGGAAGTAGAAAACTCTGCATGAGGAAAGAGCTCACCGAAAAACACCTTAGTTCTGCGGAAGGGTGTCAACCTTCCCAGCCAGAGACCGGGTGAAGGCAGCATGTGGGAGGGGCCAGCCCAGCATCATCGCATGTGGGTGCTCACTGTAGTCACCCTGCACAGCTGACCCAACACCATGTCATTGTAACAGCAATAGCCGTAGTCATCACAACTCCCACTTACTGTTTCTTGTGAACCTAGTCACAGGCCAACCATGGCCACCTCACAGGGTTGTTGTGAAAATGCACGTCACTTCTTAATTTAAGAGGGGGTGGCCACGTAGCTGGAGACTAAAAGACTGTGTCATTAGCATGTGGCTAGAGACATATGGGTAATGGAGAGTACATGGGGTTTTGAAGTAAGACAGCCTGAGGTTCAAATCTCATCTCTGTCCTTTATGAAGTGTGTCATTTGGAGAAGGAAGATAACTTTTCTGAGTGTGTTTCCTTGATTGAAAACCAGGGCTCTGATCTGAACCTGAGAAGGGGGAAAAAAATGCAATAATAGACAGTAAATGACACCTGGAAGAAGGCTGTTAGTTATTAGATCATCAAAATGGGTTTTTGTTTTATTTTGTTTTTGTGGTTTGTTTTGTTTTTGTGGAAGGAAGAAGAAACTTCTTAAGAATTACAATGAATAAAGAAAGTATACCTTAAAATAAGCATATATAACCTCAGAGGCTGAAAAATGCACATTCTTGCCTTCATTCAACATTTACTGTATGCCCAGAACTGTGTGGTACTGGGATAGAACAAGCGATGTGACCTACCTCCTACCCTGGAGTCCAGTGTGCATAACAATCACACACACACACACACACACACACACACACACACACACACGAGAAAATTCCAAATTCCTCCCAGTGTGGCAAATTATGACAATGCAGCAGCTTGGTGCCCTGAACCTTGGTAGTCCCTGTCCTGGTTCTTGTCATAACAGGAAAAACACTAGTGGTTTCTCATATGGGGAGACTTTGTCTAAAGTCTCAACAGCTCAGGCCTTAGATTCCATGTTTTTTCTGGATCTGGTATGACTCTGAGATTCATTTATCAGCCTCTGCCTTGATTTTCCCAGTCCTGGTATAACAGGATGACTTGAAAAGCCTTTCTTTTCTACCACAAGTGCCCTTTCCACCCTCTACGTGGGCTCTGGAAAGAAATATGAAGATCAGAATGCAACAATTTTAAAATGTCACTTTCCCTAGGGGCTCACTCAGAGATAAGCTTTCCTTCTTAGCTAATGTGTTGAAATTTATAGATCAAACAGGGCCAGAGGGTAAACAAATGTTCTCTTAGCTTCTAGATGCACAGTAAGGCCAGGACTGTTATTGCTTAAGGGAAATAGGCCCAGGCATCACTGGTGGAGAGAGACCAACCCAAGACAAGAAGCCCAGGGGCTCCTTGCCCCATCTGGCTAAAGGCAGGGTGTGGGGAGGAGAAAGACCTGGGGAAATATTGTGATCAAGAAGGCAGAAGGCAGCTCCTTGGTGAGGGAGAGGCAAGTGTGGGATTTTAGGGACGTTACTTAATGTCTTAGATTCAGGGTGAGAAACTAAATACAAGTGAATTAAATTATTCCAAAACTATTTATCAAGTGCCTATAATGAATATGTTCGTATCTATTGCTGCATAACAAATTATCCCAAAACTTAGCATCTTAAAATAACAACCATTTATATTCTCACACAGTTTCTGAGGATCAGTCATCTGGGTGCTGCTTGGCTGGGCAGGTGTGGCTCAGGATCTCCCATGAAGTTACAGCCAAGCCGGGCTGTACAGCAGGGCTACAATCATATGAAGGCCCAGCTGGGGCTTTGGGACTCACTTCCAAGCTCGCCGACATGGCTACTGGCTGGAGGCTTCAGTTCTCTGTCCATAGGGCTGCCCGTACGTCCATATGGCAGCTGGATTCCCTCAGAGCAAGGAATCTGAGAGAGGAAGTAAGAGCATGCCCAAGAGGGAAACCTCAATATCTTCTATAACCTAATTTTAGAAGTGACATCCCATTACTCTGCCATATAATGTTGGTCACCAGACCAAACCTGGCACGTTTCAGGAGCAGGCTATGTAAGGATAGGAATAGCAGGAAGCAGGAATTATTGGGCAATCTGAGAGGCAGGTGACTACAAGGTGACAGCAATCCCTTGAAGCAGTGAAACAGACCATAACCCTTCGTAACCTTCTAAGACTTTATTTAGTTGAACAGAGAAACTTTTCTATTATCCTTCATCCATCAAGAACAGAAAGGCAAATATTTTAGATGAACTCCAATAATGGTGTGATTATTTCTTTCATTTATTGAGTGCCCACTATGTGTCGGCAAGTGCAGCCTTCACGTCGATTATCACTGGGCTCTAAGCTACTTGAGAGCAGTGAGTTTTGTTTGCTGGTTCATTATCACAGTCCCAGTGCCTAGAGCAATACTGGCACATAGGGGTTCCCAATAAATACTTATTGACTGAATTATATAATTAAATCTTCAAAATAATCTTGCAAGCAATCATTATCTCCAACATCAAAAAGATGTTGGAGCCAGGCTTGGGATGCAGCAGAGCCAGGCTTGGGATGCAAGTCTCTGTAGTTCTGAAGCCTATATTCTTACCCATTACCCTCCACCATCTCCTTTGTCTCTATTGAGCATTCTGACTCATGAAAACATAAAAACAAAAGAGCCTGAGGTTGTCTCAAGAGTCTAGAATTTCATAGGTGCTTTATAACAAGCTATTTCCAATCTACTGCAGTTTGGGAAGTGGATTCCCTGTTGCTTGTTATCAAGGTAATCCAATGCCTAAGGTTGTCCTAGAGGGAAAGAAAAGTCATATATTCCTAGAAACACACATTCAGACTGCTTACTCTGTGTGAAAGACGTAGGTGAACAGATAAAATTATTAATATACAACTGTTACAAGTTTTCCCCAATTCTCTGCCTGCCAATGATTACTTATATTCTGGCTACTCAATTTCTTCCCAGACCCCATATTTGGGGAAGTGTTCTTCCCTTGCCAGAAGAATCTTCCAAACTGTTAGGAACAGAATCAGAATCAGAAAAGCTGTGGAAGGAGGAGAGAGAAAGAAGGACAAGCTGGGGTTGGTGGAGTAAATTTTAGGAGGGAAAAGGATTGTGAGAGGCAAAAGAGAACAGCAGTTCTGAGAGAAGTGGATAGGAGAGGAAAAAAAATTTTAAAGAATTGCTGTGAGCATTTATCCTTTATGGGTTTTCAGAAATATAACTAAAGAATTTAAGTTATTTTGAAGTCACTTCTTGGTTTCCAGACCGTGTTCCTTGATCAAGATAGTGTAAGAGACTAGACTGCATGGGATACGGTGTTGGAGAATTACACATAAGAAACTCCTCCATAAGAATTTCACAGGAAAGAATGAAAACACTGCACTGGGAGATACTGGTGAAGTTGGGGGGGGAAAAAGAACATAGGGAAGGTGAGAGAACATCCTGCTAGCAAATAGTGTTTAATATTATCTCCCCCAGAGATTATCAATAGATCTCAATTGTTAAATTATCATGATCTCAGGGTACTTGAAAAGAAGTGTATATAGGCTTAAGTACCAATCTGGAGAGCTTCTGAGCTTTATACCAGTCCTAGTTCTGATGAAAGAAATTGAAGAAGACACAAATAAATGGAAAGGTATCCCATGGTCACGGATTGGAAGAATTAATACTGTTAAAATGTCCATACTACCCAAAGCAATCTACAGATTCAATGAAATCCCTATCAAAATTCCAATGACATTTTTCGCAGAAATAGAAAAAAAAATCCTAAAATTCATATGGAACCACAAAAGACCCTGAATAGCCACAGAAATCCTGAGCAAAAAGAACAAAGCTAGAGACATCACACTACCTTATTTAAAAATCCACTACAAAGCTATAGTAATCAAAGCAGCATGGCATTTGCATAAAAATAGACACCAATGGAACAAAATAGAGAGCATAGAAATAAATCACACTCAGTTTGCATTCAATTGATTTTTGACAGATACCAAGGACACGCGATGGGAGAAAAGACAGTGTCTTCAATAAATGGTGCTGGGAAAACTGGATATCCATATGCAGAAGAATGAAATTAAGCCTTCCTCTCAACACCATATGCAAAAATCAGCTCAAAATGGATTAAAGATTTAAATGTAAAACCTAAACTATAAAACTATCATAAGAGAACACAGGGGAAAATCTCATGACATTGGTTTGGGCAATAATTTTTTCGGATGTGACCCTAAATGCACAGACAACAAAAGTAAAAATAGACAAATAGAATTACATAAAACTAAAAGCTCTACACAGCAAAGGAAACAATCACCAGAGTAAAAAGACAACCTACAGAATGGGAGAAAATATTTGCAAATGATACATCTAATAAGGGGTTAATATCCAAAATATATAAGGAACTCAAACAACTCAATAGTAGGAAAACCAATAAAGCAATTAAAAATGGGCAAAGGACCTAAATAGCCATGTTTCTAAAGAAGATATAGAAATGGCCAACAGGTATATGAAAAAATTCTCAACATCATTAATCATCATGGAAATGCACGTTAAAACCACAATGACATATTACCTCACAACTGTTAGAATGGCTATTAGCAAAAAGGTTAAAAGTAACAAGTGTTGACAAGGTTATGAAGAAAATAGAACCCTGATACATTTTTGGTAATGTGCATGTGTAAGTTAGTATAATAATCCATAGCTTTGACCCCCCAAAACCCACTTTCAGAAATATTTCTTGACATGGGCATGTGGTGCATGCCTGTAGTACCAGCTACTCAAGAGGCTGAGGCAGGAGGATTGCTTGATCCCAAGAATTTGAGTCTGTAGTGCACTAAGATTGTGTCTGTGAATACCCATTTCACTCCAGCCTGGGCAACATAGTGAGACCCAGTCTCAAAAAGGAAAGAAAGAAGAGAAGAGAAGAGAAGAGAAGAAATGTAAGAAATGTTTCTTGAGAAATAATCACAAATATAAAGATTTGTACAAAGAATGTTTATAAGGTTACTCATAATGCAAAAGTATTGTTTTTTTTAATTTTTTATTGATACAAAATAATTGTACATATTCATGGAGTATATGTTATATTTTGATACAAGCAAATAATGTATAATGATCAAATCAGAGTAATTAGGACATGATTCACCTCAAACATTTATCATTGTTTTATGTTGGGAACATTTGAAAACTTCTAGCTATTTTGAAATATAAGAAATTATTGTTAACTATAGTTGCCCTATTGCACTATTGAACACTAGAACTTTTTCCTTCTATTTAACAGTATTACCCATTAACCAACACTTCTTCATCGCTGAGAAGCCTTTCCTGGTTGTCAGGATCACCTTTCTCTTCTCTGCCATCTTGTACCTTACTCTGCATCACTCAGGTGTCACACACACACACTCTGAGCCCAACACCATTTGTGAATGTGTTATATATTCCTGCTGTAGAAGCTCCCTGGGAGCCCAATCTGTGGTTCCATCATTAGCATTGCTGGGACCAGTCAGACTCAAAAAAAGCCAACATCCTTCAAGAGTTTTGAATTTCAAATTACACTTGATGCCACAGGGATCTGTTTATTTTTGTGTTTTTGGCAAAACTCTACTTCCTGTTTCTAAGAAAGTGGACTCAAAGAAACAAGGGACTTCGGTTGGCTGTTCAAACCTCAGGTGGTGCTTCCTTTAGCAACTTAGGAGCTCAGCTGAAAGAAATGTCATTGCTTGGGAGCTGGATTCAAATCCCAATTCTGCCACCTGGGAAAATTGTATAATCATGCTGAATCTCAGTATTCTCATTCCAAGGGAAAGATGGTAATAATGAGAGTATCTACCTTACAGGATTAAATTAAAAATATTATGCAGGTAAAGTGCAGTACTCTGCCTGACACAGAGTAAGCACTAAATAAATATCAGCCATCACTGTGACCCCAGAGAACAGCCTTACCAGATGGAGATGCAGTTCTTAGATCCAAAAGGACAGCTTCCCCTGGAACTAAGTACACGCAAGGATTTTGTCTCCATTCCCCTCCCACCTCCACAATGCTGTAAGCCCACCAGAGATGACTCAGTGTTCACTTGAGCTCCCCAACCCATCCCCGGGGGAAGAGGGAAGCCATTTCTGAATAGTTTGGCTGGACCATAAATATTTAAATGAATGTTGGGATAGATTCCAACTTATTTTCATAAATTCCTGGAACTTTCTATTTGGAACAACCTCAAAGATAATCTAGTCCAACCTTTCAATTTACAAGTGAAGAAACTAAGGCAAAAGAGTTTTAAAAATTTGCCTAAGGGCCCATGGATACTTAATGGCAGAATCATGACTGGGACCCAGGTGTCCCATTTACCTGCAGTTCCATGATATTGATCATACCGCAACGTATTATCCTGGTGATTTGGCTATCTCCCCAATAAAGTATAAGCTCCAACTTAGAACCCTTATTTGTTCATGAGGAGGTTAAGTCACTTGCCCAATGTCACCCAACTCATAAGTGAAGGGCTGGGAGTTGGAACTGGGGTTGCTCCAACTCAAAAGTCTGTGCTTTGTACTCTGTCAGCCTGTTGTACAGTCCCAGTGATTTGAAGCTACTTCCTTCCTAAAGAAATATGGGCCGCGATGGAGGTAGCATGGTGGAGTAGAACTGGAAGTCAGTTGGGCTCTCACGTGGACCTACTTAAACTTAGATGTAAGACTAAAGAACTTTGCAATTTTGGTCTTGATTTTGTCAAAAATAATAAAAGTATTTAAACCTCAGCAATGTAAAAATGGAAATACACTAATGCAAATCAGTAAGGTGAGGTAAAGAAATGTAAGGAACAACTTAAGAGTTAATTTCATCATCTTTCACAGCAAGTAGTCAATGGAGCCTGTCTAAAATGGAAATATGTATTTTCAAAAAGCATTATTACTCCATTGCCAATATTTTCATACTTTATTTTCATGGATTTAGAGGTTTTTAAAAGATGAATATGGACCAGTCATTTGAACTTGTCTTCAGTCCGTCTGGTGCACTGTGGCAGCACCCAGTGCAGTGACTGGCACCTTGGCCATCATCGAGACATAGTAGTAAGTTGTTGAATAAGTAAAGTGCTTTCTTCTTGCACCATGTAGCCTCGTCCTTCACTTCTTCTTTCCCTCTCACAGGAAGCCTTGGTGGAAAGTCCAAAATGGGACCAGAATCCTGTGTATCCTCATTCAGGTGAGACGTGTCCTCAGGTCAAACTTAAGAGATGGCCTCTGTTTTCACAGCTTCAGCAGGGATCACCGACTCTACCTAGTGTGAATACACTGTTTGTTTTACTTCTTCTTTTTCTGTTTGCCATTGGAAAAGTCCATTAGTGCTGAATGACATGACTAAACAGTAAAGGAGAGAACAGTTGATGTGTTAATAACTCTTAGGTAAATACCATTTGTTATTGTCACTGCTGAAGCTTTCAGAGAGGTGGCACTATTCCCGGTCCTGGACTGTCTTCTCGTTGGCTCTGTCTTTCGGCAACCTGGAAAGACAGGTTTGGAGAGGGAAGGAATCTGCAAGGGATTGGTGAGCAAGAGGAAGAAAGGGTTTGTGGAAAGAACAGGGACTCTGAAAGAGACACAGAGAACAAGAGAGAAGGGCAGGCTGGCACACACACATGCGTGCGCACACGCACAACACACACCTACACATGATGAAGCAAAGGAGAGAAGACAAAGAGCTGGTGATTAATGGGATCTTTCACTAAATTCCAGGAACACTGTCTGTGTGCCTTCCTCAGAAGTGCTGGGACTTTTGCATTCATCATTTCTTAGTGGCTCTGTCACGGTCCTTCTGATTCCACATCTGCTCTCCCAGCAACATCTAGCATATGCAGTTTTTCTTCCCTGACTTAGCTGTGACCCAGAGGGAAATGGTGCTGGCTAGATCTGAAGAATCAGTGTAAGAAGACTGCATGGCACCACCATGGAGCCCAGGGGGGGAAGAGGAGCTCCCCTGAGACTATCTCTATGTTGGGGTGGAAGAGCCCTGTGGTTATGGGAGGCCCATGGCCAAGGACCTTCACCTTGGGTGGAAGGATTTTTGAATGAGAAAGTGGGAAAACTGGCTTCCCCTTCCAGCTAAGAGCCTGGGGGACCTTGGGTCTGTGCACTAAGCTGTCTAAGCTCTTGCAACAGGATTTTGTACCAAATGATGTGCCAGCTCTAAGCATCTCTGGGGCTATGATTTTAAGGTAGATCAGACACTAAATCCTCTCTGAATCTTAGAACCTGGCTAAGGATGGTCAGCTATGACATTAACACAGGGTAAAATTACTTGAAGGCACCATGTTGACTAGTTACCACTGCATTCCCATGCTAGGCACTCTGAATACCTCTCTTTGGGTTATATGAATTCAGAAACAAGTTCTTTATTTTATTCAGTGCTTAATTCTTTCCATAATGCTTTCAAAGAGAGACAATAGGGCATTATGATTAAGAACTCCATTCTGGATTCCACCAAGCAGAGGATCAAATCTCAGCTCTGCCACACACTAGCAGAGTGAACTCAGTTAAGATTCTATGCCTCTCTGAGCCTCAATTTCCTCATCTGTAAAATGAAAATGACAGTAGAACCTGTCTTGTGAAGTTAGAGTGAGGATTACCAAAAAAAAAAAAAAAAAAGCCAAATGCTTAGCATAAGATCTGCATATATAAACCCTCCTTAAATTCTGGATGATCAGGTGCTTAAATCTGCTTGATTCCCATAACACCACTGGGAAGTAGGGATGTGTCTCCATTTAATAGAAAAAGAAACTAACGGATGAAGTTAGGTGACATGTCTACAGTGCTCAGCCAGTTAGAGCTGACGCTAGGACCAGAAAGAAAACAGCCTATACCTCCCCCTAGATCACTATGAGGTCTCTTGAGGCCGAGATATCAAGAGCCTAAACATTGAGGGGGAGAATAGGGAGAGAGAAGAGAAGAGGGCTGGGATTTAATCTTGAGGAACACACACCGCGAGACGGGTAGGAAGAGCAAGGACCGAAGAGCGATACTCAGGGAAGCAGAAGAGCAAGAATCTCACTGGTGTGGGAGACAAGGGAGCAGATATTATCCAAACTTAAAGGGGGTGGGGTGTCACCAGTGTCAAAAAGCATGCCTCCAAAAGAAAGGCCTCAAAATTTGAAACTAAGAAGACCCTTCATTTATTCATTCAACAAGTATTGATGGGACCAGGCGCACGTGTTAGGCACATCCTATCTCTAGGGACACTTGGTGAACATGGAAGGCTCCTGCTCTCCTAGAGCTTACGTTATAGCAGGGAAAATAAACACTATGAAAGAAAACTAATGGATTAAAAAAGTACATTCAGATACTTTAAGTTCTGGGAAGATAAAATGTGGATAATGCAATAGGAAGCAAAGGAGGTAGGTGGGCAGCTGCAACGAGTGTGATTAGGAAAGGTGACTTTTTGAACTGAGACCAGCATGACTAAAGAGAACCAGCCACATGAAGATGCAAAGAGGGTGCATTGTAGGTGTAGGGAACAGCTACAGCAAAGAGTCTGAGGCAGGTATGAACTTGACTATGACCTTCAAGAGGGCATTGTTAGGGACTTGATAGGAACAAAGGTCAGATGATGATGGAGGGGAATTGATTTCCAAGGAAAGAGAGAGCCTAAGGCTAGATGCCTTAGGTAAGAAGTTGCTCTTGAAAAGAAGGAGGAAAATGGTACTAGTGCCATTTATAGCAGATAGTGGGCAGTAGCAGCCATTGTATTGAGGACTTTTCATTTCCCTTCCTATTTTGGCGCTCTCCCCAGAGTGCCATTATTCTCTCCTGGAAAGCCACATCCTTTGGACCATTCATATTCATGACTGTACGGTATTTGTGGGGTTTAGAGATAAGAATAATCAAATCCTCCCACTCCATGTCTCCGCAGACAGCATCAAACTTGTTTGTACTTGCAGACGCTGTCATCATTCCAGCAAACACTGAGATATTTGCTTTGGATCTTCATTTTATTTATTTATTTATTTTGTTCTCTACAATTCAGGGTCACCTTTGGTTTCTAAGGCTCCCTGGATCTTATTTCACAGTTGGTGAGTTTTGCACACTATCCTTTCTGCCCTTACCCTACCCTCCCAGGCCAGATTCTAGAGCAGTGCTGTCCAGTAGAATTTTCTCTAATGATGGAAATGTTCTATATCTGCACTGTCCAATAGAGTAACCATATGTGGCTATTCATCACTTAAAAAGTGTGATTAAGGAACCGAAATTTTAATTTATATAATTTTAACCAACTGAAGCTTAAATAGTCACATGGGTCTAGTGCCTATAGTTTTGGATAGATAGCTCTAGTTGAGTTAAAAGTCAGGAGAGTTCATAGCTCCCAAAGAGTCACTTTGCAAGTTCTTTGTGATTACTGAAAAATGCATCAACGCGAATAAATAATGCCCAGGTCAGTAAGTGAGAGAATTTCTCCTCAAGGAGAAAAAAGAAAAATGAAATATATTCAAAGTTGGACAATTTTGATGTGCAGAAATACTATCATCATACTTATTGGGCCCAAACATGAAAATACTGCCTATTCTGAGCTGAGAAGTAATCTATAAAGACTTATTTCTCTAAGAGTTTCTAATTGGTGCCAGTTTCATGAGATCTTCTTTGATGAAAAAGGGCCATTGTCAAATAGGCTTGGGAAATTGGGCACACTTCCCCCCTACCTTGTGGATTCACAATGCAAATCCTCATAAAGACTCTGAGAAGTCCTACAGTAAATAGCTCTGTAAAACATTGTTCAACTTAGTATTTCCCCAGAGCATTCAACCCTAGAAACCTGTGTGTGTGTGTTACATTAGCATCCTGAGAAACTAGAGAAATACTGGGGTTAGAGCAAGAGGGACCTGGGTAAACTACATCAGATCTACCATTTATTATTAGCCATGTGACCTGAGAAAGTCATTTAACCTTTTTGACCTTAATTTTCATCATATGAAAATTGGGGATAATATCTATATATCACAGGCTTGCATGAGGATTAAATATAGTAATGTATGTCAAGAACACATCACAGTTTCTGGGACCAAGTGAATCTTTCCAAAATAGATAGCTGTTATTATTTTTATTATTATTTATGAAGTTATCTGACCAAATGACTGAGACTTTCTGGGCCCAGGGAGAAATGTATTCTGCACTAGAAGAGCTCCTTTACTGCCTGGAAACACTTTAAAGTATTGTATTAGAAACCTGGATGTGAGAATCATCTTTCCTACCCCTCTTTGCTCATCTTTAACTAAGAAGGTACACCCAGCATTGAATGCCTTCCTGCAGTCCATTCTCAACATCACAGCCAGAGGGATCCTTTTAAACCAGAAGTTGGAGCATGTCACTCCTCTCTGGCTCCCTGTATCATGCAAGGGAAGAACAAGAGCCTTCATAATGGCCTCCAGGCTCTATGTGATCTTGTCCACCAGTGTCTCTCTTTCATCATTTCCTACTATTGCTCGTCTATTCTGGCAAACAGACTTCCTCACTGCTCTTTGGACATGACAGGAACACACTCACCTCAGGACTTTTGCACTTGCTGGTTCTTCTGGTATGGATCACTTCCTGGGGTATCTGCTTGGCTCCTTCCCTTAGAGTCTTCAGTCATTTATTGAAATATTTCCTTCTTAACTCTGCCTAAACTTGCAATACACCCCTCTATGCTCCGGCACTCTCTGTTATGTCTCTCTACTGCACGTCTGATATGCTATGCATTATTTGTTTGTTAGTGTCTTGTCTGTTACTACTCAATAGAGCATAAACTTCATGAGAGCAGAGATTTTCATCTTTCATTATCTGTCATAATTCAGTGCCTAGAACAGTGACTGGCACATAGTAGATGCTCAATAAATGCTTATTTACAGTACAGAAGTGTAGAAGCTGTGTATGTTCTGTTGTTATAGACCAAGTGCATCTCCTCTAGGCTCAGCTTTGGATGGCTTCTTGAAGAATGAAACGTACATTTCCAGGCTGGGCTCTATAGTTTTTATTAGTGTTTTCTGGGACCCATCAAACAAAAAAACCTCCCATATTTTGAAAAATATAATTCTTTCATAAAACAGAAATACTCAGTTGAATTTAATACAGCTTAAAGAGAAAGATTGTTGATTTAAAAAAAAAAATAGTGGCAGTAGAGTTGTTTCCCACAAATTTTCAACCCATAAGCCAGATGGGAAAAAGAGCAATAGTGATGCAGACAGCTACAGAAAGATTAATCCCAAATTTAGTTAAATTTGTGAAGGTCTGTACATTTCAGAAGTTTATCAGACACAGTCTCAACAGGATTTTTTTTAAAAAATGCTCGATCTCTTACTCCAGAAATTGAATCCTGAGAAGCAACACTGAGGATAATTTGGCTCTGACATTGTGATTGCTGTGATGTTCTTTCATTCATATAGTAGGTATCCACCCAATAAGTAAATATGAAGATCTAGTACATCCCGTATAATTAGACAAACTCTCACACATATGGCTCCATGCTGTGCACATAGTAGACACTCAACAAATGCTCCTTTTAACTATAGAATAATAATATAACTGCCTTCCCTGTTTTACCTTTTTCTATACTTTATACATTTGAAAAACGACACACTTGCAAAACTAAAATCTAACATGTGTTACTAAGTACCTTATCAAAAGATCCCTCAGTATTTTTCAAAAAGAAAAAAAAATAAAATAAAAACCAATCCCAAAATACTAAAACTTAGAACTGCTTTATACTTAAATAGCAATTTACATCATATAAACACATTCATAATCTTCATTGGTTAAAACAGGTCAAAGGTTCATTACTGGCTTCTTGTACCAGGTAAGTCTCACAGTCTGTTTGGTTTCATTTCAGCACAGGTAGGAAAGCAAAATAAAGAGTCTCACAGTAAAATGTTCATAGTAGGTAATATGTCCTTGAAGGTTTGGCCGTTGTATTCTTATTCCAGTGAAGAAATGATCCACGCCCCAATTATAGGTGTGGGCTCCCAATCAGCAGAGTTTGCCAGAAGATAGTCATTCATTAATTCAACACATATTTATTGTACACCCATCTCATGCTAGGTATGGGAAACAACAGTGGTAAGATATAGTCCCTGTCCTCAAAGAGCTTACAGCTAGCAAGGTGAGAACTTTAAGGAAAGACAAGCATGTTCAAAAAGAAACTCACAGCCTGGGTCCTCCCTGCTCATGTGGCACATTCAAGAAACTGTAGGATACATCTCTGGGAGCCAGAGCCTCGCTCAAGTTTTATCAAGTCGAATATCTAGAAGCCTCAGATGATCTGAACCTGGTCAAGTCTTAGCAATACATTTCTTTCCTCGGGTTCCCATGAAAACCTGCTAATGAGAGAGAGCCCAAGCCTTAAGCTCAAACCTCAGGGAGGTCCAAGGAGACTGTGTTTAGTGACCATGTAGACATACAGCACAAATGAGCTTCTCAAGTGAGAAGCTGTGTGTCCCCAAAAGAAAGGGGCAGGCTTATCTGTAGTTCTATGCTCTCCCTTTTGACACTGGTAGGGAGTAAGTACTCTGTCCACACCCCAAGTTGGCATGGCTCAATTACTTTGAGTTCTCCAAGTCACGAATAGCACGTAGAAAATGCAGCAAACTCAAGCCAGGACAATAGAGAGATATGCTGAGAACTTAATACTCCAGCCTTTTAAACAGGCACCAGGTGCCAGGAAACCGTCACTTTCAACAAACAACGCAATCTGCTAATTATCTGCAGAACTGCTCCACTTGGTACTCCCCAGATTCATTTATCCCTAGCAAGGATTGCTCTTCAGTGGAAAGGCTGCAGAAAGAGCCAAAGCCAAGTTGGAGGAATGTGAGAAACGCACAGGTTTGAAAAGGGATGAAC
The DNA here is from genome assembly GCF_020740605.2 of Lemur catta. Lineage (NCBI taxonomy): Eukaryota > Metazoa > Chordata > Mammalia > Primates > Lemuridae > Lemur > Lemur catta. Next base: position 84,603,094 of record NC_059134.1, on the reverse strand, counting down.
TCAGAAAAGGATCTAGCCACCTTAGATGATGAACAGACAAAGCCAGGGAAGGAACAGCAGAGAGAGAACGGGCAGATCCCCCGAATAACGTCACACACCTCACGCACACACAGACACACAAATATTCACACGTTTCACCAATCCAAATATCTGGATGTTCAATTCATTCTGTGTGTCGAACAGTCATATGCTGGGAAGGCCTCATAGTTCTTCAGCCTTGCTTGGGAAGCAAGGTGTGTCTTTTCTGCAGGAATGCCTGAGCTTCACAGTCAGGATCTTTGCTGTTCGTTGTTATTTTTATCAGCTCCCTCAGTAACTGTAACTTGACAACACCAAGTAAAACCTTCGTGGAGGCGAGCAAGCCAAGTGGAAATAAGAATGGACCTGGTTGTACCTTCTAAAGGTCATTCGTGGGTGCTCCAAGGTCACCACCCAGAATGGATCTCAGTAAAATTAGCACAAATTCTTAACTACTTCTTCCTTCCAGACTTTTAAATACATTACAAACACTTTGCAACCTTTAAATATGAGCTGCTCACCTCTACTGGGTAAGACACTGGGGTAGGCGCTCTAGTAGTTGATGAAGAGAACTCCCTCCTATTGCTGCACGTCTTTACCCACATATTATTGCGTGAGAGAAAGAGAGGCAGGCTGGAGGAGGAAGTCAAGGACATGAGGAAGCCAAAAAGAAAAGCCGCAACAGGCAACAGGGATCTGTATGTCCAAACCCATTTTCAAAGTGTCTGCAGACTCACGTTCCTCCCAGGTTGCAGGGCCCAAAGAGAAGCCTCCAGGTACCCCAGAACAATCCCATTATTGCAGAACAAGCTTCCAACTCCTTGGTGACAACAGCTCCTCAGCTGAGTTTTCTGTTTGTCTTTTCCATCTTTTCTTTCCTTCTTTTTTTAAACATTCCTCTGAATGCAAATCTAGGCAATAAACCATTTACTTGGGAAGAGTTCATATGAGACAGATAAGAGATGATCCAACAGAGAAAAGATTGTAAGAATTAACACCTGCAAGAGGGTTTTTCCTGGAACTGTCTCTCTCTCACACACACATACGTAGATTCTTCTCTCCGGGTTTCCTCCTGCAATATAATTTTAACTCTGCCTTGTAATTTCAGTGAAAATGTCTCCTACTATAGTTCTTGCCACATTACTATGTTTAATTTATCTGTCTTTGGCTCTCATCTGGGGTTCTCAAAAGTAGCTCCTCTACAAATTTCAACTCACTGTCCCTAACTCTTTCAAAAATAAAAATAGGTTAACTTTAAAGTCTTGCTTTTGCTTCACTCTAGGGACTAAAAGATCTTACATATTTTTTTTATTCTAAAAATAAATCACCATCTTCATCTTGACTGGTTAAATTGGTGGTTCTCAATCAAGGGCAATTTTGCCCCCCAGGGGACAAACATTTGGTGGTGCCTGGGGACATTTTTGGTTGTCACAGCTGAGGAGTGCTTCCGATATCTAGTGGGTAGAGGTCGTGGATACTGCTAAACATCCCACAATGCACAGGAGAGCCCTCACCACAAAGAACGATCCTACCCAAAATGTCACCTGTGCTGAGAAACCCTGGACTGTAGAGATAGAAGAGCAAACTCATCAGTCATGCTCACACCACCACCTCTTTTTTCCCACTCATTTATTAAGCAGTTGGAAAAAAAAAATAACCAAGGCTGGCCCTCTTTTGGATAAATAGAAGTGAGCACACAAGTAACTGAAGCTTTTCCACCAACCATCCAAGGCAAAGTGAGGGGGATACCCCTGGCATCAGGTACATCATCCCTGAATGAGTATAAAGACCCCACCATTATTCTGCTTGCTGATTTAAACATTTCAAGTCATGCGATTATGCAGTGATTACAACCCACCCTGGATTTTGGAAGCCCCCCATCCTCCACTCACTGGATCCTAAAGGTCAGGTTCAACTTCCCAGCAATCTTCCAGTTTATTCCATCAATCTGAAATCCCGGAGTTCGGCCTGGCGACCATGTCCACCTCTCTTAACAAGGCCACATGGATGCTTATGTGCGGAGGACACATCACCTTTTTCTAAATCATTTTGCATACAAAAACATTTAATGCCCTCTGATTTTTTTTTTTTTCCTTTCCTTTCTCTAAGCAAGAAGTACAAGGCCACAAACCCTGCTGTTCTTGCAGTGGAAAAGAACTTCACAATAGAGGTGAAAACAAATCACAACCACGGACAGCATCATATTTCACAGAAAACTGTGTACGTTTGTCCCCCATATAGGACATACTTCAAAGTAACAAAATAATTTTTTTATCAGCAGTAGTGTTCCTTCTTCCCGTCAGAAGTAGTTTTTCTTCCCCCTCATGGTACATAAATATCAGAGAAAAGTAGTCTTCGAAATATTTACGTCCAGGAGTTCTCTGTTTGTTATCGGGTGTATGTTTTGGTTTGGGTTCAAAGTGTTGGAAGCTTCAGTTTTCATTTTCTCTCCATCCTCGAGCATTCTTCCCAAATTTATATACCAGTCTTCGTCCATCCACACGTTCCAGAATTTCTCTTTTGTAGTAATATCTGTAACAGAGGAAATTGCGTCAGGTGGCGGGTCAGACTCAGACTTTTGGGTAAATAGCTGGTCGTGCGGCCTTATCGTTTTCAGAGACAGGAAACTCCTCACCTCATAGCTCGGCTGAGTTTTTCATAGGTCATGCTGCTGTTGTTCTTCTTTTTTCCCCATAACTGAGCCACAGCCTCTGACTTCAAGAACCTGAAGATGCCCTCAGATCGGTCTTCCCATTTTATTAACCCCGGGTTCTTGTCTGGGTTCAAGAGAATGTCGCGGATGAATTCCCATAAGTGAGTTCCTCTCGGATCTGATGAAAAGCAGGAAAAGGGGCTTATTAAGGGCCTAAGTCACAGCAAAGAAAGGGCAGAGGAAGTGTTGAATTATATCATCTTCCTTCGAGTAGGAGCTACTCAATTCTCCACCATTCACCAGGGAAGATAGATCACAGGATCACGAAATATTGGACATAAAAAAGGCAAAGGCATTTGAGAATGAGCTGACACCATTTTTTTTTATTTTATAAATCAGGAAACTGAGGAACAGAGCATTTAAGTGACTTGACCAGAGTCACACAGCAAACTAGCAGCAAAGCCAAAACTAAGGAACAGATCTTAGGTCTCCTAAATCAGGTGGAATTTCTTCTAATTATTACTCACAAATGGCTTGGGATTCATTTCACTGTGTTACTTTCCCAGAGAGCAACTTTCAACCACTTTTATTTATCTAGTAGCTGGACTAATTAGATTGCCCCACCCCAGCAAGTGTGTTTCAGTCAAATGCAACTCCATAAGGCTCTAGAATTTTAACTTCTAGAATATATGGGGCTTGAAGGGTGGTCACACAGGGGTTGGGGGCCCCTAGTTGAAACTGAAGCTACTGTAATGAGATTAGAACCCAAATTCAATTTTACTCCCACTGGATTTGTGACGCCCCCCATCCCCCGCAACCATTCAAGGGGCTGTATTAGTTCAGTTTTGTGAGATGACATTCCGATTCCCTATATTTCTAGGTGATACCATCTTGATTTCTTTCTATGCTCCTCCCCAATTCCCTGTCTCTGATATTTCATATGAGTTCGTAAGAGTTTATTACTGGGGGAAATCCAACTCCGGAAGAGCAGTGTGGAATCTTAAGGGATCTTAAGACCCAACAGTCATTCCTTGGAACAATAACCCGCAAAGGTAGGTAGAATGATACATGTCAGCTGCGTCTTCCCACTACACTCCCTTCCCACCCGTTTTTTTGCTGGGACAGAGGGCAATTGCTAACCCCATGCCTTCAAGAAGTTCTTATTCACTGGGTGTCTCCATTTTAGAATAAATATGACAGAATGAAGAGGAAATACACGGTGGGCCCACATAACTGCAGAGGGGTTACTGTACTGGCAAGTGATGCCTCTGTGTCTCACTCTACCCAGTCCCTGGTGAAGACATGGAGGCAGCAGGCAGAGGCAATTATTTGCCTAAAAACCAGCGGCTTCCATTTATGTCCGACATCATGGAAAGATGCAAGCGCCAACTTACTGTGCTTTTTGGTGTGGCACTTTGCAGGGTGGTCCTGCTCCTTTTTCATATCAGGTGACTCTGCTAAGGAGAAAAATGAGAAGCATTTAATTTACCTATTTCCTACAATTATCCTTTGCATTCATGCATTCACTCATTTAACCAATATGAGCACCTACTGTGCGCCTAGCACTGTTTGAGTATGTGGTAGTGAACCAAGCAAAACAGAGATGATAATGCTGTGGACAAAAATAATTCAGAAGAACTGGGGACAGAAGTACGGAGGTGGGAATAATTTACAATTTAACACAAGGTAATCATAGAAGAGCTCTCTGATAAAGTGACCTGAAAGATGTGAGGGAGACAGCCATACAGACAGCTTGGGGGACAGCCTTCCATGCTTGAAGATAGTAAGTGCAAAGGCCCTGAGGTCGACGTGTGTTTGGCATCTGTGTGGCTGTGAGCAAGAGCAGAGGAGGAGGGCTGAGGTTATGATCATTAATACCTCATCAGACTTTTTAAGGACTTTACTCCAAGAGAGATGAGAAGCCACTGAAAGATTTAGGTCATTGGAAGGTGGGTTTTTTTTTTTCCATAATACAAAAATGTAAACATTTATAACAATGAAAGATGGCTTTTAAGCCAGAGGAGTGCCTTTTTTGGCATGCAAAGTTATATTTTAATTAGCCTGACAAAGGGGCCATTGAGTGGCCTGAACTTAGTACAGAGGGCCACCGTGGACTATGGAAACACAGATTAGTTTAACAAATGACTCATTATGGTAACCCTTGCAACGATCACCAGAGAGGAGATGACAGAGGCAAATCTGTGAAATAAAAATTCTTTTTTTTTTTTTTTTTTTGAGACAGAGTCTCACTCTGTTGCCCTGGCTAGAGTGAGTGCCGTGGCAACAGCCTAGCTCACAGCAACCTCAAACTCCTGGGCTTAAGCAATCCTACTGCCTCAGCCTCCCGAGTAGCTGGGACTACAGGCATGAGCCACCATGCCTGGCTAATTTTTTCTATATATATTTTTAGTTGGCCAGATAATTTCTTTCTATTTTTAGTAGAGACGGGGTCTCGCTCAGGCTGGTCTCGAACTCCTGACCTGGAGCGATCCACCCGCCTCGGCCTCCCAGAGGGCTAGGATTACAGGCGTGAGCCACCACGCCTGGCCAATAAAAATTCTTAAAAAGAAAACTAAAGGAATTAGCAATGTGTGTCCGTGTGTGGGGTGGGGTGGTGGTGTGTGTGTTTCTCAGAGGTCACTTCAGGTGTTGGGAGGACAGGGCAGATCTTATTAAAAAAAAAAATCCCACAATCAAAAACCAGCCAATTTTAATACAAAGTAGTTTCTAAACACAAGCCAATCCTTTTAAGAAACTGGGCCAGTAAAACTTGTCTCTTCCATGCACATGCCACCAGGGCTTGCTAACCCAGGGTTCGCTGACCCATGCATGTGTGGCCTTCAAGGCCACGAACAGACTGACACTGCATGCAAAGGAAGAAGGTCCCTAGCATTCATTTGATTGTCAGAGTGGTCCATTATTCAAAAACGTTTATGAACCACTGACCATTAGCTCCTAATTAAACTGGTTAAGAAGAATAGCTACTCTTTATTGAGTGCTTACTATGTACCAGGCACTGTACTAAGCACCTTACATGAATCGTCTTATTTAATTCACACAATAACCCTATGAGGTAGGCACTATTGTGATCCATGGTTTACAGCTGTGGAGGATCTGAGAGACAAAGAGGTCAAATGACTTGTCTACAGTCACACACACAGCCTGAAAGCAGAGCCAGAATGTGAACACAGCCTGAATCCAGAAGCTTTACCTGTAACCACAATTCTATGCCATTTCCAAAGATGGTGGTCCGCGCTCAGTCTCCTTTGGCACATAACAGATTTCACACAAGTCTATCCTGCCAAGAGTCAGGTTCACTTCTATAATGCTTTTATTAGTGGAAAAAGATAATTCCAATCCGATGATTCTGTATTTCCCATTGATCTATCTGATCACCCAGCTAATCAGGACTCAGTGCGCCCAGTGGTTTCTCCAAAAGCCAAGGCAGGTTAGAGGAGAGGGGTTTAGTAGGGTCTGAACAGAAGAGAAACCTCGCATTCTGGTTAAGAATTTCTCTCCTGGCATTGTCACCAGGAGGGCCTGCACCTGACTTGGGTTTCTCTGAAATCAGGAAGGACAAATACACAGAAAAGGCAAGGAGACTTCACTCTCCCTCCCCGTAGGTTGCAGGGTGAGGTTGCAACATCCCATCAGGATGTGACAATATTGCGACAGCTCTGGCACCCACCCCGGTTTCCAAGTGATACATCACTCTGACAGGGCCACGTTGTTCTGCAGACAAAGAGTAGCATTTACCCAGCAGGCCACAAGCAAAGCTCACTTTCAAATGGCATCCAAGAGGGGACGCAGGGCCATTATTTCAGAGCCAGGGCTGAGTTCAGAAAAACCTGAGTGTCTCTCAGTGTATTGGCCTCAATTATTGTTTGTGGGTTCCAAGCTGATCTAGAATTAATTTCTTTGGAGTTAAGGTACCTTTGTGAATAAGATGAAAACCTTGGACCCTCTCCCCAGAAAAATGCTTATATATATGCTCATAAAATTTTGTCAACAATTTCAGGGGTCCGTGGCCCACGTGGGAGTCCATGCACTCTAAATTAAAACCCCCAGACTAGATAAACCATGAGGGAATTTTCTCTTTGAAATGTCAGCCATTAACCCTAGCTAGACCTCCAGCCAGCTCAGGAAAGATTTAAACAAAATCCCCAAATAAAAATCTTTCTATCATTCTTATGCGAGGATATGCAGCCAAAGCCAAAAGAAAAATTTAATTTCTTCTGGCCCCGTCTGCCCGTTGCAGTGTGCAGGGGCAAAGTGTGGAATCCCTGACCTGCCTCAGCACTAAAATCTTTTGATCTACAATGTCACTTTAACAGGGTGGCCTTCCCTCCCCTTCCTCCCCCTGCCCCAGAATAAAAGTCAAGACCTTTGAAGTCAGCTATGTGGTTAAGTGATTCACGCTTATAAAATAATGGCTTGCTCTGGGGAAGCTGTCCAGCCTGGCTTTCTCTTGCTCTGCGCCCAGGCACTCCAGGCCAAGGCCCGTCGGGTCCAGGCAGGGGCAGCGACAAGCCACGGGTTTATGATGCAAGTACAGGAGCATGACTTCAGCTAAGCTGCTTCGCAAGAAGCAAAGATTTGAAGCATTTGCATATGATTCAGCCGTGAGCCATTTCTTTACGGGATATACAAATTTCAGTGTTCTAATAGACCGTGCCACCCTAGCTTTAGGCTCAACAAGTCAGTGGATAAACACATCAAGCCCGAGCTGGCACGCCAGGCCGGAGGACTGTCGAGCAAAACAGAACACTGGCGGCGGCCATTTTATGAAATGGGCAGATGACAGAGAAACCAAAACAAAGCCGCTTCCCCACCTGTGTTTATCACAGAGGGCATCAGTTGACGCTGGGCCTCGCCTTAGCTCAGCTTCTAACTTGCATTAAAACATAGAAAGGTATTTCATTTCACTGCCTTCAATTTTACAGAAGCTCGAAATATAAAGACTCAGGTAAACAACAGGGGTCTTTTGGCGGGTTCTGTTCCCATCCAGTGGGGGCTATAAACTATTCTGAAAGGAACAGACCCATACAAGGCTGTAATTAACTATCCTGAAGGGCTCTTACCCCAAGGAACTTACCCACTCCAGACACTGAATTGATTCTTTTAGGTACTAATCCTGACAGATGGCCTGGGCTGTTTATCTCATTTTCCAGCCTATGTTACCATCGCAGGACAGAAACGAGGGGCTGGAGGGAACCAGGATCCAGGAGGGTAACAGAGAGCCCATCATGAGCCCATCTTAAGAAGGATGAGGCAAAAACACAGCAGGCAGCCTCGGGAGACAGTGAGTTCCCTGCTACTGCAAACGTGAAAGCAGAAACTGGCCTCTGCAGCCCCTGTTGGTTCTGAGATTCCAGAAGGTGTAGGACACAGAAAAGAGAAGGATGGCTGGGCTGTCAGGGCAGTAAAGCAGTGACTATGGCTTTCAGATTTCCCGGGTGCGCAGAGGATCTAACGACCCCTGAGGCTTAGGAAGTGGTTGGTGCAGCTTTATCCTTCGTTGGAATCTTTTGCCATAAGTCTAGGATCCGACCAAGACCCAACCAGAAGGACATGGGAGGTGCCACCTTAGGAAGTCTGAGAGGAAATCCGACGGTGACTCGGGTGGTTTCCTCAGCCCTGAAACCCTAGGTCTTGACTGGGTGTCAAGAAATCTGATTGCCACAGAAATCTCACCCTGATTGGCGCAGTTCCCCCAGGATGGCAAATACACTGCAGCCTTTCCTGTGTTTGATCTATTTCCTAATTTCAACAAACACTTCGAGAGACACATAATGCTAAGGGCCATGGGGGGAGGGGGAAGCCGAGAGCTGAGTTGGCCTCAGTTCTTAACCTCAATTCCAGAAGCATTTACACTGGCTCCCAGCCCTGTCTGATTCAAGGGGCTTGACCCAAACAAAACCTCAAACCAAAAGCTTTCATTATTTAGGTTCTCAAAAACACACAAATGCAAAAAAAAAAAAAGGAAGAGTTGCAATCTTTCTCTCACAAAGACTCAATTAAATCCCAGTTCTGAAGTTGCCCCAAATTCAATTCCTGTCTGAGCTCCATTTCATAGACCCAAAGAGATACAGAAGTTTGCACCTGAGTCAAGAGAGAACACGAAGACCTCTCTTCAACTAATTTCCCCACTGTACCTATTCGGGAGGGGAATGGCAATCTGAAAGCCCCCTCCCACATTCCCAACATACCAACCCTCTCAGTCAGTGTAACCTTGGTCGAGAGTCACGGATAGCCCCCAGGTGCATCCAATCTTAACCTGATGCAACATAATTCATAAAGTGCAGGTACTCTGACTGATTAGCAAGTACTGAAGACTCATGTGAGTTAGACCTAAAACCGGACAAAACAGTGTGATTTCAAGGGTTCCAGAAGGTTGTAGTGGCAGTTCCAATGGCTACCCCTCCCACCCAGAAACCATCACCACAGGTTCACGGACCTCTGAACTTCTCCATTAGACAATCTTTCTCTAGAGCCAAATGTAGTTTGTTGAATATAGCCTTCTCCCTCATGAGTACACCAAAGTATGAATACTTTTATGAGATATATCCCAAGAGCAAGTTTGTGTTGAAAAGAGAAGAAAGCCTAAACAACCTTTGTTGTCACATGAGAGTGACTGGTTTCACAAGAGACAAATCCTTTGCCCAGAGGAATCTTTACCAGTCATCTTTGACGTACAAATATTGGCTCAAAAGCAGACCTCTTATAATAGTAATTCCATTCCTCTCCCAGCCTTTTAAAGAGAAAGACTCCAGCAAAGCAGAAACATGAGATGTTGGTAACTCTCATCAACTCTCTGTAGGCGCCTGTATTAGGCACACCCAGCCTCAGATGTCAGGACAACTTACCGATAGGAAGGTGACTGGTGGTTGTCATGGAGATCTGGGCCCTGCAGAAAGTTTTGCTGTCCAACAAATCTGTGGCAATGAAAAGATAAAGGGTATTGAGAGCCCCTTCCTTACCATGTAATGCTGTGGCTATTAGACAAACAGAATAAGAAGTAAAAGGACCTTAAGTGGTGGGGAGTTAGTTACCTACTGTGCTACCATAGCTGGTGTCATATAAATAGTTCTCGTCTTTCCAGGTGTTCATGATGGAAGGGTCTACAAAGAATAGAAAACGGTAACGGTCAGCAATTATGTTCTCCAGGATGAAGAGTCTGCCATGTCTAACTCATTGCTCATCAGAGAGGCATGGTGGGCAAGGAGTGGTCCTCAGAGGGAAGGGGCAAGATTCTGCTTCCACCACTTACTTTGTAATAATGTTATCCCATTTTTCTTCCAGTGTCCTGGGGCCAATGGACTTTGTCAGGACCCCATCCATGTGTTCCACATCTGCTGCATTTTCAGGGAAACAAGACGAGTCGCAACAGTGGCATCCTGTCCTAGACCAATGCTTTGGTTTCCGGGAATTTTCCCAGCCTTGCTTAGCATTGTTTTGCATTCTACTATATGATCACCAGAATATTTTTAGCCTGGGGTATGTGGAGGGGGGGAAACCTTGTAAGGGATAAATTTATTTAAATTTATAATTAATAATTAATGTGCATCTTTTCCTACTAATATCTTCCTGGGAGAATTAAAGATTTTCTTTTAGAAAAGGTCTAGTCAGTCTTATCACAGTTTCTTTCTTGCTGAAATTCAGAGAATGTCTCCCCTCAAGTTGGGGGGCAGCCCTTTCCCTCCAGGGTTTCTCCAATTCGCTTAAGGGGTGACATAAAATTCTCAAAACAAAACCAAGGAGAAGGGGAGAAGAGTGTTACCCAATCAAACAAACAACTTTCAAGAGTGGAGCCCCATTGCCTCGTCTTGGAAAAGAAGTGCTCACTCTCTCACCCTCTCTTTCTCCAGGGTGCTGGGTAAGCACATCTCACTTCGATTGACTCTTCAGATTTCAAATTCAAAGGAAATTCCCCTCCACCTCCCCAAATGAAGCTCAACTCCTACACAACCCTCAGATCTGGGCTGGTCTCCAACAAAAGCATTTTCTTTCTCAGCTAGCCAAGAGCTCTAAGATCTCTCACCTTGTCCCCACCAGAAACTTCCTGCTTTCTCCTCGCCACAGACCCAGACTGCCCTCAGCTCCCCTCCTACCCAGAGTATGAATTTTAGGGCCAGGTTGGTAAGTCACTGCCCAAGTTTCATTTTGTTTTTATAGCATAAATGGTATAAAACCTGACTCACTGGCTAAGTCCTCCTGTTTACGACATAGGGATTTAGCTGGTATTTTAACTAATAGCTACGTGTTTGGACACCCTAAGCCCAATCTCTTGGGGTTACACCCTCTCTTCTTGTTGGGTCACCTTGTACACCTGTTGTTGTCTCTGAAAACAAACTGAACCAAAGAGGTTTGGGGGTGTTGGCCCCGCTAGTACCTCTTCTCCCCTCCTCCCAGGGTGGACCTTCTTCTCCACCCTTCAGCTCAGCTTTTCTGAACTGGCAACACAAGAATGTCTGGATGGTCAAGGAGGAATTATCAAGTTGTTTGGGACTTCTCCAATATCACCCTGGATCCTCCAGTGGGGCTATCTATCAGGTCAAGCGAGGGAGGTGCATCATCCTCTTGGCCAAGTCCTGCATCTGTCTTCGGGGCAAGGGCAGGCTCGTAAAGCACAGAGCACCCAGGTGGCCCATCCCCTGGTCTCTGAAGAGCAGGGCAGGGCTAGGACAGCCTAATTAACATGCTTAGCAGGTATTGCTTTTTTCTTTAATAATGGTAGACCAGCCCCCCTATAAAAGAGTAAATAACTGCATGGGCCAATCACAAATCACCCCAGGTCAAGTTCTGTCCTTGGTGACTGGCACACATCCTCAGGGAGACCTGTGGCACGCAGTCTCCCTGGTGTGGACTTGGGGAGTGACCCAGGAGCAGTGGCTGCTGCATGGTTTTATCACAGCCCGTGGACTTTGGGGGATAGTATTCAGGAGAGAGATTTGGGACAGAGGAAGGGGGGCAAAAATGAATGTAGAACCCATGAGACTGTAGACTTTGTTGAGAGCCCAGAATAGTATCTGTCCTATAAAAACACATGTAAGGCAGGAGTTGGGTTCTGCAGCTGCCTTTGGACATCTCTACAGAAGCTCCCACGAGCCCCCAAAACTATGTTAACTGCAACATAAAGTCAACATCTTCCTCCTTCCTGGGAAACACACTCCCATCAAGGGAGGAGGGAAGAAGAACAGACATATACTCTTCCTCCTCTCTTGCGTTTCCAAATGTGGCCAAGTCCAATCTCCTGACTCTTTTTGTGGTGAGGAGGCCCCCCTTAGGTTCTGCCTTCTCCTAGCTAGTGGCCTGGAGTCTGGAGGATGCCCTGACCAGTAGTAGGAAGAAGACGAGTGTGGGTACAAGGGAGGCTCATCGTCAGTCTAAAAATCAGAAATAGTTGGCGGTCACTGATCCCAAGGGCAAGGAATGAGGCTCATGGTAGGTGGCCCATTGGAGACGGCCAGGGAAGAGGCTTCCTTGGGCTTCCTGCCAGAACCCGCTCCCACGCTCCCTCGCCCTCTCTCCCAATTGTTCTCCCCGGAGCTGTGCTAGCCAACTTGGCTCCCTTCATCCACTACTGCTCACCGGTTTGTTCAGTCTTGACAATGACATTGTGTGTGGACTGGAACAGGTCACTGCTGCACTGGCCTGTGAAGGACAGAATGTGAAGGTCAGAGAGGGCCCAGATGGAGCCAGAACTTGATGCTTAAATAAGGACAGAGCTGGCTTTTTTGAAGAGCTTCTGCCATCCCACTGTCCAGTCACCTATGCTTGCTTATGGGAGGGGGCTTCCCTCTCAGCCTCTACAAACTCAAGCCTTCAGTCCCTGCCCCTAGAAAATCAGTCATCTAGGGCAGCAACTTCAGATGCAATTATTTGGTGTTGTATAGGGAAGGCATCCAGTATGGTGGGAATAGAACTTCAAAAGTCAGAACTTTAGAAGACCAGTTTTTGCACGACTAGCTGTGAGGCTCTTCACATTTCTGGGTCTCAGTTTTCTCATCTGTAAGTTTAGGATTAAACTAGATAAAGTCACTAGATGACCTTTGTGGTGCTTTCCCATACTGAGATAGGATCTAAAATGAAAATGAAAATATAGGGAAAACCATTTTAACTAGCTGAATTTTTATTTGATCTTAAATTTTATCAAACCTATCTCAATTAGATCCGATCTATGAGATATATCTGGATAAAAGGCAGTGATTCTTTCCTTATTTATGACTTAGCACACATACAAGCAGTGCACGCCACGCACCCTTGTGTTTGCTTGCAACTCCTCTTGAGTTGTAGCACATATTAAAGTACATATGTACATGTGAATGAATCTAGTATGTTTTTCCACCCCAGGCAGATTGTAAATATCTCAGGAACAGAGATAATGTCTCTAACCTTTCTGACTTTCAGTCTTTTTATCTGTAAAATGGGTACAAATTTATTTTTCTTCCCATCTGTAAAATGGGTACAAATGCCATAAGGTCATTAAGTGAATCGATTCACTCAGAGTGCCTAGTATAAGGGAACACTCAATAAGTGTAAGTTGATAAAATGTCTCCAAAAAGGCAAACAACCAAACAAGGGTGAGAAACCCGGCTGGCCGCTGGGCACTCAGAGGCAACAGCGACATGTAGTGAGATCAAACAAGTCATGGAAGGTCAAAGACCGAGGGACAAAGATGACCACAGCATCTCCCAGGCCTCCCCGCCTCGGGCTTCAATCAGGGCAAAGCTTTAAAGGAGTGGATTTAATTAGCGGTAGGGAGGTGAATATTTTTAATTCTTCAAGTGTAAGTCTGCTCTTTCTGAAGATTCCTGGGGGTTATTTATAGAGCCCTGTTTGGTTTGATTCTAGTAAAAGAAGAATGAGCAACCATGCCTCGAGGTGGGTGGGAAGAAGGGTGTGGCGGGAGCTGAATGAGGTCATCCAACATGGCCGTTGCAGCTGGCTCTGCAGCCAGGCTCCAGGTCATCTTCAGCGTCGATGGCAGCTGCCAGGGTCTGACTCTGCTTCATAGCTCAGAACTCATGCTTTTTGAGTCCCAGTTAATTGCCCAAACACAGGCTCTAAGATATAGTTGCCCTTCCCAACACGGACAGGCCAGCTCACTATTCTTATACATCGCTACTTTCCAAAATGCCCACAGTTCTCAGACAAGTAAGTTTTCTGCAGCCACTGTCAAGGGAACCTACGCCAGTGTCAAAGACATTCTGTAAGATGAGCTGTCTGCCCTACAGGGGCTTCCAAGTCAGTATGAAATGTGTGCATGTGTGTGTGTGAATAACCTATCACCCCTGGACAGCATCTGCAATGGTGGCCTTTCCCTGTGCCAGTCGGGGCCTGGGAGAGACATCCGGGGTGTTTGGGCAACAGCAATTCCAGAAATCGCCTCGGTAACATCCCACAGCACATGTGTCTGGACCATTTGTTCTAACCCTTTTTTTGAGTTACAGATCTTTTAAGAATCTGCTGAAATGTTGTGAGCCTTCTCCTCTCCCAAAACACAAACATAGAACTAATTTCACGTATCTTCTCACCACTTTTGGACCCCCACTTAAGAACCTAGGTCTACAAGGGTGTTTTGTTTTGTTTTGTTTTGTTTTTTTAAGTAGCCATGATGATCTTTAATAAGCAAGTGATTGGGAATTAAACCATTGAACCCTGTTTGCAAAGGAAAGAAGAGAAGGTTTTCTAAGAGTAGCAAGTATTCCGTGAATACCCACCCAGCTCTTGTCTTCTTGAAAATTAATATCGCCATAAGGAGAGAATTAAATTGCATTTATAAGGGATTAGACACACCTTGTACCCTAGGCTTCGATCCTGTCCTCTCATCTCCCTTCTACTTCCCTGTCTTGGGACACGGTAATTCAGAGGTGACACCACCCCTTGTCATCTCTGACAAGGAATACTGCCGGCTGCGGGGTCTCCGCTCTTCCGGCTGGCTCCTAGCGGGGTGGGGAGAGGGATAGTCACCGTTCCACTTGAGATGCTGCAAGTTGCTATAGAGGAGCTGCCCTGCTGTCCCCGCCGCCCGGGTGAACTCCTGCAAACTCATGCTGCAGAGGTGCTCGCCGTTGACGTCGAACTCCTGGAAAGGGATGCAGCTGGCATCCAGCTGGTTGGTGTCCAGGAGGTGCTGGAGCCACTCCCACACCTGGTACTTGGTCCAGTACTGAGGATGGATTTCATGCCACTGGCCTCCAAAAAACCCGCTGGAAACTGCAAAACAGGAGATGGCCCCATGAGTGACCCCTGGCTGTCCCTGGGTATCGTGGCAGGCATGGGGGCACACTGCTGGCTGCCGGATGTTGTGGGGGCACAATCAGCGTAGGCATCAGTGTGGGGGCTGGAGCGGAAATGTGATTCTTTTCCCAATTGTGGCAGGAGCCAATAATTTAGCCTCTGAGCATCGTCATGGTCTTCACAGCATGAGGATTACCCCTGGGCACTGGATGAGGACAAGAGACCTGAAGTGCTCTGAGCTCATTCCCCACCTTCCCCTGCCCCTAAGTAAAGTAGCGGGAAAGCTAAAGCATTGCCATAGTTTCAGCACCTTGCTAACTTATGGTCCCCGCCAAGATGCAGCAGTTCTCTTCCTCTTCCTCTCTGTCTCCCACCCCCCCATCTTTTCTTACACACACACACATACACACCCCAATTTCAGACCATTTTCAATGAAAAATAAGGCCTGAAATTAATATTCTTTACTCTATGATGCCTTTGCTTATCCCCAAAGGAGTGCAGAGTATTCATCTGCTAACCAGATATCCCCCTGCCCCGGCCTGGTTATTTAGCTACTGTGATGTCACCTCCACTCAGTGACCTTCCGTAGCTCCCCATTTTCCAATGAAATTAGGTACAAAACTGCCAAGCCAGGCGCTGAGGCTCTTCACTAACTACTCTTCAAGTGACCTATGACTTTTGTCTTTTATCTATGCTGTTCTTTCACCTCAGCTCGTGTTCTGCCTCTCACCCCTATTGAATTCCTACCCATCTTCCAAACCCTGGCCACCCCATAAAGCCACCAGGGATTCCCTAAACTGACTGCAGGGCTCACTGTCCTCTGGCTCACCAGGAGACATGCCTGGTGTTTCCCCTAATGGCTTTTGTCACGTTCTGCGTTTCTTTACAGGTCTCTAAGTCCTGCCTTCCTCTCCTTTGTAAATTGTACGCTCATAGCCACCGGCTCTGTCTTACTCATCTTTGGTAACACCTATAAAAACCACCTAGAGACCTTGCCACAGTGGATGCTCACTGTACATTTATGTATTGGATTTTGTTGCTGAAGAAGAAATAATGTAGGAATCTGGAGGATGTCTAAGGTGCATTCACCAAGTGCTTAATTCAGATACCAGTGAAGCAGTGACATTCATTCAAGTCAATAAATATCGCTAACCATCTATGTAAGTGACTCGTGCTCACTTAAAAGAATACTCCATAGTGCTGGGGGCATGGAGAAGAGAGAACCAGCCTCCAGGCGCATGTGACAGTGCTCAGAGACTTCACAGTTCCCTTGAAAACAGAGGTGAAGAGTAGGACTCTCTCCCAGGAGAGGTGAGGGGTGGGGGCGGGGGGCAGACGCTACTGCACCCCAGCAAGCTGAAGCTGGGAGATCCCACTGCACGTGGCACACAGATGTTCCCACACACTCGAGGGTGGGCTGGTAGAGGAAAACGTAGTGCAAGGAAACTGTCCCTAACTTTTTCTTCTGGGTCATGCTAGATCAGTACTTCTCAAAACTTTAATGTGATTGTGAACCACCAGGGAATACTGCCCAAATGCCTATTCTGACTCAGTAGGTCTGGGGAGAGGCCTGAGTTTCTGCATTCCTAGCACGCATCCCCATGCTGCTGCTGCCGGTCTGCTGAGTGACAAGGTGCTAAAGGGCCCAGAAAGGTTTGATTGCTGTAACGCCCGTGGCCTAGCCCTCAGCACCCCCAGAAGAGAAACTGAAGGGGGAATGTTTCCAACCCAATCCCACTTTTTGCTCACCCTTTCAAAATCCACCCACTGCCTCCAAACCTCAGAAGTGCTAAGAGCAGGAGGTCAAGTTCACATAAGGCACAAAGGTGATTGCTCGCCATTGGTAATACCTGCCCATTTCAGTGTGCACCTCACACCTCATACCTCAAGGCCAAACAAAAGCAGCCCTAGATCCTTGCTTGGGGCCTAAAGAGGAAGCCAGTAGTTGAGGGTTGGAGGGCAAGGACTGGAAAAATCTAGTGCAAAAGTTTAATTATATAGAAACATTCCCAAATAGACAAATACACAGAGCTTGCAGTGGATGTTTCCATTTCTCCCAATTTTTTGGTGTCTCACAGATACAGCTGTTTAAGGATGGGTTATATTTTTTATGGCTCTCCAAATGTTTGATCTTTTCTTCCTAAAATAATTGTGTTGCCATGACAGTACAGCTCTGGGTTTGTCAACAAGCAGCAACAACTTTCAATAACCCAACAACAGGTCTAGAATAATCTCTTCTGCAAATTTAATGTGATCTAAGGACAGTTCCTGATATTGCATTCTGTTCAAGTTTTAGGAGAAACACTGAAAATCCTGAGTTTATATTTTCTCTGTCATTCAACTGATTTCCTTGCCCCCTTCGATCTTGATCCAGACCTGGGCCTTCTTTGGGGCCTCTGGAACTTAAGAAATAAAAGTGGCACCTAAACTCTAGTCCCTGCTAAGCACCTTCCCCTGGTTTTCCCAAAGCAAACAGGAGGAACACTGCTTTAATCAAGGGTCCCGGGGCCTGGGGATGCCAAAGACATCCTGCTCTGTTTGGAATCGTCCTTCTGGGTCCCCACAGGGAATCTGAGACCCACAACAAGAAATGTAACTGCCCCCAAAACGGAGCAATGTGGTGGGACAAGTGGTCAAATAAGGGAAAGTCACTCATTCACCCTTTCAACCACATTGGACTGGGATTCTAAAATGAAAGAAGCGGAGCTCCGCATGGATCAGCGCTTGTTGGAGAATGCAACCTTCCATTATCCTCCCACTCCTGCTTCTCAGACTGATCACCCACAGGCCATGTCTGTGTTTCAAGGCCAGCAAGAGCAGCAGCGTCTCTGCAGGGGGATTAGCAGCAAGTGTGGAGGGGAACAAGGCCCAGAGCTCCTTAAGCTCACTGCTGCTGGATGCATGGCGTCTGCCTAACCTGAGCGCCTTTGCAAGCGGGTGTGGGCCCCTGATTCAGCAACCACTTTGTTCATTTCAGCTTTACAGTAAGCCCAGGCTTGATCACCAAACCCTCCATAAGCCCCACCATCAGGCCCTTCCTCTTCTAATCAACATACTGGAGATTAAAGCACTACCCGAGAACACCTGGTCTCCCAACAAATATCCTCTCCCTTGCAAAGGGAGGTCACTGGAAGATGAAACAAAAAGGTTAAGCTGCTATATCCCTCTCCTCCTTGGCCTCCACGCATGCGCACACACACTCCTCTCTCTCCTATCCCATCTTGCTAGCCCAGAAAAACACTGTTAAAAGCTTCAATAGGTGGTCTTCTCTTTAGGCATCTCTTCTACCCCCCTCACTGCCAGGCTGCCAACTTAGAACCTTGAATTTGGGGAGGAGACTATAGAGTATCTCAAATGGGTTTCTGTCTGGAGTCCTGGGGACCTGCAGGGAACTCCAGCATGAAGAGTTTCCTCCAGGCCCCCTGGTCCCACGTCCTCTGCTGAATAAAGCCCGTATTTTTCCAATGTTAGGTCGGAAGATGGATTAAAGCAAAGGAAGAGTCCCCGCGGCAGGGCGTTGGCACCCACACCCACCGGGCCCCCTTACCATTGCACGTGGAGTAGCTGTCGGTCCAGGCCGGCTGCTGGTGAAGGAGGTTGTTGCTGGGGTTGATATTCATTACACCACTTCCTTCCAGAATCATGATCTGCAAGGGGAACATACGGCCTGTTCAGCCAGTGCCTCTTGGACAAACATCATCTGAGAGTACAGATTATAGAGTTAATTTAAGAAGAAGAAGGAAAAAAAAGAATGTGTCCTACCCATTGCCTGCCACCCATTGCCACGGCCTTTTCAGTAAAAGCAAAACTCACAGCAATTAAAAATTTCCAGGTTCAATTTTCATATGCATGAGGCAAGTTTTTACAGCCACCCATTCATAAATGAATAATCTCTGATCAGGAATGAAGCAGGAAGAAAATGCCATACCTGCTCCCAGGGCGAGTCTGGCCAGCTTCCAAGTTTCTTTTTTTTTTTCTTCACAAAAGTGAAAATGCCAAAGAGATTTTGTTTAAAGTGCAATTTCAATCAATGAAACTGCAAGCTGGTGCAGCACAGACCCGGCACCTATGCGGGAACTCTGATCGAAATCGCACCTGGGCACCCAGTAACAAGTTTCTTCAGTTTGAATATCTGCCCCGGGCCTCGATCGCATTTTAGCAGAGCTCCTCGGGGACTTGGCTTTGTGATAATATCAGGAATCAATTGGTTTCTTTGACAGACACTGCCCCTTTCTGGTAAAGAAAATTAAATGTTCCCATTCTGATAAACATGATGACGAGTTTTCTTCTCCCATGACAGACCTGGAGAATTCCACGTGCCTTGAAGCTGTCCGAAAGGCGACTTCCTCGGTCTGCAGGATCATTTTCCCAGGACAGGACCCAGGAGAAGAGCTTTCTTCCATGGGCCTATTTGGATTTTTTTTTTTTTTAACATTTTACCTTTAGAAATATTCCCTTCAATTGTTCAGCATTTGTCACGTCCCTGCCCCCAAGCTGGGCACGCTCCCCGTATCAGACCAGAGGCACAGCGGTGTGCTTAATCATTCAAAGGAAGAACAGTCTGTTTCCAGAAAGCCACTGGGCATTGCCCAGGGGCTGTAAAAGTAACTTGCTCTTTATAAAATGCTGGGGTGGGGAAAGGAATTTAGCTTTATAGCAGAAAGTTACGGAAAATTTTCTGCCTGTTGTGGGAAAACCTTGCATCCTCAGGTGTCACCAATATCTCCTGGACTGAAATTGGCCACCCAGTGTCGTTTTCTAGCCCTTGACCCTCCTTCCTCTAATGTAGCTGCCGCTCCTCCGGTTCTGTGAACAGCCTGAGCGGGGCGAAGAGGGTCCTGGGAGAGGCATGAAAATGTATTCGTGTATTTATTTATTCAACAAATATTCATCAGCCCAATAATGGGCTGGGCACTGTTCTAGGTGAGGGGATACAGCAGTGATTAAGGCTGAATGAGGTTAGACAAAAGCCTTTGTGGCGATTGTCATCGCCTCAATCACTGCTGCTGGTAAATAATTAGGTCTGGATCTAGCCGGAGCAGACGGTGGGGAAGTAGTGGAGCAATGACAGTCACAACAGAGAGGGGATCATGGGGCTGTGGGAAGAGAGCAGAGCTGGAGTCCGTGTCCATAAGAGCTCTGAGGCCAGAAGAGCTAGCTAAGGTTAGGACTAATTCAGACAAGTGACTTAACCTCATGGAACCCCAACTTGCTCACATGCAAAATGCACCTAATCATACCCAGCCTGTACGTTGGTTGGTGATTAAATGAGTTTATACCTGAAGCACTTGGCCCGAAGTAGGGCTCAATTGCATGGCAGGTGTTATGACGAGGAGCGTCACTGCCTCCCTGGATAACCTGAACCAGATTAGGATTCAGGACCTCAGTTTCCCCACCTGAAAATTTAAAGAAGGTGATTATACTGATTCCTAAATTCCCTTCTGGAAAGCTCTTGGATTCTCACCCTCAGAGAAGGAAAACTAATGCAAGTCAAGCCTTTTCTTTCTTTTTCACAGTAACTGGGCATTTTCCCATCCAGCTTTGCAGAGCAATTGCCCTCAAGCTAAGAAATCGGCTTGGGGACTTCAAGGCAGAGGAAAACCTCCAAGTGCCCAGAGGGGGTGACTGGGGAGGGAGGGGGACAGAGCCCAGTCTCTTGTTTGCTCAAGGCTGGGCTTGTTCCTTGCCAGCGTTTGCTCAACCACAAGCATGGAAAGGTTACTGTTTAACCCTGAGAGGGCTGAAGCTCAGAGCCCGGGATCTGCATGGAGGGATTGGCCCTCCAGGCCAGGGGAGGACAGGCAGGAAAAAGTGTCCCTAAAATTCTTTCCCAAGGACTTGCCTGCGGGGCTGTTTCAAAGTGGTCATTTCAGTAGGAGGGTCCTGCCTGGGCCAACTATGAGTGACTTCCTCAGCCGGCTGTTCATAGCTTCCCAATAACACAGAAAGCGGGGTCGTGTCGGGGCTGAGCACCCAGGCTTTGGAGTCGAGGCGGCTCAGACTCCAGTTCCCCTGCCTTCCTGTGGAAAACCTTGAGCAAGTTCCAAGCCCGTCTCACCAAAAACTTCCTGATCCTCACTCTCTGCACCTGACAAATGGGAACAACCTCAAACTCCAAGGGCTGTAAGAATCAAATGAGGTCATGTACATAGAGAACTTAGCAGATAGTAAAAAAAGAATTCAATAAATGTCGCAGAACCGCAGTGGGCCAGTTCCCCCACGGGTGGCCGAATGCCCACAAGCTCCTTTCCTCGGGGCAGATGCGACTTCTCACCATGACCTCATGGAGGCATCCAGAACTGCTCCCAACCCCCACAGACCTTTAGGACTACAGGGTCTCACTGCTCCAACGCCGCCACCCCTTCCCAAGAGCCGGCCTGGGCACACAGCGCTGCTCCCTGCTGGCACCCCCTTTCCGAGGGAAAGCAGCCAGCATGCCGAGGAGCCCTGTTTTACAGGGCACATTAAATGGTTATCACTCATAAAAGAGCTTGTGTGGCTTAACCCTTAGTGAGTCAGAGTTCACTGGAGCTCACCTGGGCTTGAGAGCAAAGATGGTCAGATCTCCAACCCAGCAGGGAGCTGCTCCCAGGGTGGGCACACGAGGCCCTGGGCTAGTTTAGCTGAAAGCCTTTGGCCAAGTCCTACACCCCTCTGAGGCCCAATTTTTCGGTATAAAATGAGGACATTTGCCCCCAACAGCCTCAACTCACCCACAGCCCCGTATACTGATATAGACCTTCCATGGCTCGTAGTGGTTACATTCTAGGGTATAAAAAGTGATTCTTTACATTAAACAGTAGTGAATGTGTTTAATGAATGTCCTTTCCACTCTTACTTTACCTTCAGGATAGCCTTCATTATTTCCTTTTAAAAACGTATCAAATATGTGAAGTAGAGACTTTGGAATCTGACAGGTTGGGTTAGAATCCAGGTCCCGTCTTTCAGCCTGTGTGACCTTGAGCAGGGTAACATTTCCGAGCCTCGATTGCTTCACTGGTTCAAAAATGGGAGAGTCAAGGAGGGTGCGGGGGGGGGGGGGGGCAGGGCAATAAGGATTTCCTCTAAGCCTAAGGGCTGTTCTGAAGGATACGGGATGGGTTGAAAGGTGTCTTGTCCAGCACCTGGCACATACGGCCCCAATAAAAATCAGCTTCCTTTCCTTTCTTTGAACGTGAGTTTTCAAGGTGTTCCTCTAACACATTTTATTTCTTCCAGGACTGGGTCCTCAATTCAGACCCTAAGTGAAAATGATTCCACCCAGTGAGTCAAAAGGAAGCTGGAAGAGGACTCACTTCTCTCCATCTTCAGCTCGAGGGGGAATCTGGCCTGGCGCGGCGGGGGTGGCAACCCTCAGCCACTCTAGGTAATGGTTAAAAGTGAAGTTTCTCAATGTCCCCGCAACTGAAATGTGCACAGTTCTTTATGCTGTGGGCTGTCCTGTGAGTTGTAGGATGTTTAGCAGCATCTCTGGCCTCTAGCGACTAGATGCCAGTAGCAGCCGCCGCCCCATGTCTCCTGGGGCAAAATCACCCCTGGCTGAGAACACTGGTTAAAAGCAAAGCCTCTGGAGGCAGACAACTTGGGCTTTGCTGAGATGGCAACCTCAGGCTGTCCCTTAGCCTTTCTGAGCTGCCATTTCTTCTCCTGGGAAATAGGCATACCATTAGTACCAACCCATGGGCTCGCTGGAGATTAAACGAGCTAAGGTACCTCAAAGCCTGCAGCACAGTGCCTGATACATGTGGAATAACTTGCCCAATCAGTGGTGGTTATCTTTGTCTCTTCCCAGGTGGTGTGTATGCTGGGAAGATAGTATAAATTACTACTTGGGCTATAAAAAACTGTACATACAAGACTAGGTATGGTGGCTCACACCTGTAATCCTAGCACTTTGGGAGGCCGAGGCAGGAGGATTGCTTGAGCCCAGGAGTTTGAGGTTGTAGTGAGCTATGATAATGCCACTGAACTCTAGCTGGGGCAACATAGCAAGACCCTTTCTTAAAAAAAAAAAAAAAAACTGCACACATACAGAGAACAACTGCAAATTTTATTTCAAACCCAAAGAGTGAAATGAAATGTAGACTATCCAGAAATTTTTTTCATATATACTGTCATATCCCCTTAATGGGTAGGAACAATTGGAGAAAACTGTATTTGATTCCATGAACCCACTGATTGTCAAGACTTTCATATCAATCCCAAACTTCAGGCCTTTGTGCAGAAGTTTGTAAGACTAACAGTTCTTGGGACAGAAGTATGCTCTGTATTTGAAGAGGGGGAGCCTGCCTGCTCCCCAGCAGACTAAGACACAGACAAGTACATAAAGCAAGGCTTCCTGCCAAGACCTGTTAACCTTAGGTAGCAACTCCCTTGTGAATGATGTGCCACGAGCTCCCCTAAAAATTCTGGGCCACTGGGGCTTGGCCAATCTGAAACCCATTTTAGCAGCAAGAAACCACTGTTCTGTGCTGAATTAGCCACAGTCTGAGTCATGGCGAGAGAGATAAGCCACTCTCTGCCTCTCACTTTTTTAATGGATGGTTTCAAGTAGACACAAACGCCCCCGGTGCTCTAAGTTGCTGAGGACTGGGACGGCTTCTATGCCAGCCACACACACATAAAGACAATCCGCAACCCCCCTGTGCCCACTCCTCCTCCAGGCTTGCTTCCCTCCCAGGACAGCGTCACCCTGACTGCTACACACAGGCTGGACCATTGGGAGGACCGGGAAGAGGGGCACAGACCACTTGATTTCTCCCTGAAGTTTAAAGGACTCTCACATTTTGGCTGTTGGTCAATGGCAAATTTGTGCACAGGAGAGGGTAAGGCCTGGCCACAGAGAACGAATCCCACTGAAATCTGGTTGAAAGGACACATGTAGAGGTGTGAGGAGCTTCTAAGGCAGCCTAGTGTTGCTGAGTGTCTTGAGGGAAGCTCTTAAGAGAGTGAGAGCTCATGACTCAGACAGCGAGGCTTGAAATTTTGGTGCTGCCCCTTGGCTGGCTGTGTTGACCTGGGAGTTCTAACCTCTCTGCAGCCTCAATTTCCCCATATAACAAAAAGTGGACAAAATGGAGCTGAGGTAAGGATTCAATGAGAATGTAAAGTCATCAGATTTTCTCTTGTGTAGCAGGTTTCTAATCAGTATCAGCTCCTATTGCGGGGTCTGCCCACGAGTCTCCCTCTAAGCTGTGTTGCTTGGCTTTGGGACGTTCCTGGGGTAGGAGGAGACTCCTCAGAGGCAGGATAGTGTAGTGTTTGGGAGCCTCAGGCTCAGAGTCAGGTGGCCATGGTTCAAATCCTGGCTTTGCCAGTTTACAAATATGGCAAGCTCGGGCAAGTTATCTAACTTCTCTGGACCTCAGCTTCTTCATCTATAAAACCGGGGTGATAGGAAAATTGTTGTTCAAAGACAAAAATGAAGTGATACCTGTAAAATGCTTAGACAAGCATGACACATAGTAAGTGCTTGATAAATGTCAGCTGATTTTCATAATAATAACAGTTGTTGCTATTGTTTTATTGAACCTCCAAGGAGGAAATTGAGGGCCAAGTTCATTTCAAGCAAAGCCTCAAACCTCTCTCATCTGCACAGTATTCTCTAATTCCAGCTGGCTGGCATAGTCAGCCTAGAACTGGGTCTGCTGCCTTCCTGCTCCCCATGTGGGTGCCACTGTGTGGGTGCGCCATTACAGCTGAGCTGTGCGCAGCAGGCCTCGGCCCCTGCTCACAGAAGCCATGCTGCTCCCCTCCGGGCATGGTTCTTCCCAAAAGTCTGAAAGCCATCCCTCCTGCCCCCCTTTCTCTCAGCAGACACGCTGCCTGAGGCTGCCAAGAGCAGTGGTAGGACGGCGAAGCACAGGGTTCCCATGGGCTTTGCACTCCCAAACACCACGGCTGGTGCGAAGGAAACACTGGGAAAAGAGGCATGTCTAAAATGCAAGCTCCTGGCAGAGTGTGGCCGAAGGGTTTCTCTATCCTGAAAATCCCTTAGCACAGAGAATGCTCAATTGCTGTAAAGAATAGGGTCTGGGATTGGGGCTAATAGGGACAGGAAATGCAAGAGGAAGGAGAACTCCTGGGACTCTGGCAGGGAGCTGGAGCCACACATCCCGAAACCCAGGAAGCTCTGTCTGGCCTCTAGACTGCTAAGAAGACCAAGGACCACTCCACTGGCCTTTCTTCTTAAATATACAGACAGAACCTCCCAGGAGAGACCAACACAGCCAACTCAGTTGGAGGGTAGTCTTTCTTTTGCTCAAGTGTGGGGCTACTGGGACCCAGAACTGAATGCTCTACAAATAATAATACTAACTATACTATAGTAACGAGGGCTTACTGAACACTTAAAATGTGCCAGGTCTGTGCTACTAGTTTTAAGCACATTATCTCAGTCAATGCTCACAACACCTCTACGAGGCATTATGTCATTTAACAGATGGCCTATCTAGGCTCAGAGGAGTCAGGTAACTTGCTCAAGGTCACAAAGCTTAGCAAGAATTGGAGGTAGAAGAGAATTTAAACTCAGACTGTCTAGCAATAAACCCTGGGAACTTAGACACTCTCTGCTGAGCAGGGTGTGTTTTGCCAGAGAAGAAAGCATCCCTCAACTCATCCTCACCCAACCCCCATTCCATACGTGGTCACAGCATTCTCCCTGTGCCATCTGCTGCCTCAGACCTTTATGAAGCTTATAGACATATATTTGCACATACATATGTGTATACACATATATTCATATACGTGCATATACGCATACATCTGTATGTAATGTAAATATATCTGTATGTAATGTAAATACTGCCCCTATGACTCAATAAAGTTACGTTAATTTGTATATGGTCCATAATTATTTGTACTTTACCTGGATTAGACACAGGCCAAAAGGCAGAGTTTGCTACTACTGTGAGCCACTGACAGTCCCAGGGTCACAGAGCAGATCTTAAGCAGGGATTGTACCTGCATTCCCTGTCCCCAGCCCCAGGGGATTGGAGGTCAAGGCCATGGTCTGCCTCTCAGCTCCCTTATTCATTCAACCACATCGTCCCCAAACCACTGCAGAACCAGCTGTCATGTGGGCATTTTTACTCCTCCAGACAAAGGAGCAATTAGGACTTTTAAATAATTACTTTTGCAATGACAGTGACATCCAGATCATTCTCAGTACTTAATCTGAGTTACCAGCAGGTGAATTCACAACATTTGCCCTAGGGATGTTGCAACAGCTTACTGACTTCCTGTTTCTATATGACTGTTGTTTCAAAGGACTACTCCCAAGTAGGAGAAAAGAAAATTCTTGCACACTTGAAATGTAACTGAATATAATACGGGCAATAATTTGTGTTTTTACAAATGAATCAAAATGTGAATCAGGCGTGGGGAATGTATTTGATTCTGTTGGGATTACATCATAGGTAATTTCATAACTTTCATAATGTGTTTTGAAACATTTTTCATGTTCCCAGGGGCAACATCTGAAGTATTATTGCTGGGGTTTCGAGCATTTTTATGACCGATAATGCAGTATTGGGAGGCCAAGTCTGGATCCATTATAGGTACACCTTATTAACTAACTCTGAGCCATTTGGAAATAGACATATTATGCTGATCTTTATCAGTCTTGGTGCCAGACCCAGACAAGACGGCACATACTGACAGCGGCAGGCACCAAAGTCGATCAAAAGTCAAGATTGCCTTAGATGAGCCCTGTGGCCTTTATCAATCCCATTCAGATATGGCAAACTAAGAACAGGGCAAGCTTTGACTTTTAAAAGGGCATGGAGCCTTTTGAGACCTTAGCAGAAGCTGTGGCTCTCTTCTCCTACCAAAAATGTACATCCACTCCTGGTTTTGCATGTCTTCTGTGGGCCTCTGTGGAGAACCTATTACTACAGTATTATTAGCCGACTTGAAATAAAGCATCCCTTAATGCTCAGTGCCCCCAATTTTTAAATTCAACAGTGTTTGGCTACTGAAAACCGAGACCTCTGGATCAGAATCTGCATTTCTAAGAAGCCGCCTTAACAAATCCTTGAGCACTGTCACCTTTGAGAGTGTCTGGTGTGTAGACAGACCCACTTGCCTCCCCTCAGTTTCCCAGCACACGATGACTAACTCTGGGAGATACCAGCCTGGAAAGAAATGTCCCGTAACAGCAAGGAAATTCTGGTAAAGTCAGACAAAAGATTGAGTCTGGAGAATTCCAGCTCTAATCCATCTGTGGAGAACGTATTACTATAATATACTACTTGCCAACTTGAATACAGGAGGTGATGCTCAGGCCCACCAAATGGTGAAATTCAACAAGGTTTCGGCACTTAGAAATATGAGTCTCCGAAGGCCGAACAAGCAAATCTGACCTCCTAATGAGTGGCTTGCAGAAGAGCTCTCTGAGGGTCACTGCCATCAAGAGAATCTTGTGGCTGGCTGGGCCACCCCTTACCCCATCTCACCCCCACCTTAGTCCTTCAAAAGGTTACTTAGCCTCTCAGGATTTTAGGCCTCATATCCAAGAAACTTAGTGTCTCAGCCTTCAATGGAAAGAAACTATCACCAAGAAATGTTTGTGCAGCCATTGCACATATTTATTCGTCCCATCTAATTCATATATATTCACCAAATGTCTACTAGATCCTGGGGACCATGCTGGGTGCTGGGGACCCAGTAGTGAACAAAACATAGATGCTGTCCTACTCTGATGGACTATGAACAAGGATACCGCTTCCAAAATAATAATAGCTCCTTCCAAAGTCATCTGAGCTCATTCCCCACCTCCTGTTGGGAATAGAATGGAGCAAGAGCAGAGAGAGCCAGCAACCGGCTCTGGCATTGGGGAATAACAAATCTTGAAAAGAATTTCAACCAGACTTAAAAGCAGGACTGATCCTCTTCTCTCCGGCAACCCTATGCCCTTGCCTTCACCGAAAACCCTCACTAAGACATGGAGTTGGCAGACAGGAAAATGCTCCTGAGTTTCACAAAGCAGCCTCAGCCAAAACCAATCTCCACTCGGGGCAGAATAAAGCAGTCGGTTGTCTGGATGGCTGAATGTCCCTCTCCGACACAATGGCGTGTTTATGTGTAGAGGGTTAGGAGCAGGTTGTTAACATAAAACCCACCGTAAACAGAGCTGTTAATTCAGTTGCTGGCAGGGGCTTCTGTTATCTTCTGAATACCTCCCAGAGGGTATAAGCCCTACCTTTTCATTTGAGTTGGCAGCAGAGTTATTTTTTTGCACCTGTTGCTCTGCTCCGATAACAACACAGTTAAGCATTGATTTGTTGGAAAATAAACAGAAAAAAGCAAAGAAAGGCATCTGCCCAAACAGCCTGAGCTGGTTTGACCGAGCGTTCATGCCAATTTGCTTTTCCTATAAAAACCAAAGAAAAACCTGCGCTTTCAGTTTGGATGCTACCCTCCGCTCCCTCAGAATAAAAGGAGCTATCAAATAGGCCAGTGGGAGGTGACGGGGCCAAGAAGCCAGAAGACATTGTACTTTTCCATTGGCTGGTTCTGTGAGGGCACTGAGGGGTGTCCAAGGTCTACAGAGTGACGTGGCCGGCCTCCAGCCAGCCCAGCTTCAGATCATGAATCAGATTAATGAGGGCAGAGAAAGGGCTGCTGGGATACGATCGAAACCCAAACTACACTCTTCCAAATGGTTGACTTCCGAAAGTCAATATGCTTTGGGGAATAGGTGTGGTCTACAGGTTACCTCCGAAAGTGGAGGCTCAGAGTGCCCAAATCTCAGTCTAACGTCTCCTACAGACGTCTACGTCCAGCCCCAGGCAAAGAGCATAATTGAAAATCGCCAGTCCCTGGACCATAGCTTTCCCATCACAGAAATAGCCCGACCTACCTCAAAGGTGGACTATACCGACTCATTCGCGTCCTGCCAAAGGATTTGAGTTCCCAGGTCCCAGGTGGAAAGGGCCCGAGATATTTGAGGTGTGATTTCTGCCTTAATGCAAGCATCATGGCTTTCTGATTTGTCATTAATTTGTCAATGTCACATAAAGCCAAAGGGGCCACAGAAAGCTAAACAAATTACTCAAATGGAGATCGTGACCAACACTAATTAAGCAATGGCATCGTCACCCGGCCTTCAACATGCACAGTCAGAGGAAGCCTCTTAACATCTCTTTGTAAGCTTTGGAGAAGAAAGCACCGTCGTGGGCAATGCACAATGCTTCCCTGGATAACCACCTTCCCCGGAGCTCTCCTTCCACGGGGCCTTCATCACCACCAGACCACTGGCTTAATGGGGTGGGGGTGGGGGTCACAGACTCGGAAACGTCACCTCTCCAGGAGTGTTAAGAACAGGGTATTTCAACAGGGGAGGGATATGGCTGGCTGAGCACTCCCAAGCATTCTTGTCATAAGCAGGGCAGGGAGTGGAGTGCCTCGGAACCAAACCGGGCAGCAGAAAAATAAAAGATTTAACAACACCCTTCAGTGACTGAAAAATAAATAAGACCAACTGGGCAGGAATGTGGGAAGGGTGGAGGGAGTTAAGGGGTGGGGATCGGAGCCAGGGAGGGGTCGAGATGGACGAGGACAATGGATTTGACCATTTCAAGAGTCAAGTTTCCTCCCAGGAAAAGACCAAGAGGTTCAAGCCAAGGAAAGATCAACAGCCTCCAGTTTGGAATCTCACAGCCTGTATAATTACAAAACAACAACAAAAACCATGACAGTGACGATAGTTCATATTTACTGAGTGTTTACAATGTGCTGGGAATTGAGCTAGGCTTCGCATGAATTATCTCATTTAATCTTCATAATAACCCCAAACATTAGCACTGACGTTATCCCCATTTGACAGATGAGAAGGCCCAGAGAAGTTAAGCAACTTGCCCAAAGACACAGAGCTAGTAACTGACTATATTATAATAAGTGTATTAGGGAAGGGGTGGGAAAAGCAGCATGAGCCTTGGTAGCTTTGAAAATGGATCCTTGTGTTTCTAAAGAGGAGGATGTCTCTTAGGACCTCACACTTTTAACTCGAAAGTTGAGATCTCTTAGGTACAGCTCTCATAGCTTTTTCCTCCAAATGTGAATTGGAGACATATTGATCATCCTTGTGCCCTAGTATGAAAGTTCTCCTTTAGTACACACCAGTCCAGATGCTACAGGAACACCAGTTCACAGACCTATCTGTCAAAACTGCAGCCTGGCTTCCTGCTGAAAGCCCCGGATTGACTCAGGGATTGGGATCGGCTGCCTGAAACCACCTCATACTTATTAGCCATGATAAAAGAGCAGTAATAAGAAAAAAAGCTGTTCAAAAATTAAGGGGGAATTATGGCTCCTTTGCAAGAGCACCTGATGTCCGAGCCAGCACAAATTCGCCCTGATGACTGATCTGCTTGTGCTGTGACCGTCACACTGACGAGAGAAAGACCACAGAGGTGCCATCTGGGGAGCCCAAATCCCATCACTCACACAAAGAAATCTAGGAAAGTTCTTCCTTTCTTCCACCAGCACTATGTCCATGACCCTGTTTCAAACGTTGGAACAGTTTATTAAAACATAGCCCTAAAATATAGACAAAACCTTGTAAGACTTATTCTATTATCATCTTTGCAGCTTAAGAAGCAAATAACATCTGAATTTTCTCACAAATGAGAGGACCTCCTCTTTAGAAGAAGTAGCGTTTTCTTTTCGTACATATAATAATTAAATGACAATAGACCAAAAAAGCCAGGTTCCCTGTCAGTGCCTTTCTGCAAGAACACGAGACTCTTGGCACAAGATCTAATTTTCCTTTCCAGAACAGACTTTATTCTGCTTCTTCTAGCTCACTGGTCTATATAGCAAGCCCCCTGAAAAACAGACAATGAAAAACCCATCTGTAAGGCAAGCAACTCCCTACCAGAAAGGTTTCTCAAGGAATTAAATCCCTTCCGGCGGATTATTCAGCCATTCTTCTAGTTGTTTTGGAGGAAACCTTTGGAGATCAAATAAAGCTATAAAACTCACCAACTCAGAAAACACCTTCACTCCCCCACAGGCCCCAACCCTCCACCAGAGGTCTCGTAGATGAGCCAGGCAGACATGAACAGGGGGCTCCCTGGAGCAGCTTCCCAGAGTCCCAGCGTCAGGAGCTGTCACATGTTCAAACAATTTTACTACATCCAGAGGCAGGACCAGCTGCATAATTTGCAAGACTCAGTGCAAAAGGAAAAGGTAGGGCCCCCTGTTCAAAATTTACGAAGAATTTTAAGATGGCAACAGCAGAGTGTTAAACTGAACACGGAGCCTTTCTAAGCACTGGTCCCTGTGTAACTGCACAAGTTGCACGCCTATTTAATACGATACTTACTGGCCTTCTCCAGGG
Source organism: Lemur catta (assembly GCF_020740605.2). NCBI lineage: Eukaryota > Metazoa > Chordata > Mammalia > Primates > Lemuridae > Lemur > Lemur catta. Next base: position 84,571,838 of record NC_059134.1, on the reverse strand, counting down.
GGTCAGTCCCAACCTTGGCCTTGACCTGTACCAGTGCTCTATCACCATTGGGGAGGGGGGCTGATCTTTGCTGTCTCTGCTCCATGAACTTCCTCCTGAGTTAGTCGGGAGGATTCAGCTAAATATGACGTTGAACATGCCTATACCCACCTGGCTTACAAGCAGGCACTCAACAAATGTTAGCTATTAGTACCATTATTATTATTATCATCTTTATTATGCCAAAGTCTCCCACATCCCCAAGGCTCCTCATAGGCAGGGATAGTCAGTGGGAAGAACATATTCATCTCCTTGGTTTGTCAGAGACTGTCTATCAGCTGCTACTGTTCAGAAGTCATTTCATTAGCCCTGCCCAAAAGAATGCTGTAAAATGTACATGGACCCATTTTGCAGCCTAGCAAGGCCTCTGGGCCTCTTCTCAAAATAATGCTTTAAATGACAAAGTAAAATATTCAAGATTAGAAAGGAAATTTGTATTGAAATATAATTATCAAAATACTTTTTAAAATAAACGTGTGCTATCGTAACAATACATGTGCTTCTTTATTAACACATTAAATAAAAATACCTAGTGCAGGTCTAATGAGATGTCAAATATTGATATTTTGAGACATCTACAACAAGTGTAATGTGATACGAAAATGTTTGTGATTTCTCTTGGTGACAGTCACAGTTGCAGCCAATACTACAGTGAAGTTTTGCCTATATTCATATTGAAAAAAAATGTTAAATTTTAGTTAGAGGTTAGTGAAAATAAAGACACATTTTTTTTCACATCCAAGTTTACAGACGCCCTGAATTCTCTCCAGGGACACCAAGAGACCAGGTTAGAAACCTTTGCTGTTTTACTAATAACAAGAACGACTTGTTCAACTCAAATAGCCTCTAGAAACTACTTCTGCATGGCCAGAAACCTCCTTTGGACAATTTACCAAAAGGCAGTGTCTGAACAAAATAAGAAAGTAGAATTTTATTTTTCCCTAAAGCCTCTAGAATACCCCAGGTCAATGTCTCAGCAGCAGTGGTCAGTAGACATCTGGAGACACTCTCAAGAATTTTAGGAGTGGACAATGGTATAACCATGCCTGAAAGCTAGTCACTGAAGAGCCTGGAGGAGAATCATTTTCTTCTGAGGTCCCTACATGCCAGGCATCCAGACACAGGGACAGGAACATGCTGTGTGCCTACCCCAGGTCTTCCCCAAGACTTTCATGGGTTGTGGTTTGCAGCTGGCTCAAAATGAGGCTCCATTTGGAGGTCCCCCTTAACATAGTTCATTCTTCTCCCTGCTGCCCCCCTTCCCTAGTAAAAACTCTATTGCATTTCTTTCCCTGGATCACAGTGAAGAACCAACATTGATCATTACAAAAAAAAAAAAAAAATCTCATAATTTACTCATCTACCCTGACCCAACAGAGACTCACTAAAAACATCCAAATTGAAGATTTACCCTTGACTTCCATTCTACAATTACTAATTATTTGCTCATAAGCTTTTGAACAGGTGCTTTCACATTCTTTGCCTAATTTAATCCTTACAACAGCCCTGTGCAGTAGATATTATTAACCCCATTTTCCAGATGAGAACACTTAAATGCTAGAGCTTATATAACTCACCCAAAGTCATTGAACCACCCAGTGGCAGAGTCAAACTTGAACCCAGGTATTTGAACCCAAGTCCAGTACTCTTTGCGCCCCCTCCCAGTGGCTTCTAGGCCACAAAAACTCATAGCTTCCTGGCCCCAGTCAAAATCACCTCTTCATCAACAATGCTCAACCCACGGCCTTCCAGCAGTGGAGTTAAGATGGCTGAAAGGTGAGCTAGGTGCACCCTGATTATCTAAGTGGACGTAGTTGAGGCAGAAGCTGAACTTAGAGTCAAACCTAAAGCCCACTGCAAAGACAAAACAAGTCTTGTCAGTAGTCACCATGAAAATAGGACTGAATGATGCGCCTCTGCACTCCAGCCTGGGCGACAGAGCAAGACCCTGTCTCAAAAAACAAAAAAAAAAAAAAAAAAGCAAAAACAAAACAAAACAAAACAAAATAAAATTATTGTCCTCGAGGTACAGGGCTTAAAAAAACAAAAAAAAAAGAAACAGCCCTGAAACTCACTGTCATCTTTCAGACCCCACTCACCTCATCCTCCAGAATCCATCAATCCATCAGCCCTACTGAAGGGATTTTTTTTTTAAAGGTTCCTAAGAGGAAGCCCGGAATAACCTCCACGAGATGGCCACATTCTCTAAGCTCTGTTGTCGCACATAAAAAGTAGGAGACCCCCTTCCTATTCCAAGCAAGGCTCAACAGACTCTGGGGGGAAGTTTGCTTCAGGCTGAGAAAGAGCTGGCAGGGCAACTGAAATTTCTCAAAGCCACAACTGGCCCAATAAGGGCCCAGGCCCTCAAACTATTTTTTGTGTGTCCACGATAGTAGGCAGCAGGGCAGGCACAGCTCTGACGTTTTAAGTTCACCATGATTACAACAACATCAGAGAAAGAGCTCGTGGAGATGAGGTCACACAAAGTAAAATTATGTCGTTATGTTAAAAGAGTGGGGCTAATGAGATGGTCTTTTAGTTGGAAAAATCACTCTATTGTACTAGGCATTTTGGCTACTTTTTATTTTTGGCTTTGTTTTCATCAGAAAACATGTTTTGAATGCACCTCTACCGGCCATATTTTTAAATAAATAGGCAGGCACCCTTAAATGATTAAGATGCTTCTGGGTAAGAAGTGAGGGGGGCTCTGAGGGCCAGGGTGTGGGGAAGACTGGAGGAGGAGAGATAATGCAAATCCAATGAATCAGAACAAGGGGCGCAGCCCCGTAAAACAAACCAAAGACAGAATGTGGTTAGGTGCTAGTGAAATCAATTTTCACAGGAGTATTTTACAGGGTGTCTCTTTTAAAACAAGGTCAATTAAAACCCTGGGTGCCTCTTTAAATGGGCCACCCTGCTTGACCCTGTTATAAGCTCTGGTTGCTCCAGACACAGAGTTGAGGCCCTTGGGGAACACCGGGGTCTCCAGGCTGGGCTGCCCAAGGGCCATGTCCCCCTAGGATTATCCACAGGGTCTTCCTCCAAGAGAAGTGAATCCACAGCCATCCAGTCCACCCAATAAGTCATGGTCAGTCGAGCTCAGTAGACAGCACGGGTGCTGGAATGTTCACTTTCCGGCAGGCTGCTTTGGTGTTTTATCGGAGATGCCATTAGAGCACCTGCTCATGTACATCGACTGCTCCCTGTGGTCACAAAACTGTCTGCTTCACCCCCTTCTACACTCCCACCGGCTTGGGACTCATGAGGCAAACTGATAAAGACAGGGCTGCTGTCGTGGGAGTGGACTCTCACCCCCAGTGAAGGCTCAGGCATTGGGTCTTAGGGTCTCCACGAAGTGTATCCCTCAGCCAAAATTCTGAAGACCCTAAGGAAGCTGTTGGGGGGCTTCTTTCCTGCCTCATCCTTAGCGAGCATCTTCCACCCCATTCTCAGCTTTCACCCTGATCCCGCTGACCTCCAGGCACGGCTGGTCCAACTCCCATCCCCCTATCCCCCCCCCACCCCGGTCACCACTGCTGAGGGCCGAAATGGGTCCTAAAGATGACCAGGTTCAAACCCTTTTGTCCAGATGAGGAAGCTTTAGCTCAGAGAGGTAGAGCACATTGCTCAGGGCTACACAGCCCGGCCTGGGCTAGAACACCAGGGCTCCCGACTGCCATCCCAAGCACGGTCCCACATATCACCTTCCCTACACTGTGCCCCAATCACTCAAAAGCTGCAGTCTGAAATTCTTCAGGGGAGATTCTTAAAGAAATATCTTTTTTTCCCCTGTGAAGTCCAATAAAGTTTTTATCAAATAACTCTGATGGATCCATGGAAATCTCTACTCCAGCACATCCTAGCTTCCTGACATCTGTGCCATTTGGCTAGAAAATATGTCCCATCCTAAGATTAGTTGTTGTACGGGGAATATTCTCTCCACTGCACTGTTTATTTCCTGCACAGTTTAATGGTCTGGCCCTTTAAAACCCTGTGCAATTTACATAAACATACTAATAGTCACATATTATTAATAAGAGCACAAATGCCTGTTCCTTAGAAGAAATCGTATTATTCTAAATCATATTAGTAAAAATTAGATATAAAGATGCCAAATACAGTTCATTATCTACCCCCTGCCTTCAGTTATGCAGCAATAGATTTAAGAGAACCTGGGCTGCCCTCCTGACTCCGTCTTCAGATGGCCATGTGCACGCCACAGATTCCACTCACCCAAGCAAAGAGCCACCGCGCAGCATTCAGTTACCCAGTAACAAAGGCAGGGTGAGTATGCGTGGTATCTAAACACCAAGCCTGCCGTGGAGCCATTGCCTCCCAACCAGTGCCCCACCCACAACAGAAATGATTGTCACTTCAACTCTACCGGAGAGCAATCTTAACAGGAGAAGCGGACTGAAACAACAGCAAAATGGTGTTAAGGAAAACCATGTTCAAGCTTTACATTTGGTTCCTCAAAACCGTGTCATTGCTTCTCAAGTGTTAGCAGGTTCTACCATGGCATTCTTGGTATCCACCCCACCCCATCTCCCCGGGATTAGCATGAGGTCTTTGAAAATCGGATGACTCTATCCGGAGGAAGGGGAAAGATGGAATAACTTCTCTGCGTCTGTGCTTGATGCAGCCACAGGACATAGAGATCTGGCACTGGGCTTTCAGGAAAACAAGATGTTCCAGTGATCACAACCCAGTGCTCAAATCCCGAAATTTGGGGAGGTTGAGCAGGGTGAGGGGCGGGGGGGAGATATAGCAGAAATAAAACAATGCAAGATTCCAGAAAGATAAATTCTACTTCCTTAGAAGTGAACTTTGGCCAGAAGCACTCACATGGTGACCGGATATGAGTTCCTTCTAGTTTCCAATGAGTTGATTCAATGCAACTGAGTAAACATTTTAACCTCTTGGTTTCCATTTTGTCTCAGACCCTTGAGGAGTCAGAAAGATATTGAAAGAGGATCAGGGTAAAGTTGGTCAATGAGTGGGAGCACCTTAGGACACTCATAAGCATGGAAGCCTGAGTGTGAACAGAGGGCTTTGCAGACGTCCAGAAAGGCCAAAGGCACTTCCACTGGGAGATCATAATATACTAATATATTTTAAAAAATGAAAAAATATCCAAAAAGTATTGTTTGAATTTAACAAATGGGTACTTTTAACACACAAGAAGAAATATAATTGAATAGGAGAACTTTTGTACAAACGAGTCCTGGATCAAACACTCGCCCCCCCCACACCACCTTTAAAAGGGCCTGACGAGGGCCGCCATCTTGGACGGTCATGTAAGAGAACTTTCAGTATAGCTGTTCGCGCAAAGTGACTTTCTTTTAAAATGCCTGTGTAAAATATTCTGGAAACATGGAGAAGAATTGTCTCTATTATATTTATTATTCTTTCAAGTGTGATTACAGACTACCAAATGGCTCTCATTTCATGTTCCATCGTGGTTTTTAAACACCATTACCCATCATGGTGGAAATGACATGGTCCTACGTGAGTCCATATTATAACAAGAGGGAATTGATGAGTTACTTCACAGACCCAGAATTTTAAGTCATAAAAACAAAACAAGTGGAGCCTTGTGGAAACTCCAAATGCAGCTGTCAAAGTCATTCTTGAAATCTATTAAGAGCCCTTTCCGATAGCATCTCTTAACCATAAAGTTCTACCTAATGGCATGTCTCCATCTCTCCTGTTGGAAATTGACTCTTCCCTTGACCTCAGTGGAACCAGCACACAGCCATTCAGGATCTTCAATTGCCCTTTTACACTTCGAAAGACTATCTGAACACATCTTCACACCCATGCCTATAGAACCAAGTCCTGCATTAGACATCTCCATCAGGAAGTTTTCAGAATCCAAATGCTCAACTCACTTTCTCCCAGTTGCTAAGGTGAGTGCCGATAACCAGCAGGGACACCCGTGAACTTTGACTCATAGACTCTTACACTTCGTCTTAAAATCGCGCATTCCCACAATACTGGGAGTGTGCTAAATCAGCAAAGATGGAGGGTAAAAATGTCACTTTCTCTCCTCAGTGCTGTGGTTTACCAACAAGATTAATTCCCAGTAAGTTCCTGGTTCTGTCCACACTGGGGCCAACACTTCTCCATGGTGTCCAAACAAAATCAAAAGAGTCCCTGTCCTAGAAGGTCCATGTTACTGCTGAGTCACATCTGTCTATCTGGTCATAATATCCCAAAATAGAACAGACAAAGGGTCAGTTTGTCCCCTTGAGATATGGTGAAATCCTTTGCCACAACTGATTTTTTTTCCTGGACAGATCATTTTTAGCTGTTCAGCTTTCCTCAATACCACTGTCTACCTTGCCTCCCTGATCACTTTTTTCAGTGTGGATTCGTATGTCCTTGCCTATTTCCAGCCATTTTCCAACATTAGAACACACTGAAAATGAACTGGCCTTTCCCTACAGCTCATGAGTCAGAAAAAATACCAGGAGAAGACATCTCTAGAAAGCGAGGTCACGTACTCTGAGCCCCAACAGCTATTTAGCCAACCAGTTCTTTGCTCAGCTCTGCCAGAGTCACCTATCTCTAGCTACCTATTGATTCTGAAGAATTCGATCCAGGGAAATGGCTTTGCCACACAGATAGAGGATAGAGGGAGACCAGGGGCTTTTAAATTCCCAGTGATTGGAAGTCCAGACAAAGCATGGAATCCACAGATAACATCCAAAGTAACCCAGCTGCCCCCCAGAATAAAATTCTACTAAGACCCAGTAAGGTAAGCCCAGGTAAGGGAAGCTTCACTTCCTGCCAGCTGCCTCCAGGAGTCTGTTTTATTTTCCTCCGTCTGATTTAAGGCAGGCTTTCCTTTCCACTCAGGTGTTTGAATTCCAGAGTCAAAAGAAGTTTTAAAAATAAGGACTTACCTCATTTACCTAAAGATTCTGGGTGGGAAATCCAATAGCTGTGGCTAATGGAGGGAAGGCAGCCGACAGCAACCACGCCAGCTCCTCCAGGGATGGGGAGCCGCAGGTGTTATCACGTCTGAGCCCTCATCAGAGTGAAGATAAATGCGTATGACAATAATTTTAAATCATTTTTGTAGGATGTTAAGCAATAAGCCACCAACCGGGAATTCCCGAAGTCACTTCCCCCTCTTCTGATTGGCTGCCTGGCCCTTTAAAAAAATAAAATAAAGGATTACAAACATTGGCTCATTTGCATTTGGCCAACTCACACGTTAGTGTTCAAACAAAACAGGTCTAACCAGGTTATGCCTGTGTCTCAAGAACAGAGAGACAACCTGTTAGTGGATGAGGAATTGATTTGGTGGGGACTGTTCTTTTCAGCTCAGAGGCTGTTTTAGGTGAAAAGCCCTGTGCCGACCAAGACATCAGCAGGAAGGGAGAGTGTAAAAGCAAAGTCCAAATCTGGAGGAGCTGATGGTGTAGGGCAGTGTGGCGCCTCTTGCACACCTGCTTCATTTACTAGTCTGTATTCAGTCCACTCTGCTTGGGTGTACAGATCTTCGCCCTGGCTGGGCAGCGGCAGGTTCTGCAGGGTTCTCTCCGCCAGGCCTCTCTCCAGCCACGTGACTGCCTCTTGGACAGAAACCCTTGGCAATTTCAGTGAACTCTGAAAAGCCTGTCTCCCCCAGCCCCAGGCAAGAGCCTTGATAGAAGGTTTGAAAGGGACGGTCCTGAGAGGGAAGGTCCATTATGAGATGTTCAGGTCGAGCAGTCAGCTCTCAACGGTGCAAGGGCTGATTATCCGGTTGGTGGATTATCTAGGTCCTTCACTTCCCCTTGACACTGGCATGATCTTTTTTTTTTTTTTTTTTTACTGTTTTTTTGATACTCCCTATAGAGAGGAAAAGACCAAGATGCTGAAACTGGAAATAAAGCAACACAGTTTGGACAAGAAGAAGGTGGAACGTTGGGGAGGACATATAGGTTTTAAATCTCCATGCAACCGCCCCCTCCCTGGGTCAAGGGGCATGTCGGGAGCTACCTGTACCTGCTTCACTGGGGCACAAATCTACCTCCACCCGTACAGGTGAGCGACTACTCCTGGCAAGCAAAAATACCATCCCCTAACCGTTAACTTTCTCTCTCAGGTCTTCCTGGACACTGGCCTGGCACGAGTGAAGTATCCAAGCAGACTTCTATAACTTACCAGGCCTCCCCTTTGTGGGAGAGGGAAGAGAAATTGAGTTTTGGCAAACAGACAAAGATTTTGTGATCAAAACCAAGAAGTTCCTTGTGTAAAAAAGAAAGCTCTGCGTATGGGCAAAGGCTGACTATGAATAGAACAAAAAGTAAAACGTGGTCATTGTATTAAGGCGGAACAGTGAGTGAGCGGTCGTGTGAGTCCGTTCTTGCTGGTTTTCTTAGTTTATGCAACGTGAATGCAGAGGTTTCTGAGAGTGTAGAAGACTTGGTGGAAGGACAGGGCGGACTTGGGAGGGTCTTGGAACTCTTGAAGGTTCGGGCCGTGCAGTGCAGCTCTCACAAGCCCCTCTGCCTCCTTAACCTGCACTGCAGTTCCCACCCTTCCCTACAGCTCAACTTTGTGTGCTTGCCAAGGGCCCTGTTAAAATGCAAATGTACGCCCTGGGACTGATAAAAACAGTAAATGTCATTACTGCCCATTATCACATTAGCCCCAATTAGTTTATCAGCTCCAGATCTGAGCAGGGCCCCGAGGGAACGGCCTGCTGGAGTTTTCCTTGAGACTTGAATCAGAAGCAGCCTGAAGTAGCTACACTCCGCCCACGCCCACGGCAGGGTATGTGCCTCTGGGGGGGAGGGGTGTAATTGGTGCCAGTGGGACTCCAGGCCAGCGAACTTGGCCTTCCTTGCACTTCTGCTTGAGATAACCTGAGACAGCAGGGTGGGAATTACTTTTACGGGGTAGGGTTGCGTGATCAAGAGGTAGTGAACTTCAAAAGCAACGCCAGAGTTATGTGGCTCTCTGGCCCAGTCCCAATCACCTTTAATTACAGGCCCTTTAATTTCTAGCTGAAGAGTTCTGGTTCCATCTCCAGTCCTCTGTCCACTCTTACTCTGTCTGTTTAGATGGGAAGACTGCTCCACTGAGGCACTCCTGAGAAGAGTCAGTGTGCGGTGCTGGGTGCGGGGTGGAAAGATGTCACCTTATTCTTACAAGCCACTTTATTTGTGGAGTTTTTATGTATGTAAAGTACCTAAAAATGTGTCTGGTACTTAGTGGGTAATTCTTAAGTGTTGATTCTTTTCTTTACTTGGGACAGAAAACAAAAACGAAAAAAAATACCCCTCCCCCTCACATAGACACTACATTTGTAGGTGTATCACAGCCATCGAGAAATTCCTCTGGAGTATGAGGGTTTTCACCCTATTATCAATTTTCACAAGATAGTACTGGTATCAAATTGATAAATGGATGATGGAAAAGAGGGAAGGAAGGAAAATAAAGAAAGAAAAGAAAAGAAGGAGGAAAAGAAAGAAAGCCAGAAAGGGAGGAAGGAAGGGAGGGCAAGGAAGGAAGGAAAAGGAAAGGAAAGGAAAGAAAGAAAGAAAGAAAGAAAGAAAGAAAGAAAGAAAGAAAGAAAGAAAGAAAGAAAGAAAGAAAGAAAGAAAGAAAGAAAGAAAGAAAGAAAGAAAGAAAGGAAAGAGAAAAGATAAGAAAGAAAGAAAAGAAAAGAAAGAGAAAGAAAGGAAGGAAAAGAAAGAGAGACAGGAAGACAGAGAGGGAGGAAGGAAGGAAGGAAGGAAGGAAGGAAGGAAGGAAGGAAGGAAGGAAGGAAGGAAGGAGAGGGATGTCCTGAGGCCTTCTACAAGCCTCAGACACAACAAGTTTGTCCCTCCAGGATAAGAAGTTTTAAAGTATGACCACGAAATGTGAAACACAGCAGATCCTTCACACGGACACACTGTCAGTTCTCAAGGAGGGATCAGGCTCTTGTCTAATCAACATCTCAGACTTGCTCTATGCTCCCAGGCTTCCCTGGGAGATGGGCAAAGACAGGGAAGGTGCACAGAGCCATGATGCAAAGCTGATGGCCTCCACTGTGTGGCTGGGAAGACTAAAGAGAGAGAGGCAAAGCAAGCTGCCCTCACACCAAGAACTGAAACCAACTCTAGAAACCCAATTACTCGGCATAGAAATCTGCCTCATCTTCCCTACAGGTCAAGGCCCTATCACCGTGTCAGACCTGTGCAAAGACACAGAGCCTTGGTGTCGAGTCCTGGTATAGGTCCCCACAGAGAAAAAGGAGGACAGAACAGCCCAGGCCGTGTGCAGCGGCCTGGAGACCCAGCGTTCAGTTGTCTTGTCTACTAGAAGATCCACATGGTAAAACCAAAGGGGACCTTAATTCCCAAATCAAAGCAGGACGAAGAATCTCTCTAAGCTGAGTCTCCAGCCCTAAGGGGTCTGAGTCTTAACACCATCCTGGACTGTGGTTCCGAGGTTAATGGGAGCTGTGCGCTGGCTTTGCAAGAAAGAGGATGCTCACTTACTTTACACAGCACCTTTTAACTAGAGGCCTTGTCTTTATTTCTGAGAGCAAGCGTGTGTTTATATATGTTTCTGTCTATCATCCCCTCCTAATGACATGGAATTACCTCCAGGGCAGAACATGACAACTATTTAATGACAGCCACACAAAAATATTAATGTAGAACTGACTGGAAAAAGAAACTCCCTCTGGTCCTGTAAACCATGAGGGAGGAGGGTCAAATACAACAGAATCTCATTGTTTGTTACCATGCTTGTCGTCAAACAAGGAATTAGGGTTAATGAGTATTATCTTGCCTTTTACCCTACTTCCCACTAAAGGCTACATTTCCAAAATCTTTCAATTTTTGGAGCAGCTTAATTTCCTGGGCATCTTCGTTATCCTCTGTGGAGAAGCTTCCTAGTTTCTGAAGGTGGCACCTGAGTTCTGTGTGAGAGGTCTCACGTTGACAGCTGTTCAGCAGATTTGTGGGGGACACTCTGATCATGCCTCTTCCCATCGCATCTGGGTGCCTCCATGCAGCAAAGCTGGGCCAGTGGCAGGACCGCTGAACTGCTGGGGTGGGAAAGGGCAGCTCACTGTTCCTGAAAAGAATGACCCATTGCACACATGTGCACACACACATGTACTCCTCAGGCATCTGAATATGCCACCAACCTCACCGAAGCACCCAAGATAAATTTTCTGAACTCCCCCTTCGTATTTTAATTATTCTGAAGACACCTCCATTCTCTCTTAACATAACTTGTCCCTACCCCATTCCTTCTGCCTCACCTATATCTTATGATTCTCCTCCTGGCCTTCTCTTTCCTCTCTTTCTCTTTACGTGGTAGCCTCACCTAATGCCCACATCACTGCTGCCATAAGCATTTTGGTTCTTGAATCAAACTATTTTCAACTTCTCAAAAGTATTTCCACCAGGGTCAGCAAGAAGGTTCATCTCTGTCTCAGATAGGGAGAGAAGACCACAAAAGAGTTGGCCACTTCCAGGCAACCTTCTTATGGCCAGAATTTTCTTGTTTTTTGTTGGGGGAAGAGTTCCTTATAATTATAGCAGTTCAATTTTTTTTCAGGCATTACACTTTTTTAATGGACAAATAAAAATTGTATATGTTTATGGTGTAAAACATAACGTTTTGATATATGTATACATGGCAGAATGGCTAAATCAGGCCTCACAATGGCCCCATAATTAAGGCATGCATTTTCTCACATACTTATCATTTTTATGCAGTAAGAACACTTACAATCTACTCTTAGCAACTTTCAAGTATACAGCACATTGTTATTAACTAGTCACCAGGCTGTACAATTAGATAGCAGATGTTTTTATGTTATTTTAGCATAAGAACCTTTCCAATACCATGGAACCCCAAAATATCAGGTCATTAAATATGAAATGTCTGATTTCTAATCAAAAGTGTAGTTTATTATATCTCAAACAAGAAGCAGTACAATCAATCAAAGTAGGTGCCTAAACTATCCACACAGTTTTGCCATCATAATGGTGGCTTATTTATAGCAGCAGCAAAGAAGCCTGGAGAGTGAGTGGTGATGAAATGGCAAAAGGCATTTTCCACAACTTGTTGAGAACTGAATATTTTTCCTTGCAATAAGTGGTCCAAAGCCTGGAAGAAGTGGTAGTCAGTTAGTGCAAGGTCTGGTGAATACAGTGAATGACAGAGAGTTTCTAAGTCCAGCTTCTGTAGTTTGAGCAGCATTGTTTTTGTGACATGAGGTCAAGCGTGGTCTTGCCAGAGGATTGGCTTGTCTCTACTGATCAATCTCGGCTGCTTAATCATAATTATCCTCATCATTTCATCCAGTTGGTTGCAGTAGACATCCACTGTAATCGACTGACCAGGTTTGATGAAGCTGTAGTGGATAATACCGGCGCTGGACCACCAAACAGACACCATTAGCTTTTTGTGATGAATATTCGGTTTTGGATGGTGTTTTGACACATCATCTTCATCCAACCATTGTGCTTAATGCTTACAATTGTCAAAAAGCATCTATTTTTCATCACATGTAACAATACAGTGTAAAAATGATTTGCCTTTATGTCGTGACAGCAAAGAAAGGCAAGCTTCGAGGCGATTTCTCTTCTGACACTCAATTTAATTTATATGGAACCCATCTATCCAGCTTCTTTACCTTGCCCATTTGCTTCCAATGGTCCAATATTGTTGGAATAATAACGTCAAACCTTCCTGCTAATTCATGTGTTTGAGAGGGATTCTCTTCCACTACAGCTTTCAGCTCATCATTATCCACCTTCATCTCAGGTCATCCACATGGCTCATTTGAAAATCTCCAGAACAGAACTTCTTAAACCACCAACGTACTATGCGTTCATTAGCCACATCCTTCCCAAACATTTTGTTGATATTTCAAGCTGTCTGCACTGCATTGCTTCCACGATGGAACTCATAATCGAAAATAACATGAATTTTTGACTTATCCATGGTTTCACAAAAATTACTCTAAAAAAAACTGAAAGATAATCACAAGCCAAAACATGTGTTTGAAAGACTGAGGAGGTACCTTCACAATAGAAATAAAACAAGAAGTGTCAAAGTGAAATGTCAGTGATATCGACTGTCAAACTTAGTACTTAAGGAAATAGGACATTTCCTATTTAATAACCTAATATGAAACAGATTATTAAAATGCTGTATATGGACTGGAAGTAGGGCAGCTACAGCCTCACTTCCTTGGTCTCCCTTCTCCATGCTCACAGGTATCCAGCCTTCTCTGCTATTAATAAATAGGCCTCCCTGCCCCGAACTACCCTTACAAATTCAGACTCCTGAGTTCCTCCCCACATCTACCAAGTCAGCAAGCACCTCCACGGGTGGGGTGACAGCAGAGAAAATCATCAGTTTTGCATTCATCACCATCCATTTGTATTCTGTGGGCTCCCACACCGTTCCACGGTGATAAACCAGAAGATTCTGTTCCTACCATCCAAGAGGATGTTTTAGTGGTGCTAACCTTGGGTGAAGGTCTCAGTGCCTGGTCTCTTTCACCCAGGGGCCATGAGACTCAGCAAACCCTCAGACTTAAGTGGAAAATGTATAAAATCTCATCCATATGCCCAATTATTTGGGATGGCCTGTGGTGTTGGAAGACTAGGAGCTCTCAGAACCTGTTGCCGTCAGTCTTAAAAATGCAAGGTGGCTCAGCTTTCTCAGAGCATCTTGGTATAGTGGAAAGGACATAGTTTTTGGAGCCAGATAGGACAATTCTGCCATATTTACTTAAACTTTAGGCCTCAGTTTCCCCATCTGTTTCTTGGAGATATTAACATCCTCAGTGAACTGTTTGGGGAGTTAAATGAGAAACCATATAAAGCCCTGGGAGAGCCCAACACTGGGTGGGCTCTCAGCAAATGCTTATTTCCTCCTTCCACCAAGTGTGGAGCTTGAGTCCCGAGAGCTCCCCTTAGCAAGACGTGAAGGTACATCCGAGTGGCCAAAGAACTAATCCTCCGTGTTTCTAATAAAAAGTAGGAGAAGGGGGTGAAGCTGGAAAGGCATATAAAAAAGGAAGAGAATAATGGCTATTCCATTTATTAAGTTTTAATCTTGTCCCAGTCACTCAACTAAGAATTTAATTTGCATTAGTTCATTTAAGCTTCACAAAACTCCATCAGAAAGGTATGTTCATATTCTCACTTTACAGGTGAGAAAACTGAGCTTCCTTAAGCCCAATGAGGTAACTTGGTCAAGGACACACGGCAAAGCAAGTAGCTGGAGCTCTGACCAGTCAGTGTCATCGCAAAAGAAGATCTTCTAACCAAAACCCCTCCAGAAAAGAGAAGCTTCGCAGCTGGTTGAAATGTGGATTATAAGATCTTACGTGGACATGGAAAGTCAAGCTCAGTTCTGGAAGGCAGTTAGAAATGTGGATGTTTCTCAGAAGAGTGACATTGGAAAGTTGAAATGAAAAGAAGCATGAAATATGCAAACAGGCTTAGATCTTATAGGACAATCTTCAGCCCTTGCCCTTCAATAACAAATATTTTTAAAAAGCTAAAAGTTCAGAATAAGAATTGAGGGGAAACCCACTGGAAAAGTTGTGACTTGATCTTGCCTGGAAAGTCTCAAGGCTCTTTTGATAGAAAGGTCACTCTGCCCACCCACCAGGCTTCACAGCACGGGGCAGGCTAAATACCATGGGGAGAAGTGCCGAGGCATCCTGATCCAGAAACAGCAGAGAGGAAGAGAGTGGAGAGCTTCAGTGATGATGAAGGCATTAAATATGAAGGTTGAGGACAATGGTGGAACCTAATTAGGGGTGAGGGTCGACATCAGTTTCTCCATCCCCATCCTTCAAAAGCAATTCAGAGTGTCTCAAAGTAATGTAAAGTCAACCAGATTGCTACCCTTACATGCCTTCCAGAGAGAAATTCGGAATTCTGGACCTGCTCATGCCCCTGGAAAGAATGCATCTAGAAACCTCCTGGAAGTGATATCGGAGAGTTGACAGCACGTCCATTGACACTATGCAAAAAAACCCTCATTTGCATAAATAAATCATCCATTCAGTCCATTCAAAACATACGCACCTGCACATTGGTGGAATGTCAAGAAAGAAGCCCTTGGAATTATTTCTGAATAATTTCCTGTGTGGGGGGAATCCAGATGAAACCTCCCCACATGTGTCATGGCCTGTCTATGATGTTTCTCCCCTCTCTCTCCCCTGACCCTCTTCTTAGCAATCACATGTGAGTTCAGGGTTTGGAATTAGTCAATCTGTCTTCCTGGACAGGGACAGTATGCCAAACAGTACTATTTTGAGACTTAGTTTCTTTTGTAACAATGCCCTAGGAAAGTTTTATGAGGATCCTGATTTAAGGTTGGAGGTTAATAGCACTGAAATTCGAGAACCAAAAACTATTGTGTAGGTGGGTATACAGTAAAACTGAAATGAGGAAGTCTTCTGCAAAGAGAACAAAAATCTGCATAGTTGGTGCATCTGCAAACCTCTCTCGTGAGAGGGTAGCCCTGCTGTGAAAGGGACCGGCCACAGTCTGGTCACTTCCTTGCCGTGGAAAACATGGAGGCCATTGAGCTTATGCTGGAAAGAGTGGGGTAAGGAGTGCAGGGGGAAGGAGCCAGCTCTGACTAGGACAGTGTGACGGCAGGGCATGCCTAGCTTGCTCTCTCCCTCAACACCAAAGTCCAATGTCAATGGATGTTTTCCACCAACGCCAAAAAACTTCAAAGTCTGCTCAAGGTTTATAGTCTTCACATTTATCAGTCTGTGCTTCAGGAGTTGCCAGAACCACCAGGGCAGAAAACCTCAGCCAGTCCAACCTTAGATCTCACAATTGTGTGCGACCGTGGTGGGGGAAGGGTGTCCTTGGCAAATATGTGATTTTTGCAAATCCATTTTCTTTCCAGCTTGGCAGGTCACCTTAACTTGGAAGCTGAATGCACAACTGGGAGAAAAGTATGCTTGTTAGGGGATGGGCCGATGCTCTGTGAACTTGAGCCTTGGCTGGGGGTAACATTCTTTGAACAATCAGGTAAGACAAGCCTGGAAAGATCGAGCGCCAATGCCAGTGCAGACAGCATTGCCAGGCAGCCAGACCCACCGTGGGTCACTGCACAGCCCACAGACGCACTCAGCGTAGAACTGTTCATTCCTCTAACTGCAATCCTTCCCGCTCCTCAGAACTGTTGGCAGCTAGCACGGGGCAGACGGTAGAGTTGCTGGGAGAGAAGGCAAGGTGAGACAGAGAAGGAAAGAGGCAGGGAGACAGCAGTTCTTGCAGATTTCATCCTGATGACCACAGAGAGACTTTGAAATGCCCCCCCAAACTCACCTTGGTAATATTTCTTACCATATTAGTCACAATTGTGCCAGAATTTTATACACATATCTTCCATTCGGTACTTCCTCATGTGTGCAGGCTTTTCAAAAAGCAACTGGATCATTCCCCTTTACAAAAATCATTACCAGTTCCCCGTTCCTCAGAGGAAAGTATGCCAGGTGATATGCAAGATGATTTTAATGAAAATAACAATTTTTATTTTAACAGCTATGTGTTTTCGAATATGAAAATACATTTACTAAAGTAAAAAAAGTGAGTCAGTAAATTATTATTTATTAAGTAAATAATATAGGTGGGGACACAGACGTGGCAAAAACGGTGACAACAAAGTGGAAGTGATGAAAATTGGGAGGCAAATGGCTTACAGACAGGCAGTCCAAACTCCCTGAGGGCATGACATTTCCCACCAATGTTTCCATTCCTAAGTCCCTTGGCCTCCAACTGTACCTCACAGGGTACATCCCAGGCACAGTGGACCCACGTCACTTCGACGCAAATAGTCTGTGTTTCCATACTTCTTGCTCCCACCATGTGGAACCCACCCATTTCCAATGTCATTTCTCCATCCAGTCTTCCCCAACTGCCTTCATCAGAATTTAAATCTCCCAGGCCCATTAGTTTGTATTTGGAACCGTTCAATAGTCAACATTCCACAAATGTTTCTGGAGCTTCTACCATGTGCAGGGCCACTGTGCTAGACACTGGGGCTTCAGCCATAGGAGTAAAAAAGGACAAGAATTCCTGCCGTCATGGAACATAGATTCTCATGTAACCAGATGACAGCACATTTCTTATTGTGTCATGTGGGGTTGCTTTGGGGTACCACTTTCCCTTGCCAGCCTGGCCAACCCAGGCAGACAGGATCTTCATCAAGGCCATCTCCCCAAGAAAGGCCTGGCATGACATGAGTCCTCCCAAGTAGCAGGGTACTCAAGCCTGGTTGTTGAATTGAACAAGCAGGCCAAATAGCACAGGCATCTTTGCAGAATGAAGAGTGCAGAGTTGCTTCTGCTGTTCTCTCCCTGTATCTTCCTCTTCCCTCTCTCACCTCCATCCCCTCTCCAGAGCCACTGCCAAGCCTCTGCAGGAAGGCTGCATGTAGAGTAACCACCTCATCCTAGACTTCCCCCATTTTAGCACCGAGTGCCCCATGTCCTGGAAAACCCCATGTTCCCGGGCAAACCAGGAAGATTGGTCAACGTAGCTGCATGTCACATCGACTATGCACGAATACTATCTTCTCTAACCGCTGTGTGATCTTGGGCATTTACCTACCATCTCTGAGCCTCTATTTTATCATCTGCAGATGGAGATAATACCACCACCCAGGGCTGCTGTAAGAATTAAAGAGAGAATATAAGTTTAGGGAGATCATCTTGTGCCACGAGTGGTTGCTGCGATTAATACCTTTGGAAGATGGACTGAGAGCAGTGTGAAAAAAGGGGGGAGCATTGGGGCTGAATCGAAGAACCTGTGAGCTGGTTAATACCTACTCAGTGGCCATCTCTCTTTTACAGGCCGACATGCCAAGGGTCAAGAGGCCACAACACACATAGTCTGTCCAGGGCCTCTGAATGGCAGGCAGCAAGAGACTTGCTAGCAAAGTGCCATAAACCAAACCCTCCATCTACCCAGCTCTGCCTTTTTTTTATTAAGCAAGTGCTATGTGCCAGATACTAAGCATTTTATTTACGTGCAATTTCTCCTTTAATCCTCAGAAAGGCCTCCTAAAGTAGCATTATAATCCCCCATGTTAAGGATGAGGAAACTGAGGCTGAGAGAGATTAAGTAACTTGTCCAAGGTCACCCTGCTGAGGACAGATGGACAGATGGAAACCAGGTCTGCCTGACCTCAGAGCCTCCACCCCTAACCACCACCTAACTGTGCCTAAGAAACAACCTCTCCTTGTGCCTCAGCCGGAGCTGACTGCTTTTCTCCCCTCCAGATAGAAGGAAACTGGCATTTTACTAGGCACTGGGCAATCTGGTCGGCCTTGGCACAAAGGGGAATTAGCAGGTGAGCCCTTGCTTGCTGGGAGACAGCTGACCTGGAGACCCTGCTTGGGTCCCCCAGAACCCTGAGTAGATATTTACATAATCTCCTTGCATTGCTCTCTAGCTTCAGACTGAGGAGAAAACAGAGAGCCAACCTGGGCCAACGTCCCAACGTGGTTTGGACAGGTTGTTTTTCAGCCCACATCACTCTAATATACAGACTAGTTCCTGTAAACTGACCATTAAGGAGGAAAGGTCTCCTGACTTGGAAACAGATAGGGGTTTTTGTCCCAGCTCCACCACCTACTAGCTAATGCCACTTTGGACAACTTGAGACTCAGTTCTCCCATCTGTAAAATGGGTTTAAGTTTGCCCCAGCACCAGCAGCAGCAGGGTCACCACCACTCGTGGAATGTACACATGTATCTTTGTACCCGATCCTCTCAAAAACACTTTGATGCAGTTACTATTTTTATGCCTATTTTGTAGTTGAGGAAATCACAGCACAAAGAAGATGGGAAGTTGGGTCAAGGTCATACATCTAACTAAGTGGCAGAGCCAGGTCTGAAACCCACGCAAGAACCTTGCTCTGTATCCCTGCATACTACTCTTGTCACCTGGACTGTAAAGCCTTCCACGGGAGGACGGGTATGAACGTGCCCAGCTCAGAGGTCACCCTATGATACCCTCGGTTCCCCCGTTCTCAGCCGCTGCTCCTCACACATGCCTGGAAGGAAGAAAGCGGGGCTCACCACGGGAGCACCCTCTCCATGGGAGCACCTCCTCCTTCCGGAACTGCACTGCCCTCCAAGGTGACAGCGAGTGAGTCACCACTCCCGATAGGCACATGTGAGGGGAACACAGAGGGACCGAGGAAAGAGCATCAAACTGCAGAACAAAGCCGGCCAGCGACTTGTGTCAAAGATAATTACAGGCTGGAGTGGCAACACGAAGGCTCAGGGCTGCCGAGTTTATACGGTAATGAATCACAACCTCAAAGGCTTTGAGGAGATCCGGAGGCCCCACAAGGGCACTGGAGACCCAACTAAGATTTTTAAAACAAAACCCAAAAAACTTCCCCGAGTCCGTGCTACCATGCTGCATAATCTCCTTGCCTTTCCTCCCAGCACACGTCTGTGCCAAAGTTCCCCAACGCGGGCACCTGCTAGCCTAATATTCCCATAAGGTGTTGAAGGAGGGTGTATGTTAGGAGTATGATAGAGTTGTCAAATACACACAAATCTACAATGTTAGTTAAAAAATGGAAGTTATAGTTCTTTGTGTTTTCTTGCAACAGGGTTAAAATAGCTCATTTTTCATCAAGATAGAAAATGAAAACCTACCACTGTCGCATCCAGCAATCTACAACACCACCTTCTATTTCCAAGTTGAACCCTGCCGTGCTAAAGTAGAAGCTATTAATAGATGTAGAGTCAGATTAGACCTAAGTTTGTGTTTCAGATTTACCACTTGTGGCTGTGTGACCTTGGCCAAGTAACTTGGCTTCTCTGAGCTTCTGCTTCGTTTTTTAACATGAACCCTAACAGTACTAACTCTGTAGGTTTAAGAGGATTAAATTATATAACACATATGTAGGGCTACTTTTGTCAGTTATTTTATTATTCCTGTAATTCTGAATTCTGCCTCCTTCTTTCCCAGCACTTAGCCACCTGTTCTACACGATTTCCATTGATCACCATCTACCCGTAGTGCTCTGAGCTTGGTCCCCTGTCCCTGATTATGAGAGTTTCAAAATGGGGCCAGTCGGATTGGGGACCCACCCCAATCTTGGGTTCCTAACTCTTTGGTTATTGGCACATGACAGCAGTGGGGCCTGTGTTGTTAGTAATTGGGTCCCAGAACTTTCCAACGGCCCCTTGTTTTAGATTTCAGAGGCTGGAGAGGCTCTCTCTCTCCGGCCCCCTCTGGCCGTCCTCCCCTTTCTGAGTGCTCACTCTCTCACCTGCATGCAGCACCAGAGTTCATGGGCTCTTTCCATGGAAATGCTATTTGGTTACCTGGTGTTTTGCATTTTGTAACACATTTGTGGTCCCATGCCTTGGTCCCAGCCACAGCCTGACAGTGACAAAGACACACACATTTAAACCAGTGCCTTGAACTCCTTCCTCCTCTCAAATATGCCATCCCTCCAAACGCAACAAAAATTCACGTGTCAGAACTTTCTATAATAACAAAAACAGTAACAACAGTAATTTCTTGTGATGGGCACAATGCTATGTGCTTAAAGTACATTGGTCCATTGCTGCTAGATTTTATGCTTGGGAATGTGGATATTCCATTTACCCCCAAAGCCAGCTTCCCAAATTCCCTAGGGCTGGTTCCTACCATTTTACTGGGTAACCTTGTGTCAGATGGCCCTGGCTACTGGCGTCATACAGGACCGGACTCGTCAGGCAGAGGAGCAGTGGGATGAAGCGGGTCAGTGGTCACATGGCCAGCTGAGGGAGGAGGAGGAGGTTTCCATGGTTTAAAAACCCTGGACAGACTGGTAACACCCATGGTTGGTTCAGGTGTGAAAGGCAGGCATTCTCTTTGCAAGAGTATATTTGCACAATCTTTATAGACAGCAATTCAGTAAAACCTATCAAAATTTAACATGCTCATATCCTTTGACTCAGTAACGATTTCTAGGAATTTCTCCCATAAATATATGTACAAAGGACCACAAAAAATGATGAGAAATTGAAAATAACTTTAGTGTTCACCAGTAGGAGAAGGTGTAAACAAACTGTGGTCCATCCACACCATGAAATAATATTAAGAAGGCAGATCTATATGGCACGATGTTGAAAGATGTCCACATAAAGTGAAAAACAAGCTAAAAAACAAGGCTTATGATTTTTTTATTATTGTTTGTTTGAATATATGTATCTTGTGGAGTCTGGGAGGATATACAACAAGCAATAGTTGCTGCTAGTGGGTAGAATTAGGGCAAAAGTTCACATTCTGTTTTAATTTTGTGACAGATGTCTATTTACTTATATCTATATTTTATATATAATATATATTTATATCTATATTTTATATAGATAATGTATGTATATCTCATATGACAATAATATCCCAACACAACAGATCTCTCAGTTCCTCTTCCTGTCATCCCTCTGGCAGAATCCTTCAGAAAAGCAATGCCTAATAACCCAAAATAAACATTTATTCAGAGCTTTGCAGTTTACAGAGCAATTTCATAAATAAAAGTTTATTTATAACTCACACCATCCCCATGAACTTATGCCCATTTTACAAATGAGGAAACAGAGGCTCAGAGAAGAGAAGTGCTTCTGGCATATGTCAAACGCCTGGTGGCAGGCAGAGCCAGGACTGGAAGCCCAGATAGTCTATCTCCAGCACCAGGGACCTTTTCCAGCCCTCCCCGGGTGACACCTGCGTTATCTCTGCCGTGGCCACAATCAGATCTCCAGCACAGGTGAAAACCAGACTACCTGGCCGTGGCTAGGAAAGCTGAGAGGGGAAGGGAGAAGGGCAGAGAGAGACGAGGAGGGGGAGGCCATGGTGGAGAAGAGAGATTAAAAAGGTTCGAGAAGGCACAAGAGGCTTGGCATCCTGTTCTCCAATTAAATGTGCAGGCCATCAGCAAACCAGGTAAGCAAGACCCTAAAAGGTGCCTCCTTCCCTTGACTGCTCTGCTGTTTGGGGATGAGTCGTTTGTCACCATCTTGCTCTAAGCTGTATGTGAGCTGGGCCCAAACCCCAGGGTGATGGTGGGACCACTCCCACTCCAGGTACGTCACATGAGCTTCTGCCCAGAAGGCCTGCAGGGAGCTGTGCCCAGAACCACAAGCAGGAGAGGAGATGCCACAGGCCTCTCTGGCCTTTCTGTAATACGCACCTGCCTGTGGCTATAACATGCACCTTCAATGGCTCCCAGGCCCTTCGGAATAAAGTCCAGCCCCCGTAGCATAACTCACAAGGCCCTTTGAGACCTGGCCCCTACCTATTTCTCCAGCCTCATCTCCAGCTATTTCCTACCTGGCTTTCTACATACTGTCTCCTTCAGTACCCCAAATAAGCAGGCCATTCTCCCGTTCCATCTCTCCACCTTTCTCCCCAAATTATTGCACGTGCTATACAGTTACTCCTCCTTCTTCCCCGGCCAACTGCTGCTCACCCTTCGGATCCCAGCCCAATTACAGCTTCCCCTGGGGATCCTGTCCCCACAGGCCTGCCCTGCTGCCACCATTCAGGCCCCACCTGAGCTGTCATCTCCCCTCTCCCTGCGTGTCCCCTCCCTAGCACTTACCACACTGAGCTGTGATGCCTCATTTCCTAGCCCCTCTGCCCGGCTGGATTAGCACAGTGGCTGGGGCATTCTAGGAATCCACAAATATGTATTGAGTGAGTGGGGAATGACATGGTATGGATGTCACCCCACAGTAGGTGGCAGGTATCACACTTCAGCACGGAAGGCCTGGTGGGTGCCACATAAATCCCACTGCCTCCATCCACGTGGCCAGGTCCTCTCTGTCATTGCCTAGAAAATCTTGAGCCTTGAATGAGCACATTATGAAGGGCAGTGACCATTGGGAGGCACGTTGTGAGAGATTTCTGGCAGGTTCTAACCACAATCCCTTAGGGGTAAAAACAGAACACCCTCAGGTTTACAAGGTGGTAACAGAACCAAAGGGCTGAGACCAAACTCAAGAGGTCATCGAATCCATCCCCCTGCCTCCAGGTGAGACTAGCTCAGTCACAGACAAGTGGGTGTTTCCTTATAGTATTAGTAGGAGTAATATTATTAACATTAGTAGCAGTATAGCAAGGGTTGTACTAAAAATAAACACTCACAGGGGAAGATGGTGCCAGCCTCTCTGGGTTGCCCTTCCCAAGCCTCAACAGAACACAGAACCTGGTCTCAGCAGTGGAAGGTCGGACTACACTTCCCTGTGTCAACGTGGTTGCTCAATGAGAGAAGTGAAGCAAGTAGGTTCGCTTTCAGAAGAGGGCAAAGAAAATATTCCAGAGTCAGGCCTTGGGCAGCCTCTCTCAGAGCAGCCCAAAGCATGTGCAAACTGACCAGGTTACAATCAGACATCTCTGCTATTTACAATCAGCTCAACCCTTCCCCTATGCAGGGGCCTTTACAGTTTGCAAGGTGCTTGCACATCTGTGACCTCATTTGACCCTCACAGCAACACAGTAACAAGAGCACCCCAAAATTGGGGAGAAGCAGAGGCTCGGACAGACTGTAGGTCGGTTCCCAGAGTTCTCAGACCTAAGTGAGTGGCTGAGCTCAGGTCAGGGAATCAAGACGTGGCTCACCAGCGAGACTCTCCACACGTTACATTCTGCTTCTCAGTCTGGAATGCGATCAAGAATGGGACAACCAGACCCATGTGCCCCACAGTCCGCATAATCAACAAATACGTGAGCACCAATTTATTCCAGGCACTGCTCCAGGAATACAGCAGTGAACAGATTTTTTTAAAAACCCAAAAAACAAAAAACTCTGCCCTCATGGAGTTTACATTCTGGTACTGTGATTTTACAAGTAGCTTTAAGTGACATGGTTTCAAATGTTATAATACATAGACCTAGAATTAAACAATATTAACCCAGCACTTTGGGAGACTGAGGTAGGAGGATTGCTTGAGTCCAAGAGTTCAAGATCAGCCTGGGCAACATAGCGAGACCCCATCTCTACAAAAAAATTTTAAAAAGCTAGGTGTGGTGGCATGCGCCTGTAGTCTCAGCTACTCTGGAGGCTGAGGAGGGAGGATCGCTTGAGCTCAGAAGTGTGAGGCTGCAGTGAGCTATGATCACACCACTGTACTCCAATCTGCATGACAGAGTGAGACCTTGACTCTAAAAAAATAAATAAATAAAAATAAATAAATAAACAATATTGAAACACATAGTGAGAAATGTGTACTCCTTCCAATTTCTTTCAATCCTTCACAGACTTCAAAAGAGGTCTCAGCTTGCTGATCTCCCCTTTCAACAAAAAGAGCACAAACTACAGGATCCGGTGAGAAGTTAATTCCATCCTTGGGTCCTAGCCTATTAATATTAACAGCTAATTTCTAGGTGTGGCCAGTGATGCTAATTTACCATCAAAGGTAGTGATATAGTCACTTTGTAAATAAATACAAATTCTTTAATAAGTGAGTCATTTTGAAGAAAGACCTAAACGAGGCTAATAGGACAATTGGCAAATGAATGTAGCAAAACACTGGATGTCTGGGGAACTTGAACTAGGTGGGGCCATCGGCCTGGGGGCACTTCTACATCTAAAGACCAGGCAAACTATGTTGCTTCTTCCTGAGCCAGGGCTAGCCCAAAAGTTCACTGCTTAATGCTTTAATTAATCCCACACTTGTCACCTTTGCCCCTCCACTCACCCTCCAGTCGCCACGGGGCTGAACCCACACTGTCTCCAGGACGGAGTGCACAGAAGCTAAGTCCGGAGCCCGAGAGCAAACACCCAGCCCTTCCTCCTGGCCCCGAGGATTTATCTCCCTTATCTCAATCTCCACACTTTCACTGAGGGCAAAGGTCACTCCAAGAAGCGTCCCTTAATTACCCTTAATTCTCAGAAGCCAACAGCCACCTACTTTAGATAAGGAAGAACCATCCAGTCCCATTGAACCCAGCTTCTCTCTAGGTCAAAGGGTTCCACGCAAGCTCAGACCTAGACTCACCTGGGAGTTTTATCAAACTACAGGTGCCTTGCTGGCTCCACCAGACTTGCTGAATCAGCCACGTAAAGAGGGGGCCTGGGGAGCTGCTTTCTGTGCTCCCCTGGAGAGTGCACTGTTCAGCCGTGTTTGAAGCTGATGTTCTTAGTTGGAAACACCTTCTCAACAGGCTTCCTACTGGGCCAAGTAATGACCTACAGTGATTAAGGCAGTAAGTGTAGTGGTTTAGTACATGCGCTTTGGAGTTGAGCAAACCTGAGTTCAAATCCTGGGTTCGCCACAAGGAAGAACCTGAGTGGCCTCAGCTAAGCTGTTTAACCACACTGAGCCTCAGTTGTCTCAGCTGTGAGATGGGGGTAACAATGGCTTCTCTGCAGCATCGGGTTCTTGGAAGGACTCGGTGATGTGATGTGTGCAAAGTGTGCCGTGCGCTGGCTTGGAGTGAGAGCTAAAGACCATGCTGGCCACGATTAATGTATTAACAGGATCGGTTTTATCTCGGTAAACAAATGGAGCTCAAAGTGCTTTGCAGGGAAGACAAGAGGAGAAGAAGACAGAGATGAGTGAGAGGGAAGGCCGGACAAAGCCATCTTTGACACCCGGATCTTATTTCACCCCCTTTCCCTTTAGCATGGGAGGTCCGTAAGGCCAGAGGCCAGGATTCTAGGTCATTCCTCACCACTCTCCTCACCTTCTGATCTCTACCCACACTGGACACGTGGCCAGACTTGCTGAGTGACCCACAGCTGTGGGGCAGACACTCACCGAGTGAAATGAGCTGGGCAGACCTTTGAGAGGGGCAAGCTAGGACCCCAGCGTCATCACAAGGGGGCTTGGGAAGGCCCCACCCTTCCCTGACACAGAGAAGGGGCTCCTCTCTCCCCTACGTGAGCATATTTCTTCTCTTCATTTGGAAATGGGGCTGTTTCCTTGCGGTGAGTGACACGTTCCCTCGTCTGTTGGTTCTCTCTTTCTGCTGAGCACCCTGCCCTGTGCACACAGAGGACGCTGCTGGGGCCGGGCATCCCTGGCCCGCCTGCCTTGTTTCATACATGAGGAACCTGAGACCCAGGAGGGTGAAATGACTCAACCGCGGTCTCACGGCCTGCCGGTGGCAGCCCCGGGGTTCAGATCCAAGTGTTCTGACTTGCGCTGACTCATCCCACTCCACACACCACCCACATGAAGAACACAGCTAGAGTTCCATGAGGACATTTGTCTCTTTGCCTCAATCAGTCGCCTGACCTAATGTCCGGAGCTCAGTAACTGCCGGCTGGTTGAATGAACAAAGAGTTTGGAAACCAAATCTGCTCCCGCAATCAGAGCCGTATAATATAATGAAGGCAGGGCTTCTCAGATTGTGGTGTGCACACCCATCGCCCGGGCATCCTGTTAAAGTGATGCTGCTGACCGGGGACTTTGGGGCGCTAGGCTGGGGACTCTGCATTCCCAGGGGGCTTCCGGGTGATGCTGACGCTGCCAGGACCAGACCAGACCAAACCTGAACCGTATATAGCACACTTTGGAGCCAGAGTGCTTGCATTCAAAGTCCACCTCTGCTACTTATCAGCTGTGTAGACTTGAGCCAGTTACTTAAACTTGCTGTGCCTTGGTTTTCTTGCCTGTAAAAGGGAAGGTGGCAGTGACAACAGAATACCTGCTTCCCAGGGTCATCAAGGGGGTTAAATGAGGTAACACATGTTAAGCGCTTGGCCAGTGTCACTTGCACACACCGGGCACTCAGAGGGCAGAAGGTGGAAGGGGACCCTTCCTTACGGTAGGGCAGTGTTCGGACCCCACCCAAGAAGAGCGAACATATATTTCTTGAGCATCCAGCTAGTCCTGGTCCAAACCACCAAACTACCTTTGAACAGCCCCTGAAACCAAAAAGGATGAGCCCACCCTAGCCAAGAAATGGTCAGAGCCGCCCGGGGCGCACCCGGCTGCCGTGCAGCTGTGCCAGCAGAGCAGCTGCAAACGTGCCGGCAGGCACACGCTGCAGGGTGCTGCCTTGAAGCCCTGGAGTTCCAGCTGGCAGCCGTTTGGATTTGTTTTCCCTAAAAGCCTCTCGGAACTTTCAGGAGGCAGGTTTTATCTCCTAGATCCTGAAGAGACAGGAGGTAATAAAGATCGATGAGGTAACGAGGTAACGCTGCCGAATCCAGCTGATATCATCAGACAGAGGCTAGGAGTGCTTGCCCGGGAGTTCTCAGAAGACATAAATTAAAAGCTCTTTGGGGTTATCAGGTCAATAGGGACTCAAGAAAAATTAGCAAAAACTGGGAACCAGGTGCCTCGTGTTGGCCCCTTTGCCCTACTGGAGAGACCCTTTCTCTCTCCTCTCAGCAGCGCCCCAAGCTTCCTGCTCCCCAGCCGTGACATCTCCCACAGCCACCATCCACACGGGGCACGAACCGCCCACAGCAGCTTGAACGGAAGCCTGGCACCTTCCTTTTTCCCAGAATCCAAGTCCATGGCTGAAGGGAAAACACTGTGCTGAGAGCATTTTAGACGTCAGCCACGGGAAAGGGGCAGCTGGAGGGAAAGTGGTGTGGTTTCAAGTTCAGGAAGACCTGAGTGCGAATCCCAGCTCTAGGATTTACCCTCTGTGAATCCTTGGGCAAGTCACCAAGTTTGTCATTTGTAAAGTGGGTGGCTGTGGGATTGCAGAGAACGTATAGGAAGCTGCTTGGATAACGTCTGACACTGGCAGCCCCTCTGTGAATTACTGCGACTGTGACCTCCCCGGGGAGGGCGGGCTACCGTCCTCCTTGCGCCGGCCTGTCTGTCTGCCCCTCTGGCCTTTGAGCACGCAGGCTGCGGGAAGGCATTCCACGGGTCTCTGTTTCTTTCCACCGTGAGCTCATGGAGGGCAGGGACCCTGTCTGATCTATCTTGGATCTCCGCGGCCCGCACGGAGCTGGCACAGTAAACGGGCCAAGCTGAATTCCAGACCTTGACCTTGGAGATAAGGGGAGCCCTCCTCGAGCAACTGCCCTGTCTGTCCTCAGGCTGAGGCTTGGCTGCAGGAAAAGGTCCCAGACTGGGAAAGAGGCAGTGGCTGCTATCAGACCCTCAGCCCCCCGGACCCTAGCGTGCTGGTTCTCTCTGGCAAACCACCTCAGTTTGATCCCGGGCTGCTCGGGGCGGGCCGGCCCTGGCATGTGCAGGCAAGGAGGCACTAAGCTCTGGGTTGGGCATTTTCTCAATTGTTTCATTCTCTTTCTCTTATCTCCCGCTAGTTAGTGATTAACTGCTCTTTAAAAGTTTCCCAGCCTCCCCCGAGCTCCCCGGGAGCGCAGGTGGCCAATGGGTTGGAGCAGGAGAACCTGACTCAGGGCCCAGTTCTCTCTGCAGGACAGGGAGGAGCCCGAGGCACGGCCCCTGGGTCACGGGCCCAGAGGGGCAAGGCCGAGAGGTCTGGCGCTGTGCTAACTGGCAGAGCTTGCTGGGAAGGGCACCAGGGAGGCGTGTCTGCAGGCGCTGGTTCCTTGGAAGTGTCTGTGTGTGTGTGTGTGAGTGTGTGTGTGGCGGGGTGGGGGTGATGGGGTGACAACCAGGACCTGAGACAGAGAAGGGATTGACATTATCTCACCACCCCTGTCCTCAGGAGCTTTCTGAACAACCCTGAGGCCTGGCAGCTTCCATCTTGTAAGGGCTACATTTACCCACAGCCCCTGCCGGTTGGAGCGACCACCTGACACCCCTTGCTAGCAAGCCCCACCCCAGTTGGGCCACAAAGGAGACTGGGTAGAAGCAGCAGATGACTTAGTCAAGGAAGCACCATCCAGAACTTTCCAGGGGACACAAAGAAAGACCATTTTCTTTCAGAGTGTGGGCCTCTCTGGCCTCTTTTCCTTTCGTTAACTCTGAGATCTTTGAGGTTTGGACTTCCAAAGGGACACTTTCAGGGAGACTTGCGACCCTCTAAAACTGCAAACAATAAGCAAGATGATCGGGTATATATACCTAAGTGAAGTTTTCTAGGGGACGGAGGCAAACCCTCCTGGTGACAGCGAAGGCCCTGCCTGCCCTCCGTCGGCCTCCCCTGGGGCCCTGGCCTAGACCTCCGTTCCTGCTCCATATCTCAGCCTCCGAGGGGCCTGTCCTGCTGGCCCCCATCACCCCCACCCGGCCCCCGTTCCCCACAGCACCCCGTTTGTCTCCAGGGCACCCGCAGTGGGTCTCCCTGCTCGCTCACTGGCGTTGGGAGTGTCAGCTCCCTGAGGACCCCGTGTGGCTCACGGCTCCAGCTCCGGCGGCTGCCCGAGTGCCCGGAGCACTGAGACCTCGAAAACATCTCTGGAATGAATGAATGAACATGAGGTTTTCCTTGCCTTCTCAGAGGGGTTGGTTATAAACCCCCAAATTTAAACACTATTGCTCTAAATCAGGGATCGGCCAACTACAGCCCTTGGGCCAAATCCAGTCCGCTGTTTTTACACAGCATAGGAGCTAAGAATGTTTTTACATTTTTAAGTGGTTGGAAAAAATCAAAAGAAGAATAATACCAGTAACATGTGAAAAGTATATGAAGTTCAGATCTCAGTGCCCATAACTGAAATTCTGTTGGAACAAAGCCAGCGTGAGCCTGTGTATTCTCTGTGGCTGTCTTTGTACCACAATGGCAGGGTTCAGTCGCTATGGTGGAGACAATCTGGCCTGCAAAGCCCAAAATCTCTGCTTTTTGGTCCTTACAGGAAAAAAAAAAAAAAAAATGCCAACCCCCTCTCTAACTAATGCTAAGAAAAACCTTTGGGCAGGACCCTCCATCTTTGAGCTCTCTGCCCCCTCTGGACACCCGCTGCCCACTGGCTGCCCGGCTGCCTCTCCTGTCTTTAAGGCGTCCAGGCCTGACCCCTTCCAGCACCACCCACCTCCAACAGCAGTCCCTGCTCCAGAACTTTCTCTCTGAAGGGATCAAAGTTTGCTTGTCCATCTCATTCCCTGCCCTGTGCTAAGTGGCAGCGGTAACGAAGACAGATTTTCTGTTATCCCTTGCCCACCACCACCATGCCACCCAGCACAGTTTCTGACACACAGAAGGAACTCAATAAATATTTTTTGGTGACTGAATTAGATACCACACAGCCTTGGCTCAGTTAACCACCATTTTCCTGGGCAGAGGACCCCAGTGGGGGGTTGGGAAAAGACAAGCCCTGCTCAGCAATGTCCCTGGCCACCCCAAGACTGTTCCATACAGACCTGAGGGCTCTCAGCCCCTCCCCACCTTCCTGCCCTGCTGCCCCTTCTGCAGAGAGGCCCCCTCTTGTCCCCACAGGTCCCTCTCTCTTCTGCCCACCCTGTCACTGGTCTAGGCTTTTGGCTGGTCCAGGGAGAGGCAACCAATAGAACGGTGGTGGGCGGACGGTGTACGAACGACAGAGGAAAGGGGGGATCGTCTGATGAAACTGCGATGCCTCTGCAGCAGCTTCCAGACATGAGCAGAAAAAAGCCCAGCCAGAAGCTTGATCGGAAACCAAGCCCAGATGACCTCCCAGTCTGGTATTTCCTGTGAAGGGTGATGACTCTCACTTTTGTGGTTGGCTTGAAAAAGAGGATGGGTCTCCTTATAAAAGGGAGAAAGAGAAACTTACAAGTACTAGCCCTGGGGGTTCCTAGGAAAGATGATTGGAGAAGGGGGGGGAATTAATTTCAGAATGATGCATTAGTAAAGGCAACCTGGGGAGAGCCGAGCAGCAAGCCCAGTTTCTTGGTTCGCTCGTTTATGGTGACACCATATTGGCTCAGGCTGTCCACCTCTGTGAGCCTGTTAGAGTGGCTCCCAGTGGCAACTACCAATAACTCCGTGGGGACCTCAGACTAAAGATGAGGCCAAGACTCTGGGCCATAAAGTGCCTCTTTTCAGGTAACAAGAGCAGCCTGCCGAAGAAAATCAGATGGCAGCAACACGGAAGACACAGGTAGAGCAATCCTTGGAACCCATCAAGGCAGAAACTGTCGGGTTGGGGGGGGTCACCCTGACTTTCAGATGTGCTCCAGCCTTTCCAGGGGTAGAGCAGGACCTTTCTCACGATCTCCCATCTGCACCCTCCGTCTGCAAAGTGCCATTCTCTCTTCCAGGGCCCAACGATCATTTTTATACCAGCAAAATTCAAAACGTACAGATGTTTATACAATAGATTATTTTTTCATTCAAATGAAAACTACTATATTGAGGTGAGTCCCAGATTGAAAGAAATATATATTCTTATTCCTCAAATTGACTGATTAAAAAAAAAACAGAAGTGGATAAGAAAGAGTATCATTAAACTCATCAAAAGATGCTCAACCTCACTGATAAGCAGAGAAGCACAAACTAACACACAAGAAACCACCACACGCCCTTCCAATTAACAAAATGTAAATATCTGATGATAATAATTGTCGGCCAGGACGTGATAAGGAAGGAGTTCTAACCCGCCCACTGCTGGTTCAGGAGTGTGGATTGTTATAAACATTTTGGAGAGTGATTTGTTAATGTCCAGTAGGGAGAGAGATGCACATGCTCACACACTCACAGGTGACAGTACAAAGATATTCATCACATCACTATTTGCAACATGAACAGCTGGAAACAACATAAGTGTACCTCAGTAGGAGAATGGAGAAATTGTGATAACATCTTCATTTGTATTCACGTTCTTTTTCATTCAGTAGATTTCCATGAGTTTGTATTAATACGTACAAGAATCACCTGGGAAGGCTGTTAGAAAGGCAGAATTCCTAGCCCCACCCTCAGAGGACCAGAGTCTGAAGTCTGGGAAGGGGTCCAAAGAACGGGGCCCTTCGGCAAGCACATGTAACACCCTTGCATGTGGTCTTTGAATCACACCATGTCTAATCATTCATCCTGACGTTAGATTGCAAGCTGGATTACAAAACTCGGTGGGCCACACGTGGCCCCTGCTTACTCATCACTTACTAGGTAAAGAGTCCTGCATCACCTGGATTGGTGGGACACGGGATTCAGGAGCCTGGGAAACTCCTGCAGCCTCGGGTGTCAGAACCAGAGGAGGAAAGTAGAATAGGAGGTGAGGGGCGCAGTGAGGGGACAAGGGTGGGGAGAGGGGTGAAGGGCGAAGAGGCCAGCACAAGCACATCTGATCTGTCTGGACACAGGTCTACCCCCACATCTCGGTTAGCTGTCATTAACTCGGAATTAAGAAAGCTACCCTCGTCCATCCTGCACCTCAACAGCACTGAATAAATCAACTCTAAAGTTTAAAAACAAAAGTCCCAAAGGCTAAGGTTCTAGGTCTGGGTCATTGCCTTCACACAACCAAGATTCATTAGAAAAGAGATGGCACTGAGTCAAGTTTTTATCTGAAGCTTCGGTCAATATTATGTTTCCTTGTCCACAGAGGCAGGGAAGTAAGTGTTTGTAGGAAATTTAGCCAACCTTGGCCTAAACCCTACCCAGTTAACACCAGTCACATAGTTAATCAGATGTTCTGGGTTTTATAGCTATGGTATCTAATATGCATGTTATTGACTTTTTCAGGGCATTAGAATCCCATTATATGTATTCGATTGGGAAATGGTCTCTAAGCATAACTTGATGCTTCTTTGATGAAGATGCCTTGGGAGTCTACGGGGACCATATAGGAATTTACGGAGCCAGAAGGGCCAGTTTGTAGCAAGTTCTGGTTAATGCAGTGCTGGTGAACGCACAGGTGGCTGTGTGGAGGTGGTGCTGGGGGCTTGTTTGAACAACTGCTCACTCACTAGCAGCACTGCCCCACAGGGAGAATCACAGCAGTGAGAAATGGGGGAAAATGGAGCCATCCTGTGTTTGACCTTCTTGTACACGAGGAGACTGGGTGCTACAAAGGAAAAATGCTCCCCCAGGTTCAGCCAGTGAGGGTGCTAGCAGGGCCTGGAGGGAGGAAATGAGAAGCCAGGGTATCTCTCTGCCACCAGCAGCCACTGCGTTTCCTCCCTGGCCCCAGGTCCCTCCAGACACGCCCATCAGACACTCTGGTAACACTACCTTCTCGCTATCTCTGTTCAGCCTGTAAATATTAGTGACTTTCTGCTCTTGATAACCTTTGAGCTACCTCATCATCCCCTACTTGGCCTTACATCTCTTCCAACACTGGCAAGACCTGTTCCCTGCATCAAATTCTTTCTGTTGAAAACACTTGGGTACCTTCCTCTTTTCCTGGTTTGACTGCAACGGATACAGGAGGTGACTGGCCTTTACTGTCCAGACAACTCTCATTTTACAGGAGAAAAAACAGATCTAGAGAAGCTCACATTACATGCCAAAGTTGCACAGCTACCGAGCAGGAGCCAGAAGCCAGGTGTCTTGTGGCCGGTGTTAATTTCCCTACGGCATCCAGTCTCCTCTCTCTCCCCAGTCTTTACCAGCACAAGACATTCTTTCCAGGGGTCAAAATAAGAATTCATTTGGGTCTCATTTGCACTTGATGAAAAGGTGCTATAACTATGCAAATGGCACAGCCAAAGGAGTTCAAGGGAGTATTCATTTCTATTTTGGTCTTTATAAGAATATTTTGCATTTGAGTCAACCAAGCTTTGTCAGCATTCTATAAATCCTAGGGCAGTATTTCTCAAAGTCAGAATTACATGAGAGGGGGTGTGGAGGTTGGGGGGGTCTTAGTCTGTTGGGCTGCTATAAGAGAATACCACAGACTGGGCTTATCAACAACAGAAATTTATCACTCACTTTATTACAGACTTCTGGAGGCTGGGAAGTCCGAGGTAAGGCACAGGCAGACTTGGTGTCTGGTGAGGGCCCACTCTCTGGTTTGTTGATGGCCACCACCATCTGCCTGTGTCCCCGCATGGCAGAAAGAGGGCTAGAGAACTCTCTCAGGTCTCTTTTATAAGGGCTTCACACTCATGACTTAATCACCTCCCCACTATCACATTGGAGGGGTCGAGATTTTAGCATATGAATGTGGGGGACACAAGCATTCAGTCTATAGCAGGAGGTATTCTGGTAAAAACATAGATTTCTGCCCCGCCCCCAACCTATTGAAATAGAAAATTCAAGAAATGGGAACTGGGACAGTGTAAGTTTAACTAGCAACCCAGAGGATTATTATGAAAACAGATTTTGAGGGCCACCGTTCCCAGAGATAGAAAAAAGTCACGAGTGTCCACAGAGAAGGAGGGAGGGTCAGTAAAGCGACTAGAGGGCTGGTTTCTGGACAATCAGATAAAGATCTGGCCCCTCTGGCTTCCAACTCCAACAACAAGTACCACTTGCTGACACCGTACTATGTGGCAGGCTAAGTCCTGGGCATGGCATGGGCATGGTTTCATGTACTCTTTCCAGAAATCTTGTGAAGTGGCTATTATAATTCCCATTTTACAGATGAGAAATCTGAGACTCAGATTAAGTAACTGTCCTTGGGTCACCTTGATGACTCGAATTCTAATCAAGTTCTCCTTGATTCCAAAGTCAGGCTCGTGTCTGTCTATGTCACTCCTTCCAGAATGGAGTCTGCTTCATCTCCAGGTGATCTCGGGCACTGAGCTGATGGGCTGAGTTGGCTGAGTGTGGAGTGTCCTGGTCCTTCTCCAGAGGGGCTGGTGGTTCCTTCCTGCTTGTTCTCGAATGAGGCATCAGTGTGGCTGCCAAGGGGGCAGGTAAATGGTGTTCCAATCCCTCTCCTAAACCACCAGGTGACAGGAGGGGATCCTGGCAAGTGGAGCTCCCAGGGGTCTCTTGGTCGACCTTCCCAATCACTCCCGGGATTCCTGGGAGCTCTTCTGCTCCTGCGCTTGGCTCAGAAGCTTCTGGATTTGCCCCAAACCAGTAGGAAGCAATCGGGACAGCTGAAATCAGCAGAAGTCTGCACTAATTCCTACAAGGACGCCCTGAGGGAAGCAGCTCAACTGCTGTTCTTATCACAAAGTTTAAAAAATGAATAACATGAATGGGCAAGTGTGCGTGCACAGTGCTTGACATCTGGATGATCTTGCATCATCTGAGCTGCCTTTTCTTCTTTTCTGATACATTGCTTTACATGCCTGGTCACCATTCTTTTGCTGACACTGCTGTTTTGGATCAGCCAGCTAATGCCAGAAGCAGATAGAGACTGGCTGAGGTAGGGATGGGGGTCGGGGACTCTCAGATCACGCTGATCACTTGGGGAGTGCAGACCTGTAGGAGACGGCTGCCAACCCATAAGAAAATGTCTCATGCTCCCCACATCTTCAGTGTTCTCCCTTTATCCTTTCCAACAGTTGTTGGACCCCAACCTGCCTCTTTTAATTTTATAGCCCTGTCTCCATAGGCATTTGTCATGTATGTGAGGCTGCTGGCTGGCTTTAGAAGGCACAGGCTCGAGTTCAAATCTCAGGGCAATCACTGACTACCTCTGTCTCCTTAGGCATGTTAACCTCTCTGAGCTTCAGTACACTCAGTAAAATGGAGACAATAATAGTATATTCAACTTTTAAAACTGCTGAAGAAAAAAAACATATTAACAAGCCTACATCAGCAATACATAAAAAGGAAAACCCATCATGTCCAAACTCGGCTTATTCCAGGATGCTAGTGTAAGTGCTCCTGTAAATGTCACTTTGACTTCAGAAAATCAATGTAATGTGTCATCTTGCCACATGAAAGGAAAAAAAGTCATATGGTCATTTCAATATGTGCAGAAGGAAAGCGTTTGCTAAAATTCAACATCCATTCATTATTAAAAATCTCAGAAACTAGAAAAAAGGGGACACACAGCAATCTGGTAAAGAGTAGCTATTACACAATAAAACCTGTAATAACCAATATGTTTGAAAGCAAAACTTTGATGCTCACTGTCACATCCATTCAACAATCCGGGGACCCCGCATGGGTAAGGCAAGAAAACAAAAGAAAGGTATAAGGATCAGAAAGAAACAGAATTGTCATTATTCATGGATTACATTATTACCTACATAGAAAATCCATAGGAAGCTTCAGACAGCTTTTAGAATTTAAGAAAGTTTCACAAGGTTGCTGGATAAAGTCAACACAGAAAAAATGAATTAAATTTCTATATACCAACCACAGACATTTATAAAATTAAATATTAATATATATGGATAACATCTTCACTAATGTTAAAAAATATCAAAAGCCTAGGGGAAAAAAATCTAACAAAAGATGTGCAGGACTTTTGTGCAAAACATTATAAAATATTCTTGAGAGAAATTAAACAAGACCTATATGAAAAGAGAGAAAGTCTATGTTGATGGGTTGAAGCACTCACCGTTTTAAATGTCAATTCTCCCTAAATGGAACTATGGATTCAATAAAAGTCCCAACAGGATTTCTAAAGAACTTAAGCACTTTTAAAGTTTATATGGAATTGCCAGGATTCAAGACTAGCCAAGCCCTTCTTGAAGAAGAAACACAGGGTTGGAGGACTTGTTCTACCAGGTATGGAGTCTTACTATTAAACTGCAGTGATTAAGCCTGCCATTCATTCAGTGGACGTACACGTCACTAGTATTTCCAATATCTGGGTATCCCCCTCTTCCAGGCACACGGCAGACAGCACCAGCCCTTTGCATGGGTGGAGCTCTCTGACTGGTTCTGGCAAATGGGCTGTAAGAGGAAGGGAATGATGGGTGACATTGAAATGCTGAGTCAATGCAAACCTCACCGACCATTTCCAGTCTCTCTTCTCCGAAGTGTGCTCACAATGGTGCAGACACTTCACGACTCAAACAGCAGTTCCCCCTGACACATCTCCTGTATCAGCAGTGACCTGCCAATGAAAAGGAAATGACTTTAGCGTGTTAATCCATGAGATGTTGTGGTTGTTTGTTACCCAAAACAAAGGATAGCCTATCAGATCCTGTCCAACATACAGACAGACCACTGGACCACCGGCACCCAGAAGAGATCCACTCACATGTGGACAATTGATTTTCCAACAAAAAGTGAAATTGCAAAGTAATGGGAAAAGGATGGTCCTGGAAATCCATATGAGGGAAAAAATAGAACTTGTCCCTACTGCACATCACACACAGAAATCAATCCTACTTGGATTATTAATCTTATTTGAAAGGCAAAATGGTATAAATCGTTTAGAAGAAAATATGAAAGAATTCTTCATGACTTAGGAAAAGATTTCTTAAATAAGAAACAAAAAATATTAACTGTAAAGGAAAGATAGCTACATTGTATTCTACCAAATTTCACATGAAAAAAAAGCTTTTTTAAAAAAGGAAATATAGCCTTGGCAGCAGAGTGAGACACATCGCTACAAAAAAGTAAAAAAATTCACCAGGTGTTCGTGGCACACCTGTAGTCCCAGCTACCTGGGAGGCTGAGGCAGGAGGAGCGCTTGAGCCCAGGAATCCAAGGTCACAGTGAGCTATGATAGGGCCACTGCACTCCAGCCTGGGCAATAAAGCAAGACTTTGTCTCCAGAACAAAAAGCAAATACTAAAAAATTTTAAAAAATAAATAGCAAAGGGAATACTTAAATTTTAATAGTAGTTATCTCTGGGTGACTAGATTGCAGGCTGAATTTATTAATATTTACTTAATTTTGCTTATCTCTTTTTTCAAATATTCTATGATGGATATGGATCTCTCTTGTAATTAAAAAAAGAAGAAATAAGAAGGTATTAGCTTTTGTTTGTGATATAATCAAGAAGAGGCAACCCAGCAACATGGATGGAACTGGAGGCCATTATCTTAAATGAAGTAACTCAGATAAAAGCTACATGTTCTCACTTATAAGCAGAAGCTAAGCTATGGCTACGCAAGGACACACAGAGTGGCATAATGGACACTGGAGACTCAAAGGGGCAAAGAGGGGAGGGAAGGAGGGATGAAAAATTACCTATTGGGTACAACATGCACTATCCAGGTGATGGGTACACTAAAGCCCAGACTTCACCACTCTGCCATACATACCCAAGGACTTGCTGTACTAGGCATGGAGTCTTACTATTACACTGGACAAAGTCAATACAGAAAATTGAATTAAATTTCTATATACCAACCACACACATTTATAAAATTAAATAAATAAATACATAGAATATGGATAACATTTACACTAGCATTAAAAAATATCAAAAATCTAGGGGAAAAAATCTAACAAAAGATGTGCAAGACCTTTTTGCAAAACATTATAAAATATTCTTAAGAGATATTAAAGAAGACCTGTAACAGGATTCAACTTGTACCCCTTAAATCTATTGAAATTTTTTTTTAAAAAAGACAAAAAAAGAAAAGTAGAAGGTGAAGAAGGCAGAAGGTGAGCAGATTATGAAGTCAATTCTTCAAAACTGTCTGAAGCACAATTCCTGAAGACTTCTTTAAGAATGCTATTCTAAATGAGAAGATAAAAGGGAAGAGTCACTTTTGTCCAGTGTTTTAGGTATATTATTGGTGCTATTTTTCAATGAAACTTCCTCACTTTGCTTCAAGACAAGATGATGGGATAAGCAGAATATATATAACAACAATGGCTGGGTGTGGTGGCTCACGCCTGTAATCCTAGCACTCTGGAAGGCCGAGGCGGGCAGATAGCTCGAGGTCAGGAGTTCAAGACCAGCCTGAGCAAGAGCGAGACCCCGTCTCTACTAAAAAATCGAAAGAAATTAACCAGACAACTAAAAATATATAGAAAATATTAGCCAGGCATGGTGGCGCATGCCTGTAGTCCCAGCTACTTGGGAGGCTGAGGCAGAAGGATTGCTTGAGCCCAGGAGTTTGAGGTTGCTGTGAGCTAGGCTGACACCAGGTTACTCTAGCCCAGGCAACAGAGTGAGACTCTGTCTCAAAAAAAAAAAAAAAAGAAAAAAGCAACAGTACTTGACATGGTAGAAGATAGTTTGACTCTATTAGAAATTAGCAACCATATAATTCAGTGGATAGTCATGAGAAAAATGAATGAAAGCACAAGGTCAATGTTTGGTAGCTATAGATATTTTTAAATACTTAAGAACTATGACATAATCACATTACTAAATGCTTGTAAATTAAAAAAGACACAGTCACATATATCTTACTACCCTAATATAAATACATTAGCCCATTTGTTTATTTCTCTAATGTTTCTCCAGGGCACCTGCCTATGCAGAGATGTAATCATGGTATGTTTGCAATTCGTAGCCAACGTTTTAAAAAATTAATGGACTATTTTTTAGAGCAGCTTTAGGTTTGCAGAAAAATTGAGCAGAAAGTACAGTTTTCATATACGTCTCTTACCCATTTCTCATAGTTTTCCCTTTTAACATCCTGCACCTTTGTGTGGCACTTTTGTGACAACTGATGGGCCAATATTGAAACATAAGAAAGAAAGGAAAAAAGGAAGGGAAGAAAGAAAGGGGAAGGGAGGAGAGGGGAGAGAAGGGGAGGGAGAAAGAGAGGAAGGAAGAGAGGAAAAGAGGAACAGAGAGAGAGAGAGAGAGAGAGAGAGAGAGAGAAGAAACAAAAGAAAGAAAGGAAAAGAAAGGAAAGGGAGGGGAGAGGAGGGGAGGGGAGGGAGGAGGGAAGAAAGAAAGAAAAGTAACTGGAATAGCCAGCGCAGTGGCTGCTAGCTGTGGCTGCACAGGCGGGGTAGACGCTGAAAGGCAGCACCCAAAATAAGTCCAGAGAGGGAGACCCGGCCAGTGCAGAAATGACAGGGGGCCGTCCTGGAGCTGGACCCCAGGTCGGGAAGGCGGAACCTTGGGGTCTAGGGGAGGTGGAGGCCGGGGACCGGACTCCCAGGTCTGAGGGAGGAGGGGGCAGGGAGGCCTGGACCCCAGAGTCTGGGGGAGGACCCCAGGGTCTAGGGGAGGAGGGGGCTGGGGGCCCAGACCCCTGGGTCTGAGGGAGGAGAGGGGGCAGGGAGGCCTGGACCCCAGAGTCTGGGGGAGGACCCCAGGGTCTAGGGGAGGAGGGGGCTGGGGGCCCAGATCCCTGGGTCTGAGGGAGGAGGGGGCTGGGGGACCAGACTCCTGGGCTGAGGTCAGGATTCCTGTGTTTGAGAGAAGAGGGAGGTGGGGGCTGGGATACTTGGAGCTGAGAGAGGTCAATATCTGGGGCTCATCCCCAGTTTAGATGAAGGTCTGGGGGCTTGGATCCTTGGTAGGATTGGATATCTGAGGAGTATCTTTCAACTGACTTGAGTGTAAAAAATTTTTTTGAAGATAAAAAAAATGAAACTACTCCAAACTCCCTCACCAGAGATTGCCACCATCAACAATTTGGTGTGGACTTTTTACTTTATATCCCCACACACATACATTAGGGGCAAAGATGCTTTTTCCACTCTAATTTGTCCCGTAAGTACAATGGCAAAGGCAAGAGATTCCTCTGTGTGACTAGAACAAGCTGTTCAGCGGGTCCCCCCGGTCATTTGGGTGGTTTTCTTCCTTCTAATGAGGAGACTCCTTCCATGAACCTTGTGGTATAAAGTAAAAAGAAGAAATCTAAATCCCTCTCTTAGGGAAATAAGAGCCATTTCTGTCACTGGCTGCTGCCCCACTCCAGAACAAAAGCAAAGCCCTTGCTCTGGCCCATGGGGCCCCTAGCAACCTCGCCTCTGTTCCCTCTGGGCGCCGCCTCTCCGGCAAAGACTGTTGGCCCAGCCTCTTTGCTGATCTTGTGCCTTGAGACCCTCACCTCGGAGTCCCTTACCTTGCAGTGCCTTCCCTTCCCTGTCCCTCTACCCCAGAGGGTCCAAGGATGGCCCCAGGGAAGGATGGGTATTCCACAGAATACTTCCAAGGTACTGAGCTAAATTAAAGAATATTCTGGGAAGAAAATACAGATTTAAAAATACAAGTTATTAATCTGCATTGAGAGGAGTCAGAAGGGACTGAAAAAGGACACGAGTCTTGGTGGAGGTGGGGGCTGGAGAGCAGGGTTGTCAGGTGTGTTATAAAGAGCCGTGGGAGGAGGCCAGCGGTGGGGTCATTTCCATGTCCTAAGTCCAGGCGGACTGGATTGCCAGGATGGACCAAAAATTTGTGTAATTCAGATAGGACAAGAAACCTGGGGAAAGGAAAAGGACAGAGAGTATGAGACACAGAGTTCATCAGCCCAACCCTAATCCCAGTCCTGTCCCCAAGCCCAATTGCACACCCTACACTGTGTCCAACCCCATCCCCAAAGCCAACCTCATCCCCAAGCCTATTTTTAAACTCATCCCCAAT
This sequence comes from Lemur catta, assembly GCF_020740605.2. Classification (NCBI taxonomy): domain Eukaryota; kingdom Metazoa; phylum Chordata; class Mammalia; order Primates; family Lemuridae; genus Lemur; species Lemur catta. The sequence continues at coordinate 84,530,674 of NC_059134.1, read as the reverse complement.
TCCATCCCATCCCCTAATCTATTCCCAAACACATCCCTAAACCCAGAATCAACTCCATCCCCTACACTGTCACCAACCCATTTTCAAACCCAAGCCCAACATCCAGCCCCATGTGCATCCTCAACCTTGTCTCCTACCTCAGACACTTCCTCCCTATCCCTGTCTGCAGCCCCATCCTCATCCCAAACTCTGTCCCACACAATACCTATCTGCATCCCTAAACCCATGCCCAGACTCAACCCCATCCCAGCCCAGACCAATCATCAGGAAGAAGAAGACACCAGTCCATGCCAGGTAGAAGCTGAGCCCCAGCTGGTAGGTCACGCCTTCCTGCAGGTACTTTTGGGCTTGCAGGAGGTAGAAGAGGATACCCGGTATGATGCTGGCCACTGCAAGAACACAGGTGTTAGGAGGCCAGCAATCAGGCATGTGAGGACCCCTACCCCTAGTTGTGTGGCTGCCTGGCTCTTGCTCATTATTTCCCCACTTTCTTTAACCCTCAGACTCTGTGCCTCTGCTCACGAGCAGGAAGATGGGCTCCTAACAATGTCATGCTAGAGGATGTTGGAAGTGCAAACCATGTTCTTTAACCAGACAATGACAGTGTCTAAAACCACAGATTTTGAGGCCAACAGAACAGGGCTCTTTCCTGCCTCTGCCTCTCACCTTAGGGCAGCCACTCCATCTCCCTGAGCCTCAGTCCCCTCATGCAGAGTGGGTGTGGGACCCACCTCCTAGGGCTGTCAGGAGGGGTTATTGACTATGTGTCATTTCCAGCACATAGTAAGCACTCAAGGATTGGAATGACGATTATCATTATATTGGGTCTTTAATTTTGAGCTTCTGAAGCACTGGACAATGAACTCAGTCCTTCAAGGTATTTGAAATGACATTAATTAAAGATAATTTGCAAGTGAGGAAAGACTGGTCATGGGAAATTTTGTCTTGTGTTATTTAAAAATAATACAGGAAAATTTTTCTGTTTGATTAAAAGGGGAAATGGACAGATATGATTTTCTTATAGAAAAATGTCCTGTCATAGATAATTTAAAACCAAAGTGTTTCATACACTTTGTACCTTATATTAAAACAATTTAGGAAGAGCTACTGGACAAACTGGATAAATACCAGTTATAATACTTGGGTGGGAATGGGAGGGTTATCATGGTAAGGACTTGTGCAAAAATAAGTAGCCGTCATCAAGTACTGACATATTCTAATTCAATTCTCACTATATCTCCACATGGTAGGAAATTTTGTCCCCATCTTACAGATGAGAAAACTGTGGCTTGGAAAGATGAAGCAGCTTGAAGAAAATCACAGACCCGGTGGCGGGACAGGATTCTGAATGGTATTGGATATTGGATGGTGGCTGAAGTTCGAGTGATGAGGATGGAGGTTAAGGTTGAGGGTTATGGTGGGATGAGGATGGATTGTGGTTGGGATAGGGTTGTGGTTGGGACAGGAGATGGATTGGATGTGGGTAAGAGGATGGAATTGGGAATGGTTTGGGTTGAGTTTGAGAGTGAGGTACATAGGTAGTAGGGATGGGGTTGTGGTTGTGGTCCGGAATGGGGTTGGGGATTGAGAAGATAGGGTTGGAGGTAGACTGGGGTTGAGTTTGAGGTTGAAGCTCACAGGTGATAGGGTTCGGATGAATTTGAAATAAATGCTGAGGATGACTAGGCATGGGGTTAACTTGGGTGTTGAGATTCATGAAGAGGTTGGGATGGTAATGGAGATGGGCTGGAGATTGGAAAGAAGATAAACTGAGGATGGGATAAGGATAGGGATGAATATCAAGGAAAGGGATGTGGATGAGTGTGACATTTGTTGGTGGTGGATATGGGGTTGGACTTGAGGTTGGTATTTTTTATTGGGATGGGTTGGAGACTTGGAAGGAGACAGAATTGGGATTGGGATGAAGGTGAGGATGGGGCCAGGATTGGAGTGTGGTGGGGAAGGGGTTGGGGTTCATGATTGGCACTGGGTGAAGTACTCCTCACCTTGATTCTGGAGGAAAAGGATCTTAGTGCTGTGCCTGCCACGATGCTGCTAATGAAGGTGAAGAAATCCAACGTGTGCAGGTTGGAGCTGGTAAAGAAGATGGTGTTCATTAGGGCAATGCACAAGCAGAAGCTGGCGATGCTGGAGGAGACGAGGAAGGCCCAGGCCAGGTCCAGCAAGTCTGGGGAAGGAAGAGAATCAGGGATACCAAGACTGGCCCTCAGGCTCTGAGCATGGGGGAAAGGGTCACTGTTAAGTCTGGGAATATTCTCAAATCCTCCCTTGCAAATTATTTATTCTAATTTTAAGAAAATTTAAATTGGGTCTAGAGAAGGGATATGGAGGCAATATCTCCAGCATTGAGGATATATCTCTGGTAGGTGAAGACAGGTTCTTGGGCAGTGAGAAGTGAGGTGGGCAATGGGGAACATCCCCAGAAGTAAGGGCCATTCTAGAGCAGTGAGGACCATCTTATGGCAGTGAGGACCCTTCTAGGGCAGTTAGGACCATTCTAAAGCTATGAGGACTATTCCCAGGTCAGTGAGCACCATCCTAAGACTGTGAGGACCATCACAGGCAGTGGGAACCATCCTGGGGACATGAGGGCCATCCAGGGCAGTGAGGCTCTTCCTGGGGCTCTAAGCACTGCCCTGGGACAGTGAGGGCCTGTGACAATAATTCCAGGGAAGGAAGAAACCATTCTGGGACAGAGGAAGGGGTCCTAAGATAAAGTGGAGAGATGAGTCTCAGGTGTGGTGAGGACAGGGCAGGCCTTACAAGCATTCTGGTCATACTCATGTTGGCAGGAGATGTCAGCACACTGCACAAAGAAGACGGTGTTGATGGAAATGGTAAGGGAGCCAGTAGGGTCCCCAGGGGGCATCAGTGGCACCTGGAAGTGGACCCAGGGCTGGTTCAGAGTGATGAGACCAATGACCACTATGCCGGCCAGGCTCAACACCAGGGTTAGCTGGCGGCTGATCTTCTTGGCCTCATGCAGCAGCCGCCAGAATACGGGCAATAGTGACTGGCGTCTCTGCTTGTTCTGCAACCTGCAGCAAATCGTCCACACCGTTGTCAGCACTGAGTCCAGCCACTCTGCCCAGCCACCTCAGGTCCAGCCTTCAGACTGTGTCTACCTCATGTCCACCCTCCACGCCCTGTATCTCCCAGGTCTTGCCTCTATGCCTTGCCCCGCCCAGGGCCAACCTTTAGGTCTAGCTTATAAGTCTTGCCACACCTCTAGTTTCTGACACACCAACCATGCTTCAGGTCCCTCCCTGACTTTTAGCTGCTTCTCCTCCCTCCGAACTCCAGCCCGTAAATTGGCCTACTCTCTGGGCCCCTGCCTCTTACTTGCCAGAACTGGCTCCAATGGTGTGGCACGACAAAACGTTCTCAATGTTGTCTTGTGGAGTTTGGTTGCCTAGTGAAGTTTGGTTGAGCTGGGAGCAGTGCAAATACTCTTGGCGACTCTTCTGGGCATCCCATACAATTGATTCCATGCTTTCAATACTGGGCTCAGGGCTAAGGGTAATTGATGGGGGTACATCGACATTGCCCTGGCTTTGTGCCCTGTGACTTTGAATATTTAAGTGGGGAGTCTTGGTTGTCGGCAGGTAGTTTTGGATATGGTCATGGTTACTGTGGGAAACTGATTTGATATTGGTCAGGGGGTGAGAGCTTTGGATACAGATGCGGCAAGGTTGGAAAATTTGTGAAACATCTCGGGTAAGGAAATGGTCACAGTGGGTAATGGATGGTATCTCTTGGGTACTGACCCAGCTACTGCTGATAGCTGGTGGAAGGTCTTGGATACTGACCCGGTGACTGCTGGTACGTGGTGGAGGGTCTTGGAAACTGACTCGGTGACTGCTGGTAGCTGGCAGAGGGTCTTGGATACTGACCTGGTGACTGCTGGTAGCTGGTGGAGGGTCTTAGATACTGACCTGGTGACTGCTGGTAGCTGGCGTAGGGTCTTGGATACTGACCTGGCGACTATGGATAGCAGGTGGAGGGTTTTGGGTACTGACTTGGGGGTTGTAGGCAGTTGGCAGAGGGTCTTGGGTCTTGGCTTGGGTGGTGCTGGTTGCTCCTGGCAGGAAACCTGGATGGGTGCTCTGGAGGTCAGATAGAGGCCTCTGGGCCATGTGGAGATGCAGAGCAGGGCCATCCTCAGATCCACTCAACAGCCTACCAGCTGCCTCAGCCCCTCCTTCCAGACACCTCAGTGGCCACCTGGAAGCCTCTTGGTCTCTCTCTGGGGTTTAGGCTCTCTTCCCTGGCATTTGGATCTCACTGTCCTTTCTTCTGTGTTTTTTGGTCTCTCCCGCCATCCACAGGCAGGGCTTAGGGAGTCAGTCTGGCCTGCAGCTGGGGTTGCAGGGAGGTTCCGTGACAGTTGGAAAGGTTCCAGGAGGTTGGGACCTTGGCCATGGCCTCAGACTCCACCCTACCCTTATGTGAGTGACCTGGGAGCTGGGGCTGGGTCAGAGCAGACTCAGTGTGGGGTCTGGGCAGGGTCAAGAGGGGGATGGGGAGGTAGGGGAGGGGTCAGGTTAAAGGCAGCGGGTCAGAGAGGGGCCAGGCTAGGATCAGGGCTAGGCAAGGCTGAGTCAGGGCTGGGTCAACAGCATCTCTGGGATGAATTCTAACAGTTTCTGAAGGGCCTGAGATCTGAATTATAATTCCCTCTTCCTCCTGTTACTGAGCAAAAGGGGCTCACTGCCGGATATGCTAAAAGCCAATACTGTGTCACCAGGTTTTTGAGGAAAAAAAGCTTTATGGAATTTTTCAGACCTTGCTCTTACTTGGTTGTGAACCCAAAGAGAAGAAATCCTAATGGTGAAACTTCAGGCCGTGAGGCAGGTAGGTATGGAGGTGGGCTTTGCCGGTCATTGTGGCCTTTCTTACGGCTTGTTTCCATTCAGGCACCAGAACATCACCAAGGAGCCTTATATCACTTTCTAAAAGCCTTTCTGCTGTAGATTCACAATTCCTACTCCTGGAGGGACGTCCCCTTGGGACATCTCCTCCTTTCTCACTGTCCATTTCTGGTCTCCTTTCTTTGATTGGAAATCGTGGTTTGGCCTGAGTGTGTCTTTCGTGGAGTCTGTCAGGCCTGGTGATGCGGGGCCACTGGCCCTGCCCCAGGTGACCATCCATCTGGCCTCCCAGGGACGGACCCTGGAGTCCTCTCTCTTTCCTTGGTCACACCGCTCCAGACCCTTTGTAAAATCTTTACTAGGCACACATTTGGCTCTGAGCAGCCTGAATATAAAGGCCTCTTAAGATCCAAAGCACACGTAAGGATACTGATTTTTGCTCTTGGTTTTTATAGCTGTATTGGCTCTTATTTATTCCTTAAACATTAAACTCATCATAGACCATGGCTCACTGAGAATTTACTACCTAGATTCTGGGGTTTGGCAAAACATGGAATGGCGGCATGGAGGACGAGACAAATGAACAGTCAACAGGCAGAAGTGGCAGGTCCTTGAGGCATTTAGGCCCATTGGGCTTTAAATGGGTTCTGAGATCCTACAGTGCCCCACAATGGTCAGAAAGAAGAGTAAAGGCGGGCATTAACAGCGACCACACGCATCATCACCAGTAGTATTTATCAAACACCATGTGCCAGAAACTAAGCCAGGCCAGGTACTTTATGTCACTCACTTAACACTCACGGCAACCTTGGGACATATATGTCATCCCCTTTTTCAAGATGAGCAAATTGAGACTCAGAAGAGGTTACGACATTTGCCCAAGGTCACATGGTTAGAAGGGTGGCGGTGAGCCGGGAATCCAATCTGTCAGACCGGAAATCCTCATCTCTTTTTCTATGACAGTAACTACTGCTCTGGGCACTGACTGCTGTTTGTCTACATTTTCAGAAGATATTTCCACTTCAATTTCACATCCTTTCGAGGTCAGTTAGGAACCTTGATTTCTGAAGACTGTTTTCCTCTGGCACCCATTTCTTTAGGACGACTTCCTGTATTGGAGACATTGTCCCCCGTGAGGTGGGGATGGAGCTGTCCTTATTGCAACACACAAGGCCCAAATGAGATCGTGCATATAGAGCACTTCGCTCAGAGCACGGCCCAAAGGAGGCTCTCAACACACCAGCTTCCATCGTTGTTTTGTTGTTCCCTCTGTCCCCAGGGCTGCCTATTACTCCCCACATCCACACACATGCAGATTCCAATTGTTTCATGGACTCAGGTGCTGGCAGCTTTTTGCAGGAATATCTCTCGTCTTCTCATCTGTCCAAATTGAGTGTCCTGTAGGTGTGGCACTGATATCTCCAAGTCTCTGGGTGCCAAGCCTGCTTGCTATCCCTGAGCCTTCTTGTCACAACAGGAAAATGATGAGGTGGTGACTGGTACTCCAGTAAGAGACTCTGATAAATTTCTACATCAGATTATACACATGGGGAAAAGTGTTATCAAGAAGCGGCACAGGCCGGGCGCGGTGGCTCACGCCTGTAATCCTGGCACTCTGGGAGGCCAAGGCAGGAGGATCGCTCGAGGTCAGGAGTTCAACACCAGCCTGAGCAAGAGCGAGACCCCATCCCCCATCTCTGCTAAAAAAAACATAGAAAGAAATTATATGGAAAACTAAAAATATATATAGAAAAAAAATTAGCCGGGCATGGTGGCTCATGCCTGTAGTCCCAGCTACTTGGGAGGCTGAGGCAGGAGGATCGCTTGAGCCCAGGAGTTTGAGGTTGCTGTGAACTAGGCTGACGCCACGGCACTCTGGCCCAGGCAACAGTGTGAGACTCTGTCTCATAAAAAAAAAAAAAAAAAAGGAGAAAAAGAAGCAGCACAACATGGAAGCTACAAGATCAAATCTGGGGTTAGGAAATGAAGGTGTAAATATTTACTCTGTTTCTTCCAGCTGTGTAACCTCTCTGATCCTCTGTTACATCTATAAAGCCGAGATAGTAATAACTACTTCACAGCTTTGTTAGGATTACATGATATAATGATGTTAAGAGTGTGGTCCACAGGAAATACTAAATAAATGTTTATTATAATTTAATGCAAAAAAGTACCCTACTATGTGTGTTGCAGGTTAATAAGCAATTACTTTAAATGGCTTTTGTCCGCTACTGGATATGTCTGCTGTTTGATGGCTTTGAAGGAATCAGCCGGCTTTGGAACCTCGCTGAGTACAGCATGCCCTGGTATGCATAGGTGCAGGGGCTTGGCAGGCCCTGAGGCCAGCGGGCTTAACAAGGTGTGCTGGCTGAGACATTTGAAATGTTTAAATGCAGAGTAATTTGGCAAGACATGCAATGAGGAATGCTGACCAACTCTAGGCCTCAATTTCCCCATCTGCACAAGAAAAGGGCTGGCCTTCATGTTGCTCTCTTGCGTCTCTGACTATAAGTGAAGGAGTCTGATTCTGCCAGGAGCATTTTAGCTGCCCCGTGAGTGCATCCGGCAACTCCTAGTTCTGCATCGTCTGGAGAAACTTGGCATCTGCTGCCCCTCTCTGGGGTGGAGCTTTGCAGGGCTCACGCAGGCCCACCAGGGCACGTCTCCACGACCCTCTGAGCCTCCCTAACATCCACCAATTCCAGCACCTCCCGGCTCCCATTGTAGGCAACCACAGAAGACATAATTCCAGCTGCAGTTCCCAGTCCTCACAGAGAGGAGAGATCTTCTCTCAAGAGGGACCCTGTTTTCAGCATAAATCCCCAAGGTGTTCAGAAGGAAAGTTCTTTCTTTCTTCCACAGCTTTGGAGAATCCTTCTTTTGCATGTTCAGGAGAGAAAAAACTGGCTTTGGTAAAACTTGGCTTTTGCCTACAGTGAAAACTTGCTTTGGGGTCAAGGAAACATCGCCATCTGGTGGTCGGACAGAGAAATAACTAGACAGAGGGTTTCTAGTCCACAACAGGTGAAGTCACAGAATGCCAATCAGAAAGGGCTAGGAGAGTCCTTAAAGATTGGATCCCATCCCCTCGCTTTACTGAGCCATGGAAATGCTGTAGAGAGATGATTTGTGAATGTCAAGACTAGAACCCAGATCTGCCGACCTTTACGTAAGTAATCCAGCCCTCTCCCATCTCCACAACTCGCAACCTCCCTCCACCCCAGCAAATCCACACCCCATACTTTAGCCTGAAATGCTTTATAGCTGAGGCTGGCAGGATCAGGATCATTTCCATCCTGCATGTTTCCTCTTGCTTTTTATCAGCTTCATGGGAGGTAGAAGAGGAAGATCAGAGGAGCTTTCAACTGGCAACCAGCTAAAGGGTTTACAAAGATAAGGAGGAAACATCAGAAGCCGGAGGAAAAGAGCATGGACTGATTTGAGAATCGAAATTTCTGTTTCATGTTTCCAGCCCAGGAGGCAGTGGAGCTTGCTTTAATGCTCTGGGACAGCAAGAAATATTTGACCTAATAGCAGGGGATGCTTTCTGTTTGGGGATTTTGGATCCTGAAGATAGTAAGTTCGGTGAGTTCAGTATAGAAACTCTCTTTATTTATGCAAAATGTGAAAAATTCATTATTGTGTGAATTGAGCCATATAATTATAAGCAAAGCCATTTCCACGTCTTATATTTGCATATCACTTTGCAGTTCACTGCATGCCTCGATGTATTTAGAATCATTTAATCTTTACAAACGCCCTATGGTGGGAATTATTAGTCATTTCTGATGAAGAAATAGAGGCTCGGAGAAGTTAAGCAATTTTTCTGAAGTCACACAGCTATCAATAGTAGCACTGAGACTTGAAAGGAGGAAGGAAACTTAATATTTAATCCACTGTGGGCCAAGTGAGGCACAAGTGCTTCCAAGGAAGGTCTCAGGGGCTTCTCCCCTTGGGGAGTAGCAAGAGGTCCATCACTCATTCTTTATTCCTCCAGCCTGACACCTGCAGAAGCCCGCAGTCTTCCTGAAGCTATTGTTATTTGCCTGACTGTAGAACCCACTAGAAAGCCATATGACATCCATTTTAATGCAAAATTGACTTAGAGACATTTTGCCAAATATTACAGTCTCTCCTCTGAGACATAGTGACACAACAGAACTCAGCATACAGAGGCACCAGCCTGGGTCCATGCAGGGGACTGTCAGAGGGCTTTTCACCCACTCACTACCTAAACCATTTCCAAGTAACGCTTTTGCAAGCGCCCAAAGGGGATTCTCTGTGCCTTCCTGGTTTATAAATACTGGCTCTCCTTTGCTGGGTCCTCGCCTCTAAATATTGGGGCTTAAAGCCCAGTCCTCGATGACTACTCTTCTGTATCTAATCTCCCTTGATAAGGGATCATCGAATTGCATGCCCTCAAATGCCATCAGTGTATTGGTGATTCATAAACTGACACCCACAACCTCTCCCTCCGCACCCTGTACTAATACGGGCAGCTGTCTGCTCAACGTCTGCACTGTGATGTCTAAGGCATCAAAACTAGCAAGTCCACATCCAAAATCCTGGTTTTCTCCAACCCCTAACACCTCCTCTCACAACTTTTCTCATCTCAGTAAATAGAAATTCCATTCCTCCAGTTTCTCAGTCATCCCTGGATTCTTCTCTTTCCCTCATGACTCACAGCCAATCCATCTGTAAAGACTGTCAGCTCTGAGACAGTCACAGGATTTGCTACATTTCATCCTCCATTGCTACCCAGCCACCTGGACTATTGCAGTAGCCTCGGACCTGGTCTCCTTGTGCAGCAACCAGAGCTGTTCTTTGAAGGGGTAAGTCAGAACATAACCCCGTTTGCTCCAAACCTGCCAAGGGGTCTGCATCTTGCCTCCGTGGCTTCCCCATGACCCAGCCCCCTCCCCTCGTAACCTGACCACAGCCCCCAGTTTCTAGCATGTTGCTGCTGTGTGTGCCACCCTCTAGACACATCACAGACAGAAGAACAGGGGCTTCACTTTATTCCACGCTGTAGCCAGCGCCTAGATAAGGTCTGGAACATAGAAGATGCTCAACAAATTTTTGTTGAAACACAAATAAATGCCTTTTCCCTTAGCCTGGTTTGTTCCTTAGCACCGTCAGTCCTGAGCCTGATCTAACTGCCCCCTACCGCACTGTCACCCTGGATCTCCTTCCATTGTGCCTTATGGCGAAGGCGTCCTGGAAGGCCCGGGGCCTAGAAGGCCTCACACCAACTCTTCCCACACTAGGGCGAGGCTATGCCCTCCAGTTTTCCGGCCTTCTCTTCCAGGCGCTGTTTCCCCATGGCCACAGGATCTCCCCATCCCCGGCAGCTCTGCCCATCGCCACCCTGCATCGTGCCAGGCGGGAGGGCCAACCAGGAACTGAGAACACACTGGCTCCGACCCTGCGCCAGGTGTGCTCAGCTATCAGCCAAGACCACACCGATCAGGAGCTGGCAGTTCTAGATAAGGACAAACAGCTGAATCGTTTCTTGATCTCCCTTCCCCCTTAAGGTCAGATCACATCAGCCTTGCCTCAGTCACAACTGGGAGGTTTAAGTAAGGGAGAAAGTGGAGGCGAGAGAGAAAGGGCTAAAACTAAAGAGAAGAGGAAAAGATTTTTGGGAGAAATGAGAAACATCAAGGTACCAGCTCGGGCTGGTGCTGAACCATGGGAGAAGACAGTAACCTCCTTGGGGACACTGAGAATTGGGGACACTGAGAATTCCAAAGATGCCCCTCACACCACAATGTTACCAGACATTCAAACTCTTATCACTTGTGGGTTGACGAGAATCTTTTTTTAAAATGCAATATTCCCGGGCCCATTAAAACAGTCAACCGTGAATCATTTACACCTTATTGTCCATTGCTGCCAGCTGTTTGGTATCGACCCTGCTGTGGAAATAAGGTATTGACAGGAAGCAGAGGAAAAGGGTTGAGATTCTGAGAAATGATGTTTTCAAAGAAGGATCTGGCAAAAAAAAAAAAAAAAAAAAATCAGAGGGCAGTGAAAAGGGCTCAGGACGCTTTGGAAACAAGGGGGTGAGAAGAAAGAAGGGCTTCCCTCCTGGAGACAGGGACATAGGGTGAAAAAAGATGGCCGGGCACTAAAGGAAAGCCATTGCACAACCCCCTTGGAAATGATTACAAATGCCGTTATTTGAAATTAAAATATAAACTTTCACTTCAATAAAGTATATTGAGAAACAAAGGTAATAAATGCTCAAAACTCATCGGTTCTTAATTATCAATATGTTACTACATTTTACTGTTACCTATGCTCTTGGAGTTGCTCATGTCCATTGTAGCTGCACAGGCATAATCCTTCATGACAGTGTTCAGCTCCTCCTGACTCTGCTTTGCAATGCCACGTTTTTAGGTAGCAGTTGGCCATGGCAAACACTACAAACCACAGAAATCAGCAAACGCTATAAATCAAGGCTTGATTTATTGTTCTGTTGACTATCCAAACCAGGGGTTGGCAAACCTTATTCTGCAAAGAGCTAGCTGCTAAATATTTTTGGCTTTGTACCCATACAAGTTCTGTCCAACCTACTCAACTCTGCCACTGTAACACAAAAGCAGCCACAGACAATCTGCAAAACAAATGGGCACAGCTGTGTTCCAATGAACTTTATGTATGAAAACAGATTGAAGAGCCAGATAGATCTGGCCCCTGGATCATAGTTTACCAATCCCTGGTCTAGACTTTTACAAAGTGATAGAGAAATGTTCATAAGGCAAATTGAATTCTAAAATGTGATTGTAGCCAATGCAGGGTGAGTAGCACAAAAAAAAAAAAATGGAGGAAATACTCTTCCAGTATTTGAAAAACTATCGTCTAATTCATCGAAGAAGCTGCTCATATTACTGACAAATGATTGAAGGCCCATGTACAGTTTATTTCATTTTCTTCTTAATCATTAACATTAGGGAAAATGTCAGCCCATGTGCTTGTCGGAATTACACCTGTTTAATTACAATAATAGATTGGCTACACTATGGATCAAGAGGCTGAAGCAAAAATCAGTAAGAGCATCGTGTGAGTATCACTTGGCTATAAGTAGTTTACAGTATAGAGTATTGTGTATTTTAATGTTATTTGTAAATGGTGTTTATGCAATCTCTCTATCACTAAATATTTACCAGCCCACCAGAGAACACCACTTTCTTCATATCCTTCAAACTATTTTGTTAAGGCCCAGGCCAGGCAATACAGAGTTTGTCAACCTTTGAGAACAAATCATGTGCCAAATGCAACCTTTGCTCTTTTCCCGTCACCACCTCTGCCCCATCCATATGACAGCTCAGAGAAGGTCCCAAGGCATCCACAAGGGACTCCCTAGTCTAGAAGCCATGAGATCCACAGGGTCCTGTGTTCCCTTTTCAAACTGAACCCCAAAGTTTCCACTGAAGACTCATACCCTCGAGTCCCTACACACCGCTCCTGGGAGGGAAATCCTCTTTTCCAACCAAATTGGGCACATGTTCCGACAAAGGTGTTGCACATGGAAAGTAGGAATGTTGCGGGAAACTGAGGCCCTATGGTATTATTCCTGAACTGCTCAGCTTCTGGCTCCATCACCCAGAAGTCTGTTAATGAGAAAGTTTTAAAACATCGACCAGTGAATCCATGAAGATCGATTATCTAGCAGAATATTAGAAATTATAAAGTAAAGACAGTTTTAAATGTGTTACTATTGCTCCCGAGGAATAGAATCTCTGGCCAGGACAGAGAATCAGGCCACTCTAAAAGTGATGTTATTTTAAGTCTACATAGCAAAACGCAGCCTAGTTCTAGGATCATTAAAAATACTGCTGCGTGTAGTGTGATCAAACAGGCAAGAACGAACTATAGCCCTGGAACTGTGGCCCTAAAAACCATATAAGATCCTATTAATACAACTCCTTTGTGTTTAATTTTTGTTTGAGACCTATTTACATCCCTATTGCCTTTATTAGGCTGTGTGCTATTAAGGGCAGTAACTATGTTTTGTTTTTATATCCCAAGTGACTGACACATCGCACAACATAATGTAGGGGCTCTGTCACTGCACAGGAGAGAAACAGATTCCTCGTAGCTGTTGGGGTGCAACTTAGCACCCCCAAACACTGCACTGGAGAGGAAAATGTGTGGGCACCCTGCTTGTCCTTGCACAGAGAAAGAAGCAGCTTTTATGTACCAGAAAGAGCAGCGGGCTTGTCACTACATGAGCTGGGTTCAGACGCCAGCTCTGGTCTGTGTGACCATGAAGAAGCCTCTTGCCTACACAATTCCTGTGTCCCTCCACTTCTCCCCATCTCCCCAGCACTGTTTGAGCTGGAGTGGTCATCACCTGGGGTCGTGGTGTCTGGAGAAGCCTGCCCTGGGCTCTCCCCATGTCCCCTCTCATCCCTGCCAGTGTAGTCTCTGTACAACAATAAGAATGAGTGCTTACAAAATAAATCCCATCATTTCTTTCTATTGCATAAAACTCTTTGTCACCTATCCCACCAAGGTCACATGCAAGTTCTTTAACAGAGCACACAAACCCTTCACGATCTGCTCCCTGAGTTGGCCTCTAGTGAGCTTTATGCCACACCACTCCACTCTTTTGTTCCAGCCACACTGGCCTTTCAGTTCGTCGTGTATGCAAAGCCCCTTCCTGCCTCTGAGCCTTTGCTTATGCTCTTCCCTCCCTCACTCCCTTCCTTGCACCTCACTTCCTCTGGCGAACTCTTCCTTATCTTACAGACTCAAGGCACTGCCTCAGGAAAACCATCTCCGGTTCCCTGGACTAGGACAGGTTGTGCCCTTTGCACATTCCCATTGCACCTCATACTGCTTTTTCATGGCACCCATCTCAAATGTATTTAATAGACCATTTGTGGAATTATCTGTTTGAGTCTGTTACCCTTGGCTAGACTGGAAGCTCCAAGAGGCCAGGGACACATGCATCTGCCCCCTGCAGTATCCCTCAACATCCAGCACACAGTAGGCGCTCAGTAAATGTGCTGAAGGAATAGCTGGAGGTCAATCTCTCTGAAACTCATTTACAAATGACAATAATGCCCACTTCACAGGGTTGTCATGAGGATTAAATCAGATAACCCATGTGGAAGCCCTTGCATAGTGTCTTGTATATGGCTGACAATAAATGTTTGTTGAACAACTATAAACACTATAACTTCTAAGGTGGCACTTCTTTAAATGAGCCTCATATAAGGACTAGGTTAGTAATTAGCACTTGTGAAGGTTTTTTTATTAGGTGATTAATGCAACTTAAACCTCAGGTGTTGAGGCTAAGGTATTATTAAGACTAGTGTTGATTGGCATTTGCTGGGCATGGACAGTCGCCTCATGCCAGACCAGGACACAGAGAAGTGTTGTCCTGGGGGATGGGTTCACCACGAGCTGGGAAGACAAACAGGATAGAGCTGTTTATGGCTAAGAAGAGCAAAGGGAACCCCTGTCTGCAGATAAAGCCACCGTGATGCTTCCAGGGTGGTGACTTCAAGATTCAGCCTGGAACTCAAAAAACTTATTTCCCTTTTAGTCTTTCTTAGGAAGTTCATAGGTTGGATGCCCCATCAAAGCAAGGAAATAAACCAAGAGACAGAAAGATATTGGATCCAGGACACAGTTAATCCAACAGAAGAAATGGGAGACTAGAATTCCCAGGATGATGGAGATAGGAAAACCCAGGAAGACAAGTGAGCTGCCAACCAGAATGGCCACTGGAGCAGATTAGAGGGCTCTGGGAGCAATGTCAACAGGGGAAAAGACAGAGCCCGTAGACTCTCTTATTGAGAGAAGAGGTTGAATAAAGAGGAGAAAAATTGATGATAGTACTTAGAAAAAACCAAGGAAAGGAAAAACGAGGTAACTGTGAACTCCAGGCTGAGGTTGGGATTGGAGGATGGAGGAGGATGAGGAATGATAACAAGAAGAAAACATAATCCTAACACATTACAAGAACAGTATTTACATAGTGATATCACAAATGCCGACCTCTGACTTAACCAAAATGGTAGTGTCACAACCTGGAGGGTGGGCAAGGGGAATGATGTGCAGAGGTGTGAGGAAGGTGCTGTGGGTGATCTAATCCTTATTTATAATGGTAATAAACTCAATAAATGATAAATAAGTGGTGATACGTAAATGATATGAGAAGCCAGAAAAGTCATTTAGGCGCGCTGTTGAGAAATACAGACATACAGACCAGGTTCAACGACTGAACGGCTGCGGTGCAGGGCTAGGAGGAGGGGAGTTAGACCACGATTGTTTTTATTACAAACCTGCAGTACTATTTGAGTGTTTAAATATAAACATGTATTTCTTTCAATAAAGAAGAAAAAGAAAAATAGATTTTAAAGAAATCAAGGAAGAGAGATGGCAAAAAAAAAGTTATTTATTTTTCTTTTTCTGTATTTCTCAATTTTTAAAAAATGCCCACTGGGAGAAAAACAAAATCAGCTTTTTGAAACCTAAAAAAGAACATCAGATGTAAACAGGAAGAGCATGGCCTGGAGAGAATGTGGAGAAGAAAGAGGTTTCCCTTGAGCTGGATGGGATGCAGGGGCTTAACCGTCCACCTAAGCATCACCGCTGTGTCTGGCCCACAAGAGCCCTTGCTTTCCCCCACACCCCTGCTCACCACCACCCCATCCATCCCCACATGGCGTCAGCATCCATAATTACAGGGCCCTGGGTGCTATCTGTGCCACCCCCTCACCGTATCCCAGCACGGAGTCAGTGGGTAATGTGTGTGTCCTTTCTTTCTTTTTCCAATTTTTTTTACATGTGGAAAAATACACATAAAATAAAATTTACTATCTTAACCATTTTTAAGCGCACTGTTCAGTGGTCTTAAATACATGCATAATGTTGTGCAAACATCACCACCATCCATCTCCAGAACTCTTAGCATCTTGTAAAACTGAAACTTGACAAACATTAAACCCCAATTCTGCACCCCAATCCTCCTTCTCTCAGCCCCTAGCAACCACTATTCTACTTTCTGCCTCCATGATTTTGACTAAGTAACTTATATAAGTAGAATCATATAATATTTGTTCTTTTGTGACTAGCTTTATTTCATTTAGCATAAATAATGTCCTAAAGGTTAATTCATGTTATAGCACATGTGAGAATTTTCCTTCTTTTTAAGGCTAATATTCCATTGTGTATGTGTGTGTGTGTGTGTGTGTGTGTGTGTGTGTGTGTGTGTGTATCATGGTTTTCTTATCCATTTATTTGTTGGTGGACACTTGGGTTGCTTCCAGGTTTTAGCTATTGTGAATATCCTGCTATGAACATGGGTGTACAAATATCTCTCTGACATCCGGCTTTCCATTCTTTTAGGTATATACCCAGAAGTGGAATTGCTAGATTATATGGTAAATCTGTTTTTAATTTTATGAGGAGCTGCCATACTGTTTTCCACATGAGCTGCACCATTTTCGATTCCCACCAACAGTGCACAAGGGTTCCAACTATTCCACATCCTCACCAAAATTTGTTACTTTTTTGGTTTTTTGATGGCAGCCATGCTAATGTGGGTGACATGGTATTTCACTGTAGTTTTGCATTTCCCTGATGATTAGTGATGTTGAGCATCTTTTCATGTGCTCATTAGCCTTTATTTTGACATGCTGTTATCAACAAGAGTCATGGCTCACACTGCGCCTCTGTAATCCTCCCTACTGCATCCAGCACAGAGGATGGGCAATTAGGCACTAAAAATACTTAATGAAGATGCAGAGCAAAAGATAATAAAAGTGCACAGTTAAGCACATGGGTTTTGGAGTTTCCTTGACCTGGTTTGAATCCTCATTCCACACTTATGAACTGCTGGCTATAGGACCTGGGCAGGTTACATCCCCCTCTGGGTTTCCTCCTCTGTAAAACAAGGAGAGTGAAAGAGCCTCAGTCACAGCATTGTTGTGAGAATTCATTGAGATAATGCAAAGTGTCTGGCACATCCCAAATGTCCATAAATGCCATCAATTTTAATTATCTACACTCATTTGGGGTCTGAATATAGGGAAGTCACCACAATCAGTCAGTCTTTGCAAGCATGCCACTGACACACTCAACACTGACAAATATTTTTAACCAGTTTTTGTTTTTTAACAAATATTTATTTTTATTTTCAACATCATTAAAACATAGTTAATGGTACTAAAAGATTTGCAAAACACACACACAAAAAAAACCCAGTAAGCCCCTATTCCCCTACTGTTACATCTCAAGTCCTTATTCCTAGAGAGAAGCATTTTTGCCTCTTTTAGTTGTTCCTCTGAGATTTGCACATTTACATATTTCTAAATAATGTGCCTATGTTATTCTTTGGTATGGCAATTTTAGACATTATGGTAAATGAGGATTTAGTTCTCTTACGCTCAGCTGTCCCTACCTCTTCCTCCAAATGCCACAACTTCAGGTTAAATCAATAGTCAGTGTTTACATTTTAATGACTATACACATATTAATTTTCCACCCATTAGTCAAGTAGTACACCGTGATTGCATTGCCTTCCTTGAATGCTGTTTTGTATTTCTCCAGGAGTTAACCATTGCCTTGTTTACTTTTCACCTGCTTGGTTTTGTGTGTGCCTTTTATTGTTTTTGGTTTTCTTTAACAAATGTAACAACATATTTGTTACACACATTTTTAATACCACTTTCCAAATGCTTAAGCCAATCAGATGTTCCTTTTGTTTCTTCCCCTAGTGCTGTCCCCTCGGAAGCTGTCCACCTCTTGTCCCCCTGGACATGCTCTCTCTGGGACCCCTCTGGCTCTGCCTCTGCGTTGTGAGGCATCCGGTTCCCAGATCCCATTTCTTTCACTGTGCTTGTCCTGATGAAGAGCATCTTCTGATATTTCCTGAAATTGGGTGCATAGGAGGTAACATTTCAGGGTCCTCATGTGCCTCATAATATCTGAATTAGGTTTCTGTTTGAGATCGATGTAGAATTCTAGTTAAAAATGATTTTCTTTTAGAAAGTTTAAGGTATTGTTCTTTTCCTTTTAGCATCCCATATTGCTGTAGAGAAGTCTGATGCCATTCTGAGTTCAAGTCCTTTGTACGTGACCCATTTTTCCCTCTGGAAGCTTTTAGGATCTTCTTGTCCTATAATTTCACAGGGATGGATTTTAATGTGGTTTTTGAAAAGTCCATTTTGCTGGGTACAGGATGGGTCTTTTCAATTTGGAGACGCATAGCCTTTAATTCTGGACATTTTTCTTGTCACCTGTCTTCCCTCCTTTCCTGAAATCTGAAATTTTAGTGTTTCAATATTATCTTCTAGCCTTCTGTTTAATTTTTTTGTTTTTGTCTTTCATGTTTTTAATTTTCAGAAGCTCTTTTCTCCTCTCTAATGAATCTGTCTCCATGGCAACTTGTACTTGTTTTAGGACTGTAATATCTTTCTTTATGTCTCCAAAGGATTATATCAAGGTTTTTAATTTTTTTAACTCAACTCTCATTTCCCTGACATTTCTCTGCTTTTTACATTACCAAGTTTCTTTTTCCTCTTTATTTTATTTATTCTCATTCATGTTGGAAGTGTCATTAACAGTGATCCTGTCTTTTGATAATCGAGATATTCAACAACTAATTAGAGCCCAGAGGTTCCTAGTAAGGGACTGAGCAGTAGCCAATACTGGAGGCTGATCAAGTGGTGAGCTGCCCTCCCTAGCGAGCTCTCAAAAATTAGGATCTGAGCTGTTTTCTCTTGGATGAGTCAGTTTCTCCAGAAAGGGATCTTCTAGTCTTCTGCCTGGGGCAGGGTGTAGGGGCTGCCAGCATTCCAGGAAGAGAGCTGGAGTCTCACCTGTAGACTTGCACCTCTTCTCGGTTTCCTAGATGGTATCTCATCCTGTACTCAGCTCTCTAAGTCTCGCTCACCCAGGGGACAACGACATCTCCTGGGTTGGGATGGGAAAAAATGACACTCACATCCAAATTCTCTGTATTCTGAATTGCAACAAGTCCTCCTGTTTACTGCTACCTGTGGTAGCATCTGCTGTCGCCAAGCCTCAGCCTTTCTCTGGTTCTTCCCAGTAAAGTGGCTTGTTTCTCACTGGAACCAAATCTACTCATTTCCCACAATCACGAAGGTTATTGCTTCCCCCCTGCTCTGGTAAGCTGATTGCCACTTCTGTATATATTTTCCATATTCCAAAGTTTATCGAAGTCTCTTGTTCAATGATGTCCCCTCTCTCTCCTTTCCCTTGGTCTTTGTCTGTTTTTACTCTTTTTTTTTTAACTGAGGTAAAATTCACATAACATAAAATGTACCATTTTAACCACTTTAAAGTGTTCAATCCCATGGCAATTAGTACATTCACAACACATTTGCATCACCCCAAAAGGAAACCCTGTACCCATTAAACAGCCACTTCCCACTCTGCCTTCTCCCCAGCACCTGGACACTACCAATCTGCTTTCTGTCTCTATGGATTTGCCTGTTCTGGATTTTTCAAACAAATGGAACCATACAATATGTGACATTTTGTGCCTGGCCTTTTAGCATGATGTTTTCAAGAATCATCCGTGTGACAGCATGTGTCAGTACCTCACTCCTTATTATGACTGACTAATAATCTATGGCATGCATGTACCACATTTGTTATCCATTCATCAGTTGATGGACATATTCCTAGTCCTTTATTTCTTTTCTATGGTGGGGAGGGTTAAAGTTGGGAAGAGAAGACGATAATGTGAATGGTTGATCAGAAGTGTTCAGCCAAAACGATACTGCCGAGGAGTAATGCCATCTCTGTCTTACCAACCCGGCAGGCTGGCTTTCATTTTCACCTCTGTGACTGGTTCTCGTTAGAGTCACCAGCAAAAGGATGTAGTCCATACCACCAGTGTCACAAATAGAAATCTCTTCCTCTTTCCTGGCTTGAGGTCTCCAAAAAGGTGCTTGGAAATCCCCAAAAAGGTGCTTGGAAATCCCAAATTGTTTGAAATAGCATGATAATTTGCTCATTAGACAAGTGTGTTTTAACCCCGGGAGTATTTATAATTAAGTATAGAACTGATAAATTATTTCAAACTCACAGAATAACATATTTGTGTTAAAGAATAATTCATGTACAGTTAGTATTATAAGAATTTATAATCTCATTCTACAGAACCTCAGCCTCCACACCCTAGAATTGGAGCCAAGTAATTTTGAGACATGAGCAACACCCCAGCTGGAGAATTGGTAGAGAGAAATAAGTGTATCTTCTCAGGTTCACTGCTCATTTTCAGAATATCCCAGGTGGATACAATAGGATCTATAAAAAAACTAAAAAATAAAAGGCTATGAGATGCTACTATATCTGAATTTGCTAAAAAGATCAATTTCCAAGTCAATTTCTAGAATGAAAGAGTTTGGGGAGGTTATGTTGAAGTGCCTATCTCTTGAGTTTCTTAAAAATATAAAATCTGAACCACTCCTAGAGAAGGTGGCGAATACTTCCCTAAGGTTCAGCCAATAAGGCTGATGGAAAACATGAGCCCCCAGAAAAAGGGCTTAAGGCAAATTCTTATTTTAGTCTGCCTTACCTTTCAGCACCGCTGGCCATAGCACTAACCTTCCTTTCTCCTGATCTTGGAAAAGACAGTCTTTCCTTTGCTGCTTTCTTGGGATCCCCAAGCCAGGGGGGATTCAGCCCTTCCCAGAAGACTTCTGTGACCCCTTGGGAAGCGGAGGCAGCAGAGCGGACTGGAAGGTTTCCTGGATGAGTCCCAGGTTTGCGCAAGCATGTGAGGTCCTTTCCTACATTGCCTGCCTCTCACGACAGGAAAGACATGGGCCACATCTTGCACAAGGCCACAAAGAGCCACACTCCGTAGGTTTCCAGCACCCGTTCCATAGTCCTCAGGAGCTGAGAGGCAAGTTCCTTGACATCATCAGATAGCTACTGGGAGACGAATGGCACCACAGTGAACAGAGATCTTAGCCCATCTGCTGGGCCTGTGTGCAGGCAAGCACAGAACCAGGCTTTACAGAGACACGGAGACTCGAGAGCACAGACGGACAGGGAGGCAGGTTGCAACAAGTCAGTCCTCAGTGTACCTGCCAGGTGGCTAAGGGAAGGGCTCCTAGGATAGATAAATGCAAGTACTGGTGACATAGCTCAGATAGGGACTGTCAAAGTCTTCCATTTCTCGTCACATTCATCACCCCCAACATGACCATCCCTGTAACCGTCATCATACCATCACCATCATCATTAATGCAAATAAACTAAACGAGTGACAATATGTACGTCAGGCCACTCATCACCCCCAGCATGATCATCCCTGTAACTATCATCACAGCCTCACCGTCATTACCATCATCAGCATCAGCAACGCTTGAGTAAGTGCCACTGTGTGACCGTGCTGTGCGCCTCATGAAAAGAGGAAGAAAAGCCTAGACCCATCCCAGCCCTCTAGGAATGCATTATTATCATTATTATTATTATTAGCTAAAATGTATCAAATGTATTATACCAGGCACAGCGTAAGGATTACACTGTACAATACCCTGTAAGGTATTAATGCCCTCATATTACAGAAGAGAAGATACAGAGAGGTTAAGGGATGTGTCTGAGATCACACAGCTAAGGAGTGATTTGAACCCAAGCCATTCAGCTTTGTGACACCCCACACCTCACTAGGATGTAATATCACCTTCCGCAGCCTTCTCCAGTGGTCTGCAAGTTGGGGTGCATGCAAGAGGATCCACTGAGGGCAAGAAGAAGATATTAGAATTGCTGCTCATTTTTACTTCTCATTTCATCCCTTCTAGCTTCTATTTTTATGTGTTTTATAATATACTTAATTTACCAGCATAATAGAGTACATATATAATTTATAAGTAAATAATCCATATTATGGGTATATGCCCAATTATCTATCGATAGAGGTGTGTAGTGAAAAAGACAAGGAGACCTCTGGTCTGGACAAAACTGACAGGACGAACCCCATAGCTGGACAAATGGAAAATTACATTAACTGGACCTGAGCTTACCTCTGGGGAAATACAATCAATTTGTGTATAATTCTGAATTGTGATATTGTATTCTGCAAAACTAAAGCCATGGTTTCAGCAACAGACTAAAAACTGTGACACATCTTTCTTAATGGCCCTTCTTTAAGATTATCCCACAAACTGAGCTCACCAGTCTGTGTATAATAGAATGATCCTATTACTAACACACTCATATTGGAAACGATCAACATGCATCATCCCTTTCTAAGACTCGTCTGAAAATGCCCCTAATTTTACTGCCTTTAAAAAGTAGATACATTGAATGGCTTTGTATGTTATGGGAAGCCAATAGATTAAAAAAAAAAGTAGATATATTTTTTTAAAGGACATGCTTATCTTTTGGAGATACACAGTACAATAGTGAAATAGCATGAAGTCTAAGATATGCTTCAAATGAATCTGGAGTCAGAGAGTGGATCAGGGCCAGAAGCAGCAGAATTGGCCGGAGGTTGATCATTATTGAGGCTTGGAGATACATATCTAGGGTACATGTTGTTATTCTGCCAACTTCTGTATATGTTTTAAGTTCCCTAATAAATAGTGTAATAGTCAAAATGTAAAAAAAAAAAAAAGTCACAACTTTTGATCTAAAGTAGCTTTCACAGAATGTTTTGGTGTGCCCTTTTTAGCCTTTGTGAAATGTAGAAATGTGCACACATCATTTGCTATTGTGTTAGAACGAATGTTACCCTACAAATACAATGAGGAGGACAAAAAAAGGATCTGATTTTAAAAAAACATTATATTAGTTGTATAAGGAAAACTTAAAGAATGAAACAAATTTCGTGTATCATTGAAATCAATGTCCTTTGAAAACATTTTCTAGCTCACATTGCTGGTGTGGGCAACAATGACAGAACACCTGGAGTCCTGTGTCATCTCTCCCTCCTACTGTGGTTCTGAAGGCTGAGACTGTTGACTCAGAATCCAGCTGGAATCAGAGTGGCATCCCTCAGACGAGCGTGGAGGGCCCCAGACACATGTCAAGGGAAACGCAGTGAGATGCAGACCAGAACTGCCACAGGGACAGGAAGAACTAACAAATGGTGGCTGCTCTGCCATCAGAACTAAAGCACAGAGGAATTCGCCCATATAGTCACCAAACAAGGCAGAGAAGACGGGGAACAGCAAGGTTGACGATGGCCCACAGCTGCCGAAAAAAGCAGGAAATCGCTTCCAAAGCAACACCCACCTGCTGGCCACACTGCCGCTCCGAGAAACAAGCGCCATCCTGCCAAGAGGCCTCGGGGAACAGCCCTTCCGGAGTTCAGCCTCCGAGCTCACTTCAGTCCTTTGTGTTCTGAGTAAGAATTTCCACACTGAGAGCTCAATTCCAATTACACCCCAAGATAGTATCAGAATGATAGGTAAATACAGGCCCAGCCTTCTGGCCAGGCAGCCAAGGCACACAGCGCCCCGGGGAGAAAGCGGGCTGCTCCATCTGGCTGTGCCGTCTCCTGCAGAGCCGCGGAGGGCGGCTGGGGCAGCGACCATCAGATTGCGCTACCGAGAAGGCACTGGGTGCCTGCGGTGACGTGGGCTTTCCTAGGAAGGGAGGGGATGGGCCACCTCACAGTGAAGTCTGAGATGGAAGGAGAGAGTTACGGATGAGCCTGGACGGAGTCCCGGGGCCCCGCGGGCCGTCCGTATCCTGGCAGAGTCCTGCCATCACACAGCCCCAAAGGTTGAAGAGGTTTGACTCATGGCAGCTCTCCCCTAGGTGGGGGAGCCCAGGGATGGTTTGGGGGATGGCTTTCGACTCCCCATGGCAAACCTGAAGTCACCCCAAATAAACACAATCTAAAGGAAAGAACAGTGCTTGATCCACACATGCTGCTTCAAGGAAAACTGACATCCCCTATGAAGAGAGCAGCAACCCTCGGCCTCTCCTGCGTAAGAATTTTGGAAACTTCACTCCCCTTCCCTCCTTCCCTAGATAGTCAATGCTTGAATCAACTCTACAAGCGGTCAACATCCTTAGAGCCTCCTAGCCCTTGGTGGAAGCCCACCCCGTCTGTGAATGGCACCTTCTGAAAACTGTTGCCTCGCCCTTTGGCAATAGGGATCATGAGGAAAAGGTTCACATTCCTTTTAAACCAGTAATTAATTTCTTGATTCTGCACAAAGGAAATGCCTCTCGAGATGATAAAAAGTTCTACATAAAAATATATTTTCACACTGTATAAAATGGCAAACATTTGGAAATAATGGAATATTATGGCAATCCTAAAAGATGCTTATGACGCTAAAATGTTAAGGAAAGAAATCAGGATGCTAATTTCAACATTCGTTAGGCTCAAGTCATATTTTTTAATGAAAACCTATTATTAAAATGATTAGAAGTGATCCCACTTATATAAGGCATCAAGAAAGTCAAATTGATAGAGAGAGAAAGAAAAGTTACTAGGGACTGGGGAGAGGGGAGTGGGATTGATTGTTTAATGGGTGCAGAGTGTCAGTTTGGGATGATGAAAAGATCTGGAGGCGGATGGTGGTGAAGGTTGCACAACAACATAAATTTACTTCGTGCCACTGAACTATACACTTAAAAATGGTTAAAATGGTAAATTTTATGTTATGTATATTTTACCACAATTTTTAAAATGTGCCCAAAAATGACTAGAAAGAAATAAACTGAAAGTTAAGGGTACCTGTATTTGGGAGGACTTTGTGTGATTTTTTTTTTCCTGTTTCTAGGTTTCTGTATTCTCTAAAATAGGAATATATTGAGTTGATCACGGAAAATCCAATAAATCTTCTTTTAAAGAAGATTTCATCACGGTACTGAATACAATACGTCTAATGTCTTCCTGCATGTTTTCCGGGGCACTAATAATACATTTTCCTCATTCAGAGTAAATATTTTTCCTGGCCTGATTACTCTGCCCATTTTACAGAGCAGGAAACTGAGGCTCACAGAGGTCAGGCGGCCTGCCAGGGTCACAGAGTGTGTTGGCAGGTACAGTTTTGATGATGAAAACTGGACATTTTTGCTGAACATGGCCAGCACAGACCACCAGGATTCATTGTGCCCTCAGACACAAGTTTCTCCAAGGCATAGAGGAAGAGCCCATCCATTAACTGGATTCCAGCTAGCCTCTACCCTTCAATTAATTTTTTAGCTTTCATGACAAAGAAACAACTGATATGAAAAAAAAAAAACTATCTTGGATTTAATCCAAAACAGACAATTTCTCGATGGACCCTATAGCCAGCCAGTGAACTGAGCAGGCTTCCTCCAATTTGTGCTTCTCAGGATCAGACCCCAGGGGCCTTGAAGTTCTGAGCTGTTAAGGACTCAGGCTCAGGAGGTGGGACTCACTGAAGGAGGAAGTCTAGACTCATCTATTTTGGAAGGGTTTTTTTACAGGAGCTGTTAGTGATTGAATATCATAATTCCATTCCTTTTCATCAATTAGAATACGAAGTTGTCAGAAGTACCCATTTCTCCCACATTCCGGTTGTTTTACTTTAAATAAGTCAGCAGAGAATCCAGAGGACTGTGTCAAAGGATCTGAATGTTGCAATGATGAGGATGAATTCCACATCCCTTCATATTCCGGCCCTGGCTTTTCCTACACTCCCTCCACTCTGATTCGTGGCTAACTTCAATTGGCCCCCATTGCTGGCTCCATGACCTTTGCACTCCTGAAGAATGAAAAAAATCAGGCAGTCCATGTCAGACACAGAAATATTCATAAGCTCTTTGCTAAATCCCCTGAAACAAAGGAAAGCAATTCTGGTATCCAGCACCTAGTAATTAAGGAACAACGCCTCATTAGTAATAGAGGGAATATGGAACAAGGAGAGATCTCAGCCCAAACTCCTGCCGAGCCCAGAGAACCAGCTGGGTCGGTGGAGGAGACAAATAGATACCAGTGAGTCAGCCGGGTCTAGTGCGCACTGACAGCCATCAGATCCAGAGGGCATTCTGTGAATCAACACCGAGTCGTCCTCCGGGGCTCCCAGTTTTGTGGAAGCCACAACAATAACATGGGATTCCCTGGAAATAAGCAACTACAGAAAACCCCCGGCAGAAGGTCTGAGCAGGCACAGGGAACGGGCTTCATTGCAAATGTCGGCTCTGATCCGTGGGGCTGCCCGGATGCTGCGTCGAGGAGGAGCTGAGTCCATTGTCCAGGAAAACTGGTGTCTGCCCTGGCCAAACTGGGGACAGCGAGGGGTCGGCAGCAGCTGTGCCAGGCATTTCTTTGCCATCCCTGGCCCAAACTGTTACGAAAATTTCTTTTCCAAAAAAAGACTGCCCAGGCAACACCGGTCTTAAGCAAAACTTGGGGGGAAGATGAAGTTTGCTGTTAGCAAGGCAAACTCCCCTCTAACATCCCCCCTCATCCAGCCTCCAGCACTCGGCTTCCTGTTCTCTCCCTGACGTCTCAGCCCTCCATTTTCTCCTGGGCGCCCATGACAACAACAGCGTAAAGGACGGACGTAAAGGACAGAAAGGACGGACATCCTGACAAGAATCAAAACGTCCATTAATGAACTGACACCAGGGTACTGGGACCCTGTTGGGGGGAGGAGACCTGGCCCTGAACTCACCCTCCCCCATCAGTGGTGACAGACTCTGGCTCCCACAGAAAGAAACCCCGGACCCTGAGGAAAGGAGAAACCGGCATTCCCACTGCTTCATCCCACCAGCCCTAACCGTGGCTTCCATCCTCTGCCACAAGCACAAGGACGAAGACTCTTCCACAATATCTAGAGGAACTGGAGAGACTCCCAGCACCTACATAAGCCTAACTAGAAGCATCACATTGGGCCCAAGAAAGAAGTCACATGGTCTTTTTTCTGGGTTTATTGCCTTCCTCCAAGCATCTATGACTAATTCACCTAAACAGTCCTTCTCTCACCCCAGGCCTGGGCTCCAGATGTCAATAAGGGTGGAAGGTCAGAGAAGGAGAAGCCCAAACAATGGAAGAAGAATGGACATTGTGTAGCTTAGACCGACATGGCAGCCCTCCAGGGGATTTGCACGTGATCCATTTGACTCTGTCCAGTAAAGAGATCCCCCCAGAATCTCCCCTCCTTCTCAAAGTCCCAAGCATTGCTATTCCAAGCCTCTGGCATTCAGTCTCTAGCAGCCCCTGTTCAGGTCTCAGAAGCCCACCACATACACAGGTACCTCTGTGAGAGGAGCAGAAAGGAGGGGGATGGATGCCAAGAGGCCATCTTTCTTCCTCATCTAGATGGAAGTTTGGACAAAAGGCAGAAGACTTTAGACGACTCTCTCATATCTGGAATAGTACGGTGCCTGGCCCAAAGGCGAGACTCAGCTCGTTGTTATAAAAACTAGATCCAACCCAAGCCCTAGCAGGCTGAGCTCCCCAGAGGAGATCACAGTCTCTATTCTTGCCACACAGGCTCAAATATTTGAGAAACTGACCCAAAGTCACCTGAGGACACTTTCGACTCTGTTCTGAACCAGAGGAGCTTGGAGGCTACCCTTGCAAACCTGGACCCAATTCCCTGCCCCCAAACATAGCTAGGATATTTAATAAATGATGAATAAATGATAAATAAATGGATGAACCAGTAGCTGACTCTGGCCCTTCAAAACCGACCATAAGGTCCGCCCAGAGACAGACCTCTTTGAATACATCCTAGTCTGGGGGAGGGTGAAAGGCCAGTCTTCCCAACCTTCCCAGGGAGGCAGCTATCTCAGCAAGCTTTCATGCGGCTAAGTCAGCCTCACCGGGATCCTCTGTCATCTGTGACCCAGGGCTCCTCCACTCAGTCAGGACACGATGCCTCTCCTGAGCCAGCCAGCCCAGCCACTCCCTCCTCCCTGTACCCACTGGGGAAAGAAGGACAGGTACATGGCACAGGTGAATTGCAAGGGCTTTAAGTCATGCCAACTCTGGTATCAATCATGGCTCAGTGATTTTTGGCTGAAAAACTCAGCAAGTTATTTAACCCCTCCGTGTCTCTGTTCAACAAACTGTAATCAGGGGATAGTAACCTCCAACTCATTGGTATTATCCTCCCTCCACTAACATGTGAACTCCACAGGGGAGGGCTGCCAGGCTACTCAACACCAGGACTCTCCATTCAAAAAGCAGCCAGTGTGTGTGGCGCCCCCCAGAGTTGTGTGCTGTTAATTGCATGTAGAGGCCCTGCCAACAGAACAGACATTTTGTCTGTCCTGTCCCTGGATCTACACTAAGTGCCTAGAATAATGCCTGACTCACAGTAGGAACTCAATAAATCTGTGTTAGATGAATGAATAGAACCTTTGTAAGGATTTGTGTAAATAATTTATGTAAAGGGCCTGGTTTTTGAGTCAATGCTCAATAAATGGTAGTGGTGATTATTGGCGTTGATGATGTTATTAAGTATCATGGGAAGAACCCTTCCTGCCAGCCTGGCTTGTATAAATCCGCGGGATGTGGACGTGAATGTCGAGGATCATTCTGCACCCAGTCTTCAGCTCCAGAGGAGGGTGGCTCTGAGCACATCCTCCCACCAGGTTGCTGGAGACCTTGCCCTTCCCGCCTGCTTGGCCTGGCCTGTGCCCTTCCTGCCCCCGGCCAGCTCTGTCCCCAGTCTGACCCCAAGGGGTCGGCTGTCTCATCTTTGCATAAAAGTCAGGACTTTCCTCTTCCCTGCCCCCTCTTGGCTGTCTCGTTTGGCACCAGGGCCTCTATTCAGGAGCCCAGTCCTACTCAAAGGCCACAGCTCCTTCTTGGAAATGGCAAAGACCTGGAAACAAGGGGCTCAAACAGCTCTGCCAACAGGGACATTGCATAACGACTGCACCGTGCTCTAGGGGAAGGGCACCTGGTTTCAGAGCAGAGAGGAGGGATTCCTCCCCACACTCAGGAGGCTGGGTAAATTTTTAAGCTGTTTCTCTGTCAAAGGGACAGATTTGGTTTTGAAAATCAGACGACCCTTTCTCCTTTCCCACCATTACCGCACCCACAACAACCTCCTTTCTGGAGACAATAGGTGGCTGCCACCTTTGTACAATGTGAACAGTGTTAGGGAGGAACCCACCCAGAAATGTGACCTCCCCAAATGCCTGGGATTCCACCATTAGTGATTCACTCCTTTGGGTTCAGCACCACCCACTCTCCGCCTGTCTTGGAAAACACAGATTCTCCTGGGAGGGGTAACACATTAAGTTCTTAACACCTTGAGTGAATAAATTCATCAGACATTTTATTTATCTCCCTGATAGAAGAGATATTTGTATGCTTGGCCTATGGGGCTAGGGTGGGTCTCGCCGGAATCAGAGAAGAGGGAAGACTTTGAAGTCCACCTTTGTCTCCAGGTTTCCTAGAGCCGGGCCTGCCTACACCCTCCAATGACAGCTGGCTTGGGAGCTGTTTGTTTTAATGAGTTAATCACTGAAGGATTAGAACAGGCAACATACACAAGGGCCTACCTCCATACCCCACATGTAATAGATACTCAACAAATGTTAGTCTCTCCCACCCCTCCCATGAAAGGAGAGAATATGTTTGTCTCCGGGGAGAGGGCTGGTCTATGCCTGCCCCTCAGTTTCAGAAGGATGAGTCAAAGAAATCAGGTTTCTCGTCTACTCCTTTAGAAAATGGGTGCACCTCTACCCAGCCGGCCCCCTTGGTCCCTGGCTCCTTTGCTGTGCTATAGGGGAGAAAGCCAGAGAGGGCCAGGTGCACATGTTTAAATGACAGCTCACTGAGATCTGGTTTCTAGGGTCCCAAGGCTGTGAGAGTCTGAAGAACCTCTTGCTTGGCATTGATTCTGCTCTGCTTTCCAGCTGTGCAAATTCTCTCTGGAACACCAGGCCCTGCTCTGTGTCTCAAGAGGCACAAGTCCTCCAAGGACTATGTTACCCACCTCCTCTGCCCTCTGGATTCCAGCTAAACTCAGCCAGTGCAGGGTACCAGCAGGAAATTGGGAGGCAAGAGGAGAGAGATGTGAGCTGTTTGCTCCCTCCCTATGGGGACAGAGTCGTGGCAGTAGCTGCAGCCCCCTAGCCACGGCCACAGCTCCCATGGGGCAGCCCTCACCCAGGGCACCAGTGCTCACTGGGCTCATGTGCCCAGCGGTGGAAAAGTCTTCCTGCTCTCGCTAGTTCCTGGTGCTTTGTCAGCTCTTACTGATCATCGTCCCTCTACCTCCACCAGGGTCATTGGAAGGACCAAAGGAGATTCCAGATGCAGTTTCTCCACAAATACCTGCTGAACTATGAAACCCCCATGAGAAAAAGCTTCCTCTGGGGAGAGGCCACATAGATCCGGACCACAATTGACCTAAAGAGGCCACCCTGTCTGTGTTCAGCCAATCTGTTTCCCAGACCCTCGGGCTCACCTTGGGTATCCAGATGCACCTCTGCATCTGCAGCAGCATGTCATCCACCTGTGGGGCAGGGATGTTGAAGAAGACGTCTCCTTCTTTTGGTTTCTTATGGTCCTTTTGAGTTACCTCTCTGGGCAGTGAGAATTTCCCCTGCAAGTCTCCGTGTTGGTTGAGCCAACAAGCATTTCATCAAAGATGCTAGTTACACTCTCCCCAAGGATAAAAAATAAATCAAAATAAGCTCATCTCCTTTTGCCCCTTTCTTTTTGAAATTATTCAGTTCACACTTTAAAGCAGAATATTGGTTGCCCCAAAGCCTTTGCATAACAACAACAAAAAAAATGTGAGAGCTGAAAAGGCCCATAGAGTACAACATTGAGTACAGCAAGCCCCCCATTTTCAGACGGGGGAAATGGAAGCTCAGAAGTTGAAAGGGACTTGCCAAAGAGGCAGACCTTGATCAAACACCCAGATCTCCTGGCACCCAGGAGCAGCGCCTTCCCAGCACTCCAAGGACATGGGCAGCCCGGCCCCTACTACCAACTAGGGCCCTTGTCCTGCTGAGTTTACTCATCTGTTTCCCCTATAAGACTGTAGGCTCTATGAGGGCAGGAATCAAGCCTTGTTCACTGTTTCAGCCCCTAGCCCCTGCTTCTGTGTCTGGAATGCTAATTCTGTTTTGAATGAATGGGTGCTGTGTGTGCACATCTCTATATTTTCAGACATCAGACATTTTAAAACATGCCCACTTCCTTCCACCAGCTCTCGTCTGTCAGCATCAATTAGGGGACCACTCAAAGTCATTATATAAGCCTTATAAAAAAGCCCCCCAGGGATATCCCTATGCAAGAGCCACTGTGGGGGGTCCTCATCCCTGAGATATGTATTCAGGAGAAATACGGGGCAAATGAACATCCAGAAAATCCTTGGAAAGAAAAAAGTGGGCAGAGATGGCTCCAAAAAACAACGTGGTGGGTATGTTTCCACACAAGGCAGCCTTTCATTCAGTGATTATTACTTATTAAAGAGTAATGATTATACTTATTATAGAGTGCTTACTACCTACCAGTCCCACATTGCATCTTTACATGCATCATCTCAGTTGATCCTTATAACCATTATTCGACTAAGGTGTTGTGTTCCCTGATTAGTAGACGAGGGAAATCAGGCTCAGAGAGGTTCACACCATGTCCACATCCATGTCCATTCCACTTCACCACTATACCTCTTCCAAGAGTGCCACGGATTTTTCTTAAAACATCAATTTGTGATGTCTCCTGCCTTCCCCTTCCCCTCACCCACCACAGCTCGAGCTCAGAGTCAGCACTGGGAAAGAGGAGGAGATCTTGGCAAGTGCAGGCTTCTAGACCATCTGGTTTGCTCTGAGAAGTGGCTTTGGGCCAACAGGAGAGTTGGGTCTCTGGGAGGGAAGAGGTGCAGTTTGCAAGGAATGGGATGAGTTCAGTCCTCAGAACCCCCTTGTCCAGTTCCTATCCTCTCATCTATAAAACACTGGACACATAACACATTATACAAAAGGCTTTCAATCCATTATATCATTTAAGCTGCTCAACAGGTAAGGCAAGATGACTATCAGTACTTAAGATGTTCTTCAGGGAGGTTAAGTCACTTGTCTGAGTTCACACAGCTAGTAAGTGGAAGCAACAGATTCGAACCCAAGTCTTCTTATATCAAGATCAATTCTCTTTCCCTGCACTAAGACTTAGGAAGAGAAATGTGAGCGATGTGAACTGGATGAAGCCAAAGTAGCCTTGGCATTGACCTAGCTTGCTCTGAAACACAACCTTAGCCACCGCCACTGAATTTTATGAGATGAGCTAATTACTCTTTGTTCACACCAAGCAAGATGGCTGCCAAGGACACACACAGCTGTTCCGCACTTCTGACTGCCTACGGGCACTCTGGGAATGGCAGGCAGAGGTCTGGAGGATGAGCAGAGCCCTCTTCTGGAAATACAAGGTTGTAAGGCACATGGCCACAGGGCAGAGTTGGGGCAGCACCACGCTAACTTGGGGAGCCAAGGACAAGTGTGCACACGGCACCCTACAGTGTTGAGGTCAAAACTGTAAAGTCCCACAGGTGCTAGCTGTCCAGAGGACACAGAGGAGGAAAAAGAGAGGGAAATACAGGCAACAGGTAAACTTCATTTTACAACTCCTTTAACACTCAGCCAGGTTAAGAGAAAAGGTGGTGTTGGGGTTCAAATCCCAGCAACATTAGGCTCTGACCTGCCTGAGTCTGTTTCCTCATCTTCATAGGATTGCTGGGCAGATCTGAGTTACTGTGTGTGATCGTACCTTTGAGCACTTACCATATTCCAGGAATTCAGTATTATGTATTGATTATCTCCTTCAACCTTAAGAACTCTGTGTGGTAAAAACTCTTTTGTCCCTATTTGATGATGAAGACACTGTCTCAGAGAAGGTGAGTAACTTGCCCAAGGCACACAGCCAAAAAGTTCTGGTAAAAAAAAAAAAAAGTTCTGGTGCTGGGGGAATAAATGTCAGCTAGTAGGAACAATCCTAGTTCCAGCCTGTGAGGACCCTGGAGGCTTGGAGGCAGACATCTGGACTAGGGTTTAGTTTCTTTAATTATGAAATATTTTAAACATACAAAAGTATGTATTATTACAAATACCTGTGTAACAAACCCTCAGCCTAAAAAATAGAATGTCAAAACTGAAGTCTCTGCACACCGTCCTAATCCTTTACCTTCTCATCCTCCCTGGCAACAGCCAGTCATTTATTTGTTCAACAGTAATCTTTTTTTTTTTTCTTTTTTAGAAATAGGGTCTCACTATATTGCCCAGGCTGGCTTTGAACTCCTGGGCTCAAGCAGTTCTCCCACCTCAGCCTCCCGAGTAGCTGGGACTCCTGTACCCAGCTGATAATCTTCTTTTTGAGAGAGAGAAACAGAAACAGAGACAGAAAGAGAAAGAGAGAGAACATCCTATCACTATATGACACATATTAATAGTGATATAAATAAATGCATTGAGTTGAATTGCAAAAACACAGCCCTTCCTAAGAAAAGAAAATATAGGAGCTTCTCACCTTGTCCTGGACAATCTCATTTTAAGTGGGCTTCTCAAGAATTTGGTGGAGCTTATGGGAAGGGTTATGGAAGCTGATACTACGACCCATTCCGATCAAAATTCAAGCTAAGATCACGATGAAAATGATAGTGATAATAATCTAGCTTTATGTTTGTATAGTGTATCATTTTTAAGGTGTTTTCATAAACATTCCTATTTCTCAGGGCCATGATGTGTTAGTGGGAAGAGATTCTGGGGATTACCCAGTCCAGAAGATTTCAGGGTTTATTTTAGTAGCAGAACACATTTTTTCCAAACTTGATCTTACCTGTGATGGCTTTTCCCCAACTCAGCCTTCTCCATACCTCCTCTCTCCCTTGAGAAAACCAGGGAGACCTAGGACTCTGGAGAAAGGTCTGGTCAACATGGCTTATTTTATAGACATAGAGACCAAGGTGGACAGGAAGGGGAGTGGAGCTCACATCCACTGAGTCCAGATGTCTCTACTATGGACCTTTCACGAATTGTCTTGTTGAATTCTCCCAACAGAGGTGCTTACACAACTTGCCTTGGGTCACACAGCTGTGTTTTACAAGTCCATGGGAGTTCCAGTGAGTAGGTGGCTGAGTCAGCATTTAAAATCTATCTTCCAATTCCAAGTCCAGAGCTGCTGCCCTCTAGCCAGGGAAGAATAGCCAATCGTTGCAGCTCAGCCTCACTCCCTTCACCACAATTTAGTTAGATGGATCCCTCTGAGTTTACCCTCCAGAAGCAGGCTCAGTCCAAAGAGAATCTGTGACCTTATTAGATGTAGCTGGTTGAAGATGTGGCTGCCCTGGGGGCCCCAGAGCATCCAGGCCCTTGGCAAGGCTGTGATGAGAATCTGCCCATGCCTCCTTCTCCTCTTGCTTGGGGTGCCCGGCCCTCTCCCTTCCGGCCCCCTGCCCTATGTCCCCAGGGTCCTTTTGCTGATCCAGAGGATCCACTGACACCAATTTTCCTTTCTCATCCCTCAGTGCACACACTCAGTCCATTTATCCCACATGCACTCCCTGAAAGTGTGCCCGCATATCCTTAACATAGCGCAGAGTAATGTTAATGGTGGAAATTTTAGGTGCCAGATTAGACCAGTGAGGGAATTATTTATAGAGAAGAAAATCTTTTACTGATTCTCCAAGGATGCAGCACAGATCTCTAGGATATATTTCCAAATCCTTTAATAAGCAATGTGTTCAGATTGGCATTTGAAGAGCCCTGGGATCTGTGTCGTCTGGGTCTTTCAGAGACAGAAAGGGAGATGGAGAGCCAAACTCACCCCCACTTGAGACCAAAGCACCTTCTCTTTCTTCCACAAGAGATAGAAGCAGCAAGTGCTAACCAAATATTCCCTATGCTTTCCTA
Source organism: Lemur catta (assembly GCF_020740605.2). NCBI lineage: Eukaryota > Metazoa > Chordata > Mammalia > Primates > Lemuridae > Lemur > Lemur catta. The sequence continues at coordinate 84,495,980 of NC_059134.1, read as the reverse complement.
TATTTCTCAGCCTGCCTTGAAGCTAGGTTGGAGCCACACAATTAGCTCTGGACACGGACGATGTGCCACTCCAGAGCTGAAGTGGTTAATGACTGATGTGTCTTCTCCATCTCTCTCTTCCCCTACTGTGATGTCTCGAAGGTCATTTGTTCTAGACGAGGTACCTACAACAAGGAGGAAGGCCACCCAGCCCCCACCAGACCTTTGGTGAATGAGAAGTCAACCTGTATTGATTTCTCAGTGATTGTTGTCACTGAGATTTTAGGGTTGTTTATTACTGCAGCATAGCAGAGCCTATCCTAACTAATACACCATGGAAGGTGACATTTACATAGTGTTTGTGATGAGTAGGATTGTTGGCAGTAATTTCCCATTCCCTGTAACTCAAGAGCAAGAAAAGAAAAAAAAAATCAACATGTCCCAGACACCCTTCAAGGCATGGTTCTGGAAGCAAACTAGGCTTCCCCAGTAATGCCCTCGTGTGATGCAACAATACAGTGGGGACATGAATGCTTACAGCCTCCTCATTCCAGTGTCCCGTCACCAGCTTCCTGAGTGCCAGAGGCACTCGTGGTGAAAGCAGCCAGGGTAGCAGCTTCCTGACATTTGGATCACAGCTACAGTGGGGTGACTTTGAAATAGTGCAATGATGCCCTCCAGACCTCCACTCCCCAGCACTTGCAACAGTTCTGCCAGCTCCTAACTTCCTGAATTGAATCCCTCTCTGCTTGAAATACTTGGAGAAGTAGCTATTTCCTTCACTGAACTATGACTGAATCTTAGTTGCTTTCAGAAGTTGGAAACCCTGTGGAAAAGGGTAGCACAGCAACAAGTAAGATGATATGAAGCATTCCAAAGGCTCCAACTGGGGAAAGACAGATTTTCTGAAACCTCGGAAGTTTGAAAAATATATATATAGTAGCATGAATTATCATAAAACCATGAATTCATTGTGAGAACATAACATAAATGATTTCACAGAAATCCTTCACATCCCTATGTGATTATGGGGACAACTGAAGATGTGGAGGAAGCCCAGGCAATCTAAGTCCCCTCTCCAAGGTGGCAGAGCCAGTAAAGGCAGAGCTGTCGTTCAAATTGAGGTCCCTGAGACTCTGCCCCATGCTCCTGCTGTCATGTAATGCCAGCTCTGAGTCTGGTATGGAAGGTTAGGCTCACTTTCCTGACCCCCTGGGGCCCCACCTAAGCGGTCAGAGGACGACGTGTGGGGCTGTCTATTCAGGGCAGGGGAATGCCCGCCACATGCTCACAGCATTTCAGATTGTGAAAGACTAGCTTGAAATGGAATCTAATGATTGGTGTTCACTTTTATGGCAGAGTTTATGCAAATATACAGTCCTCATAAAGGGCAGTCATTGCCAACCAAAGGTCTGCTCAGTGCCTAGAGCTTTTATTTTAGAGCCAACAATCTGAGTGCCTCACATGTCCTCACTAATGATGCCCCGTGTGACCTTCAGCTTCTGGCTTAAACCTCCCATGCCTCATTTTCCCTGTCTGTAAAAGGGAGATAATGACACTAGCCACTGGGTCGTGTTGGCAACATGCATGGAGATCCCCAGATCAAAGGGGTTCTGCCTGGACCAAGCAAGATGATGATGGTGCTCACCATCATTAGTGTTGTTATTATTATTGTTGTTGTTTGGAGTGGCCACGTTGCAGCCCAGGAAGTAGACATGACTCCCAGGGCTGATTCAGCACCAGGATAGAATGAGGAGGCATTTTTGTGCTGTAGAAGCCATTGATGTAGAGACTGCCCCTTTCCTTGACATCACATGACAGCACATTCCTGGACTCCCCATGTGGCAGGAGGTATCCTCCTCCCTGGAGGTAGGACCATGCATAGAACACCTCCAAGAGGTATGGATCTGTCTTTGGGGGAAGAAAGCCAGTGAAGAAGACCCCATCGTTTCTTTGGTGACATGGTCCCCATAATCACACAGCCAACTAAAGAGTCCTGGAATCACAGCTGGGAAGCTTTAGATTCAAGTCCCAGCTCCACCACCTTGTGGCCCTTGAACATAATCCATAATTTCTCGGGGTCATCATTTCCTGATTACAAAATAAAGATGTTTCACTAAAGTGATCCTTTGCTCTCCTAGTTTTGACATTTATCGTTACCCTAAAAATCATGACAGAGGATTCTGCCCAGAGAAGGTCTTGCCTGGCACATTTCTTCCTAGTTTAATGACAGTTTCAGTCACTGCTCTTCCGATAGGCTTTTGGTCCCTTGCCCACACTCAAGCAGTAATGTTCTAAGTGTGGGACAAGGAAATGTACTGAACTTGTTTTGAAATTTACCCACACAATGAAGACTCAAAATAGAAAGCCAAATTCTACGTACTGGTAAACACTTACTGTGGTTTTCAAAGAATGCTCATGTGGGACCATCACCTGCTTTTATGTGGCCTGTATACAAAAGGTGCCCCATGCAAGTGGATGAAGTTTTTAAAAATCTCCTCTGTGTTCATGCTTATCTGTGGACACATGGTTTATTATCAGACTGCACTTTGTTCAAAAAAAAAAAGGGCATCTATTTCCCTAGATGGGCACAGTCCTCTACCAGAGCCCAAGTCTTGATGAGTAGAAGATGGGCTGGATTTCAACTCCCAAAGGGCCCTTTGGTCAGCACATTTGTGAGTGTGCATACTGCACACTCATACATGGCAGCCCTGGATGTGATGACTTTTAGGGGTTCCCTGGAGCCTCCTTGTGAACTTCAAAGAGTTGATGGGAAGCTTCCTCCCCACCTCACCGACTGCTTTTTACTTGCTTTACGTGATATTAGCCATCTTTCGGTGAAAATTTTGTTTGAACAACATGGGATTTTAAAATGTTTGGTAACCCCTGTGCATATATAACATAGAAACAAATAAAGGGAGCTTTTGTTTGGAGAGATGCAAAGACTCAAGTATGGAAAATATGTTTGCTTAGGCCATGGTAGTTTAGAGAAATAAATATAGTCAGCAGGAATTTTCAGTCAATATGAACTCAGGAGTGCAAAAATTCCTTCCACCCTCCACCCCACCTCCTTCTCTCTAATCGATTGTACTTTCTACCTGGGACCCCTCCTATTCTGGCCAGTGTTAATAATTAATCTATTCACTTCCAAATAAGTTAAGTCAACATCAGTGTTTTTAATCACCATTTCAGCTCAACGTGTGTATGTCTGTGCACACGCACATGTGTGTATGTGATGGGAATGTCACCTGCATAGAGTGAAAGAGAGAATTTATCCCATCTGTCTTGGTCCCACACTGGGCTGTGGCCTCAAATATAACTCATCCATCTGGTCCTTTGTTCCATGCTGGCAAATCCTCTGAGACGCAGCCATGTCCTCCTCAGACGCCTGGAAGCCTGGTCTCCCTCCATCCGCTGCTGTGGGGTCCACACACATCTAGGCATGGAGCCACTTGTAGGCCTCCCTGCTCTTGTTCCTCATTGTCTCTCTCTTCCCTCCCCTCTTTTCCACTTCTCTCCCTCTCCCCCCAATCCTCTCTCTCCTTCTTCCTCCTCTGTACACCAACTTGATGCCGCAGAGATAGTCAGTGCCCAATACTCAGCACTCTGAGGCCTCGGGAAAATTGGAAGATGATTCCAATGCCTCCTTTTCCCTGCTAGACATGCTACACTCCCATTTCTATCCTATGGAAGCTTTTCTATGATGGATTCAGAATTTATCCGAAGTTTGATGACTCCCAGACTGTACCCTGGAAAGCTTGACATGGGTTCTCTTGACTTCAGGGCAGATCCTATCATGCTCCTGTGGCCAAGTTACATCTTGGAAGGTGGAGGGAGACACAAAGTAGGGCCACTCTCACTCGTGCCCAGACTTCCTACATCAGCTCCACCTCTTTTATTTCCAGAGGGTCAGAGTTCAGTGGTGGGAAAGAACGGGCTAATCACATCTACCTCCAGAATCTTGCTGTCTTATACCTGGACCTTCAAGCACTTCAACCTAAATTTAAACACTTGCCACCTCTGTTCAGAAGTTCCATCATGTCATGAATGCAGAAAGGCCCTTAGGATGTGAGTGAGTGCAATATGGAAGGTGTGACAACGTGGCCATTAACTGATCATGTCATCCTGCCACAAGCTAGCCCTTGTGGACAGAAAGAAGTAGAGGAGAGGCTGGAGGTGACACCATGTGTACTCTGTGAATTAGATCACTCTGGAACCAAGTCAGAGCCAAGAAATGGGACCAGGACAAAAGGCAGAATGGGAAGGCTGTGTAAAGATATGTATCAAAATCTTTTTTAAAAAAAATGTGTGTCCCTTATAACCCCACAATTCTATTTCTAAGGGGTTATCTTAAAATAATCCAACACTGACTATCTATAAAGAAATTCCATGCATAATTGTTTATAGTGGAAATAATGGGAAATAATCTCCATGTTCTATAATGTGGAGCAGATATGTGAATAATTATGCTTTTGTGATGGAATATTATGTGACCATTAAAAAGTGATGAGCTAGAACTACATATATTGGAGTGGAAAGATATTAAGATATCTGATTAAGTTAAAAAGCAGGTTACTGAACAAAAAGTACAGCATAATCACATTTTCATTGCATAGATATAATAATACACAGATGGTCCCCATCTTATGATGGTTTGACTTAACAATTTTTTGACTTTACAATGGTCCAAAAGCAACAAGCATTCAGTAGAAACTCTATTTCCAATACCCATACAACCATTCTGTTTTTCACTTTCAGTACAGTATTTAATAAATTATTATAAGTATTGAGATATTCAACACTTTATTATAAAATAGATTATTTTACATTTATTGTGTTAGATGATTTTGCCCAACTGTAGGCTAATGTAAGTGTTTTGAGCATATGTAAGGTAGCCTAGGCTAAGCTATGATGTTCAGTAGATAAGGTGCATTAAATGCATTTTCAACTTACAAGATTTTCAACTTACAATGAGTTTTATCTGGATACAATCCTATTGTAAGTATTACATTTATATAATATAATATATTATATTTATACACCAAATATGAATATTACTATACCATATATGTATTATATTTATATACCATATATGTATGTATAAGATACAATATTTATATATCACATGTGTGGTATATAAATATTAGCAGTAGCTATTCTGATGTGGGATGTTCTCTGCTTTACTTATCTATATCTTCTAAATTTTCTATTGTACAAACAAGTATGAATAATTAATCTACCTACTTTTGAAATAAGAAAAATGTAATGAAAATCTTTTGGTTGTGTTCAGAAGATAACCTGTGTGATTTGGAGAATATAGAGGAAAACCACTCACAGGTAAAACAGAGGGCTACCACTTCCAGAAACTTACTGACAAGATCAATGTTCCCATCTTCAGGGGACAGCTCTTTTCTGTCCTTGCCCTTCACAATGGAATAAAGTGTAAATTCAGTCTCTTTGTTGCAAACCAGAGTCCACTATGGGTAGTTTCAGAAAAAGAGAACTTAGTAAAGGATATTGGGACTTGTGTTTCTGGGGCTATGGAGTAGATGTACGTCTCACTATTTCTCCCACTAAGTACCTCTAAAAACCATAGATGTTATGTAAAAACCAATCATAAAGAAGGCTCTGAAAGGCGGAGAGAGGAAGGCAGACAGGCTAAGAAGTTGGGACCCCAGGAATGACACAGAAGTGAATTTCCTTTGGTTTCTTTTCATCTCGTATGCCCCAGACTTAAATAAAGTACACATTCTATAACCCAGAAATGCAAATGAGCACAGACATTAAAACCCGGACAGAGCAATGTCCATAAAAAAGCCAGCTAAAATAGAAAGTATAAATAAGATCAAGATTATCATAACATAATAACCAAAATGTCCAGTTTCAGTAGAAATAACTCATCACACCAAGAATCAAGAAAATTTTAACTTGAATGTAAAAGAGACAATCAGTAGATGTCAACATCAAAATAATAGAAACATTTTCTGCAAAGAATTCCTAGCGGACATCATAAAGCATTTCAATGTACAATTATGAACATGCTTGAAATAAGTGAAAAAAAATAGAAAGTTTCATCAAAGAAATAGAATGTTTCAGTAAATAAGTAGAAGATATAAAGGAGAACCAAATGGAATTTTAGAACTGGAAAATATAGTAACCAATATTTTTAAAACTTAATGAATGGGCTCAACAACAGGATGGAAGGGGCAGAGGAAAGAATCGGTGGTCCTGAAGATAGAAGTATAGAAATAATTCAGTCTAAATAACAGAGAAATGATAGACTGGATTTAAAATTAATCAACAGAGCTTCATGGACCTGTGCAACCATCACAAAAAATCTAAATGCATGTCACCAGAATTCCAGAAGGAAAGGAGAAAGAGGACAGGCTTGAAGAAGTATTTGAAGAAAAAATGGCTGAAAACTTCCCAAATGTGCAAAGGACATAAACCTACAGATTTGAGAAGCTGAGCAGCCAACCCCAAACAAGATAAATCCAAAGAAATCCGTTACAAGACACATCATAGTCAAATTTCTGAAAACTAAAGACAAAAATCTTAAAAGCAGCTAGAGAGAAACATCTTACCCCTAAAAGAAAAACAATTTGATCGACAGCAGATTTCTCATCTGAAAGTATGGGAGCCAAAAAAGAATGGCACAGAAATTATTCAAATTCTGGAAAAAAAAAAAACTGTCAATTCAGAATCCAATATCCAGCAGAAATATCCTTCAGGAATGAATGTGAAATCAAGACATTCTCAGATGAAGGAAACTGAGAGAACTTGTCACCATCAGGCTTACTCTAAAAGAATGAAAAGAGCAAGTTCTCTAAACAGAAAGAAACTGACAGAAGAAGAAATCTTAGAATATTAAGGAGAAAAAAGAACATGGTAAGAACAAAAATGTGAGTAAAATCAATACTTTTTTTTCCTCTTGTATTTTCTAAATTATGTTTTTGACAATTGAAGCAAAAGTTATAATACTGTCTGATGTGATTCTAAATGTATTTGGAGGGAATATTTAAAGTAATTGTATTAAAAATGAAGGAGGTGAGGCTGGGTGCAGTGGCTCACACCTGTAATCCTAACACTGTGGGAGGCTGAAGTGGGAGGATCACTTGAACTCAGGAGTTCCAGACCACCCTGAGCAAGAGCAAGACCCTGTCTCTACTAAAAATAGAAAAAATTAGCTGGGCACGGTGGGCCCACCTATAGTCCCAACTACTGGGGAGGCTGAGGCAGGAGGGTCACTTTAAGCCCAGGAGTTTGAGGTTGCTATGAGCTAGGCTGATACCACAGCACTCTAGCCTGGGCAACAGAGTGAAACTCCGTCTCAAAAAAAAAAAAAAATGAAAGCGGTAAAGGGATAAAAAGGGAAATAAGTTTCTCTACTTCACTTGAAGTGGTGTATGTCAATACCAGAAGACCATGCTAACTTATGTACATATAATGTAATATCTAGAGCAACCACTAAAAGAGCTATCAAACAGGTACAGTCAAAAACATAACAGATAAATCAAAATTTAATTCTAAAAATCTCCAAGTAACCCACAGGAAGGCAGATAAAATAAAATAGAGAAACAAATAACAAAACAAACAGGAAAAATAAAATGGCAGATTTAAGGCTTAACACACCAATAATTACATTAAATGTAAATGGTCTAGATACAGAGATTCAACACAGAAATAAGAAGACAGGTTAGAGTGGACTTAAAAATATGACTCCACTATATATCATCTCACTTCAAATACAATGATATACGTAGGTTAAAAGTGAAAGGGGATGGAAAAAATCTGTCACAAACTTGAACTAAAAGAAGCAAGGTGGCTATATTACTATCTGATAAAGTAAATTTCATAGCATAGAAAATTACCAGAGGCAGGAAGGCCATTACATACTATTTTAAAGGGGTCAATCCACCAGGAAAACAGCAATCCTGAATGGGTGTGCACCAAATAATGGAGCTGCAAAGTATGTGAGGCAAAAACCGACAGAACTTGAAAGGAGAAAGAGACAAAGCCACAATTATAGTTGGAGACTTCAACACCCCTCTGTCGACACTTGATAGAGTAACTGGACAGAATATCAACAAGAATCTAAAACTTGACAGTACCATTAACCAACAGGATCTAATCAACATTTGCAGAGCATTCCACTCAGCCACAGCAGAATACACATTCTTTTCAAGCATCTGTGGAACATATATCGTAAGCCACTAAACAGCCTTCACAAAATGTAAAGCATATTGGGTAGCTCACAAATCTCCAAGAGGGTCAGAGAGTCAGACATGGAAATTTTGCCACATCAAGAATAACAGCCAATCCCCATCTGCTCCTGTAGAGATGCCACTGCTACCACCACTAGGCACAGACACCACACTGACCCTGCCAGGACCCCACCACTGGTGTCCCTGAAAATGGATCCCTTGCAGTGCCAGCTTCCTCTTATTACCCTCTTCAAAATCCAATTCTGAGCCAGGTATGGTGGCTCATGCCTGTAATCCTAGCACTCTGGGAGGCCGAGGTGGGAGGATAGCTTGAGGTCAGGAGTTTGAGACCAGCTTGAGCAAGAGCGAGACCCCGTCTCTACTAAAAATAGAAAGAAATTAACTGGACAGCTAAAAATATATAGAAAAAATTAGCCGGGCATGGTGGCGCATGCCTGTAGTCCCAGCTGCTTGGGAGGCTGAGGCAGAAGGATTGCTTGAGCCCAGGAGTTAGAGGTTGCTGTGAGCTAGGCTGATGCCATGGCACTCTAGCTTGGGCAACAGAGTGAGACTCTGTCTCGAAAAAAACAAAAAAAAAATCCAATTCTGCTTTGGGGGTATCTCACTGAATGAGCCTTCAGTCTCATTGTTACCCCACTCAGCTGAGAAAGCAAGAGTCTGGCTCCTTTATGGAGGAATCAAAACTCAGAATGCAGAGACAAACCTAAGAAGGGCGTGCAGGAAAGCTGGCTGCCACGTGCTTGGGAAGTGCCCACTGCAGAATGAATGGTCCCCAGAGGCCCCTGTGCAACCGGCCCCGCAGCGGGAAGACCCGGCCTCTACTAGACAACGTGGCTGATCTTCCAGCTTCCCCTGTGCATCTCCCAGACCACCTCTGGCCTCTCACGCGTGAGAACTCTGGTGGAATAAGTCACCGGTTAAAATGAACTCATTGCGAGCTCCACGTTATCTCACCCTCCAATCTTGCCAGACTGAGTTCTTATCTTCAGGTTGGGGTTGATTTTCAGTGAAAATGAATCCAACTCGGGCACAGGACCAGCTATCTGTCAGGAGGAGCAAGTAGGGGCGGCTGCATCACGCCCGTGTACACACACATTCACACATGACAGAGCTATTCCCGTCAAGCCGAGAGAGAAAGACAAGCGACTTATTTACACTCGACCCCAGACAAACTGCGGGATCTTCCTGCTGGCAGGTTTAAGAGATTGCCCAGCGCGCACAGTTTGAGCAGGGAGAAAACAGCAACTAGAATAGCTGCCCTTCTCACTCAAACGGCCCAAGTTCTCACCCACCCATGTGACGCTTTGGACTTCAGAATGAAGGGAAAGAGGGCCAAAAAAAAAAAGTCGTTGGCAGTCACATGGGATAGTGACTAGGAGCTTTGGTGTCAGACTGACCTGGGCTCGAATCTTAGCTTGGCTATTCTCACTGTATGCTTGACCAAGTTAATCTCTCCGCATTCGGTTTGTTCAACCATAAAAACAGGGTAACCAAGGCCAAAGACGTACAAGTGTTCTCCAGCCACCCGAGATAGGATTTGGATCCGAGTCCCGGATCCAAGCTTTGGGGACACACAGGTGGCCTGAACAGGAGAGTGTGGCACGAGAACAAGGCAAGAAGGCACAGGAGACCCACCTCCTGGGAAGGGAGCCCCCCCCCCTCATTAAAGGAGGGCAGCGAACTCTGCCTTGGGTTCCCAGAGGGCGGGAAGCACGTGGTAGGCTCGAGAGCCCCGCTGAACGGGCAGGTCGGAGGCACGTGTAATGAAGATGAAGTCGTGGACATTTAGGGGCAGGCAGGAGTCAGAGCCCTCTCAGATTCACTTGGAAACTCCACACACCAGGAACAACTGTTTTCCTCAAAAGAAAGTGGAAGGAGACTCACTCCCCGGTGAGCGTCCCCCATGGGACACCTCTTGTGGCAGCTGCCAACAGGGAATTCAGCCAGAAGGCACCAAGACCACAACAGCTGCTTCCGGCAAGTTCCACCAAGTGGTTTCTGGGCCCACCCACATGGTTAAAATCCCAGCTCCACCGTGACAAGCTGTGTGACCTTAAGCAAGTTGCTAAACTGATCTGTGCCAGTTTCTCATCTGCGAAAATGTGGGGAGTGACAAGTCCAACTGTACAGGAGCATTGTGAGAATTAAATGAGATCATATCTGCCAAGTTCTTGCAACAGCGTCCAGGACATATTGAGTACTTGGAACACAGTGTTCAGTGTCAGTTATCATTATCGCTATTATTATTAATATTAGTGTTAGTACCATTCTCCTCCCAACCTGGCTGCCAAAGAAACAGCCTAGGAAACTGCCCTTTCTGATTGTTGTGGGAGTTCAAAGTCCAGCTCCCTCAATGCTGTGTGACATTGGACATGTTACCTGGCTTCTCTGAGCTTCAGTATCCTCATTTATAAAATAGGAATAACGATCTATGACATCTATTTTACTGATTTAAGTCTCTGGGTTAAATTACATATTATGTATAAAAGAACCTTAGTTTAGTACTTGGCACATAATGGGTCCCCCACACTTCTATAACATTGTCATTTAATCCTGACAACAATCCTATATCCCCAATGTTTCAGTCTGGAACTCAGGCTCAGAGAGGTTACTCCACTAACCCAAAGTCACACAGCTACTTCTGGTACCCCTACTCTCAGCTTAAGTAGGGGCTCCCTGTTTCTCCAGGTGTCAGCGCCCATGGTTCATTTTCAGAGCCGGGAGCGTGCCAGTTTCACAAGGAGATTGCTGGCAGTCCCCGCGGTCTCTGTTACTAGAGACTGAATTGCCAGTGAAAGAGATCCATTGTGCCTCCTCTGAATGAAGAATACCCCATTTAGAGAAAGAATTCAACTAGGCTTGCACAGAGAGAGAAGGCAGCCCCAGTGAAAAGGGAGAACAATGGAGATCATTCACTGGATTTTTACTTAACATCAAAGCCCAGTGACCAACCGGGTTAAGGAACACGCAGCACAGCGCAGATGGAGGCCTTGCTGGTGTGTAGGAAGACAGAGTGTGGGTGGATGAGCTGGGAGACAGGCTCCAGACACAGCCCCGTCTCTGTCCCCCTTGGCCAACTCAATTCCTGGACCCTCGGGAATAAAACCAGGGAGTGGACAGGTTCAAGGCCCCACCACTTGGGTACAATGGAAATACTTCAGTTCACTAGATTGCATATATAGTACACAGCTGGTTCTCACATGTGGCTGCACGTTGAAATCACCTGGAGAGTTCTTAAACCTACTGATACTCGTAGTCTCACAGCCAGGGATTCTGATTTCAGGGGATAGGGTACAGGCTGGGCATTGGGGATTTTTTTTAAAACTCGTTACGTGATTTTAAGGCGCAGCCAAGATTGAGAACCATCGAGCGCAGGGGCAGGAACTGTCTTTTGTCCACAGCGATATATCCAGAGCTGAGCACAGGGCTTGGCATGTATTTGGTGGCAGTAAATATTTGTGGAATGACGGGGTACATGGGCTGCTCCAAGACATTTGGGCTTCAGTGATGGCAGCTCTAGGTTTATCACTCTATCATCTATTGGGATTTGGCACAAGCTTTCATTTTTTTGAAGGCTCGTCTCCTTTAAACACTTTTTTTAAATCACTGGACCGTAAAATCTCTGAGAGTCTTTCCAACTCCAAAGCACACTGATCCCAAGATCATAAATCCCTTCTCGCCACTTGACAGCAATAATGTTTTTCAGATCAACGGTCAGGGCGGGCAGGTCCTGGGAGGGCCCCTCTGGCGGCCACCCAGCGGCCCATGTGCCCAAGCCAAGGGCTGTGCTCACGTTGCCCCCACCCCAGTCTCTGGTGCTGACCCCTTCCCTGGCCTGCCCCTGAGCCACCCATGTTCCCAGTGTCCCATCTGTTCCTCTTCTTCTGTCACTTTATACTTGTTCCCTGGGTGAACGCAAACCCTTCCCAAAGTTTTGGCTCTCATTTATGACAAGTTGGTGGCTTCCAGATCAGTATCTCTAGCTCTTCCCTCTCTTCTGAGCTCCAGACCCAGCCATGCGACTGCCTGCTGGGTACCTCCACCTCGATTTCCCTCAGGCACCTCAAATGCAACCTGTCCCAGAAATGAACTCATTACCTTCCCCCACCCGAACCTGCTCCTCCTCCTGCCTTCCCCATCTTGATAAACAGCATCTCATCCACCCAGTTGCCCAAACCAGGAACGTACAGAATCATTTCGACCTCTCCCTCTCCCTTGCCTCATACCCCACCCTGGTAGTTTTCTCTCTAAAACAGACATCGACTTCATCCTTCTCTTCCCTTTCTGATTTCTTTATCCCCAAAAGCACTACCAGAGTATCCTTCTAAAACCCAGAATTTAAAGATGTCACTGGGAATAAGGTTCTGGTTCCTTAGCAAAGCAGACGGGATAGATCACCCACACCCGGGCACAAGCCACGTCCCCTGCAGCTGTCCTCCGTCACCACCCTCCAACCTTGACATTCTGCCCACGTTGGCTGACGTGGGACCACTGGCCTTTTATTGTGCATCTCCCGTGTGCTACCTCTTGACCAGGTGCCTGAACATGACGGACGATCTCTCACCCCACCCTCCTTGCTTTGCTCTTCCAACTGAAACGCGCTGCCCTCTCCACATGACAAACACCTACTTATTTTTCAAAGCTCAAATAGCACTAGATTTCAGAGCTTTGCCTCGCCCCTTACAGGACACGCTTGATCAAGGAGCTTCTTAAATAGTAAATATTAATAGCAAACACTTTTATTACAGCGTTTTATTACTTTCTTAAGCACTTATTACTTTTCTAAGCCCCTGACATATTTTAACTATTTTAATTCTCACAACAATCTAATGAGACAGGTACTATTATTATCCCCATTTTACAGATGAGGAAACTGAGGTACAGAGATGTGAAATTCAAGCAGGGACTCAAATTCCCTTGGATAACGCTCTCAATCACTGCCTCCTAAGAACATACATCTGCGGACCCATGCTACGTGCCACAAGAAAACTGTTACCATGTGTTTCAGCTGAGCACTGTTTTCTTCAAACAAAATCTTCCTCTGACACCCAACCTGTTGCACAGAAAACAGGGGGCTGAACATGGCAGACAGAGAGAACACAACTCCCGGGCCACCCACCACCCCCAAGCACCAATCTTCCATGCTAAGGAACCCCTAGGGCTACAAAGAGGAGAGTTTGAAAAGCAATGTCCCAAGATATCTTTAATTTACCATTCTGCTGGTTGTTGGCAAGATGATCTTCATACCCAAATGTAGTGATGAGCTTGCAGAACCCCCTCTAGACCAGCAATGTAGCTTATGTGTTCAAATGTCCAAGTAGCATCTTAATGATTGAAGAGCTCCATGTCATTTCCACATGGCCAAAGTTTATTCCACGAAAAGCCCAATAGGTTTCAGTGCTTTTGATTTTCTTACACAGAGTGTGCAAAAAATAATTTAACGTTTTAGTAACTCAGGGCCCTCCTCTTGAATGTCAATTGTTGGACCATGTAGGAATGTCCGGTGCCACCTGAAGCCGTTTCCCATACTCTAAACAAGCCCACACTTGAGCACTCATTTGTGTGTTTTGTAATGTTTTTGTTCTTATCATTGTCAGAGGGTCAGGTGTCATTTCTGTTGTCAGTATTCTTACCTCTAACAGCTTCTTCCCCACCTCTTCTGACCTGTTCTTTCTAATCAGCTATGGATTTCTTAAAAATCAAACTTGTTAAAATTGTGCCTAAAGTGAAGAACAAATAGGAACAGAGCAGCATTCACCTTAGTAAAAGGAATGTCCTTCAGAACAGTGGTTTTGTGACTTCTCTATTGAGTTCTTTGGAGTTCTCTTCCAAGAGTCTTCGTTCATTTAATATTTGCTAAGCGCTTGTTATGTACCAAAAAGTTGGGCTGGATGAAGGAATCAAAAAGATGGATGAAGTGTAGTTTCTGACTTCAAGGAATTGCCTTTGGAAAGAGAGACAAGTAAATAGAAATAATGATATCATCGTGGTATAAGCCCTAAAACAATGGCATCTACAAAGCACAAAAAAAGCATTTAACTCCGTCTTGAGGAGTGGCAGCAGTCAGGGAAGGCTTCCTGGAGGAGGTGGTATGTGGTTAGGGAAGATTTCCCTAAGGAAGTGGCATGTGAGCCAGTTCCTGAATCATCTGTTAAAAGGTGGTCTGCCTCCCCCACTACCACCAAAGACAAAGACTGGGGAAAGGACAAGCTGGCCAAATACAAAAACAAGGAAACATGAGAGAACTCAATGAGTCTGAAAACTCCACACAGTTCAGTGAGGCTGAAGTATGTGTGTATGTTCGTGGGCAGGGATGGAGAGGGCAGCCGAATCTGAAAAGAAGGCTAAGTGAGCAAATTGTTCATATATTTTTAAATGCTTGAAGGAAAGATAATGCAAATTTTCCAGGGCAGGTTAATAATTAACTGTATCACACCCATATGTATTTAATGAGCCAAATCAACTTGCTGCAGGGGAAAAAAGAAATAACTAACAACGAGCAAGTCCCATTGCCAGACACACTGCTATAAATACTGTACACATATCATCTCATTTAATTATCCCAACAACCTGGGAATTAATGTGACATTTATAAATGAGGAAATTGGGGCTCCAGAAATCAAAAAGATGGATAAAGCACAGTTTTTGCTGGCTGTTAAAATTTTGTTAACAAAGAGATGCTGTCTCTCACTGTTCCCTGACTCCTGTCCCTGGAACCCCCTGGATTGCCCCATGAGCCAGCAACTAAAGATTGCTATTCCAGCGGGAAGGCTTCCAGAATCTCCAGGATAAATTCTGGTTGGTCAGTGCTTGTACGAGTACTATTTGTTAAACATTTGGAATATCACCCTTGCCTACAAAAAAACTCTGCAGTTCAGTTTGACTAAGTTATATGAAATGAGTGCTATAATTACTATAGGTATAATCTTTCCATCAACCCACTGCAAATATCTGCTGAGAATCCACAAGGGCCAAGCCCTGTCCCGAGCAACAGGGCATGAAATCTGACATGGGTCTGTGCAGGGTCCCTGGAGCGTCCAGTCTAGGGGGGAAAGTTGTACACTCGACTGCACCATCATCAAAGAAGGAGACCTACCCAAGGTGTGCCGTATTAGCTAGTGGGTCTTAGCTAGGGATTGTACAGCCCCTCTGCAGGGCTTCTAGAAGAGGGGGAGGCATTTTCAGTTGTAATAACTGCAGGGTGCTACTAGCTTTTAGTGAAAATGCAACAGTCAGTCTCACAAAGAGAAAAAATTGTCCTTCCCCAAATGCTCATAGCACCCAGATTTAATGGAAAGAATTTAAGGAGGAAAAGTTCTGTTTATAGAATCCTACTTGACAGTCAAAGTTTTGCATTAAGCGATGCTCCTCCACCTAGAGTCAGGCAAAGGGTTCTACAGTTTGAACAAAATACCTGCAAGACCAAAAGGGGGGGGGGGGGGAAATGTGTTTACTGACCACGCTACTACTGCCGGCCAAAGAATGTGAATCATGAATACTGAACTTCAGCCCAGTACACAAAGAGTTAAGCCCCTTGCTTGTTCTTGTTTTTAAAAAATGTGCAATGTACCTCCTAATCCTGTGGTTTCATTCCTTACCAGCCAGAAAGTATTGTCTGAATCCATACGCTTCTCTCTTAAGCTTCCTTTATAGCCACTCTGTTTAAGAAACAGCAGAAACAGGGGTATTATGTTCACCTTTAGCATTCCCCTAACGTGAAGTAGAGGATCTCTTGGCCCTGACCACAGGGCTGGGAGCTGGCAAAGTACATTCTAGTGAAGAAATAAACAATCTAGAATACTAATCCATCATTCAGTCAAAACTACAAAATATTTTCCCACCACTAATCCGAATTCTCACAACACGACTGTGGGAGCTATAGTAGCTTATATATAGTAGACAGGCAATAAATAGCTGTTGAGCGAATGAATAAAATGATGGAACAATGTATATTGGTTCAAGGCGAGGTCCAGACACCGCCTCAAGTCACCAAGAAGTCAATTCCATGTGAGGCTCAGAGGCTGGAACCTCAAACTCCGCCCTCTCTCTTACTAAATTTTCAGTGGATTTTTATTGATTTGTAATAGCAACCACAGCTGATAACTAAATTTTTCTTACATGCCAAGTACTGGACTAAATGCTACATCATTTCATTTAATCTTCACAGCAGCGCTAAGCAGTAGGGTTCATCAATATCCACATCGTACAGATAAGGAAATTTAGGTGACGAGAAGTTAACGCATGTGCCCAAGATCATACAGCTAGGAAGCGAAGGAAGAGGTTACCAGTCCTGATCTCTTGTCTCCAGAATTTCGCCACTCTGCCCTCTGGGGAGGGCAAAAGGTGAATTAATGATTTCCAATTAGCTGAAGCCCATAGGATTGCAACAGATCCAGAGAAATGGGAATTGAATAAACTGCTTCTGAATCCTGAAGCATCACCACCAACTACTTAAGGAACACCGTGCCGGACAGTGTGCCAACAACTCATTAAAGGATGTACAGAGAGTTCTGGAAGCTCCAAAGCTGTGAGAACTGTGTAACAGGACTGAGTGAGGGAGTGAGGTTAGTGGTGGGTTCTCAGAGAAGGTGACATTTGACAGCCCTGGGAGGAGAATGGGATTTGGAGAGAGAGGAGATAGGAAAGAACATTCCAGACAGAGGG
This sequence comes from Lemur catta, assembly GCF_020740605.2. Taxonomy (NCBI): domain Eukaryota; kingdom Metazoa; phylum Chordata; class Mammalia; order Primates; family Lemuridae; genus Lemur; species Lemur catta. Next base: position 84,479,112 of record NC_059134.1, on the reverse strand, counting down.
GACAGCATGTTGAAAAGCACAGCCTCCAATATAATCACTTTCTGGTAAAAGAAAGGAGTGGTAAGAATCATCTCAAAGGAAAAATTTCATTCTCCTGCCTCCTCATTCCTGCTGTTAAGACCCAGGGGCTAGGTCTCAACATACTATTAATAAAAGTAACCCACATAAGCCCGGAGCCAAATCTCTGGAGGAATGTTTTTTTGGTTGTTTTTTTTTTTTTTTTTTTTGCTTTTTTTTTTTTTTTTGAGACAGAGTCTCACTTTGTTGCCCAGGCTAGAGTGCTGTGGCATCAGCCTAGCTCACAGCAACCTCAAACTCCTGGGCTCAGGCAATCCTCCTGCCTCAGCCTCCCGAGTAGCTGGGACTACAGGCATGTGCCACCATGCCCGGCTAATTTTTTTTCCTATATATATTTTTAGTTGTCCATATAATGTCTTTCTATTTTTAGTAGAGATGGGGTCTTGCTCTTGCTCAGGCTGGTCTCGAACTCCTGAGCTCAAACAATCCACCCGCCTCGGCCTCCCAGAGTGCTAGGATTACAAGCGTGAGCCACTGAGCCGGGCCTCTGGAGGAATTCTTAAGAAGGCATTTCCAGGATGACAGGAAAGAGGTGGGATTGGCCACCATGATGAGAGGAGTTTTGGTCATGCCGAGAACCCAAGGGGCAAGGGTGGGTGTGCACAGGTGCTCTGCCCCTTTGAATTTAGGGGATTATACAAGAGAAGCGTATATATCTCTCTAGAGGTTCAGCTTTCATGGGATCCTTAATCACTCCAAATTGGCACTGAGTTCCAATTGATTTATTCATGCGTATTCTAGAGTTTCTCACACAACTCCCCAAATTGCCTGGGCAAACCCAGGGCTCTGTTCGAGCTGAGTCATTCAAGGGCTCCCAGGGGTTCCCCTGGGCTGGGCCAGTCCTGTCCTCAGCAAGGGATGCTGGGAGCAGGTGTGGGATGTTTATCCTCGAGCCAGGTCAGCCCGGGAAACTGCAGGGGTCACAGAGGGAAGAGGGCGGAAATGCCTGATGAGGGTGTCTAGATCATCAAAGGGCTGGCATTTTGGATGTGCTCATTAATAGTAATTGGTAGACTAAGCTCCTTAAGGATATTCTTAGGGAGGTAGGAACAATATCCTTGTTTCTTTATAGCAATGAACAGTTTCAAAGATCAGGTTTATAGACTCTGTGCTGCTAAGAATATTGTCCATTATATTGGTCATGACTCTTCTGATGCAGGTGACAGAGACCCAACTCAAACTAGCTCTAAAAAAAAAAAAAAAAAAAGGAAGGGGCAGTTATTGACTCATTCAACTGAAAACTCTAAGGGGAGTTCAGGCATGGCTGGATCAAGGGTCACAAAAACCAACAGGATTTGGTCTTTCTCTCTGTAGCTCTGCTTTCTTATGTGTGGGTCTCACTCCTGAGCACTCTTCTACCGTACAATGCACCCCCAGTGGCTCCAGGCTCTCACCTTCCCAGCTGCAAATCCAGGAGAAAGAGAAATTCTTTTCAGTAGCTTCAAGAATGATCCCAAGGTTAAATCTCTTAACAGCCTGCTGGCTGAGTTCCAAAAGCAAACATCTCAAAAAGCTACATAGTGTCACTTCCATTGTGTCATGGTCCCACTCAGACTCAAGTGGAAGAAAGATAGACCCCCATTCTCCATAACAGGCATATCAAAGTTACATTGTAAGAAAAGTATGCAGGAAGGAGACATATTGTTGCAGCCGTCTTTGGGAAATACAATCTGCAGGTGACTGGTATGCACATTTTGAGATTGCAATACAATTTTAGGCCCACTGTTTATTTGCTATCTTGCTTTCCAAACTTCTTAACATGTACAACAACCAAAGAAACATAGCGTACATCATTTATATCGTAAATACTACCTCTGCGTACACATAGCAAGTAGGAAAACAGGATATTTTCTAAGTAATGTCCTATTTTCGCTCATCTGTTACTCAGTAATTATTTGTGGAATATCAATTACACGGACAAGGCACAGTCCCAGATGCTAGGATAGAGTGATTAACAAGACAACATGGCCTCTGGCTTTGTGATGCTTCAGTCCCACAGGAAGGACAGTTTTTGTTGAGTAATTGCAGCTATAATGAGTGTAATGACGAAAGAAGTAAAGGGGCTATGGAATCTAAAACAGGGAGCACTTACTTTGTCTAGGGGTTCAGGGGGTGCCTGCAGGATGAGTGGGAGTTAGCTGGTCACTTGTCACCTTCTCATTAAAATTCCCAGCACCAACCCCCACCCACCCACACCCCACCCTCCTTCCCCACCTTATTTTTCTCTATAGCTCCTTTCTTCATCTGGCATAGCATGTATTTTATGCACTGATTTTTCTTTGCCTGTCTACCCCTACTAGGATGTAAGCTCCATGAGGGTGGAAATTTGTGTCTCTTTTGTTCACTGTGGTATCCTCAGCTCCTATGCAAGTGCTTGACCCATAATGAGCACTCAGTAAATATTTGTTAGATAAATGCAGAATGTTCCAGGCACGGGGCCTAGCAAGTGCACAGGACTTGAAGAGAGAAAGAGTGTGGAGAATTCCAGGAACTAAAAGAAGTCCAGCTAAGCTGGAATGTTGAGGGAGAAGGAAAATGGAGTCCACTACAAATAACCCAATCACTTTTCGCCAACTATGCACTGAGTGCTTGCTATATGCTGGGCATTGTTCTAGGCATAAGCAACATATCTATTTTGATATGTAACATATCTATTTTGATAAGTAACATATCTACTTAATAAAAGGGCAGAATTCATCAATAGTCTTCAATCAGTAACTAGATTTTATGGGAATGTGTGGTCAACACCAATTTGTAAAGGCATCGCCATAGTTATTTCCATGAGCTTACAAATGCTCAATATGTGCCTGCTATGGACTGAATTGTGTTCCCCCAAAATTCATCTGTTGAAGCCCTAACCCTCAGGGTGATGGTATTTGGGGATGGGACTTGAGGTAACTAGGTTTAGGTGAGGTCATGAGGGTGGGGCCCTCCTGATGGGATTAGCACCCTTGTAAGTAGAGACCAGAAAAGCAATCTCAGTATCTCTCTCTCTGTAACTCTCTCCCTCACCCCATCTATCCATCTCCATCACTTTCCTACTCTCAGATTTACTTCTCTTTATACATTAGCCTCCTTCCACATCCCATAGAAGGCTTCCTCCATGTAGTCAGGGAAAATGACCCCAGGAATCACCAGGCTCATTGTCTTCTCTGTTCTTTGTCCCCGAAGAAGAGAGATCCTCCCTTTCTCAGAACCCTAATGGGCCAGCCTAGGGAAGGACAGAGAAGGGACTGGAGCAGGGAGAAGTGACCTTTATAAAAGAAATATGAGTGGCTGTTCCCAGAAAAAGAGAAAAGGAATACTTGCCAGGCAAAAATAGATTCCACATACCACCCAATATGCCCCTGGGCCTAATGTCCTCTCAGACATCAAGATGTCATGCAAATGGTGGTTCCATGGATCCTGGTCCCCAAACCCTGTCCCCCCCTTCATGCCTTCATCCAAATGCTACCACCTGTGAGGTCCCGCCTGATTCCTCCAGGTTAAAATTGGTCATCCTGCCCATCTTTGTCAAGTCCCTACTGTGGGCCGGATGCGGTGGCTCACGCCTGTAATCCTAGCACTCTAGAATGCCGAGGCAGGTGGATTGTTTGAGCTCAGGAGTTCAAGACCAGCCTGAGCAAGAGCGAGACTCCATCTCTACTAAAAAAAATAATAGAAAGAAATTATCTGGCCAACTAAAAATATATATAGAAAAAATTAGCTGGGCATGGTGACACATGCCTGTAGTCCCAGCTACTTGGGAGGCTGAGGCAGGAGGATTGCTTGAGCCCAGGAGTTTGAGGTTGCTGTGAGCTAGGCTGACGCTACAGCATGGCACTATAGCCTGGACAAGAGAATGAGACTTTGTCTCAAAAAAAAAAAAAAAAGTCCCTACTGTGGCCAACAATAGTGCTAAGCACTTTGTTTATATCGTCTCTCCGTATCCTCACATTGCCATGAAATAAGTATGGCTACTGCTCCCTGTGTTAGCTTGCTAGGGCTGCCATCACAAACAACCACGAAGTGTGAGCCTTAAACAACAATCTATGCTCTCACAGTTCCTGAGCCTGGAAGTCCAAAATCAAGGTGTCAGCCTGGTTGGTTCCTCCTGCGGGCTGTGAGGGAGAATCTCTTCCAGGCCTCCCCGCTGGCTCCCAGCAGCCCCAGGCACACCTTGGCCTGTGGATGGCCATCTTCTCCCTGCATCTTCCCATCATCTTCTGTCCTGTATCCAAATCCCCCTTGTTATGAGGACATCACTCATACTTGGAACCTATCTTAACAACTTCATCTTAACTTGATCATCTGCAAAGACTGTTTGCAAATAAGGTCACGTTCACAGGGACTTGGGAGATAGAACTTCAACGTCTTTTGTGGAGGATAAAATTCAACCCTTTTTTCACATGAGGGAACTGAGTCTTAAAGAATTTAATCTGCCAGGGTCACACAGCCAAGAAGCAACCTGCATGATAAGGCTTGGGGGTCCTAACTTCACTCTCTCTCTATTCTTGTCCTTCTCCAGAAATCTCATCTCCCTTCAGGACACTCAGCAGGACACTGTTCATAAGATTCATGTATAATTTTGCATCACCCTTCCAGACCATAAGCTCCTTAAAAACAGAGGTTGAACATATGATTTCTGCTCCCAGCCCACCCAGCAAGGCTTAAGCCATAGCTCTCAGATGGCTGGAGGTGAAAAACAAGGTCAGAGCACAAGCTGACCAGTGTTCTTCATAGATCATTTCATGAATGAACCAGAGAAGGCTCATCTTGGAGAGTTCATAGAAACCTTCCATTTTCCTCTGGCTTATTTATTCATTCTTTCAACAAATATTTAATGAGTCCCTTCTATGAGTTGAGCACAGTGCTAGGCACTGAGCAGAGAGAAATCAGAACTTGCACCCTCTTAGAGCTTCCAACCTGGTAGACAAGACAGATGAGCCAATCAGCTGCTGTGACACGGTGTCTCAGGGAGCACTCATTTCTCAGGTAAAGCTTGTTCTGGTGTCAGGAGTCCTCAGAAAGATAATGAAGGCAGGCAACGTAGGACTTGCACAATTTCTAAGAAGCTGGAGAAGAGATGCCGTAAGCCAGAGACTATCTTAAGACATCAAACTATAATATAAGAGAAGGCCAGGAAATAATCTCCCCACTCCGGGGGTGGCAGAGAGACAGGCTAAAAAGAGGATGTTTGAGAACTCTACCTTGGAGCTTGGTCTGTGTCAGGAAGCCGCAGGAAAACCCCACACAGGTGCCACGCCCAGGCAGGCCTGGGCTCAAACATGGGCTCTGCTACTCATTAGCTGTGTGCAGGTGGGTGAATCTCTTAACCTCTACATCTTAGTTTCTTGGTTGATTTACAGGACAGTAATAACAAATTGGCCCAGTTGTTATTTGGATTAAGTGAAACAAATACACAAAGCGCATCCGATAGTAGTGGAGGCTCTATAAATGTGATTAAAGCAGATTCCGGACACATCAGACCTGCATCTGAATTCCAGCTTTGCTCAGTGCCACCTTAGGAAGCTACTAGACCTCACTAAACCTTAGTTCCCTCCTCGTAAAATAGTGGAAATAATCATCTTCCTCATAGAGTCGTTGTGAGATTCATGAGACAAACATATAAAGCACCTAGCACAGTCCCAGACACATGAGTTTGAGTAGTTGCTCTATTATTCCTGTCTCCATGGCCCCTCTGGCACTTCCTGTGACCCCTGTTCTTTTCCCACCTTCTTGTCTAGAATTCCTAGATGAGCTTTTTATTGTAGTAAAATATACATAACATAAAATTTACCATTTTATAAATTTTTTGGTGTACAGTTCACTGGCATTCAGTACATACACAATGTTGTGCATATCCACACATCTTCCCAAATGGAAACTCTACCGTAGCCATTAAACAGCACCCCTAACCTCGCTCTGCTGCGCCCCCACCCCCAGCAACTGCCATTCTACTCTGTTTCTACGAATCTGACTGTTCTAGGTATCTCATATAAGTGCAGTCATACAGTACTTGTTCTTTTGTAACAGGCTTGCGTCAATTAGCATAATATCTTCCAAGTTCCTCCATGTTGTAGCATGGATCAGAATTTCATTCTTTGAGCTTTTCAAATTCAAGTCCATTTGTTATTCCCTCCTCCAATTTAGATCACCCCACCCCCACCGGATGAAAATACAGAGACACTACAGCACACAAGACTGTGACTACGTACAAAAGAAATATAAACTATCTTTCTCGTGATTACAAAAGTAATGCATACTCTTTTTTATGGAACACTTGGTGATAGCTCCAAATTCCTCTGCAGGCCACACTGTCACCCATGGTCCCTTCAAAGAAGGGTATGTTTTGTGCAGGAAATAGCTTTGCTGGATTATCATCCCACAGGGTGGGGCAGGGCTGAAGCAACAGGCAGCGTCTAACCAGTGCTCACTCCAAGCAACACCATCGCATAGCCACAAATCTGCATTTGCCATGGGCTCCTATCTCCTCTAGATCCAAAGTTGAAAACACCCTACTGCTCTTCTCAATTGGGACATTAAATATTTCCTTAATCCTAATTCATTTTAAAACACATATTGTTGTGGATTTTAAAGCCACTCTTTGGTGCTAATAAGCTTGGCCTGGCCTGCCCCCGCCCGTCCCTGGCTCACTGGCTGGGCTGGGGAGGCTCACTCTGTACTCCACACAGGGGAGAGCTGTCCCGCCCGCCCCGCACGGCCCCAGCAGCTGCCACAGAAAACTGGAAACAACTAAGTATCTAACACAAGGAAATTAGTTAAGTAAACTACAGCACATGCATAAGACAGGATCAGAAGCCATTGAAATCATGGGAAATACCAAAGGCATGGAAAGGTGTTGGGAATAATCCCAAAGCGCGTGCGCGTTAGCAAAAATAAGTCTCATGCTTTCCTTTTAGGTACTCACTACTTGGTGCATTATTTCAGCCTAGATGCCCACTGCCTGGCTCATGATAGACACAAAGCAAATATCTGTTGGAGGAATGAATAAACTGCCCAGAGTGGGTACTGTGTTCAGGGTGAGAAATGATAGGTGACTTCTTTCCTGTTGATTTTTTTCTTTGTTATTTTTTTATTACTACTCTTTTCAGATGCCATTAAAAGATATTTCCTTCTTCTTTTTTTTAACCCTTACATGAATATTGTCCCTCTAAAGCTAGGAAGCTAAAACCTTCCTATAGTCCAATATTATAGCACAGAAGGGGGTTCAAGTTTTCTTGGCTTGGTTTCCATCCTAAGAGGCTGGATGAATGAAGAACTCTCACTTTCAGTGCCCTCCTGCCCTGGTTTCATTTCTGCAGCCACCCCAAAGCAACGTGAAGCCAGACACTGGCATTTCAAGAAAGAGTCTCTCTTGTCATTTTGCCCTTTTCCCTTCTGGCACCGGAACATTGATGGGAACCACACCCAGAGGCTGGGCACCTGAGAGCGGGTGTATTACCTACTCTTCCACCTGAGAACCTCTTTCACCCTACACGCCACTTACTCCCACTTGAGCAAGTAACACCGAACCTCTGTAGGGTCCAGTTTAGGAATGGCAAATAGATGTTTCTGCCTGCCCCACACACACACATGCACACACATTGATAACTGACTGTGGCACTCCACACACAGCATCAAGAGCCTTCTAAACACCATGGCCAGCAGTCCAATGTGGCAAGTGAGACAAAGCCATTTGCCATTCCTCATCCAGCCTATGGTGAAGAATATATTTTCATCATCAACAAACAGAAATGGACTGAGCTCCTCATGTTCACACAGGTTTACAATCTACATATGGATTCAGAAAGGTACAAAAAAGAGATACAAGGGGCCCAGTAGCCTGTGCTAAGGGCTGAAAACATGATGCACTCACTGTGTCGGAGGAGCTTAGATGCTGGTGGAGATCCACAAGGGCTCCCAGAAAGCTGCTGGAGGAAGTTAGACAGAAAGCGACACTGCGGGGTAAAATGAGATTTAGGTAAGTTGAGGAAAATGGAAATAAAAATTCAGATTTCAAGGAATACATGGGATGTCTTCAAGGAACACAGAGCAAAGCAACTCACCTAACACCAAGGTCATTCGGGTCCTCCTCGGATGTCACCTCCTCAGAGAGGCCTTCCCTGAGCAGTCTAGCTAAAACAGAGACTTTGTTTTCCTCCTGGTCATCTAGACTGTGAGCTCTACTACGACAAGGACTTTACTTTGTTCCTACAGTGCCCCCAGCACCCGGGACAGGGCCTGCTCAGGAAACGATTACAGACGAATGAGTGGACCAAGGTCTCCTGCAGGGGCACTTGCAGGAGCTCAGCATGGAGAGATTTGTGGGCTCAACAGTTACTGCCTTTGAATATCAAACTAAGGACTTTGGTTGGCAGGAATGCCATGTTCAAGTGCATTTTTGGAACTTTGCTAAATTCTGGGTCTTTCTTTTCTGTAGGTCTTTCTTACACTTTTACCATAGCTTTGCAGATATCCAGGTGTTCCCAAGTATTAATCCACAGCACTCTCTTCATTTTTTTTCCTTTTATGTTTCTTCCTTTTCTTTTTTTAATACATCACTCTGGATTTAGTGCTTCCATGAAGACACCTTGGGAAGTGGAGCTGCAGAAAATGGGAGGTTTCAAAGATGCTGGAGTGGCAGTGTGAATATACAATGATACTGTAGGAGGATTAATCTGGTAGGATGGGTGAGCAGAGGGGAAGACTTGAATCAGGGAGTCAGTTTAAGGAATATAACAGGAGTCATTCCCTCAATTATTATGCCAAAAACAAGATGCACCAGGTACTGTTCCAGGCAATGGGGATTGAACGAAAAACAAAACAAAGTCCATCCCACACGGATAGGGCAACAATATGTTCTGATTTTTCCAGGACACTCCAAATTTTTGTCTGTTGGCTCCACTTAACTATTAAATGGTGCCATATCTATTCTCAAATTTGTCTTGGTTTGGATAATGAATGGTCACCTAATTTGTGGAGCTTACCTTTTATGGAAGAGGCCATGAGGCTGGCCCACGTGGTGCCTTTGTGTAAATTAGAAAAAGAGTCCCCCTCTGGGTGGACATAGCCCGCAGGTGCACAGCTGGACAAGTAGATATTCCCTTTGTGTAAATTGAATAAAGGCCTTTCTATAGGACGACACCCACCGTTTCAGGATACTCAGCTTGGAGGGCACAGCTCAGGCCTGATGTCTTCCTCAACTCCCTTTTTGTGAGCAGGGATTTACGATCCAAGTGTGGGTTCAGGAATGAAACAAGAGGACACAAGGCAATGCCTGGCCCAGCCCTCTTGTGCAGTGAACACCCTGTGCAACAATTAGCTGATGTCCTGAAGGTGATCACAAGCAAATAAATGTATATGTAAATACAATGTCAAGCAGTGGAAAGGAAACCAAAGTGAAGTCGGGACTGGGAGGACAGGGGTCAGCCATAGTGCACAATTCCAAAAGGCAACATTTGCACTGTGGTCCATGGAAGTGGCACCCCCGGGGTTGAGCACCGTGACAGGAGGAGGTCAGGAAAGCCCTCTGTGTGGAGGTGGCAGGTCATTTGACACTGCCTGAAGACAAGAGGGAGGAATACAAGAGAAACATCACAGTGGGTATGGGGGAGCCTGCATGCCGTGGTGGCTGGCTTCGTGCACGGGCTTTGGGGAATGGATGTTCAAGAGGACCTCAAGCTTCCCTAAGAAACAGGGAAACGAAGGTGCTGTTCAGTTCTGCCCAACATACCAAACCTGCCACACGTGGGTGGTGCAGGGAACAGGCTGGCCGGGGAAAGAGGCACAGTCCCTTATCCTGGGGAGTTGACAGTCTCCGTCAGGATTTCCCAACGTGTGTCTGGTGGAACACTAGCCGGGTGGTATGCTAATGTGTGACCAGGCAAAGTTGCCTCAATAGGTTTGGGATATGAGAGGTTAAGCAAATTAAAACAGGCTCCTTTACTGGAAGACTTCTTGGAGCTTTTAATAAGCTACTATGTGTTGTGAATCCCAAGCAAGGAATCTAGACAGCAGCCTCTTTTAGAGCTGCCCACGGAAATTTTTCTTTACACCATCTCTCAGGAGGCTGGTGTTCCTGCAGAGGGTAACTGTGCTCTGACAGATGCCAACTGGCGGGAAGAGAAAGCAGAGTGAGACAAGGGCTCTGGGGGAGGCAGGGCCGGCACAGATAATGGAGCCCCCTCAGAGCCTTCTGCAGAGCCCAGGAGGGGCTCCCACAACTGTGGAGCCCACAGCTGCAGGGGCCAGACCTGCCTGGGGCTGTCCCCACAGGTGTGGCTTCACTCAAGCTCCAGTGGTGACCTCTGAGTCAGCCCCCCCGTAGGGCCAAGTTTAGCCTCTGACTGGCTGGCTAAAGTGGTTGTCTGCACTCACAGGGCCTCCACTTACCCTTCTATAAAATGGGGATAAGAATATTGCCCTCCCTCTCCTGAGTGGCACGAGGCTCTCGTAATTACTACTTGGCAGGGTGCTGAGGTGCTGACAAGCTCCGTCTGACACATTTCTCCCCGGCTCCTCCAGACGCCGGACCTCCCCTCCGCGGGAGACCACAGACCCATCGGCAGGCGGCACGCCGAGCCCTCAGCCGCTCAGCCAGAGGGCAGGAGTCTCTCTGGCTTTCTGGCTCTCTCTGTCATAGCTCCTGTCAAAACCAGAGACTCGCCTAACCCTCTGCTGGCCCCGGGGCATTGTGGAGGAGGAAGAGCCACCTGCCAGCTGCCACTCCAGGACCCTGCTGCACCTGGGAGGCTGCTCAGGGCCAGGACACCCAGGGGAGGCGTCGCCTGCCTGGAAGCAGCCATGCGGTGTCCTCGCTGAGGGGGAGGGGCCCGGCCGGCCGGGGCCCTCGCAGGGCTGGGCCATGACGACGTCGGAGGACCCGAGTCCAGCCCAGCCTGGCGGGACGAACGAGCTGAGGTGAGTCTCCAGTGCGTTGGGGTGGGCAGGGAGGAGAAAGGGCCCCTGCGGGGAGAGGAAACCTTGGTGTCCGGTGGGCTGAGCTCCCCTTGCCCTGGTCCTTCCACCAGGGAGGAAAAGGAAGTGGCTCCCCCAGCAAGTGCCAAGGAAACTTTGAGGCCCCTACACGTCACTTATCCTGCAGGCCAGCCCCCGTCACCAGTGCTGAGGGGTAGGTCAGCCCTCCTTAGGAAGCGTGATGGCCTTTCACAGTGACTTTTTCCCGTCCACCCTGCCTGTGAGATGCATTTTTACGCAATTTCATCTGGATAGGGCATGTCAAGGAGTTGGTGAAGTTGCTCATGGCACACTGGGGCCTGGGCTGGTGTCCCTTGGAGACAGTTCTGCAAGGGGCTAAAGTAATGCCTGGCCCTGAGTGGAGGGATGGAAAAGGAGTAGTTGCTGGGTCTCCTTGTCCGACTTTGAGATGTCAGTATGCTCACCTGCAGAATGGGATCATAACGTTGAGCTCTTCCAGTTGGCCGGAATCCCAACTCATCTCTATGTCCTGGGCGCTTTGCTGTGATCCAGTTGTTAAGACTGATGCGCACCTTGCTTGTTTGTATGGATATGCTTCTGCTCAGCCCAAAAGCATTCCCTTAGATGGCGGGCTCTTGTTTGCATCCTTGGCTACATTCAGTTGCTGTAAAATGCACAAGCTAGAGCAGAGATGCATGAGGATGCTGATCCAATGTCTAGGTCACTGGTATTGATTTGCCAGTTTAAAATGAAGATTTCTTGATTCCTGGAAAATGAGGGGCTGGGGGCGGGATTAGATTAGGGGCTGATGCTAGGGGCCTGTCTAGCTCCAGCCCCAGCCTTCTTTAAAAGGAGTCGCCGTCTTAGCCCTGGCGTGTTACTGAGTGACTTGTCAATGTCAGAGGAGACATGCAAAGAATCTTCGGCATGTCGTTAACCTCGTTGCAACATGTAATTAGCCTGAAAGGCCTCCTCACTACCTCCATTCAGCGTTACATCATAAAGAATCAGATATTTTACTATTTGCAGCACACCATGAAGACTTTAAAGAGTTAATTATGGCTCATTGGAGCCCATCCCCAAGAGCCCAAGACCCAGGAATTAAACTTATTTCCAAGTGTCAATCTTCAAGAGAGCATTCAGGGCAACTTCCTCCATGGAACCTGAGATTGACACTGGTTTGAAAGTAGACTCACCAGGATGAGAAAAGGTGGGTTGGAGGAGGTCATTTTATTTGGGGCTTCCTCCTGTATTTGGCCAGGTATTTTCAGAGATCTCATCATCTATGTAGCCTTGGAGAGAAAAGAGAAGCAAAGGGAGCTGGAATTCCACTTACCCTCTTGGTTCCACGGGGCGCAGCCACCTAAAGCCATTTGTATTCCCTGAGCTGGAGACCAGCTGTGTGGTCAGAGTTCAAAGGGAGTTCAGCCCTAATCTAGAGGTTACAATCTGAGCCGATCTAACCATGCAGGCTCTGAGGACATTATTATCAGTCAAGTGTAATTATAGATAAAATAGTTTTATTAATCAGCTTCCTAAGGGGACTGTGTTTATCTGATGGCCGTGTGTATAATGTGCGCACAGGGCTGGGGGAGAAATCTGTGCTGGGTGTGCTGGGTCTGTGTGGTGGGGAGGATGGGGTGCCTGCGGGGAGAGGGTGGTGGATATAGGAGGGGTGTGGCTGGGCCTTGTGTCCAGGTGCTGGGTGGGCTCTGCACACAAGGAACGGGAGTGTATGTAGTAGTGCTGAGGCGTATGTGCGCGTGTTCATGTGTTTGCCCAGTTTCATCCAGCTGGACTTGAACTTGTGCCTGTTTCTCCACTGTACCTTGGATTTGTCATCACCTTTTTCAAAAAACAAAAAAAAGCTTTTCTATATCTGTACAGTACTTAGCTGGAATCTATAGAGCTACCAGTTGCAAATGCCACCTGTGGATGCCCTCTTTGGCCACTAACTGTCAAATTTTCAAATCTTATCTCTAGACCTATCTTGGCTTGTCTTAAGTGTCTGTCACTTTAAACTAGCTTATCAATTGCAATTGATCCCAAAGGATCAATTTGCAAAGGATCCCAAATGTGTAGGGCTCCTCCTGAATATTGCTTGGCCTGACATGAAGTCAACTTCACTCACCTCTGGGTAGGAGAAATGAACATTGTGGGACCCAGATATTAAGTGTGTCCTCCGTAAAGTCTGCAGGTCTGACTTAAACTTGATTAGGCATCAGTAGGTAGGTGGGTACCAGGCAACACGCCCTGGCCAGGTTACGCCTAAGGTGAGGCTGAAGACTAAGCAACTGCCCAGGGACTGCAGAACAGGCACAGAGCCGGCCTGGTGGCCTCTGCCCTTCCCCTGCCGTCTACCTGCAGCATTCGGTGCCTGGGCTGCACTCTCAACACACGGCCTTTTGCTGCTGGCTGTTGGGCAACGTGCCACTCACTTTGGTCGGAACACTTGACCCACATTATTTCCACCTCACAGGGCCTTGTGCAAAATCTGCCCTCCACCTCTAACTTGGCCCAAAGAGACAGCTGCAACCTGGGGTAGACATACCTGAGAGCCAGAAAACCCCAGTGGCTGTTTCCTGTCTACAGAGGCACGGGGCTTCCGTTCTCCCATGGGTACAGCAGAAAGGTGACTTACTGAGGCCTCGCTCACAGGGCTTCTGTAGAGAGACATAAGTGTGCCAGCCACGATCTTCACAGCCATGTGGCACACCTGTCGGCCACTCTGCAGAGTGATCTGTTAGGATTCCTGGAGCTTCCTTGCTCCAAGAAGGGCAAGTTGGAGCCCAGAAAAAAAAAAAAAAAAAAGTTTAAGTGAGGAAATGAACTTATAAAACTACTGCTCCGTTTAAGATAATTACAGACCATTGCCAAATATAGTGGCCTTCTCCTAACTCCCAGCATTCATAAAGTTTTGATGGACGTCAGATAAAACACTATAAATGAACAAGTGGATGAACATCTAGTATGTGCCAGATACATACACCTGTATTATTTCAATCAATTTAGTGAGTAGTTAATATTATTCTCATTTTGCTGATTAGAAAACTGAGACTAATTCTCCTTAGTATTATTGTTATTATTTATTGAGTATTTAATACGTGCCAGGCACTGGGCTAAGTACTTCTTACATTACATTATCTCACTTAGTCATCACCAGAACTCTATGAAGTAACCATTTATTTTCAGATAAGGAAACTGAGGCTCAGGGAGATAAGTAATTTGGCTACCAAGTTGTAGAGCTGGGATGTGAACCCACATCTACCAGACTCAAAGCCCAGTGCTCTTCTATTACTGGTTTTTCTTGAACTGCCTTTTAGTGTGGCCTTTGCTTTTTGCAATGCCGTGGATATCTGTTAAATTATCGTATCACTTAATTCAATATTGCTAAATATTGAAAATGTTTAACCAAGTGGATCTCATCATTCCTTGGAACTAAAGGGAAGATTGTGTACTCAAAATGAAACTGAATGCTGCCCATCTGCCTTTGCACAATGAGAAGGAATGAAAATATAGTTTCATGAAAAGGTGTGTGAGTGAGAGTGATGTTCAGGACATTAAAAGTACCTGTCTTCACTTTAACTCCAATTGCTCAGTGATAACTTCCAAAAATGCCAACCCTAGACACTGCCCTTGGGGACAGGCAAGTTCCTAAGAGGAGCCTACATAGGTTTACAAGCTCAACACACAAATGAGCCCACACTGATGTGAACCTCTGGGTGAGGCTGGGCAGCGTCCCAATGTTGTGGCCTCTCCCCTCAGATTTATTGGCCCCAAGAATCATTGGATTTCTGTTGGGATATGATGACAAATTCTGTAATACAGCAATAAATCAGAAAACTTCATAACAGTTTTGTAAAAAGCACACCGCCTAAATTCTTACACCATTCTGTGTCTACCACAGAGACCGTTTCTCTAAATTAGTTTCGGAACAGAACCCAACTCAGGAAATTTCAGTGTGGCATTCAGACCTTTAAACTTTTTCAGTGGCAAATGAAACTGTGGGAGATAGTAAAAGATTGCAAAGACATGGAAAAGAAGACAAGGTTATTTCAGAGTCGATGGAAGAAGAAGAAGAAGACCAAGCAATAATCTCCTTAAGAAACAACAGTATGACTCCTGGGAAATTACATGGAGCAAAAGCAAGAAAAAAAATTTAAAAAAAATAAAATTTGTGACCAAGTCTCATTTTGCTGACCTACGCAAGTTTGACCCTGAAGAGCAGACAAAACCTAAGCCCTCTTCAGTACTGAGGTCCCCATTAACTTGCCAGAGATCCCTTTGTTCAGGGGGACTGATATTCCAGACACCAGGATTCAAAACTTACCCGGGGCTGTCATGCCATGACACGTGTGACATGAGGGAGCCAACCTCCCATTGGTAGGAAGTCTTGGGCTATCCACACTCATTCTCTCCTTCCGTGCACTTCCAGGTTTCCTCTTGGTTGAAAGAGCATCCCCTTCTGGCCATCCCAGACACTGCAGGGCACAGTGGTCAATGGCCTTGGCTTTGAGTCAGGTGATCCTAGGATTGAATCCTGGCTCTGCTACTTAGGTGTGTGACCTTGGGCAATTTACTGAAGCTATTTGAGCCTCAGTTTCCTCTTCTGTAAAATGGGGATAATAACAGCCCCTACTCCTACCGTTGTTGAGCTTGGCACATCATAAGCATCCATTTTTAGCAGGTCATCCCCGTCCTGCATCACCCAGCTCAAATACCAAATCCTACAGGAAGTTTTTCTGACTGCCCCAGTCCTTACTGACCTCCCCTTCTCCGAAGTCCTACAGCCTCTAACTCTTGGAATTATATACTGCCTCTAAATGTTTCCTCTTGAATTCAGTTAGGGTATCTGCTCCTTGAAGGCTAGGTCTTACTCTTTTTTTAATCAACAGCATTTAGAAATAAGACTTGGTTGCCTGATGAGGCTAGATCTGCACGAATCCAACTGTGAATTTCCACTAGTACACCTCCCCACCCTCCACCCCCATCCTCACACCCCTCCATCCCCATCTGGTAACCAAAAACATGCCTCTGGTGACACCCAGCAGGAGTGAGGAGTTCCGTCTGCAGATGCGGAAACCAGCGTGGTCACGCACATTATCAAAGGACATGTGCGCCCATTCCCACTTGATGAGTGAAGAAACAGGTTCAGAAAGTTAATTTCACCTAGCAAGTCTGGTGTGAGCTCAACTGTAGGAAGATTAAGTCTTTAATGATTGTAAGATTGATGATCCATTGATAACTTAACCTTCATTAGTGTGGTTCCGAGGTTCACTGAGCCAATTAGCCATGGCCTGAGGGACCAGCCCATTCACTACCCAAGATTGTGATGGCAGCACCCTGGGCACCTCCCCAGCCTCTAGCAAGCAGCGTGGACCAGCAACAGGTGTCAACGCCATCCCTCCCTCAAACGACCATCCCTAACAACTCACTCAGAAAGCAAGCCGCACACCTGCCAGGGGACTGGTGTTTAATAGGAAAACAACTAAAGAACATTCTATCTTTAAGAGTCCTTCCTGCAAGAAGGGTCCCCTTGGCTGAGCCTCTCAGAGCTGTGCCTTCAAACAGCCATGACTGCTTCCGACGCATTGTGCTCACCCAAAACATAGAAACCTCCAATACATGGACTTCTGGTATCTCCACTGAGGAAGAAAGACTAGCAATACGGTCATGAAGCTGTTTCAGCTGTTTCACAATCATCATAATTCCACAAAATCAGTATTTTTCAATACTGATTTTAGTGAAATCAAATTCTGTCATTTTTCATTCCAGTATTTTGCATTTTCATTATGTCTCTGCTAGCTATTAACTTTGCCATTGTTTAACCTCCACGGTGCCTTCAGTGCTGGAAATAACGCAAGGACCCTTTACTGTCCCGGGGCTCATAGCCAAGGCAGGGTTACTAGGGAGCCACCTCACCGTTGCTCTCACCTGAATCGGGGCTCCCGGTCAGGAGGACGAACAGCACGAACAGCTGAAGGGTGAGTTGGATAAAGGAAGATGAAGGAAGATACCCAAAGAGGAAATAAAGCAAAGAAAGAAATCTGAGACTTTACAATCAACCAACAAGAATTTCTTGAGCACCTATTCACGCTCAAGTCTACACTGGGCATTTTAGGGGACAAGAGATTGACAACTCTTGTCCTTGCTTTCAAGGATCGTGCCAACAACCTGGGCTGCCTAAGAAAATTGGTATCTCTTCACCCTAGATTCCATCTCGCCCAGAGGCACCAAACGATAGCATAATGGTGAAGTTTGTGGACCCTGGTGCCCTCCTGCCTTGGCTGGAGCCCTGCTTTGTGTGATATCTACCAGCTGTGTGGTATTGAGCAAGTTGCTTGAACTCTCCATGCCTGTTTCCTCATCAGTAAATTTCAGGTGGCAATAATGACACCTACCTCGTAGCAATGATGTAAGGATTAAATGACTTAACACATGCAGCATGCCTAGACAGTTCCTGGCACCTAGCAAATGCCCAGAAAATGGTAGCTATGATGATTATTCATTGCGGAAGGGCAACATTATCCTACTTGGTATGGTAATGCTCACAGGGCACGGATCACAATCAACATCTGCATTTCTCTCCATAGCCCATTATAATAGCCGTCATTTGTTGAAACTTACCATGCACCAGGAATCATAGTGGATACTTCATAAAGGAAGAAACTGAGGCCCTGAAAAGTTGGGGCTTCATCAAATGCCTCCCAGGTGGCAGGTGCCAGGAGTTTGTTGTCAGACACACTCACTGTGTGTTCTTAAGTATTTGAGCCAATAGAGCACAGAAAAACGTACTTTCTCCCGCAGACTCTTCTCTAAAATATCAGAATAACAGAGACAGCAGTCTGAACCCAAAGCCTGTGCATGTCACCATCACACTGCAACTCTCTCCTTCCAGTGGTACCATCTATGAACTTACCTAAAATTTTTTTAACTCACTTTTGTTTTCAGCCTGTGCTGCCTTTTGAGGTAGCAGTGAATGTGGCAGTTTGGGGGAAAGAAGAAACAGGATAAAGAAACATTAGGCTTGTTTAAAGAGGGCAAGTTCTAGGTAAAGCAGCTGAGACGTGGAGCCCGTTATATCTGTTTAACGTATCTGGAGGTGGGAGCCTCCAGGCTCATCAGATGACATGTCCTTTAAGTCACATGATTTTATGATACATGTAGGTATTAAGTGTTTTCTTTAGTCCAAGGACCATACTAGGAACCAGAGATTCGATGAGGTACCAGAATTTCCACTCTGTATTAAGAGGCACACTATGCCGGCAATGACCATGAGACCCAGGGACCTTGATCCAGCAGAGAAGCGAGGGCCTCCTCTTAGGCCAGAGCAAAAGAAGAGAGGCCAACTTGAGCCCCTGTTTCTATAGTGTGTGTTCAACACTGGGCAGGCCTGAGTTCAACAAGCGTGGCACCCTTGTTTCTTCATCTTGAAAAGAAAGTAATGATAGCTACCTCCCAGGGTTACAGTGAAAAATAACCAAGGAAATACAGATGAGTCATCCCAGCACAATACTTGGCACATGGTACACACTCTTTATATGTGTGGTTCCCTCTTCCCTGTCACCAAAGAACTGCCCCAGGAGCACCCAGAAACTGGTTAGCACAGCAGTTAAGAGGATGGGCTCTCTGGAGGCAAGCAGCCTACACTAAAATACTTGTTCTTCCACTTAGCTGTGTGACTATGGACAAGTTACTTAACCTCTCTGTGCCTCAGTTTCATCCTCTGTAAAATGGAGATGACAAGTAACTCCCTTGTCAAAGATGCGTGAAAATTTAATGTAGGGAATACAACAGGCCATGCTTAGTTAGGGCTCTCTACACGCTCTAGGTTTAACTCATTTAATTCACACAACCACCCTACAAGAGATATATTCTTTTTTCCCCACTTAGCAGGTGAGTTAACTGGGCTGCAGAGATGTTAAATAGGCTTCCCAGGCTCATACAGACTGCAAATGGAAGAACAGGGACTCAAACACAGGAAATCTCCCTCCAGAATCTGGCCTCTTAGCCCCGATGTTATAAGCCCAGTTAGTGTTACTAGTTATTACTGTATGGTTGAGACACCATAGGAGGATAAGCTGGGAATTCAAAAATGTTCCATTCCTTCTTCCCCCCTTTCCCCACCCCCAGCCCTTCTGCCCTCCTCTGCCCCATCCCCAATCCCCATCTTTGTTGTCATCCAACTCTCACAATGCAGTTTTTAGAAGCTTTATGTTCACCATCATCCAAGATCTCCACTCCAACCAAATTTAGATTAAATGTGATGGTTAAACCTAAGTAGAGTCAAATTCCTCTTTTATTTTGGTTTTATCTTAATCATCCCTTTTATCCACTGGTCCAGAAGCCTGTAATTTCAAACACAGGCACTCAGAGATGCTATATTATACATTCGGGACCATGAGGCACAGTTTGTGGTCATACACATCCACTGCCAGAAAACTTTCTACACTCAAATAATCAAGTCAATTAGGCAGCCCCTGGAGAAAAAATAATAATAATAATTGAGCCAAGAGAATATAGAAAAAATAAAATTTCTCCAAAAGACTCTTTTCTAAAAACAATATCAAAATGTTTTCCTTGAAAAACCTCTCCACTGAGAAGAATATACGTGTGCAGAAGCAAACATCAGCATTTCAGAAACCAGTGACAAGATAGGACAGTGCCCAAGAGTGGAGAATATAGTGTGTAGGACTTTCACAGTCCCCTAGAAACTAAGGAGGAAGAGAAGTCACAGAATTTTAAAGCATAAAGGAATCCCAAAGACCATCTAATCCAGTTACTTGCAAACTCTTTTTAAGTGCAGATTCTTTTGTCCAAATGAAATCTTACCCAGAAGATTTATATAAAAGCTGAGATGCTCTTACTGAGTCAAGAAGCGGGGGGGGGGGGGGGGGGGGGGGGGAGCCTAAAGCTTAACCCACTCTACTCCACTCTCATTCTCTCTCCCTCAACAGCCCTTATGAGGACTCTGCGGAAACCCTGGGGTTCCTCATGGCGCAGTCTGAAAATCACTATTCTAATCCCACTTCCTCCTTTTACCACTGGGGAGAATGAAGCTTAGAGAAGCTTCCCGATCTGCCTGAGGTTGACACAGCCAAGTCAGCGGCTTAGGCAGTCACCTATCTTTCTTCAACAATTTTTCCATGATGAAACCCTGAATCTGCTAATGAACTGCCTTTTGTTTCTTCAAACTATATGTGTGTTTGTATTTGTCTGTGTACCTATTCCCAGTGCTCACAAGAAAACCTAACAAACCAGTCCCTGCTTTCACTTTAAAGTTTAGAGTCTGCCATTTGGATACAACGTCTTGGCTACCCAAGACTGCTGGAAACACAGTGCCAAAAGGCACAGGGTTTATAATGCTGTCCCATAGATGACCTGAGAGAGTATTTCACAGCCCAAATTAGGTTGAGTTTCTGCTCACAGGAGGAAGTGCTAAAAAGTGGGCAGTTCTCAGCGAGACACTTGAGAGCCGGCACCCACGTCAGGCCCCCTGGCCTATTAGCTTTGGACACCTGGCTGGGCCACTAATCCTCTTCGTTTGTCCATCCGTGAAACAGAGGAAGGGAAAGGGAAGAAGCCACTACATGGCTCATTACTCCCAAAAGTGTCAGAAGTTTAATAAGTTAATGTGTATGACGTCCTGTTGGTGCTTAGCGAGAAAAAGCCCCCAAAGTGGTTCCACAGACTGGCTGTTTTCTTCAGCTGGTTGGAAGGTGTAGGCTGGAAGAGATGGTAGACTAGGGGGTTCTGATTAACTTGCTCTATCAAGGAAAACCCTATGATCACAGTAGCTAACGAAGGGCTTCCCACATGCTTCGCTTGCATCCCATGCAATCCTCACCACAGCTGGCGGAGAGGTACCATCACTTACATTAGCCTGATGAAGCCTAGATAGCTTAGTCAAGTTATTAAGGTGACACAGCTGGGAAATGATGGACCCAGAAATCCAAAGGCATCTAGCTGCAAAACCTGAGGTCTTAACCGCTGCCCCACACAGCCCTTCCTTCACACCACATGGGTAGTAGGGAGAATGACGTTGGATGTACAAACACACAGGACCCGGCCAGCCCAGGAGGAAGGCAGCATGGACAGGCACCGGGGCAGGATTTCTGAGGTTCCCCTCCAGCTTGCACGGAGGAGAATTGCTCAGCAAACCCACAGTCCCGCAAAGCTCTCAGAGGCAAGAATTCTCTGCTTGTTCACTGAGTCCCCTGGGCTGGAGGGAGTGGGGGGATGCAGGGGGAGCTGGGCACAAAAGCAGGGTAGAGGTAAACTTTCTGCATGTGAGAACCATGCCCCCCCTCCAAGGAGCTGTGTCACACTCTATGTCACCGTCATCAAAGGGGCTGTGCATAAACCTGAAAAACCAAACGGACCTGTCTGTAGGTGTCACTTA
Organism: Lemur catta; assembly: GCF_020740605.2. NCBI lineage: Eukaryota > Metazoa > Chordata > Mammalia > Primates > Lemuridae > Lemur > Lemur catta. Next base: position 84,457,712 of record NC_059134.1, on the reverse strand, counting down.
TATCACAAGGCTACAGGTGCCTTTATTTCCACTGTACGCTAGTGCCGGGAGCGCCTGCCTTCTCTTGCCTTGAAAGCCTTCTCTTTGGACCTAGCCACCGCCATCCTCACGTAAGCACCTTTTCTTTGCTCTTTTGGATAAACGGTGAGGGGCGTCAGGGCTCAGAGGCTCGCCCTGGGGCCTGGCTCTGTCCTTCCAGCCCCAGTGCCGGCCCCTCTGCCAGGTCCGCTCACGGTGGCCCCGGGAGCCGTCTGCCTGCGAGGGACACATCTGCCCGCTAAGGCTGCGTGGCCACCCACCCCTCCTTGCGGGTCACTTGGCAGAACCAAGGGGACTAAGAGAGGACGCGCGCAGGCGCTCGCTTCTCCACCCCCCAAAGCTGTCTGCAGAAGGGAAGAGGGAGAGCAGACAGGAACATACCCCGCTGCAGGGAACGCTCCCCGCCCCCACCCCGCCTGTCCCCCTCCCGGGCGGCTCACTGAGACCAACAACCGCCTTGCTACAGTTGGCAGCACTTTCCATGAATTTCTCTGTACAAGCTAGTTCAAAGGAAGCCCCTTTTGCCCTCTCGCATCCCCCAGAACAGAAGGCTTCCAGGAAAGCAGTGGTTAGAGCGTTCCCACTGTGTTCTCAGGCCTGAGCAGACCGTGCGGTGTGGGGCTCCGTGGTCTGTCCCCTGCTGGCAGCCAGCGGAAGCACATGCTCCCCGCCCGAACCGGCGCTGGGGACCCACGTCGGGCGGATGGATGCGCTGGGGATTCTGCAAGCTGCAAAGTGCGTCCGCGATCTCAGAGATCATGAGGTCCAACCTCTTCGTCTTACAGATGAGGAAACCGAGACCCAGAAAGGCCAAGTGATTTAGGAGGCAGCTTTGTGTCTTAGTCAAGCTTCAAAACCCAGGGAAAGGGGTTGTTTGCCCATCCAAGTGAAAGCTTACTTTCGTCTCCATGTTCTCTGTAAGAATGTTTTTCATCATCTAAAGTATTCTCGACGGGAGTTTTCGCAGTTTGGTTGTCTCCTTTTCTCGGAAGTCGCCGGATACATTGTCTGCTTTTTAGATATATTGATGATGGTTGATTTTTCCCTCTGGGACAGGAATGAACATTTGTATTATACCCAGTCCTCTGCATATATTAACTAATTTTATTAAATCCTCAGGAAATCCTAAGGATTGGATGGTAAAACCCCCATTTTAGAGATGAGGAAACGGGGACTCATAGAAGGTCATGAATGTTTTTATACCATACTCGTTTGAAAAAAATCAAGAATTTCAGCAGGCTGAGTAGTAAGAAATGTGCCCCATGTCCCTTGCAGCAGAAGTAGGATTTAACCCTGAGGTATTTAATCCAAAACTGGTGAGCTTTGCATTGAAGCCCGTAGCAAACTATACGGCATAGCTTCTATGGGAGCACCGTAGAAAAATAGCTATAAACAAACAAACAAGCAAACTCCTTAAGCAAACTAAGGAAAAATGAGGAATCACTTGATAAGACGTCAGCAAGTTGGTTCTCACAGCTGCTTTGGTTTCTCCCAGAAGAACAAACACTCAAGCACCCAACCCACAATCCTTCCTTAGCAGTGAGTGTCGAAATACTGCACTGGGTTTTCCTAACATGTCCCTTCTTAAGGAGGTCCAAAGGGTGGGAAATTGACCCTGCCTTGAGACCCAGTGGACATTCCGCTGTTGCTGAGGCGTCAGGGAAGAAAGGACATCTTTCTCGCAATGATACTGCCCAGATGGTGGGATTAGGGAGCCCCCTTCTTGGCCCCCTGTGTCCATGTTTTGCACCCTCATTGCCTTGTTCTGCCTGGTGATGCTTTGGCACAGCCAATGTGCAGATGCTTAATTGGGTAGATTTTTGGTCACATGCCCAGAGTGAGGTTGATGATCCTCGCCAGGGTCAGAAAGGAATTTTCCTCCTCTGGCAAACTGGCCAAGGCTGAGTGGTTTGCTCCTTCCCCTCCCTCTGGAAGGCTGAGCAGAGGTGCCTGGTTGCTCGGGCCATGGGCACTGCACCTGTTATTGCTGCCTCTGATTCGTGTGGGGGCGAGAAGCCTGCAGGCCAGTCCCTCTGACTGGGTGGACCCTCTCTGCATGCACTTGGGGTGTGAGCCCGCTCTGAGAAGGGTTCAGAAGCCACTGGAGGCATCCGGGGACCTCAGCATCCATGCCGTCGCTGTCCCATTCCCAAAGGTACCTGCAGCCAACCTTTCTCATGCGCGGATGGGAGCCCACCGTATTCTGGATCCTTTTCTACTTACGACTCAGCTAGAATGGCGACTATGTTTTGGAGAAACTGATTCCAACCGCCATGAATCTGTTGGTGGGCAGTGAGTGAGGGTCCGGAGTGTTTAAGGTGCCCAGATAGCCTGGGGAAAAAAAACGTCCATCTGTTTTGAGACTTCTACACCAGAGTGGGAAAGAAAGTAGCGAGCTCAGGAGGGAAGGGAGAGGAGGAAGTTGGGGCTTTTTCAGACCTAAAAGTTTAATCTGTGCTTACACTGTTTGTATTTTCCTCCATTTTGGTGAACTTACTTGGCCAAGAATTCCAAATATAATCAACGTGTATGTGTATGTGTATGCGTGCCCAGGTCTGGCTGTGTCAGCACACTCAGGTGGGTGCCTGAGAAACTCACGGAGCTGGGGCAGATCTTGGTGTCCGTCTTGTCTGTGTCCTTATTTAGTAGACAGAGCGCTGAGGCTTGGCGAGGCACAAGGCTCAGAGTCATGTCCCCCAGCCCAGCTCTTTCCGTGATGACAAGCCAGCACAAAAAGACAAGTGTGGCTAGAGCAGCAGCCCAAGGAGCCTCCGTAGAGATCCCCGTCTTGTCCTGCTGCTGACGCTGGGTCTATGTAACCTGGTGCTTCTTAGCCTTTTTTTCATTATCACTTCCCCTAAGGAACCTTTTGAGACAATTTTTTTAATCACTCCCCCTAAGTAATATTAATATCACAAATACACTGTATATCTATGTATATACTGCAGCCTTGTGGAGGGTCATAAAACACAGTAATATCTAAGGTTTTTTTTTTTGGTTTTTTTTTTTTTGGTTTTTTTTGAGACAGAGTGTCACTTTGTTGCCCAGGCTAGAGTGAGTGCCGTGGCGTCAGCCTAACTCACAGCAACCTCAAACTCCTGGGCTTAAGCGATCCTACTGCCTCAGCCTCCCGAGTAGCTGGGACTACAGGCATGTGCCACCATGCCCGGCTAATTTTTTCTATATATATTTTTAGTTGTCCAGATAATTTTTATTTCTATTTTTAGTAGAGACGGGGTCTCGCTCTTGCTCAGGCTGGTCTCGAACTCCTGACCTTGAGCGATCCACCCGCCTCGGCCTCCCAGAGGGCTAGGATTACAGGCGTGAGCCACCGCACCAGACCATATCTAAGTTTTTTGACACCCTCCCCCCAAGAACCAATTCTTGTCCCCTGGGAGGGGCAGTATCACCCCAGTCCCGAAGGCCTGGTCTAACTTCAGGCCTGTGCCTACATATCGCTGGGCCTGAATGTCCTTATTGAGAAAGGGGGCTCCAAACAGCTGTCCTTTCCCTCCCCACTAACCCACTGCCTCTCCACAATAAAGAAATCTTTAAGAGCTAAAATGCTCAATTATCACAAGGACCTCAGAGGGGCTACAGAAGAGAGGATGCTGAACACAAAGCAGCCATTCTTCCCGGGCTCTCACGCCTACTGCACACCGGCTAAGTGGCCACTGTCTTTTGTGGAAAGCCCAGAGTTAATAATACCCCCTTCCACTACAATAGCAAAAAGCAAAAGAGAAAAAGAGGGGAAAAAAATCCTTTTTGCTGCTTTTATAAAAAATATTTTTTCCAAAAAGCAAGAAATAATTGCAAAAGAAAAATAGCATGGTGTACACCCGAGAAAGCCCTTAAGAAAATGTAATGGATATAATTTGCCACAGAAGGAATTACTGGAATCAGATACGGCATTGTGTACCGCCCTAGAGAGATTATGGATCAAGTGAGTGGGCTGGTGTCAAGAGGAAACAGTAAAACAATCCTTAAAGGAAGTAAATATCCTATCGATCAAAAAATTCTCAATTTTTATATGATTAAATTCAATTTACCAAATGACTTTTTTAAAATTCCGAATGGCGTTTGAGAGCTATTTGTCAGGCATGAACGAGGAAGATCTCACACGTGCTGTGGAGCTTTGTGTTTGATGGATTCCTGATTGACATGGAAGGCCTAGGGACTGCCTTCTGTTTTCTTCCATTTGGGGTCCACCTCTCCTTTCTCCAAACCCAGTGACAGTCACCTGGGAGGCCCGTTATCCTCTTCAGTGTCCTGAGCCTTCTGGCCCAGAGAGGAAGGGGGTGATTCTGCCCTTAGCATTCACTTAGAGGACCCTTTCTGCAGTGAGTCCAGAAAGCAGAAGTGGCTTTGGGCTGCAGGGGCCCTTTCCTCCCTCATAACCTCTCACCGCATCCCTCCTTATCCTGCCCCCCACCCAGGGCATAAAACCAGCCAATCTGTGGGAAAATCAGAACCCAAAGCCAGGCAGCCTTGACTTCTGTTTGATCCAGCTCCCAGGAGATTCTCGGTGTGATAATCTGTTGAGCACATTAACCCCCTCCCGGCACCAGGAAGGCTTCCTAGCAGGGCCTGGAGACTCTGGGTCATGGCCCAGAAAGATGCCTAAGTCTGAGAATTCAAACTTGGTTATATTGTATATGCATATCTGGACCCCAGTTCTCATGCACATTTGATGATGATGATGGTAGAATTGCAACCATCCCCAAAGAATTGGTTGTTGGTTCCGGAATCACGCAGTGCTGCCCCTCTTGGTATTAGGTTCCATTTGCCGTGTAAGTGAGCCTGGGCTGCAACTGCGTTTTCAGAAACAGAAGCAGATGGGCTGAGAGTCAGAAAAGCAAGGACCTCCCTACCGCTTAACTCTGCCGTCCATTGGCTCTGTGACCTTGAGCAAGTTATACAAATTCCCTGGGCCCCAACTTCCTTAAGTGTAAAACGGTGGGAGTGAGGAAAGAGATCAGACTAATTCAGTATTTTCCAACATGTAGTATTCACATCACTGGTGACATGCTGGATGAATCTGGCCAGGGATTACAAACTTTTCCTCAAAGGGTCAAGTATTGTAGGATTTGTAGGCCAAAAAGGCAAAATCAAGGATATCATGTAGGTACTTACATAATTATTTAAAATGTAACTATTTAAAAATGTAAAATCACTTTAGCTGCAAGCTATACAGAAATCAGTGGCAGGCTGGATTGACTGTAGTTTGCTAACCCCTGATTTAGGTGGTGCATGGATGAACAATTTTTATTTAAACGCTTACGAATGTTAAAAGAATCCTGACTTGAGATTTATAGTAGTGATAAAAATTTTCCTTTGAAATAAACATATTTACAGTAAAACAAAAAGGGAATTGCTTTTTTAAAAATATTTTAGGTAAATAGCACTCATAGTATATGGATTGAGTGAAGTTATCAGTGTCATAGGGAAATGACAGAAATTTGAGAGCTATCTATGCCTGACAAAAAGCTCTCAAAAGTCATTTGGTATTTTACAAAGGTCACCTGGTAAATTGAATTTAACTATATAAACATTAGAAATTTTTTGATTAATAGGATATTTACCTCCTTTAAGGATTTTTTTTCTCTTTTCTCTTGGGACTAGATGAAGAATTAGCTTGGGACCATCTTAAAATTGTGTGTTTTAATATCTCAAGACACTTCCCAGCGGTGTGACTTTGCAGTGCTGTGTCCCCTTGCAAAATGGGGGTAAAACCACACTATCTGGTTAATGTTATTTCAAGAATCAGAAAAAAGAAGTTGGGTGAACAGATTGTTTTAATCCACCAGACCTGGATTCTTTTTTTCTGAACTGTGGGGATGTGGGATGTGGCAGAGATGAGACTGGGACAGGCAGGAGTGCGTGTGAGTGGGCCTCCAGGCCCCTTCGCGTCTGCCCTCTTCCTGGCACCAACCAGACACATTTCCCCAAAGCTCCCTGCCCCCACTGACGTGCCTTGGGGAGTTGGGCACAGCGATTAGGATCGTGGGCTCTGGCTGCCACCGAGGCTCCATCACCTGCCTGCTGGGTGGTTTTGCACTTGTTACCTGGAACCTCAGAACCTCCATTCCTTGTCTATGAAGTAGAACTGCCACCAGTACCTATTTCAGAGTGCTGCTCTGAGCAGACACAAAGAATAAAGCTGAAGTACCGAAGTACTCAGCATGGAGCCCAAAGTGAAGTACTTGTTACAATTGTCATAGGTCCCCACTCTCTTCTCCAAAACCCTGGGTACAGATGTGCTGCAGAATTCAGAATTCTTCAGGTATCAGGAAGGTGACAGAGTATATACACAGCAGAATTCAGAATGCCCCTCAGAGTCCAGGATTGCTCAAAAACATCAATATTTCTGCAGTGTAGCATAGGAATATTCATTAAGTGGAATAAATAAAACTGTAACTATAGTTATAAAACTATATAACACATCTCATTTATATATATGTGTATATATATTAAACAGTATATAAAACTATATAACATCAATTCAGGACTATTTTTTGCCTGGAAATAAGATTGCACCAAAAACATACACACACACACACACACACACACACACACACACACACACACACACATACACTTTCCGTTTTCAGAGCTTCGGATTTCAGAATTGTGAGTACAATCAAAAATAGCAATTCTTGCCCTGTTTTCAGAAGCATATTGTTCGACATTATAAGTCAGAGTACAGGGGATCAGGTGTGAGCAAACAGGAGAACTAAATAAAGAGACAGTTTGCATAATTTGCCACTTTCTAGTTATCGTCTCAACCCTTCTGCCTCAGTTTTCTCATCTATGAAATGGGGATAGACAGGATGTGGCAAGGATTAAATATTGTCATCTGTAGAAAGCACATAGGGGTTTCCTGGCTCCTAGTGGGCAGCATGTGTTTGTTATAATTATTAAAAACCAAGTGTCGCCCTGCTGGGGGCTGTGGCACAGCGTGGCTTCGAGAGCCCGTCACCTCATGCCTCCTCACAGCCTCTCCCGCTGTTGCAGGGTGATGTTGGACTCAGTGACACACAGCACCTTCCTGCCCAACGCGTCCTTCTGCGACCCCCTGATGTCGTGGACCGATCTGTTCGGCAATGAGGAGTATTACCCCACCTTTGAGCATCAGACAGGTATGTACCTCCAGAGGGGCCCCTCTGAGGGCAGGGGGGAAGGGCTTGGACAGGAGGGGGTGCTGGCCTCAGGCACACAAGGCTGTGCTGGGGCCTAGAAATGCCAGTGTTCAGGGAAGAGGGCCAGGGAAGGCCAAGGCAGAAGGAAGGGCAGACTCTTGCAGAAAGGAGGCACTTGGATTCCTTGTTCCAGTGCCTTCCCCATCCATCTGTGGCCCTGGGCAGTGATGGGGTAGGGGGCTCAGTTAACCTCTCTGAGCCTCATTTTGCTACCAGGTAAAATGGAGGTGATAATGCAATATCTTTGGGTTATCATAATATTTAAACAATGTAGCAGAAGAGCAGAGACTGTATGCTGCGGTTGCTGGGTCATCGTGGTTTCACTGACCACTAGCTGTGCGCCAGACCTCGTGCCAAGCACCATCTCATCCTTCCAGAAGCCCTATTGGAAGGACCAACTATTATCCCCATTTTATAGATAAAGAAACTGAGGCACAGACAGGTTAAGTTACTTGTCCAACGTCTCACAGTGAGTTAAGTTCCATGCAAGTTGACTTCAGCACCTATCTTATAATATTACACTGAGGTTATTGATATTAATATTATCATGATTCTCTGAGCTTCTATTTCCTTACCCCTAAAACAGGGATGATGAGAACCGCTACAAAGATTGAGGGAGCCCAAGTGTGTAAACTTTATAGCACGGCACAAAGCAAGTGCTTAGCAAACATGAGTCCCCTTGCTGTCCCCCAGGCCTCCCTCCCCACCCTTCCTCCTCTCTCCACCCAGTTTTCTCCACCTGAGAAGGAAGCCTGGGACCTTGTGCAAGTCCCGTGCCAGAGGGAGGCCAGCCGAGCTTTGCCCTAGAAACCTTCCGAGGGCCCCTGTGCTTGAGCTGCTTGGGTGACTGCACATCTCACCAAACCTGGCTGACTGCTGGAGCAGCAGGTGCACACCCTGTGCTGCGGTGATGCAGGTGCTAATCAAGCTGTCAGCCCTCACCGAGCCCGAATCCTCTGCAGGAGTCAGAAGTCAGTGTTCAGAGGCAGGAGCATCCGGGAGAGCCCATACCTCCAAGAATGCTGCAAAATACCCCTATGACGGGGCCGGGGCCAGGGCACACACAGACTTGAGGCACTTGCCTGCACAATGCAATCCTACATCTGCCCCCCTCCCACACGTGCACACACACATGCACCATGAAATCGCTCACTCGCATAGGAAAGGTCTAGATCATTGCATTTGGACTTGAATCGTGCAGATACATCATACAATTCTCCTTTAGACCTAAGAATCACCTCATTTCCCAGAAAGACTATGAGAAATGTACTCCATCTCTGTCCCTTGAAATTTGGTTAAGAGATTACATCTGAAGGAGGAAAATAAAGACATTCAGGTGTCCGTCCCCTCCCCATGTGTCCCATGATGGTGGGGCCCAGCTCCTGGTGCTTCTCTCTAGTCACACACAAGACCAAGACGGCCATCGTGGGAGGCCCCTCCCTGCCTATTCTGCTGGGTGGCAGTTGGGGTGGCAGTGGGCGGGGACGGCCTTAACCACCTGCCCCGAGCAGTGCCCGGGCACTGGAGCAGCAGCCCCGCACTCACGAAGAGCTCGCACGTGCTAAATGTGAAGTCACCTTTGGCCCTTGCTAGCTGCGCCATCGTAACCTCTCGTGCCCCAGTTTTCTCATCTGTAAAATGGGGACGGCAGCAATGCCTACCTTGTAGAGTTGTCACGGGAATGAGATGAGTTCATATATGAGGAGCGTTTGAGGCACAGTCTGGCACATGGCAAAGCACACAAAAGTGCTTTAAATAGTGAAGGATTAGTGTCAGTTTGGGGGGATGAACAAGTTCTGGAGCCGGAGGGTGATGACGGCTGCACAACAGGGTGAATGTACTTAGTGCTGCTGAACTGTACCCTTAAAAAGAGTTAAAACGGTAAGTTTTATATTATGTGCATTTTACTACAATTAAATAAAATGAAGAGTTAACAGAAGGGATCCCCAGTGGGGCTGCCAGAATGGCTTAAATCCGACCAAGTCTTGGATATGCAGGTGCAGCTTTCTCCTGGCAGAGGTCTCTGCATTACCAACAGTGTCATGAAAGTTGGACCAGGTCACTGCTAGGATTCCTTCCAGAAGCTTCTCTGATTCTTGCATCAGGCAACATCTAAGACATAGCCTTCTCTTCCCAGCACCCACTGAGAGAATAGAAATTCCCACCAAGGAATGAGGCCAGTGAAAATAAAACACCCCTCAGGAGTGTCCCAGGTTCCTAATGTGCCCTGGGGGATGAGCCAGGCTTTGGAGTAGCCACCTGGCCCCTGGACTTCAGAAGAAGCCAAATTATCTCTGATCTCCCAAAGGTTGAAGTGGGTGAGAAACGTTCATCTTGAGTGAGCGCCTCTGGGAGCTGCCTGGGCACCCGGTGAGCCTCACGGTCCCCAGCCTTCCCCAGCATCCCACTGGTGGGAGGAACAGCCGGAGGGGCCTTCTGTCCTTTTCCAACAAGGACACTGCCACCCAGAGAGGCACATCAGTCTGAGTTTCTGCAAAAGCCCTCTCTGTGAGGGATGTGTCAAGGGACAGCTAGGTTTGCCCCTGGACACTGCTCTGCCAACCTTCCCTGCTCAGTGACCAGTGGGCTTGGTGACATCTCTCCTGAGGTCCTTGCCCTTCTCCCGGGAAACTCCATCCTGAATTCAGGGCCTCCCTCGGGATTGTCTTCCGGTTCATCCAGGTTCATCTGCTGGCACCGCCTCTTACCAGCCATGTGACCTCCAGCAGGGTTTTTGAGATATACTTTGCTCCACTGAAATAGAATCCACCTCCCGGAGTTGGAAGGCTTGAATGAGATTCAGTGTACAGAGTGTTTAGCAAAGTGCCTGGCACAAGGGAAGGGCTCGCTATAGCCAGGAACACCCCCTGACCCCCAGTTAGGGGGAAAAACAGCCTTCTCTCTCCTCTCTTCGTTTTTCACACTGAACAAAAGTAACATGGGGTCTCAATCTCAGGCTTCCCGATTCGGATTGTTTGACAGCTTAGGTACCCTGAGACCAAAGGGAGGGAAAAGGAGAAAGAAACGATGTGGCCTCTAGACAGATGATGTCTAGGAAGGGCAGGGAGGAATACTCAGTCTGTTTAGGAAAGCCAGCTATTCTCAGAAAGGTTTCCAATGACTTTAGCAGCATGCGGCTGACCCCTGCCCTGATGTGTTCACCACCAAGGCTTCTGACCCGCCCTCCGAGGTGGGACTTCTGCTCGGCCACACTCAGGCTGAAGGTGGACGCTCACAGATGGCAAAATATTCTATAATTTCATCAACTCACCCTGGCCTTGCCTTCAGCTTTTTCAAAATAAAGAACTATGAATATTGGAAAATGTATCCAAGTGCAGTGAGGGGCTGCGTATATTTCACATGCATATGGTATTTTTAAAAGATTATCTCTCCAATCAAGTTCCCGCAGCCAACCCTCTGATAAGTCATTGAGGATCCTGGCTCCACCCCTCCTTTCCTGCTGGAAACCTTCCCAAACTCCACGTACCCACCCGTGTCTACCCTGACTGCCAAGGTCGCCGTGCCAGCACACTGTACCTTGTTCACTTGGGAATCTTGCTTATACTTTGTCTGAAGCAGAGATTTCTAGACTGGGGTTCCTGATAAGCTCTAGGGGCTTCCAGGAGGTCCCTTAGGGACCACCAGAAAAGAGAGCTGTGGTGACAGTTGCAAAAACCAGCTCTCCCCTCTCCACCCCCACCCTCAAGCAGTTCCTCCGCTTTAATTCTGAAGACAGTAGAGCAGAATAGTTACTAAGGATTGGCTGCAGGAGCTAGAATACACCTATGCAACCTACTCCTAGCTCTGCCACTTACTTATCATGCTTCCTTGAAAAGGGTCACACACACACACACACACACACACACACACACACACGGGCCTCACTTTCTTCTTTTGTTAAATGGACAACATGATATAGGACCTCACAGCATTGTGTTGAGGACAACAAGAGAAAACACAAAGCATTTAGCATGGTGACTGGCACATGCATACAAAGTGCTCAATAAATAGGTTAGCTATTATTACAAAATGTGAGATTTTATTTGAAGAAAGAGCTTTTTGTTAAAAACAAAAAGGTGCAAACCCCACTAATCTTGGGTATTAATATCCAGAAAACCAGGGAAAGAGGCATTTGGATCCCCCATGGGCTTTACTAAGCAAGATCCCTGTGCTGGGCATAGAAGTTTGAGAGCAAAAGCAAAGAGTCGAAGAACCTCTAAACCGAAACCAGATAAGCAAATACAATGTTATCTGAGAGCCTGAGGTGAGCCCTGTGGCAGAGGTCACTCCCCAGGGGGACTGGCCATTAGCCACTTCTAGCCCATCCTACCTGCACCTGAACCTCCCAGGCCCCAGCACCAGGACCACTCAGGGCGGGGCTCTCTCTGCCCTCTCCTAACGCCACACACCCAAGGCCATGGCCCTTTGCAGATACCCAGCCAGGCCTTCTCTTTCCCCACTCGGTTTCCTACGCTGCTCCTGGGATTTGCTTTTCCATCTCAGGGTCTAAATCATGCCACAGGCTGGCCTGGGAAGCCAGGAAGGGCTATTGGCTGGTGCTACACTGGCTCTAGGAGGAAACCTGGAAGCAATTTATCATTTCAGGTTTTCCCTCGTAAAGTCCTTCCTTCCAGTGACAAAGCTGCAACTGACAGTGCCCCTGCTACCCGGTTCATGCACCACCTCTCTTTGGTGCTGCCCCAGGCAAAACACTTTCCCAACTCCCTATGCTAGTAAATCGTGCTAATTATGGCCCGAAGTTGTCTAGCCCAGGCCTCCTCTGACCCAGATTGAGTGTCTCACCCCAGCCCAGCCCTGAGCTGGCTTTGTTCTTGTTTCTCAGCTAGACTAAGGAAGGCCTCGTTTCCCTGAGAAAAAAGGTAGTCCCAAAGTAATAACTAATACCAGATGGCATATTGAAAGCTTACTGTTTTTCAGATACTGTTCCTTATATTCATTGCTACTTTTTCATAACAGACTTCCTACGAGGTTATGATTATTATTTCTATTTTATTGATGGAGGAAGCTGAGATCGAGGGAGGTTAGGAAACTTTGTTAGATTTGCACAGCTAATAAGTACAAGAATGAGGACTCCAAATTAGGAAGGTCCATCTCCACAGCCCAAGCTCAGTCACCCCACACAATCCTGTGACTCTCACTGGAAGGTCCCTTCCACCCCCGGAGGACCATTGGCAGAATCCTAGAATCGAGAATGGGAACAAGAGTGAGTGAATCCCTATAACTGTGGCAGCTGCATCTACCTTCATGGACTTTCCCATCAATGCTCCCCCAATAGGGTGGGGAGAAAAATGAAGTTGTCCTCCAGAGGGACATAGCTTAAAGCCCTAAATTCATGCTACTTTTGCAGTCTGCAAATTTGGCATTCTGTAGCATATCTATTTTGGTGTAATATAAAAATGAAAATATTCCCCCAAATTTTTGCTTTGAGTGAGGCTCCAAGAAAATGAACAATGTTGGCTCCAGAATTTCTATATAGGAAGGGCTTAGGGATGGCAAAAGGACTTGTCTAGAAATGGGTTTTAGGGACCATTGAGAAGATTTTAATTGTCTATAACAAAGAATGGAGGTGAGGGATTAATGGACCCACCCTCTGGCATTTCTACTGAAGATGCACAATGGATATCATGTGACTTCAACAGTCTGCTCTTGTGTACCCTGGGGATACAGCGCCCTCACCGCCACCCTCCCCTCTGGCCCAGTTTCAGACGGATGGTCCTAGTATGTGTCCTGATGATCAAGAATTTTAAAAAGTCACACTGGTTCACATGTGCCTCCTCTTTTAAACCAAAGATGACAGCATTAAGCCACTTTACGCATGCTGGCAATGCAATACAAATTAGCGGGGCTTCTACTATAATTTCCTTATTTTTTATGAAGAAAATAAGCCAAAGGTCTGGAAAGAAACAAAGCTGCTGGCATACACATTTTTAGAAATTAGAAGTGTTTTAGGAAATGCAAGCAAAGTGGTGGCATGGGGAGCCCAGGAGGGAGCCCTAACATTGACAAATATAAATGGATGGATGTAATGAGCCTTTACTATACGCCTGGCCCTGTTCCAAGTAATTTACTTAATCCTTTTAATAGAACATTAATTTTCAAGGAGCCTCTTGGAGCTCCACCTTCACCTCCACCCCTAGCAAATCAGAGCTGCTTTTTTTCAGGTAATTTTTAACTTGAAGAAAATACTATTCAACTAAAAAATGAACAACCACCAAAAAAAAAAACCTCAAAAGTCTTAGCAAGCCCACTCTAAACAATAATCTTTAAGACAATGAACCAAAAGCCTGTGGAATTCTTCATCCCCAGGTGATGGCCAGGAGTGATCCAGCCCATGGAAGAGTTTTGACTGGGCTTTCCCAAATTTGTTAAAAATCAAATAAGTTGCCACATTTAAAAATAGAAATCAGGAGATTTCAATTGACAATCTGGCGCTGGCAATGCAAGGCCCAGCTTTCACTTGGCCGTGGTCAATGAGAGTGAGGCAGCAACTGACCACCTGAGCATGAACTTCCCAAGCCCCACTGTCCTCCCCTGGGGGCCCCTCCAGGCATGGGCGTCACCTGCTGACCCTGTGGGCATTTGGTGCCCCAGCCCAGCTCTGAAAGCTAATAAAGTCCTCCTTCTGGATTTAACTGTAGCCCATGTTAAAGCATCACTTGTGAGAATTCTCCAGGAATTGCTGAAAACTACCTAGAGCTCCTCAATCCTTCTTCCCAATGCAGCTGGCTCTAAAACAAGTGTCCTGACCCACTTCAGACTTCAAAGGAGCTGGCAGAGCCCGATGCTTAATAGTGGCTTGTGGGCACTGGGATTAAGCCTCCCAGGCCCGGCGGCCTCAGCCGGTCGCCAGGCAGAAGGGCCCTCACTCAGCTTCCCCAGAGAGCTTAGATGGTTTTATGAATGACAGATGCGTTGGGAAGATCACTTTACATTTCCAGACAGTACCACCTATTAAGGATAATCAATTCTGTGGGTATAAAACCTCTCCTTTTATTTGCCCTGAGTTCATGTCTTCCAAGCAGCAAAAGCATCTTCTTCATGTTGTTCACTGGGGTTGTAAACACTGTCATCATCATTCCTCCACTCTCTTCCTGATTTTCCAAACCTAGATTACGTTTATCATTTTAATTTTATATGTATATATATCTGCCTGCATCCAAATTTTGTTTCATTCAGTCTTTGTGATGTGTACGTGTACTCACCTTGGTCCTCCCCAGCCAAGAAGAGTGAGGCCCAGGTCCAGAGACGGAAGGGCTGGCAGGGGCCTGACTCCCTTACTGACCGGCCGTGTGGCCCTACAGGGGCCAGGTCACTGCCCAGAACCTCGTCTTCCTCACCTGTAAAGTGGAGATAATAACTGTCGTCCAGTCGGTGGGTGGCACACACTGAGCTCCCACAGTGGGCCAGGCCGGGCTCGGGGCACTCCTGGCTTGAGGTCAAGGGGGAGAACGGTGACTCCCCTGCCCTCTACGGAGGGTGCCTGAGGGGCGCTGAGTGGGGACGGGGGACTCTGAGGGGGCGGTGAGCTGCGGTCCCGAGGACGAGCAGGAATTACTTACACGGGATGCCACGTCCCAGACCAGGAGGAGCCCCTGTGGGAAGACGCTGGGCCGTGAGGCCACCCCGAGGGAGCAGAGCAGGGCGGGGAGGCTGGGAGCCGGATGAGCAGGCCTCCCTCACGTTTGCGGCCCTCCTCCTCCTCCTCATGAGGAAGGGACTGTGGAAACACGCCACCACTGAAAGGAGCCCCCTGGGTGCCCTCGTGTCACTGGGAACCGCCATTTTCTGCCCAGCTCAGGGGGGCGCTGTGGGAAGGACTTGGCTGGTGAGGAGAGAGAGCCGCGGCCACCACTGTTTGGCTCCGGCTCCCGCCAGGGCCCGGCCGCACACAAAGCTGCTCTGTGGGTGAGCTTCAAAGTCGGGGGGGGGGGGGGGGGGGAGCAGGGAGCCAGCAGCACCTTCCTAGTGTCAGGGCCTGCTCCCCCCGGGCATTTCTCCGAATCCTGGGGGCCCTCCTGGCTCCCACAAACAATATGGCCCTCTTCCAGTGCCAAAGAAAATAACCAGGGGGGAGGGGAAGGGGGAGGGGAATGGCGACCTGGCGAAACCTTTCCGTGAAAAGAAACAAACCCTGTACAAGGGCGTCCTACTCCATAAGGCCCTAGCGCTTTGGCTCGGGTCTGTCCTGCTCTTTCGGGTACGCAGCAGCAGCAGGACCTTCCAGGCTCACCTCGACAGCCAGGTGACCCCCAGGCCACGGTGCGATGACACATGGATTGTGTAATCAAGATTTCTAATTAAGCTTTAGAACTCCTTATTTGTGTAGAGTGGTGGAAATGACCAAGAAGTAATAATATGAAGCAAACGAATTTGGAGAGATCAGGTTTTAAGTATCTAAATATTGTTTTTCTCATGACAAATTCTCACAGGTGTTTTGTTACACACCAGATTTTCATTTTTTAAAAAATGAAACTTGGTGGCATGTGAAATTTAGACCTACCACGCCGCTATTTCACTTTCGTCGCTTTAGTTGCTTAATATTTAAGCTCTGCTTCATGCTACCTTTTGTCTGTATTTCAAATCTTCATAAGCCTACTTTGTTTCATAGACTTGAGTGACAAAAATTGTTTCTCATCTTAAGTATGTTCAAGGTTTTAAATGATAAAGAATGTTGTGTAACATTTATCCAATAAAGTCTTTGATTTTAAAAACATTTAAAAAAAAAAGAAAGAAAGAAAGAAACTCTGACTGCGGCACACAGATAGCCATCTGGATCCGGGCCCGGCGCAGGACCCACGGCTGAAGAATTTCAAGGCTCATAAACATCTCTCATCAGAATACCAGGAAAGTCCAAAGGTCCCTTAGGTTTACTGAAGCCAGAAATCAGTAGATAAAAGCACAGGCCGGACTCAGGAATGGCCCCCTGCTTTCCCGGGAGACCCTGCCCACCACCAAGCACCCCCGTGGGCCTGGTGGGCCGGCTCCAGCCAGTTAGCAGAGAGCAGGAGCCGGGTGGTCGGCCTCACTGGCCCCTGGCACCTCTCCTCTGCCACGTAGAGGCTACAGCAGCCTCCACCAGACTGGCAGAGTGTTGGCTCTTTGATCTTCGTGCCTATAAACTATGGTGAAAATTTTTAAATCAATTAAAACAAATCTGTTTGTTTAGGCTCGACTGCCCCTCAATCCGCTCCTCAGTGGGAAAAGAGATTTCTGGAAGGGCTCTGAGTTTCAGGGGGAGCCTCATTTTCCTCCTTGTGAAAGAGCCCAATCACACCCACTGGATAGGATTGTT
Organism: Lemur catta; assembly: GCF_020740605.2. NCBI lineage: Eukaryota > Metazoa > Chordata > Mammalia > Primates > Lemuridae > Lemur > Lemur catta. Next base: position 84,441,161 of record NC_059134.1, on the reverse strand, counting down.
GGGAGGACGTGAGAAACCTGAGATGACGTTGACAAGGACACGGAATGCCTCGGCTGGTGCTTGGTGAGCAGCGGCACCTGGTGGGGCAGAGGACCCATTCCCTGCCTGGGATCAGAAGTACCATAGCTCTGTTGGGGACAGTGGCAGTCAATGCAGCATTTAAAGGGGGAGTGGCAGTAGCACCGTTGCTGTTTGCTGTGGGGGAGACAGCTCGCAAATGGCCCTCTCTGTCCTGGTCACCTTAGCTGTTCTCTGCCCCCCACGTTTCTCCTCAGCCTTCTCATTCTCTCCAGCTCTCCGTCCGCATCTGCCTCTGCCTCTCTCTCTGGGTTCCATCTCTGCCCTGCCCTGCCCTGCTGAGGACCAGGACAGTGGGATGGGAAGAGCAGTGGCTTTCGTGTTCAGGCTGGGGTTCAAACCCAGCTCTGCCGCACACTGGCTGTGGGATCTTGGGGAACTGTTCCATGACACTCAAGCTCCTCATCCGTGACCTTCTGGGGGACAGGGACCAAACCTGTCTTATCCACCATGAATCCGTAACACACAATTTGTTGCTTCACACACAGTAGATGTTCAACCATAATGTTAACAATAGCATTAAAATCATCCAGGCTCTGTTCCAAGTACTTTTATGTATATTAACTCATTCAATGCAGAACAATCCTATGATAGAGGTGCTATAATTACCCCCATTTTACCAATAAGGAAACTGAAGCTCTCATTTGTTGAATGAATGAATGAACCAATGACATAGCAAATACAAGAATTATTTATGTCAAAGAGCCTGGCCAAGTACCTGGTTCCTCACCTCTTCCGTACCATGTCAGTTTCTCCTGGGAACAATGGAACTTGGCTGTTGAGTATATTAACACCAAACTCAACAGCCCTGTGCATTGGGCATATTATCCCCATTCCACAGATGAGGAAACTGAGGCTTCAATGCCTATAGACCTTGCCCAAGTGGAAAAAATCAGGATTTGAACCCAGGCCTGTTAGACTACTGATTTTGTGCTCTTGATACCGTGTTGTCTGAAACCAAACAAGCGAAGGGCCTTTCTCTTCCCTTCCCCACTAGATCCCCTTTCTTCTAAGCACCAGCACTAGGCCTGGTTACTTCTCACCACTGTCATTCCCTCTCTGGCCCCAAAGTCCATCCACAGGAGCCAGTCCCTCTGGTTTTCTCTGCAGAATAGAAGGTGACCTGGGCCCCTGCAGAGCACCAAGGGCTGGAGGCCCTTTCAACACTCTGGATGCGGGATGAGGATGTCACCATAACAGGTGCCCCCTCCGGGGCCCTCCCAGAGGCTCTCCCTGGAACTGTCACCCCTGACCTCTCTCTCCTCTGGCGCAGCCTGCGACGCTTACTGGACATCAGTCCACCCCGAATACTGGACTAAGCGCCACGTCTGGGAGTGGCTGCAGTTCTGCTGTGATCAGTACAAGCTGGATGCCAACTGCATATCCTTCTGCCACTTCAACGTCAGCGGCCTGCAGCTGTGCAGCATGACACAGGAGGAGTTCGTGGAGGCGGCCGGCATCTGCGGGGAGTACCTGTACTTCATCCTCCAGAACATCCGCACACAAGGTCAGGGTCCAGGGGGCCGGGCCTCGAGGGGAGGGCCCGGGATTGGGACCCAGCCGCTTCAAGAGGTCTTTCCCCTCCAGGTGACTCGCTCAGCAAAATTCTATTGATTAGAACTCTCTGCTAACCAAAACCTCTCAGTAACTGGAAGGTCTAGTATGCTAGAATTAAGAATTTTAGGTAAAAGGGAGCAAGTTGCAAGAAAGCAAGTTGAGGACATTTTTAAAAAAAAGAAAGAAAAACTAAATGTTCAGGGACTGCCCAGGAGCAAGGCTGATAAAAACAAAATAACGCAGTGTGCTCATAAAGACTGGAAACCATAAAGGATAGACAAAAAGGGGTTTCTGCTTTACCTCTCATTAGGCAGAAGGAGAATCGAACTAAATAAGCCCTTTCTCTTCCAGTTTCCAGCGTCCACCTAATTGGCATTTCATCACATTCCTAATAGTCAGGCATCAAATGGCCAGAGGTGGCGCCAGTAGCATTATCCCTTCGAGGTGCCCTTTGAGAGCAGAATGTTGATGAACATGGTTTTTTTTTTGGGTTTTTTTTTCCAATCCAGAAAGGTTTTTTGAGAACATCTAATTCTGTGTCCCAATGTCACAGATAGAGGAACTGATGTCCAGAGCGGTTAAGTGACTGCCTCAAAGTCACACAGCCAACGGCTGATTCACAGAAAATCAGTACCAACAAGGGTTTGGAGATGAGAAAGACCCACATTCCAACCCTGGCTCCAACACGTCCCAGCCATAGGACCTTTGGCAAGTGGCTTAACCTGTCTGAGTCTCCTCTGCCTCCTCTGTCCAATGGGATAATGACACACACCCCCATGGGCTTCTTTTGGGGAGGATTCAGTGAAATATTACCTGGCACAGCATATAAGGACTGGCAATTCTCACATCAAAAAATACCTGTCCCTGGTCCCATTACCTCAGGGATCTGTGCAAAACAAATAAACTAAAAGCCACCTGTTTTTTTCAAAAGCTCTTAAGTTTACCTCTTATTCTAACGAATCCCTGGAGCCACAATGCCACCTCCAGTGGAGGAATTTCAGGCATTCTCTGTGCCAGGAGAGTTTCATGTTGGGCAGTAAAACTATCTACTCCGCCACCCTGCTGCATTCTGAAACCCCTCCTGCAGTGTTTCTCAGCAGGTCTGTGTATCGTGGATTGATTGTGGAGATATCCGTGCTGCAACCAAAGTTTCCTCCGTCCCCATTTGCCCAGGACACATAGTTTCCACCTGTTATCCTAGAATCATTATAATTAGCATTGTGCTGCTTTTCATTCTCAAAGGTGTTTCCATTTGGACCACAAATTATACGGTGAACCGGCTATTGCCTAGTGTGAGCTTTGTGTTACCCTGTAGACTAGGGCTCTGGCGGACTAGAACCCAGACAAAGAAGTTTTGACTCAGAGGGAAACTTGAGGGGGCTCTAGGGTCCAGGCGCCCTCTGGATCAGTGGGTATCACAGTAAGATGTAAGAGCCCAGGAACCTGGGGACGCAGGTCACTGGAAGGCGAGGTTGTGGGATGGGTGGGGGCAGAGAGTGGCTTTCACAGTGTAGGAAGGGAACGAGTCCCTCATCAGTGCTCGATTCTGTCCTTGGTTGGCCCTGTGGGCAGAGTCACCAAGGCATCGTGGCTGACCAGCTCCAACAAGAACACAGCACCAGGAATAAACAATCACAAATGTGCCCTGATCCAGCCTCCTTAGTTAATAGAAATTAGTCCTCATGTTGGACACCAAGAGAGGAAATTGGTGTCCTTTGGCCTATACTGCTACCTGAAAACATGACCTGAAACTCCTAACTCAACCCCAGCCCACCCTGTTCTAAAGAGGAGGGAACCGAGGCTGGGACACCATCTTCCAAATCATCATTAAGCTCGGTGTTCACGTCAGATTTTGCACTTCTTACACCTCATGCCCATTCTCCCCTTTGACCGGCATATAACAGGCATTCAAATCCCAGAAGGATTAGAGGCCACACCAGAGATTGTGGACTCTTAGAGCCAAAGAGGAGCTTAGCTGGTACTTTTTCTCATGTTGCCAATGAGAACACCAATGAGCCCAGAGACTGGGTGACTGGCCAAGACTGCACAGGGTCAGGGCCCAGCCCAGCTCAGAGCCCAGCCCTGCTGGCCCCCCAATCAGCACCCACCCCAGTGCCTGCTCAGAAAACATACAGGAGCTGCTGGGAGACCTGGCCCCAGGTTCGCTTTCCAAATGACCGTTAAAAACAAGGCTGCCACCTCTTAGGATCAGATGGTCTTCAAGATTCCTCTAAAATGAAACACCTCTCAGAAGGGACAGTCACTTCCCTTCCTTCCAACACCTCCCCTGGCCTGGCCAGTGGAAACCAGGATTGCATGGTATGGTTTGTGGATTTCTTTTTCTTTCCCAGGTTACTCCTTTTTTAATGATGCTGAAGAGACCAAGGCCACCATCAAAGACTGTAAGTAACCAAGGCTATGTCAATGCTGTCATTAGACACATGGGCTTGATCACTGTTTTAGGACTGTCCTGGAAAAGTCTGCCTTTTTATAGGGGTAGGAACTGAAGCTTAGAGGTTAAAGATGACATGGCTAGAAGGTGGCAGATGACCCAGGTGTGTCTAAATCTGAAGTCCTTAGTCCCTTTGGTCCTCTTATCCATTTCTTCCTTTCTCTTTTCTTTCATTCATTCATTGAGTCATTCATTCAGTAAATGTTTATTGAACATCTGCTGTGTGCTAGGCCCAGAGCTAGGCACTATGGTGTCAGCAACGAGCACAACTTAGGTCTTGCCCTCATTGATGCAAGGGAGGGGGAGAGACATTAAACAAACAATCCAAATAATAAGTATGTAAGTGCTAATCTTGATGCTATTTATAAAGGGAAAGGGCAGGGTGTTTTGCCCATGATGGAGGAAAGATGGTATTTCAACTGGGATCCAGGGAACATCTTTTAGAGGAAGAGATATTTAAATTAGGCCTAAAGGATGAGCAGAAGTTAGCCAGGAAAAGAGAGAGAAGAGAGTACAGGGGGAGAATGGCATGTACAGAGGCCCTGGGGCAGGAGCATTCTTAGTGTCCTTGAGAAAGAACCAAAGGAGGCCAGAGGGTCTAGCATCAGGTTGTCCAATGCAGGAGCCACTAGCCACATGGGACCAGTTAAATTAATTAAAATTAGATTATTAAAATTCAGCTCCTTGGTCGCACTGGCCTCATTGCAAATGCTCAGTGGCACAGGTGGCTGGGGCTGCCATATTGTACAGCTCAGGTGTCTACCACACCTGGACAGCGCACTGGCAGACTCTCGTAGCATTGGCAGAAGGAGAGGCGGGAGCTGAGGCCCAGAGCACCGCAGGGCCAGACCAGGCACAGCTTTTTGAGTAGTAGAGTTTGGATTTCATTCCGAGCAGGCTGGGAAGCCAATGAAAGGTCATAGCATGAAAATGATAAGATGAGCTGGGCGCAGTGGCTCACGCCGGTAATCCTAGCACTCTGGGAGGCAGAGACGGGAGGATAGCTTGAGGTCAGGAGTTTGAGACCAGCCTGAGCCCTGTCTCTACTAAAAATAGAAAACTTAGCCAGGTGTGGTGGCGCATGCCTGTAGTCCCAGTTACCTGGGAGGCTGAGGCAAGAGGATCACTTGAGCCCAGGAGTTTGAGGTTGCTGTGAGCTACGATGACACCACTGTACTCTAGCCAGGGTGACAGAGCAAGGCTCTGTCTCAAAAAAAAAAAAAGAAAAAAGAAAATGATAAGATGCCATCTACATTTTAAGATGCTCTCTCAGGCTGCTGTGTCTGGGAGAGTGATGGAGGTGGCCCAGACCAGGCGACAGGGAAGAGATGGAGGGAGACGTGGGAAGATGAGGACTCTGTGTTGTCATCTCTGGAGCATGCACTCGAGGAGACAAGTCTACTGATGGTGGCTGGTGTGGGGTCTGCCCAGCGTGGGCTCTGCTCAGTCTGCTCCAACTGGGAGACCAGAGCGAGCCTGAACTCAGGGTTAGGAAGCCTGGAAAGTCCACCTAGAAGCCAGCGCCACAGGCTCTGCCGTGTTCCAGCTTCAGCTGCCTTGGGCAGGACACCGTGGCCTTCTCCCTGGCCCCTGAGGCCCGATCTCTGGCTCTCCCACAGCCCTGACCACCATGCTTTCCAAAAACAGAAATCCTAATGGACAGTTCAGTGGGCACAAGGGAAGGTATGAGAACATAGGGTAGTCACTTACACAATGAGCCCATTCTAGAAAATCCAGGACATGTGGCCACCGTGCCTATGGCCCAGGTGATGTTTCATGGTCTCAGACATCCCCTGACCCAGAAACGAGAGGCCACCTTTTGATGTTGATGTGCCACCAGAGCCAAGACCTGGTCAATGAGGACAAAATGGCACCCTGGAGCTTCCAGCAATGTTCCCATTGGGTCATCAGTGAAAATTAATCACTATCGTTACCATTTATTAAGCATTTACTATGTGGCAGGTGTGGCACTGTGCCAAGCATCCTGCATACATTATCTTATTTAATCCTCATCCTGACCTCATTAGGTAGTGTCACTATCTCCACTTGCCCCTGAGGTAACCAGAGGTGTAGTAGCCTATGAGTAAATGCAGGGCTGGGATTCCAGCTCATCTTCTCAAAGCCGGTGCTCTTGTACATTAAGCACACACACACGTGCACATACGTTCCCAGACCCTTCTATTCACTCTGTTGCCCACTCAGTTGAGACCCAAGGCCCAGGGACTCCTCTAGGTCTGGACCCCATTTGACAATGATTCAGACAACAGGATAATTTTCAAGTTAGCACCCACTGAAGGTGCCCAGGCCCAGCAAGCTAGGAAAGCGTCAGAGCTAGCTGAAGTGAAGCAACCCACTCTCCCCACTCTGCCTCTGCTGTGCCCTGGGCCCCTCCTCCCCAACCTTCTGCAGCAGAAATGCCAGTCGGGGGTACACCAAGACCAAGGGCAAAGCCTAAGGCCCTGGACTCCCTGCTGGTACCTCCCTGCTCCTGAGCCTCGGAGAGTCCCTGTGCCATCCTAGCATGGGCTGCAGGCGCCATGGCTGGACCCACATGTCGTGGGGTGAGATGAGCTTGTTTTGGAAGCCCTGCCCCTCGGGTCTCCACCCCAGCGTCTAGAAGACTGTTGGCTATGATTTTAGTCGACAACTGGAATATATCCTTTGGCCACTTTTTAAAATTTTCCCATCTCAAGGCCAGCCAAACCTCTCCAAATCCCACAGACAGCAACAAGCCCAGGCCATGCCTGTCTCCACACCCCACACTGGGCACAGCCCAGCTGCAGGGACACACTCAAGACGACGACAGTTGCAAGCCAGGGAGGGCTGCACCCCTAGACACCACTGGCATTTGCAGAGAAATTGAGTGGGACCACGGTGCCGCTAAAGCCCCACCAGCCAATCTTGGTGGGGGTTTGATCTGGGAACCTGCCTCAGTAGTGACACCGCAGCAACGCCTCCTGCCCCTCTGCGCCCAACCCCACCCCGCCGCCACCTGCTCCAGCCAAGGGAGGCCTTGTCTAGTCACCCCATGAGTACCTTCAAAGCCACCACTGCAGAACGAGGAGCAGACAGAACAGGGTGGTCTCTGGCATGACCCAGAAGGAGAAACTCCCACCATCCCCATTACCCCGGCTCGTGCCGCCCTGTGCTGTGTCCATCCTGCCCAGCCGGGTACCCTTCCTCCAAAACACAGACGGGAAATCAGAAATCAAAAGGGCAATTTTCTCCTCCCACTTCTTGCCGTTTTGGCATTTCAGTGAAAACTTACTGTCTATTCAGAGTTAATAACTCACCTTTATCTCTATGAATCCATTTGTTTTCTCTCTTCCTACAAGATTAAATCAAAACAACAGACAGGTCTGGGACAATAGTAGATGTCCACCGTAAGAGTGGGTGACACAGAGCGAGTGTCTGGCCATAGCAAATGCTCAACAAACCTTAATAATAATTATTCATTAAATGTTTACTGAACACCTACTATGAAAGACATGGTAAAGTAGTCATTGTGAACATTAGCTTTAGAATGGACACTCTGGGTTCAAATCCTGGCTCCACCATCTCGATAAAAGTCCTAAACTCTCTGGGGCTTCAAATTCCTCCTCAATAAAATAAAAATTGCAATAATATTACATGGGGTTGTTGTAAGGATTAAATGAGATAGTGTATGTGAAGCACTTAGTATTTAGTGAACACTCCATAAATACCAGCTGTTAGTAGAAGAGGAAAAGAAACAAAATGGATCTTTACAGCAGAGTGGACCAGCGCTGTGATTCCAAGAAACACACAGGTGCTATCTATGCAGCTCAGAAGGGCTCTAACCCAGAGGGCGAGTCAGAGAAGGCTTCCTGAGTCAGCTGGGTAGAAAGGGGGCAGGGAGCCTGAGGCAGAATGCCAAGCCCCAATGGAACCCTCTAACCCAAGAGAAGGGAAGAAATTGGGGAGCAGAAAAAGATACGGCTAGAGAGCTGGTTGGGGGTCAGTTTGTGAAAGGCCTAACCAACGTGACAGCCTTCATCCTGGAGAGGACAGGGAACCACTGTGGGATGTTCAGGCAGGGGGTGACATGACCCAGTGGCACTGAGGAAGGTCACCTTGGGCAGCAGAGAAGTCCCTTGACAACACGTCTATTCCTTCACTCAGTAGTGACAGAATGCATTCTAGACTGTAGAGTAGGTACAGTTAGTCCAGTATGATCTAGTGGTTGCTCAGTGATCCTGCACTGTGCCAGGTGCTGGGGGCGCGTCTGCAAACACAAATCCCTGCCCTCTAGTGGACACAGACGCTGAACTACAGAAATAAATACAACACACAATATGCTCAAAGATGGCAAGGTAAGGGGAGTGGGTGTGGAATGCTGGGGAGGGGAGAGAAAGTGCAATTCCAACTCGGGTAGGCGGAGGAGGCCTCGCTGGAAGGTGATTTTGAGCGAAGACTGAGATGAGGGCATGAACCTACAGATATCCAAGGCAAGAGCATTCAGGCAAAGGGAAGAGCTAGCGCACAGACTCCAAGGTGGAATGTGCCTGCATCTTCAGAAAGAGCCAGAAACCAGGGTGGCTGGAGCGAAGCAGGCAAAGAAGGCGGAGATTGGATGTGGGGTGGGAGGGGACAGATCCGGGACTGTCATCTCTTTTTAATCATGTACTACTTTGGGACAATGCTTGTCCAAGTGTCTCAGATGGTTATGTCCAACATGAGTTATCCTTTAACTCAGCATGGAGTTAATGCCCTACCTTCTGCTCTTCATAAGCTCTAGTCTCTTTGCTTTTACTTGTGTCCCTTCCAGTCTATTCTCCATACTGGAGCCAAAGAGATCGTCTTAAAATGTGGACCTTTGCTTTACACTTTGATGTAAAATCCCAAGTCCTAACCACGGCCTGCAAGAAAGGCCCCGCAAGGCCTGCTGGCCTCCCACCTCCCCGGCATCCTCACCTCCCGCTCTGCCCCGGTACATGGCATGCCTGCCTCGCTGGACTCTGCACGTTTGGCTTTGCATGCGCTGTTCCTTCTGCCTGGAACACTCTTCTCAACCCCCTCACCCTGGTTCCTTCTCATCTTTCTCTCTTAGCATAAATGTCTCCTCTCCCTGAGGCCCTGCCCACCGCCCTATCTAAAGTAGGTGCTATGCTCAGTATCTGATGTCTTGCTTCCTTCCTAACACTTAAAACAAGGGGGGATTTGTTTGTGTCACTTGTGTTTGACCTGGCCCATTTGCAAAGTCCACATGAGGAGGGACCATGTCTGCGTGTTCACTCTTGTATTCTCAGCAGTAAATCCAGACAGAACCCGGCACACGGTAGGTCCCCAGTGTTGAATACAATGCCCCTTAAAGGTATATACTGCGTGTCTTTGGCATCTTTGCACCTCCCACCTACTAATCACCCCCAAAGTGCCTAACACGGTGTCTTCAACCACAAAGGCATTCAGTTAGTATGTGCTCATTTTGCTGTGATTTGAGGTCTGAATGCAGCCTCTATATTCCTTTCTACCGCTATAAATTATTGTATTTCAGATGCCGACTCCAACTGCTTGAAAACAACTGGCATCAAAAGTCAAGACTGTCACAGTCACAGTCGAACAAGTAAGTGCAGAGATGCCATTTTTCACATCTAATTTCTTAAAACCATTCCTGAGACAAAATAATCTACTTTAATAAGCTTTGAAACTAAACATTTGAGAGGGACCCATTATTTTCCACGGAAGGTAGTAGAGAAATCAATGATTGCTCTTATACAAGTAATCAAGATCAGATTTATTTCTTTTTACTTGGAAATGGCACTATAAGAATTAAAGTGAGGAAGTAAAGAAATTTTCTCCCCCATGTTGTATTTCAGAATAAGGGTTTATTTTTCCTGGTCCATCACAGTTTCCTCTTATTGAAGTACTCAGGGAAGGATAAGTAAGGGAAACACCCAGAGTTGGCAATCCTGTTAGTCTTATCCAGCACTAAGAAATCTACCCAGCACAGGGTCAGACCTGCAAGTTCACAAATTTGTGTGTAGAAAACAACCACTACATGCTAGACGTGGTTCTAACCCCCTGATACGTATTAAATCATGAAATCTTTCCTATAGGAAAGATTTTCCTATAATAAGAGTACCTATAGGTAGCTATAGGTACTCTTATTATCCCATTTTACAGATAAAGTAACTATAGAGATTGTGGTTACAGAAGGAAGAAGAGGTAAATTCAGGACCCAACCCCAGCCAGTGGGTCACCAGAGCTGGCCCTGACCACCATGTTGTAGAACAAGAGCTTTTCGTGAAAAACAAAACTTGCAGCATCGGTCCACAGACAGCTGTGGCTATGGGATCTCAGTACAACCACACTGCCTGTCAGAAAGAAGAATGAAAAGACCATTTGACTGTCATTTCATTCGTTCCGTACGAATAAATTTGCAGTTCCATAGAACATCTGTGAGCCACAGTACTGCTATCAACTTGGTGTCTCTGTGTGTGTGTTTTGCAATTGCTTTCATGGAAGACAGACGGTTCACGTCTTGGTAAGGTTCTGGGTAAAGCACTCAGTCACAACTATGGGAAATGTCCCCATGAAGCAGCAATTCTCATGGGTTAATGAGATGTACGACTCTTCTCTTAAAGTTAAAAAATACGTATATTTTAAGTGGCTAATTTTTTCCCCTTTTCAAAAGGCCTCCAAAGTTCTCATCTATGGGAATTTGTGCGAGACCTGCTTCTATCTCCCGAGGAAAACTGCGGCATTCTGGAATGGGAAGATAGGGAACAAGGTATTTTTCGGGTGGTTAAATCAGAAGCCCTGGCCAAGATGTGGGGACAAAGGAAGAAAAACGACAGAATGACGTACGAAAAGCTGAGCAGAGCCCTGAGGTAAGTTAACAGCATGAAACAACACGAGCCTACAAGAAGAGTTATATAAAATGGCCGGCCATAGAAAATTACACTGTTTTTACAGCTTTTTACTTGATCATCAAAAGGTCATGAGACAAAACTTGGTTCTTGGTTCCAGGTGGGATTACAGCTTGTAAATTGACACGCTGTCCTTTTCATTCTTGGCAGTGTTCCCCAGGGATCACCCCGTGTCCAGGCATCTCACACACACACACACAAAACACGTTTTGAACTGAGAACGGGGAGGTTCAGTCTTCGAGATGTCTGGGAAAGGTTTAAGTGTAAGCTGATAACAGGGTGTGAAAATACCAGTGTAACCAAAGACCAGCCTTGTCACCTGAGAGGAATGAGGAGAGAGTGTTTACATTCTGTTGTTTTCCTGAGGTGCAAACCCTCCCTCTTCTGCTTGCCTTCACAGATACTACTATAAAACGGGAATTTTGGAACGGGTCGACCGAAGATTAGTGTACAAATTTGGCAAAAATGCACATGGGTGGCAGGAAGACAAGCTATGATCGACTCTAGGCATCAAGCTCATTTTATGGATTTCTGTTCTTTTAAAACAATCAGATTGCAATAGACATTTGAAGGTCGTCTTTTTTAAAAAAAAAAACAAACCTGCAAACATGCTGATAACATTTCTCCACATCTCAGCTTCCGTTTGGATTCAGAGTTGTTATCTACTTGGGGTGCTGGCAGCAACCCTTAAGAAATCCTTTTTCGCCCCTAAGGGGAGGAGGAGATGATGCTTTATGGGACCTCGATCAAACATTATTTCCCTGACCCAGAGTTGCAGAACCACAATAGCCAATGCCATTGGTGCTGATCAGAGATAACCGATTCAATTCTGCCATTAGAGACACATCAAATACTTCTATTCCAAACGTTCCAAAGTTTTCAAAGGTTAACTGTGGCAGCTCACAAAGGGGGAAAAAAACGTGATTAGTTTTATAGTTTATAGTAGAAGGTGGGATGTAAGACATATATACTTTAGATTTTAAATCATTCAAGTCAAATTCCATAGAAAAGTTTCTTAATTAATAAAAGAGCTAAGCCATCAAGCTGGGATCTAATTGGATTTATTACAGGTTAATAGTAAGTTTCTTAAGCAGAGCATCTTTTTGACCATTTAGCAAAACTCCCATGGCCGTCCTTCTGGAACTAAACATGTAAAGTCAGCCACACTATTAATTGTTGCTCAGTCTATTTCCCCTCTTCTCCTGACTGATGGTTGGCATCAGATATGCCACGAGTGTCAACACATGCATCAATTTCCAAATCACTGCTGTTTCTATGATTCAAACTGTCAACAGGATGAAATCAGAATTCATTGATTCCGTCTGTGGTCAAGATGTTAAACCTTTATAGAACTGGCAATGTCCCAGCAACTCTGTAATGGCCAATTAAATTGTGAGTCTCTTTTGTCTTCCTACCTGATGTGTACTCAGATTGCTAAAACACATATTTCCTTGACAAAAATAGTGACAGTGAATTTACACCAGTAAATGTTCACGGGTTCAAGTCTGCACTGACATTTTTTCATCAGTCACTGGTATGTGAGTCATTAGTGACCACAGCTAGGTGGACTGCCCCCAGGACTTCTATTCTACCACTGCAGGAATCGTCACGAGATGAGGCACTGAACCGCTATACAGGCTGAAGGCCTCACACCTAGAGCTTAACTTCAGAGCAACTTGTTTTTAAAAATGTGAATTACTGTAGAATAATCTATTTTTGGACTCATGTGTTTTCCAGGTGGATATAGTTTGTAAACAATGTGAATAAAATATTTAACATGTTCAACTGTCTCTGTATCGTTCAATTCAGCATGGTAGACTCTGTCAGCAAAGCACTGACAACGGGTAAAACCTTTGATGACCCTTCCATTTCCTAGCAGGTGGAGGCTGGAGATTTTTAAAGAGCCTAAAAAGATGCAAGAAATATAAGGAGTAGGCCGGGCGTGGTGACTCACGCCTGTAATCCTAGCACTCTGGGAGACCGAGGCAGGAGGATCGCTCGAGGCCAGGAGTTCGAGACCAGCCTGAGCAAGGGCGAGACCCTGTCTCTACTAAAAAATAGAAAGAAATTAGCAGGACAACTAAAAATATATAGAAAAAAATAGCCGGGCATGGTGGCACATGCCTGTAGTCCCAGCTACTGGGGAGGCTGAGGCAGGAGGATTGCTTGAGCCCAGGAGTTTGAGGTTGCTGTGAGCTAGGCTGACGCCACAGCACTCTAGCCCGGGCAACAGAGCGAGACTCTGTCTCAAAAAAAAAAAAAAAGAAATATATGGAGTAATATTACTCACCACCTTTAATATTAATATCATAAAATAAATGGAGTTCATGAGCCAGCATAGCACTACAGATGCATTTTTGTTTGGTATACACACTTTTTTTTTTTGAGATTTTGTTTCATTTCTTACCATAAATTAAGTGCCTTATTTAGAAATCAGGAGATTTCTAAATATAGTGAATAATCATCACACAAGGGAGATAAGGATAGTTATTCTCCCCATTTAGAGATAAGAGAACTATTAATAATACTCAGGAGGAAAGTAAGTAACTTGTTCCAAATTCCCACAGATAGAAAATGGCAGAGCTTGAGTCTGAATCTGGGACTGTCAGGTTCTACGGTCACTCTAATATACTGACTCTCACTAATTTTATTCTCCTTATAAATTTGGCTCAGAAACTCTTAGGATGTATCTTAATGTCACTTAGAGGAACATAATTAGATAGTATCTCCCAGGAAGTAAGACCTAACTGGAGGAAGTTAACCTCATCAGTATTTATCTTTGAAAGTCACAGTAAGTCTCAAAAGCAGAACTGGGGATACTTCCATGTGTCAGATATTTACATACAGGAAACAGGTTAGATACACGTGATTTTAACCAACTTATTTTTAAAACACAAAATAGAACAGAAAACTGTTTCAAACACTCTGTCTTTATGTGTATAACCAATATTCAAATAATCTCCCTCCCTATTATCAAATTATATTAATTTTTATAAAGAGACATAACTATAGTAAAGTTACTATATTAAAAATATTCACCATTGGGTGCTAATGGATAGATCTATTTTCTATGTCTACTAATATATGTTTCAAAGCATGCTCAAATACAGGAGGAATTTAGGCAAGAGAGTTTGATAGGAGAGTAAAGAAGTTTGAGCTAAAAGATTGAGAGTTTTTATCTGTCTACTAATGGTCTAATGGTTTCCTGAAGCCTACATCTCAGGAAATACCTGAGAGTAAGTACAAACTGGTTTTGAAGATGAAGGGAATAAACATTTTCAAGAAAAATAGATTTTGATTTAGTATTCATAATTTACCTCTAATTACTTCCATGTGATTTTCAAGCATGATAGGCAAATATGGGTTTCAAGAAAAAGAAGAAAATAATTAGTGTTTCTGAGCTCTTATTTTAAAAACTCATAATCCTAAGTAAATGAGTTAATGGGCAAGAGATTTAAGTACTTTTCAAAGTTAGGGCATTTGCTATTTTCTCAGTGTCTCAGAAGGCTATCCAAAGACTATTGATTTAAACAAATAACATAGTAACTTCATGATATTGGTATTTTCATTTTTAAGGGTAAGCATCTGAAAATAGATGATGTTCAAATTCAGAGTTCAATGGTACTTTCCAAGTTATATATGGAGTCAAAAGAAACCAAATACCATTTCTATTCTTACGTACAGATTTTATTGTAAAAATGTAATATGTAATTACAAATCAATCTGTTGCCAAATCATTGCTGAATTTGCATAAATGTAATTCCAAGTGAAAAAAAAAAAAAAGCTGAACTGATGAATTACAGAAATAAACAGTAAGCCATGATGGTGCTAAAGTTATTTTCTGAAGACACTGATGCATTAAATGTGTTTTTCCTATAAGAACCTTAGAAAAATAAAAATTTTGAGTGGATCATCGTTATCTTTTCTTCTTATATAATTATAGCCATATTTTTATATAATAGGCCATGAGGTGATATATAAACATATTAATTTCACCAAGATTTTTTCTTATCAAATAAAATCATACTTTTAGTTAGAAATTTTCCTCCTAGTCATTTTAAATGAATACTCCAACCAACTGTCAAAAACAAGTATGTTTTTTTAAATGATTGTTAAGCCCTAACCTTCATTTTCCCCTAGGGAAATGGCATTAAAAGTCATTCATTACATTATTTTCTATAGAAACCTAAATTATCACTTTAAAGATATTAGCTTGCATTGCACATCTAGCACAAGAGAATCTTCTCTCCAGAGATGAATGGGTTACACGTGTGAACAGTAAGCTTTGCTTCACAGGTGCAGAGCTCCTTGGCCAGGCACTGGGGCCCTCCGGCTTCACAGATTAGCTTTCTCCCTTGCAGACAGGTGAGACCCAGACTGCACAAAGGTGTGAATCGCATTCTGTTTTGAGAATAAGACAGATAGGTTAATTAACTCACAGGCAGCAGCAACTTGGGTATTTTCCTAGTTTTAATTTGTACCCAAACGAAAATAGTAATTCAGAATTTATTCACTTTAAACTGTCTCATATTGTCCAGAGCTAAAATGAAGGGTGGTATGTGTTTTACAGGTGAGTTCTTTATATCTCAAATGAGTTTCTGAACAGCTGCATAAGAAATCTAATAGTTGCAGGTAGTGGCCCCTGAAGAGAACAATGCTAAGTGGAAAGCAAACGTGCCTAACCTAACCTAGCACACACATCCTCTGTCATGGCCAGGCTGCTCCGGGCTCACCTTGGGCTTCTCCTTGTTGTATTTGTCCAAAAGAGTCTGGATGCGTTTCCCATAGTCAGGGTGGACATCACTAAAGTTCTTGACCTAAAGCCAAACAAAAATAAATGTAAGCATCACCCCAACCCCCTACTGTGCCACTCCCCAGTGTCTGTTTCACAGTGTTTATTCCATAGGGGAGGAAGGACATTCCAGCTGAAGGCAGTGCCACTCGGTGGCTAACAATGGTGACCTCGGAGTGAGACTTGGGTGTCCAGTGAAAACTGACATACACCAGCGAAAACAACCTCAGACAAGTCACTTCACTTCTCTCAGCTTCAACATCCCACTCCATAAATGAGCAAGATAATTATGCCTATGTAGTATAATAAAATCAATATTTGCTTTCTCCCCCCAATTCCTGACACAGACCTCCTAAAATCCTCAGAATTTATTGTCTTTTATATGCTATTGCGATGACTTATGGGGGAGAGGGCATCCTAGATAGCTTCAGGATGGAGCCAGAAAGATCACGCATGTGGTTAGAAGGCTAGAACTTTCAGCCCCACACCCAAACCTCCAGGCAGGAGAGAAGAGCTAGAGATTGTGTTCAATCACCCATGGCCAGTGATTTGATTGATCGTGCCTACATAAGGGCACGTCCATAAAAACCCAGACACAACAGGGTTGGGAGCTCCTGGGTGGGTGAGCACATCAAGGTGGCACGCCCAGAGGGGCTGGAAGCCCTGAGCCCGTCCCCACAGGCATCTCTTCCCTTTGGCTATTCCTGAGTTGTATCCTTTATAATAAATTGGTAATCATAAGTAAAGCACTTTCCTGAGTTCTGTGAGTTTCTCTAGCAAGTTAACAAACCTGAGGAAAGGTTGTGGGAATCCTCAAATTTGTAGTCAGAAATTTGCAGAAGTTTGGGTAGCCGGGGCACCTCATTTGGCACTTAAAGTGGGAGCAGTCTTGTGGGGCTGACCCCTAAATATGTGGGTTCTGACACTAACTCCAGGAGTTACTGTCAGAATTGAATTGAATTATAGGACACTCAGTTGCTGCCAAAGAATTAGAGAATTGCTTGTCATTGGTTAAAAAAAAAAAAAAAAAAAACGAAACCCCACAACCCACCTCATAGAGTATTGTGAGAAAAATGCATTTACTGCATATAAAGAGCTGACCACAGAATAATTACTTAATAAGTTACAGTGATTTGTATTTTAAAATGGGCCTGGGCACCGCCTGAATTTAAAGTGAAATATGCAAAGACAGGGCACCTGCAGGGCAACTCCGCACGCCTCAGGTAGGAGTTCCCAGGCGACAGCAGGAGGAAGTGGAGCATGATGAACCGCTATGAAGCCTCACAGCTTCAGCACATGTGAAAGGAGAATGCCAAGGGTTTGAGCCCAGTGCCGCTACTTGCAAGCTGTCTTCCCCATTCTCTCTAGTAAAACGAGATAAAACCTGCCCTGCCCATCACACAGAGCAACCACAGGCTCTCTGCTGGAACTTGAACCTAGGCCCTTGAACACATCCCCGACAGCTGCTAGCCTAGCTGACCCTAGGAAGAGAGAAGCAGCCACCAAGGACAAGGCAACAGTGGGATTCCTAGCTTTACAAAAAGCTTAGCCCTGGGACAGGCCAGGAAGCCAGAAGGGAGAGGGTGTCACATAGCTCGAGGAGTTGCCATAAGAAATACCCTAGTACCTTAGCTCAAAAGTCCAGCCTGCCTTTTGGAAGCAGCTCAGTTCTACCCCAGAAATCATGCAAATTCTACTTTACATCTGAAGGAGAATCAAGATATCATGACATTAAGCCTTTAGACAGGCTTCAAAACACAAAAATGTAAGATCAATATACACACACATACACACACACTGTTTTTTTAGACAGGGTCTTACTACGTTGTCCAAACTGGCCTCCAACTCCTGGGCTCAAGTGATCCTCCCTGCCTCAGCCTTCCAAGTAGCTAGGGCTCCAGGTGCACATGCCACTGCACTCAGCTGATATATTTCGTATCATCCAAAGTTTAAGCAAAATTGTGGCGGGACCCACATTTTGATATTAGATAGACATTACTATCTTGCACAGAACTTTGCTCTAGTCAAACTAAACAGCATAGGATAAAATGCACCCTGAACTCAACTAAATGAGTACACACTGAACAAACAGCTAAGGACTGATGGATATGTCATACCAGACAAAACACGGAGAGAAAATAAGCAGAGGTTGATTGGGGATCATTACCATTTTTTTTAAGTCCTCTTAGCTCAAATAAAATCGAAATGGCGCTTCATTGTAAGGGTTCTCCCACATAGCTGCACTGACTTCCCTGGCCAGCAGGTGTCGCCCTTCCGCTTACAAAGACTCACCGCTTTCTTCTGGATGAAAAGCTGGGCGTCTTTCAGGTGGCCAGCAATGTTCTTACACAGGCGCGTCCTCTCCTCTTCATTCAGCACCTTCTCGTAGAATACCCGCACCTGCTCGGGGAAGAGACGGTGAAGAGAATCCAATAACCGATTGTCACAAACAAAACTCACCTGTTATGCCACTTATGACATGAACGATCAAAAACCTTTTGGAATTTAAGAATAATTTTCAGTTACAACTAAAACTGTCATTTGTGTTGAGTTCTTCACTTTATGTTTTGTTTTAAGCAAAACAGGAAGAATTCATTTGTTGATAATCGCTCATAACTGCTTTTTAATAATGTCCTTATAGTCTCTTATAAATAGATTTATAATTAAAAACCCTACTACATCCTTAATAATGACAACTCCAGAATGTGCAAGCTGTCTTTAAATGTAAACCTGGTACAATACAATCTTTGTTCAATTCACCCAGAACCATGGAGGGAAAAAATCTAATTCATTTATACACACACACACACACACACACACACACACACACCCGTAGCTATTCGGAAGCCGAGATTTCTTTGGCAGGACAGATATTAATAGTGATACTTTGTTTAGACTATTGAGTTTACCTCTAAAATGAATACCAATAGTTGAAAAAAAATAGGTGTTTAGTACCAGATATGTGAATCCTAGTAGCCTCTGCTCAATTCTGAAATTAAAAGGTTGTAGCTATGATTGTATTCTAACATTTCATTCATTCAACATTTATTATCTATAATGCACCTGACTCTGTTCCATGCACTATGCACTGTTCTATTGTTTGTAAAGTCCAATATTTAATTATCCAAAGTATCAAATTTATAAAATATTAAGATGTGTCATTTTTCTAAGCTATCAATTAAAAAATATTTAAAAAATACTTAATCAAGCATGTCTATGTGTGAGTAGAAGAAAGGCCTCCTCTGTCACCTCAATCTACCATCTGGAACCTTAATCTACACCTCAATCTACAATCTTGAACATCTTAAACTTGCAATTCTTGAATTACAAGAGTCTGTTCCTGCAATTCCAATGGAGTGTCGCAGCCTGCTTGCTCATGAGAGTAGAAATTGCCAAATTTTCAGGGATTTTGTAAGCAAGTTGTTAAACATGGCCATTGCAAAAATTAAATTACATAAATTTATAATTAAATAAATTATAGTTCAAACAAAAGTAATAAACACTTGAAACATCACCTTCTAACTAATACATATTACCTATTGCCTATGTTTTTGAGGTTATTTATGTCTTCTGTATCTCTGTGGTGGAAATACTATATAATGGTGATATTGAGCATCATTCTCAATGGCTCAGATTCAGTGACATCATGTTGGTAGCTTGAAGTCACCCCTGGGGAATATTTCCACCAAGAAAATTGACAAACACTACAAACCAGGGCTTTCTCCCCCAGAGAGCCAGCTTGTAAATATTTTTCAACACATCACAGAATAACATCCATATAAAATACTGGCTCTCTCAGAGATATGGTTAATCTACAGCATTAAGAGGTTTAAAAAAAAAAAAAAGTCCCTGTACATATACAAGGTATCCTGGTTCAGCATGTGGCGTGAGAAGCCTCCACTGTAAATAGTATGTAATCGTATGTGTCCTTCCCACCTAGCCCCAGAGTCGGCATTCACCGCCGCTCAGGTAAAGGCAGGTTGGGAGTCCGAAGAAGTTAAACTGGAGAGGTCTCTCAGTGACCTGACTTGCATATTCTTATGCCTGGCCAAAAACTACCATCTATATATAGCTGAGTCACTCATTGCAGGAGGGCATGGACTCCACATACATGACAGCTGCTCTACTTTCTAACCAGATAATGATTCTGAGCCATTTTATCAGCTCCACACTTTAACCATCTACTCTTAACAGCAGGACCAGACTCCTTTTAAAGGAAAAGTGACATTTTTACTAATCAATACAAAGTAAGAGAATGGTTTTTTTTCTTTAATAAGCTTTTTAATTTAAGTGTAACATGTCTACAGTAAAGGGCACCGATCCTAAGTGTGAAAAGTCAATGACTTTCCAGTGAACACAACTGTGTAGCAACCACCCAGATCAAGATGGAACACCCATACCTCAGAAATCCCTCCACAAGGGCTTCTGCCAGTTACCCCAGTCACTGGCCCTTCTCACTACCCCAAAGGCAATTTTTTTTATTTATAATATCATAAATGTCTTGTGGCTCTTTCTGAAATTTACATAAATGAAATCATACAGTCTAGGTTCTTTTCTCTGGCCTTTTTGCTTGATGTCATGTTTGTGAGATTCATCTGTTACGGCTTATTGCAATAGTTCATTAATTTCCATTGTTATACACTGTGGGCATATACTATTTATTTATCCACTTGTTAATGAACGTTTGGGTAATACGAACAGTCTTATAAATGTCTTCCGGTGGTCATAGGTACACATTTTTATTGGGTATCAACTGGATAGTAGACTCGCTAGGTCAAAAGGCATGCATATGTTCAGCTTTAATAGACACTGCCAAACAATTTTCCACAACAGCTGAACCAACTCTCTCTCATGTACCAGAATTCTAGCCATTCCAGCACATGTGTAGTGGCATTTCTTTATGGTGTTATTTTGTATACCCCTCATGACAAATGCAGTAAACTACCTTCAGCCATTTGGATATCCTCTTTCATGAAGTGTCTATTTCAGTCTTTACCCATTTTTCTATTCAGCTGTCTTTTTCATTGCTCAGCAGAAGTTCCTTACACATTCTGTACACAAATCATTGGTTAGATGAATTGCAAATACATTCTCCCACTCTGCGGCTCGCCTTTTCAATCTCTAAATGGTGTCTCATAATGAAGAGTTCTTTTTCTCTCGCTCTCTATGAGCTACTCTGGCTAATACCTACTGCTCTGTCTTCCAGTTCACCAATCCTCCTCTTCAGTCATGTCACCCTCCTTCAAAACCCATCCGCAAAATTCTTTTTTTTTTTTTTTTTTTGAGACAGAGTCTCGCTTTGTTGCCCTGGCTAGATTGAGTGCCATGGCGTCAGCCTAGCTCACAGCAACCTCAAACTCCTGGGCTTAAGCGATCCTTCTGCCTCAGCCTCCTGCCGAGTAACTGGGACTACAGGCATGTGCCACCATGCCCAGCTAATTTTTTCTATATATATTTTAGTTGGCCAGATAATTTCTTTCTATTTTTAGTAGAGATGGGGTCTCGCTCATGCTCAGGGTGGTCTCGAACTCCTGAGCTCGAGTGATCCACCCGCCTCGGCCTCCCAGAGTCCTAGGATTACAGGCATGAGCCACCGCGCCCGGCCTACAAAATTCTTAATTTCAGTTGTTGCATTTTCTAGTTAAGTATGTCTATTCAATTCTTTTTCGTAAGTTAAAGTTCTCTTATTAAATTTTCTGGGCTGTCATCTACTTTCTTGAACCCATTAGTCCCAGTTATTTTAAAACCTGTATCTGGCATTTTTCTTTGGTTCTCCAGCAAGTTTGTTTCTATTGTCAGTTTTTTTGGGGGGGGGGGTTCCCGCTTAATTTTCAGTCATAAGGTCTTAATGTGTTAGGTATGCCTGATAATTTATTACTGAATGCTGGAAATTTGCATATGAAAAGGTCCAGAGATAATTTGAGGTTTGATTTTCTACCAAAGAAAAATTTATGTTTGTTTCTGGCAGGCAGCTAGGAAAGAGAGAAATCACTCTAATCCAGTCTGAGACTGAGCTGATGCAGAGCTGTGCTTCAGTTTAATGAGTGCAAGTTTATTCTGGGTTTGCCTTTCTTCCTGGGCATGGCCCTTCAGGGTTTCCTGCTGACAGCCAGGGGTGGTAACTACAGGCTCTCCTCCTTAGCAGACCCTGAACTCCAATTTTCGTCCCTTCAGACCCATGAGACCGCTGTAAACTCTGCTCAGCTTCCTGACCAATGCTTACAAATTAATAAATGCCTGATGAGGAAAGGATGCCAAATGTCAAGCTTACTTCTTTGCACTTTTTTTTTTTGTACTTCTTTTCTGTCTTGATCTTGGTCATTTAAATCCTTGTTGCTTTGTTAGCTCTCCAAAGACTTAAATGCTTTTTCTATTTTATCTAGCATTTCAACATTTCCCATGACAGGATATGTCTGATACAAGCTAGTCTTCCATAGACAGAAGCAGAAGTCCAAGTGAATCATTTTTAGAGAGAATAAATCTGGACCTTCTATGTATTTCCCATGTGACTCTTATCATCACAAAATGATGCTATGAACCTGTAACAACAGTATTGTGACTACTTAAGAGCATAAGTCCTTTGTAGTGATACGAAAATCTCTCAATATAGTAAGAATGATCATGTAGTAAATTTTAATGTATAAGCAATAGCCTCATTATCTAATTAATTTTTGCAGAGGTTGTATGAGCTGGTTTAATAGCTATATTGACTTCACACAAGCAAAATTCTTTGAGAGGCAGGGAGTGTACTGTAATGTGCTTGGTTTCATCTGCCATCACCAAAAATAATGCAGTTACATAAAGAGCTTAGAGGAACTGTTTTAAGTGCATCTAAATATGGTTTATATCCTAAAACAAAATAACTTCTTTTATATATATATATACATATATTTGTATATACATAAATGTCTTAAAATAAAGATATCCTCATAGTGAATTAATTCATGTCTTTAAGTACATTTTACTTGGAACTCACATTCACAAACTGAGGAACTACAAATAGGTTCTACTGTAACTTCAATACCAAGTTTAAAACCAACTGCCCAAACAGAGCTCTAGAACAATTATACTTTTAACTTTATTCCGTTATTGTGTGTGGCATAAGTTGCAGTAGACACATTAATGAGGTGGCTGTCCACCACCTATAGCCCCTGAAAGAGCCTTTAGAGGAGCCACAGTTGACTAGAAAGAGGACAAGAACTTGACCAGGGCAGTTAACTATATAGGCTGACCAATGGCCAATGGTGCAACCTGGGGTGAAAAGATTAGCCAAGTCAATCTGACTCTATACCTCTAGAATCCGATACAGAAGTATTGAGAGAAGAAGTAAAAGGTGGTCCCCCAAAAAAGGAATACATGAAGAAAGAAGCCATGAAGGGGAGTTAGGTCATGGTCATGGCAAAGCCCCAACAATGATAAAACAGAAGCTATGAGGCAGAGGGGAGAAAAATAGGAAGATAACGGTAAAAATAATTAGTGGTGGAAAGCCGAGGCAGACAGACAGTAGCTAAGTCATGTGAATGGTGCAGATTATGATGGAAATGCCCACACTCTTGCCACCAAGTCTCCTAGAGCCATTTTGGATCTCCAGTTCTGGTCCACTGACTGAACTGGGCTCTCCCACCCAGATCCTTAGATTTGGCTGTACTTAAGCTGTACTTGCTCATTTCTTAGACTGCCATGAGATCACTGTTTCCCCAATCCTTGCCCCCACCCCTTGTACCCTGTCCATAAACTTTGGGGGAAAAAGTCGAGTTCCACACCTTGAACCAAAAGAGCATAGTAACCCAACTCTTCAACTGTACCCAATAAGGGACCCAATTTACAATTAGACATGAGTCTTTCCTGAATTCAATTTAAGACAAATTAGACACTTGGAGAGTGATAGAATATGCAGACATTGACAAAGACAATTAGCAAGTGACTCCCACAGCAAAGAAGCCATTACCTGAGAGACATTGTCATCGTTGGCACTGTTGAAGCGCCGCACGTCTGCAGAACATTGGGTGCTGTGCTCCAGGGCAGACGGCTGATGCTCTGGAGCCTCGAAGCTGTTGGGGTAGTAATTCGGAGCACCACCTTTAAGGGAAAACCACACAGATTCACTCAGGAATATGGATAATGAAGCAAGTCTGCAAATAGTCAATGTCATAAGAAATAAACAAGTGGTAATCGAATACGCATACACAGACATAAACACAACACACACGTTATCTTTAACTTCCAGTATTTAACTACAGGTAGTACTAAGATTCTTAGTGAAAACTGCCATCTTCTACGTGCTCTCAGGGGCTGTCTCACTCAGTCTTTTTTTTTTTTTTTCACCCCCCACCCCACCCCCAAAGCTCACTCAGAGTCTTAATGAAGAGATCTCAAGTCCATTTCAATTCTTCAAATGATCTAATCTATCATGTCATCTGATGCTTACCAGCAGAAGCATAAATTTATGTAGGTTTGATTTGGAGCAGAACCAGAACTTCTGCATCATAGCTTCTGTTTTACCATTGTTGGGGCTTTGCCATGACCATGACCTAACTCTCCTTTATGGCTTCTTTCTTCAAGTATTCCTTTTGTTGGGGCCACCTTTTACTTCTTCTCTCAGTACTTCTGTATCAGATTCTAGAGTTACACAGCCAGATTGACTTGGCTAATCTTTTCACCCCAGGATGCACCATTGGCCATTGGTCAGCCTATACAGAGATGAGACCCAA
This sequence comes from Lemur catta, assembly GCF_020740605.2. NCBI lineage: Eukaryota > Metazoa > Chordata > Mammalia > Primates > Lemuridae > Lemur > Lemur catta. Next base: position 84,416,684 of record NC_059134.1, on the reverse strand, counting down.
AGACACCTTTCAATTTGAGGGTTTCATTTGGACTTGGGCTCAGTTCAAACACTGAATCCCAGAATCCTTGGAAGCGACCTGAAAGTTCTGGCTCTGCTCCTTGGATTTACAGACACAAATGTGGAGCTCTGCGTTGTTACCTGACAGCTGCAAGGTCACACACTAGTTAGTGGTAGATGTGGGATTAGAACTCTGGGTTTTCTGCCTCTTGCAGCCCAGCATACACTGTATTTCCATTACAGACCTCTACTTCACTATTCCTTAAATGTTTTTAAGATTCCCAGGGTATCTCTCCTTTACTGACGATGATGACTTTACTCAATTCTAGCTTCACTGTCATGTCACTCCACAGATAAATAAAAAATGGATTTTTAAAAAACTCGTTTTGTAAGTTTGCAGCACTCACTTATTTGGACTTATAGAAAGAAATAGTAAAAAATACAATCAAAACATTTTATATGACTTTCAAAATAAATTACGAGGTTTTTCTTTTTTCATTTTATTTTCCTAACTATATTCTGCTTTTGCCAACATTAGCAGAAGTTTGGATCGTCTGAGCACACACTGCCTAAACAGGAGCAGCCCAGAAACACATTAAATGGTCTGAGCAAACCCGTCTGGGATTGGAATTTTACCCGACTCCCTGCCAGAACAGATTATCTACAGTGGATAATCAAGAGATGCCTGTCCATCACATTGGTCAAGCCACCAGTGTGTGGGGTGGGGCGGGGAAGGGAGGACACTATACACTTATGGAGCTCAACTATTAGCTCAAGAAATTCGTCCTAGTTCAGCCACATCGATATGAAGACTAAAATGCTCCAACAACCAGCCATCACAGTGCTTTCTGTATTAAGAATTAACTGTGAAATATGCCTATTTCGGTAACTTAAAAGACCACAGCCCAAATGCCCTACTTTTAAAATTAGGCAAAGGGTAAGTAAAAATAGATCCTTAAATATTTTTTTCATAAGTATGTCACTATAATCGTAAACAAGAAGCAATTACTCATTAGCAAAGTTCAAAATATACTTAAACCTCTCTGCTTTAGACCGTTTCAGTAAAGAAAGGACAACCAAGGAATATGAATTGAAAAAAAAAAGGGAGAAGAATAAAAATGCAGAAGACACTGGAAGTATCAATTACTTTGTGCAATAACACACCTCATGCCTCTATAAACCTCAGAGATCAGAAATATTGCAACCAACTAATATAATTATTAATAATAAACATGTAGGCCAGGCACGGTGCCTCATGCCTTTAATCCTAGCACTCTGGGAGGCTGAGGCGGGAGGATTGTTTGAGCTCAGGGGTTCGAGACCAGCCTGAGCAAGAGCGAGACCCTGTCTCTACTAAAAATAGAAAGAAATTAGCTGGACAACTAAAAATATATAGAAAAAGAAAAATTAGCCAGGCATGGTGGCGCATGCCTGTAGTCCCAGCTACTTGGGAGGCTGAGGCAGAAGGATTCCTTGAGCCCAGGAGTTTGAGGTTGCTGTGAGCTGGGCTGACGCCACAGCACTCTAGCCCGGGCAACAGAGTGAGACTCTGTCTCAAAAAAAAAAAATAAATAATAATAATAAACATGTAAACTTGTTAAATATATGGAAAAGGCTTAGTGATAATGGTAACAAGATCAAGGCACAAATTTACATATGCAAAATAATCTTAAGCGTATGAAAAATATTCACAGAAAAGAATAGCAAGAAATATAGCAAAATGTAATAGTTGTGACCTTTGGAAGTTGGAAAGATAAGTGAGTTTTTCTTCTTTCTTCTCTTCCTTCCCATATATTTTCCAAATTTCCTTTAGGGCACATGTTATTAATATTATTTTTATTATAGAAAAATAAACTTTGAATGGAGCCATGTATGGCTATAAATATGCATCATCAGTAAAATTTCTGAAGGGATTGATGTAAGCAGACTATTTCCAAAACACATGTGTCCTAAATAGGAAAATAAAATAACTAAGATCTATATTAATATAAACTGTGGAATACTAAAAGGAAAAAACATTAATCAAGCATTCTGTTTGACTAATTAGAATACGTAATTAGAACTAGAGGCTGGTTTGTACATGGCACCAAAAAAAGCAGTTAAAAGAAAAAAATCATAAATTTGATAAATGAGCTCCAAAAAACCAAACTGCAGTGGAGTCTCATCTTACCAGTTGGTTTACGTGACTTCAGCCACATTCACTTAGGAAAAAAACATGAGGGGGAGAACCCCTTGATTCGCTCAATCTCCCCTCCCTCCCTCTCCCCAGCCTGCTCTATCCCCTCCAAATGCCAGCTAGACTTGCTCCCCCAGGGCTTCAACAGAACCGCAAAGAAAAACAAAAGACATGAACTCAGGTTCTGCATGTCCAAGGATCTAAGTCTTGGTGCTTTTGAGTTATGGAATTGTCCATTTTTTAAAGTATCTTTAAAACCTAACTCCTAAGTTGGACGTTACTCTACTATAGCCAGCATGAAAGATCTTTCTCCCTGCCTTTAACTGTCAGAGGAAAGCAAGTACCATCTGAGCGGGGAACTCTCAGTAAAATATGTAAAATAGATTAAAACATGGAGAGTCGCCAGGCAGTTTAAACCTTCACTGCTGGGCAGAAACTCCGGGTTGTGGAGAGCACCCACACGGAACAGGACGGTCTGTGGGGCCAGTCTGAAAGCCACTGGCCTGGTGTCCTGCCCCATCTGCTTCACACACCCTCGACCCTCACAGGGGGAGCCAAATGTCTTGAGGCCTACCCTGATTGTCCTGAAAGCACATGGGGCCGTCACGCTGGTAGTTGGCCACTCGAGCACGGAAGGGACAGTTCACGGGTAACTGAAGATAATTGGGTCCCAGGCGGTGGCGGTGAGTGTCAGGATAGGCAAAAAGGCGGCCCTGTAGCAATAAATGCAACAGATATTGAGTAGGGGCAGTAAGATATAAAATAAGAATGGGCTATAAACTCCATTCTAGAACTTGAAGCACAAAGACTCTGCACATTGGTTACCACAAAACCCTGCCTGGGCCAAGTCTCTTCTTATGAAATGGGCTCTCCCTAACCGGACAGTCCTTCATTTCCCACACCACATGGCCAACCACAAATGTTCACATCTGTTTTAGATAATAACACCTCTTTTTTTACCCCAAATAACAAGTTAGTGTCCCGCCTTATACTGTATTACTTTCCATTCCCAAGGAAGTATTATATTGTAAAATAAATTTCCTAGAATGTGGAATCCTGAATTAATTCCACTCCTCCCCATTCCTCCGCTCTAGGGAAAGAAATCAATCATTTGGTCTTAACAGAAAGCAACAAATGGCTACAAAACCAACTGTATAGGAAATTCTTCAAGGAAACGCCTCGCATGTTGCCTTCTGAGTTATCTCAGATATACTCTGAGCTCTGAGACTTTATAGATATAAACAGAGTACCACAAAAAGAAAGCTATGGTTCAAAATGATGGTCCTACAATGCCAAATGCCAAAGGTAGTGAATCCAAGATTAAATGATGTTACATATTAACCAAGGCAGGATGGTACCCACTTTGAAATTTCTTTCAGGAAATGCTGAAACAAAAAAACTTTATGATGAACTCTATGTTAATTTTAATATCCAATTACTTAAGTATTCTCATTATTCAAAATTCTATGAGGAATTTTTCTTTCACTGATTTTATCGCTGGCCTTGAACCTTAAACTGTATTCTTATATCCCTAATTCTATGAGGCAAAATAAAAACCAAATTGAATATGGCAGCTTAAGCAATTATTTTGTACCCATTCACTCATACCAATATGCTTACTCCAGTTCCACTGTTCTGTCAGTAATTTGCTCTTGGCTGTAGGACTCCACCTCCCATAACCATTTAAAGTAGTTTGAGGCCATGTTGAGATGACTGGCCATGCAACCATGACTAACACTCACCCACAGTTTGGAAGCTGGTTGCCTCCTTTGGCTCAAAAAGTTGTGCTCTTAACTCTATCAACAGGATAGAAGATACAATCGCACCATGAGCCTGGATGTAGCCTTGGTAATTCTGATTCTGTACCACCTTATGTTTATTAGGCAACCCTACCCCACCTAGGGGTGGAGACCAACAAAGGTTGGGAAATGGGCACAGCGAGGCCATAGCCTGACACCAAGTTGAATCTAGGGCTTACCCAAAACCCTGAGCCTGAAATCCCTTGCTGGACCCAGGTGAGAAAGCAAAACAATCTTTTCCTACTCTAGCCGTCAGCCCAACTTCTGCAACTCCTGGCAAAGTGCAGAGTATGAGAGTAAACAAAGGGGCATCTGCATCATCAGACACTCGGGGGAAAGTCTGGGACTTGTATTGTACTTTGTCCATTTCATCATGTCTGGCTCACCACTTTGGATAAACTCATAAAATTTATTAACATGACCTTGGTAAAAGGTAACTGAGAACATTGTCCATTAAGATACTGACTGCCACCATCCAAGCTACCATGCTCATTAGCTCTCATCAGGAATAATTTCAAAGCCTTCCTAACCTGGCTCTCCTCATCCACTCCCTACTCTAATAATGCAACCTACATGTTCCTGCCAAAAGAATCTTCCTTAGGCCCCACTCAGATTGTATTATTTTCCTGCTCAAAAAACCTTAAATCATTCCTCACTGGGTCACCAAATGGCTAAATGAATACAACAGGCCTTCCCAGTTGTATGGCTCCTAAAATGCTCCACGGTATTACAATTCATACCTAAATGACCTAAAAAGTTATAGGAAAAGCTAGGCTAGAAAAAATAACTTAGCAAAACTTACAAAAGCTCCTTCAAATACTTTTTAAAAATTCTTTTAAAAAAAATTATAAACACACTGAATTTAAAATAGATGTATTTGCCAAACTGAAATTAATGCTAATAGAAATAGCGCGCACACACACACACACACACACACACACACACACACACACACACACACATTTTTTTCTTTTTTTTCCAGACAGGATCTCACTCTGTTGCCTGGGTTAGAGTATAGTCATGTCATCATAGCTCACAGCAACCTCAAACTCCTGGGCTCAAGCAATCCTACTGCCTCAGCCTCCCAAGTAGCTAGGACTACAGGCATGTGCCACCATGCCTGGCTAATTTTTTCTATATATATTTTTATAGCTGTCCATATAATTTCTTTCTGTTTTTAGTAGAGATGGGGTCTCACTCTTGCTCAGTCTGGTCTTGAACTCCTAAGCTCGAACAATCTGCCCACCTCGGCCTCCCAGAGCACTAGGATTACAGGCGTGAGCCACTGCGCCCGGCCAGGACATATCCTTTTAAAGGGATTTGTTCTGTGAAGTTTGGATTCTGTCAAGGGTCTTCACTTGAGGATCTGGAGGGCCACATGTGTCCTTGAGGCTGCAAGTTCCCCACCCCCAGCCTAGGGTCACTGTCTTGGCTTCTTCTGCTCCCCAGTTTCCATGCAACTTCTGCTTAGCCTCTAAATCAGCTTGACTTTCTTTTTCTATTCCCAATCCCCAGGTGCCTATTTTTTCTATTTACCACCAAAAGGAGTGATTCTACTTGAGACATATATATATATATCAAACCACATTTCTCAAAACTGAAGAAAATTTTTCTTTTCCTAGAAAAGAAATGCTTCTAGGCCGGGCGCAGTAGCTCAAGCCTGTAATCCTAGCACTCTGGGAGGCCAAGGTGGGAGGATCGCTCGAGGTCAGGAGCTCGAGACCAGTCTGAGCAAGAGCAAGACCCAATCTCTACTAAAAAATAGAAAGAAATTAGCTGGACAACTAAAAATATATAGGAAAAATTAGCTGGGCATGGTGGTGCATGCCTGTAGTCCCAGCTACTTGGGAGGCTGAGGCAGAAGGATTGCTTGAGCCCAGGAGTTTGAGGTTGCTGTGAGCCACAGCACTCTAGCCATGACAAAAGAGGGAGACTCTGTCTCAAAAAAAAAGAAACGCTTCTACTCAAGCATTTAAGGTCCCCTCTGCCACATACCCAATGAACCTGTTCAAACTCAACTCTTCTCGTTGAGGAGAGAGTGACTATTTACAGTTTGGCCTTTTTTACTCATGTCCCTCTCCTGCCCCGTTTTACCTGTTGAAAATCAAAATCCTATCCATTCTTCAAAACCCATCTCAAATGCTACCTGTTCATGAAACTTTGTGGTCAACCTCCTATCAGACAAAATTTCACCTTCTGCTTCACCATGGTACTCTGCCCTACGTTACTGTTACAGAACCTGGCACAGTCTATCACACATAATAGACAGGTACTCAATGTATACTGGTTAAATTGAACTACAAACTAATGAAAAACTTACTTCCTATACAGGCTTCAGATGTTCCTAATGTCATAGCAAAACTGTTACTAAAAAAGAAAAAAAACAAAAAACCATGGGAGTCTTTACTTGTCCTCCAAGGAGACTGAAACCTGAACTGGAATCAGATACTTACATAAGAAGCACCCTCAGTCATTGTGGTCTCATCGAGGGTATAATCTTTAACCTTTGTTTCATGGTCCCAGTCCAAAAACACAAAAGATTGACTTACACGATAATTATTAAGCCAATTATTTTCCTATTGATTCTGGTCCAAGATAGAATTTTTTATTCTTTGCCCTCTTGGAAGGACATGTTGGAAGGTGATGTAAAACATACTGACTGCCTAGCAACACTACCAAGACAAATTGTTGAATTAACCCGCTGCCTTTAGCCCTGGCAACATAAATTTAGTTCACAAAGACCATCCTCAGATCTCCTTACAGATTGAAAAACTCAAGCATCACTATGAAATAATAAATGAATAAAGTTATGCTGATCAAGGTATTATAATCAATCAACTACATTCCCTCCCATTACAGTTACAGACTGAATGGACCATGCTTTGCTCTACAAATACCTAAAGCATTTCTATTACATCTTTTTTTAAAAATTAAGCGACTATTCATGTCTTCACATATGCAGACACTTTACCATGGAATTTAGCTTCTACTTGGTTTATTCAAGGAATGCCTATCTAAGGGTGCTTCACCTCAGTGATTCCCATGAGGAACTAAGCACCCAGATTAAAGTTTAAGTAATGTTCTAGTTAATTCCTCACATAAAGATCATGCCAAACTGCACACTGTGTGTGTGTGTGCACATGGACACCTGCTTGCTTTGGAATATCTCAATCCACCAGGCTTACCTGAAGCATTTTGTCAGGGCTGGGCTCAATGCCAGGTGGCATGTTGCTTGGATCAAAAGCTATCTGTTCAACCTCAGCAAAATAATTAACTGGATTCCGGTTTAAGACCAGTTTACCAACTGGAATAAGAGGGTAGTCCCGGTGAGGCCAAACCTGAAAATAAAGTCATATTCACAATGACCAGACAGCCAACTGAAGGAAATTAAAGCTACCCATAAAAATATGAGCTTTCAAATATAATCAAGTCAGTGAAAATAATATTTTTTAATCTAATAAAACATGGTAAGAACTTCAGATGAGTGTACTAGTTAAATCTTTCACAATAGTTAATGGTAAATATTGACACTTTCCCCAGGCAAAAGTACATCAGCTTTTCAAAATGTGTTCCCTGCCAATAGCAACATATGAAGCCACTTATATGCATTAAATGAACTTCCAAATAGGAACATGGAAGTGAGATACAGGTGAGCGCTCACTCACAGGCCCGGAAGCTCTGCAGTGGTACCACTGTACTGTGTCTATGACTTCCCCACCATTGTGAATGCTTGACTGGAAATTTTTTTAAATTAGGTAAGAAACTTAAAAAAGAAAACAATATAGTTGTTACGGACTCACCTTGGTGACATCAAATGGATTAAACGGACAAGCTTCTGCCTGATTAAATGTCATGACCTGGATGTACAAAGTCCAGGAGGGGTAGTTTCCTGTGGCAATGGCATTAAAAAGATCCCGGAGGCCATAGTCAGGATCTTCCTGGGAAAGTCTGGCTGCATCTTCGACAGAAAGGTTTTTGATGCCCTGGTCAGTCTACAAAATGAAGGAAAGAAGCTCAAACTGCAACTTACTGGCAAAGTTATCAAAATTTAATCAGTAATTCATTGAAGGATTATGATTTCAGTCTTTCGGTAGTGTTACCCAAAGACTGAAATTTCTTTACAACAGTACTTCAGTGGTTTAAATCTGATACTAATGAACTTATCAACAAGAAATTCTACTTGATTGTCTTGATTTTTTAAATTTCAAGAGAATTCTGCCTACACATTTCATATTTAAAATTAGTCCTATCTTTCCCTTTACATATTCTGTATTATTTGAACTTTTTACTCATGTTATTTTTGGAATCAGAAAAAAAACAAAAATATATTTTAAAAATAAGCAAAAAAAAAATCAATAAAATTAAAGGACTTCCCTTTTTTCATAAAGTAATTTTTAATTCCCATTTTATAATAGCTCAAATCAGTTACTGAAATTGTGCTCAGCTAGAATCCCTCTACAATCACCTCTTCCTTTTTTTTTAAGAAACCACAGAATCATAGTTCATAGAGTTTAAAGAACTTTAGTATAACTACTCTGAACCAGTTCTCTGACAATAAGCGGGTAAAATTAGTATTCTAACTTTCCGAAAAAGCCATTAAAATCCAAAGAAGTTATGTCACTTTCACAAGTGCTCCTACTGCCATGCCATACTGCTCTTCAATGGATGTCCACCTTATTCTGAAAGACCCAACAAGCCAAGTGCCATGGAAAGATCTTAGCAAAAATCAACTTTGAAGGCCCGTCTATTTCTACCACAGAAATCCCGACTCTCTCTAGTCAGTGGCAAGGTTTGAACTCTTTTTACCATTGGACCAGAAGTGAAGCCACCTTCAGGATAAAAAAATGAAGGTCACTGTCTGCGGATTACCCAAAGAGATATTACATTAAACTGTGCAATAATACTGAAATATCTTTCTAATTTTAACTGAAGCCACTTGGGTTTAGAAAAGAATAATTGTAGGTCAGAATAATCTAGATTGATGATTCCATGTAGATCTCTGGCTACTTTAGGGCCCTCTGCTGAACAGACCCATAAGCAATCCAATCTTTCTGGAACTGTGAACAGCTTGTAGTAGTATCCCAACATTACAGCGAAAAGAACTGGAGTACAAAGAACATTTATACTATGCCCCAGGCCACAGCTATCTAGGAGAGTGAAGATTTAAGTTCAGGCTGGCCTAACTCCAAAGCTACCGACTAGGCTGGCTGCCCTAGATACAATCATTTAGTCTTGCTCTAAGTGACAACACACTGTTCCTTTTGCCAATTACAAGCCAATGGGTCACTGTTTCTTAAAACTGTTACTTGTCAAAGATTATAGATCCAAGTCATAAATATAAAGAGAGGGGACAGTTTTCCTGTTTGACATGTCCACATTAGCTGTTCAAATAAAGATTAAGACAGGATTGAAGAAAGCAGGAATTTGGGGTGTCTTCAGAGGGAGACTGTGTTTGCCATGAGCCCACCTTTGTCTGCTTATTTTAGCACTGCTACTTGGAAACAGAAGTTCTCAGGCTTCTATTTTTAACAAACCCTCTGGAGTTCTCTGGGAATATCTCTAACACCCTGGCCATCACTGGTAATATTGCTTATAATAAATGTGCCAAAATCATACCAAGAGGGCCCTTTAAAACATTTCAGTTGATCAAAAGGTTCTAAAGGCCGGGCGCGGTGGCTCATGCCTGTAATCCTAGCCCTCTGGGAGGCCAAGGTGGGTGGATCGCTCGAGGTCAGGAGTTCGAGACCAGCCTGAGCAAGACTTCGTCTCTACTAAAAATACAAATAAATTATCTGGACAACTAAAAATATAGATATAGAAAAAATTAGCCGGGCATGGTGGCGCATGCCTGTAGTCCCGGGTACTCAGGAGGCTGAGGCACTAGGATCGCTGAAGCCCAGGAGTTTGAGGTTGCTGTGAGCGAGGCTGATGCCACGGCACTCACTCTAGCCCGGGCAACAAAGTGAGACTCTGTCTCAAAAAAAAATCAGCTTCCCCAAGAGGGAACTGATTTGATCTAACTACATGAATGTAATGAAAAAAACAGTATGTTTTCTGACATATATAATTAATTTTACCTATTTGCCTTGTTCAACCTCAATAAATTCTAAGTAAATGGATGGATGACTTAAAAAGTTAAGAGAGATGTTTCTGGAAAAATAGCAGCAGATCTTGGAAGTGATGGTGAGATCGGTATACGCTCCAATCTGCCTTAGTCCTCTTACAGACCCCAAAAGATATCTATGCTCAGGACAATGACTCAGGACTAAGAAAGGCAAAGCATCATAACACTTGACTGTTTTCTAGGGCTGACCCCAAACTCCAGCAGAGAACCCTAGAAAGACCAGGCCAAACCAGATGGAAATTTCCTGTAGCCTTCAGGCTGTATTATCTTTTTACCTTTGAGCCCAAACCAAAACCTTTCTCCAGAGAGAAAGGTGCAATCTCAGTGTGAACCTGCCAGCATCAGAAACATTACACCAGAGAGCCAGCACAAAAGGAGTATATTTTTCTAAATATTATGGTGATGCCCACAGGGTCCAAAAAGAGAAGAAAGCTTAAACTGTTGAATTGTTGACAGCAACCATGTGCTCTTACCTCTGGCCACATGTAAACATGTAAAGAGACCAAAGAGAGACTATACACAGTTTGTTGTTTTTTTTTTTTTTGAGACAGGGTCTTGCTTTGTTGCCCGGGCATGAGAGAAATAACGTGTTCATAGTTCACTGCAACCTCAAACTCTTGGGTAAGTGATTCTCTTGCCTCAGCCTCCCGACATAGTTATTTTTATCAGGCAATATCAATTTATCCACTCAGGTGGTAGCCAAAAAAACACTCACGGTGCCAATCAACTAGATCAACACCTCCCATCCTTGGGGGTGGAGGTAAAGGAAAGGTAGGAGAAGCCTTAATCTTTGCTCAATCCTTCAGGAGAAATAAGGAGAGGTGTGTGGTAGGGGCCTTATGCCCTCTGTCCCAAAGGCAACACGTACCTTGTAATGGAATTTGCAGTAGACTGCCTCTTTCTTTGCATTAACCAGCTTGAAAGTATGCGACCCATATCCATTCATGTGGCGATGTCCATCTGGAATCCCTCGATCACTGAACAAGAAAGAAACCTAAGGGATAGAAATATAAAGCCTAAAATTTTTCAGTTTAAATCAAAACATCCTAGATTTTTAGGACTTTCTTAAGTTTCCAGAAAACCCCTTAATGACATGAAACATACTGGCCAATTTCCCATGGGAAGGGTTATCATTATTTCATTTAGAGATAATAATAAACAGAAAAATTTTAAAGCATAACAATATATAAATCATTAACAGCATGACTCAAAATTCTACAAAGGAAAGCTAAAAAAAATCTGAACAGTAGCCTAACTTGCGATTCAAAATTTATTTTAATAGCAAATTTGGTACTACTGTCCCCCCATTTCCCTAATACAGAGCTTTACTTCATACTAGAGAAATTCATCCTTGACATTGCTAAATATTAACTGATAACGCTTCTAGCTATCTATCGTCAACACTTAAGGCCTATGAATGGGGGACAATTAACAAAATCAGTCATTATAAAACTCTTCATGATCAAGAAATCTGAGGAAGCCTCCAAAAATGAAAGTCAGAAGCCAATTCCAGTAAAATATCCCAAACTGGAGAAACACAACAAGAGGCAAAATTAACAGTTCCACCCCAGGTGATGTATTATAACACAGTGAAGAAAAGGGCTCCCACCTGATGCAGAGACTCCGGACGTAAGCTCCAGAAGTCCCAGACCATGTCCGGATCCTTCAGGTGCGTCTGAGGATTTCTCTTTTGGCTGTGGATAAAGGACGGGAACTAAACGGAAAAAGAGAGAAAAAACATCTAAAAACTAAGTTGACAGGAATTTTAGTGTTTTACATTATACATGGCCTATTCCTAGGCTTGTACATTATAATTCTAAACACAACCCTAGAATTTTAAACTGCCAAACCATAAAATAAAATTTACTCGACATATATATAATTAGTAGCTAAGATACTCTAAAGTATTTCCAATATACTCAAAGCTATAGTATCTCTTTAAGGACAAAAATGTACCACAAACACACACCGCCTGCTGACCCAGAGCATGTAGAGACACCCTTTATTTGTTTTAGGGCAAAGTCCCTCTTTTTACTAATCTTCAACACTCTGCAAGCTAAACTGGACTTAATTTCCATTAAGTCAATGAATCTTGAAATCTAAGACCAGTGGTAACTGTTGTTATTTGATCTTATTAAATACAGAAAAATGACCTTAAAAGGCAATCCAGACAACCCACATTCTCTTCTTTCTGCCTTTCTAAGGGCTTCTCCTCAAATGCCAATCTATCTGAAATCAATTTAAATCAACAACCATTTGTAGAGTGCAAAATACTCTATCACCTACCAATATGGCATCCCTGATGAAGAAAATGGGGGTATTATTTCCAACCAGATCCCAGTTACCATCTTCTGTGTAAAATTTCACTGCGAACCCACGAGGGTCACGAACTGTGTCAGCTGAGCCCGATTCTCCAGCTATAACATTCAAATGGAAAAATGAGGCGTAAACCAAAGTACTTTGCAACCAATAAGCCTAAATTCATAAAGACACATCGGGATCTACTCTTTCCAATCCACTTCCTAGAAGTAAATGGTATTTAAGTACCTGTGTTATTATGCTTCTACTACCCACCAGCTCATGTGGTCTATAAGTCAAACAAAAGAATTAATTGAGAGGAATAAGAGAGTATATATAATAACAGCTGAGAGATTATCTATTTAACATAATAAGATAACTTTGTTCAAACAGGTAATTAAAATTTTAATTAAAATAAGGAAGAGAATAATTCTGAAGATTAAGGTAGTGAACAAAAAGAATGTGAGTTGTCAAAATGATGAGGTTAATATTAAGAAAATGAGTTCATTCTTATCCTTCATTTATTTTTGCATTTCAGAGTATTTTAAAAGTAAACAGAGACTGACACAGAAACAAAATTAATCATGGCTTGTGGTGTGTTGAGATGTAGTAAGATAGAATTCACACTAGCTATGTGACATGTGAAAAATCACTTAACGTCTCTGAAATGGAAATAATTGCACCCTGCAAAGGAGATCTACAGATTAGAGATAATATCTAGAAAGCACCAAACCATGGTTGGCATAGAGTTAACCCTCAGTAAAGGGCAACTCTTGTCGTGGTTATTGAATAAGATCCCCATTCTATACTTCCGTTAGCGGCAACCACTTATAAGAAATTTCTTTCCAAATATCACAGAATTGCAGCTCTGCATAAGTATGATTTCCTAAGACTTCAACAAACAGAAATGTAAGTAACTTCCCATATGTCTCCAAATATTTTTTCGACTATAAAACCTTGCTGTCATTTGGAGAAGTCCCTGTTTCCTATTTTCTAATAAGTTTTTCTTGAAATGAAGTTATAAATGTCCCAGATAAGGTATAGGCTGAATTAAGCATTACCAGTCACGCCAACAGACTGACTTACCAACGGTGGAGAATCGAACTGCAATGGGAGTTCTCTTTCCAATATGCTCAAACACACTTGCCTTGGAATATTTGGTAATGTCATGCGTGACCTCAAAGTAGCCAAAGGCTCCTAATGAGAAAGACACAGAAATCCTCACCGTGAGACCACTGCTCAGACCATCAGGCCCTTAATAGGCATTTGGGGGACAAGAGAAATCAATGGTTTGGCACCAGCCTTCTGGGAGCTTCCAACATGATGGGGGAAGGGGAAATGCCCAAACACAAAATTACAAGAGTGAAATGCAAAACCCTATTATATATCAGTCAGTGCTGAACTAAGCACCACACAGCTGAAGCCAAGAGGAAGAGATGAGTGAGGCTGAAAGTACTTAAGGTTGACCCAAGGACACAGGGCCTCAGAGGGGTCTCAGTCAGGCAGAGCCTAGAGAGAAAGAGAACAAGGACAAAAGAAAATACAGGGAAAGAAAGAATAGTTCCAACACTTAACAAGGAAACAAGGACGCCACAGAGCCAAGCAAACTGAACAGCACATCAAGTCATGATGGAAAAGACACACACAAGGCCGGGTGTGGTGGTTCACGCCTGTAATCCTAGCACTCTGGGAGGCCGAGGTGGGAGGATCACTCGAGGTCAGGAGTTCGAGACCAGCCTGAGCAAGACCAAGAGCGAGATCCCGCCTCTACTAAAAATAGAAAGAAATTATCTGGACAACTAAAAATATATATAGAAAAAATTAGCTGGGCATGGTGGCGCATGCCTGTAGTCCCAGCTACTCGGGAGGCTGAGGCAGTAGGATTGCTTGAGCCCAGGAGTCTGAGGTTGCTGTGAGCTAGGCTGACGACGCTATGGCACTCTAGGCTGGGCAACAGGGCGAGACTCTGTCTCAAAAAAAAGACACACGCAAAAAAACTGGAGAAGCTGGAAAGAAATATTATCCAAGGAGATTAAGAAATTCGGATATCCTAACTGGAAGTCCAAGTAAGCAAGCTAAGCGAAACATTTTCTTCTTTCCTATGGAGCTAAAAAATTGAGTTTTTAGCTTTCTTTTAAATACCACCCCCATCTTTTGTGTCCATTATAAAAACAATATAAAAGTTTCACAGAAGTTTTGGACAAAAGGGAAGGAAAAATCCCCACAAACCCACCACTCTAATACAACTATCCTCAATTTTGCACTTCATTCCAATATTTATCCTGTCAGTGCACCATTTAAACTTAGTTGCAATTACAGTGCACGTGTCTATGTCTGTATTTCTGTAGAGCAGCAAGTCCTTGAATAATGTTTTGTTCAACGTTACTTCATTATAACGTTCATGAGAACAAAAAATTGGTTCCTGGCTGGAGCCAATCTGTGTGCATTTTGCATGTTCTTTCCATGTCTGCATGGGCTTTTCTCCCAGTACTCCCACAACCCAAAGATGTGTACGTTAGGTTAACTGGCATGTCTAAATGGTCCCAGTCTCAGTGAGGGACAGTGTGTGTGTGAGTCCGCCCTTGGATGGAAAGGAGTCCTGGCCAGGGTTGGTTCCTGCCTTGCACCCTGAGCTGCTGGGATAGGCTCTGGTCACCCGTGACCCTGAACTAGAATAAGTGGGTAAATAATTACCTTACTTGTTTTTATTACTCTTTCTTAAATGTATGTAAAGCTCACATTTACCTCAATGTTTAATATAAGAAGTAGTTTGGTCTTTATTTAGAAGTTTGATGATGTTTTTGTGATCAAAAATATGGTTTAGAAATTTAACTCGTTTATCTCAATTAACCTATGACAAAACTGGTTTTGTTATATGTCATTTTGCTTAAAGGTACAGTTTCTAAGAACCTATCGACATCATTAGGTGTGAACTTACTGTATTTTTATTCCTTCACTCAACTGCATGATAGAAGAAATGGAAGATTATCATTTTTAAAATAAACTATTTTACATTTAATGTTCAATCCAAGGAAGTAACTATCATTTAATTACCAATTCCCCCACTGATGGACATTTTTCCTTTCTCCCAGAATGGAGATTTGGCATTTCTATTAAAGGTCCTCCAACCCTTTGGGAAGTGATTTTTGACCCAGGTGCTATGAAACGAGCCTTTTGCAATAAATGAACACCTGCTCACCTGCTCCTTTAGCATGCACGACTCTCTCGGGAATTCTCTCGCGGTCAAAGTGAGCCATTTCATCAGTGAAAACCACATCCTGAACGAGAAGGGGCCCACGAGGCCCTGCTGTGATAATGTTCAGTTTGTCTCCTATTGGGTTACCAGCCCCAGTGGTCAGGACATCAGGTTTCTATGTGAAGATAAAGGGAAAAACAGCGCAGAAGAGTCAGTACAATCAAACCCTTAATTTACAGTCACAGGGTACATTATTTTACAATATTTATGCCATCTGCCCAAACTCTTCCTAAATTTCCGGTGTCAAAGAAATACTACAATATGTGCCATTACCTAAAATTTACAGTCAGATCTCAGAAATCCTTGACAAATCTCAACACCAACCTGCTAAGAAACCTGCTCTGAAGAACAGAAAGACAGGTTGTAGCCTGACAGTTTGCTCAGCACCTGCTCTAGAGAGAGCCATTGAGCTCCACACAGGAAGCCCCCAGACAGAAAGGCCCCCAAGAGGGCCATATATGCTTAACAGTGAATGTCCAAACCAATATAGAGAAGACTGTTTCCAGAGAAGCTATGCGGGTTAATGCTTTACCCAGAGCTTACAAAAGCTCTGCTACTGCTGAGGGTGTTCAAGTGAGCCACCCTGCATAGTGCGTTCACTTCCCTCAAGCAGCATATGCCAGCTATTCACAACACCTCTTTTCAATAAAAAAACAAAAAGTCAATGGCTTTTATTGTCACTGAAAATAAACTGTTATTGGTAAGATGGATTATAGCATTAATGTTCTACAGATGTCAAATGTTTTTGAAATCGGATAGGTTATTTTACTACATTAAAGAACTAGTTTTAATACACCCAGTTCTCCAACGTCAATTGCATCAGAAGCCACTTAGCTGTCCTTCGTCTAGGGTGAGAGCCGCATTCTTTAAGCCCCACATAATCTTGGGCAGCTCTTGGCTTCATCCAGTTCCACGGTCATACAGGATTTTTAAACACAGACAACTGCCTCTGCAGTGTCTTCCTCTGGTCACTGGGGAATCAGGAGGCACGTGTGGGTGAAGCAAAGCTAAGCCACCTCCACGCTAGGAGAAGAACTCAATAGCGTCTATTGATGAAAGTCAACAGACCAACTTCGCTCACCAAGAAAAGCACTCTGCTTAGTATGTATTTCCACAAACCTGGAGTGCAGTATGTAACTTTTACTCCCCATGCACTTCTGTCCTGCATATTAAAATAAAGTTAACACCTGCCTCTTCTCTAGAAGGCGATGTGGTGGGGAGTGGGCACTTAAACTTTGAAAGTCCTGTGAGCTGTTTGAGGAAAGACACTGAATAAAAGAGAGCTTGGAATTTGCAAAATTAATAAACAAGACTCTCACACACACTGTAAATGCCCCTTGCCCACTAGAATGATGTTCTCATCAAAATGGGAAGAGGCCAACATGGCACCAGGCAGAAACTATGAGTGCCGGCACCAGAGGCTGGGTCTGACTTCCACCTCTGCCAATTACCAGCTATGTAGCTACTGGAAAGTTATTTTTGAGTCTCAATTTTTCATCTGCAAAATGGACAGAATAATAACTACCTCCTAGAGTTAATATGTGAATTAAAAGAGCTAAATGTATGCAAAATGCAGGCCACACATTAGGCACGTGTACACTGCCACTTCACTGGCTACAAGAACATGACCTGACAGCAGAAGCAGCAAAGCATTTTAGCTTTTATTTTTCTAGTAATCATGACAGATGCACACGCTTCCATCCACACTCCCTGGCTCTACCCACCTATATCCCCAAACCCATCTAGCAGAGCCCCTTCCAAACCATCAGAAACTTTAAGGGTCCAATCAATAGTTACCAGTCACACCCCTGTTTTGAAGATACACATGTTGCTAATACATGTGACCCTCTGCAGTTTTTTTTTAAGGTAGAAAATGAGTCAGAAAAAGAACGAACAAAATTGTACAACTTCCCCTTTAGTTTAAGCCTAAACCTTAGTTTCCAACATTGGCTGTACATTGGAATCACCTGGAGAGCTTTCTAAAGCATGCTGGTGCCTGGGTCATCCCCTAGAAATTTCTGGCATACGGAGTCTGGGTGAGGCCTGGGATATTTTTTAACTCCCTAGGTAATTCCAAAGTGAAGCCAGGATTGAGAACCACTAGACCTAGAGCTTTTGGATTATCCCAAATTAAAATAGTAAAAGAGTCAGAGCAAACTAATTCTGTCTACTCTTTAAAGGCTCTTTTCACCATATAAACAAGGCACTACATGAAGTCTTAAAAAAAAAAAGAGAGAGAAAGAAAAGTAAAGGGACATCCTATAAAGGAGAAGAGTAAGAGAGAGGATACCAAGAAGCTTAGTAAAAGGAAAGCTAAACAGGTGAGAGTGTCACATGCTTGCATCCCTTAGGGATACGGCAGAAGCAGAGGCAAGAAGCAGAGCAGCCGCATTTTAAACGACAGATAAATTAACCGCAGTGTGGGGATTGGAGGTGGGGACTGGGCCAGGCGCTTTAATAAAAAAAAAAAAAAAAAAAAAAAACACAATAAAAAAGACAAACAGACCCCAAAGACATGGAGCAGGGGAGGGCAGCACCATCCAGACAGCAGGGAGGACCGGGGCAGAGAGAGAAGGCAACTTGTCCCCTGCCCCCGAAACTCCACCAGCACGGGGGCTCCTGTGTGGGGCTTCGGGGCAGAGATGGCACAGCTGGTGGGCTGGGACACAGCTGGGACACTGCCACTGAGAAAGAGATGAGACCACATCACATTCCCTCCCGACAACCACCAGGTCAGGGTAATACGGTCCAGAACAAAAACCACGCCCAAAGGAGACAGGTACAGAGTAAGTTGGATGAATGAAGAAAGTACTGAAGCATGAGATAGTCTTGCCTGATGACACTCAATCACGGAATCTTAGAGTGGGAACGCTGGAGTTATGCCACCATCAACCCTCCCTCCCGCCCAGTGCAGGAATTGCTGCTAGAAATGACCCGTGGTGTTGTTAAGAAAGTAGTCAGAGATCGTAAATTGTCTCGGCAAGGCAAAATCTTTACTTCTGATCAGAAGGGTGCCCAGCGGCAGTCAGAGCAGCCAGCCAGCACACGGTATGGGGGGGAGGGCAGGGGTTTCACCTTTTATCTGTAATGGAGACCTATGGCTGTGTCTCATCCCATTGGCCGGGATTTTGACTGCACAATCTTGTTCTTACCCAGCTGGCTAAGGTGTGTTGTTAAAACACAAAGGAAGAGGAGGTAAGGGGGCTTAGTGTAGTAAATGTTTACAGCTGGCAGGCTAGTCAGGCATAGTAAGGTATGTGGAACTGTGTTATATCCTGACACTTTGGCAGAAAAGATTAAGCCAAGGTTATTTCTCCCTACATCCCCTCCACATCAATCCTGTTAAGAAATGAAACGTGGGTTTTGAAGTTACAAATGGAGCATTCAGAATCTGTTCCATTTCCCCACTCTGATAGATTGATTGTCCTAATTTATAACGGCTTTCCGCACACAAGCTCTGGTACGTGCAATTTTCCTTCAAAATGAGCATGGCAGGAGGTGGCGGGAACAACCAGAAAGGAAAAGGTCGCTGACTTCAGGGGGTGTTAGGGCAACATTACATAAGAGGAACTGACCTCAACTGAAAGATAACAGAAGGTGGAGTGGATGCTGCATATTTAAGATAAAAATACTTAATGCAGGCCGGGCATGGTGGCTCACGCCTGTAATCCTAGCACTCTGGGAGGCCGAGGAGGGTGGATCGCTCGAGGTCAGGAGTTCAAGACCAGCCTGAGCAAGAGCAAGACCCCGTCTCTACTAAAAAAATAGAAAGAAATTTTCTGGCCAACTAAAATATATATAGAAAAAATTAGCCGGGCATGATGGCACATGCCTGTAGTCCCAGCTACCCGGGAGGCTGAGGCAGTAGTATCGCTTAAGCCGAGGAGTCTGAGGTTGCTGGGAGCTAGGCTGACGCCACGATAGTCACTCTAGCCAGGCCAACACAGCGAGACTCTGTCTCAAAAAAAAAAAAAAAAAAAAAATACTTAATGCAATGAAGATTTGCTAAATAAAGAGAGGGTGGGGCTGGGGAAAGGACCACACACGTGATCTCATGTAAGCCTCCCAATAATCCAGTGAGATCAACATTATTAATCCCATTTAATGGGTGATGCTATACGCTCAGAGAACTTAAGTACCTTATCCAGATCTCAGTGTAGTGGCACAGGCTTACCTGTTACATACAACAAGCATGGATGAGCAAAGGGATTTCCTCCAACTTGCAATTATTGTTTGCATATCAATTGAAAAATCACGTTAGAACCAGAATTTTCTAAAGATAGAAAAGCTTTTCTGTGGCTGGACAATTTTAGGAGCTCTCTCTTGGGAAAAGCAGCATTTGTAGCTGTTAAACGTTTACATCTTCCTGGCTGCTAGTTATCCATGACACCTGACACCTGTACATGCCTCTCCTGGAGCACACTCCCTACCCTGCCCACGCCACCCCTCAGATAAGGCTAAGGGCATCTTTTTGTGCCACATAGAACAAACTTATTAGAATTACCTGTTTATTTCACTGTTGTCCTCTGTAGACTGTGTACTCCTTTTACATCTCTATCCCTGATACCCTAACACGATGCTCAGTACATAACAAATGTGTGTGGACTCAACATGTAAATAAACTAAACTTATGGGCCAATATGAATGGCCAAGAAAGATTCTTTCCAAGCAGGCGGAGGAAGCAGCAACAGCCTACCCCTCTTCCTGCATCTCCCCTCCAAAAAATACCAGGGAAATCTTTTAATTCACAACTTCAAATTCTGAGCAAACACCTTTAGACAAACTTGTTATGAAAACTGCTGCAGAAATTGGCTTGGCTAAAAACCGGCACTATGATTAGAAGTAGGAACTTCAAGTAAAATTCCATTTGGACTTTGTTATTTTTATAGGCTTCTTTTGGCCAGAGCTAATACATAGGTTAAGAAATTTTCCTGGGGTTGGCTTTCTCTGGTGAAATAGTTTATCAACATGGTTTCCACTTATTAGTACCCTTCTGAAAACTATAAACTCTGGTTTATAAGCTGAGACTTCATCACGGGATGCACTTATATATCTTGTAAACAGACTTCATCATGGTTAAGCCAACAGGTGCCTCAGTTACAAGTCAACATGAGTCAGATATTCATCCTACTTTACATATTGCCTAAATTATCCTATACAAGCCACCTAAGCTGCTCGATAAATGAGGCACTAAATAAAATATTAAATAATATATCAGGGAAAAAGGGAAATCCAATAAGGGTAAGAGAAAGAAAAAAATGAAACCATTTTCTTGATAAAGAACACAGACAGTTACTGCTGGTGCTAAACAAAGTATAATGAAAGACATCTCAGCAGCATAATAACTGCTACGTGATCCGCAACCTCTGTGGCCTTAGGCTACCAACAATGCACAGAGCAAGGCAGAGGATAATACATCTAATAGGCAAGCAAAGAATTGCCTAGACTTGGTGTTTAAGTCCATGGGGGTCTGAGAGAAAATAAAAAATGCTTCTAAGAACCCCAGGGAATAGAACTAATGGGTAGTTTTTTTGTTTTGTTTTGTTTTGTTTTTGAGATACAGTCTTGCTCTGTTGCCGGGGCTAAAGTGCCGTGGCATCAGCCTAGCTCACAGCAACCTCAGACTCCAGGGCTCAAGCAATCCTTCTGCCTCAGCCTCCCGAGTAGCTGGGACTACAGGCATGTGCCACCATGCCCGGCTAATTTTTTCTACATAGATTTTTAGTTGTCTGGCTAATTTCTTTCTGTTTTTAGTAGAGACGGGGTCTCGCTCTTGCTCGGGCTGGTCTCGAACTCCTGACCTCGAGCGATCCTCCCGCCTCGGCCTCCCAGAGTGCTAGGATTACAGGCATGAGCCACGGTGCCCAGCCTAGTTGGTAGTTTTAATTTCAGAAAAAATAAAGTAAAAGTTGCCTTTTACAAGGAAGATAACAAATGTCAGACTTTAAGGTCACATGGATGGACCTCTAAGCACAGAATGACTGAATACAGCTCTTCCCTTATCTAAATGAGAAATGTTTTTCAAGCAAGGCTATGTCGTATTATTTTGTACAAAAGTAAACACGTCACAAGAGCTGCTAATATTTTTTCCTCTCTTCTTGGTGAACTGCCAAGTCACTGGCTTTGCTCCTTAAATGTTTCCAGCCAGAAATGTCAAAACACTACTACTGGCTTTCAATAATTAGCAAGCATTTAGAATAATCCTATTGAAAATAAAACCTTTAAAATACACAGAATAATCGGTATTGCAAAAGAGGTTTTTCTGTCTTGAAACTGCCTTAAGTCAGTCTGGTAACACTCGGACCTGGCCTAGTCCTTCAACCTTTCAAAAAACCAAGGAATAAAAGGAAGGGTTTGGAAAGACAGGCTCAAAAAATGAAGGAAAACTGACCCACAAATGTAAAAGTTTCATTTACTCTGTATTAGAAGCCGCAGTAGTCATCATACGTAGAGAGAAAATTAAGGACAAAAAATGAGAAAATAAATGAAATATTTGTTTATTTTACATTTTGCAATTAGCCTCTCTTACTTGGAGAGAAATTATGGAGTGGTACATATATCGGCTAAAAAATAGAAGTGAAAGCTTAGGAATTTCTATTTCATCTTTCATAATGTCTCTCCCACATCAGAGACTTATTAAACCTAAGTATCCCAAAGGAAGACCCAGGGCATTCTAAGCTGTGAGCAGCAAAGTTCCTATTTAAGTTCTATTCAAAGTGACTGGCAATACCTGTAGAACCACCTCCTTCCTGCCAATGTACTTTAAGAGAAAGACATAAGGATTTTTAAGTGAATCCAAGTCATACCTATCACTATCACATGGGACTGAATGGTCACTTATTAAAGCTTACAAAACTCCCAATTCACTTGTCAGCAACAAAATTTGACCACAAGGAGAGACGCCCAATAAATTGCTTTCACATTGGTTGGCACTCTGGTTCCAAAGGAGGATACACCCAGCTGGCACTCTGCATCTGGTTCTTGAGGGTGGAGACAAAGAGTGCCCTCCTACGGTAGTTCCAAAATGTAAAGCTCTCCCAGTCAAAGATCAAAGATCAAAACTAATTGGGGAGTGGAAGGGAAGATACTAATACAGAGCTGCCTACTTATATAAAAGGATTTACCAAGCAAGAGATATTAAAAAAAGATATATAAAAATACCATCTGTTGCTTTCATAATCTTCTAACAGAGAGAATATTTTAATATCAGAAAGTAAAGAGGACATATTCTTTAAAAAGAGATCTTGTCTGCCCATCACCACTTCACAAGAAAATGGCTGGATAGATTTTCATCAAATGTGGAATATATGTTTTGGATAATGTGGTGGAGTCAGCTGTCTGGACACAGAGGTAGACTACATTTCCCAGCTTCCCTTACAGTTAGTTGTGGCCTGTAACAGAGTTCTCAGAATGTAAGTGGAAGTGACCTTGGCCCCTAAACCTCCCACATACCTAGACACCCCTCTTCATGCTTTTAACCTTTGTGTGGCTGGATGGCGATGCCCAGAGCAACCTTGAAAGCCATGAGTTGACCAAGGGGGGACCTCCTTCAGCCTGGTGCCTTCAATAATGGTGGGGAGCAGAGTACCCACCCGCCCCCTTCAAACTCCAACCAATTTGGGCCATGATGTAAGAGAGACATAATTTAAAATATGTTTACACCATTATACATGTTGGCATCTATTACAACAGCAGTTTGCTCACACATGATTTCACTTAAAATATGGGCTATGAATCAATAAGAAAAAGATAAACAACCCAATTTTTAAAAGGACAAAAGATTTGAAGACACTTCAGAGAAACACATAGTCAATAAGCATGTGAAAAAATGCTCAGCATCATTAATAATCAGAGTAATGCAAACTAAAACCACAACAGAAACCACTTCATACCCACCAGCTAAAATTAAGACTTACAACACACCATAGGACGTGGAGCAACTGGAACTCTTGATTAAGTATAAAATGGTACAAGCACTTTGGAAAAAGGCTTAGCAGTTTCTTATAAAACACTCACATATTATGACCCAACAAATCCATTCCTAGGTATTTTCTAAGAGAAATGAAAGCATACATGCACAAAAAGACTTGTATAATTAGCACAGAAGCTTTATTCATAATAGCAAAAAACTGGAAATAGCTCAGGTGTCCAGCAACAGAATAACCAAATGGTGGTATAATCATACAATGGAATACTACTCAGCAACAAAAAGAACAAATTACTGATACATGAAACAACTTGAATGCATCTTAAAAGATGTTTGCTAAATGAAAGAAGTCTTACACAAAAAAAGGTACATGAATCAATGGTTCAAAATAATTGCAAAACAGTGGCTGCCTGGGGCAAGATTGCAGGGATTACTGGGAATGACCAGGAAATAGCATGAAGGAGCTTTCCAGGCCAATGATAATCTTCCATATCTTTTGATAAGACTTTAGGAATCACAGTTGTAAATATTTATCAAACCTCATGGAATGATACATTTAATATTTACTCATTTCATTGTATATAAATACTATCTTAAAAACATAAACACAGGGCCGGGCGTGGTAGCTCATGCCTGTAATCCTAGCACTCTGGAATGCCAAGGCGGGTGGATTGGTTGAGCTCAGGAGTTCGAGATCAGCCCGATCAAGAGTGAGACCCCATCTCTACTAAAAATAGAAAGAAATTAGCTGGACAACTAAAAATATAGAAAAAATTAGCCAGGCATGGTGGCGCATGGCTGTAGTCCCAGCTACTCGGGAGGCTGAGACAGAAGGATCGCTTAAGCCCAGGAGTTTGAGGTTGCTGTGAGCTAGGCTGACGCCACGGCACTGTAGCCCGGGCAACAGAGCGAGATTCTGTCTCAAAAATAAATAAATAAATAAAAATAAACAAACTAACATCGGTTGATTTGCATACTCAATGTTTAGGGGTAAAGTATACTGGTATCTACAACTTATTCTAAAATGTGCTTTAAAAATTAATGGATTATTGGACATATGAAGGGATGGGCAGATGGAATAACGTGTAATAAAAAGATACATAGCAAAATGCTAATTGTACAATCTAGATGGTAGATCTATGTATATACACTGCACTAGTCTTTCAACTTTTCTGAATGTTTGAAATTTTTCATAATAAAGTATTTGAAAATGGCATAGGCTATGAGGCATACGCACAATTTCTTTTGGAGGGTCCTGGAGGGGTCATCTCAAAGAAGCAAGCAGTTTTCACTCAGAGGAGGTAAAATTGAGGAACAAGACATCAATGTGACTGCCAAACAGGACAATGTACACAGTGCACTGAGATGCCATGGACAAAAGGAGATAGCACTATTCCAACTGTAAGTCCTCCAGCATGCTTTGTGAGTGAACTGTTTTTCACATGGGCAACTAGGTTAAGTCAATCAACAGCAGGGACTTAATGATACAAGAGTTCATGATTCTCCCAAAGAAGAAAGAAGCAAGCTAGTCTCGGAACAAAGGGAAGTCCTTTAAAAATGAATATATTTTGTTTTATGAAAATCTCACTACATTGTCTACATTTTTCTCAATTCACCAAGTATTCATGAAAACTCCAGTGTGAACCAGATTTAGCAATGGTATGGAAACAGTCCTGGCCCCATGAAGCTGAGTTTTGTTTTTGTTTTTGTTTTTTGAGACAGAGTCTCGCTCTGTTGCCCAGGCTAGAGTGCCGTGGCATCAGCCTAGCTCACAGCAACCTCCAACTCCTGGGCTCAAGTGATCCCACTATCTCAGCCTCCCAAGTAGCTGGGACTACAGGCATGCACCACCATACCCGGTTAATTTTTTCTATATATATTTTTTAGTTGTCCAGCTAATTTCTTTCTATTTTTTTAGTAGAGAAGGGGGTCTTGCTGTTGCTCAGGCTGATCTCAAACTCCTAGCTTAAATGATCCACCTTACTCGGCCTCCCAGAGTGCTAGGATTACAGGCGTGAGCCACCGCACCCGGCCTGAAGCTGAGTTCTAATCTTGAGTCTGCCACTAACAGGTTGTATATCCTTGATAAAGACTCTAAGTCTCTTTAGTTCACTTTAAGAATTCCTGAAAACTTGAACTGTCCTAGTGGTATATAACAAAGGACAGCGCCAACAGGAGAGATTGTCCAGACCCTTAGAAGAGAATGGCAGCCTTCCCCCAAACAGGGAACCATTAAAGCAATCCATGAGCACTTAGCATTGCTAACACACTAGTTTAAGAACACTAACAGGATTTTGAGAAAGAGCCCTATGCAGGATGAGGAAAGGGAAGGCTCCAGTCCTCTCTCTGCCATTAACCAGCAGCCATGGGAACTGGGCAAGTCTTCAGCTGGGCCAATCTGCCAAAAGACTCAGTCCAGATGCGGTCTCATCCAGTCCAACCTCCTCATAGATGCCCTCTGAGACTCTGTACCCCTAAGGACAGGACAGGCATGCCTCCCCACCACCACTGAGCTACAATCCTGCTCCTCTTTAAAGTTCCTATGCAGATGTTAACTGCTTTCTCCAGCCAAACTGGTAACTCCCTTTACGCTCTACAGATAACCTCTACTAGAGCCCTCACCACGCTGGGGGGTAATTACCTGTTTCTGCATCTTATCTCCCACAAGAGACTCTGAGCTTCTCAAGGGTGTTGTTCTTGCCTCATTGGAATGTGTACACCGTGTCCCAGCACAGTAACACATGCAGACACTCAACGAATATGTGTGAATAAACGCATTAATTAATCCCTAATGTCACTCCCAGCTCTAAAACTCCAGGCTTTATGTTTTTAAGTGCCAGTGAAATAACGGATGTAAAAATTCCTTTATTTAGCTGGCTTAATGCTGTGCGTACTACGTTCCACTCACCGTGTCCGGCCGGTGCTGGTGACATCAAGATGATAAAACACGGTCCCTGCCCCCTTGGCACCCCGCAAAATGAATGCGTGTAGATGTTGTTTTACAAAGATCAAAGCTAGAGCCTGCTTCCACTTCCCCCCTCACTTCCTTTCTTGCAGCTGTAGCTCTCTGCCTCTTTCCAAGCTGTGACCTCTGTCCCAGCTGGCAAAAGTGCAAAATTCGGAGCCAACCACCCGCGCCCCGTGGGCGGCAAATCCTGCAGGCCGCAGCCCCCGCCCCAGACCCCTCGCCCCTCTCCCGCGAGCGTGACAGCCCACGTGCACCAAGGCAGCCCCGTCCCCGCCCGGGAGCAGCGGAGCAGCCCCTCGGAGCGCAGCCGCGCCGGGGAGCGGGGCCGTTACTCTCCGACCACCCACTTTCGCGCGGGCCCTCGGTGGCTCGGAGAGCGCGGGGTGTACCTGCCCGTTCCGCTGCTCCTTCCAGTGGCTCATCTGGTTGCTGGCGGGGTCCCGGCTGTCCTCCATGGTGTCCGACTGGCGTGGAACAGCGTCGCAGGCAGCCTCGGCAGCAGCGTCTCCTCCCTCGGCAGACAGACGCGTCTCTGCCCCGCGGCTGAAGCGGGCGACTTCAGGCTCCGCCAATCAGCACCGCCCCCGGCCCGCCCCCTCGGGAGGGCCGCCTCCTGATTGGCTGCCCAGCCGTAGGCGGGATGGGATTGGAAGCCCAACGGGCGACGAGCGGGGACTCCCCGAGGTTAGGCGGGACCGGAGGACGCGGAGAGTCTGGGGAGTGGAAAGGAGGGGAGCCGCGGCGACGCGGTAGGTGGCGAGTCCCGCCCTCGGGCCCCAAAAGCCCAGGTTACCGAACCCCGGGTGGGCCTCTGGTTATCAGCATGCCTCGGACTGGCCTGGCACCCGGCGACTGATGGCCTGCCAGTCTCGCCAAGGCATGCCTAGAGTCGACCCTGCTGGGCGGGGCTTTGAACTTTGTAACTGTGCTGTCTCCGCTCTTAAAAAGTCAGAAATCCTGGGTTGAATTCCTCTGTGCAAAATTAAGTTTTGTCATAGCCTAATATAAGTGTTGTTTGCAACTGAAGGACGGATACTTTTCTTCTTCTCTCTTAACTCTTCTTAACTTATTTATGGGTTATCTCTTACTAGACTAGTATACTAATTATTTAATATAAAAACACTCTGAAACTTTATCTCAGTGCAGATGGGTGTTGATTTCCTCCTTCACTAGAGAAAAACAACTTAGAGGGATTGGCTTGTGATTGGAAAAATGTATTCAACTCTGCTCCACTGTGCCAAATTGGCTTCTTTAAAAACTGCAATAGTGCTCGCTTCAGCAGCACATATACTAAAATTGGAACGATACAGAGAGGATTAGCATGGCCCCTGCGCAAGGATGACATGCAAATTCGTGAAGCGTTAATAAAAAAATAAAAATAAATTAAATAAATTTAAAAAAAACTGCAATAATATGCTTCCCTATATTTTACTCCCAGACAAGAATTTTGAAAAACTCTGTCTTTAAGAAGCTATACTGAAGAGTAAAATACTTAGTAATATTTGTAAACTTGAGCAAAATATTTATTAAGTTACTGACTAGTTTTGATTGATTTCTCCCCTTAAAGTACTAGGATTTATCTTTAAACACCTTGAGATATAGATATATAGATATGTAAATACTATATACTATCATCTTCAGATTTTAAGTTTGATTTTTTTTTCCAATAGGACTACATATAATGAGTGGATATGTGATAGTGGAAATTTCAAGTGTTGTTCTTGATTTTACAAAAGTGTGATAACAAGAGTCTTGGGCATAGGCTGGGCGCAGTGGCTCATGCCTGTAATCCTAGCACTCTGGGAGGCCAAGGCGGGAGGATCGCTCAAGGTCAGGAGTTCGAGACCAGCCTGAGCAAGAGCAAGACCCCCATCTCTACTAAAAATAGAAAGAAATTATCTGAACAACTAAAAATATATATAGAAAAAATTAGCCGGGCATGGTGGCACATGCCTGTAGTCCCAGCTACTCGGCGGGAGGCTGAGGCAGAAGGATCGCTTGAGTCCAGTAGTTTGAGGTTGCTGTGAGCTGGGCTGACGCTCCGGCACCCTAACCCGGGCAACAGAGTGAGACTGTGCCTCAGGAAAAAAAAAAAAAGACTCTTGGACATAAAAGTTTAATTCTTGCAGTTCATTGGAAAAGCAGCCCGCAAATTGATCTTTAGTACCTTATTCCTTTCCTATATCACACGTAACACAATTGTAAAGATGCTGTTAGGTGTGTGATTTGTTTAATGTCTTCTGCTACTCACCCCATCTATACTGCCACTAGACTATAAACCCTTTAGGGTAGGGACCCCACATCTAGAATTTATTGAGCACTTAATATGTGCCAGGGATTATTCTAAGCTTTTGTGTGTATTTGCTTAGTTAACCCTCCCAACAACCCTATAAATTAGATACTAATGTTATTCCCATTTTACAGATTAGGGAAACTCAGGCATAAGGAGGTTAAATAAATAATTTGCCCAAAGTTACACAATTATTAAGGGATAGAGTCAGGATTCTAGCCCTTTCTGTTCATCTTCAGAGCCCATGGTTTGTTGAATAAATGAATGTTGATGGAATCAGACAAATCATTTTCTTCATTAACTAAGATAAGTATCAACAAAATCAATTTTTAAAAGACCTGGAGTCTTTGACTTTTGTTTTATTTTTTTTTTTGGCAGAGTCTCACTCTGTTGCCCAGGCTAGAGTGCCATGGCATCAGCCTAGCTCACATCAACCTCAAACTCCTGGGCTCAAGCAATCCTTCTGCCTCAGCCTCCCAAGTAGCTGGGACTACAGGCATGCACCACCATGGGTGGCTAATTTTTTGTATATATTTTAGTTGTTAGAGTAACTTCTTTCTATTATTTAGTAGAGACGGGGGTCTCGCTCTTGCTCAGGCTGGTCTCGAACTCCTGAGCTCAAACAATCCGCCTGCCTCGGCCTCCCAGAGTGCTAGGATTACAGGTGTGAGCCACCGGCCTGGCCTCCTTTGTTCTTTATATATACATTGTCCTGTGGTTGGTTGGTTTGTTTTCTTTCTTTCTTTTTTCTGTCTTTGTTTACTGTTGGTTTGGATTCCTAAGGAATTATTTCCAGAGAAAGAGAAATGGAGAAACAAGACTGGTTTCTGATCTTATCGTATCTTGTATTTTAAAAGAAGGTATGTGCTAACAAGTAATGACAATGAATTTATATTGCTATATAGGTAGAAATTTTATTCATTGGCTTTATGACTATAATTTAATTACAGTTTAAATGAAACACTTCTAAAACTCAGCCCTTATTTTAAAATACTCAAAACCAAATCTAACTCCTAAAGGTAATTCTAAGTGATACATTTGGTAAACAAATTCTGTCCCAGGTTTTAACATTTTAGTCATATAAACTCATGAGTATTTTTGCTGGTATTGAATAAAATTGTTATTTAGAAAATGCTGTCTCTGTTCAGAACCCAAAGAAATAAAATGTACTGGCATGTGTCATAATGTTATTAATCCTGATATCACCAAATCTAAAACCAAGCTTACAAAGTAGGCCATATAATAAATGTTCAAGAGAAAGGGTTGGGCAGTCAAGTAGGGATCTTTAAAGACAAAGTTCCTTTCATTAGTATTGCAAGAAAAGAATGGAAAGGATGAACTATAGGTCTGGTGGAGTGGCAGGTGTATAACGCAGGAGGAGTAACAAAAAAACCAACGTAATTATTATATTCTGTTTCCACTCCCTGAGAGGCTGAGAATGTTCTACATATTTCAGTTCAGTTCTCTTCACGGTGCCCTTGTGAGGCAAATTCAGAGGTAGGCAGAGGGGAGAAAGAAGACAGTAAGAGAAAGGATGAGTTCTAATTCAGAATCAGCCGTTGTCCAACCCATGGAGGAGCAGGAGAAAAAATTTAAAAAAAGAAGAAATAAAAAAAAAAGAAAATAATCAGCTGTTGGCTTTGAGGGAAGGGGGTGAACATCACCACGGCCCCGTGACTCCAGCCTGCTGTGGACCGGCTTTGAACAGGCAAGAGGAGGTGGAATCTGCAAAATATTTTTTCTATAGCTGCACAATTTGCAAAGGGCTGTTCCTTTATTTACACATTCCTTTACTGGAATTTACATTGACATTTAAAATTTTTCCTACAACAGCAGTACAGTGACAGCCTTCCTCTGTATTTGTATTTATTTCTTTAGGATCCATTTTCAGAAGTACTTTTTGGTTCAAATCATTTGAACATGTAAGGCTCTTGTGACATATTGTCAATTGTTTTCTGCAATATTTAAGACAATTTACACTCTCACTGGCTCTGAGAGTGTGGATTGGAAATAAATTTTTTTTTTTTTTTTTGAGACAGAGTCTCACTCTGTTGCCCAGGGTAGAGTGCCGTGACGTCAGCCTAGCTCACAGCAACCTCAAACTCCTGGGCTCAAGCAATCCTCCTGCCTCAGCCTCCCGAGTAGCTGGGCCTACAGGCATGTGCCACCATACCCGGCTAATTTTTTTCTATATATATTTTAGTTGGCCAGATAATTTCATTCTATTTTTTAGTAGAGATGGGGTCTCGCTCTTGTTCAGGCTGGTCTTGAACTCCTGACCTCAAGCGATCCACCCACCTAGGCCTCCCAGAGTGCTAGGATTCCAGGCGTGAGCCACCGCGCTGGGCCTGGAAATAAAATTTTAAAGAAAGGTGAGTAGCTGGATTCTAGATGTTTATAAACTACATGTTGTATTAGATTCTTCAGAATGGAGAACACCTCTCATGTTATGTTCAGCCATTACTACTACACCACAGGATTCATTCATCCAATCTATTGAATGTCTGCTGTGTCCTAGGTCCTCTGCCTGCTAGGCTCTGACAGTACAGCAGTGATGGAGGTAGACAGAGGCAAATAATGAGGCACATATGAGCACACTGAGGTGCAGAGAGGTTAAGTAACCTCCCAAAGTCACACTAGCTAGTTAGTGATGGGGTCAGGATTCATACCAGGCAGTGTGGCTCCGTAGATGATATCTCCACTCCTATATTGTTCTGCCTGCAATAAACTGGGCAGGAATGCAGGAAGATCTGGGGTGAGTGTTCCACATTCTTAAAATATAACTAAAGCATTGTACCATCTCCTGCTCACCAGAAGACCTAGCATTATGGGATCCATACTGATGTAAACCAATTGTGAAATCTATGTTTTGCACCCATATAATTGAGACTGCAAGAAAATGACATTCCATGCTGTCTTTGAAAGAAATAAAGGGAAGTGATTATGGATTTGCGATGCAAGAGCATTGCAAGCTAGAGAGCCACAGTACTGAGGCACAGCCAAAGGCAGGGAGAAGAGGCCTGGGGAAGGGGCAGTTTGCAGAGCAGTAAGGATGAAGGGGGAGGAGGAAGACCCACAGCCACTTCTTTTCCCTGATAGCAAAGGGCAGGCAGAGACTCAGACTTCTAAGGGAGTAGGAGGAATATACCCTGGGAAAACATGTCCATTCAAAGACTCAGTTTCCACCAGCCAAGAGGATCCATTGGCCTGTATTATCACTTACATGCAGCTCCTGCCAAGGGCACGTGGACGTAAACAGATTCTATTCTGAGGCATTGTGACACGAAGCAAAATTCTCCCTATTGTGCCGAGTGTCAAAAGCAATTGCTCCATGCAATCTGAAGTCAAAGATCTATTTACTTTCTTAAAGTTTAAAATCTTAAGAATACAACATAAAACATATACATTATATGCTTACCGTCTAGCTTACTTTCTGCCACCGTTCAAAATGTGCCCAAATTATCCCTCCTAGCCTTCCGGATTTTGTTTTGTTTTGTTCTGTTTTTTGTCCCTTGCCCTATCTTTCTCTCATTATTTGATTTAGCAAGCACTAGCTTAATTCTCTGAAACTTTGCACTGGGATTACATTCCTCCTAATCCCATCCCCATCCAGTATTCTAAAGATCAGTGAATAACAATCTCTGTTACTTTCTCCTGCCTAGCTGGCCCCAGACATACAAAACAACTTACCTGATGGATCAATTATGGAAGATTCAATATTAGAAATTGTAAAGACCCTTTAAACTCTGCCACCTCAAAGGAAAGCAGAAGCCACATGGCTCTGCCTGTGAGCCTGTGGTTTACCATGTTACCTTCTCAGGAAGAACTTCTATAACTTCCTCATTTAATCTCACAGTCTCCTCTGACATTTCCTGCCATGCCTTCCCTGCTTTGTATTTTCTCCATGACACTTCTCACCTTCTAACGTACTATCTAACCGACTTCACTGGTTTATTGCATATTTCCCTCTACTAGAATAAAAGCTCCTTAAGGATTGGTGGGTTTCTTCTGCTTCATCTCAGCACCTGGAAGGAAGAGTTTTCTGGCACTCAGTAGGTGTTCAACCAACAGTAGTAATGAATGAAAGGATTCACTAACATCAGGATAAATCATATTACAAATAAGCAGAGTAGGTGACATTTGGCCTTTAGGGATTCAAGAGAGAATTTGATCAGATCCCTTGCTCAAATATAAGATACACCCCCTTCATTTCATTTTTAAATATATTTTCCTGGCCGGGCATGGTGGCTCACGCCTGTAATCCTAGCACTCTGGGAGGCTGAGGTGGGAAGATTGCTTGAGCTCAAGCGTTTGAGATCAGCCTGAGCAAGAGCGAGACCCCCTCTATACCAAAAATAGAAAAAATTAGCCAGGTACAGTGGCGTGCACTTGTAGTCCCAGCTACGCAGGAGGCTGAGGCAGGAGGATCCCTTGAGCCCAGGAGTTTGAGGTTGCAGTGAGCTCTGACGAAGCCACTTCACTCCAGCCTGGGCAACAGTTCCTTTAGCACTTGAATGCTTTCCCATATTCTTTCCAAGAGTCTTCTTTTAACAAATAAATATATCACCCACATCATAAGCCTCCTAACTATGGTATACCAAGGAGGACATAACATCACTTCTGTGGCATTCCTACCAAAAATGCATAACCTGAATCTAATCATGTGCAAACGTTAGGCCAGCTCAAATTTAGCAACACCCTACAAAATAACTGGCCTTTTCACAATGTCAAGGTCATGGAAGAAAAGGATTAAAGAACTATTCCAATTTAAATAAGACCAACAAGACATGCCAACTAAATGTAAATAATGTTCCTGGATTGGGTCCTGGGACAGAGGAAAAGGTTTAAAGAATATCATTGAGACAATTTATGAAATTTAATATGGGCATAAACTTAATATGAATAATAATACTGTATCAGTGTTAAATTTCCTGGTTTTGTTCATTGAACTGTGGTTATGTAATCTCTTACATAAGAAATTTATTTTGTTCTTAGAAAATACACATTGAAGTATTTAGTGGTAAAGAGGCTTGATATCTGCAAATTACTCTTAAATGGGTCAGAAAAAATGCATATATGAACACATATAAATAAAGAGAGTAAGCAAATGATAAAATAAATAGGGCAAAATCAGGGTAAAGGGTACATTGGAGTTATTTGTACTATTTTTGTAACTTTTTGAAACTTTAGTATCATATATCAAAAATGTAAATGTTGTCCTAGGAAAGGCCATACCTAAGCCTTTTCTCAGGTAATACCTTAAGTATAAGTCATTCAGTAGCTGAGAGCCAGAATGAGGCCCAGGGCAGACCTCACATGGGGGTGAAGAAGTAGCAAGAGCAAAGAAAGGAAGATAAGCACGAGGCAGAAGCATTGAATTCAAACTTCACCTAGGTCATAATTTTGCCTTGGACCCAGTGACTTTTAGGAGGAACATGTTAAGACACAGAGAAGTTAAAAAGATAGATAAAAAGATAGAACTTAAAAAGCAGGAAGCTATAAACACAGCCAGGCTTCACAGAGAAATGGCAATATGATTTTCTTAATTCTTACATTAATATATATTATGAGATTTAATGTGTTAATATTTATAAAATCCTGAGATCATTTCATGAAAAAGTACTTACTCTAAGCTTACCTTATATTATTATCCTGAGGTAAAGAATTGCTTGACCATGAACTTTCGTTTCTAATTTTTTCATTACTGTATAATTAGTTATTAGTTCAGTAAATGGCACCTATTATCTTCAAAATAAGCCCTGATCTTATGGCTGCCTTTGGTGGTGTTTGGAACACGACCTATCTTTCTGTAAGATCCCGCTGCTAGACTTAGAGATTGTTCTGTATGTTGTTCTGTTGGCAGGAACCCTGACAACATACGTCTTAGCGTCTGAAGTTAAGTAAGTAGAGGAAAAGTACCCTAACTTGAAACAGCACACATTCCTTAAACCGTCTGAGCTTCTGTTGGCCAAGTGTCTACAGAAATAATCCATCGTGAAGTTAACCTTGAGCAAAGGGAAGTGTGATGTTGGAAAGGGTCTGGGGCAGTTGAAGCCCACAACAAACAAAAGGTGCCAAAAATATCAAGACTCCTCATGTGCCATAAGGAAGTTCCCAGGGAGCATCAAGCTTGGAGAATGATTCAGCAATGCCCAACCACAGGCTGCACAGACGGCGGATTCAACACAAGCTTATGGTCCAAAGTATTGCACTGGGCTGGGGGCAGAACAAGTATGTGGTTTATACCAGAAAAGACACATGCCCTCCTTTTACCATATTCCTCCAGGTTATTATTCTCTACCAACACAAAAGCCTTATGACCTAAAGATGAAAAAAAAAATCATTTGTAACTGTCCAAAATATTATGTAATATGAAACACAAAAGTCTGTGAAATCAGCCATATAAATTGTGAAACCAAAGTTCTATTTGTTCCATGTCAGCGTAGGAAAAAAAGGGGGGGTGGGGCATATATTTAAAGATAGAAACTAAAAAAATAGAAAAAATTATGAGTACAAACATGTGGGAAGTTCTATCTACACCGTGTCAGACGCTCCAAACTCTTCACTCCCGACCATGTAGCCACCCTTTGCATCTGTTTACGGCTACATCCAGAAAATGAAAAGCAGATGGCAACATTGTCACTGCAGCCAATATTTGTAGCAAACATTCCATCCCTCCAAAGCATTAGAAATTTGTGAATGTGGAGCCAGAAAGACTGAATCATAATTAGATGCAGATGTGCTATTATTTTATACTATAGTGGACCTAAAAGAAACAGTGACCTAGGCACAAAGCCAGTGCCTCCCTGAGACAGCCCCAAACTGCAATTGGAGCAAGGACAGACTTCACTGTGGGGACCTGTCTGAAAGAAAAGTAAAGAGATAAGAGTGAGTTGATGAGATTAGAGAGTCAGCCTTTATCAGTTTAAAAAAAAAAAAAGTAGAAGAAACAAAGACATTAGAGAAAACAAAAGTGTTGATCAAGACTAGATCTCTACTCTGAAATGTTGAGGAAAGTACCATTTGTCCAGGATAAAAGGAGGAAATTTGCATGGGCAAAGTCCAGGGAATAGTGGAGAAGGCAGAGATAAAAAATGGCTTTGGGGCCCGGTGCTGTGGCTCACGCCTGTAATCCTAGCACTCTGGAAGGCTGAGGCGGGAGTTCAAGAGTTCAAGGAGTTCAAGACCAGCCTGAGGAAGAGCAAGACTCCATCTCTACTAAAAATAGAAAGAAATTAGCTGGACAACTAAAAATATATAGAAAAAGTTAGCCGGGCATGGTGGTGCATGCCTGTAGTCCTAGCTACTCGGGAGGCTGAGGCAGGAGGATTGCTTGAGCCGAGGAGTTTGAGGTTGCTGTGAGCTAGGCTGACGCCACGGCACTCTAGCCCAGGCAACAGAATGAGACTCTGTCTCAAAATAATAATAATAATAATTTCTTCTCTAAGATGTGCTTTATTGTCTGGCAAGGTTGTTTAAAAAAAAAAAACTTGAATTTTTTTTTTTTAAGCGCTGAGAATCTTTTATACACAGAGGAAGGTGAACAAGAAAGATAAGCAATGATGTGCGTAGAAGCTAACAGTGGCTCCAGCCCTCAAGGGCCCTGTGAAGCCGGGCAGAGTCTGGAACGGACCAGCCAATGCTTCCCAGTCCCAAGGGTAGGGAAAGACAAGAGAAGGGATGTGGGTACACAACCACAGTGACAGTGTAAACACACCCCAGGGGCCACTCACACTATGACGCTGGGCTGGCTAAAGGGAAGCCATTTGGCTTCCAGTGTGCTTGTAGGTTGTCATGTCCTAAAAGTTTAGAATTAACCCGCTGCTTGCTTACACAGCTGCCTGGCACAAGATTAAAGAACAACCTTAAGGAAAAATAGATCAAAAGTCCAGAATAGGCCAACAGCAGACTGCTGATAACAAGTCCACCTGACTGTGGTTCCCAACCACCCCCTACCCCAGGCCGTGGCCCATTACCCTTCCGTGGCCTGTTAGGAAACAGCCAAGCACCACCACACCCGACCCCACCACTCCCACCACCCCTACCCCCCACCTCCCATCCCCCATCAGTGGAAAAATTGTCTTCCATGAAACCAGTCGGGTCCCTGGTGCCAAAAAGTTTAGGGATCACTGCACCGGCAGACCTATTGTTTGCTGATAACCACAGAGCAAGTCATGATGACTTGCACAAAGTTTGCTTTCTGCCACCAACTCCCTTTATTCCTTCCCTTTATAAGTTGCTTAGAAAGCAGAAGAGATGAGACAGTCTTTGAGACAATAGTCTGCCATCTCCTCAGGCTGCTGGCACTTGAATATAGCACCTTTCCTTTACCAACTCTTCTCCTCTCACGTTGGGCAACAAGAGCTGTGTGGTCTCTGTGACTGTAATTCCACTGCTGCCCCTCACCTCCATCCCAATGCCTTGGATTTCCTGGCTGCAACAGCAATGGAAAAACTGAAAGCCCTTCTTGCTAGAGCTGTTGGCTGGGCTCTTCACTTGGAGCCCAGGTCCCTACCACCAAAGGCACCACCATATCTGGCATCTTTTCTAGTAAACTGCACCACCGTCTCCTTGGCAACTGTTGCCTCCTCTCATTGAGTTGCCATGGCCTCCACCAGCTTTTGCTGCCTCATCCAGGTACCTCTCCTGGTCACAGCTCATGTGCCCACCATAGAGTGAGACCAACAATCCTGGTTTGTCTGGGACAGAGGGGTTTCTTGGGACATGGGACTTTCAGTGCTAAAACAGGGAAAGTCCCAGATAAATCAGGATAGTTAGTCACCCCACTGTCATAATTGCCACAACTCCACCACCACTGACAGTGTCTTAGAATGCAAGGTGGGAACAGTGGAGCACACTTCTGTACTAAGCCTACTTATCAGGAGCACATTCTGTCCTAAGAAAAAGTGCAGGGACAGTTTCTTTTCCACCTTGAGTGTCCCACTGGGCCCCCAGGGGAAACATGCACCTCCATTTTCCTGGAAGGAACCATGCCACCTGAGGAGGCTGCACTGCCTTCCCTCGGGCTATTCTCTGTGACAGCTCTGTGTCCTTCCTGTTGTCCCCAGCAGAGATGTTGCCTCCAGCAAGTCCTCCCGTCTCACCAGGCCTCTTATCTCTGGGGAGGACCTTCACCGTACAACCTGAATCATGTGAGTATTTAAAACTCACTGCAATTGTCTATATGTGTGCCCCAGTATAACCTGTAGAATATTCACTTTTTTTAACCTTAAAGTCTGCTAATGTGTTATGCTCAATGGTAAAGTGTAGGAAAAGGATACTTTCAGATAATTTTTTTTTTTAAGACAGAGTCTCACTCTGTTGCCCAGGGCTTGAGTGCCATGGCATCAGCCCAGCTCACAGCAACCTCAAACTCTTGGGCTCAAGTGATCCTCCTGCCTCAGTCTCCCGAGTAGCTGGGACTACAGGCATGTGCCACCATTCCCGGCTAAGTTTTTCTATATATTTTTAGTTGTCTGGTTAATTTCTCTCTATTTTTTTTAGTAGAGACGGGGTCTCGCTGTTGCTCAGGCTGGTCTCGAACTCCTGAGCTCAAACGATCCTCCCGCCTTGGCCTCCCAGAGTGCTGGGATTACAGACATGAGCCACCACGCCTGGCCAGATAATTTTTTTAAAAGAAAGAAATGAAATCTTTAGAAGAGAAATTTCTTCTTTCTTTTATTTTTTTCTTTTCCTTTTTAAATTTAAATTTAACAGAAAGAAGAGAAATTTCTTAATCTCATCAAAAGCTTTTTACAAAAAAAATCAAAATAAAATTAATTTGCTAGTTTTTATAAAGCCATATATGCTCACTTCTAGTACTTTAGAAAACAGAAAAAATATATAAATTTAACTCCCCAAATCCCACCATCCTAAAATAAACACTGTTAATATTTTTATCAATTTAATGTATATCCTTCTAGCTTTATCTATGCATATGTATGTACTGAGATATAGAAAGCTTTAAATAAAAATTAGATTATGTAATATATATTATTTACAAATATGTATATATACATACTATATAACTTGTTCTTTTCACTTATTAATATGTCATAAACATCTTTCCATGTTGATAAATAAAAATCTGCATGATCATTTTTAATGACTACATGATATCC
This sequence comes from Lemur catta, assembly GCF_020740605.2. Classification (NCBI taxonomy): domain Eukaryota; kingdom Metazoa; phylum Chordata; class Mammalia; order Primates; family Lemuridae; genus Lemur; species Lemur catta. The sequence goes on along the minus strand of NC_059134.1, from coordinate 84,377,726 downwards.
CACGTATTCCAGAGTAGTCCATGGATCCTTACTCTAGGCCTCCTTTAGCTTGAGTAGGTAGCAGCAGAAATTTCCTAAGAAGTTGTTAAGAAAGCATTTTTCTTAGGGACTACCTCCATTTCACTGTAGTGTTGGCACCTCTTAAAAGCCCACCATAACTCCAATTCCTAAAAATAGTTTGCAGAGTAGCCCATAAAATAAAATATCTAAAAGTGCATCTTTATCAAACATCACCAAAAAGAGAAAATATTTAGAAAACCTGGAGGCACTCTGGTCTGATAGACAATGATTCATGTAATGTAGCCAGGAAACCTTCTAGAAAACAAAACCAAATAGGAGAAAGCGACTTAACTGCCAAATACTGGCAGTGTGATCCAAAGAGGTAAAAAGCAAATTCACAAGAACTGAATAAAGAAACTAGCAATCAGGAAGGAAGTACAGGCAAAATCACAAGACCAAACAGAAAAGCAGCACTTAAGATAAGAAAAAGAAAGCAAACATGAAAAGGGCTGTTCAGAACTTGGAGATTACAGGCTGGGCGAGGTGGCACAATTACAGCTCACTGCAGCCTCAAACTCCTAGGCTTAAGTGATCCTCCAGCCTCAGCCTCCCCAATAGCAGGGACTAGAGGCACACGCCACCATGTCCAGCTAATTTTTAAAAAATTTTTTGTAGAGACGAGGTTTCGGCACGTTGCCCAGGGTAGTCTTGAACTCCTGGCTTCAAGCAATCCTACTCCACAGCTGTGCTTTGTGTATCTGATAAGCAAGTGAAATTTGGGTGTTGATGTTAACGTGGCTCCATTTGCACCCTGAGCCTGGTGAAGTCTGAGGAAAGTGCAAGTTACAACCATACTTTGTCAGAAGGTGACCAGGTTAGAAGTAAAGTACTGCATGGGGTGTACAGGGATAACTCAGTTTGCCTGGAACTTAGGATCTATGAAAGTATTGATAACTGGAGGATAAGTCATGAAAGGTAGGCTTCTCCCAGGTGCTAAGCAACCTGGAAGGCCAGGCTAAGGGCTACGGACTTTTAAGACTTATTCAGTAGAAAAAGGAGACATGCTGAAATGTTTTAACGTATAGTGACATATTCAGAACTGTGTTTTAGGAAAATTAATATGCCAGCAAGATAAAAAGAGACCATAAGACGGAGAGAGTAGAGATCAGAAACCCAATTAGAAGATCTCTTCTAGATCGTTGACATAAGAGCCGTGGGACAGATTCTAGAGCGATCAAATCAGTGAAGTAGAATTGATGAGGATTTGACACTGTATCAGACACGTCACTAAATGCTATTTGCAAATAATGATGTCCTATGAAACTCTAATATATTTCAAACTTCCTGAAAGTTAATGCCTAAATATAACTATTTGGGATAGGAAAAACCAAAGTACTTTTCCTACTTTCATTGTCACTGTCACACTTCTGACAGCAGATGTGTGTGGGGGGGAGGGTTCCCCATACATCAAACAGTGCTCCAGCAGATACCCGCTGGGTGTCTTACAACTTAACTCAATTTTGACGCTATATACCTGGAGACAGCATCAGATCCCACACGATGAGGGCTCAATCCCACCACACTGCACCCACTTCAGGTGCCAACTGCAAGCCCCAGGTTGTGACCTGTGCTTCTGACCAGCTAGCTATAAACCAGGGTTCCCATGACCTCCTCCTTGGGTTTGGTTATTTTACTGGACAGCTCACAGAGTTCAGGGAAACACATTTATTGGTTTATTATAAAGGATATTACAAAGGATAGAGATGAACAGCCAGATAGAAGAGATGCACAGGGCAAGGTATGAGGGAAGAGGTGTGGAGATTCCATGGCATCGATGGGCACACCACCCTCCTGGTACCACCATGTGTTCAGCAGTCTGGAGGCTCTCTGAACCCTGTTCTTTGGTGTTTTTATGGAAGCTTCATTAGGGAGGGATGATTGATGACATCACTGGTCACTGGTGATCAACTCAAAATTCAGCCCCTCATCCCTCATCACTCCGAGGGATCGTGGGGTAGGGGTGACAGTTCCAACCACACCTTCGTCTTTCTGATAACCAACCCCTATCCCGAAGCTATATAGGGGGCCCCAGCTTCCAGTCATCTCATTAGTATAGGAAAGACATGCTTTTCACTCCAGAGGTTCCAAGGGATTTAGGATCTGTGTGCCAGGAACCAGGGACAGAAACCAAATATTAATATATATTTCTCAGTATATCACGATTATCACAATAACATTTGACATATTAATCTAGAGTGTTGCCATTCGGGTCATTGAGCAAATAAATTCATTCATTCAGTGCCTACAACTTCTCTTACTAAAGCCATGTATGGATCTTTCTTCTACTCCTTGAGCCTTCTAGCTACAGGGCACCTGTGTCCTTCAGATTATTTTCATCTTCTCCACAGTTTTTCAGTCGTTTCCACTCATGCTGTGTGGCCAGGGATGACCAAACTCCAGATAAGCTGTCACTCTTTTCTCCTTTTGCTTCTTGGGTCATATCACTTTTATGCTTGAGGTTGTCTTTGAAATGTTAATATACTGTGAAGACTCTAGCCATATTTGTACAAAAGAGGGGTTTTTATGTGTAGACCTGGAAATCTAACTACTGTTTAGATCATTATTTTCATAACCCAGTATTCCAAGTTCAAATATAAGTGAAAGGAGCTAGCTAGGGCTACAAGACATTTTTGCCAAGTCACCAGACCTGTTAGAGCACCCTAGAGAAGAAACCAAAATGTAAGAAAGAAAAAAACAGGTGCACAGAGAATCCTCAGGTTCCCAGGAACGGACGTGGTTTCTGCAGTGGCCCTGTGTAAGTCCCCATGCCCTGCCCACCGCTGCATGTCTGCTTGTGTTAGAGCCCTGCTCGCCCCAGGCCCTGCCGTTCCGTGAGAGGACCTCGATCCTCTCTGGTTGCCACTATGAGTCGGATCAGTGCATGCCATTGCTTGGCTTGTTCATTTGACAGCTAGACATTTTCTGTTCCCTCCTCCAGATTCAATTTCTATCCTTCTCTATCCTAATCTGTACTCCAGGAGTCTTTGGGGGGGGCGTTGACAAAAAGCCATATATATTTATTGTGTAAGACATGATGTTTTGAAATACGTATACATTGTGGGCTGGCTAAATTGAGCTAATTCACTAACACATTACCTCTCATACTTACTGTTTTGTGGTGAGAACACTTAAAATCCACTTTCTTAGCAGTTTTTGAAAATATATTGTTATTAACTATAGTCACCATGTTATACAATAGATCTGTTTAATCTACGCCTTCTGTTTAACTGAAATTTTGTGTCCCTTGACCAACATCTCCCTGACACCCTCCCCTTCCATCCTCGAGTAACCACCATTCTACTCTCTACTGCTATGAATTCAACCTTTTTGGATTTCACATCCAAGTGAGATCATGTAGTATTTGTCTTTCTATGCCTGGCTTATTTCACTTAACGTAATGTCTTCCAGCTTCGTCCACGTTGTTGAGAATAACAGGATTTTTTTCTTTTTTATGTATATATGTATCATACATAAGGATGCTTATGTATGGTTAGATACACCACATTTTCTTTATCCATTTATCTGCTGATGGACACGTAAGTTGATTCTGTATCTTGACTGTTGTGAATAGTGCTGCAGTGAACATGGGAATTCAGATATCTCTTTTACGTACTGATTTTATTTCCTTTGGATATCTGCTCAGCAGTGGGATTGCTGGATAATACGGTAGCTCTATTTTTGATTTTTTAAAGAATCTCCATACTGTTTTCAGTAATGGCTGTACTGATTTACATTCCCACCAGGAGTGTACAGGAGTTCCCTTTCCTCCATATCCTCCCCAACACTTCTCTTTCATCTTTTTGATAGTAGCCATTCTAACAGCTGTGAGGTGATACGTCATTGTGGTTTTAATTTGCATTTCCCTGCTGATTACTGATGTTGAACATTTTGTTTTCATATACCTGTTGACTATTAATATGTTTTCTTTGGAGAAATGACTATGCAGGTCCTTTGCCCATTTTTTAAATTGGGCTATTGGTTTTCTTGCTATTGAGTTCTTTGAGTTCCTTATATATTTTGGATATTAACCCCTTATCAGACATACAATTTGCAAATATATTCTCCCATTCTGGTGGTTGTCTTGTCACTCTGGTGTTTCCTTTACTGTGCAGAAGCTTTTTAGTTTGATGGAATCCCATTTGCCTATTTTCACTTTTGTTGCCTGTGCTTTTCGGGTCATATCCAAAAAATCATTGCCCAGACCAATGCTGTGGAGCTTTTCTTCAGAAGTCCTGACTTCCCCATGCACTTGGCTCCGTGGTACCCTGGTTTCTTGTTGGGTTCAGCCAGTGGGAGGCTGCCGTGATACGGGAAGTCAGGAGGAGAGAGAGGCCAAGGTATTCATTATCTCAGCTCCAAAGATGGATTTACCTCAAAGCTAATGAAGCTGAAACTTCAGAGTTTTTCACCTGCCTGTGTTCCTTCCAAACCTCTTGGAAGAGTCTTCACAATGTGTTTACATGTAACGTGTTTTCATTAAATTTTGGAAGTAAAAAATTTTAACCACTATTGAACATGACCATTGTCTCTGTCCACTCTAATTCTCCTCCATCACACTGCTTCCCTTATCGGGTGTCACTGTAGTAGCTGTAGGTATTTTTGGCAACTGGCTAAGGAAACATTGAGTTGGAGATCCATTTAGTTGGGTTTAGTGGAATACAATTATGTGACTAGCAGTCTCTTCCATATATGGTTAAGTTAAGTTATTGCTTGTGAGGTTTCAGAAGCTAGAAAGCAGCAGAACTTTGCCTGACTCTAATGCTAAGGCTCTATGTTGCTTTTCCTGTATGTCTGGTGATCATCAATGAGGCTTAGGCTACCTAAAGTCACTTGCCAACCTTGACACTCTACCCACCTCTGTATCAGACTCCAGCACACTTTTGTGGCCTCATCACTCAGGTCTCATCCTCCACCACTGTACTCCTCACTCTACCCACCAGGAATTCTTGCCTTTGCTGAACTTTGCTTTGCCTGCACTCTTCCCTAGGCCTGAAACGGTCTTGTCCAATTTCAAGCACTCAGCTTCTTATTAATTTCTTACTGGTTTAACACAAAATACAAACATTGATGAAAATAGTATAAAACTCATAATGTAGTACTACAGCAAGAGTGGTTGATACGTGTCATCGATTCAAAGAGTGTCGTTTACATTTTTGCGAATCTCTTTGTTGTCTGACATAACAGAAGACAATTAGATTCTCATATCTGCCCTTGCATTCCATCTGTTACAATATCACATGTCATGTAACTTTGGAAAACTCTACTATACACTCATAAGAGAATGAGAGTGAGAAAGGCAAATTACGTCTTAGTATTATTAAGATAGTTTGGACCTCATTGACCTCCTGAAAGAGCCTGGAGACCAACAGTGTTTTCTTGACCACACTTTGGGGACTATATTTTGGATAGAGGGAAATGGGCACTGATTTGGGAGTCAAGATCCTTGGGTGTTAGTCCTACCTCTGCTGCCTCCTACCAATGTGGCCAGGAGGACATTATTTAACTTTTTTTTTTTTTTTTTGAGACAGAGTCTCACTCTGTTGCCCAGGCTAGAGTGCTGTGGCATCAGCCTAGCTCACAGCAACCTCAAACTCCTGGGCTTAAGCAATCCTTCTGCCTTAGCCTCCCGAGTAGCTGGGACTACAGGCATGTGCCAACATGCCCAGCTAATTTTTTCTATATATACTTTTAGTTGTCCAGCTAATTTCTTTTTTTTTTTAGTAAAGACAGGGTCTTGCTCTTGCTCAGGCTGGTCTCGAACTCCTGACCTCCAGCAATCCTGCCGCTTTGGCCTCCCAAAGTGCTAGGATTACAGGCATGAGCCACTGCGCCCGGCCTATTTAACTTTTTTAAAACACAGTTTCCATATCTACTGAGTGAAAGATCCAAAGGGAAGAACAAAAAATATTGCTAATGCTAAAATTCTTAAATTCTTTAATTTGTAACCTACTGTTTACTAAAAGAAATAATAGCTGCCTTCAAGTCACTCTGGAAGTTATTGAGATGTCAGTATGATCCATCCAAATATTAATGGAATAGTAATATTCCCTGGAGTTGAATGTCACTTCTGAAGGCAGGTATCAGAAAAATACAGAAGGAAAAAAATTATAGTGTATCTAATTATGACTTATGTTGTTGAGAAATTAATATACATATTGAAACTCTCAATCTGAACATTGCCAAACATCATTCAAAGATAGGATGTGGTTATGATGAGGCATATTAAAGCTTCCTAGGAAAATTACAACAATGACTCCCAACTTTCCATTAGCTAGGAATTTAAAGAGTTGCAAATATGTGACCAGCCTCAAAGATACTTTGTATGAATGTTTTAAGCTCTAAACAAGAAAAGTAATTATGGACAAAACAATATTACTAAATGCTGAGAAAAGTTCACGTTTTAAGAACCAAGTTTAGAAAAAACAATCCAATCCCCTCTGCTGCTTACTAGTTCAGCTGAACTAACGCAGGAATGGTTTTTGTAACTTTCCCCACCCTTCCTGGGATGTGTCCAGCCCATTGGGCAACATTGTTCTGGAACATCCAGTTAAACTGGATCTCTGGAGGTGGAGCTAAGGTTGCAATTCATCAATCTGAGATGGGTACACCAACAACATAATCCCTGCTTTTCCTCAACTTTTCCTGGGCCTGGATCTTATATCTATACCCACTGGCACATGGGGGTGGTGATGTTGGTAAATGCCTAGGGTAAGAGGGAGGAAAGAGGGTCTGGATCCACTGGAGAAGTCGGTTATTGTTAGGTCAGGCAACATCAACACAATAGACATCTGTTCCACTGAGAAAAGACCTTTGTTGAACTTATGGAGCTGTCAGCATAAGTCATGCTCTTTGGGTATATCATGTAATGATCTAACCTGTAGAGAGTAGGCTGGAGTATCAGAATCCTCACCCCTACAGTCAATGGAAGCTGTCATTGCAGAATTCAGTTCTCTTTGTAGTTTCTGCAAATGTGTACTGATTATTAACTTTTTGATTTATAGCTTAAGGGCTATAGGTAGAGCTAGCTAGTATATTGCCAAATCAAATTCTGCTGGTTAGCCAGTCCTCGGCTGTTCCACATTCAACAGGTTTCTACCGGTGATTCACATGTGCAGGCACCAGGGGTTCAACAGTTAATAAGACAGTTATGATCCTTGCCCTCTGGATCTTATGATCTAGTTGTCCTCCAGTGAGCAATATTACAGTTCCAAGAATTAGTCAATCACCTGTTCCCAAAGGACAATTGACTGAGCTGGAAGGAAAGATCCAGTTTCCTCCTTTTATCAATTTAAAAATAACTGAAAAGATTATATCTGTCTATCTGGGGTTCAGAACTACTTGGAAAGACAGAACAAGAACCAAGCTCTACTGTCACCCTCTTTGGTAATATTCTGCTCTCCAGCCTTGCTTCCTCCCCAGAAAGCCTAATTTCACATTTAGAGTCCTCACACCAGTAAATCTGCTGACTCATGCAAGAATCAATGATTATTGATTGATTACTCTGGCAAAAGCAATATGTTCTTTGTCCAGTATATTGCCAACTGCTAGAACACCGTTGTGTCATAATTTTGTTTTTCATGAAACTTTCTCTCTTTTTAAAACCAAAGTCCATACTCTGGTGTCTCTTCAGATCATATAAATCTTTGGCCTTTTAAAACCAAAGTCAAGGCCAGGCGTAGTGGCTCACACCTATAATCCTAGCACTCTGGGAGGCTGAGGCAGGAGGATCACTTGAGCCTCAGAGTTTGAGGTTGCTGTGAGCTAGGCTGATGCCATGGCACTCTTACCTGGGCAACAGAGCCAGACTTTGTAAAAATAAATAAATAAATAAAAATAAAAATAAATAAATAAAACCAAAGTCAAACAGAAAGCTGAACACACAGGAACTATTTCACATATAATTTTAATTGATGGACAGATTTAAAGGGATTTAGAGCTTTAAACATTAAATAATGGCATTATTCTCTATTGTTTTATATGTACCAGGAAAGTCTCATCTACCTTTCATAAGCATGAAACATTCCTCTAAGTTGGCTTGCCAGATTAATAAAAGGACCTTTGTACCAAAGATTTTAAAAATGTGTTAGACTGAGACAAAATTGTGAAATATATTTAGGAGTGGGAAGACAGGCTGAACTTCAAGGACCCAGTGAGTTCGATGTCTTTTAGCCTAGTGTATCCAGTTAGAGCAGTTGAATTTAGGAGAAAATTGACAAGCAGTTCATATTCTAGCTGTCTCAAAAATATTTGTTTTAAAAGAAGACCCAGGAAAAACACTATCAATACAAAGCATTGAATGCTCACGAGGAATTTAGGCAACACCAGAAAAGTGTCTTTGTGGGGGAAAGAATGGGGCGGAGGGAGAGAGAAGTGGGAAGATGTGAAAGAAAAGAAGAGGAAGTTACTTCCATGTTGTTCCTCAATTCAGTGGGAAAGTCACTGATAACCACTCCTATATCATGGATGAAGAAACAAAGTTCTAATTTCTCACTTCCTCAAGGTCACATGACCAGAAATGCAAAGGCTGATCTGAAGTATATTCTCCTGATTATAAACTTCATGTGCTTTTCTATTACCCAGGCATTGCTACTCATCAATTGTGCCAGGCATGGCATATCTAACATTGTGTTTCATTCTCACAACAACCCCATGAAATGAACGCTGGTCCCAATTTCAAAATTAAGAAACTGCCTCAGAGAGGTTAGGTTATTTTGCAAAAGATCCCACAGTAAAACAGAGCATTTAGGAAGGGAGTGATTTCAGAGGTCTGCCCTTTCTATTATTTCAGTGTTTCTCAAACAGATGCTGGGGGTTTATAGACCTATTCTGAGAAGCCTGTTCCTTTAAATTTTGCATTTTTATTTTAAAGAGAGTGTTTAAAAATTAATAGAAGCCTATTTTGGATAGCCACGTAATGCAAGGAAGTTTCAGTGCAGGCATTTGTATTTATGTTTAGACTCATAGTAAGACTTTAACCTTTAATATGTTGGCAACAGTGTTTGATTGCCACTGGGTTGGTATGTCCTCATGTCGAAATGACAGCAGTTCTCTCACATTTGTCCCTAATGCCTGTTAGATTCATACCAGCAAAAGGCTATCTGATGTCTATGTGCAATGGACAAAGGAAGTTTTACCATAATTGAAACAGAGAAAAGTGCTAGAATATCACATGGCATACAGTAGTAAGGCAAGCTGAATTCAAGATAATCTATTGCCCAGGTAAACCATTGAACTAAAAATTAGATAACACAATTGCTCAATAGACAGAAGTCTCAGCAGCCAGAAAAATGCAAAGACAATGGAAAGCAACATTTAAAAAAGTATAAAATTATAAACTTCATTAAAGCTTGTTTGCTTCATTCTCATGTAATTAATATATTTTGTAAATCAGTGGGCAGGGACCAATAAAATAGCTTTTATTACATTTTGGAATATATTTTGTATCTCATGGAAAGAGTATCACAGTGGACATTTGCTATTTTTGCCCAAGCATCATTGTATCTACTGGTAGAAATATCCTGGCTTTTATTTAAGTAGCCACCCCTTCTCTGCAGCCCTTGTGGCTAGTAGCTACTGTACCAGACAGAGCAGATTAGCACATTTCCATCATTGTGGAAAGTTCTATTGGATACCACCGATCTAGATTTCAACTGAGATGATATAGAGTAATAGTTATTAAAGTATTTTATAAACATCAAAGCACTTATAAACATCAAAACCCTCATTATTATTATTGTTATTATTAATCATTTCAGCCACTGTAAGGGAGTGATTTTCTACAAATAAATTGAGTTCTCCACAGAGCACAGCTATCTCCAAGAAAATCTTTTAACACTTTAATAAAATGATCATTACTCAATTACTGCTTAATCTCTTTCCCTCTTGCCAGTTTGTTTAAAATAAAGTACCTTTCCCCCAGAGTATTGTGTAATTTTTTGACTCTAGTAACTTTGAGTCTGTCCTGATGGCTCAATTTAAATACAGGAAACTGTAAAGATACTTAAGCAGTGAACATGGGCATGGCTCTAATCAGAGCTTTGCCCTCAGGAATCAAATTGGCTTGAATTTGGACTGCTACAGATTAGGAATAGTATAGATTTTAACTGTTTAAGTCACAGTTTTCTATCATAGAGCTTTTGATTTCAGAGATACAAGTTTCTCTTGTATCTAAACTTACCCTCCAAACTCTATCTTAACCCAGAAACTGAATTCACTTAGACAGCAAAAGATAACTGTGTAAAGAATAAAGCATGTCCCCAAAAGCTTTGTCCTTAGAAAGCTCTTCCATAGAGCCAAAAAAACAATACCGGTCAATGACATTCATTCCACAAAAAAACAGATTTCAGTATTTGTTTCATAGGTTCTTTTATACCTTTTAAACACATACTGAAGACTGAGGATCATTTGCTTCTGATGTTGCAAAGAAGTCATTTATTCCAATGGCATTTTAAAATAGTTTATCTACACACCACTATACAATATATACATGTAACAGAATTCAACTTGTGCCTCCAAACCTATTTTTTAAAGTCAAAAAAATTAATTAAAAAAAATTTTAAATTGCAATAAATTCAACCTAGCAGTAAACAATAAATAAATACTTTGTCTAGAAATGCAATTAAAAATAGAACTATAAGAGGAAAACAAATAGGCATACCTTGCAGATACTGTGGGTTTGATTCTAGACCATTGCAATAAAATGAGTATAGCAATAAAGCGAGTCACATAAATATTTTGGTTTCCCAGTGCATATAAAAGTTATGTTTACACTGTACTGTAGTCTATTAAGTGTGCAATAGCATCATGTCTAAAAAACAATGTACATGCATTAATTTTAAAATATTTTATTGCTTAAAAAATGCTAACTATCATCTGCGCTTTCAGTGAGTCATAATGTTGTCTGCTGACTGATCAGCGTGGTGGTTGCTAAAGGCTGGGGTTGCTGTGGCAATTTCTTTTTTTTTTTTTTTTGAGACACAGTCTCGCTCTGTTGCCCGGGCTAGAGTGCTGTGGCATCAGCCTAGCTCACAGCAACCTCAAGCTCCTGGGCTCAAGCGATCCTCCTGCCTCAGCCTCCCAAGTAGTTGGGACTACAGGCATGTGCCACCATGTCTGGCTAATTTTTTTTAATGTATATTTTTAGTTGTCCATATGATTTCTTTCTATTTTTAGTAGAGATGGGGTCTCGCTCTTGCTCAGGCTGGTCTCAAACTCCTGAGCTCAAACAATCCACCTGCCTTGGCCTCCCAGAGCTCTAGGATTACAGGCGTGAGCCACCGCACCCGGCCTGTGGCAATTTCTTAAAATAAGACAACAATGACGTTTGCCTCATCAACTGAGTCTTCCTTTCGCAAAAGATTTCTCGGGGGCATGTGATGCTGTTTGGTAGCATTTTACCCAGAGTAGAACTTCTTTCGAAATTGGAGTCACTCCTCTCAACCCTGCCACTGCTTTATCAGCTAAGTTCATGTGATATTCAAAATCCTTTGCTGTCATTTCAACAGTGTTCACAGCATCTTCACCAGGAGTAGAGTATGTGTTAAGAAATCACTTTATTTGCTCATTGATAAGGAGTAACTCCTCATCTGTTCAAGTCTGATCATGAGATGACAGCAATTCAGTCCAATCTTCAGGCTCTACTTCTAATTCTAGTTCTCTTGCTATTTCTGCCACATCTGTAATTATTTCCTCCACGGAATCTTGAAGCCCTCAAAGTCATCCATGAGGGCTAGAATCAACTTCTCCCAAACACCTGTTAATGTTGATATTTTGACCTCCTCCCATGAATCATGAATGTTCCTTTTGGCATCTAGAATGGTGAATCTTTTCCAGAAGGTTTTCAATTTACTTTGCCCGTATCCATCACAGGAATCACTATCTGTGGCAGCTATAGCTTTACAAAATGTATGCCTTAAATAAAAAGAGTTGAAAATTAAAATTACTCCTTGATCCATGGGCCACACAATGGATACTGTATTAGCAAGCATGAAAACTACATTAATCTCATTGTACATCTCCATCAGAGCTCTTGGGTGACTGGGTGCATTGTCAATGAGCAGTAATATTTTGAAAGGAATCTTTCTTTCTGAGCAGTAGGTCTCAATAGAGGGCTTAAAATATCCAGTAAACTTTGCTGTCATCTAGGCTTTGTTGTTCCATTTATAGGAAATAGGCAGAGCAGATTTAGCATAATTTTTAAGAGCCCTAGGATTTTTAGGACTGTAAATGAGCATTGGCTTTAACTTAAAGTCACCAGCTGCATTAGCTGCTAACAAGAGAGTCAGTGTGTCCTTTGAAGCTTTGAAGTCAGGCATTGATTTCTCTCTAGCTATGAAAGCCCTAGATGGCATCTTCTTCCAATAGAAGGTTGTTTCATCTACACTGAATGTCTGTTGTTTAGTGTAGCCACCATCATCAATGACCTTAGCTAGACCTTCTGGAAAACTTACTGCAGCTTCTACATCAGCACTTGCTGCTTCACCTTGCACTTTTATGGTACAGAGACAGCCTATTTCCTTAAACTTCATGAACTAACCTCAGCTAACTTCAAACTTTTCTTCTGCAGCTTTCTCATCTCTTTCAGCCTTCATAAAATTGAAAAGAGTTAGGGGCCTTGCTCTGGATTAGGCTTAAGGGAATGTTGTGGCTGGTTTGATCTTCTATCCAGACCACTAAAACTTCCTCCATATCAGCAATAAGGGAGCTTCACTTTCTTAACATTAGTGTGATCACTGGAGTAGCACTTTTAATTTCCTTCAAGAACTTTTCCTTTGCTTTCACAGCTTGGCTAATGGTTTGGTACAAGAGGCCTAGGTTTTAGCCTGTATCAGCTTTCAACACACCTTCCTCACAAAGCTTAATCATTTCTAACTTTTGATTTAATGTGAGAGATGTCCAACTCTTCCCTTCACTTGAACACTTAGAGGCCACTGTAGGGTTTTTAACTGGCCTAATTTCAATATTGTTTTGTCTCAGAGAATATGGAGGCCTGAAGAGAGGGAGACAGGGGAACAGCTGGTCAGTGGAGCAGTCAGAACACACACAACATTTATTGGTTAAGTTTGCCATCTTTTATGGACACAGTTTGTGACATTCCAAAGCAATTACAATAACACCCAAGATCACTGATCACCAATCACCATAAGAAATATAATAATAATGAAAAAGTCTGAAATATTGTGAGAATTACCAAAATGTAGCACAGAAACAGGAAGTGAACACCTGCTGTTAGAAAAATGGTGCCAATAAACTTATTCAATGCAGGATTGCCAAAAACCTTCAATTTTTTAAAAAAATCAAATTATCTGCAAAGCACAGTAAAGTGAAGAGCAATAAAATGCGGTATGCTTTTACATTTTTGAGATTCAAAAGGTGGATAGATGCCACTGCAGAGATTTTAGCAATTAGTTGCATCTTCAGGGATGAATGATTGTAAGAAGAAAAAACTCTTGCAAGCTATGAAGACATTATTAATTTGAAGTCTCTACGCAGGTTGACTTAGTGGGGAGGAAAGTAATTATTTAAAATCTTAGAACTAACTGTCTTCTCTTTTGTCTCCTAAGAGAGTTAGGGAATGTGTAATCTATGTTAATGAATTATAACATGAATGATTATACCTCCAAACCACAGCCTTCCCCTTGCAGTCAATGATGGGGAGAGACAGAGAGTGAGCCTGGCCCAGGGTCCGGCCCTGACGTCAGTGGAGGGGAGGAGGCCTAGAGCTCTGGGGGCAGTGGAGAGAGCTGCACGATAAAGACCCAGTGGTGTGAGCGAGAGGGAGAAACCTAGAAATGATGAGGGGAATTTCGAAGAACACAAGAACCTGATACGGTTTTGTTATGTGCTGGATAGGACTGCAGCATAATCACCACTACCCTTTTCTCCAAATTTTCAGTAAATGTCTGATTCTGCAAATGACTTTTTCTTTCTTGTGGGGATAACAGACATTAAGAGAATGTGACTGAGCTGCATGTACCTTGAATGTGAACGTGTGCTGGTGGTAGTTGGGGGGGGGCAGCCAGCCCCAGGCTCCAAGCTCTATTGTGAAACAGCAATACTCACACTATAGTGGGAATGGGATCCCCTGGGGTGCTGGGGTTGTTAAAAGGCAGATTCTGATTCAATGGGTCATGGTGGGGCCTGAGATTCTGCAATTCCAACAAGCTTCTAGGTGGTGCTGATGCTGCTGGTCCAAGAACCTATCCCCCTCCTTGTGGCCCATGTTCCAGGCGCCCTACCCAAACAGCCCCAGCCCATGTGCGGAACTGCACAAGCTTTGTCCCTGGGTCCATTGTCCCAATTGTAGGCCACAGTGCTGTTATGAATACCACTAGCACTGAGGCTTGCTCGAAGAATGGCTATTGGAGAGCAGTGGACAGAGCTTAGACATGCCTAGATGTGCATGAGTGCATGTGAGTCTCCTCGTGGTGTGGACAATGGGGAAAGGGGCAAGGAAAGAAAAAAGCGGGTGCACTAGGGGTGGAGCTGAGGGTGGGCAGGGTCCAGGTCTCCCCACACTGCCGAATTCCAGGGAAGAACCAGAAGAAGTCCAAGAATTCTAAATTTCAGCTTGGTCTTCTAGGTTGTGGTGAAGGCCACCTTGATATTTGTCAAGGTAGGAGGAGAGTACATAGTTTATTTAGTAGTTTCTTATATATTTAGACAATGAGCTTCCCTTCTTATTCCTGCCTTGCCCTAGCTCTGCAAATGTTAGGGGCAGGTCTGTGCAAAGAAGACAGGCCTCCAGCCAGACCAAGAGTCCTGCTGGAGCTGGAACCAGCCAGAAAGAAATCTCACCAGGAATGCGCAGAAATTCTGGCAAGGGTGTGCAATGGGAGGCCTGAACTGACACCTGGGTTACATTTAAATATTTGGAAGTTATCAAAATATTAATATGATAAGGCAAAATATGATAAAACTGTACTCAATAAAAAGATGGCCTCATCCCCAGAAAACTTGCAATCAAATTAGAGAACATTAGAAAATAAAAGTCAAACACCACATTAGCAACAGTTTATTTTGTACTTTAAAGCACAAGAGGGACGATTGAATACTCAAGTAAATTAAATAACACCTAAAACGTTGAGTGTATTGCAGTTTAGTTTAGTTTTTCAGCCAATAAGGCAATGGCAAAAACTAGAGAGAATTACCAAATATTATTTCAGCAGTCTGTACTTGAACTTTCAACCTGAAGGGTTAAGGTAAGATTACAAAACCAGTCACACCCCTGTGTACACAGAACACCGTGGTGCCAAAAGACTTCTGCACAAGGTCATAGCGAGTCCTGACCAGTCAGACTGGGAACATACTTGCTTTGAGTACCCATCAGATTTTCTTTCTTGTTGGCTAAACGCAGTGGCTATTAGAGATGAAGTTCAGCCGGGTTGATTAGGGGCAGCCTGAAGTGTACGGAGCATTAGTCCAGGAGCCAGACCCCTGGATCTTAGCCTCAACTCTGCACTCTAACAAGCTGTGTGACCTAGGGACGCCATTAAACCTCCCTGTGGACCATCTTTAAGTTAACAATACTACAATGCCTTCAGGACATTCTATGGTGTATATGAATACATTATTATTTTCTCTCTTCAGGTACTGCTGCTGTTAATTTCTGTCACCAGAAGAACTCACATATATATCACAGAGAAGAATAGGAGACATAAACCAAATCTCATTTTTACTGGTGAGAATACTGAGGCTAGAGTTCAGAAGGAATTGTTATCAGTTAAGTCTTACACACGGCCGGGCGCGGTGGCTCACGTCTATAATCCTAGTATTCTGGGAGGCCGAGGCGGGCGGATCGTTTGAGCTCAGGAGTTCCAGACCAGCCTGAGCAAGAGTGAGACCCCGTCTCTACTAAAAATAGAAAGAAATTATATGGACAACTAAAACTATATATAGAAAAAATTAGCCAGACATGGTGGCGCATGCCTATAGTCCCAGCTACTCGGGAGGCTGAGGCAGGAGGATCGCTTGAGCCCAGGAGTTTGAGGTTGCTGTGAGCTAGGCTGGTGCCACGGCACTCTAGCCTGGGCAACAGAGGAGAATCTGTCTCAAAAAAAAAAAAAAGAAAAAGAAAGAAAAAAAGGCTTACACACAAAGGAAATTTATTGACTTGGAATTAGAAAGTCCATGAATAGGCAAAGTTTTTAGGTTCACATCTTTCTAGGTTTAAGTTCAATGACAAGGTGAGCTTGTCAGTTCTTTGGTCACCTTCTGAGTTCCTTGTTCTGAAGTCTAGGATCTTGTCTGAATTTCCCAAGAACCCCCATGAGGTATTAATAGGTATTGCTATTCCCCTTTATTAAATACAAGTACCTACTTCATGAAGTCATTGTGAATTTTAAAGTAAAACCATGCATGAAAAAAAGTACTCAGCATAATCACTGGTACATAGTAAGAATAATAAATGTTAGATATTCTACATACATATATGTTTATATCTGTATATTATACATATCTCATTTTTATTATACATATTATTATATATGTTTTATTATCTGCACTAGTGGTCTTCAAATTGTGCTCCAAGGAAACAAAAGTTTTCATGGGTTCTATAAACAATGAGATATTTGCTATTAATAATGAAAATTACTAAATGAGGAATATATTTATTGATTTTTAGTGTACTTTATGTACTTAAACATACCATCTAAGACTTTGCATGAAAAATGCATTTCACTGCTAAAAATAGATTTAAAAACTACTGATAATATTCCAATCTATTAATTTTATTAATGATAAAAACTAAAGCACAGAGAGCTGAAATTTTTTAATTCTTGGCTTTGAACATCTTAATACATCTGTTAGGACATATTCAGTTGCAAATTAACTGGCTTAAATAATAAAGGCAAAACATCAATCACATAACAGGAAGGTCCAGAACTAGGGTCTAATTCAAGGTTGGATTGATTCCACAGCTCAGTGACATCATCATGGCCTAACTATCCTATCTGCCTTCCCCTGTGGGTTTCATCTGACACCTGGCTTCCCTCATGGATGCAAAATGGCTGCAATTGTTCCAGCTTTGAAACCATCCCAGGTCATTCAAAAAAAGAGTGTTTGAATGTCAGCATTCCAAGTGATAATTCTGACATTCACTGTGATTGGATTAGTTTGGGTCATGTGCCCACCTCTGAACCAATTACTGTCTCCTAGGGAATTAAATATGCCCTTCAGGGAACACCTTAGAAGTTGAATTGGATAGTTCAGCTCCCTCCAAAGCACACTGGCTGTCAGATAGGGTATATGCTCAAAGAAAAACCTGAGTATGGTTAGAAAGGAGGAAGAAGGAATGAGCACGTGGTAGGCAACCAATAAATGTGCCCTACACTATGTGACTTTGGGTAAGTCACTTCCTTTCTCTTACATATAAAATAAGGTTTTGGATTTGATGAGTGATCGCAAATGTTAATATGCATTAAAGTCACCTGAGTTACTCATTACAAACTGCTTAAGGCTTCATGCTAAGGCTCCAGTTAAAGGCTCCATGCTAGGCAGTTTATATTTTTTAATAAGCTCTACAGATGACTCTGATATAAGTGGTCTGTGGACCACTCACAGAGAAGCACTGGACAAGATCAAGGTTACTCAAAGTGAAGTCCAAGAACACGTACCAATTTGTCAATGCTTGTCACTGCTCTGTGTGAGGTAAGGAGCATGCTCCAGAACACAAATCAGCTGTGACACTAAGTCAGCTGAATTTTCACAGGCAAGACTTTCTTGATGAAAGAAGTTGTACACTGATAATTGGATGGCAGTAGAGTTTTTCCTCTAATTGTAATAGTTATCTGGGGGGATCATTTCTACCACACGCTGGTAACCAGAGACTAGAGAAGGTAGGTCACAGTGGAACATACAGGGATCCAACCCAGGGGGATCCAGAAGGCTCTAAATGCTGCAAAATCTAGCATTTCAAGCAGCAGCATTGAAGGAGTTAAGGCACAGGTATTTTGCATGGCCCTGGGGGCCTTTTATACTTACTGTGCCACTGCTGCCAAACAAATAATGCACCAACTTCCTTAATGTGAAGCTCTGGGATTAGGCAGCTATTTACAGGAAAGCTAAATTCAGAAATGGCCCCATGCCACTGATGAAGGCTGGGCAACAGGGCAAGTTGATACCAATCCTTGTTTTATTTAGCTTTCTTGATGACACACATTCTATGTGACAAGTTTTATATCCTTCTATTTGTATGTTCCTCTGGGGTACGTTAAATTACAAACCACTATTTTGTAAGAATGGTTTCAAAAGGGATAATGTTTCAAAAGTTCTGTTGGGGTCAGATAAAGGGACTTAAATTTAGGAAATGAGATTTACCAATTTCAATGTCCTTGTATTTTAGAGTTAGACAATTAGAGAAGTGGTACTGGATAATATAAAAAACCCAGACCCTGGCAATAAATAGATCTGGGCTCCAATCCCAGTTCTTTCCCTTCAATTGCATCACTTGGGCCTTATTTTATAAATGTGGGTAATATTTGTACCTACTTCTTAGGGGTTTTGTGAGAACTATAGGAGTAATCATCTAAAGCACTTAGCACTTAATAAACCAAATTAAATTAAATAAACCAAATTAAGTCAGCAAATTAAGATTGGCCTGTAATAACCATAGCAGAAGTACTAGTCGTACTGGTATGAAAACCATGCTCTGGTTTTTCTCTGAAGAACCACCTATTCCTTCCCCACTCTCCCATGCATGGGCTTCAGGATGAGTTGATACCACCCCAAGTTCCAGTCATGGACACATGACGAAAGCCTGCCCACTCAGGCCATTGTATTCCACTGGCGTAGTGATGGCTCTGGGGTGGAGAATATGACCCAAAGAGCCAATGGGAGACAATGACAGCTGTGCTGGGAAAGCCGGGAGAAAGAAGCCTAACCTTATTCTGTTGAACATGAAGCTTGAAGAAGATGCCCTGTGGCTTTTGGCAGTTATCTTGCTTCACATGAGAAAAGACCCAAAAAAAGCCAACACAGGGAAAAGCAGAGCACAATGAAGAGAAATAGTCCTGGTGACATAATTTGATGGTTAAATTCACCTGTGCTGAAGTTATGGTTAAATGAGACGATAAGTTCCCTTTTGGCTTATACTATTTTTGCAATCAAAAAAGCCTGAATTTGACTTACCCAGATGCATGTTTTAAAAATATTTATGTTAAAAAATTGCCCTGGAAACTCCCCAGCCCATTTTCTCAGGCTAACATATAAATAGATTAAGGGGAAACAGAGCATGTGATCATTTCAATAGGTGCAAACCAGAGACTCAAAATCTGATGTCCTTAATGATGTTTTTGAAAAAAGAAAAGAGCTTTTAGCAAACTAGGAACAGAAAGAATGAGCAACAGGGTAATCCTTGATAAAATCTGATAAAGGGTATCTGGAAAAATAAAACCACAGCAAATAACAAACTTAGTAGTGAAATCATTGAAAGTTTTCCCTTCCAGATTGGAAACATGACAAAGATCACTCTGATTACAGCCTTTACTTAATATTGTTGGTTATACTGGAGGCCCTAGATGGTGCTGTAAAGGAAAGAAAAAAAGAAAGAGAGAGGAAAAGAACTATAAAATATGAAACCTAACATCATTTTTAGATTTTATAATTACAAACATAGAAAATCCAAAAGAATCTACCTATACATCATTAGAGTAATAAGAGATTTTAGCGAGGTTGATGGATAGAAAGACAATATACAAAAATAAACAGCATTTCTATACTAAAAACAAAAAATTAGAAAATGAAATTTTAAAAATCATACTATAAACAATAGCATCAGTAATATTAAGTACCTAGAAATAAATCATTTTTAAAAGGTACAAGATCTCTATAGGGATAATTCTGTAAGTACATTGAGGTATATTAAAGAAGACATGATTAAATGGGAAGACATACCATATTCATTGACTGAAAGACTCAACAGAGTTTGGGTTTTGTTTTGTTTTGTTTTTGAGCTTGACAAGCTGATTTCAAAACATATATAGTAACGCAAAGGGCCAAAAATATTCAAGACAACCTTTAATAATGAGAAAAATGTCAGAGAATTTGCTCTAAAAGATACCAAGATACATCGATATCAAAGCTACAGTAAATAAAACAGTGTGGAATTGATACAGTGATAGACAAAGAAACCAAGAGGTAACACAACCGAGTACCTAGAAACAGACCCATGCAAATGTATACCTTGATTTAGACAGAAGTAGCAATACAGGGCATGGCAAAAGGCAGTATTTTAATAATGATACTGAGACACTTGATTATCTATGTGGGAAGAAATGAAATTGGACTTAAAAAGTTGCTGACCTCATCACTAAGCAGGAAAATGCAATTTAAAAATCATAATAAAATATGACTACGCATTCATCAGAATGGCTAAAATGCAAACCATCCGAAATATCAAGTGTTGGTGACAGTGTGAAGCAATACGTATTCTCATGTACTGTTGATGGGAGTTTAAATTGGTTCAGTCACTTTGGAAAATAGACTGCATGGTCTATTAAAAGGGAATAAATGCATAACCTATAACTTAGCAATTCAATCTGGCTTTAGGTACATAACATACAGGAATGTATGCATGTGTGCACAAGAATACACATAGAAGCACATACGTGGTTTGTAATAAGCAAAAGCTGGAAATAATCCAAACATCCAACAACAGGGAAAAGGAATTTTTGTGCTATATTCATACAAGAGAATACTATATAGCAATCAAAATGGACAAACAGCAGCTACACACAACACGAGTGGATGTTAAAAGCAGTCGAAAGGCTGGGTGGCTCACACCTGTAAATCTAGCACTCTGGGAGGCTGAGGCAAGAGGATCGCTCGAGGTCAGGAGTTTGAGACCAGCCTGAGCAAGGGCAAGACCCTGTCTCTACTAAAAATATTAATAGAAAAAATTAGCCGGGCAACTAAAAATAGAAACAAAACAATTAGCTGGGTGTCGTGGCACACACCTGTAGTCCCAGCTACTTGGGAGGTTTAGGCAGGAGGATCACTCGAGCCCAGGAGTTTGAGGTTGCTGTGAGCTAGGCTGACGCCACAGCAGTCACTCTAGCCCGGGCAACAGGGTGAGACTGTTTCAATAAATAAGTAATAAAAACAGTCAAGAAACAAGACAACAAAAAATGGTAAAATTACATTTTAAAGTTGAACAAGAGCAAAACTTAAAATGTATTGTTTAGAATGCTTACAAAAGTGGTCAGATGATAAAGAAAAGTGAGGATGTGATTACTAAAAAAGTAAGAAAGGCAGGAAGAAGCAGTATGATGGAAAAATCACAAAAAGGGAGATCCAACTCCATGAGTGCCACCCAGTAGGCCTTTCTGTGTGGTGCAAATGCTCTAGATCAGAGTGGGGCAATACTGTAGCCATTCATCATGTGTGGCTATTGAGCACTAGCAATGTGGCTGGTGTGACTAAGAAGCTGAATTTTAACATTATTTCATTTTAGTTCATTGAAACTGAAATGTAAACAGCCACATGTGGCCAGTGGCTATTATTTGGGAGAATGCAATATCTAGTTTGTATCAAGCAAGTTTCCAAAGAGAAACTGAGGGTTAACTCACAATCGAGCAATGTAAGGAGGGTTCATTTATGAGACAACTAATCGCACAGGTGCAGGTGTACAGGAAACATAAGAGATGGTTTTGCAACCTGAAGCTAACGGTGGTCAGCCATGACCACCCCCAGACCTGAAGAGACAAGGGAAAAGTGTGGTTCCTGGAAGTGGAAGGAGAGAAAATTAAGTAGATTCTGTCATATTAAGAGAAGTGACCTTTAGTGGAGAAACCCAGCCATCCAGAGGTAACACCACACCAGAAGCCAAGGGAATAGACGCCCTGCCACCACTCTCTTTCCTCCCTGCGGTCTCCTGCTGGGGCTGCCCTCGGCCAAGCCCAAGAGGGAGTCAGACAGCAAAATCTCTCACAGGTCCAGGTCAGCCTCGCAGGCCAACAGCAGGTGGGGAACAGAATGGGGGACAAACACAGGGCCTTCAGCACATGGCCCTTGACCCAGATGTTTGCTTCGTTATTATTTATTCCACTATACTTCTATGTTTTTCCTGTATGAGATTATAGTGTACGGAAAAAGGAAGGAAGGAAGGAAGGAAGGAAGGAAGGAAGGAAGGAAGGAAGGAAGGAAGGAAGGAAGGAAGGAAGGGAGGGAGGGAGGGAGGGAGGGCTCAAAGAGGAAAGACAGAAAAGGAAGGTGAATAGAAAAGAAAGAAAACAAACCTGACCAGCTAGCTCCTGCAGTATGTACTGGTAAGAATCTGATGGATTTATCAAAACTGAAAAATAGTAACCAGAAGTCTGAATAAATGAGTGTTATCAAATGTTTTTGTCCAGCCAGTAAAACAATAGAATTTTTAATTTTATACATTGTATTTCTTAAACCTGTGATGAACCTTAAACAAGAATCTCATCTATTTTTTTAACTTTAATACTTTCTTTCTAAAGTCACCAGAAATTAAATAAAAACACATAACAAGCTCAGAAATGCCACAAATACCACAATGGGGTGGGCCTTTGATTTTGTTTGTCTTCCGATAGCGTGGGAACTGCACCTCCACATTCTGGGTAAAACTAGAGCCATGAAAGTGAACTATGTTTTTTTTTTTTTAAATGTGTACATCAGTCAGGAATGCTTTGGCTAAAAGTGAAAGACAATCTGACTAACAGTAGTGTAACACACAGGGATTATTTTCACCTATTAAAAAAAATCTGGATATGGGCAGCTGCTAGTGTTGACTCAGTGGCACCATCATTTCAGGGCTGGCATCTCGCAATTTTTCTGGCCTCTTCCTCCCCATCACAAATAACCAAGACAGCTTCAAGTTGAAGCCAACTGGAGAGGGGTGGCAGGAGGTATTATAGAGCATACGTGTCAATATTTTGCCTTAATCAGGAAGGCAAAGCTTTCTTCCCAAACCCCCGACAGATTGCCTTCTACATCTCATAATCTAGAACTGTGTCACCCCTAGCTGCAAGGAGGCTGGGAAATGATTATTTAGCTTTTTCAGCCTTGATAGGGAAATTGGCAAGGGAGAAGAGGATTGGATATAGCTATTAGCTAAGCCAGCTGAGTTTGGGGGTTTTTTTGTTATTTTTGTTTTTGTTTCGTAGAGACAGGGTCTCCCTCTGTCTCCCCAGGCTGGAGTGCAGTGGTGTGATCATAGCTCACTGCGACCTCAAACTCCTGGGCTCAAGCGATCCTCCTGCCTCAGCCTCCCGAGTAGCTGGGACTACAGGCATGTGCCACCATGCCCGGCTAACTTTACATACATATAGTTGTCCATATAATTTCTTTCTGTTTTTAGTAGAGATGGGGCTCACTTTTGCTCAGGCTGGTCTCAAACTCCTGAGCTCAAATGATCCGCCCACCTCGGCCTCCCAGAGTGCTAGGATTACAGGCGTGAGCCACTGTGCCCGGCAAGGCAATATCTTTTTAAAAGTTTAAATCCACACACTGTGACCCATAATCCCACTTCTAGGAATTTATACTATTGAAATAATTGCCTGGGTGGAAAAAAATCCATATATAAGAAAGTTTACCACAATATTGTTGGTATAGCAAAGAAAAACAGAAATTTAGACAGAGAGAAAGGTAGAAAGAAAGACGGGAGAGAGAGAGAGAGAAAGAGAGAATGAGGGAGGCAGGGAATGAGGGAGGGTGGGAGGAAGGAAAGAAGGAAGGAAGGAAGGCAAGAAGGAGAGAGGCAAACTACTCAATAAAGCACTAGCTGGGCCGGGTGCGGTGGCTCACGCCTGTAATCCTAGCACTCTGGGAGGCTGAGGGAGGTGGATCGTATGAGCTCAGGAGTTTGAGACCAGCCTGAGCAAGAGTGAGACCCCGTCTCTACTAAAAATAGAAAGAAATTATATGGACAGCTAAAAATATATATTGAAAAAATTAGCCAGGCATGGTGGCACATGCCTGTAGTCCCAGCTACTCGGGAGGCTGAGGCAGTAGGATCGCTTAAGCCCAGGAGTTTGAGATTGCTGTGAGCTAGGCTGACGCCACGGCACTCTAGCCTGGGCAACAGAGCGAGACTCTGTCTCAAAAAAAAAAAAAGAAAAAGAAAGAAAGAAAGAAAGAAAAGTCTAAAGAGGCTGCTATCTGAACTCTGAAGATCATTTCCTCCCACTCCATTTGCAATTCAGCCATACCTGTGCTGGGGCTGCCTGCAATCATTCCTAATATTAAAGCATCCTTGCTTAAGGGCAGAGACTTCTTCAGATTTTGGACAGAATTCATAAGTGGGAATAGTTATTTGGTCCCAGATTTATCCACTTGGGAGATTCAAAACTTTTTTATTTTAAATCCACTTCCTGAGTAAAAAAGCTTGACTTTTGGGGGACAAGTTCACAGCAAAATGAATGAGAGCGCCATCTGCCGGGAACACCTGAAATTCCTGGATTTGCATATTGAAGAGCAAGTTTCCTGAGCAGAGCATTTGCATCATCTGGGACCCTCTGGTTAAAAATAAGGATTCACAGGCTCTAGGCCTACAGATTTGGCATTTTACAACATGTTTTGGAGGCACTTTGAGGTTTAAGAAACTAATGCCTTAATTCCCAAACGTGCCTGCTAAGAATCATCTGGGAATGCTCATTTAAAATATTTTTACTTGGATCACATTACAGGCTTACTGAATCCAGATCTCCAAGAAAGGGGCTTGGAGCTTTAGATTTGTATAAAAAAGTGCCAGGTAAATATTAAAAGATGAAGGTTTGGTAAATATTGCAGAGTTGAATGTCATATTTAATTCCAGAGACTCTCTATACCAGGGTAGAAGAGCACAGTTGGTCTTTTTTTAAAAGCAGATTATTGATAACTGGTATATGGGACATCTAGACATGGGGATTTGGCAACATTATCATCCTTGTCCTCCCTGGGTTTTCTGTCCTGTAATTCACCTGTGTAGTTTTAGGTTTCAGCCCATCCCCTAAAATTTTTGCCCTTAAACCCCAGACTCCCAATAGCTTCATTTCTGATACCAGCTAACAAATTTGTGATGCCAACTGCCTGATGGGCAGAACTCCTATGGGGAGACCCCTGTCTGCTTTGCGAACCTTCCTACCTGTGCCGCACACACGCACACCTCCACCCTCCTTTTCCCCGGGGACTCATGTCCTAGTTTCGAAATTACCATTGGACTCACATTGTGTCCAACAGATAACCAAACGTCAGCCTTGTGCAGTGGTGAGATGGTGAACTAGACCTGCCCTAAGATCTATCTGGATTTAGGCCAAAGGTCCTGCCCCATCACAAGTGCCTGAGCAGACACACAAAAGATGGCCGATGTCTTCTCTTCTTCAAGTTAAATTCAAAAGTCCCAATTACTTTAGAGTAGCCCTGTGGGATTAATTTTCTCTGCCCAGTTAAGCCAGGGATAGAGCGGGTTAAAAGAAATACAAATAGAGCCTTAAATAACTATGGGTTATCATGAATACGGTAGAGGGAGAAACAGAATGCAAAACTTCCCAAACAAAACCACCAAATCCTTTTTTCATAGACCATCTTATGAGACCAACCATCCTGCAGAACATGCTTTGAGGAAGGATTTTTTTTCCTTCTCCATAACCATCCTGAGGGCTCTTTGTTTCAAATTATCTGTGTTTCTCTTTAGCCCTGAGGTCCAGAACAAATACCTGTGTCAGGAATGGGCTAATCTAGCTTGCATGGAATTGAAGGATACCTCACAGCTTCCATATCATTGGTTCCTTTTTCAGCAACTCAGTGTTCTGCTTGGATGTTTGACTATAAAGCAGCTCTGCTAACCATAGCATGCTTGTTTGTCTACCACCTTGGTCAGCTCTCCTTGCATTCTGCACTATTTCCTTCCTTATGGTCATACCATTTCTCCCCCAGGCGCACCAACCTGTGTGGGTCAAAGAACTGGATATGGCCTTTGGTCATGGTTTTCCACCAAGTTCCTGGGAGGCTGCCTGAAAAGTCATGTGTTGGCTCTAGACCCCTCCACCCACATGCCCAAATCAAGCGCTGTGCTTTTACGGATTTCATATAAGGGCCTGTGTAAGACTAGAAAAAGAATTTATCAACTAAGCAATTTGAAAACTGTTCATTTAAATTACCATCCATGCCCAGGCATATAGTGTCAAGTGTCCCGAGAACAAGCAGAACAGTTGTATAACACCCCAATGTGGCACGATGTGGCAAGCAAACCTTTCGTAATCATCTTGTGGGTTCCCGCTCAGTGACTCTCTAACGTTGGCAGCTGGAGCTATCCAAGCCCCACCTCATCCTCGATTCTGAGACAAGCCTGGCACGTGTTAGGGAATAGTGGAGGATTCCCAGACCACCGAGAAGTACCTCAGAGATTCAGGATTGGATTACATGACCTGTGACTCCTGACCTGGCTCAGAAAACCTGGTGCCCAAACTCCTGCCTTGGACCCCAGAGTCCCAACAACTGGGCCCCTGTCTGGACTCTCTGCATCATCCAGTTCCTGAAGGCTCAGTCCTTCCTTGCCCCCTCCCTAGGGTTTTGGGAACTGCAGTCTCATACCCATCACCCTGGTAGGGGCCCTCTCTCTGAATGCTACTTACCATCTGTGCTTTTGCCAGTTGCCAGGGGTGGGCACTGCCAAGCCCCTAAAGGCCTGTTTGATTTCTGGATCCAAGCCATTCCTGGCTTGATCTGCTCTCATCTAAACAGCTTATTGTTTCTGCCAAAGCCAGGCTTAGACTGCCTTTAAAATCCAAGCTGATAGGGAGACAGAGAGACAGAGAGAGACAGAGAGAGAAAGAACAATAGATAGATGAGTCTCCTGCTCCCTTAGGCCTGAACTTCTCTCAAAATGTTCCCTGAACAGTCAGTGGACCCTGGACCTTGTATACACAAGAGCTAGTTCTCTATGTCCCCAGGACTTGTTCAGTCTTTAGCCACCCTTGGGGGACAAATCTGTCTCTTCCCTACATACTTTCTCACCAATTCAACATGGACTTTGATGACTTGGCAATGGAAGTTTGTCTTACTCCTTACACTTGGGGCTAAGCTCACATTCCATTTAAGACCTTGTATATGGCTTTTCCAAATGGTTTTTATTGCCCAAGGCCCTGAAATCTGTCTCCTTTCCTGACAAAGCTGCCACTGAATTCCACCAACTCTTTGGAGAGGCCTAACAACAGCATCCATAGTCAGGGAGTTTTTTACTTCTTAGGACCATTGACCTCTTTGAAATTTTCATGAAGGCTACAGACCTAAGCTCTCCAAAATGGCAGCACTAGCCACGTGTAGCAATTCAAGCTTAAAATTAAATTAATTAAAATTAAATAAAATTTAAAATTCAGTTCCTTGGTCACACTAGCATGATTTCAAGTGGTCAACAGCCACATGGGATTGATGGCTATTGTATTAGATAGCACAGATATGGAACTTTTTTTTTTTTTTTTGAGACAGAGTCTCACTCTGTTGCCCGGGCTAGAGTGAGTGCCGTGGTGTCAGCCTAGCTCACAGCAACCTCAGACTCCTGGGCTTAAGCGATCCTACTGCCTCAGCCTCCTGAGTAGCTGGGACTACAGGTATGCGCCACCATGCCTGGCTAATTTTTTCTATATATATTTTTAGTTGTCCATATAATTTTTATCTCTATTCTTAGTAAAGTTGGGGTCTCACTCAGGCTGGTCTCGAACTCCTGACCTCGAGCGATCCACCTGCCTTGGCCTCCCAGAGGGCTAGGATTACAGGCATGAGCCACCGCGCCCAGCCCGGAACATTTTCTTTATCACAGAAAGTTCTATCAGATAGTGCTGCATAGACCCTGTCCCCAGAATAAAGCAAATCTGTACTTATATAAAAACTGTTGCAGGCAATTTCAGATGATTCCTTAGCCCACCTCCCCAAGGTATGAGGAACCCCTCTCACATATGGATGAGGAGCACATGGTCATTCTGGGGTATGTGGAGGAGGCAAGTAGAAGGCGAATCGCAGTTCAGGTGTCAGTAATCCTTTTCCCAATTCTTAAGCACATGTGGGTTCCTTGAGGGTTTGAGAAGAAACCTGGCCTTTCATTCAGTTGTCCCATTCATCATGTTAGTTTCATTCATTCACTCATCCAATATTTACTGGGCTCCTACCTTATTCTCAGACTGACCTAGCCAAGGGGATACAAGAGTGAACAAAATAAAGAAGATCCCTGCCCTCAAGGAGCTTATATTCTTGTAGGAGAGAAAGACATTATTTTTCTTTTTTTTTTCGGCCTGGATACATTCTGCAGAGAGAAAGACATTAAACAAACAAGCAGGTAATGCTCCCTGCTCTATAAGCTTCATTTTCTTCAATGCATTTCAAATCTATTTCTGTAAGCCTGAACATGTCATTCGTCTGCTTAAAGCTCTTCCTTCCTGACTAGTAAATTAAAATCACCTATGGGAGTTTAAAAATATATATAGACATAGATACAGATATAGATATAGATATGCCAAATGCACCACAGGTGATCCACAAGCTAAATTAAACTGGGCCACTCTCCAAAGTCAAGGCCATAATCTACCTTTCTCCTAAGAGAGTTCTGCCTATACTTAAATAGCTAGGATTATAAAACCCTCACTTTCAAGATAAATTTCAGGGTATTTTGTCCTCTAATCTCCAGATTGTTTTTGATTTTATAAGAATTGTATAACCAAACTGCAGACCTCACCCCAGGTAAAGTTTCCAAAGTTTATTTCAAGCTACCTCCCTTCTGTGATTTTTGCACAGGCAATCCCAGATCTGCTTTTTAATTGCTTACTCCACTGGGAATTTCCCCAATGTTCTTTTCAACTTGTCCAACCACACGACAAATGTTTTTCTTCAAGATTACGTTTGGGCAAGACCTGAGTTGGGATATTTTCTCTTCTCCTAATGTAATTTTCATTCTTATAATCAAACACATTACCACCAGATTTGCTTAATGAAATGCACACATATGTATAAGAAGATATATCCTTTCTTTCCTTGATCCAAAGTTTTGTATTTCACCACACTTGCCAACTTCCCAAAAGATTAACTGGAGTCCATCGGTTGGTTCATTTCTAAGATGGCTGGATGTATGTTTTGTTCTATCTCTGTCTCTCTTCCTTCTTTTCTTTCTCTCACATCACACAAAACATAAATCACAGACACTCTAGATTTACTTGGTACTTCTAGTCCTCAAGTTGACTAGAAGACCTTGGGGAAAATTTGAACGACAAGAGATCTACAGTCTTTCATAACTTTGAAACCCCTTTACCAGATTTTCCCATAAGGATTTTTCTCCCTTTTTTCCCAGAGGAAATCAAGTCCTGAGAGTCACAAAACATTTATTTCAAAAGATAAGAACATTTAATAAATATAACCACACTACCATTACCACATCAAAGAAGTAACAATGATTTTGTAAGAGCAAATATTGAGGCAGTGCTCCTGTTTCCAATGGTTTCATAATATCAAATATTTGCTGACTTTTTTTAAAAAAAGAACCAAAACACAAATAAATTCCACACCTTGGAATTGTTTAATAATGTCTTTTAAGTTTCCTTTAATGTATAGACTTCCTCTTTTTCTTTCCTTGCAACTTATTTATTAAAGAAACTCAGTTGTTTGTTCAGTAGCATTTCCCCATGGCTGAATTTTGCTGAATATATCCTTGTGGTGCAGTTTAACATTCACGGGGCTCTGAGATTTGCCTCAAGGCATGTTTGATTATCTTTACACTTTAAGTCATCAAGTAATTTGAATATATTAATAAAAATTCCATATGCTCTTTTTCCCAAATAAATACTCCAGATAATTCCCCATATAGCCTCTCCATGCAGTAAGTTCCCCGTTGTAAATTTTCAGCTGAGTAATTTTCTTTACTTTTGAAAGGTGCGTACAACCAAGAAATAACAAAGAAAAAATTTTTTTACTTCCTCTAGATAGCCAATAGAGGGCGACATTTCCTTTAATATTATTATATTCCCCAAACAAGTTTTCAGTTACGTCAAATTTGTTTTCGTATTTTTGACAAGTTGAACCTCATTACCTATTTTGACTTCCAGTCTCATGTCTGTAAGATGCGATGTGTTCTCTGTTGATTTGATCTCTGCTTATTCGTGTTTTCACATTGCATTCTTGACTCCGTTCCCAATTCTAACCATCAGGCGGCGATATTGCATTAATAAAGACCCGTGGAAAGGAAAAAAAAAAAAAAAATTAGCTAAACAGCCAAATAAAAAGCAGTTTCAACGGGGGAAAGGGTCATTAATTTAAGAAAGAAAGAGACAAACCAGACATTTCTAGTTCGTATCCAACTCACGACCCAAGGTCAGAACTGTGTAAAATACAACACAAAGGAGCCATTCAGGAGTGGGGGGCTGACGGCGGGGGCATGTGCACAATCCCCTCCTTGAGTTTGCGGTTTCCCCGGCGGGGCGCGTGGACATTCGCGCACGTGCGTGTCACGGTTACGGGGCAGCAGCGGCGCGTGCGCGGCCCGGGCGCGGATCTGCTGAAGCAGCAGCGCTCGGGAGGACGGCTTCGGGACTCATGGCCCGGACAGGTTCCGTCGGCGCTTCCAGGAGGTCAGCCATTCATCCTCCCCTGGGGGATACTGAGTCCTGAGGGGCATGGGGCTCGCGCACCGGCACTCCACGGGAGGCTGAACACCTGCATTCAGCGAGCTGTTCCCAGCGCAGCCAGTGCTGGATCTCTCTCTGTCTCTCTCACCTTTCTCTTCCTATAATCACAGCCCCACCTCCACCCACCTGGGACAAACAGGATCCACCTGATAGCAATTGGTATTATTATACGGAGGTAACAGGGAAAGTCACGGATCCTTTGGAGAGTCTGACAAAAGTTAGGACCCTCTCCCCAAAGTAACACTCGGAAAACTGCGTGTGACACTACCAGCGGGGTGGAGGAAGGCCTCCCGGAGCCCGGCCACTTAGCAGATCCCAGGTGAAGAAACTCTGTCCTCCCTGGAGTCCAGATAGCACCGTGAAGAACCAGACGGATTTGGGAAGAGAAGCAA
Organism: Lemur catta; assembly: GCF_020740605.2. Taxonomy (NCBI): domain Eukaryota; kingdom Metazoa; phylum Chordata; class Mammalia; order Primates; family Lemuridae; genus Lemur; species Lemur catta. Next base: position 84,346,672 of record NC_059134.1, on the reverse strand, counting down.
GGACGTCCTTCTTCCCTCCAAACACAACTGGCGTTTCATCTCAGAACACGGAAGGGGCTCGGCAGAAAGCGGAGGAGAGAGGTGGTGTGCCCGGCCTGGCCCGCTCCCCCACCCCGCCCCCCGCGGGACGCTTGGCAGCAGAAGGCTTGAAAGGGAGCCGCGAAAGCCCAAAGCCTGGATGGCGGGAAGGGGACAGCACACAGTGGCTTTTCCTTGACGTTTTTGTTTAAACCTTCCGCTCCGGAGCCTAAGGCTCCGACTGCTCCTTTCCCGGGCTGTGCTCCCGGCTCCCTGCCCGCCCGCCGCTCTCCCCCCTCCTCCTCCCCCATCCCGGCCGCGTCTCCCGACCCCGGGCCTCCAGCCCCGCCTCCGCCGCCGCGGGGTTTCACCGGCGGCGGAGTGAAATCTGCATGGTGACCGCCCCCTCGGAGATCATTGGTGCAGCGCCTGCCCGTCGCGGCCGATGATTGGTGGGCCGCCCGGGGTTATTTGCATGCCGGCCGCCGAAGGGTACCCAGCTGTGCTGCCGGCCGGCGCAGCTCAGAAGTTTGCCGAGCGCTTGCCAGCCTGGCTGGTCCCGGACTCGCGCTGTGCCCCGCACCGCCTCCTGCCGCCGCCGCCGCCCTGTTCTCTCGGGATTCTTTCTCTGTGGAGGACGGACGCTCTGCTGCGGGACGTAGAGGTGGACCCGGGGGAAGTGCGGAGGAGGAGAGGCGGGGGGCGTTCCGGTGACAGCTTCGCGTCGGGACGCGGGGCGCGTGGGGCTTCCCGCGGCCGCCGGGCGGGCGATGCGGCCGCCAAGCCCCGCGGCGCAGAGAGGAAGGAGGGCGTCCCGGAGAGCCTAGAGCTTGCTTCTGCCCGCCTGGGGAAGGGGGCATGGAGTTGTGATCGCCCTTCATTCGACGAGGCCGCCCCCGGCAGGCTCCCCATGGCCGGGACGTACAGCTCCACTCTGAAGACGCTGGAGGACTTGACCTTGGACTCCGGGTATGGGGCCGGGGACTCGTGCCGCTCGCTCAGCCTCTCGTCCTCCAAGTCCAACTCGCAGGCGCTCAACTCTTCCGCGCAGCAGCACCGCGGGGCGGCCTGGTGGTGCTACTCCGGCTCCATGAACAGCCGCCACAACAGCTGGGACACGGTGAACACGGTGCTGCCCGAGGATCCCGAAGTGGCCGACCTCTTCTCGCGCTGCCCGCGGCTCCCTGAGCTGGAGGAGTTCCCCTGGACCGAGGGAGACGTGGCCCGGGTGCTCCGCAAAGGCGCCGGCGGCCGGCGGCTGCCCCAGTTCTCCGCCGAGGCGGTGAGGCGCCTGGCCGGGCTGCTGCGCAGGGCGCTCATCCGCGTGGCCCGCGAGGCGCAGCGCCTGAGCGTGCTGCACGCCAAGTGCACCCGCTTCGAGGTGCAGAGCGCCGTGCGCCTGGTGCACAGCTGGGCGCTGGCCGAGAGCTGCGCGCTAGCCGCGGTCAAGGCGCTGTCCCTGTACAGCATGAGCGCCGGCGACGGGCTGCGCCGGGGCAAGTCGGCGCGCTGCGGCCTCACCTTCTCGGTGGGCCGCTTCTTCCGCTGGATGGTGGACACCCGCATCTCCGTGCGCATCCACGAGTATGCGGCCATCTCGCTCACCGCCTGCATGGAGAACCTGGTGGAGGAGATCCGGGCCAGAGTGCTGGCCAGCCAGAGCCCTGACGGCGGAGGTGCCGGGGGCGGGGAGGTGTCTGCCGAGGCCCTAGAGATGGTCATCAACAATGACGCCGAGCTCTGGGGTGTCCTGCAGCCCTATGAGCATCTCATCTGCGGCAAAAACGCCAATGGTAAGCGCGCGGGACCCGGGCCGACCCAGGGAGTGAATTTCCTAGACAAGGCTGGTGGGTGTGCCAGTACTTTGGGAGAAAGCGTTTGTTCTGAGGCTGGAGTTCATTAAACGGCTTTTGCCAGAGATTGTGCTGAGGGTGACTGGCTTTTGGAGGGTGAAGTCGTGGTTGATGTTCTCCATCCTGTTCTGCGTGGCATTGTGACCATCTGGGGGCCGTTCACTGATTGGGTGAGACTGAGCCTCTTGACCGAGCCATTCCTGAACCTCTCTTGAAGTACAACTTACTGCTCTTCTGCTCTTTGCCTTACTTGACTGGGTCTCTAGTTGCTCTCTTTCTCCAGCAGCTGGGCAGATTGGCTGAGATTCTGGCCCCTGGTTTTCTCAGCCAGAGGGTCTGAACTCCAGGACTTGAACCTTGGATAACAAATGGGCGGAGGGGAGCGGGAAGCCCAAGACCTTGTGCTGCGCCTAGGCCTTTGCTGGGCTAAAGGATGTGCTCTCTTGGGAGAGGGAGGTGTAGTGGTGGGTCCTTAACCATGTGTGCCCAGGGGTGGCAGAACCTGGTGACTCCTGAATCCTCTTCCCAGAAAAAGAACCACATGTTGGCTCCCAGGGCCTTTATTCCAAGCTATCGGTAACCAAGTGAGCCATTGGTTAAAACTCTGTGTTGTATTTAAATGCACAACCTTATGGGCTTTCTCAAAAGGAATGATGACCCACCCAGTAAACCACATTTTCAAGAAGGGGTACGGAGGGACAGTGCCAAGCCTGGGGAAAGGAACCACTGAATGTTTTTGCGCGTCTCTGAAGAATGGCATGGCTTTAGTGCAAAGGGTGGAAGTGAAGCACTTGATTTTCTCCCTGGCGATGTTATGGTGTGACGTGCGTTCAACAGCAAATTGCCTATCATGCTTCAATTTCAGCAATCTGCACCATAAATTATTTAGAATGGTACTATGGTTAGACATCCTTGTAATCTGATTGGAAGGCCATTTGAGGGGCAGCTTTCAGTGGGAAGCAAGCAGGCAGTGGAAGAGGCCAGATGGGTACTGGAAAGAGATAAAGGAAGCCAAATTCCAGCGTGGTTTAACATCATAATAGCTGAAATTTAAAATAACAATGTGTCAGTCACTGCTCTTAGCATTTTATGTATTAACTCAAGTAATTTTAGCAACCCTATTAGGCAGGTACTGTGTGGTATCATCCCCATTTTAATGATAGGGATAGGGAAACCACCATACCCAGCAGTTAAATAATCTGCCCAAGATTACTCAGATATTAAGTGACAAAACTGGAATTTGAATCCGGGCAGGCTCCAGAGTTTAAGTTTTTAGCCACTGGAGGAGAGGTGACAGTCTTTCTTTTTATGAGTCCAATTCCCAAGGAGAGCAGTTGACTTGTGAAGCCCCATTTTGAAAGATTCTCAGCATGACTTACTTTGACATTCTTTGGTTTTGTTTTTAAATTCTGGCACTGCCAAAGCAAATACCTGGAATGGAAGAGCATTTGCCTTTTAATTTTCCTCCTCTTAGGTCAGAGTTGAGGTCAGTCCAGAGTCTCAGTTGATGATGTCACTGCTGCTAATTGTGCTTCACCCTCCAGGTTTATGGCACCAACACCGGGAATACCACCTCCAGGCCAGGAAGTGGAGGGCAGGGGGATTTCCACCTGTCGTCATAGCTGAGGGGAAGAGTTCTGTACTTTTGGCTGAGGGGCGGCCCGCCCAGACTGAACTCAAAGAAGTAAAGCCTCCTAAGAGAAAAAACTAAAGCCCTAACCCTGTAAACCAAACAAGAATGAAGGTGGAATAGTAGGTGCAAAACAAAACAAAAACTTGGCTGTCATGCAGAATGGGTGCCCAGCACATTGAGAAACTGCTCCCCAGTTTTTCTAATTGCAAAATAAGGCTAGGAAGAACAGCTACCTGTCCGGGATACCCTGAAAATTGCTAGAAAACAGATGTTTTCTTCCTCTAAAGGGCTTCCAGCCGAAGAACCATTTCATATCTAGGGTCAGCATTCCTGGGGATTTCCTTTACAAGATGGTTTTTGACTCCATGATTTGACCTCTTCCTTACCCCTACCCTAAACAGTCCTCCCTAAGCCATGGTAGTCAAGATTCAAGACTCTCTGTGTGACAGACAACAAAGCTCCCTGGATACTCAGAGCCGAAGTATCTCCCTCTGTACATTCCCTGATCTCCAGGGAACTCTCTTGCAGGCAAGGTAACCATTCGCTTCCACTTAGTAACGTGGATGTTCATTTTTTATACATGAAAACCAGGGGGTGGCCACATTAAACAATAACTAGGCTGATTTATTAAGTCTCTTTAGACAAAGTGAAATGAATGTTTAGTAGAGGAGTAATGAATTACTTATGCCTGAAAGCTGGCTTCAGAAGGAAGCATAAACTGCTTAGGGAAAAAAATGGAGAGATCCAAACCTTTATATTGAAATTACCCTAAGGCCAGCAAGTTTACAGTTTACACAGCTGAAAACCAACTGGGGGAATGGCTACACATGGAGGAAGAGTGCTGTTAGTATTCTTGTCCTGCTGGTCTTCCCTTTAAATTATATATTTATTGTTGTTAAGCCTGCTAATTATACAGCATGGCACATGCATTTGACTTAGCTATATAGGGCTTTTAAAGTTTTAGTGTCTTCCAACCAGGAATTTAAAGGCCCTGATCCATCTATTCCTGTCCATTACTCAGAATGCTGGACAAATATGGTTTTGCTCAGCCTAAGACAGATAATAAAAGTTCTGTAGCATTTATAAAACATCATCCCAGCTTCACAGAGTAGCAGGAGTTATATATTGTTGCTCATTTGGTATTGATGTCACAAGTCCCAGGGCAATGCCATTAAATGATGATATCTTCATGACTTCCTCCTTATGGGAGGTAGAAAAACCACTTCAGTAGAGTAGTATTTATAAACAGGGAGCTTGCAGAAAATAGAAACTGACCCCATCCACTCCCCTTCTCCCGCTCCTTCCTTGACTTCCCATATGCGAGTTTGATGCTGAGCATCACTTGTGAGTTTCTCCTTGGCTGTTTTTCTTACTAAGCTTTCATGAGCATCGATGGCATTTGAGAAAATATTCTTCGATTTCTACATTCTTAGTTAAATGGTAGGATATTGGTGAGAATATCCTTACTCCAAAGCAGTATCCAGAATGTACACATGTGTTGCCCTATTATAGTGGTGAAGAATACAGGCTTTGGAGTCACTGCGAGGGTTTGAAGCCCACCTCTGCTGTTTATATGAGTGGCCTGGCACAAATTTCTTAACCCTTCTAAGCTTCAGTTTTGCCCTCTGTAAAATGGGGAATAATAAAAGCACCTAGCTCCTAAGGTTGGTATGAGGATTAAGTGAGAGCATAGATTTAGAGATCTTAGCACATAGTAAATCCTCGGCAAATAGCATCAGTTCATTCAACAAATACTGTTTGAGCACTGACCCTGTGCCCATCACTGGTAAAAGTGCTGTGGATGAAAATGGCGGAAAGTCCTCCTCTCTTGAAGTTTATAAACCAGTGGAGGAGACAAGAAAAAGTAAACAAATAAGGATTTACTCTTAGTAGTAAGTACTGTTTACCAAAAAAAGGGGCAGAGTAAAGGGGTAGTGTGACTGGGGCTAATTTAAATGACGGTCAAGGAGGGCTTCTCTCTGGAGTTTCATTAGTAATAGCCGGTAATATCAATACTGCTATCTAAGGACTTTTAGGCCAAAAATAGTAACTGTGGACTTTTCTGAATTATTCCATTATTTCCCAGCCGAGGCAAGTCTCAACATCTCATTCACAGCTGAGAAAGAAGAGGGTTGCATCTACATCAGGGATGAAACCTCTTTTCCTGGTTGTAGAATTCATTTAGCGAGGGGATTGTAGGGTGTCTTTCCACTGAGAAGCAACAAAAGGAGCAAGGGTTAATTGAGCTGGCTAGGTGCTGTTTAATCAGTTTCCACACCTGGGTAGTCTGAGGGAGGCGGGCAGCTTCCCTTCTCTTTGACCATTTGACTGAAGCCAAGAGAGCTGGTAAAACTGAAACAAAGCAATCTTTGGAAACAAAAACTTATTTTTTTTTCTTGCATTCCTGAGAAATGCAACCTCAGCCTTAAGTAGTTAGAGGAACAAGGTGGAGTTGTTCCACTTCCTCCTTCAGAAAGCTTTTACCTGACTCCCCCAACCCCGACTGGAAGAGCCGCCTCTCCTTGATAGTTTCCACAGCACCCAGGGCATGTTCTTGAATCATTTCCTGCTTGTGTCTGTCTCCCATCAAAGTGTGGGCTCACAGGCATGGTTGTCTCCCCATGCCTTGCACGGTGTCTAACGCATAATAGGTGCTCCCATAAATGTTGGGCAAATGATAGATCCCACTATACATGTTTAATTCCAAAATTTGCATTTGAATTCCTTTGATACCTTGGAAGAAAACTCCTATTTCTAACTGAGGCAGAGAATTTCAAGTTCTTGATGAATAGAGGCAGCATTGTGCGGGGGTACCCACACCATAAGGACATTATTCAACCTTTTGATACCCTAATTGCTAGCAGAGTTCCCAAGGCCAGCTGTGATGAATAAGATGTGAGTTGGGTGGGTTTTCAGGTTAGGAGGATGCCTTCAGTGTAGGAAATCTAATCCTCTAGGCAGCAGATAAATTAACAGGAGGATTGAGTTGAAAGTTTGCTTATGAATAGCAATACCAATCTTCCCCTTGCCAGCAGAACTGCCCCAGAGGACAATTTATGTTGATGACTTATTGCTCAAAAGAAGTTGCAGCTGTGTCCCACCCCAGCTGCCCCCGGTCTGAGACCTGAACCTAGGTAATCAACTGCTGAGATCACCTGGGATGCATCAACAACACATAAAGTTCTGAAACAAGCCACAGATCCTGCTGCGCATCCTCAGGTCTGTGTTTATTCCTCCTCACCATGAGTATTTCCCCTTGGCCTCTATTCCCTCACTTCTGCAGCTATAGTAATAGGTCTGACTTTTCCTGCAGCATCTTAATTAAGACTTTTCTCATCTGTGATCTTGCTGGGTCCCCATAAAAATCCTGAGAATGGGATGTCCTTTCACAGAAAGGTCTCTGGGAACCCAGAATTCACAGCTTGGTAATGGATGGGCCAGGACTAAGTCCCATTTTGCTCAAGCCCCAAGCCTGTGCTTTTCCTGTAAAGAATCACAAAATCTAAGGTAGCAAATACAGGTTAGTATTTGGCCCCCTTTAGATGGCAGCTGGGGTCAAACTCATAGCAACAGCAATACTTATTAGAGATCTTGTTTGTTAATGGCCTGCTGTGTCCAGGCACTTTAAATCTGTTAGGCCAGTGAATCTTCACAACCACAGCGACAGACCAGGCACTTGCCGCCTGGGTGTGTATCTTTCTCTGAAGAAGGCTGCTACTCTGTTTAAATGCTTCTTGCTGGCTCTCCTGGCCCTGGAAGCATGCCCTGGAGGTGCCATTGATTTTAAGGAGCCATTATTGCTGCTCTTGAGTGGGCAGGGAGCTCTGCTGCCCAGGGAGGGCCTTACAAGTGTCAGCCGCTGGTGATCAATAAGCTCAGCTGAATAGAAAAGCTACAGAATCCACTTCCAAAGGAGGGTGAGTCAGCTCAGGGAAGGTGGACACACAAAGGATGGACAGCACCAAAAGGGATCCTGGTCTTGGGGATCTGAGCTTATGGGCCCTGGAGTTGGCAGAAAAGCCTTCATGAAGGGGGCTTTGGTTTCCTCTGAGTCCACCATGGTGTCCAGCTGCTGAGTAAGTCTCAGTGTTTGGAGCACAGGGAAAGAATGAATCAGTGGCTTAACAAAGCACTGAAGTGCCCTGGCTTTGCAGTCTGAGTAGGTCCCAAATTGCTTTTGCCTCTTACTGCTCCATATCCTTGAGCAAGTCACTCCAGGTCTCTGTTTCCTCTACTGTGAGATGAGGGGCCAGTGCTTGTACACAGGGCAGCTGTGCCTGGTGCATACTAAGTGCTTCAGGAATGGTAGGGATGCTCTTGGGCTTGGTGGTAAGAGCACAGCACAGGGTGGGGCTGCCTGGGTGTGATTCCTGGTAACCTCACTTGTGAGCTCTGTGACCCTGGGCAAGTTGTTTCACTTCTCTGCCTTAGTTTCTTCCTCTATAACTGGGTTTCTCGACCTTAGTAGTATTGACATTTTGGACTGGATAGTTTTTTGTCATGGGGCTGTTCTGTGCATTGTAGAATGCTTCATAGCATGCCCCCCCACACACACACACCAGTCGTGACAATCAAAAATGTCCCTGGGCTTTTCCAGATGTCCCCTGGGGAGCAAATTCACCCGAGGTTGAGAAATACCACTCTACAAGACAGGACAGAAAATAGTAGTACCCAACTCATTGGTTGGTTGGGAGAATTTAAGAGCCTCTATAAGGGATTTTGCATTATGCCTGGCACATAAAATATTCTCATTATCATTAATTTTTACAAACTTGTGTTGAATGCATTGATCATGTTCACTTTGCCAAAGTGGGAGTCTCTAGTGCAGGGGAGGATCATGACCCAAGATCTAAGGCAGACAAGTATTACTCACAAGGCCTTCCTTGGTGACTAACGGGTTGGTTTGTGGAGGTAGGAGGAAGTTATAGAATCTGGCAAAAGCACCCTCAGTTATGCTCGGTTGCCCCCAAGACAAAGTGGCTTGGTAGTGGACGGTGAGATCAGACCTCTCCCTCTGAGCTCATGTGTGCCCCTGCCAGGATGACAGCGACCATGCAGATCCAAAGCTCCAGGCCGCCAGAGAGCACTTCTGCTGTGGATATCGCACTCTGCTTGTTTTAGCCACCACGTCCTGAGCCACAGAAATGGCAGGTGTTTTGTGTTTTGCTGGCCTGTCATGTAAACACACTTTGTGGTCTTCTTGCTTGTTTTAAAAAAGGCCTAAACGGTTTTGCAGCTTTGGCTGTGTGTCTGGGGCTGCGTGTTGTATTGGGAGGAGACACTTAAGGAACACAGCCCAAGTAAGCCTGAGCAATGCCACGCTGGCGTCATTAATCAAACACTTACCGAGCGCCAGCTACATCCGAGGCAATGGGGACAGATTGGAGGAGGACAAGAATTGATCTTGCCTGTCATGGAGTTTAGAATCCAGTAGGGAAAGCACGTACATGGATAGTTAGGAAGGAGTTTGTAATCACTGCCTTCCAGCAATGACGAGGACGACACTGAGTCTCCACTTACCACATGCTGGTGCCAAGTCATGAGTGCTTTTCAGGAGCTGTTTCGTTTAATCCTCCCAGCCCCTCTGTAAGGTAGATACATATGATTTCCATCCCATAGATGGGGACCTTGAAGCTTTTGGTAATTAGAGAGCTCAAAGGGAAGAGGGGCTGCTGTGTGGAGGAGGTGGCACGTGTGCCAGTGATTCGGGCAGGCAGAGCTGCGACCGCGACGGGGGAGGTGGTGCAGAGCACTCAGAGCCTTCCAGACAGCAGGAACAGTGTGAGCAAAGACCTGGAAGCCGAAGCGTGTGTTGGAGAATAACAAGTGACCCTGTTTGGCTGGAAGGTTCAGATACATGACAAGGAGGAGCAGGGGAGATAACGCAGTGCAAAGGGAAACTTTCCCACATCTTTTATCCAGATGTTCAGGAGCCTGCCAGAGTGCACGGTGAGAGTGTTCCAAAACTTATTTTTATAATTCAGAAATCAAATGTGTCTGCTCCCCAGCTCATCTCAACCACAGCCCCAGACCTTGCATCTCTCGGTGATGGAAAGCTTGACCTCAGAAATGCACCTTTCTGCTGTCCTAGCAGCGAAAGTAGTGAAAGACCTTAGCCGAGCAAGCTCGGGTTGAACAGGGATGAAGAACAAGGCTCCAACCAGCCTTGCTTCTCCTGTTGAATTTGGATTCTGACTCTTCCATTTCCTCCATGGCCCTGAACATAGCCTTCCAGGCCAAAGCTATCCCAGCAAAGAATGAAGGTCGAGTCTGGCAAACTTGTCAAATGAGGCCATTGGATTGACTTTAGCCGAAACAGGGTTATCAGTCGTGGCCGTGGAAAGCAGCATAAAACAGGGTGAGATAAGAGGATCCCAGAACTTTTTTTTTTTTTTTGGTTTTAAGTCTGACTTGATATACAGTATTCAACTTCCCATTTAGGGTTTATCATATTGGAAAATAAGAGCTCAGTTCTCGGAGAGGTTCACTCACATACTAATTCTTGGTTAAGGTGTTTCCAGAGCACAGATAATAAAGATTTCCAGCATGTTAAATGTTTGATATTGTGGAACCACCTTAGCTCAGTGTCATCTGAATGAGAGTCCCCAAGGCCCAGCTGAATCCTGCTGACGATAATAAAATGTGGTAGATGATCAATGGATGTGCTAATAACTGAGGCGTTAGTCCTGTTCCTGACCCTGGTGTTACAAAGGAATTTTCTTGTCACTTGAGAAAGATAAACTCCATGAACATATTGCAAAAATACACACATAGTCATTTGTAGTTAGTGATTTGAGGCCCACTATTTGCTTTCTAAAAGTAAGCTGAAGAGAGTCAGGCCATGATGGAAAAATTAAACAGGAAAACTAAACTTGGAAGTGCTGGAGATACAAGGTTAGGGTTGAGGAGAGGTTAAACTGGACCTCAAAGAGTATGAAGCGGGCCTTTCAGTGCATGAAAACCATCCCTACAATTGAGGCCAAGCTTTTATTGAAACCTTTACAACTTTTTTTAGTCTGTACCTTTTAAAATATGAAAATCAGTATTTGCTGTGAGGAGAGCTATTAATAAACACAAGCCTGAGGCTCACACACCAAGTGAGTGTATGTGCACCAGCATCTAGAGCATTCCAGTGCAGAGAGCTTGAGGATTTGGATCCAGAAAATTCTGGGGTGGAGCTTGGCCCCTCTGTGACCTATAGTGAGTGAATCATTCCGTCTCCTTGGATGTCTGTTTCTCTCTCTGTGGTGTGGAGAGGTTGAACTAAATTCTCCAGGGACCTTTCTGTCTCTGATAATGTTTCTAGACCCCACATGGACACTGTGAAATCATTTTCCGAAGGTCAAGCCCTGTAATTAGTATCCTTGGGAAAGAAAGCCCAGGATGGAGCTGGACATGCTCTCCGAAGACCTGGCTTGCTAGTAGGACTAAACACCAGCTTTTTTATATTAGGATTAACTGTGATTACTGTACTTAGGGTTTTCCTTCCCCCTTTCCCCAGAAAGATGAGTCCTGTGTGTGCCGGACAGCTGTGTCCAGGCCCTGGCAGGCCAGCACTGTGGCGAGATCCAGCCCCGAGGTGACTTCATGCAGCCGGTGTTTGAAGCCCTCCTACCCAGACTCGGGTATTTATAGCAGAGGAGAAGCTAGGGGAAAAAAAATTAAATATGCTACACCCTTCTTTATACTATGTGGGACAGAGACAGGCATTGTGAGGAATTTAGAAGGCAGAGCTGTATAATCCAGCAAGATATTTTTAAATGCTGTTTGTTGCAGTTGGCAGGACCAGTGTTTCAGAGAGGAGGGAAAATGAGAGTAACTGAGAATGACAGGCTGCCAGGAATCCTGAAGGCCCAGACGTGGAGCTCGGCACTCTGAGGTGTATGGGCCCTAAATCCCAATCTATTCACAGTCACGTAGTTTGGGCAGGTCGGGATGAGAGACTAGAGAACTGGGGTGGCTCCTCTGTCCATCTTACCCACCAGCCCATGCACTCGTCAAATCCCAAGTTGAAAATCAATGGAATATTCTGGAGAAGGCAGAACATTCAACTCATCTCAGCAGCCGGGTAAATCAAGTTGTTCATGGGGATACAATTTAGGGGTGAGTTACTTGCAGCTGTTCTTCTGGACTTGATCCTCCCAGGACAAGCTGGGACCCAATTCAGCAGCAGGTGAGAAGGCTTCAGGGGCAGAGCTGCCTCTGAAAAGGCATCGGGATGACCCCACCTGTCCTGAGGATGCTTGTGAAGTATCCTAGGTAGTTGGTCTTTGAAGAGACAGATAGTGGTTAGAACAGGTGAGGAGGCCAGGAATTGGTTTTGGGGTACAGTCACTTGTTCATCAACAAATACTGAGGACTCTCTCTGTACTGGGCGCTGTTGCAGGTGTTGGTGGTAGAACAAATGAATAAAGGAGACCTGAGGAGGAGAGGGCGAGGGCCCTGTGGGTGATGAGGAGGAGCAGGGCATGCTGGGGACACCCCACGAGGCCAGCGTGGCTGAAGACAGCTCTGGGCAGAGGCAACAGTAGGTGTTCCTGGTGGGTTTACGGAGCTCCAAGGAGACCCATATGGCTGGGGTGAGTGCAGTAGGAGATGCAGCTGGAGAGGGAATGGTCGGTGGTGAGTCAGGTAGGGCTTTGTGGGCCATCGTGTGATAGTTCCCTGGCTTTTAATTCTGAGGAAGCTGGAAGCTATTGGAGGGATGTAAGCACAGCGTGACATGATCTGATTTGTATTTCAACAAGGCCCCTCTCTGCTGTGTTGGAAATGGACAGTAGCATTGAGTTGGAAGCGGGGGGACCAGGTAGGAGGCTTTTGCAGCAATCCAGGTGAGAGGGGATGGTGGCCGGGGCCAGGGTGGCAGCCGAGGAGGCTGTTGGATGTATTTTGAAGTTAGGGCCGAGGGCATCTGCCAGCAGCTTGGATGTGTGAAGTGTGAGAGAGGAATCAAGCGTGACACCAGGGTTTATGGTCCGAGCAACTGTAAGCAGGGAGTGGCCTTTGACTGAAGTGGGGAGAGCTATGTACGGAGCAAGCAGGGTCAGGCCAAAGATCCCAGTGCGGTTAGGGTTGTTTGTCTCCAACTTTAGCATACAGAGAGACACACGGGGCTGGCTGGGAGCAGGCCACCTTGAACTGAAACGTCGCCCGCCTTTGCCCTGCCAGAGGGCAGGCACAGCCCGGCAGGGCTGGGAGGGGCTGGGGCCGTAGAGATTTAATTCTCAGCCTTTTGCAGTCTTTGGTTGATGGCCTCATGAGCCTCTGAATTTAGCTCTCTAGTGTCTTTGCAGGCAGCCAACAGGCCTTAATGAAGATCATCAGCTCTGTTGTTTCCTGTCATTAGCATGGGGCCTGTTTAATTAGGTCCAGTTGTTCTGTGGATCACTGTGACTGTGTGTGAATGTCCTTCAATTCTAGAAAAGCGAGACTCCATTTTCAGGCAGCTTTGGATTCCTGGAGGTCAAGTCTGGGTCAGAAATTTAGCCAGAAAGAGAATCCTCTGAGGTGGTTTGAGAGGGCGTAGGGGCCTAGGGCAGTGTCAGAGTGGCTTGGCATCCCTGTGCCTGTTAGATGTTTTGACCTCAGCCCCTCAGGATGGGCAGGGTGCCCAGAGTGGATCAGAGATGGAATGGGAAGAAGTTGCCACTGCCTGACCTCAGGTGGTTACTTGGTGTTCCTGAACCTCATTTTTCCTCTTCAGTTAAATAGAGATATTGGCCAAGTGTGGTGGCTCACACCTGTTGTTAGAACCGGTTCCCCGTTCAGCCCCAGGAACAGAGAGGCAGAGTCCAAGGCTGCAAAAGGCAAAGGAGTTTATTGGCTGGCTCGAGCCAGGGTCCAAGTCCCAGAGCACCAACGCAGTGGTCTCTTTAAGAACTAGGACCCCGCCCTGGGGTAAAAACTGAGCTTTTATGCCTTTCAGTAGGTTACATACGCTGTGCACACCATTCCGCCTCCCCCCTTAGTTCATTTGCTCCTTCAAAGGTGGCTTGATCAAGTTGTCTCCTGATTGGTTGGCTCCAAGGTGCTCCACGTCCCAATACTTTTCCAGCTGTTTTGCAGAGTCACTGGGCAGGAAGAGGAGGACCCATCCCGGGAACTCTTGACTTAGGCCCACCCGTCTTGGGGAAACTGAAACTTAGGCCTGTGTCAGGAGATTCAGCCTGTCATGGAGTCACTCCTGCTCCCCCTTCTGCCCTTCACTGTAATCCCAGCACTTCAGGAGGCTGAGACAGGAGGATCACTTGAGGCTAGGAATTCGAGACAAGCCTAGGCAACACAGCAAGACCTTGTCTCTACGAAAAATAATAAAAAGTAGCTGGGTGTGGTGGCGTGTGCCTGTGGTCCCAGCTACTCAAGACGGCTGAGGTGGGAGGATCACCTGAGCCCAGGAGCTATGATCAGGCCACTGCACTCCAGCCTGGGCAACAGAGTGAGACCCTATCTCTAAAAACATAAAAATAAAAAATGGGGATATCATAGTTTCCTATCTCATAGGATTGCCATTTTAGTGGTTTTTGAATCCTAGATTCTTATTAGAATCACCTGGAGAGCTTAAATATTAATGTGTCTGACTATGTTAAGGCCCCACCTCCAGGTCTGGAGTGGGGCCCAGACCATGTGGGTAGAGCTCTGGGGAAAGTCTGGTACACAGTGAGCACTCAGACATTAGCTGTTATTAGTGGTCAGAGCATCATTGTTCTGGAGTGATCTCTTTTGCCCCACCCAGGATGGTGACTTTCCTTCACTTCACAGCTGTGCCGCCTGGGCTCACTGCTCATCTGGAGGGGCCACGAAGAACACCCAACAGTAGCTTGAATTGTGAGGTTTACATGGAAAGGGCGTAGTTAGATCTAGAATGGCAGCGGCACCACAAAATGTTATTTACCCCACTAGTAAATGAAGTGGGTACTGTTAATTCTACCTTTAAGAGGAGGAAACAGAGACAGAGAGGTTAAGTAACTTGCTCAGGGTCACACAGGTAATAAGTTGTAGAGAGTGCAGTCAAACCCAGGCAGGCTTGCTCCACATTCTCTTGCCCCTGACCGTGCATGTTCCCTCCCCAGCCAGAGAATTCTCAACTCTGATCCCCACCAGCGCATTCCTCCCATGGGTCAGCCTTCACAGAGTGCCTGGCCCTTTGCTACGTGCTTCACATATGTCATATATAGCATGTCATTCTTATCATATATATTTTTACTTCCATTTTGCCGCCGAAGAAACTGAGGCTCCGGGAAGTTCAGGTGGCATAGCTAGTAAATGACACGGCAGGATTCAAACCAAGGTCTGTTGGGCTCCCAAGTCCTCATTTACCCTGCTGCCTCCCTCCTCCTGCTGTCCTGGGGAGTGGCCGGCTTGCGGATGTAGCATTTGCAGGGATTTCCTGAGCAAAGAAATGAATAGGTTGGGGAGAGCAAGAGGAGCTGAAGCAAGGCCAAAGCATCGCTCACGACTTCTGAACAACCAAGCCATTTAGGTGCCTTAAAATAGCAGGTCACTCAGCAGGGTGGCCGTCCTGAGACCTGTGGGGAAGGTGTTTGTTTTTCTGCGTGTTTAGAGACATGTCCTGCGAAGCACGTTGCTTCTCTTCTGTCAGTGTGAATGAAATCGCCTCTGAAAGATGGTGTCTTGGCTGCTTAAAATAGTTCAAGAGGAAGAATGTTTGGAAGCTGTTAGCTCCCTGGGTCTATTTCCCTGATTTACAACACCTTAGAGAGCCTTAGAGAGCCGGGGCCTCTCCTTGTTTACCCTTCTGGCTTTTCCTTTCTACCTTGTTTGAGTCCTTGTGTCATCAGAAGCCAAAGGCATTTGTCACCAGAAAAAGTGGCAACCTTTCTTAAGCAATTTAATTGGGGGCCCTTTACACATTTCATTTTTTTTCTTTTAAGAGAGAAAAAATGGAGGAGAAGCCATTTGTTTTGGACTTGGCCATTTCTCTCTTCCAGCTGCAAAGGTTCCAAGAGCACAGCCGTGGCGTTTGCTCTGGAGTGAGAAAAATTTATTTTTCTGTTCACACCGAGGCCTGCCCTGGGAAGTCATGAGTTTTCTCGCAGTCTTCATCCTGTGGTGCCCAGGAGACCTGACAGGCTGTGGGAGAGAGAAGCCACAGAGCTGCTCTGTTCCATGTGGAGGCCACTAGCCGCATGTGGGTATTTAGATTTAGCAAAATTCAATAAGGTTACAAAAATCACTTCCTCTGTCGCACAAGTCACATTTCTAGGGCTCAATCATCACGTGTGGCTAGTAGCTACCATATTGGACAATCCGACTGTAGAACATCTCCACAGCAGACAGTTCTATGGGACAACACGGCCACTAGAGTCAGTCAGTCGTTGGTCACTTTGGGCCAGCTTTCTGGGTTTTCACAGGTCTAAAATTTTAAGCCATTCCCCAGCTTCTCAGAAACCCTCTGTTTGCAGAAACAGGAAGATTCATGGAAGTAGAGATTAAGGTCATTGATTCTTGTGGCTCTAACCTCTTGACCTTTGACACCATCGAGTTTTATGATCTCCAAGCTGTGTGGCCTAGGGCAAGTCACTCAGCCTCTCTGAAGTTGTTACCTTGTCAGTGAAATGGTGACTTTAAAAATACTTCCTAGGGATTTTGTGATGATTAAACAAAATTGCAAAATGTGTGTAAAGTAAAACAATTAGCATAGTGAGAACTTAGATGTATTATCAAGTTGTACATGCATTTTGTCATTTGAGCCACACAGTGTCCTTCAGAGGTGGAGACTGTTACTGATCTCAAGATGGTGAGCGAGGCTTTAGGGCGTGCACTGCTACTCCACTGCTGCGCCTACTGCTCATGTCCTCAGGCTGGGTTCTGCCTCTTTCCTCATGAGCTTGTGCACTGACCCCTGGCCATAAGTCAGAGGACGTCTGATTGAACTAGGAACCGAGCTCACTTTCATTCAGGAACTGTCTGTTCCTTCCACGGTTTGAGGTGAGCCCTTTTCAGAGGCATTTTGCCTAAAGCCAACCTGTCGATGTCCACTTGGAGAGCTGCATCCGGGAGACCTACCCCAGAATCTGGGGCTTCTTGGAACTTGAAGTTTACCCAAGAGGTTAAGGTTTTTAGTGCTTCCCACACCTTGTGGTCCTTGTGCATCCTTCACTTTGAGGACTGAGCCTAATAGAGCCCTCGGTGGGATTTTAGCAGAGGGTGTCTCTGGGAGGAGCATCTTTGAGAAGAGTAGGGTCAAGAGAGGCCTCTCTTGAAGCTGCAGAAAGGATCCGTCTCGAACTTCTGACCTCAAGCAACCCTCTTGCCTCTGCCTCCAGAGTACCAGGATTACAGGCGTGAGCCACTGTGCCCAGCCCAAGAAAGGATCCTTCTGAAAGGATATTTGGTCACACCTGGGGCCTGGGTTCAAACCTTGACTCCACCATTCAGTGGCCTAGAACATGTAGCTAATTATTTAACTTTTCTATGCCTCACCTTTCCCATCTGTAAAGTGGAGGTAATTCTAGAACCTGCCTGGCAGGCTGGTTGTGAGATTTTAACAAGATGATTCAAAATAAAGCACTTAGCACAGCACCCGGCACACAGCTGCTACCAGCTATGAGCTGCTATTGCCGTTCCTCATCATCGTTGCTTCCCAGTGATGGTGTTTGGTGTGCTTTTTCTCTCGTGTGTTTGCATTTTCTACTTGAGGATGTATTACCTGTCATAAAAGTGACCCAGGAGGGGTTAGCACATAAAGTGAATGTCTAAGTCAAATATTTCTATCATGGACTCCATGTGGTCTTTTTTCCTCCTTTCCTCCTTTCCCTTCTTTCGGGAGGATGGTGGGGAGAAACAGCACCGCTCTGTGAGGTTACCATTCCTGCTTCCCTCCTGCTGGGTTGGGCTGTATAACAAGCACCACTCAGTCAAACAGTGTAATCAGAGCTGGGTTATTTCTATAGGATTAATTTGTGGTGTGAAGCACCCATATATTTATGCAATTGCCACTCATTTGCCAGCACCCAGAATGTCCTAAATCTGCCACTTGTAGTGAAATCCAAATAACTTGGAACTGTATGTAGAGAATCCACTGATTTTCATCACAACTGTTACAAGGGATGAGTTTAAACTTGGGGAATCCAAACGCCACTGAGAAATGATGATGTCCCCACTTTCCGATGGTTCTACCAAGGGAGGCACCAACTCAAAGAGAAACTTAGAAGAAAGGAAGGACACGAGGCCAGGATATTGCATTATTGTGTTGCCATTTGTGTAACTTGGGCCCCACTGTGGGCCCTCCCAGGCCGAGCAAATCGTCCTTTGTGTAGCTTCCCTGGCACTGACAAATCGCTTGTGGTTAATGGGTAACACTGTCTCTTCTTGTCAAATAGTTGCTTTGTTTGTTATCTGAGCTGTGGTCTCCTCCATTATCAGTACGGCCCCTCAAACCTCAAAAGAGCGCAGTGTGTGGTGTGGGGTGCGTGTGTTGACCTGTGCCATGAACCCACATATCTGTTCCTCCTCCTCTAAAGTCCGTCATTTCCAGGCCTGGCTGGTTGCTGAAACATCTTAAAGCGCTTTAAAAATTCATATTCTGGAACCCACCCTGGTATATTAAGTAAAAGCCTCTAAAAGTGGGGCTAGAACATCTGTATTTTAAAAACTCCTAAGGTGATTCCAGATAAACAGGCAGATTTGTGAATCTCATCTGATGTCTCTGGGAAACGGGTTTTGTTCTGGGTTCCTCTAAGAGTTTCCACTGGGCAAAGGTCCCCCTTGAGGGGGCACAGCTTGGGAAAGGCCGGGCAGAGAGGTCTTTGTGGATGGTAACATGAAAATGCTCAGAGTGATTTGAGCAGGGAGAGAGGAGGAGAGGTGTTGCCTTGGAAAAGGTAAGAATGGCCAATGTTTATTGGATGCTGCCTTGTTTAATCCTCAACTAAGTGTGAGGAGGCAGTGGTAAGAATAGAGGTTGGTATTTGCTGAGTGCCTACTATGAGATGAGATAAGATAACTAAGTGACTTGCATGCGTTATCTCATGGAATCCTCATTATAGCCTATGAGCTGAAGGTCCTATCATTTATCCCTATATCACAGATGAGGAAACTGAGGCCTTGAGATGGTTAAAATGACTGTCCAAAGTTGCACAGCCGGTAGCAGAGCAGGCATTCAAGATTAGTGCAGTCAGACTTCAAAGCCTGTGCGTTCCATGCAACAAGTGTGAATCAAAATCCATAGGCTATTAGGAATGGATCAAATAAGAATTCTGTGGCCGGGCGCGGTGGCTCATGCCTGTAATCCTAGCACTCTGGGAGGCTGAGGCGGGCGGATTGTTTGAGCCCAGGAGTTCAAGACCAGCCTGAGCAAGAGCGAGACCCCGTCTCTACTAAAAATAGAAAGAAATTATATGAACAGCTAAAAATATATATAGAAAAAATTAGCCGGGCATGGTGGCGCATGCCTGTAGTCCCAGCTACTCGGGAGGCTGAGGCAGTAGGATCGCTCGAGCCCAGGAGTTTGAGGTTGCTGTGAGCTAGGCTGATGCCACGGCACTCACTCTAGCCCGGGTAACAGAGTGAGACTCTGTCTCAAAAAAAAAAAAAAAAAAAAAAAAAGAATTCTGTGTCATAAGTAGAATGTCAGTCTTTCAAAAAGAATGCTTTATGCCAGGTCTCCTCAGTGCTTTGTCCCTTGGCCCTTCTAGCCCTGGCTTTGAGCACTTTGTCACCCTCCTCCAGACCCTCCAGTCAGCTGCGCCCTTCCTCCGTGAGGCTGCCCGTGTTCTGGTCTGCTGTTCCTCCTTCACCCCTCTCAGCTCCTGCATGCAGCTCTTCTCCCAGGACAGAGACTAAAGTCGGGGCCTTCCTCGATAAATAAGTCAGATTCGGGGAGTGCTGCAGTCACCACCCGGGGTGCCAGCTCAGCGAGTCTGGTGACTCGTGCTCAGGTGGTCGACCTCCTCTGTAGACTGAGAGGCAGCAGGGCTTTGTAATTGAGGGTGTGGGTGTGCAGCGGCACTGCCTGAGTTCACATCCTGTATCTGCTTCATCCTTGATAAATTACTGCACATCTCTGCGCCTCAATTTACTTGTCTGTAAGCTGGAGATGATACTTCCTTCATATGGTAGTGGCAGGGACTAAGTGAGTTATACCTTCTAAAATGTTTGAAACAGTGCCTGGTACATGAGTGTCCAGTATATCAGTCATTATGGTGATGGCGGTGGTGACGACGACTATTTGGCCATGTGTCTTTGGTTATCCTTCCCTGGGTGTGGAGAGGGAGCTCTCTCATGTGCTGGCACACCCTGGAGAGATCTAGTGCTTTGGAGACAAATCTGGGTTTAACCCTAGCAGCTTTGTAATGTGACCCTGAGCAGGTCCTTCAGCCTGTTTTTGTTTTTTAATCTCTAAAGTGGGAGTGACAGTAGTACCTGCCTTATGGTGTTGTGAAGGTGAAGTGCAACATGTAAGCAACACATCTCATGAGGTGCATGGGCTCGGCTGGCCCGGAATGAATAGGAGGAAAAATGAGTTGAATAAACTTTAGTAATAAGGGAGAAACATCGGCTCAAAAGTTTACATACATAATGATACATGTTAACAGATTTGTTTCTTTCTGAAGGATTACATTCCAGGTGTAATAACACTGTGTAAAAGGGACAGTGGGGGGATGGGAAACATGGATAATGGTTTTCTCATGGGGAGAGGGGAGGGAGGATCATATGGTTTAGATGTAGGCAGATGATTATCAAGGCTCTAGCTTTTGTTTGGGGGGTTAGTTCACATTATTATAACTAATTAAATATGGTCATGAACCAAGGATTATGATAAATCTAATTTGTGCACCTGAGGTTAAAAATCAGTGAGTTCTCAATAGGTGGTAGCTATTTATTATTATGCCATGACCACCTGGACCATGCCACAGGCCACCATTCATACCCTTTGAGATTGCCTGTCATCTGTGCAAAATGCCCTAAGAACCGAGTTTTTCCTGCTCCGGCCACAGTGGCTTCCACATGGGGAACACAGAACAGTAGGGGTATTTAAGTTGCCTTGTTTCTTAGGTTTGGGGCAGGTCTTGGGCATAAGCTCTGAAATAGCTGAACAAAGATGGAGTTGTTTCTGTCCTTGCTGTGCCAGTTGTAAAGGCTTTCGTTAGAGTCGCTTTAGAAGCATTTACCATAGCCAGAAGATTTTCTTTCCAAGGGAAGGAAACGTTTGGGTTGGATCTGATGGTGTTTGCCTTGGTATGAGCCTAGACCTTTCTGCCTCCTCTGCTACCACCCAGCACTGTGACCTCTGCCTGTGGCTTTTCTTCACCTGTGGTTTCCTTCCCTTCATGGAGAGGGGAAGCATGGAGTAGTCCGACACACCTCAGTCATGTGCTCCTGGTTCCCTGGCATCTGGGTGTAAGTGGTCCTCACATCCCGCCCCTCCCCTCTGAATTTGACAGGCCAGAGGAGACAAGAGCTTAGGTTTTGGACTTAGGGAGATCTTGGTTCAATTTGGGGATCTTCACTGTGTGATTTGAAGTAGAGGCATTATTTGTTTTTCTTGTGGTTTTTTTTTTTTTTTTTTTTGAGACAGTCTCCCTGTGTTGCCCGGGCTAGAGTGAGTGCCGTGGTGTCAGCCTAGCTCACAGCAACCTCAGACTCCTGGGCTTAAGCAATCCTACTGCCTCAACCTCCCGAGTAGCTGGGACTACAGGCATGTGCTACCATGCCTGGTTAATTTTTTCTATATATATTTTTAGTTGGCCAGATAATTTCTTCCTATTTTTAGTAGAGATGGGGTCTCGCTCTTGCTCAGGCTGGTCTCGAACTCCTGACCTTGAGTGATCCACCCGCCTCGGCCTCCCAGAGTGCTAGGATTACAGGCGTGAGCCACCGCGCCTGGCCTTTCTTGTGTTTTAAATTGAGGTGTATAAAGTCCAGAACTTAAGCGCATGGTTTGATGAGTTTTTACCCAGGCTTACACCTGCACAACCTACCCAGCTCAAGATCAACATCTAAAACACTCCTGCCCAGGAGGTGCCCTCATGGCCATTCCCTGTTAGTATCTACCCCAAGTAGCCATTATTCCTGACGTTTGTCACCACTGGTTAGTTTTGCCTATTCTTGAACTTCTGAAGGTGGGTACGTTATTAAACATTTTTGAGCCTCAGTTCCTTTCTTTTTAAAAGTGAAAGTGTAGCAATTGTGCTGTCCCATTAGGAGAATCAAATGAGGCAACTCATATAAAATCATTAGAGAAATACTTACGAAACAGTTAACACTCAGTAAGGCAAAGCCATTTGTCTGATTGCCATTGTCAACTTCAGAGTCTGTGCCTGTCTCACCCAGACAGCAGGCGTCTTCCTTCGGTGCTGACTGCAGCTCCCTCCACGTCCTTCCATGGCCTGTGACTCCCGAACACACTTCAGAGTCAGAGATTGTTCCATCAGGCTCTGAGAGTTTCTTACTGAAACCAGTTCTTCTTGCTTAATAAGGCAGAGGAAACAGGCAGGAAGGCAGAGTTCTGCTGCTTCTGTCACTTTTTCAAAGAGGGTCTGTTTGCTCTATTAGCAAAATCAACAGAGGCCTTGCTGGATGGTGGGTTAGGCAGGACCAGCTCTCCTGGGCTGGGGTCCCGGGATGCTAGGTTTGCTGAAGGGCCAGGAGTTGGTCACTTTGTGGTTTCAGACGCAGCAGGAGATATTTTTCCAGCTCCTCCTTAAAAAAACAAAACAACCAACAATATCTACTCCTGTGATTGGCTAAAATCCTACAGTTGGAATTTAATTCCTTAGGTCTATGGTTGCAGAAGCATCATACGCTGAGTGTGTTTGGGGCGGGGAATGCATTGTGGGAGGGTAATACTTCGGATATATGATTCCATTTGTCCATAGTCAGAATGATTCGTGGCGTATCCTTTCTTGAGGGTAGGCCTTCATGAAGGAGAAGGTAGAACTGTGCTTGTATAGGCGGCAGAGACGAGGCGGGAGGCCAGGAGAGGTTTATGAGGGCAAATGCCCTGAATTTATGATGTGGTCTAAGGCTAGGTCTGCTCACAGCCCGTTTCACACGCATTTGCAGAGCACCTCCCTTACATCAAGCGTGTCACAAGAGAGGTGAAAAGGTATAGTCCCTGCCCTTCAGGAACTTCCAGTTGGAGAGCAAGAATTGAACAGGTAGTTGTAATGTAGCCTGTGTGCTATCCTGGGAGGGCCGTGGCCCCTAAATCAGATTGGGGGCATGGGGTTATCATAGTCCTGCAGGTAGTGTCATTTGTGTTGATCTGAAAGATAAGCAGAAATTAGCCCTCAGACATCTAAAACATGTGACTCATACCAGTGTATCCATAGGACTCTCATCAGGAAATATATTTCCAAGGATAACTTCTGCTCACCCCACGCGTGAGATTTGGCTTTTACTGAACTACTTGACTCTTTTGCTAACGGTAAAGCCACTGGTGTTTTTGTTCTTTGTTTTGTTTTTGTTTTTTCCTTTCTCAACAATCTTGCAGCCCTTCTACCCTGTGCAATGTCATTTTGAATATGTGGGTCTTCTGACTCGGCAAAAGGTTTTCATTTCCTTCTGAGGTGGGTAAAAGAAGCTGGATGGGAAGATCTGTTTATTAAACTGAAGACTTTATTAGTAAGAATTTATGAGTAAGAGAGGAACCTTGCTGCAGAGCCAAAACAGAGATATATGTTTGTTACAGGGGAGATACCCACTTGGCATCGCTCACATGGCTAGTCATGGCGTTTGGGGCCAGCATGCCAAATTTCTCCAGTTACCATGGGACCCAGACTTAGACAGGAAATCATGGTAGGATGGGAAGGAGTCCAAAATACACATGGCTGGTATACAGGCTACAGTTAGAAAAGAGAGTAAGAGAACAGTCTATCTATTTTCCTGAACGAGTATTGCAATGTCAAATGGGGTTGTTTTTCTAAGACTCCTTACATTTTATGGACCTGATTTTTCAAGCTTTAATTTTTTCCACGTTAAGCAATACTTAGGGGAGTTGAAGTGACCCTTTTACATGTTTGTGGTGAGCACTTCTTAGGCTTGTTATGTATGTTTTTTAAAAAGCCTCCAAACTAAAAAAGAAGCAGAGTCCCTTCAGTCAGGAACTTTTTTCCCCAACACCTGGAAGGAATATCTTTTTGGTTTTACCGTGGCTGTCTCTTTCCTGCGAGCAGCACATTTGAAACCCAGCATGGCCTCCTTTTATGGGATGTGCCAGTGGAACATAGGAGCGGGTCTGCTGTGAGGCTGGGTTTCTTGGAAATCTCTGCTGCCAAGTCCAGCAACTGAAATTTCTCATTCATAAAGAAGCACATTTGCATCCTGCCCGTGAAGTTGTTAAAAAAAATTGAAAAATCAGGAAAGGGATCTTACTTGTACTTTTGCAGATGTAGCTCTGGAAAAGTTCAGAAGGGGCCTGAGTGCACGTAGCTTGGGAACAGTTCCAGGTCTCCAGAGGAACATTTAACAGGTCGCTATTGATAGCATTTTCCATGAACCGCCCTGACATATTTCTTGGGGCGTGTGCTAAACTGTTGGTGAAATGACAGCTATTGCATGGGGTTTGCACCCCTGTGCCCCATCGACAACTATCTCTCTCTGCTGGGTTGGGTATAATTTATTGATTGAATTCATTTCATTGAGTTTATTGCCTTTACCCCACACTATGATCTTATAACCATGGTCATTTTATGAGTGAGAGGTGATGACGATAATCCCTAATATGGGTACAGTGCCTTATGGTTTTTACAAAGTACTTTCACATTCTTTTTCATTTGATTTCACAGCTCTTATAGCTACCATTTATTGTCTTTACTATATGTCAGACACACTTCATAAACTTAGCCTTATTTAATCCTTGAAACAATATTCAGATTTATTCCTATTTTTACAGATGAGGAAACTACAGCTCAAAGAGATTGGGTCTCTTACCCGAGATCACATAACTAGTTGAGGGTGGACTAGAGATTTGAACCCAGATCTACCCAACTCAAAGCCCACGTTCCTGATGCCATGTAGGACTGCCTCCTATTCTCCCTGTGTTAGAGGCAAAGGGCTTTGTTATCCTATAGAAGAAAATGCGGTGCAAAGGGGTTTATTTGAGGTCCCATGGCCAAGAAGTGACCCAGCAGGGACCAGAAGTCAGGTCTCCTGTGGGACCAGTGCTTTGTCCTTACCCAGGACAGGTTTATCTGAGCAGTATTCCCCAAGTGAGGTCCCTGGCGCTTCCAAGGCAGCAGCCACTTGGTCAGAAGTGGCCAGTCCTGTGCTTATACTTCGGAGCAGATAGGGAGGAGTTCTGGGAATCCAGTGCATCATTCTCATATTCAAGTAATTTGATTGAAGCTAAGAAGCCATAAAGTTGCTACTTAAAAGTATTCTTCTTTTTAAAATTTCTGCATCAGGACTCTTTGCAGGCTGCAGACACAGTTCAAACCAATTTCAGTACAGGAAATTTACTGGCTTATTTAAAAGCCCCTAAGTAGGGTTGGCTTCAGCTGTGCTTTGATTCAGGGGTTCAGTGGTGTCTTTGGGACCCTGTTTTTCTTGCTTACTCACTCTGGCTTCTCCTGAGTTGGTTGCATTGTCTGGCAGCCTTTCTCCTGTGATTATAAACTGGTTGCAGCAGCCTCAGCTTTAAAGCCTAATGAAAAAAGAGGCAAGTTGGCTTCTCTGATAGCTCAAAAAATTATGGATTTATTGGGTCCGATTGGCCTGGCTTAGGTCATGTGCCCATGATTGAACTAATCACTGCACTCCAGGGCCACATACTTCCGCCACGCTGGGAGGGAGGGTTGGAGCCCTCATGGTCTCTGAACCATAGGTGGGCTGTGGATAGAAGAGGAAGGGTGGATGCTATGGGGACAAGGTGCTGGGAGATCTTGTGGTGGGAGGTGGCCTGGGAGATCTGGAGGGCAAAGTAGAATGGAAAAGCCAGTCTTAAGGGAAACACATTAGCCAGGGCAAAAGTAATTTCTTTATTTGAAGAGTTTCAACAGACCATTAATGAGAGTGTCTTTTTGTTGCTGCTGTTAGAGCGAATATTATTTATTATATCCACCGACTTCAGTGTATATTTGTTCTAATGGAACCTTCCCTTTCTGGAAAACACTTCTTTAGAGTGCCTCTTAAATATTCAGATTAAAAGTTTGAGGGAGAGAGCCATTTAGGCCCTGAATAGCTTGCAGACCGGATTTATTTCTGTCTTAATGGTATCTTAAATTATGCCAGATGAATTAAAATGTCCCATCTCCTTCTTCCAGTCTGTCTCCAATTCAGTGTCACCTTGACATGCTTGACGTTTTAGTTAGACTGTTTGGCCTAAGGTGCCTGTTGACAAATACTATAGAAAAGTTTATCTCATAGATTCTTGTTTTTAATCAGCTGCAGATGCAAATGGAAGGTGTGACGGTATTAGAGACCACATGTTTTCAGGATTCTGGATGGCAAAGTGGCTAATTTGCTTTCCATTTCAGAACTAAACCAGAAAAGGAGGGATGTTTATTAAATGTTCCTTTTGGAGAACCTACGGCTAACTAGATCCAGATAGTGTGAATATTGAGCCAACAAGGGTTCCTTGAATGCCGGCCGTGTGACCGGCGTCATGGAGTACACAGAA
Organism: Lemur catta; assembly: GCF_020740605.2. NCBI lineage: Eukaryota > Metazoa > Chordata > Mammalia > Primates > Lemuridae > Lemur > Lemur catta. Next base: position 84,320,586 of record NC_059134.1, on the reverse strand, counting down.
GGAGTGGTTTCTGCTCTGGAGGAGTGAACGATGCTGTTGCAGTAATAACAGAACCTGTTTATTTAGCAGTTACTATGTGCAGGCGTAGTGCTGAGAACTTTGCGTCAGTCGTCCCATTTAATCCTCACAACACAGTAGAAGGGCAGGTACTATTATCCTCATTTTTCAGAGGAAGCAACAGAGTCTTTGAGAGGTTAAGCAACCTGCCCCAAGTCACCAAGCCAGTGAGCTTCAAAGCCAGCCTCACATAGGGCTCTCTTCAGCTGCAAAGCCCGTGTCTCACTTTAATGTCGTGGATGGAGACTGTCATTGCAGGATTTCTCACAGTCAAAAAAGCAAGTTCTCTCCTGATAACAGATTTCATCACTCTTGAAACTGGAAGCCTGGGAAGAGAGAAGATTGCCTGACTGTGGAGGCTGATGCCTTTCCAGAAGGACGATACTGGGTGGGCCTCCTGCCAGCCTGTGGCCCACATGACTCCTCCATCTGTTTGACTTCTGACTCAGACTGCCAGTCCAGCCTGTGTGCAGCCCGGGCCGCAGGACCAGCCCAAGCACAAACCAAGTCTTTTCATTCTGGAATTGGGCAGAGCCAGAGTTGCCCAGGGCCGTGAGGCCATGGTAATCTCAATATTTTCACTCACTGTGCCAGGTGACACATTTGAGCGGGCAGGCAGCATGGGGGTGGTAAGTGCTAAACAGACTGCGAGGAGTTGGGTCTGGGAGGCAAGACAGCAGACAGTGCGTTCTAACCAGGCACACAAGGCTGCCAGGGGCTTGTTTAAACTGGATCCTGCCAAGGTCACAGAAGCAGAAAACATACTCCAGAACTCTTTCTCCCAGGCAGGATCATTTGGTTTTTAGATTTTTTTTTTTTCCTTCCTTTGTGGTTTCTTCTGGGAGAAATATATCTGGGAGAGGGGAAAGAGTAGAAGTGAGCATATTTTCTCAAATCCTTAACAACATGAATGTAGAGTCCCAAGTATTGTATGATGCTATAGAGTTGAGAATTTACCCCCAAGCAGTGAGTGTGTAACACTGGAATGGAAATGGCTTTTTCTTTTTCTTTTTTTCTTTCTTTCTTTTTTTTTTTTTGTAGGCAGTGTTGCTCTGTCATCCCAGGTAGAGTGCAATGGCGTCATTGTAGCTCACTGCAACCTCAAACCCCTGGGCTCAAGCGATCCTCCTACCTCAGCCTCCCGAATAGCTGGGACTACAGGCACGTGCCACCACACCTGGCTAAATTTTCTATTTTTTGTAGAGACGGGGTCTCGCTCTTGCTTAGGCTGGTCTTGAACTCCTGACCTCAAACAACCCTCTCACTTCGGTCTCCCAGAGCGCTAGGATTACAGGTGTGAGCCACTGTGCTTGACCGAGATGGCTTTTGCAATAAGGCCCCTGACTCCTGTCATTTGGGGGGGTTACTTTCCTTCAAAAGCTAATTGAGATTGGAAAAAATAGGGAATGAGTGAAGATAACTGAATATGCCTGCAGCCTGGGAGTGAGAGCCAGGGCCTCTCAACAGCTGGGGTGGGTAGAGTCCCGGGGTGGGGAGCAGAGGATCTTCCTGAATTGCACGCGCTCCATTCCATTAGAAACATCATCTTCTCTGACATTTCATATAAAAACTAGTGTTGTGATGTCCCTCTTTATCCCTAGTAATTTTCTTTGCTCTAAAGTCTACTTTATCTGATATTATTGCCACTTGAGCTTGCTTTTTATTTATTTATTTTTTTTTTTTGAGACAGAGTCTCGCTCTGTTGCCCGGGCTAGAGTGAGTGCCGTGGCATCAGCCTAGCTCACAGCAACCTCAAATGATCCTACTGCCTCAGCCTCCCAAGTAGCTGGGACTACAGGCACGCGCCACCATGCCCGGCTCATTTTTTTCTATGTATATTTTTAGTTGGCCAGATAATTTCTTTCTATTTTTAGTAGAGACGAGGTCTCGCTCAGGCTGATCTCGAACTCCCGACCTTGAGCGATCCACCTGCCTCGGCCTCCCAGAAGGCTAGGATTACAGGCGTGAGCCACCATGCCCGGCCTTGAGCTTGCTTTTGATACGTGTTTACATCACGTATTTTTTCCATACATTTGATTTTAATTGGCCTATATCATATTCCAAGTGAGTTTCTTACAAAGAGCACATAGTTGCATTTTGTTTACTCTCACAATCTGTTCTGTCTTGTATGTTTAGACCATTTATATTTAATGTGATTCTTGATTTGGTTGTAGGTTCTACCTTCTTGTTCTGTTTTTTTGCTTTTTTATCCTTTCCTGCCTTTTAGATTATTTGAACATTGCCTAGCATTCTTTTTTTTATCTCTTGTGTTTTGACTGTATCTCTGTAGTTTTTCTAGAGGTGCTTTAAGAATTAAAAAATATATACTTAAGTTTTCACAGTCAACTTAAAATCAATATTTTCCTACTTCAAGTGGGATGTATAGAAAGCTCACTGCCCTATAGGACCCTTTACCTGTGGTATAAAATCTAATTTCAGAGCCCATGCTAACCCATCAGAGTGCAGAGAGAGGAGAAAGACGTGCAAGAAATAAAAAGTCGTTTTTACCTCATTCATTCATTTAGTAAACATTTATCTAGCATCTGACCAGAATGGAGAATCCCCTCCCTCCTGGGCTGGATAATCCATAGACAAATATTAGTAGTAAGAATAGTAATAATAACATCTAACTTCGTTGAGCACTTGTTATGCACCATGCACTGTTCTGAGTTCTTACAGGCTCTTGTGTTGTTATTCCAACAACCCTGTGATGCTGGTGCTATAACTGTCTGAACCTTATAAATGAGAAACTAGGGCACAGAAAGCTTAACCTGCCCAAAGTCATCCAGCCGGCAAATAGTAGAACTTTGGACCCATTGATTTTTTTTTTTTTTTTTTTTAATCTCTGAATTGTCAGATGGTCTCCATGGAGGAAGAATGCCCAGTGGAACGTATATTACTAGTTCTGTCTTGGGGAGCTTGTACTCTCCACCACATTCAGAACCTCTCCTGCTGATGGTCTACTTAAGAGGCTCTTTTTTTTTCCCCAAGCCAATTCTGTTTCCTATCCCCCTGTAGACATTTATGGGAGACCTTTGTGCTGGGGATTATGCACATTAGATCAAAGCTCTGAAAATTTTGACTCAAATCTGAGATTAGAACTGGAAGGGCCTCTAAATGTGGCCTAATCAGGGCACTTTTCAGATGTGGACTCGAGGTGCGAGGAAGGTGAAGCAGCTTGGCCACGGGAACACAGTAGAGGCTAAGCCTGGACTGGACGTAGGCCCCCTGGCTCCTGCCTTGCTGCCTCTGTGCCGGCGTCTGCTTTCTTGGCAGAAGGGCATGAGAAGCTGAAGAGTAGCAGAGCTGGAAATTCTGATCTATAACTGAACAGGGACAGCCGGCGGTCCCCACAGGGGAGCCCCTGCTTGCATGCCAAGCCTCAGAAGGCTTTGGCAGCTGGGCTGTGCCATTTAGTAACCTTCTGGAGGCTGATCCAGTGGTCTGGCGATACTGCTTACCAAGGGCGAGGTTTATTTGTAGCCTTAGGTTTTGCATTTCCTAAAGAGGCAGGAGTGGACCCTAATGAGAACTGCTTGAGAGTAACTAAGTCGAACTGGCACCTGCTTTGTAATAGCACGACCTAGTGTGGGAATGGCAAGTATAATAGGTATCACCTCATGGACCAAACTTAATCAAATGAGAACTGTCTGGAGTAATGTGTGAAATTCAGGCTCAGCAGAAGGATTCTGAGATCCACTGGTGCTGCCTATGGTGGGCTCAGGAACAGGGGCTGGAGACATGTCTGTCAGGTGTTCACCACCGTAAGGGTTAAAGGAAGCCTGGGATTTTAGTTTGTAGCACAACACCTGCCCTCATAAGATTGTTGCAAGATACCAGCCCTGCATTATTTGGATGGATTTTGCATGCCTTTATGGCCAATTATGTATTAATATTATAGTTTAGATTGTTAGGGGCCCTGGAGGGCTGGGAACTGCTGCAGATACTGTGGGGTTGTTTCCCAAACAGACGTTCAGATTCCCCTGCCCCTCCTGCCTTGTTGCTAACAAAACTGTGGCTCGTTCAGGAGTCAGAAGCAACGTGTATGTGAGTCTGGGCTTTCCCTGCTGGCCTCGAGTCCTGACTGTGCCGAAGGTTGTCGTGATTTTAGGCCTCTTGAGAGTGACTGGTTTAGGAATGGGTGTGTGACCCAATTCAGGCTGTTGAGGCACGAGACAAGTCCACTGGAAGGGTTTTTCTGTCTTAGAGGGGTGACCCAAGTTTGAGGTCATCAGACTTTTGGATGTCACGTGAGGATGTGATGTCTTGAGCCGCAGCAGCCATGTAATGACTGTGGGAAAAATAGGACAAAACCCCAAATCCTGATGCAGGCCAGAGGGGGCGGGGAGAAATAACTTGGGTCCTTGACAATGCTGAGTCACAGAAGTAACCAACCCTGAAACCACCCTACTCGGGACTTGTTGTTATGGGAGATAATAGTGCCCTTGACTGTTTAAGCCACTTATTGTTGCTTTTTGTTGTCTGGTTTTGTTGATCTAGGAGCATCCCAGTGATAGACACCCAGTTCACAGGCATCTTTCTGGGTGAAGCAATATTGTCCCTAATAGGTTTTCTTTTTCTTTTTTCTTTTTTTTGAGACAGAAGAGAATTAACCTTTAAACTCCATCCTTACCCTCCTGCTTAAACCTGTTTTTCTTTTTCAAGCTGATTTGTTAACATTTTTCCTTTTTCTGTTGAACTCCTCTTGAATGTGGCAAACTGCTATGATTTGTCTGGAAATGTTTAGGAAGGTTTGATTTCTGTGGAATAGGAAATACACAGCTGTTCTGCTCCCCTTACGATGACTTAAGCCATGACTTAACCCAAGGTAACGTATCTTTAAATAGTGTGAAGTAAAACTTTGTGTAAGACTTTGGTGCACATGGCTGAAAGAAAGATATAAATCGTGTTGGGAAATTGGGAAATTTGCACATGCTGCTGGCTAAGAGAAACACATTCTCAAGAGAGGGAAGGCAGTGAGCTGGCCTTGCGCAGGGGAGATGAACTTAGTTCAGTATGTTCTGGAGAATTCGGGAGCCCTCCAGTGTGGACACATGGTGCCCGTGTGCCTTCCTGTGTGGAGTAGGTACTCAGTGAAGGTTGGGCGAGAGAATGAAAGAGGCACTCAGCCCACCCAGTGGTGCCTTGGGCTTCCAGGTTCTACTTTGCTTTGGAGAATAGATTCTGCTGGAGTGAGGTATGTCCATCCAGGTGACCTGTTGTCATAAGTCTCTGAACACCTGTGGGGGCACTGAAATGCCCCATGGCCTTTTTAACCTGGGGATCATCTAGTGACAAGTTTTTTATCATCAGCTGGACTGCTTTACCACTGAGTACATTTTTAGGACCCTGCCTTTTGATATTGATTGCCCAGAAAATGCAAAATATTCTAATGTTAGCCCAAGTCTAACATCCTTAAGAAAGAAAATCTGCTCCTTCCTCGAATAAAAACCTGAGTGCCTTCCAAATCCAACACTAAATTCCTGTTTGGGTAGCCTATGCATGTACTTGGGGGAGACGGACATAAATCATGTCAAGGTCTGTTAGTAGAGGTCTTAGGGAGTGGGCTGTGTGTTAAGAATACAAATAAGGTAACATGTATTAAGGGGTTAGTATGTTCCAGGCACTGGGCTAAATGCTTTATACCTCTTAGGTCATTTTTATACACCTGCTCTCTAAGAAGTGGTGGTCTGTCATTTTCCAGGTGACAGAACTGAGGCTGGAGAGGTTAAATAATTTAGCCCAAGGGGAGGAGTGATGGTTAGGGATTCACACCCAGGTCTGGCTGACTCCAGAGCCCGTCTTGGTAACTACTTCACAAAGATGGCATCACTGCATCTACTGAACCTATGTCGGCCATTCCCTTCTTGCCCCAAACCTGCCCTTGGCTTGGAGCTGTCCCAAACCTAGGTGTTCCCTCCCTTGCGGCCTAGACACCGGCCTGCCCCTCTATGACAAAGTCAGAAGAAACCCCGGGTGAGCTTTGCTGAGGACGCTGACCTTCTCCAGTTGGCTGTGTGGTGACCACCTGGAGTCAGCGGGATGGTGGGAAAGGCTTAACACACAAGGCTTCTTGTGTATCAGACCTGGGCCACGTTTCATTTCATTGTCTTGCCCTGGGTCATCTGTTCTGGAGTTTGGGTGGTCTGTGCTTCAGAGCTAGCCCAGTTACTCCGTGGGGCTGACAAGATGTTGTCCCCCAGCTGCAGGAGCCTTTGCTGTCACCCCTGCTAAGACAGTGCTGGGCTCTGGCACTAGGGTTTCAGGCTGGAAAGAGCTGCCTTTGGCAATACAGCTGACTCAGGCTAATAACTGGGGCAGGGCCTTTGAGAGGCATGCAGGCTTCCTTCCTTAGCCCTGAGATGGTGTTTCTTGGTGTTTGTGGATTACTTGGACGGGTGGTTAAGCCGCCCGAGGAAGACCTGAGAGCACGATGCTGGATCCTTATCATGTTTTGGGTTGCCTCCCAACGCAGAACATCGAGTTCTGACTCCCCAGCTGGCGTTAAGTGGAAAATAATCCCCTGGGCTTTTGGACCTTGTACTTACTGGGTGATTCACAATCTAGTAAAACCATCTTCTTTCAGGCTTCCCAGAAACCTAAGTTGGAATTTTGATGAGTGCGCCATGGTCTGTTTAGTAGCTGAGACTCGAGTCACGTCCTGGCCCTGCAGCCAGCTGACTGAGCCACCTTAGGCCAGTCCCCTGACCCCTCAGAGCCCATGTTTTCTCCTTGGGGGAGTGTTGGGGCATGATTTTTCTAGGCGGTCTCTGGGTTGCCTTTAAAACGAGCAATTCTTAATCTTGTTGGCCAACACTTCCCCTCCTGTTCCTCATTGCATCTGTGCTCTCCGCCCACACCTCCGTTTTGAGAAGCCTGTGGGCCCAGAGCCATCAGGGGAGAATATGAGATGGGCGAGAGGGGACAAACCCCAGGCCCTTTACCCACAGGAAGATGATTAGCGGCAGGGTAGATAGGCCTGTGAACAGCACATGCATGACCCTGATGGGGATCTGAGCAGAGGGCAGTGGAATCAGAGCGGTGATTGCCTGCGTCAGGCCTCAGCAAGCGAATCTGGAACATAAACAAAGGGCACAGGTGATGTGCGTAACCTACCCAAGAGAGGTTATGTTTTTATTGAACACCTGGAAGTCCATGCCGTGAAATGCCAAGGGTTCTCACATGCATTTCTGGTTGGAGCTGTTCTAGCTCTGTGGGTTCTGTAGTTGCCTGCTAGCAGGGCAGAATCACACAGTCCTTCGGGCCTGTCCCATACACAGTAATTTTGCAGTCGACACTGATGAGGCCTGAGTGTTTAGCCCAGATCTTTCAGTTCTTTCCCATGTGCCTCTCTGGGCTTCCCCAGTGAGGTCATTAGTGTGTGGAGGGTAAGAACTGTATCACAAACTTCCCACATATCTTTGGTGCTACTGCTTGCCTTGGGCACACACAGGTCCTTTGTGTACCCTTAATGTAGTCAATTAGGACAGGCCCAGCCAAGCTTTATTTATTGTTGGAAACTCTGTGCAGTTTTTATTGTTGCAGTTTTATCACATTCAAGTACACACTGTGTTTAAAAAAAAAAAAAATTCCGAGGCTCAAAGATTATCTGTAAAACTGGGTTTCAGCGTCACCAGTGGAAAGAGTAACTTGGCCTTCCTATTTTCACCACTTAGCCTGGTAGTTGATGATGAAATATTTGTGGCAAACACATGTTTGCGCTTGGTCACTGACTTAAGCCTGCGGGTTTTGGGGGAGCAAATGAGCAGAGCGTAGGAGATGATCCAAAGGGTATCTTTTGCCTCCCAAAGGAGCAGGAGGCTCACACAGACCATCAACTGGGTTGGACCTGAAGTTGTGTTCAAAATGAAATCGTTGTTAGAAAGCGAGGGCTTAACTACCGTGGGGAGTTCTTGTCTCTCCAGAGGGTTCTGATTTGCTGATGCTTGGCAAAAATAAAAGGGAGCAGTTTGTAACTTTCCAAATGCCGGTGAGACAAGTGCTGCCGTGACAGCCAGAGTCTGCGACTGACCACAGAACACGGCCTCACATCGGGTGCCCTCAGCTGAGGGCTGTGCCCCTTGTTGCCTCTCCCCTCTGCCTTCCCAGGGTGGGGGCTCTGGAGCATTGGCTTTCTCCCTGCCCTGTGGGTACAGCAGAGGAACGTCTGCATTTTTTGCCCTGTTCTAACAAGTCTGGCTACTTGGTCCCAGAGTTGGTTCTTGTCATGTCAAGTGTTGGGTCCAACAAAGCAAAATATTTTTTCCTTAAAACTTTCATTGCAAACATGTAATCATCAGCTTCATGCTGACTGGTTAGAAATTGCTGTGCAAGCTGGCGTTGGACAAATGATCCTAAGCCCCTCTGATTCCATCTCTGTGAGGGGAAGGGGCTTGCCACCTGGCTGGCACAGGCGTTGGGAATTCTGTGTGTCAGAAGCACCGAGATCCTGCCATGAAAGGCAGCTGAGAACACGGATGGTGGCAGCTCCTGTCACTCCTGATAGGAAAGGGGAAATGGAATTTGAGGAGACCTGTGCATTTAAGAACTACAGTCGTCGTGGAAAAGCCTCAGACCCCTCAGAGGCCCAAGTCAGGAAGGCCCCAGGCTCAGGTAATTTCAGGGAGACGCAGTTCTCCCCCTCAGCGGAGGCCGGCCAGCCCGAACTGGGCGTGTGTGTTTGGTGAGATCCGGGAGCCTCAGTCTGCTGGTTTCAATCAGGAGGCGGCTCGTGGTAACTGGGGCTCCTCTGCCACGGTCTGGTCCCACTTAGGTTTCCAAATGCCAGGCGAGCGCGTTTCCACAGACAGAGGTCCAGAAGGCCGGGCCTCTTTTTAATATGGAATTTTGAACTCTTCTGGCAGAGATTTTTCCAGTCTCTGTGTTCTGAGAGGAGGGTAAGATCGTCTGTGGCGGCCTTTCTGGAGAAGTCATTTGGAGAGACGGGCTGGAGCGTGGCAAGATGAAGACGGCCGGGGCCGTCAGGGGCTGATTGTGCCTTGTGAGTGCAGCGGCTCGCTGGGGTTCTCGGGGCAGGCCGGCCGCGTCACGTGCAGCCACCGCGCCCCCAGAAGGGCCCCACGTTTGGCTTAATGATGGACTGTTGCTGTCTTGAAATTCTTAATTTTTGAACAAGGCCCTCCCCCCATTTTTATCTTGATCTAGGCCTCAAATTATGTAGCCGGTCCTGCCAGGAGTGTCCAGACACAGGCTGGGGCAAAGCTGGGCTCTGCCACTCACCAGCCGTGACCCAGAGCCAGGCGCATGGGAATATCCCAGGTGGTATTGTCCCTCGTCACACTGTGACCACTATCAGCCCCTCCCCTTTGCCACTGTAGGTTTGGGGACCTCAAGCCCTCTTGGCTCCAGGACGTTGTTTGTTCGTTCACCACACTCAGGCAGCACCCACCACTGTGGGTGAGCCGGGTCGTGCCCTCCTGACCTGCCCCACCTTGGAGGAGAACTTGGCCTTAGCGTCAGCAGTGCTGGGGGAAGTCCCTTTCTGAGGACAGTGAATCTCGGTTCCTTCCTAGGCATCACAGGGTGGCGATAGTGGTAACACTAGCTAGTGCCTTGTGAGTGTGCAGTGCCAGGCACCGTTCCTCGCGCTTTGCACACATTCACTCATTTCTCCATAGAGTTGCAAAGGCCTACAGATGAAGAAACTGAGGCAGGTGAACCCTCCCAGTGGCATCTCTCCCACTTACACATCATCTGTGAAGTGTGCGTGTGCGGTGACGACTGTCTCTGAGAGTGTTTGAGGTGTTCTTCGGACATCCGGCTGTCAGATGGCCTAGGTCACAGGGACTAGGTTGTTTATGAGGGACGGAAGGGCCTTGACTTAACCACAGAGCCTTGGCCCCAGTGGGGCAGGGGATGGGAGCCCTGGTGAGCCTGACAGTGAGCTGCCGGCTTGCTTGGAGCCAGGTGCCTTGCAAGAAGCTACCAGACGCTTCAAAGAATGTGGTCAGACCACATCCTACCCAGGAGACAGCTGAGGTGTGCGGGAGTGCACCAATGGGATGCTCCGTCTGGGGCCAGCCCTTCGGGGCCAGCACCAGGAGCAGTTTGGGGTGTCTGGTCATTCTCTTCCTCCTCTTCCCACTGCCAGCCTTGCTCCAGCTGCTGACCGCATTCCAGGGAAGGTTCCAGAACCCCTTGAGCAAGAAAAGGCACATGGGCTCCTGTATAAATTGTCCACTGACAATGAGCTGCCATCCACTTTCAGTTCCTTGCCCATTTCTAAATCAAGAATATAGATTTAATTTTAGTGTATGTCATTTCACTTGCTAAAAGATGGGTTTTTCTCCCCCTCTCCTCAAAGAACATGTATGTTTGAGGCCCAGCTCTGCTACCTACTGGCTCTGAAACCTAACACAAGTCACCTTCTCTGAGCCTGTTTCCTCCTATAAAATGAGAATCACAGAACCTAATGCACAGGGTTGTTGAGGGGAGTGAATGTTGTAGTACATGAAATACATAGTTCGTGGCATATAATAAGTGCTCAATAAACATTAGTTGCTGCTGCTGTGAAGCACAGTCTGAGATAAAGGAATATCTTGGAGAGAGCTTGTTTCTTCTTAGATCAGTTGAGAAAGAAGAAGAAATGGGAACTCTGAGAACGGCAAACCAATTTGAGACTGGGAGCGCTTTAGATTACGGTGTTTTTGATGTAGAAATAAAAGAACGTTCTCCTGGGCACACAAGCCAGACACTGTCAATGGAATGCCTGACAATGTGCCTTCACAGTTTGTCCCTCATACTCCTCCAGGAGCCCCCGAAGGGGGTCACCACCCCGGTTTACAGTGCAGGAAACTTGCCCAATTTGAGCCCAGATCTTCTGACCCTAAGCCCAGTATTTCTCTGAGATACACCCCTCCCTGACAAAATGAACAGACAAGTGTTTTCCTAGGAGTCTGTTGAACCAAACAGGGACTATTCAGGGGCACCTGGATGTGCTCAATTTGAAGATGCCGTCCCAGGCAGAACCACCTGTTGTTCCATTGGGTTATTTTGAGTTGCTTTCTTGGAATGAACAAGTAACTAGAAGTCCTGCCCTAGCAGAGTGGTGGTTGATTGAGAGACGGTGTAATAATTTCCCTAGGGCAGAATACTAGTAACCAGGGCTGGGTTTAAATAATTGCCTCGTATTATAAATGGACACCTTATTTTTAAAAAACAAAAAATTTTTTATACTCAGCCCTGGAGAATAGTGTCAGCTACTGTTCCTGAAAGTAATGTGTTCATATTCTCTCTCATCCATTCATTCATTTTCTCTCTCTCTCCCTTCCTCCACCCCCCTTCTCAATTAAAATAACCATAGCAGCTCCATAATCTCTACTTAGGTGAGGCTGTCTGCCTTAATCTGGTTTCAGGGAGTGGCTGAGGGATTGGTTTAAAGGGCCATTTACATCGCAGGGTAAGATTTTCTTTTAGAGTACGTTTATTTGGATTGGTTTGGAGCTGAGGATAAGGATGAAGGCAGCTGAGGCCTGTCCAAGCCACTCTGGTGTTCGCAGGACTCAACATCACCTTCTTGGCACTTTGAGAGTCCTCAGCAGCAGATAAATTTAGAAGCACTTGCAATGTGCTTTTCTGGGCCTGCAGCATGGAAGTGTGAAGTTCCTGTCCAGTGTCACCTCAGAGGTGGCGGCTCTCAGGGGGTCGAGGCAGCTCTTCCGGCGGCTGACAAGCCAAGGTGTGCGTGAGGCCTGCCAGGGTCTGCTGGAGACACAGAGACCTGCAGCCAGCGGAAGGCTGGAGAGCTGGGGAGCTGCGTCTCTGCACAAGGTGAAGGTCAGGCCTCTGACCGAGGGCAGTGGAGGGGCCAGGCTGGGTGTAGAGCCCCTTGGAGCAGAGAAACATCCTCCCCATGTGGCTTCCCCAGGACTGTCACCCTAAGCCTGTACCAACCCTCCATCAGGACCTTGGCTGAAGAGAGGGACCACTGGGGGAGTTGCCTCTCTTCCAAAAATGGCGCACACATGCACACATGTGATCTCAAAGCTGTTCGCGAGTGTGCCATGTGCATGGAGCTGTGCTAGGGACTGAGGCTGTGAGAGGGCAGGGTGACAGTGGCACTGATGGGGGAGACGTACATTAGACAGTACCACCTTGACGCAGCCCACCCATGGAGGACAGCCATGTGCCTCCCCAAATGGGCAGACCCAGTCGGGTCAGGGAGAGCTCCTGGAGCCAAAAGCCGAGGCAGGAGGAGTTGACTAAGCAGAGTGTGGGTGCTGGGAGGAGGGGGAGGGAATAGTATATGTGAGCGCCCTGAGGCAGATAAGAACAGGAACTTAAAGATGGAAGTGGTGAGGCGGAGGATGGTGTGGCCAGATCTGTGCAGGGAAAGGAAGGATTGCTCCAGCTGGAGGGACGAGTGCTGGGGGGAGGCCTGTGGGGGGGGCCGTGGAGCGCTCCAGGGGAGAGAGGGGAGAGGCAAGGCAGGCTTGGAGAAGGGAATGGCGTGGAGAGCAGCAGGTGGTGACAGATTTGAAAGCTGATTGGGTAATGGGCAGGTCAGTCTGGACTCACAGCAGGATAGACGCTGAGGCTTTGACTGAGACAGGGAGGGACACGGGACAGGACCAGGCTTGGGAGGGAAGAGTGAGTTTGGGGCATCTGTGGGATACCCAAATAGGTACATGAAAAGTTGGATGATGGATCTGAAGGTAAGGATTAGAAAGTCCACAGCCTGTCGATGAGCAGTATTTTTTTTTTCTTTTTTTTTGAGCCAGAGTCTCACTCTGTTGCCCGGGCTAGAGTGAGTGCCATGGCGTCAACCTAGCTCACAGCAACCTCAAACTCCTGGGCTCAAGCAATCCTCCTGCCTCAGGCGTCTGAGTAGCTGGGAATGCAGGCATGCGCCACCATGCAATTTTTTTCTATATATATTTTTAGTTGGCCAGATAATTTGTTTCTATTTTTAGTAGAGACGGGATCTCGCTCTTGCTCAGGCTGGTCTCGAACTCCTGACCTTGAGCGATCCGCCCGCCTCGGCCTCCCAGAGGGCTAGGATTACAGGCGTGAGCCACCGCGTCGGCCGAGGTACTGCTTCTGACATCCTTCCTGGGCTCCTAGCTCTTTCTGTGTCTGGTCTCATCTCATTGGCAGGATGGGACACACTGTGTTCATCCCGCTTTCAGAAACACAGAGGGAGGCCCGGGGTGGTGGGGGAAGGTACCACCCACATCCTACAGGTGATCGGTCTCAGAGTCAGGCCCAAGTGATGGCTGTGTCACGGTTAAGGGTGATCCAGATTTTATGGGGACTAAAGTTGAGAAAAAGAACCTGGCCGGGCATACTGGCTCATGCCTATAATCACAGCATTTTGAGAGGCTGAGGCAGGAGTATTGCTTGAGGCCAGGAGTTCAAGACCAGCCTGAGCAACAGGGCAAGATTCACTACAAAAATTTTAAAAAACTAGCTGGGTGTAGTGGCACACGCCTTTAGTCCCAGCTACTCAGGAGGCTGAAGCAGGAGGATCACTTGAGCCCAGGAATTTGAGGCTGCAGTGAGCTGTGAGGATACCACTGTACTCCAGCCTGGGTGACAGAGTGAGACCTTGTCTCAAAAGGAAAATTGTATTTTTGCTTCATAAGTCATTATTGGTCATAACAATCATTTTTTAGGATAGTTGTCGAATTTGGGAAATTGCAATTACATTTCTTTCACTTATAAGTGGTGAGATTTGGAAGACCTTCCCACAGACTAGTTTCTGACTCCGTATATTTCAAGTTTCGTTTCTCCTCCACTCTGGCTTCTGGTGCTGAGCACCGTAGTGCACATTCATGCCCTGCTGTGGCCTCTGGCCCCGCACCTTTGTGTCACAACACATTTTGCAATAGGAGCCCTTCTGGATGTCACTGGTACACAGGGTGGTTAGTGATACATTAACTCCACATGGAAGTGGCTGCTAACCGCTGAACCCCGTTGACTGGTCCCCAACTCAGCTTCCTCGGCCACCTCCCAGAAATGCCCACCTAATGCGTGGGGACACGTGGTCAGTTGGAGTGGAAAGAAACAGTGGTCTCACCTGACTGTGGTTGATCTTACTTGGGCAGATTTTACGAAGACCCCCTCCGAGGGTCTTGGAAGCAACCTGTGCCTCTGGGGGCTGCCTGAAGTTTACGCCTCCTCGGCTTCATGGTAAATGTGCCTCTGCTGAAATCTCAAATAGTCAGACTGTGGAGGCACAAGTCACTCAGGATGGTGGCACATTCGTGTCCTGTCAGTGCCAAAACTTTGTCATTAGGGTAAAACTTTAACTGTTTAGGACCTAAGCATTTGAAAAGTGTTTCACACAATTTCCTGTTTTCTTAAACAGTGACCACGTTGAGCAGATGTGAATGTGTTCTGGATGCCTCAGGTCACAACATGAGGAGTATTATAGCGCTATGCTCTCAGGGAGTGATTCACCCAGGGACCCCAAGATGTGCCCAAACGATGGCCCCACACTGTGGTCTTGTTTAAGTTTTTATGCCTGCTTTCTGTCTTTGTAAATTTTTAAGCCCCTCTATTGATGTTAGCTGTCATTCCTTGTTGCTTTGAACAAGCTATGGTTGGAGGAACACAACCAGCCAGCTTCCTCTCGGGCAGTAGTCTCTTTTGAGTACCTGCTGTGTTGGGCCAGGAAATGCACCTGTAGCAATAATGACTAATAATCACAAGCGTCCACTGCGTGCTTGCTCTCCATCAGGTGTGCCAAGCTCGTCAGGTGTGTCCACTCATGTAATCCTCAATGGTAGCCTAGCAGGTAGGCGCTACTGTCACAATTCCTATCTTGCAGGTGAAAAGGCCGACGCACAGAGAAGTGAAGTAACTGGTCCAAGGTCACATAGCAAGAGGAGGCAGGGCTAGGATTCAGTCCCAGGCAGTCCGGCTCCAGAGCCACGTTCCTAAGCACTGTGCCCCACCGCTGCTCAGTGTGTAATCTCTCATCTGACAGCACGATCAAAGAAGTGTAAACAGACTACTTTCAGAATAAGGAAATTGAGGTTCAGAGAAGTTAAGTAACTTGCCCGAGGACCTCGATTCCAACATACTCACCTTTTTTATTCCACCATGTTAGGACTCTTAGAGATTCATCTCACCAGGGGGCTAGACCCAAACCATTAATGTAGGAATCGGCACGATCTGTGTCCCCAAGGAAATTATACGCTGGAAAGTGTGTGAAAGGAAAGAATTGTGGTGTCCTCTCCTGGGAGAGCCCTGAGCGGGGTCCACAGCATTTCTGTTGACTGTTCAAACTCTCTCCTTCTTTTCCTGCTCATCGGCTGAGTCCTGAAGGGCTGGGGGCTGGGGACGTGAGGTGTTGAGTTCTCCAAGAGTTTTAGCATGTCATGGTAATACCAGTTACGCATATGAGGAGGTGGGGGAAGATGTAGGGATAAACCTGTGATCCGGTTAGGAGAACGTGGTTGGTCACTTCTCAGTTCTGACGTCCGGGGTATTTAGAGAAGTGACCTGGTTGTTTTGGACCCCTCCTGTTGTGATCCGGTGACCTGTTACCCTCTACGAACACTGTGAGCCTTGGTTGCTGTTGAACGGTTCTGTCAATACCAGGAGCGGAGGGCTCACCTGTGTAGCAGCACAGGCCAGGAGTTCAGATGACTTGGGACATCCTTGCAACTTAGGATACCAAGATCTGATTGAGGGATTCATTCAGAAAGATGTACAGGGAAGTCCGCCCCATGCTCAGCGGCCCCATACTGAGTCGTCTTGAAGTTGTTCTGCTTTCCTTCCTTCCTTCCTTCTTTCTTTCTTTCTTTTTTTTTTTTTTGAAGTCCTCTGTCATGCTGTTAGCTGTTACTGCTTGCTGCGACTGGAAAACCAAGTAAGCAAGCTTCAATTCGGTCAGTGGGCACCTTTAAGTACCTGCCCCATGTGGAACTTATCAGAACTCTCGTATAGCAGAATCTTCTAAATAACTTCTTTGAAGGTTAAAGTAATATTTGTTTATAAAAAGTAAAAGAAGATGATGACTAAAGAAAATGGCTCACCTTCCAGTCTTTTCCTAAAGTAGGACTACTCTTATTGCATGGCAAAAAGCAAGAACACAGCCTCCTAGGGAATGTCTTTTGAAAAACAACTTTCAGGCCAGGCATGGTGGCTCAATGCCTGTAATCCTAGCACTTTGGAAGGCTGGAACATCGCTTGAGGCCAGGAGTCTGAGAGGAGCCCAGACAATATAGTGAGACCCCTCTCTACAAAAAAATTTTTAAAACTTAGCCAGGCAGGGTGGTGCACACCTGTAGTCCCAGCTACTCAGGAGGGAGGATTGCTTGAGCCCAGGCATTTGAGGTTGCAGTGAGCTATGATCATGCCACTCTACTCCAGCCTGGGTGACAGACTGAGATCCATCTCTAAAAATAAATTAAAAATAAATAAAAATAAACTAAACTTAAAAACGACTTCCTGGGTATATAGTGGGATCCATTTGCTTCAAGCTGTGTCTCCCCTGCTGGGTCTACAGTGTTGTATTAATATAAGGAGAAAATTAGTTTAGAGTCATGGTTCTGAGACCTAGTAAATGTTTAGTTGCCATATGAAAGTTAAGTTTTATTCACTGCACTGTGCTTAGAGAGTGGGCTCTGATACTTTTAGAGTTATTTTTTATACTAACAAATCAACTGAATCCAAGTTGTATCATTTCATTTAATTGAGGTTTTGCTGACTCAATATTATTAAAAGTAAATATGTGGATTGATACAACATTACTCTGTCAATATTAGCTTTCCTGAGACTAGCAACAGTATGTAGAAGAATGTCTTTTGTCTTAGGTGACACATGCTGCAATATTGATAGAAGAAGCCATGTGTCTACAGCTTTCACCAGCTTTCACATGGTTCAGCAAAAAAAGAGAAAATAGGCCCAGCACAGTGGCTCACACCTGTAATCCTAGCACTCTGGGAGGCCGAGGCAGGAGGATTGCTTGAGGTCAGGAGTTTGGGACTAGCCTGAGCAAGAGCGAGACCCTGTCTCTACTAAAATATGAAAATCAGCTGGGCATGGTGGTGTGCACCTCTAGTCCCAGCTACTCGGGAGGCTGAGGCAGGAGGATCACTTGAACCCGGGAGTTTGAGGTTGCTCTGAGCTATGAGGACGCCACTGCACCCTACTGAAGGCAACAAAACAAGACTCTGTCTAAAAAAAAAAAAGAGAGAGAAAAGAAAGGTGGCAAAATGTTAACAGTTGGCTAATCTAGGAGAAGAGTATGCAGGTATTCATTGTACTATCCTTTCTCTGTAAGTTTGAACATTTTCAAAATGAAGAGTTAGAGGAAAAAAGTAAAATTCTACTGCTTTGTCCTCTTAACTGTCTCCCTGAAGGTGGAAATCATCATGAATGAAATGTATTGAGTTATCTGGTCTTTTTCCCTCGATTCCCTTTCTTCTCCATTTGCTGGTCAGGCCCCAAGCCCAGTGGGGTGTGGGGTGTGTATACAATGCTCGAGGTGATTTTCTTCCAGGAAGGTGATTGACTGGATTTTCCGGTTTGCTAAAAGAAAGGAGGCCCATGTGGTGTTACTGCCCCCCTGGTGACGCCTTCTCGAATATCAAATATTTCAAACTGCAGGATTTTCCTCTTTGAGGAGAGAAATGTGCACGTGTGAGGACAAATGTGTGCACGTGGAAGCAAGCTTGTCCCATAAAGGCGCTGTCATTCACACGCTTAAGAAACCACCGCCAAGAGCGTGGTCCCTCGGGCACGTGTTGTTGAGTTTAGTGTGAAGATCCAGTTTAACGTTGTGATTTTTCAGATGGGGACGCAAGGGCCTCTTCTAGATCAAGTACACCTGCGTGGGGTCTCATTCAAAGTCTGTGTTTTCGTTAGCCTGAGATGTGTGCCCTGACGCTGCTCTGAGGATTCTTACCTTGCTCAGGTGTCAGCACGTGCGGCAGAGATTGCATATGGACAAAATTACCCCTGAAAACTCCTTAGGTGGCCCGTAAAGTACACTGAGAGGCACCTGGGCACTGAGGCTGGGAGAGGGAGCACAGATTCACGTCCTGTCCACGTTCACTCTGGGGCCTGTGCCCTTTGAGGAGAATGGCAGCCCAAATCCCTGGGCCATTCCAGTCAGCTGTCGTGGTGGGCAAAGAGCCCTCTGCAGTGGGCGGCCTGGGTCTGAACCCCAGCCCCACCACTCCTAGCTGTGTGTCCATGGACAAGCTGCTGGACCTGAGTCTGTTTTCATCTGTGCAGTGGGAATCATGCTCACCCCATGGGTTACTGGGAAGATTAATAGGAAGTGCTTGCAACAGTGCTGGCACATAGTTAATTTTATACAGGAGTCCCCCACTTATCCTTGGGGAATACATTCCAAGACCCCCCGTGGATACCTGAAACCATGATAGACTGAGCCCTACATATACTGTGTTTTTTCCTATATAGTAACGAGCAGGTAGTGTATACTCCATGGATATACTGAACAAAGGGATGATTCAGTCCTAGGCAGGATGGGACAGCGTGAGATTTCATGCAACTCAGAACGGCTCACAATTTAAAACTTATGAATTGTTTATTTCTGGAATTTTCCATTTAATATTCTTGGACCATGGTTAACCAAGGGTAAGAGAAACCACAGAAAGCAAAACCCCATGGATAAGGGCGAGGGACTGCTGTTTAAGTATTTGCTGCTATTATTTTTTTTCCATGAAGTGCAACTCTACTGTAAAGGGTCAAAAGTGGCATTAGAGTTGGCAGTTAAAGAAGAAAACATTTGGCCGGGCGCAGTGGCTCACGCCTGTAATCTAGCACTCTGGGAGGCCTAGGCGGGCGGATCATTTGAGCTCAGGAGTTCGAGACCAGCCTGAACAAGAGCAAGACCCCTGTCTCTACTAAAAATAGAAAGAAATTATATGGATAGCTAAAAAAAAATATAGATAGATAGATAGATAGATAGATAGAAAAATTAGCCGGGCATGGTGGCGCATGCCTGTAGTCCCAGCTACTCAGGAGGCTGAGGCAGGAGGATTGCTTGAGCCCAGGAGTTTGAGGTTGCTGTGAGCTAGGCTGATGCCACGGCACTCTAGCCCGGGCAACAGAGTGAGACTCTGTCTCAGAAAAAAGAAAAACAAAAACATTTGATCTCTTCCTTCTCTGGGCAGAAGCTTCTACATGATTGTGCTCATGTAGTCCTTGCAGTTAAGAGAACCTTAGATGTGGGGAGGCTGTTTCTGATCCTCTTATCAGAGTGTGAAGTAAAACATGCTTGATTGGTTAATAAAAACAGAAGATGGGGTTAGAGAACATTTGTAAGCCGTGCGATGGGGCTGCCCAGAATAACAGCGCTGGTGGTTGATGGCTGGCTGGCCTGTGGTTGGGGGTGCTCCAGGGAAGTGCTCAGCACAGGACGTGACCTTTATGTCTCTTCTTGGGCCTCCCCACAGCTCTCCTTGACCAATGAAGTAAGCTGACCACTGTCACCTCCCTAAGTACCGTAAATCCAATAGCAGAGTGGGGAGTGGGAGATGCTAATTATGTGGTCCCTCTATTTGGTTCCTACCTGAGAAACCGTCCTGTGGCCTCTGCCTTAAATCAAAGGCCCGAGGACAGGAATGTTGAGACCAAAACCCATCAGGAATAAATCTGCCAGAGCCAGGAAATTGGGTTGTGAGGTGTCTTATCAGGTGCTGATCTTAACACTGCCCTGGCAGAGAAGCACCAGTGACCCTAGATACAGAGAGGGCTCCTATCTACAGCTGGGGACCTTAGGGCCCCCGACCCCAGACAGTGAGTCTGTGATGCCTTCTGGGTGGTAAGCGGAAACTGCTAGGATGTCCCAGCTGCCCTTCTAACTGGGCCCCTGAATATGTCACCTAAGTTTAAATATCTCTGGAAAGGGTTAAAGAGGTCTGTTTCTTGGGGAGTGAGGCTCCTTGGCATTAGCAGATCATGGGAACATCTTGCTTTGCTTACTGCCCCCCCCCCCCAGGGTATTTTCAAGGCCACAAACATGGAATCATTCAAGGGCCACAGCCTAGCTGACTGACACAAGCTGGTGAGAATTCACGTGCCCAGGTCAACCCTTGATTTTAGCCCTTTCTGGCTGTGGCCTGAGCCTCTCTCTGGCCTGGGGAATGAGGGGGCCTCCTCACAGCAGAAACTTTCATGGCAAGAATTCCTGCTCTCAAGTTCCCTGAGTAGAGTATTCCTTGATGAGTTTGAATCTGTCTGATCATAGGTTTCAGACAGGAAGGTAAGAGTTTAATTTTAGTAGCAATGCCAGGGAGAGATTAAAATCCTGTCTGCATATCATCTGAGAATGGTTAAATAAATCATAGCACTCAGATACAGTGAAATTTATGCACCTCCATTAAAAATTACATCTTTAAAGGAAATGTAATGGCACAGGGAAAATGCTCACCAGAGATCCAGTTGTGGTGGGGAAGAGGATGCAGATGAAATCTGTATATATGCGGTGGTCCAGTTCTGCAAACACGCACACGTCGTGCATGAAAATATACCAAGATGTTACTCTCTTGGGGGTGGAAATACATGTGATTTTTTTGTTTATATTTTCTAATATTTGCTAAATGCTATACCCTGACGTGTGTTATGTTTAAATGTTTTATAATGTTAAGTGTGCCGTAGTGAGGACAAACTGGAGAGCTCTGAACACTCAGAGGTGGCTCCCTCTCTGGACTGCAGGCAGAAGGTGATGCTAAAACGAGAGTGTTAACCAGACAGCAAAGCTCAACAGCATTCCCCCTCTTCTCTTCCTTTTAGCTTTGAGGCTAAGCCTTCATGCTTTGCTGGTGGATGTGATTACACCAATATGTGTAAACTCATTGCTTATGCTAGCTTTTTGTTAGGCGGGAAAATTACACATTCAATTTAGATTTTTAAAAATCTTGCTAGAGTCAAGTGATCATTGGGAAGATCCAGTTCAGGTCCACAGACCCTTATCTGCTGTCCCAATAGCTGAAAAACTCTGAGAATACATTTTTTTGTTCTGCAGTTCATTTGATGGCAAGATGGACTCCTTTGAACAGTACTAACCATAGGAAAGGAGCATGTGGACAGCTCCCTTCTTAACCCTAAGTCACGCAGGTGAGCCAGGGCGCTGTCAGAGGCCTTCAAGGCTGTGAATCCGTTTTCTGACGAAGACATGTCCGGCAATCAGAGACATGAGACCACAAGGATGTAGGTAAAGCTTATTCTCTCCTTCCCTCGTGCCCCCTCATTAATGGCAAAGATTAAAGACAATCATGTCTACCCTACCCACAGGGATAAAATAGATCCTCCCTTCCCACCCTCCCTCATTCCCCAACAAATTGGGTGGATGAGTGTGTGTAACTAAAATTAACCCAACTGCAAAAGAGTTTAAGATTCACATTTATTTCACGAAAACAAACACACACAAAAAGACAGAGCAAAGGAAGGAAAACAAAAGGGTAGAAGCATTTACGACCCTTAACAGGTGGATCCAGACTAAAACCTTCTCATTGGTTATCTTCAGTGAGTACCGAGACTTGGAAATTTGCCCCCACCCCCAATTTCTTTCTTTTAAAAGAACAGAAAATGAACAAGCTAGGAGGAGATGTATGAGCTCTGATTATGCCCAATTACATTTGGCAAGCCCAAGACAAAAATTAATGGGACCAGATTATTCTTCTGCGTGAGCTGCAGTATTGCCCGGCCTAACTATTTTAGCTCTTGCCATGCTGTAGATCGTCAAACAAATTAATAGCATGCTAATGGGTGCCTTTCAGGCTTCTCGTTTATATTAATGAGTTCCACTCCATCCGATAACCAGTGATTTATAGCACTGGAACTTGCAGCCCGGCTATAAAGATTGTCCTTTGTCACTCTTTCTGGGGTGGAGCAGCCAGCCTAACAAGCTAAATGGTAGGGTTTTGTAATTGAATTCTAAACTGTGAAACGCCTGATGCGAGAACATTTCATTCTGATCATGGCTTTGGAAATTGAAAGGCCTTCAGTGCGTCTCCCACTACCCCAAGATGAATGCAGTCTGATTTGGGTTTCCACAACTTGTGAAGCAGGGGTGTGACAAGATTCTTAATGGAGGGTATTCATGCTGAGCTAGCGTGGCAGTTAGATTCAGCGGGCTGTAAAATAGCTCCTCTAAAGAAAACAGTATTTTTTAAGAGCCATAAAAGAGACCCCCTTCCTCCCCTTGAAGGTATTCCCACCCCTCACCTTCACCCCACCACGCACAGGCAGCAGAGAGCTCTGACTGTGTGCCAGGCACTGTGCTACCTACTTTATTTTTTGTCTCATTCAATCTTTATGAAGCAGGCAGTAATGTAACATTATTCCCATTTTACAGAGATGAAACTGGAACACAAAGAGGTTGCGTAGCCGACCCCTGTTCTTAGAGGTACTGAAAGGCAGAGTGAGGATGCCAACCTGAGTAACACTCTGCTGCCTCCCAGGTCACCTGCTTCTCCTGGTTTTGTAGCCTTCATTCCGAGGCAAAAGCAGTGCAGAACGGGAGCCCCAGATGAGCAAACTCCACATGCCTTGGGTATGAGGGCCCCAAATGTAGTTGCTGTCAGTTTGAGCCTGAGAAAAGAAAAGCCAGTTAACAGATGAAAAGGTTCATTCCCTGGAAGGCTTCAGATGGGTTCATTTGCTGAAATGTCCTATCAGGGGTGGTGGGCTGGCTGGCCGGCCCTTGATGGAGCAAGATGTGCTGATTTGAGCCGCCACCTCTCCTACAACCTCCGTGGGCTTTGCAAACAGCCGCCTTCATTGTTTTCTGTGACTTCCCAAACACAGATCCCCCAAATAAGGGAACCCGATACCCTTGGAGATCTTGGCTTAAACATCAGAGGAATGTCTTGCTTAAATGATTATTATTATTATTTTTTACATCAATTTGGGTTCATTTTCTCTGGTCCATGACCGTCGTGTATAGCTGTGTCCTAGAAACAATCCGAAGGCAGCTTATTTTTCATAAGCAACAGTCTGGAAATTTAATTGTTATGCCATTCCTGCCTCCCAGGCCAAACCCCTGCCCAATCCATCCTTTTTACCTACTTTGACTTTGATTCTTTTAGTTCTTCCTATATTACAATCACTAACCATTCCAGAAAAACATCTGCTAAAAAGATCCATCCCCTGTAGTGGGAATTAAGTACATATTTTAACTTCAGACGATTCTACTTAATGTTTTCTACATTACTTAGAGCAGAGGATTAATGCAGACATCCCCGAAAAGCTCCTATGAAACCTTAAGCTGTGTCTTCAATCACTCAAACTGGTCAAGAGCCGGAATCTGAAAGGAGGGTAAGGAAGTACCAAGAATGAAATTAGAGCAAGGATCTTTATTAATGTAAACATCCACGCAGGCCCAGTTGTACATAGGATACACTAAACTCTTTTGCTTTGATGTTCCCAAACCCAACGGTGTCTTTGTTTTTTATGAGAAGACCAGAAAGTAAAAATGGCTTTCAAAAATAATTGCTCTAAAAGAAGAGAGAAGAAACAAGATTCTTTTTTCCCCTTCACGTTTCTTTCTGTGACCTTCTGTGTTTTAAAGGTAGAAATTAAGGCCTTCCTTAGTTCTGTGGTACGAGTATGCCGTAAGTGATTCAGCCTGCCTGGCAGTTGGCAATGAAATGTGGATATATATTTTGTGGTATATATTGGAGTAGTTGATAGCCAAGATTCCTGGGTTTTGGTTCCATTTCGTACACACCGCCTGTGATCTTGGGCAAGTCATTTGGCCTCTGTGAGCATCTTAGTCTGTTTGTGCTGCTATAACAGAGTACCTGAGACCAGGTAATTTGTAAAGAAGACAAATTATTCCTCCCAGTTCAGGAGGCTAAGAAGTCAGAGATCAAGGTGCCAGCAGGGTCAGTTGTCTGGAGAGGAACGTTGTGTCCTCATGTGATGGAAGGCGGAAGGGCAAGAGAGCCGAACGCCGCATGAAGCCCCTCTTGTGAGGGCCTTGATCCCATTCTCCCGGGAGGAGCCCTTATAACCCTACCACCTCTTAATGCCATCACACTGGCAATGCCTGAATTTAGGAGGGGACACGTTCAAACCATAGCGCTGAGTCTAAGTGAGATGATTAAAACTAGGTACGCTATCTGTTTATACCCAGCTTGAAAATCCTCCAGTACAGTATGTTTTCATTTTAAGACGTTCTGCCTTAAAGCACATTAGAAAAAGTTAACTAGAATTCAGCTGGCATTCTTTAACCACTTAAAAAATACTGTAGTCAAAAAGATTGGAGAGAGAACAAGCTCAAGGTGCAAAGACTAAAGAGAGGCAGGGGCCTTTAAGGAAAAGCAAGTTCATCCATAAATTCATGGAACACCTACTGTGTACCAGGTGTGAGGCTAAGAAGAGGAGATATGAATGTATACATAAAGTGCCAGGACTAAACCTACATTTCCTTCGTGAAATAGTTTTAAAAGATGTTTCCTGTGCATGGTAAGGCCTTTTCTGGCTAAACTGTTTATGCAAATAAAAGCCAAACTTATTGTAAGTTTTCTTAAAACTCATGAGTAGGATATGGTGGTAATTTTTTCTAGGTCTATGAGTAAGTCAGAGTTGTCCAGAAGAGAAGTTGGGACTTTTCTTACACACACACACGGTTCCTTCACCATCCTGCTGTAGCTGAAACCTGCCTGTCCCCTGGAGGACACTGCTGTCCCTATGGCCCTTTCAAGCAGTGGTTGTTTATTTCTCCAAGGCCTGGAAAATGGGTCAAGACCCTTCTTATTGTCATTTCCACACCATTTCCTCCTATTTTCTCCTTTAAAAAAAAAAGAAAGAAAACTATATTTGAAGCACACAGGTGCTCAGATGACGCGCCTGCTCCCCGTCCTTGTTTCCGTAACGTGCAGGTCTTTAGGTGCCCACCCGGCGCCCTTGCACGGCCTTGCTCCCTGCGGTAACTCCGGCCTCATTCTCGGCCACCTCAGCCTCCACGGGGAACACTGGCCTCTGGGTTCCTCGACCTCCTCGCTGCCAGTGGTCTTGTCCTGTATCTCACTTCAGCCACCTGTCCTCAGGTCATACCCTGGGTCGTTTCATGACCAATGACTGCGTCATCTCTGAAGTCACCTTTGCAAACCTCCCTGTCTGTGACCACCGCTCCCCATGTCTCCCCACCGTCCAGCGGTTCCTTCACCCTAGTGGGTGCTCCCACTGTCCATGAACCCCCCCATCTTTTACTCTCTCCCTCCCCTCCCCATGGCCACCCACACTGCCCTGCCATTCACCCTGTCTTACCCCTTCTGGAAAATCCTAACCTTGGTTGCACCTGCCCCCTGCCTGTCGGCACCCAGGCCGCTCAGCGTGGCTGGAGAACGTGCACACACCACGCTCACTGGCTTCACTCTAAAGGTCTGCCCTTTTGTGGGCTGAATGCTTGTCCCCAGCCCCTCACCCCAGGATTCATACGTTATAGTCCTGACCCCCGGTGTGATGGTGTTTGGGAGGTGGGGCCTTTGGGGGGTGATTAGGTCATGAGGGTGGAGCCTTCACGAATGGAATTGGTGCCCTGGTGAAAAGGACCCCAGAGAGCTCTCCAGCTCTCTTTCTGCCACGTGAGGACGCAGGGAGGAGTGGCCAGTCTGCAGCCCAAAAGAGGGCCTTCACCAGAACCCGGCCACGCTGGCACCCTGACCTCGGACTTCCAGCCTCCAGAACTGTGAGACACTTCCCGTTTACAAACCACCCAGTCTATGGCACTTGCCTGTGGCAGTGCAGATGGAGCATGGTCACACACCTCACGATCTCCTTCATTCCATATTCACTCGTACTTTCCGGCACCTCCTCTTCCCTCTGAAATCTTAAACAACTGCTGTCCCCTTCACCTTCAACTGCCGGCCTTGTCGTATATGAAAAAACAGAAGCAATCAGAAGGGAATTTCCTTACATTTTCTTTACCAGATTAAATGCTGTCCCTGCATCTGTGTCTGTGTACCCTGCTCTCTCCCTCCAGAGGGTGAGCGGTTCCTCCTGTCTGTGGCCGGCTCCCCACTTGTACGTTAGGATCCCCCCACCTCCAGCCTATGTAGGCCCCTCGCTCCTGTACTCCTCCCCGCCCTGCTGGGTCATTTTCACAACAAATATGCTACCTTACGTACAGGTACCACAAGTCTTTCCGCTTGACCCTGTGCTCACTGTGCCCTTGTGTTTCTGTGTTCCTGCTTATAGTGACACTCCAGGAAAGCATTTTTTTTTTTTTTTTTGAAGACAGAGTCTTGTTCTGTCACTCAGGCTGGAGTGTAGTGGTGTCATCATAGCTCACTGTAACCTCCAACTCCTAGGATCAAGTGCGATCCTCCTGCTTCAGTCTCCCAAGTAGCTGGGACTACAAGTGCACACCACTATACCCAGCTACTTTTTCTTATTTTTTGTAAAGACAGGATCTCACTATGTTGCCCAAGCTGATCCCAAACTCCTGGCTTCAAATGATCCTCCCACCTCAGCCTCCCAAAGTGCTGGGATTACAGGGATGAGCAACCGTGCCTGGCCTGAAAGCATTGTCTGTACTTAGTGTCATTGTTTTCTCACTTCTCGTTTTCTCTTGGCCCTATCACCGCTTAAGGTTTTATTTCCACTCCATTGAAGTTGCTCCTGTTAGGTATCAACAAGCATCCTTCACCCACCTCCCCGAATGTTCACATTTTACCATGTTAGCCTACCCTTACCCCATCTGTGTGTCCACACATGCAAGTTTCTTCACCTTGCGAGTGCATCACAGCATTTGTCACAGCTGATCATCGCTCCTTCTTGGAATTGTTCCTTCCATTGGCGTCTGGGGCACCACACTCCTGATTGTCATCCTTCCTCAATGGCTTCTCCTTCTCTGAACCTTTTGTGAGTTCTTCCTTCTCCTCCTGAGGGCTGAGAGAGCTCTCCAGGCCCAGCCCTGGGGTCGCTTTGCCGTGGGGCCACCCCCTCCTGTGCCCCAGTGCCCTAGGTGGCCTCTCACATGGGTGCCAGCCTGGGTGCCTCTGTCAGCCCCGGAGTTTCCTCCTGCCTCATGTTCCAACAGATGTCACATACCCCCAATTGAGGTCCTGGTTTCACCTCCCCTGCTTCCTTCCCAGTGTTCCCCACATCAGTAAGTGACACATGTTAGTTGCTTTGCCAAAAACCTAGCAGTTTTCCTTGATTCTTTCTGACATCCCATACCCCTTCCATTGGCCAGACTGTTGACTCTGTCATCAAAAACGCTCCATTTCCACTGCTGCTGTTCCCGCCTGAGCCACTGTTCTCCCCTGCACCTCCCCTCCACTGCACCCACGACTCTACCTGTCTCCCCATCCCCACTCGTGTTCCCTGAAACCAGAGCCAGGTTTTAAAACTGCAAATCTGTGTGTGATTTCTTCCTTTGATTAAAACAAAATAATGCCCATCTTCCCATGCCACTCCCCTGACCAAAGACAGCTTGTCACATTTGAAATCTGAGGTCCTTCCAAACCTGCCTTCCTCGATGTCTCCTTTATTACCACCCATTGCAGACTCCCCCTCTTAGTGCAAGTCTCTGCTTCACTGCCACCTCCTCCAAGAAGCCCTCCCTGTGAGAGAGCTCCACCTCCCATCCCTCTCCATTCTCTTTCCTTGCTTCATTTTTTTCCCCCATCAACAACTGCTATCTGCCATATGTATTTTCTTATTGTCCATCATGCACCCTAACACTAGAATGTTAGATTCTTAAGATAGGAATTTTTCTGTTTTGTACCAAATACCCTGGCACATAGGGAGTATTCCTCAAGTATTTGTTGAACAGACAAACCAGTGGGCAGAGGCAAAATGACCGACTGGTTTCTGACCAGAGTAGAGACCAGTGGCCAGGCTGCCATCTTCACAGACCATGAATAAAAGAATCCCCAGGGAAACTGGCTGTTTTCCGGTGAAGGCCAACATTCGACCAATTTGCGGAGTGGGAAAGATCATCTTTGTGCCACAAGGCATGCATGTAGCTTCTGCAGCTGTTTTGGAAGCTTCCAAGTGAGTCTTTGCTAAATCATTCCCAGTCCTCTCAGAGAACACTAGGGCTTCTCCTTCCTTCATTCCTGGGGAGGGGGTGGGGTTGTAGGATGAACAGAAGAAATGTGTTCTTGAGACCAGTGGACTTACGCAAGGGTCTCAAACAGAATGAAATATACTGTGTGCTTGACTCAAGGCCTGTTTAGATTTGCTCCTCCCTTCCCCAGTTCAGTAGATCTAGAAAATATATGGGCGAGGGTCGTGACTCAGCAAATGAGCATATATGGCTTACGTTTAGATGTGTAAATCAGTTGAGTTCAGGTTCCTGGTGCATTCATTTAAATGGTACCTTTGTATTTGTGTAAGCCATTCTAAAAGCCTATTTTGAAAAATAACTCTCATTAGCCACAAGCAGGGATGTTTCTTTTCAGACCATTTTGCCCAACCAAAAGCAACCCATTTATGTGAAATAATAATTTCAAAAAATAAACATAGCAGTTGGAAGAATAGTTTTCAGTCTTGCGCCCCACCCCTGAGAGCACTTTGCCACGTCTGTCCTACCCTGTGAGAGTTTTACAGCACATGTGTTCTGCTGATAGTGGAGTCGCAGGCTTTCCTCCTTGCAGACGAGGAGTGTGTTTACAGACCTCCTCACCAATGCCTGTGTGCAAGGTTGGCCAGGAAGCAGAAGCTGGTCCACTTGGGATGAAGACATCAAAGCTGATTCTGATCCAGTTAGAAAAAGATACCATTGTCTTCTCAATTCCCCAGTTATCAGGCTGTTATGAACACTTAGCCAGTTTCCTTGGGGATCCGTGTGGCATTGACTTGGATCTGGAGCTCATTGATATTCACACATAATGACAGACCCCAGTCCCTCCTACGTGCAGGGAGACAGAGAAACCCGGAAACCACTTGCTTCCTTTTCACTCTGCAGATGAAGTTTTTCAGGGTTTGCACAGTGGCTGTAAAATGCTATTTTTCCTCAGTTGGTCTTAAATGAGTGTTAGTCTCTTGTGTCTTAGAAAGAAGAATGCAAATGCTTTATTGGGAAAAAAATTTATAACTGTTTCCATTTATAGCACTTCAGAGAATGAACATGAGAAATAGTTTAAGCTGGTAATTTTAGCTATTAGTGCTGGCTGTGGAATTCCGGGAGACACTTACTCCTCTGTTCAAGTCAAGATGATTTTATCCTTTCCTGCATACCCTTTTCTTTTGTTCCACGGTGTTTTTTCCTCTGAAGTTTTTCTTGAAGGCTACCTGCCCTTGATGATGTGTAGATGATTTTCAAATCTGCCATATGTGGTTAAGCTTCTTAAAATATCTACTGCCTTCAACACCTATTACAGAAGAGAACCACACTTTTAAAGTTTAGCAAGTATTTTCTGGGGGTAACTTGGATCGGCATGGACTGCTGAGGTCAGGGAGGAATTATCTATAATTATAGATGTAATATAAGGTGTAAACTTTAACTCCAGCTGCCATCTCTGGATGCCCGTTATCCATGGGAAGGAGCAAGGGAGGACAGCTACTTTAGCCCAAATGCAATCCCACTCTAGCAAGACACATGCCCTAGTTCCATTTCTTCTATACTTTTATCATTGGACGATTTCAGTTTTGTCTTATGATTTTGTCCACATCTAAAATTCCATTGTGTAGTGTCAATACAACTAATTGGCTGCAATTTAGGAGTCCCTCTCAAATTTATCTGTGTTAATTTGTTTTAATGAAGCTATTGGAGGTAAAAAAAAAAAATTGGTACTAGTGGAAGACAGTTGGGAATAGTGGGGACTAGAGTTAAGCTACAGGCCTTGCCTAAAAGCCACTCAAACTTCAACTTAACAGCTGTATGAGCCAGCCAACACACACCTGGTCTGATTGGGCCCAGGAGCAGATTCTTTATGAGATATTCTTTGCCTAGGGGATGATGGCTTACCATCTCTCAGGTTTTAGTTACCTGCTCCCTGGCCTCCCTCATTCTGGCCTGCCTGGAAGGGCATCTCATCAGTTGACTTTGAACTCCAGAATAAATCATTTGGATGGGAAGGAAGACTTGGGGTCAGGGTACGGCCTGAGCAGAGCTGGTTTGTGAGGTCTCAAGAAAGCCATGAATTTCCTCCCAGAGTCAGGCCTGGGTAAATTCCAATTCTGCTGCTTACAAGTTGTGTAGCTTTAGGAGGCAAATTGCCTGGCCTCTGTAAACCTCGTTTTCTACCTCTGAGAATGGGGATAATGATAATTGGGTTGTCATGACATTGAATAAAACAATGTAGGTCAAGTACTCAGCACAGTAGCCAGCGCATAGTAAACACTACATTAGTGGGCTGTTGAGACTTTAGAGATTTTGTGGATGTGCCTTGGTGAACCCCTGAAATTAATTGCAAAATGTTGTGTTGATGTGTGCCACATTTTTTCCTGGGCAAAAGATCCATTACCCTTCATCAGATTCTAAAAAGTGGGCCAAGATGGAATAGGAACTTTGATGTTAAGGGAAGCTGAGTAAGTTGTTTCAGAACTCAGATGTTTGAGAATTGACAAGCAGGTCCTCCTGGACCTAGAAGTACGAGTATCAGTTTAGCTCTTGCCACCCCCGTCAGTACTTGACTGATCATAGATTCATGCCATTGACCCACTTTCTTCAAGGGCAGAGCCAGTTTTTCTGGCAGTTGATGCCAGAATTGGAAAAGCAGATTCCCATTTAGCAAACATGACTTCAGAAAATGGCCATGTTGCTGGTCTCCATTTGAAGGCAGAGGTAGGGGTGGGAGTGCATGATTAATAACCCCAGAAGGACTGTGAAGGTCACTGCTGACGTTAGGACCAGATGCAGGAGTGTCCAGGGAAGGCTGTGCTCTGTGGCAGGGTGATAAAGCAGAGCGTTTCTGTATATATTCTGTTCCAACCCCTGCACCTTCCTGGTGCACCTGAGGGTGATCTCTGCAGTGACACAGAAGCCTGGCCTGTAGGGGAGTGACCTTGGAAATGTGGCTGAGGGTCATCTCCTTGTCATCTCCCTGTGGGCCCAAGAGCTCCCTAACCACCCACTCCCACCCCTGCCCTCCTTCTGGGCTGAAAACATGACTGAGACTAAGGAGTCAGTGGGGAAAAAATCACACACCTGGAGAGCTCTGTCCTATTACAATGTTTTCAGACCTGATTTAAAGTGCTCTGGAAGTTGGAAGGGGCACATGGCTTGTAGGGGACCCAGCCATCGGAAATCTTTGATGATTCTTGCACTTAGGATAACTCAGAAGAGTGACTTCATCCCTGGTGTTTCCTTTGTTTATGCAATGGGGTATTTTTAGATGATTGAATAGAAATTGGTGGAGAAAAAGACAGATGAAAGGATGGATAGAGGAACAGGCAGATGGACAAACGATAATACAAGTATGGCAAAAATGTAAGTGATAGGCTGTAGTCTAGATGGTGGCTCAATTTTGCTGTATGTCTGAACATTTTGGTAACAAAATATTGGGGGAAATGAGTTGAAATATCTGAATAAAATAAAACACAAAATAGAGAATTTTCATGGATTTGAGATTCCACACACCACCCCTAGCCCCACCGTTTTCCCATTTTGTTCACGCTCTGTCTTCCTCGTGGTTTATTCATTCTGTGTTGAGCACCTGGGTGTCATGTTCTAGGCGTTATGGTCACAATGGTGCACAAGGTAGGCCTTCAACTGTGGGGCTCACATCCTCTGCCTGTTCTGGAAGTGTGGGGGACAGACAAGTGACAGTGAGATGTTCCATAAAAAGGGGGAAAAAAAACAAAGCATGGAAACAGGAGGGGGTTGAGCTGCCATAGAGAGAGGGCTCAGGAAAGGCTTCTCTAGGGAGGGGACATTTGAGGTGAGATCGGCATGATCAGAAGGAATCAGCCGTGCAGGGATGCAGGGAGGCGCATTGCAGGTGGGGACAGCTGGTGCATTTGAGGAAGGGAGAGAAGGCACATGTGAGAGGTGAAGGGAGTGACTGGGAGGCAGGTCAGAAGGTAACCAGAGGCATACCTGGTAGGCCCTAGAGTGTCCCTGTGATTGCGAGAGACAGGCCACTGGGCACACCTCTGGGTACCATTCACATTGCATGCAATGGAAGGGGGTCCCCGAAGTCAAGTAACGTATGTGGAAGCCCTAGTTTGGGCAGAGAGGCTCTATGTGCTGTGCAGAAAGCTGTCTTAAAAACTTAGAAGAGTTTTAAAGAAGTGGCTCTACTTGGTGAGTAGGACCAGTTGATCATTCATGGTTGCAGAGTTTCCCCACCCCGATCTGAAGAGATCATCTATTCTACTGGTGCATATATTTTTAAAATTATCATATGGTAAAATTGACTTTTGGGGGTCTGTGTACAGCGCTATGAGTCTAACACATGTATACATTTGTGTAACCACCACTGTGATCAGAATACAGAACAGTTCCAGCCCTCCAAAGAGCTCCCTCCTGCTGTGCTTGGTGGTCACACCCTTCCTGTCTCCCAGCGCCTGGCAACCAGGAATCTGTTCTCCATCATGATGGTTCTGTCTTGTGAATATCACAGAAATGGAATCATGCAGTATGTAGGCTTTTGAGACAGGCATCTTTCCCTCAGCATAATGTCCATGGATATGTTTTTAAACCTCCAAGGAGATGGGTTGAGAGTAATGGTTAAAAGGCTTTTGCTTTGCTGGGAGCGAGGCGAGGGGCAGAAACACCATGAAAATGACAAGGGATGGTGAGAACCAAAACCAGGAGTGGGAGACCTAGAGGTGGGTACTGCAAAAATGAACATTAGGGAAGGAACCTAGGGATGTAAACAGTAGTCTTTTTTAAAGTTTTATTTTAATTTTTAATTTAATTTTTTTTGAGACGGGTTCTCACTATGTTGCCCAGGCTGACCTCAAACTCTTGGCCTCCAGTGATCCTCCCATGTCAGCCTCCCGAGTAGCTGGGACTACAGACAGTTACAGTGTTTTCTTCTATGAATGTGCAGTGTAAGTCTCCTTTGTCCCCTCCCTCCACTTGCTCTCCCAAGAAACCTCCCATAATGCCAAAAAGTCAACTCCTGCTCCAGGGGGCACGTGGGCCGAGGACAGAGGCTACCCATAGGGTTTAGACCAGGGGTGCCAACCTTTTTGGCACCAGGGACTGGTCTCGTGGAAGACAATTTTGCCTCAGACAGACCAGGGTGGGGTGGAGTAGGGTGTCGGGGAGGGCAGGGGTTCCAGGCTCAGGCAGTGATGGGTGGCCTGTTTCGTAACAGGCCAAGGACCTGTCCAGGCCTCGGCCCAGGGTTTGGGGTCCGCAGGTTTAGACCACCCCAGTTACAGATCAAAGCTGCAGAAGGACAGCTTTTAGCTTAGTAAAAGAAGAAACAATGGAGTAAAAGGACCATGAAAGTGGTCCTCCCAGCATCCTGGGTGTATGTTCCCGAAAAGCAGTGAGAGGCGCAGGCCAATTGAGATGCCATAGAGCCCTGTGCTGGGGGCGGGGGCGGGGTCGGATAGCTCCACCCAGCTCTTAGAAAGGGTGGAATTCCTGAGTGAATCTAGCATTTTATG
Organism: Lemur catta; assembly: GCF_020740605.2. NCBI lineage: Eukaryota > Metazoa > Chordata > Mammalia > Primates > Lemuridae > Lemur > Lemur catta. The sequence goes on along the minus strand of NC_059134.1, from coordinate 84,287,061 downwards.
CACGTGTGACAGGACCATGGGGGCAGGGCAGCCATCCCCTGTGTTCCCTCACCTGGCCTCCCTGAGATAACATGTATAGAAAGGCTTTGTAAACTACAAACCTATTGTGCTCTTTTTATTGTTTCTACACCTTCGTGGTTAAGAGGCCTGTGAGATAATTAAAAGAGGGGGGAAAAAGGGCCACCCTGTTTTTTCCATTGGCAAGGATGCGTTGCCATGTTCCTCTGGTTACCGGGAGAGCAAAGCACGCACCAGGTCCTGCTACATAATGATGAATCCCCGGAGACCCCCGATAGTGATCGATAGTGCCCGCCTGCCTCTGGGGCCTGCATAATGAGCTGCACAGCCCCGCCAGAGTCACCAGCCAGCCTCGGGGAAACCTCCCCTCCCCCACTGTCCACTTGTACAACAAATGTCCCCCTCCCCACCCGCCCCCTCGGTTGGGTTTCCCTTTGATTGGCAGAGGCCCTGTGATTTCCGCCTAGATTGCCTGACAGCCCCTCCGCCTGGTCTAATTATGCCGGGGCTCGTCTCAGGCCACGGTGACCCCAGGAAGGCTTTATCAGATTGTCCAACTGACCGTGACCAGCTCTCCAGCACCTGCCTCCCTGGCTGGCTGAGGACGGAAGGTGTTTATACACAGCGGAGCTGGTGTCTGATTGACTGGCCAGGGTCCTGGGCTGAGGACTGCCCGGCTGAGTGTCAGTGATGAAAAATGGAGTCTGCCTCTCCAGCCAGCCTCATTAACGCCCCTGCGGGTCCAGACAGTATCAGGTGGGGGCGTGTGCAAGCACAGCGCCTGCTGCCATTGTTCAGGGGCCTCCGCCTCCGGGACAGGCTTACGACTGCAGCAGTGTGACTCACGTCCATCCCTTACCATTCTCATTTATTTATAAATATAGATATTCATTTTTAGTCATTTTATTTTACAAATTTTTGTATGTATTTTTAAGTTCTCCGCTTCATCCATCTTTCTTGTTACTTAAGTATTCCCCACCTCTTGTTTTATCCTTCTCTGATTCCCCCTTAGTGTGACCTCCTCAGCTCCGTCCTCTACCCTCACACCTTTCTTCCAGCGTCAGCTTTCACGGAAGCCAATCTGCAATTACTGTTTGGGGGTGATTTATTAGTGTTATTAAAGTTCCGTTTCTGAACAGAATCTTTGGAGCTGCCCACCTTTTCCAGGCACCCCAGGGCCATTCTGGCTATACAAAGAATTCCCAAAAGGCCGCCCAGGCGTCCGGGCCAGTCCCTGTGGTCACTATGGCAAATGACCCATTTCGATGGGAACGTTGAATCATTGAGGTCCTTTAGGGTTCCAGTGGGATCATTTGCTAATTAATCACTAGTGAGCCGAGAACCTAAGGGTTTTCTAAAAGCCCATCCATCTCTGCCCTCCTGCGTGATGAGATTTGGCCCATTGTCTCCGTTAAGCGCAGCATCTCTGGGCTGAGCCTGGTTCTGCTATCTGGGAAACCATCGACAGGGACTTACTGCTCGAAGTGTGGCCTCTCTTTCTTCTGACTGAGGCCAGAGAGTTTAAAAAAAAAAGTGAGCTGTGGACCAGCGGCATCGGCATTACCTGGGAGCTTGTTAGACGTGCAGAATGTCAAGCCCCGCCCCAGACCTCCTGCTGCAGAGTCTGCATTTTGACAAGATCGCAGAGATTCCTGTGCATGGTACCGTTTGAGAAGCTCTGTACCAGGTCAGTAAAAATCCAATGAGGGAAGCCCTCCATTAGATTTACCAAGAAGTAAGAGAACTCAGCAACTTCCATAAAACCGGCTAGTGAGTTCTCCCTTCCTTCTCTTCTCACTTTGGAGGGGACCTTGTTAGGAGACAAGAAAGCCAGTTGCAAGTGTAGCTGCTGAGAGTGAGGAACCAAATGTGGCCCTTGGCCCCTGGGACTAACTTCCCTGGCAGCTGCTTCTCCCTATTCTTTTTTTTTTTTTTTAATTTTTATTATTTAAAATTCTTTTCTTTTTTTTTTTACACTAGCTGAGCCACAGCTGATGCTTCTCCCTCTTCTTGGGGAAATGCTTTGCTGTTGAAAGACCACCTACAAAAAAGTGTCCTCAAGGGCCACCTTGTGATGATACCCTCTAGCCTGGCTGGCATTTAGTTACAGTTTTCTGTTTTGACTCGTGCTCTAAATTACTACCACTTGCCTTTGGTTAAATTTGGAACTTTGAAGCTTATTACATTTATGGGATTTTTTTCTCAATATATATTTTTACACTCGCTAAATAGACATATGTGGCTGCTTTCATCAGAAGACTTTAAAATAACTAATATGTTCAACATAGATAAGCTTTAAAAATATGGATCATGAAAAGCACATTAAAATCATCTGTAATCTCACTGCTTGGTGTCTTCAAGATGTTGATGCACACACACAGATTTTCTTTACAAAAATATCTCACTTTACTGTTTTATAACCTGCTTTTCACTCAATATGTTATAAATATCTTTCTAAGTCAATAAATATAGCTCTTCTATGTATTCATTTTTAATGCCTTACAAAGTATTTCATTATATGGAGTGTTCTATATTCTGAGTGTTTTTCTTCCCGCACCCCCCAAAATTCATGTGTTGAAACTTAATCACCAACATGACATTATTAGAAAGTAGGGCCTTTGGGAGGTGATTAAGTCATGAGGGTGGCGCTCTCGTGAATGAGACTAGTATTTTTGTAAAAGAGGCCCCAGAAAGTTACCTTGTCTCTTCCACCACGTGAAGACACAACAGGAAGGCACCATCTATGAACCAGAGAGCCGGCCCTCACCAGACACCAAATCTGCCTCAATCTTGTAATTCCCGGGCTCTAGAACTGTGAGAAATAAATTTCTCTTGTTTTATAAGCCACCTAGTTTATCGTATTTTCTTATAGCAGCATGAATGGATGAGACATATATAATGGACTTACGTAGTCCATCACCTATTACTGGGCATTTGGATTTTTAGGATTTCTTTCCTCTATTATGTCAGCACTGCTGTGAACTTCATCAGTACCAAAATATTTGCACGTGGTCTAAATGATTTGTTTAGGATAATTTTTTGAATACATTTAAAAAGTGTAACATTTGAACAAGGGGAAGGAAGCAATGTTCCGAGAGCTAGAAGGCTGAAGGTTAAGACTTGAGTCCATCCCGGGGTGTAGGTTTATAGCTATTAATAGCAACTTCAGATGAATAAACTGTCAGCATCTAGAACTCGATGGTGCAGCTTCATTGTGGCAAATGGCTCTCAGGAATCGTCTGGATTTTCTGAAGAAAACAAATCATCTGGGTTCTGGCCCTTATTGGCCTGCCTAGCGGGAGACCACAAAGGTCTGTGCTGGAACTTCAGAGCACGGCTGGCAAAGCATTGGCGATGGTTACAGGATTGTCTCTACAGAAGGGCCCAGGGGAGGTTCAGAGGCTGGTGGAAGCGGGTGGGAAGCATGATGCTGTATGTACTTGCCGGCCACACCCTGGGTTTCAGGAGGAGCCAGGACAGTTCCGAGACTTGGGTGTGGGCAGCTAGCTAAACAGGGAACTTGAGGTGCTTTCAAGCCGGCACAGAGCCGGGAGTCAGGATCCAAGAATGGAGCGGCCTCAACACTGAGAGGCAGATAGGGATTTGAGGGCCAGCCTGGGTGGCACCAGGACCCACTGAGTAGGAACGTCTTGGAAATCTCTTGCCAGGTGTACTCCAAAAGAATGTCTAAACCTGGGCATTGATTGAGGGTGCACGTTCCTGGACCAGAAACAACTCTGCTGGGTGTCGTGTTGCTGCTGAGACTGTGGTTTGGGGTGACCATTTCCATTCCTAGACTGCCTAAAAGTTGGCACTTTGTCCTAGTATGTTCTGAGCTCCCCCATTGGAGGCAATGACAGCCTCTTCAAATGTCGCCACTGCCTCCTAGCTTGAAACAGCCTCAATTTGCTTCGCCTGTGCCACAGTTAGGTCATTTCCCATTTTCTTCATTATACTGAGGTTACATACACGTCTTAGGAAAAGCAGTATGGTGCGAGTGTGACAAAAGCACCCAAGGATTTTGAGTTCACCACCTTTTCACTTAGCTGTCTGGCTCCTCCGACTTCTCAAGCCATGGCCCAGGAACGTGGCCTCACTGTCTTAGCTCCAGACTCACCTCCTGCCTCCTTCGCGGTGCTGTGTAGTGTGGCGGTAGAGCCTGCACACGTGGGGGTCCCGTCCCAGCTCTGTCCTTCCTACTTGTGTGACCTCAGACAAGTCCTTAACCTCTGTGTGACTCAGTGTTCTCATCTGTACAGTGGGGACAATATACCTATCACATAGGGTCCTTGTGAGGGTTAAATGAGTTTACTTATAAAAAGCATTTAGAATAGTGACTGGCTATAGAAGGCATTTTCTATAAGTGTTAGTGCCTTCTGGGGTTTAGATCTCTGTGTCTCCAGCCTTTTAATCTTAACCTCTTATTTCTTCTTGAGAGCAGAATCCCTGTCTGATCCATTTATCCCCTGCTGTGCAGGGCAAAAAGCAAAGACTCATAAATATTTGTTGGACAGATAGGTGGGAGAAACTCAGGCTATGACACCAGATAGTTCTGGCTTCAAATTCTGGCTCTGCCCCTAACTGTCTCTGGACCTTTGACTTCTTGGTTTCATTTCCTCATGTGTGAAATGGAATAATGTAAACTCCTCTTAGGGTTATGGCGAGGATTAAAGCACACGCAGTGAGCTAATGCTCATTCTGCCTTGTTAACTGGACAATTCATGCCGGTGTTTGGGTTGCATTTTGAAGTAAGAGGATGGTCTTTGGTTTCTGTTTAGTTTTCCCCAGTGATTGTGTGAACACTGGGAAGAAAACAGGACACCTGTGCATACACGCCGTACCCATACGGCTGCATTTCTGTATGTACTTTTCACAGGCCATTATCAGACATTAGACCACCCCAAAGGTGGTGGTCTCCATACCTCCACAGTGGCTGGGATCTTTGGGCATCTTTCCAGCCTATTTGTGGTGCTGCTCTGACTGAGAGCACATCTACCAAGTGTTTCCAAGTTGGCATTGAGTCTCCTACTTGGAAATGCCAGCACACAGCTTTGTGTGCACAGTGATTTAGTTCCCAGGAAGGCGCCTGTGAAATGTCCACTCCCACCAGGGTTTGGACATTTGGGAGACCTGAGAGACAGTTATTAGTGTTACTGACAAGCTCAGACCATACCAGGGGCTGTGGGAAGTCAGAGAGGCATGATTCTGTCCCTTGCTGCCTTCACAGACAGGTAACACTCAGCCATTCCCTCAGTGCATCAAAACAGAGGCTGGTACATGGTACAGCCTTAATTTCTCTATCAATAGGTTGGGGGTGATGATTATTAACTTAGTGACCAGTCCCCAAAGTGATTCTCAGAATACTCATCATGTAAAGATGGTAAAAACAAGAAAAAGTTCCATGGCCAAATGTGTTTAGAAAATGCATTGCACTGTCTTTCCTTCTTGACATTTTATAGTATACATGTGCATATTCAAGGCTCTGAGAAGTCCTGCAGTAAAGAAACAAATTTAACATTATTTAACCTAGTAGTGTCCAAATCAAATTCGCCATGAACTTTTTTTTTTTCCTATAACATCTATTAGCATCCCTAGGAACTAGGAAAATACTGAAGAAATTCAAGGTTATCTAGTTATCCCAAAAGTTTATACAAGTGATATGTGAATATTAAGAAAGGAAAATCTTATTTTTTTAATAAGACATTTAGAAAATGTAATTAAAAGTATTTGATGCTGGGCATGGTGGCTCACCTCTATAATTCCAACACTTTGGGAGGCTGAGGCAGGAGGATCACTTGGGACTAGAAATTTAAGACCAGCCTGGGCAACATTGTGGGATCCCCATCTCTACAAAAAAAAATAAAAATTAGCTGAGCATGGTGGTGCATGCTCGTAGTCTCAGGTACTTGGGATGCTGAGGCAGGAGGATTACTTGAGCCCAGGAGTTCAAGGCTGTAGTGAGCTATGATTGCACCACTGCACTCCAGCCTGGATGACAGAGCGAGACCCCATCTCTTTAAAAAAATTAAAAAATGTTGATTTTTTTTTTCTTTTTTTGTAGCCACTCACTTTCAGATTTGATCATAAAGTTTTCGATGTCTCACCAACCCACTGCCCTCTTGAAATACTAGGGTCATGATGTGTTAAAAGGTGCCTCCATGGGGCTAAGTCCTAACCTTGGGAAATAAAGGTAAACTTTGAAATTTCAAAGATGTTCTTTATGAGACCCTAGAGTAACTAGGGTTGCATCCAGGTAGTTTCATTTGAGCCCTTAGACACATACTTCTCAGCCACGTGGGCATCTACTGTTGCCGTGAGGGAAGGAGACGGGGATCCACGGGTCAGCGTTCTCCTGGACCTGGGAGTTCACTAGGTCCCTTCTGAAGGCTCTGTGCCAGCTTAAATAAGAAACAATGGATCAGCTGCGAGCCCTTGTTTATTATTGCAGTCTCCTAATCGTGCATCCCTCTCGTCCCTTCCCTTCTGTGACTGGTCAGGCTAATTTGATTTGACATCCTGGCATTCGAGATTTGTCAAGTATTGTAACCCTAAGCAGTACTAATATTGAAAGCCATGCTCGAAATTTATGTAATCCAGATGTACATGTCAATAAAGCAGAGATGTGGAATGGCAGGCCTGGGGTACGGGAGGGGAATGGGGGTGGGCGGGGAGCGTGTGTGGAAGAATCCTGTTACCCTATATTTTTTCCACATGGTATCTATAGCCAAGTATATACCATGTGGAAAAAATATAAGGTAACAGGATTTTATGTATTAATATTTTCCCTTAAGAATAGTAACTGGATTATGAAGTACAGCTTCAAGTAAGTACCAGCATTGGTTTTATTTGTAGCCAAGAATAACCGATTAAGTTTTGGGGAGAAGGAAGGCGATCTATTTTAAACGCTTTTTAAAACTTTTAAATTGGTCAGGACCCTTCAACAGTGTGGTCTTGGAAATTATTAGTCACCCCGAATCAGGATTTTTGACATGGCTCTCTAATAGTTGGATTTTTTTTTCTATTTGAGCATGTCATTTTTCTAGTTGGATGTCATTCAGAGGTCCCTCCCTAAGAAACAAAGGCTTTGACCTCTGAGTTGTCAGTTCAAAGCCCTCCCACACTGGTAATGCCCTAATGCCTTTTCCATTTTCTGGAATCTCAATGAGTAAAAAAATTATTAATAAATGTGAAAAAGGGTCTATTCAGGTACTTGACAGTGGCCTTGTTTGCAGGGTTGAGTCCAGCAGTGGCCCCACTGTGTCACCTCTGGCAGGACAGTCACCCTCTCGGGCCATGGCTTGTCCTACCCTGTGTCCAGCTGACCCAATGGGAATAGTGCAAGTACCTTATCTAACAGGGATAAGGTCAAAAGTTTTGGTGTTCTTGACATGAAAGGGTGGCCGAGTATATTATTATTCCTTAGCATGCTGTGCATAATTAACTACCCTTAACTAGACCTGGTAGCCCAGGGAAACTGGTCAGACCAGCTAGTAAATGCAGGTGGAAAATGATCTCGAAAGGGAAGCAGGGAGTCAGGACCCGCATAAGCAGAGCTGACTTACGGGAGACGGGAGACGAAGTGTTCACAAAAACCAGTTGCAGCTGGTACCAGTGTCGTCTGTGGCTAGTTCTAGCCAGGAAATCAAGGATCAGGTTGCTACTGTAGCCCCCTCTTGGACAGTATAAAAGGAAAACGATGCCTGGTATACCGGGGACACTTGTGGCATGCCATCGTTCCCAGTTTCCCCTGCACTGGACGTCTCTGGAGAAAGTCGGGTGTGTGGTTTCCACCAGGCATGGGGTGTTTTTCACCAGGGTGCGAGCCTTGTTTACTGGCCTTTCTTCTGTCATCATTAGTAGCCTTAATTCCAAAAGGGGGAGGAGAACGTTGCCTGTGACTCGCACTCTCCCCAGCGCAGCCTGTGGGCTGCAGCCCTGTTCTGAGTCAGTCCTGAGTAAGGAATGCTGTCCTGGCCCCAAGCCAAATAGATTCCAAATGATGGAATCTGATGTTTCCTGTTGGGTTTTGAGTAAAGGGAGTCAGTGTGGTGTGTGATTAGGCCCCATGGTTTACCTCGTAGATATTCAAGGTGCAGGGAGCCGGACAGATGAGGGATCTGGAGCAGGGTGCCCAGGTGAGTCATTACCACCCTGCAAATGTCCTTCACCTCCGTGAGGCCAGGATTGGGGCCCCAGGCAGGAGTCGGATGGTTGAGGCTGCCGGTCCAGTTCTCTGCTGACGTCATCACCCCACTCAGTCTGGAATGACTGGCAGCCTCTGCCTGGCTGGAAGTGGAAAAGCAGGAAATGTTTCCAGATTGGAAACTCACCGTGGGTTTTCAAGGCACGTTTGCACGGTATCACTGTGTGGCTAACCCACCTGTCTAAGGGGATCCCAGGGCTACAGTGGGATTCTGCAGATCTGTTGGTCTGACCTTGTACCTGTCAACCAGAACACAGAGAAATACCTGCTTGGCCAAAAAATAAATAAATAACCTGTATTTTTCTTTTCATTTTTTAATGCTATTTAGCTAAGATGTGCTTTTTAAAAATTATATATATGTATATATGTGACCCATTTCAACCCACTACTTAATGCAGGAATGTACAAGATTGTACTTGAAGGGCTGTAACCAGAAATGAGCCAACTATAAATGGATCATAGCATTAGAAGAGGGTAAAATGAGAGTCCAGCTGAGAGGAACTGTGGTGCTCAGGTAGTGCAGCCTGCTGGTTAAGAGCTCCAATGTGGGGGTCCGGCAGCCTGGGTTGCAGTCCTGGCTCTGTGGCTTACTGCCTGTGACCCTGGCTTCTGACCAGCTGTCTCACTGTGAGATGGGGTGACAGTTCCACATCATACATTAGTCGGAGAATTGAGTGCACTTCACACAAAGTAAATGCTTAGTAAGTGGTAAGTAATTGTTGTCGTCCCTTCTCCCATAGCAACAGCCTGTTCTGGGTGAATGCCCATGATGCATGCGAAGGTGTCTCAGTTCCTTCCTCTTTCTCATTGTTCCAACACTAGTGCATAAGGGCTGCAAGTTCCTAGGAACTTTGACCTTGAAGCCAGATAGCAGCCACTGTCAGTTCTCTCTAGGGGGTTGTAGTCAGATCAGGCCTGGTTTCCTGGTTGCCCTGAGGTCTGCCAGTGTTGCTCAGCCGTGAAGCCCATCACCGGAGCCACAGTGCAGATGGATGGGGAGGGGTCTCTAAGAGGAGGGCTGAGCACTTGGGGACGCTGTTGTCTGGGGTCAAATGCTGGCTCTGCCAGATGGATAGGCCAGGAGGACCAGCCCTCTGTGTCCTTTCCATGTCCCTCGCCGGCTTACTCTCTAAAGCAGCAAACCTCGAGTCAGCTGAGGTTCCCCATCAGAGAGACCCCAGGCCTTCCAAAGCAGGCCCACCTTGGACAGCCTGGATTTTTCTCTCCAAGTTGCAACACGGGTTTATTCTAAGACAAAACAACGAAAGTAGACCCCCTGGTGTTTCCTTGGCTCATTTCTGTAAAGCATCACAACCATTAACCAAAGGAAAAGAAGGGCCTGACTCCTGTGACAGAAGTCAGGCCAAGATTTCTCTCTTCCCTCCCTTCCTGAGACCCAGAAATAGTAAAAATAGTAAACATAATAATTGCTAAAAATCATGGAATGTTTGCTGAGTTACAGTACTGTTTAAGTACTTTACATATATTCAGTTATTTAATCCTCCTACCCTGTGAAAGAAATGCCATTATTGCTTTTACAGATGAGGGGATCAGGGCACAGAACAGTTAAGTAACTTACTAAAGGTCACACAGCTAATAATTGCCATGCCAGTTTTAGAACCTAGATGGTTTGGAATTAAGGCTACACACTTAATCACAGCCCTATACTGCCTCTTATGATACTTATAAAATAAGTTATAAAAATAAACGATATACACAAGTTATAAAATGGCCTAAAACTGTACATGTACATTATTCCAATGTCAATTTCAGAGTTTTGCAATTATACTCCAGTTATGTAAGATGTAACCATCTGAGGAAAACTGGGAAAAGGGTGCACAGGACCTTTCTGTTCTATGTGTTTTAGAAGCTTCCTGTGACTCTATAATTATTTCAAAATAAAAGATCCAAACAAACAAGCAAATGTTATGATCAAGAGTATATTGAATTCTTATTGTATTCTGAGCACAAGCGCTGTGCTAATCACTTCATGTTTATCATTATATTTAATTCTACCAGCGACCCAATGAAGTATGGGTACTATTATTATTTGAAGTTACACATGAGGAAACTGAGGCATGGCAAGGCTAATAAGTTGGATAACATCAGTAGGAAGTAGTAAGGCCACTGGGCAGGACCCATCTCCCTGTTTTATTACAAACAGCAAATGAGATAAAGCATTTGGTCTATGGATTCTCTGCAAATGCTGATTTCCATGCGTGAGCCCAGCAAACACAGAGCCCTTGTAGGTGCTGCACACAGTCTAGCATTAGCCAGTCAAAGCCTCTGCTGAGGTTTGGCTTGTGGGATGCCAGAGATACAAGGACAAGTATGATGTGGTTCCACCACCAAGGAGCATGTGGTGGAGGCAAGGTGACTTCATGGTGCCAAAGGCAAGCTCTGTGTATTTATAGTACGAACCCAGAGCAAGCACCTACCTAGCCCGGAGCTCCCTCCCCTGGAGCCAGAGTCTGGATGGTTGGACCCAAGCCAGGCACCTTCCTGGGATGCAAGGACACAGTGAGGGTTTCAAAGAGGGGGCGTTATCAATCACCATGTTGGATGGCATCCGCGATTATCATCTTCATTTCCATCAAAGGTGTCTTATGAAAGGGTATCGTCAAGTTCAATTTAGTCTGAATCAGGACACGGCAAGGACTTATTATCTATTTCTGCCCTGGGCTGAACCTGTCTTGAATAATTCAGTGTTCATCTACTTCCAGACACCAGCCTTTTTTTCCCTCCCCTCTTTATTCAGGATCATGTGGTTGCTTGTTTCTCCCTGTCTCCTCTCCATTAAAAACCCACCTAATCTTTGGTTGCAGTAATGAGTGTTTTTAGGAAAGAGAATCAGCTTTGTGTATGCATTACAAGGTGGTGTCAGCTGCATGAAGTCTAGAGACAGGCCTCAGGGCAGAGGCGGTACGTGGTGACCCAGGGACATCTTTTGACCAATGTTCTTTTTTTTTTTTTTTAATTCTTATAACTTTCTCTTACAGATGCTAAAATTTGAACTTCATACAAATTCCATGTGCCATGAAACATTATTTGTCTTTTGATTATTTTTCAATCATTTAAAAATATAAAAACCAATCTTGGTGGGTAGGACTTTAAAATTTCAAAACTTGGAAGGGTGCCAGATCTGGCAACAGTTGGCTGAAGCTGAGTGGTATCTGTGCCCTTTAGATAGGGCAGATGCTCTCCCCCAGCCCGAGACTGTACTGGTTCTCCTCGCAGGCCTGGCTCCCGTGAGCGTCTGGTTGCCAGCCCCTGACATAGAAGGAGGAAGACTTGCCTCCAGGGTGCAACAGATTAGATAATTCAGGAGCTACTTGGGCCATGGTTGGTCCTGAAACTCTGCAGGAAGGTGCCCACAGCTCCATTTTTCTCTTAGACCAGGGTATATCTCTTGGCTGGGAAGCCTGGATTCTAGAGAATTCTCAGCTCTGCACCAACACCCTGCTTGCAGCAGGAGTTCTGGGAAAGTTATGTGGGAGGTGACAGATGCTGACGTGAAGAGTTGGGGGTACATGCGTATGTCGGTGGTGAAGGAGCTGATCTGGAGTGTTTGGGTGATGCATCACCAGATGAGGAGTCCGAAGACATAAGTTGCAGTCTGGCTCTACTACTTACTAAGTGGGCATTTGACTTCTTGGAGTCTTGGTTTTCTCATCTGTAGAATGGGGGTAATGTCCACCGTGCCTACCCCAGCAGGATGAATAAGAGGATCCGGTCATGTGATTCTGTGAAAATGTTATGAATTGTAAAGTTGTACTGAAAAATTCAGTGGCAGGACAGCTCTGGCGGTTGTGGAAGAACACACAACCTCTCTGATATCTGGTGGTGTGTAAATCCAGGCCGGCAAGCTGGGGCCTGTGGCCAAGTCCTGCCCCCAAGATTGGTTTTTATCTTTTGAAATGGTTGAAAAATGATCAAAAGACAAATAACGTTTCAGGGCACATGGAATTTGTATGAAGTTCAGATTTCAGCATGTGTAAACACAAGGTCACCGGGACACGGCCACGCCTGTGTGTCCACGTGTTATGGCTGCTCTGGCACCCCAGCAGCAGAGCGGGGTGGCTGTGACAGCCCACGTGGTCCACAAAGCATGAAATGTTTGCTCTCTGACCCTTAGAAAAGTTTGCCACATTCTGGTGTGGATCATAGAGGGGCAGTGACTCAATTCCCACTTCTTTTTCCTCATTTCTCGCGCCACCCAGATGCAGTTGCCGCTGCAAATAGGTGGGCTGAGGAGTATTCTCAGATCGAAAACCACGTAGGCAAATCCTCTATGACACACAGCGAATCTGTCCTTCATGACAGAGCCAAGAATTTCTCTCATTTTAATTCCTATCAAGCAACACTTTCATCCTTCCTTTGGGCTCCAGCTAGGGGCACTTCCTGATGAAAACCACAGCATTTTTTGTAAAACCGATCCTCCTCTTGGCAACAACCACAAAAAGAGAAGAGGCTATTCCTGTCACAATGGGCATTTCTCCATCGCATTAACCACAAAACGGGCCTGGTCGATGGAGCATCCTCCCCTCGGCCGCGGATTGACAGAAAACACAAAGGGAACCCGCTGCCCTCGTAGGCCTGTCAGGGCAGTGTTAGGGACAGAATGTGTCCCCCAAAAAGCTATGTTGGAGTCCTAACCCCTAGTCCCTCACAATGTCACCTTATTTGGACATGGGGTCATTTCGGATGTACTTAAGTAAGATGAGGTCTTACTTGGGTAGGGTGGGCCCCTCATCCCACATGACTGGTGTCCTTACAGTAAGAGGGACGTGTGAATACAGAGGCAGACAGGGAGGATGCCATGTGATGTGCAGCGATGCACCTGCCAGCCCAGGAAGCTAGGAAGAGGCAAGGAACGATTCTACCCTGGATCTGGGAGGGAGCATGGCCCTGTTGGCACCTTGATTCCCGACTTCTCGTCCTCCAGGAGTTTAGCAGATTACATGTTTCTTGTTTAAAGCTGCCTAGTTTGCAGTGCTTCATTGCAGCAGCCCAAGGAAACTCCTCCAGCAGCCCGCCACCCTGTCGGTGCAGCGTTCTGATACCTTTCGAAGCACTTGGCGTCATCCCTGTTCTACAGAGGAAACAACAGAGGCACAGCAGGGGACAGTGACCTGCCTGAGGTTTTGGCTAGTGGCAGAGCAGGGCTCAGACTCAGGCCTTATGGTTTCAGGATGCCACGGTGGAACGGCGTCTTCCCCCTGCCTGGTCCCTAGCACCCTCTAAGAGGGAAGGGCGGGTTCACCAACTGATGGCCCCTTCTGCTTTGTGTTGCTCAGTCAAGGAGCTCCGGGAAGGTTTGTTTTCATTTTGTTTTGTTTTTTTCTTTAACTGTGGCCATCTGAACTCGTTTACTTGAGCTCTTAAATGTGTAAGAGAAAAAAAAGTCATTAACTTAAAAAAAATGGTGGGGGGCATGTTTTGCATACATCTGTGCATTATTTACAATAAAAATTGGGAGTGGCTAAATTTCTTGGCCACTTACGTGCATCTGAAGAATGCACCGGAGAGATCCTTGCGGAGATACCCCAAATGAAACCTCGATGTGGAAGGCAATTTAATAAGGGAAGTCCCTGGTGGCCTCCTGGAAAGCATAAGAACACTGATACTTCCTTCTTAGGTAGCGCCTGCTCGGCCCAGCTCTCGTGTGGCAAACACAAGTGAAATCCGCACCCAAAACCGGACGTGGTGCACTTTTCCTTGTTAGGATGATTCCTTTTAAAACTTCTAGCTCACTCACTGGTGAAGAAGCTCAGGTTACAAGTGAAATCTTACCATTGAAAGTCTGAGATTTTTTTTCTGTTTAAGATCGTCTTTTTCTGTGTTATGAATATTTTCAAATATACAGACAAGTTGTGTTCAGGGTTCAGGCTTAGGGTTTTTAAACTACATGGATAGAAACTTGGGGAGGGGGTGGGGAGTAATGCCATGGTGATGGGGAAGAGGCTGGGGCTGGGGTCCAGGAAAGAAAATTTGGGGAGTTCCCTCCCTGACCGCGAGGGGCCTTCAGAAGGCCAGCAAGACTGGGCCCCAGTGGGGTGTTCCTGGCCAGTTGAGTCTTGCCCCCTCTGCCGTCCTGCCCCAGGTTTCTCCGTGGAATCGCGCCAGCATTGGCTGGCTCTTCTAAGGGCCGCTGCCTCTTGGGCACCCACGAGCTGGATGCCCAGTCTCAGCGATCAAGGACTTAGCAGTCATGACATATGGCTGGCAGCGCCCGACATGCACGTCTGCTTGCTGCCAATAAAGAGAATTGCTTCTTTCTGTGAACGGTATTCGTTTACATCGAGAGAATTTCCCTCTCCTATTTCTACCACTACTCCCTCCCTTCCTTACTCCCCTCTCCTACAAAAAAAGAAAGAGGGGGGAAAGCTTTTTGGGAATTTGTTTTTAGTGGGCTCACTCAAAAGGAGCTTTATGTTTATTTTCTGAGTGGTCCTCTAGACTGTTGTGTCCATTTATCATGCCTCTCCCGCCCCCATCTCTCCTCCGCTCTGAAAACCTAAACTTCATCAAACTGTTCCTAACGACTACCACATGTCTACCCAGGGCACGGGCGGCGGGGGAGGGGGAGCTGGGAAATGAAGAAATCCTCCAAGGAGCACAGTAGCATATTAAAATTCAATGGCTTAGTCATCAGAGTTTTCAGCCCAAGCACCGAAGAAAAATAAATGAATGTTCTGTAACAGTCCTGTGGATCTCGGAGGAAGGGGGTGGCGGAGGGAGGGAGGGAGGGGAGATGTTGTGGTTTTTAGATAGAAGAGCTCATGCTGTAGAGAACAATTAGGGCCTTTGCTCAGAAACAACTAGACACACTGTTTTCCTGCTCGCTGGAGGAGGGCACAGTGTCAGGGCTAAAAGGGATTGGTCTGGTTGGCCAGCCCAGCTCACAGAGGAGGAAACCGAGGCCCAGGCAGGGGACGCCACCCCTCCAGAGTTGTATAGTGAATTGGTGGTAGAGGTGGAGCTAGATCCCTGGACTCAGCACCTCTCAGGGAGGGATTTTCCTTTGGCTGGTAGGTCTGCTTGGAGTTGCTGGTGGATGGGACCCCTTTGGGTTACTTCTGGGTTTTAAGAGCATCACCTCTTGGGCTGAGATCCGCCACGGTGTCCCCAGGGTATCAGAGGACCCAGGGTACCTGCTTTAGCATCCTCTCCACCCACTCCCCACCCTGGTGCGGAAGCGCTGGTAAGGCCTCTCCCCGCCGCCCTCTCTCTCAGCCAGAGGAAGGACCGTTTTATGCTGCTCAGGTTCTGAGGACTGTCAGAGGCCTGCCCCTGAAGCTTGTTGCTTTTGTTCTATTATCTCTTCCATCCCTGCATCTTCCTGGGGAAGAACGGGCCAGATACACCTTTCCTTTGTTTTGGGATGAAGCAACCGGGTCCTAAGGAAGTGAGCTGACTTGGTAAAGTCCCGAGTTGATCATCGAAGGATGGCTCTGCAGTGTCCATCTTCTCATGCCCTGCCCTCCACAGCAGATTAAAATCCCGTTTGGTGACCGAGAACTCGAAATAGGGAGATGATGTAAAATCTTTGGGCTGGAAGAGGTTTTAGAGAACGAAGCCACGCCCCCCATTCTGAGGATGTGGAAGCAGAGCCAGGGTGAGGAAGGGTCACCGCAGCGCAGGCTCAGGCTGGCAGAAATGTTGCGTCCACCCTGGGCGGTAGCTCTGGGACGCGCTCTGAACAGCGTCGTGTCCCGGGAGGCACTGAGGTGTGGCCAGTGCGTGACACCCACCAAAGGTTCAGAACACGAAGAGCGTTATACTTGACCATCGTATTGGCTTTGAGTCTGTTTGGATTCCTTTAGATCAGCGTGGGGGAAAAGCTGAAAGAAAGAGGTAGAGAAAGTAACCATGGAACTCGACTAAGTGTTGGCAGCAAAAAGTCAAATAAAATCAGATTTTTTGAGCAAGTTTGAAAGGTCTCCCTAGAGTAGCCAGGCAAATTCCCACGGATTTGGGCCATTAAGCCTCCATTTCCAAAGTCCAGTCTTGCTTCCCCTGCATTATGGCAGAAACACAGCCATATCCAGCCCTCGGACCCATCCCTCTTCCTGCCCACAGCCCGGGAAGGAGCCAGGGTCCGCACATCACCAATGTGCTGTGGTCCACACGTTGCCATGTGCCCTGATGTGCTGCCATTGAATTGTAGGAATAGTGGAAACAGAAGAACTTGTCTCAGAGGGAGAAACTGAGGCTTGGAGAGTGAGAGAGAGGTGTGCCAAGGGAGAGCCCATGTTAGGCTCCCAGCCTCTGGCTCTCAGCCTCAAGCCCTGCCCACCGCACTCCCCAGTCATGGCTTCCCTCCAAGCTGCTTCTAGAAGATCAGGTGTGTTTGGGGGCTCTCCTGATGGTGCTGGGACTCCCTCCCTTTTTCTCCTGCTGAAGAAGCCTGGTAATGAGACCTGTGTCACCTCCCTTAGAGAAGACATTGGAGAACTTTCCCTGGCAGACCACTGATCTTCCAGAGCAAAGCCAGCCAAATGTCAGACCCCATAAAGACGTCAGCGTGTCAAGGAGAGCTGCCTGGGCCCGCAGCACCCACATACACCAGCTTTGTTGGCAGGCAGTTTAATGTTCTTCTCTCTCATGGACCCTGAATCGTAGCCTCCCCAGCAGATGTCAGGGTGGGCTAGGGTGGGACTCGAGGACAGCCTTGTGCATGTCAGATGTGCCTTGTTTTGTGGACTAGGAGAAAGGGTTTCTGGGGGCAGGTCTGGCTAATTCATCTTTGTTTCCCCACTGTACCTAGAGTTGAGTTCTGTTCCCAGAAGAGTGCTCATGGCATGCCCAGGGAATGAGTCCTATGCCGGCCGGTGCAGGAAGGCCCTAAGCTGGTGCCTCTGTACCTGCCTGGCTTGCTGGCCTCTCCAGTGGTGAGTCAGCCCCCATGCAAAAGAGCCTCAGGGAGGAGCCCGGTGCTTCTGACCCAGATGAGCTTTGGCTACCTGGGCCTGTGACAGGTGACAGTAAAACAAAAACCTGAGCAGACCTGCATTTATAAGCGTGGCGGAGAAGGGAGCTCTCTGTGCCCAGAGGTGTGTTCATTAAAAGCAGAGAACCTGCAAAAGAACTTATGTTCAAGCCCCACCTCCTCCCCACATCCACCCGGCCTCATCCTGCTGCTTGCTTTTGTTGCCATAAAAACCGATTTTATTTCCCTCACTGAGCCTCCATTAATGGATTGCTAACCAGGACCCGAAGTTTGGGAATGGGAAGGATGAGTGTGGACCTCATGCAAACACTCGCGTGCACACACGGACTCACATATAAGCCCAAAGAAACAATGACTCCCCTCTGTGGCCCCCCCACACCCCCCAAAAGCAGTGTTTCTCGAGAGATGAACCCTTAACCTGCTGAGCATCCACGGCCCAAAGGGCCTAATGAAAACCAGAGCTACCACCGGAGCGTTCCTGATGCTCAGCCACTCCCCAGAGCCATTTAGCACTAAGGCCCTGGGCTGGGAGCGAGCTTAGTTCAACACAAATCTGGGGCCCATTATCTCCTTGGCCTGGTTTCGTCTCCTGTGGCTGCCTCGCTAGTCCTCTCCTGGCATTCTGGCATGCTCCATTGGGTCCCTCTCCTCTGTGCAGTTTTCAGGGACCTTGAGAACATAATGAGATGGAATTTGGGTAACGAGATGTGGAGGGCAGTGTAGGTACCACCCCCCCACACACCCCCAGGCCGCTGGGGGTTTGCAGGTGAAAACCTCTGGCAAGAGGCAGCAGGAAGTGTCCTGGCGTTGATCTGGCAAGCTCTCATGAAGGCTCTTGAGAAAACAGTATTGCATTATTGTCACCATTTATAATAGCCCTTTATTTGAGCTCTGCTGGGACAATGCTTCAAACAAAGCTGAGAGGAAGAAACAGTCCCTGCCGTGGGGCCTTGTAATTTATCATGGCTAACGGAGGAGGAAAGACCCACTGGGGGAAGGCTGTGGGGGTGGGCTGGAGACAGATTCGATAGTTGCTGGAGGTGTAATTGGACAATACCCACAGCCTCTCTACGCATCTCTGCTTTGTCGCAAGGGGACTGTGTTCCCACCGCTCCTTTGTCCTGTCTGTCCCACTGGATCCGAGCCCCTTGAAGGTTCTGAGGATAAAGTCAGGCAGACTGAGGACCCGACACTGCAGCCTGACCTCAGGCAGGTGCCTCTGCTGCAGGGAGGGCACCCAGATTAGAGGTCACGGGAGTCCAAGCCTTTTGCTTCACTAAATTTAGACACGATAGCTGCAAAAAGTAGATGACATAGCATGATGATAGAGGACTTTAAGGAGCGTCTTTGCATTCCTAAGAGAAAGGATCCAAACGCCATGCTTGGTCCTAACTAATGCCACCCTTTACGAGAGTCCACTCTGTGCCGAGCACTAAACCTGTTGCATCTCTGGGCACCGTGTACTTCTTTGTCCTAGAACGGTCTCGAAAGTGATTGCCTTCCCCCTTTTCATGTCAGGATGTGAGGCGGTGTTGTTTTCCTGTTGGGTGCCAGGCACACCGTACCAGGGGTATGGTGGCACTTTGGGGCTGGAAGGGCTCTGTGGAAACCAGCAGCCCATCCTGCCAAGTCGGAAGTCCTGCTGTCCTCCAGAAGCGCTGGCAGCCAGGAGCTGCAGCTGTGTTGCAACAAGTCTGATTTAATTTGGGGGGTGGTACAGACAGCACTGTGTGGTGTTTGTTAAAAGCCAGAATAATACAGCTTATTCACCAAACTGTGAAAATGGCTATTCCTCGGGGTGGGGGAAGCCAGAGGAGAATGTGTGATAGCATTTTAAAAGAGTGAAAATGCTGATAATTATAAATTTATTATCATGCCCATTATTGCGTGAGGTCTAAGTGGATTAACCCATTACAGTTAAGTAAAAAGTTTTGGGTTTTCTTAAGGTTTCTTCCCTTCTCCAGGGTTTATAATTCTATTCTGACAGGCTGGGCGTGGTGGCTCACGCCTGTAATCCTAGCAGTCTGGGAGGCTGAGGCCGGAGGATCACTTGAGCTCAGGAGTTTTAGACCAGCCTGAGCAAGAGCAAGACCACATCTCTACGAAAAATAGAAAAAATTAGCCTGGCATAGTGGTGTGCGCCTATAGTCCCAGCTACGCCGGAGGAGGCTGAGGCAGGAGGATTGCTTGAGTCAGGAATTTGAGGTTGCTGTGAGCTAGGCTGACACCATGGCACTCTAGTCTGGGTGATTCTATTCTGACCTATTAGTCTATAAGATGAAAATCCAACCATTGTTTGTCTTTCATAGTCCTTGTTATCACCACCTTGGTTCCTCAGACATAAAAATTAGGCAGGAAAAAAAGTACATTTTTCACATAATGCAACTGATACAAACCTAAAAGTATTGGTGATGGGGAGGATTTTTATAAGTTAAATTTTCTTTCAAACGTATGAGGAAACAGGCTACTTACTGGAATCCTATGGTAAATAGTTTTGCGAAGCAAGGACGCATGCAGCTATTTGTCTTTTAGGTAAACCCAGACCTCTCCTGACCACAGTGGTGACGCTGTGCCCACAAGCGGATGTATTGACCTCTCTGGCAGCATTTCTGTCCTTACGTTAACCTATATCCTTTCTCTACAAAATCTTTCAGGCTACTAAACCTAGGTGAGGATGATTAAGACAGAAGATGTGAAAGTGCCATACGAAGTGTCATTTAGACGTAAGGGCTCTATAAACCCCACAGGACAGAGGAGTATGGCTGCAGAGTAGGGTGGAAATCCAGAGTCTCAGTTTCCCCTCAGATCTACCCTCACCCTTTATATGACCCAGGAAGGGACACTTTGTCTCCTTGGGCTTCAGTTTTTGTGTGAATAAACTGAGGGAGCGCAGACTGGAAGCTTTGAGAAACCCATGAAACAAGTAACTGTTATGGAATTCTTCCAGTGAGGCAATGTTAGGCCACATGTCCATTTAAGAGAAACTGTTAATGCCTCGTCAGTATAGATTGATCCCTTGGAGACTGGGGGCCTGTGTTTCTGGACAGCGTCCGGGGAGTAACCCTATCCGGGAATTCTCCTCAGAGCCCTGAACCGCAGCGCATGCTGCCGTGCCCCCTTCAGAGACCCCGCATCGAATTACCCTGCGCTGGCAGTTGGGACCTTGCGTATTTATTATTCAGGAGGCGGCACACCGCCCTGCAGAGTGCAGGTACTTTATCGGCCGGGATCAGATGGGTGATTGCATTCAGAAAGTCTTCATTTTGTATTCAACTTGCTTCTCCCTGTTCCACCTGACCATGTTCCTCAATGGCTTCCAGGGTCCTTGGGGATTTCGTGGCAGGAAGCTTCCAAGTGCTGGACGGTGGGTATAATTCTGTCCTCTCTGTGCCTGGGCAGGGGCCCCCAAGAAAACAGTCATTCCAAAGCCTCACCTTACATTTAAAAATGGAGGGTTTTTTTGTTTGTTTGTTTGTTTAAGTTTGTTTTGGAGGTCTCTAAGGATTTGCTGAGCTTTTGAGGACAGCTGTAAGTGTGGCCCTGTGACCCAGCCAGTCCTCAGGAGCCATTGATTGGTTATATTCCTCAGTGTTTGAGTGTCACGTCACCTCTCTGTAAGGCTCCAGGCCAGATCCCAGCTACTGAAAGGGAGAGAGGAGACAGAGACAACCCACAGAGCCTTGAATGTCAACAAAAGGCAGAATTTGTACGTCACCCAGGGAAAAGAAGTCTGCCTGTGTCTGGGAAGAAAAGGAGCTGGGTAGGGAAGGATTTCAACAGAGTTGTACATCTCTTCTCCATCCTGACCCCAACCCCACAAAACACCTTAGATGTGTTCATTGTTTGCAAGTTTCTATGGTGGTTCTTACCTGTTCCCCAAATTACTTCTGGGAGCTTAGGGTTGCTGGGTCCATTTCCTCCCTTGTCTCTCTGCCTTGTTCCTGCTGTCAAATCACCACACCTAATTCCAACCAGAGTTGTCAGATCTGACCCACCCGCCCTCGTCCTGGCTCAGTGGCGATGCCTAGCTACAGCCCAGGCCAGACGCATGGGCTTGTGGCCTCCCTGGGGAGGACAGGCAGAGAGCAGAGGTCAGGCTGGGGTGGAGAGACCAACCCGCATTGCTAGACCAAAATGCTAACAAGCCCAAGCCCAAGAATAATTGCAATAATAGTAACAATAGCAATAATTGACAATAGCCGCAAACATATATTGAGCACTTGGACTTCATCAGGCACGTGTTCAACTCTTCACACATATGATAAGGTGAACAGAACAGTGGGCAAAAACAACTAGGTGTGTAAATATAAAGTGAGGTGTCCCCCCACCCCCACCACACGCATACGCACTGCACCCCCCAAGTAAGAGCAGGCGCTTCTCTAGAGCCCCTTACGTGCAGGGCACAGTTCTAAGGACTGTACGTGTTTAACCCACAACAACCTTAGGGGGCAGGAATCGTTACTGTTTGTATTTTATAAATGGCAGAAGTCAGAGGTCAGAAGCACCGAGAGGTTAAGTAACTTGCCCAGAGCAACACAGGATTATCTTCAGTCTTCTATTGGGTCCCTAATTCCATCTCTACACAATCCTTGACAAGTATGTATCTCATCTATAAAGCAGGTATGGTGGTGCCTCCCTCTGTGTCTCTCTCATTGTAAGGATTAAATGAAAGAAATTTTTAAATTGTCGGGGAAGATATGTGAGGGGTACACAGTTATGGTCAATAACTGTTAGAATGAGTGAAACAAAGTTTACAGGCCAACATGACAACCCAGGAAGTTTGCCCTGGGACCCTTAATTTTGAGATTTTTATGGGGACAAAGCAGATTGAGGTTTTTTTATTTTTTAGAGACATAGTCTCACTCTGTCGCCCAGGCTGTAATACAGTGGTGCGATCATAGCTCACTGCAGCCTCAAACTCCTGGGCTCGAGTGATCCTCCCACCTCAGCCTCTGGAGTGGCTAGGACTACAGGTGCACATCACCACACCCAGCCAGCTTTTTAACTTTTTTGTAGAGACAGGTTCTATGTTGTCCAGGCTGATCTCAAACTCCTGGCCTCAAGTGATCCTCCCAGAGTGCTAGGATTACAGGTGTGAGCCACTGCACCCAGTCAGATTGGGGTTTTTTGGAGAGGATCATTACAGAACTCTGCCAGAAGGTCCCAAAAGGCAGCCAGGGGCTGCCCCTGCCTCAGCCTTTCCTTCCCAAAGGACTAGTGCGGGCCGGGGAGACTGAGGCAACATGGTCCATGATTGGTTGGGATGTGCGTTGGAGGGTTTGGGTATTTTCTGTGTGATTATTAGCAACCCTTAGGTAGAGAATTCTCCTGCAGGTGTACATCAGGGTCCATCTTGGCTAGAAAACAGGTTTTCTCCTCTCTGGCCTCCTGGGTTTTGTGGCTGGGTGTCCTGGTGTTAGAACATGAGCTTGACTGAGCCTGAAGGCCCAGGGCCCAGTGGCTTTGGGAGGAAAGAACGAGAGTAACTGTCACATCGCTTGGCTGGAGGCGGTTTTGGGGTTTTTTATAAACAGATCTGAGGTGTGATCTTCTCCTTGTGCTGTCCAGTATGGCAGCCACTGGCCTCATGTGACTATTTAAGTTTACATTTTAATTAATTAATAGGAAATAAAATTTCAGTTCCTCTGCCACATTAACCACATTTCAAGCGCTGAGTAACCACACGGGCCAGTGACTGCTTGTGGGACAGCACAGGTACAGAACACTGCCATCCGTGCTAGAGGCTGCCCGATTCTTCTGGGTACGTAACAGCGGGCCTGCCCTTGCCTCGCTGTGTGCCGTGGCCCCTTCTAGTCGAAAACATTCCCTCACCTCTGGAGTCCCAGAGGCCTCCTGGAGGCACAAGTGCTCTGAGTCGCTTTTGACAAGTACCAATTCCAAATGCTTCAGTCACATGTTTTTCTTCTCTGATGCCATAGAGCCAGCACTTCCTAAGCCATACGTGGCTCCTGGGTTCATTTTCTTTTAATTTTTCCCTCTCACGTGACGGCCCAGAGGGCATTAGATCATTCCAGAGCGGTTTTCCTCCATGTGTGTTCAGAATGGACAAGTCAGAATTCAGAGATCTGTCTGAAGACCTGTCTTCATAAGAAACCAACCCAACACGACCATGACCAGCTGCTCTTATTTATAATAATGCCTGGGCATCATTGCGTGTATGAGAAATAATGAAGTTGCATTGTATATTTAGAATTTTTAAATTTCTTAAATAAGTTTGTGTTTTAACAGCTCAGCTGCTCAGAAGGCATTTGACTACTGTGAGTGGCTCTGTGTCTGGGTGAGCCCCGGTGTGGTAGCGATTCAGAGCTACCCAAGAAATCCTGGGCTGGAGACAGGGCAAACTCTGTCTCCTCCTTGCAGCTGCCCAGCTATGACAGTCCACAGAACGGAGAACTGGCCAGCGAGATTTTTCAGGACATAATTTTCCTTTGGATAGCCTGTGGCTCCCCGTCCACCCGCTCTGGGGAGTGGGGAGAGAGAGTGTGTGTTGAGATAAGAGACTTCATGAACCATTTTTCGCTTGGGAAAGAAAGAAGACAGAATCATTGGCGACTTTGCCCTGTATGTGTGGAAGCTGACACCAGCCTTGTTTTCCTCCACCGAGCCCCCGAATGTCACTCTGTACAGGTTGCCGACACCGTGTCTCATTACCGATTTGATTCTCCCCCTCCCACTGCACCTCCTTTTCCCTAAACAAACCCCCTGCAACTGGAAGGTCAGAACCCCGGACAGCTTTTTACACAGCCACCATATGGTGTTTGCTTTAGCACAGATCCACAAACGATGTGTTATTACAGTGGAGGTGCAGAAAATTATATGACAAAACCGGGTTTGTTTCTCTGCTAGAAACTGAAGGCTGAAATACTGCAGTATTCCTTCAAGCCTGACTCAGAAGGCAGAAGGGAGCCTTTCCCAGAATTAGGGGGCATTCACCAGGGACCCGAATGGAGAAAAAACAAAAAAATCAACATTGCACTGGTCACTAGTGGCTGGGCCAGTGGTTTATTTTCTGTCTGTGTTTTATTAAGTTCATGTGTTCCATTTGACTGTTCCCCGTGTGATTTATGTCTGCTTCCCCCACTAGATTCTAAACCGACTACAGCGTGGGCACCACAGTCGGCCCAGACTCACTGGTTGCTGTACCACGTAGGAAATCACAAGTCTGCACGGCCAGAGCCCTCGCGGTCCCCCTCGGCAAGGACCAGCGAACTTCATGGAGGCACAGTTGAAGGGGGGATGTGGTAGTTTTAAGCCCGAGGGAGTGACGGCCAAACAAGGCAGTTTTGTCTAAAGTGTCCTGAAAGATCCTTTCCTTGGGAGACAGAAGAGTCTTCCTCGGGTGGTGCAGGGAGAAGGGGACACTTGTTCCAGGCAGGAAGACACTGTGATCACCACAGGCATTTGGCTTCCTCCGTAGCGACCTGCTAAGTTTCCCTGGCTGCTTCTTCAAGCAGGGCCAGGTCTGTCTGCAGCAGGGCAGGGGCCGGTGCAGTTGCCGTCTCAGGAGCGCTGCTCCTTGTCACTTTGAAGGATGAAGAGAAGAGTCCCAGGCCCCTGGTGTCTCTGGCCCAGGTGAGGCCTCTGGGCAAGTGGGGACAGCGAGTGGCCCAGGTACAGGTGATGAGTTGGGAGAAGGTGGCAGGGATTCTCCCAAACTCATTGTGCTCCCAGCCCAGGCTGGGGCTTTTGATTTAGCCACAGGTGAGCATTGCTGTCACTGGGGAAGAATGCTGAGGAGATAACTTGGGTTGGGCCTTCCTCTCGGTGGACGTGGGGATTAGCTAGAAAGTGGAGGAGGGAGCTCAGGGTCGGCACAAGTAGGAGGTTTCCCCACAGGTGGCAGCTGCTGAAGCAGCTCTTCCCTGTGTGGTGCAGGGATAGAGTCAGGACCCAAGCCGTGCATGGGCCAGGTGACAGCCACCTGGGCTGAGGCAGGGGAGGACCAGGTGTCCAGGCTCCCTGGAGATCCACCCAGCCTCTGTGGCCCAGCTGACAGTCTCACTGTCTCTGCTACTTGGTAAGCGAGGACTCTGGTTGCAACTTAGGCAAACATTTTTGAGTATAAGATGGAAATGAGAAAGAGGATTGTTAGAATAGAAGCAGGCAGAGCCCAAGGCCAGGAGAGCTCCGGAACCCCAGGAAGGTGTTGGGACGGGGACTGGAGGATCTTGCCTCCCCCTGACCCCACCCTGGTCACCCTTCCTACCCACCCTCCCCTCCTACCTCTCCCTCAGCCTCTTCTCCTCTCAGCTTTCTTCTGTTCTGGGAGTTTCTTTGTAAATAGGGTGGGGTGGGGGGCAGTGGGCATAGGAGATGCCGAAACACTCAGGTTAGGAATCCTGTCACTGTCTTAGGGGTCAGTGGCCTGGTGGGGCTGGGGTCCGGCTGTCCAGTTGGTACCGTCCCACAGTGACTGAGGAGGGCCAGTGGAGCAGTGGTGGCTGTCAGCTGCCCAGACACTCCACAAGGCCCCTATGCTGAGAGCAAAGTCAGCCACCAGCATGGATAGAGGTGTGTCCACTTCAAGGAGCAGACTGAAGGGGGGGAGTGGGGGAAATGCGGGGGTTCAGGAAGGGGCCTTTGCCTCTGGCCCCTGCACTGTGGCCCCAGCCACCGCTATCCCAGGTGTGGAGTCACGAGGCTCTGGCCAGTTCCGGTGTGGGGACCATCCCAAGTCACCTGCATGAACCCCTGGAACCTGAACTCAATACCACTATCTGAGACTTACTGTCAGTCTTGGATCTTTCATAAAAATCTCCTCTTCCCAGGCTGGGTTGAGGGCATGAATGCGGCCTCTCAGACCCCCATGAGCACAAACAGAACCACGACGACTAGGAGTCATTTTCGCCTCTTTCTATCTTCCCAACTCCTTTTTTTTTTTTTTTTTTACAGTCTGCAGTGACTTCTCATTTTACTTATGGAAGTGTATTGCGCTTTTGTTGCTTCATGAGGAACAACTGTGTCCTCAACTCCATTTTAAGTTTCTTTGGTGCAATTCCTTATATCTGTGTAGGGCTCCAATGGGGAGAACATATTCACCTGTTTGTGAATACGGAAAACATTCACCTGAAAAATCGTCTCAGAAAAGGAAGTTGAGGAGTCTTACCCAAATGCATGTAACACCATGAGATAAAGTGAGAATTCTCCACGTTCTTTCTTACAGCCCAGGGACGGTGTGTGGCTTCCCCTAGCACATCTGACACCCCGCTGGGCATAGGAGTGGACGCCTGGTCAACAGTGACCAAGGGGAAGGAGGAGGACAGGGTCCCTTTAACAAAGCCACCAGCCCCTGGCATTCCCTTGGTGCGTGGGGAGTGTGTCGGGGCTGTGTGCCTCTGGCTGTATTTGCATGCAGGTGGCCCCCTCTCGAGACAAGCCCTGCCTCCCCCACAGCAGCTCGCACGCAGCCGGAGCAGAAGCAGCATTGGCGCTGTCTGAGCAAGCCCCTCACCTGTCACCGAGGCATGACTCACAGCCGAGTGATGTCTGAAGTCAGGGCACAGAGCCCTAGCCCACGCCCACGGGCAGCCTCACCTGTTCTATTTTGGTTGTCATAGAAGAAGGGAGCAGCCATTCTCCGCCTCTGAGAGGCTCCTCCGACCCTCCCCCGGCAGCAGCCAGGCCAGCCCATGTTAAGAAGCCAGGGTAGAATGTTCCTCTCTCAGCCCACGAGCTTCTACCTGCCAACTCCATAGGTACAGCAGCAGGAGGGGTAGGTATAGAGAATAAAGCACGTGTTTGATATCAGACCCAGGTGTGAGTCCTACTCTGCCCGTAACTAGCTATGTGACCTTGGGCAAGTTACTTAACCTCTCTGAACCTCAGTTCCCTCATCTGTAAAATGGCAATGATGGTTATCTACCTCCCCGTGTTATCTTGAAGATTAAATGGACAGAAGGTAATTTGCAAAGTGCGTTTACACAGGGTAAGATCTCAGTAGTGGCAGCTGCAGCTTGGTTAAGGGAGGCAGATGATTTTTATGCTGCAGAAAGAAGCTTGGGGTTGGTGCCGCCCCTCTCAGGGAGACTTAGCCCAAGGCTTTTGGGGTTTGGGGAGGATGGGTCTGGAGACTGGAATGATGAAGCATCCTTCTGCCGTGGCTGTTCCCTTCCCACGTCCCTCTTTCAGAACAAAGTTTCATGTCTGTGTCTGCAGAAAGCAGATCCTAGGAGCCATTTGAGAAATTGTCTCAGTTGGCCAAAACCCTGTCGTTTGATGTCAATAAATTCCACTTTTTTCCCCCCACAGGAAACAAAGCTATTTGGGCAAGGAGGGAAGAGATTCAAGATTCACATTTATCATTACTTTATTCAGCAGGTACTTACTGCGTGTGCGCTATTCGCCAGGTGTTCTCGTGGGGGCTGACTCCCTCCCCCCACAACGACAGTCTGGAAGCATTTGGCGGGGGCGGCACTCATAAGGCCCCCTAAGGAGACCTGGGGAGTCGTCTCTTGCACTGAAGCCTTCGGGGTCTCCTTATTGCCAGTAGATAAGATGCAGGGCTCTTACCGCCTCCATACCCTCAGCCTCACCCCTTCGCCATCCTTCCCTCCTCTACTCTCTTGTGAACACACAGCCCCCCACAACCCCTCTTCTTTCTGTTCCAGGGCAGCTCGTGCTTTTCTGCCTCTGCTCCTCCCTAGAACCCCTACTCCTCTCTCTCTTTGCCTGAGCTTCCCAGCTGTTCTTCCAGGACCAGCTCAAGGGATCGCTAAGTCCCCAGTGAAGCTTTCATAGTCGCTGAGCACCAGTTATTCGGCCAGAGCCACACAGACTCCTTGACACCAGTAAGGTCATGTTCTACAGCCGCACTGTGAGCTTTGTGAGAGCAGGACTGTGGACGGGGTTTCTTCAGCCCTGCTGATGTGGTGCAGGGACGGGCGCTTAAGAAGTGTTGACTTGACTGGGACAAAGTGCTGAGTGAGATGTCCATGTGGGGTCAGCTCAGAGGGCCTTCCCTTTTTCAGACGGTCATGGAATGGCCTGCCCAGGTGGCCTTCCCTCTTGTGAACATTCTAGGCCCTATTGTATTAGAGTATATGCCGAAAGTGCCTTCTCTCTGAGAAGCTTTGGAGTGGAGGGTAGTTATTCTGATCAAAGCCACTTTACAGTTGTTGCTTTTGTAGAACCTGCACCGAACAATGGATGTTTTTATGTGATGCTATTTGACCACTTCTCACTGACTTTTCCATTTGCTCATTAATACCTGTGCAGTGTTACATTGGCCACAGTTGGAGTTCAGGGCCAGAGTCTGAGACTTGTCCTTAAAGGCCCAGGTTTCGATCACTGATTTGGCAATGGTCCCGTTGGCCCTGGGGGGTGCCAGTCATCACCACCTTTGCAGCAGGTGCCGTTGCAAGTGTTTTTACATTTATACAGTGCATGATAGTTTGTGACACTTCAGGTAGACATCAGATCGTGACTACTTCCATAGACTTTGTAGTTGAAATACCCTCAACCTCAGTGTGTCCTTTTTAAAAAAAGCTCTATGTTTGGAGTCTCTTAGGAAAACCACACCTGTGAGCTAAATCACTTGTTTTATATTTTTAAGCTGAGGGGAAGGTGCCATGGTCACATCAGAGGCCCGTGCAGTGCCTTCAGGTTCCCTCAGAAGGTAGAGTCACCTCTGAAATGGACCAGGCTACAATTCTGCTTGACTTTCTGCTTTTGAATAATTCCTACTTTGGGGAACAGCTGTACTGGTTCCTAGGAATGTGGAATGGAATTGGAGTAGTAATTAAAGGTAGTAAGGAAGTTTGTTTCGTTTTTAATAGGAAACTTGCAGTTAACCCTTTTTAAAAAATAAGCAATTGCTCCTCAGTGTCCCCTTTGTGTAAATGTGGGTTTCCCCACAGTGGGTTCACAAGCTGAACAAGGACCTCAACCCACCAGATGCAGCTTTCTGTTCTCCCTGTGCTTGTGTAATGCACTTAGCACATGCATGTGTCTGCCTAGCATAAGGCATAGATGCTCAACAGGTGTGTTGATCATCTTTCTCCCCTGTGCCTCTGAACCTATTTCTTCATGTGCAGAATGGTGCCAATAATAGCTCTTCTCAAAGTTGGTGGGAAGTTGAAATGAAATGGTGCATGTAAAGTGCTTAGCAGGGAATCTGGTTTCCAGTAAATGCACAATCAGTGTCAACTATTGCTGTGATTGGCAGTATGAGTCATTGGTTTGCTGAGATTTCTTGGCCCTAGGTGGCCCTTGACTCCTCAATACACATACAGGTGCTCCTCAACTTAAGATGGGGTTATGGCCCAATAAACCCACCATAAGTTGAAGATATCTTAGGTCGAAAATGCATTTAATGCATCTAACCTACAGAGCATCCTTAGCTTAGCCTAGCCTACCTTAGATAATTTACATTAGCCTGCAGTTGGGCAAGATCATCTAACACAAAGCCCATTTTATGATACAGTGTTGAATATCCCATGTAATTTACTGAATATGCTGTGCTGAGTGGTTGTATTGCAGTGTGGTTTCTGCTGAATGCATATCACTTTCCCACTATCATAAAGTCGGAAAATCTTGTTGAACGTGTAAGTTAGGGACATGTATCTCTAGTGCTCTCTTCAGTCTTGTTGAGAGCAGAGGTGGTGTTGGCATGAGTGGCATGCTGGCAGCCTGTGACAATGGCGTCCATAGCTCCACCAGCCCACAGGCCAAGACTGACTCACATAGGAGGTCTTGGCCAAGCTTTTAAAGAAATTGAACTGCCGGCTGGGTGCAGTGGCTCATGTGTGTAATCCTAGCTCTCTGGGAGGCTGAGACAGGAGGATCGCTTGAGGTCATGAGTTCAAGACCAGCCTGAGCAAGAGCAAGACCCCATCTCTACCAAAAATAGAAAAATTAGCTGGGTGCAGAATAGCTAAAAAAATTAGCTTCTCAGGAGGCTGAGGCAGGAGGGTCACCTGAGCCCCAAGAGTTTGAGGTTGCAGTGAGCTATGATGATGCCACTGCGCTCTACCCAGAAATCGAGCAAGACTCTGTCTCAAAAAAAAAAAGAAGAAATTGAACTTCTGGCAAAATGTGCTTTGTTGAGGCTCAATACAAAAAAACAGAGTGAGACTCTGTCTCAAAAAAAGGAAGAAAGAAAGAAGCTTAACTTAATTGAACTTCTGGTAAAATGTGATTTGTTGAGGCTCAATACAAAGAAACTCACTTGTGTAATATAGATATGAACTTAAAAAAAAAAAACCCTAAAGAAATAAGTGAGGTTTTCTAAGAGTTCAAAGCAAGTTGAAATGGCTAGGTATACAAATACTGAGAAAAAGGCTTAGGGAGACAAAATTCAAACAAAAAGCCCTTTTGTGGAAGCTTGGATAAGAACCTACCCACATTAGCCACTCTTGTTGAACTTGCTTAAGAAACGCACATAATTGCCTGACTGGTTTTGTTGGCTTTTTTGTTTGGTGGAAGCGTCTCCATTTGACTAGAATTCCCATCTTTTAGGAAGAGGGAAGGATGGAGGATGAGGTGGTGTCTGGCTGCTGCCGAGGCCTCGAGCTCCTGCCGGATCCAGCGAGTGCACCCCCCACGCACACACCCCTGAGGTCCTGCAGGGGCCTGTGCCAGGCATGGAGCCTGGATGCTGCCAGGAGCTGGCGGCAAAGCCAGCCCCTGCGTGAGAGACGTTTGTGGCCCCAGGATGAGGACAGCCTCTACCAGATAGTCTAGCACAGCACGGTGGCTGCAGACACCTGGGGACAGCTTAGGAGGGGAGCGGGTGGGACCTGCAGGGGGAGCAGCCCACCAGAAAGCCCCCATTTCTCTCCAGCTTTGCACAGGACCCCGTCAGAATGCACTGTCTGGAAGGTGGCATCCCTGTGAGTCACCCGGCCAACAGCTTCCGCTCATTCCACCCCTTCCCCAGCCTCCTTTGGATCATAGAAGAAAAGCAAACCAACAAAACCCAGCACAGCTAGAGACAAACTGCTGTCCTAGACACAGTCAGGCCTCACATGTGCCTCAGGTGTCCCCACACCTCGGTTACTTGAGAGTTAGGCCTCAGGTCTGCCCAGCATTTCCTGTGGTTGGTTTGCAGTTGGCTTCTGTAGAAAGATCTGGAATTGGATGCCCAGTCCTGGGTGGTTTGCTGCAGGGGGTGCTTTCCTTATAAGAAAAACCAAAGACTGCACAGCCCTCTGCCTTTAGGGAAAGTAGGGGGGTGGCTGCCTGGGTCTCTCAGCTCTGGCCACGGGGACTGTGTGTGTGGAGGGGAGACAGCGCTGAGCCTACATCACCCGGCCGGGGAGTTTCAGTTTTATTGCGTGTGAGACAGAGATGCGTGTGTCAGTCCGGGGGCTGGTATCGGTCATCATTATCGTGGCGATGGCTGCATTTATGGAGGGTTTGTGTCCCCATCCCGAGTCAGGTGCTTTGTGGGGATGTACTCATTTAGTGTTCGCAGCAGTCTTATTAAATAGACCCTAGTGGCCCAGTTGTGCAGATGACGACAGAGGCCTCAGGAGGCTTAGCAAACTGCCCAAGGTCGCACAGCGCTTAAAGTGGGGGAGGGAGCGTGAGTCGGGGAGGATATTTAGAATAACCCAGGCCCACTGACTCTAAGCCCAGCTCTTACGCACTCTGACGAGTAAGTGAAGTTAAATGAGATGAGCTACAGGAAAGGCTTAACACAGCACCAAGTAAGTGCCCACTCAGTTATATATAACGAGATATCCCTGTTTCCTGCGTATTTCATTCTGCATTTTGTGCTCAGGGCCCAGCTGTGGATTATTCCGGTCCCATGCTGAAAATGTGCAGGGTTTTCAGTCTCTTTGTATTGCCGGTGAAACTGCTGTTTATCTGCTTTTCTCGCTGCAAGTCAGCCCGGGCCAGCTTCCATTTTCATTTTGAGTTTTCAAAGGTCATGGGAGTCCTGACAGGTTGCCCTCTTAGCTCCTACACATTTAACAAATGGCATTGATGGTCATCAGCGACCTCTCTAGAGGTCAGCATCACTTTCCGGGGTGGGTGTGGCCTGCTGTGTCCAGGCTGGCTGCTGAGAGAGGAACCAGGCTCCTTCTCTTGGTCTCGCCAGGATCTGGCTCCAGACAGGAGCTGAAAGAAACAGTGGTGGTTTGTGAATTTCGGAAAGGGGAGTGTGTCTTGCAGTGCGGGACTTAAGCCAAAGCTTCGATTCCCATCCTTTCTCCAGACACGTCCCCTCTTCTCCTACGGTGCAGAAGGATCTTGGCCACAGCCAGATAGAGTTTTCCTGGACTATTTTTTAGGAGCCTGTAGAATTCCCTCGGCTGAGTCACTGCCCTGATACCTGGGGCTGGGGCGTGTCTTTGAAGAAAGAACCCTGCTCTGGACGCCCAGGGCTCGGTTCTGGTCTGGTTTGGTGCTTGACCTTAGGTCTGCCCTGAGTCTTCAAGCTTTCATCTTTCAAACACAAAGTCTGTGCCAAGCACATTCCACAGATGATCTCACTGAATCTTCTAGAAGCTTTATAAGAGAATCAATATTGTGTTTCCCATTTTCATAGGTAATAAATCTATGAAATAAGGGTAAGACTAGGACCTCCCCCCAGGATTATTTTTGCTGATTAAAGGAGCTATTGAATGGGAAGTAAGTGGCAAGCAAGCTAGAATGTAGTTAGTGATCTAGACACGTTAGTGATTTCTGTTCTCCATGAGGAATGTGGGGCTTAGGAGGGTTAAGCGATTTGCGCAGGTCAAGAGGCTAGCCTTTCGTCTTTGTAGCGGGATTGGAAATGGGTGTGTATTCTCACATCTCTCTTTCCCCTCAGTGCGAGATAAGCAACAGCCTCCCCACCTACAGCTCAGGGCTGCTCTTAGGAAGCCAAGGTTATCTCGGGTGTGATAGCTCTTTGACAAGTAGAAAGTTCCAGCAGCAACCTCTGCTTCCTTATCAGGTTCCCAGCTGCAGATTGCCTGTGGGCTGGGCGGGGCAGTCTGTGGAGGGGGAGAGATCCCAGTCTGAAGGCAGCCCAGCTTCCTTTCGCTGGGCCAGGCCTGAGGTGACGTGCTCAGTCAGTTGCCTCCTCCTAGCTGTGACTGGGTGAGTTGTTTGACCTCTCTAAGTGAAGATGAGGATTGTGCCTGTCCTGTAGAGACTCTGAGGACTAACTGAGGCAATGCACGTGCGAACCACTTAGCTCAGTGCCAAGTGAGTGCTCAGGAGACAGCGTCCTGTGGGGATGAACTAGCTCTGCCACACAGCCTGCTGGCAGGAAAGACCCCAGGTAGTCATTCCCCCGTCCCCCCACCCAGTCCCCTTCTCCCTCAGGACGCCAATACCTCTCCCTCCCTCTGAGTTAATGCATTAACACAGCTGTAGAGCTCTCTCACAGTATTCCTACCCCTCCTGCCACCTCTTCTCTCCACTCACTGAGCGCCGTGGGGGTGGCGCTGTGGAATGGCACATGACAGGCGTGAGGTAAGCCTTGGCCTCGTTATCCTCAGTGTTACTACAGCTGCATGGCAGGTACTATGTACCAAGCACCTGACCATCCTCATCTCATTTGAAGATCAGACCCCTCGATTCCCAGAGTCAGGGCAGCCTGGGTGTCCCGGCGGTGGGAAATGGCTGTCCTCCGGGTCTCTGCTCCCACCCCCGGCCGCCTGCCTTCTCGGTTCAGTCATAAGGCCCTGGATCTGGAGGGTGTGGCCAGATCTGACTCATGGGTGACACAGAGGCACTTCACAGATCTGCAGTCTTAACAGGGAGGCAGAAGGTGTCATCGCACGCATGAATGAATCCTGTTTTTATTTATAAAAGGCAAAAGCCCACACTTTCCATGTAGAGTTGTCATGTGCAGGGGGATTCCAGGAGCACAGTTAAGGCAAACTGTGGCCATGCAGAGAGATCTCAGATGCAGGGCTGGGGCAGCCTCATCACAGCCTCTACTCTTGCTCCTCTCATCTGTTGAGGCGAACAAGCTCGGCCTGCAGAACCTTCATGAGACACCCCAGAAGGGCTTCACAGCAGCCCTTGGGGGAGCTGTGGCCTATTTCTGACTTAAGCTCAGCTTTAGATCCTAAAAGCTTGACATGGTTCCATGATGGTGAAGGGGGAAAAATGTTCACATGTTAGAATAAAAGAAAACCGATTTTATATTTTATCTAGAGATGAGTACAAGCTTGACCTTGTCTCTTAAAAATAAATTATCAACACTGGAGTTCTGGATGTGGAAGATGCAAAAACAAGCTGCTGGGTTGTCTCTCCTTCTCGAAGCTGGACTCTCAGAAGAGATGTCTGTATGGATCCTTGTGACCTTCCATACCTGCCACTCCTCAGTTTCCTCACCCCGTCCTTGGTTCCTGGGCAGCAGGAATGTCATCCGCTGGAAATCCAGAGGATGAGGTGGGCACCCTTGGACTGTCCCTGGTTGAATGCCACCTCCTCGCCCCACCCCCTGACCCAGCCCTCTAGATGCACGCAGTGCCTTTTCCTCTCTTTTAGGCCTTGGAAGTAGAGAGATTAACTCACATAATCTTCACAACCCCCCATGAAGAAGGTTGCTACCGACGAAGAAACCAAAGCAACAAGAACTTAAGTAATTTACCCAAAGCCACGCAGTGATGGTAGAACTGGGACTGGAACTCCAACCATCTGGCTCTCAAATCCTCCTTCTAACCACCACATCATAATGCATAATGCAATGTCCAGAGAAAGGACAACTTGACTAAAAGGTCTCCCAGCCCCTGTCTCTCTTGCCCTAAAAACCCTATGAACTTGGCCTCTCTAAAGATTTCAGCCCAAGCATTCAAAAGCAGTGTCCTCTGATGGAACTGGGCACAGGAGATGAGTGACCTAAACATGCCTCGGTGCATTATTAGTTTATTATTAGGAAATCCTCACTGTCTCTGCTGACAGGCAGGATCCCCTTCAGGCAGCCGGTTGGCACTGAGGAAGCAAAGCGCTCTCGGTGGGTGAGGTCACACCATGTGCTGCGGCCAGGTGGATCATCGGAGACTCCCTGGAATCGTGGCCTCCAGCCTTTGAGCCTCTCCCGTTGGCAGCTTGGCCTCACCGCTGGCTGATGGAGTCGGTTCTTCAAATGGAAAAGTTTCGGAAACTGCGGGAAGGAGGGCGTTCTCTGTGAGCTCTCTTGGCTTTGAGCTACTTGTAGGGGGTGGAGTGGGGGAACGTGCACACACGACCTTTTCCTTCTCAACGGTCCTCAGGAGCCCAGAAAAAAAATGTGCTGTGATGAGTAGCAGTTGCGGTTATGATGATTTTCATATGAATTGTCAAGTCTTCTGTGTCCATTAACTATCTTTTGTGGTGAGGAAATTGATTGTGGAACTGAAATAAGAAGCTCCACCTGACTGTTAAGTGATAATGCAGCCCCCAGCCTCGTCGTGGCTCTATGCAATATTTAGGGGAAAAATGCCTCTGTGGAGACAGACACCTCACTTTTCTGGGAAGACAGCCCATTTGCACTAGAATGTCTTCCTGGCCCTTGGTGGCCGGTGGGTCTGCAGTGGATCCTTGTCTAGAGGGGGCTGGGGCGGAGTGCTGGCGGCCGTTAGCCCTGGCGCTCCCGTGGACGCTTGACAAAGGGACTTACCTTGTGCTGCGGTGCAAGTCACAGTTCCACAGAAAGGCCTGTTTTGCAGTCTGTTTGGGTAGTTGCTCCTGCTGGCAGAAAGCCCAGAGTGGGGGTAGGACAAAGGCAGAGGCGTAAGAGTGAAGTCTTGGCTGGCTCAGCCGCTGAGTAAACTGCATGACACATTTTTGACAAGCCCAGCAGGTGGGTGCACAGATCCAGGCGCTTGGGATAGGGCAGGATGGCGAATCAACCCCCCACTTGTAGCCGCCTTACCTCTCGCCCCTGGTCCTTATCCGGTGTTTTCATTCTGCACATGCTTATTGGGCACCTCCTGGGTACCAGACACAGGCCTGGCCTCATGGAGCCTCCAGCCCAGCAGGGAAAATGGCCACCAGTGATTACAAAGAGAATGTGATGAGTAACGGGACTAAGCCCAGGGAAGAGAACAGTCCTGAGAGATAGCAGGGCTTGAGGCCAGCTCAGGCTATCAGCTCAGGCCAGTTTCTTTGCTTCCATGCCTGGTTTCATCATATACAAAGTGGAAGTAAGGCCTCCCCTCACAGGCTGTTGCAAAACTTACCGGGATTCTGCATCTGGATTAGTATTTGTACAAATGCATATGAATACGGTCATTTATATGGCACATCTCCATTCAAATACTTATTGAGCACCTACTACTATATCCCAGGTACTGTTCTAGATGCTAAGAATAGAGCAATGAATAAAACAGACAAAAGTGCTGCCATCATGGAGATTATAAAGTATTTGGGGAGATAGATTATGCATTCCACTTATTTTATTGCCTATCTGGTGATTAGTGTTATGGAAAAATTAACACAGGAACTGTGAGTAGGGAGAGCCGGTCAGATGCAGGTCAGGGAAGCCCACACTGACAAAGTGGCATTTGGGAAAAGCCCTGAAGGAGGCGAGGGAGCCAGCCCTGCAGATGCCCAGGGGAAGGAGGACTTTAGGAAGAGGAATAGTTCAAAGGCCCTAGTGTGTTTGAGAACAGCAAAATGGTGGCCAGTCTGAGAGGCGGGGTGTGGGGGGTGATACAGGGCTTTAAGGCCAATTCAAAGACTTGCTGAGAGTGCGGTGCCGGCGGCTCAGGAGAGCTGTGAATAGAAGAGCGGCACGTTCAGATTTGGCTTCTTGGTTGTAACAGGTCTTGAGTCTTTGTTCTGTTGGGGGTGGATGGAGCACAAAGCGAGAAGTGGGAAGATAGGCGAGGCTATTGCAGGAGAACAGGCCAGTGGTGGCCGCTTGGGCCAGGTGCTATCAGTAAGATGGAAATTGACCTCCTGGGGAGGACAGTACATTTCTGGGCAAAACTGGCCTGCTCTGTTCCATCGGGACCTGCCTTCTCAGATGCCAGAGGAAGCTGATGGCAGCCACAGTGCCCTGACCCTTGGGTGCCCTGGCACCCTGCCAGTCCTTCTTGAGGAAGCCAGGGTGGCTCAAACAAGGCTACCCTGCTCAAAGTTAGACTTTTTTATCCTCCCCAATAAGATGAGAGCTGCAGAAAAACAGGTGGGCTCAGCCTTGGAAGGGGCATTTTTAGGATTTCATTCCTTTGTGTGTGGGGGGCTCCTACGAGCTTTCGAGGCTGTTTATACCCGTGGCCAGATCCTTTCCCCATATGCAGCAGTAACTTAGAGAAGGAGCTGGAGATCCTGAATTACCTCTAGGAGACACCTTGGCTTCTTTATTACCATGTAGCCTGGGGCTCTTCTCTGGGTCCCCACTGAAGCCAGTTTGAACAGGGAAAGCTCAGATTTACTAGAATGATAATTCAGAAAGTGAGAATAGCCTTTACAAAGAGCATGTTCTGATCATAATCATAAATCTGGTAAAGGAATTTATAAAGATAACAGGAAAACTGAAATCAAAACATCCAGGAAAATCATGAGGATCCAGTCACGGCAATAGTTATTAAAGCTACCAGTATTGAATATTTACTCTTATCCATTTACACGTTTAATTTCCATAACAACCTGGTAGAGCAGGTGCCACAGGCTCCATTTTCCAGATGGGAAAACTTGGACACGTTCACCACATCACAGAGGGGTTCAGTAACTTGTCCTGGACGATCCAGAGGTAGAGAATCTGTCCCCAGAGCCCCTGCTTTTGGCCACAACACCATAAAATCTCTCTAAACAGCTTGCTTTTCTCATGCAATTGAAATGATTTTAAGTCTTTATGCTTACGTTCAACTTTCTCATAAACTTGAGGTTCACCAAGGGGAGAATACTATTTCCCCTACAGATCAGAGCTGCCAAAATAGTCCTAATCCCTGAGGGTTCCCAGATGGCTCAGGCACACCCAAGATGCAGGCTGTCTGCAATGGTCAGGGCAGAGGAAGGTGCTAATCCATCAAGGGGAGGCCCTCCCTGCTGATGTGAATGCATTTCTCTCCCCCTCCCTGGCTCTTTGTGTCTTTATCCTCCTCTCTCCCTCCCGGCCTGGCCAGCAGGCCTGATGTATCGGCATCTCAATCACTTCTGCTTCCCCTGGAGATCAAGGCCTGGCCTTGGGCCCCAGGCCTCCCGGAGAACATCAGTAAGTTGGGGGGAGGGGTGCAGGGACGGGATCAAAAGAGAGTGGGGTCCTCTGGCTTCCAGCTACCTATAATCTGCTGCTGAAAATGCTGCTGCCAGGGAAATCTGGAAGCACAAGGTCCTTCTCTAGCCCTAGAAATAAGCTCTCTGAAACTGTCAGATGAACCAAACCAAACCAGGAAGAATTTTTGTTTTCTTAAAAAGTACGTTAAATCAAGTTCTGTGTCTTCCGACCTTCACCTTCCAGAGGTAGAAGATAAATGTGAATTCTTTAAACTTCTACTACAAAAGCAATGGAAGGAAAAAATTTCCATATTTTCTCAGTTTTTCAAAATGCATTTTTTACCTTTCATATGAAGAGACCATTCCAAATGACCTCTTCTTGCAAGGGGAAAAATACTCCCTCTATTTAATTCTTTTTCTCCAGGCTCTTTTTCCGTTTGTAATCTCCCTCTCCCAACAAAAATCTCCAGGGGTTTCCTACCTGGCCTCTTCCCTCTTCTTCCTTGCAGAGCTGTCCCCACTGGACTGTGGCCCACGTCCACTTATGTCTGTCCACCCCAGCACCCAGCAGCAGCTCTCTCCGCCTGGCTGCCAGCCCGCCTGTGAGCCGGGCCCAGGGGAACCAGGTGCAGTTCCTGCCCAGACCACACCAGTCGCTCTGGTTAGGGCTTTGCTACCTGGAAGCCTTATTTCAAGGATGGTCCGCTCCGCTCTGCCTTCCCAGCTCTGTTTCCTCACCTGGGGAGCAGAGACTGTTCAATTAGCTTACGCTGACCTCCTGCGGCTAATTAGTGCCTTTAGCCTGGATCAGGAAAAGCAATGAAAAATGGCAATTAGGAGTGGATTGCTTGTTACTAGGCGTGGTGTCAGCAGGACCCGTGGCTTGTGGCTTAGAAGCCAAAATGGGATCCGCACTCAGC
Organism: Lemur catta; assembly: GCF_020740605.2. Classification (NCBI taxonomy): domain Eukaryota; kingdom Metazoa; phylum Chordata; class Mammalia; order Primates; family Lemuridae; genus Lemur; species Lemur catta. The sequence continues at coordinate 84,247,859 of NC_059134.1, read as the reverse complement.
ATCCGGGATGGCTCTGATAGGCAAATCCTCTTAGGAGGTGGCATCACAGGCACCAATTTCTTTCGATCTTCCCCTCTGCATCCTTCTTCCTTTATGGTCCTCTGGACAAAGGCCAATTCATTAAGTACTGGGGATGTAGCAGCTTACTGAGGGTTCAGGATCCTTATCACCTCTGATGACCATGATAACAAACAGTTTATTGAACTCCTACTATGCATTAGGCACTGGGTTTCGTGCTTCGTGTGATTTGAACATAACCACTAAAGAGAAGAAACCACATCCATTTTACAGCTAAAGAAGCTGAGGTCTAGAGCTTAACTTACCTGGGGTCATGGTTAGACAGTTGGCTGAAGGCATTCATTGTTTTCTAGAAATTTATTGAACATCTACTATGTGCCTGACATTTTTCAGGCAATCCCTGCCATAAAGAGCTTTCGATTTCGGAGGAGGGGTCGGGGAGCAGACATTGAACAGGTGAACAAAACAGCAATCTGTACAAGTGCTTCAAGGAAACTAAAAGGGGCGCTCTTCCATGGCAGAGCCGGGATTCCTGGAGTCTCTGAGGCTAGCAGGAGCAGATAGCATTACCTGTAACCTGGGGATCTCATCGGGCATAGTCAGTCACCTGAACGTCCCCAGTGCTTTGCACTGCCTGGTGGGCCGGTGTTTTCATTAGGAAAAGATTCTGTACGAAGTACCTTGCTCAAGTTTTCTGAGAGGCAGAGCCAGAGCTGGCATTCGAGGTGTTCCCACGGTGCTGGGCTTGGAGGCGCAGGAGGGAATTGCATCTCTCTTCCAAGAGGTGGAACCAGCCCCCGTGCCTGGATGCCTGGGTGCCTCCCTCGCCTGGTCTCACCCCGCCTGGTCTCTGGTCTCACCCCCGGTGTGAGTAGGTAGTCTCCTTATCAGTGAAATTAACCCAGGAATCTCCCTGATGGGGAAACCCTGGGTAATTTACAGTGCTCTGATGTTCTGGTTACAGCCTCTGCTCTAGGAGGGCCGGGGAGGAGCAAACCTAACGATTCTCATTATCAGCTGATACCAGGTTCCCGCTTGAGACTGGAGCCCCCTCCCTTTCCTTATGCCTCATTGAGTAAGGTTTCTGCAAATAGCTTCTCAGCATGATTTCACTCCGGAAGTGCATCTGAGTGACTCATGGCCTGCTTTGGGCACCTCCTCCAGGGAGAAGCTCCTACCTCTGCCCCCACCCCAGCAGGGGAGGAGAGGAGAGAAGGGAAAATCCCTCACTGAGGCACAGAGGAGGCCCTGCCAGAAAGCCCAGGCACCCAGGGTGGAAAATACCTGCAGCCCAGCTGGGCTCTGCTTTGAGTGCCCTGGGGCAGTCAGCTTCTCTAGTCTCCTGAAAGAGGGGATCGAGCTGGAGACACAGTTCAAGCCTGGGGGAGCCAGAAAACTGTGCAGGTCTTACTATGTCTTGCCAAACACACTAACCTAAAAAGGTGTCCACAAAACATAGGATTTTGACACTAGGTAAAAAATAATTTCATTATGATCCTATTTGAAAAAATTTGGTATGTTAGAACATGCACAAAAAAGGCTATGTGAAGGAAAATTCCACACTATATTAATAATACTTACCTTTGGGAGGTAGTACTACAAGAGACATTTTTTCATTCTGGCTTTTAAATGATAATTATATTTACCTTCCTAATCAGAAAAAAAAGTTTTTTAAAAAATAAAAATCCTGGCTGGGCGCGGTGGCTCACGCCTGTAATCCTAGCACTCTGGGAGGCCAGAGCGGGCAGATCGTTTGAGCTCAGGAGTTCGAGACCAGCCTGAGCAAGAGCGAGACCTCGTCTCTACTAAAAATAGAAAGAAATTATCTGGACAGCTAAAAATATATATAGAAAAAATTAGCCGGGCATGGTGGCGCATGCCTGTAGTCTCAGCTACTCAGGAGGCTGAGCCAGGAGGATCGCTTAAGCCCAGGAGTTTGAGGTTGCTGTGAGCTAGGCTGATGCCATGGCACTCTAGCCCGGGCACCAGAGTGAGACTCTGCCTCAAAAAAATAAAAAATAAAAAAATAAATAAAAATCCTAATGCACCTAGCCCAAGTGTCTTTAGGGTATCAGCATCATTAAATACCTAACAACTACCAAAAGTGACCGTTAAATGCACAAAGCAACTGGGATGGACTTGACATTCACTCAGCAAACATCAGCTGGCTCCCTAGCCACTGAGGACCGAGCCACTATGACAGGGTGTCTCCCCTCACCAGGGCCTAGCACGGCAGAGGGGGAAATACGTATTCTTGGCCATTGTGGCTTCTGGTCCCAGCATAGGGGCTGGCCCCCACTAAGGGCTCAATGAATATTCTGTGAATGAGTAGATGTGGAAGTGGGTGGATCCAGTGCGGTCAAGTAAAAGGCTTTGCAAATTGTAGTGGGTGCTCAAGGGAAAGATTACTTGCTCGGAATTAGGGAAAAGGCATGATATTGCTTCTGGGATATTCCCTTTCTTTAGGTTTTATTTCTTAATATTTAATAAATTTTACTTTAGAACAGTTTTAGATGTACAGAAAAGTTACAAGAATATTGCAGCAAGTTCTCTAATGCCCCACACCTAGTTTCCTCTATTAATATCTTTGTCATAACTAATGAGCTGATGTTGATACATTATTATTAAAGTCCATACTTCATTAGGATTTCCTTAGTTTTTATCTAGTGTCCTTTTTCTGTCTCAGGATCCCATATCACATTTACCTGTCATACGTCCTTAGATTCTTCTAGGTTGTGACAGTTTTTCAGACTTTCTTTGTTCTCGGTGAGCTTGACAGTTAGGAGGAGTGCTGATCAGATCTTTTGTAGAATATCCTTCAAATTGAGTTTGTCTGAAGTTTTTCTCGTAATTAGGTTGGGGTTGTGGGGCTTTAGGGGTGGGGAGGAAGACCACCGAGGGAAAATGGCATACGCATTGCATCAGGTCAAGAGTCTGTGCTGTCAACGTGACTTATCATTGATGACGTTAACCCTGACCACCTTGCTGGGATGATGACTGTCAGGTTTCTCTACTCTGAAGGATTCTTACTCCCTCCCCTACCCCCGCCACTTTCCATAGTGTAGTCCTTAGAATGAAGTCACTATTCACATTGCGCACCTAAGAGATGGAAAGTTATGTTCTACCTCCTTGAGAAGTATCTGCTTAAATTATTTGGAAAATTGGGTGGAATTCTTCTGTATGGGAGATGGTTCTACTCTCACCCCATTTAATTATTTTTTTAGTCTTTAGGCATGAATGCATTGGTATTTATTTTATACTTTGAGTCATAATCCAATGCTGTGTTCTTTATTTTGTTGCTCAAATTGTTCTAGCTTTGGCCATAGAGAGCTCTTTCGCTTGGCTCCTGTGTCCCTTTGACGTGTCTTGTCATTCTGGGATTCTTTGAGCACTCTTACTTCTGGCACTGAAAGGTGCTCCAGTCTTAACTTGCATATTCCCTGCCCCATTCCTAAAATCAGTCATTTCTCTAAGAAGCTCTAATTTCTTTCATTAAAGAATGGTTATTAGAAACCAGGACCTGGGCACCGGATGTGCTCGTTAATACTGGGGTGTCTGGGACATTGCTTTTGGAAAAATTTTCAGAAACGAGAGAAAGGATTGCCAAATCTGTACGAAGGTTTTATGATGAAAATAAGGAAAGGACTGGAAGAGGTGCTCTGAGCCTTTTGTCAACAACTTGAGGCTGACACCATGGAAGACATCTGTGGCCCCTGCCCAGGGGAGAAGGGGTGTCATAAATAGACACATAAATGGCCACAGATGCTTTAGGGAGGGGCCATCAGCCTTTTGGATCTTAAGGGGACCGTCCTCATCACCAACCTACCAGAGCCTTCCCTGGCCCCCCCCCCACCTTGCCCTATGTACCATTCTGAGCCCATGCTGTGTTCCAGGCACTGCCCTAGGCACTCACTCCACCCTAACGGCACCCTGAGAGATGCTGTAGGTCCTGTTGGCCCCATCTTGCTGCCGAGAGGCTGAGGACTTGTCCAAGGTCTCTGGGTAAGTGACTAGCACAGCATTTGAATCCCAGCATGACCCTCAAATTCTCCTTCACTGAGCTGTGCTGCCACGGCATGGTTTCTGAACTTGTTTGCTTAGAAATGCGAGGGGGGCCCATTTGATGGAGTTGTGGGTGTGATGCAGGAGTGGACTGTGGTGTCCCCAAGTTCACTGTTCTACGCCCACCCCCTGCTTTTGCTGGTCAGAACGGTCGTCTCAGGGAAATGCAAAGGCAGGGGGTGTGTGCATGTGATGAATGTGTGTGACTGTCCACACTACAGGCTCTGCAGGGACTCCTGGAGAATTCTTCCCCATCCTTGGCAGGTAGTTGTACCCAACCGAGGGCCCTGCTGCTAAGAACTGAACATCAGAGGGCTTCAGAAGAGAGGAAAGTGAGCATATCTACAAAGGCAAGAGGCAAGTGGCCGGTAGAACTGAAACAGGCAGCAAGAACTGTGTAGACATCTGAAGGCGTGTTTCAAAGATATTTAATGGCATAAGAAAATGCTTTTTGGTGTAATAAGTGAAATGAAACAACACTGTAGGTTTAAAAAATATATTAATAATGGTTCTAAGTGATGGGATTATGGGTGATTTTTATTTTCTACCTTGTACTCTACTGTATTTTCTGTATTTCCTCCAGTAAATATGCATTAATTATTCTTATAATGATAAAAGTAATGTAATGTGAAGCTAGTGAGGGAGCTTAATCCTTAAGGGTCATCTTAATTTTGTAGGATTTATCTCTTGTTAAATGTGCTTCCATCTAATTTGTACTTCTTTTAAGGAAGCCCATTTTAGCATAGAAATCATTGCCAATCTGGTGGCAAAGAACAAGTAATTTTTCTTAAAGAACTATCGCATCATGAGGTGCCACTTCACTAGGAGGGCTACAACCAAAAAGACAGACAATAACAAGTGTTGGTGAGGATGTGGAGAAACTGGAACCTTCACACACGGATGGCACGGACGTAAAGTGCTGCAGTCACTGTGGAAAAACAGTCTGGTGGTTCCTCAAAAAGTTAAACATAGAATGACCACATGCCCCAGCAGTTCCATTTGTAAATATATACCCAAGAGAAATGAAAATGTAGTTTGCACAAAAACTTGCACATGAATGTTCGTAACAGTGTTACTCATAATGACCCAAAAGTGGAAACAATCCAAATGTCTGTGGATGATGGAATAGATACATTGTGGAATATCCACACAATGGAATGTCATTCGGCCACCAAATGGAATGCAGCTCTTCTTGGAGGTCTGGGCTGTTGGGGGAACAAAGGAAAGTGGTACTGATACAAGCTACAACATGGTGGACCTTAAAAACATTATGTTACGTAAAAGAAGACAGACACAAAAAGCCACATATTACGTGATTCCATTTATGTGAAATGTCCAGAACAGGCAAATCTATAAAGACAGTGGATTAGTGCTGTCCAGGGCTGGGGAGATGGAGAGTGGGGAGAGACTGATGACTGCTAATGGGCACAGGTTTTCTTTTTAGGGTGATGAAAATGTGATGGTTTCACAGCTCTGTGAATATACTAAGAACATGGATTTGTACATTTTTAAACGACCAATGTTACAGTATGTGAACTATATCAATTTTTTTTTAATGGTCAACTTGAACTCAAAAGTGCTGGACCCAGTTTCCCTGTAACAGGGCGTGGAAGTGTGTGGGCTCCACTGCTTACTAGCTGTGTGATCGTGAGCAAGCTGCTCAATCTCTTGGAGTAGCCGTTATCTTACGGTAAAATGGGGATACCATTATGTCACAGGGGACAGTGTATTCTGACCCCATTGCTCCATCTCCTTGTATCCTGTAGTCCGCAGTTGTTAATGCTCCCTAAGGAGGCAGATTTGTCATTTGCGTGAGGGGATCCCGGTTTGCTTTCTATTCTCATAAGGGAACCCCTTTGTTAAAACCATCCCTTCCAAGAGACTGGGCTGCTGGATTTGAGGCAGGGGGCAGTGCCGACCCAATTTGCCAAGTCATTTTCAACGTTTATTTGAGGCAATAAAAGTCAACTAGGCAGTGTCGTCTTCTAAACCTTGTAGCTAATAGTAGAAATGTCAGGGGGCTTCTAAGCTCAAAGCATGCATGCACGTAGCACAGGTGTTTATTTTTAAGATCCTTTCTTCTGTCTCCCTTCTTCCCCCCTTTTCTCTCGCTCTCCTTCTCTTTCTTTTTAAGGAAAGGGAACAGGAGAGCAATGGCCCGAGAGGGTGGGCTCTGCTGTCGGCAAACCCTGTGTGGAGTCAGAGCTGTTGTTTACAGCCAGCGACTTCAGCCATAACAGTGGCGGGGACTTACACTGCGACACTTCGACATTCTGCTCCCTGGGCCAGCTTTTGGCTCAGGACCAGGCCTGGGCTTGGGGGCCAGACTGACAAGCCCGCCTTTTCCCTTCTGCTCTAGCGTCTGTGCCCGAGCCATCAGCCCCTGCCCTCTGCCGTCTGCCCTCCCTGACAGCCGCCGCCTCATTAGCCGTGCGACTGCAGGAGACAGGTGTCATGGGGACGTTCTTCCTTGAACTTGTAATGCCATCTGAAGCCAAACCCATTATTTTGGTTTGCTCTAATATTGAGAATACCTCACTTTTGACTGTTTAAGACTAAAATAAATCCACATTCTCTGAACATGGGTTTTTCATGCTTATGAAGCTCCTACCGTGTTCTTGGAGCTGTGTGAACTACAGAGATGGTAGAGAGAGGGAAGGAGTATAAAGAAAAATAGAGTTTCTGTCCTTCATAAACCAAAAGTCTAGTAAAAAAAGATTGTTGCTGTAATAGATCACCCCTACCTCGAGCCTGAGAACCAGGGGAGAGGGGCAGAGTGCAGTGGCGATTAGAGACAGTGACACCCTGTGTCCTTCGTGCGCCCACTCTGTGCCGTCTCAGTCGATCCTCGCCCTTGCTCTCTGAGAGTAGATTCTATCCCCATTGTACAGATGAGCAAACTGAGGCTCAGAGTGGGTGTTAGTTGTCCAAGGCCACCCTGCAAGTAAGGCTGGGTCTGCCCAACTCAAGGAGCCTGTGACAGAGGTGGGGGCCCCACACGGGAAGGCAGCTGGGTTTACAGGGTGTGGACGCAGGGCCAGTGGGTGGAAGCTGCAAGAAGACAGAATTAAATAACGAGAACTTTCTAGCAGGTTCAAAGAAGTTACCTCCTGAAATTTAGTCAAGGAGATGCAAGACTCTAATTCTTTCTCACTTCGCCATCTGGCAGTTGGCTTGGGGAGTAGACGGTAAGTTCTCCAAGGAGGCAACGAGGTGTTTCAGCCTCAGTGTAACTTGGGGCGTGCCGATGGGTCAGTGCTCCCGTAATGAGACTGACGGTGGGCTGCAGGCAACCCCTTTCCTCTGTGCTCTGCTCGCCTGGGCCTGGCGCCTGTGGCGCATGGTGCCGCATGGTGCCGCACACTGCAGGAGCTGCAAAGCAGGGGTGACGGTGGCCCGAGCTAGAGCACAGGCCACCCAGGCAGGAGCAACATCCCGTGCAAAGACAGGGTCGGTCTGCCAAAGCGAGAGTGGGGAGTGTGTGTGTGGAGGCGGGTGGCAGCAGCCCGTGCTCGTAATGAGGATTATGGGGGGAAACGTAAGATGGAGCTGGGGGGCTTCCGATCAAGAAGTGAGGAAAGGATGGGGGGAGCAGGAGAGGAGAGGATTTCAGGACACAGGGTCCCCCTCTGTCAGTTGCGCTGCACAAAATCCAGGAAAGATCCAGCCCAGCTGTCTTGGAAGGACTGACGGGGCTGCCTCTCTGGCATGTTGCCAGCACAGCTTCGGTTGGGGAGGGGCTGGGGAGAGGGGTCCTGCTGAAACAGGCTGATTCACTATTTCCACTCGGCCTCCGCCGTGTTGGTGGGCAGATCACACGCCAGCCTCATAAAGTCACTCTCCGCTTGTCCATGTGACGTTTACAGCCCCACGGGGAGCTGGCTTTTTAATGAGCCTAATTTGAGGCTGTAAGTAGGAGTTTGTAAAACAAACAGCGAGGGGTCAGGGCAGAGCCCAGAGTCGCAGTTTAAACACACGGGGTCACACACAGCCCTGCAGACAGGCCAAGACTCCTCCGTGCCCAGGGCAGCGGGAGGAAGGTGCTCCCCAGGGAAAGGCCTGCCTGCCCAGAGAGCTTGCTGCGGGCTCTGCCTTGCTCCAAAAAACGGGGGCACTTAGCAGGAGACCTTCCCATCTTGCTTTTGTGCGCAAGGTGCTTGAGAGGCCTCGCTTTCCCGTAGGGAGGCAAGGAGTCCTTCAGGGGTAGGCCTGTGTGCAAGTCCAGGGTTAGAGGTCAGTGCACCCCAGGGCTTCACATCCAGCCCTAAGGGGCCTCTGGGAGTGAGAGTCTGTTGTGGCTGGGAAACTCCACATCGCCCTGCCCCTTGATTCCATTTCTGTGAGAGCCGGTTTTCAAATTAAGATTGAGCTGCGGGGTGCTGATGTCTGTTACAGGCCTGCTAAGGTGACCTCTCCCTACAAGGCACCAGGTGGAAGTGGAGATTCCTCACCACCCACGTGATTGTCCAGGGCTCAGTCTGAGGGGTGCGATTACAAGCAGGGCCGTCTTCAGTGCTATGGCATGGGGTGTGGGACTCAGGGACCACTCACTGCCTCAGGTGAGGTCTTCCTGACTCCCCCAAAACAGCATCAGAAAATACTGTGGGCCTTTGGAATGGTGTGCACCGCAGCCGTTGAAAGTGATGAGGGGGAAGCTTTGGGGTCGTGGACAGATGTCCCCGAGATACTGTTAAGTGAGAAAGTCATTAGAGTTCGTGGAGGAGTTCCTTTTTCACAGTAGAAGTACAGATGCACACACACAGGCACAGGTGCGTATGCAAAAGCTGAAGGGACATCGTACCAGTGTTGGTGGTGATTGTCTCAGGGCGGCAAACTGTGGTGATTTTTATTTTCTTCTTTTTGCCTATCTGAATTTTCTACTTTAAATGAACTGCGAGTGAGTGGAGTTCCACAGACCGCCCTGCAGTAGACACGTGGTCTGCCCAGAAGATCCCCCATGAAGGGAGCGTCCCGCCCTGGGTCTAAGCTGAACGAGGGCTGGCGCTGCCGTCACCACCTCAAGCCCTCAGGGTGTGGCCAGACCACCGTGTTCCTCGTCGCATCCGAGGGGCATTTCCACAGCTGGCCAGACTGGACAGCGCACTTCCAGCAGTTGTTTTCAACCTGCTCCTTGGGGACAGGGGACCTGAGAACGGGGAGCCTGCGTTGTCATTGGCCTCATCATATGATTTCATTTGAGCAAAGTGTCCATGGTTTAAATTTTTTTTTTTTTTTTTTTTGAAAACTGCTGATTTCCAGAAACTCTCTTGTATCGGAGAATCATTTCATCTGCAGATCACAGAAAACCTGACCTTTCTGGGCTGACTTGTGTTCCCTTCGAAATCACATGTTGAAATCCTAACACCCTCCGCCCCGGACTTCAGAATGTGACTATATTTGGAAATAGGGCCTTTAAAGAGGCAGTGAAGGTACAATGAGGTCACTGGGGTGGGCCCGAATGCAATATGACTGGTGTCCTTGCAAGAAGAGGAGGTTAGGACACAGCCAGGCACAGAGAAAGGCATGTGAGGACACGGGGAGCATGGCCATCTGCACGCCAAGGAGAGAGGCCTCGGAAGAAACCAACCCTGCTGACACCTTGACCTTGCACTTCAAACCTCCAGAACTTTGAGAAAATAAGTTTCTGTTGTTTAAGCCACCCAGTCAGCGGTATTTTGCTGTGGCAGCCCTAGCAAATTAATAGACCAACGGACATTGTTTGTAACAAGAAATTCAGGGACAGACAGTCCTGGTGTTTTAGCTACTTGGTGAAATGGTGAGAGACCCAGGCTTTCTGCTCTGCCAGCTGCAACATATTGGCTCCGGTCTCACTCTTGTCCCTTCATACAATGCCATGCCTCTCCCCTCCATGTTGCAGCAACTTGGGAACAGCATTCCAGCCTTTGCAGCAGGGGGCCTGCCTCCTGGTTACATAATGGCTGCTGTGGCACCTTCTTCAGACAGTATGTGACAGTCAAGACAGTAAGAGCAAAAGCCCTGCCAGCTGGGCAGTCTATCCCCTTTGATCAGGAAAAGCAACATTTTCCAGAACCCCTAAAGTCTTGAATCGATGTCTCATGGTCCAGAACTGTCTCATGGCTATAAAATAGCCTAGGAAGATGTCCATCAAGGCTGCTGGCATATTGCATGGCCATTCTGGACAGAATCGGGGTTCTGTTAGCCAGGAAGGAAAAGGAAGGGTGTTGGATAGGTCATAGCAAAATACCACAGCCTGGGTCAGCCCAGTATCAAGCATCCAGTGACTGTTTTCTCACATCTTTGTGCGAAAAGATCATAGTGTTCATCAGCATCCTGGGAGTGACAAAGTAACGCCTGAGAGGGATGTACCCGTCTCAAATGCATGTTCTACAGCGACCTCCTTTCAATAAAGGAGCATCCTCCCTGTACCTCCTCCACCCCCTTCAACCCGCTGTGGTATTGTGTGTTGCCGCTCAGCCACGAGATAACCAGGGAGCCTTTACTTCTCGTAAAGTCCATAAAATCCCTTTGGAGTTCTTTGAGTAAACGGGGGCTTTCTGAAACATCCTGTTATTTTTCCTCCCTTGCTGATGATGACAGCACATAGCAGGAGTCCTCTTTTTAGGCTCTCCTTCCAATCTTCTAGTACAGTCATGCATTGCTAAACGACCGGGATATGTTCTGAGAAATGTGTCGTTCGGTGATTTTGCCATTGTGCGAACATCATAGAGTGTACACACACAAACCTAGAGGGTATAGCCTACTGTACACCTGGGCTCTGTGGTGTAGCTTATTGCTCCTCAGCTACAAACTTGTATAGCATGTTATGTGCTGAATACTGTAAGCAACCGTAACACAATGATAAGTAGTGGTATATCTAAACATAGAAATGGTAGTGAATACATGGTGCTACCGCCTTATGGTGGCTACAGCATTACTAGGCAATAGGAATTTTTTAGCTCCATTGTATTTTTATGGGGCCATCATCACATATGTGCTCTGTTGTTGACCAAAACACTGTTATATGGTGCATGACTGTACCTACTGCAGACTCCTTCTCTAGTGTTCATCAGGGCACATTCTAATTATTTGTCTACATGCTTTTCCTCTCCTCTAGAGCAGGAACTGGCCCTTACTCACATCTGTAGTCCTAACACCAAGCTCAGTGTGATTATTAATAGTCACATGATGAATATTTGGATAAGTGAATGAATGGTGAGAATAGCATAGTAAATTTCCCTAGACAAATGGATCAATGGAACAGAATAGAGAGCCCGGAAGTAGACCCACATAAACATAGGCAACTGGTCTTTGACAAAGGAGCAAAGGCAATACAATGGAGCAAAGGTAGTCTTTTTAACAAATGGCCCTAGAACTACTGGACATCCACATGCAAAAAAATGAATCTAAACACAGAAATTATACACTTCCTAAAATTAACTCAAAATGGATCAGAGATCTAAGTGTAAAACACAAAACTATAAAACTCCTAGAAGATAACACAGGAGGAAATCTAGTTGACCTTGGGTTTGGTGATGACTTTTTAGATATGACACCAAAAGCACAACCCAGGAAAGAAAGAATTAATAAGCTGGACTTCATTAAAATTAAAAATTTCTACTCTGTAAAATTTAAAATGTATGCTTTCATTCAAGAGAATGAAAAGAAAGATAAGCCACAGACTGAGAGAAAATATTAGCAAAAGGCACATCTGATAAAGGACTACTATCCAAACGATACAAAGAACTCCTAAAATTCAATAATAAGAAAACAAACAACCAATTAAAAAATGGGCCAAACACTTTAACAAACATCTCATCAAAGACAATATACAGATGGCAAATAAGTGTATGAAAAGACACTCAACAGCTTTTGTCATTTGCAATTAATTTGCATTTAATTGCAAATTAAAACAGCAACATACCACTACATACCTGTTAGAATAACCAAATTCCAGGACACTGACATCACCAAATGCTGGCAAGGATGTGGAGCAACAGGAACTTCAGTGCATTGCTGGTGGGAATGTAAAATGGTGCAGCCACTTAGAAGACAGTTTGGCAGTTCCTTACTAAATATATGCTTACCATACAATGCAGCAATTGCACTCCTTGGCGTTTACTGAAAGGATAATGTTTGTCCACACAAAAACCTGTGCACAGATGTTTATTAGCAGCTTTGTTCGTAATTGCCAACACTTGGGAGCAACCAAGATGTCCTTTAGTATAGGAATGGATAGATAAACTGTGGTACATCCAGACAATGGAATATTCAGAGCTAAAAAGAAATGAGCTCTCAAGCCATGAAAATACATGAAGGAAACTTAAGTGTATATTGCTAAGGGAAAGAAACCAGTCTTAAAGGACTATATATGGTATGATTCCAGCTATATGACATTCTGGGAAAAGGTAAAACTATGGAGACAGCAAAAAGATCAGTGGTTCGCAGGGGTTAGGAGGAGGGAGGGATGGCTAGGCAGTGCACAGAGGACTTTCAGGGCAGTGAAAACACGCTGTATGATGCTCTACTGGTGGATATGTGTCATCCGTTTGTCCAAACCCATAGAATATACAATGCCAAAGTGAACCCTAATGTGAACTGTGTGCCAATGTGATCATGATGTGCTAGCATGGGTTCATCAGTTGCAACAGATGTGCCATTCTGGTGGGGCATGTTGACAATGGGGGAGGCTGTGCATGTGTGAGGGCGGAGGGAATGTGAGAAATCGCCGTGCGTTCCACTCAGTTTTGCTGTGAACCTAGAACTACTCTAAAAAGAATAGAGTCTGTTTTTAAAGTTTCCATAGCCTATTCAGATCCTATTCCAAATTTGAAGCCATCAGTGGGCCTTGGGACAGAAGGTTTCAGGGCTTTAGAGAATGTGTTCTCTGTCTGTAGGGCTTGTTAACTGCAGCCCTCTCCCGTGTGTTGCTTTGGTGGGTGTGTGTGTGCCGGAGGTGAGTGAGATATGAAAGAAGTGAATGTTACCTCTGGGCTATGGTGTCCCCAACGCACTTAGCATTGGGGTGTCCTTGTACTGGCCCAGATTGCTGGCACGCAGTATAAATGAACCAACAGAAATTCTCCTGTTCTTTGTGGGTTACCTTTTTGCTCTGTAAAGACCGATAGAAAGTTCTACTACTTAAAGGTGATCTAGGACATCTAGGACCAGTTTTTTTTTCTTTCTTTTTTTTTTTTTTGAGACAGAGTCTCACTCTGTTGCTTGGGCTAGAGTGCCGTGGCATCAGCCTAGCTCACAGCAACCTCAAACTCCTGGGCTTAAGCGATCCTACTGCCTCAGCCTCCCGAGTAGCTGGGACTATAGGCATGCACCACCATGCCCGGCTAATTTTTTCTATATATTTTTAGTTGTCCAGCTAATTTCTTTCTATTTTTTTAGTAGAGATGGGGTCTCTCTCTTGCTCAGGCAGATCCCGAACTCCTGAGCTCAAACGATCCACCTGCCTTGGCCTCCCACAGTGCTAGGATGACAGATGTGAGCCACCACGCCCGGCCAACATCACCAAGTTTTAAAGGTGATTTCAAAAATACTTTCACTTATGGGTTAAAAATGATCCCTCAAAGAATTCTAGTTACAGGCCAGGCACGGTGGCTCACGCCTGTAATCCTAGCACTCTGCGAGGCTGAGGTGAGAGGATCGCTTGAGCTCAGGAGTTCAAGAAGAGCCTGAGCAAGAGTGAGCGCCCCTCTCTACTAAAAATAAAAAAATTAACCAGGCATCATGGTACACACCTGTAGTTCCAGCTACTTGGGAGGCTGAAGCAGGAGGATCACTTAAGCCTAGGAGTTTGAGGTTGCAGTGAGCTGTGATGATGTCACTGTACTCTACCCAGGGCGACAGAGCAATACTATCTCAAAAAAAAAATTTTTTTTTTTTTGGTTACAAAATAATCTGTGACCTTTCTCTTCTATTTTTAAGTGCTTAGCACAAAACTATAAGAAACGGGCAGTTTTTTTGAAATAAGAGCATGGCTTAGGTGGAATTTGGATGGTGAGTTCCACAGTGAAGCGTGTTCTAAGAGCCAGCATGGGACTCTCTAATCTAAATGCTCCTGTCCTACGGCTTTGCCTCCAGCTGCCAGATTATGTGTCTAAAATGTGCATATGACCCTGTCACTCAGCTGCTTAACCTCTCCAGTGGGTCCTCCTTGCCCTCAGAGGCCAAGCCCTAAGACTGTGACCAGCACCCTGCACCCTGGTCCCTTCCCAGGGAGGCTGTCATGCCCCACCCATCATGCTGAGCTGTCCCTCTCAGCCCTTATAAGGGTCTCTGGATTAACACAGCAAGCAGGTCCCAGGGTCAAGTCCTACTCACCACCTGTTTTTGTGTAACCCAAAGCTAAGAGTGATTTTTTTATTTTTTAATAGTTGAAAAAATATATTAAAAGCATATTTCGTGACATATGAAGATTAGTGAAATTCCAGTTTCGGTGTTCATGTGTTCACATGGAACACAGCCACGCCCATTTGTTCAAGCATTGTCTGTTCACACCACACTGGCAGAGTGGAGTAGTTGTGACAGAGACTGCGTGGCCTGCAAAGCCAGAAATATTTACTCTCAGACCTTTACAGAAAAATTTTGCTGATCCCTGTATTAGTAGTGGCACCAAGGGGAGTGGGGGGAAGAGGGCAATGATCTCCATTAGCCACCCCCAAACTGCCCCAAATAATGACATAGTCTAAGTACAAACAATATGCTTTCTATATGAACACAACTTCCTAGCAAGCCCCCTAGGGCCCTCCCCAACCTATTACTGCCCCTGAAACTTCCCATTCAGGCTTTGGAATAGGTTTTCCTCTCTTCCTGCTTGGGAGACTCATTCCAACCCCTTTACCAGACTGATCTCTACTCATCATCAGCTGATGCGTTCCTTCCTCCAGGAAGCCTTCCTTGACCACCAAGCCTGGGGAGTCTGGCTTAGAGAACCTTTGGACCCTTTGTGCTGAGTCACAGCCCTTTGCATGCAGTATTGACTTGGCTGGCGTACTGTCTGCCTTCCCCCACTAGGCTGTAAACTTCCTGAGGGTAGGGACCCTGTCTTGTTCACTTTTGTATCCCCAGAGCATAGCTGCTTCTGGTGTATTATTAGGTAACCAATAACTGAGTGAATGAATGCAGAATAAGTGACCCCCATCTGTGGGGAATAAAGTATGATTCTTTATCCGTGAGGACCATAGTAGCCTTTAAGAAAATAACAGGATAGAACGGCCTTGAGTCCATCCTTCCTCCTAATGGTGATAATAGCTTTTATATAGTATCTGATGGCTTTATCCCAAAGCTCTCGGCCCTGTGAATTAGGCCATTTATAAAAATATTTCTGTTTATTATATGTTTACTGTGTATCAGGACTTTTGCTAAGTGCTTACTTATATAACCTCTTTTACTCCTCAAACAACCTTGTGAATTGGAAGCTATTATTAGTCCTGTTATACAGAAGAGCAAGGTGAGGCTCAGAGAGGTTAAGTAACTAGTCCAGAGTCACACAGCCAGGAAGTGGCAAGGCTGAGTTTTGAACCTCATTTCTCTGACTCAGGCTCTTAAATCATCTGGACTGTCCAGTAGTCAGTCCCCTTTGGAATTGGAACCAAAGCTGACTAAAGCAGGTTGTGTTTATAAGCGGGACTCTAGTGCAGTACTTTTCTGACTATACACTTATATTCTATTAATAAATATCTTGGCCACCTGCCCTGGACCTTGTGATGTTTGCATATTTTTATTAAAGCCCCGAGGGATGACCTGTGTGGGTCATGGGTGCTCAGGCTCCTTCCACGCCTTTCTTCGTCTCCAGGCGGGCACGGGAGACCTCGCCCACTGCCCTGTTTCTCGCCAGCAGCACTGATCCCCAGCAGCCTCCTCTCCTGACCCGAGTCCCAGCTGCGCCCCAAGCCCAGCGTCGGCAGTGGCCAGCCTCCTTTCCACCAGTGGGGACCTGGCGTGTTGTGTGAGAATTTTTCCCGACTCTCCTTGTTCTCAGGTTCCAGAACGTTGCAACCTGCACAGGTCACAGCAGGTGCCAGAAGGTCAGGCCACCGCGGGGCTGCAGAATGACCATACAGGCCCAGAGCAGCAGGTACACAGCTGGGCTGAGTGTCAGCAGGGTGCCACAGGAAGTCCACTGGTGACGCAGCCCATGAGTCACCACCACCCCCGGGCCAGGTGAAGGGGCTGGCTCACAGCAGGCTAATTCTTGGAATGAGACATGCAGACAAAGTCTCACTCTCCTGGTTAGCAATATAGAACAGTTTCTGCCTGCGTTTCTTCCAAAATCAGTATCCCCCTCCTCCTCCTTTCAGTAAAATTTCTATAAAACAACTAGGTTTTCCATTTATTTATCTACCCATCTATCCTCTATGAGCTCACAATGGTTTTGTTTAAAAGTGTAAAGAATAATGAGGGAAGAATCATTTAAAACTGTACCACGCAGAAATAACCATTTTTTATGTTAGATGACCTCCATTCTGAGTTCTTTACAGGTAACTAGATAATAGTGGTTTCCATTTAACAGTCACTTTTTTCTTTTCTCATTTAAAAATTTAATTTCAGGTTGGCCACAGTGGCTCCCTCCTACAGTCCCAATGCTTTGGGAGACCAAGGTGGGAGGATCACTTGAGGCCAAGAGCTCAAGATCAGCCTGGGCAACATCATGAGATCCCATCTCTACAAAACACAGGGTGTCAGGCAGGTGGGAGGGGCATGGAGGGGAGGGTATGTACACACCTAATGGGTGTGGTGCGCACTGTCTGGGGGATGGGCACACTTGTAGCTCTGACTCGGACAGTGCAAAGTCAATACATGTAACCTAAAAGTTTGTATCCCTGTAATACTCTGGAATAAAAAAAATTTTTGTAATTAAAAATAAACAGGAGTTCGAGACCAGCCTGAGCAAGAGCAAGACCCCGTCTCTACTAAAAATAGAAAGAAATTATCTGGACAACTAAAAATATATAGAGAAAAAATTAGCCAGGCATGGTGGTGCATGCCTGTAGTCCCAGCTACTTAGGAGGCTGAGGCAGGAGGATCGCTTGAGCCCAGGAGTTTGAGGTTGCTGTGAGCTAGCCTGACGCCACGGCACTCTAGCCCGGGCAACAGAGCGAGACTCTGTCTCAAATAAATAAATAAATAAATAAATATAAAAAAAATAAAAAGCTGGGCATGGCAGTGCACACCTGTGGTCCCAGCTACTCAGGAGGTGAAGCGGGAAGATCACTTGAGCCCTGGAGTTCCACCCTGGGATAAAAATTTAATTTCAGATAACTAATTTTATGCCATATTTGAAATTATCGGTATTCATTTGCTCAGAAGAGACATTCTGTCTCTAAGTATATCTCTTCCCCCCTCCTATGTTTCTCATAACCATTATTTTTACTGTGCTAATAAGTCTTATTCACTCTAAAAGGTCTAGAAAGCATAGTAGATCAAAAAGTATTTTTCTAACCCTAGCATACTGAGAGCCACTCTTACCTTGGGGACTGTTGAGGGTCAGTTGGGAAGAAGGCTGATATTTAGGGTGCTCAGTCTGTCTCATTCCATCTCCATCCTTAATCCCTCCATTTACTTAGCGCATGTGTGTGTGTTGAGTGTGTGGCCTTTATGTAAAAGTGGCTCAGCATTGTCCTTGGCTCCCAGGAATTAGTCTGCTCACCCACTGTGGCTCAAGGACAGCATATGACAAAGGACCAGGTCACATGGTGAGTTTTTCTTTTTTAAGAGGCGCCAGCTCCAAGACTCGTGCTTCCAGGGTCACTCAAGTTCTCCATGTGTTACATCAACACTTTGGAGAGAGGCCACCCAGAATCTCTCAGAAACTGTTCTAACAGCGAGATCTTTTTCCACAGGAGAAAGCTCAGTGGCGCAACTGTTAGCTCGCTCCCCCACGCTGCCCAGTGTTGTGACTATTGCGTTGGTTTTTCCAGAGTTCACCTTTAGGTTTAATTTCCTGAAATTGATCTGCTTGGTTACTCTGGCTTCATTTTACTCGCTCGCAATGAGGGGAAATGGCAGTGAACAGACTGCGTTTTATAAGGTTTTTGCTTCAAAAAAATTAAACAGCCATCCACGGTCTCTGCTAGTTTGTTTGCTTTCAGGCAGCTAATAGTCACCCTCTGGGCCTATGGCAGAACTGATACTGACCCCAAATGAATCACCAAAACGCCAGCGAGCCGGGCTTCCTCGTGGGCCTTCCAGGGCTGTCATCTCTGCCTGTGGGGCTGTTGTTCTGTGGTGGTCCCTTGTTCTCCCTCTAAATCCTCGCTCTGCATGGAGCCCCCCGAGAATTGGATGCGCCAGCTGGAGGGGAAGGAGGCAGCCCCTACACCCACTCCCCAAGCAGGCCCACCACCCGCGGGCCCCAAAGGGAGATGAATGCCAGCCTGATATCCAGGGTGAGCGTTGTTTTTTACCACTCTTTCCTAGGAGAGCGGGGCTGCAGCCGTGAGCGTGTCACCCTTCATCAGCCTTTGGTCTCGCTGTTATTTTACTGCTCAATGGTGGGCTCCTGGGCCCCGGGCCTGACTTCACCGGAAGACCAGCTTTCCCCAGTGGTATTCCGATAACTTAGCCAGAGTGAGGTGTTAACCAGAGCGTGATTACTATTTATTTTTAATTTCCTGACCTTAGAAAGAGGGGGGGAAGTGCGGGGCTAACCGGACGGCGAGTGCGAAGGAAGCGTTGGTCCCTGGGTTGGAACGGGGACAGCCTGGTGTGGGGTGGTGGTGATCGGTGTGGGCTCCCACATCCAACAGGCTGGGTCTGAAGCCCATCCCTCCGTTTCCTAGCTGTGGACCTTAGCCAGGTGACCCAGGCCATCTACATCTCAATGTCCCCCACTGGCAAATGGGGTTAGTGACAGTGCTCCACTGCCAGGGTCTTTGTGGGGGTTCAAACGCTTGTTCACCCCGTCCCTGGCGTAGAGTGACTACTCAGTACATCATAGCCCATTGACATTGACTTGTGACTGACGGTTAAATCCTGTTTCCCAGACTCAGTTTAGACGCCTTCATCTTTCCCTGTCTCCCGCCATTTTGTTCTCACTTGAAGTCTTGGGCCCTGCAGTATCAGGTCCCACCTTGGGATGGATTTTTCTGTGGATGGTTGACAATTCCTCAGGGGTACTTAATTCCACTCAGGCTTTTCCTCTTAATTTCCTTCATCTTGCTCTTGCCTCAACCACCCCGCTCCCCAAACCTCTTTGAACTTGGTGTCAGGAGAAATGCCATTCACTGAAGGTTTTTGGTTTTTTAGAATCGATTGTCCTTATACTCCATTCGGGTCTCTCGGAGAAATATTCATGCTTCAACTTCTTAGCACTTTGTTCTGGTACGACTAATATATATAACAACTGGGCACTAAACGTACCACATATAACATTCTAGATCAGAGAATAGAAACACTTTAAAAAAAATCAAAAGGGTTAGATTATGTGGGCTATTTAGAAACTGTTCAGTGGGGCAATATAATTTTTGTTTTCAGAAGATTATGGATTGAACCCCACCCAAGCTTCCAGTGCCTAAGAAAACTGGCAGAAGACGCCCTGCCAAGTTTCCGCACAAGGGCAGTAACGGCGTAATCCTCTGCATCCCGGTTTCATTTCAGAGACACTAGGGACAGGCCATGGCCCTGCTGCCTGGGCAAAGGAGTTCGCCTGAGCTGGGCGGGTAGTGGGGCCGGTGGGGGGTGCCGGGGGCAGGTGCGGGGAAGGATGCTGCACACATGGGCTCGCCAGGTGTCTGGGCCCGCTGGCATCACATGGCCGCGGAAAGAACGTTTACAAGCCTGGGGAGCGCGCCGGTGATGCGTCGTTGAGTTTGAAGGACAGTTACGTTACAGTCCTGACGGCTTTTTGATGAATAGTCAGAAAAGCTTAACTATAAACCTATCCAGTTTTACACAGAAAAGAGATCTTTTTTACATGTAAAATAATGTTTGTGTGTGGGTAGGGGGTGTTGTTATAGCTGTGGAGGAAATTAAACCATAGGAAATAGTTAATAACAGGCTCTATGTTCCTACTGTTGACAATTCACTAGTTAAACGGTGGAATGAAAGGGGAGAAGTGGTTTTCAGGGGTACACGGTATTGCAAGAGCACACACAGGGCTCAGAGTCTAGGAACCTGGTGCTGGGGGCACTTGGGAATCTATGGAATCGACCCCCATAGTTTACAGAGAAGCGAGGGAAATACCCATCCATGTGGCCTTTGGGATAAGCCCTGCTTCTGAAAACCTTTCCACCAAAACTCTGGCTTGTCACTCCAGTGTGCAGTCCAGCTGCTGCTGGCGGCTTGGCACGTGCTTGGAGGAGAAAGCGCCTCTGCAAGCTGAAACCCCGGCTGAATTCCTGCATGTGCCCTGCAGGAAGGTGGGATTCCCAGCTCCCAAGTCCGGTTTTCCATCTAACTTGGTGGCACGCTGTCTGGGCTCAGGTGGAGAATCACTTAGGAAAGAAACGTGTTGCTCCCCACCACGCCCTGGGACTAGAATAGGGCCAATGACCAGCACTTGGAAAGAGCATAGAGGATCGAGGATCCCCTGTGCACAGGCTTCATGAGTCTGCCCGGGAGATGCTGGGAATTTTCCCAGTTACCTGGCAGAGTTATTTTCCTCCCTAAATTTCAGCAAAGAAAAGAAAGGTGTTAATCTATTCTTAACTGTGCAAAGGAGTTTGGACTTCTCCGGGAGGACAACAGGGAGTCATTGAAGAGTACAAAGCCAGAGCAGGGTGACAAGAGTAAGGGGTGGTGAGGAGGCTGCTGCAGTGTCCGGTGAGGGGAGATGGTGGCTTGTGCTGGGGTCGTGGCAGTGACTGATTTTTGAGCTATTCGGGTGGTGAGGGCAGCAAGGCTTGGTGGTTGGTTGGAGGTGGGGGAGGAGGGAGAGAGTTGGTAAGGATGACTCTTGGGTCTCTCGTTGGCACCTGGATGGCCATGGTGTTGTGCTCAGAGAGGGGCCGGTGGAGGAGGAGGCAGAGGCTTTGGGGAACAAGATAATGAGTTCTGAGACCCAAGGGTTGGGCAGCCAGAATGAGAAAAGTTGAGGGATGGAAGATTATGGATCTGGCTGTAGATTGAGAAATGTATAGTCCACAGCACGTGTGCGTGGAACCGTGTCTCAACAGAAATGCTGGCTTGATAGAAGAGGAAGTTGAAGGATAACTGGCTCATGCTGACTGCTTCACACTCCGTAATTCATTTCACAGAAGTGGTCTGAGTGATGCATGTGGGCTCCCTCTGTAACCGTTGCAGTGTTTAACAGGGATCGGTTCCTTATTAACTAATAAAGGAATAAAAGGAAACATTCCAGCATGCTTTCTCTTCCATCATGACTAAAATAAACACTTTTTCCTAAGGATTTTACTAAGTGGAAAAAAAGAGATGCCCTTTTTCTTTTCTTTCTTTTTTTTTTAATTCCTTTTTTCCATAATGACTGTCCTGGGTCCATTATCCTAAAACTGGAAATTTGTGTGGGGAAAGAAAGAGATCAAGGTCTTAAGAGAATTTAAAGAAAATATTTTCCATCTCCAGGGAGAACTGCTGAGGAATGGGGCTTGTGTCGGGGAGAGAATTTAGCATTGACATGAAGAAGGCTTTCTTATGGAGCAGATTTGGATGACAGGCTGTGGCACTGCGTTCTGGAAAGATCGGCGGGGATGAGAGAGACAGCCTCTGCCTGTGGAGTTTCACGGGAGGCCTCCAGGGATCCTTGGCAAGGATGCTTAGAGATCCATTAAAGGGAAACTCCTATTTCTGGGTCTTCCTGTGAATTTCCTGCTCTCAAACCTCAGACCTAAACAGAACCCCTCCTCTCTCAAATATCCCAGGTGCTGCTTTGCTCATGAGAAGACAAGGTGGCCAGAGTGAGAACGTAATTTCATGTCAGCGGCTTGAGAATGAAGAGATTGAAATTCTAGCCCCCATTCAATTTCTGACCCTCAGTAACCTTGGGTGGGTCATGTAACTTTTTCGGGCCTCAGTTTTCCCAGCTGTAAGATGGGTGAAGATAGTAGCCCATGAAGTCCTGGGGGATTAAATGTGACAATACGTGTAGGTTGTTACCACGAAGCTATTATTGATCATAACTGCCCCGCCTCCCTTGCTGGAAGAACAAATTGCTCAATGTAAAAAGTCTTTCAAAAGCAAAAGGTGCTATGCAGCAGCTGTGATGCTATCAATTACCATTATTAATAATAGGTTCATAATTACTTTTGCTGTGGTAGTAAGTGAAAGCCTCTCTGGGTGGGTGATGACTAGGAAAGTGGGAACTATTATTAATGGAGCTGCCAGCTCCTGTTACTGGCTCCACTGACATAATATTTCTCTCTGGGAATCCTTTGACAAATCAGCTGAATTTCCTATTCCCTTGCCCTAAACGCTGTAAATTTGATCCACATGTCTCCAGTGTTGTTTCTGTAGATTAATAATGGAGGGGGGAGGGGCCCAGCCCGCACGAGGGCTCTCCCAGCTGTTTGGGCTGTCTGTGGGTTTCAGCTTGTAGTTGGGGTGGTTTTCTCTTTTGTTTCACTTGCTTTAATGCTTACAGCCAGCTCGTCTCTGTGTGTTTGGTTACTCAGCTGTCAGAGTTTCTGCTGTAGGGAACAAGGCCGCGGTAGGGGGTGGCTCTGGGGAGAGTCCAATCATGTCCTCCTCCTCCTCCCACAGAAAGAAAGCTTTGAAGCGGTGCTTTGCCAAGTCAGCGCTGGATGTGGTGGGAGGGGTCCCTGCCATGCAGCAGGGGCAAAGATTGACAGGGGGCAGGCCGCAGCCACAGCAGCACAGAGGAGGGCAGGGAGGCCTGGGTCAGGGGAAGGGCAGGCGAGGAGGGCAGGACTGACCATCAGCTGAACCTACGGAATGGTGGCCAGGACGTGGGCCGGAGGAGGACTGCTGTTCGTTCGTGTTCAGCCAGGAAAGAGAAACACACAAGGCTCAGCTCAGGGGTGTCCGTGGGTGAAACGGGCAGTAATAATACAGCTGTGTGGTCACACGAACCAGCCACCAAATAGGGACCGCCATGAGCGAGCCCCTGGAGGTATGTTGGTTGGACTCTGGGCTCTCAGAGGGTCAAGTGTACACATTCTGGAGCCAGTCCAACCCGATTGGAATCCTACAGCTCTAGCGCTCATCTGAGCAAGTTTTTCAGATTCTTGAATGTCAGTCCCCCGGTATCGAAGATGGAGCCAGCAGCGCCCATCTCATAGGATGGTGGAAAGAGTAAGGGAGACAGTGTGAATAAAGCCGCGTTCCCAGCACAAAGTGAAAATAGCAGCAGCGACACTCAATAGCACTTCCTCTGAGCCAGGCACTGGCCCGAGCGCTGACCTCCAGTCACTCAGTTAACCCGAGCTGCAGGCCTGTGAGCCAGGGACTCGCATCATCTCTAGGTAACAGATGAGGACCTGACACAGAGAGAGCAAGTGACCTGTCCGGGATCACCCCGCTGGTTATGTGACAGAGCCAGAATCACGGACCCCAGCCCTCCACGCCGAGGCCCGTGTCACGGCTCTGCCGCACCTGTTGCTGCTGTTGTCCTTGTCACACACATCACACATGTCCAGGACAGGGAGTTCTAACCCAGACTTGGCCACATCCCAGGGGCTCTCCAGTTATATCAAGGAATTTTAAGAGATTTTTCCCAAAAGTGACTGATTAAATTCCCGTGGGTATTTTTCTTTAAAAAATAAAAAAAGCTTGGGGGTGGAGAGTTGGAAAAAGAAGATGTGGCAATCAAAGAAACAGCAGTTACCAAAAGTCGAGAATCCCTGTTCTAGGCTCCAGCTGCAGCTAGAATCTCTGTGGCCACATTCTCGGAGGAACCAACATGTAATTTTAAACCAGAGTCTGATTTTGCTTTTCTGGTGCTTTCTAAGAAGCGACACGGTGAGTTGGAGAAATTTACAGGCTGTCACCCTGTGGGATTGATTCTGACAGCTCTGCTCCACTGCTGTGGATGTGCTAATGAAAAACACTAATTGGACTTGGCCAGTGGCTGGGACACGTCCCTTTCTTGGAGTGGAAACGCAGCATCCCTTTCGAGTGGTTGCTTCTAGCACAGGGAAGGGAGGGGACTCCAAGGGTAACACTGCCCTTCTGGTGGGCAGGATGGGCATTTACGCCTGACTCAGCCACCCCTGAGGTCCGTGGAAACAAAGCCAGGTCTCTTTGTCTCCTTGGAACCCCGAACTAGCAAAATGCTGAGCCGACTCTAGCACTCTGTAAATATTCAGCGAGTGACTGAGTGAATGAATGAACTCTCGTATGGCCCGCCAGCCCAAGAGGGCCAGTTCCTCGGGCAACTCCAAGAAAGGATGGACTCTGCTGGCTTAAAACCACAGCCTCAAGTAGCACCGTCCACAGCGAAAGGTTCTGCATCCTCAGGGCTCAAAGAGGTTTCCCTGCTGACCCCCGCTCTGCCAGGAGAAGGGGAGCAGGCCGGGCCTGCGGAGCATCCCCTGCTTCCTGAGTGTGACCTGTCTGCCTCGTGTCCCCACAGGTGTCCTCTCCCTCCCCGCGTACTTCAGCCCCTACAATGGCGGGTCCCTGGGCCATGATGAGCGAGCCGATGCCTACGCCCAGCTGGAGCTCCGGACCCTGGAGCAGTCCCTCCTGGCCACCTGCGTGGGCAGCATCTCGGAACTGAGTAAGTGCGGCAGCCCCGTCCGGCTGGGTGGTGGAGCAACAGAGGGAGGCTCCGAGGGGAAGGCAGGGAGAGCGCGGCCTCTGGGCTCAGCTGCCGCGGCGCCTCCTCCTCCTCCTCCCCCTCCCCTCCCCTCCCCCCTCCTCCCTCCCCCTCCCCCTCCTCCCCCTCCTCCTCCCTGTATCTTGCCTTCCCTGAAAGCTAGATCCCTGTAGACCACAGGCTGCAAACTGGTGGCCCACGGACATGTATGGTTTGGCCAGCATGTGGACTTAGTCACACACAAATCAGGATTTCTGGTTTCTCTTGAAAAATGAGATGATTTAGCAACACTGCACCCATTCCTGCACGGCAGCGACCAGCGGGAGCTGAGGGGCAGTGCAGTGGGTGGCTCACATTCCCCACTTTGCCACTCACCTGGTGTCTCATACCTGGCCATCTCACTCGCTTTACCTGCCTGGCCCCAAAGGATCTGAATTTGTAACTGGAACTCTTCTTGAGGCCCTGAAGCCTCAAGAAGATGACAGCAGAGCTCCTCTGGCTGAAGGAGGGTGTGGTCGGGTGGCCCCTGCCAGGACATGGGGCACAGTTGGAAACCCTTGGCGTAGGTCCTTACCATCCGACAACTGCTTGAAAGTGAAATCCCATGCCACCTCCTGAGCTCTCCCTCTGGTTACCCCAGTTAATATTTGAGAAATCAGACTGCACATTCTGCCATCTTAATTCCCCTGCGTTCTGTTGAGACCACCCAGTGCCGGGCAGTGACACGTACCAAGCGTCATATAGCATGTGGCATGGAAACAGAGTGTCTCTGCCCCAGCCTCCTCCATCTGTGATCCCCTTGAGCGATGCAGCTTCCTCCCTCCGTCCATTCTTCTTCCCCCTTCCCAGGACAGGAAGTGAAGGTGCCCAGTTCAAGGTCACCGAGCAGATCTGCAATAGGGCTGGGAGAGAAGGCGGGATTTCCTGCCTCCTGGCGGTATTACGGCATTCAGGGCCTGCAGGTTGCCACCTGGGTCCCCCACCCCTTGAGGGACCCCACAGGAAGTAGGTTCTGGTGTGTGGCTTGATCTCTGTCCCTGTTAAATGTCTCCTGGACCATGGGCTGTCTTGGGGCCATGCACAGTCTGTGCTTTGGTGAACCCTCCTGCTGTGAGGACAGGGAGGGACACACACAGCCCTCAGTCCACTGGAGAGCACCGAGGTTTTGCTTTGCTTTTGAACATTAAGTGAGCAAAGACACCACTACTGTGTGCAAGACACCAACGCAAAGCATCTTGCTCAGTTTTTCTCATTTATTCCTCAGAACTACTCAGTGAGGTGTGTCCTGATGAGAGAGCTGAGGCTCAGAGCAGAACAGTGATGTTCCCCAAGTCATGTGGCCAGCAAGGATCAGAGCAGCAGCCTTGACTGCAATGGTGTCTGGCTTTATTGGCCACACTCTTAATCACCCAGCTATGGGCTTCCTGGACAAGGCTAGCAACCTGGTCACCAGCGTCTCAGGGCAGCGGGGATCAAGGTCAGGGCTGGTCCTTGGCCTCTTCTCATGGTGCCCCCCTGTGTCCACTACAGTCCCAGCCAGGCACGAGGAGGAGTGTTCAGAAACTTCCCCCTGGGGAAGAGCTTGACATCCTTCCATCCCTGCTGGTGAGCCCAGGGACCAAGCACTGAGTCCTTGGCTTTACCTTCTAAAACCACCCTGAGATTTAGTTGGCCCCTTTCTCCACCTCTGCTGCTACCAGCCCAGCCCAAGCCTGGCCATGCAAAGCATAAATGGGGTGACGTCACTCATTTGCTCAGTACCTGTGCCCTCCGCCCCACCCCCATGGCTTACACTCAGTAAAATCCAAGACCCTCACCACTGACCAGGATCCCACACGTGACCTGGCGTCATCCCCTGCTCCTCGTATCAGGCTCACTGCACCGCAGCCGCCCGGCCTCCTGGCCAAGTGCCCTCCGCTCCGGGGCTTTTCCTCTGCCTGCGACATTTCCACCCCCTCCTTCACTTCTTCAAGTGAAGGCACCTTCTCAGACAAGCCTTCCCTGAGCTCCACACCCTCATTCCACTGTCTCCCCTCGTGTGGTCTTGGTTTTATTCAAAGCACTGATCACCAGTTGACATTTGTTACATATTTGCTTGTAAACAGTTTGTCATCTCTCTCCTCTGCCTGGAGTGGCAGCTTCATGGGACTAGAGATTTTCTCTGTTTGGTCCACGGCTGTATCCCCAGTGCTTGGAACAGCACCTGATGCTCAATGTGCGTGTGTGTGTGTGTGTGTGTGTGCGTGTGTGTGTGTACACGTGTGTGCATGTGAGCGTGCATGTGTTAGAATAAATGAGGTCTATCCCACTCAGTGTCTGTCACCTAAAACTCACCAAGGATTGGTCCACATCCTGGCCCAGCCACTCCTCAGGGCCGAAGGGAGAAGCGCGTCCATAGCCTCTTTTCACAGACAGCAGAACAGGCTGAGTCCCGTGCCAAGATGTCCTGCCCCTCCCTCTGAAACCAGGGTTTTCGATAACCCACTGTGGAGGAGGGAAGAGACAGGTGGAGGCAGATATTGCACTTTTTCTCTCTGAGACTAAAGAGCTTAATGAGGCTAGTGATACTTGGCGCTGAGCTCCTTGGACCTGCCAGTGTGTCCCGGGTTTTACATGCATCAACTCCCTGCACCTTGCCAAGACCAGCCTGCCAGGTAGGGTAAGAAGTTTCACTCTTGTATCAGGCCCAGCATCCCAGGGAGCATGGGCACCTGCGTTTTGCTCTGTCCCTCCCTACCCATGAAAATTTTAAAGGGAGAAAATAGGAAATTAAATAAAAAGTAAAACACTTCTTTTTAAAGGCACCCAGATATTATAGGCCTTATTTTGAAGACGGTGCAAAATTCCAGACTCTCGCCTGCTGCTTTTATTTGATGCCTCGTAATGAGGGTTGGGAAGACCAGAGTGAAACCCGCAGCACCTCTAATCAAGTCTCTCACGGTTAACAAGGGGCAAGGACTTGTTGTTCCTTGTCTGGTGGGTGTTTCTGGGCTTCACACTAAGGTTTCATTGCGCTTAGGAGCAACTGATTCTCAAGTAGAAGGAAGTTCATGAGAAGCTCTGAGGACCCACCTGTGCTAACCTAAGAGCTCAGCCCAGCCCGGGCCAGGGCTTCTCTCAAGTAGCTCTGAATGAATGTCTAGCAAAATGAAATGAGACAGGTAAAATGCAAGCCTAATTTTTAAAATTATTTTTAGATTTTCTAGACATAAAATTACTGTCAAGTTGTTTTTTTTTTTTTAATCATTCTCAATTTCTGAAATTAACTTGTTATGAACCAGTAAGTTTGTGGGCCTGTCCCATTCACAGTCCACACTTTCCGTAGCAATGGTGCAAGGGCCAGGAACGTGTGTTTGGGAAACAGGGACCCCAGTTGAAGCCCTAGCTGATTCACTTACTAGCCGTGCAACTGGGACAGATCATTTAACTTCTGGGAGCTTCTTTCCTCATCGGTAAGATGGAAAATACCCCCCTGTACAGGGTGGTTGTGCAAATTAAATGAGATTTTGTCTGTCTTTTCACATCTGTCGCAAAGCCTATAGAACATAAAGTGGCAGGGAGGAAAAATCACCTGAGGAGAACACCCCAAGCAAGCTGCTTCCTTTAGCCGTAAGTGGGTCTCAGGACTATAGCTTTTAGACATCTGATCAGAGTTGTCTGCAGGCATCTGTCTTCTGGTCTTTGAGAGAAACCGACCACAGCAGGGCTTGTGTGGAAGAAGCTGGGACCTCCATCTCCAGCTGCCTGCACGGTTTTCCTGAACCTTCGGGGGGTCTCTCTCTGTTCCCAACTTTTCTTTTAGGAAACTCTTAGGAGAAGCTTCCATTTCTTTCTTGATTTCCTTGCCTGCATTCTGGCTGGAAATGTGCTACCAAAGGGTTCTCCACCAGGAACAATAAAACAACAATAAAAATAATTAATGATAAGGACTTCTACCTTGTCGAGCCTTTGAAATGTTTCAACAGGATTTCTCTTTGATGCTATCACAGACTCTTTGACTTCTCCTCCTTGTGGTCCTGTGGTCCTGTCATCCTGCCAAGAGTTATGACATTCGGGCCTGGACAAATGGGAGCCAGGTTTCAACTTATTGCAGCCGACCTAGCTGTCCAACTAGCTGCTGTGAGGCGGGGTGGCCCAGTGGTTGTGACACCAGTTTCTACCACCCAGGAGCCTGAGGGCAGGGCTGGGATCTGGCATTTCAGGGCTCAGACTCCTCCTGTCCTGGGAAATGTGGGGCAGCCTTGGACTGTAGGCAGTGGTCCTGGAAGGAAGAGCTCCACGGGATAGAGGAATAATAAGACGACAATAACGACAGTGTTACATTTAACATTAATAATAGTGTTACATTTAACCTTACCAAGTATTTACTCTGTGCGAAGCGTCATGTTAAGTGCTTTGCATTTATTATTTCTTTGAGTCCTCAAAATTGGTAGGGTAAATACTATTGTTTCCATTTTACAGATGAGGAAACTGAGGCTCTGATGATTGCATAAAGAAACACCCACTGGAAGGAGCAGAGCCCTGATTTTGAAGCCAGGCACTTCTGACTCAAATCTGTGTTCTTATTAGTTTACCTGGTGGTTTTCAAACCTGAGCGGACGTTGGCATCACTGAGTGAACTTTCGCAAACTGCAGATGCCCAGGTCCCACCCAGGCCAATGACATCGGAACGTCAGGGCGGGGCTGAGTGTGAGGAACTCGCTACCCACAGCCCTCTTGGCGCTGGGGTTTGCTGGGAGTGTGCAGCGCAGTGCAGGAGGCTGGACCACAGCTGCAGGGACAAACAGAGTCAGCAGTGCAGGCAGCAGTGAGGACCCAGGGCTGGGGGGAGAGGACAAGGAAGACTCTTTCCCCGTGGAGGTCTCCAATTCCAGGGGTGTCATTTGTCCCTGCTTGGAAACCCAGCACCATCGCTGTGGCTGTCACGGGAGAATTTGGCAGCTACTGAGCTCGTGTCAAGCCTCACCGGAGTTATGGTTAAAGATGAAACGAATTCATCAGGCTGTTTTGTCACTCATTCTCCAAATGCCTCTGCGTGCCTGGTATACAGTAGACCCTGCGCAGGGCTCCGGGGACACGGCAGGATGGAGTACTGGGCTCCCGGAAGCTGCGTGGGGAAGGTTGATGGAATAAATGAATGAACTGGGTCTGCCATACATTTAATAGCACTTAACTGTCCAAGTGAAAACCTGTTTGCTTGTCACCCGTGTCCCCAAGGCTCCCTATAAGGAGCCACCACAGGCGGGGGTGAAGCTGAGCCGCAGGGTGGGGGCCGCCCTGAGTTCTCAGGCCTGTGGGGAACAGGGAGGAGCCGCTTCTCCCAGAGCGGAGGTGCCTGCAGGTGCTGGGGCTGTTTCAGCCTCTCCTTTCTCAGCATTGTGGCCTCACACAATGATGGGACGTTTCCTGTCGGGGCTGGTGGGATATTGAAAAGGCTTAACTTGGGCAGAAACATAACACAGGATATGGGGACCCGAGACCCCACAGACTCCAACAGGGCAGGCCCCAGCCCAGGTCACAGTGAAGTTCATGGACTTTGGAGTCAAACAGGCCTGGATTCAAATCTAGACTCTGCCATTTACTAGGCATTTACTAGGCAGGCCCCTGTGGCTCGGTAACAACCTGTGTGCACCGTGGCATCCCAGTGACCAGAACACCTGGGGTCCAGAAATGTTTGTTTACCAGATAAGCCTCAATTGCTTCATCTGTTAAATGGGAATAATACTGACCCCCTAGCATTGTAAGGATCAGATTCCATCTTATTTCTAGGGAATTGCATGCGTGGCACACAGTAAGCCCCTACTGGGTAGCGGTAACTGAGGTGATGAGGGTGGAGGGACCATCTCTGCTGGAGAACCTGGGGCACAAGACAGCCAGGGGAAGATCACCGGAGAGCCTGGTGCTGGCTGTCAGAGGCTGGGAGAGGAGACCCAGAGAGATTCCCTCGGTCCAGGAGCTGGGGAGAGGCCCTTGGGGTGGCGGAGAGAGTGGGGATGTTGAAAAAGAAACCACATTAGCATAAGTTCTGGAGGGGACAGGCCCTGCCAGTGTTTAATTCAGCTGTTAGGGCAAGGCGGGAAATGAAAGGGAAACTAAATTGCTGTTGTGTGTCTAGGTGACAGTTTCCTCCCCCGCCTGTTGGCTCCGGGTAAACAGTAATTACGCACTGAGGCCAAGGGAGCTTTCACTGGGAGCATCCTTGGAAGAACGTGGGCTGTGAACTCAGACTTTGTCTCCGTTTCTCTCCCTCCCTGTCTGCCCTCCTGCCCCCACCAGGTGACCTGGTCTCCCGCGCCATGCACCACATGCAGGGGCGCCGCCCCCTGTGTCCAGGCGCCAGCCCTGCCCGCCAGGCCCGCCAGCCGCCACAGCCCATCACCTGGTCCCCTGACGCCCTGCACACGCTCTACTACTTCCTGCGGTGTCCACAGATGGAGTCCATGGAGAACCCCAACCTGGACCCCCCGAGAATGACCCTGAACAATGAACGGTAGGGATCGTTCTTGGGCACAACACCTGGTGGGGAGTGCTTCCAAATGTGCGTTGACTGACTGACTGACGACTGTCCACCGACAGGGTGAGGGAGCTGCTCTGGAGCTGGCCCGCTGCCTGTCAGGAGGCCTGGGAATTCAGACAGAGGAAGGCTAGGCCCTGGCCTGCAGTGGCATATTTTGTTTTTACCCTAAGCCAGTGCAGCGTGGGGTCACTGAGGCTCAGAGTATGGGCTTTAGCCTCTGCCGACGCTAGCACCAACAAGCTGTGCTGTCTGAAATTCAGTTGCCTCTTTGTAAAAGGGGATAGTCACACATACCCAGAAAGGTGGTAGTGCGAACTGAGTGAGCTAGTGCTCTGAGGAGAGCACTCAGGACAGGCGCTGGGTGGTAGCTGGCCCTTGGTCAATGGTGGCTGTCACCTCATTGATGTCCCTGCTGTCATCGTGTTGTCAGGGATCTTGGGCATGTTTTGCTTCATTCATTTAGTTTACAGACAAGACCATCATAGCCCTGCCGTTTTTTGAACTCCAGAAGGTTAGTGGTTGAACAGCCCCAGGACCCAGGCCTACAGCTCCCAGTCAGGTGCTCTCTCTACAGGGTCCTAGCCTTTTCCCAGCAGGGGGCAAGGCTGCTAAGAACAGATGCACAGGTTGTATACTGCACAAGGGGACTCAGAGAGGGGCATGAGTAGGGGATGCACATAGGGCCACATCAGCCTGAGGGCAGGATGCCTTTTCTAGTTGGTCTACTTAAGAGGGCTGCCTTTTTGGAATTTTCTCCCTAGAAAATACATTTTTTTGTAATTTGCTCAAAACACCATATGTGCTGGCATGAGCCTCGCCTGGAGAGCTCCGCATGGCCACTCAAGGCCAGGTCTGCCCGTGGCCTCAAGAGTTGTGTGCGTGAAGGTCCGGGGTGTGGGGAAGCCTTGTGTTTGGTTTAGGAAGCCCCATCTGCGTACATTTCACCACGCAGCGGGGCCCAGGAGAGGCAGGGAGCCCAAACGACCTGGCCCCCCGTCTGGAGGAGGGTGATCTGAGAGCTCAATATACGGAGTGTTGGGGTGCCCCAGTCCTCCCGCCCGGCTGCCCGTTGTCTTTGGGTGGCGCTGGGTCTCATCAGCTCCACGGTCTACGGCCAGGCCCACTTCTCCAGTGCCTCGACGGTCACAGCACACGAAGGTGCTAGTGGCTTTATTGAGCATTGACTGTGTGCTGGGCACTGTGCCGAGCCCTTTGCAGGGGCGTGTCATCATTGTTTTATCTCCCTGGGATTGGGGGGTAAATGCAAGCCGAGCAGGGCCACGCTGGGCCTGACACAGAGCAAGGAGGCCGCAGGTGCAGCCCCGGGTGTCCTGAAAGAAGCGTCCGTGGGCGGTGGAGCCGGAGCAGCCCCTGCGCCCCAGCTGCTTCTGCTTTGTGGAAAAGCCTTGTGGTTGCCGGAGTTGGCTGGGAGGAGAAAGGGCAGGGAAAACATCTGGGGAGGAGGCAGCGGAGGAAGCTGTCTGGTGAGGTCCCCGAGGGCGCTGGGCCTAGGCCTGGTCACCCAAGCAAAGCTGGCTGGGAGGGGAGGGCCAGGAGCCTTCGTGGGGCCGCTGCCCTGGGCTGGGCCACCAGCCCTCAGGCTGTGACCTGGCTGTTGGCCACGGGGCTGGCAGGCCCGCCGGGCTGGCGTTCCTCTGCTGGCACTTTCCACGGCCCCCCTGGACATCTTTGTCCTGCCCTCTGGCTCTCCTCCTGGGAGGGATCCCAGCCCCCGACACTCTGACATACAGCATCAGGGGTCCTTTGTGACCCGGCTGCTTGTCCGTATGTGGTTGCACCAGCTGAGCTTGCACAGCGATACACACATGTGCCTGTGCTTAGATTGCTATTTATTTTAAAACCACACTGTGTCTGCAGCACAAATAAGTTGGTAGCAAAGGTATTTTTCCATGAATCATTTCAAATGAGTATTAGATATGTGGGAATTTGGAACCACAATTAGGAAAAAAAGAAGCCAAAATTTTTAAATTTTGACGCTGAAAGGAGGACACCCTAAAAACACCAGGCGAGCAGACAGCCCGACGGCTTCTGGTGGCCCGGCTCCTGGCCGCAGGCAGATCCCGCCAGGCCTGGGCTCACTCCACCCCGGAGGCCGCGGAGAGCCTTCCTGGGGGCCCTGAGCTCACGGCACCACGGCAGGCCGGGCTGGGCCCACACCCCCTGGGGGCCCCGCCACCCTGAGATCCTCACCAGAGCTCTGAGGGAAACCCTCTCTCCTGCTACAGAAAGTAGCTGGAGGGTGCTGGGGCTCCAGGGTGACAGATTCGCTTTTGTGGGTTTGGGGACGTCTGTCTGTCTCTCTCTCCCTCATGCCCCTGAAGCTCCTTCCTCTCCTGCACCTGGGAGCAGGGGGGACTGAGTCCCCCCAGCCAGAATTAGACAGAGACTCCGATTTCAGGCGTGACAGTGGGTGTCTGGCCCCGGAGGCCTTCTGTATGGGGACTGATGGCTCTCTGGGTCTGTTTCGGATTAAGTGACCTCCTCCCCTGCCTCACACATGTTGGGGAAGGAGCCCAGTTTGGTGACGTGGCTTTGGCAGCATGGCACCCTTAACAGTGCCACTCAAGTCTGTGCTCCTGTATTTCTGCTTTGAAGAAACACAGCCAATTCCTGCCCATTAGGGGCCGTGTGTGACCACAGCCACGCTGATACAGGGAGGTGACACGTGTTTATCCCTTTTGCGTGGGGCTCATTGTGGCGTCCCCTGCTGGGCCACGTGCTCCTTCTGCACTGCTGGGGGAGGCATCTCTGCGTGCAGGGCCTTTCCCCAGGGCTGCCTGCTCTGGGTTTGGGTGGGGAGATGATGGGAGGGGTTACAGGGACAGCAGGAGCACAGGGTGGCGAGCGGGGCAGCCTGGCAGGGAGCAAGAAGACTTCCCCACGTCATGCTGTCTGCCGCTGGCAGGGAGCCTGGTGCCTCCACAGACAGAGCACAGGCCTTGGGGCAGAGGCCTGGGCTCAGGTCCACACAGGCCCCTCCGTGCCTCAGGCTCCTCACCTGTAAAATGGGGCTATGTAATTCTGTCTGGGAGGACAAAGTGAGACAAGAGACAACATGTGCTCTTGCTTTTAAAGGACATTTCTATTAATGCCGACTTCTGTTTCTTTGATGCCCACAACACATCAGCAAGGGAGGTGACGTCAATCACCTCCGTTTTGCAAATGAGGACAGGAGGCCGTAGAGCACCCAGCTGGCACGTGGCTAGGTGAGGGTTCGAACCAGATCCCTCTGCCCTCCAAGCCCTTCCCTTTCCCCGTGCCAGGCTACAGCTTTCCTGACTGGCTGCTGAGACCTGGTCCTACAGCTCTAAGACACCCCAGGTGGGCCCTGGCCTTTGGGGCTACCTCCTCTGGGGCCGCTCCAGCCCACCTCCCTCATCACCCTGGGTAGGCACCACAGCTGGACCCTCCCGGGTGCCTTTCGCACTGGCAGCTTTGCACCCGGGCACCAGGCAGGCGCAGGGCAGGGTCTAAAACACAGGATTAGTCACAGCTGCTGCTCTGCAGGGTGTGTCGTCACCCGAGATCAAGCTCAGAAAGTGAAAGAACCTCCTGTCACGGATCCAGGAGGTTGCCCAGGGAGACCGGGGACCCTCCTTCCCCAAGGCCAGGGGGGGAGGATGGACAACCATCTGGTTCAATGTGGCCCTTGCTGTCCATGCCTGCGGGCAGAGGAACGGGCTGGCTGGAGTAGAGTCCCAGGCAGAGGATATACCTCCTCAGTCATCGCTCTCCTAGGGAGCAAGGAGTCCGGGGAGGTAGGGAGGAAGACTGCACAGACACACAGGGAGGCAGGAGGCCTGCCAGCTCGCCGGCTAATTGCTGGAAGAAAACATCACCGAGCAGAGAAGATGGAGAGACATGCAGTCCTAGGTGGAGAGGGGCCGAGGTAGACAGAAAGTGACCGATTCTGTGCATCAGAGCTGGCGTGCAGGAGGGCTCTGGAGTGCATCTACCATTCAGCAGCAGCAGAGAAGCCAGACCTTGAGTTGTGGCCAGGCAGGGACCGTGGGAATGGCAGAGGCCACTGGTCCACGGGGGGCGGGGGGGTGTCCATTGCTTACACCCCAGGCCCTGGCCCCTGCCTGCTCTCCCCGGTTCTGCATCATGCCCTTCGTGGAAGGGTTCAGGCCTCAGAAGGTTCTGGGGCCTGCTGGTGTGCGGGACACTAAACCAGGAGGAGCATGGGGACCTACCCAGAGTCTGACTTTGGGTGGAGCCTAGAAACATCTGGTGACGTGATTCCTTAGTCAGCCGGAACAGCCCAATCTGAGGAGGGAACTGCTATGCAAAGGTGTGTGTTTGAGGTCGACCTTGCCACTTTCATGACCTTGAATCAGTCACTTAACCTCTTCAAGGCTCCGGTTCTATAGACAACTAGCATTTAGTTCTTACAATCACCTGTAGGGTAGGAGGGCTGAACAGTTAACATACTTTTAGAAGCATGCCTGGGACATAGCAGATGCCACCTGAGTATGAATCAGCTCTTGTGATTACTGACATGATGACTTGTGTCAGGCAGAGGAGTGGCATATGCAGAGTGTGTGTGGCAAGAGGAAACGCGGCCTCCAGGAGAGGCAGGGGAGACCCCCCTGGTCCAGAACGGAGCCGCAGAGCAGTGGGACCTTGTGGGCCAAGACAGGCAGAGGGCCAAGCTGCCGGCCGAGACGGTCCTGCTCCTAGTAGTCTACTACTCGCGCCTGGCTGGGTTTCATTGGCCCCTCTCCCCCACTTCCCCTCTCAGGACCTGAACCCCTCTGAGAAAGAGGGTGGCAGAGGGTCCGGGAAGCTGCCCCAGAAGCCCCAGGCTGGAGCAGTGTGATGTGTGGCCCTGCACCTAGACAGGTTCAGGAGGGGCCAGGTGTAGGTGTGATCCCAACCTTCGTCCCCAATTCCCATAGAGCTCTCTTTGCCGGGGCTACCAGGGCAGGCAGCTCCTTTTGCTCAGAGGCTGAAGCCCTCAACCACGTGAGGTCCTGGCAGAAGATAAGTGTGTGTCCAGCCCAGCTCTTGCCTGCCCTGTTCCGTGTCACACTGGCCAAGGAGTTTCCCGCAAGTATCTGGACAGAATTTGGCAGAGCCGAGCCAGCACAGGGCCGGCCCTGGGGACTCCATCCCCTCCATCTGGGGATGCTGAGTCTGCCCTAGGGTAGGAGCCTGCCGTGAGCCTCTTAGGTCATTCCAGAGGTGTAACACGTCAGCTGTCCTCCTGGGCCTCAGTTTCCTCACTGGTAAAATGGTGAACACAGTAAGATGGCTACTACGGTAAACGAGACGATACAGCAATGCCCTTAGCTCAGAGCCTGGCACATAAACAGTGCTTGTGGATTGGTGGCTGCCATCCTCCTCCTCCTACAGTGATCATAAACACGTTTGGATGACATGTTTGACGCTCAGAGTAGGCTGTCTTCACTGAGGTAGTATGACACTTCCTAAAATGTGATTTCAAGTGCTATCTGTATCAGTAATAGTACTAATACTATTCATACTACTCCCTGCTAATATAACCACTACCATCAGTAATACTACTAATACTATTAATACCACTCCTTGCTAATATAACCACTACCACCGTGACTAATAATACAACCACTGAGATTGCGCCTCCTATTACAAGCACAAACACTACTACTAATTATAGCTGGCATTACTGGGCACGCATTAAGAGACAGATGCCATCTTAAGTGCTTTACTTGCTAACTCATATTTCTCCCTGTACTTCTGTTGTATGTTTCAGTAGATAAAATACAGTGGAGAAGGGATAGAAGAGAAAAAGAGCGGCTTATGTGACTGAGTTCTGGTCTAATGAGGGAGACAAAACCAAGACAGAAGTAAAGAATGAGCAAAACCACCAGACGGTATAAGAGGAAGCTTGGCCGCATGATGCGTTATGTCGGCCCTCAGGATCTGGGGCCTGCATGGATTCAAATCCCAGCCCTGCCATTTGCAGCCTGGGTGGCCTCAAGCATGCCATTTAGCCTCTGTGCCTCAGTTTCTTCTCTTTAATAGGGGATTAATAGTGCCAAACTCAGGGATGTCATGGAGATCAATGGAGTTCATATACGTAAAGCACTTAGAATAGCAGCTGGCACACGGTATCAGTTATCATCATCATCATCATCATCACCATCACCATCACATTCAAGAGGGTGCCTGAGAAGGCCGGAGTGATTGGGGGATGGCATCAGAGCAGACCTGTGGTTTTTACACTTGGCCTTAAAGGACAGCCACAGAAGATTGGGAAAGGTGCATGGTGAGGGTGCCAAAAATCACAGAAAGACTTTTGTTGTTTCAAAGCACATATTTCACAACAGAAATGGATCTACACTTTAATACAAAAATTAAGTGGTTTTTTTTTTAAGTCATCACTGATTATTGTTTATCTAGGCAAATGCTTTGAGGTCAAGCTCTAGGTCAGTGGTTTCCCCGCAGGGAAGTGCATCCTCAGAGGTGCTGTCCCCCTTTTCTGGCTCCATGATCCGAGCAAGTCACGTTACCTTTCGGAGCCTCGGTTTCCTCCTGTGTGAGGCGGAGATCCAGGCGGTGCCTGCTTCCTGGCGTGGCTCCCCACATTCTGTGGAAATGCCCCTGGCACAAGCGCGGTCCCACATCAAGGCGCCCCTTTGTTCCATTCCAGATGCAGAAGGGAGGATATTTCCCCCGACAGCACTTTACATAAATAAGACGTGCCCACGGATAGGCTGTATGTTCAGTCTAAAGAAACAGGCTCGTTAATCTTTTGCTCAGCTTGCGAAAGTGTTTTCTTATCAAATAATAGAGATGATGGCAGTGGTGGCTTTATGCTACTGACTTGTGAGTCTCTTAAATACCATTTCAAGAAGATTTGCAATGT
The DNA here is from genome assembly GCF_020740605.2 of Lemur catta. Classification (NCBI taxonomy): domain Eukaryota; kingdom Metazoa; phylum Chordata; class Mammalia; order Primates; family Lemuridae; genus Lemur; species Lemur catta. Next base: position 84,209,723 of record NC_059134.1, on the reverse strand, counting down.
TAAGCTCTTTTCTCTTTTTCTCGCCCCCTTTTTGTGCATTAAATTTCCATCTGTTTACCCAAAATGGAAGTAAATGAAATAAGAATAGCTATTGGGTGAATTAAATACTTATTTCCATGTATTCCCCAGACTGGCATAAACAATAACCTCTGGAATGACTTGTTCCCAATCCCCGTTGTGCACAGGGAGCAGCCCCTTCCACCAGGCATTTCCCCCTCAGTTTACCCTCTTTGTTTCCTCCAGAGCACCTTCCTCTACCTGAAATTGCCTCGCTGGTGTGTGTCCCCTCCTCACACCTCTAGAATGTAGGTGCCACAGGTCTGCCTTGTTCCTGCTGTGTCCCCAGAACAAAGAACAGTCCCTGGCATATAGTGGACAGTTAAATATTTGGTCAGTTAATGAATTAGGCAGTAGAGCCTAGTGGTTAGGTTCTTCGGAGTTGGAAAGGCCACAATATGGGGTCCCTGCTCTGCCATCCCACACGGCCACACCAGCTGTGTGACTTTGGGCGAGTTATTTGCTGAGCCTCAGTTTCTCCAGCTTGCAGGGGAAAATGGCTTGCCCTGCTTCCAAAGTTTTTTCGTGGCGATAAATGAGGTGATCACATGTAGAGGACTTGGCACGGAATATAGTTTCGTACACGGCAGCTGCTGCCGTCAGTGTAATTGCTATTATGAACCTGTGGAAGGACTAAAAGGAGTAAGTTGTGTTTAATGCACAAATAATCCAAAAACATGGGTGAATTTAAAAATCACATCTATAGGGCAACAAAGTCAGCAGGAAAAAAAATTTTTGTAAATGAAAATCACATCTACTCAAAATGCATGTTTTCTCTCCCTCTCGTATGCCCCTCCCGCCTTCAGTTTCTGCCCTTAATTCCATCCTCACTCAGCCCTGACAGTAGCCTGGGAACCAAGTCAGTGGCAGAGAAGGGGAGGTAGATCCAGATGTCATGGAGGACTTTTCGAGTGAGGACCATTCTGGACAGAGACATCTGCAAACTTTAGCTTTATCGCAACCCACCGCCCAAGGATTTTAAAGAGCTCTACAAACCGGATTTCAGTTACCCGTTGGATCAAAGACCAAGCAGACTGTGCGTCAGTCACTCTCTAAAGCTGGTGTCCCCGTGTCCCTGGCCCTCAGCTTAGCCACAGTGCCTACGAGCAACGGGCTGCAATGGCTAAGGGTCGGGCCTGGGAGTGATCTGACCTGATTTATTTTTATGTGGACTGGAAGCGCCTAGACAAAGCGTCACAGTTAATAACGCACTTTCTTTCTTTTTTTTTTTTTTTTCCTGAGACAGAGTCTCACTCTGTTCCCCAGGCTAGAGTGCCATGGCGTCAGCCCAGCTCACAGCAACCTCGAACTCCTGGGCTCAAGTGACCCTCCTGCCTCAGCCTCCCGAGTAGCTGGGACTACAGGCATGCGCCACCACGCCCAGCTAATTTTTTCTATGTATTTTTAGTTGTCCAGTTAATTTCTTTCTATTTTTTAGTAGAGATGGGGTCTCGCTCTTGCTCAGGCTGGTCTCGAACTCCTGACTTTGAGTGATCCTCCTGCCTCGGCCTCCCAGAGTGCTAGGATTACAGGCGTGAGCTACCGCGCCTGGCCTCAATAACACACTTTCAATACACAGCTCTCTAGTAAATCCTCGGGCTCACTCTCGGAGGAAGCCGGTACCATTCCATTACAGAGTGGCCTCAGCTTGGAGGAGCCAGACCTGAGGTCAGGTGTGGAGGTGTGATTACAATAAAGCAGTGAGTTCAATCGTTTGGAGTGGTAAATCTCTTCCCATCCCAGGAGAGGGAGGGCAAGACCCAGGAGCTGGGTCCCTCACTCAGCCCGTTTCCCCAAGTGACTGGGGATGCTCTCAACACTTGGGGCCTCTTTCCCGACAGCGAGAGTTGGCAGGCTCTGGGTGGCCAACCTGCGGGTGGGCGTCTGCCCAGCATCCGAGCAGGAGCGAGCCAGGGATTTGGGGCAGGAAGTGGCAGTGCCAGATAACAGGGAGTGGAGACAGGACAGGATCCTGGCCCGGCCTCTGACAAGTGCCTCCAGGGGCTGCCCGTTACATACAACTTCCTGTCCCATTGTTGCACCCACCGGTCCTCCTCACAGAAAAGAGGACTGGGAACTGCCGGCCTGGGGGCTTCATTCATCTGGAGTGTTTTTGTAACACGGGCAGCAACAATCCCCTTTGTCTGCAGTCTTGCCAGGATTCTCCGTGCAGGGAAATCCCAACTCTAAAGGGAGTTGATTTTGCTCTCTTAAGGAAGGCAGCTTCCCAGGCTGAGCTGAGCTGGAGAGTTTTCAGACCCTGCGGATGGGGGAGGATGGGGGCGCTCGGGCGAGGTCTGGAGCCAAGCTGGGCTGCTTTCTGGCTGGCTCCTACTTGCCTGCCAGGCAGCTCTTCAGATCTCTCCTCCCATGAGACCAGCCGCCCCTGACAGCTGTGGCTTGCCCCTCCCCCACTTTGCTGCTGTAATATTTGCAGATTTGGGGGAAGAAGACTCTTAGGGGCACAGGGTGCACCTCCTGAGGCTTTCCCAGCCAAGTTCGGTGAGAGCAAAAGCCGGTGTTGGGGCAGAAGTGGTGAAGGGGCAAGCCTTCTCTTTCACACCTGGAACCAACCTCGCAAAGCCTTCCCTGGACTAGGAGTTACAGCTCCCTTGCAGGGTGGCTGTGAGGGTCAGAGGTGATATATGCAAATGGCCTCATGCTTGCCTGGCACATAGTAGGCCTTCAGTACCTCTTAGCAGTGTGGCTTTGATGCTCAGAAGCCAACGGCAGAGCGTTCCCCGAGGCCGCACTTGGGATGTGGGTGCGGCCCCGTCCCAGCAGCTCTCGCTGTCTCTCCCTCTGGCTGGGCTGGAGTGCGCCCCCCACCCCACCTCAACAGCTTAGGTCAAATCCACCACGTCAGTCAAGAATCTCGCCTTATACGTGTGCACCTCTGTCAGGCCTCGAGCCCCCATGTCTCTGCCTCTTCTAGAAGTTTCTGGAAACCCTTCCCCCAACAGTCTGAATGGGTCATCCTTCTGCCTCAGACTGGGGGTGTAGGGAAGGCAGTTGCTGTGCGATTACACCTGGCTGAATCCAAACAGGGTCACCTCTCCTGACAGTCCACACAAAAGCCCCCAGCCCTGCCCCGCTGCCCTGCATGTGTCTGTCGTGAAAGGAAGCGGGACAGCTAAGCCTTGGGGTCCTGCCAAGCCTGCCCTGTTGGCAGAGGCTGATGGGTGGTGGCAGGTGCCCTCGGGAGGGGAGTGTTTAAGCAGGTTGGAGGTCCTCCCCTGTCTGGCTTCCTGGTGGTGAAAGAGCTTGTGGTCTCTAGTCAGCCACCGTGCATGGGAGAAGAAAGCAGGTCTCTGGTGTGTGGCAGCAGGGAGCCCCGTGGGTGGGGTGTGCCTGCTAGGCCGAGGGAGCCGCTCCCCAGCACCCTGGGAGAGGCCGGCTCTCGCATCCCTCTGTCTCAGGTGTGTGGGAAGCGGAGATGCCCAGGCCTGCTGGGGCTACCATGCCGGGGAGCTCGGTCCTGAGAAATGGGGCAGATGCTATGGACCTTGCACAGCTAGGAGCCCTCCCTGCTGCGTGGGACAGAGTGGAGGGGCGGTGGCCTGCATGCAGCCTCCACTGAAATCTGTACCATCTCACCCACATGAGATGCCACCTAGGGTCAGGCCCAGTCACCAAGGACCCTCCTCGGAGGCTCAGGCCACACTGACCTCTGCAGGGCCACGCTTGTCCTTTCCTCTCCCTGGCAATGGCTGCCCCCCGACATCCTAGCTGCCCTCCCAGAAACTGCCTTGGCCCGAGCCTGGTCAGCTCCCCCAGGAAGTTGTTCCCGGTAGGAACATTCTCATGTGAAATGGCTGTGTTTTTATCTGGGAAGCATTGTCTTTGTTTCTGAAGAGAACCATTTGCTAATACCCAAGCCAACTCATGTCTCTAGGAAGGAAAGACAGAGCAGTTCCCCCTTACCTGAGGGAGCTCTGGAGCCTGGAGCAGGAGCCGCCCCTGAGAACCCGTCAGCACCCAGAGGACTTTGCCTCCTGCCCCCGGGAGTGAGAAGTGTGCCACACATCTGTCAGTCCAGAACTCGAGTTTCTCCCATGGGCTCTGTGCCCAGGGACAGGGGGACACCGTCTAGCAGAACAGTCTCTGCCTCCGGAGAAGTTCCAGTCCAGGGGAGAGAGCAGATAAAAACCATACAAACTGAGTAATTGCAAACTGGGTGAGTGCAGTGCCGGCTCAGGGAGCAGGGCTGGTGGGTGGAGGGGGGACCAGCTTCAGGGTGGGTGGGCAGGGCGCCCCCCACCGCCTGGAGCGGCAGGAGCCGGCAGAGGGGCCGCCGTGTGCCCTCCTAACAGCACGGTGACCATATGTTCCAGTTTGCCCAGCACGGCTGTAGTTTACGCCTGGGTTGACCCAGTACTGGTAATAGCTCTATTTTTCCCTCTTGAAAGTCGTCCAGTTTGGGTGACAAATTATGGTTACTGTGCCTCATGCCCAATACCATCCCTAAGACCACGGAGATGAGCCAGGGCCGGCTGGCTCCTCCGAGTGGCTGCGGAGCGTGCTCTGTAAGAACTCGGGCTCAGGGTCGCCTCTGCCAGTCGCTAGGTGCGTGACATGGGGCAAGCGACCTCACCTCTCCTGCCCTCAGTTTCCCCATGTGTGGAATGGGAATAATAATAGTACCTGCTTCATAAGGCAGGTAGGAGTGAGTGAATCTGTGAGTAAAAAGGGCTTAAGATCGTGCCAGATGCCTGGCAAAGGCTCTGGAAAGGTTAGTTCTTGGTGTTTTCTGGCATTCCTGGGTGCCCTGATTGTGTCTCACATTTGACCTCCCTCCCCACGGCTAACGGGAGCTGTTCGGCAGGGAGGAGGCAGGGAACCCACCCATAGCCAATCGGGACGTGGCTGCTTCTCAGTCTATGTCCATGTGAGCGTCTGGGCAAGCTCCATCGGGGGCCTCTAATCTGTACCAGATGAGCTTTAATAAGAAAAGTGTATTTTCCCCGGACAGCCCACAGCCCACGTCAAGTAGAAGTCACCTAAGCCCAAGTGGAGCCGCTGCCGTGGGGTTGGTGGCAATGCGAGGCAGCCAGGTGGATGGGGAAGTAGGACAGGGGTCCGAAGAGAGGAACGTGCCTGACTCTGACCCTAAGAGGACCCAGACCATTCTGGTTTACCAAGCAATTCTAGAAAAATAATCACTCCAAGATGTGAGCTGCACTAGAATTGCTTCCTTTGTGCGGGGCGTGGACTCCGAGTTCACTGGGACAGCGTTGGGTTTGTTCTGCGTGGACGTTCTGGCTGGTTTAGGCCCTGGTGGCTCTGCAGCGACCTTAAGGAAGCCATGGTGAGGGCCCAGAGCCGGCACTGCACAGCCTGCTCCGACCTTCCAGAGAAGTCTCTGTGTGGAGCTGTCACTGGGTGGGAAAAGCTTGGCATCTCTGTAAGTTCCCTATAGTGCCACTTGGCACCCCCAGCCCCAGCCCAGACAGCAAGGCAGGGAGGGACGTGGGAGCAGAGAAGGGTGAGTCCAGGGGGAAATTAGCACATCCAGCCTCGGCTTGGCTCTGACTTCTGTTTTAGGTGGGGCAAAGCAGGGGGGAGAATTTAGGGCTGAAGGTGTGAACATCACGGCCATCCTCCCCCTGGATCATCATCTCTGCTTGGTCCTTTCCTGGCCTCCAAGGGTGCGCGCAGGCGAGGTGGGGCAGAGGGGAGCAGGCCTGTGCCGCAGAGCCCTGTGTGCTCACGGCCGAGGGTAGGAGTTCGGCCATCTCCCCATCTTCCCTGAGCGAAGTGCAGGCCTGGTCCCGAGGGCCTTCCCAGCGGCGGGAAGGGGTGCAGAGGGCACAAACATGCTGGTTGCAGACACTTGGCCCGCCAGGCTGGGGACAGAGGCACGAGGCTTTCTTGTACCTGGGGCTCGGGTCGCACAGCCTCTGGTTACAGGCCTGCGCCCCATCTGCCAACCTGACTCTCTCCGAGGCCCCTGCCCACCCCAGGGAAGAACAGAGCCTGCTTTGAGCTGGAAATTGGAGGCGGTTCCTGTTCCATGTTGTTAAGACACTGCTTATAGGACTGTAATCCCAATAAATCATATGCTTGCTGAGCAGGGCAGGGTTTATTTTTATTTTTTTCCAGGCTGCAGGGACCTCTTAAAACCAAGGCCTTAAGAAGTTTATTCTCTTTCATTTTTTTAAGGGGGAAAGATGGCTTTTGCAGGCCTGGTCCTGTTGAGGGGCCTTATGCGACCCTTGGATTGATACAATCACACGCATCTGTGTGGTTAATTTAAAGAGAGATGATTATGGACGCCCGGGGCTGGCTTCCCTGTTGCTGCTGAGCTGGCTGTGTGACCTTGAGCGAGGCACTTAGCCTCTCTGGGTTTTCTTTTCCTCCTCTAGCAACGTGAGGAGAGCAGGTGGTTGGAGAGTTCCCACACTCTTCATGTAAAAAGATCCGTTTTCATTGGTGTGTTTCATGGGCTCTCCCCACATGGCAATAGCTGTCCTTTTATGCACACAAAGACAATTGCTACCATAAAGCCAATGACCCTTTTAAGTGGCTTTGTCCGTCACAGCGGTGACCGGATTTGTTTGCATGTGTGTGTGACAGTATTTAGATTAGGCCCAAACAGCACTTGGGGCGTATCGGGCTGCAGATCCCTTGAAGTACTTCTCTGCCCACCACCCTCCCCGGCACGCTTGCCCACGACCCACGGCCTCTGGGTCTAGGCTCTTTGTTGTTGCCCCTTCCCCTGTGTGAGTTTCTCACTGCCAAGGCCGAGAGGCTGTGCTGCCAGAAACGGTTTCCAGCTCACACTCGACATAGTGGCTGCATTTGTTTTCTCTGTTTTACGAGCTGGGATGGAGAAGGTGGTGGGCAGCTTGCTGGCAGGCTTCCGCGGGCTCTCCATGTTTATGCTTGCCGTGGGGGCAGGGCAGGAGTTGGCTGGACTTTCAGAAGGCTGGAGCTGAGGCGTTTAATGGAACCAGATTTCTATAGCCTTTTCTGCTATTCTATATTTTCTCCGTCAACAGATACTAAACTAGTAATAATAGTTAACATTTATGGAGGACTTACCATGTTCCAAATGCTGTGCTAAGCACTTACGTGCAGCTTCCAGCTGTCTTGTGAGGTGGTCTCTTACTTATACCCATTTTGCTGATGGAGCAACTGAGGCTGGGAGAGCTGAGATGACTTGCACAGAACCACACAATTTAACCCACTGCGAGCACACTAGGTTCCAGCCCAGGCAGCCGCCTTCTGGAGCCCACACGCTCGATCACTGTGCAGTAGCTACGGCCATGTGGAGTCTGTGGAATAAAAGCAAAGGGGTTCTCACCATGGAAGAAGTTGAGAAACCACTGAATTAAGCAATCTCTTCTTTAATAGGAAGGGCCCAAAGAGGATGATGATCTGCCCAAGGTTACAGGGCCAATTCAGTTGTATCAAAGAAACTAGAACTTTCCCCCAGTGAGGTTGCTGCAGGGAAGTCGTCTAGGATCCTGAGTCCCTGGGCCAGGAATGCACATGCAAACCACAGGCCATTCTGGATGCGCCAGACCACGTGTCCCCAGGCCTGACACCAGCCCCAAGCAGTGTTGTCGCAGGGATCTGCCATGGTCTGCTAGGGTAGCAGTCCTCAAAGTGTGGTCCAGGCACCCTGGGGGTCCCAGAGTCCACAGGGTCAAAACTGTTTCAGCAATAAGATGCTATTTGCCTTTTCGTTCTCGTTTTCTCACTAGAGTCTGGGGGAGTTTTCCAGAGGCTGTGACATCATGATGTCATCACTCCAACGGCAAATGGATGTGAGCACATCTATTTGTGTGTTTTAACGTTTTCTCAGTTTTAATTCCTGGCACAGTTGATATCAGTAGAATAACACACACAAAAGCTCTTTGAGGTCTTCAGTAATTTTTAAGAGTATAAATAGGGCTCTGAGACCAAAAAGAAATTTTTTTGAAGACCACTATTCTGAGATATCGGACCCAGCTAAGGGGCAATTCAGCAGGCAGAGGGGCCGAACGCAGGGGATTTCTTCAGCCCTGAAGCATTCGCTGGTTCTGGCGCTGCAGACGTCTGCGTGCTGGCACGGACAGGCCAGGCTCCGCGTGGGGCAATGACAACAATTGGGAACCAGCTGCCTCCTACGGGAGGGAGCAAGCAGAGAGATCTTGAGGATGGCTCACACATCGGTCATTCCCAACCTTTCACCCTGGAGTTGTGACACAGCCACACTGTTGCAGATGGGAGTTTCTATAGGGGTTTTCCAGAAGGTCCAGTGGTGCAGGCCAGGTCGTCTCAGCCTGCCCAGTGGGCTAGATGAAATTACCAGAAAGGAAACAGTAGCCTGAAACCCACAGCCCGTGGGAAGGATGTTCCTGAAAAAGTCCATGAATTGTTTAGCTTTTACCTTCCCGTGGACACAGGCCAGGGAGGTGGGTATGCCGAGGAGAAAAGCCTGCAGAGGCCAGTGGGGTGCCGGCACAGATGGGCACAGGTGTAGGTGGGCACCAGATTTCTGTCTGTTGAGAGCATTAATCGGTGTTCAATTCGGGAAACAGAGAACATTCTAGATGTTTTAAGTGGAGAGGGATTTAATGCAGCGAATTGGGTGCTCACAGAGTAGTTGGAAGAGCTCCAGGAGCAGGTTCTAGGGTGAGCATCCAGGAGTGACCCCAAGGACAATACAGAACTTGCCCATCAGCAGACTGGCGCCTGCCCTGTGAGACAGCCCTGCGTCTGAACACACACCTGGAGCTGCAATTCAGGGTGGGAGCTGGAAGCCGAGGTCTTTGCTATTGTCTCCATCACTTCTACCACTACCTCTGAAGCACCAGGAAGGTACAAACTGGACATTGTAATGATCTGTAGGGGAAAAAAAAGAAACCTCATCTTTTCATGGTCTGGTTTGCTAGCAAAAGCAGACAAAGGGGACACAAAGGTGGCCTCTGCCTTGCATTCACTTACCAGATCTCAGGAAGCTTCGTCTTAATGGTAAAACCTAATTTGCATCCAGAACCCCAGCTGCAAAGGAGTCTGGGAAAGGTAGTTTTCAACTTCCTACATCTCTAGCCAAGATGGTAAAATGAAGGCCGAGCTTCCCCCCACCGAGGTAGTCAGTCCTGTGTTTTTCTCATGTGCTGACCTAGTATGCTAAGAAGCATGGAGCAGGAGAATGAATCAACACACCATCTGATTGGACTTCATGGATTCCCAGATCCCCTCTTGGATTTCCCCTAGTGCAGTGGGAGATGCCCACTTAGAGGTTTCGTGGCCACACCTGGGGTTTTGTCCCGGCCGTTGGGCACAGTAGGGAAGAATAGCTGGCAAATCCACGAGTATCTTTCCGGCTTTCCCTGGAATCAGCAGGACTGATACATAGAAATGTGTCTTTAAGCTTGTATTCTAGCTTTGTCATATAAGAATTGTGAAATTCAAAAATATTTGGGGGGAATTTAAATGGGCATTCATGATCAAGGGAGATCTTGTAAACAGAGGGATAATTCATGAACGGATTGTTCGCAGACCACACAAGTTCCCCCCAGGGAATCCCAACTTCCCACTCTCATCAGTCAGCACGAGGCCCTTGAACATTCTGGGCAGAAACATGATTTGGTTCGTCACCGAAAACCAGGGGTCTTCACACTATACGCATCTATGCTTTCAGTCAGTCAGCACTTACTGAGGGCCTGTTGTGTCAGGCCCCAGGGTGGGCGTACTTGGGAGAACACAGAGGTGAGGAAGGCATCATTCCTGTCCTTAGAAGGAAGAGTCAGGAAGAGAGAGTCTGAGAAGGCTTCTGGAAGGAGGTGGCATTGGAACTGAGCCTTGAAGAATAAATAGGATCTAGACCAGCACAGATGGGAGCTCCTCAGTCTCACGAGGGAGGGGCAGGGTGGGCGTGAGGACCGTGAGTGCCGGTGGTCTGGTGTGTCCTGGTGGCAGAGGGGAGGTCTTGGGCATCCTTTCCCAGCCTGCGGCCCCCTCCGCACACCGATGGGTACATGCGGTGGACCAGTTAAGTGACTCAAACCCAGAAATATTTCCTGAAATGACAGAACCAGCACATCCAAATAGCTTCCCAGATGCAGTCCCTTCAAGGTCACATGTGATTACAGACAGTCCCTGGCCTACGATGGTTCAGTTTCGGGTTTTTCAGTGTTAATGATGGTGTGAAAGTGATACTCGAATGCAGCGGAGACCACGCTTTGGGTGCCCACGTCCTGCCTTTCCGTTTCAGGCATAGCCAGCAAATACACGAGCTGTTCACTGCTGTGTTATGAAACAGGTTTTGTGTGAGACGATTTAGGCTGATGTGAATGTTTTGAGCATGTTTAAGGTGGGCCAGGCCAAGCTCTGACGTTCAGTAGGTTAGGTGTGTTAAACACATTTCCAACTTAAGATATTTTCACCTTACGGTGCGTTTATTGAGATGTAGCCCTGTCCTAAGTTGGAGAGTATCTGTATTTTCTTTGCTAGTTTTTTTAAATAAAAGCATCCTTTGCCTTCAAGGAGAGAAACTTGTAAAACTTTGGAGATGGCTTAAGCTTTTGGAGGCCCGAGACAGGCATTCCGAGGGCAGTCTCTGGCTGGTTCCCTGTCGGGCAATCTCTGGCTGGTTCCCTGGCGTTGGCTTGCGCGGTAGCCGAGAAGAGAGAATGGATGACTGTTTCCTGGTCACGGTACTTCGCTGCATGTCAAGGGGAGGGACAGCAGTGACAGCACAGGCCCAGTGCTCCAAGAGCCCAGAGGGAGCGGGGGTGCCTGGGGGACTGGCTGGCTGCCCTGGCCTGGTGCCCACTCCCTGGCTCAGTTTGAAAGGAAGGACGAGGGTGGCAGGCAGCAGGAGGGGCCGGGCACGCAGGCAGGAGCTGGGAGGTGACTTGGGCTGTCATCAGAGAGAACAGCCTCATTCCTGTGACCCTCCGTGGGAAGAGCTCCGTCCACTCTGGGCAGAGCAGGCTGGGTGTCCACTGAGTTATGAAGCCAAAGACTGGGGCCCCTCCGCGGCAGTGAGACATGTTGGACTGTGAGGGGTCTCCCGAGGAGGTCTCCCAAGTGACCCTCAGGAGCGAGTAGACCCCTCCCTGGGTGGAAGGGGAAAGGCCTGGCAGAGAGGGTGGGGCCTGAGCACGGTTTGAGGCCCTGCACGTGTCACACTCTGTGTGGATGGCGCCCCCTGGTGCCACTGAGCGCACTTACAACGGTGTCCCGGGAGTTCGCAGCTCTGAGGCCTGGCGGGACGGCCTCTCCCTGCTCCCGTGGCCTCCTGGTGTCACACGGGCCACTAGGGCCATTCCTCTCTGTGGCACTTGGGGCTGCCACTCCTCCCTGAGCGCCAAACTAGGGGCCACCCTGGCCTGGCTCGGGAGGTGACACAGGCCCCGGCTCAGCCTAGGTGCCAGGTGAGGAAGAAACGACTGTGAACGACACACATATGGTATAATAAACATCGTCTCATTTAGCCTCAGAACAACCCCGAGAAGGTGTCACCGCCTTACAGATGGAGAAGACAGGCTCAGGGTGTGTTTGTCACTGTAACTCGCTGCTGGCGGCACAGCCGGGTTTGGAACCAGCGCCTGGTAGACTCTGCTCTGCACCCCGCAGCCCAGGAGCCCGTCTCTCCCCTCTGCAGAGAGGGAGACCTGGAGACTCTGGCTGAGTTCTCTGGAGGGAGCAAGAGTCCCCGTTCCCCACACTGGTGAACCCCTTCTGTCACTGGCCACCGAAGGGCCCTCGGGCTCCACTAATGGCCTGTGACGAATTCCGGGGCAAGGCGCCCATGCACTGGGGGTACAGTCGGGGTTTCTGCGAGCAGAGGGAGCAGGTCCCTCCAAGCGGTGACTAGCCTTGGTGGCCGTCCTCTGAGAGTGCGTGTGCCGAAGGTCCCCTTCTGCCCTCAGGGCACAGCCACCCGGCCTGACCCTCTCTCTGCTGCCTCGCAGGCCCTTCATGCTGCTGCCGCCCCTGATGGAGTGGATGCGCGTGGCCATCACCTACGCAGAGCACCGCCGCAGCCTCACCGTGGACAGCGGCGACATCCGGCAGGCAGCCCGGCTGCTGCTGCCCGGCCTGGACTGCGAACCCCGGCAGCTCAAGTACGGAACCGGGGAGGAGGGAGGCCCCAGGATTTGTGAGCAGCCCCCACAGCTCCCCTGCGCTCCCTTCTTCTCCCGGGGGTGTGAGGGGGTCAGAGAGCAGGGGCTGCAGCGCATTCGAGCTGCTCTAAGCGTGTCCTCTGCAGACGCCAAGGCTGAGTATTGGAACAGATCTATGCTAGACCTCGCTGCTTTCTGGGACTGCTGTTCTGCCACACGGTGCAGACGGGCATTTGGGTTTGGGCAGGAGAGCTCACACGTCTCTTTGGGATGGTTGGGGGGTGACAGTTGGCAGTGGGCACTCTCTTTCTTCCGTCCCTGTGATTGCCACCCTTCTCTCTAGCCCTTCCTTTCTAGGTGCTTTATCTTAGTCCTCACGCCAACACTAGAGAAGGGACGCTGTGCCCACCTTTCAGATGGGGAAGCTGAGGTCAGGGAGGAACAGTATCTTTTTTGCCCTCAGACACTCAGCCAGCAAAGTGCCTTAAGTCAAACCCAGGTCCCTACAGCCACAAGCCCTTAATTTCCTTCTATAAGTGCCTCTCTTGTAGTGGACTAGTTCCCTGAAGGAGCTCTTCTTGGAGAAGCTCCCTTCTGGCCATCCTTGGCCTCTGAGAGCCTTATATATGTATTTTTTTTTTTCCTGAGACAGTCTCACTCTGTTGCCCAGGCTAGAGTGCCATGGCGTCAGCCTAGCTCACAGCAACCTCAAACTCCTGGGCTCAAGCAATCCTCCTGCCTCAGCCTCCCAAGTAGCTGGGACTACAGGCATGTGCCACCATGCCCGGCTAATTTTTTTTTCTCTATATATTTTTAGTTGTCCAGCTAATTTCTTTCTATTTTTAGTAGAGATGGGGTCGCGCTCTTGCTCAGGTTGGTCTCAAACTCCTGAGCTTAAACGATCCACCCGCCTTGGCCTCCCAGAGGGCTAGGATTATAGGCATGAGCCACTGCACCCAGCCCCCTTATGTCATTTTTTTGACCCCCTTCCTAACCCCAGTTATGGCCTCCTCTGTCTCCATGGTGAATGCCAAACCTCATTCTAAGATGTGAACTTTCTACACTTTGGCCCAACCAAGGCTAAAGCTGCCTGTTGGACATCTGTGGTGTGCCCTCCGTAGGCACAGGTTTTACCTGTGACTCTCCTTAGTAGGTTGGGTTGACTGCAAAGAGGATTCTAGGGCACCCTCTGCCACCCCTTTGGTATTTCTGGGCCTCACCAGGAAGCCTTAAGGAGAGAGAACGTAGAACCTGGGCATAATGCTTGTTTTATAGGCCGAGGTGCAGACTCCTCTGTGCAGAAAGTATATAGCTAAGTGCAGTGGCACAAGCCCAAGCTGGAGTTCCTTTTCCTGAGGGCAGCCCCTAATACTTGATTTTAGATGAGACTCTTGTTTTCTGCCAGCCGACAGCTCCTGAGAGCTCAGAGCACTTCTTAACGTGTTTGTAGAAAAGCAGAAATGTGTGCTCTTCATGCCACAGAACATTATGGGGACAATCATTGCTGATCTGATCACAATTCCCAGACCTCCCCCTACCCATCCTCACATCCACGCAGCCTCACACAGCTGTGTCACGGGTCACCGAGAGGCAGCGTCCCAGCAGAAAGAGTCCACGCACAGTCCTGCTCACACGCCTCCGGGTCTCCTCTGGGCAGACCCGAGTGCTGTTTCAGTTCCTTCCGGAGGCTGGATGCCCGAGCAGCTACTGAAAAATTCAACCAGGATCTGGGTTTCCGCATGCTCAACTGCGGGAGGACGGACCTCATCAGCCAGGCCATCGAGGCCCTGGGTCCAGACGGGGTTAACACCATGGATGACCAGGTATGTTCTGAGAGCTCAGGCCGGACTCGGGGATAAGAGCTGACAGCTCACAGCTGCCAGAGTTGGTGGCACGATCCCCTCGGTCCTAAGCCTGCGACTGGTTGGCTCTGTGCTTCTAAGAGGTGGGCACCTCCTGCATCGTGCCCTGCCGGTTTGAGTGGAACATCCGCTTGGAGACTTCTGGTGGGCCGTGGAGAACCTTTGTGATGTGGATTCTGCTTCCTTGGCTGGGCCGCTGGCACCTGTCCCAGGTGGCACAAGGCTGGGAAGGAGTCCAGAGGCGTCAGCTTGGCGTCCGGCTGTGGCTAACAATCGCTAGCGCTTCATTAGAACATGCCGTGTGCTGCTACTCGCCAGGCCGTGGAAGCCCTTGCCTTCATGGAGCTGACGTTCTAGCGGGGGAGGCGGATGATAAGAAACATACACAGAAAACATAAAGAATATTAATGAAAAGTGCTAAGGACTAAAATGAAGCAGGAAAACGGATAGGAAATGTTGGAGGTGATTTACAATTTTAGATAGATAAGTTTTTGCGTTTGTTGTGCTGTTTGGCTTTTGCTGTGGACAGCGAACGTTTATACAGCACTTACTATGTTTCAGGCGTTGTTGTAAGTGCTTCTTGTGGATTAACTCATTTGATCTGACAGCAGCACTATGATGTGGTGCTGTTACTTTCCCCACTTCATAGATGAGGAATCTCAGGTAGGGAGAGGCTGCTCTACCTAAGGTCACACCACTGGCAAGGAGGGGAGCTGGGATGAGAAGAGTCCAAGCAATCCGAGTCCAGACTCTTAACCACCGTGGAGCATCCTATTGCTTTCTCTGACGCTGTTTTGAGAGCACTGACTGCACATAATGGCACTGTGTGGTCTGGACGAGCTCACAGAAACTCAGGGAAAGTTGAATGGCAGTTGGGAGTGAAGATAGTGTCCTCAGACAGATGACAGCGTGTTGCAGGGTGTGACGAAGCTCCAGGTGAACCGCAAGGCCGGGGGGACTCCAACGGTGGGACAGGACAGCCAGGGACGGCTTCCTGCTGGAAGGGTTTGAACTGGGCCTGGGGGGGGGCAGGACTGGGACTGAGCAGAGAGGAGTCGGGAAGGCACCGTTCCAGGGAAGAGGACGATAAGGACAGGAGCATGGAGGCCGGGCAGTCGGGGCAAGTGCTGGGACAGAGGTGGGGGGACACCAGAGGGCCGTATGGGGCTTCAGGAGGACAGCGGCAGGTGACAGGCTTGGGTGTCGGATCTCTCAGAGGCCTCTCTGTCGACGCAGGCTCCAGGGCTTTTGTGGGGGCTTTCGTCCTGAAGGAAGGAGGAGGTGGAGTCTTTTAGGGCCCAGCCGGCCACGTAAGCGCTGTGGCATCTTGGAGGAGTTCGTCTCCCTCCCTGAGGAGCCTGTTTGCTTACCTCTAAGATGGGGCATAATGGTACCTGCCACGGAGAATTGTTGCAAGAAGTTTGCATCTAGCACAAAGTAAATGGCTCAGTAAACGCTTCTGCCGGCTCTTGTTTCCAGTATGGTGCTTACTGTAGTCATGTTGTTGTTGACGTGATGACAGTCCCTGGAATCTCTTAATCAGCCTCTTTTTATTTAGCCCCTTCATATGCCTGGAGGTGGGGATGGGGACAACACGAAAAAAGGAGTTTCTCCTCACTGGGCTCATCCCGTGGTTTAAACTCCCAATTGCGTCCAGATGTGTAGAGAAAAAAGAAGTCATATATGCGCACGGGGATGAGACCAAGCCACGTGCCCCCCGCTGCAGCTGGCTTTTCTCTGAGTGCTCGGTGTTGTTTGTCCCCACACCGTGGTGTTTACAGACTGCTCTGCGGGTAAACACTCCTCACCCCGTGACTAATCGGGGCCATTTCTTTATCTCTGGGCACTAGGCAAGGATTTATGAGGGAAGGAGATCTTGTCTGCACACAAATAACCTAATAAATAACATCGCAGGGCGCCAGACACACGCTTGTCGGGACCCAGCTGTGGGATAAACACTTGGGCCGTGGCCTTTGCTGTTGGCGGCTGCAGAGGAGGATGCCCGGCCGGGAGGCGGCCCGCTGCCTGCCCACCTGAACGCGGGGGTCGGACTCGGCTCTCGGAAACTCCCAGCTGCCCCGTAGCTCCACGTGTAAAGTCAGACGCTGCTTCCCCCTCTCGTGGGCTTCACAGCTCGTGATGACCTGGGTTCTGACCCGAATTCTACCTCTTTCCAGCGTGTGACCTTGGGGAGTTAATTCCCCTCCTCTGCTCCTCATCTGTAAAATGGAGATAATAACAGGACCTCGCAAAGGGGCGTACTATGGTGATTAAATGAGATCACTCAGCACGGTGGTGTCCATGCAGGGGGCCCGGGGTGGGCTGGCGTGTGGCAGTAGAGCGTAGCAGCAGTGACGGGGTGGTGGTTATCTTGATTAGTTAGCTTTCAAGGCAAGCTCATTCTGTATGAAGCACAATTATACATATTAACTCACACTCGTTACAACCACCCTATGAAGGAGATACTGTTGTTGTTCACGGTTTAAAGATCAGGAAACTGAGGCACAGAGAAGTGACTTGTAGAAAGTTGACAGCTCCCCCTGGCAGAAGTGGCCTTCGCACCATGTCTGACAGTGCTTCGCAGCCCTCCGGGGTCCCGCGGTGCCCATGGTGATGCCCCACTCTCCCTGCCAGCATCCTGTGGCCCGTGGGCCCGGGAGAGCCCAGCGTGAGCAGCCGTGCCAAGCAGGAGGCCGGGCCCGAGGTTTCTGGGGCAGAGGGTGGTGGGACAGTGGGATACGTGTGGTGTGTTCTGTCTTCAGACGGTTAAGCGTCTGGCTCTGACCCACGCAGGGTATGACGCCGCTGATGTACGCCTGTGCTGCCGGGGATGAAGCCATGGTCCAGATGTTGATTGATGCCGGGGCAAACTTGGACGTCCAGGTGAGGAGGCCCCAAAGAGCCGCACCTGGGTCCCAGCCCAGCAAAAGACCACACCAAGGTCTCCATCGAGCATGCTGGGTGTGTTGTTTTGAGCGCCTGAGATGTGTCTTGGAGGTCTGCAAAGACAAGATGCACAGAGACCACAGTTAGAAAGAGGATTTGGGCTCTGTGTCTGAGAGGCATCTTCTTTCTCCCTTTCACCAACCTAATAATCCCCAGCCATCCCTACCATCCCCAGTTACTTCTAGCTCTGCCTCCCTCTGAGGCATAAAGTGCTTCCCCTCTGCCACCTTTTGCCCAGGGCAGGCATCACTAATTGAACATCATCCTTTCCTTTTAAGCCTTGTCCACATGATGCTCCAGGCACACACTACAAATCAAATGTAGAAAGCACTTGAGTTGGCTCCTGTTCACCATCCCTGCAGGGTACTTCCTTCACTCAGGGGCCCGTATCACCTGCACAGGAAACACTGATCCTTTGTGGGGTTTTCCAGGTTCCAAGCAACTCTCCCAGGCACCCATCCGTCCACCCCGACAGCCGGCACTGGACCTCGCTGACATTTGCTGTGCTGCATGGACACATCTCTGTGGTCCAGGTGAGCTCCTGCCAGGTGAACTCTGTACCCCTCCCTCAGCTTGCCAGGTGAGCTGGGCCCCAAGCACAGCCCCAGCCGCAGCTGCATGAGGGGTTGCCGCAAATCTGCTCACCTGATCGACAGCAGCGACCCACCCAGTGTGCCTAAGGAAGGGGCTAGGGGAAGGATACACGTGGAGTTTTAGGAAACAAGACCCAGGTCCAAGCAGCACCCAAGGCCCGTTGTGCCTCTTGACAGCTCTGTGTCCCCTTTGGTGAGTCTCTGGGCATGTCTGCTCGGCAGTCTCACCCCCAGCCCTCTTCCTGACCCTTCACTGTTCTCTCCCCTCGTGAGTTCTGCAGGGCCAGCTGTCCGTCCCGTTCTGTCCCCTCCCCACGAACAGGCTTAGTTTCTCTGTTTCCCAGTTCCGAGGGGACTCAGATTGGCACAGCTCACCTGTCAGCCGTTACCCACTGGCTGCTGCACAGCAAAGCCCCGACCTCAGCTCGGACTGGGCCTGCAGGGCCGTGCCCTGGGCTTGCCTGGACTGGCGCCCAGTTTCACCCCATGGGCAGCCTCTGCCCCCACGGCCCTGGCACTGGCACAGCTGGTTTCTGACTGACCAATCTCCAGCAGACGGCCGTCCCCCTGTGCCCCTCACACCACAGGGGACCGGGGGCAGCCTGGACGCCTCACTCCTGGCCTCCTGGCGGGGGCAGGCGGGCTTCCCCTAGACTGCCGCGCACGCTCTGAGGAAGGCCTGGTTTCCAGGAGCCTGGAAAGGCTGGAAGGTCACTCCCTCCAGAGCAGCCGGTCAGGGCAGGTGAGACGGAGCTGAAAGTCACCCACTGAGTCACACCAGCACCACCCCTGCCCTGAGGCAAAGCCAGGCCTGGCTCAGCTGGCACTGCTTGGTATCTGTTAACCCTGCCCTGTCTGTGCCCTGGCAAAGCCGGCCCTTGCTAGAATGGGAAGAGGCCCCCCGCTGTTCTGGACCAAGACACTCTGCTCCAGCCACCACCTGCCAGCCTGGGTTGGTGTCAGACCTCTCCGGCGAGATGCCTAAAAGCTGGTTGTTGAGCATAGTTTTGTTAAATCACCAATAATACTCCAAAGCCAGCCTCTCTTCCCATTTTGTAGATGAGGAGGACTGAGGCTCAGAGAGTTGAAGGATCTGCCCAGGTTACTCACTGGTTAGCAGCCAGCACTGGCACCCTGCTCTTTCTGACTCTAACACCTCCTGCCACCAGAGCCTCAGTTTACCCCTGTAGACTGGGGGCGGCACTTTCTTTCCTGCTTGTGTGCATGAGTTCTTGGGAAGGCTGTTGCAGCCAGCTTATGAGACAGCATTTCAAAGAAAGAAATAGCTCAGAAGTCCTCGTAGCTTAGGGGCTTGGGCTAGGGCTACAAGAGTTGAAGATGCTAGAAACTTTGAGCCCTGAGCGTAACCTGGAGTTCTAAAGTTCCAGTCCCTCGGCTGCCAGGTAGGCTGCGTCTCAGTCACATGCCTGGAGAGAAGCAAAGTCTCTGTCCCACAAAGCCTCCACCAGCCCTTCCCAGATGCCCCACCGTGCTGAGCGGTGCCCCCCTCCTCTGTGCCCCTGGCAGTTGCTGCTGGACGCTGGCGCCCACGTGGAAGGTTCTGCAGTCAACAGCGGCGAGGACAGCTTCGCGGAGACGCCCCTGCAGCTAGCCTCTGCGGCCGGTAGGTTTAGCACTGCCCTGCCCAGCGAGGGTCCTTCCCTGCAATGTCACCCAGCCTCCCTGGGGACATAGCTGGACGTACAGGGGTCTGTGGCGGGCCTCGCCTGAGCCATTGAGGGGCTTCCCCTCGCCCTGTGCTTCTGCTGAGCTCGGCGCCAGGCAGGACCCAGCAGGGCAGGGAGGCCCTTCCCTCTGGGGCCCGGGGAGGGGGCGCGGTGGCAGGGCACAGCCAGCCGCCTTCCTCCCGTCTCCCTCTCACCTCCACGTCACCCCCACCAAATGCAAATGAACGCGGGGTTTACTTATTTCTTCCTTCGTTCAGAGTCTGGAGGATCCCTCTCCCCCTTCGCCGTGCTCAGCACCTCTGCTCAGCCACCGTCTCACTGTCCCCGACGTTGTCCCCCTTGTCTTCCAGGGAACTACGAGCTGGTCAGCCTGCTGCTGAGCCGAGGCGCCGACCCCCTCCTCAGCATGCTGGAAGCCAACGGCATGGGCTCCTCCCTGCACGAGGACATGAACTGCTTCAGCCACTCGGCTGCCCACGGCCACAGGTGCCCGCCCGGGACTCCTGCATGTGTGACGTGGGCACCAAGATGAGCCTCCGTTTCCCCAGCGGGAGCAGAAGAGCTGGGCCCGGACACTGGCCAGAGACGGGGGCCTGTGTGTTAGGAAACCAGAAAGATGAGGGTCTCCACCAGCGCAGGGGCCCGGATGTTAGAGGCCCCGAGGTGCCGGGTGGTGGGCACACGAGGGAGGCTGGTTCCTGGCAGGCCTGGGACTGGAGCCCGGGCGGCCTGACGCCCAGGACAGGCCGTCCCATTGCCCAGGAAGACTCTGCCCTGTAGCTGCCAGGGCCTGCTCGGGACCACGTGGCTTCCCATGCTGCCTGCAAGGCCTCAGGGGCCCCGGGAGCTTCCACACCACGGACGGCTGAGCCATGAACAGGCTCCTGGTGGCTCTGCGTGAAATCGCATCCCGCTCCAGCAGCAGATGGTGGAGCTCGCTCTGGGGGGCCGGGCCCACCTGGGGTGCAACGGGGCAGCAGCAGGCGGGAGCCAGGGCTGTCAGGCGGCACCGGGGCCAGGGCGAGCCTGGAGGAGAGGTTATTAGAGGGCAGAGAAGGGGCCAGAAAGGCAGGGTGGGCAAGCAGGCCACCTGCTTCCGGTTCCCAGACTCGTGTTGCCACGAGACACATGCTCTTGCTGTGGTCCCTTCCCTGGGACCCCTTTTCCCTACGCCTTTCCCAGCCCCCCCATTCACCCACGCAGACTGCCCTCAGCCTTCAGGTGCCATGTCACCGTGGCTGCCTCCAGGCCACTCCATCCCTCCCCACGCCCGTATTCACCCCCACCGTGGCCTCGCCACCCTGCGTGGGGTTCCCTGCCTGCCCATCCTCCTCTCGCTCTGTCTGGGGCACGGGAAGGACCCTGGGGACAGGCACCAGGGCTGCTTCCCCTTCACACACGGAGCCCGGCACAAGGGAGGTGCTCTGCAGACTCCTGAGCCAGCAGGGCCTCAGATGAGGCGCCGACTCCAGCTGTCTGGCCCCTGGGGGTGGCCCTGGTCCTGCGCAGGGTGCAGGGGGTGTGCGGAGGGGCCCGCAGGGCTGCTGTGGAGGAGGTCGGCACACAGGGTGGCCTTTTGCATCCTGCTGTGCCGCTGCCATCCCAGGCGACAGGACGTGTTCACCCCCCGTATGGCGACACTCGGGCCCCACAGGGCTAAACGCAGTGGCGGGGGAGCCTGCTCTGTGCAGTCTGACCTTCTAGGTGTTCGTTCGTAAACCTGAGCAAATTCTGCGTCATTCACCTCACTTCATCCTTAGGAACAAGAGGGGCGACTGAGCCCTTAACGAGGCGTGTCCCCCGTTTCAGACGCTCTCGCACACGTAGCAGCCGTTTAGGCCCTGCCGGGCTTCAGGCTCTGCATTTGATGCCTTCACAGCAGCCTCCCGTTAGCCCTGGGACAGGGCGACGCTGACACCCTGCTCTACAGTGACAAAGCAGTCAGGGCTCAGAGAGGGCGGACAGCCAGTCTGAGGTCACACAGCCAGGATGGCAGAGCCTGCCCAACCCCAAAGCCTGTGACTTCTCCGCAATACCAGGGTGGCAGGAGGGAGGGGCTCCCTGCACCCTCCCCCTGACCCCCCCAGCTCGTGGGGACTGGTGTCCCCGCGTGGCAGAGGCAGACCGGGAGCTCCCTGAGCCCGCGATGCCCCGCGGCAGCCCGTCCGGGCAGTGGGGCGCTGGGCGGCAGCTCGGGCAGCCACTGCCTGCTGTGGGACCTCAGGCCCCACCCTCCTCCACCCCCGGCCCGCAGGAACGTCCTGAGGAAGCTCCTGACGCAGCCGCACCAGGCCAAAGCAGACGTGCTGTCCCTGGAGGAGATCCTGGCCGAGGGTGTGGAGGAGAGCGACACGTCCAGCCAGGGCAGCGGCAGCGAGGGGCCCGTGCGGCTGAGCCGGACCCGCACGAAGGCCCTGCAGGAGGCCATGTACTACAGCGCCGAGCACGGCTACGTGGACATCACCATGGAGCTGAGGGCGCTGGGTAAGGCCGCGCAGGGATGCATGCACACACGCACGCACATATGCACGCATGTGCACATGTGTACACACACACATGTGGACACAGTCACTCCCTGCTGCCCTTCATCAGGCCAGGGGGGCGGGGCCCACAGGGCGGCTGGGCACAGGGCGTGGCCAGGCCAGGAGGTGCCCTGGGCCTCAGACAGTCCTCAGAGTGACACCTCTCGAGGGCTCGGCCCCAGCCCTCTGCCCTCAGGCTCTGTCCTCCCCGGCTGCCCCTTGGCTGGCACAGCTCAGGGCTGTGTAGCGCACTGAGCCCCGTGAGCCACCCTGCCTGTCCTCGGCCAGCCTCCGTCGCTGCTTCGGTCTTCCAGTCTGTGGACTGTCTGTGTCCTCCAGGGAGGCTGTTCAGACAGACACACAGACTTGGGTCAGAGCCCGTGTTGGCCACACACCATGTAATCTCTCCAAGTCTCCATTCCCTTCTCTGCCCGGGGGTTTGGTGCTCACGATCATCATCTAGGAATGGGATGATGTCACCTAAAGCATGAGGCGCGGTGCCTGCTGCGAGCACTTGGAACCCGGCAGCCAGGCTGTCATCACAGGGCCGCCACACGCAACCCCCCGGGGCTGGGCCGGAGCAGTGAGTCGCCTGCCTCCGTGTTCCTTGCTGTAAAGTGGGGCTGTCGCTCCCACCTGCGGTCGGTAACCTGAGGGTGCTAGCACCACCTCCAACAGCGTGTCCCTGGGAATGCCATCTCTTGTAATCCCCAGTGAGGCCGGGGCTAAGAAGCCATCTCTCTCATTACCAGGAACGTGACTAGTTTATGTCTTGAACTGCCCCCGGCAGCTGTAAGCGACTCTGGGGCCCCACTGACACGCTGTGGGGAGCTCGTGCACAGTCATCGTCTGCCCCGGGTGTGCACGGACAGGCCAGCCTCCTGGGGGCTGGGCCCCCCTCTGTGACAGGGGCAGGTTCACTTCAGGGCCTGTGTGTCCTTGAATGCCCTGCGTATTTTCCAGGCACCCGAGTCCACCTGGCCACCCCTCCAGAATTAATAGGTCCTCCCTAGCAAATAATTTTGGGGTCCAACAAGCAACAGGGCTCCTGTGGGCCGTGGGGCCACACTCACAAATCCCCCGCCGGGCTGTCAGTTTTCAGAGCTCGGGTTCCCTGTGTCAGGCCACAGCCATTCCTCCACCTCATCCAGAGAGAACCTGGAACTGCCCTCTGACCACCCAGCAAGGCCTGTTGGCGTGAGCTAGGGCTTTCACTGTGTGGCCGAACCAGGCGAGACAGCCGCTCAGCACACAGCGAAGGGGCGGTGGGGCACTCCACGACACGGGGCACGTCCTGCCGGAGAACGGTGGGGTCGGCATGGGCAGCGCGCTGCCAAGGCGCGTGACTGCCTGCCTTTCCCTGCCTGGGCCAGGTGTGCCCTGGAAGCTGCACATCTGGATCGAGTCGCTGAGGACCTCCTTCTCGCAGTCGCGGTACTCGGTGGTGCAGAGCCTCCTGCGGGATTTCGGCTCCATCAAGGAGGAGGAGTACAATGAGGAGCTGGTGACCGAGGGCCTGCAGCTCCTGTTCGACATCCTCAAGACTAGCAAAGTGAGTGTGGCCGGCAGCCCCCACCCCACGCCCAGGGAGCCCCGGGTTCCCCAGCCCACAGCCCCGACCCGGGCCACAGGACAGACGGGTGGATGGACACACAGACAGGCAGACACAGGCACCCCCACGCACACGGACGGACGCCCACCCCCAGCACGCAGACTCAGCGGCCCGGCTGCAGAGGGCAGGGGCCGTGGATGTGTCTGGACTGGAACTTGGCCAGAAAAGCCATTTGGGGACTCGCTGATGGAAGCGCAGGCATCTCTTGCCAAGCCAGATCCAGCAGGAACAAAAGACAGCGGCTGCCCTAATCCAGACCTGGACTTTTGACACCAGCCTGACGTATCTGCTGCTGTAATCAGCGGCACGGGGACAAGCTAACGGGCCTCTCTCCCTCTCCCGCAGAACGACTCTGTCGCCCAGCAGCTGGCTGCCATCTTCACCCACTGCTACGGCTCCAGCCCCATCCCCAGCATCCCAGAGATCCGGAAGACCCTGCCGGCCAGGCTAGGTGAAGGCCCGTCTCCATGCACCCTGCCCTCGTCCTTCCCTCCCTCATCTCTGAGTGCCAAGGCCTCGGCCTCAGTCTCTCTGTCCCTCACCTTTGTGTCCCTGCCCCGACACACACCTCGCAGCACACTTAAGAAACTCCCAGAGGTGGACGCCTCGGCCACGTCCCTCTCCCTCCCTTCTTCGCAGATCCTCACTTTCTGAACAACAAGGAGATGTCGGATGTGACCTTCCTCGTGGAAGGAAAGCTGTTTTATGCACATAAAGTCCTGCTGGTGACAGCGTCCAACAGGTAGGCAGCCTCGGATAACAAAGCCCCAGCCCTAGGGATGCAAGGGCAGCTGGTTTCAGATTCGAGGTGACAGAGGGCGGCCGGCTGGGGCTGTAGCCCACCTGCCCCATGTGGGGAATTGAGGCAGGCTGGGTGGGGCAGGAGGAGTGGGCCGGAGTCCTCCAGGGGGAGGTAAGAGGGGGTCTTCTTTCTGGCCCGGGTATTGTTTTTGATTATTAGAAAACATAAATATCCTGGAACAAGGAGTCAGTGTTCTGGCCACAGGCGTCAGATCGCGTGTATGGGGGCAGCAGTGACAGAATGGGGCTCAGCCCCGCTGTCAGCACTGTGTAAAATGTCACTTGCTGAGAATTATTTTGGGAGCACGGCAGTAATCTTTCAAATGCCCTGTCTCCCGGTAGCGGGTCAGGTGACGGATGGTGCCGTCACTGCTCAGTGATGGACAAAAAGTCACGTTCAAAACCTGCCTTGTTCCGTCTCCTTTGCTCCAGGTTTAAGACGCTGATGACCAATAAATCAGAGCAAGACGGGGACAGCAGCAAGACCATTGAGATCAGCGACATGAAGTACCACATTTTTCAGGTGGGTGGGTCTTGGTGCGGCCATCTGGGGGAATGTCCTCCCCCCAGGAGCCTGCCCTAGGGGGCAGCTGTGCGTCGCTCTCCTAATTTTCCAGGCTGCTCCCAGTGGTTCTGTGTTTTGTTGAATCGTCGGCCCATTTAGAGCATCCGGGTCTTTCCCTGTGCCAGAGCAGCCATCAGTTGTGCGGCTGCAGCTTCAGAGCCTGTCCCACAGGTCCCGGGCTCTTGCCACTGGACAGGTGGGCCAGGCAGCCTACAGACGTGTGAGGACAGGCACGTGCCACACATGTGGCCTGGGGGCCCTTGTCGTCAGAGTGAGCTCCCGGCACATGAGCATCACCGAGAGCTTGCTGGGAATGCAGGACCCCAGGCCCCAGCCCACGCCTCCTGCACCAGAACATGCATCGTCACAGGATGCCCAGGTGGCTCGTGTGCAGTTTGGGGAGTGCTGGTGTAGGCCGGTCACTGCCCCCAGCATCACCCCCCAGCCATGCTGGCCAAGCAGAAAAGGCCGTGAGGAGCACATCCTGGTTATAGAAGATGAAAGTCAAGTCTTCTAGGCTCTGGGTTTTGCAGAACACAGAAAGTTACGTAATAGAAACTCCTGTCGGAGCCAACGAGGTCTGGAGGCAGAGCCCTGGCTGGGATCTCAGCTGAGCCCCGGTGAGAGCTCCTTTCGGGAAAGCAGTGACTGGAGACTTCTAGGTTGTGCAGGGGCTCAGGGCTGACCCTTAAGGGCTGGGACTGAGGCCAGGAGGCAGCAGGTGGGTGGACCCAGGGCCTTGCCCTGCGCAGGGTGGGTTTGTGGTGGAATGGGTGTGATCCCAGGCGGCCACCATCTGAGGTGGCTCAGTTCCTCTTTCATGTTCCCTTTAGTCACTTATTTAGTATTTAGCCATTTATGGGTGGAAGGAGCAGCAAACTGGATGGATCCTGCCCACAAGGAGACAGGACTATGGAAGAGTGTGATGGTTGTGGTGAGGGAAGCCCAGGGGGTTCTTGGGGTGCAGGAAAGGTACGTGGGGAGATGAGGGATGCCTCCTGCAGGCAGTGACGGGCTGGGGTCTCAAGGACTGGGCCAGGCAGCCAGTTGTCCGGGGCTCCAGGTGGAGGGAACAGCACATGCTAAGTCCCAGAGGCCAGAGTCTGTGACGTGTGCAGGAAATGCCCTCTGGTCTAGTCTGGACAACAGTTCAGAAGAACATCCAGAAGTGAGTCTGAAGCTGCCCCACGGAGCCATAGCAGGGAGGGCTCAACCTTTAACCCAGGGACAGTTGGAAGCTCTGAACGTTTGAAGCAGAGGATGAGGTCGTGAGCACTGACGGCGAGGCGGGCCTGGTTCTGAGTGCTTTGCCCGTTTTCCACGTGAGCCTCAGCACAGTTCTAGGAGGTGTCGGGGGTATTGTCATCCCCTCTTGGTAGGTGAGGGGCCAGATACGCAGAGAAGTTGAGTAACTTGCTGAAGGCCACATAGCTGGGGAGAGAGAGAACCAGAACTCAAAGCTAGGGTGTTTGGAGTGGCCAAGTTTGCATTTAGAGGTGAAGAAGGGGTTGAAGGGGACATGGCTACTTCCAGGGGGCCAGCTAGGAGCAGGTGAGGAGTCCAGCTGAGTGGCTGGTGCTGGGTGGTGGCTGGTGGGATGAAGGGAAGTAGAGCAGGGGAGTGCAGATGGGCCCTGGTAACTGACGGCCGTAGGGCCCAGGGTCTGGCACAGGCAGCAGAGTGGTGGCTCCTCCCCGTCCCCTGATCCGAACTCTCTGGGGAGGAGGCAGCTTGGGACACGTGTTTGGCTAAGAAGCCCAAAGTCCAGGTGCGCTGGGGTCACGGTCAGATCAACAGGAGGCAGGTCCGGGAGGGGCGGCCGGGATTGGTGGGGAGTGGAGTGCACACGTGTGGACATGGTGGCCCCGGCCGGCAGGGGAGAGTGTGCTGACTCAGCTGCCCACCAAGGCTGCCACCGCTCACCTGGCACAGGGGAGGGCTGAGCAGCCCCTTGATGACTTCTCGGGGTGGTTGGGAGGTAAATGGGGATGTCAGGTCTCACATGTGGGCCTTGGAAGTGTCCGGCCCTCCCTTACCCGGCCTCTCTCTGAGTTCTGCTCCAGCCTGGCCCAGGGCACCGGCCTTGCCCCGTGGGTTCTCTGGGAATAGAACTCTGCCATTATGTGGGGCGTCACTTCAGGGGGGGGCCTCCAGACTTTGGCTCCTGCGTTCTGGGCTCCCTTGGAGGGGTCGGCCTGAAGCCACCCATCCAGCTTCCCTACCAGCCTGGGAGTTTCAGAGCTGTCTCCAGATACCTCGCTGGCTCTCACTGTGCTGGGGAGGGCGGGTTACTTGTGTTTTCTGGAGGAAGAAGGAGATCGAGGCAGTACAGTCAGATAGAAAGATAATGTGGGCCACGTAGCATAATTTAAAATGTACTACTAGTACATTAAAAAAAGCAGGTTAATTTTAATATATTAGTTAACCCAGTATAGCCAAAACATTATCATTTCAACATGCAATCAATGTAAAAAGTTAGAGATATTTTGCAGCTTTTTCATACTGAGATTTCAAAATCCAGTATGATTTAACAGAGCACATCTCAGTCCAGACCGGGCACATTTCAGATGTTCAGCAGCACAGTTCTAGTGACTTGCCCAGGTCACTGTCAACTAAACCCAGGCATTGGGGACTGGCTCAGAAGGGCCCAACCTTGCCTTTCCAACCTGGCTTCTGCAGTCTGGGCTTCCCGGCGGCCCCTGAGGGCCGAAGGAAACTGCTGCCTGCAGCTGGTCCTGCCTGGGGCTTTTCCTCGAGCAGCCCTCTGGCTGCCTAGCCCCAAGGGCTGCCCGGTTTTGAGAGGCAGGTGACCCACGTCCTGCCAGGGGCTGCCAGGCTGTGCAAAATTAATCTGCCGTTGCCTGCAGCCTGCCCAGCTCCCTTAGCAAGGCTCCAAGCGAGCAGCTTTGTGGCCTCATATGCATTCAGGTGGCCTCAGGGAGACGTATGGACCACAGATGGCTGGGCCTTGCCAAAACCAACTCCCAGGATGCAGCAGGAGGTCGCTGCAGGCTGTGGCCGCCTGTGTCCCTGGCCCAGGCCCTTGCCAAGGGGCTGCCCTGAGGCCATCCCTTAGCAGAGTCCTGGAAGATGCGATCTGCCTGCCCACGCCCACCCCAGGCCTAGGCCTCCTGGAGGGACAGACGGACATTTAACGTACAATCCCAGGCTCCACACAGATCCAGCAGGGGTTGCAGGAGGCCCTGGGAGCTTCCCACTCCTCTGAGGGAGAGGCTGACGTCCCCCATCTCCCGGGGGAGGCTGGCAGCCAGCCTCCTCTCCTGTCCCCTCGAGGTCGGGCTGTCTCCTAGACCCTCTGGTGCCTCCTCAGCCCAAGGGCTGGTCCTAACAGAGCCCGACTGTGCCGGCAGAGCTGTGTTTACTTACACACTTGCCAGTTCCTTGCTGGGGCTGTTTCTTTAGCCAACTAGAAAGAATTGTTTTTCTTTTTTCCAACTGGGAACCTCACTTGCTCCAGCGCGATGGCAGAGTGTGTAACTGAGACCTTGGCACAACTAGATATAGTTCCCCTCCCAGACCGCCACGTCTGGTGGCCTGGGCTCTGTGCTTTCGTTCCCAGGGAGTCAGAATGTGTGACTCGTCTCCACAGCGGAGTCCTAGCACAGACAGGGACAGGCCAGAGGTGGCTTTCTGACGGTAGCCGGTTGTTAGACAGTCGTCTCCTCCGAGCCCTGTGGCTCTGTGTAAAATGAGCCATGAGCAGGGTGGGGCCGGGGGCAATGCGAGAGCGAGGAGACCCGAGGGATTTGAATCAAGTCATCTTCCTTCCCTGGGCCTCAGTTTCCCCAGCTCTGAATAGCGTCTCGCCTCTTCGGCCCATGGGGCTGTCATTAGGATCAAAAAGAAACCACCCCACGGAAGGGAGCGTGTCACACGGGCAGAGTCAGGAGAGAGGGTCTCGGGATTGGCTTCTAGAGGCAGCGTTCTGGGGAAAGACCAGTGTTTGAGCGTTGGGGGACCAGCAGGCAGAGGGACAGGATGGGAGGGCAGGCGGTGCGCCATCCTGCGGGGGCTTGGTGACGTGGGTCCCTTCGGCTCACTCGGGCCTGTCCCCTGCAGCTGATGATGCAGTACCTGTACTACGGAGGAACCGAGTCCCTGCACATCCCCACCGCTGACATCCTGGAGGTGAGTGCCTGGGGGAACGGCCCCATCTCCCACTCCCTCTGTGAGGGCCTTGTGGGGTCCGTTCCCTGCCCGGAGAGCAGGAACTGTGCACACAGGCCCCACCTGGGCTTAGAGAGGGACTCCCCCGGTGGGGATGGTCAGGGCGGCCAGGAGGACCGGGTGGGGAGCTCAGGGCACCCAGAGCTGGCCGTGGGCACCCAAGGCCTGCCTCGCCTCCCTGCCAGCTGCTGTCGGCTGCCAGCCTGTTCCAGCTGGACGCCCTGCAGAGGCACTGCGAGATCCTGTGCTCCCAGACCCTCAGCGTGGAGAGCGCCGTGAACACCTACAAATACGCCAAGGTGAGGCCCAGGGACGCCACCAGCCCTCTCCCACCACATGGTCTGCTCCACGCAGCCTGGCCGTGCTGGGGGTGGGCCGGGAAGTGCAGGGGTAGAGGCTCGGCCCGGCCTCCCTACACCACCCTGCAATCCACAAGCTTCTTCCAAAAGTGCAAAGACCAAGTCACATCCCTATGTAAGCCCTCCAGAGGTTCTCCTCTGCCTGCAGGCTGAATAAAAGCCGGCCCCAATCATGCCTCACACGCCAGGGGCCGCCCACATCTCCCCTCGCCCACCAGACCACACAGCCCTGTGTTCTCAGCTTGTCCCCACGCCGGGGCTCTCATGACAGCTCTTCCCTCTTCCTGGAAAGCTCCTGCCCTAGCTCTTCACCAGACCAGCCCTTTGCCTTCATCAGCTGAGGTCCCCAGGCCGCCTCTGGCCACCCTGTCACTCCACCACAATGCCAGCTTTATCTCCTGCACAGCCTCGAGCACTGTCTGCACCTACCTTGCTTGTCTGGGGTTCCTTGGATTCTGTCTCCCCCGAACTAGAACATCAACAGCCTTGCAGAGACCTTGACCTTAGAACCTAACGCCCAGCGCCTGGCCCAGGGTGGGCATTTGGTATTTGTCGAATGAATGGTTATCGAGCATTTACCCTGTGCACGCTCATGTGCCGGGCCCTGTGCTGGATGCTGGACAGTCCCTGTCCCTGCCCTTAGGAAGGGGCTTCCAATCATGGGGATGACTGCCACTTAACGAGGCAGCGTGACAGTGCGATGTACGCAAGGAAAACGATGGGAGCCCAGAGTAAGACTTCAGTAACATTCCTGGTGGCACAGCTGGGATTTGGACCCAGATGGGTCCTTCTCCAAGGAGATGGTTACGGAAGCAATTCAGATAAGGGGAGGTGGCCTCAAGATGCAGAGACAGGGAACAACGCCCCCAGGACCCGGGTGAGGCTTAAGCAGGACGTTGGCCATGTGTAAGACTTGGGGGAGGGTGGGTGGTTTCAGGTGTGGCTGTGCTAAGGCCATGGGCCTCACGGCTCCTCTCTCTGCCCCTGCAGATCCACAATGCCCCAGAACTGGCCCTGTTCTGTGAGGGCTTCTTCCTCAAGCACATGAAGGCCCTGCTGGAACAGGACTCCTTCCGGCAGCTCATCTATAGCCGCAGCAGCAAAGTGCAGGGCCTGGACCCGCTGCAGGACCTGCAGAGCACCCTGGCCGAGCGCGTGCACTCTGTCTACATCACCTCCCGGGTGTGAGGCACCTGCGGGGGTGGCAAAGGCCACCCGGGCCTGTAGACATGCGAGGGCCCCGCCAGGTGGTTGTAGGTCCTCTTGGAGCCAGGCTCTCGGGGGCTCAGTTTCCCTCTCCTTCCCCAGCTGCCAGTACTGGTGTTGATCTGTCCTCGGGTAGGCAGTTGAGCCCTGAGCCCACCTGTCACAAGGCAGCCCACCCTCAGCTCCTCTGCCCCAGGGCTAACAGTTTGATGTGGCCAAAAGGTGGTCCTTCTCTCCAGCCCCACGGTTTGCACCTTGAGGGCCCCGAGCACTCACCTGTGCGCCCTGTCCCCTCCTGCAGGCCAGCAGCTGGTCCTGTCCCCTGTCTGCTCCAGTGCTCTGACCAGGCCCTAGGGCCTCAGGAAGCTCAGACTGTGCCAGCTGGGCTCCGGGGGCAGGAGGATCCCCATGACCGTATAGAATGTACGCTCTGCCTGGGCCCCAGGCCATTTCATTCAAAGGCTGGTATTTCTCTTCCTAAATGTCACATAGAAAAGGCTGCCCAAATCCCTGGACTTATTCCTCAAGGCTTTGAAAGGCTTAATACAGCCCCCCAGGGGCCTGGGGATCCCCACACAGAGGGCCACTATTGAGTCCCCCATTTTCTTTGGTGTCTGGGCCTGCAGACCACCCCCCACTCCCCCCCACCCCCTGCCTTGGGACTGCCAACTTGCTCAGTTAGGTAGAGGGCAGGTTCCCAGCTGACGGCGTCTGAGCCCAGGGAAGCATGGGGGTGCAGGGGGCGCACGGCAGGAGCCCAGTGACCTCAGCTCTTGTTTTGCTGCCGTTTTGGGGACCAAAGTAAAGCGGTTGAAACCCCAAGCCTGTACTTAGGTTGCCTCTGTTGGCTCAGGAAGTGGAGCCTAAACATCCTTCCTGGCAAATTTCCTTTGAGGCCTGGCGAGTGGGGCAAACACTTCTCCATGGGGACAAAGGACAGGGCTTCAGTGGAAGGGAAGGGCTGGGAGAAGAGGCTCTCCTGCCCTGTCCCCTGCCCGACACTCTCACACTCTGGGCTCTGGGCACTCTCCGACAACTGTCATATTTATGGGCCAGACACTGAGGGGGCATGGAGGTTGGCTTGCTCTGGGTGCAGCTGCTTCAGCTGTCTGGCCACACCTTAGAAACTATTTATTCACCAAAGCCCCCGGGGCATTTCAGGAGGTGTCACCTGGGCCACCTTGAAAAGCCCCAGGGGTTTGCAATCTTGGAAAATATTTTTGACTAGCTGCTTGAGCTGGATGTATAAAGGAATAGGCGTTATTTTATTGCTGTAATATTGTATGATACTTTAACTGTACATTAATGTTGTCACTTATTGTAAATGTCCCATGGTTTTATTAACAATAAACACCCATTAACAATGACCTTGGCCTGACTGCTCAGAGTTCAGGGCTGGGGAGGAGTCCATTGGGGCTGGGAAGAAATCCCAGAGCCTGTTCTGTATAACTCAGGTCTCCTTGTATTTCAGAGGGAAAGACCACCCCACCATCAAAGCTATGCTGTGGCCACCCCACACTTACCTCTCCCCAAGACCAGATCCACCCCTCACCCACTAGGGGCAGGAGCTAGTACTTCCCTCATTTCGTTGTCCTCATCTATGAAATGAGGTAGATGATACAGCTCACATTCACTGAGCACGTATGTGCCGCTAGGAGCCACATGACTGAGGAATAAGACAGCACTGGGCTTTCCTGACCACTGTGCCCAGACCCCTCCACAGCTCCTGCCATGGACCTAGCTTGGGACTTGCCTTCAGAGGCGCCTGTAGACCCTAGCACAGCCCCTAACTGCGTGGCCCGCCAAGGCGGGGCAGGGCCTTCTCCCCCCAGGCCTGGCATGATGAAAGGCACCTGTCCCTGGGTGGCTGCAGCCTCCAAGCCCTGCTGAGCCCGAGCTGGCTCTGCCACCACCCGGACACTGGCAGAGGTAACGAGACAGGGTGGTGAGCCATGACTCGGGCCCAAGGGTTTTCTGGGACTTGGTTGTAGTTTAAGGTGCAAAGCCCCAGCAGAAATAAAGGCTTTTTTTTATAGAAATTCCTGAGGTCACTGAGAACCGGACGAGTTAGGGGGATGACAGGAAGACTTTGCCCACCTTTCAGCTTTGCTGGCCTGGGGAGCACAGCAGGGTAGCACAAAGCCCTCCAAGGGCCTTGTGGCCACCTGGACCCGTGCTGCCCCCTGGGGGCCGAGGGCGGAGGCACACCGCTCTGCACCCTGCTCCCGCGCAAGAGGCCCGGGAAGGTGCGGGAGGGGGTGGGGGTCGTTCCTCCCCAGCACTTGCGATAGGACAGGGCTACTCTTCAGGGGTCTGTGTCCAGTAAGTTCCCCCACTCCCTACACCCACAGCTCCACAGCACATGCCTCGCTCAGGACCCAGCCTAAAAAGGCGAGATCTAGTTACGCTCTGGCTCTAGGTGGGGGCTCAGCCATTTTCTTTTCTCTTTTGGGAGGGTAGGCAGGGGGGTTAAAAGGAAGTGGAGGTAGGAGGGGGCAGCAGGGCCCCTTTGAGCCTTCGTGAAGCAGAATCACACTTTTGAACAAATATTTAAAGTTAAATAGGAAAAAAAGTCATCATTCTTCCAAAGGGCTAGACTCCAATGAAAATGATCACTTACCCACAACTTACCCGCAGCTGGACCTCCCCCCAATTCGGGGCCGGTACCCCGGGGCCATCCCTGCCCCAGCTGCCCGCTTCGGGCTATTGGCAGCCACAGGCAGGCTGGGGGAGAGGAAAGTGGGCTTCTCCTTGCAGGAACCCTTGGTAACAAGGGCTGAGCGCATCAGCTCCATACAGGGGTCTCTCTCCTCCAGCTCCACAGGAAACCCCTCTCCAGCTGTGGAGGCTGCCAGAGTCCACTCCTGGGCCAGCAAGGCTTACAGTAAGATGGTCTCCCTCCGAGGCTGGCTGGTCTCCTGCTGACATTTCTCTTTCCTTCCTGCTCTCTGCCCATTACCCCTTCCCACAAGTCCCCCATGCCAGATGCAGGGTGATCACAGCTTTCTCAACAGAACCAGCCACTGCAGGGAGCCTCGGGCCTTTCCCTTGCAGGCCTCCTTGGACACCCTCTGCAGCTGCCCTGATGTTTAACTTCACCAACTGTTTATAAACATCAAGGGCATCCTCTCTCCTCCCTTAGTCTACAACTGCCCATCTAGGCCCAGGGGGCTTCCAGCCCCACCCCCTCCTCCAGGCCTGCAGACAGGGGCTGCTGCTGTCGTAATGGCCTCAGATAATGAGTCTACATTTTTCCAAGGTGACAGTCACTTATTTCCACCCCTCCCCCACCTCCCAGCCTCAGCAGCCCCTTTGTGTCCCGTCTCCTGGTCACTCCAGAGCCCTCTGGGACTGCTGGGCCAGATGAGCAGTGGAGTCACTGAAGCAGGCCAGCATTAGCCCCTGATGGCTCGGGGCGGGGGTGACCATTTAGGAACCTTCTTTGTTCAGCCTTCTTCAGCCCCTTCCCCATCCTGGTGACAGCATTCGTGGCTGGCCTATCTGAATTCATTTCACAAGTGACATTTCCTGAGACAGCCAAGCCTTACAGATGTCACTCTGTCTGGGGGCCAGATGGTGAGGTCTAGGGGAGGCGTGCCTTTTCAGGTTTGAAGGAGAACCCAAGATCACGACCACAAAACGCAGAGACCTGTTTCGGAACACGCACTTGGCGAATGAAAGGGCCTTGTCCAAGGATACGGAGCTGTTACACAGCCAGGCAGTCTGCCTGCAAGAGTGCGTGCTCTTTGCTGTCCAAGTGGGACACTCTTTTCTCCAGCTCAGGTTGTGGCTTTAGAACACAGCCAGTCCTTAGCATTCCTGGGGCTGGTGCGAAACTGAGCAGCTCACCGAGTTAGATCTGAGAGCCCGGAGCCACTTCGTGGGCACTGGCTCTGTGCCAGGCACTGTTCTGAGCTCTTCTCCTTCGACCTCAGCCACCTCTCTCTCACCAAGGCCCTGTGAGGGCAGTGCTATTCTTTTTACATGTTACAGACGTGGGCCTGGAGGACAGGCAGAGCGAAGTAACATGCCCCAGGTCACAGTGAGGGTCTGCAGGGCAGCCTGGCTTCAGAGTCCCCCTCCCCTTGCACACCAGGCTCTGGGGCCAGAGACACTGAACAAAGCATTCCTCACCTGCAGGATGATGCGCTTGGGCAACTTTTAAGATACCATCCAGCTCTGACCACTTGAGGTTTGGACTCTGACTTCCGTCACACTCTCCTCAGAAAATCCTCCTTGAAAGAAAGGCAGGCTCAGGCACCCACCTGAGAAGATAAATAAAAATTATTTTCATGTTGCCCCTCCTCAGCAAACTCTCCTAGAGTCTTAACACCAGATCTGTGGGCAGGAAGCTGCAGATGCAGGAAACAAAGGCCCCTACACCGGGGGCGGACAGTGTCAGGGACCAGGCGCAGTGGTCCTAAGGGCAGGCACAGAGCCTGCTCTGCTCCCTCCGAGGATGGTCTGGGAGTTGCATATTTAATGCCCTTTGGCCAGAAACTCCCCTTTCCTTTCCTGTCCTTCCATTAGACTTCTCCACACACATTACATATTAGGGCTTCCGAAACGTTCTATTTGGGCCAGGCGCGGTGGCTCACGCCTATAATCCCAGCACTATGGGAGGTCAAGGCGGCCGGATCGCTCGAGGTCAGGAGTTCGAGACCAGCCTGAGCTAGAGCGAGACCCCCGCCTCTACTAAAAATAGAAAGAAATGATTTAGACAGCTAAAAATATATATAGAAAAAATTAGCCGGGCATGGTGGCTCATGCCTGTAGTCCCAGCTACTCGGGAGGCTGAGGCAGGAGGATCACTTGAGCCCAGGAGTCTGAGGTTGCTGTGAGCTAGGCTGACGCCACGGCACTCACTCTAGCCCGGGCAACACAGGGAGACTCTGTCTCAAAAAAAAAAAAGAAACGTTCTATTTGGACTCATAGCATGGGTATCATCATCAAATGTACCAACGTACGTGGAGATAGTTAGCTGGCTTCCAGCCACCACACCAAGCCCATCAACGTGACCACAGCACCACTCAGTGCCTGCCACTTATGCCACAGGCTGCTGAGCTGGGACACCCTAGCCACAGCCCACCCTTGGCCTTGAAACCAACACCCTGTAGATTCTACCTTGCAGCCAAGACCTACCAGAAGAAACAAGGCAACATACAACTTCCACGTGCATGGATTTCATGAACGCTTATAGGCAGTTGTTTTTTTAGGATGTTATTTATTAAAAATAGATTCTCTATCCCTTCCCTCACCCCTGTTAGCAAAAGGGTCTTTCCCAACACCTTTGTCCCACTGGATGAACAGCTCTTGGGGACTCAGAGGATGTGGTAGCCTACCTAAACTGGGGAAGGGCTCAAACTTTTCTGGGACAGAGTGGAGAGCAGGCCTGCTATGGCCACCTGGGTGGACCAGAGTGCCCCTGCTCCAGGCCTCAGGGTGCTTGGGCAAGTCCATGATGAGACACAAGGAAGCTGTGCACATAACTTAATTGAGGGCCTGAGAGGGCCAAGAGTCAGTGTGGCTTCCACACGTGTGGGAAGGAGTCTGAAAAGCTAGTCCAAAGCAAACAGGAGGGCCCTGGACTAGAAGGAGAGATAGGCCCCTGGCAGTGCCAGAGGTTTGCCCGACCATCAATTTTTAAGCAGACCCATTTGGGAGTGACTCTGCCTTCAGCCAGGTTGGGCCCACAGCCTGGCACAGTCGGGCCCGGAGACTGAATTCCCTCTGGCTTTCAGGTTAACAGTGCAGGCTGCTGCCCGGGCCGGCCAGAGGGTTCGGGAAGTCAGGGCATCTCCTCACGGGTTGGCCACCGATGCCCAAGTTTCTCTTCACTATTTCTTCCGCTTCAGTTTCATATCTTTTTTGTTCTTCATCTCTCTGTTTTTCTTCAACTTCTTGTTCTGTTTGGGTTCCTGTTTAGTTTCCAACTTCCTTTTCTTGTCACTGGGGAAAAAAAAATCAGTAATAGAAAGAACATGTACAGATCTGAAACCTCTCTCAGAACGCTTAGCTTTAAGCTTGCTTTGCTTTGTCTGACAAAGGGTTTCCACCACCTGAATCTTGACGTAAGAACACGCAGTGAGACAGACGTTCTCCGCAAACCCGGCAGGGAGGCCGGCACTGTGCTGAGGCCGGGACACACCACACAGACCTAGTTCCTGCCCTGACTGGGCTCTTGGTCTGTGGAGGAAAGAATCTCTATCTTAACGCCTGAAATGTGGGTTCCCTCAGTGTGCTGTTTCCCCCTCATGAGGCCCCAAGAAAGAGCTAAGGCATCACAGCAAAGATTCCCTCCCACCACTCTCACCGCCATCTTACCCTGGACACCAGACGTCCTCCCAATGACCCTGAAGACAGTCCCTGATACAAAGCATGAGACTCAAAGGAAACCCCTACAATACTTTCTGATGTGCTGCTGTTATTTTTTTCTAAACAAGTAGAAGAAAACCCAAAGGAACAGTAACTCGGTTACACCCCACAGCTGGCCACCGGACCCCTCACTGATAGACTGACACAGGACTCGTTCAGCA
Organism: Lemur catta; assembly: GCF_020740605.2. Lineage (NCBI taxonomy): Eukaryota > Metazoa > Chordata > Mammalia > Primates > Lemuridae > Lemur > Lemur catta. The sequence goes on along the minus strand of NC_059134.1, from coordinate 84,172,723 downwards.
GGCCGCCACCTTCCAGTAACAAACCTTATAGGTTAAAGACTCTCTCCAGTGGCTTTTTGTCCCAGAAACAAATACCTCCTACAAGGAGAGAGCGAACAGTTCGATCCAAAGACCATTAACATCACATGAATAAAGTCTCTCTCAGGGAGAAAAAAAAAAAGAAAGCAAGGCCTTAAAGAATATTTAACGATAGACTTCAGTGTTTGTACCTGAGAAAGTGCAAACTTCTGGGTTTACTCAGAGCCCTCACGCACGTGGACCACACAGGCTGGTTCCATACAGGAGGCCCCTCACCAGGCATAATGGCCAAATGAACGGCCAGCGAGGCCAAGCTCTGCAGAGCGAGGGACCAGGCTATCTCTGTGGCAAGCACACTCCCTGGCCTTTTGTTCCAGTCAAAGCCACCACGTTCAAGGCCAAAGCCGTCATGGCCCTGTGCTGCATCTGCCACGTTGTCCAAACCAGGAACACCGACAGTGGCTTTTTTGCCACACCAGAGAGCACCTCGGAAATGGGGCCAGTATCAATGCTGGATCCCTCAAGATGCCGTAGTGATTTATGGAGACTACAGATGGAAGACAATACCTGATTTCTGGGATCCATGGTTCCTAGAGTCACAAGGTTTCCTCTTTCCAAATGTTCACAAAACATAACTCTTGAGGGGACCCTGTCAGTAACTATAGCAATGCCAAAAAGTCACTCTCCCCACCAACACCCAAACCAGCTGTGGAAGCCTCATCTGCAGATGCCCGGGCAGAGGAGGCCTCACTCTAGTCCCAAGGGAAACTCCGATGAAGGTTCCAGCCCAAGCGATCACGTCTATCTACCGACATCCCACTCTGCAGATAAGCAGCCTGGAGTGAAGGTTTTCACAGAGTGGTCTAGGGACTTCTGATGTCCCTAAGACCCTTTCAGGTGGTCCATAAGGTCAAAACTATTTTCATAAGAATACATTATTTGCCTTTTATTTTTCATTTTCATTCTCTCACTAACGTTCTTTCCCAGAGAATATAAGACATGAGGCAAAACAGAGTGAATGTAGACACAGATATAAGAATTCGGCTGCTTCCTATTAATACTAAGCCAAATATTAAAGACAGCTGCAAACATGTAAATATAAAACAATGTCACTCTAACATTTTTATGGAAACAGATTTTAAAAAAAAAATTATAAGGTATCCATTATTGTTAACTGTGAACAAATAAATGTTTTTAAAATTTCTCAGTTTTTAATTTCTAATACAGGAAATATCAATAGATATGACCCACATCAACAAAAGTCCTTTGTGGACCTCAGTTGTTTCTAAGACCCCAAACTGTGAGAACCGCTGGCTTGAGGAACAGTGTACCAGTTAAACTGCGGGGCCTGCAGTGGACAAACCTGGTCCCATCACCAGCTGGTACTTCTTGGGAAGTTACTTAACCCCTTCGTGCCTTGGTTACTTCATCTTAAAGCATCTTAAAGTTCCGAGAGCTGACACGCTGCACTACAGCCCACAGTAAGTCTCAGTCAGTGGCAGCTCCCAGGCTCCACTCTCAGGCCCAGGGCCCTGGCATGGCCAGTGAATACAAGGAGGGAAGAGATCCAGGCCTAAGAGGTACCCTAGTCTGGCCTGTAGGGGACATGCTACAAAGGTAGTGACCAGGGAACTCGCAAGGGGAAGAACCATGACTTTCCTCTCCCAGTTTTTGCTCCAATCTCCTACTTCCCATGAAAGCCAGAGAGAGGCAGAGAGCCCGAATGCCCCTCCTGTCGGATTTGCGTCACACCTCAGGCCCTCACCTTTTCAGGCTGACGATCGAGGCGTTCTGCCCAGCTTTGTTCAGAACTTCATTCCACTCTTCATCGTCCCCACGGATTATGTATCTAAAAAAAGAAGGGAAGTATCAGAGCCTGCTTGAAAGAAAAGGGGACTGCTTAAAAGAAAATTGACAGTGACAACATTCTTATCAGACACTTCCTGCCACGAAAGCCAGGCTGAGCTGTGTCAGCGTTTGAACACCAAAGAGGACAGAAGGGACAGGCATGCGGCAGGGCCCAGAGACACGCAGCTCAGCTTGACTGGACAGGAGCTTCACAGGAGCAAGTGGCCAGGCCTGCTGGCAGGGCCAGCGAGGACAGCCCTGCACAGAAGGCAGCCTGCACACTCTCCCGCCTCTCACCAACCACCACCAAGGAAATCTTCTGTCACCCTAACAATCTTCTCTCTCACTCCAGCTTCCAGGTGTCTACCCACAAGCCCTTGAACTGTGCCTCTCCCCTCCCTGCCCCACTAGCAGTCCTGGCAAATCGAGGTGTGACTCTGCAAGGCCGAGGGCAGACACTAGGGCTCAATACCCTGACCAGGGACTCCTGGCCACCTCCATCTCACGTGTCCAACCACCACCATCACTAATGACCCAGCAACAGGCCTACATGTCACAGAGGTTCGGAGGCTGCTAATTCTGGAGTTATTATTCACATCAAACCAGGGGGCGGGGGAGGGGCAATACCACTATAGCTGGAGCTCAAAAGGTACCAGGATCCCTAGTACCCAGAGGGCTTTAGAGCAAGGGACATTTTGCTTATTTGTTTTTGGCAGTAGAATCCTTTCTTCAAACAAAGTCGCATGCAAAAGCCAAATATAGCAAAGTGACCATTAACCTGTATGCTCATCTGATCAGCGTCCCCTCTCCTGGACCCCGAGGTATGACATGGAGCCCCAGGGATCCAGGGAGCACAACTGGAAAGGCAAAGTGGCAGTGCTTGCTGATCTGGGGAAACCGACTCCTCCACAATTGTGCAAATAGTCAGTTAGAAGGTTTTTAGCTGTTAGTGCTCCTAAAACAATCCCACGAAGCACAGCTTCCGGGGCCCCTGGGATACGGATTGGAAGAAACCTGCAACCGGAATCTCAGGGCCCGAGAGGCCAAGCCAAAGCCTTGCCTCCCACATCAGCAGAGGGGGCCTTACTGAGAGAGGTCCATGTTCTTCAGCTTCCCCACTTCTTTCTTGTGTTTCTCCTGAAATTCCTTCGCTGCTTCATCCTGTGGCCAAGAACCCAGAGAGAGAGGAGGTCAGAGTTAAGGAATGAACCATACACACACAGAAAAAGGTGAAGACAGGGTGGAATAGCACAATGAAGAGGAACATTTCCTAATCTTCAGTTTACCCTCAAAACCATTATAGGTAGCTCTTATTTTTTTAAAGTATATATGCATATAAAATTCGCACTTAAAAAGTTACCTAAAAGGATTAACAAAACATTCCCAACAGTGGATGCTAGACTTGCACACTCACTGTGGGAAGCACGACTCCAGGCCGTGCGCGCCCAGAGGCACACAGGGCAGGGAGCCACAGAGAACACGCCGCTGGCCTGGGCCCGCAGAACCCCACTCGGCGCAGTGAGCGCAGAGGCCCTTCCTCAGGGGAAGGGGACAGACATATTCTGCATGTGCAGCCAAAGGCATTGAGGGAAATGCTGGGACTCCTAAGGCCTTCACAGGGACGTACCAGGTCGTCACTCAGGGTCTTCATTGTGGGCTCCATGACCACGTCCTTCACTGCCACCATCTGCTCCTCGATGGCCTTTTCCTGCACCTCATTAAACAGCTATAAAAGACAACCATAGAGAAATAGAAGATGACAGAGCAGCAGGGACCCAGTCACTCGTTGCCAAGCCACTTAATGCCTTACACAAAGGTGTGTATTTTGAAGACACAAAGCAACACCCTGCATAGTTTGACAGTACAGACGTTCTTAGTAAGAGTCTAAAACACAGACTGGACACACATCAAATTCCCGGCAGCGGTGCCTCTGGGAGAGAAGAGGAACTTCACAGATCCTGCATTTCTTGAGGTCTGTGAAGAACTCCAGCAAATACAGCCAAATGTTAACATCTGCTCGTCTCAGGGGCAGCAAGTGGGTCTGCTGTATTATTCAAAAGACCAAGACAACCCCGCCCTCAGTCCGAGGTTACCTTCACAACTTTGCGGATGATCCGGTTGAAAAGTCCCATCAACTGGCCCGAGGGCAGCTCGATCTCCTTTTCCAGCTGGTCCACAGACTTATGCTGCAGGCCGATCCCCAAGAGCAGAGCCTAGAAGATGGATATCAGTTGGAGGGGCCTCCAGGACAGGTTCTTGCCCGTTAAAATTGTGCTGAGAACCAGAATTACTCTCTTGACCACAAAGCTATCTGGTACAGAAGGCAGATTGGCACTGTGTATTCTGGCATCTTCTCTTTCATACTGTCACTGAAACCTCCATGAAACACTCCCTCTTCCTGAAATCCTCAAACTAACTTACTATCCTGACAAAATACCTACTTCACGACTACATTAAAAGTTTGGGCTATTCCTGAGCCTTTGCTAAGATAGAGTTAAGCGTCAAGGCAACATGGTGGGGTAAAAAGAACATGGGTTCAAACTGCAGCTCTCACTGACTGTACGGCTGGGCACATTACTAGACTTCAGAGCCCAGGATTCCTGACCAGTAGGCATGAGGAGACCACCACCCACTTCTCAGAACAGTGAGGAAGCCACAAAATTATGTCCATGTGCCTAACCCAACACCCAACAAATGAATAGCTCCACAGTCCTCTTCTCCCCCATGCGAGCACAAGGTGCCCTACCGACTGGGCAGCAGACAGGGCTAGGTCCCCCAGCTGGTTCAGGAAATACATGCGGGAGATGGCCGGGATCGTGTCCATGATGAGGTGATAGTCCACCATGTTCCGTGAATACATCTCCAGCCGCTTCAGGTCATAGGGGAGGAAGAGCGCGTCCAGCTCGGCCCGGCTCAGGGCTACACACGAGACACAGAGCCAGATAGTCGGGTCAGCCCGCGCCCTCGAAGGGTCTGACGGGATTCACGAGACAGCACACAGAACAGCCCCCGGATGACACACAGAAGCCCTCTAACAGTGCCTGGCCACTGATGTGACACAGCCGTGACCTGGCAGTGCACTGACCCTTCTCCTTCCGGGTCTGGTGGTGTGGGCAGCTCCAAGCTGCACTGGGGGAGGCGACAGCTGGCATGTGATCCTTGCCCAGAGTTCCCACACCCACACTCAGGACAAGGAAAGGCTCCTCATGCCCTAGGGCTAAAGGAACAAAACACCACCCTTTCCCCACTTGGTCACTTCACCCAGCTTCACAGAAAGCGTGTAAGCTTTGCCCAGCTCAAGGAACAGATTTTTCCATCAAAATGTAACTGGCAAAAAAAAAATTACACACACACATATACACATAAACGTACTAATATGTGTGTATGTATGTACTTATATATACTAATAAAATAGGCAACAAGAAAACAGCTGTTAATAATGATCCCTCATACTTTTTTGTATTTTAAATATTCAAACAGAATTTATATGCACAAAACACGTCTATGTGCTGCTGGCCACAGAAGGCTGGCAGGATATTCTTAGTACAATTTCACGAATGAGGAAACTAAGGCTCAGTGATTGAGCACTTCGTTCCCCTAATCACAGGACTTAAATCACATTCCATAATTAACTGGCTGCCTGAATTATCTCTGACGTCAAGTCGTGTCCCCTAAGTCGTATCATGAAAACGAAAGAGGGCACAGCCCAGGACAGAGCCGGGGCCTGGTGAGCGGGAGGTGGCCAGCGGGAGACACACCCTTCTCCTGGGACACCACGCCCACGGGCCACCTCCCCCAGCCAGGCTGCTCCCAACCCCACACCCACCCGCCAGCTCACCTGGCAGGGCTGGTTTCCCCACGTTCCTGTTCTGAATGATGTTGAGAGCCAGGGGAGGGGAGAAGGTGCTGAACTGGTAGGACAGCAAGGCTAGGAACCGCCTTCGGAAATCTGTGGGGCACCACGGCACAGGGTTAGAGGTCTGGAGGCACCCTCCACCCGTCACCTTGCCGTCTCCCCTCCCACCTGCTCCTCAGTCACCTTTCCAGAAGGCCTCGAGCCAGACTCCCCGCTCAGCCTCATCCTCGTCAGTCAGTGTCTTCAGCATGATGCACGAGTGTTCTCCGGTCAGGTCATTCTGGGAAACACACACTCTTAACTAGCACCAAGAACCCCCAATTTCTGAATGACCCATCATCGACAAAGGGCAAGTGCTCAGAGGAAAAAGGCTTGATGTTTCCGTGGTCCTGTCCGTCCCGGGCTGGGAGAAGCACCTGCTAGAGCAGAGCCCTCACCTTCCATTCCTCACATCGCTGCCGTTCATGCAAGGGCTTTCAAAGATCCCTCTGTCCTGCAACTTCCCAGAAGGCACCACGCGTGTGGAGCAGGGCTGCTGGATCTTCAGAGCCCAGCTTTAGCTCTGCACCCACAGAAATGAGCCACTTGCTCCTTCAGGTAGACCCTGAAGTCACAGCCATTAGAGCTTAAACTCCACACAATCCAAAACTCCACAACTAAAACCCAGAGTTCTCACGCTGGCCAGACTGCAAGTGCAGGCTTCTGTAGGTGACTGTGAGACAACAGGTTTTCAATTTTTGCTACATTAACAACAAAGCCCCACACCACAAAAATATCCCATGGAGTTCAACCCAAGAGCATTCATGTAGCAAGAGGCCAGCACTGCATCCCAAATGAACAGAGCACAGCACAAGCCCATGGGGACACACCACAGACCACAGTGAAGCTTACTGGTCTGCGTTCTCCTTGCAGTTGACAGCCGAAGTTATACTCCCAGCCTCGACCAATAGTCAACAAGAGCCCAGTCCATCTTTGTGCTGCTCCACGCCCTCGCAGAAGCAGCCTGGCATGCAATGGTCCTCGCCAGTCTCACTTCAAGCTCTCAAATGGACCCTGGGAGCTACCCTCAGATACTGGCTTTGCACTGTCCGAAATCAAAGCTGCAACACTGACGGCCTCCCTCAGTGGGAAAACAAGCAATCAGAAGAGAACAACTTCATCCTCCCAGCACCAAATCAACCAGCCAAACAACATGCCCGCCCTCCCTGCCTTCCTGTTGTGAAGGATGAAGTACGTGGGGCCCCTGCTTCCCGAGTCCTGGGTCCCACTCCCCAGCCTCCTCAAGGCTTGCACCCTTGCAATCAGTTCCCTCACCTGCACCACTACTTACAGGATCATACCCAGCAGCAAACAAATATGCTTCTAGAATCTCCCATCTGACAAACCCACCTTAACTCCCATCTCCCTCCAGCTACCCGGTTTCTCTGCTCCCTTTCTCTTCGCGGTCCCCACCTCCTCTCCTCTTCAGGCGGGCTGAGCCCCCCACTCCACCACAGCTGCCCACACTCAGATCACCAGCACCAACAAATCCAACCGCCAACTGTGTGTCCTCGCCTTACTTACTCTCTGCACTGCAAGTGACTCTTGAAAACACTTTTTAATCATAACTTCTGATACCCCGCGCCTGACTTCCTCCTTCAGAGCTGCTTATTCTCAGTCTCCCATGCTGTGTCTTCCTCGTTCCTCTAAGCCTCAGAGTCCAAGGACTCACCCCCTCGTGGATTAACAGCTCCAGATGCTTGTTATTCCCTGCACTGAACACATACTCTAAGCAGATGCTCTTCCAAGAGCTGGGTACAGCAGAAACAAACAGGAAAGCCTTGCCTTCATGGAGTAAATTCTACAACCAACATGCTGATGACTCCCAGGACTCCCTCTCCTGCCCAAACCCCTCCTCAATCTCCGTATTCCTATAGTCCAACGCCTGTCTGCCATTTCCACCTGGATGTCTAACAGGCGTCTCACACCTACTAAGTCAAAAAAATTACTACTTTTCCCTCCAAATCTGCTCCTCCTCCAGAGAGTCCTGTCTTAGACAGCACCTCCAACACGAGCTGCTCAAGCCAAAACCCTAAGAGTTACCCTGGCTGCTTCCGTCCACTTGCCTTCCACACTCAATCTTTCAGCAATTCCAGCCAGTTCGCCCCCCAAAGTGTATCCCACCAGTGGCCACCTCTCTCCGCCACCACTACTTCCATCTCCTGTCCCCCACGTCTCCTGCCTCCATGCCCAGGCTACTGCCGTCCGCTCTCCGCAGGGCGGCCAGGTCCTTTCCTCTCGTCTGTTCCTCCAAGGGACCGGGGAGAACGTGCAGCATCCTTAACAAGGCCCGATGCCCCCACTGGGACTCACGCTCCTTTCTCTTCCAAGGGCTCCCCAGCCACAGTGGCCTTCTTTATTTCCTTCAAATAACCAAGTTCATGTCCACCTCAGGCCCTTACACTTGCTGCTCCCTCTGGTTCGAGGGACTCTTTTCTCCAGGACTGTCACACCACTGTCTGTTCTGATCCGTCAGGTTTCAGCTTGAAAGGTCACCCCTTAGGGGCCTGACCCCTCTTCATACCATAATCTCACTGTGGCTTCCTTCACGGCACTTACTGCTCTCTGAACATGTCTTATTTGTTCACTTGTATGTTGCCTGTTTTTACCCTTCAGAAAATAAGCCTCACGGCTTATCTTGCTCACTGCCTGATTTGCTGTAGATGCTAAGTAAATAGTTTTTTAAATGACTGACAGTCACTTTGTCACCTTCCCTCAGTAATCCTGTGTGGCTCTGTCTCCCACATATTTTTATCTTTCAGATACCGACTTGTAATGCAAGTCTACACAACTGCATTCCTCTCCTAAAACCAGTTTTTTTGGCTTACAGGATTCCAGAATCTGATGAACAAGTCCATGTGCACTTCTGTCACTTTATAATCAAGCACAAAGCCCAATATGCACCAGGAAGAAATGTGTGCTCACATGGCCTGTCAGTGAGGGTGGCTGTCTCCGTGTTCACCAGAATAAACGAACACCTGCTCAGAGCACAGCAGCAGGGAGGTACCAGGGCTATGTGCAAGGACAGGCCTGTCACCTACCATAACCACAAACCTAAACCCTTCCTCTGCCGGATGCCTCACTCACCGGGGTCTGTCTCAGATAGACAGGAACAAATCCAGCCCGTTTCCAGAACCTGCAACGACACAGAGAGGTCCCTGTGTGTGCCCTCTGGGTAGAGGCTGAGAGACGACACGGGCGAGGGCCAGGAGGACAGGGCAGGGAGTCGACAGTGGGCTGGCACAGACACTGGCTGCAAAGGGAGACAGCCACACGACTCTTCTTTTCAGGACTTCTTTGTCAAGGGAGGGATGCCGGGAAGAAGGGAAGGCACGTACTTGAGGAGCCTGGGGGTCAAGCCATAGGAAACACCCAGGTAGTCCAGGTGCTCAGCGGGCCTCTCGTTCAACTTGAGCAGCAAAGGAGGCAGGTCCTTGCGGGGAGCGATGACCTCTTCCAACAAGCTGACAGCCTAGGAGATGCCAGGGAGAGAACACAGTCCGCTCAGCAGAGAGAGAGGACGGCTCATGACATTCTCAAGCACCCCTGCCACACCAGGCTCTAGACTAAGCACAAGGAAAACTGGGAGAGGTTTCTTGGTTTTTTTCCTGTGGTTTTCAAAATACAGGAACACCAATTAGTCAAGTGGTCACTTCCAAGTACACAGAACACCTAAACATGCATGGAATCGCACTGCTCTGAATCTCTAGAATGCAAGAAAACAGCCATAGAGTTTAGAAATGCCCAACAGATTTACAAAGGGACAGAGTAAGGGTTCTAAAGATCCAGCATGATGTCCAGGCTCTGTCACCTGACAGCCTTGTGAAGTGACAAACCTGTGAGCTTGAACCTAATTAAATAAAAGCCCCTTCCCTGGCTCCCAAACGGGCACACTATGAAAACCAATGAATGTATGTGAAAAGCTGTCAAAGTTACTAGAATTAATCATTCTTATCAAGGAAAGACACAACTTCCCTTAGTCTGGGTTTAGTGAGAAAGAGGAGATCACACAGCAGTGGTTCTCAAACTCGGGTGAACATTAGAATCACCCAGGAAGCCTGTCAAGCCACAGATTGCTCAGCCTACCCCAGTTTCTGATTCAGTAGAATCTGCATGTTTAACAAAGCTTCCAGATGTTGCTGATGATGTTGATCTTAAGATCTTAAGTGTTTGGCTGGAGAATGAAGCATCAGGAGAAAACGGGAGCAGACTCCAGGCCTCTGGACCGTTCTTGTGGATACCCCTACAGACCCAGAGAATTATCATCACAAGAACCAGAAAAGGAGTTTTGCCAAAAGATCCTTACCTCGCTGCTGATGGTGTGAATTTCCTGTGATGTCTCAAGCACCTTTTCCTCCAGACAAGGGAATCTGCCTTCGTAGTACATCTGCAGCAGCTGCAGAGCACGGCTGCCGTAGCCCATCTGTGAGCAGACGTGGGAGGAAATGGGCAGAGGGCAGAGAGATGCTCTCTGAGCCCCTTTACTCCCCTGTATTGCTTCTAGAGAGCCTTCACTCCTGGTCAAACTGCACATGGCAAAGAGAACCACTGAAATCCCTCAATGAGGTCCAAGCAGAGACTCCTAAGAACAAAAGTTCTCAGTTCTCGTGCTACATTAACATGGCCCTGGTTCTCATGCTGCTCTAGCCCAACAAGAACAGCCACTTGGGAGGAAGGAAGGCTGGCCATGCTTTCTAGTCCCCAGACTGGCAAGTCCTAAAGAGAGACTGTTTCTGTACCACTGCCTTAAAGGGAAGTTTCTACAGCTAATTACCCAGTGGGGCTTTCCAAGAGACAGAAGGTAATTACGGAAAGCAGCTCTGGTTCACATGTCCCTCCTCTCACCAAGGAAGAGTGAGCATACACCATCCTCCTGTCCACCCGCCCGCCCCAGGCGCTGGCTAAATTCTCCAGAGCAGGGAAGTGCCTGGAAGTTTACTTGCTTCTGGACTAGCTTCTTATTCCAACAACCAAGAACACTTCTGCTAAAGAGCCGCCAGCAACACGGCTGTAGCTAACAGCGGCACATCAGGTTCGGGAGGCCTGAGGACACCTTACCCCTTGATAATCCGGGTGAACGGCAATGCGCACGACCCTTCCACCAGAAAGACCGCCGAAGTCTGGATCTTGGAACTGCGTGGGAAACATTATCCGGTAACTTAGGAACACAAACATCCTCCACCACCACCAGCTTCACTCCCTCGGACATGAGAAGGAAAGCCATCACCTGTTCAGACACTGTCCACGGAATCAAGTCCCCGGAAGCCTTCTTGCCTCGAGACAGGCTGTTCAAGATGGACTGGCGAGAAATCTCCCCCTCAAGGCACACCTGTGGAGGAAGCCAGTGCAGACGGGCCAGCTCCTGATTCAGAGGCCACTCACAGGACACTGTTTTGTGTCTCTGACTAGGCCAGCTGTTTCCACCCCCACTCCCAGGTTTAACCCTGACACTGACTAACTCATCCACTTCTAACAGAAGCTTCGTTACCATGCCCCATGGTACAAGGCAGAAGACTTGACAGCCTCCAGACCCAAAGAGTAAACACCAAAAAAAATAAAAATAAAAAACCATTAGAAGAGGGTGTCCACGCATGTTGGGCACCTATGTACATCAATTAAGACATGGTGTGCTCACGTGGCTCTGTACAAAACAGTGTAAATTCAAAATAACTCAAGTATCTAATGCGTAAACGGTTAAAATTATGGTACATGCATATAACAAAATACTACACAGCTTTTAAAACTTACGTAGATTATGAATATTTGACACACTGCCTTAAAAAAGCAGATTAATAAATACTATAATCTCATGTTTATGAAAAGGAAAAATGTTATCTAGATGCATTCATACATGCTAAGTGTCAAAAAAAATGTTTTCCCCAATCTGTAGCCTCTATTAAGTACCATGCATGCATTGCTTTCGTAATAAAGGGTGGAAACACACATGGACAAGTTCTGTTTGCAGAAGGAGCCGTAAGGCAAATAAGAGAGCGGCCAGTTCCGGCTTTTACCCATCCATGAACAGCGGGGCTCTGGGTTGCTGGTGGTGGTGGCTTCCTCCCGTGCACCCTGATCACCTGCCTCAACAGACCCAGCCGCCTGCCTCCCTCACTGCAGTTACTGAGCCATGAACCCTTGATGCCTAAGGGGTTCCCCAACGCAATGCCACAAGGATGCCTCTGCTTGTGTACCTGGATGACAGCGAGCACCTCAGGAAGGGCATTCTGGGTGGGGGGCACAGGAGGCAGAAGGCAGAAGAGGTGGTGAGCGGGAGCGTCAGAGAGCATCTGGAGATCGTTGGGAGAGTTCTGTGGGGGCAGAGACAGGGCCGGTGAGAAGCTTCCCTCTTCTCGTCCCTGACTCGGGAGGCTCGATTCAGAATCATCAGACGACTAGAGTCCTGCCTTCTCCAAAACCAAGTGAGAAGCTGCCACCCAGCAAAGCACCTTTGCAGTATTTGGCAAGCCTGAGACTCTTCATAATGGCTTAAGTGGGACTTAGCCTCAAATGCCTACTGTCCTCTCACCCTGAGCCCTGAGGCTGGAGAGCAGAAGAGAACTTATTTGGCACTACTTATTTCACAGCTGGGAAGTGAACTTCTTCCAGATAAGAGGCTGCTATTTCAGGAAAAGCTGTCACCACTTCTAACACCAACTCTTCAGCATTCCATTAAAGGCTGTTCATAAAAAAAATGCTGCCCAGACACTCAAAAAGTATCCTTTCCAACTGCCCTTTAGTTTTTTAAGTCTCAGATATTCTAAGCCCTCAAATTCACTGTTCCTTAAAAATAGCTCAGAGATACAAAGCTGGTCTCAGGTCAAACAGTACCACTGGGATACAACTGTGATGTCACCTCGGCCTATCAGTGTGTAGTAGGCAGGCAAGAAATTCAAGTACCCTTTTAAAAATGGGCAGAGCTTTCCATCCTCTCCAGCCATGCCATGGAGCTGCATGCTAGAATTCCTTACTCTATGTGCAAGGCAAGGTCACTGGACCTCATTAATATCAGGACATTTATGTCTCAATGGAATAGTCACCCAAGCCACTGGGTAATAAAATATGTAAAAAGCCAAGTCCACGGGGACTACCAAGTGCAGAAGCTCCCTGAAGTTTACCCAAGGGCTACTGCAGTTACCTTGTAGTGCGAAGCCACGTAGAGGGCCATAAGCCGTTGGAGGAAAACTTCAGAGGCCTTGTGGTAGCAAAAGAGGGTATCTCTGTTAACATAGTAGCTGGGTCTGGAGTTAAGCAACCAAAACAAACCAAAGAAAGCCCAAAGCAGGACATACCACTCTCTGGAAATAGTGTGAATTTCCCTGGCATGGGAAGAGCCCCCCAGGGTCCTAGGCAGAAACACATTAGTGAAGGAAGAAGAGAAAAAGGAAATGCAGAATGTTCAACTTTTCCCTTTCCTAGAGCAGCATCCTATGAAACAAAGGGCCGAAATCCTTCTAATTCTTTCAGCACCCCCTCTCCCTTTCATGGGGCCAACGAGGCCCAGAGGAGGATACAGTTCGCAGGCTTCAGGCAAGGGGCAGCCTGAGACTATCCGAGTGATGTTGAGGCAATCCAGGCACAGCAAGTCGTTCAGCCACTTCTCCACCGCATCCCCAGGGGCGTATCGGATTGACTCCTGGAGGGAAACCTCATGCAACGTGCGTGCTGTTTCCACAAATCACACAATTAAGAAACAATTATTAAATATGTACTGCCTAAAAGAGCAAGAAAAAATGTTCCCCTTTATATTTGTCACATCATGCCCAGACACACATGGCTCAAGAATTTAAACTGGGTGGTTTTAAATTGTTTTGATGGATATTCAACTTGCCATGATACCAACCCCAAAAGGATCCCACTAAGTCAATGCAACCATGCCCAGAGACAGGGATAAAGAAGTGCCCGGCCACCAGAAGGCCCAAGTCAGGATCCTATCTGGTCACTGGATTGCAGTTCCTTAGAGAAAAGCTACTTCTCCTCTTGGAAACTCAACTGTTCAGCCTGATGGTGGGAAGGTTTGGTCCTTGATGTCACAGGGGAAGCAAGGATCCAGCAAGAGTCTGAAGGGACTTGCTGTGACCTGCAGGGCCCGGTTCAGGTTCTGGGGTACCTGATGCCAGTCTGGCTGTTGCCGTGGTCTTGTTCTCAGCGGTGGTGCTGACCTGGCTCTGGGCACTCTGTTGACGGAGCTGCTGAATTAGCTTGAGTGACAGTGACCGGCCAGTGCCCTCGTAGCTAGGAGCAAAGGCAATGGGAATCAGGCACAAGGTCCCAAATTCACTCTCTAAGAGGGGACAGAGAACCACTTTCCTCAACCTGCCGAAACACCAGACTCCTGCTTCCCAAGGAGAACCTTGCTCATATCTGAGCTTTCAGTGCAGCATGCATGTGTCCAAAGGTGGCAGGTCAGCTCCGAGCCATTCAGGCCTGGGCTCAAGTCCTGGCTCATCTACTTAGTACCTTTGGGTAAGTAACTGAATCTCTTTTAGCCTCATCCGCAAAAGGAGATTATTCTACACAACTCACAGGACTGTGATATGAATTAAAAAAACAAGGACTAAAAAAATGACATAATTAAAGCTTTTAGCATAGTGAAACTAAAACAAAGTTAAATGGTCAACTAATGGGAGCTGCTATTTTAGAAGTAACATACATGAAGAAATGAACCAAGAACATTTCCAGCTTGGAAAATCAAGATAAAACAAAACAAATCCACCACCCTAGCAATTCTTTTCATTACTACTTTCACTTAAAAGGTAAGGTAAAACAGCTAACACAAAATTTGGAAAAAGTTAAATCATCTACAATCTGATCACAGAGCTCTTTTCATTTTTGAGTATTTCCTTCTTGTCATTAGTCACAAGCACATATGACCACAGGGCACACACTGCTCAAAGGGCTTTCCTTTTTATTTTTACATCATGTTATAGGACTCATAATATTTAAAGACTGCCCAAATATTTCTTAAATACTTTTATAGAATGATGGAAAAGCTACAACTTTAGAGTGTTTTACTCCCCCTTTCAACCCCCCACGTAACAAAGCTCTCCTAAAGGAATTCCACTTCTTTAAGAAAAAAAAAAAAAAAGAATAAGCACAAGCAACAAAACTTAAATTAAAAACTTTTGTGCTTCAAAAGACATTATCAAGAAAGTGAAAAATCCCACATAATTGGAGAAAATTTTGGTAAATCATATATGTTATAAGGGACCAGTATCTAGAATATATAAAAAATAAAGAACCTTTACAACTCAATAATAAAAAGACAAATACCCCAATTAGAAAAATAAACAAAGGATATGAATAGATATTTTTCCAAACAAGATACAAATATGGCCAATAAGCACAAGAAGAGATGCTCAACACATCATTAGTCATCAGGGAAACACACAAATGAAAACCATAACGAGGTACCACTTCACACCCACTAGAATGGTTATAATCAAAAAAATATGTAACAAATGTATGAGAGGATGTAGAAAAATTAGAAACCTCATACACTGCTGGTGGGAATGTGAAATGGTGCAACTGCTTTGGAAAACAGTCTGGCAGCTCCTCGGATGGTTAACATAGAGATAACCATACGAGCTAACCCAGTAATCCTACTCCTAGGTACATACCCAGAAGAACTGAAAACATGTCCATGCAAAACCCTGTGCACAAACGTTCACAGCAGCATTATTCACAATAGCCAAAAGGTAGAAATAACCCAAATGTCCACCCACAGATGAGTGGATACATAAAATGTGATATATCCATACAATGGAGTATTATTCAGCCATAAAAAGGAATGAAATACGCTTCACAGGTGAACCTTGAAAATACCCTGGAGAGTGAAAGAAGCCAGTTACAAAAGACACATATTTTATGATTCCATTCATGTGAAATGTCCAAAATAGACAAATCTATGGACACAGAAAATAGATTAGTGACTAACTAGGGTTGTGGGGTATGCAGGGGTTGGAGGATGATGTAGAGTGTTTATGGAGTGATGAAATGTTCTAAAATTGGCTGTGGTGAGCACAGCTGTACAACTCTCTGTGAATGTACTAAAAACCACTGAATTATACACATTAATAAACAGGTAATAGTATGGCATGTGAATTATACCTCAGAGCTGTTTAAAAAGTAAAAATCCACTATATTTAAATATTTTCAGTGTAAGTACAACAGTCACAATAAATCTGCAATACAAAATTATCTGTTCAAGACATGAGCTCCATACAGAAATCTTTCCAATATTGAAGGTATATTTATTGACCTGGAAAGACTTCACGCAATATATTGTTACATAAAAAAGCAAATTGAAAACAATATGTAAACTATGTTTACATTCTTATTCAAAATGAAAAAGTAAAATAAATGCACAAAAAAGGTAAACCAAAATTCTAACAGAAGCTAGCTCTGGATGGCTAGATTATAGGAGATTTTTCTTTTGCTTATCTGGTTTTTCTAATTTTTTTTTTTTTTTTTTTACACACACACTTGTTTTTCTAATTTTTCTATAGCAAGCATTAACTATTTCAAATTTAAAAACCATTCTTTTGGCCGGGCGCGGTGGCTCACACCTGTAATCCTAGCACTCTGGGAGACCGAGGCAGGAGGATCGCTCAAGGTCAGGAGTTCGAGACCAGCCTGAGCAAGAGCAAGACCCCATCTCTACTAAAAATAGAAAGAAATGATCTGGCAGCTAAAAATATATAGAAAAAAATTAGCCAGGCATGGTGGCACATGCCTGTAGTCCCAGCTACTTGGGAGGCTGAGGCAGAAGGATTGCTTAAGCCCAGGAGTTTGAGGTTGCTGTGAGTTTGACGCCACGGAACCCTAGCCCGGGCAACAGAGTGAGACTCTTTCCACAAAAAAAAAAAAAAAAGCACAAAACCATTCTTTTGCCATGATAGGCTTGCTTTCTTATGCTAATTATATAGGTACTTTAACACTGTATTTTTACATAATTCCAAGATATCAGACATTGGTATTGCCATCCAGGTGCTTTTTAAAACTCAATCACACCTATGGACAGGAGACACTCATCACATGGGTTACGCAATTCTTGTCTTATGCTGCCCATTTACAGCCAGGCCAGAGGTGTGTTACAGTTTATTAAGAGGCCAGCTCACATTTGCAAAAGCCCCAAGAGAGAATGAAGCAGCCCCCAAAACTCAGACTTTGGGAATCAGACTTCATTTCCCAGGCCCAGGCCACATCCACTGCGTGCCACCTAATCTGCAAGAACCTACACAGGATTAAGGACTCCTGCCCACAGCACCTTACCCATTGATGGTGGATGCCATAAAAACAAGGTAGGGGCCGAGTAGGCTCTTCACCAGGGGGAGGGGGATGGCAGCAGCTTCATCAATCACAACGAGTTCAGCCTGGCCCAGTTTCACAGCATCTGCAGGATGTATATACTGTGGGGAAAAAAAATTTAGATTAGTGTAGCCAACTAATGCCACAACCATGATTACTGGTGACTCATCACAAAGGCCACTCTCTTTCCTCTCTCTCTGTTGCCTTTTCTCCTCTCCCAGTCTCCTTTCTCCTGGCAAGGCAAAAATGGGATGGGCTTAGAGTTGGACACCTGGGTTCAAATAGTTCAAGGA
Organism: Lemur catta; assembly: GCF_020740605.2. NCBI lineage: Eukaryota > Metazoa > Chordata > Mammalia > Primates > Lemuridae > Lemur > Lemur catta. The sequence goes on along the minus strand of NC_059134.1, from coordinate 84,155,362 downwards.
CTGATTGTGTGACCCTGGACGGGTCACTTAATCCCACAGAGCCTCAGACTCCTCTTCTGTTAAATGGAGGACAGACCTATATATGGCTGCCTGAAGAAAAAACAAGGTAACTATGTAAAAACGCCCTGCCCAGTGCCCAGCTCGTAGCACTGCCAGATGGTGGCTCTTTCCCCTTCTCTCTTCATCTCCCTGTGTTTCTCCCCAGCCTCAGCTCAGGGACACTGGTGAGCCAGAGGCACAGCTGGACCTCAGGGTGGCTACAGGGGAGGATGTCAGATTTCTCATGCTGCACACTGTGCTCCCTGCTCTGATACCATCGTTATAAAGGCCAAGTCTCCCTGCACTGGTTGGAACATTTCTAGAACTTATTCTTAATACACACACACTTACATATCCTTATGCACACAAACAACCCCTTCAAGTTTCAATTTTTAGAGTGGTTTGAAAAGGCCATGAAGAAGTATATTATAGGAGAGGAAACCTAAATAGCCAATCAACATAAACAAAGATACTTAACCTCGGGAGTAATCAGTGAAAGACTAAAGACAAAAGGAGATACCATTTCACAAAACTTAAATAGCTGTGTAACACCCAGAGTTGGTGAGGACTAGAGAAATAAAAACGCCAAAGAATGCTGGTGTGAAGATAAATTGGTACAACCACTTTAAAGGAGAAATTTGGCAAAATTTAAGAAAGCTAGAAATCTACACAGATTCTAAAACCCAACAATTCCACTTCCAGAAACATACAGGTAAACTATAGTATACTCATATAGTACTTCAAAATGAATCAACTAGATCTACAAGCTTCAATCTGGACAAATCTTGAAAAAAAATGTTTAAAAAGGAAAGCTAAAGGAGGACAAGTGTAGTATGTTACCACTTATGGATACATAATTAGTAGTGAAAATAAAACACATGACTTGAAAGGAAACATACCAATCTCAGAATAGAATTACCTATCAGGAGTGACAGAAGGAATGGGGTGGGGAGGGGTACAGAGGGACTTCGACTGTATCTGTGATGTTTTAGTTCTTTAAAACAAACATATACATGACATTTAAAATATGAAACAAACATAGCAAACAGCAAAATGCCAACATGTTCTTAAATCTGAGTGCTGGGCTCCTGACTGTTATACTGGTCTCTGCACTTTTCTACATATTTGAAGTATTTCATTACAAATAAGATTTTTTGACTGCTTTGCTATAAGTTGATGGGTCAGAGAGGCAGTGACCCCACTCATTTTTAGCAGCAGAATACACGGCCTCAATAGGGCTTCAAGTCTTGGATTCTTAAGGGGAAAAATTAAGCATCTCACAAAAGCAGCAGAAGGAAGCCCCCCCAGGGGAGGCCTAGCCAACTTTAATATTCTTCTTTTTCTCAATCTCCAGCACAAAGGAAGAGGCCTCAAAGGAACACAAATGGAGTCTCATAAAGTAAGGTCACCTCCTCTGTGCTTAACTCCAGCCCGGAGACAAAAGGACTCTGGTAATATGACAGGGTGTTGATTACAAATCCAAGGAGGAGCAAGGGCTGAGCCAGCACAATTCAGGGAAATGTTTTCCTTCTTTGGTTTGTGTACTTTTCTTGAGTTTTAGCAGGTCTCTGTATTCTCAGCCTGCAGCCTGCCCTGCACCCCCAACCCTATACCAACAGCAGTCTTTCTTCCCGCCGAATGAGGCAAAAGGGGGAAGAAATATACAGAATGAAGAGATTCTAGAAAGAGACTTAGTTAAGAAGGAGTCAAGATCCTTAAGGTAACATTGTTTATAACCTGCACCCTTTGATGAAAGGTATACCTTCCTGACATGCATATTCATACGCTTTGACAGGCAAAAAGTTCAAGGGCATAAACTGCCAAATTCACTTGGCTCACTTCCCACCCAATCCAACTCCAAAAATAATAGATGAACCTACTCCACTAAGAGCCTGTTAGTCTCAGCCCCTTCTGTAATCCTGTCACCCGATGCCTCTCTTAGAGATTTAGCAAAATTGCTGCCTTGGACAAGTACAGACCATTCAGGTTTAGAGAGCACTAGAGAGTTATAGAGCTTTTGGGAAAACACTGTTTAAAAAGGAAAATAGGCCACTGGCTAAACCACAAAGATTCAGAGCACATTTTGCAAAGTTCTTTTGCTCTTTTACGTGGTGAGGTTATTGTTCTAGTTACAGATGGACCATTTTAAAACCTGTAGTAACTAAGCAAAATTAGAACTGATGTCAGAACAATGATTCTTTTAGCCAATCAGCATACTTTCAATCCCACCAACTCCATACTCGAGGGTCACAACTACAATTTTTCAACCTGACTACACATATTTGTTAGTTTACTTGAACATTCTTCTTTCAAAGTGGCTGAAAACCTGGAAGAGGTTTATCATGAAACAACAACACTGTCTAAAGGATATGCAATTACACAGGACATAAATGCCTATAATAGGAAACATCTTAGAGCAGCATCTGAGAACGAGCCTCACCTGAATGGTCTGCCTGTGTTCTCGGAATACATTCACTCTGATCACTGCCTTGTTAAATTCAGGATTTAGAGACTGAATGATCTCATAATCCAGATGCTCCTAGTGGGGAAAAAGTCAAACCAATGACAAACTTTAGAAACTAAACATTAAGAAAGTAAGCAAGCATTTTAAAGACTTCACCTAAATTTAAACCCAGCACTGAATCAAAGTCAGTCCTTACCCTAATTTCCTACCTGATACTGCAGAGCATCAAATCCTTTAAATACAAATTCAAACAGAGTGTGGAGGTTATCAGGGCTTGGGGAGGTAACAAAGATATTGGAGTACCTACAAAACAGACGAAAAAGAGGCTTTTTAAGAAAATTTTTTGAAAAATAGATTTTTGTTTGCCACTGTCCCAAAGACAATAACCAAAAATAATAGCAGGGAAAAAAGGCAGGACACCTTTTAAGGAGGAAAAATAAAGCAACACCAGACCTTTTCTTCCCAAACTAATGAAAACACATTAACAATTGGAAGGTGTCAAGTCCTAACATTTAGCGACCAACAACTGTGAGAGCAAAGTGTTGAGAGGCACCGTGGGCACAACCCCTCCAGCGTGCAGAACCAGCACACTGCCCTGATCCAGTGCCCTGCTACAGGAAAGACAGCCTCACACTCTTCACTACCTGTCTGGAGGCTTCCAAACTGTGAAACCAGAGAGCCCAAGGCCACAGCTAACCTCCAAGGGATCCCTGCTGAGTGACAAGGATGATAATGTCTGAGGCTGACTGGCCTGGCTGAGCAGCAGGAGAAACAAAGGACTGGGAGTCTGGAGCTGAGCTCAAGACCTGGCTCTACCGGCACTGACTTGCTGAGCGATCTCGGGTAAATCACTGAAACTCCCTGAGCCTGGGTCTATCAACCTATAAAATGCCCACAGAGCTCTAAGGAAGATAACACATGTAGAACACAGTAAATTCTAGGTCCATTATTATGGCTGCAAAGTTGGGTGAACATACTCTATGGGCAGTTGCATAAATCTTCCACACCCAAGAGAAAAAAACAGAAAGTAACATCACATCCAAAAGCAGCTCCTCAGAAGCAAACAAAATCTATAACTCAAAATCATTAAAATGTCAAATTTGTGCTTTTCTCAGTCAGTAAAGCAGGTCATAGACATTCTCATTCCCTGAGAGTTTTAAAGTTTCTTACTCTTCATTTCTTTGCTGTTACATGTTTGTTCAACTGTAAAGAGTGATTACAAAGGCCCTGGTGCACACGTGTCTGTGTACACACACACACACACACACACACACACACACACACACACACACACACACACACACACGTGCACCTCTAGCTAGGGTGGGTTGGGGAAACAGTGTTGCTGTTTCCCGGCAGGAACCCAAGACCTAGAGAAATCACACAGTGATCCACCAGAACTAGGAACCTGAGGCAACAGTTCTCCCGTCTCCTGACCCCTCACCCTGCACATCGACCCTTAAGAGCCAAGAGTTCCTAAAGATGGGGAATCGGATCCGCTTACCCAAATGCTACCGCCCCAGCAATAGCCAAACCCAGGGCTGCAGATTTTCCCCGTCCGCGGGCAGCTGTGAGTGCAACGGTACTCCTCAGGGTCTTTTCCGAGATCCCCTCAATAAATTTCAAGACAGCTTTGGCCTGTGGAAAGACAAACATATTAGGTGAGCTTCGGGGAAGGCCCACGTTTCGGCCATTTACCACCATCGCTGTGGAGAAGTTAGGTTGGTGCCAAGGCTAAATAAAACGGGGGCAGTTCTCACAAACCGGAAAGCACTGCTCAGCACACCTGAAACCTGGTCATCTCACCTCGGCCTCAATCAGCATCTGATTGGTATTCAAGGCCAATCAGATGCTGATAACTCCCAAGTTTACAGCTCCAGTCCAGGCCACTTCCCTGCACATCAGCCTTTCATATACACACAACTGCTTCCTGTACATCTCCACTTGCACACTAGAGATTTCAAACTTGAAACTGAACACCTTGTGTCCTCCCAAACCTCCCCCACCTACCATCTTCCCCAGCTCAGTTAACTAATCCAATTGCTTAAGCCGAAGGCCTCAATTTCCTCCCCTGTACCTGATTAGTCAGCAAATCCTGTTACCTTCGAAACATACACAAGCCCTGCCATTCACTATTACCCTCCACCACTCTGCTCAAAGCCACCATCCTGTCCTGCCTCCTTCATCACAGCAGCCTCCTCATTAGTCTTCCTGCTTCCATCCTCATTCTAAGTCTATATTCAACACAGCAGCCAGAGGGATCCTCTTAAAAATAAGGCTGGGGGCCGGGTGCAGTGGCTCACGCCTATAATCCTAGCACTCTGGGAGGCCGAGGCGGGTGGATCACTCAAGGTCAGGAGTTCGAGACCAGCCTGAGCAAGAGTGAGACCCCCGTCTCTACTAAAAAAAATAGAAAGAAATTATCTGGCCAACTAAAAAATATATATAGAAAAAAAAAATTAGCCAGGCATGGTGGCACCTGTCTGTAGTCCCCGCTACTCGGGAGGCTGAGGCAGGAGGATCGCTTAAGCCCAGGAGTTTGAGGTTGCTGTGAGCTAGGCTGATGCCACGGCACTCACTCTAGCCCGGGCAACACAGCGAGACTCTGTCTCAAAAAAAAAAAAAAAAAAAGGCTGGGGATCCTTCTGGAAGAGACTGTAGGCATAAAACCCTCCACCGCCCTGTCTCTTGCAGAGTAAGTGCCAAGGCCCTTCCTCCAGTGGCCTGTATGGTCCTCGTAACTTCTCCTACGCTCCCCCGGCTCTGCTTCAGCCCACCGGCCTCCTCTCTAGTCCCGGAGCGCCTGAGGCAAACTCCTACTTCAGGCCTATGGCCTTGCCGATCCCTCCGCCTGGGGAACTCGCCCAGAGGGCCACCAGGCTCATCTCAACTCCTACGGCTTCACTCAAACATCACCTTCTAAACGAGGCCATCACTGACCACTGTGTCTAGAACCGCAGCACCCCACTCTCAGCCTGGAACACCCTAGCCCTCTTTGCTCTGTTTTTCTTCATTGTACAAAGAAAGCCCTTCTCCTTCACCGCAGATCTGCCCACATCCTTTATTACTGTTTCATCCCACCAAAAGGTAGACTCTGTGAAGCAGGTGTGTCCCACCTGTCTACTGCCAAGGCCCAGAGCCCAGGAGAGCGTAGGAGGGACAGCAAGATGCCAGTGGCGCTGGAGGAGAGGAGCTGCACACTACTCCGGGGCCGAACTTTGCTCCCCAGCTGGGATCTGTGCTGGGACCTGAGGCTGGGAAGGCCAGAGGGGAAACTGTCTCATTCGCCTAGGCAACAACAGACACTAAAGCAGGCCCAGGCAGGTGGAAGGGGAAGGAGGCTTCAGGAAGCCAAAGCCTCTCCAGATGGAAAATCAAACGGGATCCAGGTCCTACTTGTCTTAACTTGGCCTTTGCTGAACACTGTGTATTTTTTTTTTTTTTTTTTTTTTTTGAGACAGGGTCTCGCTCTGTTGCCCAGGCTAGAGTGTCGTTGCATCAGCCTAGCTCACAGCAACCTCAAACTCCCGGGCAGGTTTAAACGATCCTCCTGCCTCAGCCTCCCGAGTAGCTGGGACTATAGGCATGAGCCACCATGCAAGACTAATTTTTTTTTTTGTATTTTTAGTTGCCCGGCTAATTTCTTTGTATTTTAGTAGAGACAGGGTCTCACTCTTGCTGAAGCTGGTCTCAAACTCCTGACCTCAAGCAACCCTCCCACCTCAGCCTCCCAGAGTGCTAGGATTACAGGCGTGAGCCACCATGCCCGGCCAAGACTTACAAGTTTAAAAGTTCCCACTGCCAGCAAGGCTACAGGAAAAAGACATTTTCATACAGTGTGGATAGTTCCATCAACACCCATTTTAATGCATACAATCTCTGGTCCAGCAATTCATCATCTGGAAACTTATCCTAAATATAGTACGCACAGACCTACCTGTAATAATGTCCTAACAGTGTTGTTTGTAATAGCAAAAAAGCTGGAATCAACCCGAATCTCTAACAAGGAACCAGCCAGTTACATTTTATACAGTGTGACCCCTTCACAGTTTTTAAAAGTACCTATTTATATGCACAGAAAAAGACCCAGGATACATAATAAACTGTTAATAGTAGTTGCCTCTGCAGAGTGGCAATGCCAAGCAGAAACACCACTTTTTATTCTTCTAATGCATATTCTTTTGTACTTAATTTTCTTTCCTTCCCCTCTCTCTCTTTTTTTTCCTTTAAATAACACTACTACTAGCAATGTAGTTTCTCCCTCTTCATCCTGTCTCTCACTCCCTCTTGCCGGTGATAAAGGGGGTACCAGGAAGTGGTTTCAAGCATCCCACAGCCTGCAGCCCACAGAGAGCTACGTAGCTGGTGATAATATTCCAGAATGAAAAGGGAAGCCAGCCTGCTGGGACTCAGCTCAAGTGGGAGGTGTCACTGCATCTGTTTTCCTTCAGGAGGGCGGAGCCCAGTGCCAAGAGACCTGTTGCTGCTCATCGGGCTCAGGCTGGACCAGAACCCTGAATACACCAGATAGCTCCTATCATAATCCAGGAAGCAGCAGAGAAGCCGAGTTTACCAGAGCTGGCTACCTTGGTGAGCAAAGAAATGCATCCTGGCAGCTCCCACTCAGCCTGCTGTTGGCACCCAAAGACCAGGTACATGTCACCCCGGAGGGGCCTCGTCAGGCCTCACACTGGAACCACGGTAAATCCTAGGGGCCTCAAGCTCTCCTCTCACTCTGTATGAGCCATGGGCAAAAACTTCATATCATCAAAACTTAAATTAAATACAGGTGTATCACCCTCTCTCAGAAAAAGCGCTGAGAGGATTCCTTTTTAAATGTAGTCCATCTGCCCTCTGCTCCCTGAACTATTAACTTGAGGCACAGGGGAAGGTAATCCCTAGACTTCTTTTGTGAACTCAGACAAGAGGGACTAGCCCTGCTGTTGCTGTGCATGCATGAGCATGAGCAAGGGAAAGGGCCCCCTTCCCCAGGGAGGCTCCAGGGCTTGACTTGTCTTAACTTGGCTTCTGCTGCTCTCCATATGCTATATTTTACCTCTGTGCTTATACTGGGGTGGAGAGGCTCTGAACACCACGCCCACCTGGTCTAGGGTCTTGCAGCAGTCCACCAACACGCCCACAGGCTGGGTGTCCTGCAGGCTCTCCTTCAACTCCTTCAGCTCCAGATCAGAAGGGCCAAGACTCTCATCCTACCAGAGAGAAAAGGAGAAGGTTTGCCACTGTGATAGCAGGATCAACACAGAAAACACAGCCTCCCCTAGAGTCCCAGACCCCTGTCACAGACTCACCGGAGCCTGTGGAGGTAGAGCCTCGATGTTGGCAACGTGGGAGGAAATGGGCAGGATGTTGAGCTGGTCATCGATGACGAGGCACTTCTTGCAAGAGGCCAGAGAAAGAATAAACCTGAGAAACAAAACCACTAGAATGAAGTGCTGGGGAGAGCCGGCAATGTCTACACAAGAGTGTGGCTTTTCTTTAGGAAAATCATTTGGCCCCAGGTGCCTCTAAGAAAGTCAGAGAAAGCCAAAACCCAGTTAGAGAACAATGTGAGATGATTCAGAGCCTCCTCTACGAGGCACCTGAACATGCTTTACACAGCAAATAAGAGAACCCGAGAACTCCTCCCAAGAGACTGATTATAAGCATTCCTACTGCACACGACCACCCTGGTTCCCTACATAATTTGGTCCTTTCCTCATCCCTCTAGACTCACTCTTTAGCACTAAAGTGGCTCAGGCCATCCTTAAATGGAGAATTCCAAACCCAACCCACATATGATCACTAGTCACACAGGGAAACAAACACACAAAATGGATTTACCTTCTGTCACAAGGACAAAGAAATAAATAAAAGGAAGAAGGGGAGAGGAAAGTTCCCTGAAGAAACATAACAAAAACATTCTTCCATGTAGAACACGTGTTTGCCTATAAAATTCAAACATCCTCCCATACTGCAATAAAAGGGCTACTTTCACAGGCGTCTGTGCCAGTCAGTAGCACGCAGCTGCTCCTCCTGCTCTGCTCATTCTACTGCGTTAAAGCATCATGGATTATTAAAATGAAAAAGGGCCCCACGGTCACAGTTTGTCAAAGCCAGGATTTCTCAGCCTCAGCACTACTGACATTTTGGACCACATAATTCTTTGTTGTGGGGGCTGCCCCGCGCCTGTGGGTTGTTTGGGAGCATCCCTGGCTTCTGCCCACTAGAAGCCCACAGCACCCTCCTCCACCACCCCCAAAGTCATGACTATCAATCAAAATGTCTCCAGACGTTGGCGAATATCTCTAGATGAGAACCACTGATCTAGGCCAAAGTTTCTTAAAGCACGTCTCAGGCTGCTAACTGGTGTTCCTTTAAAAAGGGCTCTGTAGTAAAATAAATTTGGAAAACAATCAGTTAAACAGGTCCCGGCTGCTGCAAGACTTTTCAGAGGCTACAATAGTCTAATGTGAATCTTCAGGAAGGAAAACAGTGTCTGCGTTTCCCAGACGTATTTGGCCAGAAAACCCTCTTGTCATAAGGTCCCTCTTAAAGGACTAGTGTTCTGTGATATACCTTCTGGGAAAAAGTGATCCAGACAGATCATCCCCCTGAAAGACGAGTAAGTTAAGAGCCAGAGAGACGCAGTGGCTTGGTTTAAGGCCACTGAGCTGGTGTCAGGGCCAGCAGCAGGACAGAATCCAGGTCTCCTGGCCCCAGCTTTCCACTATCTTTCACTGCTGCCAGTTGGTGTCCCAACTACTGCTGCTGCCAAGAATCTCACCATTTTGGAATCTTGTACTACTTTCCCTGATATAAAACCAAAGCTTTCAGTTGGATCCAAGATAAAGATAAAGTCCCCCCCAATTGTGAGGGACTATCGTCCTACCTCTCATTAAATCTTCCCACCACATCCTGATGGGCCTCGGTCCTGTACCTGGAATGCACATCCTAAAAGAGACAACAATCATTAACAAAGTCATCCAACAGTGCTGAGCCCAGGGCTCAAAGGAGACACCTATCAAAGGAGATGTCTCCTCTATCAAAGCAGACATCAGCGATCCTACTGCAAACAAAAGCCACTTCTACACAACGGTGTGCTACGCTGGCTGAACTGGCCAAATGGTATTCACTGGAACTAAGATCAGACGCTAACGGCAATGTTTCTTACTATAATCTTTGACTTTCTCCATATTTTACCCAGCATCCTATGATGCATTCATTCATTCAATAAAATTTATATGCTAACTATATGCCAGACGTGCTGGGTATACACTGGTGAATAAAGCACAGTGACCTCTGTTCTCACAGAGCTTACAGTCTAATGGTCAGAGGAAGACAGAGAACACAGATGAATAAACACAAATTGTGCAAATACTACAAACGAAACACATGACAGTGTTCTGGGAATATCTGAGGACCTTCAGTGCAGCCACAGCGAACAAGGAGCGGGGAGCAAGCCTACTTATACAGCATAATGAGGGACGGCCTCCCTGAGATGACAGGCCGAGACCTGAAGGATAAGCAGACAGCCATGAAGAGGTGGAACAAACAAACTGAAGTGAGCACAAAGTCAGTCATTCATTCACAAATACCTAACGAGCACTTCCTAAATGCCAGGCACTCTTCTAGGATCTGCGAATGCACCAGCAAGGGGGCATTCCCTGCTCCCAGTGGAGATTACAGACCAGCACAGGAGGACAAACAAAAAACAAATATATAACTCTAGGTAACTGTCAAGTGCTCCAAAGAAAAATAAAGCAGGTTAAGGGGTGACAGGCCAAGCCACTGAACAGGGGGTAAGGAAAGACCACGCCGATGAAGTGATATTTGAGCAGGGACCTGAATGCAGTAAGGAAGCAAGCCGGGCAGACGGCCAGTGGAAGCACGTTCCAGTGGGGAGGAAGTGCAAAGGCCCTGGGATGACAGTGTTCTGGGAATATCTGAGGACCTTCAGTAGCAAGTGACCATAGCACTGGTAGTGACAGGAAGCTGTCCCTAAGATTTGAGGAAAGCCCACTTCCCCAGATAAACGCGGTTCATGAAACCCTGAGACCAATCCTACCACCACTCCTGAGCTGCTGCTGCAGGCACAACTGAAAACCTGCCTCTCTGAACACCACGCAGCAATACTGATGGAGCCAGGAGACCAGCTCTGCACCAGGTGAGACATATCCCCACTCCTAACCATGTCCTCAGCCAAAATGTCTTTTGCTTTGGGAGAAAACTTCCTCTCCCAGAGATGAAATTCTTGCCAAACTCGCGGTGGAAGTAGCAAATGTTCCTTTATCATCCCTTAGGATAAGGCCGGTGAGGAGTCTGCACAGGATCCTTTTCTTGCAATACACAAATTGAGGCACTGGCATTGCTCTCTGCAAAATACCATGCCAGAAAATTTAACTACCTAACAGCTGCATCATATCTGAATCTCACTGGTATAGGATTTGCAAATACCTGAAAGCAAAGGTGAAATTCAGAAGTTCCAAGGCACACTCAGGGCCCCAGACATTTATCTGCAATGACTTTTCCATTAGTTGCAGTCAAAGAGCTCCCAGTCCAGGGGCTGTGCTGACCATTCACCAGAGCTGCTCAACAGGAATTCTTTAAAGAAAGTGGATACAGCAAAAACAGATTGATTTGAACCCCCACAATTAAGTTAAGAAACAGATGCTTACCATGGTCATTGTGTACAACTGCTTGAGTGAGTTCATGGTTCGCAGGAGGATAACCACCAGCCCACCGCCTTCCACTGTTTCTACAGTCCTGGCCAGCAAGTTTGGAGTTAAGGCTTCAAAATCCTGGAAGAAGAAAACCTTAGAAAGGGCCAGTCATGCAAACACCCCAAGGAACTCTTAACCCAGGGCCAGGTGATAAAGCAAAAAGGGGGCTTCAGAGCACAAAACCAAGCCCATACCTCCCACTCCTGACTCACCAGGACACACACAGCCCCTTTCTTAGGGGCACCACAGCAGACACCCAGCCCTTGAGTATAGCTATGCCTGGTTTTATATGTCAAAAATGTCTCCAATAATCTCTGGTAAAATCCTATTTGGAAACAAATTTTCCAACTTTCATTGGTTCACACGTGAATTTCAGAAACATCTTACGTTCATTTTCTGACATTTATTGATTGAACCTGTTTGATAAAACTCAGCTGTACCACATGGGGGAGCCACTGCATACAGGAGCCATCACTCCAGCCACTTTACCAAGGGCAGCGAGCAGACCACCACCCCTCCAGTGATCAGGCCAGGGGATTGCCCTTTAGAGCAAGGGTGAAAATGAGGCAAAATGCTCTTTTCTGTCACGCGCATGCCCCAAAGTGGGATGCACGCCAAGAGTGCGGGAGACAACCCATTAGAATGCAGAAAGAAAAAAACCACAACTTCTATTTTTTATTTCCCCCTCATGTCTTAATTTATATTTTACGAGGTTTGTAACTGATGTAATAATGGGTGTAGTAGTACATGTATATAACACACAAAAATGTGGGGATTTGTGCTTACATTTTGTCTTTTTTTTTTTTTTTGGAGGGGTAGGGTGGAGGCACAGGAGCCAAAGAACCAAAGAATAAAGAAAAGACCACCAGAACTATCACCAAAGGGGGAAAAAAAGGTGAAATTTAGTCTATTAACTTCAAAAGAATACATACCAGTGAAGAAATTCACCAATTAGTTCTCTGAAGGGGGAAGTGGTTATGCTACTTGAGCACTCTGGATAGGACATATGAGTGCACAGGTCTGTACCCAGTTGATTAAAACAAGTCCCAGTGCTCACTGGTCAGCAAAGTCTTCAGTGAGTGCCAAAAGGGGCTGGGGTCCTAGGGTCACTCAAAGTTCCTCCTGGTGCTTGCCTTATCAGCTTCAGCTGGTTAGAACCAGTTGTAAAGGAGCAGCACTGTCAGTTCTAGTATCTCTAATCAAGTGTTGATTCAAGCACAAATTCTCTTTTTATTTGGGGTAGGTGACCAAGTTTCCTTTGGAAAAGTGGCCAGGTCTTCCACTAATAAGCTTGGGGGACAGGGAACATGTGACTCTTCTCTCCTTACTGTACACCTGTTCTTGGTGGGGAATAAGGCTCGACGTCAATCACAGGCTAGAGGAAGCCACCCACCTGCAGGACACACATGCCAAAGGTATTGCCCAGGATCTTGTGGGTCTCATTGTAGTAGCAGTAGCGAATGTTTGTGGCTGCTATGAAAAGTTCGAAGGGGTCATCTTGCTTTATGTTCAATGTCCCATTCTTTATTTTCTTCTGCAGCTGTCGCATTCTTTTCTTCCGGTGGCTGTAATTACCCCATCCCATGACAGCCAGTTAATCAGAGAGGCTAAAGAGCTAGTTGCAGGAGATAGGCTCAGCGGCCACCTACTTAGACTTTCAGAGCTAGTAGGGAACTTGGACAGTGTGGGGCCGATTCCCTCACTTTAAAGGTGAAGGGCAGTGGAGAGGTTAAGAAGGGCTTGAGGTGACAGTGATAAGTCTATGTGTTAACCCTGCTATTTCACTATGTGACCTTGAGCAGATACTTTGCTTTAAAAGATGGGTAATAGGAGTAGCTAAACCTCACATTTGGCCAAAGCCAGGGCTGGAAACCAAACTTAGGTGGCCTCATTACCTTAGTCTTAAGCCAGGGCTTCACATACACCTTGCTGCTCCCCAGGGGGCCTGGGAAAGGCAAGGTGATAGCCAATTACTTTACTCATGTTTCCTAGATGAATTCATCTCTTCCTCCCCCAGTGTGGGATCACATCCTCAAAGGTATCTCTTATATAAGACAATATGCTACAGGATACAAGGACTGCAATGGAATCTGGATGTGTCAGAAATCCCTCAACTTTTTTTGGTCTTAAAAACCCTGAATATCCAACTGCCATTTACTTTTCCTTTACAGAAAGAGAGAATAAGAAAATTCCAGAATGGAGGATTACAGTTCATCAAAGTTTTACCACAGTTCTCTAACTTAATAGTTAGGACAAAGGTCCCTTCCCCTGTGGGCCTCCATTTCCTAATCTGTGAACCAAGGCAGTGGGTGACTTTGTCTTCACTGTCCCTTCTGGCTCAGGCCTTAAGCCCATGACTTACAAGCATCAGCTTGAACATGACACTCTGCCAGACTGAGACAGGGGTGCGGTGGGACAGCTACAAGAGGCACAAGGACAGATTTTTAAAAGTGAAACCAAGTGGGTTTAAACTCAAAAGGTAAATCTGCCCAGAAAACTGTGAACTGCCTAATTCCACATCTATCTCACACTTGCCAAATGAAAAATATCGAGAATCAGAAGCCTCAAAAACTTAAAATTCTGGGACAATCAACAGGATTTATTCTCAATCTATGCTAAAAATGCTTAGCTCTCTAATTATGAAAGAGTATATACAACAAAATACCAATGATGGCGCAAAACTACACCCAGTGACAGACACCCAAATGCTAACAATGCCTAGGTAGTAAGATTATGGGTGCTTTTTATTTTCATCTTTATGTTTTCTGTGTTTTTTAAATTTCCTACAATAAGACTTTTATAATTTTTTTAAAAAGGCCAAATTATTTACTCAAAATCTGGTTTCCTTTAGCAGAATCAAGTTTCATTAAGACCACAGGATATGGACTAATAAGTTTAGCCTTTGGTACTAATTAAAATTCCAGAGCCTGTTAACAATGCATCCAACTCTCAACAAATATTAACCGAGTACCTACTATAAACATGCTACATCATTAGAATATGAAAATATAAAGATAAGTAGGAGAGAACTCCTAACTGAGCTTATCACCTGCAAGTTTAAAAAAAAGAAAAAGATATACGTAAGTTACAGTGTATAACTGACTATAGCCCATGGCAAAAGCATCTGGTGACAAGCATTATAGAAGGGGAACAAGTGTTGAAGAAGACAGAGGCACCGGAGTCAGGTATGACTGAAGGGCTCTGGAAAAGCATCACAAAGGAGGCAGGCCCTGAAAAACGGGGACGATTTCATAGGTGATGTCAGAGAGATGGATGTGGCATTGCAATCAGAGGACACAGCATGAGCAAAGGGAAATAGGGAGGGCAGCCACAGCACAGAGCAGGCAGAGCTGGAGACAGCAATGAAGAGCCAACATCAGAGACAAGCACATCTGGCAATATAGGAGGGAGAAGAGACCCAAGGACAGAATCACACATGCTGGAAAAGAGAAAACATCAAAGGAAAGAGAAGCACTCAGGAAGGGGGTCTGAGTAAAGACACTAAGCCCAAGAAAGGAGAACATTTCTGAGGTGACCACACAGTGGGTAATATGCCAAGGAACGGCACTCCCACCCCACACCAAAATCCTCCAAATGCAAGGTTGTAGGAAAAACTGCCAGGTTTCTAATATGTGACTGGCCCTACCTCCCCTTGCCCAGTGGTGGGCATCTCTGCACAAGAATTTTGGGAGAAAGCCTGATTTTCAGGCTGTTTCTGCCAGGGGAACAACAGAAAACAGAAAGCTGGTCTGCAACGTGAAAGCATAGAGCGGATATGCAGAGATGAGAGACTGAGCTGGGAACATTAACAGTCTAACTTTTTTCACTCCTGAGCAGAGCTGAAATCTTACCCGCTTAGGTTCCATGAATTACCTCATATACTTCAATAAAAACCCTTTGTGCCTAGGTGTGTTTGTGTTGGGAGTCTGCTATTTACAACTATAAGTCTTGACTATCACAGCTTCAATAAATAAGAGACCAGCCCACTGTCAAATACAGCAGTGAACTTGTGGAAGAAGAGCTCTGAAAGGAAATAGAACTAGAGAGGAAGCTTGCTGTGTTGGCATCAAGTCACTGGGGGCATCTAAGAGCACAATCTGGTCAAAACGATAGAAGCAGAAGCCAGAGAGCAAAGGGGATGGCTAGGAAGCCTTCTGTTTTAGGGTGTGTGGCAATGAAAACAACAGAAAATGCTAGCTTGAGAGATAAAGCTGGGTATGCAGCTAATCATTTTTTGAGAATAGGAAAAGCTGAGCATGCTTACAGAAAAATGGAGAAAGTTTCCAAATGCTGTGGAGTGGCCAGCAGAGGAAAGACAATAAAAGTCCTAAAAGAGGTGAGAGAAGAGATCCAGTGTACGTAAAGAAGTTTTCCTTGGACATGGGATGAGGCATATCTCCCTCTGTGAAAAGATGAAATAAATCTGAGGCAGGAAAAGGCAACTGGAAGGAACTTGCATTCCATGAGCTCGATCAGCTCAGAAAAGTAGGAAGAAAAACCATGTGCAGAAAGCAAGGCATTGCACTAGGGACTTAAAAGGCATGAAAATGATTTGAAGCTTATTGTCAGGAATGAAGAAAGGATATCAGCTCCATTTTTTTCCCCTCCATTTAGAAATGTCCTCAGAGAGAGTGCCTCCACTAAAGATCTCTGAAAAACTATGTCAAGGAATCATTTCCTAGCATTTAACTAACAAGCAGGATTTATAGGTGGGATGGGACACACAAAGAGCCATGCTTACCTGCTAAACCCCAGTTCTTTCTTGTAACACCACAGCACTGAAGGCCGAGCCTTCACAGTTGCTTTGGACAACATGTGATGGAGTATTACCACCTGCCAAAGAAAAAAGTCACAGAATCTCAGGGGCAAGAGAGACCTTAGAGACTGCCAGGCCTAAGGCCTCATTTCACAGATGTGGAAACTAAACTGAGAGCCAAGGAAGGGAAGTGCCCAAGGTCACAAGGCAAGTAGTGAAGAGATCAGGACTAGAAGCCAGGTAATGTACACTTAACCTTGCAGTCAACCCACCACTCAAGGCTTTAAAAGGTATTAGCTTGTCTGCTAATAAATCTAAATACAGAGAATTTACCGCTTCCAGGAAATGAAGGAAAGGTTCCCACTAGGCATCTTACCAATTAAAGAGATCTTAATGTCATTCCCCGCTGAAACTCTAGAGGGCCTGTAACATCCTGACTTTGGGACAGGGCAAAAAGTAACACAGGAAGCATTTACCAGGTCATACCTGATCTTTTCCTCGATCCCCGACTACAACAAAGAGAGATCTTTGCCGCTCAGCTACCCCATTCTCAATGAGAATCCGGATGCGGTTATCCACCTTCTTCCGATGCATGGTGAAAGATTATTGCTAAAAGAGAAAGAAATACAACAGGATGTGGATGCCAGATTCTGGCTAGGGAGCATTAGCTGGCTGCTTCTGTGGGAGCAGGGACTGTGCTGAGCACACTTACATATATCCTTACTTAACCCTCAAGCAGCTCCATAGGGAAGACAGTAGCCTCAGTTTCAGAATTAGGAAACCTAGGCTTGGGAGGTGAAAAAAAATGTTCCCTCAACCTGGGAAGCTGTAATTCACACCTCTAGCAAAGGTTTTTTTAAAAATCAGAAACTTGAATGCTCAAAAACATAGGAGACTGACTAAAATATATAATGGTCTATCCATATATCCAAAGCATTTTTTAAAACTATCTAACGATAGGGATACAGATGCTTATGAGAGGATATTATGGCAGGATGTAAAGTATGATACTATTTTTTATGCACATACATAACATACAGAAGAAAAAAAACATTGGAAGAAAATATCAAAATGTAAAGTAGCTATTTCTAGATGGTGAGATTGATTTTTATTTTTTTCTTTTGGAGGGTTTTTTGGTTTAATTCTCATGTGTTACTGACAGTCAGGAAAAATAATTGAATGAATATTTCCATGATGAAATGTGTCCAATCATTTCCTCAAGTCAGAGAAACCCATACTGAAGCCTTTGCCCAGACCTCAAAAGTTATTACGTGACTACCTATGATAAAACATTGTATCATTATCATAATACACCAAACAAACATCAGGAATATTAATATTACTACAATGTAAACGTAAAAATGACACGTTATTGACATGTTACTTAGAAACTCCAGTGCCTGCTGCATTCTAAACATAAAGCTCATTAACTGAACCTTAACTGTACCTTAACTGTCCCTTCTAACCTACCAATACAAACACAGATGTTAGCACGTCTTACTATAAAACATTATGTCACTATCAAGGACCTCTATTGACAAGTAAAGGAATAAGTATAAAGAATACAAGTATCCCAAGGCAGAAAAGTGACAAGAAGTAAGATTCACACCGCAATCTGCCTGCATCCAAAGCCTGAGCTCCTTCCAGTTCACCAACCTTCCCAGCTTACAAGCCCTGTGTTGCACGCCACATAAAGACCCCACAAAAATCAATCCACAAGTAATTACTAGGGACTCCCTTTTGCTCTAGTTATTCTGGGAGCCCCAGAAGAGGTACCAGATGAGGCCCCTTGACTTCAAGCTTTCATTTTCCTTGAAGAAGGTATCTAAAGGAAAGAGATGAGAGACAGCTACACAAAGATAAATTAGATGTAAAAATAATAGCTACAGTAAGGAGTCTGATGAAGGGCTGAGGTTACTGTGGGCTGAAGTTGTCATGGAAGGCCCAATGGATGCGGAAGGCCCTGAAAAGGAGAAAAATGATTATTTTTCATTCATTCACTCATTTGTTTATCTACACATAACATCTACGTGCCAGGCACCACTCTAGGTGCACTAGCAAACAAAGTCCCCAATGTGACTTGATTAAATGTATAAAGGAATATGCACAATGAAGTAGTTAAGACTGGAGAAGGATCTGGGATTAGAATGCCTCAATTCAAAACCAAGTGCTGCAACCGGGAACCGTGGGCAAGCTCCGCCAAAAGCAAGTGTTGTCACCCATCCAACCACCTCTGACTCCCCTCAACTAAAGATCATCAGAGGGTGGAGATCGAGACACTCAGTCCCCAAGAGCGGCTGCGTATCGGAGCAAAGGGGGTTCTGTCATCTAGGAGCGTCCCAGTGGAGGGTGGGGGGCAGCTGGCGTGGGCTGGGTATCAGTCTGGTTGCAGAACCTTCGTCCTCAGGCCGGTCGCCTCCCGCCCCAAGAAGGACACGGACGCCGACCTCGGTATCCATCCCCAGCCCTCCCGCGTTGGGTACCTGCGCCCGAGCCCGGCAGATCCCAGCCAGTGGCGAAGCGGAAGCACGTGGGGGCACGGAACAAGAAGAGGGGAGCGCAACGGGCTGCCCGGAACGAATGCCTGGCCGTCAGCGCCCCGAGTTCGCCTCGCTCCGCGGCGCGTCCCGCTCAGGCGCTGGTAGGCAGCGCGTGCGCTAGTGCTCCGACCGCGCGGCGACCGCGAGCGAAAGGGGACCTGCCTCGACGTTGTCGCTGAATGATGACGTCAGAAGACCGGGAGGCGTGGCCACGGCCTACATCACCGCAGCTGTGCAAACGGCTTTGCTCGCGGTGCCTCTCTTATAACTAAGCTACCCTGGCCACTAACGGCAGAATAAGTGTACAGACGTCTGCACCCCCAGCCCCGTGCAGCACACGGTTCGTAGTCCAGGGTTTTCAGCATTGGTCTGATTATGCAAGACGCGACGGTTCAAGGGATTTGTGCTCAACTTTGCCGATCCCCTTATTTAAGTAACTGTTTTAATACAGGATGAGGAAAACTCGGCCAGCAGACCTATTTTATTCGTCTCACTTAAACCTCCACCCCCGCGGTATTGACCTTGTGGACCGGTCTGGAATCTTGTAGTTTTACACCCATGATTCCGGTCTCTACTTTGGGGCCTCCCCTCAGGCCCACATCTGGCCTTCAAATGCTGAAGCTCTTCGCAAAAGCAGCCGTGGGACTCTGCTCTTACTGCTCTCGCTGCAGCTTCCAATCGAACTGCTCTACACGTAGCACATGACTACAAGGGCCACCTATACACACTTCTGCGTTCTTGTCTTTTGACAAGATCGCTTATCTTCAGATAAATATATTCAATTGCTTGTTTGACATTTCCTCTCGGATACCGCACTTTTTTCCCTTTTCCTTGAAACTCCTTCCCCAAATAAAGACACTCCCAATTTCAATGTAATCAGCACCACTACCCATTTAGTCCAACATCTGTCATCAAACTATTTTCTAATTAATGCAAGAAAATGTTAACATGCCAGACACTATTCTATTCACAAGGGAATAGAATGACCAAAATGTTCATGCCCTTCTAAAGAAGCATATAATTCTAGATGAGTTTTAAATTCTAATAAGAAAAAAAACATCCAGAGAGTAGAAAGTGACTAAGGGTACTATTAATATTTTAGAGGTGGGCGAGGAAGGCCTGAGGTGGTGACACTGGAGCAAAGACCTGAATTTAGAGAGGAGCCTTGAGAATGTGAGTGAAAAGCGTTCCCATGCAGAAGATATACACCTAAACGCTCCAAGATTTGGGGGCATGGGGGGAGGGGGCCGTAATCTTAGCATGGCCAGAAGACAGGAGAGTGACAAGATCTCATTTGCCTTCTTAAAAGGCTCCTTCTGACTGCTCTGCAAAAACTCTACCACAGAAGGGCAAGTGTAGAAACAGGGAGAACCATTAAAAACTATTGTGTTAACCTGTTCTAGAATGGTAGTGGTGGTGGTCACAAGTGCCAATGACTCAGGATTGGATTTGGATAGATTTCCAAGGTAGAACCATGTGGATTTGCTTAAAGACTAGATACAGGGTATGAAAGAAAATTGAAGATGATACTCAAAAGCAACTGCCCTGAGCAACTGGGTGAATGTAATACAGCTGGGTAATCAAGAGAACTGCAATATCTGACATTGAAATCAAGATGTTGTGTATGAGTTACATTTCTCGGGGTTTGGGACCTTGAAATATTTAGAAGTGATTAGAATGCTAGCTGTAGTTAAAATCATGGGATTGGATGAGATCACCTTGGGAAGAGTATAGCTAAAAATGAAGTCTGATACCCAAGGCCTGGAGAAATCAGCAAAGGATATGGAGCAGAGACCAGTGAGACAGGAAAGCTATTGAATCCATTCACACCCTCACCTTAGTTTATGTTACAATCAATCATTTCTCACATGGCCTACTCCAATAAGCCTCCTACTCTCTTGCCCCATCCATTTTGTTCTCAACACTGCACTGAGTGTTCTTTAGATGGCAATTTTATTAGGTGACCCACCATCCCCACCCCCAACAACACACAAGCAGCTTAAAAACTTTCAATAGTTTCCAACTGTTTAAAGACAAAACTTAACATGGAATTTTCCTATAAAGCTGTCCATAACAGCCCTATTTCCCCAGCCTTTAACTCTGCTAATCCTTACTCTTTCCACTTGAGCCTCATAGTTTTCTGTCACTGGAAAATGAACCTTTAGATATACTCTTCTCTCCCCTCGTCTGGTTTACTACTCCTCATCCTTTTAGCTCAATTATCCCTTTCAATGAAGTCGTTCCTGATCATTTTGACTAGGTCATACCCTATCAGTCATGGCCTTAATATCTACCACCAACCACATTGCTCCACCATGGCATTTGGCACACTTTTGTGTCACATCAGTGTCTTTGATTAGACAGTTCAATGAAAGCAGGAACCAGTGTTTCTTGTCACCACATAATGCCTAGTGCTTGGCATGATGCCCTGCAAAGGATATACAAATTTGATGAATAAAGCCTTAGTTCAGTGGCTTAATACAGTGTTCCCCTAATATAAACACAGTACTTAAATAAAGCTCATGCTTCCAAATAAGGAATAGAAAAACACTAAAAACTGCCTTTACCAGATAATCATGGACCAATTGCTGGTCTTTCACTGCCTATACTCACAAGATCCAGTCAGGTGCATGCAACTAGATTAGGCTTCAGAACAGCTTGTTAAAGTAGGGCATCAGTACTGTAGAGGTTGAGAAAGCGTATCAGTAGGCTAGCCACCTTAGAAGATGAAGCTACCAGATAGATTTAAGCCTTTTCCTTTCTTCTTACAAGTGGCATTTCACTTACACCTTTGCTGGATGGTATATACAACTGAAGCAAACTTCGTTCAAGGATAATGAGGAATCGGGTCTTTGTGTAATTTAATCTAATGTAATTTAAAACATTCACTAGTCTTTCCCAGTATTTTTGTAGAATTCAAAATGGGAAAAGGTAAAAAGATGAGCTTTAACAATGTACTTTCATTTTCCTGAAGGTTTTCCTCCCCATTAACTCCACGAAAGGGACAAGCTCAAGGGCAATACTGATTTTTTGAAATATAATCAGTTAAATGTAGAGTGCTTAATAAGAATTCAAGTAGAATGCAGATTAAGGAGCTTAAAGATAAAATGAAGGGTTTGAGTTCAATGCTTACCCACATCCCATTTCCCCTAATTAGATATACTGTTGCAAACATAACGAACAATCCAAATTTCCTAAGACATTTAGGAAGCTGACTGCTCAACTGCCTTCTATATTTTATGAATTGGTTGTCAACTGACACCTCAGTTAATGAGCCTTCTGAGAATAAGCACACATTCTCATGTCTCCTGTAAGTGGAAAAGTCTCCCACACAACAGAGTTGCATATGTAAGGAGACAAAAAGAACTGTAAAAACTTAACTGATCAAAAACACATTTAAAGGGTATTTGTTTTAATATCAAGATACAATGATTGGAAAAAAACTCTTCCATATTATTTAGGAATATGAGGATCTGGAAATAAACTGCCCTAATCAAGGTAATCAATAACATTTTCTACCTTTACTAAAGCTTTAAAAAAGAAGTTTCATTATCCACGTGAGATGATTGATATTGTGCATGTACAAAAGTATTTTATATGTGGTCTTGCTACACCAAGAGGCTATAGTGACATGTGTGACAATCATTTCCTTGCAACTCTGCTAAAATATGCATTTGACCAAACAAAAGGCCTTCTGCAGCTAGGACAAGCATTGACATATTATACAGAATACTTTTAGTACCAAGATTCAGATCTTAATGGGACATTTTGGAAAGTTCTCTGCCCCCTGAGGCACTCCTTTAAAAAATATGGTCTGAATTGAGACATAAAAGGTTTACATTTAAAATAGCAGAATGCCAAAATAAAATTATAGTACTTTGAAAAGAACAGTTCTTTTAAAAACATACAAAGAAATAATCAAACTATGAACACCTTTACACATTTGCAACATATGCACTAATGCATAGACGTTTGAAACTTAGAAGGCTTTTCTCCCCCATCCCATCTCTGAACTGATTCATAGAGATCGCTGTATAAAGAACTTATTTACTTCAATTTTGATTGTAAATGTCATGAAATTATTTTCTACAGAGATAGCAAATTTAGTTTTATAGAGGACTGCAAGCATACATCTTTTAGGGATTACCCAGTAAACCACAAATACTTTAAACAGCCCTAAAATACAGCTAACATATGGTTGTGGTACATCCCAGGCAGATGTAGTTTAAAGCACGCAAGGGGAGGTGCTAGCAAAAGAAATACTCATTTGCGAAAGTAAACAGATTAACCCTTCCAATATGATGTACCACAACCACACATGAGAAAAGTCAAGAACTTATTTTATTTTATTTTAAAATAAACATTGAAGATCCCCCCATTCCCCACCACCCTACAAAACTTTTGAATGTGGAATGTTCAACAGCCTATCCATTTTAGTAGGTTACAAAACCAGCAAAAACTCCAGTTGTCTAATGATGAATGTTTGAGAATAGTTTTGTTTTTAAGTAGCTGAGCACCTACTGGAAAAACTCCTTAGCTAAAGGCTGAAAATAAAATTTAATTTCTGCACAGAAAATACCATTAACTTAGTAGCCTTTGCTTAATAGGTGGTATTAATTCTCCATGAAGTCAAAGTGGAATGGGACAACAAGCAGCATTAAGTTCATAGGCACACAGAACTAGTGCTTGAACTGCTAGCACAAATTCCAACATAGTACATAAGGCTAAGTCACTACTCAACTGTCCATTTCCATCAAACTTGAGACTCTCCCTATGCATCTAAGGGAAGGAATCACCACTTTGAATATAAATGCCTCCATGAGAAAAGGAGAATTGAATTAGGGTTAAATAGACAAAATATAAGTCCAAGTACTAGAGAAATGGCTGCTGGAGATAACCATAAAATTTGTGACACTAACATTGCATGGGGTGAATCACATAAGCTGCTAACTGTTGAACACCAGTGTTTCAAGATACAACTTTTATAAACATGTTTTATTTGTTTTGCTTATACCATCAGAACTGAAACTATTGACTGTCATTTCCCTATAACAGGGAAATCAATCTAAAACACATACTGGTGCTTTTCAAAAGATAGCAATTTAAAAGGGTGGTAGCAGCAGGCATTTGATATCTTCTCCTTTTAAAAAAACTTTTAAATTGCAGGAAAAACATGTGACCAAGAGTGTTATGATTATCCATTAGAGATTTTCATCAGTACCTGTACCAATTTAGGTGACAATACAGCAGGATCCAAGGATTAGTGACAATGTACATGTCATAAGGAATGATATATACTACCAATCCTTACAAAAGTCATTGTCTAAAAAAAACTGTTAAGTATTCAAAAAGGTATCTAAATACTTCACATTAAGTACAGAAGCGGCCATCCAGATTATATCCCATGTTTGTTGCATATTTTTCAAAAACTGCCAATCAAAACCTAATTTTGCATTTTGGCTTTGTTGTATACAGTATCAGCTGTTAAAAAGCAATTTACATGTGTTTTTAACCACAGTCGTTTGGCCAGATGAATAGTGCCGTGTGTCAAAGCTGTTAGCCAGCCTTATATGTGTGATTAAGGACCCATGCATAATTTGGTATGCACCTAAACGTTCAGTGCTCCAATCTGGAAAAGCTGTGAAATGCAGTTCCACCAAACCACACTCCACTCCTTCCATCTTCCTTTCAAGGGAAATATTTAAGTTTTGTCAATTACCATTGAATAACTCTAGGGCTGATTTGCAGATTTTATCCAATGTCAAAAAAGTCAATCTTGCTTTTTTCAAGCCACTTCAAATAACTATATGGAGATATTTATCACCCTATAAAGTATATTATGTTTTACTCCTAAGCAAGGGTGAGGAATCTGAGTATCATGTGCAAGGCTCAAGATGACGCTTAGGACAGAACATGCAGAGTAAAAAGAGTTTCCTTCCATATCCAGGTAATATAAAGCTGACAATTATAGTCCTGTCTTTATGGGATGAAAACAGTCCCTTTACAATAAGTTTCCTGAAAGGGAGAACAAATAGATAATAACTCTTCTGGTAACATATTATGGTACACTGGCCAGTGTGTTTTGGCGATTAAACATAATCCTGTGAATCAGATTAATTCACTTGCTGAGTGTTCATTTGCGGCATCCCTCTGTTGGGTCTTGGGGGCCCTCCACGACCTAGAAGACAAAAATGGCATTTGATTTTTCTTTCAAATATTATTTGTTTTGCCTTCAAGCAGATTTTCATCTGAAGTCAAGAAGCATGTGGGCAGCTTGTCACCACATTATTAGGTTTAAGAGGCCAATTCTTCAGTGTTCAAGTTTCACCTGTCCTGGGAGTTGTCATGCGCAAATTTGCTCATGTTCTCCTAGCTAAAAGAAGAGTAGAGCTAATGGAGTATTCCACCAGTACTCATTCATTCATTCATTCAACAAGTATTTATTGAGTGCCTACTATGTGCCAGGCACTGTCATCAGGCGTTGGGAATAGATACAGCAGTGAAGACAGACAAGGTACCTGCTCTCATGGAGCTTACATTCTAGTGTACACTCTAGCTTACATTTCAGTAGTAACATCATACTGTCAAAATTAATAAAAGCACCAGAATGAAAACAGACCTTATTACCTAAACTGTTAAAAAGAAACTACATTAACATTCAAAATTGTATAATGACTTGTAACAAATAAAATAACTTTTTACATGCTGTTAAAACAGATTTTTAGCTATCAGTTAACTCAACTTTCATAGAATATGCTACAAGGTGGGAAAGAAGAACATAACCCACATTCACATGCAAATATCCCTTGATACGTCTAGTCAAAGTCAGTAATTCCCAAGTGATCCATTAGTTCTTTTTAAAATGCACCTTTTTGCTGGCCAGTTTCTCCTAGCATTCAAATCAAAGTACTTTGTAATTCCTCCTTAACATACATTTTATACATGATATGGCCAATAACTAGAGGAAACCTATTCGATGTTTAACCTCTCTCAGATCAGAGAACCATTTAGAATTTCAGATTACATGAAATGCTAGCTCTAATTGTTAAATAGGCTAACTTCCTGTCCAAATAGGAAGCACTTTTCCAATAGTAAAAGATAAAACAAAAAACCTTCAAAACCATTAATTTTTTAAAGTATAGTTCAATAAGTTAGGAATTTGGGGTTTTGTTTAAAAGTCAGAAATAACTTGATATTTATATCACTAATAGTGGTCCCAAAAGGCATTGAAATTTCAATTAGTTCTATCACTTCTAAATGGTTCTCTAAATGTAACTATGGCTTATCTGACCATTTTAAAGGGTTTCTGGCCCTAAAATATAATATAGGCATGTTTCAAAAATGAAAGAGGAATAATAAATTTATATAAATGTTCAATCTCGTTCCAAAAATTTCTTACAAAAATGTTTCATTAAGTACTTCCTAAAAACATTTAGCAGGTTTTAGGACCTGAAAAATAATTTCCAGTTGGAAAAACACTTTTTCTGAGGAAGAGAAAATGTTCTAGTTCAAGACAGTTTATATAGTAACAGGGAAAGTCATTCAAAAATTAAAATTTGGGTTCAAAATTAAGTTTTAGAAACAGAGCATTTCATTTAATCCCTAGCAACAAGTCTAGAAAGGATAACTGTATTCCTAACATGTAACCTACATGCAGACTATGAACAGCTCTTCCAAGGCCAGAACAGAAGCTCCACTTGGGAGCTAGGATCACCACCACAAAATATTACCTCGTGGGGCTCCCCGTGGTCCACTCTGCCCAGAGCCTCTCTTGAAATTCTGTTGATATCCATCCTAAAAGACAAGCTAGTTAGTATTAAAAGAAAAGGTAATTTTCTTTAAAATGCTTACCATCTATATCTCTATTCTTACAGTCTAACACTCAGAATACAATATTCTTCCTCATTCTTTTAGACATTTCCGTATATCACCACAAACATTATTCTGTAATTGTTACACTACTGTTATTCTCAAGAATTCAATGCAATATGATTCTGTGCTCTTGGGAATCATTGTTTTTAACAGATTTTATTAAAGAAGTATGTGTATCAAGTGCTAAGAAAAGTCATCATTTTCTATAACAAATTATCTTAGACACCACAAAATTAGCCCCAAATTAGTTACTGAGGTCCATCAAGCAACTACATCAGTCCCTTTCACTGGTGTACTCAGATCAGGTTTTATATTTTAAAACTACTTTACCTACCCGCTGATAGCCAGAGTAGTCCCGGGGAGCACTGAACTGAGACTGTGTATAACCACTGTTTGGAGTGTTAGAGAATGAAGGGCGGTAACCATCATATCCTCCTAAAATGTAGGACAAGAAAATAAATAACTTTCTTATCTTCACAAGAAATTTTTACTTTCTCATTAATGATAAAGGGAACAACTGAAAAACTATAAGCTATCCTAGTTATTCAAGCTAATTTCCTATCCTGATCCAATCTGTTTATGAATTTCTGTAAGTATCAGCTGCCTTAGAAGATGAAATTTTCATCCATCTATGCGAGTATGTGTGCACACACAAATACATACACACATACAAAAATAAAAAACAATCTCCATAAGGTCTAGTAACGTGTAAAAAACAATTATCCCCCAGAAGACAGTAATTTGACAAAAACAAATAAATAAAAATTCCCAAATCTGTCATTTAAATAACTGTACCAAAATACACTTAAAATGTTTAAATTGGACATTAAGAGGCTACTGGAGAGATACATTTTTCCCAAAAACGTTTTATTTCTACATTATTTTACAAATCAGTAAAGAACTGGCAATATTAACAGTAAAACGACAACATCAGAACTTGCTTTTTTTTTTTTTTTTTAGTACCTCTGAATCCATTGGCAGGGCCCCGATATCCATTCATCAAGCCTCTAGCACCACGGGAGCCTCCACGAGATACACCACGACTATTGTAATAGGGCTGACTGCTACGTGGAAATCCAGTGTTCTGCTGAGGAGGCTGCTGGTGGTTACCAGTCACTTGATGGGACTGGTCCTGGGAACCATGGTAAGTGCCAACCACTGCAATAAAAAGAAAAAAGTGCATATACACCCATATGTACACATACGCACGCACACACATACACAACAGTTCATTACCATTTGTTCTCCCACATACTTTCCGGTTTAAGAAGTGTCTTATAATCTCCTCAAAGTTTAATTCTAACTTTAAATAAATTTACATATTAATAATAGGGGAAAACTACACATTAATGAAGTATCTATCTTTCTCCTACCCATAGATAAGCTAATGGGAGTAAAATTCTCCAACCATAATTTCAAACCACAGGGCACACAATTTCAAGCAGGGTACAGAACTCCTTCCAAATTTTTTGAAAGGCTATACTATCTTCTGAAAGCCATGTACCTTTTAACACAAGAGACCTACAATAATTCAAAAGATTTACACTTAGTACAATTACCATTTAATTGCTTCTTTTCATTATAAAGCTCCTTATAGTGGTCAAAGTTTTCTTATTCTTTGAAATTTCACTGGGTACTTAGTGAAACATATAAAAAACACAGTGCTCTCTAATACCTAAGCAGCTATATAGTGGAATATGCCATCAATTACACAGTTAAATCAGCACAGGCATTCAACTTAAGCCCTTAATGCTGATCCCATTTCGAAGTTTTTAAAATGGCAAGTACAGCCAATTTAAAAGACAATCACATGGTACATACACTGCCACTCAACCCACTTGAAGCTAAGGTTCTAGAAGGCTCACACTACCTTGCACATACACAAACCCCTTCCATAATGGGGAGAGTATTAGAACCTAAAAACTTTCAAAAATTAAACACTGAGGTACATGTCTGGTATTACCCCAATGTTTATATTTCACAAGGGAGGAAAAACAGAGTGCTAAAAGTACCTTTGGGAGGTGAGGAAGGTAACAGAACAAAGGCAGGCCCATACCCCAGCGGGTAGGAAGAATGGTCAGGAACCACTAGCCAGCCCAAATCTCCCACTTGTAGGGCAGGGAGAAAAAGGTCGTGTCACTCTTGAAAATCTTTACCTGATCTATTTTATATCCTCAAGAAATTCCAAATGCATTATTAGCTTTTAGAATGCTATTTTGTGATGAAAAAGCTAGAGAATGCCTAGGAAGAGAAGAGGTCATGACTCCTTTTGAACTACCTTACAACAACTACTTACAACTAACTGTACTATTATTCAGTGTTATCTTTCCACATAGACTGCCTTTTATTATATTCCCAAAATGTAAAATTACAAGCAAATAAAGCATACATAACATTTTCTATCTAAAAAGATTCATTCACATGCTCTCTACAGAAAGTGGCCAAAAGAATTGAATTTTAAAATCATTATTTTTCTTCTAGAATAATTTTATCAATAAGAATTTTTAAAATCTTGGTCAAATCTCACCTCAAGAAACTCACAGCAGAACAACTAAAGTGTGATCTTTATTTTAAAATACCCAAATTTCTATTTAACTTTTTGTAAAGTATGAACAGTCCATAAAAAAAGCCAAAGATCCTTTTGTCATGTTGCTCCTGATTAAAAACTAACTCTAATTAAAATAAAAGTCTGAAATGATGACACAGATGTGTTCAACAAATATCAGAGTCCCTACAACATGCCAGGCACTGTCCTAGACACAAGGAATATATCTGTTATCAACATATAGTCCTTGCCTATAAAGAAGCTTTATTCTAATGTGGGAGATGATAAGAGAATAAAATACACATACAAGGAAAAAGAAAGTAGGATAAATCAGGCACCAAACGAGCTATATGTGGAAAAGGTGAAGGAAGGTCTCTGTGCAGTGATAGTCGAGCACGGGTCCAAAACAAGTGAAAAAAAGCAAGCAATGTAGGAGAAATAAGCTTAAGAGATCTATTGCTCAACATAAAGACTACAATTAATAACAATGTAATACGTTCTTGAAAATCATTAAGGGCAGATTTTAAGCGTTCTCATCACAAAAATGATAATAAATATGTAAGATAATGCTTATTCTGGCTAATTATGATGATTAGCTCAATTTAGCCATTCTGCAATGTATTCATATTTCAAACCATGTTGCACCCAACACATATATACCATTTCTGTCAATTAAAAATACACAGATTTTTTTTTTTGGAGATTGGAAGCAATCCATGCAAATATCAGTGGTAGAAAGTTTCAGGCAAAAAGGAAAGAAAGTATAAAATTCCTGGGAATAGAACTTGCTGTTTGTGACTGGTGTGGGCACGTTAGGAAGAAAATGGTAGGATACAGAACAGGATAGGATAAAGGCAGGGGCCAAATCATACAGGATCTTAAAAAGCTAAGTAAGCACTTTAGATTTCTTTTCTAAATGTAATGGGAAGCCCCTGGAAAGTTCTGAACAGGAGAAATACCTCATTTACATTTTTTAATGATCACTCTGGCTATTGTATGGAGGAGAACAGAGTCAGACTCCTCTGAGTCAGACAGGTTAGGAGTTCAAACATGAAACAATAGTCCAAACATGAAACAACGGCTGCCTAGATTAGAGCAATAGTGAAGCTGTTTAAAAAGGAAAAGTGTCTTACCCAAAGAGAGGTCTGACAAAAAAAAAAAATTTTTTTAATAAAAAAGTAAAAAAGAAAATAAATAAAAAAGCAAGGTGTATGGGCCAATTTTGTTTTTTAATTGAAAATATCTATACATGTTATAAAGTTAATTTTTATAATTAATATATATATTGAAATGGTGACAAAAGGTTATCTAGCTCAAGGGCCTCACAATTAGGAAAGTCAAGTAGAATACAAGAGCAAGACAGTTTCAAAACAAATGGCACAAACGGCAAAACTGACCAAGTCAAAAGACCTATAATAATTATTTTTAATTTCACCACACTATCTGAAAAAAGTGGCAAAAAAAGTTTATCAGCACAATGTCTAAAGATTCCAAACATACCCGTTCTACAACCAACTTATGAGTACATGACAATAAAGTAATTAAAGAAGCCTGAGAGCAAAAAGTCCAGTGTAATCATTCAGAAGTTAACCACAGCATGACTGACAAATATCTATCAGATTATGGCTGATTCAATCTTCATACTGATTAGTGATACTGAATACTACAAGATATATAAGAATTTACTACTAAAAAACCTATAATGTTGATCAAGGACTATCAAGAAATTGAATAATTAGAAAATTATACATTTTTAAAAAATCAGTCTGATAAAAATAAAGTATTAACTCCTGTGATTTTTATTGTAGGATTCCAATTAAATTCCTAGGAATTAAACAACCAAAAACCTAAAAAAGACATTTCATGTCTTACAAATTTAAGAAATCTAAAATAGCTCTACCTACATCATTATGACAGGTATGGTAAAACTGGCCAAATTATAACCTTACTTGCCAAAATGGATTTTGTTTCAACCCAGTCCACCAAATGCAGCCACCGTAAGATTTTTGTGTTAAGTTTTACTAATGAGCACAGTACGAACCATGGCAATTCCTTCTTAACTTTGTGTAACTGACTTGATGCCAGGTATCATGCTACCAGGCTTACATCAATTAGCAATTAAAAGTTCATCATAATTCAGTTAAGTTTAATTCCAGTAAAATTACATACTGAAACAAGGATAATATGAAAGCTCAATGATCAAAGGAAAATGGGTATTAAGGCCTCCTAAAATTGCACATAATCCACATACAAGGATGGACTCGATTTAACTCAGGATCAGCAATGGAAAATTCATATGTTCTACTACTAAAACAAAAACCCCTGGACACTGCCACTCTGAAGTCTGAACTATCCTAGCACTGTCAGTAACTGTGCTGGAAGGTCAATGAAATAACACTGGTTTTCCTACCTGTTTGAAGCTGTTCTTGCTGAAGCTCTGTTTGTTCTACTTGGTGAGGTTGACTAGAAAAGCTCTGGTTATAACTGGCCTGGTACTGATTCTGCTGTTTTAAAGTTTCTGGTTCATTAACAGGAGGAACCGGGGCATTCATATTGAACACCTGTAAGTGAATAAAGTAAATGATTAGTTCATCCTGTTATTCCCTGCTTTTAACATGGCAGCTCTCAATGCTAGTTTTACCTCAAACAAAAAGACACCACAGACTCTCAAACAGAAACACCACACACACACACAAAAATCCTTCAAAGTACCTCTCATGTGGGGAAAGACAGCATACAGCACTTAAAAGGGAGTATAAGGACATACTGTGAAATGGAAGTGAGGATTAAAAAAATCTAAAAAGACATGCAATCAACAGCCTTGGAAATGCTTTTACATATGAGAAATCTTTTTAAAAGACAAGCTCCTAATAAAATATCACATAAATTTATTCTATATACCTTAACTTTAAGTTGAATACTTAATTCATTTATTTTAATTTTCACTTTTATTGATATTTTAATCAGAAGTTAATATTTTAAGTATTTAACCTTATGAACTTCCCTCTGAGTCCTGATTTAGCTGTGTCCCACAGTTTACAGTATTTTCGTTATCTTTTCTCCAGTTTAAAGATGTTTGCTGAAGAACCAGAGTGAAGTATAACATCTGAAACCTATTTTCAAATATTTCAATAAAATAGAAGATTAAGGAAATAGGGCAAAATGCCAACAACTGATAAATCTAGGTAATGATTATATGGATGTTATATTAGTCGACTTTTCTGTATGTTTAAAATTTTGTTAAATCAAGCTGGGTGCGGTGGCTCATGCCTGTAATCCTAGCACTTTGGGAGGCTGAGGTGGGAGGACTGCTGAAGCTCAAGAGTTCGAAAACAGCCTGAGCAAGAGCAAGACCCCATCTCTACAAAAAATAGAAAAATTAGCCAGGCATGGTGGTGTGTGCCTGTAGTCCCAGCTACTGGGGAGACTGAGGCAGGAGGATTGCTTAAGCCCAGGAGTTGGAGGCTACAGTGAGTTATGATGACACCACTGCACTCCAGCCTGACAGAGACCCTGTCTCAAAAAAAAAAAAAAACAAAAAAAGATAATAAATTAAATATTATTAAATCAAAAGTAAAACTTCAAGATAAGAAAATGAAAGTACATAACTCATAAAGCTCAAATTTATCTCTGGGAACATGGAATAATTAGAGTTCATGTTCAATTAAATATACCCTATACTTAAGATAGATGCAGACTCAAGCAAATTTAAATAAAGACTTTTTGTTGAGAATTAGGCATGATTAATAATACACATTACGCTCTTAATGCTACCTGAGTTAATGTGCTTACCGTTTGCATGGATTGGAATGGAGCAGCATTTACATTGATTCCACTGCTATGTAACGGTTTGCTTGTCCCAGCCTGAAACACCTGGGGCTGAGAAGCAGCAGGAAGGGATGATGATGCTGTTGTCTGGTCTGTATTTAAAGAAATTGTTGCCTAAAAAAAAAAGGAATAGATGTACTTTAGTGGCAAACTAAATTCAAACTTAAGTATATTAACAAACTCAATCATTTCATGAAAGCAAAATAGGTGCAAAAAGAAGAGTCACTATATTAATGGTAATGTTCCTCTACCCAATTCATTACGTTTATATGGCCTTGTGAAAGTACTTGCCTGAATCTGATCAATTGGTTCCTTTTGTGGTCGTTGCTCTGTAGCATGAGAAGGCTGGTACAAAGGTTGAGATGCTGTGTACCCCTCGCTTGTGGATGAAACCAAAGGAACCTAGATAGAAGTGAAGAAATCAAAGCTTCTTTCTGCTTACAAAATTGTTAAAAAATAAATCAACACTAATAGAGACAGGCCTAAGAAATAGATATCCTTGTTAAAGAAGGGAGAAATTAATACTACCTTCTCTCTTTGAATCTGCAGACTATAAAACCTAACAATTACAAAAAATACATGTATTTTTAAAGCTCAAAGTTAAATAAACCCTAGTACAGTTATAAAGTCCCCCACAAAAGTGTTTCTAAGACAACAAAATCTGCACTACCTTTTAGAATTATGTCTAAAACATGCCTTCTGAAATTCTACTCAGTTCTAAATAAAAAAGCTTCCTTCATTATAATAAACTATAATTACAAGAATTTTAAAAATTTTCAAGTCATCAAAGGAAAAATAAATGTAAACATAGAAATAAAGGCTGACAGTTACCCACACCAATGAATTTGTAACAGAAGACATCGACAACAGATTAAACTCACACCTGATTTTCATAAGCTAACCAAGAAAGAAACCTCTAAGAACTGATTAAAACCAAACCTGAAAAAATATTTTTATCACTCTTACCTGTGTAGCCTCTGGTTGTACAGGAACTTGATTAGGCTGAGCAAGTCTAGATTCAGAATGAACTGCAAAATTGATCAAAAAATTGTTATACAAAATCAAGTTTCCTAAGAGATGTCTGTCTAAATACCTTTTACTTGGCTGCTAAAGCTCAATTTCTATAGCCAAATCATAAATGTTTTAGCAATCATGAAAATAAGCTGGGAAGGGCAGGTGAGATTTCAGCCTTCAGGTGAGCATTTTGGTTTACTAATAGTAATTATTAGTTTACTCTCACAATTGCTTTTATTCTGTGTTTTTTAAGAGTAAGGTAAGATGCTAGTGAGAATGTACTAACAAAGACAAAAATCAGTGTCGGTATTCTCCATGGCAAAGAGCTTTTTAAAGCAGTTCCATAAAATACTACTACTCATAGACAATATTCAGTTAATATTTTAACATTATGAACTTTCAATATGATTTCAAATGTTTCCACAGCAGAAAAAATTAAAAATATATACTTTATAAAAGCCTATATTCAATTCAGTGTGCATCTTACTGACAATTCTCATCACTCTCCCAGCTCCCTCCCCAGTCATGGTTAAGCAGATAACCAGAAGTACATAATCGTACATAATCATCCATTCTCACTGCAGTGTCTAATGGACTCAGCATTACCTGAATATCTAAATAGACTTACAGGCTATGTCAGTGGTTCACGTGTTGATTTTCACACAATTTACCAGCTGAGAAAACCACATATTTTCTTCCTCTGATAGAGCTCAGAAAATGAACACCAAAAACTGGTTACTCTCTAGCAGGCCTAATCTTTAATCTGTTTTCCAATTTTTGGTGGAAATGTGACAGAGACATGAGTTCCCTTTACTTTAGAAAAATCCTAGCCGGGCACGGTGGCTCACGGCTGTAATCCTAGCCCTCTGGGAGGCCGAGGCGGGTGGATCGCTCGAGGTCAGGAGTTCGAGACCAGCCTGAGCAAGACGCCGTCTCTACTAAAAATAGAAACAAAAATTATCTGGACAACTAAAAATATATATAGAAAAAATTAGCCGGGCATGGTGGCGCATGCCTGTAGTTCCAGCTACTCGGGAGGCTGAGGCAGTAGGATCGCTTAAGCCCAGGAGTTTGAGGTTGCTGTGAGCTAGGCTGACGCCACGGCACTCAGTCTAGCCCAGGCAACAAAGTGAGACTCTGTCTCAAAAAAAAAAAAAAAAAGAAAGAAAGAAAAAAAGAAAGAAAAAGAAAAATCCTAAGTAAGTATCTTACCAAATTAACCATGACATTAAACACTTTTACTCAGCAACTTCTTTTATGATATTTAAGATCATGCAACATTAAATGCTACTTTATACAGTTCTACTTTTGTACCACTAACACTGATATATTGTGGGAAAAAAACCATGAAGACTCAAGATCACTACTAGTCCTGGAGAAAAGTTCCACTTAACCCAATGCAGATCACCAGCTCTATTTAGTGCTACTACTTCAAATAATGGTTCACCATCCAGTAAGAGTCTGAAACTGCAACTATCTTGTGGTTTATCTCTTCGCCTTTCCTCTTAAGCATTTCCTTACTTCATTGCTGTGTCTCATTTTTATTTAGATAATAAAATGTTCAGAAATTGTCCTAAAAAGCGACAGCTACAAGCATCCAGGGAAAGACAGCTCTGTTATTTTTATTCCTACATTAATTCTGAAATTTAAAAAGCCAAGCATATTTTCACTTATATAAATTACAAAAACAGACAAAACTGGTCTATAGTGTTACAAGTAAGGAAGTGGTTAGCATGGAATTAGGGGAGAGGGTAACTAGTGACTGCAAGGGAACATAAGATAGGTTTCTGGAGTACTAGTAATGTTTCATCTCTTGATCTGGGTGCTGATTGTGTTGTTTTTGAAAACTCACCCTTGCCTGCATTTTTCCGTATGTGTATATGCCAACGAAAAGTTAAAAAATATACAACTACAGAACTACAGTTATAATTCAAATTATAGAAGCAACAATAACATTCCTTATCAAATTAAAAGACTTAAGAGTCAAAAAGTTAAGCAGTCATTAAAATAAAAAAATTAATTTTCACAAACTTTATTATAAACTCTGAAAGCACTGGCCCTATACTTTACCTCTCACATAAAAATGTACCATTACTAACCTGGAGGGCAAACCAGCTGGGGCATGTCCATGTTTTGTGTTGGATTCATAGGTTGTGCAGATACAATGGCAGGATCAAGTGTCTGGTTTTCAAAATCCAGCATTGAATCCTATAAATTAGGATATAATGGAATTAAGTCAAATAAGGTAAGCACTTAAACCTTCTGTTATACTGTTTGATTCAAATGCACATACCTGTATGAAATTATAGGGCCCCTGCATTTGTGCCATAAGGTCTTGTACTCGCTGTCTTCTCACAAGGGGATCTGCTTGAGCCACTGGAGTCAAAGAGTGAGGCTCTGGTACTGAAGGGGATGCAGCTTGAGTTTGCTGCTGGAGTGAATTTACCACCTAAAGTGGGAGAAGGGGAGAGGGAATAGGAAAGTACTAAGAGCTCCTTTCATTATCTCAAGCCATCCATACTGTAAACAGAACAATAGGCTTTAATGTAGCTACACAAATGGACCACAATTATGCCAAATTTAACATTCTGATCAATATCATCACTTCTACAGTGTTTTCAGTTCCATAGGATCACTGTGTAGCACTTCAGATTTACTTTGTGAACTGCTTTCAAAAAAGATTACCCATGTTTACTTCCTAAAATAATGTATTTTGTTTAAACTGTTATGCCTTCTATGGTAACTGGATCTATATATCCATATCAAAACTATATCTATCTCAGCACCTGGTATATATAGTCAACACTCAAAAAGTGTTAGCTATTATCATCAAGATTTGGGTTTCTTCCATTCCATTTTCTCTGCCAGCACCCTAGGATCAAAAGCTCTATCACCTCATCCAAGCTACTACAAAAGCCAAAACTCACTCTCTTAGTCTTTTCCCAGCTCTAATAATTTTCCCTGATTATTGTTCTTAATAATTCCCTCGGCTGGGCACGGTGGCTCACGCCTGTAATCCTAACACTCTGGGAGGCCAAGGCAGGAGGATGGCTCAAGGTCAGGAGTTCAAGACCAGCCTGATCAAGAGCCGAAACCCTGTCTCTACTAAAAATAGAAAGAAATTAGCCAGACAACTAAGAATCTATATAGAAAAAATTAGCCAGGTATGGTGGCACATGCCTGTAGTCCCAGCTACTCGGGAAACTGAAGCAGAAGGATTGCTTGAGCCCAGGAGTTTGAGATTGCTGTAAGCTACGCTGACACCATGGCACTCTAGTCCGGGCAACAGAGCAAGACTCTGTCTCAAAAAAAAAAAAAGTAATAATTCCCTGCTCTGGTAGGAAATCCCCGCCAATTTTATATTCCAGGCCAGGGCACAGTGGCTCACACCTGTAATCCTAGCACTTTGGGAAGCCAAGGCAGGAGAATCGCCTGAGACCAGGAGTTAGGGACCAGCCTAAGCAAGAGAGAGACCCTGTCTCTACAAAAAATAGAAAAATTAGGCAGGTGTGGTGGCATACACCTCTAAGTCCCAGCTACTCAGGAGGCTGAGGCAGAGGATCACTGGAGCCCAGGAGTTTGAGGTTGCTGTGAACTATGATAACATCACTGCACTCTAGCCCCAGTGACAGAGCAAGACCCTGTCTCAAAAAAAAATAAAATAAATATATTCTGTCTGGCTTTTAAAACTAGGCAAGTCATACATGTTGAGCCTAGGCAAATCAAAATTATATTTCCTTTATAAACAACACTGAGATAAAAATCGCTACCTAAATCATTATCATGAAAACCAATGGATCTGGCTACTACTGACTTTGGGTCGCTCCAAAAATTCCTGTAATCTCATGTAGCTAGCCTTTAAAAGGTCCACCTACCAGATAGATACTAAGAACAAACCATACTGGCACAGTGCTCAGTACAATAAAATGTTCTTCTCTCAAATAAAGTGTAAACTGTACTTAACAACAAAGGACTATCTGTTACCTCCCAATCTTTTCCTACTATGCCAACATATAACTTTCATTCCAATGTTTAATAAAACAAATAAGCTAATAGTTCATTTCTACTTCTACATCCAGGCTAATACATACCTAATATGTGACTCCCCTAAAAAAATACACCCAATCTACTTATAGTCAAATCTCAATAGGTTTGTATACCTTGTATACACACCTAACCCTTGAACAACACAGGTTTGA
The DNA here is from genome assembly GCF_020740605.2 of Lemur catta. Taxonomy (NCBI): domain Eukaryota; kingdom Metazoa; phylum Chordata; class Mammalia; order Primates; family Lemuridae; genus Lemur; species Lemur catta. The sequence goes on along the minus strand of NC_059134.1, from coordinate 84,117,385 downwards.
ACTACACAGGTTCACTTATATGAGGATTTTTTCCAACCAGTATTCCAGGATGTGAAACACAAGTACATATGCAGGCTTCACAGAAACTTGAGTATGTGTGGATTTGGGTATATGTGGGAGTGGGGGTAGCAGTGTGTCCTGGAACCAATCCTCCATGTATACTGAAGGATGACTGTAAATCACCATTCCATAGAGCTTTTTGATCAATTTTTCTTGTAACCCTCCTGCAACATTTCTGAACTGCATTCCTTAATTCAGCAAATACGCACTATTTTCTTGGAGTTTCATAGGACAATATTTTTATCCTAACTAATTACCTTTCTACGGTATGCCCAATTCCTTACTAAACCTATCAACAGTGCATTTAAGCACTTCCACAGAGAGCTGAAGGTATTGGCACAATTACAACACTTTGGAGAATGGTGCCAATAAAAGAATAACAACATTAAAGAGAAAAGCATGTTATCTTCAGCTTAAAGCTATCTGTCCACACTTTGGAGGCATAAAGTAAGACACATAAATGAGGATGAAAGGAAAGGCAGGAACAACTGGTAAGGCTTTTTGACTATATTTTATAGATAACAAGGTACCACCGACGAAGTTCAAGTATAAGTAACTTAATCAAAGCTAACTTTTCCAGTAATTAACTTGTGACAATGAATAGGATGGTCCGGGGCAGTCAAAGCGGAAAAATATTAAGGTAGTCACTGAACTAGAGATGAGAACCTGAAAAAAGGGCGTAGTACCAGTTGAGAAACATCAAGAAACACTATAGGAAGTCTACAGCTTCCACCGGTTTATTTGGTAGCCAAACAGCATTAGAGTGAAGGAGTCCAAGATAACCCAGCACAGCTCCTGCAATGCAGGTTTTTCTGAAGGCTATGAGCATGAGACCCTAGATTTTTACAGAGCAATCTGATGTCAGCAAGAGCTAAATCAGGTACTTTAATAGATTAACCCAAAGATAACTTTGTATAATTTTTATAATTGGATCATCAAAGCAACGATTCTATTACATTAAACATCCACAGGGATAAACAATTTCTTTAGATGTAACAGTTGTGTAATGAGTTTATTATCATAATTGTACTAATAATGCAGAAGACTAACAATCCTTACTTTTTCTCAGGAGAAATAAATATTACTTATTAAAGACAAAGACATAAACCTTGCAATACACAGAACTCTTACCTCAACTGTTTCAACTGTCCACTCATCTACCTGCTCCTTTTCACCACTGCTGAACTGTGTTTCTGCCATAAATTGTCTATTTACATACTGCAAAGCAAAGTAAACATTTGAGACATCTGTTTGAAAGGCAGAAAAATAAAGGTAGCATTAAATAAAAATCATACCTCTGTTGATTCAACTTCACTTTGTTCAGTGTATTCTTCTGCTGGCTCAGGTTCTAAGAGGTTAAAAAAATGAAGCAAAGCAGAGGAATTTTAGGTCAGTGAAACTATTTTGTATGATACCATAAGAATGGATACATGTCAAACCCATAGAATGTATAAAGCCAAGAGTAAGCCCTAATGTAAACTACAAACTTTGAGTGATAATGACGTGTTGGTGTGGGTCCATCAACTGTTAACAAATATTCCATTTTGCTGTGAACCTAAAACTGCTCTAAACAGTAAAGTCTATTTTTTTTAAATGCAAAAAATGTGAGAAACCTTTTTTAAAGTTAACAATACAACATAAATGACAAATAATGTTGGGCATGGTGGCTCATGCCTGCAAGCCTAGCACTTTGGGAGGCCCAAGCAGGAGAATCACCAAAGCCCAGGATTTAAGACCAGTGTGAGCAAAAGCGGGAACCCTGTCTGTACAAAAAACAGAAAAATTAGCCAGGCGTGGTGGCACGCGCCTGCAGTCCCCTCAGCCTATGGGAGGCTGAGGCAGGAGGATCACTGGAGCCCAGAAGTTTGAGGTCACAGTGAGCTATGACGCTACTGTACTCTCGCCAGGCAACAGAGCAAGACCTTGTCTCCAAAACAATAAGAACAAAAATGCCAAATATGTAAATAGTTCACCATCCCATAATCTAAATTTATTTAGTTATTTAATAGTAAGCTCCTGTATTTTATCATTCTTACAGTAATATCCTTAGGAACTTTTCTTTACCATTTATTACAGAATAAATTACTTTAGTTTCAACAGTAGTTATTCTAGATCAGCTGTAATGCAAATAAAGGGCTACAACGTTTAAATTCCTCTCTATTCCTGCAAGTAACGGTACAGATTAAAATGTTACTCTCTGGGCCGGGCGCAGTGGCTCACGCCTGTAATCCTAGCACTCTGGGAGGCCGAAGCGGGCGGATCGTTTGAGCTCAGGAGTTCAAGACCAGCCTGAGCAAGAGCGAGACCCCGTCTCTACTAAACACAGAAAGAAATTATACGGACAGCTAAAAATATACATAGAAAAATTAGCCGGGCATGGTGGCGCATGCCTGTAGTCCCAGCTACTCGGAAGGCTGAGGCAGTAGGATTGCTTGAGCCCAGGAGTCTGAGGTTGCCGTGAGCAAGGCTGACGTCACGGCACTCTAGCCCGGGCAACAGAGTGAGACTCTGTCTCAAAAACAAAAAAAAATGTTACTCTCTGTTTTAATTTACTTGGTAAAGTGGTAAGGGGGAGAGACTGCTTTATATTGATCTCCAACTATAAATTTCACCAGTGTGGAACCTTCTCTTCCAATTTCAACCTATTAACACTTGTACAGTGCTTACTATGTGCCAGGTACTATATATTCACTTATTACTTTCTAAATGGGGAATCTGAGGTTGAATCCAGGCAGTGTGATTCTAGAATCCATGATTTTTAGCCTTTACAAAATTTATGCTCCAACAATGTTTCTAACTGTACTTGGAATTTTACTCATCAACTTAGAAGTGATCATAAAAGTACTTAAAATGTCTAGATATAATTAGTGTTGTGCTAGGTGTTAAAATTAGTTAGAAAAGTCCCTTTGCCATTGAGGAATTTACAGTTCGAGATAATACAATTAGAATCTCCCCACGATTTAAAAAAAAAACAAAAACCAATTCATACTATTCACCCCATACACTGGCATGGTAAATAGCAGTAAATCTGGGCATGCTAGACAAAAATCTGTTTGAAAATCCTCAACAGTTGGCCCTCACTCATACTCCTACCCAGAAATACTGTCGTAAATAACTATCAGTTTATAATAGTAATCAAAACCAGTAAAACAAATGACTGATACTGATCATTTCTGGGGATTCCTCTTGATGTGCTTTGTCTTAACATTCTGTCAAGCTTAAAGTCTCTTTAAAAATCCTAGTGTACATATATAATAACTAAATAAGTATAGCACTGAAGCTTATAGCACAATAAAGTAAAATCAGTACCCTAAACTAAAGGTCATATCCACCTAAGTACTCACCAGCTTCAGCTACCTGGTCTTCAACCGTAGGTGCTGAGGCTGCCTCTTCTTCCTCACACAACCCATTCTGGTGGTTATGGGTGCTGTCAAAGTAGTTTGACTGAAAAACACGCTCAACAATTTCCTTTAGAGCTTTATCTAAAAAAGAATATGAACCATAATGTTAGAATTATCTGGGGACACCTGGCTTGAAAAAGATTCAATATTCTACAAAATATTGTGGTTAAAAAAAACCTCATTAACTGTTACTAAAACACACATTAAAAGATTAAATTTCAGCAAGAACAGAAATGTATTACAGAATGATAGAGAACAAGAAGAAACTGTTTACATCAAACTTTATGTATTTTAAGTAAATTAGGAAAAAAAATCCAGATATTTAACATTTATTCATTCAAAAAGTAATTATTCAACACCTACTATATGCTGGGCAATGTGCTAGGTACTGGAGATACAAAACAGTACATAAAAAGACACAGTATCTGCCCTCATTAGGCTTAGTGTCTAACAAAAGAGGTATCGAATATAAAAATGGTTAAATTACTACACACAGTATAGTGGATCAGACCTAGTCAGGGTGAGACCATGTAAGGTTTTCCTGAAGTATGTGCTGGAATTACTGCTCTCAATTTCCTGGCCTGGTATAGTAGATGCATAGTAGAAACATTCCTTGATAGGTTACTGCACAGAAAAATAAAACTTCAAGGACCTTATTATATCAAAGTATTATAAAATTAATCCTAATAAAACTATTCCAACAACTCTCTGAATAATCAAAACTTCGTATGTTTTTCCTTATTTCACTTCAGAGACTCCTTACTCAAAACTACTGATTTTCAAAAACTTATGGATGAAAACCAAATGCACATAAAAACACTAATTTGGGTAACATCAGTACCTTTCCATTACCTACAAAGATGTTACAGTCCTAAGGGGGAACAAGATTAAGTAGAAAATAACCCCCAAACAAACCATAAGCTTAGGTTTAACCCTTGTTGCTCCTCAACAATGCTCATGAAAATTTCATCACGCTTGACCTAAACTACTTTTTTAAGCTAATAAGCTTACACATACTTGTGGCAGAACTAAAAGAAGTTAAAAAGATTTTTTTACAAAGAACTACAGACCACAATAAGAGTTAACAAAGAAGTATCTTTTTTTTTACCTATTTTTTGTTGAAGAAATGAGAAAGACATAAAGGGATTGGCACCTTATATTTGATTTCCTTAAAGCAAATATACTCATTTCCTGAAACCAAATATACTCTAAATTGTGCCAATTAATACTCACACGGTTTTGTCGATTAAAGCTTACAATCTAATTTTTCAACCAATACCTAAAAACAAGGTATAAATATAGACACTTTCACCTTAATATGTTCAAAAATATACTTCCCCAATTCAACCTTACAAATAGCAAAGACAAGAATCTATTTCCTGATTTACTACAGGATTAAAACCTAAAATTCCTAATTTACTGAGACAGTGAAACTTAAACATCCTTAAAGAAAACATCGACAGTTGCATATTTGAGGATAAAAAACTCACTTACAGAAAACCATTCACCGTATCTGCATTTTTAAAATACAGAAAAAAATGAATGTCTCCAAATTAGCAAAAATCTAAGAAAAACTAAAGACTAAGGCAGTGACCATCAGTACAAGGTGTAAGATATAATAAATATTCACAAAACTTCAGCCATATGAAAAACTAGTCCCTATCTAATATCAAAAACACAGCAAAGTTAATCTGGTGTTAATCTGTCCACCTTAAGCACAGTTAAATTATATACAAAACCATATTAAGTTAGGACTACCATCTTTACAGATTTTTGGTTATTTATTGTTGATGTTTTGATTTACACACAACACATATAAGCACACTGACATGAAAAAAACATAATAAGGAAATACATCAAAAAGTAAACAGTGGATGAATGTTATTTATTCACTTCTAAATTTTCTGCAATTAATATTACTTTTAAATAGGAAAAACTAATTTTTAAAGATTCTTAGTTACATAATCAAAATTATCAGTGATACTCACAAGTGGTTCCGCATATAGATTTTTCCTTCCCTTCCAGCAAGTCCCACAGGTGAATGGAGGCATGTTCATACTGCTCATTCAACCTTATAATAATAAATAGCTGATTAATTACCTTTCAGTTGTCAACTTAAAGCAGTATTTAAAGTTTCTATTATCAAAGACTACTATACCTCAAGCTCATGTCCCGTTCAGGATCTGCTAACTTGTAGAATTCATCCAACAATGACAATTCTTCTTCAGAGAGTATTGGTACTCCATTCAAACCTTGTTTCAGGTCAGTTCGTACTTCATCATCTCCCAATTTGTCCAAAACATACTGCAGCTCAAGTACAGTTTTTAAACGTTTCTGTTCAGCTTCTTCTCTCATAAGCTGTTCCCGACGTGCTGTCTTCTTTATTGTTTTCTGAATCTGCAAAAGAATATAAATATATGACACCAAAATGAGTTTTACAGAACTCACTCAGTTCATTCCATTTCAGGTCCAGCATAAATACCAATATATTTCATTCAATGAGTGAGAAGTGACCCCACTGCACTTGGATAATTCTCAACTTAAAATTTAATTTAAAACATGATCTGTTTTAAGCAGTTGTTAGAAATTCAGAACAGATCTTTCGGGTAGGTTGGGCTTCTCCAAGAGGCAGCAGTTTGACTCCAATGGAGAATTCGGGGGTCAGGCAGTTAGATGGATGGTCCAAATCTGGAGCCGCTAGGCAGACAGGCGGACAGAAAGCACTCAGACTACACTTAGTCCAATTGGCTCTACAAACGAGGGAAGTCTTAGATTTGGGGTTGTGAGGAAGGGGATTCAATGCCTGTAATGGCATGGGAGCGTGGATATTTTATCCACAATGCCTTCTTTAATGAAGCCTTTAGGCCTTCATCCATGCACCTCCTTGTTAGGGAAAGCATATATTTGTTCCTGTATGCCTCGAATTGGGCATTTTTACTCACTTCAGTACATACCACAGTCCACTGGTTTAGATTTTAGGGAAGGAGGGAAGTTTTTTGACTTTGAAAACTCGCTTCTTTAGGAGGGCAGACTTAAAATGTTAGAACAAATAGGATAAATCTCTATGTACTGTCATGGAAAGGCATCAGAGAAAAATCTCCATCATAATAATGCATACTCCCATGGGCAGACAGGTATGTTTATAGGTCCACAGAAAAAGTTTTGGAGGCCGGGTGCAGTGGCTCATATCTGTAATCCTAGCACTCTGAAAGGCCGAGATGGGAGGATCGCATGAAGTCAGGAGTTTGAGACCAGCCTGACCAATAGCAAGACCCCGTCTCTACTAAAAACAGAAAGAAATTAGCCAGACAATTAAACAGAAAAAATTAGCTGGGCCGGATGCAGTGGCTCACGCCTATAATCCTAGCACTCTGGGAGGCTGAGGCAGGTGGATCGCTTGAGGTCAGGAGTTCGAGACCAGCCTGAGCAAGAGCGAGACCCCCATCTCTACTAAAAAATAGAAAGAAATTAACCGGACGACTAAAAATATATAGCAAAAGTTAGCCGGGCATGGTGGCACATGTCTGTAGTCCCAGCTACTTGGGAGGCCGAGGCAGTAGGATTGCTTGAGCCCAGGAGTTTGAGGTTGCTGTGAGCTAGGCTGACGCCACGGCACTCACTCTAGCCCGGGCAACAGAGCGAGGCTGTCTCAAAAAAAGAAGAAATTAGCTGGGCACAGCAACGAATGCTTGTAGTCCCAGCTACTCAGGAGGCTGAGGCAGAAGGATTGCTTGAGCCCAGGAGTTTGAGGTTGCTATGAGCTAGGCTAACACCACGGCACTCTAGCTCAGGCAAGAGAGTGAGACTGTCAAAAAAAAAAAAAAAAATTTGGAAATCTACACATCAAAGTGTGTTAGTTAAAGAGACACAGTAGGATTGTGGCAAGTTGGTTCCCTATTGTTTAAATCTTTGCCGGGGTAATAAATTGGGATTAAAATTAAAAAAAAAAAAAAACACATATCTTCCCCTGGAACGTATTAGGTTATTAAGTATAAAATGTCCGATTTCCTTAAGTACTAAGTTTGACAGTTGATATCTCTGACATTGCACTTTGACATCTCTTGTTTATTTTTATTGTGAAGGTACATCCTCAGTCTTTCAAACATACATTTTGGCTTGTGATTATCTTTCAAATTTTTTTTTTGTGAAACCCTGGATAAGTCAAAAATTCGTGCTATTTTCGAATATGAGTTCCATCATGGAACTAGTGCAACGCAGATAGCTTGAAATGTCAACAAAGTGTTTGGGAAGGAAGTGGCTAATGAACAAATACTACATCAGTGGTTTGAGAAGTTCTGTTCTGGTGATTTAAATCTTGAAAATAAGCCACATGGGCCACCTGAGACCAAGGTGGGCAATGATGAGCTGAAAGCTGTGGCGGAAGGGAATCCATCTCAACCTACACAACCTACACATGAATTAGCAGCAAGGTTTGACGTTACCATTCCAATATGGGACCATTTGAGAAGCTTGTTAGATGGGCTCCACTTTGAATTTAACGAGCGTCAGAAGAGAAATCATCTGGAAGCTCGTCCTTCTTTGCTGTCACAACATATAGGCAAACCATTTCTACACCATATTATCACATGTGATGAAAATGGATTCTTTTCGACAATCACAAGCATTCAGCACAATGGTTGGATCACGATGAAGTGCCAAAACACAGTCCAAAACCAAATATTCATCAAAAAAAGCCAATGGTGTCTGTTTGGTGGTCCAGTGCTGTTATCATCCACTACAGCTTTGTGAAACCTGGTCAATTTATTACAGCGGATATCTACTGCAAACAATTGGACGTATACTGCAATCAACTGGACGAAATGATGAGAATGCTTGAGACAGGCCAATCCTCTTGCAAAACAATGCTTGACCACATGTCACACAAACAATGCTACCCAAACTACAGCAGCTGGACTTGGAAACTCTCTTGTCATCCACATTCACCAGACCTTGCACCAACTGACTACCACTTCTTCCAGGCTTTCGATCACTTCTTGCAAGGAAAAATATTCAATTCTCAACAAGCTATAGAAACTCCTTTGGCGATTTCAAAGGTGATTTCACTCGCTCTCCAGGTTTCTTCACTACTGGTGTAAACAAGCTACCATTAAGATGGTAAAACTGTTTGATTAATTGTATTGCTTCTTGTTTGAGAGATAATAAACTACACTTTTGATTTAAACTCAGACATTTCATATTTAATGAACTAATATACTACTGAAATGTTATTGATGAAACAATGTATTTGGGATTTGCTTCAAAATAATCTAGAGGACAAAGGGAGAAAGGAAATAGATTTGTATTTATGTGAAATATGATTGTCCAAGAGATAACTGTAGCAGCTGGGTACAGATAAGTACACAGAGGTTCATTATATTCTTTTCTTTAGTATTGTGTATATGTTTGAAATTTTCCTTAGTGAGTATAAAAATTAGAAATTATAGAGAAATTTTAGGAATTTAGAAATTACAAATTTTCCATATTAAAAAGTACAAAAACTAGAATTAAAAGCCTGGGCCAATTAAAAAAGAAACTCAACCACAGCAATACTAAAAGAATCTTACCTACATCTGTCTTCTCTATGGAAAAATGACTCAAAGTTCTAACTTTAAGTACCTATTATTGACTCACAGGAGATGCCAAAACCCACTAGCATCCCCTTACCCCGAACAATCCACTGCTGGTTTTCAGAAACGCATTCCAACATATTAAAAATAGTGACTAAAACGGATTTGTTTTTGTGAATAAGATGCTGGCAGATAAAAAAGAAAGTGGCATGAAAGATAGATAAAGCTAAGTATGAATGTATTTTTCCCACTATTCTTTTTTCTTCACTGGAAAAGGTGAAGGGAGAACATCAGCCAAACTTTCAAATTTCCTTCCTCCTCCCTAATGTCTAGCATCAGCACAGGGACAGAGAAGGTCAGTCTTTTTAAGAGCCATTGTAGTGTTTTCCTTTTCACCTTTTCTTGCTTCTTAAGCCTTGCTAGGATGAACTGAGACAGAGAAAACCAAAATAGGAACATAAGAAACCTATACTAAAGGGAGAAATGAGGAAAGAGACCTGGAAGGAATGATGAAGGTTATAACAAGACAAATCTATAATGGTAGCAGAGTGGGTAGTAGAATAAATGATAGCAATAAATGGTGAGTGAATAGCATATATGAGTGAAAGATGAGATCTCTCTAAGCTAGTCAAGAAACTCTAAATGGTCAAGAAAGTTTTCAAGGAAGAAATGACATCTACTAAGATGGATGAGCTTTTTAATCTTGAAGGGGCAAGGTTAAGGGTAGGGAGGTCTTTATAGGGAGCTGGACAGAAAACATAGAAAGAAAGGCAGGAATGTGAAAGCCAAGAAAGCAAAAGAAATAAGATAATAGGCCGGTGCAGTGCTTATGCCTGTAATCCTAGCACTCTGGGAGGCTGAGGTGGGAGGACTGCTTGAGGTCAGGAGTTCGAGTCAGCCTGAGCAAGAGTGAGACCCCATCTCTAGTAAAAACAGAAAAATTAGCCAAGCGTCATGGCACACACCTGCAGCCCCAGCTAATTCAGAGGCTGAGGCAGGAGGATAGCTTGAGCACAGGAGTTTGAGGTTGCAGTGAGTTATGATGACATCACTGCACTCTCCCAGGGGGTGACAGGGCAAAAAAAAAAGAAAACAGAGAAAGCTATTCTGGATTAAATAAGCAGTTGAAGAAGGAAAAAGGTGAAGACAAGAAAAGCTGGAGCTAGACTAAAGTTCTTGAATGCAAAACAAAAAAGGCATTTAATAACTATGGAAAGTATACCAGAGGATCAGAGTTAAATAAAAGAACTGCCAATGAAGTTAAAGCTCAGAGAAAATTACTGAAAATAACAAAGTGTTACAATTGAAGCAAAGGAAGATATAAGCATTTTCATTTACACAGTACCAGTAGCTTCAGAAATAGATGTTATATTAAATTGTACAGCAATCCTACTTCTACAACCCATGTTTAAAAAAAGGTGAGAAAAAGAAATTGGGCAGGGTTTATCAAGCTAAGCAGAACAAATCCCTACCAAGGTGCTATGGCTAAATGTGTACCCTAAAATTCGTGTGCTGGAACCTTAATCCCCCCAATGCAACAGTGTTGGGAGGTGGGGCATTTGAGAGGTGAGAAAAGAGCTCTCATGAATGGATGAATGCTACGATAAAAAGGGCTTATGGGAGTAGGTTTGCTCTCTTGCCTTTAAGCCCTTCCACCATTATGAAGGCACAGTAAGAAGGCTAGATGCCAGTGCCATGATCTTAGACTTTCCAGCTTCCAGAACTGTGAGAAATAAATTTCTATTCTCTACAAATTACCCAGTATCAGGTATTCTCTTACACCAGCACAAAATTGACTAAGACACTAGGTGTAAATTAAATTATTAATACATTTTCTGTTTTCAGGCAAACCAAAATTTTCCTTCTTTGACCAGATCTAGTAAGTAATGGTAACATTACATGCTTGAAATATATTAGCTATGCATCAAATATTGTTCTTAGCACAACACTATGAGATAGGTGCAATTATAATCACATTTTACAGATTAGAAACTTGACGTAATGTGATGCCTCTCCCCCTTCACCTCCCCTTCTATCCTACTGATTCCGTTTCTCTGGAAAACCTTGACTAATACAGGAACAGAAATTAACTCATCCAAGGTCATACTACTATTAGGTGAAAGAATCAGTATTCAAACCAGGCCGTCTGCTTCCAGAATCAGATCTCTTAATCCCTGTACTACACTATCTCTCATAACATAATAAATTGTTTTTTCATTTCACCAAATCAGAGACAACTTTATATAGTCACGAGTCACTTAACAATGGGTATACATTCTGAGAAATGCATTGTTAGGCAATTTCGTCTTTGTGCAAACATCGTAAGATTGTACTTAACACAAACCTAGGTAGTATAGCCTACTGCACACCCACACTGTATAGTATAGCCTACACCTCCTAGGCTGCAAACTTGTACAGCATGTTACTGTACTGAAGACTGTAGGCAACTATAACATAATGATTATTATTTGTGTATCTAAACTGTATCTAAACATACAAAAGGTTCAGTAAAAATATAGTATTATAATCTCACAGGACCACTGTCACATATGCAGTTCATAGTTGACTGAAATATGCAGCACAAGACTGGATCTCAATGTTCTTAGTCTTCTCCAAATAAGCTGACATTTATCCAGAAGACTTAATTTTCTGGTCTCAACAAATTATTTGACAATGTTTGTATTTAAATGTTTGTCTTTAATTTTTGTACTGTTCTCAAAGCTTTCGTCCTATCAAAAAGGTACTTGGGAAAAACCCACCATTCTGTTGACTCAAGAATTGACACACTGGCTGGGCACAGTGGCTCACGCCTGTAATCCTAGCACTCTGGGGTGCCAAGGCGGGTGGATCGTTTAAGCTCAGGAGTTAAAGACCAGCCTGAGCAAGAGCAAGACCCCGTCTCTACTAAAAATAGGAAGAAATTATATGGACAACTAAAAATATATAGACAAAATTAGCCAAGCATGGTGGCGCATGCCTGTAGTCTCAGCCACTCGGAAGGCTGAGGCAGTAGGATTGCTTGAGCCCAGGAGTTTGAGGCTGCTGTGAGCTAGGCTGACACCATGGCACTCTAGCCTGGGCAACAGAGTGAAACTCTGTCTCAAAAAAGAAAAAAGAAAAAAAAGGAAGAAAGAGTTGACACAACAGCAATATATCAGTCTGCCATATATCCCTTAAGATCTCTAATGAAGAAAGTAATTACCAATTATATAAACGAGCCTTTTTATTTTCTGACAGCTAATGGAATTGTGAAATAGTCTTTAGACATAAAGGAACGTAACGAAAATAAATGTCTACCATGTTTACATATATCTGCACCACTAATTTTTTTAATCAATGAGATCTTTAAGGTAACTACATGTTTGTCATAACTCAAATTCAGTCTTTTTAAAAGACACCTTTCAGGTATTACATTAAACTTTACAGAATTGAAAGGCATCTTAGACATAACTGGATCCAATCATCTCACTTTGCAGTGAACTTATCAATAGAAATGGAAGGACTGAGACCCAAAATTATCTGCTAACCCTATTTTTATTTCATAAACATATATATTATCTTTTACTTACATCTTGACTTAATGCCATGAAACTTCTCTGTAGTTCCTTTGCAAACTCCAAGTTATTTGTGACTTCCTGGTACTTAGATACAGCATCCTAAAATGACAAAGACAGAACCCAACCTTACTGGAAACACAAAGAACCACAAAATTAATTTTCTTATTTAAAATAGTGAGCATAAAATCTTTAATAAAAATGTAACATCTTTACCAGCTGATCTTGATTAAGCCTTTCCCCTTTGTTCATTCGTTCCTGATAATCATCAAGCTTACCCTATATTAAAAGAAAAAAAGAATTACATTCCATATTGAACGTATATATACCAGCTTAACCACGCTAAAATGGCAAAAACCATACAATTCTTTAAGTTTGTCTCAAATTTTGCCTTACATATACTTTTTAGATATACTTCCACTTATATACATAAAACTTTTTAGACACATTCCAACCACTGGTGAATGATATCAAATACTGTACTGCACTATAAACCAATGATACAACATTACTTATGCTTTAGATTACTCAGAAATAGATATGCATCAGAGGGGCCTGGCATATGGCTCCTACCCACATGGGTGAGGTCCACAATTTGCTTTAAGATCCTGCTTATACCCAAGGGAGCATATCATACCTTTATAAAGTGCTAAATTTTTGTCATCACCCCTGCCCCCGCCTGGCAAAGAATTTATGTGAATGGGTGATATAAAAAGAGGATATTTTTCCCCCAAATAAACCCATGGGCATATTGTCTTTGATGTACTTCATCTTTTTATGCTGAACAAGATAGCTACCACATCATCTACAGGCAGTATACTAGTCAACAACTTTGTTTCGTTAGTGCAAGGATGGGGATAGAAAACTAACCTCTGGTTTAAGATCATCTTTTTTTGCTAAGATGAAAACTCTGGAGGTTTCCCAGGCTACTACTATTAGATAAGACCACAAAGAAAAGATATTCAGGTAATGCAACAGAGTCAATAATTCAGTTATTATTATCATAAGAGTTGGCATAGAGGAAATAAGTAGAAATCAAAATTAAGGGGAATATATTTAAAATAATCATAATAAATTACGAAAATATACAGTTCCTTATATCCTTTGAAATAATAAAACTAAGAAACAAAGTACAAAGTAAAGTTCTGATAAAGGGCAGTCAGAGCCACAGAAACCAGTTTAAAAGCAATGGTAATAAGATTTTTAGGTCAAATGATCCATTTTTATTTGCATCAGAAACATGGCAACTTGTATAACCATGCTACCCTAAACTGAAAAGCCTATTATTTTAGTTATAATGGAGGTAAATAAAACCAACATAATTATTACAGCATTAAAGGCTAATGAAAGTATCCAATTTATTCATAGAGGAACTATTTCACACAAGCTATAAGCCTCCAAAAATCAAGTTTTTTACACTGATCTGGCAGGCCTAACCCCAGGTGCAAAAGATGTGCCCAACTGCTTCAGAACGCTCTGAGGGTCAACAGAGAGTTCATTCTCTTTTAAAAGAGAGCAGGCTATTATTCTTTTAAGAAATAAAAAAGTAAAAAAAAAAGAGAAATATAAAACTAAACAAGATTTGCTTTTAATTTGACTTAGGATATTCCAAAACAATAGTATTATATAGTTAGAATTCCTCTATTTAAAAATATATATTTGGCCGGGCACAGTGGCTCACGCCTGTAATCCTAGCACTCTGGGAGGCTGAGGCAGGCGGATAGCTGGAGCTCAGGAGTTCGAGACCAGCCTGAGCAAGAGTGAGACCCCGTCTCTACTAAAAATAGAAAGAAATTATCTGGCCAACTAAAAATATATATAGAAAAAATTAGCCGGGCATGGTGGCGCATCCCTGTAGTTCCAGCTACTCGGGAGGCTGAGGCAGGAGGATTGCTGAAGCCCAGGAGTTTGAGGTTGCTGTGAGCTAGGCTGATGCCACGGCACTCACTCTAGCCCCAACAGAGCGAGACTCTGTCTCAAAAAAAAAAAAAAAAAAATACATATATATAGATAGATAGATAAAGAAAATACGCAAATAGAAGGAGGGCCTAAAACTCAGTGCTAGTACACAGTTAATTGGTAATTGGTACTAGCGAAAGAAAAATTGCTACTAACTTACACTTGGCATTTATTATCTTCCCTTTTCTTCTATGGTATTATACATTTTTCAAGGAAATTGTTGCTAAATCTAAAAATAAACACACAGTAAATGTACTGTGTACATCATGGGGTAAAGTTTATATACCTAATCAAGATGGATGTCAAATTCCTAAAAATGTTGTATATATATGAAAATATGAAATGATTAACCAAAAAAGGGTAAGAATGGTACCTGAGTGGTAGAATTACAAGTGGGACTGTTTTCCTTTTGCCTTGTTTTATACACTTAAATATTCTGCAATGAATATATACAGTTTGCATACTAAAAATAATTAGAATTCCATGCTATATTAAAAATGCTAAGATTGACAGATTTCAGGATATTGCCAGGACTCTCACTATAATAATCGTTGAGTATGAACCTATACTATCCTAAATAGGACAAGCTATCCTACAGTAGAAAAGTTCCAATTTTCTACAAAATACCAAATTTAGTATTCATCCACCCCAAGAGCTATGGCAGATTACATTTTCCAAAGATAGCTATCCATCTGCAGTCTCACCTACTGCTCTACAGTATGACCTTGGCACTCCTCTATTAAGAAATAGTCCAATTCCCCTACCATTGTACCTGAGTTTCAACCAACAGATTATAGTGAAAGTGATGCTGAATGACTTCCAAGGCTGAGTCATAAAAGCAATGAATGCATCTCTGCCTTATTTGCTGGTGACTAAAACACTTGTGTTTGGAGCCCTAAGCCAACATACAAGAAGTGCAATAACCCTGAGGTTGCATGCTATGAGGAAGCCAAGCCATAAAAAGAGGTCTCATATAAGCAGCTCTGGTCAACAATCCTAGTATGCTAGCCCAGGCACCACACAGGTGAGTGAACAAGTCTTAGTCTTCCCACATGAGGCTCAGGTGTCATAAACACAGACAACAACCTTGCTATGTTTCCTGTCTAAATCCCTGATAGGCAGAATTCATGAGCAAAATAAAATGCTGGTCTCAAGCCCTTAACTTTTGGATTAATCTGTTACATAGCAATAACTGGAAATAAAAAGGGTTAAAAGAAAAATGAAAAGAAAGGGAAAACAGCTACTACGTGAAACAGCTTCACACTACACATTTTTGTGGAATATTCTGTCAAGAGAAATTATGCAAAGTAACAAATCTGCACAGCCAAAATAAAGATCCATGCATTTTATTAAAACTCGCATTCCTACCTACTTTGATTATATTATTGTTACACGCCTATAGTTTTCCATAATAATTTAAGAGCCATGATTTTGAAAAGGTGAAGGACTGCTATTAAAACCACAAGATACAAGTTTACTGTGAGGGAAGAACTGTGTAAATCATAGCTGAACAATCTCAAGAATCTTTAACAGATTTTCAAAAAGCAGACCACAGTTCCTTGGTCACATCACAGTTCCTTATACTCAAGTGACTTCAATTATTCAATCAAAAAATGTAGCAAGTCAGATATATGGAAACTACAGGTCTTCCATGAAGTATTTTTCTAATCACAATTTTTAAAACTTTTATCATAGTATTACATAGATTCTTCTACGGCCGCCAACACTTTCTGTATCACTGTTATAAATACCTTACCCCCGTCCTTGCCCAAGATTCAGGAAAGCAAGATCCTGAGTCTGGTCAAAGTTCCTAAGAAATAGCACTCTGCTGAGGAAATACCAAAGGTTACCAGTAACTGCAGAATGACAAAAAAAAAACTTTTATATTATAGGGCACTAGATTTTTCTTTATCAGTACGATACAGGATCTACTGGTTCCTAAGGTATATAGGACTTTATCACCATGGAATCCAAGCTGGAAGGGACTTCTGTTCACTATTATATATAATCAGATCTTTGCAAAGACCCTATGTTGGTCTAGGTCAGTGATTCTCAAAGTGTGGTCCCCAAACTAGCAACATCAGCAACAGATGGGAACTTGTTAGAAACGCAAATTGTCAGGCACCATCCCAGACCAACTGAATCAAAAACGTGCAGGGTGCAACCCAGCAATCTGTGTTTTATCAGGCCCTCTGGGTGATTCTGATACATGCTTAAGTTTGAGAAACACTAATCTAGGCCAAATACATTGTAATTCCCTTGTATTAGTAATTTAAGTTAGTAACCACTACATAGGAAAAGATCCATTCGTGATCTGAACACTTAAGGGTTATCAACTTCCACTAACAAAAGTATTAATTATACTTTTGTTAAATCTTGCATTGTGAGCTGAAGCCCCAGAAGTCAGAGTACTTTATGATTAAACTCAGTGGTGAATGAATGCCAAAATTTGTACTAGAAACAGAAAGCCTCTTGTGGACAAGCAATTGGTCTAATTTTTCTACTTTTCAAAATGAAAGTAGCTTGGTCTAGCCTGCAATCCCAGCTCACTAAGCAGCCTTCATTGATAAAGAAAAGGATGTGGGCCGGGCGTGGTGGCTCACGCCTGTAATCCTAGCACTCTGGGAGGCCGAGGCGGGTGGATCGCTGGAGCTCAGGAGTTCGAGACCAGCCTGAGCAACAGTGAGACCGCCCCCATCTCTACTAAAAATAGAAACAAATTAGCTGACCAACTAAAATATATATAGAAAAAAAATTAGCCGGGCATGGTAGCGCATGCCTATAGTCCCAGCTACTCGGAAGGCTGAGGCAGTAGGATTGCTTAAGCCCAGGAGTTTGAGGTTGCTGTGAGCTAGGCTGACGCCAAGGCACTCACTCTAGCCTGGGCAACAACAAAGTGACACTCTGTCTCAAAAGAAAGAAAGAAAGAAAAGGATATGGTAACTGCACTTCTCCAAATCCTACAATTTGCCTAATCGTTCAAAGAGTAGACTACTCAGAGACAAATAACACCTGTTGTCACTTCTTATTCAAACGGTTTACATTAAGTCCAACTAAAAAATATGTCTATGTGAGGTTAAAATGTACAGTGTGAAGTAAGTCAATATACAAGGACCTGCTTGTTACACTGACAGATCCAACAACAAGAACAAAAAGAGAGGGGCAAAGATAGGAGTAATGGACTCCAGACAGTTTTGTTCTTCCCTAAGCTAGAATGTGGCTGCCATGTCATAGGAGTGGTAAAGACAAACTGGTCAACTACTCATGTCAAACATATAAAATGAACATTAAGATTTTTTTTCCTAAAGAATGAAACCATTTCCCTATCATAAAAAGGTATCTTCATCAGAAAGCCTACTATATTATAATGCTGCCCTCCTGGACTCTATCTTGAAATTCAACTCAGGGTTCCTTAAACTGAGCATCTTGTGTCTATTAAAAATCTATTTATAGCACCACATGAGCAAGATAAAAATCAGGCCATTTTCTAGATTACCAAAACTCTTTGAGGGGGAATCATGGGATGGAGGTGTGATTATACCCAGTAGATGTCAAAAAGACTTGTTATTTCCCAGTACCATTATTCCCATATGGAACTGGGAAATAATTATCCCAACAAGTGCTGCCCAGGCTCACTCTATCTCTGGTTTCTTCATTGCTTTTAGTAGTTGACAGCATTCACTAAGTGAGTCATTAACTATCAGGTAGCTAATCCTATCAGGGAGGCACTATTATCAATCAGGTATCACCTAACTATAAACTGAAAGACAGAAGGCAGTTAAATAACTTGCTTAAGGTCGTCATAAATACCAGAAAAATCATTTGCACCTCAACACCTCTTCCCCCTTAGAACATCACTCTGGATTCCAGCTGTTGCTGTATTCCATTTCTGCCTCTACTGCTGCTTTGCTCCTTTCTTTTCTCAGATCAGAGTATTATCACATTGCTGAACTGCATACAGTACATCTAGATCTTCCATTCTTCCCAAAAAGTTTTTCATCACCCCAAAAGTTACTTTATTGAAAATTTTTTTTAATTCAGTGTAGTGCCTTTAAAGTGCCAGAAAATGTATATACAAGATAGATGTCCTCCTGTGCTTTGCTTCTTTAATGTTGTACTAGCAAATTCCATAACTGAATTTTAAAAAATTTAATTATGCAATTAAAAAGAAATGGCAATAGAGATATAGAGATAAGAGACTCCAAAAAACCCAAAAATTCTTCAACTAGACAATTATAAATAGTCACAAGAAAGATTAGGAAAAGATAACATCTGAAAAAACCAACTTTGCTATCCAGGAGTATGTAACTTCTGTTCCCAAACAAAATCTCTAAACTGGGACAGAATACTTAAAAATGAAGCTTAAAATAACAAAAGTAGTTAAGAGCACCTAGCTATACTTTATTTTATGTATCCAGGCCAAATAAATCACTTCTAAAGTACTGTTAAGAATCTTCGCAGAGACAAAAGATTTCTTTTCCTCTCAACTCTCCATAATCTTTAGTAGCTTTTCTAGATATTATTTCAAGTACCCAATCCCTACATTCTCTGCTTTTCACCTGTAGCATCACCAGTCTGACTTTGCCCACAGTAGTAGACACTGACTCTGGCTCCTGTTCACCCTTTACCAATTCAATTGAGAATCAGTACCTAGTAAAATTCGTAGGAGATATGAAATAAGCAAAAGTTTCCTCAATTCCATTTTGGAAGAGATGGGGGTCTATGTTGCTCAGGCTGGTCTTGAACTCCTGGCATCAAGCTGTCTGTCCTTCCACCTCAGAGGCCCAAAGTGCTGGGATTATAGGCCTGAGTCACCATACCATACCTGACCATCTTCAATACTTAAAAGGAGAACAGAAAAAATATACTACAATTCATAGGTTAATAACAACTATCTTCAAATGCTGTAAGCATGTTCATATAGCAGAAGTCTGTGCTGTTCCAGAAAACAAAAAAGTATTAAACAATGGTGGAGTGGGTATAATTCTAACATCAAGAACATAAGAGTTGTCTAACAATGAAACAGACTTTTATTGAGAAATTAGCACTCTACCAGGCCCCAGAAGACTGGTTAAAGCAAAAGTTGAATGAACACCTGTCAGGAACACTGGATTTCTGAACACTAAGAATAGTGCAAGGATGTTACATTAGATGTTTATCTAAGATTCCTTTGTAACATAATTTTTTAAGCAGGTAAGTATCCAGGAGTTTGACAAGACTTTTGGCCAATTGAAAACAAAAAAAAAAGGATAAAACATAATCCTGTAAAAACCTTATCCCTTGTCCATGGCTATAGTTATACAGGTAAATTTCAATGAAATTAAAGCAACTGACCCAGCAGGAAAAATAAAATTTTAATAAAGAGAACCAGGGTCACCTACTTTGAATTATACTCTTAAAAAGTATAAAGCTTGTGGATTTGAAAACAAATGATCATAAATAATCTTAAAGAATATCTTTTGAATCATTAGTTGCTTTAACCAAGCTATCATTAGGATGAGTCTGTACAACTGAACAATTTATACATTCCTTGGAAGTTCAACATAAAAAGATGAACTATAATTCAAAATGTAGGCCAAAAGAGTTTTATTTTTAATGATTAAAGAGTATGTCAGTTATTTCTGTTTGGATAACACTATTGAGGGGAATGCAATGAAATTTCTAATATCAAAAATTGTCAACAGGGTGTGGTGTGTCATGCCTATAATCTTAGCACTTTAGGAGGCCAAAGTCTTGAGGTCAGGAGTTCGAAACCAGCCTCAATAAGACCCCACCTCTACAAAAAAAACAGAAAGATTAGCTGGGCATGGTATTGTAGGCCTGTAGACCCAGCCAGTTAGGACTCGGGGGTAGGAGGATCACTGGAGCCCAGGAGTTTGAGGCTGCAATGAGCTATGATGATACCATTACACTCTAGCCCTGGTGACAGAGAGACCCTGTCTCAAAAAAAAAAAAAAAAAAAAAACAGAATTGTCTATATCCTCCTTCCTAAGACTATTCAGAAATCTTGCTTACACTACCCAGATTTTAAAGCAAAAGTGTTCTACCTGCCTACTCATCAACTCTGCCCACCTGAAAAAATAAATAAAAAGAAAATCCTTCATGAAAAATTCCATTTCCATAAAAAACACTGCAAGTATACAGCTCTGTACAAAAAGCATATTCCCCCTCATGGATTAATCCATTGTAACAGTTTTGTTGACAAAGCTACAAATATTTCTATGTAATGATACAAACTAGCAAATGCTTATTTTAGCATGTATCATGTTCAAGGAGGCACAGTGGAGTTTGGAGAGAGGTTATCAATAGTTTTTGCCCCCAAGAAACTTACCACCAATGTAGAAAAACACAGAACACAAGGCAATATAAAAATGTCAAGGAAGTGTACAGACAATAGGTAACAGAGGAAGTTAAAGGAAACAAACTACTTTAGCTAAGCATGGTCAAAAAGCACATCTTCCTCTTTCCTCAGGAAGTACGAATTTTGAACTCTGCCCAGTAAAGTCTCTTCATCCGTATTTTTATACTCATACTCTATCCAACAAAAGCACTGGGAACAGTTAGTGTGGAAGAAATAAAGAAATGAGCTGAAGCCAAGCAACTTACAGTTTCAACTTTGGCTGAATTTCTTCTCTTCTTCTACTCCTCTCATTCTTCTCTATTCTATACATATCATTCATGTCCCCCAGGAAAAGGAACCAATTACTTAAAAATATCCAGAAGTTTGGAATACAAGAATTTAGATGACAAAGTTGTAACACTTCCTACTTCTCTCTACGGGTAAAGCTTTTCCCAAATTTTTCTGGTCTACAGCATAACAAGCATGAGTTGAGACTGGAAAATGTACACTTGGGGCTGACCTAAGCATAAAGAAAAACTTCAGAGTTTAAACTTTAAAAGTTCATATCATTACAACAATATAAATGTCCCAAAGATACCTGATACACTAAGATTTTGCCTACTGCTATTCTCAGGACCCCATTACCTGGACAACCTACAAACACAAAGTTTAACAATGAGACACTAATAAGGTCTAATAATAAAGAAATGAAAAGCATTTTTCTTTTGCATTCAGCTTTTTAAGATGGAGAAACTATAATTAAAATTAAGGATTTGAAGCAAAAGGCTTTACTTGGTTCTACATGATAATGAAATATAAAAAATTACACTTCATGCTACAGAACACTACAAATTCTAATTACACCCATAAGATATTACAAGACAGCCTGGAAATCACCCATTCCAACCTGGGCCATTTTACATAAGCATCTCAATTTCCTCTTCTGTAAAATGAACTGGACTCAATTCTAAAGTGGCTTTAAGCTCTAAAAAACTTAGATTCCATAACTGCATAGTAATAAAATTAAGACCATGACAAAGTTGCTTTAACTTTTTGTAAGTATTTCTTTAGAAGATGAAACAGTATTAATCTTCATGTAGCCCGACATGTTAACTAAGAAATTAATTACATAAAATTATGACAAATTGTATGCTTAATCTGTAAGTAACACAAGATGTATGTTCATTCAAATATTCGTCACATGGAAAGTATCCCAAAGTAAAATAATTTGGCTATGTTAAAACAATCTGTTCTCATTATAACACTTATCTTCTACTCTCACCTCAGAAAAAGGTACCCATATTATCACATTAGGGAATTTACAGTTTTACCTTTTTAAATACTCCCCTGTGTTACACGCACGCACTCCTGGCAGGTAGGCAGACAGAGACAAATTAAGCATTACAGCTTCTTTTCTGTGACAAGGTGAATGCAAAACAAAGTTATCTTGTCCTCTGCATTGCAGAGGAATAGTTCTTGAAACCAATGAAGAAGCTAACACATCAGAAATCTTAAATGTCAAGAAGAGCTTCAGGTATTGGCCTCAATAAAAGATTTTACTTATAAAACAGTTTAGAATGTTTTTATTTCAAAACATTTAACACAAATTCTGTACAAAAGCTGCACTGAAAATTCTAAGTAGAGGCACAGTGCAATGATCTAGAAAGGTTATCCTCACAATGATAGCATCCTTTTTTAGGAATAATATTAACCACAAAGATTTGAAGTACATAAAGTCTAGGAAACAGTATAAAAAACAGTACACCTTTGGCTATCAGTTTTGGTCACATACTGACGCAAAGCCATCAGGCTATTTTGCTTTTTAAGCAAGTTAACACTGGTTAATCTTTCACCTATCTAAATCACTAGAGTCTACAAATCTATTACAGTCACAAGAATTATAACAATTTTAAATGTTATCTATTAAAACATCCTTTATTTCACATAAAAACCGGTTACATCTTATATCAAATGAGCTCTCCCTTCAGTTAAAATTAAGACTTGGTTTCAAAATATCATCTTGCATAGCCTAGGGCCCAGTTCTGCACCAATGAACTGATGAAGAAAACTAGGCAATTACTTAACTCCATATTACTTGTACTTTAATCAGTTAAAATATTTGTAAATGGAGTTTTACACTTGATTCTCTTTATCATAGCTTTATTTCTTTTCTTTGCTAAATATTCATGTAGTCTTTATAAGCCCAAATTTCAAAAACCACCAAGCCATTTAGTTGCATTACATAATAGGATCATATTTCATCAATGTTAAACATGCATTCTCATTGAACAGATGCCTAGCTTTCCTCTAACGGCTCAGATTATTAGACAATGAACAAATAACTTTGTTTTTTAAAATGAAGTACAATAAAATTATTTCAATCCTCTGCCTTAATCTAAGTGATACTACATATTAGTAATTTTTGTCAAGATGCTTAATTTTAGAATCCATGGGAAACAGCATTTTGGCCCAGAAGGCTCCAGTAAGAATAGATCAAGATTGAAATAAAATTCAAATATAAGTTGCTAAATGGACTGAAGTAAAAAGAAATCCAGTTGTAAATAGTATCTTACTTAACTCCATAAGGGTTTCTAAAAAGGAATTCAAAACTGATTTGTAAAGCAAATCCTATTTTAGGGGCATTAGAAATGCTCACTCATATTGAAAAATGAATCACAGTTAAATCCTCTCATACAGTACATCATCTAGATACAGAAAGAATTTAAACTAAAAACTAGATGTGCTTAAATTAGGGAAAAATCCAAATGCCGTGGGTTTCTCAAAAAGTAAAATATATAATTTTAATAGCAATTAAGCCACATCAGTACTACCAACATAACTATTTAACAAGTAGGCAGCTTAGTCTGTGGCTTATCAAAAAGCCTCACTTAACTGTAACTTGACCTTTTCGTTGCTACCTAGTACCCAAAACACAAAGACAGAAAAAAATGATACAAAATACATTTGTTACTTTGTGCAGTTTGTTAAAATCTCCATCATTACAAGACAATCTTTCAGTATTTACTAGCCCAGTCAATAATCTCTGTAATAAAAATTACATTATTATTCTCCTGTATAATTTGGAGATAGCGGATGCCACTGTATAGTAATACACACCTATACATGTAAATGACCTGCCACAGTTCAAGACTCCATGGGGCTTAAAAACTAGATTTCTACTTTTTTCAGATATACCTGAACACCAGAATCTAACAGCCATCTCACAACTAAGTTGGCTGCTAATCAGCACCTGACTTTACTCCTTTTAAGAATTTTCAGTCATTGATATAAATGTCTATACTTAAAATATTACATCATTAATATTTCTGTTTTGATCCCTAGCCTAGAAGAAAAGAGATTTCCTAGAAATTCTAAAATCAAAGCATCCAAGCATCAACCAGACTGACAGGATTGTTTATTGCATTAAGAGGATTTGACAAAATACCTAAGTTAGTCTCAATTTCACATAGGGTAGTAAAAACTAAATCACATGGTGGACTCAAAAGATGCTGGCCTTGGGCATGCTTATTCTAGTCCATATTTTAATGTAGCTACTTTATACTTAAAACACCGCTGTTACTTTATTGATACAAATACATCTATTACTCCAATTACGATAAAACACACTTGTTCATCACAATAAAGGAGTATCAAAAAAGCTAATCTCAAAAAAGTAAAACTTAATTTCAAATAAAGTCCATGAAATTTAAGGAAAATTCCCAACTTTCAATACTGGAAACAGAGAATTATCAAATCTAAATGTTTGTTTTAAAACTCCCCCAAAATGTAAAATAAATCAGTAAATAAGAAATTAAAATAACTAAGTTGCAGAAAACTAGTGATGTTTAGGTCTTATTTCCCACAGCCCAAATTTTAGCCAAATAGTTACTATCTCATTACCGTAAGTAACTGTTAGGTGGTTGGCTAAATAAACATCCTACAATGATTTCCTCAAAATGCAAAATGTTATAATAAATATGTTGTGTACTAGAGGCAGACAAGCATAAGTTATCAAAGGAAAGTTACATTTTACTTTTAAGGTAAAATGCAAGTTAGCATAAAAGTAACAGATGTAGTCACCTCATTTTTTGTACTGCTAATTTGTTGCCTCCTTGCCACATCTAATCTTACTCGTTTGAATTATTCACTCTACAGAGACCTTTTCCCTACAGACACACACACACGCCCCTCTAAACAGAGTTGATACACTATCCTACCCTGAAAGCAGAAAACAAAAGGCTGACTTGAAGATACACCTCAGTGTGACCTAGAATGGCAAAATACTGAATCCAAAAAAATTGTGGGTGTGGCTCGATTTTTTTTTTTTTGGAGGGGCGAGGGAGGCCAGTCGGGGTGGCTGCCTGGTCTCTGCCCTCCCCCTCTGCTTTCGCTTTGTGCTCACAATGCAGCTCCTGTACAGCGCTTCCCTCTCCCCGCAGCCGCCGCCATGTTAGACACACTCTCCATGTGCCCAGAAACCCAGCGAACCTCAAGTCCAACCCAGACCCAGCCTCCAACGGACCTCAATCGCTCTAGTCCCCCTGCCCCTTTACAGTCCCCTAGGAACAAAAGTCGCTGCAGAAAATCCCCTCGCGATTGAGCTGAGCATGAGGCTGGGGGTGGGGGGACGCCTAGACAACTGAAACAAAGAGGGAAACGTAGGGGAGCCCATCGACTGGGGGGTGGAGGGTTAGCAAATCCAAGACCCCTTCCATATGGGCCTGAAGAAAAGGCAGTTCTCGTTTAAGATTCTAATACACTTCTCTCCCAAGGAGGAAGAGGGGACACTCAACAGGCCTCGAGTACACAGTAACGGAGCGGACAAACCCCAGGGCTACAGGACTCCGGCCCCCCCAACTCCACGAGGCAGTCGGTTGAGCTCTGAGCCCCCCACACAGGGAACTCTTCATTTCTTCTCCGCTGGCCCCCGTCAAAGAAATCGAGCCTCGGTGACGAAGACAAGGGCATCATACGCTTAAGTCCTGGCGATAGGCCCTCACCTTTACACATCCCATTCCCAAAGGCCAAAAAGACAGCCCCAAAGCAGGGTGAGAGTAATAAAGAGGCTTGGGGGCAGCGCCGCGTCCGGGTCAGGTGACAAGAGCCCCCTCTAGGACCCCGTTTTCTGGGCACGAAGCGCCCGTTTACCGTGGACACAGGGCCTGGGGGGTCGGGGGTGGGCGGAGGGGAAGCAGGACCTACTAAAGCGCCGGAGATGGAAAGAGGTGAAGGCTACAGCGATCAGGGTCGGAGGGCGTGCTGAGCCCGGCCGCAGCAAACCCTCCCTTCCCCGCCAACTCCTGGCACCTTTTTCTTCTCCAGGTTCCGAAGTTTCTTGTCGATCACCCCGAGAATCTGCTTCATGGCCTCGGTCTGGACGGCACCGGTGCCGGTTGCGGGGTGCTGAGAAGCCGGCGCAGCTGCCCCGGCCCCCGCCGCCGCCTCACTCCCGGAGGAACCCGACGGTGGCGGTCCGGACGACTTGCTGCCGCTTCCGCTGTGGCTGGTGGCCGAGGGCATCTTTAGACCGTAAGGGGAGAGAAGAAAAAGCGGGAGGAAGGACAAGAGCGGAGAGTCAGGAGACGGACGGGGCGAGACGCGGGACAAAACGCGCAGCGGGCGGGAGCCTGCGCGAGCGGGTGGGGGAGGGGGCCGGCGCGCGCCCCGGGGGCAGGAAGAGTGCGCGGGCGCGCGCGCGACCCGCCAGCTGGGCGCCCCGTCCGGCCTCGCGCCGCCCCCGGCCCGCCCCTCCCCCGCGCGAGCCGCCGGCCCGGACTGCCCGCCCGCCCGCCCCGGGGCACCGAGGCTCGTCCGGGGGCGGGGCCTCGCAGTGCCAGCCGCCAACGGCAGGGCAACGGTCCCCGGCGGGGTGGGCCTGGCCTCGCCGCCTTCCGAGGAAGGGAGAGGAGAGCGAGGTCGGGGCTTAGGGGCAGAGATGGGGTGGAGAAGGGCACTGGAATGACCGGGGAAACGGGGTGGGGAGACTTGTGGAGCGAGCCCCTCGCGAAGCTCCGGGCGATGCGGAGGTAAAGGGCACTTGGGCGCAGCGGCCCTCTTCCCCTTCAGCGCCTCGGACCGGGGTGGCGCTCACCGTGCGCGCGCGGAGGCCGCTGGAGATCCCGATTAGGCAGCTGAGGGGCAAGGGTGGCGGTGCTTTCCGGGCAGTGTCGTGCGCTCCGTGGGCGCAGGCCGCTTCGCCCTGTCCCCGCTGCACCGAGAGCCGCTCCTAGTGAGGCGAGAGCCGGCAGCGGGAGGGACTTAGCCAGCCAGCCCTCTGGGGCGCGGGGGGCGGGAGAAGCGGAGAGCGGGGGCCTTCGCGGCCGCTCGGGCTGCCCGGCGCGAACGCCTGCTTGGAAGGGCCCGCCCGCTCGGCTCCCCGCCCGGCGCAAGCCCCTGTGATGCAGCGCGGCCGCTCGCCTCGGGTCGGGACGGCCGCGGGGTCGCCAAAGGAACGGTGCCTTGAGTTTCGAGCGAAATCGAAGTTAGGGTCCTTCCGGCGAAGTCGCTTGACGTCTAAACAGGGACAATAGGTGTCAAGCGGCTGGCTCCGGAGCTGGCGCCTGCCCTATGAAGAGCCCTTATTTGGTGGGGGCGGGGGCAAAGGTTTCTGCAAGTAAGGGGTGCGTGGGGCGGGTGGTGCAATCCCAGCTTCTAGAATTCCTTCTGTATGCAGAGAAAGCCAGTTCCCACCCTCTGAAAGGTCTTTTGAAAAAAGACTACTCGCCGCTGCCCCACAAAACAATCACCTAGTAACCTAGGAGTTCTCTGTTGAACGCGTCGGGAATGGGCATGGTTGGTGGCTTTTTCAGTCCTAAAACCCCGAATAACGTTAAAAATTACCTTCACTTACTCTAAGATGTCACATATCCAATAGGCCTGAGTATTAGAAATTATTAGACTTTTTTTCCTTTTGTATTTAGCTAAAACTTTAAAGAGAATGTTGAATGAAATACAAAGAAAAAAAAATTTTTCTCCAAGAGAATTATTCCAGCCTTGGGGTGGAGTAAGTGTGGACAGTGAGCAGAAAATGAGAAACCGAGTGCTGGAAGGAAATGTATTAAAAGGAATATAATCAGTGGAAAATTCAGTAACATAGTGTTGTATGACAACAGTAAATGACCAATTTATAATTTAAATTTTATGAAAAAGGGATTTGGAAGAGGATTCTACCCAACCCACTGTTCCCTGGGGAATAAAATGAGTAACACTGGCTGGCAACAGTGCGTCCTGAGGGAGCCTGGAGAAACAACAGCAGCCTCCGGCCTCAAGATATTCCAGTTAGCTGCAAAGTCTGTTATATATTCATTCAAATATTTATTGAGCACCTTACTGTATGCTAGAAACTCTTCAGTGCTAGGGATTATGAACAAAACAAAAATCTCAGTCTACATGGAGCTTACATTCTAGGTAGGGGGAAGACAAATACATATCAAATAGTGAAGTGGTGGAGAAAGAAACAAACAGGGTGGTCAAGAAAAGTCTTACTGAGTGAGACTTTTGAGCCATTACTGAAGAAAGTGAGGAAGAAGGCCAAGCAGTTACCTTGGAGGAAGAATCTTCTGGATAGAGAAAATACCAATCTGAGATGGAGTTTGTTTGGTGGGTTCAAGGAACAGTGGCTAGAGCAGAGAGCAAGTGTGAGGTCAAAGACATAAAGGGGGCTGGTCTTGTAGGACCTTAGAGACAATGGTAAGGACTTTGCTTTTGCTGAGTAAAATATGGAGTCAGTCTCAAGCTCAGAAGGGTGCCATGATCAACATATGTTTTGTATCACTCTTGCTGCTGTATAAAGAATTTACAGTAAGTGTGCATCGGAGACAGGAGGGTGGCGTGAGATCAGAAGCTGGTAGACCAGTTAGGGTATTAAAATAATCCATCACAGACATGGTGGTAGCCAGGGGCAGAGTGTAACTGTGCAGGTGGTGACAAGTGGTTGGATTATTTATGTATTGTGATAGTGGAACCAATAGGATTTGCCAGTCATATGTCAGGGTAAGAGAAGTCAAAGTTGACCTAAGGTTATTCAAGATTTAAGCACCTAAACTATGGTTAGCACTATACTAAACAATTATGCTAGGCCTAGAGGCTAGAAAGGAAGATTATAATCCTTTAGCTCCTTGCCACTCAAAGTGTATTCAGCCCAACCACTATCACTACCATCTCAGACCCAACCCCAGACCTGCTGAATTAATGTGCATTTTAACAAGATCTTCTGGAGATTTGTATGTACATTAAAGTTTGGAAAAAAAAACATGGCTTTATTCCTCAGAGCCTGACCAATGTCTTTCAGATGAGACATGAAATACTCTGATAGGCAAATTTTCCCAGACCTACAGAATCAGAAACTTCTGAGACAGCACCCAGCAGTTTGTGCTTTAACAAGCCCTCTGAGTAATTCTGATGATGCTAAAATATGAGAACCAAAGACTTAGAGACCTATAATGATTCAGGTTTAAGTTAAAGAGGGTTCATGATAAGGCGTGCCAAAGAAAGGCCCCTTCTGCCTTTCCTTAGCATGCTGCTGAGTAGCAGTTACCCAACATAAAGACTCACGGTCAGCTACATTAGGCTTTTTTCAAGGATAAAGGAAATCAGATTGTTGAGAGGGAACAAGATAGATGACTCTAGGCAGATAAGAAAGATTCTCACTTAGGAGTCCACCTCACGGCCCAAAGTATATCAAGATAGGGTAGGTTATGCTGCAATAACAACCCTGAAGAACTCTATGGCTTAAAACAGGGATCTGCAAACTACAGTCCCTAGGCCAAGTGGATATGTACTATTTCAAGAATAATTTTCACACGTAACGGCACAATTCCTTCTACATTAATGGTTTACCCTTCAGGTGTTAATAACATTTATTTATATTGAGAGTCTAAGAACTTGATTTAAGGGTCTTCTAGAAGGGTGTGGTGGCTTGTGCCTGTAATCCCAGCTACTGGGGAGGCTGAGGTGGGAGAATTGCTGGAGGCCAGAAGTTGGAGAGCAGCTTGGGCAACATAGTGAGAATTCCATTTCTAAAAAAATAATAATAATAAAATGTCTCCTGATTACTAAGTCACTAGAAATAGGAAAAATGTCATGGAAAGATATAGGTCCTGTGTTTGTTTGTTTTTCTTGTATAGATTTTCAGTGAATGTAGAATTTGCAAGTGGGAGAGGTGTATAAGCCCCATCCCATCCCAGTTCTCATCTTTGATGCAGTGTTTCCCAAAGTGAGCAAGGACCACCAATTTCAAAATCACCTAGGATTCTTATTAAAGTGAAATTCCTGGACTCCACCCCCAGACATTGCATCTACATCCCAGAATCTGAGACCTAGGAGTATCCATTTAAAGAATCAAACTCCATTTTGCACATTCAAGTCTGTGAATCTCTGTTCTATAGAAGTAGAGTGTACATGCTACTCCTTTTCACAAAAATAAGTGCCAAAAATATTCAAACAAAAATTCTTTTCATGGTATCCTCTTATCTTTCTTCCAGGGAGTGCTATGAGAATCTTTTAAGTAGGGCACGTTGACAATGGCCACATAGGTGGAAAAGGACAGCAAACTCGAGTTGCTGATTCAGGAAGAAACAAATAGATTCCAAGATGGGAGAGAAAATGTGGAGAGAAATGTACTGAGGAAAGAATCCAGGCAGAATGGTGAATGGAATGTTAGAGTGACTAAGGGAAATGAAGGATGACTCAGCACGTCTGCAGCGCCTACTAATGTACAGTATATTATACATGAAAAGCTGATGCCCAAGAATTAGAGCAGTCGTGTTAAAACTTGAGCGAGCTTCAGAATCGCCTGTATCGCTGCCAAAGCGCCACTGAGTCCCGCCCCGTTCATGTTAGATTGAGTAGATCTGGGGCAGAGCCAGTAATTTGCATTTCTAACAAATCCTCCAGTGATGCCAATACTTCCGGTCTGGGGACCATATTTTGAGAACCAGAGGATTACAAAAATGTAAAGAAAAGTTTTTGAAACTATTTGGGCAAGGAAAAAAACTAAGAGTAAGAAGAAATTTTAAAAAGTAATCAAAGGTGACAGTAGTGTACTATAATACATGTTTTCTGCTGCTACTTTTTGTTTTGATTTTCCTCTTAAAGAGGGCAGAAGAGAAAAAATAGAAGAGGATATTGGACAGGCTAGTCGTACTCCTTCCAGACTTTGCTTACAAAAGACGATGAAAGAAGAAAGGAGCAACTTTTTCTCTAGGCCCCTGTTGTCTAAACCCAAAGCCTGGGGCAGCCCTGTACTACTGCACGATCCTATTCCTTCATATTTTTTGGAACTAGAGCTGGTGAGGCCTCTTCCCATGAATACTGCACTAACATCCACCTAAAGAAGGAAGAGTACAGTTCTTTACAATAATCCGGACAGGTTTGATGAGAAAAAAAGAAGTGATAATGTGACAAGGAATATGTTTGTGCAGCCTATTTACAGAAAAAAAATATATAAATCATAATTATTGTTTAAACCTTAGCTTTTTTGTACTGTACTTTTTTTTTTTTCTTTTTTGAGACTGGGTCTCACTGTGTTGCCCAGGCTAGAGTGCAGTGGCATCATCATAGCTCACTGCAACCTCAAACTCCTGGGCTCAAGTGATCCTTCTACCTCAACCTTCTCAGTAGCTGGGACTAAAGGCATGTGCCAACACAACTGGCTAATTTTTTTTTTTTTTTTTGGTAGATAAGCAGTCTCCCTATGTTTCATAGTCTGGTCTCAAACTCCTGGCCTCAAGTGACCCTCCCAACTCGGCCTCCCAAAGTGCTAGGATTACAGGCGTGAGACAGCAGTTGGCCTATGGCTTTTCTTTTTTTCAATTGCAAGAATAATAAAAGTTAATTGCAAATAATTTAGATAAGAAGTAGGCTATGCAAAAAAGTAAAACTTAACAGTTCAGTGTGTTGTATAACCATTTTATTGGTATCTAATTTATATAGATAAAATTCATCCATTTAAAGTGTACGATGCGGTGGTTTTAGTATATTTGGAGTCACACAACTATTGCCGTTATGTAATTCTCAGACATTTTTATCCCCCCAAATGTAACATGTACCCCATAAGCAGTCATTCCCCATTTACCTCTTCCCCAGCCCCTGGCTACCAGTAACCTAGTTTCTGTCTCTATGGATTTGCCTGTTCTGGAAATTTTATATAGATAGAACCATACAATATATGACCTTGTGTGCCTGGCTTATTTCACTTAGCATAGTATTTTCAAGATTCATCCATGTTGTAGCATGTATTTCATTCCTTTTTATGGTTGAATACTATTCCATTGCGATGTTTGTTTATCCATTCATCAGCTGATAGACCTTTGGGTTGTTTCCACTTTTTGGTTGTTATGAATAACACTACTGTGGGCCGGGTGCAGTGGCTCACGCCTGTAATCCTAGCACTCCGGGAGGCTGAGGCGGAAGGATCGCTTGAGGTCAGGAGTTCGAGACCAGCCTGAGCAAGAGCCAAGACCCCGTCTCTACTAAAAAATAGAAAGAAATTAACCGGACAACTAAAAATATGTAGAAAAAATTAGCTGGGCATGGTGGCACATGCCTGTAGTCCCAGCTACTTGGGAGACTGAGGCAGTGGCATTGCTTGAGCCCAAGAGTTTGAAGTTGCTGAGAACTAGGCTGACACCATGGCACTCTAGCCTGGGCAACAGAGGGAGACTCTGTCTCAAAAAGAAAAAAAAAAAAAAAGCTACTGTGAACATTCACATACAAGTTTTTTGTGTGAACATATGTTTTCAATCCATTATGTATATAACTAGAATAGAATTGCTGGGTCATACTGCAACACTATGTTTAATATTTTGAGCCATTTTCAATGTTTTTTCCAAAGTGGCTGCACCATTTTACATTCCTACCAGCCATGTGTGAGGGTTGCAATTTCTTCATATCCTTATCAACACTTACTATTGTTAGGTCCGGAGCTGAGAGAGAGACACACGAAGCCTCATGTGTAGCAAAATGCTGTTCACTTTGAGCATCTCGGTGCAGATGGGTGGAGGCAAAAAAGTGTCCACCCCAAGGGAGGGGAAAGCCTTGGGTTTTATAGAGGGTTTTTCCGGAGGAACTGAGTGACACCTGCAGAGATAGGGGAGCGGGTAGCTTCGTTCTTATGGGGGTAGGGGATAGGAACGCTGGCGTCACTACAGCTGCCTGTGGTCGACGTTAGATTTATAACCTTGGACTCTCCAGACTCCTGAGGCTTTTCTTTCACAGGCTTTATGATCACTAAGTATTATGTCCTATACATACTTTTCAGGTTCCTATCCTAAACCAGCCGAACAATCATTATCCATATTTTTTTATTATAGCCATGCTAGTGAATGCATCTCAGTGAGAAGTGGTAACTCATTGTGGTTTTGATGTGTATTATTAGATATTTTAAAACAAGGATTAGATTCTTCCCTTCTTTGTGTGCTTTAGATATGATTTTGCCAGAAAGCAAGGGAAATAGAATTGTATTTCAAGAACTCTTTTAACTTTATAAGTAGGATTGTCCCAGCTCTGGTGTCTACCTTGCCAGTCAATGCTATAAAGTACCTAGCTGATGAGGCTTTGGGAAGAAAGTACCAGAAAAGTAATACTAGCAGTGGGTGAATGCTCAAGCATGTCTAATGATTAGAACTCGATTTTTTTGTTTTTTTTTTTTTTTTGAGACGGAGTCTTGCTATGTCACCCAGGCTAGAGTGCCGTGGCATCAGCCTGACTCACAGCAACCTCAGACTCCTGGGCTCAAGTGATTTTCCTGCCTAAACCTCCCAAGTAGCTGGGACTACAGGTGCGCGATGCCACGCCTGGCTAATTTTTCTATTTTTAGTCTCGCTCTTGCTCAGGCTGGTCTCGAACTCCTGACCTCAAGCAGTCTTCCCGCCTTGGCCTCCCAGAGTGCTAGGATTACAGGCGTGAGCCACCTTACTTGGCCAGAACTCAACTTAAATTTAGACAAGACCATAGGTAGTTACCTGAGAAGCTTGATTTTATCATTAAGAAGACTTCTCAGCCCCTGATTACTTCTGCAGCAATTTGTTCATTCAACAAACACTGAGCACTTTGTGTATGCCAGGTCCTGCACATGTTGATTCGTGTGCTAAATAAGACATAATCCCATGGCCTCAGTATCGAGAAAGGTAGAGAGATACATAAAGAAATGAAGTATACTTCAGGTGGGTACCACTACACAGTCACTGAAGTGGCTAAAATTTAAAAACAGAAATGGATAAGAAATGGCAAGAATGTAGAGCAACTAGACTTCTCATACTACTGATGGCAGTGTAAACTGACCCAACCATTTTAGAACAGTGTTTGACAGTTTCTCCTACAGCTGAATATTCACATACCCTATAACTCAGAAATTCCACTTTTAGGCATATACCTAATAGAAATGCATATATATGGCCATTGAAAGACATGTACCAGGATGTTCATAGCAGCATTGTTCTTAGTACCAAAAATGGAAACAACTCAAATGTCCATCAGTAGTAGAAAAGGATAAAAAAAATGGTATATTCATTGAACAGAATACCAATACCACTGAAAATGAACAAACCACTGCTACCAGCAACAATGTGGATGAATCTGACACACATAATGTTGACTCAAAGAAGCTAGACACAAAAGAGTATGGAACAATAAAAAGTAAACTAATCTATGGTAAAAGAAATCAACAGTGGTTACCTTTGGGGTTAGGTAATGACTGGGATGAAGCACAAAAGAGGCTTTTGGGATCTTGGCAATATTCTCTCCCTTGATCAGAGTAGCAGTTACACAGCTGTGTTCATTTTCTAAAACTCATTGAGCTATATAATACCTTTACATTTCGTACACTTCTGTAGGTATGTTATACTTCAATAAAAATATCTACTTAAAATATTTCAGGTTTTTATAGGTAAAAATATGGGCAAAAGCAGAAGACTGTACAAGGAACAGAGGTGACACATAACTGGGAGCAGTTAACTCTTTATGGGAGGGAACCAGAAAAGGCTCTCTGAAAATGCTGCCAGAACTGGATTTGGAAAGATAATTTCAACAAGCTGAAAAAAATGAGTAAAGGAAGAGGAAAGGCATTGCAGGCAGAGGGAATAGCATTCTCAAAAGCACACAGAGGCATAAAATCACACAGTGTGGTTTAGGGAATCACAAGCAGTTCCATGTTGTTTGGTGTATTAATTGGGGAGAGATGGCAGGAAGGAGCTGCAGATGATAAGACTGTCTAGGTAAGCAGTGACCAGATCATAAAAGCCCCTTCCATCCTAGCTACACAGCTCGAACTTGAACTGCAGGTCTCTTGAAGTCCTGGTTCATAGTTCTCAGATTGAGTCCTGTCTTTGCAACAGAAAATGGGAATTAATTAAACAGCTTCAAGAAGAAAAGTGGCAGGATCAGATTTATAATTTAGAAAGACCAGTGGATGCAATATGGAGGTTGGATTAGAAGTTGAGTCAGGGTGACCTGTTGGAACTGATTAAAATGGTAAAAGGTGGACATAGAGTATACAATGATAAACATTGGAAACTTGGAAGGGTAAGAGGGTGGGAGGGAGGTGGGTGATGAGAAATTACTTAATGGATATAATGTACATTATTCAGTGATGGATACATCAAAAGTCCAGACTTCACCCCTACACAACATATTCATGTAACAAAATTGTACTTATACCCCCTAAATGTATACAAATAACAAATAAATAACTAAAATGATAAAAAGAACAGGTAAGGGATTAAACTAAGTGTCAGAGTCTGATTCTAAGGATATTCATAGATAGAGTCATCAAGGACTGGTGGCTGATTAGATGTGAGAGTTGAGGAAGAAGGTGGCTTCTGAGATTCTGTGTCTAGCTTGAGTTATTAATAGTAGTCAGGGCACCTACCAAAGACAGAAACTAGAGAGTGTCAGGGACATTTTGGTTAAAAATGAACTAAGGCAAAGATACTTCTTGGAAAGAAGGAGACCACACTCCAACTCCGTAGACTTCAAGAACATCCTGATTGGTGTTGGGGCCCAGACTGCTGGCCTTCTGTGGCCCCATTTGCATTTGGGCCTTGCCTACTGCCAGAGTAGCCTAG
This sequence comes from Lemur catta, assembly GCF_020740605.2. Classification (NCBI taxonomy): domain Eukaryota; kingdom Metazoa; phylum Chordata; class Mammalia; order Primates; family Lemuridae; genus Lemur; species Lemur catta. The sequence continues at coordinate 84,081,442 of NC_059134.1, read as the reverse complement.
GGCAGAAACAACTCAATTTACGTGCACCAATTCACAAAGCCATTAAGGCTTTGCTTTGGGGAGTAAAGACAGAATCTGCTGCACCCCAGCATTCCTTATCCCTGTGTAGGAACTAGAAGAGGGAAGATTTACAAAAAGGGAAGAGATTGAACATTTGGGTCCTAGGTCCACCATGCTATTGAGCCACCACAGTGGATTGTAACTCTTTGAAAGAAATTTTTTTTTCCCACTTCTATAACTGAAACACTGTTGGGCCCCTAAATTTTCAAAACACTTTCTTTCACTGACTAAGGATTACTCTGGGCTATTTGGTGGACATTTGTGCCTGGTCATAGCGGACCATAGCAGCAATGGATAAGGACTACACAAGGAGAGAAAAACACATAGAATCTGGTATTTTACTGACAGTCACAGCAGGCAAAAAGAATATGAGCACATTTTCCAGTTCCATTTATTAAGACAATCTGAACCTTTGGAATCTGAAGTTATCACACAAGGGAGACAAGTTGAAGGCTCCAAGTCATCTGATTTGAACATTGAGAGGAATGTGACCTCATTTTGAACCCCAGGAGAGTGAAACAGGATATATTGGTCTAATCAGATTTGCATTTTTAAAAGATCACTCTGGCTGCTTTACAGAAAATGGATTGGAGAGAGGCAAATCTGGATGCAGGAACACAAGAGGCCACTATAATCATAGAGGTGATGGTGGCTTGAGCCAGGGACTGGTGGGGGATATGGAGAGATTTCAATGGATTTAACATGTATACATATATTTTAGAGGGAGAATAATCAGAACACGGTGATTGCTTGCATGTGAGAGGATGGTGAGGGATAAAGAGGAGTCACCAATGACTCTTAGGTTTCTAATTTGTGCATCTGGGTGGATGGTAGAACCATCCATCCTTCTGGACCAAATGGGTAGCTAGGAGATGGAAAGTTCAATTCTATACACGTTAAGTTTGTAGGGGTTATGAGACATCCAAATGAATTGCTAAGCAGACATTTGCATCAGGCCTGGAGTTCAGAGGTGAGGCCTTGGTTAAACATTCAACATAGAATTCATTCACATATTGATAGTAATTAAGGCCATGAGGTAAGAATAAGTGAGGTCTATTGAGATATTAAAGTAAAGAGAAGAGGACCTAGGACAATGTCAACTTTTAAAGGTTATATGGATGGGGAAAGTCAGCTCAGGAAACAGAAGTGCAGGAAAAAAAACTGGGAGAGTATGGCATCACAGAAATCAAAGGAAGAGGCTGGGCGTGGTGGCTCACACCTATAATCCTAACACTTTGGGAGGCCTAGGTGGGAGGGTCACTTGAGGCCAGGGGGTCAAGTCCAGCCTGTACACAAGCAAGACCCCATCTCTACAAAAAAATAGAAAAATTATCTGGGGGTGCTGGCACGCACCTGTAGTCCCAGCTACTTGGGAGGCTGAGGCAGGAGGATTGCTTGAGCCCACGAGTTGGAGGTTGCAGTGAGCTATGATGATGCCCCTGTACTCTAGCCCCTGCAACAGAGCAAAACCCTTATCTCAAAGAAAAAAAGAAAAGAAAAGAAAAGAAACAAAGGAAGAGACTTTTAAAGAGTTGCCTATGTTAATTGATTCTGAATTAGTCAAGATGGAGACTGGAAAATTTGCTGATTTTTACTGCAGTGAGTTATACTAAAAATATTTAACAACGGATATGGCTTTTCTACACAGTAGCCAGAGTGTTCTTTTCAAAGGAAAGTCAGATCATTTCAATCAGCTGCTTAAAATTCTTTAATGGCTTTTCATAGCCCTTGGAACAAAGTCCCAAGTGTAAGGTGCAAGTCCTAGAGTCCGAAGGCCCAAGAACCAGGAGCTCTGATGTTGAAGGCAGGAGCGATGGATGTCTTAGCTCAAGAAGAGAGAAAGAGAATTAAGAATTTGCCCTTTCTCCACCTTTTTGTTCTACTGGGCCCTCAAAGCATTGGAGGATGCCCACCCACATTGATGAGGGCAAACCTTCTTTACTCAGCCTTCTGATTCAAATGATAATCTCTTCCAGGAACACCCTCACAGACACACCCAGAAATAATGTCTTACTAGCTATCTGGGCATCCCTTAGGGCCCAGTCAAGTTGACACATAAAATTAACCATCACAGTATATGAGCCTCAAAAGAGTAGGAGTTTTGACAAGATGGTGGGGAAAAAGTAATGGTCTAGAAATAGTGATGGAGAAAGGAAGACAATAATTTGTCCTGTGGTAGATAGATATGAGCACAGATCACCTCCACAGAGGGCTGCTCTGGAAGAGATCAGGTTTCGATGAATTCAGGGAGGTATGGAGAACATTCCTGGAAGATATGCAGGATGCAGGGGAATTTGTAGATCACAGAGCAACTGCTCCAGAGGATACCTTGGAGAGCTAGGAGAGGGGGGTGCATTAGAACAGTGGGACGCTCAGTCAGGAACAAGGAAAAATGGAGTATTGTGGGGATGATGGTGTAGTTGTAGTCATTCTTAAACTTTAATGTCTAGCAGCATCACAGGGAGGGCTTGTTAAAATACAGATTGCCAGTGGGACGGCAAACTAGTGCAACCTCTATGGAAAGCAATATGGAGATACCTCAAAGAGATACAAGTAGACCTACCATTTGATCCAGCAATCCCATTACTGGGCATCTACCCAAAAGAACAACAGACATTCTATAAAAAAGACATCTGCACTCGAATGTTTATAGCAACAGAATTCACAATTGCAAAGATGTGGAAACAACCCAAGTGCCCATCAATCCATGAGTGGATTAATAAAATGTGGTATATGTATACTGTGGAATATTACTCAACTATAAGAAACAATGGTGGTATAGCATCTCTTGTATTGTCCTGGTTAGAGCTGGAACCCATTCTACTAAGTGAAGTATCCCAAGAATGGAAAAAAGGACCACATGTACTCATCATCAAATTGGTATTAACTGATCAACACTTAAGTGCACATACAGTAATAACATTCATCGGGTGTTAGGCAGATGGAAGGGGGGAGGAGAATGGGATGGGTATATTCACACCTAATGGGTGCAGTGCTCACAATCTGGGGGGGATGGACACGCTTGAAGCTCTGACTTGGGTTAGGCAAGGGCAATATATGTCACCTAAACATTTGTGAATCCAGTGGAATTAGAGGCCAAACTAAAGCTGCATCCCAGTTGGATTGTCAATGCTTGGATTGTGAAGTCTCAAAAGTGATATAATCAGGTGTCTGGCTCCACTGATAAGCAGCAATGGTGCTTGAAGCAACCAAAACTGCCAGGCATAGATAACTTGAGCAGAACAGTGACATAAAGGTGCCAATAACTCTTAGGTCTCAGATTTCACAAGCTGGATTATATATTAATAGATGAAGTCACAGCTATACCAATAGCCCTAATCTTGATGCTCAAAGACCATATTGGATTGACCGACCAGCAGGGATTCCAATCATTTCCAGGGTTTTCCCTGAAAATATTTGGAAAGGGCTTGTAGAACTGAAATTTGGGATTCTCTTACAAGAATGACCTCATTGATACTCAGCTTGAATGCTGAGAAAGCTCCAAACACTGACTTAGTTGATTTGGAGGTGGTATGGTATCTCTCAGATTGCCCTCTCCCCTAACATTGTGAAATTCCCAGAGAAAATTACATACATCCATGAATCACTCCTGGCCATCATTTGCTGCTAGCCTGCTAGTGGAGGGACAAGTCATGTGTGTCCTTTCAGGCAGAAACACCAGAGTGTGAGTCCGATAATGCTGGAGATTCCGTCTTTACAGAATACAGAAACTACAGCAGGGAAAGGAGTGCACTTTGAGTCAGAGCACAGCCAACTTCCTGGCGATTGCAGGTGGAATTCTCCTTCTGGTGCCAGTGCCCTAAAGGGGTACAAAGAACTCTATAGGGTCTTCAGAGGAGGCTAATTACCCAAAGGTGACACCCATTTAACCTATTACCCCCTCCAGGAAAAGAGCAAAACTCACCTCACTTCTGTTACTTCTCAAGATGAAAGTAGATTTTTTATTAGATCCTCCCCTTTAATTGACTGTGGGAAGGAAGTGGGGCCACCCCTAAATACCTGTGTGCATCCTTGCTCCAGGCTAGGGCAGGGTGAGCCCTTACCAAGCCAGAGACCTACCAGGACGTGAAATATCTGTTTGGTAAGTCCTTAGAAATAAGTCCTTAAACGTGTAGTGCCATGTACCCTCTGGGCATGCTAAAGTTAACTGGAAATTAGGGCAAGTAAGCACAGCTTGGCAGGGGAATTTGAATATGCTCCCAGAGGTTCTCCACGGTGGGGTTTAGGGATTGGGCATCCATTCATTCAAATAAATATTTATGGGCACACATCAGAATCACCAGGGGCACTTTCTTCCCGAAATACACACATATCTTTCTAAGTTTGCTTTGCACAGTCCTTCAGAGGCTATTAATTTCTTCCTACACACTCTGCCTGAAATTTAGGTAACATACAAAAGATGAGCGATGGCACCTATATAGGACCACATGTCAAACTGGATTGTTTTTCCCAAGTCCCAAGTAACCTATTCTAAAAAAAAAACAAAAAAAATCCTCAATAACTTTTCTGCAGAAATCATTAATGAACCAATTGCTAATTTTAGAGAAAAAATTAAAGAAATAAACCCTAGTAAAATCAAGTACTTTCTTATAATTTTTAAAAAAAATCTAGTGTGAAGCACTGCTGATATAATTCTGATTGAAAAGCCTAAGTAAAAATAATCATGGCTACCATTAATTGACCATCTCCTAAGTGCCGAGCACATAATATATGTTCTCATTTAATCTGTACAATATAACTTTGCACACTGGCAGTATCGTGACCAGTGAGTTTTGTTTTTGGTTTTGTTTTTGTTTTTTTGAGACAGAGTCTCGCTCTGTTGCCCGGGCTAGAGTGCCGTGGCGTCAAGCTCACAGCAACCTCAAACTCCTGGGCTTAAGCAATCCTTCTGCCTCAGCCTCCCAAGTAGCTGGGACTACAGGCATGTGCCACCATGCTGGGCTAATTTTTTTCTATATATATTTTTAGCTGCCCAGATCATTCTTTCTATTTTTAGTAGAGACGAGTTCTCGCTCTTGCTCAGGCTGGTCTCGAACTCCTGACCTCGAGCGATCCTCCCGCCTCCGCCTCCCAGAGTGCTAGGATTACAGGTGTGAGCCACCGCTCCCAGCCACCAATGAGTTTTATCTGAGGCTCGATTATTGCTAATTGAAAACTTTTCCCAATACCCCACCATGATGACTTGCAATATAGTTGGCATTGGCAATTTTTGACAGTCCCTATGGGGATTGAAAAATAAAAAAATTTTTAAAACTCTGTACAATAACACTATGAAGTGGGTGCCATTTTCCCCATTTTACCAATAAGAGAAAACTACAGAGTTTAAATGACTTAGCTTAGTTTAAATGATCTGGAGCTACAGTTTAGGTCAGAGTAACTGAGGCTTTGTCCAATGTTGGGCCTAAAATTTAGAGGGCGAGAAAATAATTATCTAAAAATGCTGTACATTTTAAAGTGTCTTCTTCCTTTAGGAAGCATTCTCTACCTTTGTCTCCCCACCTCTGGTTTTGGTGGCAAGCTCTCCTGTACACTGGGACACTGCCCTTTGGCAGCCTACAGAAATTTGTCTATGTGAGTACCCTTTCATTTAGCTTCTGCTTTAAGGTGAATGTCATACTCTTTGTCATGGTGCTAGGTTTGAACCTAACATAATGATGTTGGTTTTTAAAGACCAGGCAAACCATCCTTTTCCTCCTCTTTCTTTTCTTCCTCCCCACCACCCTCCCTTTTTAAGATCAAGCTTCTGTTACTTCTCTGGAAAACAGATCTTATCTAACACTGCCACTGCTTAAAGTCAAAAGCCCTTTGGAACTTGGGGCATTCGCACAGGTTGACCTCCAAAGCTTTGGAGCTGAAAGTCAGACTGAACTGCTTGAGCCCAAAGTTTCCTATGTCATCCTGAATGCTGCCTGCTTGCTCAGCTGAAACCTGAATTCTGTGAAGAGAAGTTACTACTTAACACTGTCACCCTGACACTTGGTCCCTGCCGCTGTAAATTGGGCAGGCTGGACTCAGGACTAGGGCTGATGGTCATTAACCCAGTGAGCTCTAAGCCAAGAGCACCCTGGATTCCCTCTGTCACAGCTCCTCAGCATCGTCTCTTGAAGCCTGCCTTCAAGGAGGTTGAGTGAGGACCTTCTCATCCATCCAGAACCTTCATTTTCCTTTGCATGATGCAGAAGTGAGCCCACCGGTTCAGGCTTTTTCTAAACTCATGAGGATTTTTGTTTTTGTTTTGTCTTTCCTATCACAAGCAGTTTGTAAGGGTCACCCAAGTCCACCCCGGCAGGTTTCATTCACTTTCAATTTCAGACTACAAAGGTTAAGGGCTTGATCTTTCCCAGATTACAACTCCAGGAAGGTATATGGGGAAGACGACGTGAGGCCAGTGGTGCTGGTGAATGTTTAACAACCAGCTCTCTGGGGCAAAAGTGGGTGCACTCGTGTGACATTGTGAAATAATGGATCCAGTCTGCATCCCCACTTCCCGCACAGAACTCCTAAAACCCTTGCTGACAGGGGCACTAGGAGAATCTGCTGTTCTGATATTTGGTCTTTGATCTCAGTTCCTGACACTGTTGTAATTTCTTGAGTGATAGGAGGGTCTTTTGTGCTAACAAAGTTGCTATTGGTGGGCTCCCGGATAACCTCCGGATGGGGGCTGGTTGCCAGGGAACCAACCTTGCAATTAGAGGGTTGGAACCTTCAGGCCCCGCCCCTGACCTCTGGGGAGAAGGGAGGAGATGAAGGTTAAGCCAATCACCAATGGCCAATGCTTTAATCCCAAAGGGCTGGTTTTGGGGAGTTTCCAGGTTTGCGAACACATCCACATGGTGAGAGGGTGGTGCACCCCAACTCCACAGGGACAGAAGCTCCTGTGCTCGGTACCCTCCCAGACCTCGCCCTACGTATCCCTTCGACTGACTGTTCATCATTTATTATATCCTTTGTTAATAAACCGGAAACATAAGTGTTCCCCTGAGTTTTGTGAGCCACTGTAGCAAATCAATCCAACCCAAGGAGGGGATTGTAAAATCCAATTTATAGCAGTTGGTCAGAAGCAGAGGTCACAACTTGTGCTTGTGACTGGCATCTGAACTGGAAGGCAGTCTTGTAGGATTGAGCCCTCAGTCTATGGGATCTGATGCTAACTCCAGGTAGCTAGTGTCAGAATTGAATTGAATTAGAGGCTATCCAGCTGGTGTCTGCTATAGAATCTGCCAGAGAATTGCTTGACACATCCGGTGTCAGAAATGTTGAGTGACTTTGTGAAAGTGGAAAGTAGAGTGTAGGAAAAATAGTTTGGTTTTTCCTATATCCTTACAACATGTGTGTGTATTATATACATACATACATATGGATGGATGTGTGTATGCTTGTTTTATATTTTAATTGTAAAGAATAATACACAATTTACAAATAAGATACATAATACTTTGTATTTTAAATTCTATGTATCCAATTGATTGTCACAAAACGCTTTTGTTGATTTTTCCCTAAATCTTACATCCATAGCCAAACCAATGGTTGTAACTGATGAACATGAGTAATTCTGACATGAATGTTGGTTAATATTTTCCATTACACTAACCAGTAAGAAGAAAGTGAAACAATGAAGATGTCAGAACTTCACTAGTTTATCAATGACATGATTGACTTCTTTACTGAGTAAGATAATTTTTGAATATTGGAAGAATATTTCCTCAAGTTTTTGTGCTATTCACCATGTAATGGTTACAGACACTACATACTTTTAAGCTTAAACTGTATTATTATCATTTTCTCCATCACTTTATTAAGTCCAGACAATAAAAAAAAAAACAATAAATCAAAGCTGATTTGTAGAGTTTGCTGATTTCTATGGTATAAGTACTCCCACCATAGCCAATTGTAAGCTAACAATGCATTGTCCCGGAATGAAGACTTGGGAAGAAATGCACCTTAGAACACCATTATGCAATATTTGAACCATTACAGATACAATAGGTATAAATAATCTCAAGAACATAGGTAATAGTATTAGAAAGTAACGAGTTTTGAGTATTTATTACTTCTAAGTATAATTTCATTTATTTGTGATTTTATGCTTATAGGTGATCTATTTTATTTTCTTGTGGGGTTCCAAAGGAAGGACTTTAAAAATAATATAAAAAGTAAAAAAGGTTTAAAAACAAGGTATGTAAATGTGTGTGCACACATGTATGTAGTTGTATATGTGCACGTTGTGCATAAAGTTTTTTCCTCCAAGAGAGCTGTCATTTGTTTCAGTTTCTGGAGTTGGCTTTGGAACAGACTCATTGGTTTTGGGATGCTCACCACAAGAGGCACTTTATTCATTTATATATAAGGCAAACATTCACCCATTAATCTTGAAGAAAGTTGCACAGCTCACCTTAAGTTTGCGTGCTGATGCTACAAACCGAGATTTTTATGTTCTGCTTAGCAATGCAAATGGAGGTTGCTTTTAGCCAGCCTATGTGCCCTTGAAGAAAGAGAAATGGCTTTCTAAAACTTCAGTGGTTTAGATTAGTCTGTTTAGAGACTGGGGGAGTACGGGGGACTATCACGATTGCCTCATTGCATGGTGGGGGTCTGTCTGTAACTCTGGGAGAATTTAAGGGTGATGGCTATGTCCTTGCTTGGAGCAGACGCTTTTGTGTAGAGCAAGTGGTGAGTGCTAAACGTTTTCCTGATCAAGCACACCCCTGCTGAGGGAAGTGGTGATGGCAACAGTGGGTCAGCGTTTCCTAGGACTGCCCAGGTAGCTGGGTTACAGGGGTAACGACATGCAGCAGGCCCAGCAAGCATCACAGAGAGTGGGCAGCTGTGAGATTCCGAGAACCTCAGGAAAAGAAGGGACTTCCTACAAGTCCAAGTCCTTTATATTTGACTATTAAGAGATGTGACCTATGTTATACTCCAAACTGGTGCAGTGGACTATTTCCATCTTCTTTTCTTATTAAGATCATTATTTTTTATTATTAAAATTGTTGTATTTTAATTAAGTACCAACAGAATTCCATTTGCAATGATACAGTATTGAATATCTTTGTAATTAACAATACCAAGCTAGATAAATAGGCTTCCTTCACATTTTAACAAACTTTTTATTTTAAAATTATTAAAAATTCACAGGAAGTTGCAAAAATAGTACAGAGAGTTCCCATGTACCCTTTACTCCGTTTGCCCCATGGTAACATCTTACATGACTATATTTGTATTTTCCAAATTTTTTATGATGTATTGCTCTTAAAATTAGGGGGCAAAAAGTCTTTTCCCAGTTCTTGAAAGCATTTTTTTAACCTTTTGTTTTGAATTAGGTCTTACCCCATGCTATCTATATTCCATCTAATCCTAACTCTTATGCATATCCACAGGTGTGATATTCAAAATATTTAAAGATAACAGAAAACTGGTTCTGCTTTGGGAACATCCAATCAGAATAAAGGCTGGTCTTAAGGACTCCCAAGGGCCAGCCGTGGTGTAATCCTAGCTCACTGGGGGGCTGAGGGCCTAGCTGTAATCCTAGCTCACTGGGGGGCTGAGGTGGCAGGATTGCTTGGGCTCAGGAGTTCAAGACCAGCCTGAGCAAGAGAGAGACCCGTCTCTGCTAAAAATAGAAAAAATTAGCGCTGGGTGTGGTGGCAAGCAACTGTAGTCCCAGCTATTCGGGAGGCTGAGGCAGGCTGAGGCAGGCTGAGGCAGGAGGATTGCCTGAGCCCAGGAGTTTGAGGTTGCTGTGAGCTAGGCTGATGCTACTGCAACTCTACTCATGGCAACATAGTGAGACTCTGTCTCAAAAAAAAAAGAACTCCCAAGAACTGAAACAGAGCTCTGGACACTCATGCATTAATTCTTCAGTTTCTGGATTGTGGGGATGTCTGGGAGAGGGAGGCAGGGGAAGTGGCTATTGATCAACGGTATGGAAATATTTCAGTATTTGGCTCACCATGCAGCTGTGCTGGAGAGCACCAGCCCAATACCAGCCCAAATTTTCCTGTAATGCACTCATCACCCAGTGCTTTGGGTTCACTGGGTTATTCTTATTTGCCCCCCAAATATTATTATCAGCTCCTTGAAAGCAAAGGTGTTTGCTTAATTTGCGGAACTCTAGAGCCCAGCATGGTACCTAACTCAATATGTGACAAATTATTAATACATAAATGAAACTTAAGTTCTAGTGGTGGGCCTGTCCTCGCACTAGCCACGTGACCTTAGGCAGGTAACTCACCCTGCTCTAAGGATCCTCTTCTGTAAAACAAGATTATTAAAACCGTTTGGTCCTTTCAAGCCCTATAAAGCTTCATAAGGAGTTTGCAAGAACTTCAAGATATGCAATAATAAGGAAAGACTAGGGATAAAATAAGAAAATTATATTTTGGCAAATATCCAAATGTCTATTATATGCAAAATTCATAATTTTTAAAAGTCTAGTGAGAAAAGAAAAATGATTATACAGTCTTGTTTATGAAGAAATTAGTCTAGTGAATACCATGATACAAGAGAGCATAAGTACTATAATAGGTAAACAAACAAGGCATTTCAGGAATGCAGAGGAGTGATTTTTTTTTTTTTTTTTTTGAGACACAGTTTTGCAAGACCCTGTCTTGCACAGCTTTGTTACCTGGGCTGGAGTGTGGTGGTGTCATCATAGCTCACTGCAACGTCAAACTCTTGGACTCAAGTGATCCTCCCACCTCTGCCTCCCAAGTAGCTAGGACTACAGGAGCACACCAGCATGCCTGGCTAATTTTTTTAATTTTTGTAGAGACAAGATCTTGATATGTTGCTCAGACTGGTCTATGACTCCTGGCCTCAAGTGATCCTCCTGCCTTAGCCTTCCAGAGTGCTAGGATTACAGGCATGAACCACCACGCTTGGCAAATAATTCTTTCTATTAAGTTTTCTCTGCTATAATTCCTGTGTGACTTCTCCCTCTTGATTACACACAGACTCATATACCTTGGCACAAATCATAACTTATACTCTGTTCTTTTACTTCATTACTTCTTTATCAAAAAAGATAAATACAATGTATTTTAATGCTTTTTGACATCTGAATTTTCCTGGAGTTTTACCTCCTTCATACTGCTCCCCCTCCCACTAAATCCTTCTTGATACACCCTGGACTGTAGCTTCAGAAATTATGATGCTATTCTACAAATAGACTGGGTTCTTGTACATCCTTGCAGACCCCAGTTCCTCTACTTAGAGTCTTTCCTTCCTGTAATGCTCTTGAAGAATTCCTACTTATCCTTCAAGACCCAACTCCAGTATTATCTTTGTGAAGCTTCTTTGACAGAGTTATTCACATACTTCCATTTTAGCACTTAGCATATAGTTTATTTTCTCAATAGACTATAAGATCCTTGAAGACAAGGGCTGTGTCCTGTTTATCTTCATACTCCTAGCTCCTAGAACAGTGCCCAATACATAGTAGGACACCAGTAAATGTCAAATGAATTTGTCTACATACAATGCAGGAGATGGAAAAAGTTTCAGAGCCATTATTTACAATAATTGGCTACAGTATAGCTCAACAATTCCTTTCTTACCAAATTAGGAAAGTTATGACTACTCAGAGAATCAATTCTGCTCTTGCAATTTTCAGGCCCTCCAGAGTCTGACTTATTCTGATCAGCTTAAAATCAGAGTCTCAAGCTTCTATTCCTGGACCAACAAGCCATGATGCTATTCCCAGTCTCACAGTCTTATCTCAGTTCCTTACCTAGGGAGACAATATCAAGAACCAGGTGTCTTCAGTTAAACTAGAGTGATCTTGGTCATTTAACTGGCTCTTTAAATTTCACTTTTCTCACCTATTCCTAATTCATAGAGGATGATTAAATGAGATAATGGAAATAAAGCTTGCATAGTGCCTGACACCAAATGATCATTCAAATATAAGGCGTTACTGACGTTCCCTTGTGCTCAGGTTTAACCACAATTCCAACGACAGTTCCTCCTTGCTCTTTTTCCTGCACTGGACATTGGGATTGGATCAGTCCCAGCCTGGGCATTCCTGGCAGACCTGGAGACCTAGACATCAGTCTCTACCCATTCTCTGCTATCCAATCTGTCCACTTTAGGATTTGGACATCCCCAGTCTCTCTCCCTAGAGCCCAGCTCATGCCACATCTCAGACTCACCTTTGTCAACCCACAACCTTTGCAGGTCATTCAGGTTCCTTCTAGTCTCTCTCTGTGTCCCTTTCCAACTCTTGGCCTGCCCAACCCCATCTTCTTCACCCAACGGCTGACCACCACCCAGCCACCAACAGTCCCAAAGTAACAAACACAGAAGAAATTGCAGACATTTTCCTCCCCAAAGTAGAGCTTATTGGAACATTTCTAATCAGAAATGAGTGACCCTGGGGTTTCATATAATTGACGTGGAAGTGAGTGTGCTGCTAATCAATGTTTGTTTTTCTGTTTTTGTTGCCTGGTGAGGAGGAAACGTTGGCTAGAGCTTCTCTATGCCTCAGAGACTTTGAAGCACTCTCCCCTCTTTGGCTTCCTCCGCTGATAACTAACGTTACTAGATGTGGGTGGGGGAGCCTTTCCCTTCAACATAGCCACCAAAGGGTTCAAGTCCTGGCCCTGTCGCTTGTCAGCTGTGTGAGCACTGGCAAGTTTCTTAACTCCTGTAACCATAAGAATAGTAGCTACTAAAAGAAAATTAGATGATACACAGAAATTACTCAGCACCATACCTTGTACAGAATAAGCACCCAGTTGAGAGTTGGATCTCTCTCTCTTTTAACCAGAGCCCAAATGGTCCAGAAATAATAAAAGAATGAAAGCCACTGCCATCAAGGTGGAATGCCTTTACAGACCTGCAGAAAAAAGACTTTCTGGAGGACTACGCAAAGGTGGATTTTGAATAACCACACGACCTTTCCAGGGAACTTAGAGATACTCAAAAGCTCCAGATGCATAAACTTGGACATCTTTTCCCCCAGACATTGCTGCATTTTTTAAAATTGTGGTAAAATTTACATAACATAAAATCTACCATTTTAACCATTTTTGTTTTTGGCCATCTTTAGGGCTGTCCACATCCATATAAAATGATCAGTGATTACTTAGGACTCCTTATATTTCAAGTTATAGGAAATTTATTCAAACAATAAAGGGGTGGGGTTCCTGGCTTATTTAACTGAAAGTACAGTGGAATCTGACTTCGGGTATGATTTGTTCCAATAGCTCAAGTCATTTCAACCAACAACCTATTTCTCTCTACATTTTTTCTCTGCTCTCTGCTCTACTTTATTCTCCACAAAGGGGATTCCTGGCAGCTCCAGGCCCCTCACTCTCAGTAATAGACCAGCTCCCACCAACCAGGTTAGACCTCTGGTCTTTCTGACCACCCTTCAGGGGAGGAGAGTGTCTGTGGTACTCCCACTGGTGGGAGAGGAAACTTCCCCCCGCAGATGTCTCAATATCTCATTGCATGTAGTTGTCTTAGACTGCATTGTGTGCCTGTTTTGGAAAAACCATGGTGACCAGGGTATAGTGACTAGCTTATGCCAATTGCAGTCCATCCTGGCATGGGAGCTGGGGCCAATCCCACCCAAACTGACAGGGGAAGAGGGTGCTTCCCTCAAAGCAAAATGTGGGGCTATGAGTGGGAAAGGAAATGTCCACTCTTAATACAAATACTTTGTCCTGGTCACCCACCCCAGGAGTTCCCACCCACCATCCCACATAGAATGATTTCCTGTTTTCTCTTCCTTGTCCATATTCCAGCAGATTCTTTTCCCTCACTGGTATTCTGTCTCATTCTCCACTGATCTTTATATAATGACAAGAAGATGAGACACGGATGATCACTGATCCTTAGAGTTTAAGTTTTCAATTACTCCAGAATGAAAGGATCCTTCAAAGAACTTGAAAAATAGCTGGAGTTGGCAACCAATCCCCACAAGAGTTGAGTCCCCATGTGCCCTGAAACTCAGATTTGAAAATCTCACTGCCTGTAAAAGAAGCAAAGTCAGCTTTAGAATCTAAAGCCTACTTGAGACGATAGACAAGCAAAGCCTAATGGCATATGGTTTTAATCTTAATCTTAAACACCAGTTTAGTGCCCTGAAAACAGAAAGCAGTTTGAATTTTTAACTAAGAATGTGTATATGCTATTACATAAATTAAGCTGGTCTTCTGCTAATTTTTTCAAATCCACAGATTTCTCCAGAACAAGGGACTTTTGTTTTTAGCTACTCTGACACACTTTCCTCATGCCCTCTCTTTGAGCTGCAGTGTTTGTTTCTTAAAAGCTTTCCTTTCCAAAGAAGAGAACTAAAACATATAACAATTAGGAATTTGCAAGAAAAGAATTAAATTGTATTTCTGTATTGATTTTTAAAATTCTTATCCATTTAAAATTAAAACAAATGACCATAACTAGTATTGATAAACATCATTTTTAAGAGTTTTCATTTAGTCTTTTAAAGGCAAGTGTTCCTTTCTGCTGCTTTTTCTCAATTAACCACACCTGAGGTAGAAGATATGCTGTTTATACCTTGTGGCTGTAACTGAGATATAACTGCTCCCTGGTGACATCATACTTCAGTTGTAGGCAAAGCATCCAAAAGGAAATAAACAGCCATTTCAAGCACTGGTTGTGCAAAACCTAAACAAATGATGATATTATTACTTAAATCCTTGAAGTTTAAGTATCTTAAATCATGTATATATCAGAAATATATGACATCTTATGCTTTAACATTTTTTTACTTTGTGAGATGACCACTTTCTAGTTAAGTCTAGCCAGCATGATTTCAGTGTTTTGACCATTAAAAGGTGAGACCTTATTTGAAGCCATATAATTTTATATACACACACACACACACACACACAATATGTAATACAGATGTCAAAGATATACATATACTCTCTTTTATTTTTTTCCTCTCATATAATAGCTGAGTTAAAATTTTTATTTCAGTATATATTTCCTACTGAACTTGACAAATGAAGAAATACACTTTTTTACTTTTAAAAATTTAATCTTTAAAAAATAGATTTATTGACATATAATTGATATACAATTAACTGCACATAGTTTTAAATTTTTTTTCATTTATTTTTTATTTGTATTATTCATGGGGTACAAATGCAATTTTGCTGCATCGATATATTGCATTGTGGTGCAGTCAGAGCCTTCAGCGCACACATCACTGGAGCAAAACACACTGTACCCACCGAGCAGCCTCCCATGATCCACCCCCTCGTCCCTCCAAGGCTCCACTGTCCATCCTTCCATACTCTGCTTCCACGTGTGCACATTATGTAGCTCCCACTTATAAGCGAAAACATACAGTATTTGTCTTTCTGTGCACACATGTAAAGTGTTTAAATTCATAAGTTTTGACCCATGAAACCATCACCGACAATCAAGATAGTGAATATATCCTTTGCCCTCAAAAATTTCCTCATGCCCCTTTTGTAATAACCCCCATTTCCCCCTGCCCCCTTTCCAAGCACTGATCTGTCTCTGTCACTATAGACAGGAAGTTTCATACAAATGATATCATAGAGTATGTACTCTTTTATGTCTGCCTTCATTCATTCAGCATCATTATTTTGACAGTTATCCATGTTGTCACACATATCAATAGTTTGTTCCTCTTTATTGCTGAGTAATAAGGAATATAAAGGTTTTTTTTGTTTCTTTTTTGTTTCTTAGGGGGTTTTTTGAGACAGGGTCTTGCTCTGTCTCCTAGGCTAAAGTGCAGTGGTGTCGTCATAGCGCACAGCAACCTCAAACTCCAGGGCTCCAGCGATCCTCCTGCCTCAGCCTCCCAAGTAGCTGGGACTATAGGTGTGCACCACCATATCCTGCTATTTTTAATTTTTTTTTGTAGGGATGGAGTCTTTCTCTTTCTTGGGCTGGTCTCAAACTCCTGGGCTCAAGCCATCCTCCTGCCTTGGCCTTCCAAAGTGCTGGGATTACAGGTGTGAGCCACTGTGCTTGGCCTAGGAATGTAGAGTTTTAATAGCTGATTGAAATTCATAAAATGGAAGTTTGTTAATTCTATTTAATCTTTTACTTGCATACAGTAACAGGGGCCATTTTCGTCAGAGGTAGTATGTGTGAAATTCATTAAATATGAGGCCTTATAATCCTGCTGCTACTCTTGGGATACCAGCTTTACCCATGACTTTGTCTCTAGCAGTTCAATTAAGTTGTATTAATATTACAAACTGCATGTATTAGGAGAAGGTTTGACATTGATTTGAATTGTAGAAACGTAGAATTTTATGACTAACGGGAGCTTTGGAGATTATCCTGTCCTCCTCTTCATTTTACAGATGAGGGGGTGGAAGCCCACAGAGGTGAAGGGGCCTGTCCAAGGTCACAGGGAACAGGTTTCTTTGAACCACGTTATGGAGGGTGTGTGGGGTGAGGTGGAGGATGTGGTCAGTTCTCTCCTTTGCTGCCTTGGTCTCCTCTCATTGTTCCAGGCTCAGACCTCTGAGCCTCTACTTTATCCTCCTCTGGCCCCCGGCCAGTGGTTCACCCCACCAATGTCTCACCAGCTTCGAGGACAGGGTAAATGACCTTACTCAGCCACAGCAAGTTGACTGCAGCCCCTCGATCTATGCTTGAGAGCAGCTCAGAAACCTAAAGTTCAAGACTGCCTCTGCCTGACTCAGCTGAGCTTCTGAATTTAACGAATGTGACTGCTCTCCTAGTTGCTTTAGAACAGCCATCAAGATGTCTTTGTCCCAAACGGAAACCCAAACGGATAGTACGGCAAAAGACCCTTGCTGAAGCCTTGGATGAGAAAATGGGGACCCACATTTAAACACTTCGTTCACATCCTTTTATTATTTTTTTTTCTTTTTTTTTTTTTTTTGAGACAGAGTTTGGGTCTCTTGCCCCAGTCAGAGTGCAGGGCATCATCATAGCTCACTGCAGTCTCAAACTCCTGAGCTCCAGTGATCCTCCTGCCTCAGTCTCCCAAGTAGCAGGGACTACAGGCGCATGCCACCACCCCTAGCTAATTTTTTCTATTTTTAGTCTTTTCTAATTTTAGTAGAGATGGGATCTCACTCTTGCTCAGGTTGTTCTCGAACTCCTGACCTCAAGCAATCCTCCCACCTTCACTTCCCAAAGTGCTAGGATTATAGGTGCGAGCCACCGCGCCCGGCCTCACTTCCTTTTCTTTATCCTTCTTCCCACAGTACTGCTGAGGCCAAGTAGGGGCAGCCTTTTCTCCCTTCTTCCTAAATGGAATGCTACCGTTCACTAGCCTGGACCTTGACACATACACATGGAGGTAAAGGGGGAAGCTAGGCAATCCTCTCTTAATGGTCAGACTTGCAAAGCTACAGCGGTGCAGAAAGATCCTATTTTTGAGTGCCAAAAGCTGGATTTCCTCTTTGCACTCCTCTGTAACACTTTTGATCTCCCTAGGCAGAAGGATGCCTCAGGAAGACTAGGGTGAAAGTCATGTGCTCTGACAAGCTAAATATAAAAGCGCATTAATAATTTTTCAAACTACCGGTATTACCTCCACTCTCCTTGCTATCAAAATGTCCTAATTAATAACCACCAACTCAGATTTACAATAAAATTACAGCTGCCTGAGAACCAAAAACTCTTCCACAATCCATCCTCTGTTCACTACAATGGTGGTAATAGCTAACATTTATGAAAATTTACTATATGCTATGTAGAGTATCTCATTTAATTCTCCTAGCAACCCTATGTTGTAAGTACTATTATTACACCCATTTTACTGATAAAGAAACTGAGACTTAGAGAGGTGACCTACTCAAGGTCACATATCTAGTAAATGACAGAGCCAGGAATCTAAAGCTTGGTTTTTAGCTTCTAGTTGCTTCCTAGTTTTTTACCTACTAGTATTCACTGCTTCCCTTTCGATCATTATATTCAACCTACCTGGGGGCAGGTAGTTTTTACAGTACCTTTCCTACCAACTGAAATTAATTGAAGTGTATGATGAAATATGACTGGATCTGTTTATGGCAAAATTATAGTTGGCTAATTTAATAGATTTTATTGCTTCTAGAAACCTTGGCACGACTGATAGATTAATTGTCTTAAGTGAAGATACCAGCTTAAAAATAGTCAATGTTGCAATAAGAACAATTGCAATGTACCTTGGCTTTAAATGTTGTAATTCAGTTGTAGATTATGTTGTAATTAAGTTATAGATTAATCATTGTTCTAACCTTTATTTTCCCTTTGCCCTAATTTCTTATCTGTATTTTATCCTTTCATATTTAATGATTTTTTAAAAAGCTTCTACAAATCCTCTTGGGAATGAAGTGGGAAGAGTTAGTAAATTAATGAATGAATTAATGAATCACTGTATTTAAAAATTTAAATAACTAAATTTTGTATATCACTTTGTTGTGTTGTACACATTCTTTTCCATTACCTCTGAACTTTTCAGAAATCAGTTCTGCATTCTGCATTCATCTTTGTGTTACCAGGATCTGTCACAATTTATTCATTGGATAAATAGTTTTGGAACTTTAGAAAAAGTGATGGTACAAAGAGCTTGTCCTCAAAGGGCTTACAATGTACTGGATAGTGGCAGGTCTATTGAAAGAGCTCAGTGAATGTTTGTGGAATAAATCTTACTTTATCTCCACAGAAGAACCTTGTGTGAAAAATGAAGATTATTTCTGGTGTTTAGAAAGACACAAAGAGGTGATATGTCTTATTCATGAGGGCTCATTGGAAAGAGGGACAGCCAGGTATTCAGATCCAGGACGCCCAAAGCCCTTGCTCTTTCTACTACGCTAACATAAACCCACAAAGCAAGTGGACAATGGTTTTGTTCCATCTAGCACTTTTATGGGTACACACTGAGGCCAAGGGAGGCCACAGGTTAAAGCTCATCTTTTCAATCAGAGGTCTGCTTGCCCCTGGGCAGGTGATATTCAGAAATGGGCACATTTCTCATGCCAACCCAATTACTGCATAACTATCCATCCTAAAACTTGGCAACTTTAAACAACAATGATTTATTATTTCTCATGATTCTGTGGGTTGACGAGGCGTTCTTCTGCACCACGTGGCGTTGGCCGGGTTTACTAATGCAGCCACATTCCGCTGGCAGCTGGGCTGAGCTGGAAGGTCTGGGGCCCTGGTAATGACTGTCAGCTGAGGTGCCTCAATTTTTCTCCACGGACCTCCTTCCATGTGGCATCTCATCCTGCAGGGCCTCTCTGCCTGGCCTCTCTCCAGCAATATAGCCTGGGCTTCTTTACGGCATGCCAGCTGGGTTCTAAGACAGCAAAAGCAGAGGCTGCTAGTCATTTGCAGGCCTGGGCTCGGAAGCCCCAGGAGTACTGGTCAAAGAAACCATCTCAGATTCAAGAGGAAAGGAAATAGACTCCATCTCTTGGTGGTTAAGAGTATAGGAGTTGAAGTTATACCACCCTTAGTCTTAATCCTGGCTCTGTTGCTTGTTAGCCATGTGACTCTGGGAAAGTTACTTAAGATCTCCAAGCCTCAGATCTATTATCTGTACCTGTGGATGGTAATGGTACCCACCTCCATGGGATTGTTGTGAGAAGTAAATGTGATAACATTTGGAATGAACTTAGCAAAGAGCTGGGCACAGGCTAAACTCTCCGTAAATGACTATTGCGTATATAGAGACGGACTTAGACTCTCTCCCCCACAGACATTCTCCTTCCTGTGCTGGACCTTGAACGTCCCAAATGAGGCTGGATTGGAAACCATTTAACATATAGAAGAAGATCTTATATGTCAAAAGTCAAAATTAACACACTCTTATTTGCACTTTAAATGTAGGAAGCCACAAATAACCAATGCATGACTTTAACTGTGGGAGAAGAAGAATAGTCAGCAGATATTAAGCCATTCTTAGGAAATGTAGTCCTATGCCAGACAGCAGACTGAAGAACGACACTGCCATTACCACAGGCAAGAGAGTGGCACCGTTTGCACCTATCACATTTCATTTGTTCCTGTAAAGCTGAATTCAAATTGTGCACAGTTGCTTCTTAGAGGTTGTACAGATCTAGATTCAGGTCACCTTGATAGGCTAAAGGTCACTTTTACTTTATCACATATGTATGACATGGAATACTTTCATCTTTTATGCATGATTTATTCACACCTTCCCCCTACCCCCCGACAAGACAGAGTTTCAATCTATCCACCGGGCTAGAGTGCAGAGGAGTCATCACAGCTCACGGCAGCCTGAAACTCCCAGACTCAAGTGATCCTCCTGCCTCAGCCTCTCAATAGCTGGGACTACAGGCACATGCCACTACACCCAGCTAATTTTTTCTATCTTTTGTAGAGATGGGGTTTTGCTCTTGCTGGCCTCGAACTCCTGGCCTCAAGCAATCCTCCTGCCTCAGCCTCCCAAAGTGCCAGGATTACAGGGGTGAACCACCACACCTGGCCTTATTTACACCTTTTATGCATCTCTGTCAATTTATAAAGTGACTACTGTCTCCTCTGTTCTTTACTGGAATGATAGTGCAATTCTGTGTCTGTACCTGGTGGATTATTCTGTGAATCTCAGGAGTCAGGCTTCTATCATTCTCTCTCTCTTTTTTTCTTGTGGTAAAATATCCATACCATAAATTTACCATTGGCAACATCTAGTACATTCAGAATGTTGCGCAACCATCACCTCTATCTAGTTCCAGAATACATTTTCTCCTAATTACCCTTCTTCCCCTCCTCCTTCCTCTCCTCCTCCTCCTCCTCCTCTTTTTCTTTACCAAGTGTTAGAGCCAACTTCTTCAATTACCTAGGTTTACAGACCTGGCCAGAGAGGGAACTAAAAGAGATTTCCTTGAAGCCATGTGTCCTGATCAGACTGGTTTGACAGGCTGAGGGCATCTGTTGTGCTGTCAGCAGAGGACACAGTCCCGCTGCCTGGAAACCCCACGCTGCAGCACATGTTATTTGCAAAGGGACTGGCCTGGAAAGGACCAATTGCCTTTTATTAATCAGGTAATAGTTAATATCTTTCCTGACACTACTCTGGAATAAGAAAAAAGTCTACCTTTGAGGA
Organism: Lemur catta; assembly: GCF_020740605.2. Lineage (NCBI taxonomy): Eukaryota > Metazoa > Chordata > Mammalia > Primates > Lemuridae > Lemur > Lemur catta. The sequence goes on along the minus strand of NC_059134.1, from coordinate 84,060,321 downwards.
AATATATTATTGCTTTTAGATGACTGACAATCTTCATAGAACCATGCTATTATTATTATTATTTTTTTTGAGACAGAGTCTCGCTCTGTTGCCCGGCCAGAGTGAGTGCCATGGTGTCAGCCTAGCTCACAGCAACCTCAAACTCCTGGGCTTAAGCGATCCTACTGCCTCAGCCTCCCCAGTAGCTGGGACTACAGGCATGCGCCACCATGCCTGGCTAATTTTTTCTATATATATTTTTAATTGGCCAGATAATTTCTTTCTATTTTTTTTAGTAGAGACGGGGGTCTCACTCTTGCTCAGGCTGGTCTCGAACTCCTGACCTCGAGCGATCCACCCGCCTCGGCCTCCCAAAGTGCTAGGATTACAGGCGTGAGCCACCTCGCCCGGCCAGAACTATACTATTATTATTATTATTGTGCCCAGAAAACAGTCAACACTCATTAAGTGTTTCATGTATTAGGTACCAGGCCGTTAATTGAGTCTTTAACATCCCTGTGGAGGAGGACCCTTCATTAGCCCCATCTTACAGATGAAAAAAGCGAAGGCTCAGAGAAGTTAAACAGCTTTTCTAAGAGCACACAGCTACTGTGTTTTAGAACCAGGATTCAAACTCTGGTCTGTTTGACCCCAGAGCCCAGGCTCTTAACTAATGGCAAACACAACCATTTTCATTGCACACTACAACGCCACACATAACCGACGTGTGAGAAATGCAGTCTGAAATTCAGGAGTAAGAAGCATCATGAAAGACGCTGCCTGAACAAGCGAAACTGATCCTACAGCATTGCCAGGTAACACCCTAACAGAAATAATAGCAACTGTATCCCATCTGTTCCCGTCTGGCCCTTCACTCAGAGCTGACCCACCAACCCACGTAAAAATCTGCTGCAGACCTTGGCCTTCATCTCCAGAATTTGTTTGTGTCACCTCCCTTTTGATAATACCTATTTAGATCCTTGGTCTCTTGTTTTCATCTTCCTAGTACCTCTTTCCTCCTGTTGGCTCTCTTTCTTAGGCTCCCCATTCTGGCTCTCCACACCTCTGCTATCCTCATTTCAACATGCCACTTGAGCTCGAGCCAGCAGTCCTTCTTGGAAATGATCTTAACACTGACCTTGTAGGAACTGCAGGCAGGAGAGGCTCAGACTTGCTCCCTGCCTCTGCCGCAGGCTTTGCCACGGACATCCACTGTCAGGACAGCTGTTTACGGAACATTTGAAAAATATCCTTTAATGTTTATAGAAGAAGACAGAACAGGTACTATTTCCCCTATTTTAAAAAATGTCATAAACATTTCAAGCATACAAAGGAAATAATGGAATAATAGAGAGACATCCATGAACACTGCTGGTACATTTGGTACATTTGCATTTATTTTTCCTCAAAGAAATAAAATGTTACAGATATGATTGAACACCTTCTAATCCTATTTCTCAATTTGCTTCCTGAGAGAACCCATTGTCTTTAAGTCGGTTTGACTCTTCCCATCCAGGTTTTAAAACTGCCTATATCTATTTACCTATTTATCTGAATCCACAATGGAGCCTATTACTTTGTGTGTCCTCAAAGCTGTTTTTTTTTTTTTTTTTGAGACAGAGTCTCGCTCTGTTGCCCAGGCTAGAGTGCCGTGGCATCAGCCTAGCTCACAGCAACCTCAAACTCCTGGGCTCAAGCAATCCTTCTGCCTCAGCCTCCCGAGTAGCTGTGACTACAGGCATGCGCCACCAGCTGTCCAGATCATTTCTTTCTATTTTTATTTTTTTTCCTTTTTTGTTTATTTTTTAAACACCTAGCTGTCTAATTTTTCTATTTTTAATAGAGACAGGGTCTCGCTCTTGCTCAGGCTGGTCTCGAACTCCTGACCTCGAGCGATCCTCCCTCCTCGGCCTTCCAGAGTGCTAGGATTACAGGCGTGAGCCACCGTGCCTGGCCAAAACTTTTATATAAATATTATACTTACTATAGGTATCCTCTGGCACTTGTTTTTTCAAAGTTATGTTTTAAAGATTTATCTATGTTGAAGCATGTATCTAAGTTTGTTAATTTCACTACTGTATAGGGTCTCCCTTTCTCTCTATGCACATACATACGTATATTACATATCTAATCCCCTACTGATAGAAATTAACATCACTTTCTGTTTGTCACCGTTTTAAAAGATACTGTAATGACCGGTTTTGTGCATTTGTTCTTGCAGATATGTGCCAGACTTTTTCTAGAGCAAATTCCTGGAAGTATAATTGCTGGGTCATAGGGCATGTGCAAATCTACAATTTTAGAAGACACGTTCAATTACATTCTCAGTGGTTGTACCAATTTACATTCCCATAATTTGAGTTTGAAAATTCCCATTTCCCTTTGTCCTTCACAGCTCCTGGCATTGTCAGATGTTTTGATTTTCAACAATATGATTGCTAAAAAATAATTTGTCATTGTTTTATCAAGGACAGATTTTTAAATTACTGATTCAATTTCTTTCTTTTTTTTTTTTGGAGACAGAGTCTTGTTCTGGCACCACAGCTAGAGTGCAGTAGCATCATCATAGCTCCCTGCAACCTCAAACTCCTGGGCTCAAGTGATCCTCCTGTCTCAGCCTCCGCAGTAGCAGGGACTACAGGCACTGGCCATGATGCCTGGCTAATGTTTCTATTTTTAGTAGAGACAGGGTCTCACTCTTGCTCAGGCTGGCCGTAAACTCCTGAGGTCAAGCGATCCTCCCGCCTCGGCCTCCCAAAGTGCTAGGATTACAGGCGTGAGCTACCACGGCCAGCCTTGATTCAATTTCTTTATTGATTTATAAAGACCACTGAAAGCTGGGCGTAGTGGGTCACACCTGTAATCCTAGCACTCTGGGAGGCTGAGGCAGGAGGATTGCTTGAGCTCAGGAGTTCGAGACCAGCCTGAGCAAGAATGAGACCCCGTCTCTACTAAAAATAGAAAGAAATTAGCCAAACAACTAAAAATAGAAAAAATTAGCTGGGCACGGTGGTGCATGCCTGTAGTCACAGCTACCCGGGAGGCTGAGGCAGGAGGATCACTTGAACCCAGGAGTTTGAGGTTGCTGTGAGCTAGGCTGACACCACGGCACTCTAGCTCAGGCAAGAGAGTGAGACTCTGTCAAAAAAAAAAAAAAAAAAAAGACCACTGAAGTTTTCTCCCATGCAAGTACTAACCAGGCCCTACCCTGCTTAGCTGCTGAGATTAGATGAGATTGGGCATATTTGGGGTGGTATGGCCATAGACTCCATGGAAGTTTTCTGTTTCTTCCTGACTCAATTTAGGTATTTATGGTTTTCAAAAAAATTGCTTATTCATCTACTTTTCAAATATCTTGGCATAAAGTTTATTATAATTTTTTATTATTTTAAATTTTACTGTAATTATGTACCCCTTTTCATTCTTGATATTGTTTATTTATGTCTTTTCTCTCTTTTTATAAATTTCACTATATATAAATCTTTTCAAAAAACCAGTTTGGTGTTCGTACTCTTTCTTATTCCCTTAGTTCCTATCTCATTAATTTCTGTGCTTATCTTAAGTTTTCTTTTATTCTTTCCCTTTGTTCCCCTGTAGTTCTTCTTCGAACATCATTAGTTGCATGATAAATTAATTTTTAATCTTTCTTTTTTCTAATATATGCATGTAAAGTTATAAACTTCCATATTGGTAGATAAATACAAGTTCAGTACTGTTTTTAACTCTCTGGTAAATTACTCATCTTATTCTATAATTGCTCCTTCTCTTTCTAGTGATACTTTTATTTTGTTAAAGTCTTTTTGTGTGATAATAATGTAGCTACATCAGATTCTTTCAGTTAGCTTTTGTCCAAGAGTAAATTAGTTTCAGTTAGTTTATTTAGGTAGGTGGTTTTCATCCTTTTAAAATGATATCACTTGTAAACAGCAAATAGTTTTTTCTCCTTTTAAAACATCTATCTGAGAATCTCTGCCTTTCAACTGATGAATTTAGTCCTTTTACACTTATTATTATTGTTGCTGTGTATTGGATTATTTCTACCTTTTTATTTTAGTTTTTCTTTTCTTTTTTGGGGGGGGGCGTCTTTTGGTGAGGACGGGAAAACCTGCTAGACAAATTCTAAAAGAGCTGTAACACTGCATTTTAGTTTTTCTTACCAAGCTTTGTTTATTTCTTTTTACTCAGTTCCTGCCTTCCATTGAGTTGACTGAGTTTTCTATATTTCCCCTTTTCTCTTCTACTCATTTTACAGTTATATACTCTATTTTCATTCTTATATTGGTTACTCAATAAAGGGTCTTAACAAAGTTTAGTCAATGGCTTTATCTTCCTCCTAGACAATAAAAAGACCTTAAAATGCTTTAACTACAATCACCTTTCTCACTTCCAAATATTTGTTGTTTAGTATTACAGCTCCACCTTGTTTGTTAACTGCCCTCTTCCTATGATTATTATTTTTCACAATTTATAAATAAGAATACTGAGGTTCAGAGAGGTTAAGTGACTTGCCTAAGGTCACACATCTAGCAAGTGGCAAAATTCATCCCGAACCCACCTTAATTTTGGGAATGAAGCATCTGGAGACTTGAATTCATTGAGATATGTTGATCATTTCATCATATGGGTAATTTTTCTATGATCAGATTTATGTCGCAAAGACAGCAAATATCTCCCCATATAGCTCTCAGTGGTAAACTGGATTAAATGGGAGTTTTGCCCTTAGTTTTGACCATACACTGAAAATTGACTCCTTTTACACCTTATGTTCCCCAGCATGCTTACACAAGCTCATTATTACTATAAAGGTGTACAGGTGATGTGCTGAGAGTGGATTAATGATATGCCATAAGGGAGACCACTCCCACCGTCCCTATGTAAGATGGTTATCACACAAAGAGAGCCATCCTTGAGATTTCTTTTGAAATTTCAGTTTATATGTTTACCCATCTATCCTTTGAGATGGAACAGTTTTATGGCTAAGGTAGGAATTGTAATTGCACGAATTTCTAGCCTACTGCTTCTGCCTCCCAGTCATGTTTCTTACTAATAAAGCTGAGATCCCAAGCAAAACAGTTTGTGGATAGCTCACTACCACCTATTGTTATTCTAAGAAAACTAACAAAGCCCATGGAAGGTGAAGAGTATCACAGTGTCATTTCTGTTCATGAAAGACAGCCCAATTTTCAGTTGGGGAACAAAGAGTATATTTGAGGATGAAATGCTGGCAAAACAGCTTGCCTAAGTAAATGTTCCTGCAGCAATGATTATTGCCTCATCACTCAAAGGTGAAAGAAGAGAGGAAAAATGCCAAAGATTGCATTTGAGAGGTAACAAATGAGAGAAAAAACAAGAATATAATTCAAAAGTTAGCATGGGCCGGGCGTGGTGGCTCATGCCTGTAATCCTAGCACTCTGGGAGGCCGAGGCGGGTGGATCGCTCAAGGTCAGGAGTTCGAGACCAGCCTGAGCAAGAGTGAGACCTCGTCTCTACTAAAAATAGAAACAAATTATCTGGCCAACTAAAATATATATATAGAAAAAATTAGCCGGGCATGGTGGCGCATGCCTGTAGTCCCAGCTACCCGGGAGGCTGAGGCAGTAGGATTGCTTGAGCCCAGGAGTTTGAGGTTGCTGTGAGCTAGGCTGATGCCACAGCACTCACTCTAGCCTGGGCAACAAAGCCAGGCTCTGTCTCAAAAAAAAAAAAAAAAAAGAGCTAGCATGTACCCACATGGTCTTCTGTAGACTCTGAAAGAGGACATCTGTATTAATTTTGGATTAAACAATCATATTGAGCACTCACCCCCCTACCCATTTTAAAAGTAAATCATGATAAGATTTGACACAGGCCAGGTGTGGTGGCTCACACCTGTAATCCTAGCACTCTGGGAGGCCAAGGTAGGAGGATCACTTGAGCTCAGGAGTTCAAAACCAGTCTAAGCGAGAGTGAGACCCCTCCCCCCGTCTCTACTAAAAATAGAAAAAATTAGCTAGATGTGGTGGTCCATGCCTGTAGTCCCAGCTACTCAGGAGGCTGAGGCAGGAGGATTGCTTGAGTCCAGGAGTTTGAGGTTGCTGTGAGCTAGGCTGACACCACAGCACTCTAGCCTGGACAACAGAGAGAGATTCTGTCTCCAAAAAAAAAAAAAGATGCAATACATTCTTAAAAAAAAAAGATTTGATGCAATTTAGATGGATTCAGGAAGAAACATTTGAGTAGCACATCCCTGGCTGGCGCTGGAAAGAAAGAAGAGAAGCAGACCCAAGGATACACTTGGTGTAAAGTGTCTCCCTGTGCTAAGCACTTTACATGCATTATCTTACATTTTCTCATTAGTCCTTTGAAGAAGGATTTAATAGCCTTTATTTACAGGATATATTGAAGCTCAGAGACTTGGGGTGACTTATCTAAATTCACATAGCTAATAAGTGAAGAGCTGGGATTTGAACCACGATTGGCTTGGCTATCACTCCGTATTGCTTTTAAATGAGATGATATCTGTATATCAGCAGTTTAGAAGGTTAAAAGTACGAATACAAGGTATTCCTACTGGATCCATTCCTTTCCCACCTCCCTGAGCCAGTGAAGAGGAATTCAGCACAGATGTTTTTCCCTACTTCACTGTGCAGTCCTGTAAGACCCCATCTTCCCCTCCCCCATACAGTTAGCGCCATTTAAAAATAGGACACCACCCCCCCCCCACCAGGTCTCAGTCTTGAACCTCTTGTCCTGACCTGTTTTAAAGGATACAGAATGACCCGAACTTCAACTTCTCCCTCCCCAGCCTACCCAGCACCTCCACTCTCAGGTTTCTATCTTCACTGCTTTTCTCCAGTTCCGTAGCTCCCTTTGCTCCCCCGGACGGCCTGCATGCCAGGCACAGCTTTCCTGGCTGAGGACGTGATTCTCATCTCCTCCCTTAGGCCATTCTGGCTCCACTCCACTCCGGGGACAACACGTCCCCCACCTCCTCCTGCCCCAGTGCAATACCGTCTCCACCCCTCCTCCCTCCTGTTTCTGACATTCATGAGTGGAAAGTGCACGTGCCGGGCGCTAATCCATGTGTTTGCACTGGGGGTGCAAATATGAGCAAGTAGATCACGGTGTAGTGAAGGTGGCAAACAAGTCAACAGAGTTCTGAAACAATGAACAATGAGACAAGTGTTCTCCTACAGGTGCCCACAAGATGTCAATGTCATGGTAACAGTGAGATCGTCTCCTCTGAGGCTGAAGGGGGGATTGGAGGAGGCTTCACAGACAAGGTGAAGACTTACCTGGATCTAGAAGAGTGCGTAGGAGTTTCCATAATTTCCCAGTAGCTGGTTGCTATGGTTATAGCTATAGTAGGCAACTGCAACTTAAGGAGCAGGGGCAGAAGGATAGGTGAAAAAGTAAAAGGGAGGTTCCTTTAGGGCTTTCATGTCCTCTGTACAATCCTTTAAGGCTGAGAAAAAAATTATATTCCTGCCTAGAGTTCCATTCATCTGCAAGTAGGGAGAAATTCCTTCTCTTCTTTCCATTTTCGTGAAAACAAAATGGCAAGGGGGAGGAGAGGTTATTATGTGAATATTACCTTTCCCATAATAAGAACTACCGTTTGTGAAAGGTAGTGACTGTGTGTTAGAGACCGTGCAGTTTGCTGGGAGGGGGGTTGACAGTGGTCTCAGCCTGTCCCTGGACTGCATTGTTGGAGGCTCCACCTGCTGGTAGGAGCTGGAAGTTCAAAAGCCCAATCGCCCAGTCTGCAGGGCTCCGTCCTCCTTTCCTTTGGGTGTCCTAGAACCCAGGGGCCCCGACAAGTGTCTCAAGATGGAGAAGCTAGACTGGTTTGGACCTGTTTCATTGGGCTGACCGCAGCGAAGGGCGCTGAGAGCAGCAGAAGCTGGCCATGGTGGGCAGGGGCCAAACCCAGAATTAGGCAGTGGTTCTCTGCTCTCATGGTGACTACAGTTGCTAGAGTGGAACCTGCTGCAGGTGGGGGCAGGGGGAACTCTTTGAGGATGGGCTGCACTTCCCCTAGAGTTACACTCACTAAGGAGCCTCACAGCCCAAACGTGCAAAGTTCTCATTTCATTCCTCCACGGAGCCACGTCTTCAGGAAGCCAGGCTGCTCTGGGACGGGGGGATGGGCCCCAACTTCTCAATGCCGGCACAAGACAACAGCAGCAGGGCCCACGCTGGTCAGCAGAGGGGGGACCTCAGGCACTTTTGCAGAGGAAAGGGCTGCCTCTGGGTTCTGCTCAATTAAGAGGCCCCCTACCATTGCAAATAGAGCTGAGCCTCTGGGGTTATAGTTCTTAGTGACCAGCTTATTTTACATACACTGGCCTTAAGGGCTAGGCCAGAACTAATCCCGGCCTCCAGCACTTAAAGAATCCAGAATCAACATCTTGCATTCTTCCTCTGGTTCATTGCCGAGGCTGGCCATGAGCCCCATACCTCGTTATCCGCTTGCCTCCATTTCCTTTTCCTACCTCTGTTCTTTCTGGGTTGCCCACATTCACCCCAATATATCTCTCTAACTCCAAATCTTTGGGAGTGGGGAAAGGGATTAGTCCTTCCCTCCCAGAGGAGCCCTGGGCTTACTCTGCACACTGGCCCCAGCTCCCTCCCCAGTCTGGCATCCCAGGAGGGGCCCCCTCACTCAGTTAAGCTTCAGGCCCACTAGAAGTTTCCTTAGGTAAGAAAGACTCTAAAGAGCTCTTCAAAGGTAATCTATCCCAAACTGCCAGCAGCTTCTCCTGCTGCGTAAGAAAGAAATAAACACCCTTGTTACACATAGATTATCGCGTGCAATCTTCACAATAATCCTATGAAGTAGGCATTTTTGTTATTCTCATTCTATAGGTGTGAAGGCCCAGCAGCGTGAAGTAACCTGCCCAAGTTTTCAGCCATCAGTAGCAAAGCAGCAATTCAGCCAGCTCTGTTGGACTCAAAAGCCCCTCACACATGCTGCCTGGCTTCCATGGAAAGAGTACCCCATCCTCAGTGGATAATATTCACTTGAGATAAAGGATACATTGCAGTGAATACCAGGAATCAAGAATGAATTTCGGCCAGGTACAGCTGCTCATGCCTATAATCCCGACACTTTGGGAGACTGAGACGGGAGGGTCACTTGAGGCCAGGAGTTCCAGACCAGCCTGAGCAACATAGAGAGACCTCGTCTCTATAAAATAATAAAAATAAATAAGCCACAGCTGTAGTCCCAGCTAATCAGGAGGCGGAGGCAGGAGGATCCCTTAAGCCCAGGAGTTTGAGGCTGCTGTGAGCTATAATGATGCCACTGCATGCCAGCCTGTCTCCAAAAAAAAGAATGGATTTCATGTTAACCCACTGATATTATTATTTCAGTTTGGTTTTTGTCCTGTGTATTTGTTATGGGATGAATTTTATCCCCCCTAAACTCATATTAAATATTACTATGTTGAAGTTCTAACCCCTAGTACTTCAGAATGTGACTGTATTTGGAGATAGGGCCTTTAAAGAGGTAATAAAGGGAAAACGAGGTCATATGGGTGGGGCTTAATCCAAATGAGGTGTCCTTATAAGAAGGGGCGATTAGGACACAGGCCTGCACAGAGGGACGACCATGTGAAGACACAGGGAGAAGAGACTGTTGTAGACTGCATGTTTGTGCTCCCTCAAAACTCTTATGTTGAAACCCTAACCCCCACTGGGACAGCATTAGGATGTGGGGCCCTTGGGAGGTAATTAAATTACGAGGGTGGAGCTTTCACGCTGGGATTGGTGTCTTTATAAGCAGAGAGAGACCAGGTGCTCTACCACACCTGGCTAACTTAAAAAAAATTTATGTACAGACAGGGTCTTGATATGTTGCACAGGCTTTAAAAAATTTTTAAATGTTATATTTATGCTCCTTAATAAATCCATTGATTTTACTATAAAATAATGTTTCCCCAAAAAAACCTTGAAGGAAAATCGATACTCCTGGATGATGTGCCATGTTCACTTGCAGCGTCAATAGCCTATGGCGCTCTGCCCATTCCACATCCCAGTGTGGAAAGCTTGGGGCCAGCCCATGCCGGGTATAGACTGAAGAGTCCTTGAGTAGCTCTTAGGACAGAATCACCGCCACACAAGTTTCATGCCCCTTTCTTACAAGAAGCAGAGCATTCATGTAGCATCATCCTGGACCAGTTATTTAAGCTCTCTGGACTTCAGTCTTCTCATCTATAAAATGGGGAGAGGCCGGGTGTGGTGGCTCTCGCCTATAATCCGAGCAATTTGGGAGGCCGAGGCAGGAGGATCACTGGAGGCCAGGAGTTTGAGGTTGCAGTGAGCTATGATGACGATGCTGTTCTCTAGCCTGGGCAAGAGTGAGACCCTGTCTCAAAAAAAAATAAAAATAAAAATGGGGAGAAGAATGGCATCTACCATGTTGTGAAGTTGTGAATTTTAAATGAATAACACATAAAATAAAATGCATAAGATATTTCCTGGTATATCTTAAGTGTTCAATAAACATTATTATTATATCCTGTAGCTTAGGTTTTGGTTGAACGTTGAAGAGGATAGACAGTGAGACAGAGGGTGATGCAAGGAGAATATGCCCAGATCCAAGACAAAGCCCCACAGGGCAGCACTTACTCTAATGAGTTCATCTTGACCTGTGGTCTGATCTTCATTCTGCAGATGCAGAAACCTAATTTTTTCAGCATTCGGAGAGTGCAGCTCTTATTGGGGGCATATTTACAACATTGGACACTCGTGGTGGTGGTGCTGGTGTGTGTGTGTGTGTGTGTGTGTGTGCACAGAGAGAGAGAGAGAGAGAGGAGGGAGAGGGAGAAGGAAGGAGGGGGAAGATGGAGGGGAAAAGGGAGAGGGAGAATTAGAGAGACAGAGCAAATAAAATTTTGGGTAAGGTGAGGATAATCCTTATATTTTTCAGTGAGAGAAACTATTTCTACAAAGAGCTTGAAGGTCACTGGGAGGAGCAACAGCACCAGCAGTGACAAGACGGTCTCAAGGGACTGTTCAGGTTGCAGCTCTGAGACCAAGTCACCTTTGTGGGTTGCATCTTCCGAAACAACCAGAGCGGGGTAGCACTGTGGATACTCATTAAGCCTCAAGGGGGCGCTATAAGCTTCAGTTCTAGGGACTAGGCGAGAGCCTCCAGCCAGGGCTTGTCCTTTGGATAAAAGCAAAGGTAGGGGATTTTTGGAGAGAAGGAGGTGGGTGGATTTTCTGCTAGTCTGAGCATACGGAAGCTTAAGAGATGTGTTTGGAGACGTTGTTGGGAAAATGGTTTTTATCTTTCAAATTCTACAATTGAATATGGTAATTTAAATATATATATTTTTCTGATTATAAATATTAAACATGCTATTATAAAAATTTCAAATATTAGAGAAAGTATGGCTTTGAAGGTGAAAGTTCCCTCTGTCATCCCCCACCATACCCTTCCTCCCTAAAGAAGAAAAAAAACTTAAGAGTTCAGTGTGTTTGCTATGACTAAATTAACTAGCTAGCTAGCTAAATAACTAACTATATGTATCAAAAACACATGCATACATGTTTTTACTTAAATATGAATGCGAACATTTAAATTCACAAAGACGATCTGAGCTGTGAAGCAAACTGGAAAGCTTGTATTGTGTGGCCCGGGATACATTCTTCCCATGAGCAAGTAGCACAACAAGGCAAATTTTCAGAAATGCAGAAACAAAACAAAGTTTTGAGTGTGGAAACAAAACAAAGGGAGGGAATTAATTTTCTGAAATGTCTCTCAACTAAGAGAGCTCCTTCTTACCCCAAATGAACACATCAGGGAATTAGTATCTCATGAAACACATTTTGGAAAACAGTGATCTTCTCTGTCATTTTGAGGCTCCCTTAAAGCAGAAATTATAGCTAGGTTATATTGTTCCTCTTTAAATTCTTTACATTCGAGTAAAAAGTAATCATTTTCTTTTAACTTAACTATTTTTTTTGTTTGTTTGTTTTTGAGGCAGAGTCCCACTCTGTCACCCTGGCTAGGGTGTCCTGGTGTCAGCCTAGCTCACAGCAACCTCAACTCCTGGGCTCAAGCGATCCTCCTGCCTCAGCCTCTCAAGTAGCTGGGACTACAGGCATACGCCCCATGCCTGGCTAATTTTTTCTAGGTATTTTTAGTTGCCTAGCTAATTTCCTTTTTTTTTTTTTTATTTTTTTAGTAGAGACGGGGTCTCGCTCTTGTTCAGGCTGGTTTTGAACTCCTGAGCTCAAATGATCCGCCCACCTCGGCCTCCCAGAGTGCTAGGATTACAGGCGTGAGCCACCTCGTCCCGCCTACCTATGGGTTCTTTGAAATGATGTTTAATGACCTATTTAAGGTGATTACAGGCATTATATTAATTTTTATTCATGTTTCCAAAGAGAGAAGTAAAAAAGAAATTTTCAGTAGCAGTTACTTAAAATAAATTGATAGGCCAAAAACCCTATTAATATTAATAAATCTAAAATTAAACCCTAGCCAGGCATGGGGGCATGTGCCTGTAAGAGGCTGAGGCAGGAGGATCATTTGAGCCCAGAAGTTCAAGGCTACAGTGCACTATTATCATGTCTGTGAATCTGTGAATAGCCACTGCCCTCCAGCCTGGGCAACACAGCAAGACCCTGTCTCAAAAAAGATAAGAAAAAAAAAAACACATGCACACACACACACACAAAAGAGGTAAACTGTTCCATTAGAAATGTGAGTTCTGATTACTCTTAGGCACATAATGCATGAACAGATGGCAAAAGGCACCTCTTGCACCAAAGTGTTCTTCATCTCATCCACCAGAGGGTACCTGAGAGTTATTCAACAAAAGCATTCAGGAAACCAAATTTAAAAATCTGAACTAGAAATCATAGACCCAAAGTGATATACACGCACACTTCTGGTACATTATTAACCAAATTGAGTTTGCTAAAAGATAGCCACATGCTTTTTCCCCACCAAATTATAGACTTCTGATATGATACTCTTTTATTTGTATACTGATACTCACTTTTGAGAAATTTTTTGAACCTAGCCTAGGTAGTGGGGCACTGTATATTTTACAAATGTATTAAACGTTAAGTATTTCTCTAGTAAAAATTGTGGTATTTACATTTACTGGAAAAGGCTAGTAATTTTATTATCACAATCCCAGAATTGTTTCTCTATTTTGTGTAACTAGTATATTACTTAATTGAATTCACCCTGAATAGTTCCATGAAACATGCAGAGTGTTATTTTTCTTTCATTAGGTTCATCTTCTACTTCTCACTCCCATTCCGTGTTCCAGTAAGAGCAAATTACTGCACTGTACCTTAAAACTAAAAATTGGAAAGAGTCCAAATGGCCAATAGGAAAGGCAACAGTGGTGTTATGGCAATGGATACCTATATTAAACTATTAATTAGAGTATGTATAAATTATAATACCAATGCAATAGTATTAGGAATGCATTTTTTAAAATGTGCTGACCATCCACTAAGCATCAGTCCTGGTGCTGTGTGGATGATGAACAAGAAAAAATTCCTAGCTTTTAAGGAATTTATAGAACAAAAAAAAAAATTCCCAGCTCTTAAGGAGTATTTAATTTGGTGTGCGTAGGGGGTGTGAAGACACCCATAATCAAATACTTAGAGAGTAAGGATTGTGAGCATACGCTTTGGAGTCAGAAATTCAGGTTCTCCCACTCGTTTGTTATAGAACCCTGAGCAAATAATTTCACCTGTCTGAGTCTTGGTTTTTCTCATCTGTTAAATAGGGATAATCACCTAGCTGACTTTTATTGTGAGATGGTGAACGCTGGTCACCTTGTACTGAGTGTGGCGTTCAGTACAGGATAGTAGGACTAGTGGTTTTTATGACTGTTGCTTTCTTTGTGTAGCAGGGAACAGGGCTTCAGGCCACTGTGTAATAGCACGCGTGACCGGCTGGCCACCACCAGGAGGAGACGGAAGCACTCTTCCAGGGCCAGACAATTTCTCTGGGCAGACAGGCTTCAGCTACATCATCTTGCCAGTGCAATGTTACGGACAGCTCGGTGGTTCCGGCTGCCTGGAATGTGGAAAATGACGGAGAAGGAATCTCACCCCCCTTGGAGGGGTCTGAGTTTCTGTTTTTGCTTTAGCTGCTTCCGGGTACAGTGGTCAAAGTGGGCCTATTCGGGTGGGGCCTTCTTGCAGTGCAGGGGCCAGTGTGGACTGTTGCTTCCCCGTGGGCTAGCTGACCTCAGACGGTGCTCTCGTCACAGAGAAATAGGCCTGGGGCCCAGGGTGGCAGAGGCAGTGTCTGTCACCAAAAGCTTTGAGTGCTGCTGAAATCCGGGGAAACTGCTGAGCCAGGAGTCAAATGGGGAGCTGAGGCCAGAACTAGAGAATGAAATCCAAACAGGTTGCCAAGCCAAGGCAGGCAGACGCGGCGCTGAAATCCAAGGTGTAGGGCAGGGATTGAAATCAGGGAGGTGAGTGCGAAGGACAGTGTGTACCTACTGCTTACCAGCTACTGCTCCTGACACTGAGACTTCATATTCCAGCGAGACTGGGTGAATCAATAAGCTGATCCCATACGCTGGTAAGCACTACAAAGAAAGGTAGCGTAGGATAATGTCACAGAGAACTCCTGGGGAGGCTGCTTTAGCGAAGGTGGTGTTCTAGGCAGGAGGAGCAGTGAGGGCACAGGCTCTGAGCCAGAACGACAGAAGGCGGCCACTGTAGCTGCAGTGTCGTGAATGAAGCGAGAGGTAGAAGGAAAGGAATGCAGAGAGGTAGGCAGGGACCATAGCACACAGGATCGGGGTGTAACCCGGAGTTTGGGTTTAGCGATACAATGAGAAGCTATCAGAGGTTTTAAATAGGGAAGGTGGAGGGGGATCACTCTGGCTGCGGCGTGGAAAATGGCTTATATTAGTTAAAGCAAGAGTTGTGGCCATGAGACGAGTTAGGAGGTGATTGAAGTAGGTCAGGCAAGGCATGGTGGTTGTTAGGGATAAGATGAGCGTGGTGGTCACAGAGGGAAGTCGGATTTGTGATCTCTTATGGAGACTGATCTGTCAGGCTTTACTGGGTGCAGTGGAATTGGGACATAAGGGGAATAAAAATCTTGGGTTTGGGGCCTGAGCAAATGTGTGGGTGGTGCCATTTACTCAGGTGGCTGAGGACCGGAGAGGAATGGATTTGGGAGGAAGACCATGGGTCTGTTTTGGTGCTGTTGAGTTTGAAGTTAGGCATCCTTCTACGTGAAGATGTCAAGGGGCAGCAGGATCTGTATCTGGGTTTGGGGATCTGGGCTACAGAGGTACTCTGGAGAGGCATCGCTGTTCACGTGGCATAAGCGAATGGTATTTAAACAAGGGGTGGGGCCACGTGAAATGAACTGGGCAGAGTGTAGCCAGAGAGGAGCTCTGAGCTTGGAGACTGGGGCACTCCACATTCAGGGGTCTGGTGGTGAGTCCTCGAGGAGGAGCCAGCAAGCAGACAAAGGAGCTTTCAGGTAAGGTAAGAAAAGACCAAGCAAGTGGGAGGTCACAGGAACCTCGGGAGGGATACATTTCGGGAGGAAGGAAAAGACCAAGTGGGCCAGGAGCTGCTAGTAAGTCAAGTAAGATGCAGACAGAGCCGTGGCCACTAGCACCTTAATTAGAGCTGCTTTACTGGAACGGGGTAGGTGGGGCACAAAAGCCTCATCCGAGTGGGCTGAGGAAAGGAAAAGGATGGGTGGTGAGAAACGGGCAACTCTTCCAGAACTTTTCTCTGCAAAGGAGTAGAGTAGGCAACAGGTAGATGGTCCAGAGAATTTTTAAAAGATGTCCATGTACAGATAGCAATGATATAGAGGAGGAGTTGACAGAGCAGGAGAGAAAAAAACGATCTGCAGGAAAGAAACCTTGAGAGTGATGGCAGCTGCGCTCCGGAGCACGGGACCTGGTGGCTTTCCCCAGCGTAGCAGGAGGGAAGGCAGAGTGCATGCTGCAGATACAGGTGCTGCTCTCCTGATGGCGTTGTCTCCTGGGTCGCTGGCTAGACCATCCCCAGCCCTTGTCATAGAGGGAAACTACTGGGGCCATTTATTCATACGGGAAACGTCTTGGGTCAAGGAAGAAGTAGGGACTGCTGCGTCAAATCAGACACAAATTCCCATGAGCTGGGCCAACAGAAAACCTATGTGTCAAATATGTATCTCTTCTCTCCAACCACTTCTCCTTAAACCAGGCTGGTGGGTGAGCATCACTTCTTGACTTCTTTGCCAGGAAAGCCTTGGTCCTCGGGGTTCGTTTAATCAGATTTCCAAATAGGTACAGATCGATCTAAAATTTTGAGGGAACATAGCTTGGGGCTGCTCAGATGGGGCTTCTGCTATGCACCCTGTTCTGTTTTAGTACAAATTAGGAGAAACAGCTTAGAGTTTTGTTTTTTTTTTTTTTAAAGTAGTAGTGGGGGAGAAGTAGGATGATTTAAATAGCATTTCAATTAGATGAATTGGGCTGGTTATTTAAAGATACAATTTAAGCATTAAAAAAAATAGTTACAATAGTTATAATTTATTGTGTGTCTACCACGGGCTAGCGCTGTGGTCCCCACCCCCCAGGTCACAGACTGGTACCAGTCCGTAGCCTGCTCAGAACCGGGCTGCACGGCAGGAGGTGAGCGGCCAGTGAGCAGGCAAAGCTTCATCTGTATTTGCAGCTGCTCCCCATTGCTCGCCATCCCCCACCCCCGGCCCGTGGAAAAATTTTCTTCCATGAAACTGGTCCCTGGTGCCTAAAAGGTTGGGGACCGCTGGGCTAGAGGTTTTATAAATGAAACAAAACAACCATTATTGACATAGGAGTCTTTTTCTTCCTGCTATGCATTTAAAAAAGGATTTTGGTTCTGGAACTGATCCACCTGGGTCTTTGGATGCAACATGGTTACAAAAGCATTTCTTTATTTACTTCACTGCAAGCTAGGCAATAGTGTCACCACGTTTTATAGATGAGGTACAGTTTAGAGGTTGTATATCTGGTCCAATTGAATAATGAAGCCAGAATTTGAATCCAAGACTGTCCAACTCCAAAATTCACAGTAAAGCCACTCTGCATGAATCATCCAGGTGCAGTGCAGTGATTAAGGGTGTGGACCATGGTGGCAGGGGGACTTGGGTTTGAGTTCTGCTGCACCACTTACTAGCTGTATTATCTTGGGTTGATTACATAACGTGTAGGAGCTGTGTTTCTTCATCTGCAAAATGGGGCTTATAATAGCCCCTCCTCAAGGATTGCTCTGAGGGTTACGTGAGATAATATACGTGAGATGTGTAGCACGGACCTGGCCAACAGAAGAGGCCCAATAAATGTAAGTTATTATTATAATATACCACGCGGGCCTCTGAGAGGGGTATTTTGGCATCTGTCTGAGCCACTCTCATTGCTAGCACCAGAATCATATATCCTGTCTTGGAAATGTCTCACATAATAGATTGTGTGCTTAACTCACTCTGTACTGTGCTTCCAACACGAGGCATCAAAGAAATGCTTTGGATGATGATATTACCCAACTGCATGAGTGGGTTTGATAGCTTTTCCAAAGGGCTGGTATTTCAGTTGTGCAACTGTAACTGCTTCGTGGCAATAGGAAAGATTTATTTTTTGGACCCCAATCAACCCTCAGCCCCATTTCTCAAACTCCAGCTACATCACAAGATGTCAAAATCGTGCAGTATTAATGGTTGGTCAAAGGTGCTAGTGGCATTTTGCAGATGTAATGAAGAAGCTGTATTGTCTAAGATTGCCTTGTTGTGCCTTCTGCCCCGCGCCCTGCTCACCCTTTAAGACCTGGCAGGTGGGAAAAATTCAGCTGCGAGCTCACCTCGAAGGTAGTGGAAGGACAAAAAACATAAAGAGTCTGGGACGTTGGGCTGGGGTAAAAGGTGCCACACAGTAAAGGAAAGGGTCTGGTAACCACCTCCCTTTACACCCAAGGAGGGCAAAGAAAACAATCTTCCAGAATTTAAAAAAAAATTAAACATAATGAAGTAGTTTTTGAATGTGGCTGATTGCCTGGCTCCTAAAGAGGAAATAGGAGTAAGGATTGGGGTGGAGAAAAAGAAGGGATTTTCCCTTAGAGGGCCACTGCTAAGAGAAAAAAAAAATTATTATAGAATAGGCTTTGGGTTAGATGCTCTTACCCAACTGTTGGCTAACATAATTGTTCTGAGCTCGTTTAAGGCAAGCCAAGTTAAGCTATGATGTTGGTAGGTTAGGTATGTTAAGTGCATTTATGACATATGATAGTTTCAGCTTATGATGGGTTTATTGAGATGTGACCCCATCGTAATCAAGGAGCACCTGCATTCTATAATAATAGTGACACAAACATAGTATACTGTCCTAGAAAACATGCTTTGTGGTTTTATTCTAAAATTTACATGTACTGTATATTCACTCAGAAAACTTGAAAATCAAAGAACACAGAAAAATAACTACCACTCCAACAAGAAGATCACCGCTATCCTTTTGGTTTGTGTCTTTGCAGGTTTTTTTTTTCTCCCAAGTCTATGTACATCTTTGTTCTATCTTTTCAAAATGGGATATTGTTCCAGAGTCTGCTTTTCTCTTATTTTATTTATTTATTGAGACAGAGTCTTGCTCTGTCGCCAGGGCTAGAGTACTGTGGCGTCAGCCTAGCTCACAACAACCTCAAACTCCTGGGCTCAAGTAATCCTCCTGCCTCAGTCTCCTGAGTAGCTGGGACTACAGGTGCACATCATCCCAACCAGCTAATTTTTTCTATTTTTAGTAGAGACGGGGGTCTTGCTCTTGCTCAGGCTGGTTTTGAACTCCTGACCCCAAATGATCCTCCCGCCTTGGTCTCCCAGAGTGCTAGGATCACAGGCATTCTCTTTTTTAAAAAAAACTTAGCAATAGACTGTGAACCTTTCCCCATGGATGAGTTGTTTCTTAAAATAGATGTTCCATTGGAAATGACAGTAGGTTGGCCCGGCAGATTCATTACTATTCTTTTTTTTTTTTTTTTTTTTTACAAGAGGAGGTGATACCTATGGCTATTCAAATCTGGGAAACACTGCACACTGCATCTCCTTTCTTGGAAAATTAACAGCGCACATTAGCATGTACCAAGCTCTGAGAAGCCCTTCTGTAAATAATCCCCTCTCGACTTCGATTAGATCGGTGCTTCCCAGACAGATTTAACACTGTGGACCATTTATTCTCATACCTCCGATTAATGTCTCAGGACTCATTTGGGAAACACTGCTGCAGGCTGAAGTTTCCTTAAGAGTAGGGAGCAGGTCTTGTTCATTTTGTTGTTTCCATACTGCCTTACAATTGGATTTTTAAGAAATTATGAAAAATGGGATTGGATTGATGAATCCACTTTCTAGCCAACAGCCACACATGTGTGACTTGAGGGCCAAGGTTAGAGGCTGGGGCTGTGCTCCGGAGTGTCTCTCAGTGTAAAGCTAATTGGCCCCTTTGGGGATGAACCTGTGAACTTGGCCTCATTAGCGCCAGCACAAAACAGCTGAGTTGGTTTATCTGGTGCCATGAAACTGTTTCCTCACCCAGATGCTCATGCTGTCCTCCAGGTGGCGATGCTGGTTTGTCAACCTTCTGAGAGCCTAAAGCTTGGGCCAAGAGAAGGTTGAAATTGAGGGGAAGCAGATTCGGATGGGAAATGGCGTGGGGCGTGGAGTATAATCGAAAACTAGGAGACACCTGTCAGGTTTGCAGTTGACATGAAGCTGAGGGGCAACCTCATACAAGGGGTGTCCAGACACAAGTTTTAAAGGATCTTGATGAACCAGTAAACCAAGAATAAATATTGCTAGCATTTATTGAGCACCAATTATGGCAACAGGCCAGATCATTTCATTCATTATTTCTTTTAATCCCCTGAACAGACCTATGAGGTAGATCCTGTCACTGGAAATAGCAGAACTGGAAATTGAACCTGGGTTCCCAGCATGTATGTACATGCTTTGCTAGACTGAAATAAGATGTTTACCAGGGATGAATACATGTCAAATATCTATCTATCATATAATTATCTATCTACCTAAGTAGTTTTTGTTTCATTAGGATGGGCTTGATAGCACTTCAGGAAATTAATACCAGAATTTCTTTTTTTTTAAGTTACCCACCTGCAAAATAAATCAATTACATTCCTGGGCTGCATTCTTAGAATTATAACCTTCAGAGCAGGGTGGTAGAGACATTCATTTTAGAGTTCTTGTCTACTTTTCCGTTCTGGTGGTCATTATGCAAGACGTGGCCAGAGGGAATGGTTCCAGAGTGGCCGGCTTAAACTTCAGTTGTGGGACTCAGTGGTTCTCCTCAGTAGAGCCCTATCTCTAGTACGGCACTTGTCACCCAAGACATGTTGGAATTGTTTCTTTAAATGCCTCCTTCGCTCAGGGCACCCTGCATTTCTGGAGGGAAGGAACTATGCCCTTCTTTGCTGTATTCATAAGGCCCTAGCAAAGTGCCTGGGACAGAGTAAGTCATTAGCCACATTTAAAAGAATGAGCGAGTGAGTAAATGAAAGATATCTCCTGCAGAAATGTCACTGAGCACGAACTGATAAAAGCACTGAGGGAGCTTAGTCTAGATTAGGAGAAAGAAGACCTGAGGGAGACATAAGAACTATCTTCAAATATGTGAAAGGCTGTCATCTGCATGAGATTGTAAGGCAAGGTTGAGCCTCTTTAAGTGGAAGGCTCAGGCAGGGCAGTCTCTTGAACAAAAAAGAATCCAGGAGCTATCTAAAAACAAAAGGAATTGGTAGCAGGCCTGTAGTCCCAGCTACTCCGGAGGCTGAGGCAGGAAGATCACTTTAGCCAAGGAGTTCAAGGCTTCAGTGAGCTGTGACTGTCTCGCTCCAGCCTGTGTGACAGTGCAAGCCCCTGTCTCAAAATAAATAAATACATAAATAAATAAAAAACAAATTAATTGATTAAATAAAGGGAGTCACCTTTTAGGGCAATGACCTTCCCATCTCCAGAGCCGGAGCTGGGATGGCTGTCTGGTGGAAATGTGGGAGAAGGGGTTCCCACATCGTGTGAGGACAGGCTGAACAAGGGGGTTACTGAGCATGCAGCTGTCTTGTCACTACTTTGTGCCAGTGCCCAGAACAGCGTTGGACATACAGAAGGTCACATAATAAATATTTGTCGAACAAATGAGTAACAATCTTCTGCTAGTTGGAGCTTCATTCAGCAAGTGTTTATTACATGTTGCTATGTGTTAGGTCTGTGCTCAGCGGCAGAGGCTATTTCGGTGGAAACGATGACTCAGCCCCCGTCCTCAGGGGGAGTGTGTCATCCTGGCTGAGAGCACGAGATGTTGACAAACTGTCTGGGTTTGAAATCCAGCTATGTCAATTATTAATACTTTACTTGGTTGTGCCTCAGTTTCCTCAACTGGAAGATGGGAGTGAAATAGCACATACCTCAAGGAATTACTTTGACAATTAAATGAGCTACCACTTGGCATTAACCACTCAAATGTTGATAATGAGGCTGGGTGCGGTGGCTCACACCTGTCAGTGCTTTGGGAGGCCGAGGCAGGAACATTGTTTGAGGCCAGGAGTTCAAGACCAGCCTGGGCAACATAGCAAGACGCCATTTTAAATACCATTTATATTTGGTATTTATATACCAAATAATATATGAAACATTATTATTTTATTTATGTTTTTGATAGAATGTATATAGAGAAATAGATGCTATCAATATATGAGAGAATCCATGGGTGTCCCTCCCTGATAACCTTTTGCTTCCCTCTAAGGGCAATCATCATTCTGAATATATTAATCATTCCTTTCTTTTCATACTTTATCTTCACTTGTATATATCACTAAATAACTTACTGTTTGATTTTGCCAGTATTTTTGAGCTCTATATAAATAAAATCATACAGTATGTGTGCTTACATGGTTTGCTTTTTTCATTCAATAGTTTTTTAAGATTCATCCATGTTGATTGACACTTGTATAATACCTTTCATTCATTTATGTATACTACATATAATATAATACAGTATATAGTATATATACCATAGTGTGTATACTTTATATAATACTATCTGCTATATTATGTATATATAGTGTAGTTTAAATAGGTCAAAATTTATTTTTACATTCTATAGTTGATGAACATTTGAATATTTTTGGTTCTTGACTACTCAGAACCATGTTAGTATGATTGTTCTTGTATATATCTCATGATGCTCTTGTGCAGGAAATTTTCCAGGGGTTATGTATGAAGGAGTGGAATAGCTGGTCATATCCTAGACAAACTCTACCTCCACTGGGTAAGGCTAAACTGTTTTGCAAAGAGACTCTATGAGTTAACACTCCTACCAGCAGTGAATGAGGTTCCCATTGATCCATACTCTTTCCAACATTTGATAGTATCTAACTTTTTGTATTTGCCAGCCTGACGAGTATTAAATGATGTTTCATTAAAATTATATATTTAATTTTACTGATTATCAATGAAATTAAACCTTTTTAATATGGTTAAGCCAGTCTTATATCCTTTTCTATGAAATCTGTTCATGTCCATGTCTATTTCAGTCTCCTTTATTCCCCGCACCAAGTATAGTGCCTGGTACATAATAGGTGCCCAGTAAATATCTGCTTTGTTTTTTTTCTTTTAGAGATGGGGCCTCACTGTCTTGCCCAGTCTGGTCTCGAACTCCAAATCTGGGATGTTCCCATCTCAGCCTCCCGAGTAGCTGGGACTTAAATATTTGTTTTAATGAACATCATACATATTTCTTCTATTTCCAGCATCCTTTCTCACTTTTTGCCAATCCTATTATCTCCATTTGACATCCCCTTTTGCCTGGATTTTCTTCCATTTTTCCAATATGAAACCATGGAAGAAAACATTCATTTTTGCTCTTTTTGGTTTTCTTCTCTTTCCTCTTCTTGCTGCTTTTAGCATGTAAAGGTCAGTGTCAGGATTCAGCTCTCTAGCCCACAATTTTCTTTTTCTTTTCTGAAACTTTCCCAATAGAAGCTCAACATGGCATTGTCTTGGTCTTATGTTTTCATATGAGTAAGACTTTTCTCTTCAGTGAAGATATGTGCTCTCTAAGAACAGAATTTCTTTTCTAACTCAGAGAGTGGTTGGCTGAGTTCTGGGCAAGTAAATCTCAATAAACACTAGGTAGTTGATCAGCAGTACTTTTAAAAACCTAATGAGACTCAGATATGCTATGCTTACAATGTCATAAATTCCAAATCAGTGGATTCTGAAATTGTTAGAACCCTACGGCAGGTAAAATTTAATTAACCAAGCACTTTTTGTAAAGAAATTGTATTAGAAGTCATCACATAATAATAATTTGTATTCTCAAAAATCTTGCAGAATAATTTCTTATAGGTGACTCTGTTTAAACAGAGAAATTGGGCCCTTTGTTTGGTGACATATCTCTGCACACATTTCTGCTTCCTATCTTCAGCAGGATTATAATCATAAAAAAGAAACACACTTTCATCTTAATGTTAAACTCTGCTCCCCTGCTGGTAGAAATCCTTTTGATGAAGACCACAGCCAGAAACATAGTTAAAGACCATGTCACCTGAAAGCCTCGCGTTCCAGATTTTTTATTTTTTATTTTTAGTTTGTCATCTTGCTTATCATTTATAGATATCTGAATACCTAAGAAGCGAGCCCAAAAGATGATTGAAACTTTTGATCCAAGAAATAACTCATACATTTGTTTTGCTTTGCTCTAATCTTCAGAGCTGTGTATCATGCTGACAAGTTCTTGATTTTTAAAAAACAGATTTTCCTTTGGGCTTTCCTCCCCTTTCATTGTGGTAATATTTTTCCCCTATCTTCCATCTTCTAAAAAAGTAGGTGTAAAAGTCTAATCAGCCTTTACCAACTTTTCTGCAAGAACAAGGCAGAAAATATGAAGATATAAATCAAGAATTGTTATTGTTGTTTATGTAGTAGTGATATATGGTTCCACTGGGCTTTGTGTTTTACATGGCCACTTTGGAAACACAGAATGCTGCTCAGGCACAAGCGATTTGTTTCTGAGTCCTGTGCTTGGATATTTCTAATAAATATTATTCTGCCTCTGATTTTATGATATCAACAAGATACTGATGCAATAAAATATTTTCAGATTCCCGGTATTAAGTCTACGTGGCCAAATAAAAATAATGACCCTGAACATCAAGAATGGTAGGTAGACAAAACATTAGCCATAAAATAGCCTAATTTTTGTAAATCACAATAATAACAATGATAGTTTTATGCATGGGACTATGTCTGGAAGGATGTCTATAAACATTAAGCCATGTTATTTCTGGGTAAAGAAATGGTGATTTTAATTTTTTTTCCTTTTCTTTTTGCTTATCTATCTTAATTTTTTTTCTGTGACCATATATTACTTTTGAAATAAAAAAGATCCTTTTTAAAGAATAGTACATAGGAAGAGTTGATAAAACTAAGTATAAAAACAGAATAACATTCTTTAATAGAAAATAGAGAAAGTGGCTTCTGAGAAAGGGGAAATCTGATTATCTTCTATTAATTTCTGAGTTCCTATTGTGCACATTCTCTGCTGGCTATGACGAAAGCACTGACTACGTGTTGTCCATCTCATCCCAGTATCTAAGCCAGGCCAATACGTCTACTTGCCACACACCAGGTGAAGCAAGTAGTAGACTCTATTTTCCAGTGGGAATAGGCTTCTCATTTGATTCCCAACTCTGTTCCCACCTGGCTCCTGATTCCTGCCTTTCCCGCCTGTCTAAAACCCTGTGATTTCCCCAGGACACCCTAAAGACGTGGTCTGAACTCAACCTTCCAGCTCTGAGGAGTGGCGGCTTCCCTAAGCCCACCACCCCATGTCCTAACTGTCACGCCCCCCACCCCGCCCCACTGTAACTCCCTCCCCTTCTTCCTTGTCTCGAGATCATCAAGGGCGACAAGATTGAAAGCCCCCTCTTTATTATAATAACCCACCATCTCACCTCTTAGTGTCTCACCTGGCAGTCTTATTTGGGAGCAGAAGAACTTATGTGAAATGGCAGAGAAGGCTGGACCCAAGGACGCATGGTCGGGGTGTTGAGAGGAGCAGCCTCGGGTCAAACTTGTGGAAAACATTCAGGTGTGTGAACTAGAATGGCTACGTCCATTGTTTATGGTGGGTGTTTGTCCTGACTGGTCAGTACCCATGCCTCATCAGTTGTTAAATAATGTGATATTCTCAGAGTAAAGGTTTAGTGTTGTGAATCGACAGTACTCACGAGAGACGTGAACTTGAGTAGGACTCGGGGCTAGCCGTTGACCTTCTGTAAGCCTTGGTTACACTTTGGGAAGGTGGGGATACTAATACTGCCCTGTCCACTTTGAAGAGTTACTGCGATGTTCAAATTGTCAGAGTGGATGCAGAAGTACTCTGTAAACTGTGAGAGATTGTGCACAGGCAAGGTATGACGATAAAAATGATCAATGATGATAACAATGTTGGTGGTGAAAGTCAAGGTGATGGTGATAATAAAAATACAAAGAAGACAAACTTGGGAACACCATGGACTATTCTCTTTGAGTTCAATATGCTACAAACATTGCTCCCTGGCTCCCAATTCACAGTAACTGTTAGACAGAAGCATATAAACTGGCAACGTCAACTCTCTGTGGTTTACGCCGTTGTGGCTCCCAGGTTGTTTACTGTCCTAGTGCTGATAGGCACTTGCCTTTGTCTGTGGGCATTCATTTCATGATTTATTTCACACTCCAGCCGGGAAACCCTTCTATCTTGCAATTCCCAACACCTGGGACTACTCTCGATGTCCATTTAATGATCTGCTAGGAATTGGAGCCAGCAAAATCAAAGTGGAATTATCCCACCGGGTTCCTGCACCCTGTGCAGCAGAGTCTGAGCTGGATGCTCAGCTGCTTCCTTCTGATGCGTGTCCCGTGGTCCCCAAACCCAGCTGCAAGTGTCTTGGGTGAGCTGTTGGTTGTGGCCAGATAGAGTCAGTAAGTGGCTCAATTTTTCTTCCCTTCCTTCCTTTCTTGTCCCTGCCTGCCACCTCCCCACCCGCTCCCCTTTATGAGGACTCCGGGTCTCCATATAATATTGGCTGTTTCCGCCTGACCTGGATAAGAGCCCCCACCCTGCCCATACAGAACAGCACCACAGAGTCTGTTCCAACAGAGGAAACACATGTCCATGGGATAATTGGCCCGTCATTCATTCAAAGCAGTGGCCAGGTGGCAGAAAGGTTTAAATCCTGTGGCCTTGGCAGGGTGTGGTAGCTCATGCCTGTAATCCTAGCACTCTGGGGAGCTGAGGAAGGAGGATAACTAAAGGTCAGGCATTCACAACCAGCCTCAGCAAGAGCGAGACCCTGTCTCTACTAAAAATATAGAAAGAAATTAGCCAGGCAACTAAAAACAGAAAAAAATAGCCGGGCATGGTGGTACACGCCTGTAGTCCCAGCTACTCGGGAGGCTGAGGCAGGAGGATCGCTTGAGCCCAGGAGTTTGAGGTTGCTGTGAGCTAGGCTGACACCACGGCACTCTAGCCTGAGCAACAGAGCAAGATTCTGTCTCAAAAAAAAAAAAAAAATCCTGTGGCCTTGAGGGAAACAATACCCTAGAAAGGTTTCCCTTTTCCTTTGTTAATTGTGAAATAAAAACACTTCCTACAGAGAAGACCCCTCTTTGTGAGGGCTCTGCTGTCCCTTCCGCAGACTGTAAATGGCCTCTGGGGCCCTCTCCTCCCTTTCTCCATGCTTTGGGATCGGGTCCTTTAAAGTCGCATAGTGTATAAGGGGTGGGGGGAAGACAGGATGAGCCAGGCCTTAAATACTCCTCAAGCCTCCTCAGGTGCAGCGGGACAGCAGGCCTCCAGGGGGGGTGGGCGTGGTGGGGGTCATCTCCCAGCGGCCTCCCATTCACAAAAAGCCTCAAATGTGACTGGATACACTATCTCTAAATGAGGTTTGTCAGATTGTCACAAAACTACACCGACAGAATTCGGCCATTAGAGCATCACAGTGTCTGTGTGACCCAGTTTTGGCATTTCTTAATATACAGTCACCCATCTTGGAAGGACGCTTTGGTCAACGATGGACTGCATTGACTATGGTGTTCCCGTAGATTATAATAGAGCTGAAAAAGTCCCATCACCTAGTGACGTCTTGATGATCCTGACCTTGTGTAGGCCTGGGCTAATGTGTGTGTATGTTTTAGTTTTTAACAAAATAGTTTAAAAAAAATTTAAAAATAGAAAAAAGCTTATAGAACGAAGACATAAAGAAAATATTTTTGTACAACTGTACAATGTGTTTGTGTTTTAAGCTAAGTGTTATTAAAAAAGAGTCAAAAAGTTTTAAACAATTTAAAAGTTTATAAAGTAAAACAGGGACAGTAAGCTAAGGTTAACTTATTGAAGAAAGGAAAGTATTTTTGTACAAACTTAGTATAGCCCAAGTGTACAGTGTTTGTAATGTCTACAGTAGTGTACGGTAATGTCCTGGCCTTCACATTTATTCACTAAGTCACCCAGAGCAACTTCCAGTTCTGCAAGCTCCATTCATGGTAAGTGCCCTATACTGGTTTACCATTTTTTATCTTTTATGCCATATTTTTACCGTTTCTATGTTTAGATATGTTTAGCTATGCAAATACTTACCATTGTGTTACAGTTGCCTGCAGTATCCAGTACAGTAACATGCTGTCCAGGTTTGCAGCCTGGGAGCAATGGGTTGTACCATATAGCCTAGGTGTGTAGTAGGCTCTACCATCTCAGTTTGTCAGTACACTCTACGATGTTTACACAACCAAATCACCTAACAAAACCTTTCTCAGAATGTATCCCTGTCATTAAGTGACACATGACTGTACAAGGAGCCTCTCTTGACCTCTGGGTCCCTGGGTATGACCACGAAGCAACCAGACTGATGGTTAGCAGTTGCTTGGGGTGTCCATTTACTGAAGGAATTATTATTCTTCTTTTTTCTTTTTTCTTATTATCTAACGTAGCCTTGACTTGAAACTCAGGAATTATTCTTCTTGGTTATTATATTTGACCACCTTGATAGCCCTGGGTAGTTGGTATTGTTATCAGCCCCATTGCACAGTTGGGGAAATTGAAGTCTTCTTTAAGGTCACTTAAAGAAGGTCACAGCTAGAAAGTAGTGGAGCTGGGGTGCAAATCCAGGCTGGGATAATGCCAAAGCATCTTCCTGTCCTTCCATTATCAACAGCACAGTCCATGATTTGATAGCTGACCCTCTGGTTATGGTGCACCGGATATCTGGGCTTCTCTTCCTGGTGGCCCCACCTTCCCCCGCCCCCTCCCCAGGACACGCAGGAGCTGTCAGGAGCTTCAGTTTGTGTCTGAGTTTAAATCCTCTAAAATCCCCTCTGAGAGAGTCCAAGGCATCTGATGCCTTGATTGCCCTGGGTGACATCGTGTTTAAGTTGGTCTGACCTCCCTGAGCTTATTTCTTTGTTCTGGTCACCTCTGTTTCCATCAAAAATAACAGGTTGCTGATAAGCTGGCCTTCGCCTCTCCTGCTCAGACGGGTGGACTCTGGATCTGCACTCAGAGCAGGCCTCTCAAGGTAAAAAAGCCCTCATGCACTGTATTTTGACAGGTTGAGAAATCCAATCCATTTATTTTGAAAACCCATTAAGCCCAGCCATTACGGGATATTTAGAAAGGCCAGAATTTTGCTTCTGGTCAGAAGGTCAGTGCTGTCATAAAATAACAGCTAAAGGAAGTGAAACAAAACATATTTTATTGTAGGACTATAATTCCCAAACATTCTTTAAAAATATACTTTCAGTTAAAATAGGACAAAACAAAAACACAGTGCATTGAATTGCTGGAAATTGCCATCACTCTCCACAGTCTTTGTTCAGAGTGCTTATTAAATTTTGCATCCCCAGTCCTCAGCCCAGTGACAGGCACATAGTAAATGCTCAATAAATGTTTGATGAGTGAGCCTCAATGTGGTTTACTTTGCTATTTAACATTTTTTGGTAGGTGTTAGTTCCTCTTATTCCCAGTGGTGCTTAGATCAGGAAAAGAACATCTGATTTTAGTGCTCTGGGTTTTGGAAAGTGAATGTCAGAATAAGTAAGTTTGACTCTTCTTGGCATCTTGAATTATGTTTGTGATGATACAGGTAACAGGGTCTTATGGTCAGATTCGCTAAAGAGAACTCATTTGATCCTTTCGACCTTGCGAAGGGAGCATAGGCAATGTTATTATTTTGTGTCACCCCTAGGAAGGGTGCATAGGTATAAACTGTTACTTAAAAGAAAATAACCTTATTATTAGGTGAAGCCAAACACACATGATGTTCAGAAGATGGTACAAAACATTCTTATATTTTCCTACCGAGTCACCTTTCAGTCCCTATGCTATCCTCCTCTGATGGATATCCAGGTGTCCCTTTTGGGGGTCTCCCCCTCCCTTCTCTTACCTCCCAAAAGCTCCTCTATCTTTTCTACTTTACCCCTCCGAGCTCCATGCTGGGCAACCACCAGAAGACCCTTGAGGTTCTAAGCATGGCTCTGGCGTTGACCATAGAGGGTGATGGCCGGTTCTAACTATGCCTCTGAAGATTCAATTTGTAGTCGGAAGGAGCAAGGTTGCGTCCTGAGACTGGAAGTGACTCTCGGAGTCTTGAGACAGACCCAATAAATACAGCTCCTATTCTCTGCCTGAGTAGTGAACCAACTGCAAAGAGCCAGCTGATGGAGATAATGTATCACCTTAATGAGAAAGTGGACATTGGAGAATGTGGCATATAGCTGTAGGCTAATAGGGTTCATGATACAGAACCCAGAATTATGCAGACTTACCCTTGCTGGTCTAGGGTAGGCTACCCTAGGTGCACAGGGCAGAACTCGTGCCCATTGTGGGCAGGTGGCACCCAAAGGGAGAGAGTGAAGAAAGCCCTCTGATATGGACGCCCAGTTTCTCCTTCCAAACCCACTAATCATCAGGTACTTTCTCCCATCATGGGAGGAATGAGTGACGAGTGGGGAGAGGCCAGGAGTGTTAACTCTTAGAAATGTCTCTTCTTGTGAGGAATCACCGAGAAGGGGAGCAAGTATTTCCTCTTAACACATCATGTTTTATCGACCCATACTATGTTCAAAGAGTTGACTTAGTAGGTAATGCTCAAAAATAAGGAGATTTTGCATAAAATCAGAATTTCTGGCTTTTCTTGCAAAGCCAGAATGATCTGTCAGCACGGAGCCTGTGTTCCTACACGGCACCACATCTTGGAGGTGAGTGGTGCCTTTAGGCAGGGGTGTGTGTGCTCTTGCTCCTCAAGTCCCTACTGTGTGGCTATGGCTCTCTGATTCTGCCCATTCATTACCTGCCTGGTCCCGCTGGGCCTTTTAGTTTGCTGCCTCTGCTCCACTTGTTTCAGTGTAGAGTGGCATAGCTACAAGACCAACAAACCTGTCTCTTGCTAATATTGCCCACCCGACTGGTCATTGTCTCATTTTGATGTGTTATTAGCTAAACAAAGTCTCAATCTTTTAATGCTGTCTCACTAGACTCCTCTTCTATATCAGAGACTTTGTGTTAGAGGATATAAAGGAGGTGAGGAAAAAAGAACACCCTGTCCTAGTAGCCCATCAAACAAGGGAAGAAAGTGATGCCTGGAGGTTGAGAAACTCGTCAAGGGGCGCTGCGCAGGGAGGGCACCCATGCGGACCCCTGCCATCCTCTCCACTGCACGCTACCGTGGGCATTTCTGCCTTGCTGGGCTCCACCGGTCCAGATAAACAACGGATTTGCACATCGGAGTGTGAGCTTCTGAAATATACTTTGCCTCCCTGCGGTGACAAATTCAGCAGAAGCTCCAGGCTGACTGGACCCACAGGGGAAAAGGAGCAATAATAATGAAAGGAGATGTCAAGAGCCTGGTTTGATAGCCCGCCTGCCACCGATCTGCTGTTTCTTCCAGAGGTGCAAAGGGGCTCATTCGCGGAAGGAGCAGGGCAGTGTGAAGAGAGCCAGACCTCATTCACACATTTCCCAGCCGCCCCACCCACTCCCTGTAGGACATACTGGTATTTCCCTCAAAGACTTGGCATAAATCAGAAGGAAGGTAGGATGGATGGATGGATGGATAGATGGATGGATGGATAGATGGATGGATATGTAGACCAAGAGATTGATGATTAATTTCAGGGAGTTTTGCAATGATCTATGTGTTTGAAATGGAAAACATTTTTATTTATTCTCAGAGTCCTACTTTTAACACCTAAAGTTCAAATATTGAGGCTGAAAAAGCAGAGATACTCTATCTTCAATAAGAAGGAAGTACGGTAGAGATTAACAGTATGGATTTTGTAGTCATTTGCCCCTTATTAACATCCCGAGCTTCCATTTCTTCACGTATAAGATGATGATACTAGTGCCTTTCTTGAAGCACTAGGGAAATGATAACTCTAATTCAGTTGCAAGAATTCTGTTTTATATTGTGCGCTTATGACATGCTTAGCTCTTTCGCAGGAATAGGTGTGTGTTTGTAGGTGCTGATAAAATTTGGGGGCACTGGGCATCTGCAGAGTATGTTTACAAGACAAAGGACAAGGACATACTGATGTAACCATAATTAGGCATCCTGATAGACATTCTAGTAGGTGGCAGGAAGAGAAGAGAGCTCAACAGCAGAAGCTGCTGAGAAAGGGATCCAGTTGTGGAAGGAAGGGGTGGGGGCGGGGGATTCCAGGTGAAGGAAGCCACACCCCAAAGGGACAAACAAGGCAGGCAGACTGTGCTCTTTGCTGGCCACAGAGACAAGGGAGGTGGATGGAACTGTAGCTGCTTGTCATTTTCTTTCTTTCTTTCTTTTTTTTTTTTGAGACAGAGTCTCACTTTGTTGCTTGGGCTAGAGTGCTGTGGCGTCAGCCTAGCTCACAGCAACCTCAAACTCCTGGGCTCAGGCAATCCTACTGCCTCAGCCTCCCGAGTAGCTGGGACTACAGGCATGCGCCACCATGCCCGGCTAATTTTTTCTATACATTTTTAGTTGTCCATATAATTTCTTTCTATTTTTAGTAGAGACGGGGACTCACTCTTGCTCAGGCTGGTCTCGAACTCCTGACCTTGAGTGATCCTCCCACCTCAACCTCCCAGAACGCTAGGATTACAGACGTGAGCCACTGCACCCGGCCTGTGAATGTCTTTTCAATCCACTTTCAGGGAACTTCTTATAAGAAGCAGACTCTGCACTAAATACTTTTGACCGAGCCCTACCACTTGCTGGCTATTTTTACCTACCTTAGTCACTGAAGCCTCTCTGAGCCCCAGGTTTTCATCTATACAATACGAAGAATTCTGTTGAGCTCATTTGATGTTACGATGCAAGGCCTGTGTAATCAGTTGAGCACTGTACAAATGTAAGGTCTGATTTTTGATGGCTTTTCACCTGGCAGCCACCATGGACTGTTTAAAACGCTAAGCAGGCCTGGCACAGTGGCTCATACCTACAGTCCTAGCACTTCGAGAGGCTGAGGCCGGAGAATTGCTTGAGCCTGGGAGTTCCAGCTAAGGTGACAGAGTGAGACTCTGTCTCCTAAAAAAAAAAAAAAAAAAAACCTCAGAAAAAACCCAAAACCAAAAAACACTAAGCAAATCATTCCCCTGCCTAAAATCCAAGCCTCTTACCATGGCCCACTGGGCCTTATACAGCCTGGCCCCAGACACTCACTCCCGCCTCATCACACCCATCTCCCCTTCATTTACCACCTTCCAGCCACACTGGCCTTTCTGTTTGACCAAGGGCTGAGCCATGCCTACTTCAGTGCCTTTGCACTTTCTGTTACCTCTACCGGAGGCCCATGGCTGGTTCCCTGTTTTCATTCAGGTTTTGTCTGGGACACCATTTTCTCTAAGAGGCTGTCCTGGGCCACCTTGTCTCAGGTGTTGTCTACCCCATCCCAGCCCCTACTCCCCAGCCATTTTCTCTCACCTTGTTCCATTATCCTCACGGAGTCTATCACTATCTGGACGTGCCTCTGTCATTTATCATTTACCATCCATTAGTTATTTCCCTCTCCCCCTAAGTTCCTTCCAGAAGGATTCGGTGTGTCTTGGTCACTGTTCTACCAGCGTCACAAGTCGTGCCCGACACCAAGAGGTGCTCCATAAATATTTATTGGCCAAGTTTAACTACAGCTCCCCCAACCCCCAACACCTTTTAGCAAAAGCCAACAAAGTTCCATCCATGGGAAAAATCTTTACAAGTCACCACAGACTTCTAAACGAGGGGAGTTCTGAGCTATGTCTCACTCACTCAACTCCTGCTGACTTTAAGGATCATGAATCCTGAGTCAGAATATGACCAAGAAGGAGCCAAAATAACACGTTTGGTCTGTCCAGGGTAACACCAGTCCGGGCAAAATGCATCTAGCTTGCAGTCATGCAGGCAGACAAGGATAGGGGCCATTGGCATTTAAGAGGAAACTGGTGGGCGGCAAGTTGGACGTTTAGGGCAACAAAGCCAAGGGGGGCCGAGAAGGCCTTTGCTGGAATTGGCAGGCGGTGGCTGCTTAGTGAGGTAATTTGTGCCTGGCTGGCTCTACCCACAGAGATGTCTGTCGGAGGGAGGTGTTGGCAGATCTGTGGTGCCCCATGGCTCTGCAAACTGCTGCTGCTGCTTAATGAGCTGGTCAGCCATTCAAGTGCCTCCTGTACAGTGGCAGGCTTTGCAAATTGAACGCCTGAAGGAACATTCTGGGGAGCAAGGGAGTTGAGTCTCAGCCAAAGTCCTCCATGTCTTGCCCACCCCACCCCAGCTCTTTGACCATAACTCCCAACACTCTCCCCTTGTCCACCCTGGCTGCAGCGGTGCTGGCTTCCTCACCTTCCCTTCAACTCACCAAGCCCATGTCTACCTCAGGGCCTTTGCACGAGCTGTCCCCTCTGCCTGGAACTCTCACACCTTTGCCCGGCTGACTGCTCAGCTTCATTCCTTTCTTTGCCTCAGTGGGCCTCTTCAGAAAAGCCTTCTCCAGCCACCCCATCTAAAAAGAGCGCCTACCCTCCATCCACACTCAAGTTCCTTACCCTCATTTATTTTTCTTCAAATAAACCTGACAGTTTCTTACATTCTAGCTGTGTGTTTGTTCACTGGCTAGCTCCAATCCGCCTGCTACTTCCCTACTCCCACCAGCCCAGTATAAGTTTCTGGAAAGTGGGGATCATGTTTGTCTTGGTTAGTGCTGTCTCCCCTTAGAACCATGCCTAACTCAGAATACCAACACAGTTACCGACTGAATTTATTGAACGAATGGATGAATGAGATAAGGAGCAGGGAGGGATGGATTGGCTTATGGAGTGCAGTGAATATCACAGGTGGGCAGGGGCCTTTAAGAGCTTATAGGACTCAGGTATAGCCACATCCCATAGTAAATATATATGCATTTTTTCCTATAGAAAAAGCAGACAATATTTTGGTAATTGTCATTTTTAAAATGACTTGGTTACAAGTACATTTATCTTAGAATTGACTGGGATGACTCAACAATCACCACACTCACTCAGAAATTCTTTCAAAGTGATAAACTGACCTAAGATTATTTTCCATTGAGATGATATTTTATAGATACAAAGTTTAACAAATTTATTTCTTAGTTATTGTCTGAACATTTATTAATTTTAATTCTTTTCATATTTTGGTGTCAGTTAAAACTTTTTTTAAGCCTAAAACATTATCCTGGGACTCCTCCAAATCTTGTAGGCCCTGGACTTTGTGTCTACAGCCCCTGATGACCGAAGGGCCTGGGGAGGGAGGAGCTGAGTTTGCAGAAGATCCTGACTGTGTGGTCAGGAGGGCCGGCAGCTATGGAGACCCCTCAGGCCATGTCACCTCCACCCAGAGGCAAGAAGCTGAGGGTCTGGCAGTGGGTACCAGCAGCAGGAATGAAGAGTGGGAGGTAAACTGAGAAGAGTCCAATGCCAGAGACTCTTCAGATTTAGGAGACAAAGGAGGTCTAGGAAGGACAAAAGAATGCTTGGTTTTAGATTCCAGGAGTGTGGGCTAGGAGGGAAGATGACGGTTGAGTTTGGGATTTATTAATGAGAAGGGCTGGTGTATCATTTTCCTTATCTGTAAAGGGGATGTAGTAGTCACGGCTCTCCAGAGAAACAGAACCTATAGGAGATATATATATGTGCATATATATATATCCCACCCTAATCCTCTCCATACCTGGGGGAGGAGGAAATACCCTATGAATCTGCCAATCATAAATGACTTAGTGCACCAGCTGCAAAAGAATGCAGAGGACTCTCTAGCCCATGGGCCAAAGAGCGTAGGTACCATAGAATCTGGAAATTGACCCAGAACAACAACCCACATACATAGAAATGCAACTCCCAACTGTCCAATCAAAATGGCTCCATGGTGATGTCTGAGCCACTATGGAGGTCTCAATCCAGGCACTATAAAACAAGTCGCAGATCATAACCAAACTCTCTTTTCCTGCTGTGACAAGGGGTCCAGTTGTCATCTATGGCACATGTATCATGCTCTGTAAACCTATATCTGGCTCTTGCCCTATAATCCTATCTTTCTTTCCTCAATAAACCTCATTTTCGTGCTTGCGTTACTGTGGTGTGTCTAGTCATTCTTTGGCCACGAGAGTACTAAGAACCAACATTTTCACACTGAAACCTGACACACACACACACACACACACACACACACACACACACACATATATATATATACACACAGAGAGAGAGAGAGAGAGAGAAAGGCAGAGGGAGAGGGAGAGGGAGACATTTATTCTAAGGAATTGTTTCACACAATTACGGAGGCTGACAAATCCTAAGACCTGCAGGCAGCAAGCTGGAGCCCCAAGGGAGCTGACGGTATAAGTTCCAATCCACTTCCAAAGGCCTGAAACCTGGATTGCCAATAGTGTAACTCCAGTCCAAAGGCTGGAAAAAAACTGATGTTCCAGCTTGAAGGCAGTCAGGCAAGAGGAGTTCCCTGTGGGTCTTTTTGTTCTATCCAGGCCTTCAACTGATTGGACGAGGCCCACCCACATTGGGTGGGGCGACCTGCTTTACTCAGTCTACTGATTCAAATGTTAGTCTTTTTCCGAAACAGCTCAGCCTGAGCAAGAACAAAACCCTGTATCTACAAAAAATAGAAAAATTAGCCAGGTGTGGTGGCACGCGCCGGTGGTCCCAGCTACTCGTGAGGCTGAGGCAGGAGGATCACTTGAACCCAGGAGACTGAGGTTGCAGTGGGCTATGATGATGCCACTGCATACTACCTGGGGCGGCAGAGCAAGACTCTGTCTCAAAAAAAAAAAAAAAAGAAAGAAAGAAACCCCTCACAGACACACTCAGAATAACATTTGACCAACTATCTGGGAATCCTGTGGCTCAGGCAAGTTGACAGATAAAATTAACCATCATTGGGATTAACCTATTACATAGGGTTGTGAGAATTAAATACAAGTAAAGTACTTAGCACAGTGTCTGGCACATAATGAAGGCTCAATAATTGGTAGCTGTGATTATTAATTTTAGCAGAATAGAAATTTCTAGAAGGTGATTCCCTTACTAAAGCATATTCACATCAGTATAGTACCTTTCCCTAGCAAACACAGAATAAATATGTGTTGGATTGTTGAGTTTAGAGAAAGTTTTGCCAAAAGTTGAAGATCCCACGTTTCTCTCCCTGGGACGCTGATGTTGGTCCAGTAATTTATTCATGTGGGCCATGAGCAAGCCTGTTCTGATTAGGCCCAAAGAAAGCTCGAAATAACTGTCACTTCAGCCCTTTAGTGCAAACCTTACTGCAGGAGAGCACCAGGTCTAGGGGAAAATGTGGCAAAGTTGCTGCACTCCACGTTGGGGTAAGGCCTCTAACAGCTGACAAGAGGCAGGGCTTATCCCAGGGCTGTAGGACTCTAAGAGCAAGTTTTACCCATCATACTTCCTCCGTATGACATACACTAAGTTTTGTCAGTTCTCTCACCCATCAAACTGGAGAATGATACCCATCTCTTCCATTACTTGAGGGCATTCTAAGGACCAAAAAATTATGCACATGAAAGCCTTATATAAACTCTTAAGAGCTACACAGACACAAGACTCCATTTAGTGTATTCCTCTAATCAAGGGCAACATGGTCAACACATGCATATATTCCTGCATCCCTGAAAATTTATTAAGCACCTACTATGTGCTGAGCTCCCTAGGAAGTGTGGGGGTGGAATGAACAAGACCCATGTTCCTTGGGGGCTTTCTGAGCAACACCTTCTCTGATTCCTGTAGTCTTAGATGGGTGGGATGCTTTGCAAATGGCTCCTTCAGAAATTTGCTCCTTTTCTTTGGTTTGTTGTTCTGTAAGCATTTTAATCATTATTTAATTATTATATGTCTCCGCCACTTAGATCTTAAGCTCTGTCAGGGCAGGAATCTGTCTGGTTTTACTTACTGCTATATCCCCAGACCTACCTCGGTGTCTGGAGCATACATAATAGAAACTCAGAAACACGTTGTTGAATGAATAGATACATGGATGGACAGGTGGATGGATGTTTTCTAAGTGCCCAGCATTTAAAACACTAACTTAAGGCTCAAGTGTGCGTGATGGTCATGATTAGTCAATATGCCATTGGACCAAGGGATTTGGATTGAAATCCTCATTAGGGAGCAACTAAAAGTCAAAGTCAGCCATTCCCTTTGAACTAGGTCTGACAGAGTTGAGACTGGATGTTATCTTCTGAAGCAGCTAACTGTTGCATGCCGAGAAGTCAGTGGGAGGTCCCCTGGGCCCAAATCAAGTGCATCAAAGGCCAGAGTGTCCCTTCCCCAGATCCCAGCTGCTCACACAACATGGCCCGAGAGATTAGCACTGGCCTTCCTGTGGCTCCCTGATGCTGCTATCCAGTTGTTATCTGACCCAACCTGCTGCCTGGCTTTGGGGAGGCTGAGCCACGGCCCTACCTCACAGGGGCCCTGTCTTCTTTCCATTAAAGCTATCTCCAGGCCTTCTGGTGAAGGAAGCATCTCACCAGACACAGGGCATTGGTTCTTGGTCTCCAGAACCACCTCCGGTCAATAAGCTGCCTCCAACCGTTTTGGTGCCAGAGGGGTAGAGATTTACCCCCGTAGCAAAAGATATGAAACCTGCAATGTGTTTCCTATTAACCGAATGAGCCTCCTGATTTCTTTGATCTTACCCTCCTGTTGGAGAGAAATTGATAAGTAGGGACAGGTTCCAAGGAGAGCGGCCAGCCTCAGGAAAGGACTCTTAAGCATTCTGGGGTGAGCTATCTCAGAAGGTGTATACCTTGAAATATTTGAAGGGTTTCTGCACAGAATAGAGATCAGCCTTAAATTTCCTGTGATTCTGGAGAGCACCGTAAGAAATCAATGATGACCCCAGAGAGACAGCCTTTGATCCAATGAAGAGAAGAAATATCTATCAACCAGAACTATCTCAAAATGAAATGGGCTACCTAGTAGAGTAGTGAGTCTCCTGTCCCTGGAGGTGTTCAAGCCTGGCATGGATGTGAGTTGTATGTTCTGTTCTACTATGCTTGTAATGAGGGCTGTTTCATAGGCCAGCTGTTCCTGAGGAAGGACTGGATGCCGGGAGTAGCAGGGAGGGATACTCTGGCACAACATAAAAGTAAAAGCCATGAATAGCTCAGAATGTGGGTGTTGAACACTTACATGCATCAGGCACAACTATCCTGAGCAGTGAGCCCTATAATTGTCACCATGTTATAGACAAGGAGACTGAGACTCAGAGAGGTGAGTAACTCACTTGTGCAAGGTTGCACAGCTAGGACGTGCAAGGGCTAAGTCTCCCATCCTAACAGCCAAACTACCGCCCATTATGCTATAGCACCTTCTGCGTTTCTGTTTCCACTCTACCTCCCCAATCCCACCTATTAGAGCATAAAAATTATCAGAACTTAAATAAGAGATTTCCAACAAGAAAATTCAACAGAATGGGCCCCAACGCAGAACAGCAACTAACAATACAAAAGACCTAAGTCAGAGGAAATGACCATGCTTGAGTACAATTTGCAAATCACCTTGAAAGGGAGTCTTCCAGCCAAGCGAGAGCCAATTTTAAAACACCCACATCCTCTGGGCCACTCCCTTCTCCCCAGAGGTCCTTCTGGCCTTGCTCAGGCAAAAATCCCTTTGCGTTCATTTGCATTGTCCTTGGGCGGGGGAGAGAAGCGAGCTCTGAAGTCACTCCCCTGAGAGGAGGGCCAGAATCACACCTCATTCAGTTTGACCAGCCTTGACCTTCTTGAGAATTTGGCATAAGGGTCCAAAATGAGTCAAACCAATTGGTCAACTTTTCCCCGGAAAATGTAGACTCTAGACCCTTAGCAAGAAAATGGATATGCCCCACCCAGTGGCAAGAAATGAGGGCACCGGTCACCAAAATGAAAATAGAAAAGTGGGAAGAGCAGTGTTTTAACGTGCTTCCACCCTGTTTGACCCTGAGCTTGGGTAGCAGAGCCAGGCTGCGCTCCCAGGCCACTATTGTTTGTCAAACTACATTCACCCTGGACATTCAGGGAGCCCCTGGAACTGTGAAACATCGCGTCCCAGCAGCATCCAGAGGACGACAAAGAACTGATGTGGGGCTAGGTCATTTTCTCAAGAATTTCTCTATGCCTTGCAAAGCAGTTTACGATAAGGATCTGAGGCTCTTGAATACCCCAGGACGCTGGTATGATCTAGAGGTCACATTGCAGTAACTGTGTCTTTTGTCTTTTTTTTTTTTTGAGACAAGAGTCTTGCTCTGCTGCCTGGGCTAGCGTGCTATGGCATCAGCCTAGCTCACAGCAACCTCAAACTCCTGGGCTCAAGGGATCCTCCTGCCTCCCGAGGAGCTGGGACTACAGGTGTGTGCCACCACACCGCTAATTTTGTCTATTTTTAGTTGCTCCACTAATTTTTTTTTTTTCTACTTTTTAGTAGAGAAGGGGTCTCGCTCTTGCTCAGGCTGGTCTAGAACTCCTGAGCACCAAGCAATCCTCCTGCCTCAGGCTTCCTAGAGTGCTAGGATTACAGGAGTGAGCCACTGAGCCCAACCTGTTCTAACTTTTTCTAATTCCTTGCTCTCTTCAACCACCTCCTGAAGTGCCTGCTTGTTCGGGGTCTCCGTTTTAGGCTGCAGGGGTCCTGCTTAATCCAAATTATTGGTTCTCTACCAAGATTCCAGTGGTGGCCGGCAGAGTCATGACTTACTTAGCAGAAGAATGAAAATAATTTTCATCTCAATAAAATTTCAAAACCAAGCAGAATGTGCATGGCCCTCCTTGGCCTCCTGGGACCCCAGGCCCCTGTGGGCCCCGTGCTGGCAGGGAAGGGAGAAGTGACTTCGCAGCACGAGGGCTATTCGTCATTAGAACAGCAAGGCCGGCAGCGGCGTGGCTCTGGCCTTATCGGAGCGGGAGGCCTAGCTGGATTCTATTAATTGCCGAACGCTGTTGGGTTTGGCAGATACAGGAAGCAGTTTACATGGCTACACAGTGCCCCGGCTCACAGCTTCTCTGAAACGGTATTATTGTAGCGGGATAATTGTGATTAGGGACAGTTCCCCGAGGAAGACCAGGGCTTTGATGATTGAGTCACTTCCTCTTCACTCCACTTCAGTGCGATAGCATGGCTCGCCCCGCAGACACACGCACCCTTTGCTGGCCAGAGAGTCCCGAGTCCCACGGCAAGGGGGGACCCAAGCCGGGGACCGCTGGAGAAACACAAGCAGGCCAGAGAACTTCCCTCCCCCTCATTTCTTTTTTAGGTAATGATGACAAGCACCCTGGTTAATGATTTCAATGAACAGTATCTCCCCAACTCCTATGACAGCACGTGATTTGGAACTGGGAGACCAGGCTTTACGTTTACTGGCTCAGTTAGACTTTGGGAAGTCCATTCTTTAAGCCTCAGTTTCCCCATTTGTAAAGTGGGGATGATAAGAGAATCTGCCCCAAATGCTTGTTGTGAGGATTAAATGGGATCACTTTAATGTTTTTCAGCAGTTAATACATAGTAGCTACTATTGTTATCATTGCTTTTGTTGCTGCTGCCGTTCATTACTGCTCCTCCCACTCCAAAGCAACCGTCCCCTGAGGGCCGGACCAAGGTGCCTCCACTTGGTGGGGACACGGGGCATCTCAGAGGTGAAGGCTGGGGAGGGGTAGGCTGGCCTGGTGTGAAGGCCTGAGGGACAGCCGATCCCAGTCCCTGTTCCCTCAGGGGCCACTCCCCGGGCTGAGCTCCCCAGGAACTCCTCTCGCGCTGTGCACTTGGCACACACTCTCCAGTGCTGCCGGGTGCTCCCATACCCACTCTGGCCGGGGGGTTTTATCCAGAACAGCCCCTCCTGAGCTGTCCTGAATCACGCCTAGCTCAGCCTCAGTCAGGCTTCTGTGAGAAAAACAGCCCTCTGTGCTCATGGGTGGAACAGCATTTGCCCAAGCAAGGGCCTCCGCCCTCTTACTGGAAACCCATGAGTGGGCCCCGCAGCTGCCTTCGGATGTGAGCAGGGGTGGGGTGGGTGGAGTGGAGCTGGCCTGCCTCGTGCCCTGCCCTGCAGAGGATGGAACCAAAGCAGAGCGCTGGCAGCATGTGCGAGCTCAGAGTCAGGTGTCCTGGGTTCACAC
Source organism: Lemur catta (assembly GCF_020740605.2). Lineage (NCBI taxonomy): Eukaryota > Metazoa > Chordata > Mammalia > Primates > Lemuridae > Lemur > Lemur catta. The sequence goes on along the minus strand of NC_059134.1, from coordinate 84,018,688 downwards.
CTGCCACTGGCTAGTGCTGTGCCCTTAGGAAAGTCACTTTTCCTCTCAGACCCTCAATTTCTTCGTCTGGTAAAGGGGGATAAAAATACCTATCTCAGAGCACTGTGGTCAGGATGGAATTATTAATAGACATGTATGCAAATCACTACCGTAGTCACTAGCACATAGCAAATACTTGATGCAAGGTCACAGAAGGAGATAAGTCAGGCCAAGGAGAGCACCGAGTGCCACCGATGGGCTCTCGGCCCCAGAGGGGGCAGATCTCCCACTGCCCTGGAAATGCTTCTGGGTCCTAATGTGTTTTAGGAACTGTCTTCCAGACCCAGAGTCCCCAGACACAGGGCATATTCAGCAAGCTCTTCAAGGGCAAAGACCATGTTTATTTTGTTCATCTCTGTAGACCCAGTGCCAGTGGATTAGTTTCTTATGGCTGCTGAAACAAATGACCAGAAACTTAGTGGCTCAAAACAACACAAATTTATTATCTGACAGTTCTGGAAGTTAGATGCCTAAAATGGGTCTCGTAGGGCTGAAATCCAGGTGACAGGATCAGTCCACCTGAATCCTTTGGCCCATGCTGTTGTGTAACACAGCATAGCCACAGGTTCTGGAGGTTGAAATATGGACGACTTTTGGGAGCCATCCTTTCGCCCCTTCTTCCAGCTTCGAAGTCAGCAGCATAACATCTTCATTAGACTCAGACTTTTGCTCATATAGGGACCCTTGTGATTGCACTGGGCCACCTGGATCTTGCAGGAGACTCTCCCCATCTCAAGGTCAGCAGACCAGCAACTTTGATTCTATCTGTAAACTTAATTCCCTTTACTGTGTGCAAAATAGCCCATCTTCGAGTTCTGAGGATTCGGATGTGGACACTTTGAGGGAGCCATTATTTTGCCTGCCACACCCAGTATAAAGGAAAGTAGATAAAATGCCAGATAAGGACACTGACTGAGCACCTATTTTGGACTGAGCTTCCTGCCAAGGAAGCCCGGAGGATCTTACAGTCCACCCCAGGACACAAAGTATTCACTTGTGCGAACAGTCACGAGCACATCTCGAGTGATCACAGCATAGAGCGTGCTGGCAGGGTACAAAAGCCCTTAGGGCAGTAGTCTCCAACGTTTTTTGGGACCAGGGACGGGTTTTGTGGGAGCCAGTTTTTCCACGGAAAGGGGTTGTTGGGGAGGCAGAGCTCAGGCGGTGATGTGAGCGATGGGGAGTGGCTATAAACACAGATGAGACTTTGTTTGCCTGTCTGCTGCTCACCTCCCACTGTGCAGCCGCCCCAGTTCCTGTTTCATGGAGGACAATTTTTCCACGGACCTGGGTATGGGGTGGGCAGTGGCAGAGCTCTGTGGCCTGGTCCCTAACAGGCTATGGACCGGTACCGGTACATGGCCTGGGGGTTGGGGACTGCAGCCTTAGGACATGAAGAGTCTCTGGTCAATGCCCCATAAATCATAATATTTATTCAGCAAATATTTTGAGTATCAGTTAGGAGCTAAGTGCCAAGGAGGCAGAGATGAGTAAGATTACTATTCCCACCCACTAAGAACTTGTAGGCTCAGGAAAACCTCCTGGAAAAGGTAAGGATGGAGCCAGGGTCAGCCCCGGGAGGAGCTACGGATTAGGGGAAGGCGTGATGGTTTTGAGAGGCAGCTGGTACGGTGGTTGCAAGTGCAGAATCTACAGCCAGGACTGCCTGGGTTTGGAGTCTGGCTGTGCCATGTACTGTGACCTTTGGGCAAGTTTCTTAGCTCCTCTGTGCCCCAGTTGTCTCATTAAAAAGTGGGAATAATAATATGGTCACTGGGAGCATTGCACGATTTAGTATATGGAAAGTGCTTAGAACGGTGCCCGGCACACTGCAAGTGCCAGCTAAGTGTTAACTATTGTAATTACTACCTTTTATCCTTTTCTCAGTCTTAGCAGAGCAAGCAAAGAGTGAGGGATGTTCTAGCCAATACTGGAAAGTAGACAGTTATGACAACTAGTCCCTAGAAGGAGTGCTCATTTGGGAGTGATATTTTCCATTTTCAAATCTCCCAATGGGGATAAAAAGCACTTTTTACTTTCACCTGTTGGGTGACAATTTATCTTTGTGCAGATTTCCTGATGACCCCCTCATATGTACAGACCAAGGGGCACCAAGTTTGACCTGAGCAGCTAAGACTTGTCCCAAGCAGACAAAATCTTAGGGTTGATGTTCCCAGCCCCCAGTGCCCACCTGGCCCCAGATGCCGGGGGAGAGGGGGGTTGATGGTTGGGGGATCGGGAGAGCCAGGAGCTCCAGGGCCACGCTGGGAGAGGGGGACCCAGACTCCCTGGGGAAAAGTCTCCTTTGGCCACAGAATCTTTCACCAAACAGACCTAGAAACATCGTTCTGGTCTAAGTGCCCACTCTTCCTTAAACTGGGGGCTACTGGTTGAAGAGTGAGCAACGCCTCGGTTATCAGAGGGCTAAAACTGGATTTGTTTAGAGCATTTTCTCCTTGGAGGTGCAGTAATTGCTCTCCGATCAGACAGGAAGTCCTATTGCTAGAAAGGAGCCAATGTTATCAAGAGAAAACACATCAGCGCCTGTCCTCTCGGGAAGGGAATTGTGAGTAATCAACAAGGCCCCTCTCCAGCCAGCAGCAGGGCCTTTGTTCAGAGGCGACAGATCAGGGAAAGTTGGAGCAGGCCGTGCTTTTAAGGGGCAGGGGCAGTTCCAGTCCTTTCTCTTCATATTTTCCTCTCCAGGGGACAGGCTTTCCCCAGGGAAAAGGGCTAACCTGGGTAAGTGGTTCTGAAGCCATCAGACAAATGTGATTACCACACTCTCCTACTTGAAACCCATCAAAAGCACCCCTATCGTCTTCAGAATCAAGTCCAATTCCTTAATGTGGTCTACAAGGCCCTTCATCACCTGGGCTTGACCACCCAGCTCTTCCTCCTGCTTTGTCTATCACCACCTGCAAGCAGCACAGATCCTGCAGCACCGGAATGTACTCTCCTCCTGCCTGGAGCACCATCTCTACGCATTGTGATGTTTTGGGTCTTAGACCAGCCACGCAGACAGGAGAGGGAAGTCCTGTAAGGCTGAGAAATGGACGAGACAGACCTGACTGTGACAAACTTCTCCAAGCCATTCCCCCCAACCCAGCAGCTAATCTCAGTGTGGCTTTCCGTGTGTTCTTCTAGTGTGTGTGCTTCCTGAGGGCAAGAAGGAGAAATTTCCAAGACCCCAGTGTCTCGCATCTGAGATAATATCGATGGTAATAATGATGAGACTGACAGCAGGTGTTTTGTATTATAAGTGCCACCATTAATAAGCACGGGTTATTGAGCACAGAGCCTGAGCCTGGCTGTGCTGAAGACTCTATGTGCCTCATCTTATTTAATCCTCACAATGACTCTGCCAGGTAGGTATTATCATCCCCATTTTATTTTATTTTATTATTTTTATTTATTTATTTATTTATTTGAGACAGAGTCTTGCTGTGCTGCCTGGGCTAGAGTGCCATGGCATCAGTCTAGCTCACAGCAACCTCAAACTCCTGGGCTCAAACAATCCTACTGCTTCAGCCTCTTGAGTAGCTGGGACCACAGGCATGTGCCACCATGCCCAGCTAATTTTTTCTATATATTTTTAGTTGTCCAGCTAATTTTTTTCTATTTTTTAGTAGAGACCGGGTCTCACTCTTGCTCAGGCTGGTCTTGAACTCCTGACCTTGAGCGATCCTCCAGCCTTGGCCTCCCAGAGTGCTAGGATTACAGGCGTGAGCCACCGCGCCTGGCCATCATCCCCATTTTATAGGTGAGAAAGTCAAAGCTCCCCAAGGAGCTCCTCTGCTCAGGGTCACGCAGCTGGGAAGTGGTGGGATACAACACTTCAAATCCAGGTTTTCTTGAGCTCAGACCCATCTAGAAGTCAAAGGCCAGTGCCACGCTGCTTCCTACGTGTAGACACACGCATGGAGGGTCCACGACGCAGAGCTGCTGCTGGGCTGGGGGACTCCAGGAAGGGCAGGACAGACACGATCAGGGTAGGGCCTCTTTTGTTCGGCTTCACTTCAAACAAAGACAACAGCAGGGAAACTAAAGCCCCCAACTTCCCTTCTCTGAAGACCAAAGCAAGGCCCAAAATAGGAGAGACAGGAAGCATTTGATCCCCAAGTGTCAAATGAACATAAACATCCTGCCAACTCTGCCATCAGGGAGCGTCCGGGAGCAGCTGCCACGCAGGGGCTGGTCGGTTGTTCAGCCTACTGGGCCTCTTAGGAGCCATGGGTCTGCGGGCACGCTGAGTATTCAGGGTGCTTACAAGTTACTGTGGCCAAAGAAGACAGCTTGCAGGCCTCCAATTACAGGAGGCCCTAGCTGCAGGCTCCGAAATTCATCACTGTGTTTGCTCCCAGGCCAGGCCTGCCCGGAGCTGCTCCCCGACGACAGAGTGCAGCAGAGATACTAAGGCAGGCTTGCTCCTGGGAGAGGCCAGCCTTGGCGTCTGCTTCTGAGAGGACATAGACTGACTCTGAGAACATCTAGTGATTGCATCGTTTTATAGTTGAGAAAACAGAAGCTCAGAGAGGCAAAGAGATTTTTCCAAGGTCACACAGTAAACTCATGGCGGGCAGGAAATGGGTCTCCCAGTGTGCAGGCTGTATCTGTTTCCTTTCCATCATGTGTGTTTGGGACAGGAGGGGAGAGAAGCGATGTGTGAGAGTTTCTTCAAAACAAGGCCGCCCCCACATTCACTCATAGCTTCCTCCAGATTGAGAGCGCCAGAAGGTAAAGGCGGTGCCTGTCTTTTTCACCCATTTGTCCCAGACACTCTAGTCTCCAAAGCTTGCGCCCTTACCCCCACGGTGTGCCTGACATAACCAATGTGAGAGGTTTTATTGCTTTTGCAACTGGGGCAGAGGCAAAGTGGACGGACAGACACCAGCAAATGTGTGTGCGGAGAGCAGAGCAGAAGACGACTAGGATGGAGAGGGGATCTCCCCTGCCAGAGGGGCGGTAGCATCAGCATTTGCCGGCGGCCGTCTCCCTGTCACGGCCCACGCTGACCTGTCAGTTGAGAGGCCTCCTACTAATTTCTTCTGCGCCTAGCCAGGGGTGGGGGCACTTCATGGCTTCCATCATGCTAATTGCCACCGTCTCCCCAGCGACTCCGAGCTCTGTTCCTGATAAGGCGCTTCCTTAATAGTCTCCCATTTCCCTGCTGACACCAGAAACTAGGCCTGCCTTGGCAGTGTGTCACAGCACTGAGCAAGGCAGCGCTGTCACGCCAGCCTCACGGCCTGAACCATTAGTGGGCCCGGAATCGATAGTGTTCAGGCTGCCCTTGTTTCCCTGAAAGCGTTCACTTGGCTCATTTGCTATTTGTCAGGCAGTTCCTGTCTCTGATGTCCCACGGTCCTGTGGCCCTGGCGCCTGAGACTCTCCTCCTTCCACAGAGCGCTGAGGGGACTTTGAAAGTTCCAGACAGCATCAGCTTTCCTTCTTTGGAACAAAAGAAGAAGAATAAGACTCGTGTTTGTCAGCCCCAGGTCGTAATTAATGATGGTTTTGGTCACGGTTGTTGGTTGTAAGCAACAGAAATCAGCTGTGGTGAACTTAAGCGAAGACTTAATGGAAAGCCTTTTCAGAACTCAGCAGTGGGCTGGATTAGCACCAGCCACGTTTCTTAAGATTCAACTTCAAGGGAGAGAACATCAGGTAGGTCTAGTTTGTGTCACTTGTTTACCTTTTGGTCAAAGGAGGGTGGGGCAACTAGATGTTCTGTATCGAATAAAGGTGAGTGATGATACCAGAGGAGAGAATGGGTGTGGGTCAGGCAGAAACAATGGAAGTTCACTAGGTAGACAAACATCTGGGGTTGTAGACCCAAAGGAGGTGCCAATGGCCTGGGGTGTAGGGTAATTCAGGTCCACTCTGGCCTTCAGATTTCTCTACCAATCTTGTGTGAGGAGGAGATGACAAAACCTTGTGGAAAGGGCCTGGCACAGGACACATGTTCTGTAATCGATAACTAATAGCATTAGTGCTTGAATTATTTGCTTTTGTAGCATAATTTTAAACACAAGGCAAAATTAAAGCACCTGGTGGAGGCTGGAGGCATGACTTAATTATTGTCTTGAAATCTGTGAAGAATCCTGCTAAGTGTTGTGACCAGCACTTTTTTTCTTTTTAAGATTGCTGTGAATTTTAACAGATAATGGGAACAACCTGAGATGTTTCAAGACTTGTGTGAAACACAAAGGAAGAACTTACAGCCTCTGGAAAGTGCTATGGAAGAGCATTGTGGGTCCTGCTTCTTGGAAGATATTGTTGAACATCCAGGATTTTATCCATGTGGGACACCTTAGCCCTCTCGCAGTACCACCGTACAGAATGTGTAGTGACCCCTTGTTTCCTTGCCGGGATCCCGTCTAGACGGCCAGCAAGCTGAAGAAGGAGGGCAGGGGCTGCCTCTGCTCACTGCTGTATCCCTGGGGCCCAGTATGGGCCCTGGCATGTGGATGTGCTTAGAAAATATTGATGAATGAATGACAGGGGGCTGGCTGATGACCTTTCAAGGTCACTGGTTGGCTAATTGCAAAGGGTTACAGAACTGCACCACAACTACCTGTAGAGCCAGAATAAAACCTCTGGTGCCACTTTTGGGGCTGCAGAGCTGATCTTATAAGGTTTTCTTATCTGAAGCCTTGTAATGCTCACTGAAGTGGAGGGGAGAGAGAATGGAGGAGCTAGTAGGGCAATTCATGATTCAGAGGTGGGGCCTGGAGGAGAGGAAGTGGAGGGTGGAGGGCGGGGTGTTAGCAGGAAATTCCTGCAGGGACCCAGGGGTGGCTCTGACCAGGGTCCCCTCCTGACTCAGATGCCCAGAGGCTGACAGGAGGGAGACTGACCCTATGCTACCCTTCCTCACCAAAAAGAAAATCTTCCGCAGGACATGTCAAAGGCAATTCTTGACTAAAGGCCGTGTACGGGTTGGGAGAATAAATGCTGTGGGAGTTCAGATGAACAGGAGACTCTTGTGGCCAGAAGTGGTCAGAGATGTCTTCATGGGTAAGAAGGCAGGTTTCGGGTTGGCCTTAGAGGATGAGAGAGATGTGGATACATGGAGATAAAGGGGCACAGGCAGGGGACAGAGCCCAAACAAAACACAAAAGTAGAAAAGTACAGTGTGTGCTTTGGAGCCAGAAGTTCCTGGCAAATTCAGAAAAACGAGTAGTCAGAGAACAGGTGAGACAGGGAGGTCAAGTGCAGGAGAGTCCTTACCATCAAGCTAAATTATTATTTTTGATTCATATATGTAAGAACTACCTCCATAGGAGCTAATGAATGAATGAACGATTGTGAAAATGAACAGAGGGTGAACAGGAAGGAAGGCGATGGCTCTTCAGCTGTGTGAATAATCCTGTTCAATCCAGCGATGACAAGAGGTTTAAACAGTCAGCCTCCCAGGTGCTCACCTCAATGCCTCGGGGCTGGGAAGCTGCTGTGAGCTGCTGTGCAGAACTCTGGCAGAGGAGGGGGCCAAGCCGAGACAAAATGTGCTGGAGCTTCTGGGGCAATGTCTACAGCTGAAAGACGATCTCCAGGGATCACTCTCCTATCAGCCTATAAGGGGTTCAGCCAAGTGGGTTAAAACCTGGTAAGTTAAGTAAAATAGGCTATTTCACTTGGGTAAAATTGTAGGGATGACCCAGCTGGAGAATGCCTGAAATTTCATAATCAAAACTTCATCTCTTAGCTAGAAGCTGTGATCTCTAACATTTAAAGCTGTTCTCAGACTGTTATACCCTACTGTAAATGAAGGATCTGAAAGCAGGTTTTGACAGGGATGCTGGAGAGGGAATGAAAGATGGAACTTGAGTACTTGAGGTGGAAGATACTGTCAGGGACACGGGAGGCGGTGGAGGAGCTGGAATTGCCACCAACTTTGCCAAGGGCGATTTTGCTGAGTTCTAGCAACAAATCCTACCCCTAGCCAGACTGCCTAGTTATTAACAAAAACGTTTCATCCACTCAGTCTGGTTACGGCATCAGCCACATGATTTAAATGACTGCATCAGGCAGCTAAATCCATAATCGCTGGCCTCTCTAACACATAGGGGAGCTTGGCTAATCTGAACATTAGCAGGTTGTGGTGCTCGTCAACAGCTGCCTGCTGCAGAGTGTGACTGATGCTGTTCTCAGTATCCCGAGGAGACTCAGGGAGTTCATGAGGATGGAAGTGTTCATTCTTATTATAAAATCCCCTGAGAACAGCAGGCTGTTTAAAGGAGCAGTGTGTGGGCCATTTTTCTTCTGAGGATCTTGCCTTCCAGTCTCATGCTGCATATTTCCTGGTAATAATAGTTTGGAGAAAAATATTGCTAAATGGCTGCATAAACAATTTTAATTGGCCTGGACTCTCAAAATGTGCTATTTTTGTTCCTCTGCCAAGCTTTGCTTTTTTACTAGCTAATTATGCCCAACATTTAACTTTCAGCAAAAAAAAAAAAAAAAAAAAACAGGAAATAGGGCATTCATTACTCGAGTGACAACTTTTCAACAAGCCCACATTTCAACATCCATTGTGTAATTTCCTCTCCCCAGCTTACAGTTAGCTGTTCCATCCAGCCTTTGGAAACAAACAGCTCCTGCAGTGGGGGCTGGGAGGGGCTTTGTTCAGTTCCAAATGCTGGCTTATCTCCCACGCAGGCAGAGGGACAGGCTCCCAGGAGCCACCAGTGCCTGTGGGGCGGGTCTCTTACCTCGTTTGAGCTCCTCCAAGAAATTCCCCAACATGCGTTTCTGGTCATCTCAATGTGCTGCCAGATTTTCTCCACCAGGAGCTGGGCCGTGCCTGCTGCTCATGCAGCACCCCGAGGCGCCTGGGAATTCAGGGGACTAAGAGGGATGCTCTCTTGTCCCAGGAGGAATCATAAAAGACAGTCAGTCCCAGTTTGTTAGGCATGAACTTTTACAAAGTGCTGTAACGCCAGATCTTATTGTATGAGCCATTTTAAATTTATTATGTTAAAAAATGTTTATTGCAAACTATGTCACATATGCATAGAAAGTCCACAGACCATTAAGTATACAGCTCACTGAGTTGTCATAAAGCAAACAACATGTGACCACCATCCAGGTGAAGAACAGATTATAACCAGCACCCAGGAGCCCCCTCGTCGGCCCATCAATCACTACTTCCTCCCTCCTCCCCAAAGGTAACCCCTATTCTGATTTCTAGTAAGAGTTTAGTTTTAGGTGTTTAAACTTCAATAAAAGAAACTATATAATATGTAGGTTTATGAGTGGGTATATATTTTAATATCTGGCTTCTTTTGTTCTGCTTTGTCTTGTTGCTTGTAGCTGTACCTCATTCATTTTCATTACTACGGAGTATTCCCTGTATGGATGTAACACAAGTTATCAATTTCATTATAAACGGACATATAGGTTGTTTCCAGTTTGTGGCTGTTCTGAATCATGCTACCATGACTGTTCCTGTGCGTGTCTTTCAGTGCACAAGCACACACATTTCTGTCCAGTGTCAACTAAAAGTGGGCTGTTGGGCCATTCACACAGATGATGTGCGTGTTCAGTTTCTGTAGCTTCAGGCAAACTGTTTCAAAACGGTGTAGGTAAGTTGCCACTGCTCCATTTCCTCACCAGCACTTTGTATTGTCAGTCTTTTTAATTTTAGCCATTGTTGGCAGGTGTGTCGTGGTATCTGAGTATACTTTTGATATGCTTGTCCTGGCCTATTAATGAAGATGAGCACTTTTTTCGTGTTTATTCATGATTGGATTTAGAATAAGATGGGGGGTGAAGAACAAAAGGTTGAAATCAGAAAAATGTTTTGATGGGAGAGGACATGGCCTAAACTTCTACCTTTTAAAGTTCTGGAGTTGACTGTCAAGGAATTATTGAACCCTCATGGCGGACCTACCTTTGTGCTAGGTAATGTGGGAGAATTGAAAAAGCTGATCAACCTATGCACAGTCAGTCCCTTGCCTTTCTCTCTAAGCAATATATCATCAGCATCTTTCTAAGCCATTAAATCGTCTACAACATCATTTTTAATGGCTATGTTGTATTTAATCATATAAAGGTATTATATTTTATTTACCCAATCTTCTATAGGTTCCAATTTTTTACTACTATCAATAATAATGGGCTAAACATCCTTGTGCTCAATTTTTGGGCACATTTGAGATTGTCAGTGTCAGCACACTTCAAAACTATGGTACTTTGGGAACACATTGGAAAGCACATAGGGACATATAATTGATTAATTAATATGGGAACTGATTCTTCACATTTCTTTTTTCCTTTTATGAGTCTACCTTCCACCTTTACCCAAGCTCAGTGGCATTCCTGATGGTTTCAAAGTGACCATAGTATGAGGGTGAAACCAGGCATTCCAACTCCTGCTTTGGCTTCTTATAAACCTAATTATTATTATGTATTGAGCACTTATATGGCAAGTGCTCAATATATGTGTCAGGCACTTCATAACAGATGTTACTATTAAATCTTGATAAACCTATGATGTGGATGCTAGTAGCGCCCCTAATTTTTAGATGAAGAAACTGAGGCTTAGAAAAATAAAGAATCTTGCCTAAGATCTTATAGTAGTAGCAGAAGAGGAATCGGAACCCAGCTATCTGACCCTATAATCCCAATTCTTAACCATTATGCCAGTGGTTCTTAACCTGTGTACTTTGGCATTCTGATATGCTTGCACACCTTTCCTGGGCATGCTGCTAAATGTTATGTATGTGTTTTGCTGCTGAGTGGGAAATGCTATGGGGTAGATTGATCTCAGAAGTGGCTCTAGTTCTTCATTTTTCCCTATACCCATGTCTTTTGCAATTTCCTTTGCAGCTCCTCCCATTAAGAGGTAAAAACTCTATCCCCATCATGGGCTGACCTTGTGATTTGTCCTGGCCAGTAGAAAGTGGTGGAAATGACAATGTGGTAGTTCCAAGCCTATCTCTTGTCCCTCTGATGGAGGATGAGACATCAGGGGCAAAGCCAGGTTAAAGCCTGAGATACATGAGAGAGCCCAGCCCAGCCAAGATCAGCCAAGCCTCCTAAGCCAACCCACAGTTGACTGTAGATGCATGAGTGGTCATTCCTAAGCCCAGTGAAGCCACCCAACTGGCCCATAGACTCATGAGCAGAATGTAAATTGTTATGCGTCACTGAAGTTTTATGGTTATTTCTTTTGCAGCATGATGGTGGCGATAGGTAATACCTACTGTGGTGGCTATGTCTAATGCATGCAATACCAGCTGGTAGATCATGAAATGCTGAATAGACTCGGGCACGACTTGGCCTCAGCACGGCGAAGTGTCAGGCTGCCACCTAGGAAAGTGTCTGTTTACTGGAGCATACGAGACCTATACTCTAAGAGCATACGGGGACATGATTTTATTCAAATAGCAGCCTTGGACCACTGGACTACTCAGGAATAGTATGATGCCATCACCACTTGCTGAATAAAATTTAAAGGGACTGAGAGTAATCAAGTTTCATTTTGGTCACAAGGTACATGTCATGTTATTCACATACTGGTTACACTAGCTGAGTTGGATTTCTGTCTCTTGCATCCCAGAGTCCAGATTCCACAGAGGGGAGCATTTGAAAGACTATAATGCCTCCCCCGCCATCTGATGCTCGTGGTCCTTCTGCAACTGACATGGGGCTGGGCAAGCACACTCAGAGGGCAGACTGGTTGTTCCTTATAGCAGCCTCCTCATCTTACAGAGATGACCTCCCTCCAGAGCTGGCCCAGGTGTAGACCAAAGGAGACAATGTCTCTCTGTAACAAGCCACCCTTGCCAACAGCCCTACGCTCCCAGCCTCTGGTATCTACAGACTGCTACTGGCATTCCTCCATACCCTGCTGCACACGCCAGCTAAACAATGCCCCATACTCTTAGACTTTTTCTTATTCGTTTATACACTTCTGTTTCAGTTATATATTGCCATGTAACAAATTACCCCAAACTTAGTGACATGCAGCAATCACAGGATGGAGCTACTTATGCTTCCCCAGGTGGGAGCTGGAAAGCTGAAGCTAGGGAAGGCTGCTTGGATCAGTATTCTTCCGTCTCTAACATACGGGAATTTATTTTAGAGGGAAATCTTCTAAGATCTTTCTTCCCTTCTCTAACCCTTGGGCTGACTCTGACCATCCTTAGCCTAGTAGATTTAGTCATTCCTCAGTCTCCTGGGTGTGTGGCATGGTAGCAGTGAACAAAGCGTTCAGGATCCTGATGGGATAAAAGAGCACTGTGACCTGGGACTCAGCACCCCTGATTCTATCAGTCACTCTCCAAGTGACTTTGGACATGTACTCAATCCTCTCTGGGCCTCAGTTTCCCCATCTGTCAAATCAGAGCCTTGACCTTGAAGGATCTCTAAGGTCCGTTCAGAACCCCCAGGAGAAAGATGATTCTGGCACACCAGGAACACCTAAAAATTCCATCCTCGACCTCGAGTTTATTTTCTGTTTTTTGCCCTTACTGCTGGCTGGCTTACTCTTGCTGTAATTTATTTAACTGAGCCGTGTTGAGCAGTTTGGAACTGAGTTTGCATGAATCACTGTCCATAAAATCAAGTTAAGTGGATTTCATTCCACACAGTGCACCTGTGTATATACGCGGGGAGAAGAAGCTGGATTTTCTTGGCTCTCCCAGACCACTGCTAGAATTGCTTCGTTACAGATACAGCATTCACCCTGTATTTATAGTCCATTGTTATAACAGCCTCGTGTTGGATGCAATTTTTCCTACAGATCATTTTATATAGCTGTCCTGTTTCCCTAGCTTGCTGGAAAAGCTGACTTGATTTTCTCTATTTTATCGGAGTTGGCAAATCAGATTCAACTTCATTCAGTCATTCAACAAATTTTTATTGAGTGTTATGTGAAGTCACACTGAGCTAGGTATAGGGGTGGAGGTGAAGGGGAAATGTCATACGGTTCAAAGAGCCCCCAAACTCTGAAGTGTTAAGTAACAACGCAGGGATTAAATAATGCAAGAGAATGTAGCTAGGCAGAAAATGGGAAACTCAGCGTGTTGGGTGGAAGAAGAAGCCAACCAAGGTGTGTGATTGGAGGAGGATTATAGAGAGTTTGGGAAGGCTGTTAACCTTGTGAAGCTGATTTCTGTTTGGACCACTGCCCACATTCCCCCCTCCGCACCCCTATCTGACATAACCTTCGCAAGAATCATTTCAGCTCACCATTTTGTAAAAGGATATGATCAGGAAAAAGAAAAATGGTTTGAGTGGTGATGAGCATTTATAGGAAGAAATGCCCAAAGGGTCTGCTCTGGTGCTTGTGAAAATATATTTTGGAGCCAGTGTGAGGGATTATAAAGGGATTTATTTCATTTTGCAACACAGCCAAAAGCACAGGCAGACTATGACTAAAATGGTGGTTTGGGGGACTGACTGTTTGGATATTTGTTCTTATTTTCTATCTTGATAGAGAATGTGAAATCTTTACTCTGTCACAGGGTAAATACTTCACAGCTCTTCTGGCTGATTTCAAATATTTTGAAAATTCTTTTCCATTTACCCTCTCTGGGACTCTGAGACACATACTGGGGTGTCAGGAAAGGGCATGATGGGGCCACTCCCCTCCACTGACTCTATGTTTATGGCCATACAGTTCTTTTGAGAAAAATGAGTTGCCTAAACAGACTTTAAGTTTTGATTGCACCTGTGTTTGTATCCAAGACTCATGCAAAATTTGATTTGCTTAATAGATCCTGTTGGTTGTGCTGTCTTGGGACAAGATGTGCCCATTTTTCCTCAGCAACCATTTTGGAAAACATGAATACCCGGATGGTGCTTTAGGCTGGTTGGTCTCTGCCACAAGACAGTGCCACTGCTGCCCTGGAGGACTAATACAATGACCTAGTGAGCAGTGTTGTCCAGCAGAAATGTAATACGAGTGTACATATGTAATGTAAAATTTTCCAGTAGCCACATAAACAAGTAAAAAGAAACAGGTGGGATAATTTTTTTTTTTTTTTAAGACAGAGTCTCGCTCTGTTGCCCGGGCTAGAGTGCCGTGGCGTCAGCCTAGCTCACAGCAACCTCAAACTCCTGGGCTCAAGCGATCCTCCTGCCTTAGCCTCCCGAGTAGCTGGGAGTACAGGCATGCGCCACCATGCCCGGCTAATTTTTATATATATATTTTTAGCTGTCCATATAATTTCTTTCTATTTTTAGTAGAGACGGGGTCTCGCTCTTGCTCAGGCCGGTTTCGAACTCCTGAGCTCAAATGATCTGCCTGCCTCGGCCTCCCAGAGTGCTAGGATTACAGGTGTGAGCCACTGCACCTGGCCTGGGATAAATTTTAATAATATATTTATTTGACTTGATATATCTAAAATATTATCATTTTAACATATAATCAATATAAAAATGATTAATGAGCTATTTGACATTCTTTATTTTCATACTATGTCTTCAGAGTTTGGTGTGTATTTTACACCGTAGCATATCTCAATTCAGACTAGTCACATCTTAAACATTTAATAGCTATATGTGGCAAGTGACTGCCATTTTAGGTAGCTCAGATCTAGAATTCTTTACCAATCCTTCCACAGACCCCTTGGAGCCTTAGAGGATCTCTTGTTTTAATTTTTGTAGGCAAGGAAGAGCCAAATCCTTTGGCTTTTACTAGGAATCTCTCTCTACTTAGCCCCTCAGCTGTATGTGTCTCTTTTAGTCCCAGAGATGGAGTCTGGTAAATTTCCACGGCCTTCTGTATGGTACCCATCACCACCCACCCCTATTTATGCCACATGTACTCCTTGTCTGTCCCTCCCCCAACTCCCTGCTAACCACTAACCTGCTTTCTGTCGCTATGGATTTGCCTATGCTGGATATTCCATATAAATAGAATCACACAGTATGTGACCTTTCATCTCTGGCTTCTTTCACTTAGCGTAATGTTTTCAAGGTTCATCTGTGACGTAGGATCTATCAGTACTTCATTCTTTTTTATTGCTAAATAATATTCTATTTTATGGACATATCATATTTTATTTCTATATCATCCCTTGACGGACATTCAGGTTGTTTCTAACTTTTGGGTATTATGAACAGTGATGCTATGAACATTCATGTACAGGTTTTTGTTTGACTATCTGTTTTAACTTCTTTTGAGTATATGCCCAGGAGTAGACTGGCTGGGTCATATGGTAATTCTGTGTTTAACTTTTTGAGGACTGGCCAATCTGTTTTCCAGGATGGCTGAATCATTTTGCACTTCCACCATCAATAGATGAGGCTTCCGACCAATTTCTCCACATCCTTGCCAATCCTTTTTATTTTCCACTTTTTGTTTTGTTTCTTAAATTTTAATTATAGCCACCCTAGTGGGTCTGAAGTGGTATCTCACTGTAGTTTTTTTTAATTAATAAACTTTATTTTTTACAGCAGTTTTAGTTTTACATCAAAATTAAGTGGAAGGTACAGAGAGAGTTCCCATAACCGCTCTGTCCCCACACATGTCCACGCTAGCGACACCCTGTACCACCGTGGTACGTTAGTTACACCCGATGGACCTACATGACACATCAAAAATCACCTGCAGCCCGTAGTCTACATTTAGATTCACTCTTGGTGTCGCACATTCTGTTGGTTTTGACAAGTGTAAAATGCCACGTAGCCATCATTGTAGTATCATACAGTGTAGTTTCACTGCCCTAAAAATCCTCTGTGCTCTGCCTCATTGTGGTTTTGATTTGCATTTCCCTAATGACTAATGGCATTCGGTATCTGTCTAAGGTTTTTAAATAGTGCCTTGAGAAGCCCCCTAAGGGGCCACCATGGTGAGGAAGAGAGGGCGGAGCGGTAGCAGGGGTGTTCAAGACCCTGCCTGAGAAAGACCCTGCCCGCTCACTACCATGAGCCCTCCACTGGCATCCATGAATTGATTCATTAATACCATGCATGCTTAAATATTACATTTTTAGGAGGACATTTAATGACATGGTAAAATGTTTATGATACTATATTAAGTGAAAATAATAATGACTACTGTTTTAAGAAAACAAGGCTGGACGAGGTGGCTCACACCTGTAATCCTAGCACTTTGGGAGGCTGAAGTAGGAGGATCACTTGAGGTCAGGAGTTTGAGATCAGCCTGAGCAACATAGTGAGACCCTGTCTCTATAAAAAATAGAAAATTAGCTGGGCCTGGTGGCACACACCTGTAGTCCCAGCTACTTGGGAGGCTGAGGCAGGAGGATGGCTTGAGCCCAGGAGTTCGAGGTTGCAGTGAGATATGATTATGCCCCTGCACTCTAGCCCGGGTAACAGAGTGAGACCCTGTCGCAAAACAGAAAGAAAGAAAGAAAAAAATTAAGATATTATGTAAGAACCACAAAACAGGAACAGCTACTTGATGATATAAAAGAATTATGGTGCTGTGGTTATCTTTAATGAGTCCTTATTGTTTACGGATATATTTATTGATGAAAGGATACGCTGTGTGGAATGTGCTATATAGTGGAGGAAGAAAAAGGGTGAGGCAGGGGAGCATAGATAAAACCAGAATGGCCATATGTTGATAATTGTTGAAGCTGTGAATGGATAAATGGAGATTTATGATCTTATTTTCTTTTTTATGCATGTCTCAAAATTTCCATAATAAAAGGTTTTAAAAATGGATTAAGTATGAGTCGCTGAATCTCAGTCTCATTTTTTAAATGGACTAATAATACCTCTCTCACAAGGAGGTATGGGGATTACATGAAATGATAGGGGGTGTGAAAATACTTTGAGATGTATAAGGGTGTCAGAAATGCCAGTGACCCCGTCAGGATGGGGCTGGCATAAAACCCATCATTTAGGGGCAGCAGCCAGGATCTCTCACTCTTCACCCCTGGGGTCTTTCACGGCCCACCTTGCCTTCTCCCCTTGTCCCTCGGGGTGGCAGGGAGTGCTGGGACAGCTGTATGCAGTGCTCAGGGAGGCAGGTTCCATTGCCAGGCCTCTCAGGCCCCCACCGCCACCCCCAGGGGTACCGACAAGGCCACCGTCGCATGCTGCCCGTTCATCGTCAAGGTGCTCCACTACCGGGCTGTGTGGTCTCAGGCAAGTGAGGGCTTTGTTGCCTCTTCTAATCAAGGAAGGGGTTGAACACATTGGTTTCCAAAGAGTCTTTCAACACTGATTTTCTCAAGGACCCCGATTCTTTGATTCTTGGTCTCTCTGCCCTTGGTGTTTTCGGGAGATAAATGTTAATAATATCAGCAACAACAACAGCCGACATTTACTGAGTGCCGACTATGAACCAGGCATACAGCTAAGCACCTTATAAGCTTTAATTCATTTAATTCTCACAACCTTTATGAGGAAGGTCTCCTTTTTATACATGAAAAGGTAAGTTCAGAAAGGATAAATTGATTAAGGTTGCAAGGGTGGTAAGTAGTAGAGATGGGTTTCAAAGCAGAGCAGTCTAGCTCCAGAGTCCAACAGGAGAAAGCAGCAGACTACCTGCCACATAATTCCAGCTCTGTTCAGAAGGCTACATCCATCTGACTGTTGCCACACTAAATTCTAGAGTTCCTGACAAAGCCCTGAAACTCAGGAAAGATGACCCCAGTGCTTCTCCCAGGGAATGAGGAGCCATCTAGGCATTCCTGGGGAGGGGTGGCAGAAGGAACAGGCTTGCAATGACCCACTCAGGTTAAAGAGTCACCAGACTGATGGTTATTTGGCATGGACCAGTGTGGTCTCATGGGTTCTTCACCGCTGTGATAGTTTTGATTAGTCCATGCCTGTGGCATACCAGTTAGCAAATATTTTTGACGTCACCCTGGATAGCGAAAAGAATATCTTATTTGTAGGGATTTAGAAGTTAGACAGTCTTTTGGGGGGAGGGAGATTCTCACAAAATGGTAGCTCTCTGGCTTGGGCAGATAACCGAGCCATGTGCCTGATAGCTCTTCAAAGTCCTGCACAGGTCACAGGGGCTCTTAAATACTGCTGGATTGGCTGCTGTCATTTGGAAAAAACTCATAACCACTAGACGCATCCTAGAATAGAAACATGTTGCCAGCCCAGTTTCACCATTCCCTTCTTCAGTAACCCCCACTTGATATTTCTTCGGGAAACCAGCCCTCCCTCCCCACTTACATTCTTGGTGGGACTGTCTACCAGGGGGACCACCCTCCAGGGCCAAGGGAGGGCCAGGGGACCCAGGGAGGCTGTTCCGATGTCTGCGTGGAATATGAATCTTGAATCCAAAGACACACAGGCAGAAAACAGTGCAGATGTATCCCTAAACAGCACCGATGAGAAAGAAGCCCTGGTGTCTAATATTTCTGAAACTCAGCTATTTAGCCTTTTTCTCCAATTACATCCCATAGAGTGACATTACTTTTATTTTCTGAAGTCATCCAGAGTGCTTTTTTCTGTAACCAAAAAACCCCTAACTCAGTTGGAGTTCAATATCTAATGTCAGTGCTTTTTTTCTTAGAAGCTTTGAATCCTAAAAGACAGACCTTTCCTTCCTGGCCCAAACTCCCCCAGCCCCAGAACCTAAGTCCTTTCTCTTCCATTTCCTTCCAGAGCTTCCTGAGCCAGGGTGGAAAAGGGCTCTTTTCAATGTGCTAAGCTTTACCTTGAGGGATGAGTGAAGACACCCTTTAAATTACCTATAAAACCCTTTGATTCACTCAGCAGAGGTTGCCATGGGCAATTTGCTAAGCTTATTGATTATTTTCTGTTTAAATTAAAGTTTGATGTCCTGGAACAGGCTGTGCAGCGCATGGAGTTAATGGAAAAGGTTGAGATCCAGGGGAGAGACACTCGCTGGGGAAATGGAGGGTATTCAAGGGGAAAACAGGGAGTCTATGAAGAGGAGATTGTCAGCACCAAGTTGTAGTAAATATGACGGTGATAAAAAAAAGATAGAGAATGGAATTCTTTTACAGAGAAAGGCAGCTTCCCAGACATTTAAAGCCTCAGGGAGACAATGGGAAAAAATGTATTCATTCCACAAATATTTGTTGAGTGCCTGTTATTTGTCAGGCACTGTGCTAGGCACTGGGGAAAGACAGTGAAATCACCGTCCTTGACTTTGTGCTCTAAATCAGTGGTTCCCAAAGTGTGAGCCCTGGTGCAGCTGAATCCCCATTGTCTGGGAATGTGTTGACATGCAAATGCTCAGGCCCCAGCCCTAGACAGACTGAATCAGAAACTCTGGAAGTGGGGCCCGGCCCCTTCCAGATGAATCTGGTGTGTGCTGTAGTTTGAGAACCACTATTCCGGATCTTAAGCCTCAGAGGAGCAGCCCTCAGGCTTCTGTGAGCCAAGAGCTCAGTTCGAGTCAGAGCTACTTTTGACAACATCTGGCTAGTATCTATCCTTGCCAGGTATTATGCTACCATGACGTGTGGGTCATCTCATTCTTCCTTACAACAGCCCTTCCAATAGAAGATGACATGGAGGCCCGCTGGAAGTAAGTGGGCCAGGTAGGATGCAAATGTGAGAGCTTAACGCTTCTGCCCTACTGTCTCCAACACCAAACTCCCACACGCTCTGTGACTCATTCTGCCCTGGTGAGCGCTGATCTTCAGATAGACACAGAGCCATGGTTCCCCCAGATGATCTCTATTGTGAGGTTGGGTTTTTCGACGCTTGAGGAAGAAGAGGATGTAAAAGCAGGGCAGGCGAGTGGAACAGACTGGGAAGGAGGCAGGTGGCACGTCAGCTGCGAGGAGAAGCCAGGCAACAGCCCCACCTGCACAGTTATTCTCAGCTTACAGGAGGCTGGAATTCAACATCATCACGGACTGATCAGCTATGGGAAAATCTCATCAACTCAGATGAAAAGGGACTTCACATCGTGACAAAGTGAAGGAGTTAAGCTCTTTAACTCTTCCACTTACAGTGCGTAATAGTGTCACAAAATCAGTATTCGTTTCCTATGGCTGCTGTAACAATTACCACAGACATAGTGGCTTAAAACATCACGGATTTATTCTCTTACAGTTCTGGAAATCAGAAGGCTAAAATCAAGGTGTTGGCAGAGCTGCGTTCCTTTGGGAGACTTCAGGAGAAAATCTGTTTCCTTTCCTTTTCCAGCTTCTAGAGGCTGCCTGCATTCTTTGGCTTGTGGCCCCTTCCTCTATCTTCAAAGCTGGAAGCATAGCCTCTTCTCTCCTGACATCTGCTTCCATTCTTCTAGCTCTCTCTGTCTCTCTCTTTTTTTTTTTTTTTGAGACACCTTCTTGCTCTGTTGCCCAGACTAGAGTACAATGGCTTTGTTATAGCTCACTGCAGCCTCAAACTCCTAGGCTCAAGCGATCCTCCTGCCTCAGTCTCCTGAGAAACTGGGACTACAGGTGTGCACCACCACACTGAGCTAATTTTTCTATTTTTTTTAGAGAAGGGGTCTAAAGCCTTGCTCAGGCTGGTCTTGAACTCCTGGCCTCAAGTGATCCTCTCACCTCCTCAGCCTCCCAGAGTGCTAGGATTACAGGCGTGAGCCACCGCGCCCAGCCCTGCCTCTCTCTTAAAGGGACACTTGTCATTATATTGGGCCCACCTAGATGATCCAGGAGAATCTTCCCATCACCAGAACCTAATTTAATCACATCAGCAAAGTCATTTTTGCCATCGATGGTAACAAATTTATAGCTTCTGGGAATTAGGAGGTGAACCTCTTTGGGGAAGGCAGCACTATTCTGTTTACCATACTCTGTGACCTTAGTAAAGTCATTTTTTTTTCTGAAAGCCTTCATTTCTCAAAAAAATGGGGATTATAATACTTCTTGGTCTTAATCTTACAGGAATATGTATGTAAATCATTTCAGTCACAGATGTAAATATCATTATTGCCTCAGTGTCCTCATCTGACAAATGAGATGAGTGATGTTTCTTCTTTGTTCGGGTAAAGATATGTGTTGTGTACCTGCCCTGTGCCACGTTGCGTTCCTGTTGCATTGGAAAGGGCTCACACAGGATCTGCTACAGAAAAAAAAAAAAAACTCGATAAAAGGCAGTTGCAGCAGTTGTGTAAGTTAGTTAGATTTTCGAGCCTTAAATATGTGTCAGCAGCAGACAGAGATGAGGCCAATTCTCTCGAGGAACCAACCATCTGATGACTCAGATCATCATGCAGTGTTCGGAAGGAAAGCAATAAGCTCAGGCCCCAAGATGCCCCCCGTGATTGTGAACTTAAGGGTCTGTCCGCTGAGCTAACGGAGTGCCAAAACGAGCCTCTGCATCTCCCGTGGTAGGTGACAGGCTTAGGGCTGCCTGTGCCCTCCAGAGGCTGCTGTGGCCACTCCCCTGGCACTGCATTTGCTGGTGATCAGGGGAACAAAAAGCCGCAGCCCTGTCCACCAGAAGAGAGACATTAAAGTTGATTAAGTGAGGGGGCCAATTAGCATCTGGCTTCATGCAGTGTGGAGTTAATTAGCCTCTACAAAACAACAACAGCTGCCTTAATGGGGGGGCAGGAGGCCCAGCAGAGAGGAGCCATGGGAAGAGAAGTGATAGACCTAGTGCTTAATAACTTGGCTGCTGTGGGCCCTGCCCCACTAAAATGTAGAATGAAACCCAGGGCAAACTTCCTTGCTGCTTCCAGACCGTGCCTGGTGTGGAGAACCACAGTCTTTGCCCCGTAGGGAGAGGCCAAACTCACACCTCAGACGTGAGTTTCTTTTTGGGACTGTCTGGCACAATTTAGTTTGTATTCTGACAAAAATCACTGCTCTACACACTTTGGGTCCTCAACTGCATAATTCACACTGTTTTCTAGTGGCAATATTTTTGCTTATTATGAAAGTAATATATTCTTATTGGGGGACATTTGGAAAGTACAGAAAAACACAAGAATAAAACAGTCCCTTGATCCTGAGATAGATTCATTCATTAGCCATTTATTGTTCACCTACTAAATGCCACTGCTGTTCAAGGCATTCAGAAAAACATACATCAGTTTAGTTTTTTTCTCCCTGCAAATACATATGCTGTTTTACAAATTGGATTCACTGCATATGATCTTTAATAACCCACTATTTTTAGCAATATGTCACTAACATTTTCTCTATCTCATTAAAATATTTTTTTAACTACTAAGCTGCTATAGTTCCATTAATTATGCTATCTTGTAGTCGTCCATTTATTTACGCCTCCTGCCTCCTCTTCTAACAAAGTGCTCCAGGGTAGAGACGGCATCTTTTATTACCACTATATCCCCAATAGATCAGAGCCTAGATCAGAGCCAAGCTTTGGTAGCCACTTATTAAAAATGTGATGAGCGAGTAAGCAGATGAGTGAATGAATTTAACCAATTCCCTTCTTGTGGGCTGAGGGTGTTCACACTTCTTTATCATGATAGAAAAAAAAGATGTTGTTATATTAATTCAGATTGTGTTCAACTGCAAGTGACAGAAAACACTCCAAAGCAGTGGCTTGAACAAGATAGAAGTTTATATTATTTCTTTTGTGTAAGAGTCCAGGAAATGAGTCCAGAGCAGGTACGGTGCTTCACCATCCATTGGTATGGACTCCATTTGCAGCGTCACCTTGTTGTTCAGAACGGCTGCTAAAGTTCTAGCCACATTCCAACCAACAGCAAGGAAGGGAAAGGAGAAGGACATGGACCCTTCCTTTAAGGACCCTCACCCTTCCTGGAAGTTCCACATGCCACTTCTGTTTGCATTCTTATAAGTGAGGATTTAGTCACATGACCATATCTAACTGCAAGGAGTCTGGGAAAGGTGGTCTTCCGTATGCAGCTAATATTCAGGGCTACTGTTAACAAGAAGAAGGGGAAGAAAACTGGGGAATCATTAGCTGGGTTGACCCTGGCCTTTCTAGCCACTCTTTTCCTAATTCCACCCTTAGTTTCTCCAGATGGGGGTCTGCATATCTGTCAGGTTGGCCTGGCTTCTTGGACTCTGGCCTGGAACCAGTGCACTGGGAGGGTTTTAGTGCCTTCATCTCCCTGCTGTAAGCTTCATCTTGCCAGTTGACGTAGTCATCACCAAAGATTGACTCAATAAAGATGCCCCATTTCCCAGAGGATGGTTTTCCAATTAGTGCAACGAAGAAGTTCCAGCTGTGAGGACAGGAATCTGAGTTTCTGAAATGCAATGATTATTAGTAACAATCAGTCAAACAGCTTCACAGGACAATGGAGAAAAAGCCAGCTCTCAAGGATGCTATGTGAGACAAGGAGGACGGGCTGCCTGTGACAAGAGGCAGTGGGCTCAAATGCAATGTGGCCAAGCCCCTGAGACAGCGAGGGACTTTGTAACAAGATTTTACTGCCTGCAGTAAAAATCCTGCCAAAACGCATTCAGGAACGTGCAGGGAGACATGTATTCATTATTATGCCCCTAGCAGCTATCGCAGGAAACCATCTGGGCTCAGCTGGCCTATAAATTTGCAACTTGCAGTTGGGTGGGCTACAGGGAATCGGCCAAGCAGGAAGTCAAGGTGTGAAGTGGATCTGGCAGGTTCCACACACAGAGCTAACTCTGAAAGTTGCCATTCTTGGCAGTTATTTTTCCTCTTAATTTTTTATTGTGAAATGTATCACACATACATAAAAGTGAATAAAACATAAATGTGCACTTTAACAAATTATCATAAAGTGCATACATATGTAACAATTACCCAGGTCAAGAAATAGGACATTACCAGCCTTCCAGAAACCTCCTTTTTCTTAAACACAACTCCCTTTTCTCCCCCAAGACAACAATCCTTATTTTGCATATAACTTCCTGGCCTCATTTTGCTGTTTTGTCATTTCTGTTCACCCCAAAACGATAGTTTGTCAATTTTTGAGCTTTATATTGTTGTACAGAATCATAACATCCATATTCTTTTGTGTCTGTATTTATTTTTTTGTGCTCAACATTATCTTTTTAATATTTACCCACATCGTATAAGGCTTTATACTCCAAAAAGCCTAGTTTGTTCATTTTTTTTTTTTACTGAATATTTTTCCGCTTAATCTATTTTACTACTGTTGCACATTTTACTGTTCCTGGACATGTGGGCTGTTTTCAGTTTGGCTTTATTACAAATAATGCTGCTATGAACATTCTTGTACATATATCCTTGTGCACATATATATGAGTTTCTTCACAGCTGTGATTCTCAAACTTCAGAGTGCATGAAAATAGCTTGCTAAAAATGCAGATTCCTGGTCCTTCTCCCTAGAGATTCTGATTCAGTAAGTCTAGGGTAGGTCCCATAAGTTTCACTTCTGACAAATTGTTGGGTGATAATGACACTACTGACCTCTGGAACCAGCCCTTGAGTAGCACTACAGGGCAGGTGTTGGCAAACTCCAGCCCACAGACCAAACCTGGCCTACAACCTCTTTTGTATGGTCCATGAGCTAAGAATGTTTTTTGCATTTTTTAATATTTGTAAAAAAATCCAAAGAAAAATAATATTTCATGACACATTACATGAAATTGATTATATGAAGTTGAAATTTCAATGTCCATAAATAAAGTTTTTTTAGGCTTTTTTTGTTTTTTCTTAGATACGGGGTCTTGCTGTGTTGCCCAGGCTGGACTTGAGCTCCTAGGCTCAAGCTATCCTCCGGCCTCATCCTCCTGTGTAGCTGGAACTGTGGGCATGCACCACCACACCTGGCTCATAAATAACGTTTAGGGGCACACAGCCACACCAATTTCTTTATGAATTATCTATGGCTACTTTAGCACTCAGCAGAGCTGGGTAGTTGCAAGAGACCCTACAAGGCTCCAAAGCCAAAAATATTTACTTTTTGGTCTTTTACAGAAAAAGTTTTCTGATGCTTGATTTAGCATATATGCTCTTGAGTGGAATTACTGTGTCATAGGGTATGCATCTGTATTAATATCACTGTTAGCAGATAATGTCAGTTTTTCAAGGTGGTTATACCACTTTACATTCCCATCAACAGTGGATGAAAGTTCCTATTGCTCCACATTCTTACCAACACGTTGTTTTTTTGTTTTTTGTTTTTTGTTTTTGAGACAGAGTCTCGCTCTACTGCCCAGGCTAGAGTGCCGTGTGGTTAGCCTAGCTCGTAGCAACCTCAAGCTCCTGGGCTCAAGCAATCCTTCTGCCTCAGCCTCCCAAGTAGCTGGGACTACAGGCATGCGCCACCATGCCCGGCTAATTTTTTTCTATATATATTTTTAGTTGTCCAGATAATTTCTTTCTATTTTTAGTAGAGACGGGGTCTCGCTCTTGCTCAGGCTGGTCTCAAACTCCTGAGCTCCAGCAATCCTCCCGCCTTGGCCTCCCAGAGAGCTAGGATTATAGGCGTGAGCCACTGCACCCAGCCATTTTCTAGTGCTTATTGGCCATTTGGATTTCCACTTTAGGAAATGCCTGTTCAAATCTTTTGCCCCTTTTCTACTGTATTATCTATCCTTTTCTCTGTGTATTCTGGACACAATTCCTTGTTGACATGTGTTGCAAATGTCTTCTCCCACCCTGGGGCTTGCTCTCTCGCCATGTCTTTTGATGGACAGAAGTTTTCTTTTTTCTTTTTTTCTTTTTCGCTGCACCCTGCTGAGAAAGAAGATTTTAATTTTAATGTGGTCAGACATCAAATTTTTTTGTAGGTTGTTTAAGAATTCTTTGGATTTTTTTTCCACCTTGAGACCATGAAAATATTGCCCTGTATTATCTTTTAAAAGCTTTATCATTCTACCTTTCACATTTAGGTCTTGGGTCACCTGGAGTTGACTTATTATACATAATGTGAGGTAGGGGTCCAATTCTATTTCATGGATTTGTCATTTTTCCAACTCCATTTATTAAAAGACCACCCCTTCCCCACTGCTCTGCAGGGATATTTTTGCCACAAAGTAAATATCTATATATATGTGGGTCTGTTTCTGGGCTCTGTTCTACTTCACTGGTTTGTCTATCCTCATGCTAATATGACATACACTTAATTGCTATGGCTTTATGTATGTTGAAATATAGTAAAGCAAGTCTTTCACACCTTGTTCTTTTCTTTTTCAACAGTGTTTTAGCTATTTTTGGCCCTGGAAGTTTTTTTCCTCCTTAAATTGTTCACAAAGAACATGCAGTTGATGGACAGTGAAAAGTCACTCCTGACTGATAGTAGGGTCAATTAGCACAAACTCTTTGGAAAGCAAATTGGTAATACTCTGATTATTGAATCCTAGCACTTTGAGAGGCTAAGGCAGGAGGATAGATTGTGGTCAGTAGTTCAAGACCAGCCTGAGTAAGAGTGAGATACCCCATCTCTACAAAAAAATAGAAAAATTAGCTGGGTGTGGTGGTGTGGGCCTGTAGTTCCAGCCACTTGGGAGGCTGAGGCAAGAGGATTGCTTGAGCCCAGGAGTTTGAGGTTGCTGTGAGCTATGATGATGCCACTGCACTCTAGCTAGGGTGACAGAGTGAAACCCTGTCTCAAGAACATCTATTTTAACCCAGTAATTCTATTTCCAGAACTTTATCAGAGGGAAATATCCAAAGTCAAAATTTAAAACAGGAGAAAAGTGTTTGACTCAACAAACAATCAGATTCGCAGTCAGATCTGTGCTAAACACTAGAGGCACAATGACAAGGAAACCCACTCATGACTTTCAGAAACTTCAAGTCTCTTTAGGGGAAATAGCCATATAAATAGATCATTTCAATCCAATGTAGTAAATGTTCAAATAGAGGTATATACAAACACCATGTGCACAGAAATGTTTATCTCAGCATTCTTTATAAGAGGGCAAAATTGAAACAAGTTAAATGTCAGGCAAGGCAGGCAGGAATGGGTAAGTTATGCTATATCCAGATGATGAAATATTGTACAGTTATTAAAATAATGACTGGGCCGGGTATGGTGGCTCATGCCCATAATCCCAGCACTTCGTGAGGCTGAAGTGAGAGGATGGCTTGAGGCCAGGAGTTTGAGACCAGCCTGGGCAACATAGTGAGACCCTGTTTCTACAGACAATAAAAATAATAAAAAATAAAGACTGTCGCAACTTGAATACATGATTTTGATATAATGTTAAGTGAAAAAGAGTGGAACACAATGGTACTAAGAAAAAGTAATTATATCTGTGGGAAAAAAATAGATTCATTGGAAAAAATATCGGAAAGAATGTACCATAATGGTAATAGCTGTTATGAATATAGGTGATTTTTTTTCTCTTATCTGTTTTCCAAACTTTCGGTTATGTGTTTATATAAATTTATAGTAAAGATATAAGTAAGAAACAACTTCCTGTTGCCAACTGACTCCTTTTTTCCAAAGTGTCTGCCATGTGCCAATCAGTGTACTAAACGCTTTCCAGGTGTGATGCCATTTAATCCTCAGAGCCCTTGTGGGGTAGGTGTATTATCTCCTCATGAACCAAGGGAGGAGAAGGAAGCTTAGAGAGGTGAAGAAACTCGCCCCAGGTCCCGCAATGGGAGGCAGATGAGGCATGGCCACAAATCCACCAGGCTCCAGTGGTCTTAACCATGGCACCAGCAGCTTCTACTTGCCACAGAACTGTAGGGTCTTTCAGGGGGAAGTAGGTTCAAAGGTGGTTAACGTGGTATTCTGCCTAGAGGAAAGTAGCTCATGAGCCTCTAGAACCTTCCTGCTCAGCCTCATCTCATACTAACCAGCTGGGTAACCCCGACAATGAACCCAATCAGCTTATTCTGTCAAATGCAATAAATAGACCTCATAGGTTGCTGCATTGATTAATGAGATAATACATATATCCCATGTCCTACAAAAAGAAGGCATTTGTGAATTTATTTCTCTCTACCCAAGGACACAGGAAACTTTAAAAAGCCCCAGCCTTTTCCTGTCACTTGGCCTCTGGTTATTGTCCTGGGTGTAATGGAGTGGAAAACTCTGTACACGGCTCTCTCTGACAGTGAATTTCTAATCTCAGAAAACTTAATGGTTTTTGTCAACCTGATTGTCCAGTGAGAGCGGATTAGGAGAATGACTTCCCTTGTCACTGGAAAGCTGACTTGCTTCACAGCATTTTTCCTGGTGCCAGTGGGAGGCATGATCGATACAACGCAGACCTGAATACGCACCCGCGGTTTCGGGGCTGGGGACGAAGGTTGGGAGTTCCATTTAAGTGCCTTCAGCCTTTTCCTAGTAGACCCTGGCGTGATGCGCATTAAGCAGTTCAGGCCGGTGACCCGGAGCTCCGCGGTCTGAGGGGCTAACCAGAAATCGAGCAGTTGCTTCCTCCTGCCCAGTGAAGCAGAGGCCTCTCGGCTCAGGCTGGATTTGTCTTCTCTGCTCCGGTTTTCCTGTCTTTGGAAGGAAGGGCCAATTAGTTACTGTCTGTGCCGCGAGGGAAGGGCGGCCTCGCTGTCTCTGTATCAGGACTTACTAGAAACAACGCACTGCGGCCAAAATGGACGACTAATGGAAACTTGGTTCCAAAATCTCCTGCCCCCTGCCAGCCCAAGGCCTGGAGGCCACACGTCGCCTCTGGCAGCTCTTGCACGGGGCCACACTCTGCAGCTGATGGAACTGAGAGACAGATCTCAGCAGGGAGCGTCTATCAGAATTTAGTCACATTCCAAACTCCTGCCACACCCAGGGAAGCTCTCTGTGTCCTGGACGACAAAACAAACGCCTATTTTAGTTGAGGCACTTCAAACCAAGTCAGGAGGTCATCCCTGACTTTTCAGACTGGGTCAGGTTCCCAGAACTTTCCCTTCGGGACACTGTTTGTAACTGGAAATAAATCACGATCTACATCTGTTTCAGCGGAAGCTCCATGAAGGCAAGCGAGTTTGCCTGCTTTGTTTACTGCTGATCCCAAGTGCCTGGGAACATTTCTGGCACATAGTACGTGCTCCATAAATATTTTTGCACACATCAATTAACAAATCTATATAATTACTGACTCATCTCCCCTATTTAAGTAGAAGGCTCACAAGAGAAGGAACAGTGTCTTATCTGCCCTGTATCCTAGCACCTGGAACAATGCCTAATGCATGGTAGGTGCTCAGTAAACACTGAGGGAATAGTAAAGTACTTAGAATTTATTTATGCTTAATTAATCTAAAATTAATAATGTGAATTTTAATTAAGAAATAAAACCACCATACAGTTATTTTAGAAAAAGAGAGTAAACTAAAAGACACATCTCCCACTAACATTACCACTCTTATACAGCTACTTTCATTATTTCAATGTTTTTCCCTTCAGAGGTTTTCACTTTGTATTTTACACATAATTTTAATCAGGTTATTTTAAGCACACATACACACACCCACCCCAACAATTGTCCAGGTGGCAGGGAGTTTTGTGAATTTAAGAGCAGGAAGGGAGGCCTGGATGAATAATGTGTCCCTTATTGTTATAATTAATCGTTGGCCCTGCAATGGCATTGATAGCATCATGGGAACCGCTAGTGAGAAGCTCTGCTCTCTAAAGGTTCACCCCTGGGGTCAAGGCAAATCTGGCTATGGGAAAAATGCGCAGGTTAGAAATAATACACAGGAAAATGCTTTATTTTTATGCTCACAAATCAGGGAAACTTGCTGTGGCCGCTTCTCAACCTAAGCCAGTTACATACACTGCAGTCGGCTTAGCAGTACAGGATACATTTTTCAGCCTTTTTATTCAGATCATTATGTGGAAATCAACCCGATTTCTGACTTTAAGCCCCTGGTGATACAGTGCCAACAAGTGACTGTGATTACAGAAGTGAGGAAACCACTGTATAATTGAAAAAAACAAATCTAATCAAAACTGTGTTCTGCCACACTCAAAATATGGTTCTAAAGATTTAGAGGAAAAGGAGTCTGCTCCCTGCAAGAGGCAGCCTGTAACAGTAGAAAGCCTCTTAGCTTGCAACGAGGAAAAGTCGTGCACATTTCTTGTTGATCAATAAGGCAGCCAAGCAGCTGACAAATTACTGCTCATCTATTGGTGGGGGACCCCTTTTGGGGTAGGTTTCAGACTCTGTTAATTGGAGGAAAAGAGGTACACCTTGATCTTGAACATTTGTCTCCCTCCCCCCCCATTTCTGATCTGGAATAAAAAACAAGAGTGAGGCGTGAGGAAGGAGCATGATCTGAGGTTAATAACGCAGCAGTCCTCCAGGAGATGGTTTAGTGGGCCGACAGAGGAATTGGGTGTTATTAAATAGCTCCAGCTCTACGCCCACCTCAGCGTGTGAGCCTGGTCACCTTTCTCGGGTGCCATGGATAGTGGTGATGTCATGCCACCTTCACAGACTTGTTGTGAGGACCAAATAAAATCCTGGTTGTAAAAGCACCTTGAAAAGCATGTAAGCAAATGTTTTCAAATGAGAGGTGAGGTGCCAATGTTGCAAGAGGAAGCCAGACTATTGCAAAGTCCTCATGAGGATTTTTAACATCTAAGCTCCAGCACCCTTATTGGAGACTCTGGTAAGTTGAGAGCTCAGGACTTTTTACATTCTGAAGGGCTCTAACAACGTCATTAGGATCTGGTCTTCCTCTGCCTCTCCTCTTTGCTCTGCTCCCTTTCATCCTTCCGTCTTGGCCCCATGTGGTGGCAAGATGGCTGCAGCAGTATCTGCTACCTAAGGGAACTGTTCTTCTCTGAACCAATGCCAGCGGCCAGGGAGACATGATGCTTTAATGGGCCAGGTTTGGGCATATGGTCTACTCTACGAGCCGGATGTGGGAACTCCTCCCAAAGCACAGAGACTGAGAGTAAGGAAGGGGTGGGGATAGGTACCAAGGAGGCAAACCACACTGGGTACCAAAAGGTGAGCAGGGTGCTAAGTTCAGGTCCTAGCATTGTGTTGTGCCTTTACACCTTCCCGCTCCTGCAGCACTAACTCACCTCCCTGGCCCTTCTAGAACCTGGAAGGGGAACTACAGTCCTCATTCTCAATCCCAGCAGCAAGCCACAAATCCTGTCCCACTTGCCTGAGCCTTCCCAGCCCCTTCACTCAGGGCTAGTTTCTAGATTTCCCCAACTGGCAGTTGGGCCCATGCTCTGCAGGAGGAAGGGGGCATCTCTGGGCTCTTTAGTAGAATTTCTTCCTATGGATCTTGCTTTTCTCTCCATTGGCACTTGCCTCTCTGCTTTTTGATCTCTGTTTCCATCTCTTCCCCATGTAACATTCTACCTGGTCCATCACATTGGGTTCCTAAGTCTAATTTGCACTTGGGTTTTGGTCACAATCCTTTGAACTTAACCATCAAGTTCTCAAGAGAGGAGGTTCCATCTGTTTGGTCTCATTGCACTGAATCCTTACCCCACCACCACGAGACGGGGATTATACTCCCTACCTTTTGCAGGTAGCAGAATGGAGGCATGGCAAGGTGAAATAATGTGTCTACAGCTAACACAACTAGTAAGGGACAGCACTAGGGTTCAAACCAGGGTTCATGACACCAGCGGCTGTGTTCTTAACCTCTATGTTAGAGTGCCTAGTTTTAAAAGAGGCTCAGGTCTTACAAAGGGCTTAAATAGAGCTGGGGGACAGTCCCAGATGGAATATGCCAGACCGAAGCAGAAGCCTCAGGAGGAGTTGACGATGGGCTGTCAGGCTGTCCTGACCTAGAGATTAGGTTCAGCCAATGTCACCAACAGGGAGACGTCAGACCAGGCACACGAGGGCTCAGAATCAGATCGCCACAGTCAGAATAGTAAGCACAGGCAGCCTGAAGCTGGGCAGGATGGGGCTGGAGGGAAAGATGAGCTGCCAGGAGGCAACTGGCCTGGCTCCTTAACTAAGCGGGAGTTTCCTCCCTCAAGTGCACGTCTTGGCTCACAATCCGACCCATTTGTACTCTTAGAGCCTGGACCTTAAAACAGAGACGTTTGCTGTGGGTTGGGAAGGGGGACAGAATGGGTCAGCTGAAGCTCAGAAACCACATCAGAATATTATGTGGGCCAAGTACTCCCAGTGGGGACACAGGAGAGCCGGGCTTACTTGAGATTTAAGGACCATACGAGGCCACTCTCACGGGAGGTCAGAGACTCGTGCTTTAACAATGACTGCTGTTGCCCCTCAGCACTGCCCCCAGAAACCTGTGCCACGGGTGGGGGGCGTGGGTGGACAGGCTGTGCTTGGCAATGTGGGCCTCCTTCCCCCAGTTTGGCCACTCTTTTTAATGAGTTTTGAGTACAAAATGTCTCTCCCCAGGCAGGAAGAGCTTCAGTAACAAGATGCCCAGAGTTAGTTATGACACTCAGGCTAACAGCCTCTTGCAGGAAGGAAATTTTTTTTTTAATGTCATCATAAAACTGCCCAGCTCACCTAGCCCTGCCGTGGAAATGGTGCCTTTGAGGCCAGAGAGGAGATAAGAGCATCTGACCTGAAGTTGAGACAAAAGCGAAAGTTGGGGATACACGCCTCTCCCAGCCAGAGTCCAACTTGCCTTTCTGCGGTGCCCAAGTTTACAAGAAGCAGCAGATCGTGAGATGGAGGGGAGGAGAGTACAAACAGGGGGTCTTGACCTGGCCCAGCTCTGTGCAGAGGAATGAAGCCTGTGAAAGCCTCCCAGAGACGAGTCCTTTGTCTGGCCTGACCTCCCCTGGATTTGTCCATGTGCAGAAGGAGCAGCTGCTCTGAACCCTCAGCCTAACTGGGGCGCTTGCCCTGCATTCTGCCTGGAGTCAGCAAACACGCCTGCCAGGCAGCGTCCACAGACCACGCCCTTGAATGAGAGGCATCCCAGAGCCTGGGCTCTGGAGTCAGGAAGATCTGATGTCCAGATGTCACTCTGCCATTTCCTAGCTGAATCACCTTGGATGACTACCCATCCCTGAGCCTCTGTTCCCTCAGTGGTGAGTTGGGGAAAATAGTAGCCATCTAGCAGGGCTCAGAGAAGCACCAGGGACACAGTGCTCAAGGCACTGAAAATGAAAAATATTACTGAATTATTAAAAATTAAGTTATTAATAGTATTAAACCGTTATGACACAATTGTCCAACCCAGAGCCTTCATGGCAGTGTTCAAAAGACCTTTCCTTCCAGAGCGGCAGGCAGCATTGAGGGGCTTCCTTACACTGGCCCTAGACACACAGAGATGAATAAGATGAAGACTTGCCCTCAGTGGTACACAGAGAGCAAGGGACACAAGACAGTCCAACACTAGACTGGAATTAGTGCCAAAAGTTCTATGACAGATGAACGTGCAGTTTTGGGAGCACTCAGGAGAAAATAGCACCCCCCTAGGGGATTTAGGGAGTTGTCCTTGGATCTGGGCCTGGAAGAGTGAGTTGGATTTGAGCGGATGGGTAGTTATTGGCAGAGGAAATGACATTTTAGGAAGAGGGAATAGCGGGAACAAAAAGCATGGTGGTTGGATATGACCCAGAATATCAGGAACACATGAGTGGCTGAAGGGCTGGAGAATGCAGTCGTGATGGGGGGTGGCAGGAAAGGAGGGGAGAAAGGTAAGCTGGTCAGGACTTGGAAGTGACTAATATAGCTGGAAGTGATCCCACAAGATGATGCTGTCCGTGATGGAAATGTTCCATATCCACACTTCAATATGGTAGTCATGGGCCATATACAGCTATTGAGCACTAACATGAAGCTAGTAAGACTGAGAGATTAAATTTTTAGTTTTAGTTAATTTTAATCAATTTAAATGTAAATTTCAATAGCCACACGTGGCTAGTGGCTACCATATTGGACAGCACAGCCACAGAACTTACAACATGGTGTTAAGTGTGTACGGGGAGCTCTCAAGTTTGTCTTCTTGCAGTCCTATCCTCAGCCCATAAACTGGGAGCTCCTACCCAGGCCACTGCTGTGCCGCAGAGTGCATGAGCTGGGCCGAAATACAACTTGTTTCCTACTTGCTGAGATATGCACCCTGACGTGGCCGTGTCTGCCCAGAGGAAGGGGAGCTTTTTCCGATTCTTACAAAGGCATCATATGGGAAAGCAGCAGCCCTGCTTCCTCTGAGGTTTCTGTTGCTCAGCGATCTGTTGTCTGTATGTAGAGTCAGGTGTCCTCTCAGGTCCTGCTTCCCAAAGATGCTGGGCTGGACGAGCACACCTGGAGCATGGCCCAGGCAGGTGTGCTGGGTGCTGACTATTAGTCAACAACACTCCAAGAGGTGAGAAGGCCAGGTCCTCAGTATGGCTGCCAGTGTAAAGTTCTCTTCTGCAGCCCCAGTTCTGCCCCAAAGCAGGTCCTTTGGCGTAAACTTGGGAGGAGGTAATGACCCTTACTTTGGCCACAAGTTGAGAGGGCAGTCATTATTCAGCCTTACCAGCAAGAGTAAATATCATAGTTTCATTCTCACTTGGCTTCCTGGTCTATTTCTTAGTTGTTTCTGATACAAAGAGAGGAAAGGCAAGTAATTATACTCCTTTGGAACTTCCTACCTCCCAACAAAAAGGACTTTCCCATCCTGAATGCAAAAGCAGTGACACGTTCAAGTGCCAACACATCCATTCATGATGTACTGCTCTCAAACCAGGCACAGGCTGTCAGAGTCGGAAAGAATATTGAATTCTAAAATCTCACCGTCAGATGAGGAAAGAAGTCCCAAAGATGTTTGATGACCTGCTCGAGACAGGTAGGAGCCAGATATGACTGGACTCCAGTTCTCCTGAATCAATCCGGATCTCATTGTACAAAGCAAAGGCTGCAAACTGGTGGCCATTGGTTAAAGTCAGCTTGCTGATTTTTTTTTTTTTTTAACATCCACAGCATTGGCCCATGCACAACTTTAAAGATATTTTTTTGAATTATACTTAAAAACCAAAAGAATTCACTTTGATATCCAGATTAGCTATCATTTCTGGATCTGCAAATCCATGTGCAAAGTAGTGCCCAATCCTACACAGAGAGGGGTGAAGGGGAAGGGTGAGGGATGGGGACCGTTTCAGAAGCTGCAACCCAAGCGGTCTAACTGGATCGCAAAGTAAAACACGCTGCTTTCAGATCATCTGGTTCATAATTTATTATTGCCTGTTATAAGGATGTGGAGTTTAAATCTGTAGAAGTTTAAATAAAATACAGATCTTAGAGATCCTGTGGTCAAGCCAATTCATTTAACAGACGAGCATCATGGGTCCCAAACCACAACCTGCAGGTGAAAACAGGGTCACAGAGCTAGGGACCAGGCAGGAGTTGACTGGTTCCCCTGGTCCTGCTCTGGGAGAGTCCAGACCCATCACATTCCCCTCTCCCCAAAATAGTTTGGGGAGCAAATCTCCAGGAATGTTTCTTGTGGACTCCCATGTATCAAGGATACTGATTTCTGCATCAAAGGCATTAGTGTCCAACCTGGCACATAACAGGCAATGAAATAAATGTGTTGGGTGAATGAATCAGGGAATGACCTCAAAATTGGGTGCTGTGGCCCAAAGCCAAGGCAACTGACAGTGGCCCTTAAGGCACCATCTTCTGGAGCCACCAGTGCCATCATCTTTGCTCACAGCCAAGCAGCTGGCCCCCGTGCCTAGTGTCTTGCTGTTCCCAAATATTTCCGTGAAAAGCCTTTGATTCAATTTTCCCTCCCTCTCTTATAGCTCTCTTGCTCTAGGACTCCACTGGGGGCCCCAGAGCTGCCCTCCTGCTGTTACCTGTTATCCTTAAATAGGACCAATTCCCCTTCAACTCTGCTTCTCCTTGCGACAAGTTGTTTTCTGAGAAGCTCCTTGATCCTGCAGGTAATGAGGTCCTGGGGGGGAGAGGGCACCCTAATGGGGCTTCCAGACTGGTTCAGAAATGTCTAGACCCAACCTAAGCTACCTTGTCTGTTAAATAAGGTTGGTGCCACATTGGAAAGAAAGTGAGACGAGCACTTTGCTGCTGTCTGGTAGAGCAGTTGGGGCCCCTGTTTAACATTTGCTGGGCTCCACTTAAGAGGACGGCCTCGCTGGCCTTGGCCGCCATCCTGAAATGGCTCTGCCCATTTGATCGCCTTTGCCGGTTGAAAATTTTCTCTCCATAAACATCCACAGGACGGAAACCTAGTGAAAACCCTCTTTTTAATATTTAAAAATTAAGTCTCAGCAATGCACTTTGGAACAGAGGGCAATAAATTACAACTTACCATGTGCCAGAAATTATACTAATTGTATATCGTACTAAACTGTCACAACAGCCTTAAGAGGGTTTTATAATCCCCATTTATAGGTGAAAAGTGGAGATGGAGAGAGTAAGTGGCTTGCCTGAAAAAAGGGCTGAGACACAACTGAAATCCAGGTTTTCCTCATCACAAAGCTAGTGTGTCTTTCTCTTAGTGTTGTCCCTTCCAGAGAGACTGTTTTTTTCTTTAAAGTATCCCAGATCACACAATGTCAGTGTGTCAATACTGGGATCTCACACAACACCACACTCCCACCATAGTCTGAGACTCCGCATAATGCACATGCAATTAACCTGGAACACGTAGTGTTCTAACCTCCCTCATAGAGATGAAATCCTCAGAACCGCAAAGCAATACCTAGGCCACGGCAAATGCCATCTGATCGCCCAGTCCAAGGCTCAGCCTAAAACCTCCTTCAGGGTCCCGCTCTAAAGATAACCCAAACATTCTCACAGCTTCCTGGTTGTTAAAACAACAACTACAGTAGCAGGAATTGAGACCTAAAGATCAGTGGGGTAGAAATGAGGAAGGAAATGAAATAGCATGTTAAATGACTATTTTTCCCTAACTTGCCCTGTTCTTTCTAGATAGAGCCCAAGAACTTGCATAGTTATAGTGGGATAATTCAATTGATCAAATGCTGAATGTTTTCTATCCATTTCAAGATTGTTCAAATCTCTATGGACTTGGAAGTCTAGGGTGTGATAGAATTCCTCCTGCTGTCTGTGCCGGGCAGGGTTGACAGATCACTCCTGCGGAGGCTTTTCTGAAGCCCCTGAGTAAACTGTCCTAGGTCTAGCAATTTAAAAAAAAAGTGTGTCATCATAGTTCTCTGCCCTTCAGAAGATCTGATCTTAATACCTTTCTATTCTTTTTGTTCCTTTCTGATTTCATCAAATTTATTGCCACGGTTGGGCACAGTGGCTCATGCCTGTAATCCTGGAACTTTGGGAGGCCAAGGCAGGAGGATTGCGTGAGCCCAGCAGTGTGAGGCTCCCGTGAGCTAGGATCGCATCACTGCCCTCCAGCCCGGGCGACAGAGTGAGACCCTGTCTCTAAATAAATAGCTGTTACTCTGGTTCTTTCTCTCTCTCTCCCCAACCTTTTTCTACTTCAGATCAAAGAGCTTCCCCATTTCCCCACTTCTGGGTTTGCTCCCTGGAGGGCAAAGTTAGCTTCCTTCCCGCCCCCTTTTCCAGGCACACAGGGTGCCCCTTAGCCAATGAAACCTCCACCCCCAAGAGCCTCTCAGGATTTCAGGCTGACAAGTCGTCATAGGAGTCGTCGTAGGAGACATGGTTTGGTTTGATGTGGTTAAGTCGGTCCTCACTGCACCTTCACACTCTCGGCCTCAAACCACTCTCCCGCTCACCACCCTCACTTTCCATTGCTTTGGATTATCTTTCATCAGTTACCACCAGCGTGCACAGCCCCCACCAAGGGTGCAGCCGGGCAAGAAGGGCAGTACGTTTCCTTCCCTGGTTGCCTGCTGTGGGTGAGCAGGTCCAGTGTGGGCTCTCTGCGGGGAACAAGAGAAAGAGAAAGCAAGAGGCTGCAAAGACTGTTGCTACATGGTTTCCCCTAAGTCCCAGAAATAGAAAGGCAGACTTCCTACTGGCAGAGCCCCTGTGCAAACCACCAGACCACACGGCCAGATAAGAAAATTGTTAGATTGTGTCATACTTCCTTCATGGGCTCCAGTTTCTGAAAATGGCCCTGAATTTCAGAGAGCCTCACCACAATCCAAGAATGTAGAGGGGATTGAAGAGGAAGATGAAGGCACCAGGCATCTCTCTTTTCTGGGGTAAATTTATTTTCAACTGCAGAAATAAAGGGAAAAAAAAGATCATGAAAGATTAGGCATGAGCTAACTTTCTTAGTTGCCTGTATGAGAGAAAGAAATGAACCGACATCAATAGACATTGAGAAAGGGAATCTGCCAGCTAGCAATGTGTCCTTGGCCTTTTCAATTCACATGTGTTCCTTTATTGAATACCTACTGCATGCCAGGCACTGTGCTTGGTGCCACAGATTCAAAGGGGAATAAGACACCTTCTTGCAGAATGAGGAGGCTGGGCTAGATTCAGATTCCCCTAGATTTCAACGCTTGTGCTCGGCGCCACCACCACCATGGAAATGATTTTGCCTGGCTCTCCCTGAGCAGCCTCGGCGGGCCTGTGTGTTGTCAGCCGATGCGGGAAGAATGATGGCCCCGGTGTTGACAGGCTCCTAATTGGAAGGTAGGAGGTGCGCCTAGACATCAGCTATAAAAGATATCTTTGGACTAGGGTGGGCTGCTAATGCTTGGAAGAGACTTGGGGGTGAGGCCTGGTGAGCTGTCACCCTGCGATGGGACCTGGCCCAGCATACAGACGATGCGTGCAGGGGAGGCAGCTGACAGACGGGGCCCACGGGGGTGGGGGGAGCAGCCATTTCAGGGAATTGCAACAGTCCAGTGTAAACCAGGACTTCAGGACTCAGCAGGGCACAAGGAAAGGAGAGCTTAGTGGCCCCAAAGCCTAGGATCAAAGAGGCGGCCCTGGGAGAGCAGCTGATAAGAGCTTCATGGTGGAGACAAGGGGAAAGAAAGCCCAGAGTCTCCTTTTATTCAGCTAATAAAGAACCAACTTCTGCACACTTATAACTGTTCCAGGCCCTGAGGGGTTCACAAGAACCAAGTTAGAAGAATTTCATGTCTAACTAAGAGATAATCAAATCCATACACTGAAATTATTGCCGGGTAAGACAATACTGCGTGTGTTACATAATACTGGCACTCGTGCAAGCTCTTTCCTCGTGTTATCTCATTGGATCCACTCAGCAACCCTGCGCAATGGGTACCATTGTCCCTGTTTTACAAATGAGGGTGCTGAGGTCAGAGAGGCTGTATTTCTTACCTGAGTTTGCCCGGCTAGTAAGCGGCCGAGCTAAGATTTCACTCCAGGTCTGTGCGAGCCTCCAGACTGGTACAGCCTGCAGCTCCCCTTTACGGGATAAAATGGTGCTGCCCTGGGCAGGAGGGAAAAGCCGTGTAGGGGACAAGTTCCAAGGGGGGAGCCCAAGGAGGAAGAGGGAGTCATGTGTGAACAGGACCAAAGCCAGCTTCTCCGAGTTGGAGGGTCCGTTGGAATCAGTTCAAAGCTGAGGATGGTGAGTCGTCTCCACGTCCCGGCCAGAGGAGGAGGGTCTGAGTTAGGATTTGGGCCCTGCAGGGCTTGCTGTCTGGCACGGCCCAGAGGACGACCCCTGATGGGCCAGGGATTCCACACACAGCACATGGAGGGTGAGAGAGCTCGCTGCCAAGGGCAAGGGCACCCCCCTACCAGATAGACAACCAGGCCGCCAACAGCCCCAGCCCTCTAAACTCGGGGTTTGCAACACCCTCAAAGAACAGCAACTGGCCTCGAGCAGAAGTGAGAAGGAAACACCCTCTCATCCCCTGAGCCGTGCACGGGGCTTTGCTATCCACGAGGGCCTGCAGGTGTCCAGGCAGAGAGAGGAGGTGGCCCAGGCGCCAGATGTTAGGGTGCCAGGGCCTCCCCAGAAGGAACAGGTGCAAAGCGAGCAATTAGCCCAGGAGGCATCAGTGGGGCAGCGCCCAGACCTGCTGGGGAAGCCACCAGGATTACGTCATCCGCGGGGGAGCAGGCTTCATTAATCCTCCGACGAATGGAGGACTGCGAGGGAACTTTATTCTTCTCCTTCAAGGAGCCAGAAGAAGTGGTAATTAAATTTGTCTTTGAAAATAAAAAGATTCCAAGGGGGCTACGAGCCTTCAGGCTTCCCCCGTGGTGTTCCGGGCGCTCTGGCTTCTCTCGCAGAGGGAGGAAGAGCGTCTATTCATAGGCTGTGGCTTGGAGAGGCCCCACCGTGAGTCAGGCGTTCACTGCGTGAGCTGGTGGTTGCTAATGTCTTCGGGAACTGTTAATTTACCCATCTAATTTGTTCCTCTACACAGGCCACAAAGGGAGGCCACTCAATTATTCTCATACAGAAGAGAGGCTGGTGTTTACCATGATCTCCCCAGCAACTGTGTGTGTGTGTGTGTGTGTGTGTGTGTGTGTGTGTGTGTGTGTGTATAACAACCTTAGGCAATGAAGGGGTGGGGCCGCTGCCCTTGCTAGCATTTTCATACACATTCCGACTCTGAGTTGAGGGCTAAGATTGTAACAGAGGGCCTCAGAGAAGCCTTGGCTCTCAAGGAGGTTATTATAACTTGAAGAGTGTCTTTAAAAAACCGGGGTGAATGGAGACCAAGGAAGGGGAGCAAACATTTGGGAGTATCGGCTTTGTGCCAGGCACCGTGCTAGGGTTTTACATATCTTGTTGACTTTGCGCAGCTCCCTTTTGAAGCAGGTATTATATTATACTTCCGTTACTCCAGGTTCTTGCCCCAATATTTCTGCTTAGAGAAAACCCACACTTCTTTAGGTCTCCTTAAAAAAGTGAATCTTCCGTGAAGCCTTTCTTGACTTTGTCTGGTAACACAAGCTCTCTTTTGTGCTCCCAGAAAATCATTGTGGACTTCAGGGAGATGGCAGCTTTGGTTCCTCATCTGTAATCTAGGGGTACCCTTAGGACCATCGTGAGGAATAAATGAAATAAGTCATAGAAGTTCCTGGACAGTGGCTGGCACTTAGCCTGTGTTAGTCATCATTGCTGTTAATATTAATAATAGTAACGGTAATACAATCACTTATTATATTGGTTTGCCACTAGGTTGTAAGGTCCTTGAATATAGCAGTAGTGTCCACTTTGTTCATCGTTTTATACTGAGAACGTAGGACTGTTTGACACATGGCAGGCACTTGTTTTCTAGCTGGTGAATGAATGAATAAATGAGTGAAATATTTGTCTCCTCGCTTCTGTGACCTGAGGGCGGGCCCTCGTCTGACCAGCTTCTGTATCTCTAACGTCACTACTTCAGCGGGCACAACAGAACTGTCCAGTGACTCTCTTGCACAGACGCACGAGACAGTTAGCTGCTGCTACCCGGACACTGTGAGGCCCGGGGAGCCCAGCTGGAGCCCCCTCTGTGGTCTAGTCTGGCTGTGCCCAGCTGCTGCACCAGCAGTTCAGCGAGTGTGCCCTTGACACGTTGCCCCCAGACAGTGAGCTCCTCAAGGGTGGGGACAGCGTCTTGTTTACTGTTAAATCCTTAGTGCCAGCACAGCGCCTGGCATACAGGAAATGCTCACGTGGCTACCCCTAAACTCTGAGGCCCAAGTGGACTCAGAAGAACTGAGTCCCAAATGAATCTGTCATATTTCCCTTA
Source organism: Lemur catta (assembly GCF_020740605.2). NCBI lineage: Eukaryota > Metazoa > Chordata > Mammalia > Primates > Lemuridae > Lemur > Lemur catta. The sequence continues at coordinate 83,977,368 of NC_059134.1, read as the reverse complement.
TCATCACCCAAACCTGTTCGATTTCCCCATTTCTGTTTATTGAAGACCCGTTTTCTCAGTTACAAAGACCCAAAACTCCTTGAGAGTATTCAGTCCATCCTAAGGAAAAGAGCGCAGGCTTGGTGCTCAGACTTTTCTGGGCTTGAACCCTGGCTTTGGCAACCACTAGCTGTCCTGCTTGGACAAGCTCCTTACCCTTCCCAAGCTTCACTTTCCCCTTGCATCAAATCAGGATAATAACACACACTTTATTCATTCAGTAAGCATTTATGGGGCACCTCATACACAGTAGGAACCATTGTAGGCACTGGGGGTACACCCATGTCAACAAAACAAACACTGCTTGGCTGGCCAGGCGCGGTAGTTCACGCCTGTAATCCTAGCACTCTGTGAGGCCGAGCCGGGAGGATCGCTTGAGCTCAGGAGTTCGAAAACAGCCTGAGCAAGAACGAGACCCCATCTCTACAAAAATAGAAAAATTAGCCATCACGGTGGCACACGCCTGTAGTCCCAGCTACTCGGGAGGCTGAGGCAGGAAGATCATTTGAGCCCAGGAGTTTGAGGTTGCTGTGAGCTATGATGATGCTACTGCACTCCACCCAGGGCCACAGAGCAAGCCTCTGTCTCAAAAACAAAACAAAACAATAAAAAAAAAAAAACAAAAACATTGCTCTTGCCCAAGAGAAGCTTATAGACTAGAGAGGGGGAGAGGGACACTAGCCAAATAGGCAAGTAAACAGTCTACTGTGCTATGGGGAAGAATAACACAGAGTGAGGGAGAAGGACAGGGTGGTTAGGGTTGTTAGTGTCATATTCAGGTGACAAAGGAAGACCTTTCTAGTAAGGAGAGCTGACATCTGGGGAAGAATGTTCCAGGGAGAAGGAAAAGAGCAAAGGCGATAAAAGGAGAGTTTGAAGAATGACAAGGGGGCCTGAGCGGCTTAAGCACAGGGAGGGACGGGGGAGGCAGAATAGGAGAAAGGGACAGAGATGGTTGGGGCCAGACACTCAGGGCCATCTAGGACTTCGGCTTTTACTCTGGGCCAAAAGGAAACCTCGGCAGAGCTCCAGGCAGGGGAGCAAGGTGGTCTGACGCAGGTTATAAAAGGCCCCTCAGGCAGCCGCGTGGGGAATGGCCTGTGTGGATGGGGCAGAGGCAGGAAGCCAGGCTCAGGGTGAGGGATGGGGGAGATAATACATTCATTAATGCGCTGGAACAAGTCTGGCTAGAGTAAGTGCTCGATCCACATTAACCGCTATAGATGACTCTGGAGCTGCCTTGGCTGTACCTCCCTTGTCTCCTGCAGACAAGTCTTGGCCAGCCATGAGGGTCCCTCCTGTCCCTGCCCACTCAGCCATTCCCTTGACCCCCGCCAACCTTCTCCAGCCCTTCGCTGATGGTGGAGCTCCGCACACAGCAGCCTCTCCACGCCCCTCCCAAACGTGCCTCCCCTCACATCCTCCCCTACACGAGGGGCTTCAGTGGACTAACGGCGCAGGAATCCCACGTTCCTGGGGGCCGGCATCCCACCCGTATTCAACTGCTCTCCTAGGCGTATTGAATACCTGCGAGAGACAGAGCTGGGCACAGTATGTCACTCCCAGCAGAATGACTGATGAAACGGACTGCACTTGCAATGGCAAATTACTGGTCATGGGCCTTCCGCCCAGATCCCCTGGGCCACCCAGTGTGCCCTAACCATGGTGGGCACATACACCTGTCTGTCACAGGCTCACTTCCCCCACCATGCCATGGGAGACTCCAGTCTTTTAAGCTACAAAATGGCATGTGGTTTCCCAAATCAGTTTCCTTTTACTGCTCTTACCTCCCTTGATACCTGCCCCTATGGGCTCTTCGTTTCTCCTTTACTAATTCTGACAGGAGACTCAGGCTCCAAGTCATGGATTCCCATATATAACTGCCTGCCCCAAGCTCCTCTGATCCTCAGTCCCTCTATCCTTTTTCAATCCGAGTTCAAGTCACAGAGGATTAACATGGGACCTGCTGGCCTTGGATGGAACAGGAAAACCCCTGACAGTGCATTTCCACCAGCCTGGAAAGCAGGTACTACCATCCCCTAAAACACCTACCACTTATGATGGATTTAAAAGCTGGCTAATTTTGGGCTCTTCCCACAAGAGATAGAAGTATTGGCATCTGGACTGACCCCTACCATCATGTGGATCTTGGAACAAGACAAAAGAGATCCTGGTCCCCAACACCAATATTCTAAAATCGCATGCCTGGCCAGGTGTGGTGTCTCATGCTTCTCATCTCAGCATTTTGGGAGGCCGAGGTGGGAGGATTGCTGGAGACCAGGAGTTTGAGATCAGCCTGGGCAATATAGTGAGATCTCATCTCCACAAAAAATAAGAAAAAAAAATTAGCCCGGCATGGTGGTGTGTGCCTGTAGTCACAGCTACTTGGGAGGCTGAAACAGGATGATCACTTGAGCCCAGGAGTCTGAAGTTGAAGTGAGCTATGATGATACCACTGCACTCCAGCCTGGGTGATAGAGCAAGACCCTGTCTCTAAAAAAAAAAAAAAAGAGATAGATAGATAGATATATAAAATAAAATAAAATAGCATGCCTGAGTCTATTTATTCCCCACCATAGATGCTGAAGCATGGATAGCCACTCACAGCTATGGGATGCAGATGCCCCCAGGCATTATAAATGGGCAGTCCTGAATGTTATTATGGAGCCTAAAACCCTTAAAATGTTATTGTGGAACATTTGGGTTATCAATAGCCAGCTATGCCTGATGTAACTGGTGGCCTGGGTCTGGGACACAGATTTCCTACTTAATGCCAGGCCACCTGGGCACTATTGCACCCACGGTGTCATCCCTATCTGTTTGGAATATACAGCTCTCCTTCTACAACACCATAGGCTGGGAATATTATATTATCCTGAGCAGCCATCAGGACAAACAAAAGGGAACGTGGTCTTGCATTTCCAGTCTTCCCTTCTACCCCCAAGCTACCTTTATCATAATTAAAATGCCCAACTGGCGGCCCAGCACATAGTTCAATGTGCCCTCAAGCACCCACTCTACTTTGCACATCTTTGTGATGCCCTTCCTGATGTCAACCTGTGTCTCCATGACCTAAAAGTTGTCCTGGCCCAGGGAGCCAGCCACCACATTGCAGGTGATGACCGCAGTCCATCCAGCCACCACATCCTGGAGGGTGACCACCCAGTTACCCACATCATCCACCAAGGTGCCCCCTGCCAGAGCACAGCACCTTCCCTTGGGGGATCCCCCACTGAGCATGTGTCACATACCTGAAAGGGGTGGCCACCAGACAGACCGCCGAAGTTATAACTCCCTCTTCCTTCATCCTTCCCACTGAGCACAATGAACCTCATTCCTATTGTGGCTAGAACTTTCCTTTGTGGACCTCCCAAAGCCAGCCTACTGTTTGCAGACATCCAATAGCTAGACCTCCTACTATGTGGGGCCTGCTATCTGTGACATGAGAAGGTCGCCCTTTATTTGCACCACAAAACCACCAATACCAAACGCTACTGATCTAGGCCCCTAGGACTTGCCCTATCCTATGCTGGGCCAGACTGTTGGGGCACTGACTGACGCTATCAAGTCCGGTCGCTGGCCCAGATCAAGCATCTATCCAAATGGACATGCAGACCTTTGTATCTTCCTAGACCTGCATAGCAGGACCCGTGGCATGGCCCACCCCAGATATTAAAGGAACATGAGAGATTAGACACCCCAGAGGGAACCTGATTTGCTGGTTCCATTCCCCTAGATAACTCCTTTCTCATGTCCCAACTACCTAAGCTCTGACAGGCTCCTTAACATTTTTCTGACCACCCTGCAACCAAAGCCTCCCGGTCGCAGTCTCCAGTTGGAGACTTCCTACCCATTGCCTTAGGTATGAGTGTGAAGTTTGGGGACAGAGGAGTGGGACTAAGGGCGCTCAATCTGATCACACAGGGAAAACTAGCAAATGACACAGAGAATGGTCCCAGGTTCTATCAGCCCCCGTAACACAAAGAGCAGCAGCACTTAAAGCTTTCCCTGAAGGGCAAAATCCCAGCTGCCAGCGTGGCAGATGAAGGACTAGCTCCAGATGATTTGCTAGCTGTCCAGGAGTGTGTGCCCCCAAGGGACATGCTGTATGCTGCTGTATGTGGATAAATATTGCAGGCAGTAATCCAAACAGCCTAATGGAAGTACCACCAAACCCAAAACAAGTTTTTCATGCAGTAACCTGAACTCCCTAGGACTTGGACGTCCCCTGCAACTGGAGGTAACCTTGTTTCAGGGGGCCCTCCTGCCTGCAAGTGGACTTTGCATACTGAGCTGGCTATGCAAAACTGGTACAGTCTACATATAAGTATATTAGCAAGAGTCTTGGCACAGTAAATCAAATGTTAGGGAGTGAATTTTGAAGAAATTGAGTTGGGTGCAAAAAGTTCCTCCCAGTAAAATGACATTCAGCCAAACTGTTAACGCTCACGGGGGCAGAAACCATCAGATGTCGCAGCCACATTCACATCTGCTTCACCTCATAAGTCACATGCAAGAAATCTACCCTTGCCCTTTTGGATTGCCTGCCCCCAGCTTGGCCCCCACCGGAACAGATCACTCAAAATTAATCTCCCTCCCCAACCCCGCCGTCCACTGTCTCTCTGTATTATTCAACAGGCGGGTGGGCTCCTGTCCTATATCTGGGTCCCTAGTACCAGGCTCGCTCTCTTGCTCAGATGTCAGGGAGCCCTCTTGTCAATGGGCCCTTCACCCAGGGACTCCCCTCACGGCCTGTGTCTGCATAGGTAATAAACCTTTGAATTACTTGGATCACTGGCTCAGGTGTGCGGTGGTTTGATATCAAATGCCTTTAAATGAGAGAGAACAGCAGACCGGGGTCTTTTCACTGTTATGGTCCAAGTCGGCAACTGGACCTCTAACCCCTGACCCCCAGACCAGATCCGTACTTGGGCTGTTTCTTGCCAGACACATCTCTCTGCTTACTGGGTGGGTTAAGAAAGCCAGCTTTGAAATCACTGGCTGTTAATCCCTACTCAGTCCTTAGTAGCTCTGTGATCTAGAGCAAGTTTCTCAGCCTTTCTGTGACTCAGTTTCCTCATCTATAAAATTATGATCGAAATACTTATTTCATTAGGGTGTTGAAAGGACCAAAGAAGACACTTTATGTAAAGCTCATAGTACAAGCCTGACACAAAGGAAGTTCCCAGGTAGTCACTCATGGATGAGGCAACTGGATTTCTGCTTCCTCCAGGAAGCCTTCCGTGCCTATTCCCACTCTGATTTCTCTTTAATCCAATCTGATTGCAGTTTGGGTCAGCACGTCACTGTTAATCATGTATTTGTTCTGCATTACATTTGTGTTCATTCTGACTTCCAAGTAAGAGATAAAGGTCCTTGGAGGGAGGGACTACATTTTACCTGGCTCTTCTACTGACTTGCTGTGTCATCTGGCTTTCTTAACTGTCTTGGGATTTTGTTTCTCTGGGATGGCAAATACATGGAGTGTGTGCCAATGTGTCCCCAGCCCACAGCCTCAGGAGTCACACCAGTATTCTGTGATGATCCTCTTCCCCAAAAGAATCTGGGTCTAGACTCATAATCCTAACACAGTGCTTTGGACAGTGTCAGTAATTTATCTAATAAATGTGTATTAAGTACTTACTAGGTACCACCCCCCTTGTTCAGTGTCTAGAACATAAGACTTTGGATGCCTTATCTCTGCTCTTACGGATCTTATCCCTTAGTGGAGAAGAAAGATAATATGCAAATACATAAATAAGAAAATATCAGGTAGTGACAAATATAATGATGAAAATAAAATAGTGATGTGTTAGTGCCTGGGGAGGAGGCTACTTTAGATTGGATATCCAGGGAAAGACCTTCTAGTCTTTTGACCTGACCCTTTGGTATGGGCCTATGAATATGTGTTGTTAACATGCAAAGGAAATTTGAGCCACATTGGCACGTTGAATAAGATGAAGTCAGAGAGTCAGAGACCAAGGCTTAAATCCCATCGCCTGCACTTGTGCAGTTGTGCAGTCCTGGGCAAGTTATTGAATTTCTCTGACTCTCAGTTTTCTTCTCCGTAAAATTGTAATAACACTACTACTGATCTCAGATGCTTGTTATCAGGACTAGGTAAAATAAAATATATATAAAATGTCTGGTACATAGTAAGTGTTCAATAAAAGGTAAGTATTATTTTCAACGATAGGCCCATCTATTCATAACTGTAATCGTGGGTCGGAATTACTCAAAAGACAAATCCAGCAGACGTCCCTTACTAGGTAATACAGCTTCTGTGTTGACTTTTGCCTAATGAGGCTCTTCCTCTTGAAAAATAAATTCTCAAAAGACCTTGTGAGCAAGAATGCCGGAGCCTAAGGAATGAGTGTCCTGTGGCACTCTAGTCTAAGCAGATCTGGAAGGGCTTTGGCCAAATTGCCTCTCCTATCAAATGGGAACCTGGCTACCTGCCCTTTCTAACTCCTCGGGGATTTCTGAGACTCCCAGGGATGCGAGATTTGCAAAGCCTGAGACACACACAGAACACTCGCCTTCTCAGACCAGCCGGAGCATCCAGCTGAAAGGCCGCGTGACAGCGGTGGGACAACTGCTGCGCCAGCCCTGCACATTTGGAACAGGGGCCACTCCTTCACATTTACAAGCTGGGCTGATACGTGAAGAAGAAGAAGGAAAAAAAAAAAAAAAAAGGTCGGCAGGAAGCAGCCTCTTCAACCAGCAAAGAAACCGTTAGAATCCATCCCTGCACCCTGATGCCAGAGCGTGCCTGCCCCACCCAGGCGCTATCGGGGACACTCGGCTATCAGAAAGCCCCGGGGGTATTTTTCCCTAGTTTATCAAGGACCAGTGGAAACATTTCTCCAACTGAAGATAAAGACTTTTTTTTCTCCCTCTCTCTCTGTTTCTCCTTTCTTCTAGCTACCTAACCCAGAGGGCACCTCCCATTTTCTTTCAGTAACGACCATTCCAAAAAGAAGATTATTTCTCAACCTGGACTTGAAGTAACTGGTGAAGAGGCAGGTAAGGTGGGTTCAACTAATTCATTTGTTCCTTCCTTCCTTCCTTCCGTAAGTATTTAATTGTGTGCTTACTGCATGGCACACACTAGGCTAAGGCTCTTGGATTCCGTCCTGAGCAGGAGGAGCTTGCAGTCTTTGGGGGAGCCAGGCTGTACTTAATAATCGCGAAATGTAGAATTGCAAATTAGGATCGGAACTTGGAGTGAGATCGTATACATTTGAGTTGAGAGAGGGTGTGTATAATAGTCTTGGAGACTTGGCTCTTGCCCTCCAAGTGGGTGTTTTCGGGGTTAAAAAGATGGCTGAGGGCCTGGGGGACCCGCTGCCACTCCAGGCCAGTCCTGTTTCCCACCCCAAGTCACAGTTGCTCGACCCTTGTGAAGGTGAGGATGGAAATGCCTATAGGAGTGACAGAGAAGCTGGCATAAACCTGCCAGGACCGCCTTCAAGATTCAGTTCACTTTGCAGAAGTTGCCAGATAAAAGATATTTCCAGATGGAGGGCCACGTAGAAAATCCAAATGAAATATTTTTTTAATAGCTCTTCCTTTGCGAGATATGACCCAAGGCAGCCTTCTGCAATGTGATGGGAAGCACTGTAGCTTGAAAGCATGAGAGGAAGCCAGCCGGCCCTCGGGCAGCCCCAGAGCCTCTGGAAGGGGACTGTGGCCTGAACGGGCATTAAAGATGCTCTGCTTATAGGAGACTCCCCCTCTCCCACCGCCACCCGCCCACATGGAGCCCGTGTACCTGCTTAGCTCTAACTCCCGGGTTCTCAGAGCAGAGGGCAGGTACGTAGAAGAGTGCTAAGTTCCTTTAAGGATGCGGCTTTATGTAATAACAAACTGAACCATTTTTCCCTGTCCTTGGCGCCAGGTGGGCTTCTGCAAAAAAGGTTATCTGGAACTTGGGGACCAACCCTGTGCACAAAGGCCTAAGTGGGCAGGGCTCGCCATTAAGGGACCTGAAGAATGTCTCAGAGCTCAGGGAACTGGCTTCACCGTAACACTAGGGCTGCCAAATGGGTCCACAGATGAACCTGAGGAGATCGTGAGCTCTGAAACAACACATAAAGTTCTAGATGTAAAAACAGAGGTGCATCCAGGGAACAGTCTTAAATTTGCCAGGTTTTTTGAGGGTAGCAAAATATCCATCATAGAATTTACCATTTAACCACTCCCAAGTGCACAGTTCAGTACATTTATGTTGCTGTGCAGCCGTCACCACCATCCAGCTCCGAAATGTTTTTTATCTTCCACAACTAAAATGCTGTTCCCATTAAACAATCATTCTGGCCTGTCCCCGGCCCCTGGCAACCACCATTCTAGTTTCTGTCTCTATGAATTTGATGACTCTAGTTACCTCATAAAAGTAGAATCATATAGTCTTTGTCCTTTTGTGACTAGTTAATTTCACTTAGCTTAATGTCTTCAAGGTTCATTCATGTTGTAGCATGTGTCAGAATGTCCTTCCTCTGTAAGGTGGAATAATGTTCCATTGTATGTATACACCACTCTTTTTGTAAATCCGTCTGTTGGTAGATACTTGGTTACTTCCACCCATTGGCTGTTGTAACTAATACTGCTATGAACCTGGGAGCACAAACATTTGTTTGAATTTTTGTTTTCAATTCTTTTGGTTATATAGCCCAAAGTGAAATTGCTGGATCATATGGTAATTCTATTTTTAATTTTTTGAGGAACCACCATACTGTTCCATAACGGCTGCACCATTTTACATTCCCACCAACAATGCACAAGTGTTCCAATTTCTCCAGATCTTCACCAACACTTGTTATTTTCTTCTTTTTTCCCTTATAATAGCCATTCTAACAGGTGTGAAGTGGTATCTCACTGTGGTTTTGATTTGGATCTCTAATGATAGTGATGTTGAACAGTTTTTTGTGTGCTTATTGGCCTTTGTATACCTTCTTTGGAGAAATTCATATTCATGTTCTTTGCCCATTTTTTAATTGGGTTGCTTGTTTTTTGTTGTTGAGTGGTAGGAATTTTTTATATGTTCTGGATCTTAATCTCCTATCAGATATGTGATTTTTAAATATTAATATATTCTCCCATTCTGTGGGTTGCCCTTTCACTCTGCTGATACTGTTCTTTGATGCATAAAAGTCATAAATTTTGATATAGTCTAATTATCTATTTTTAATCTTCTTGCCTATGTCTTTAGTGTCATAGCCAAAAAAATCATTGCTAAATCCAATGTCATGAAGCTTTTCCCTTATATTTTCTTCTAAGAATATTAGAGTTTTAGTTGCCAGGTTTTAAGAGGTCTGTGACTAACAATCCATGGGCTATCTTCAATACTGATTCTGGGGAGACCTTCTTCACCTATGTAGAGACCCTCAGGCCTTTGTGAATATCCACGTGATCTAGGAATTGGGCAATTGATAACATGGATGTGATATTTGAAGCCTTCAATTCAAAAGAAATTATTAAGGCATTGTTAACAATTAATAATTCCTTATTATTAAGGAATATTAAATAGTAATTAAATATCAAATTAAATATTAATTAATAATGATTAAAATAAAAGGAATTATTAAGTATTTCCAAATTATTAAGTATCTCAGTATCCTGGGAGCTAGTGAAGATGAAAATCATGGTTTCTCTTCTCCAAGAACTTAAGGCATCATGCCTCTTTTGAGGTGGTAAGATATCGCACACACATGAAATTATTGCACTGCAAGACAGGATCTAATGAGACACCTAACCAGGCCCTAGATCCAATAGCTGTGAGAACCAGAAAGGGATCACCACCATGAGCTTCAGGGGACAGAGAAATCTTGGATCTAGGGTGATGGACAAGATTTGGAGAGGCAGAGAGGACTGCAGTAATCATTGCCGTTTACTGAGCACTTACTATGTGCCAAGCACTGTCCTCTGCCACTGCACATATTATCTCAATTACTACTGCTAATTCTGTATTTATCATTGTCTCTATGTTATCACTGCAAGCACAGAAGCTCAGAGATTTGCCTAAGATTGCCCAGATAGTAAGTGGTGAAGCAAAGACTCGAAGCCAGTTTTATTTATCTCGAAGCCTCTATTCTTAATCACTCTACTGTTCTAGCACCGAAGCTTTGAAACAGGGACAAAGCAGATGTCCCAGATAGAGAGGGAAGAGTAAGACAGTGCACACGAACGGGCATGAGAAGGGTGCTGGAGACCAGAGAGGAGAGTGGGCTGGATGGGAAGGTTCAGAATCTAGGCTTGTGGGATATAAACTTGGACCAAGGGAGTGGGCAGGATTATGGGGCACCCTTAGTGGAAACATGGGGAATTTGGTTTTGACCTGCTAGAATGACAGAATCACACAGAGAGCTTCCACTCTAGCCTTCCAGTTCACCTCTTCCCTCAATAAAAATGAGAAAATTGAGGTCTCAAGAGGCCTAGCCACTTGCAGATGGTCACAGGCAATAGGGAGCCACTGCAAATTCTTGAGCAGGGGGGTGACAGAGAAGAAAACAGAGTTCCAGATTGTTAGCTTGGCAGTGAGACACAAGGGGTGACTAAAGGGAAGCAGAGGAAACTGGCAGGAAGAAGCAAGCAGCCCTGTCCCTGTTTTTTGCCGAAGGATACCTCCCTCAGCAATGGGTCTTTGCCAGGCACAAACGCTGGGAAACACAGCTTCCCCAGCAGCAGGCTGGCACCATGCCCTCTTCCGCCAGTGGAAGGCCTATCTGGGGTGCAATGTCTCAGCCCAGAGACCCCTTACACTGAAGAGCCAGCAGCCAGGACAGGCTCCCAGCACCATCTTTATGTTGCCTTCCTGAACGCGAGGCTGGGCCAGGCCTCTGTGAACATCACCTACCTGTCCCATGGGGGTCACCATACCAGGAAAGGTAAGGCAAGAGCCCCCCAACCCCACCTGCTTGGGCTAAGCCCTTGCATGGCAGAACTCCAGTTATCCATCTATGTCCAGCCAAGAAAGCCCTGCCCTGGTCAACTATTGTCCTCTGAGCTTCTCTTTGCTTAATTAATTCTAATAGTAACTGCCATCCGTTGAGCACTTACTCTGTGTTGGTCACTGTGCTAACCATTTGGCATGCACGATCCCATTTTATTTCTATAGTCCTCTGATGGCGATATTATTATTTCTCTTTCACATGTGATGAAACTGAGGCTCAGAGCTGTTAAGTAATTTGTCTAAAACCACAGAGCTAAAGGAGCCATGATTCAAACATAAGCCTGTCTGTCTCCAAAGCCTGGGCTTCACCCCATTTGATTCTACCCTTTGGGAGAAGGGGCCCTGCAGTGCAAGGTCAGATTTCAAAGGGTGGCCTCCCTGCTTCCTGACACCATCTGTACATTGGTACATTCATTTTTTCAACAAATATTTCTTGACTGCCAGCCAGGTGTTAGGCACATTCTCGGTGCTGTAGACACAGCCAGGAACCAGTCTGAAAGAGTCCCTACCCTCACAGAGTTTACACTTTAGCTGGGAGGAAACGCCAGTGAAAACACTCAAAAACCTACAAATGCATGTGTAGTAAAGAGAGAGTAGTGATGATACTGGGAAGAAAAACAAAGCAGGATAAGGGGGGAGGAGAGTGGTGAGAAGTAGGATTTTAAAAGGCCCTTCTGAGGATAAAATATTTGAACGGAGACCCGAATGAAATACATGGGAGCCATGGGATGACCCAGGGAAAGAGCGTCTCAGGCAGAGACAAGAGCAAGTGCCAAAGCCTCCTCCTGCAGGAGTCAACCTGGTTTGTTCTGAGGCACAGAAAGAAAGCCAGTGTGGTTCCAGCAGAGAGCAGAGGGGTGTGCTGGAGCAGAGGACAGAGAGGTAGTAGAGCCAGATACTAGGGCCTTCTAGGCCACAGTGAGGAGTTTCGATTTCAAATGCACTGTCCTCCAGGGTGGCAGGCACTGTGGTGTGTCGCTCAGGTGTGGCGCCTCTGCACAGCTGCAGAGAGGAGAGAGAGCACATGAGCAAAGAACACAAAGCTCACTGAGTCAGCTTACTCAGCTCGGATTCCTTCCTTGAACTCAAAGCAGCAAATAAGTCCAGGGTCCAGTACCCAAAAGAGAAGGTGGAGGCAGGTTTGACGGTGGCCAACGGGGAAGAAGGCACTGTTGACTCTGTACGTCTCATTTGCCTTGTCCATCAAGGGGTTTGAATTATCAAGAGGTCTTCAAATATTTTAAAATTGGAATCTCTTTATATAGGCAAAATCTTTCACAGAAGCTTACCGTATGCCAGCTTCCTCTCCAGAGACCTCATGTGCTTTATTTCACAGACTCCTTATACCAGCCCCGTGACATAGGTACACTTAATGCTCCCACTTTACAGGTGAGGGAGCTGAAGTGCAGAGAGGTTGGGCAACATGTCCAAGGTGGGAGCAGGGGTGGGCAGAGCTCGCTAGGGAGACACTTTCAAACTCCTACCACTCCCAGGAGCAAGCCAGGAAATCCCATTTCTCAGGCCCCTTCCACCAGGACTTGCTATGAGCTTAACTCTGCTAAGACCTTGCTGTGGAATTGTGACCTTTGGGGACGACTCCTTCAGCACTTTGTTTTGCCTCTTTTCTCGTTGTAAATGGTGGTTTGGAGGTTGTTGGAAGGGAGAAATCAGATGAATAAAAATCAGGGAGGTAGCTGAAACAGGCAGTGTAGTTGAGAAGCAATGGAGCTGTCAGGAGCCTTGCCAGGGCCCAAGTGGGCACAGTCCTGCACTGCTGGCTAGAACATGGGGGCTCCCCAAGCCTGGAGCCTGCTAATGCCTTAGGTGAACTTCAGCTCTTTCTACAGCACCCCAGCATCAACATTCTTTGGCAGATGTCGCGAGTGGCTGGGAGATTGTTGCTTCCTGATACAGTGGTGATTACTTCTGAAAGATGGGGTAATAGCCACAGCTATCATTTCTGAGCATTTACCACGCATCATCATTGTGCAAAGCATTTTCACACATATCATCCTACTGAATTCTCTGAAAACTCCCATGAGGTGACCAGGCACCCCAGTGACCTCATCCTAGTCCTGCCCCTGCTGACCACTGCTATTATCTCCATCCTCCATTTGACAGATATAGAAACTGAGGTTCAGAGAGGTGAAGTAACTTCCCCTAAATCACACAGCTAATAAACAGTTATGCTATGTCTGCCTGACTTCAATGCTCATTCTTCTAAGACTCAGTTGATATGGATTTTTAAAACAATTTATTCTGGGCTCTTTTCTACCGTATAGAACACCTGAGTTATTTATCACTAAGGTTACTAATAATTCTGTGAAAACATAACTATCGGCTGGCCCTGAAATGTCCTGAAATGAGTTCGAGAGCCAGATAACTGTGACAATTGAATAGTTTAAAGAATTTTGCATGGAAGCTGAAGCCATATTAAGATAGATCTTTATTTTTGTTCCCGTATGTGAATGTCACAAGTAACAAGGCATATGTTGCAACTTGGTTTCTAATGGTTAAAAAAAAAAGAGAGAGACAGAGGGGTAAATTGTCATTGTTGGCATTTTCCCAATGATATTTGCATTTCGCTTTCTATCAGAAGTCCATTTTAGCAAAGGAATGTAGCTTTAGTCACTCGAAACTGCTCTTCCCTAGGAAACAATTGTAAACGTAATAAGCAAAAAGAATAGAAAATGCCCACAGGAAAAATATGACCCATCTGAGTTCAGATTCATTGTGCAGATTGATTCATTCTTCTTTTGACATTCTTATTCATGAAGGAAAACTTGAAAATTTTCTAATTTTTAGGGTATTTAAGATTTGCAAGGAGTTGGGGGAGAGGGAGAAGAAATTAAATTTCAATCCCATGGGGCAGGGATCAAGGACAGATCTCCTCAACTCTTAAGAACCATTTTACATGTTCAAATCACCTTGCAGTTCTTGAGTCTCTTCTGCATTAGGCACGTACTGGTTGCTATGGGAGGATGCAGTAAGGTCATGATTGCTTTAAAATTATTCATAATAAAAACACATTTTGAGACTTGATTCTAAATGTTACTTAAATTTGAGCAATTTAATTGTCCGTTGAATAGGAATGAAATCCCACCGGTAGGCAGTTATTTCTTACAACCACTGTGTGTGAAATTGAAATCTTAAGATACCATTTCAAATATTCACCTTCTCTAAGGAAGTTCTCCCCAAAGAGTTGTGAAAGATAAGAAACTGACCCAAAGTCATATGCAGTAATCTCTTTTTCTTTACACACAGGTCAAAGCAGAAGCATATTATTAAAAGGAAACTTTATGTCCAAATTTGGCCATTCTGAGGTTACCTCTTGGAACCCAAGGATATATTTATTTTTAACAACTGACTCGAGCCCCATTCAAAACAGTGGCAAGGAACATAGTAATTTATCAGATTAAATATTTAATAAAAACAACCAACTGCAAACATATCATCTAGTCACCAAGGTAAAGAACATTAAAATGGAAAATGCTTATATGTTGTGTTTAGGAGCAGAAACGAGTGAAGACCCTAGTCTGTTTGCTTTTTAAAAACAGGAAACAGATTTTTAATTTGGAAGGGAAATTCTTATTTTAAATTCTCATTTCAACTTTAACTTTAATTTCAAGCTCTTTTTAAATCATCTCAGTGATGTCTTTTGCATAACATAACAGCCACCATTTATGAGCACTTACTATATGTCAGGTGCTTGCTATGCAATCAATCTCATATCTATTATTAGCCCCTTTACAAATCTATGTGTCACACTTTGCATGGACAAAAAACCTAACCATAAGTTTTGTCATCTCCATTTTACAGATGAGGATACTGGGAGTTAAATTCCTACTCTTAGGCCAGGTTCACACAGGTGGTAAAGGGCGGGTTAGAACACAGGCAGTCTGACTCTGGAGCCGCTACCCAATACTACCTCCTCAGACTTACTTTCCTAGGCCATGCTGGCTGGTAAGAGCCTAAATAAACCCAGGCAGTCAAGTTTCAAAGTCCCAGCATTTAAACACCACATTGACTGGTTATGTGTAGCTAAACTGTTAATCACAACCTGTATGTTTATTTTCATCTCTGGGAGAAATGAAAGTAGAGTGGTAGGTTACATATTTATCACACAATTTAGGCTTGCCTAAAAATTCTGGGGATTTTCTTTATTTAATTAAAAACAAGGATCTGATCAGGAAAGACATTTTTTATATGCTGAAGGCCCAGCTTGGAGCCAAGAGTGCTCTTAAGGCTTCCTCGGACAAACACATACACACACACACACACACACACACACACACACGCACACATGCACAAATTTTAACTATACCCATTAGGGTCCCAGCCTTAGGACACAGGGACAAGAAAATGACAAGAGCATGCAGACAATAGTAAATTCTGGTTATACTTGTAACAAGTCATTGAGGATTTGGCTCTGAACAGGGAAGGTGAAGTGTCCAGGGATGCACTTCTAACTTCAGCCACCAGCTTTCAGGGTGAGCTAGTCCAAGCTGGTCAGTGTCACCTTTAAAATGGGAACACAGTGTCTATGCCTATGATCCAGACTGTTCATATAAAAGTCCTTACAGAACTTGGTAGTTTCCTTTTTGCAAGCCTTATATCATGCACAAACAGGCCTTCAATAGTACTTTCTGAATGCAGACATCCTCAAGGAACTCTGAGGCCCAGGGGAATCGCAATTTTTCTCCATGGAATGACAGACTGCTAGCCTCCTCCCCTTCCCTTCTGCATTCCTCCCTCTTCCTAGAATGAAGTTGGAGGGGAAAGCTGAACCCCCAAATCCAGTCTGCCTTCTTTCTCTTTGCCTGACCCAGGCCAAAATAATCTCCCAGGTACTGTTTTTGATCATTGGAAAAGCACTTTCTCTGGTCGGGGTATTACTGGCATTGGGGAGGAGGCAGTTTAACCGCAGGGGTGAGCTTTCTGAAAGGTACTGAGGGAGGGAATTCTCCCGCCAGCAGACGGATAGGAGCCCCGAACTAGCGTGGTCTCTCCCAGCCACCCTCCCTCGGGATTAGCTGCCCTGGCACTGCTCAGGCGTCCCCAGCCCGTGCGATCCCGGCTCGCGCAGCTCCGTTGCCCCTTCGGAGCGCGGGCCGCAGCCCCAAGCCCGCAGCCGGCAGAGCCGCGTGTCCCGGGCGTCCCCGCGCTCCGCGTCCACGGACCTGGGACCTCGAACCCGGGGCGGGCACGAAAGCCGCTCGGGACACTGCATTTCTGTAGGTGCTTATTTCACATTCTTGTCTTTTCGTGCTTGCTAGAGCTACCCGTTAGTTACTTTCAGCCTTAGTTAAACCAAAGAGAAGATTGGACGCCCTAAAACATGATTTAGTGACTGCCCGGCCTCCTCGCCGCGGAGAGTGTTCGCTGAGCGACTCTCCCCGTCCCCGACGCTGGCCCCTTTAAGAAGCCCAGTCAGTCCTGATGCTGCTGTTTGTATTGCTAATACCCAGGAGCCCCGTTTAAAAAAAAAAAGGGAAAAAGGGGAGGAGGGACCGGGCAGCTGTCTCTTTAAATGTGATTTCCTTCTATTGTATTTGAATCGTGATCAGGAAAAAGGAAATGAAACCAGAGACAGAGGGAAGCTGAGCGAAAATAGACCTTCCCGAGAGAGGAGGAAGCCCGGGGAGAGGCGCACGGTCCCCTCCCCGCCCCCGGCCGCCGCCCCCTCTCTGCCCTCGGCGGCGAGCTGCGCGCCGCGACCCGGGCGAAGGTGCGAGGGGCTCGGGGCGGCCGGGCGGGCGCGCACCATCTCCGTGGGCGGCGCGGAGCCGGCGACAGCGCGCGATCGGAACCGGGCGGCGGCAGCGGCGGTGGTGGCGGCGGCGGGACCGGGATGGAAGGTTAAGTCCTGAGCAGCAGCAGCAGCTGCAGCCGCCCGGGGCCAGGCTGCGCGCCCCGGCCCCCGCCTCGGCCGCGGCGCGCCCGCAGCCCGGTGATTCGCTCTCTCTCTTTGGCGTTTGAAGGGAGCGCGGTGACTGTCCTTGAGCGCGGAGGGGCGAGCTCGCCGCCGGAGCGCCGGAGCAAGCGGAGGCGCAGGAGCGGCGGCGGCGCCCGAGCACCCGAGGGGGTCCGAGCCCCGGCAGCCGGCCAGCCCCGCGCCACAAAGGGAGCGCCCCCGCCGCCCGGCACGCCGCCTCCCTCCCCAATGTCCTCGGCCATCGAAAGGAAGAGCCTGGACCCGTCTGAGTAAGTGTGGCGCGCCCGTCACCCATGGTGTCCGCGGCCTCGCGCCCTGGAGCGGCAGGGGGCGGGGGTGGCACGGGCGGCCCTGGAGGGGGCTCTAGGTGCGCGCCCACAGCGTGCCCTTGGCCCCGTCTGCCTTGCGCGGGGCTCCCCCTTCCTCGCGGGTGACTCCGGGGGGACTGGGAGAGGGACTTGGCAGCGGGTGGCCGGGAGAGGGGATCGGCCGGGAGCTTCTGTGGGCCCCTCCAGGCTACCTGGGACGCTCCCCAAAGCCACCGCGGGCCAGAAAGTTTGCACAGGACCAGGCACGGGGCGAGCGTGGAGGCGCGCAGGTGCCGTCCGGAGAGCGTTCGGGGCTTGATTCTGCCCCCTTCTCGCGTCTCGCTGCTTCTCGGCCCTTTCTCTTTGTCCATTTGGTCTTGGAAAGGGGAACGTTCCAATTGGAGGCCTCCGGGGGTCCCCGCCTGCACCCTTCCCGGTCCGCAGGTGGAGCGGCTGCCAGCTGCGCGGATAACTGGCTGGCGAGAGGTCCGACCGTCCACCTCGGAGCTCTCTCTGGCTTCCAGAGCCTTCTAGAGCAGCTAAATCCGGAGTAAATCTGGGTACATGTACCCGCTCCCCGGGGCCCACCGATGGGAGCCTGTGAACCTCAAAAGTTAGTGCACTATTTTGTGTATAGGTGAATTTTTCTGGGGAGCGGTCTCATAGTGTTTATCATAGTCTCAAAAGGGTTTTGGGGTCAGGGAATCAGAGCTGTAAAGAGCATTTGCGCATCTGTTTTCTCAGCCTCTTACTGGTATGGAATGTTCTCCTATTCCCAACATATACCCCCAACCTATTCTTTAGTGTTAACACGAGGAGTCGGGGGTTTTTTGAATATCATTTTCTTGTCAATGCAAATGCCCTTTTAAGAGTCATTAACTGTCTGGTTTTGAGAATTTTTATTCCTTTGAAGTCCCCTTCTAATCCTTTGAAGGGATTTGTTACACAAGACCAAAGGAGCTGGTTAATGACTTGTCCATTTGTGCTTTTAAAGAGGCATTTGTTTTGTTTTTTCCTTTCCTGCTTTAAAAGAATTGTGCTTTCCTGCTTGAAGTACCCACCCACCGCCCCCTCCAATTTCAGCTTTCTATGGTGTTTATTTACCTGGGTTTTACCCTCAGTTAAGGGCATAAAAGCTCAGCATGTTCTCATAAAACACAGGAAGTACCACCATCCAATGAGAGTATAAACATCACTGTTCAGCCTTGAAGGTTAAGACACCAGTTCTACCAGGAGCTAGGTTTGTCATAACAGAAGCCCCGCTTCCTTAAGCAAATTCCCAGGAGAAAAATAACATTCCATTTAAAAAGTATATGTCTGTGCAACAATGGGTTTAAAGGGTAGTTTGTTCACTTTTTTATAAACTTAGAATTACAACTGAGCTCTGAGTTTCAGAGACTGGACAAGATCGTAGCACTACACTAAGGAAATGAATTGGATGAATTGGTGCCTAATGCCTCTTCAATCAGCAGAATTTACTGACTAATCCTTTTAATAGAAGATAAATCTGGAGGTTTCAGTTCCCTGGAGGAAGTTTGCTCTTTTCCAAGTTTGTGCTTTTTCACTAAGGTTAGAAAATGGAAACTTCCTAACACAGCAGGCACCTACTGATGGAGACTCACCTACACCATCCTTCACCTCACTGCCCAGTGAAGATGGGTTCTAATCAGACATATACAAGCTAGGTGAGAAATTGCTGCAGCACATATTTTCCTCCCTCTCTTGGAAATTGTTGAGAAATTATCCCAGAAATCCAAGCTGAAGTGATACTCAGATATAATATTCAGGATAGACTCTGGGAGAATAGCAAATATTAATTTGATAGTGAATCCGGTTCAGTCATTGTCTTGGATTGTCCACCAAAGATAATGTGACGTTATCATTAATTTTAGAAAGATAGATGGAGCCAATATCTTATCCTTTCCTTCTCTATCACATCCTAGGCTGTCACGATAGCGCTTTTCCTCTGCATTCCTCCTGCGGCCCACTATCCAGCTAGATGCTTCCTTGTGGACTTAGTCAAAGCCTTACTTGGGTCATTACAATCAGCATGTCCAAATTACAGATCGAGACTTGCCTAGGCATGCAAAAATGAAACATTTAGGCCGAAAAACAGGCCAGAATTCGTGAACACAGAGAGTTCCTCACCATGCAATTGGTGGCCCCTGCTGCCTCCCTGTGAGTAACTAGAGCACTTCATTTTAATTCCAGGCAGTTTTGCTCCAGCTATGTGCAAATTCTCTTACACAGCTGGTTGGCAGCATCAGCATTGGAGCATCCAGTGTGATCCATGAGGTTCCATTTGTGTTTCTGAAAGCTCAGAGTAAGACGGAGGAGCTGTGGCAGGAGAAGAGATGCAGCTGAGCTGGCGCACGCGAAGAGGCCGGGATATTAGTTATTAGAAGGGAGAAGAGAAGTTCGTATGTACAATCTATAGAAACAAAGGAAAGCAAGTCAGGCTGCAGGGAATTTTTAAAACTATGATCTTGATTTTGTTTTTCAAAGAAACTGGCTTGAGCTTCACTTTTCCTTGTTCTAAAGATGATAATCTTATGAAGCTCTCATATACTCTATCTACAAAATGTGGGCTTGGTTTTGGCATTCCTGAATGAATACTCATAGGGAATACTTCACTCTTTACCTGACAGAGTCACCTGAAGTTGTCAGAGTGTGTTATAAACATGGATCACCTGAGCCTCTTGTCCCTAAGGATAATAGGTGCTGAGATTTGTGAGCACAGGCCAATTAGGACACGGTCACCTGGTGAGTTAGTGCTAGCTAGAAATAGGAGACACAGATTTGTAACTCCAAGCTACCCAGGAGGAAACTCCCTTTGGGAATGTCACAGTTGGAAGAAGGTCCATTTCTTGAAACATAATAGATTTTTAAAAATAAATTTATGTTTGAGTAGGGTTCCAGAGAGCACTTGTTAATTATTACAAATCAACAAGTATCAACTTTTTCCTGTGTCCCATGTGGTGCTGGAATCATTCCTTCCACTCCCCTGTTTTCCTTTGGCAAAGTTATTTATTTTAAAATGTAAAACAAAAGTATTCAGATTCCAGTGAAGCAACGTAAATGAGAGACACAATGCATGGCTTTTTAATGAAAACATGTATCCCAGGCCCACTATTAACTAATTGCCTGGATTGAGATTTCAGTGTCTGTTTAATTGCCTTCTACTCTCTTTAAAATAATCATTGCCCTCTCCTCAGTTTCGTTCCTAAATCAACTTTATCCAAATCAGTTTCGCTGTTGTAAAAATTTTCAGGTGTGGAAAAAAGGTCTATTTGATGTCCTTCATAAGTTTGACAATGGCCTTATATCTAGGGCTTTTCTCCAAAGATTCATCGAGTAAGAAGGATGGGATGTGGAATTTCTGTTTAAAAATAAAATAAGGAGAATTCCTCTTATATCATGATGGGATTTTTATTTTGGAAAGAGAAGGCAACCTAAAATAATTTTTGGTCCCCCTCTTTCTTCCTTGCCTCTGCTTTTGTGCTGTTGGGGAGAGCTGGAGGGAGAGTGGCATAGACTCAGCAGGGAGTTTGCAGATTGTTAGCGCTCTGGGCCTAGTCCCGGTGCCTCCTCTGAGGTTAGGCAGTGCCCTTGGGTGCTGGGTATGGGAGGAGGAGAGAGAGAGAGAACTGTGAAGAGAGAGGAGAGTCGGAGGGGGGAGTGGGAAAAAGCAGAAGCGAGAGCAGAGGTGCCCAGGTGGTGCTGGGCGTGGTCGGGGTACACTGCCACCTGCAGTTGCCCTTGACTCCTCTTGGTGGCCTGTGTTCACTTAGAGAATCTAGGGTGTAAAGTCTGACTCTCTCTTGTCAACCCAAGCTTGGCTGGGGCTCTCTGCACTATGGCCAAGGGATGTGTTGTCCCCTCCCTTCTCCTTATGTCACCAAAAGGCAATCGAAGGAGGCTTCCTGTCTGGCCCAGAGCGAACCCTGACCTCCAGTGCTAGTCTCAGCCGTGAGGTTGTCCCTAACGCTTGACCTTGTCTCCAGGGAACCAGTGGACGAGGTGCTGCAGATCCCCCCATCCCTGCTGACATGCGGCGGCTGCCAGCAGAACATTGGGGACCGCTACTTCCTGAAGGCCATCGACCAGTACTGGCACGAGGACTGCCTCAGCTGTGACCTCTGTGGGTGCCGGCTGGGCGAGGTGGGGCGGCGCCTCTACTACAAGCTGGGCCGGAAGCTCTGCCGGAGAGACTATCTCAGGTATCTTCCAGCCGCCCCCTGGGGCCCTCCAGGGAGGTCGGGTGGGCCGTGGACATCGGTGAATGCCACTCCTGCCCTGGGCTGGGACACCACCTGCCCAAAGAGGTTGGGCTGTACAGGCTGAATCCCAGCTCCCCGTGCAGAAAAGCATGTCCTCAGGCATATGTTCCTATGTGGTAAAATACTAACGTTTTTAAAGGCAAGAGAATGATAAACACAAAATTCAGGGCAGTAGTTCCCTGGGTGGGGGGGGCAGTCACGGGGGTAGGATCGAGGAGTACACGTAGAGGGTCGTAGGAACTGGGAGTGTTTTAATTTATACATTTGAGGGTGGGTTCTTAGGAGCTCATTTGAACACTTCAAAACATATAATAGGTCATAAATATTTTTTTGTATGACTCCGATATTATGTGATGAGAAATGTAAAAATAGCACGCTGTTGCCATGGGACTCCAAGTCTTGACTGTCCTGGGAGGCAGGTGGTATTTGAAGGACATAAGGGCAAAGGTCCCCGAGTCAGTTGTAGGTGCGAGTCCCACCACCACTGCTTTCCAGCTCTGTGATCTTGGGCAAGTTACTGAACCTCCCTAAGTCTCCGTAAAACCGGGATAATAATAGTACCTACTTCCAAGGAAGTGGCAAGGATTCGATAGAACAACACATGTAAAGTACTTGGCTTCGTGAGTATCAAATCGATGTTAGCTGCTCTTATAACTTACCCTCGTGACATAATCATTCAGTATTGTTCAATCTAATGAACAAGGAGATGGCAGAATGGAAGGGTAAAATAGGAACTTGACAAGGCCAAGTGAGACAGGAGCCGAGGACATCTCCTGTGCTCTGGGTCATACTTTTGGCCGTCTGAATATAACAGCACTCACCAAGTACCTTTGCCTGGAATGTTCTAGCATTTCTGTTTGCATATTAGCTGTTGTGGAGGTAACTCTCCCCGTGCCCTCTGCTGTCAGCTCTGCTCAGCTGTGTAGCTGTCAGTTTTTCACCATCTTCCTGCGGCCGAGGGTCTGAAGCATGCATGCCTCACATATTAGGACCCTCCAACCCATGGAAGCTTGTTTAAACTTCAGTGCCCTTGACTGCTAGGCCAGCTCTTCCTCCCAAACCTGCCTTCAGAGCATTTTACATTAAAAAAAAAAAAAAAGAAATCTGCAGGCAATTCCACAGTGAAGGAAGCTTATCTGTTTACCCAAAGACTGATAGACTAAGCTTTTTTCCCTCCTAAATTCCCTGATAAAGTCCTTGCAAATTTGGTGATTCCGAAAAAGTAAGTAGGGATTTTCAGTGATCATGATTATAATTTTGGTCAATTTTCTTTTTTATTTCTTAAGTTACAAAAAAATAGAACTGGAATAAATACAGACCCGGTTTTGCTCACTCCCTCTTTGCCAAGGCAGCCAGAAAGCAGACGGGTAAATGACTCCCCCTGGGCCCCTGACTACATCCCTGTCAAATCATTTGAATCTTATTAAATGAAGTGTGGATAGAGTAAGGTCAAAAGAGCCCCGGCTTCTCTCTATCTCTGCAGTTTTGTATAACATTCAAGAATAAAACCAGTGCTGCCTGGGCTTGTTAATCTTTCCATTTTCAAAAAGGCGAGAGAAAAAAAATAGTCTGGGAGAACCCAATGTTAATTAACTTGTGTCTTGGTGACATGAAATAATTCTTCTCCCTGCCACATTCCTAGGCAACATGTTAATTAACTGTGTTAGCGCAGGCGGTTCCAGCCATCCTTTAATATTTATATTATTGTTATTAAAATGGGCAGCAGAAAGCTTAAGACTCGACACCTCTTGACAGAGGAGAAAAATTGTTTTTGCTATGGGAATGGTCCTTTAGCCACAGACTTGTTCTCCTGCATTCTTAGCATATCTGGTGGTATCATTTAACATGGCAAGTTGGAGGAGTGACCACCTGGGCCCTCTGATGGGGTTCAGTCCTTCTCCCCCGTCCCTGGGATAACTTTTCCCCATGAGGATTTCCAGTGGCTGACTCGCCTGTCACAGTCCTTTTCAGATATTGAGGCTCAAATATTCATGAGACCCCCATGCAGAAGCCCTGCCACTGTCATCTTGTGTTGCTGGGAGCCAAACAGCAGCTGTTAATGTCTGTGCCCAGCCCAGGTCCCCTTGGATCCCTTTTTACCAAATGTTGTGTGCTGGAGGGGAGGCACCCCCGTAGTGGTTTTACTCTCAACAGCCAGTACCTGCATGCCACACCCACCAGACCCCCTCCCCCGCCCCCCCAGCAGACCTTAACCAGTGCCAGACACTGGAAGTACCAAAGCCTTGCAACCTTGCCTGGAGCCAGGGCGTCACTTGCACTCCAGAGCTCTTCCCTTCTAAGGGACTTTGCCTGAGGTTGCAATTTGGCTTGGCTTCCTCCCCTATGTCCTTATAGGTTTTTCCTGAGAACACATCCTTAATAAATCACTTGCACATAAATCCTTGCCTCAGGGTCTGCTTCTGGGATATCCAGCCCAAGACACCAGTCCTTGGTGCCAGAGGTTGGTTATCGCTCAAGCTAGGTGTCAAGTCCAGGTTTATTTTACTGACATTAGAATCTCAGAATACCAGAGCCAGAAGGGGTTACCGGGGCCCTCTCTTCCAGTTCCCTTGCTTTACAGCTTACGACACACAAGCCCAGTGAGGGGAAGTCATTTGCTTGGGTCACCTAGCTAGTTAGAGGTGATGCTGGGACCTGAACTTGTCTCCCAAATGTTGGCCCTTTGTCCTTCCCTTCATTAGCTGCCTGACGTGTATTGTAATTTACCCCCTGACTTTCCCTTAATAAGCTCCCTCCTTCCTTAAGGATCTCACACCCCAGGCAGTTGGATTCATTCCACGCACACTGTTTCTCAGTCGTTTATCCTTGCTCAGGCCAAACTGAACTTACTGAACAGTCAAGAAACCAGAACTGTCTTTCCACTCTGTGACCTCCAGTGTGGCAGTTACCTACAGCTTCACCATCTGCTAGGTTAGGATAAAATGTCTTCCCCAGTAATGAGTTTGCTCCCAGGCGGTGCTTTGAAAACACTCAGAGATCTTGAAATGGAAAGAGGGATTCAGAGGGAAATTAGCCGGCCCTGGCTCTGACAATGAGCTCTCTGCTCACAGACCACCTCTTCTTAATTACATTAATTTTGCCCAAATGTTGCAGAATTTGTCATCTGCCCTTATCTCCCCTACAAGCTCTCAGAACATTACCAATTGATTCTCTGATATTCTGAAGTGAATAAGAACTTCTGATAACAAGAAGCATTTACCTAGGACTGTCCTAAAGGTTTTATGTGGAAACCACCTGCTAGCGTGCTATGTTAGCGGCCACGTGTGAAAATTACTTGCTGCAGCAAGACTGGCGCGGTTGGGAATATACCCGAGATGTGTTAAAACGTAACCAGCATTGGCTTAGCCCTTGACCTGGTGGTGCTCTGACATGCTCCATTTGATCCTTCTCACAGCGAGTGAGGTAGATGCTATGACTGCTGCCACTCACTGAAGCTCAGAGAAACCAGAGGTCTCACCAGGGTCACTCAGGTACTCAGGGCTGGTCCTGGACATTGACGCTGGGTCTTCTGAGTCCAGTGCTTGTGTTATTCCAGTTTCACAGCAGATTCTCAAACTTCAGCCTGCGTCCGAGTCCCCTGGAAGTGCTCATGAATACACAGACCGCTGGGCCTTCTCCCCCGAGTGTCTCAGTTGGGTGGGGACGGGGGAGGGCAGAGAATCTGTATGTCTAACCAGTTCCCAGGTGATGCTGATGCTGCTGGTCCCAGGACCAACACTTGGAGAACCACTTCGCTGAGTTCTACCATGTTGCACCCCCCACCCTGACATTGAATACTGCTTGGAATAAGTGATCACTGAGGCTTAGGAGAGTTTTGATTTAAATGTTAGAGGAGAAGTTTCCCCCAAGATTCATGCCCATGGGGCAGTGAGGACCATAAATTAAGATCTGCCAGTCATTATGGAGAGATGCTGTTAGCCTTCCAGATCTCTTCTGTGGAACTCCCTGTCTCCCAGCAGCTGGGGCCCCCGCAAGTGATCGGGTAGAGATGTGCTTTGCAGCTTCTCGGGGGTATTCAAGGCCAGCCCCCACCATGGGTGGAATCAGAGGCTGTTGACATGATTGAGTTTGGGAGCCTCAAAAGGACTCCCACTGCATTGTGTTCCTGGTCAATTCCCTCTCAAAGGGGCCCCAAGGGTCTTACTCCTGCTCCTCTTAGAGTACCTGCCTAAGCTTTTATCACAGATCATTCCAGCTGAGAGTCTCCTTCAGTGAGGCAGGGCCCCGGGCAGCCTAGGGGAATGGTGAGGGGTTGCTGGAGGCAGGGAGAGGGCTCAGAAAAGGGAGGAGTTATGCTAGACGCAAATGCCAGCTTCATCCGAGCATCCTCTGCCTGCTGGGGGAGAGACTGTGCTGGCCAGCCGCCGTCCATCTGGGTTCCACGCTTCCTGGCTTCCTGACGTTCTGGAAGTTCAGCCTCCTTTCTAGAACTGGTCCCCAAACCCTGTCTTTCAGGATTGTCCCTGCCACTCATTCTCTTCTTAGCTTTTCTATCTTTTTGCTCCAGGCTTTTTGGCCAAGATGGTCTCTGCGCATCCTGTGACAAGCGGATCCGTGCCTATGAGATGACGATGCGGGTGAAGGACAAAGTGTATCACTTGGAATGTTTCAAATGTGCCGCCTGTCAGAAGCATTTCTGTGTGGGCGACAGATACCTGCTCATCAACTCCGACATAGTGTGCGAACAGGACATCTACGAGTGGACTAAGATCAATGGGATGATATAGGCCAGCGAGCACCTGAACACGCTCCAAGTGTTCACTGACGACAGTCTCTGTGGGGTCTTCACTCGTAGGCACTTTGGGGGTTCGAGGGTGGGGTGAGGCATTTTTTAGGTGATGGTAGACCCTTGCTGGGCACCAAGACATAGCATTCAAGTGACATAATGCAAGGGCCAAGACTTCGAGGGGGCGAAATGACCAGTCCTTAGGGAGAACTTAGGGTCACAGCCTATCCATAGTAACTGACATGATTAGCAGAAGAAGGAACATTTAGGGGCAAGCAGGCACTGTGCTTTCATGACGGAATTTCACACCTACAGATAGGGAGTTGTATAAAGACTTGTTATGACTTTGACGCTTGCCAACTAGAGATGTGCAATTGATTTCTTTTCTTCCTGGGTTCTGTATCAACCCTGTTCCAATCACCGTCCTCCACACAAGGGAAGGGCGGAGAGGAGAATGCTCATTCTTTTTTTCTTAACCACCTTCCCGAGGCCCATAAGCTTTGGACCCAAGAAAACCTGCATGGAGACACAGTTCAGTTGAGAATGGAAACCACCACTTTTAACCAAACAATTATTTAAAGCGATGCTGATGAATCACTGTTTTTAGACACCTTCGTTTTGAGGTGAGGAGTTCCACAGATTGTTTCTATACAAATATAAATCTTAAAAAAAAAAGTTGTTCAACTATTTTATTATCTTAGATTATATCAAAGTATTTGTTGTGTGTAGTGAAAAAAAAAAACCAACTCTGCAGACTTAATAAAAATGACAGACTGAGACACAGTGTGGTTTATTTGATAATGACGTACAATTTGGGATGGCAGGAAAATGGCCTGCTTTTTCTACTGTAAAGGAAAAGTAAATAAGCAATTTACTTTTAGGTCAAATAAAAACTTTCATTTATTGCAAGGGCTTATGTGAGGCAGGCATGTTTCTATATTACTGGCAATTATATAACAGGTCATCATGTAGCTCAGAGGGAT
Source organism: Lemur catta (assembly GCF_020740605.2). Classification (NCBI taxonomy): domain Eukaryota; kingdom Metazoa; phylum Chordata; class Mammalia; order Primates; family Lemuridae; genus Lemur; species Lemur catta. The sequence continues at coordinate 83,950,125 of NC_059134.1, read as the reverse complement.
GTAGAATAATTAAATTGTTATTGTCAAATGTGCATTTCACTTCAGCATTGTATAGAATGAGTGGAAGGCAAGATCATTGCCTTTGGGAAACTTGTAACCTAGAAAGGACACAAATACATAAAACAGATTCCCTTTGGGAGAGAAGGTAATTACCTAGTTTGAAATGTGGGAAAGATGCTGAGCTTGACACTTCGATTTTCCAAGACGGGTGTCTCAGGGTATTTTATGACGAGTGGTTACGAGGACCTTACTTTGAGGATTTAAAGCAGGCACCGTGGTTGGTGTGTTTGCCTTCACCCTGTCCCAGTAGCCACCATGAGCTGACTCAGAGTGCCACCTGCTGGTCATCACCTCTCAGCTCACTGGCCTAAGAGTGTCCCCACGCACAACAAACCTGGATACACTTCTCAATAATCTCATAAAAATACTGGGAAACACAAGAAGGCTAAATGTGTTTAATTATTAGGACATAAGGAACATGCAGCTAAGGCTACAGTTAATTAACTATGAAATTTCTTTAAAATCTCCCTCACTAAAGTTTGTTCTTTTTTTTCTCTAGAGGACAACTAACGTAATGATGGCTCTCTTGTTCTGTAAAATGCTAAAACTGGTCAGGAAATTTGACTACTTAAGGTGGCCTATTTAAACGAAATCTGACTGTATTGCATTCCGGCTCAGGTGGTGGTAAGGAGCTACCAGTGAGGGATGTTTGTTCTGACTCAGTGGTTCTCAGATTGTCCCTGAACCAGCAGTATCAACATCACCTGGACACTAATTAAAAACAGACTCATGGGCTCCACTGCAGACATATTGAATCAGAAATCCTGGGGATGGGCTTCGGCAATCAGGGTCTTAACAAGCCCTAAAGATGATTTTGACTCATGTTTAAGTTTGAGAATGGCTGTTCTAAAACATCCCCCAGCTAAGAAGAGCACACATTCTAAGTTGTTAATGGTTAATATTTGATACGAAGGTTAATCACTGAGTACTGTTCCACATGTAGCCAAACACTGTCTACCCTTGGTCCCTAAACTGAAAACTTTCACATACTTTTATCACTCAGCTAACAGTTATTTTGTGTGCCATTTGCCAGATCAATCACAATTTAAGCCACCGTTTTTAACCATATTGACATTAATAATAACAATGATAGAGTTTAGCTATGCAAATTATAGGCAATATTAAGTAAAAATACAAATGATACATGTTCGTTGCTTTGAAAATGTAAACTGTAGTCTTAAACTCATTGCAGTACAACACATGTTAAGATTCAAGAAATCAGCCAATACCTTTGCTATCCTCAACAAAGCAATAATTGACATTCTCCATTTGTCAATGGGACCATCTTGCAGAATTGTGGATGCACAGGCAGAGTCTTTGTAGTAAGTAACCCCAGGGCCCAAATGTCTAACCAACAACTGACTTGAGAGGAAGTATAACCGGCTGTGTGAACAAATGTCAGTGACCCTTATAACTGTTTTTGTAATGCTCTCCCTCTCAGGGTTTAGATTCTTAGGCCAGTAGGGCATGATCACCACAACCCTGAAACTTTTAACTAACTACTTGACCTTTTGAGTTGTTTGCCAGAAATGGTGGATTTTCTGCAAGACAAAGGGGTTGAGATTCCAAAAGTGCCTGGGCAGACTTCCTGAAGCCAAGACTCACCATCCCCCTCAACCTGCCCCCAATCCTTGTAACCCCTAGTTAGTTACACTGTGACGTACCCCAATGCACGTGGCCCCTCCTTAAAAAGCCCATGTCTCCATTAGTAAGAGAGACAGATTTGAGGCAGCTTCTCCTGTACTCCCCAAAAGACATCTTTTGTATTTAAAAAATTTCTTTCTTCCTTGGCAGTCCTAATTGTCTCAATAATTGGATCTTTGTGCGATGAGTAACTGAACCAGGCTGAAACCCCCTTGTGTTTTCAATAACAGAAGGACAAGCAAAGAGACTTTCAGAGGGACCAGCTCTCAGTGTACCCTGGTGATCCCTGCCTGAATGTGTCCCCACGTGCTATAGACCCCAGGTCAGAGAACTGGGCACCTGCTCTCTCCCCTGGTCCAAGCCTGCATTAAGCAGTTTGCTGGGACACTTTGCTTCCTCTCATCTCTTTAGTGTCTTCTGCCCCAAACCAGCTTCTTTTTATTGTTGCTTCTAATAGACCACTTCTCAGGAAAATTTGGAATTCTATAAAGTTAAAATAGAACAATGATTAAGAGCTTTTTCATCTGAAGACTTGGATTCAAATTGCAGTGGGCTGACTTCATTTACTTAACAACCATGTACATATTATAGCACTTACCGTGTGCCAGGTACTCTTCTAGGAGCTTTGCAATATTAACTCCTTGGATCCACATACCAGCCTCTGTGGCAGTTTCTATTTATCATCGCCCACACTGTGCCGCAAGGAAAATGAAGACCAGACAGGATCAGTAACTCACCCAAGGTCCCCCAGCTAATGAGCGGCACAGATAGGCTTTACCCAAGGCTCTTCGCACTGTGCCCTGTTGCCTCTCTCCAAGGCTCCCCTCACTGAACAGATTTCTCATCTGCAAAATAGGTAAAATTAATACCTTCCTCCCTGGGTTATTTGAAGATATTAGAGTTTAGTCTAGCTAGAAATGTAAACAAAACACAATAATACAAGATTAGCACCACAATAAAGGTATGTAAAAAGTGCTATGGAAACAGATAAGGGAACAATTAAATTGGCCCAGGTGCAGCTGTCTGGAGTTAAGAGTTAGTGACATTTGAAATGGCCTTGGACCTGGAATGAGGTGGTGTGGGCAAGAGCAAAGACTCAGAGACCTTGACCTTGCAGGATGAGAGTTCAGGTGAGCGCAGTTTGTGTGGTGGTGCTGTGGGCAGTGGCTGCAGAGGGGCTGGGCTAGCCAGTGAAGGATTTAAGTTCTAATTCTGTCACTTTCTGGTGGGTTGCCCTTTAACTCTCAGTTCTCTCACAGGATGTTACTACTGTGCCAGACACAAGATCTGGGCCCAGTGAACATGGCTGACCTCTAGCTTGACCTTGGATCCTCAGCTCAAGCCCCTCCTCCTCCAGGCAGTCTCCTCAATCTCTCCAGATTGCAGCCACTTATCCAGTGGTTCTCAAACTGCAGTGCTTCGGAGTCTCCTGATTAATAGGAGAGGCTGTCAATATGCAGGCTCCTGAGCTGGACTGCAAATCTACAGAGTCAGTATCTCTTGGACGGGACCTAGGAATCTCACTGATCATCAAGCATCCCCCCTTCCTTTGTTGTTGTTTGTGTAGGTTGTTCCCTGCCTTCCATAAGAAATTGCTGCTAAACCCTGAACCCCAATTCCACAAAGGCAGGGATTCCACACTGTCTCTCCTGTATCCCTGGGTCTCCAGACCCTAGCACCTGCCGGGCACATAGCAAGCCCTGGTAGTGCTATGGAATGGATTTTTGACTGTCTTCTCCATTTCCATAGCAGTTATTGCCCACTGTATTTACTTTGCTTTATTTTAAACTTTATACTTTAAAACTTCACTTGGGAAGAAGGCCTTTTCTCAAACTAGCCTGTAAGTTCTTTATCATCACTCACAGCAGCTAGGCCAATGTGACCCATGCGGAAAAGAAGGAATAAATATTTATGGGATGGATAGGGAAGAGGGAGGACGGGTGAGTAAATAAATAGGGGAGATGCGGTTTTCTGTAATTTTGAGACTAAATGGCAGATCAAAGTCAAAACGGAGCACAACCCAGGAATCTGCAGGGAGGGGACAAGGAAGATACAAGACAGGAACATCTTGTCATGCCAGAAAATAAGGACATACTTAAAAAAATGATGTAGGCATGTCACAAGGACAAAGGAGCCAGCTTAAAGGGGCTCTCTATGGCCAAATTAGGGACAATTTCACTATCAAGATCACTAAGGGCAGTAATGACTTAAGGACAGTAATGAGTTATAAACTACTGGGGGAGGAGAGAATTCACAAGTGCATACTGATAATAAATAAATAGGGGAGAAGAGGGGGCTCAGGTTTATAGCAGACTCTTGAGCCACTCCTGGTAAATGGAAAGAGAGTGGGAGATGGAAACTCATCATTTTGCAACTGTGACAGCTAAGATGGAATCAAGCAAGAATCATCAATAGATACTAAACTTCAGCAAAGAAACAAAGAGCAGGATGCGGATATTTGGATGGTCCTCAAGTATCTTCCTACAAATTGCTTAGTCATTACAAGAGGAAAGATAGGAATTACACAGTGGAGCAATTGGTTGACACTTTGACCGGGTGATCTATGAGGGGCAGGTGGACACTGGGTTTCTCCAGATGGGATAACCTGGAAAGGACACAACATCCTCTTTTTAGTAGTCCAGCTGAAACGTATAACCTGAGTCTAACTACAAGACAAATCATTAGACAAACACAAAATGAGGAACAGTCTATTTTTAAAAGGAAGGGGCGTGGACTCTACTCTTCAAAAATGTTCATATCATGAAAAATAAAGAAAGGCTGTGGGAATGTTCCAGATTAAAGAAGGCTAAAGAGCCCTGACAACTAAATCCAACACCTGGCCCTATACTGGATCTAGTACTGGAGGGTCAAAAAAATCCTACAAAGAACCTCATTGGATCAATTGATAAAGTCAGCATATGGATGGATAGATGAGTTAAAAGTGTTGCATAAATGTTCACTGACATTAATAATTGTATTGTCCATATGATTAGGAAATCCACATTGAAATATTTAAGAGTAAAGAGGAATTATGTATGTAACTTAAGTGGTTGAGGAAAAAATGTGTGTGGGGGTGAGAGAGAGAGAGGAGAGAGAGAAGAAATGGTAAACAAATGAGGTAAAAATGTTAACAACAGGTGAATTTAGGTAAAGGATTTATAAATACACTATTTTCATTCTTGCAATTTTTCTATAAGTTCGAAACTATTTCCAAATAAAGTGTGTTTTTTTCTCTTTTTAAACTCAGGAGTCCCAGCTTTTTCTTATTTTGTGCTTTTGGTTCAATTAGGAGAAGAACAAGGGAGATAAAGAGAGGAAAGAAATAGTCTAGAATTCAGTAATATACTTCTGTTCATTTGTCACAATTTTTATGTACTTTTGACCTTAGGAATAAAGAATGTACCTCAAGCAAGTAACCCCCACCCCCCCACACTCACATAATGGGAATAATGTGTTTAAAAGGATTCACACGGTGCCTATTTCTGAAGCCGGTTATTTCTCAACCTTATAAATGAGTTCACTGCAAAATTATTCATTTCCTTTGTGATTAGGATCAAGATTTAATCATCTGGCTCTGAACTGTGTTATATTATAGGGGCAGGAATCTAAGCTATAACGTTTTGTATGTACATCTAAGAATTGAGTTAAAAGAAGTTTCAAATCACTAAAGTCACTTCCATTCTCTACCAGTGGCCATGTATTAATTCTCCCTGAAAATCATCATTTCTCTGAGTTAATAGAATCTTTGAAGCTAAATCAAGTCAATTTCCATTGTCACATTGTGATGCTTTTGAACTGGGCTCACTGAATTATCCTATTTGATGGCCACCTTGAAGGTGGCTTTGTGGTGATCCTAAGAGAACCAGAGCAGCAGCGTCTGTGTCAGCCTCCCCACCCCACCCCATCAATTCTAATTACTTAATGTAATTAGCTCAAGGCAGATGCCCCCCTCCCCTTTGATTATATAGTAGGTAAAGTAGGCAATGTAATGTGATAGAAAGAATGCTGAAATCAGGAAACCTGTGTTTGCCATTAATTGGGGGGTGTGTCTTTGGGCAGATCTGAGTTTCCCCATTTGCAAACTGAGAAATTTAGAGTAGTTATTCTTTAGAAATTTGGTGCTCAGAATTTGGTTTATAGACAGGAAGGTACAGAAACTGGGAGTAAGTACCTGTGGTAGCCACTCTCCAAGGTGCCCGCAAGGATTCTTGCCTCCTGGCTTCATGCCCTGTGTAGTCTCCACTCACATAAAATAGGGCTATTGAACCAGTAGGATATTGCAGAAATGATGGAATGTGGGTGGTGTTCAGTGGTTCACACCTGTAATCTCAGCACTTTGGGAGACAGAGGCAGGAGGATTGGTTGAGGGCAGGAGTTCAAGACCAGCCTGGGCAAACATAGCGAGACCTCGTCTCTACAAAAACTAAAAAATTAGCTGGGGGGGGGGGGGGGGCAGTAGTCCTAGCTACTCAGGAGGCTGAGGCTGGAGGACTGTTTGTGCCTGGAACACGAGGCTGCAGTGAGCTATGATCATGCCACTGCACTCCAGCCTGGGCAACAGAGCAAGACCCTATCTCAAACAAACAAAAAACCAAAAACCAAAACAAAACAAAATGATAGAATATGACTTCGAAGGCTAGGTTGTAAAAGACTTTGTGGCTTCCACCTTGTGGTCTCTCAGCTCATTTGTTCTGGAGAAAACCAGCTGCCATGCTATGACGCTGTTCGGACCTCTCTGTGGGGAGGTCCACGTGATGCAGGGGAACTGAGATCTCTTGGCAACAGCCAGCACTCATTTGCCCAGCTCCTAAACGAGCCCCCTAGAAAGCAGAGCCTCTAGCTCAGATGACTATAGTCCCAGCTTACATCTTGAATACAGCCTCCGGAGAAACCTCCAAGCCAGAATAAGTCAATCGAGCTGCTCCTAAATTTCTGACCTACAGAAAGTATGTAAGATAAATAATTGTTGTTTTAAGTCACTGAGCTTTGGGGTAATTTGTAATGCAATGAGGTATAATTTAAACACATTTAAAAACTTTTATAGCAATTTGAAGGAGTAATTTTTTTATGTCAGATCTAATAGTTAAAAAACCTGGGGCTTTTATTTTGTACACATTTAACATTTTTTATTTTTCCAGTCATCTGCTTTTTATTATATTGGAAAAACGTATTAATCCATGGTGGATTGAAAAATTAAAAAACAAAACTGGTCCTACTCCATAGAGTTTGAAGAGCACTGATCAGAATAACATAATCTTGGCCAGACATGGTGGCTTATGCCTGTAATCCCAGCACTTTGGGAGGCTGAGATGGGAGGAATGCTTGACGCCAGAAGTTTGAGACCAGCCTGGTCAATGTAGTGAGACTCCATCTCTGAAAAACAAATAAGAAAAATTAGCTGAGCATATGGCATGTCCCTGTAGTTCCAGCTACTCAGGAGGCTGAGGCAGGAGGATCACTTGAGCCCAGGAGTTTGTGGTTATAGTGAGCTATGATCGTACCACTACACTCCAGCTTGGATGACAGAGCAAGACTCTATCTCTCTAAAAAAATAAAAATTAATAATAATAATAATAATACAAATACAATCTTAGTTGAAAATTGAAAAAACTTTTTGAAATTATCCAGTCCAACCTCAGTGAATATATTGTCTCTTACAGGTTTCCAACCATAAAATTCTGATTCTCAGCAGCATTGTTACTATCATTGTTACTTAAACATGACTTTTACTGATCATTTGCCATTCAAATGCACTATCCTAAGTATTTTAAGGTCTTAACAACAACTCTATACAGCAGATAGTTCTATCTCAATTTTACAGAAGAGGAAAACTGAGGCCTGGGGTAAAGCCTGGATCTTAATTAATCCAGGTCATCTGATTCCAGACCCATTATATTGCCCCTACCTTCATTAATTTATTAACCCCTCAAACCTCCATTTTATGTTTTCTCTGACTCCTGGAAATTAACTTTTCCATTTATTTTAAGAAGAAAGAGACAGAATTCAAATCCTACTATGACTAATGAAAACACAATGTTTAAATCATTTGCCAACATGGAATTTCTTTCATTGCACTTAATGTTACCTGACAAAATGAGAGGCGGTGCAATCCAGAATAGTCTTTGGAGACAAATGGACTTGGGTCTAGTCAGTCTTCTCATCTGTAAATGGGGACAATAATACTTACTTTAGCCTATTATTGTAAAAATGATGGGTAATCTACATAAAACAATGAGAACAGTTGCTGGCATTCATGCATGCATGCATTCATTCAATAAATATGCATTGAGCATCTCCTAAAGGCCCAGGCACTGTTCTCGGCTATGGAAATAGAGCGGTGAGCAAGACAGAGTCCCTGTTACCATGGCGCTTACATTCTAGTGGGAGAAAACAAACTAAGTACACATATAAAGGAACAAGTTTGTTTCAGACAGTGATGAATGAAATTAAAAAATTAAAACAGGGCAGCATGATAGAAAGTAAAAGGGTACAGAGAGATGTTTTCATTTTGGAGCGGGGAGGGAGAGGTCAGGGAAGGCCTTAGTGAGGAAAGGGTTTTGAGCTAAGACAGAATGTCAGGAGGGATCCAGCCTTATAGACATTCAGAAATAGAGGGAACAGGCAAGTGAAAGGTCTTAAGCCGAGAACAAGCTTGGTGAGTTCAACGAATACAAAGAAGTCCAAAATAGCTGGAGAGGAAAGGTGATAATACATGAGGGCAAATCGTGTAGGATCTTACAGGTCTGAAGACGGCTCAGATTTTACTCTAACTGCAGTGGCAAGCCTTTGGAATCTTCTAAGCAGAAGAATGACGTGAATACTCTGATGAGTGTCTTAAAAGAACATCTAGCTGTTGTGTGCAGGTAGCGCTATGGAGAGACCAGATGGGAGGCTATTGCATCAGCCAGGTGAGAGATGGTGGTGACTTGGACTAGGGTGTTCGAATGGGGATGAAGAAAAGCAGACGGATTCCAGATGTGTTTCAGAGGTAGCTCAGATGATTTAGTAGGCACATAAAAAATGTCTATTTTTATTATTTCTACCAATAGGGACTTTTAAATCATCTTGGAAAGTTTTTCGTTGAAGAAATATTGTCATAGTGTTTATTGCAACACAATTTGCCATGTTCTGTAAGGTTTTACTTGCTTCGTGTGATCAGGGGACATGAGCTACCGAGAAAAGAAAAATTTCAATTGAATATAGACGAACTCTTTCCTGTATTACCCGGTGACTGAAGAAAAAAGATAGTTGAGTGCAATTAACTACTGCGCAATTGGGAGCATTAGAAAAGGGTAGGAATCTTCTGGTTCTACCTACCATGGCTTATAATGAAACCAAGATGACCAGGGAGGTACAAACCCAGTGTTACTGAACAGTGGAAGGTAAGACAAGTCAGAGCCAGCTGTATAAAAAGATGAAGCAAAAGCTAAACTGGAGAATGTTTAGTTTGGACAAGAAGGAAGCTTAAGACAACCTACAACACCTATAAATGATGAATAAAACATATCCAAAGATATTTAAGTGCAAAATTGAGCTGCAGGAAAAACAAACATAGAAAATATTGGGTCCAGAAATAAATAGAGGTCAGAAGAATTGCATAAAGCGGGCACTGAGATGCCCTGGGGAGTTACTGGACACTCCAATCTGGCTCCACGCAGAGATAGTAAATGAGGACTGTTGTGAATGGGAGGTTGGAAGTAAGAAACCTACATAAAGCAGAGCTAGCAAAGGGCCACATTCACAGTGAAAGGATAAACTGGAAAAAAAAAATCCATCCAAAAGCACAGAGAGATGTCAAAGAAGTTTGTAATCTCTGCCTGACTTCTGGATGAGGGAAAACAAAAGCTTCCCTGAGAACTCAAAACCTCAAGCAGCCACTTATACAGATTCTGAATTTACAATGAATGCACAACCCAGGAATCATTACTCCCAGTCCAAGAAATTATAATAAAAATTTACATTGGGCTAGTGATTTTCCATATTTCAATAGGAAGAGGCAAACACAATTGTGAATTTTATTATAGTTTTACTCTTTCAAAGGTACCATTAAGAACAAGAAAAAGCAAGATATAGATTGGGAGAAAATACTTGTAAAATATGTATCTGATAAAGGACTTGTACCCTGAATATATAAAGAACTCTATGTCTCCATAATAGAAGATAACTCAATTAAAATGGGCAAATGATTTGAGTAGACACTTCATTAAAGAAGATATACAAATGGAAGACTACTCAACAATAAACAGAGGGGGAGAAAACCCAACTGATAAATACAACATAAATGGGTCTCAAAAGCCTTGCATTAAGTGAGAGCAGCCAGGCACAAAAGACTATACATTGTATGATTCTGTTCATATGAAATTCTAGAAAAGGGAAAACTATAGTGACCAAAACCAAATCAATGGTTGCCAGGAGCTGGGGATGGGAAGGGTGGGGTTGTTCTATATCATGACTATGATTGTGGTTACATGACTGCGTAAATTTGTTAAAACTTGTTGAACACTCAAAGTAGGTGAATTTTATCATATGTAAATTATACCTCAATAAAACTATTTTTTTTTTTGAGACAGGGTCTCACTCTGTTGCCCTGGCTAGAGTGCAGTGGCATCATCATAGCTCACTGCAACTGCAAACTCCTGGGCTCAAGTGATCCTCCTGCCTCAGCCTCCCGAGTAGCTGGGACTACAGGCATGCACTACCATGCCTGGCTAATTTTTCTTATTTTTTGTAGAGACAGGGTCTCACTCTTGCTCAGGTTGGCCTTGAACTCTTGAACTCAAGCAATCCTCCAGCCTCAGCCTCCCAGAGTGCTAGGATTACAGGCATGAGCCACCTTGCCCACCCAATAAATCTTATTTAAAAACTCATGGTTGGCCAGGTGCAGTGGCTTATACCTATAATCCCAGCACTTTGGCAGGTCAAGGCAGAAGGATTGCTTGAGGCCAGAAGATTGAGACCAGCCTGGGCAACATGGTGAGACCCCATCTATAAAAAAAAAAAATATGAAAAATCAGCCAGGTGTGGTAGTGCGTGCCTGAAGTCCCAGCTACTCGGGAGGCTGAGACAGGAGGATCACTTAAGCCCAGGAGTTTGAGGCTGCAGTGAGCTATAATTGTGCCACTGCTCTCCAGACTGGGCAACAAAGTGAGACTCCATTTCATAAATAAATAAATAAAATAAACAACTCATGTTCTCTCACTGGACAGAGCTAGAAATATATGAACATACAGTTTTCTGTACCCTTTGACCATATATAATATCTGTGTGACACTGGACAATTTAATTAACTTCTCTGGGTCTTTGTCTCTTCACGTGTAATATGGGGGTAATAACAGAATGTTACAGATTGTTATAAGGATCAAATGAAATAATACAGTATATAGAAAGCACTTTGTACTGCCAATTGTAAAATTGGAATAATAATTCCTATCTACCTACATACCTCACTGGTTGTTGTGAGACTAAATAAAGCATTTAGAACTGTATGTGTCACATGGTAAATTCTATGGAATTGGTTGTAATTATTATTTACATGTTCACCTTCTGAGAACTAATTATTTATTAAGTTAAGAAAAAGTCAAGATGTTGCTTGCCAAATTCATTTTAAAGGATTGTGATTTTTATAGGAAAGGTGGAGTCAAAATACCTGGGAATTTTGCCAATGCTACCATTAGTAATAAATTGTCAAATGAGATAACAGAGTCAGGGAGTTGGGGACCAGGTGGGGAAAGACCAATACTCCTTTTTTTTTCAATAAATATTTTTTTCTTTAATAGAGATGGGGTGTCACTATGTTGCCCAGGCTGGTCTTGAACTCTTGGCCTCAAGTGATCCTCCTGCCTTGGCCTCCCAAAGTGCTGGGATTATAGGCATGAGCCACTGCACCTGGCCTCAATATCCATTTTCTAGGAGCTCCAGGGAAAGGAAGCCACAATAACAAACCTGAAATCATAACTAATAGCTCCCAGTCCCTGCCCAGGGTTCTTCTCCAGAATCCTCTGCCGTGGATAAAAAGGCTTAAAAAAATAAAGTGCTTCAGAAAAACTAAACGCTCTACAAACAAGAGCACTATATGTGGGCAAATAAAGTCAGAATCTGCTTATCAGCTCTTCTAATGGAAATGACAACCAGCACAAGCAAAATGCCTTGTGATTCCAAAGATAACAGAACCCAGCTCACCGGATCTCCTGCTATTACTGATGGAATCCTCCCAGCTATTACACCTTGGGAAAATATTAATGTGTTCGGCCAACAAAGACAAATTTAAAAGAAGAGAAGGCAAGGGAAGCTGTAGGTTGCAATGCCACCCGATATTCAGACTTGCTCTCCTGAGCTGTGTCTACTGTCAGCATCATTTCTTTAAAGAGACATATCAGTTTCAGTCAAGGGTTTTATTTCACTTTTCCCATTCTTCACTGCCGGGACTAGGGAAAAAGAAAAAAGGAATTACCAGCTACATTACTTTTTAATTTAATGCCCTTGAGTAAGGGCAATAGCAGCGAAGCACAATAGAGATTTCAGAGAGGACAGCCAAGGGACAACAGTTGTTAGTGCAATCTCTTCCATGGTATTGGTTGCAGCAGCTTTCTCTGCCATCATTCTCTCGAGGTAATGCCTTGCTTCCCATTGTCATTGTATCTCACAATCAAATTATTTGAATTCCGCACGCATCGACAGCACACTGAAGGGCCCCTGCCAATTTTTGCAGCCCGCTCGGAAAAGAGCATCATGAAGCATTACTCATTTATACGACTCCCAGGCTCCTGTTGTAAATTCAGCGTGCAGGACTGCCTCCAGGTGCGGCCCTTCAGCTCAGCAATCTGATCCTGTAACCCTTTCCCACCACCTCCTTCCCTCCAGCATGTGCAAAAAATGCCCGTGCCAGCCTTCCACCTCTTTGAGCCTCTGTTCATGCAGATGAAGCTGACCTGGAGACAGAAACTTGCTATTTTTCCTCGTCAGCTCCAAGGCACAGCACCACGGTGGGTTGTCCCCGCAGCTGCCCCTCCAACATTCTCATACAGATGATGCCTGGTTCAAATCGACACCTGTCCTGCCATGGTGCAGTGGCTGATCATAGCCCGTCTCTTGTTGGAATATGAGGGAGCCAAGTAGCAAGGGTGTTTTTGAAGAATTTTTTATGAGGTAGGAAAATCTCACAACATAAATGTGAAAAAGAATATATGCCACATAATCCCAAATGGTATCTGTGTTTTAAATAAGGGAGCTTATTAGTCCAGTCAGCTTCTCTCCCACGCTCTGGGCCACAGAGAGAACAATAGAGGAAGAAGGGGGACAGGAAGAGCGGAGGGAGAGGATGACAGGGGAACCACTGCAGTGTGGCTGCTGATGAGACCATAAAGAAACAACCGCTGGAGCTGCCTTAGACCCTGGACAAGCTTCCGGTTCCCGGATTCCATGCCATGCAGGTCCACAATCCCGAGTTTTCCCAGGAGGTCTTGGTGGTTGGTCTTCCAGGTACCCAGGAGACAAGTCCATGGCCAACAATCCTGTTTTCCTTGGTACCACATGTATCCTTATAACAATCTATCTGGGGACCCATTAAAATCCCCTCCTGGGTCCAACTATATTTTGATTATTTTAATCACATGAGGAATTTCAGGATATCAAGTGCCTGAGACCAGGCAAATGGGTTTCATGGGTCATTTTACTAAGTACAGTACCCAAACCAGGGCCACCACCAGCCCATATGACATTTTGAACAAATTTGAAAACGCTACCGCTTCCCCAAGTTAAAAAAAGTTATATTATTTCTCAATAATAAAAATTACTAAAGATAGTAATTCCGTGTAATTATACAAGTAAATGATTCATTATAAAATCATGAAAAATTCAAATGACTAATCATAATATTAAGAACTCAAAGTCACTTGGTTCTAATAATTTGTTGTAAAATGTCTTTGTGGAAACAAAGTTTTTTTTTGATGGTTTTAATGCTCACTTGCTTTATAGCTCATATTTTATGGAAATGATCATTAGATTGGTAGACTTTTCTAATTGACTATGGGCCTTACATTAGTTTTAACATATTTAATTCTAATTGACTATGGGTCTTACACTGGCTTTAACATACTTAGTTAGTTAGTTTGTTTGTTTGTTTATTTATTTTTAGAGACAGGGTCTCACTATGTTGCCCAGGAACTCCTGGGCTCAAGTGATCCTCCTGCTTCAGCCTCCCTAGCAGTGGAGACTACAGGCGCATGCCATTGCATTTTGATAAGCCACATTCTCCGTTGATATTGGTATTGGCAAAATTATTTGCATCTTGAAAGGCACAAAGTTATTTGGAAATGGATCTGGGAGATTATTGTCACAAAAACATGGCAATATATTAGTGAAAGAATATTAGATTGTGAAAGACCACTTCAGGTTTTTAGTACTTCTCACATTGACGAGTGATGTAGAAAAGTCTTTAATATGCTCATCAATTTCAATTGAACATTTTTACCCCGCTTTGGTACTTCATATTCATACTAATTCTTCAAATTATATGAGATATCTAGAATCCTTTTACTCCAAATATCCAGCATCAGAGTATCACCAGGAGCGTGTTAGGAATGCAGAATCTCAGGTCTCAAACTGGAATTATTGAATCAGAATTGACATTTTGATAAGATCCCCAGGTGTTTTGCATGCCCATGAAAATTTGAGAAGTACTGATCTAAGACATAGGAAAGACCATGACATTCTTTCAGCAGTATAAATCTTTCCTTTAAAGAAATTATGATTGTTACCAATATAAAAAAAATAGAAATCGATTTTGGATCACAGGTAGATTGACTGTGAAAATGACGTTTGAATTGAATCTTCCTCTCCTTTCTGGTATTTTTTATATTGGAGAAGTTGGGGTCAATGTCAAGAAACGCAGCAAATTGTTTAGCAGCAATAATATCTTTTTGTAAATATCATAAGTTAATTTTTCTTGAAAGATCGCCTAAACCCACAATATGTTTCAAGGGAATGATATATACTGACTTTGGGTTTCAGTCTAATTTTGCTTATAACATTAATCTTATCTTCACCCCTAATTAATACTGAACAATACATTTTAAAGAGGATATTTTCAGAAGTATACTTCTGACTTGCATTTTAGAATCTATATTTTTATTCACATCATCAACATGTACTGCATATTCCCTCTAATTAAGTTTTAGTAGCAAGACGGCATCTACTCAATTTTCCCATCCCATATTCAACAATGATTTAAAATTTTATGTTCTGTAAATGCCTTTTCAATATACTCCAGCATTTGGTTGAAGCAAAAAGAATAGTTATATAATTTCTTGGATGGTATAAAGAAAATGCAGTACTGTCAAAATAGATTTTTGCTGCATCATTCAATACCAAATTTAAAGATGCAAAACAAAAAGTATAGAATTCTCTAGAATTTTTTTTCAAGGCTCTTCTGTTGCAATCCATTGTGTTTCTATACATACTTGTGGCATTGTTGTATATAACTTTTCTTTAGATTCAATTTTTATAAGTAGTCTTCTAAAAATGTATATATGTAGCTGGGTATGGTGGCTAATGCATGTAATCCTAGCACTCTGGGAGGCTGAGGTGGGAGGATCACTTAAGATAAGGAGTTGAGACCAGCCTGAACACCATCTCTACAAAAAAATTTTAAATTATCCAGGCATAGTGGCATGCACCTATAGTCCCAGCTATTAATACTTAGAAGGCTGAGGTGGAAGGATCACTTGAGTCAAGGAGTTGAGGTTACAGTGAGCTATGATAGCACCACAGCACTTCAGTCTGAGTAACAGAGCAAGACTCTGTCTCTCAAAAAAAAAAAAAAAAAAGCAGTATGTATGCTTTCTTTTGTCGTGTCATCTACTGGACAATCTACATCACCGAAACATCCACATATGAAATGTTTGCTTTTTGGAAATCCACAATTCCAATAGCTTTATCTGATGGCTTGTACCAGGGCCCATATCTAAAATAATAAAAATATTTAGCATTTCTTACCTTTTTCAGAATTAGTTCATTCATTGCCTCTGCTATAATATATATATATATATTTTTTTGAGACAGAGTCTCACTCTGTTGCCCGGGCTAGAGTGCTGTGGCGTCAGCCTAGCTCACAGCAACCTCAGACTCCTGGGCTCAGGCAATCCTCCTGCCTCAGCCTCCCAAGTAACTGGGATTACAGGCATGTGCCACCATGCCTGGCTAATTTTTTCTATATATTTTAAGTTGTCCAGCTAGTTTCTATTTTTTTTTTTTTTTTTTAGTAGAGACAGGGTCTCGCTCTTGCTCAGGCTGGTCTCAAACTCCTGAGCTCAAACGATCCGTCCACCTCGGCCTCCCAGAGTGCTAGGATTACAGGCGTGAGCCACCGCGCCTGGCCTGTGCTATAATTTTAACTATTTGGTTTTGTATTTCATTGCTTAAACATATGTAATATTATTTAGTGCCAATGTGCCATTACATTATTGAATTTAGGATAGTTTTTGCCAAGGAAGACAATTTTCATCATTGCCTTTGTTTCCTAGATAATCTCCCGGGATGTTGCCTTGTCAAAAGCTGAAACATGTATATTATATGCACATGATGTTGTTTCTCATTTTCATAGCATCTTTGTTTATCAATCAATATTTATTTCAAATCCTATTTCAACTTCGAATTCTTAACACTAATGTTGGAGTGCATTTTACTTTCTGTTTATTAGTACTATGTGAAAAATACTACCAATTCTTTCTCACATTTTCATTCTTTAGTTGATATGTTTTTCCATTTCTGAAGAATTTGCAATATAGAGAAAACACAGAAACTGTTAAGGTAGGAATAATAGGGGGCAGGGGGGGCTTCACCATTAGTAAGAATTTATGAATAAATAATTTCTGAAAACTTCCTACCTGTACTGATAGTAGTTAAATCTGATGAAAAGTTAAATTTCTTATATATATATTTTGCAGACAAATTTCAATTAGAGTGTTCCATTATTAAATATTCAAATTATATAGCCAAGTACAGGAGAGAGGAAAAAATCCAGTTTAATGTCTTCTTTTTCTCTTCCACTTTTTCTCAAGTTATGATTGACATAAATGTTGAAATGAAATTCATATCCTAATGTAGCATTCTTTGCCCCCACCATTCCATCTATCTTCTCCAAAAATATATTCAGTAGTCTAATTAATTCTCTTTCATTTCCTTCCCTATTTTCTGATTATGACATTTATTTTAAAAACTCCTTTGTAGTATCTGAGCAAAAAATCAGTGGTATTTTATCTTAGAACTTACATGTATGTAATATGCAAAATATACAATGAACAAACTGCTAAATATTATCAAGTATTATTATTTTTACTAACAGCATATCCACAACAAGCAACTTCTATTATAGAATTACCAGTTTATTAAGTGGTAATCTCTAATTTATGTGCATGTAATTAATTTTATGGATTAAGTGTATATAATTTGATGGTGATTACTCTAATAACAAAAGTTCTTATAGATTTAAATTAGGAATTCAGCAATATCTTTTGTGTATAGCGAACAAACAGCAAATGATGTGAAATGCAATATGAAATTAAATTAGCCAATGCTTTAATTATAATAGGGATTTTTTAGATTTTTTTTAAATACTCACCTATCAGTATATCAATTAGAAAAGTGGTTTCTTGCTTAGAAGTAGAAGTTATTTTTAAATTTTGTTAGATCTGTTGTTGGTTTTGATTATTGACTCATTTTTCCTTTGTGAGTAGAAGCCAAGCAAAATATATTAAGTATCTTAAAACAACACAGTTTACTGCCATCTGCAGGGAAGTTGTGAAAAATGAACAAACCATCCATCTTTTCAATAAACAAAATAATAATAAACACATAAAATCTCTCAGAATAATAAAGGTGTTTCTGATGTGAATGGTGCCCTCCTAAATGAGGAGCACTTGTACAGTGCCCAACCTAGGTCATCATACTTGGCTGTCCCAATCCCAACTCCACCTAGATTTTACTCTCCTTGCTTTCAATCTTCTGTCAAAGGAGAATAATCCCAACTATAAAAACATTCTTACAATGCCCTTCAAATAGATGACACCAGAAAAAAAAAAAAGGAAAAAATAACAAAGAAAAAAAACATTCTTGGGGTTCAATCTGGTGTTGCTCACTCATACTGTGGGTGGAAACACAGGACGAGGAGAAAACCTACAACTCAACTACAGAAGGACTGTCTACTGTAGCAAGTCAGACTCAATATTTTCTATTCCCAGAAGACAAATTGTCAGATGGAAAGGTGGTAAGAAATTCCCATTACACAACCCCAGGTACTTGGAGTAAATCTGAGCGAGTCCATATTTCTTGGGATCCAAATAGCAAAACCTAATATTACCAATACCTAATACAGGGCTGAATGTAACCCCAGCACCTCAAACAGTACCTGGCCCATAAGAGGTGCTACACCAAAGTGCTAAGTGAGCATTGAGGGTGTAGAATTGGGGAAAATGGGGAAAGCTTCCAGGAGGAGGTGTTGAGTTAGATCTTGACAAGGAGGCAGAATGTTAGCACACAGAGATAAGGAGCACAGTCACCATATGATAACCATATGAACAAGACCGTAAAGTGGGAGAAGAACAAGGAGTACCAGGCAGATGCTGGAGGCAAGAGAAAAGGTCAGGACAGGATAGTGACAGTGTCCAGTGAGGAAACTGAGATCCAGCAGGGCCCACTAGATCCAGGGAGCTTTGAGGGTGAGCATGGAAGCCAATTGGCAAGGGAGGATAAAGACTGAGTTGCAGGCAAGAGGAGATGGTGACTTAAGTTACTCTCTTCTTTTAACTTTTTACTTGTTTATATATATATATATATTTCAAAGTGTAGATAAGTGTGTACCTTGATGAATAACTAACTTCTTGACTTCTAACAGCATAGATTAGTTTTTAGACCTGCTTTTTGGAAAGGAAGTTTAAAAAGATGGTTAAAGGAAAGAAATGGAATGGCAGCTTGAGCGGTAGGGTCCATGGAAGGGAACTTTTAGGCTGAAGGACTTTTAAAATTTATTTATTTTTTGCCAGTTAAGACGGAGAGATTGCATATTTAAGAATGGGAAAAATTGATGAAGCAGGTGCTGATGGACATGAAAGGGACAGGCTCAAGGTCGTGGACATGGTGGATATTAAAAATAGAGAGGAACTCTCACCCTGGGGTAGCAGGACCAAAGCAGAGAGATCAATGTGATGCAGTGGTTGGGTGTGTGGTCTTGAAGCCAGACAGTCCTGGGTTCCAGCTCAGACCTGCTGCTTCCTAAGATGGTATATGCTAATTCATTTACTCCCCACAATAATGAGAAAGGCAGTATTCTTAGGCCTATTTTACAGATAAAGAAATCAGCTGTGGGATTTTAGGAAAGTTAACTTCTTGATGCTTCAGTTTCCTTATCTGTAAAATACCACCTCTCAGACTGTTGAAAAGATTAATAGAGACTATTTATTAGTTCAGCAAATGTTACTGAGCACCTACTATGTGCCAGGCACTATTCTAGGCACTGGGGAAAGAATAGGAAAAACATTTTATTATAAATACATATTATATATATAAGCATAAATAATTTGTTATATAATTTTATTTTTTAAAAACCCAAATATAGAACTTTATATTTATACCTGCAAAATTCTCTCTACTTGGTTACACAATACCAGGTCCAGCCTAGACCTCAGTTGAAAAGCTAGAATCTTCAGAGACATCCTTCAGGGGCTATGGGGGTTTGGCAGTGGAGGGTTCCTGATTCCCTCTGCCCTTCCAGGGAAGCGCCACCTGCTAGTCCTCCCCGTCTGAAAGAGGGACTATGGGCCTCCATGGCAGTGGCAGAAGGTAGAAGGGGCACAAGAGAGAACGTCCCGAACGTCTCTGTCTTTAACTTCCTTTCCTCATTGTCCTCCGATGCTCACACAGACCAGGAGTGGTGAGTGAAGCTGGTGCTGTGGTGCCTGATTCACAGATGAAGGTACGAGTTACAAGGGTCAAGTTCTAGGTGCTTCTCATCAATGGCGCTGCTCAGGCTGTGTGTGCACTGGAATCACCTGGGGACCTTGTTAAAATGCAGATTCTGATTGGGTGCATCTGGTGTGGGGACCAAGAGTCTGCATTGCTAAGAAGTTCTCAGGTGATGCTGCAGACCACAAGTCTGTCCATCAAAAAGTAAGTTAGGGTTGCAGGGCCAGGCTGAGAGCCCAGAGCCCGCCACTGTGCACTGAGCTGGGGGTGGGACATACCCATGCTGCCCTCAGTTCTGGCCACTTCTATTTGGAAGCTGGGAGAGGGTTATCCTATTGCAGTCCTGTGTCTAGAGGGGAAGGTGACCCATGTCCTCCGCTCCCTCTCCTGACAGAACTCAGAGCCCTTTGTACCTGGTCTGCTCCTCACCTTCTGGCTCCCTCTGCTTCTAAACTTACATCATCACAATAACAATATAACAGCAAGAGAAACAGCAGTGACTCCTGTTGGAGTCCAGTATACCTGGGATCACTCTGACAGGGCACCTGATTTTAAAGTGAGCTCAATGGAACCAGACTTCTATCCTGGCCCTTACTCTGCCCAATAGCCTCACCAGAGGATGGCCTATTTCACAGGAAGCATTGTGCCCAGCCTCTGGAATTCCAAGTGATTCCAAAGCCAAGTCAGTCTGATGTTCTCAGACTAGAAGCTGAAAGCCCAGCACTTAGGGGGACCTTGGCCTCCACGGTGTCCCTGCAGGTTACAGTCACTGAGGGGTGGCACGGTGGAGATGACAGGAACTCAGCTGAGTCAGAGGCCAGACTTTCTCCCCAGCTCTCTACATTAGACAACCAGAGCAGAACATGACCAGCCAACACATCTTGCCAAACCTCCTTTCCTAGGCAGCCCACGCCAACTTCTTCCTCCAAGAGTCCACATTTCCCATGGAGAAGGGATTAGGTACGAATCTCTTTGAATTCATCAAATATTACTGAACTCTGACGTCCTGCTGGCCCTGATCTTGACCCAAACCTCTCTCCTGGAAGGAACTGGAGTTCTACGGCTATCACTGACTCAAAGATGAGTTGGGGCACATCTGAGACTCCAATCCACATGAAGTGAGAGAATATGGGATAAGGAGTGAATACAAATTGCCATGTCCAAAACAAAATCAAAGCCAGAAACTTGTGTAGGGGAGGCCAGATCTGGAGAAGACCCTCCTCTCTGCGAATTTGCCTTTTCTTTGGGTTTTCCCGTTGGTTTCCCTGCCACCACCATTTCTGCCGCACAGGGGCGCTGCTTACCCTTTCTATTCTCTAAATTCCGCCTAGGGAGTCTGCATCGAGACTGGAAAATTCAAATGAGACGTTAGCAAGTGCTGGAAGGAAATATAAACTAAAAGCAACGTGGGTTATAAACCTAGCCACGAAGTTGCAGAAATCATAAGATCCAGAGAACAGGTGAAACTTGCTCTAAGATTCCTGAAATCCATATGAAGTTTCTGCTGCTTCAATCAAATCCAAAAGTGTAAAAGGAGAGTGGTTAAGGGACCAGACCCAGGAGCCAGGCAGTGTGTGTGGGTCTGTGCCCCAGCTCTGATAGTTGTGCGACCTCTTGCAAAGACCTAATCTCTGGGGGCCTCAGCCTCCTTATCGTAAAGGATGAGGCCTCCATTTCCCCATCACAAGGATGATACTAGCGCCTACAGGAGAGAGCTGTTATGGAAATTGAGTTCATCCATGGATAGCACTTACAACAGTCTTTGGCTCACAGCAGGTGCTCAGTAAGCTTTGACTTTTTATATAGCCTAACCTCAGAAGTGACATGCCATCACTCTGCCATATTCTGTGGTCACACAGACTAACTTTGAGGTGGTGTGGAAGGAAACTGCACAAGGGCATGGAAACCAGGAGGCAGTGGTCACGGGGGCCATCTTGGTGGCTAAACACCACAGCCTCCATTTTATCAAGACCTTCTCCCCCCAGCTCCATCTTTTCATCTCTAACCCACAGACAGTAGACTGGTGGCCCACAGCTGTATTCAGGGTGTATATGGGTTTTTAAAAATTACCATGTCTAAGGTTATTGGAGTCAGTGTTTAAAAGCAAGGGGAAGGCAGAGCGGCCATCGTGGTGGTCGGGCCGTGAGGGGCTGGGCTGATGGCAGTTGGCAGTTGGAATGAGGAAGCTGCGAGGAATCTGAGAGGCGGTTGGAAGGCAGCCCTGAGCAGAGGGTGGGATGTGAGAGACGGAGGGGAGGCGAGAGGCAAGGGCAGAATTTCAGAGGCAGGAAGAAAGGATGCCCAATAGTGCCCTGGGCGGGAACTGGGGATGCAGAGGGGACGTGATCTGAGAGAGGGTTTCATCTGCCTTTACCCGGCCTGAGGCAGAGCGTGGCACAGGGGATGGGGTTCTGCCTTTTGGTGGCCCGTGGTCCCATACAGGACACAGGCAAGCTCACAGGAAATGGCCCTGCTGGGCCGAGCCACTGAGGCAGCTGCAAGATCCCCTGACGATGACGCCAGAGGAAGGGGCTTGAGGCAAGTCGGGGCCCTCTCTTCCCCATAGGGACGCAGGCGGCAGGAGGTGGCCAGCAAGCCGGGGGCGACTCGGGCAGGGTCAGAAGTGGGAGGTGGGCTGGGCACTGAGATTTGGGGAACAAATACACAAAGCTTTGTGCATACGCAAATTAGGGAAAGGGGGAGACGCTTGAAGAGGACAGGTGAGCCAAAGACCCCTCCCGGATCCCCAGAAAACCCGAGGCAGCACACAGGCGTGGTTAATAGCCACACTGCTTCGATTTGGACACTAGATCTGCCCCTTGTGGTTGTGTGCTCTTGGGCTATTATTACCTTCTCTGTGCCTTAATACCTCCATCTGTTAAATGGGTACCATTATGGCATCTATAGTGAAAGCTGCATCTATTAAGTAAAACTGGGTGACACTGCTTGGATGTGTGGCAAGCGTGCCAGCGATGTCACTGGCTGCGGTGCATGAGAGGGGAGTGCCGAGGTAGAGCAGAGGCACCGGAGCGCTGGGGAGGAGAGGGCTTTAAGGAGAACAGGGTCAGGATGACAAAGGAGGCACAAAGGGAGCACTCGAGGACATTATTTCGTTAATTCTCATGTATCTCTGTGGGAGGAACTGTCATCGGCTCAAGTCCATAGGTGAGGAAACTGAGGCTCATAGGGAGGAAGTGACTGGCACAGGGTGGCTCAGCTGGACAGATGTGAGCTGGAATTTGAGTCTGCATCTGAACAGCCAACAGCCCGTGTGCCCACACTGCCCGTCAGGAGCCTCCAGGGAGGGCGAGGAGGATGAAGGGCGAGGGGGGTGAAGAGCGACAGGGGCTGCCCTGTGTGAGGGGAAGGGCCAGGCTGGTCCTGGCAGCCTGGGCAGCAGCCGGGGGTGCGGGTCGCAGGCAGAGAAGACACGGATGTGGTGGCTGCAGGTCACTCCGCTGAGAACTGTGGTTGAGAATGAACTGAGCAGTGAGGCAAAGGCTTGGGGGCATGAGAGGGTCACCCGGGGGTTTATTCAGAGCAGGGATACAGAACTAGTGTTCAAGAAGGGAGGAAATGAAGAAGAAGAGGCCGTGAGTGTAAACGACAGATAAAGGCCCTGTGGGGTGTGGGAAGGGCTGAAGTCAGGGCCACATCAGAAGGAGCTTGGTTTTGGACAAAAGGAAGAGATTGGCCACAGTCGAGAAGGAGTTTATTACTGTAACAAAAGAGGCAAAGGGTGACCATGTGCCCCTCTGTTCGCTCCTTTGGAGGACAGGACGACCCTGGCCTTGAGACAGGTGGCTGGTGAGCTGGGAGGGCACGCCCGACGGGAGCCACAGCATTTGTGCAAGGGCTCAGGTGTCTGAGTAGAGAAAGCAAATCGGGTCCCTGCTGAGGTCAGACCAGCCTGAGCCCCATCCATCCACACCCCCTCCAGCCAGGCACGCCACAAGTCCTTAGGACTAACTAGGGAGTCCAGCTTTCACAGGACAGACACAGCCCACTGTCTGTTGGAGAGGCTGGTGGGTGAACTGGCAGTTAGGCGAGAACGATGTTATAATTGGTGGCGTGGATAAAGTGAGGTCTACTCAGGGCAGGAGGAAATGGGGGCAGCAAAGCAGGTGAGAGTGCTGGGCAGGGTAAACAGCTTCTGCAAGGGACCTAAGGAGAATGATACAGTAACTTCCAGAAACCTGGTGACGTTCACAGCCGCAGGAATGTAGAACATGTGTATGAGTAGGCAGCAACTTGCGCTTTATTCTTATGAGGCTAATAGGGCCATTGATCTCTTCTGAGCAGGCAGAGCCCTGATGGGATTGATTCGGAAAGCTGCCTCTGCTTCCTCTGCAGGATGTCAGCTGAACGTGAACTTGAGTGAGGAAGGAGACCAGGAGGAGGCTGCAGTGGCCAGGCCAGGTGAGAGGTGACCATCACAGAGTGGGATGGCAGACACAAGAAGTAGTCCAGAGGAGGGCTTGGGGGCCTTGGCACCTATGAGGACGATAGTGTATGCTTCAGTGAGAGTCACACTGGGGGAGGGATAGGGTTTTTTTTTGGCGGGGAGAGGGTTGAGAGGCTCAGTTTTGCAACTGGGTTTTGATGTGTCGGGGAGCCAACTGGGCGGTCATGTCCAGCAGGCAGCTGGCCTGTGGGATGATAGTTTGGAAGTGATGTGAGAAGGAGTTGACAATGACTTGGGAGGTGTCGGCACAAAACCGAAGTTCCCAACTCTGAGACGGTGTGCCAGGCACACACCAGGCACAGTGTGTGGGAGAGTGCTGCCTGATCCCCCGGGAACAGCAGACGGCTCAGTTGGGAGGAAGGAGAAGGATGAGGTCTGCTTTGGTTTTTTAAGGTGGAGGAGACTTGAGCTTACTGAGACACTGATGAGAAGGCAGTGAGGGAGGGGTGAAAACCCAGAGGAAGGGGGCAACCATTAGTGGGCACACAGCTCTGAGAGGTCCGGGGAGGCCGCAAGGATCCACCTTGGGCAGGGGAAGAGGGAAGGGGCAAGGGGAGGAGGTTTGAGGCAAGAGGAGACAGGGTTACGTGGCTGCTCCACAGTAAGAGGAGGGAAGCAGGCTGGGGACCTGGGGAGACCCCCAGGTAGCACGGGGGGCTGGGCTTGGAGCCTGTCCCTCCACAGCGGAAGTAGAGGGTCATTTTTGACTGTTTCTGTCCACAGCACTCCACAGCTTAGGTGCAGGGGAGGAGACAACGGGAAGCCGTGGCTTGGCTCCACGTGGCAAGGGAAGGACTTGGCTCCCATTCGGCATTTCAAAGGAGTGGGCAGGGAGGTGTGCCCAGAGGGCCGGGCAGCCCTGCAGATGTCTCTGCGCAGAGCTGGAGGGGTGTGGGCAATCCTGTCTAACCCTGTACATGGGAGTCTGAGGAGGCGCCTGGAAGAGACTTCATCCTGGGGGCCTCAAGCCCAGACCCTGATCACTGGCCTTGTGACCAGAAGAGCAGAAAAGCACCTGGAAGGTCCCTCGGAGCAGCAGCCAAGCTTGGCGAGTGATTTGTGGGGATATCTGAGATGCTCGTGGGGGTCCCCAGAGGAGGGGGCAGCTCCAGGTGGCTTTGCAGGAGGAGAGGGGCCAGAGAAGGTGGGATAACTGCAGGTGCTCCGACCCCAGCTTGCCTGGGGATGCTCTGGTCAGCACTCGTGCACACGAGCCACCATAACACAGCATGCACGCCCCCAAGCAACACCGCCTTCACCAGGGCTCCTTACAGACCAGAAGCACTTGCCCCCAAGGCACATCATCTAAGGCTCTCAACTACCCCACAGAAGGGGTGCTTTGATGCCCATTTTATAAATGAGGAGAGAGAGGATTGGAGAAGTTGGGTAATGTTTCTAAGATCTCACAGCTCATGTGTGGTGGAATCCAACCTTCATTTATCCTCACATCTTTTCATGTTGCATACAAATCACACCTCCTCTTTCTCTGTCCTCACACCTGCTGGAAGCATCCAGGGTCCCCAGCATGCTGTGAGTTCATAATGGGACAGACCTGTCTCTGACCATCAGAGAAGGAGACTGAGGTCTGGACATCGGCACCAGCCACAGGATCAGCCAAGTTCACAGATTCCCCAGGGTCTGGCAATGACGCCCCTGATACTAATTCATGTGTTTAATATGCTCTTCCGGAGTGATGGTGTTTGGAATGGGGCTTCCGTTCATACCTCCTTTTTCTCTGCATGGGCAGGGTCATGAGAAACGCGGTGACCGTCCTCCACGAGGAAACTAGCGACGCTATTCCCTGTCCCTTCTTTCTCTTTGCATCTGGGCGAAGATGCAGAACTACAAAAGGCTATGAATTTGCAACCTGGCTACTACTCACCTGGAGGGGTGAGATGACTTTGGGTGAAACTTGGGGAGATTTCACTGCAACTCCATCTTCTCCTGGGACACAGGGGGCCAGCAGAGCTGCCGTCTGCTCCACCTTGGTCTCATGCACCACCTTTGCACAGTGAGCACTTGGCACCAAAGAGATGTATGTGCCCATTGAGTGAAGGAGTGATGTCGCTTGGGCAAGGTAACTCCTTTACACCTTAGTGCCCCGCCCATCCTGCCAAGGGCCACAGAGCAGGGAAATCTAACTAGGCTCTAGTCTCTCCCTACCCCATGGCAGTGGTCCTGTGGTTCACAAGCCTCTTTGTGAACTGCTAATTATTTAGGGAGCTTTAAAAAATATTAGGAAAAATGTTATTTAAAAGCACTGGCTTTCTAATTGCATTCTAGCTGCATAACAATTTAAATGGAACTATCTAACTGGAGACAGGCAGACCTTGCCTTCGTAGGCTCCAAGAAGGTGACCTTCTTTGGTGGTGAATACTGTTTTTAAAACCACAAATCTCAGAGTTGACTCTGGCAGGTTGAGTGGCCATACAGACACCTCGGAATGCAGAAGGCGTGGCTCTTAGGCCAGGGAGACCCAAGTAAGAGTCCCTAAGGGTAAGGCACACAGGCAAAGTTGAAGAAGTGACAGATGTCCATAAAGTGCCTTCAGTGGATGAGTTGGTCCCAATGGACGAGGTGGGAGTTGTTATCTTTCCAACAGCGAAGGCAGGTTGGGGGTTTGCTGCGAGTCAGCCTGTCAGGTTCCCTGGCTACACACAGACTTTGCAGCTCTGGGAAGTCGCAAGTCCACAGGCTCTGAGCCACGGGAAGATTCTAGTGTGGGGCTGCTGGGCCTGGGGGTGGGAGAGGAGTGGGGAGAGGTTCAGGGCATGGGAAGAGCACACCCTCCACGTTTCTGAGAGCTAAGACACAGTGTTTGGGTCACAGCTGACACCTGCAGAGTCACTACTGAAGGTAGCTAGGAAGAAAGGGCCAGAGGGGCAGAGGGAGAGCCGTGTCTGAGACCAAGACTTCTCTCTCTGTTCTGTCTCAGGCCTTGGCAGTGTGGCCTTCTCTCCTGTCCCTGTGCCTGCCAGGCCAATTTCCTCCTCTTAGTTCCTGTCACAAGCAGTCTTTGCACTTCCCCCCACCACCACCCTCCACACCCCATTCATGAAAGACTCCCTCACGTGCCTCCCAAGTCCCCTGGGGGGTGGGTGCCATCACGCTGCTTTCTGGGGGTCTGCCGCTTTCCCAAAGCCCCGGAGCCCTAGGAGTTGCAGGGACCTGGGAAACAAAGCAGAGGGACAATGCAGGGACTGAGACCGGCACCCCGCCCCGCAGACTCTCACTCAGGCCATATGGCCTGGAGTTTGCATAATGGTGGTAACAAATGTGAGGTCCTAAGCTGACACTGCTGCCTCTTCGTGCTGCTCCAACAAGACGGTGATGGAGAAAAGGAACATCAGATGGAGTTCCAAGGTGAATGCAGGTGGGAGGCAGGGAGTGGCAGACCTAGGCCATATTTTTTCTCCCCACTCTCTGAAATGACTTTCACACCTTTTTCTCTCTCCTCACACCTCTGACAGCCTGGCCTCTCCTAACTCCCTGCTGCTACATTGCTCCCTGCTTAACTGAGAAAACACATACACTGCCCCTGTTTTTCTTAATATCCAACTATCCCACTTTAGCACTGGATCCCATCCTGCTTCCTACTCAAGGACATCCCTCCTGCAATTGACCTCTGTCCACCTGCATCATTCGTTTTTCCCTCTCTATGGGATCATTCTTGAACAAACAAAATCATGCTGGGATAGTGATTTTTTAAAACTCAACTCAGTTGAGACATCATTCGGGTATAAAATGCACCCATTTTAAGTGTAAAGTTAGACAAGTTTTGACAAAGGTATACCACTGTATAATTACCACCACCACTATCACATTATAGAACAGTCCCACCACCCCCGAAAGGTTTACCATGGCTGAGTAGTGAGCCTTTGTGTGGATACAGCCTAGTTTGTTCATTTGCCTATTGATGTACAACTGGATTGTTTCTACTTCTTGGCTATTATGAATAAAATGTACAGTGAACATTTGTGTACAAGCCATTGTGTGGACATATGTTATCATTTCTCTTGAGTTAGTATCTACAAGTGGAATAGCTGGGCCACATGATAATGTATAATGTTTAACTTTATTAGAAACTTCCAAACTGTTCTCCAAAGCACAGGTACCATTTTACATTTCAATAGCAGTTTATGAGAGATCCAGATGCCACGCTTGCTATTGTCAGGTTTACCCCCTAACTTAACTTTAGCCATGCTAGTTTATGTTTGTGTGTGTAGGTATGTTCATTTTTGTTTTAAGTTGCATTTCTCTGATGGCTAATGATGTTGAACATCTTTTCATGTATTTATTGGCTACTCATATATCTTTTTTTGTGATGTATGTCCATATTCTTTTGCCCATTGTATTCATTTTCTATATATCACCACAAATATGTCAGTTTAAACCAAAAAATAAAGTACATTAATTGTCTCACAGTTTCCATGAGTGAGGCCTGTCTTAGCTGGGTCTTCGGCTCAGCGTCTCACAAGGCTGTGATCAAGATGACAGCCTGGGCTGTAGTCTCATCCGAGGCTCAGGGTCCTCTTCCAAGCATACATGATTATTGGCAGAATTCATTTCTCTGCAGCCGGAAAACTCATGGTGGTTTGATTCCAGGCCAACAGGAGAGCTTGTCTGCTGTTTCTAGAGCCTCATTTTAAAAGGCTTACCTGATTAGGTCAGGCCAACCTAAGATACTCTCCTTTTTGATTAGCTCAAAGTCAACTGGTTAGGAACCTTAATTACATCTGCCCAAATCCCTTCAGATAATATAATGCAATCTAATCACAGGAATGACATCCATAATGTTTAGGTTCTGCCCATACTCAAGGAGAGAGAATTATGTAAGGGCATGGGTCACTGGCAATCACCTTAGAATTCTATTTACCACACCCATTTTTGTATTTTGTGGTTTATCTCCTTATTGAGTTGTATGAATATTTTATAAATTCTGGAAACAAGTCCTATGCAAATCAAATGTATTGCAAATATTTTTTCCCAGGCTGTACCTTGCCTTTTCATTTTCTTAATGGTGTTTTTAGTAGAAGAGAAATTTTTAATTTTTATGAAGCCTCATTTATCAAATTTTTCATTGGAGTTCATACTTTTTATTCCTATACAAGAAATACTTGCCTACCCAAAGGCTGCAATATTTTCTTCTCTGTTTTTCTCTAGAAGTTTGTTGGCCTTAGCTCTTATATTTAGTTCTATGACCCACTTAAAATCAACTTTTGTGTATGATGTGAGATAAGGGCTGAGATTCAAGTTTTTTCCCACAAATGGATATCCAATTTTATTAGCACCATCTGTTAAAAACAGCATCCCCCCCCGCCCCTGCATTGAATTACTCTGGCAAGTGAGTGATCAATTGAGTAATTGAGAAAAATCAATTGACCATATACAAATGGGTCTATTTCTAGACTCTTGTATTATTTCCATTGATTTATATTTCTGTTTTTGTCTACAGTAATATACTTGATTATCTTATATTTATTTTAAGTTTTAAAATTAGGCAGATTATATTTTTCAGCTTTGTTCTTTTCGTAGGTTGCTTTGCCTGTTCTATGACCCAAAGCTCAAATTTCTATATTCCTCAGCTTGCCAACTTCTAAAAAAACAATAAGCCTGCTACAATTTTGGTTGGGATTGCACTGAATGCATAACTCAATAATGTATAATAATGTATACATAATATGTTATGTAAATACACACACATACATATACACAAGCAGTTCTCAATTTGCAATATTCAGTATGCACAAATTTCGGTTACCACAGATTAAGTAAATAACACTAGGATTAGGTAAACAGCCCAACAACATGATTCAAATTTCAGTTATCAAGGTAATTCAACTCTAAGTAGTCGCATAAAGTACAAACTTCAAAGCTAGCTTCTCAGTTCACAAATCTCTATATAAATGACAGATGTGCATCATAATCAGTGAGAAGTTACTCGCTCCTTTCCAAGTGTCTCAGTGATTCCTCACTATGCACTCATTAATAGTTCACACACAGACAGTAAAACACGTAGTTGTGCTGCCTCTTTGTCTCCCAATGATAAAGTCATGTGACGTTTTATAAATAGACAATCAAAAGAGGGAATTGGTCAACAAAGATGAAAGTGAGGCAGAGAAAAAAAGTGAGGATGCTGGAAGTAAAATATGAGTCAAACATAAATGAAGTTAAAGATTAAATACCTGACCATGGGAATGCTGATGCTACTACCATTTGAGACTCTAGTTTTGCAGCCAGAGGAACTTAGTGAAGGCAAACTCGGCATAAAAGTGTAAGTGATTGTGACATAAAAGATGAAGATGTCTCAGATAAAGTGCCTGTACTTAACTTTGCCTACTTTCTCATTTTCAATGCACCATAGTTTTCATTTGTTTTACTGTAAAACATATTGTAGATACATATACCAACATAACCAGGTAAAGTGCTCAGTTCAAAGAATAATAATAAAGTGAACATCCTCCTGCCTGTCCTGCAGATGTATCCATCACTCTGGGAGTTGTGTTAAATGTCCCCATGCTTTTCTTTATTGTTTTACTGCACAGAAATTCATCCCTAAACAGTGGTATCTTTTCCTCTTGCCTCTTTTTTACTTTATGCAAATAGAATCATTTTTCACGTCTATATGATAGTTTTGAGATTATATCAATATTGATGAATAGAGCTGTAGTCCATTCATTTCCTCTGCAGTGTTGCATTCTTTTTTTTCTGCTACACAACCCATAATGCTGCTGCAGCCTTGCATTGTTTTATGACTATATCACACATGACAGTATGGATTAATCCCAGTGATGATGCAGAGCAATAAAATCTTATCACAAAAGACGACACACACTGTGAGTCCATCTATATGCTCCAGAACATGCAAAACCAATCTGTGCTAATAGAGGTCAGAACAGTGGTTACCTGGGTGGGGGTGTAATGGAATGGGAAGGGTGCCTTCTGGGGTGCTAGAAATGCTCCAAATCTTGATCTGGGTGGTGGTTACCCAAACATAACCACAGGGAAGATTTGTGAAGAATCACATTCACATGTTATACTTTAACGACAAGTTAAAAAAAATAAATATGTGAAAATATCGAGTTTATAAACAAGTACGAACAATTGTTTATAAATTATTCCTGGAGTTTATAAACTAATATTTACAGACACATAGAGATAGTTTCAATAAATAAATACTGAATTCTGAATTTTTCCCTGTTGTGATTCCCTTAAGGATAATGTTTTGCAAAGAAGTGAAGTGACCCTGCGTGGAGGGGTTTATATGATTAGTTGTTTAATGTTTCCTGAAGGTAAGCTCCTATGAGTGCGACTGTGTTTTTCGCTGAGAAATGTAGACATGCGTGAACATAGGAAACAGTGGTTTGCCAGGAACAGAAGAATGGTGGCTATCTCAAGCTGCACGCTCACATTGCCTGATCAAAATCCTTTTCCAAGTTTCCTCAAGAGAATCCGGTCTTTCATCATGGCTGTCACCTTAGTCCTAGGGGAAAACGATAGGACTTTTTTTTCTTCTATCTCATGAATTCCTTGGTTTGATGTCAAATTATTTTTACTGCTGCAATCCTCTACCTGCTAAAACCTTAGCTTAGAGGCGAGGCAGTGAAAAGTAAGGGATAAGATCCAGGCTGGAATTCTGGCCTGGCCCCTTTACGGCCACTTAGTACGGGACCCGGCACAGGAGGAGGACCTGAGAAGGGATAAGTCTCCTGTTCTGACTTTGGTGTCGTCAAGGTCTGTATCCATTTGCTGTGGCCCTTCTGTCTCTGCTCTCCAGGCCTCTCCTTCTCCCCACTCACACCGGCTCCTGTGGTCCCATTAATGCCCATTATTGACCCTGATCCTCTGGTTTGAAATGTGGCCCCCACCATTCATGGGCCATTGAAGCCACCCAACCTTCTCCCCCTGCCTCATCTCCAGGAAGCCCTCCTTGACTGTATACTGAGGCCGTCCTCACTTTCTCTCTCCCTCCTCTGATCTCCTGGAGCGCATGGTATTGGGCCTTAGCATATGCATTGCTGGGGTTGTTCTCCAGCTGATTTCTGTGGGTTAGTCCTGAATTCTGCTACGGATGAGGAGCTCCTTGAGCAAGAACTGCACAAGCCTGAGCTCAGAGGGGAGGGCAAGGGTGGTCCCTTGGTGTCCAGGCTCAGCTGAAACATGGAAGACCGGGTGCTATAGAGGAAGAACTGGGCTGAATGTCAAGGTCCTGGGTTCTGATTCTGTCTTCCAGTGACCCCTAAGCCTGCTGTTTCTATCTCTTGGCCTCAGTTCCTGAAACTGTGAAATGGGAGAAGATGGGCTGAGCTAGGTAATTCTTAAAAGCCTCTGTAGCTTTCAAAGATTTAGTATTCTCCATGAGTGGTTCTCACGGATCTTTGTGTATCAGAATCACCTGAAGAACTTTAAATACTGGTGATGCCTGTGCCCCACTCCCAGGTATAGAAGATGCAGTTGGCTTGAGGTGGAGCCCACCCACCTGCAATTTATAAAGGCTCCCCAGAGGATTCTAAGGTGTGGACAGGAATGAGAACCTGAGATCCGCATGTTTGGCAGGGGAGGCCCAATAACGGCTAGAACCTGTTTATTTTCAGACAAAGCCATGGCCTCATGCTGCCCCCTGGTGGTCAGAGTGCTCACTTCAGGCAGAGTTCTGCATCAAAGGTTTCAAGCCCAGGCAGGAAAAATACACATAAAGAAGACAGATAAAGAGAAGAGAGGAGGGAGAGAAAGGAGAAGGAGATGACCTGGCTTTTCTATGACCAAAGGGTCACAGACTCATAGCTATTCCCCCTTCCCACTTACCCCTATAATAAATAAAGCCTATACTAATATTTACTTATAATAAATAAGTGAGATTGAGTCCAGGAGGCAGTCATGTCTGCATTAAGCATGAAAAAGCTCCCTCTGCATCCAAAGGCTGGGTGTAAGGGAAATTCAGAAGGTGAAAGGCTTGGCAGAGCTTCTGAGACAGGAAAGCCAGGCAGGACACTTAAGATAATGAAATGTAAAGTGCCTGGAAAAGTATGTACTCAGTGTTAGCTTTATCTCTCTCTCTCTCTCTCTCTTTTTTTTTTTTGAGACAAGGCCTCGCTCTGTCACCCAGGCTGAAGTGCAGTGGCACTATCATAGCTCACTGCAGCCTCAAACTCCTGGGCTCATGCAATCCACCTGCCTCAGCCTCCCAAGTAACTGAGACTACAGGCACACACCACCATGCCTGGCTAATTTTTGTTTTTTTTTTTTTAGAGATGGGGTCTTGCTATGTTGCCCAGGCTGGTCTTGAACTCTTGGTCTCAAGTGATCCTCCCACTATGGCATCCCAAAGTGCTAGAATCACAGGCATAAGCCACCATGGCTGGCCAGCTTTATCATTTACTGGTCACCATAAAATGGGGGCAAGATCATTTCTCTAAGCCTTTGTGATCAGTGCTCACCGTTTCCAGCACTATTCTGAACACCAAACATGTTTATGGACAAAGTCTGTCAAGAGCCACGGAGCTTTAACAGATTCCAGATTCTCCAAACTCCTGCCCATTCGATATGGAGTAGAATTTCCCAAACCTGGTTGTGAGTCTGCAAAAACTGGGGAGCTCATTTTTTAAAAACATGATATAAAAGAGTGTTTTAAAGTATTGCTTTATCATCACAATGCAATCTGCATAATATATTATTTATAAGAAAAAGAAATTTTAAAAGGCAGGTTTGTTTTATAGGCTATGGGGAGCAGAAGCAGAGGGGTGGGCTGAACAGCCCCCCAGGGTGTAGCAGCCCACATGCACCACGTGCAGCAGGTCTGTTTCTGTGGATGAGACCAGGCTGGGCACATATGTGAAAACCTGTAATACCGAGAAAGGAAAAATAGGCCCCACCAAGCATCAGAGGACGACAGACACAGATAGGGCCAGATGCAAAGTTAACAGTAAACACTATTTCTCCCAAGGACGGATTGTTGCTGAAAAGTGCCATATGGAGCCCCTTCTTAGAGTGACTACTGCTTTCTTAGGGAGAAAACTCATCCTCTGAAATCAGAGACTATCAGAAACTTCGCTGTTTGAAATTATATCAAGTAAGAATGAAACATCCTACTCTTACCTGGAGGAATTAAGACACTCTGACACAGAGAAGCAGCCTTGACTACGACCAAGGTGCAGAGGTTCAGGTACAGGTGTCTAGACACCACATTCCACATTTATCTCAGTAGTTTCCAAGGAAATAATGATCCCGTGCCCATTTCACAGCCCAGACCTAATAATAACCCTTTTACACTCACTCTGCATTGATTTAAGCCAGGGGTGGGGAACCTTTTCATGTTGGAAGGCCCAATAAATGCTATAATCAATTGAGGCTGCATTTAAGAAACTTCAATTAGATGTACTTAAAAATGTACATTATTTTGTAAATAACTAAACTACAATGTACTTAATAATTTCAAAAAGTGAAAACTATTTAATTTTAAAGTCAACTAACCTTTTAATGACTTTGTCCTGTCTGCTTTTTGTTGGAAAGCATTTGAATATTTGGTTGCACCATGGAGGTCCACAGTTTCAGTTGATCCTCTAGATGGGTATCAGTCATTTGTGACCTTAAGGGCGTCTTGATTTGGGTTAGGTAGGAAAATGTAGATTCACAGCAATAAGTGGTTGAAAAGCAAGAAAGCATTTTTCGGGCATGTTGCCGAAGGCGTGGGCATTCTACTGCATTTTTCCATATTTCCGATGGATCTTTCTTAGCATCAAACAATGACTTTAAAATATCATCTACTGAGACCTCAATCAATTCCATCTGGAGTTCTTTTTTTTTTTTTTTATTTAGAGATGGGGATGTCACTCTTGCTCAGGCTGGTCTCAAACTCCTGAGCTCAGGCAATCCTCCCACCTCAGTCTCCCGGAGTGCTAGGATTACAGGTGTGAGCCACCACACCCGGCCCCATACGTAGTTCTTTAGGTGCCTTGGTGATATCAACTAGATGAGGCTGAAATGCTAATTTGAGTGTGATGTCATGATTCTCAAAGTCAGTGAACCTTTCATTGTATTCTCCAATTAATAGGTCTGTAACAGCTGCGTATTCTTCAAATGATTTGTATATCATCCCACTCATCAATGACCTTTGCTAACTGGGGAAAACGTTCATATGAAATTTCCTTTTGAAGACGAAATGGAAAAAAGATTGCTGTTTTTGAAATGCTTGCATTTTTTGCCACATATTGTATATAGACTTAGTTTTACCTTACAAAGAAATATTCAAATTGTTTTGATTTGACATGATATCACACAGAAATGCTACATTCCTATAGAAATCTTCTTTCAAGAACTCACATTGCTGATTTTGCTCTTCATAAAATTTAACTATCTATTCTCACAGAGAGAAAATTTTGGCTAACACCTGTCCCTTCAACAACCAATACACTTTAGAATGATAGGGCAAATCCACACTACATACCTCATCCTTCAACTGTAGCATGTTACAAAACGGACCTAACTTGTTGCAAAGTGTCATTTAACAATAGTAGCTTTATACTGCTTCTCTGGGATATAATGAAAAAAAATAAAAAAATAAAAATAGTAGCTTTAGAACAGAGATTTTGCTGATCCAAGATACAATGAAAAGAAATGAGAGCATCTGGATCTGTTAATACTTTTTAAATCTGTGCAATAAACCCTTCATGTTTTCCTGTCATGGAAGGTGCCCCATCTGTATATACACTCACTAAATTTACCAAATTCAGTCCATCTTCACATTTATCTTGAAAGTTGTTGAAGATATCTATTCCCTGTGTTCTGTTCACAAGAGTGCCCAAAGCGAGTAACTCTTCGTAGCAAAGAAAATCTTCTGTTATGACCTGAATGAAGTATAAAACTTGCACTAAGTCAGTAGTATCAGTTGATCCATCCAAAGCAATTGAATAATATATATTTTCCTTTTGAATTATTGCATGAAGTAGTTCTGCCAAGTTGAAAGCTAACTGATGCTGCGGGTCAGCTATCGTTCTTCTTGAAAAAGGCAGTTGTTTGTACTTGGAAACATTATCTCCAGGTCTAAGCATCCTACAACTTTGACAATGCAGTCTTTCACAATTTCCACATCTGAAATGGCTTCAGTGAAGTTGCTTTGGTGGCATTATTTCCAGGTCTTATTGCTGCTTAAAAGAATTGTCTTGACTTTTGCTTTTCATCTTTTAATTTCTGCAATACAACCTTTCATGCCTTTTCCTCTAATTTAAAATATTTGTGGTCTTATGAGTGTTATAATGCTGATGAGCATTGAATTTCTTTAATGTTGATATTGCAGCATCACAAAGTAAGCAAATCATCTTTTCTTTAGCAGAAACAAGGTAATATTGCAATTCCCAGTCCTCATTAAAAAATATGTTTTCTTCCTTTAGCATTCTCTTGGTCTTCTTTGACATGATGGGCTGTTAATTAGACAGAATTTAAAAATACTGCTGAGCTGTGCAACTATTCACAAACTCCACTTCAAACAGAAATGCAGTGCGCCGTTGTCAAAAGCTGATAACAGACTGGTGTACTCAACCCCTATAAACTCTCACCAATCAGCCTTGTGCAGTAGTGGTGCCAGTCAAGCAGGGGGAGTTAGAACTAAATCATGAACGTTGCAGCTGTCAATTGAGCCTTTCTGGCTTACTAATGTTCTAATCCTGCCAGTCAATTTGGGAGGATTATTTCATCAAAACTTATTTTATTCTTAATATTTTAAATACATTCATTTTAAAAATAAAATTAAAATATAAAAAAATGAACAAAAATTAATAAAAATAAAAGGATTTGTTCTGTAAAATTTGGATTCAGTCAAAAGACAGCTCTTAAGGACTTAGAAGGCCACATGTGGCCTTAAGGCCATTACGTTCCCCACCCTTGCTTTAAATAGCCACATTAAAACACTACTTCATTTGAATTTTAACTTCCCCCAAATTCTATAATAACTATTTTTTCTTTTATTTTTGAGACTCTCCATGGTTCCTCTACTGTGCAGAGTTTCTTATTGCAATAAGCCAAAAAAACTGAGTTTGTCAGGCTAAAGATTTTTCCCTAGTGTCCCCTAGTCTTAGGCTGAGTGGGCCGTGACAGCAGCAAGCACAGAGACTTGCATGTCATATAGCAGGGACAGGTACTTCTGATGGATTTGCTCAACACTCGATGTGAAATAGAGGAAGATGTTGTGTAATTATATAGAGGTAGGCAGTTTTCATTATATTAAGTGAATATATTCATTTCTCAAGCATTATCTAGCTGTTTTCCTGAGAAAATGGAGTATATGAGAAATGACAAATTTCTTTGTTTTCTAATTGTGTGGTTTATGTACAGAAATATAATTTCTTATATTGCTTTTATATTCAGGAAATTTAAGATGCACTCATATTAATTCCAAAATGTTTTCTGTAGATTCTTTGGGATTTTCCAAACACATAACCATATAATTTGCAAATTTTGACAGCTTTATTTCTTCTTTTTGATATCTTTTACCATGCATTTTTATTTTCTTGACTTGCTTCACTGACTAAATACTTCAGTATAATATTGAATTTAAGCAGCGATAGTGGACATCCCTGTTTCATTCCCATTCTCAAATGGGATGTTCTCAATATTTCACCATAAATATGCCAGACACAAAAGACTATGTAATGTATGAATTCGTGTACAGGAAATTCTAGAAAAAGCATAACTCATCCATAGTGACAGAATGCAGATCAGCAGTTGCTTGGGGCTGGAGGTGAGGAGGGATTGACAGCAAAAAGGCACAAGGGAATGCTCTGAGGGTGGTGAAGATGTAGAACATTGTGGTAATGGTTACACAGGTTTATTCACTTGTCAAAACTCACTGAACTGAAGGCATAATATTACTTGTAAATTATACCTCAATACAGTTGATTAAAACACCATAAAAAAGCTTTCTTAGCTGGGCATGGTGGCAAATGCCTGTAATCCTAGCTACTCTGGAGGCCAAGGTGGGAGGATTGCTTGAGCCCAGGAGTTCAAGTCCAGCCTGGGCAACATAGCAAGACCCCATCTCTTTAAAAAAAAACTTTCTTCTCTCTACTGTACTATATATACATATATACAAAAAGGTCTTGGGACTCTCACTGTATATGTGTGGTTCTATTTCAGGTTTCTATTGCTTCTCAGCCTTTTGGCCAAGATCAATTGTAGTATTTCAGTTTTCTCCATTCTCCTCCACCGATATGTTTATTATTTCTTTCATTAATACAATACTATCCTGATAGCTGTAGCTTTTAGTAAGTCTTGAAGTTCTCTAGATTTTTCTTTTTGAATATTGTTTTGGCTATTCTAGTCCTTTGTCTTTCTGACTAAATTTTCAACTCAGTTTGTCAACTTCCATATATGGAATATATTAATATTTTTGTTTCACAAGTCAAATTTACTGTTGCCTTTCCCTGGGGACAGTGGGTCTCTCCTAGGATATGGCTTCATCTTGTTTTCTGTAAGGAGGCAGCATGGTGGAACAGGAAGAGGAGCTGCTTTGGAGATGGACCATATTCTGTTTCCAGCCACACTACTTTCTGATTTTATGTATTTAAGTATGTCTCTTGGCCTCTCTAAGACTCAACTTCACTAGTTATAAAATACAGTGAGTGTGGGAGCTAGTCTACATTTTTTTCTAATGGGGCTGGGTCCTGTGGTCAGGGCTGCATTGGCTAATATTTCTTTCCCTTTGTCTCTGGCACTGGGCAGGGCGTAGCACTGTCATCCTTCATTTTCCCTATTAAGTTACGTCAAGTCACACTCATTTTCCCTTTCCTCTGATCACTTTGTAGCACCTAGGACATGTTATTATTCTAGAAATTACCACATAATATTATTCATATAATTGTTTCTTTACTTCTACTGCACTTTAGGGAGAGCTTTTATTATTCTAATTTGCATTTACTGTTCACTGGATGGCCTCTCTCAGTTTGATAAATACACTTATTTTCTGCCCAACCCAACTGGAAGCATCTTGTGGGCAAGGTCTTATCCACTACTTTCTTTGTTTCCCTCATAACACTTATGCTTTTAAACACTTGCTGTGTGAATGATACTTAGTTAGAGTCATGGGGGTCATAAAAAATGAACCAACCATAGCCATGAAGTTGGGGTACTAAGTATTATTGAAAAACCATTTCAGGGGTCCTAAATAAGACTTGCTAAAATAGACTACAGTTTGGAATCACAGTGTTTTAGAACCAAAGGGAATTGTCGTGATTATCTCTTTCCTCTCCTTCATCTCACATGGGAGGAAACTGAAGCCCAGAGAGAAAGTGACTTTCCCAACGTCATGGGTCATCAAATATCCAGGTAGGACTAGATTCTAGATCTCCCAACTTCCTAGCAGGCAGAAGCCCCTGCTGGTCCTATTCAAAATGATGGCCAGCCTAGTGTTGAAGTTCCACATTTTCAGCAAGCTTGACCATGAAGTCTCAGATTAGCCAATGCACTCTAGAGTCGTCATGAAACGATGGACGCCGGCCTCAAAGACCTCAGCAAACTCAGCATCGGCAGAAAATAGAAGTACTCTTGACCCACTATAGGCTTGTATTTCCAAAAACTTTAATACCTCTTCTGCCAAAAAATATAAAATTACCAGTTATCACAACAAAAAATACGAATATATAAAAAGAAATAAATCACTTTTCTTCATCCCTTCTTATTTTCCTCAATTACCTTTTCTGTGACTTCTCCCTCTCCATGCCCAGGGAACCAGTGTTAACAGCTATCTTTTTCTATCTTCCACACTTTTCTAGGCTTTTACAAGCACATGTCTCACACATACACATATACGCAGTGAGAGGATAACATTCTTTTCCCCCAAAATAGAATCATACTGAATTTAGAAGTTTGCACTTTGAAAACAACAAAACAACAAAGACAATTTTAAAAAATACCTTTTTGGAAAAAGAAGTCCTACATATCTAACTTTTTTCTATTGCATACTTATTATATAAAATACTGTAACTTACTCTTGGGATACTCAATAGATAAATCCCTAAATATTTAAAATTAATGAAAAGATTTCCATATGGTTTTGCAGACTCTTCATTCCTCGACCACAGTTAGATCCATGCAACTTATCCTTCCCATAGGATAAAGTAGGCACCGAATATACCTTTGCATGCTAACATCCTCAGCTCATTACAGATAAGATTTAAAATGACATACTTAATTTCTAGAAAACTCATTTTCTGTCATAATTACGAATAATACAAAGTAGGCTCTAAAAATAGATTACCTGAATCAAAAGGATTCCAGCTGTAAAAGAAAGCACATTATTAAAAGCGATAAGGCTGCATAGTTAATAGTCCCATAGATATCTAGAGCTGATTATGCATGGAAAAAAATTCTAGCGCCTTAAAAACAATCCCCCACTGTTACCACCAGGCCTAGACTTCACTCTGTCTCTACAGGCATTTTACTTGGAAAATCCTACCCATCCTGCAACGCTCAACTCAGTTGTCACATTCTCTGAGCAGCTTTCCTTTTCTGACCCGCCCACAGCTAAATTAATCACTTCCACCTTTGTGCTCTGGTGACACTCTACTGAGACTGATATTATCCCAGTTAATCCCACTGTGAATGTCAAGTTTCTCTTGTCTGCTGAACTGTCAGCAAAATGTATGAATGTTCCATGTAGTCCCTGTTCCTTTGAGCACGCGGGCACACACACACACACATACACCCACACAGAGCAAGATATTGAACGTCTCTGGCAATTCTGCTATTTTCTAACCCCAATAGCTTCCGTTCTGCCTTTACCTTAATTTATCTGTGTCTTGCTTCACGTAAGTGTATTTGTTCTTTTCTAACTTGAGTAGAATTCTTTGTATATTTATTTTTCTTTCTGGCTTAATACAGAAAATATTTAAGGTTTTAAATTTGCTTCCAGATGCAGTTTTGGCAGAAAAATTAAAAATTGGGTACAGGCAGTTTTGGCAGTAAAATAAAAAAATTTATCATGTGCCATTCTGATTGTCATTACTAATTTTGCAATACCAGTTTTAATGTCCTCTTTGACCAAAGAGTTTTTAAGAGGATACTTTTACTTGTTTATTTTTGGAGGTCAAATGGTTGGGCTTTGGGGATTACACATTTATTATTCATTTCTAGTTTTACTATATTTGGGTCAAAGAATGTGGCCTGTACAAATATACTTCTACGCCTGGAACTCAATGTTTTATCTGTAGCTATTTTGGGAACCAATCAGAAATATGTGACAAACTAAAAAAGTTTTGACCCAGCAATTCCACACCTAAAATACATGCAATGAGCAAAACTGAAACAATGAACAAAAATAAATATATATTTATTACAGTCCTATTTTATTTTAATAAAAATTGACAAATTTCTAAATGTCTTACAATAAGACACTGACAAAATACAATGGATGCATTCATATTAAGGAATGCTCATATAGTCATTAATAGTGACAGTGTAGATGAACACCTCCTAAGAAGTAAAAGGGTTCACAATTTGTTTTAAAATACAAATTATATGACAATATAAGAATGCAATAAAAAAATTTATACATTTCTTATGTGTCTTAGGAAAATACACAACTAAGATATCATGGCATTTGGGGACAATATACTTTTTTTTCTTTGTATACTACCCTGAATTACTTGTGTAATAAAAAGAAGTGTTTGTTGAAGAAATGAAGGTTTCCAGAAGGCCTAAACTGCCAAGTTAAAGAGGTGTGGTAATATTCTGTGATTAACAAAATGCTGTAACAGATTATTTTCTAAGCAAGGGACTGACATGATGAAAGCATTGCTTTAGGAAGATTAATGTGGTAGACGTGTGGTTATTTTTGTTTGTTTAAATAGACCAATGTGAGCCTGGATTTGAAGGAGAGTAATTAGCAAGCTATTCTGATAGCCTGAATGAACGGAAGAGAAATGGGGGGTAACAGAAAAATTCAAGGTACATTTATTACAAGGGAAGCCTTGATGGCATTGTAAAACATACAAATTGGGTTAATCAATGATCAATCAAAACTTTTTCTCAAATCCTGTTGTAAAAACTGAAAGACATGAGGAATAGGATACAATCAGAACTATCCAGAGTCAGTGTCCACGTTTATCAGGGTGTCCTCAAGCTTGAGTTAGGAGAACTCTCCATCCATTCACTGAAGTCAAAACATGCAAAACGGGAGGCGGGCATTGTTGCCCCATGTGTTAATTAATGATCTTTTGTCTCTTAGGTTGGGCCTGGAGCTGAAAACTACATTTCCCTGATGCTTTTGCAAGCTGAGGCTGTTAGATACCACCAACGGGAGGTGCTCTCAGAAAGGCAGGAGGAGAGGCAGATTCCCTTGCTGTTTTCCAGCTTCTTTAGGCCAGAGATCTGCAGGTGCTCTGATCCCAGTTATGGGGTGCCCTTTCAGGATCCAAAGCACTAGGTGTGAGGTTGTCCCACATCAAAGGTCCAAGTACCAAACAAGAGGCACCTCCTTCAAGCAGGGTTGCCAGGGTTCTCTGTATATAGGGCATGTCCTGTATTTACCAATTGTGTCCTGTATCCTGTGTTGCCCTGTACTCAGCTCTTTCAATAAATTACAAAGTATTGTCAGTTAGAGCTATTTTCCTGCCATAGTAATAAAAGCTTAAGTCACTTAAATGCCACATAGCTGTAAATCATACACCCACACAGAAAGCTATAGGCAATCCTGTATGGTCTCTCCTGCAGGTTTGGCTGAGGGTACATCAAAGCGGGGGTTGAGAATTAAAGTACTGATTTTTCACATTCAAGAGAGGAAAAGATGGTTCTTTGGTCAAAGTCCCAAGTCATGAACAAGTAATCACCTTAATTAGAGATAACTTACGCCCTGAAAATTAACCAATTGATGACAGCCTGGCTCTAACAACTACACTTTTTTAAGTTAGCAGATCACTGACAGCCAATCAGTGATACCCGACACATACTCAATAATACCAGCTCATAATGCCATTGT
Organism: Lemur catta; assembly: GCF_020740605.2. Taxonomy (NCBI): domain Eukaryota; kingdom Metazoa; phylum Chordata; class Mammalia; order Primates; family Lemuridae; genus Lemur; species Lemur catta. The sequence continues at coordinate 83,907,037 of NC_059134.1, read as the reverse complement.
CGAGCGTGTTTTCTCATTAATGAATGTTGAGTGGATGAAAGAGTAAGTGGGATGTGACCACTGTGTAAATTATTACAAAATAAATGAAACACAGCAAATGCAAGGAATTTTATGAGCAAATTCTGCAAAACTAGAAAACATTCAGGAAAGCCAAATCCTTAGGGAAGTATAACTAAAGAAAGAGGTAGTAATTTATGTGCTTATTATTTCAGATAAAAAATGAATAATTTTTAGTATGTTTTGTTTGATATATTTATTTCAATGTATATATGCATAGGAAATGAGAAATAATTCAAACTTAATTGGTTTCCTGGTTGCTGTTTTCCAGTTTTAGATTAGTTTTTTTGTCTTATTTGTTTTCTGTTGTTGTTGGTAATGGTGGTGGTCGGGGTGTGTATGTGCACACTAAATCTGGCAACTCTACCTGTGAGGCTCTGAGCATCTGCTGTGAGTTACCTGCTCTGGGATACAAGACCTGCTGTGAGGTGTCCGCTCAGAGATCTCAACACCAACTTCGTGGGACCACTTCTCAGACATCAGAGCATTAGGTCTTCAAGGAGCCCATCAGAGCACCAGCCAGTGGGGCCCCTCTTTCTAGCTCTGAGGTTCTATAACCAAAGATCTTTTCCCTGTTGTTTCCAGAGCCCTAAGATGGTAGCTGTTTCTGGCAATCTGTCCCCTTGGGTTATAATAACAAAATGCCATAGACTGGGTCATTTATAAACAACAGAAATTTATTTATCACAGTCCTGGAGGCTGGGAAGTTCCAAGATCAAGGTGGCAGCAGATTCAGTGTCTGGTGAGGTCCCGCTTTCTAGTTCATCGATGGCACCTCCTCATTTTACCCTCACACGGTGGGAGGGACAAGACAGCTCCCCGGGGCAATGATCCCATTAATGGCCTCATCATGTGTCGAAGGCCCCACCTTTTAATACCATCACCTTGGGAGTTAGGATTTCAACATACAAATTTTGGAAGGACACATTAAGACCATAGCACAATCCTAATTTCTAAATTACTTCAGGATTCATCCTTTGCTCTTTCAACCTTCCCACATGTCCCCAAATTCCCTGTATTAAATCTCTTTTGAAATATCTAGCATGGTTTCTGTTCCCCCAAAGTACTCTGACACACTCCAACTATATGTTATTCCAGAAAAAGAGGGTGGGGTGAGTGTCCTCTTCCTGCTTATATTGTCCTCCACCTGCTCCTCCCTCCTGGGTGCCTTGTTGCTGCCAAAGCAGAGTGCAGTATGGTGCTGTGTAACTTACAAGTAGATGAAGACAGCTAAACCCACTAGGCTTGTAGAGGTCATCAGGTCACCAACAGACAGACCAGCAGAGTTGGCCAAAAGCACAAGCTCTTTCAGTAGCAGTGGCTACTACGTGTGCTGAAAGAATTCCTGGTTGGGAATCCCTGCTCCTTTGGGTGGTCCCATTACTGTGGTGGGTCACAGCATAGATTCAATGGGCTACTATAGGTAGACATGATGCCCATTTTGCTTGATGGTCTTTTTAGTTAGCTCTTTTTCCTCTAGATTTTGTTGCTTCATAACCTTTTCCATAGGAGACCCCCCATATAGGAGTGCCTTTATTAATTCAGTCTTTGGGTGACCCAATGGCTTGACCAAATAGCTAGGCTATTAGTGATATATCAGAACGTGATAGTCATGGACATATGCCACTCAGATCTCCTGCTGCAGGCAGCATAGTAGACTGACAACACCAGTTTGCTGCCCACCGTGGTGTTGCATCAAAGCCATACTTCCCCTGGGCTGCTGTCAGCCAGTGACTGAGCACGGCAGGGTATTAGTGCAGGCCAAGCCTGTGGGTCTCTGGACTTCTCTAATGGGCAGCTTTGGCTTGAGGACTCTCCACCAGCCTCGCTTAGACATACTCAGAGCTGCAGTCCAGTCTGAGACACTTCCTACCAAATCTTCCCTCCTTGGTCTTCTCTTTTCCCAGGGGTCAGACGGGCAGCATGGTCAGAAGACTTTCCTTGCCTACTTCTGCTCTCTCCCATTTGTCCCTCACAAACCTTTCCTGTCTCCCTGCCCCCACCCCTGTACATCTCTCAGAAATCTAATCCTATCTTGGCATTTGTTACTTGGAGGATTCTAACTGACATACTGTGTAAAGCTTCATTTCCATCAATCTTGGAGCAGTATGCTCTACCGCCAAGAACGGCACCTGAAGTTTAATTATCCAGCATGTCAAGTGTTGTGGGCCTCAGCAATTTATGGCAGTGGAATTCCACGGAATTTGCCCATCTCAGAAGCTATTTCACCGGTGAAGCATGCTTCTTGTCAGATGCAAGTCTTGTCAAAGAGGCCCCGGTGAGCCAACAGCAGGTGGAGCTCTCCATGTCCAATGGGTGGGCAGCCACCTGTTCCTGAAGTTGGCTAAGGTATCGGGGACCAGGCTTGGGCTTTGGTTGGAGGTGCCATTTCCATATCACTACAGAACTTTCTGGGTATTTCAGTTTGGACAGGACCCAAAGCAAGGTGAGAATGTCAGGTGGCAGAGGCTTTGTTTTTCCTTTCAGTAACATTCTCTTTTTCCAGGAGCAGAAAGAAGTCCTTGAGGGCTTAGCTGACAAGAAAGTGGAGTCTCATTTCCAAAGGCTCTAATCTGCTGTGAGATTGATCGCTGATACCTGTAATTCCATGGGTCTGAAGGTGATAGAAGACGCTAGGACAAGGTCTGCTTTACTGGTGACTGGGATGTTTCCAAGGCTTCTTGCCATAGGTGTCCCCTCCTCAAACGTAGTTGCTTATATGGTCTATAAAGCCTGTAGTGTAAAGAACATTGGTTCCAGAACAGGCCAGTCAGAGGTTGGGCCTCCATCCCTATAGCTAGTGATGACCATAGGATTAGAACTGTGATAACAGAGTATAGAATTTCTCTTTGGGCCATGGAGCAAGAAGCCTCCAAGAAGGTCACATGGGTGGCAGAATTGTTTTTTTATTCCTTGGAAGCCCATCCATCTTTGGTCAACTTTTCCAGGATGGGGTGCGATGGAATGCACACAGTATTCTTGGTGTTGAGGTCATCAACAGAGTGGAATATTTGGCCCCAATCAGCTGTTCTAATCGTCTTAGTGCTTGTTCAATTCTCCATCATGTACAGTGTACTACTAGGGAATTTGTTACAGCACTGCTTGCCTTGGTAGATAAAGGCAAATGATATCAGTCAGAGTCCTCTCAAAAAATAGACAAAACAAAGACGGGCACGGTGGCTCAAGTCTGTAATCTTAGCACTTTGGGAGGCCGAGGTGGAGCTCAGGAGTTCGAGACCAGCCTGAGCAAGAGCGAGACCCCGTCTCTACTAAAAATAGAAAAATTAGCCAGGTGTGGTGGTGCTCGCCTGTAGTCCCAGCTACTCGGGAGGCTGAGGCAGGAGGATGGTTTGAGCCCAGGAATTTGAGGTTGCTGTGAGCTATGATGACACCACTGCACTCTAGCCAGGGAGATGGAGCAACACTCTGTCTCCAAAAACAAAAACAAAAAACCAGACGAACATTCAAAGGTACATAACAAAACAGAATTCAATGAGCAGATTACTAACCGAGGTATATATAAGTTGGACAAAGACACCAATAAGGGGTAGCAAGGTGCTCAGGGATTAGTAACAGAGGGGAGCTGTCACCAACCCTGAAAAAGCAATGGGAGGGAATGGTGTTATCAGAGCCAGGTGGACCGAAGGTAGGGAAGAAGGCACCAACAGGAGCTGCCTCCACAGAGGAACATGGCCTCAACCCAAAGCGCAGCAGATGGAGATGAAATACCCAAATTTCTTTTTTCTCTCCCTTTCCCCCATCTCCTACTGATGCTTTCTGTTGGCTGAACCCAACCAGAAGCCAGATAACAAGGGAGCCCAGGGGAAGGAGTTCATAGAGGTCAGCCTCCTGGGGCATAGAGAAGGGTAGGGAAGGTATAGAGAATATTGGAAAAAAAAAAAAACAAAACAGCATTAGCCCATCCAAGCCTGTATACCAAGTACCATTGTACTGATGGCACAATTATAGTTTAGCCACTCTTACCATATCAGACATTGCAAGAATAGCAGTGGCCTCTTATCTGTTTAAGCCGTAATGGGACACAGTAAGACTCCAGGCACTCCTGGCTTCCCCAGCCTCCAGGGCTACTGAACTGCTGGGTGGTGATGTTCAGCACCCTGGCCCATATTCCATCTTGGATAATAATACTGCATTTTCTCTCTGCTTTGTAGGAGACATTTCAATGATGCAATCTTGTCAGCCTTCTGGATTACAGCCCCTCATATTAGAAGCCACCAACAGGAGACATTTTAAATGTACCCAATCAGCAGTTCCATTCTCCATGCACCCAGAAGGTTCATATCAATTACATAGGATGCAAGGTAACAAGAAGCATGTCACAGGCAAATACAAAAAAACCCAGGCATTTGTTTGGCAAATTCAGGAATATTTAAAGTCTCTCTTAAGGGAAGAGTAGGGAACCAAGTCCCAAGACTTAGTACATATAGCTGCTGGAACTGTACCTATAAATCTCTTACATCTGTCCCAGGCTTCTCATTAGCCATGGGTTCGTCTGCGGTTTTGCTCCACAGGAGCAGCTAAATCCACTCCAGATTTTTGTGTTAGCCCATCAGCTTGGCTGCCTTTCTGAGCAGCAGTGGCAGCCCCTAATCTCCACTCATCCCTGCAATTTTATCCTTCTCCCTGCTTTCAGCCACAAAGCATAAGCATATTCCTGAATTTTCCTGGGCTCTGCAGAGGCAAGTCTCCTTTTCATCAATCATGGGCAGCATTTCAGCCTCGGCCCAGGCTGACGCACTTGTTTGGGGGAGTTAGTGTCCTGCAGTCCCACCATGGTCCTCCCAGGCCCCCATCTCCTGGGCTCCCAAAGGCAAGGGCCACCTTAGCATAACCAGGAGAGCTGACACCAGGGCTGGTGTGACAGGACCCCTAGGACAAAGTGTTTTAGACCCTGGGGAGGCCCAGATGGACAGGGATGGTTCCAAAAACACTTAGCACTGAGACAAAGTGGAGTATAACTTTTATGCATGCAGCTGCCATTCAGGAGCCAAGGGCATGCACCCACCACCAACACTACGTGGTATAAATACAAATTGGGTTGGGGAAGTATGAACAGAGAAGGAGGAGTGTGTACACAACCCCTGCTCCCCATCCCAACTCCCAGCTTCCTTGTCCCGCTGAGAGTATGCCTAAGTTGAGCAGAGTGAGACTGGACACATCTCAAGGGGAGCTCAGTAGGGAAGGACCCTAAACTATGTTGTTGCACATAGGGTGGGTGGCTCAGGGGACACATCTAGGCTGCCATTTAGCAGGGGCCTCTAGAGCATCTGGTGCCTGCCCATTCTGTCTCCAAGCTAATGCAGATCTGCTGAGGCAGCTAGCTGCTAAACCATGACAACAGTGGAGAAAATGAAGCTATGGGGCCCTATGGATCTGTCCCCAACCACACTGTTAGGGAGCGCATCTCATCTTCTAAAGACCAGGCACAGCACCCTGTTCCTCTCGATCTCTCAGAGTCCTGAGCCCAGACGCTTGCACTTGATAAGATATGAATTAACATCTGAGGGATTGACCTAATGGGAACCTCAAAACCAAGAAGTTACAATGTGATTACCAAGAGGTATATGTTGTCTATTAAAAACCACTTGTCATAGACAAGGTGACACTGGGGTTGGTTCTAAAGGGAACATGTAAATATATTTATTTCCCAAGCATCATCCATCTCTATTTCTGAGAAAAGGAAAAAGCCTTTTTAAAAAAATTCCACATGTGAATTGTTCTTTTAGAACTTTGTGCTTTCTGATCTACCATAGGCATTATGATGGCAAGCAAATAATATGTTAGTGAAATTCTTCCATGATCTTCAGAGACCAGCTTCTAAAACAATTAGCAGGGTTGAATGGACTGTTTCTCCCACCCAGGCCCATAGGGTCTGGAGCCCTTCCCTCAGCCTTAGCCCAGGGGATCCAAATAACCAAGTCCTGGGCTGTCTTGTCCTACTTCTTCTCTTTCCAGCTGTTACTGGGGGTTATGTGGAAGGCAGTAGGAAGTCACAGCTCAGGAAGGGGCTCTCCTGGGTCCTGCGGCCTACATTGCTCCCCCAACGTCTTCCACCTTCCTTTCTGGGGAGAAAACTGGAGGCTGAGTTGAGGCCACCTCCCCAGAGTGGCCAGGGCTAATGCAGCAGGGGCTGGAAACCAGATGGCACTTTCCAGAGCAGGAAGCGGCAGAGACCAGCAGCCTGGAAAAGAGAGTATGAAAGGGCATGGCAGAAGCTCTGAGCCCAGCTGCATGGGAGAAGCAAATCTTCCACCTGAGTGCCCCTTCTGGCATTCTGGGGGAAACTTTTTACCACTTAAATGTTAATCCATTAAACATATATTTAGGGGTGCACATTTTTCCCCCTTTGCATCAGCCTCCAATATGGCTTACATGGCACTGTGGGATCCTGTTTTTATTTAAGATTTTGGTATTTTGTTTATCGTGAAATTTTTTTGCATTAAGATTTATTGTTAAAGATAGTACATTAAAATGTTAATTTTTTTGGTTGCTGAGTTTTTTGGCATCCTTTTAAATCTTGTGCCCCAGGTGAGTGACTCTCTCACCTCACCTTAGTCCTGACCTGACAGTAGGGTAACTTCATACTTTTGGTCTTCTGCATCAGGTCACAGCTGGATCAAGCCCAAGTACAACAGGACAGCAGAAGCAAATGCAGTGTGCCTGAAACTTCCATCAGCTATTGGATTTAAAACAAGTGGCCTACCTAAGGGAAAAATAGAGATAAGCATAAATTAGGATCAAATGTCTTTATAAGCATTTATATATAAACAGGCATGGTTCCCTCGTAAATAGAAATGATTGTTCTGTCTTCATTCATCCGTTCAATCTGATTTTAAACTTTGTTGAATACCATTCCAGGCCCTGAACTTAGAAGGATGAGTAAGACGAAGAGTTTACAGTTTGATGAGAGAGAGAACGACTTCTCAGAATCTAATTCAATAAATGCTCTAAGTATGTACATAAACAATTTGGAAGTACAGAGATGTAGGCAGAGGGTTTTTTGTTTTGTTTTGTTTTGCTGAGTGGGTGGTAGGAGTTAGAAATATTAAACAAAACCATAAATAGAAAGCATTAATAGTATGGTGAATTGAGGAAATGGACTTTTGGCAGGGGGAGGGAGGAAGAACATCAATTCTACTCTTCCAAATAGTAGCAACTTTCTTCCAAAATAGAAGAAACTTTCTCCAGGATGTGGAAGTTTGGAAAACTTCGTGATTTATGCATGCATAAGCTTGGGAAATTAACATTTATTGAGTATCTAGACAGACACTTTATACAAACAAAGAGTTATTACCATCCTTAATCTACCATAGGAGGGGTGGCTTTTAGAGATGAGGAATAGGCTCATAGGATTTAGGCATAGTTAACTACTCCAACATCTCAGAACTAGTAAAATAAGTAACAGGTGTATGAAGTCCAGGTCTGTCCGGACTCCCCAAATCCCCTCATACCCTGCCTCTGGAAAAGCAATGGAAAAGAAGAAATGAAGCAAGAGATATATTTCTTAGCTCACAACGCATTATATTAAATACTTAATTCTCCCACTCCCATTTTCATACCACTTTGGCAAAGCTGAAGAGTGGCCATCTTCAAGCCTCCATCAGTTACACCCTCTGGGAGTCTCAGTTCAGCCCTTCACACTCAGGGTGCTTAATTCTCCGGAATCTAAACCTTGGCCAAAATAAATTTTAAAACTTGAAAAAAATTCATTTACTATACACCTTGCATTGCCCTAATAGGCTCAAAAATAGCCATGATGACCAAATTAGGTGATAGCTGTTGACACTGAGACTCAGTCCATGTGCACATTTCATTTGAGGGAGATGGGCATGAAGTTATACCTTCGACGATCATCTTCCCAGTTTGGGAGAAGAGCCTCCCGCTGGTGCCTCCGACTGATCCCTGCCCCTGCCCGGACCGAGCGGACAAGGCTCGGCGCAGCCCTGCTGTGTGCGGGAGGCACACGCGACGAAGGAGCCTGAGATGGGGAAACCAAGGGTTCCTGGGCTGGAGAACGAAGAGAAACGGTGGGTGTGGGGGCCAACGGCGTACAGGCATTACTGTTAGATTTGGGGCGAGGCTTCGAGGATAACGGGTGTAAAATTTCGCAGGGGGTTAGGGAGACCGAGACAGAGACTTGGGAACAAAGACTGACACGCGTCCAGGCCAGGCAGGTGTAGGAACCAGAGAGCGAGGAGAGCGCGGAGGAGGATTAACCCGAGCGCCAGGAGGCGGGCAGAGCTCTGCACCCAGCCGCCGAGCGGGGGGCGGAGCCTTCCAGGGCCCGCCCTGAGGGCGGGGCCGCCCCGGCGGTTACATAACAAACCTGTGCCAGCGGCTGGGGAGCGGCCCGGGCGGCGGCGGGGGGCGGGGTCGGGGCGGGGCCGGGGCGGGACCGGACCTCACCGGGCCAGGCAAGATGGCGACCATGGAGACCGAGTCGACACCGCTGACCCTAGAATCGCTCCCTACCGATCCACTGCTCCTCATCTTATCCTTCTTGGACTACCGGGACCTAATCAAGTAATGGGATGACGCGTACGGCAGGGATGGGGACACGGGGAATGGAGGCGGTGAGGAAGGAGGGGAGGAGGCCGGGGCCGCCAGCCGGAGCCGGGCTCCCGCGGCACCAGAAGGTGACGCCAGGGCTGCCGTTATCCTGCAGAGCCAGCCGGGGCCCGGGGCGAGACGGGGGCAGTGAGGGCCCCACCCTGAGGTCGTCCTCCCGTCCAGGGCCCAGGCCTGAGGAGCGACGACAGCCCTGTCTCCCAGGCCTCGCCGAGGCCCAGTCGCAGGGGACGGAGGTGGCGCCCCCCATCCGCGCCCCGCGGACCCCCACCGGCCCCGCCAGTCTCCGCCCGGCCCGGCCCCGGCCGCTGTGGAAAAGCCCCTGCCCGGGGCGCGCGCTCTTCTCTGTTGGGCACGGGCCTGCGGAGTCTGGCGCCGGCGTGGGCAGGCTGGGCGTGCGAGAGAAAGAGGCAGGCAGCCCCCGACCCCCTTGGTGCGATTTCCCGGGCACCATAGTCTCTGACAGAGCTCACTTTCGGACTTCAATGCCTGAGAATTGTTTTGCCCTCAGCCGCCTTCCTTACGGTTTGCGTTGCATTTTGTGTTTTGGTACTGACTTCCGGTGATGCGATACAGGTGACTGTCTTCCCTCCTGTGGACCTTAGGTTTCCCACATTGCTAGCAGCTGTTCCAAAAATAAACACCGGTTGTTGATAAAGGTGGTTAAATGTCCAGTTCATTCAGAGGTTGGGACTGTGGGATGGAGGAAGAAATGGCGCTGCCAGCCCGCCCCTTGAGGTGTCAGGATTGTTTACACCCTTGACAGCTGGTGGCATGGCTTTGAGTTTCTTGTGCTGCCATGTATATTTACAGAGGAGGAAAAATCGCCCGTTTAGATTTTTTTTAATTGACCATTGGATTCTAACCCTTTGATGATTGTGTCTTGTGTTATTAGGGGTCCTTATTTCTTGGAGTTGCAGGTAGCTGTTGGTTGGTGTGGCTAAGTGGAGATAGAGGAATACCTCGAGTTTCTGGCTGCCACCTGTACTAGTACCTGCCAACACTTACTTTTCTAGAAAATACATTTTTTTTTCTCTAGTCAGGTTTGTACTAAAGCAGAAAAATTAAGTTTTTCTTTGGGACAGGCTGTTCCAGCTCCAAGTGTTTTCATCTGAAATATTCTGTTACTAGAACCTCTTACAATGTAGCCCCCCACCCCCAACCCCTAACTTTTGACTGCTGCAGGAATGATCTTTCCAAGACACATCTGGTTGTCATTCTCCTTAAAAACTTCTGATATTCCTTGTTGTTTACAGACTATAACCTAAACTTCAGGGGCATTGAAAGCCCTTATCACTTGGTTTATTATCTGAGGCCTTTCAGGCTTTATTTCTCCTCCACTATCGCATTGCACAATCATGCCAGCATACCATGCACTTGCACTTGTTTGTTCTGTGGCTTAAGCTCTTGACCCTGCCTGGAATGCCTTGCCCATGACTTCTCAACCTGGTAAGGTGGAATTCCTTTAAGACCCTCTTTTTACCCTCTTCCTTCCTCTGCAGAATTGATTTCCATGCCACATAGTGCACTTCTCAAATGTAAGTAAGGACTGCCTTGTTTATCTTTGTATTCATCATTTATTCAACAGATATGTTTTTGAGTGGCTGCTATGTGCCAGCCTGTTAAATGTTGGGGGCACAATAGTGAACAAGACAGATCAGGTCCCTCTCAGGGAGCTTATAGTCTAGTGGGCAAGATGGAAATACAAGTAAGTGCATAATTATGAGAGGTACACAGTGCTGTGAAGGAAATAAATAGAGTGCTCTGTTAAGGAATGGGAAGGGGGAGACGATCAATTAAAATTGAAAGGAGCTGCCATATATGAAGCATGGCATTTGTAACCCTGGCAGAGGGAACAGTGTGTTCAGAGGTTAACGGGACTTTTGAGCAAAGCCTGTTGGAAGAGCTAGAAGGCTGGTGTTGCTGGATGTAGGGAGTAACTCACAGGCATAGTGATGAGATGAGGCTGGTGAGTTCATGCAGGAGTTTGTGAGCCAAGGTGAGGAGATCAGATTTTATTTAAAATGCTTTAGGTAGTAACCAAAATTTTAAACAGGAACAACATGATCCCTCCATAAATGTCTGTGGAAATGAGCTGAATACCATCAAATTTTATCCACAGAAAAGTATCCAGTGTCCTGCATCTTGTGCATCCTATTTCCTGCACCATACACCCCAACTTTGCCAGGTGTCCAGCCCAGTGCCAAGCTTTGGTACATATTTGCTGAATTGGATGGGATTTGGTTGGATTGGTCCATTGGGAATCATCATGTAGTATCAGCTGCATAGTTTGAATCTGAGATTGTATGATGCCTTCTCCTTTCAGGGTGATTTATTGTACATGATTCTCAACCTTTACTATATATCAGAATTACTTGTGGCACTTTTTAAACGTACGATGGCTGAAGTGGAGATCTCACTCTAAACCAACTGATCAAAACCTCTAGAACATTAGTTTTCAACCCTGATGTGAATCGAAATCACCCTTGGTGCCTATTGCAGATTCTTTTATGTTGTTCAACTGCTAGGGTAGTGGAGGGAGAGGAATTGGGAAGAGGGAATGGAATCTCAATTCACAAAAAGGGAGGGATTCCTATGTTTATAAAAGTTAGTTTGGCCATCTCCTGAGCTTGGCGGAAAAGGATGAGGATGATGTTTCTGTAAAATCTGAAAATCAAATAAAGCCTATTCTGTTTACCATAGATTGGTTTTTAACATGCCCTACTCATGGTCTTGTCAAACCCCAGGTGATTTAAGATTCCATTAATTGATTAGCTATTGCCCAAATGAGATCTTTGAATACTTACTTTCTATAACTTGTATTTTCTCTTCAGAAAGGACAGAAATTCATTTTCCTAATCCTTGGTTCATTCTTTTTACAAATTAATTATGTAGCATAGCATTTATAGGATTGAAGCACTATTGTGTTAGAAATCTATGTATAGTAAGAAAATTAATTGCTTTTAAACTTCCATGTTTTGGGGCAGCTGATAACTTGTATATTGAATCAGAACTGTTATTTGGACACCCATGATGGGTGGACTCTCTAGTAGTTGCTTTAATGAAAAAGAGTTTTTGGCTGCAGTACTTTTTTCTTTAAGAAAAAAGTAGAAAAAAACAAGCAAAAGTCCTGTGCGTTTAATAGCATATATCTTACTATCTTACAGATCTTGGGGAAAAAAACCCAAAACCACTTGTTTATACCTAAATAACATTTCTTCCTATATGTAGAAATCATTACTGTCCTGATAATAAATGTGGGAAAGCTCATTGATTTGAGATTAATTCTAATGGAATATATGGTTTATAGACTTTCATGTGAAAATTACAATTGTAGAGGTGTCAGGGTTTATTTGTAAACTTAAATAGTTTCTCTACTCAGAAGGTAATTAAACTACTTAACAGGTTAAACAGGTTTTAGAAAATATTGTTTTGTAAAATACTGTAATTATAAGGATAACAAATGATAAAAGCAAAGACATAAAACAAAACTTAATATTTTGTTTTAATCATTATTTTTCAATTTTCCTATTTTCTTTTATACTAATCATGAATCTGCCAGTTGTTGCTATGTCAGTCGAAGACTTAGCCAGCTATCAAGTCATGATCCTCTGTGGAGAAGACATTGCAAAAAATACTGGCTGATATCTGAGTGAGTATGAGGGAAATATGTATTCTTGAAACTTAGTCCTTGGCTTCCATAACACTAGTCTGTCCTGATTTCTTTCTAGCCCTTGTCTCTTTTTCTTGATGGCTCTTATGCCTGCTTGTAAATGTTGGTATTCTCCAAGGTTCTGTCCTTGACCCACTGCTCTTCTCCCTTTCTGAACTCTTCTGCATGCATTGTTGCAGTTGGTAGTGACTACCTGTGTGCTTCCAACTGCCAAACCTCAGTCTCCCTCCCTGACATTGCCACTGAGCTCTAGACTTGTTTGTCCAACTGTCTGCTGGACCTTTCCACTGGCTGTCTTGCACTGGTTAACTTCAGTAATTATTCAGTAAATGTTAACAAATTTGACAGAATCAAAGAATAGATGACAGAAGGTGGGAGTTGGGAAAGGTGAAAGAAAAGGTGGGAATACTAATATCTTTTTCTTAGATTGAGGAGAGTCAGGTAGTGACTCAAGAAGTACAGATAGATTTAGGCCGGGCGTGGTGGCTCACGCCTGTAATCCTAGCACTCTGGGAGGCCAAGGCGGGTGGATTGCCCAAGGTCAGGAGTTCAAGACCAGCCTGAGCTAGAGCGAGACCCCGTCTCTACTAAAAATAGAAAGAAATTATCTGGCCAACTAAAATATATATAGAAAAAATTAGCCGGGCATGGTGGCGGATGCCTGTAGTCCCAGCTACCCAGGAGGCTGAGGCAGGAGGATCGCTTAAGCCCAGGAGTTTGAGGTTGCTGTGAGCTAGGCTGATGCCACGGTACTCACTCTAGCCCAGGCAACAAAGCGAGACTCTGTCTCAAAAAAAAAAAAAAAAAAGAAATACAGATTTAACACATTAACTGCCATGTGAGTTGTATTTAATTCATACTAGTTTTGAGCCCCAGACCTCGTGAAGCAAAACCTGGGCAAAATCCTGCAGTTGGTTCATGAAAATCTTACTTGTTGATGTTCTTATTGTTACAATTAAGATTGACAAATTAATTTTAAAAATGTGGATTAAGTGAATAGATATCAATAAATTTCATTTTTTATTAAATTTTTCATCAAATTAGAAACAATCATTTTGTTTTTGAAGTTTTTATTCTATTTTTGTAATAAAACACCACAGCCCCAAGGAAAAAATTTTTTTGTCTAGTGTGGCAGTCAGTGTGTTAAGTATATTATTTAAAGATGCAACCTTTAGGTAGAACCAAAAATTAGTAACAGAGATATCAAACATTGGGAGGAGGAAGAACAGGGAATGGGGAATTTTAAGTATTGCTATGTCTTCATATTTCACTTTAGGGTATCAGTAGAAAATTGATAAAATTGATAAATCAAGAACTAAAGGCATAAACATTTGGATTTATAGAGATAAATTCCAGAAATAACTAAAGTTTCCTTTGAGGGGTTAGGCTTAGAACAAGAAACTAGTTTTTCATGTAAGTTCTTTGGTACTTTTTAGTTTTGATAATGTATGTGTATATTATTTAGATTAATAAAAAGATGCTACTGTTTTCCTCACACACACCCCAAATTGTTTTTTTCCCCATTCCTAAACTTATCCTGCATTCTTAGTCTTGATGGCAGTACCATCTACCCGGACATTCCAGCCAGAATTAGGAATTATCCTAGATCTGTCTCTTTCCCTTTCCTCTACCCCGCCCTCCCTCCCTCCTCCTACATTCATTTCGTTACCAAGCCTTTCTGATTTTAGTTTCTGTGTATTTTGAGAGTCTTCCTATTCATTTCATCTAGCTACCACAGTTTTAATTCATTTCATCTCTTACTAGGACTACTGCGAAACCCTCCTAACTCATCTTTATACCCTTTAAATCCACCCCTCCCAAACAACAACCACAATTCTGCTCTTTTAACTCCCTTGTTAAAACCCTTCTGTGTCTCTCCATTCCCTACAGGATGAAGTCCAAGCTCATTGGTATGTTACCTTAAGGCCTTTTGTGGCTGCCTTATTCTCTGTCCCTTCTGACTCTTAAATTTACACTTCATTCTTTCTCCCTGATTAGACTATACATTTTCTGAAGGCAAAAAAATGTGCGTAGGCTAGATGCAGTGGTATGCTCCTGTAGGTCCAGCTACTGGGGAGACTAAGGCAGGAAGATCACTTGAGCCCAGGAGTTTGAGGCAAGCCTGGGCAACATAGTGAGACCCCATCTCAAAAAAAAAAAAAAAAAAAAGTACCATATTTTTGAATGTCCTCAGTGGCTAAGTGGGCACTCAATATATGTTTGGGGAATTATACCAAATAGAAATGTTGAATCATGTAATTACTTTGATGCTTTATGTTTCTCTGGCTAATTCAATGTAGATGTGCTAGATTAATCTTATTACATCATTAGATTCTAAGTATTCTCTAAAATAGAACATTATAAAATTTAAAATTTTATAATTGATATATATTTAAGAGTAAGTTGAAATTTAAACCCCACATATTATTCATACTATATTTTGTTAAAAATTAGAAAACTTAGAAAAAAACAAGTCGGAAGTGAGAAAATAAGTGACTCATAATCCCACCGTGCCAGCAGTAACTTTTATTAAAATTTTTGATATATATATCACTTTTTGCTATCTAGTCTTCATTTGTGGCTAAAATAAATGAAAAGGAAGGCAAAAGTAGGCACAAATATCCAATAAAGTATGTTGGTAAGTGTTTAAAATAAATGCCAATATAATTTCAAAAGATTTTTAATCTCTGTTTTTAATCTATTTAGGGAAGAGAAAACACAGAAGAATCAGTGTTGGAAATCTCTCTTCATAGACACTTACTCTGATGTAGGAAGATACATTGACCATTATGCTGCTATTAAAAAGGCTTGGGATGATCTCAAGAAATATTTGGAGCCCAGGTGTCCTCGGATGGTTTTATCTCTGAAAGGTACTGGAATCCAGGATCCCTTTTCCTCATTTTTGTTACTATTAGTATAAATAGGTTAGTTTAAATAACTTTGAGTCTCCATCATCTGTACAACTGTTTACTCCAATCTGTTTGTAATTCACTGTTCACATTTGGTCAAGGAAGTAGAACACCAGTATTGCTTTAGTGCTTCCCCTGTTTTTGCTCAGCCTTGGGACCCACATGATTATTTATGAGAAGGGAAAGCTGAACTCCTTTTATCCTTATATTTATTTTATATAAAGTAACTTGTTACTTTATATAGATTAATATTATTATATCATTACATCTGTATATAAAGAATATTAAATATTCTTTAATATTTGGAAAAAAC
The DNA here is from genome assembly GCF_020740605.2 of Lemur catta. Taxonomy (NCBI): domain Eukaryota; kingdom Metazoa; phylum Chordata; class Mammalia; order Primates; family Lemuridae; genus Lemur; species Lemur catta. The sequence goes on along the minus strand of NC_059134.1, from coordinate 83,891,496 downwards.
CTGGGTCTTTAAGAGAAAAGGTGTCATAATAGAGTAAGGAAAACTTTTATCCTTATTTTGAGATTTACAGAGTAGTGAAACTAAGATTTGAACTGATGTCTGTTTGACCCCAGGATCTGTGCTGTTTCTACTACACTATTATTGTCCAACTTTGGCAAGAAATATTAACAAGCTATTTTCATTAATTTGATTTGTTGATTAATTGCCCATGAAAATGCATAGATTATAGATATATTGCTACTTATCTGTTTTACCTTCCTAGGTTTTTTCAGATTTCTCCACTGAAAGGCATTGTATACATGGTTTGAATTTGCTAAGCTAAAATTGTAATCAATTCTTCTCAAATGTTTTTCTTCTATTAACACTAAGCACTCTTTTGAAATAGCATTCCTTTTGCATTTCACATTTCCACTGTCATTTTCCTTGCAAGTATTACTTTCATACAAAACGTGATTACATGACCGTGTGCTTAAAACTGAATTGCTAGAAGATAGAAGGAAGAATAATTTGGCAGAGAGAGTAAAGTATAACTTTGAAGGAAAGTACCCTTGATTAATATTTTTAATAGCTTATTTTCTTAGAGGAAAAGAATATTATTATTTACCTGATATGTGGGGTTAAGTATTTCAAGAGGAAAATAATTCTGAAAACAGGTATTTGGTGGTGATAAGTAAAATAGGGAAGGGCTTACAATAGCTATTGTTTATTAAACACAAAGCTAAGCCCTAAGCTAAGTATTTTGTGCATATTACTCCATTTAATTTGCAAAAATCTTGGCATAAGTAATTATTATTTTATAGGTAAAACCACCTAAGGTATAAAACACTAAGTTGTTTACAAAAAAAACCACAACAAATCCAGGATTTGAATGTAGAACAGACTCTAGAGCTATAGTCTTAACATTGATTGAAGGGAGAACAGATCTATCTTATTTTGTCTAGAATGTCTTAGGCGTCTTTAAGAGCTACTCCAAATATTAGGACATTTGGAATGTGAAAATGTAGACATGGTTCTCCTCTTAGACACAGAGCTACCAAGAAGGGAGGAAAGTAAAGATACATAACAGCTTCTCTCTGCAACCTCCTCTTTTTAAATTCGCATTCAATTTGGTATTTCCAGGCTGACTACTATTCTGTGCCTCGTGGTTGGCAGGGAGGTTGTCAGAGAATTCTTTGATAGTTCCTGTTTTACTCCCAGCCTCCCAGGTACCAGTTCTCTGAGACTTTGTTATAAGTTGGAATAGGATAAAGGCTCTTTGATATCTACAATGCTGGGGATTCTAGGAACTCTGGGTTTGTGAATTTTAGAACTGAGTCAGGAACCTAGCTACTCACCACAGATGCAACAATCTCTGATTCAATTTCACGAATACAGAGGTAGCAGATAAAAAGGAAAATCAGAAAGCAAATAGGCATTGGTCTTGGGAAGATTTTTATGAAATATCTTGAAATTATGGCATATTAATGTTCTTATCACATATCTTCAAATTTCATATTTACCTTAAGGGTTGGCTTAGAATTGTAGAGCTAGAAGGGACCTTACAGATCATTTAGACCAAGGGTTAGCAAACTTTTTTTTTTTAAAGGGCCAGATAGTAAATGTTTTAGGCTTTGTGGGATACATGGTCTCTATCACAACTGTTCAACTCAAGTGTTGTCGCAGGAAGCAGCCATAGGTAATACGTAAACACATAGATGTGGTTGTGTTCCATTAAAATGTTATTTACAGAAACGGGTAGCAGGCCACGCTTTGGGCTGTGGGCTATAATTTCCCTATCCCTGATTTATGCTAGTGCCCTCATATTACAGGTGAAGAAATATACCCAGAGAGTTTAGGTGACTCATCCAAGGTCTCAAAACTAGTAACAGAGATAAAACTCTATAACCTAGCCTTCTTGGCTCCCAGTAAACTTTTCACTGCTTCTTCGTATGAATATGTGAACGGAGAAAGAAAGTAAATGAATATTTATTGAGGAACAATAAAGCACTTTATTAAACATATGAAGTTTTAGGTAATCCTCATTACAATTCTCTGAGGGAGGTGGTATTTTCCCCGTTTTGCAGGTGAGGAAACAGAATTGAAGAGGTGAAATAACTTGCCAGAGATCACACAGTCAGTAACTGGTAGAGCCAAGATTTGAACCCTGGTCTGTCTGGCTCCCAAATTCTATCATAGTAGGATGCCTCTTTCAACCTTGATTTTACTGTATTGTAAATGTATATTTCCTTATATTTTTGTTTTTGCCATGTTTGTTTTTGGTTTTGTTTTTACATTTTTCTGTCTAGCTGCTCTCTCTCTTCAAGAAATTCTTGGTTTCTTAATACTGTATGTTAAATGTCTAACATGTAGCATATACCATACAAATACGAGTTTCTTTCCTCATTCAAGAGTTCAGGTACCTATTCAGTTTGATTCTTTTGTACTAAACTTTCTCTTTTTTAAAATAAACTTTTTATTTTGGGGTAATCTGAGATTTACAGGAAAGTTGCAAAGATAGTTCAGAGAGTTCTATATACCCTTCACCCGGTTTCAGTTACCCATAATATATCCCACCATGGGACACTTACCAAATCAAACATCTTCATTGGTCCATTACTGTTAACTAAACTCCAGACTTCATTTAGATTTCACCAGATTTTCCATTAATGTCCATTTTCTGTTCCAAGATACGGTCCAGAATACTACTTTGTACTTAGTTGTTATGTCTCCTTAGTGCACTCTGGGCTGTGGCCCTTTCTCCATCTTTCCTTGTCTTTTATGACGTTGACAGTTTTGACAAAGTATTGCTCAGGTATTTTGTACAAAGTCTCTCAAATTCTCTTTGTCTTAATATTTTATTCATGGTTAGACGAGAGCTGGAGTTACGGTTTTTTAGAAAGATTATTGCAGAGGTGAAGTGCCCCTCTCATCACATTATATCTGAGAGTACGTGATATCATTAATGATGTTAACTAACATACAGAAATGTGCAATCATCACAAAGTGAACATGCTCATCATAACACCCTCCAGATCAAGAAGTAGGATATTACCTGTACCTAGAAGCCCCCCTCATATTCCTTCCTTCTTGCACAGAGGCAGCTGCTATCCTGATAGTTAATGCTATCAAGTACTTTTCTCTTTTTTGAACTTTATGTAAATTGCATGATTAAGTATGTATTTCACATGAATTATTTCTATTTTGTTTGTGAGATTCAACTATGTTATGTACAACAGTCGTTCCTTTTTGATACAGTGTAGTACTGCATTATATGAGTAGACTACAATGTATACATTCATTCTACTATTAATAGATATCAGGGTTATTTCCAGTTCTGGCTGTTACCAATAATGCTGTACACTTTTATGTACATTTTTCTGTACAAGTATAGTTCTATCGGGTAAATACCGAGTGTTGGGTTTGCTGGGTTAAGTGTGCTTATATTAAACTTCAAAAGATGCTGTCAGTTTTCTAAAGTGGTTCTACCAGTTTACATTTCTACCAGCACTTTTAATGTTGTCATCATTCTTTTTACTTTAGGTTTTTTGCTGGGTATGTAGTGGTGGTTTTAATTTGCATTTCCCTGAGAATATATGATAATGACAGTTGTATTTCTAATTTTCCAGTCTTTATATACATTTATTTCTTTTTCTTGCTTTTTTGCACTGACTAGGCCCTTCATTTCATTGTTGGGGAGAAGTGATGATGGTGGGCATCCTTATCTTTCTGATTGCAAAGGGAAAATTTTAACATTTCACCGTTAAATAGGATGTTTGCTATAGGTTTTTTGTAGATATTCTTTGTCAGATTGAAGAAAGTCCCTTCTGATCCTAGTTTGGGAAGTGAGTTTTTTTGTGTTTTAAATGGATAATTGAATTTCTATCAAATGCCTTGTCTGCTTATGATTCCAATATGATTTTTCTCCTTCATTCTGTTAATGCAATGAATTGCATTGATGGATTTTCTGAATATTAAACTAACTTTGTATTCCTGGAATAAACTTACTTTGGTTATAGTATATTATCCTTTTTATATGTATTGGATTTGATTTGCTAGTATTTTACTGGGATTTTTTACATCTATGTTCATTAGAGAGTTTGGCCCGTAATTTTCCTTTCTTGAAATGTTCGTGTCAGGTGTTGGTATCAAGATGATGCTGGCCTTGTAAAACGAGTTGGGAAGTGTTGTCTCTTTTTTCTGTTCCCTGGAAGAGTTTCTGTAAGCTTGGTCTTATTTTTTCCTTAAGTGATTAGTAGAATGCACCAGCAAAGCCATTCAATCCTGGAGGTTTCATCATAGGAAGCTTTTAAATTAAAGATTCAATTTCTTTATTACATGTAGGACTATTCAGATTTCCTATTTATTCTTATGCCAGTTTTGATAAGTTGTTTTTCTAGGAAATTGTCACCTTCATTTCCATTTTCAGATTTATTGACATAAAGTTTTTCATAATATCCTCTTTTAAAAATTTTTTTTTTATTTCAGCATATTACGGGGGTACAAATGTTTAGGTTACGTATATTGCCCTTGCCCCACCCGAGTCAGAGCTTCAAGCGTGTCCATCCCCCAGACGGTGGGCACTACACCCATTAGGTGTGTATATACCCATCCCCTCATCCCCCCTCCCGTCTACCTGACACCCAATGAATGTTATTACTATATATGCACTTAAGTGTTGATTAGTTAATACCAATTTGATGGTGAGTACATGTGGTGCTTGTTTTTCCATTCTTGGGATACTTCACTTAGTAGAATGGGTTCTAGCTTTATCCAGGATAATACAAGAGGTGCTATATTAACATTGTTTTTTGTGGCTGAATAGAACTCCATGGTATACATATAGCACATTTTATTAATCCACTCGTGTATTGATGGGCACTTGGGTTGTTTCCACATCTTTGCAATTGTGACTTGTGCTGCTATAAACATCTAATGCAGATGTCTTTTTTACAGAATGTTTTTTTTTCCTTTGGGTAAATAACCTAGTAGTGGGATTGCTGGATCAAATGGTAGTTCTACTTGTATCTCTTTGAGGTATCTATTGCTTTCCACAGAGGTTGTACTAGTTTGCAGTCCCAAATATCTTCTTTTTAATGCTTGTTGGATCTGTAGTAATATCACCTTTTCCATTTCTGATATTAGCTATTTATACTTTCTCTCTGTTTTTCTTTTTCTTTCTTTTTTTTTTTTTGAGATAGAGTCTCACTCTGGTGACCAGGCTAGAGTGCCGTGGCATCAGCCTTGCTCACAGCAACCTCAAATTCCTGGGGTCAAGCGATCCTCCTGCCTCAGCCTCCCGAGTAGCTGGAACTACAGGCATGTGCCACCATGCCCGGCTAATTTTTCTATATATATTTTAGCTGTCCATATAATTTCTTTCTATTTTTAGTAGAGATGGGGTCTCACTCTTGCTCAGGCTGGTCTTGACTCCTGAGCTCAAACAATCCTCCCGCCTTGGCCTCCCAGAGTGCTAGGATTACAGGCATGAGCCACCATGCCTGGCCCTTTCTGTTTTTCTTGATCAGTCTTGCTAGGTAGGGGCTAATTAATTTTATGAATCTTTTCAAAGAACTGGCTTTTACCTTTGTCGTTTCTCTTATTGTGTGTTTGTTTTTAATTTCATTAATTTCTTTGATACCTTCTCTTTGAATTTACTGTGATTTTTTTTTTTTTTTTTTTGTCCTGACTTGAGGTGATTGGTTAGATCATAGATTTTCAGGCTATCTTGTTTTTCCAAATGAATTTAGGGCCATAAATTTCTCTGTAAGCATATTATTTTTGTCCCATAAGTTTTATATGTTGTATTTTCATTACCATGCAGTTCAAAATATTTTCTGATTTATTCTGATTTCTTCTTTTAACCCATGGGTTATATAGAAATGTATTGCTTAATTTTCAAACATTTGGGGATGTTTTAGTAATCAGTAATCTTTTTTATATAATGTATATTTTTCCCTGTGATCAGAGAATGTGCCTTATATGAGTTCAGTCATTTAAAATTTCTTGGAACAGGCCAGGCTCAGTGGCTCACACCTTTAATCCTAGCACTCTGGGAGGCCGAGGCAAGAGGATTGCTTGAGGTCAGGAGTTCAAGACCAGCCTGAACAAGAGTGATGGTCTGAGGTGGAGCCCAGGTAGCAGCCTACCCGGTCCGTGGAAAAACTGTCTTCCATGAAATTGGTCCCTGGTATCAAAAAGGTTGGGGACCACTGCGTTATGCCATAAGAAGTTACCTTGTAGTATTTCTTTAAATGAGGGACTGCTGCTGCTGAATTTTTCAGATTTTGTTTGCCTAAAAATGTATTTACTTCATTGTCACTGTTGAAGGATGTATTCACTGGATGTAGAATGCTAGTCAGCAGTGATTTTTTTTTTTCCCACCACTTTGAAAATATCAATTCTTCTGACTTCTGTTTCCACTGAGAATTTTGCTGTCAGTCTTATTGTTGTTCCTTTGAAGGTAATTATGTGCTTTTTCCCTCCTCTGGCTACTCTGAAGATTTCTTTGTCTTTGATTTTCAGCAATTTTCCAGTGATGTGTCTTGATGTGATTTTCTTTGTAATTATTCACCGTGGGGTTTATAGTGCTTCTTGAATCATGGTTTGATATTTTCACCAATTTCAGAAAAATTCTCTGCTGTTATCGCTTCAAATACTGCTGCCCCATTCTGTTTCTCCTCTCCTTCCAGGATTCCAATGCATGTACCATAGACCTTTCCACCATGTCCTCCCGTATGTGTCTTATATTCTTATTGTATTTTTCCACCCATTTTTGTCTTCTGGCCCAGCTTCCAGTTTGTAACTCCATCTTCAGCTTTAAACCTCTTGCTGTTAAACCCTTTCAGTGTATTCTTAATTTTAGTTATTGTGTTCTTCAGTTCTAAGATTTCCATTTGATTCATTTTTATAGTTTCTTATTTTTTACTGAAAGTCTCCATCTTGTCATTTAATTCATTGAATTAATTAATATCAATTGCAGCTATTTTTAAGTCCTTGTTTACTAACTGCAGTAACTGGATGTATTGTGTATTTAGTTCTACTTTCTGTTTTTTCTCTTGCTCTTTAGTCAGCTCTTGTCTTCATATATGCCTAGTTTTTCTGATTGATTGCTAAACATAATTTTGAGTTTGGGGATAATGTTATTTTCTTCTAGAGATTTACTTTGGCTTTTAGCTGGCAGCTAGTCAAGGGGCAGATTACCTTAATCCAGTTGGGGACTGATTTGATTGGAAGCTGGGCTTTAATCTTTGTAAGGACTATTCTATTTTCATGGTCCTTCAGGATCCTAGTCAAAAAACTTTGGGTTTTCCCAGGTCCTTTTCTCCTTTGTGGACCCTAAACTTCAAGTTCTTTACTGTCCAGCCCTGTGGTACTGCCTAATTGTGCAGCAGCTTGGCCTCTCAGCCTCATGTTTGCTTTCAGAATTGGCAGTTGCCTCACATGGTGGTTCCTGATGCCTGGCTAATCTGTCAGGTTTTTATTCTTCTGGACTCTGCACCCCACCCCACCCCCCAGCCTTTGTAGTACTCTAGAAGTCTTCAAACCGAGTATTTTTGTTGTTCAGGTTTGGTCCAACAAACTGGTGGACCATTGCTGGGAGTAGATTTCTTCTCTTGGTGTTTGCAATTAATTCCTGCTTTTTAAAGCTAGAATATATGGCAAGTTTACAAACATGCAAAGTAGAATTCAAGTTAATGACCTCCTCATGGCATGAACCTATACCATATGTCCTATATTTCCCATTAAGAGACTACATTAAAACTCTTGAGCAACATTGGTTTAGAGTACTTCTGGAGGCTTTTTGTTTTTTTAAGTAAAGCAGTATGAATATATTAGATGTAGAAAAATGAGACTTATCTCAAGGTTTGTGTTGTAATGTGAAAAAATTATTGTGGATCTCATTGGTGCCTACCTTTCCATATTTTACTAAGTACCAGTGTTTTCCCTATTGAGGGGAAACTAAGGAATTTGCTTGCTCAGTGCATCAAATAAATTTTCAATTGATTTCCCTACTTTTGAGCAATACATTTTAGACAGAATTCACCAGCTCTAAGATTGTTTCATTGGTTAGCAGATAGATTGTATTTCTGCTTAGATTTAAGGCTTTATTTCTTCACAGTTTGCTTTTTGTGTGTATTTGCAGAAGGTGCTCGAGAGGAAGACCTAGATGCTGTGGAAGCTCAGATCGGTTGTAAGCTTCCTGATGATTATCGATGTTCATATCGTATCCACAACGGGCAGAAGTTAGTGGTTCCTGGGTAAGGTTTTCAATGTTTTGGTTATTTATTTTGAGACAGGGTCTCGCTTTGTTGCCCAGACTGGAGTGTAGTGACCTCATCATAGCTCACTGCAACCTCAAACTCTTGGGCTCAAGTGATACTCTTGCCTAAGCCTCCCTAGTAGCTGGGACTACAGGTGCATGCCACCATGCCTGCTAGTTTTTCTATGTTTTATAGAGATGGGGTCTCGCTATGTTGCTCAGGCTGGTCTCAAACTCCAGACCTCAAGCAATCCTCCCACCTTGGCTTCACAAAGTGCTAGCATTATAGGCATGAACCACCATACCTGGCCTGTTTTGGTGATTTTTTAATGATGAAAGTTATTTTTTAGAATGAAAGTAAATAAATTGTATTTGTAGTTGCCCCTCACAAATTAAAGAAATATAGGAATTCCCTCTTCCTCCTTATAGTAATGCATAACACAAAATATAAAGCTTGAATTAGATTTTATCAAAACAAATATGTATCATAAAAACATCATTTCTACCAACACATCCTTATAGTTAAAATGAAGTCTGATTGGGGGTGGGGGTATGGGACATAGGGTGGCAGCATGTGTGAGTATATTTTAACTAAACTGTTAAAACTCTGGAAGTGTTTATCCTATTGCAGCCAGGTAAATTGTTTTGGGAGCTTGATGCAAATTCTGTCTACTATACATGTAAAAAGAAATAATTTATTCAGAACTACATATATGAAAGAATAATATTAGAGTTTTGTTATATTCAAGCATAGCCTATAATTGAATGATCTATTTAAAATTTACTTCTAAAAGATGAAGTATCCATTGTGCAACTTTTTGGTAAAAGCAGACCATGGAGCAGCCATCAAAATTCACTTAAAGTTTTAGAAGCTGTCTGTTTTGAATGGGTTTACTTCTTTTGTACTTTTATGCAATTAAGCCATTTCAGAGACATTGTGCTTGTGAAATGCTAGGGAGAACTTTGCATCATTCTTTTTGGAGTCTGGTGTTCCTCTGTGTGTGAAGAGTCAGGTGAAGCTCTGTTACAACTTCAGATCAGGGCTGAGTGAGTACAGGGAATCTCAGAGGTGATCATATTGTGATTACAGGGTCATATTCGAAATCAAATATTGGGCATGGGTCAGAAACAGAAGTCAGTTAGGACTAGATAAGGCTAAGTTACTGGCTGTTTCTTCCTAGTTTGTTTTTCTACTGAACTGAAACTTGACAAAGTTGAAAAATGATCATATTTCAAGAGCAAACAGGAGAGAACTTTGTTAAAAGGGTTGCCCAGAACTGACACGACAAACAGGTCATGAATTTCAGCACAGGGATTTTCATCCAAGCGTTGAAATTTAGGATAGGAATCTCATCAAGGACCACCAGGTAGTCCTTGATACCTGTATTGCCATTATGTATATGTAGTGAGATTACTTTATACCTCATGCATTTCAAGTTTGTGAAGTTTGGACAAGGTTTATTTAGGCTGATTTACATTTATATTGTCTGGTTGCATAGGATAAGCTAAAGGTTTTATCAAGGTAAAAGTTCAGAGAATTTGCCCCTTTAAATGTTAAATTAGCTGTACACACATGGGAAGCAAGACACTGGCAAATCAATATATCAGGCAAGGTAGATTCTTGAAAAAAAATAAAACTGTATTTCTTTTTAAAAGGCTGACATGTACACACATGGGTAGCAAGACACTGGCAAATCAATATATCAGGCAAGGTAGATTCTTGAAAAAAAATAAAACTATTTCTTTTTAAAAGGCTGACATTTAGACATTTTAGACATTTATTTTTAATTTAAATCAGAATCTTCTTTCCAGTCAAAAGAGTTTGAGTTTAATATGTAGAAATTGTATGTCTTGGGTATTCCCAGTTTAGAATTGTCATGTTAATCAGTACTGATACAGTTGTCAATGTGAAATTATTATTCATTGAAAAGATGAAGCACAGCTGTTTGTTTGGCACTGCAATGTATTACATTTCTGAGTCTATATTCTCCTCAGGTTGTTGGGAAGTATGGCACTGTCTAATCACTATCGTTCTGAAGATTTGTTAGACGTCGATACAGCTGCCGGAGGATTCCAGCAGAGACAGGGACTGAAATACTGTCTCCCTTTAACTTTTTGCATACATACTGGTTTGAGTCAGTACATAGCAGTGGAAGCTGCAGAGGGTCGAAATAAAAATGAAGTTTTCTACCAATGTCCAGTAAGTAGGAAGTGTTTTTAAATGTGGCTTTAAGATGCATTCTGATGATTATATTAATGTGTGCATTTGGTATTTTCAGGGTTGTAGGATGGGTATAGAACTTTATGTATTTTAGTTATAGACCTAACTAGAGTGCCAGTATTCTGACATAACGGCATGGAATGCCAAAGGAAAATGTTACCGCTGGGCAAACAGTGCAAACTAGTGTGTACCTACAGAAGGAGAGCTGTGATTTGTGTCAAGGTATTTTAAGTTTAAGAATACTAATGAGGAGCTTTTTGTTGAAGTATTTAATTATAATGTATGTTACTGACTTTCTAAAAATTTAGCTTTTGAACATACTTTGATTCAAGCTCTGAGTACGACAGAAACTTTGTAAACTCTCTTCAGTAGATATTTGACTTGTCAAAAAATGTGGTTCCTTTTTAGACCTTTATGATTTTAATGTAACCATAGAAAATGTCATGGTATTGTTTTCATTTTTATTTCTTCAGTTCTCAGTAATTCCTTAGTTATATAGCCTCACCTTCATTTTTGCCTAGATGTGAACTTTTCACTTAAAAGAAGAATTTAAAATGTAATAGAAAATGCTTTTCACAGTTATCTGAGACATGTAACTCTATACATTTTAAATATTTAAAGAGCTTTCCTAGCTTTTCATTTTTTTCAAGCATTTTCACGTGTTTTGTCTCATTTTTGACTTGACATCTCTCTAAGGTTGGTAGGATGGTGGCTTGGGCTTTCCATTTACTGAGAGGAGTGACTAACATAGAATTGTTCAGGTCTCTTGACTCTGAATCCAAAACCTTCTCTTCTAGGATAACAAGCCATAAATCTTCTTACCTCAACTTTTCTATTAATAATTGTTTTCTTGAAGGATAATTTCCTGGTTCATTGTAGCAGTAATAGCACTACATAAGTGTTTACCTTTTTGAGAAGTGCCTGACACTCTTTTAAGGGCTTTATAGAAGGAGCCTTAAACATAGAAATCATAAAAGCAGTAACTGAAAAGTGTGAGGAATATCTGAGCATTGGTTGGAACACTTAAGTTATGTTTATTTTTATCTGGCTTTCCTTGTCTCCAGAGAAAGATACAGATAATGAACAGTGAGAAATTAAGTAAAATGTATTTTCATGAATTGTATTCTTTTTCTTACCTAGGACCAAATGGCTCGGAATCCAGCTGCTATTGACATGTTTATCATAGGTAGGAGAAGAAAAAGTCTTTCTTTTCCCTTCTTCCTCTGGGTTAAACAAACTAAGTTGTTTAAAACTTTTTCAGTTACTTGAGCAACTGGCAATTTTATACTTGTATTTCTTAAGGTTTGGTGGTTTATAAAGTACTGCATCTAGGTAGGTGCTCATTAGAACCGCTCTTGTACATTGTTTGCATTTTTTTCCATTTGGAAAAAGCCAATCCTTGTACATTCTTTGCTCTTAGGACTCTTCTATGGAACACTGAAAGGTATAGACTTGCTATGAATGTGCATAGTTCCCTTAACACACCACATGCATTTTCCACTGATCACATTAATATATAATATAATTGGAGAATAGATATATAAAGCACCTTATACTTTTTCTGTGCTAATGCTATCGTAAGATACTGATAAGTCACATTAGAGACCTCAGAAGCAGCAGTCTTCAGAGACCAGTGTAAACTGTGTGCCTCATAAACTCCTTGGTACAACTAGTTTTTCTTGGCCTTAAATATTTCTTACAGGGTTTTGAGAACCTTCAATTTGTATGCGAGTGCAGCCCACCCCTTTGCTATTCATCCAGTCTTGTCTTGCTTAGATTTTGTTCACCTAAGAGACACTTCCTGACTATCCATTCTGCTTTTTAAAGGCAGTGCTGACATGTATTAAACATCCCCATATATTAATAGCAAAGGGTCCTTGTAGGCTAAGGCATCTGTATGTAATTATATCTTCTAATTGGAAATTTGAACAGTGTTATCAGTCTCCATTTGTTCTATACTCTGGCACATTCCAGGTTTGTGGTGTACTTTACAACATCCAGAAGATCTCACCCCTACCTAGTAAGTTATAAAAAGCTTTTAAATTTAGGCCCTAGCATTCAACTCACTCTGACTCATGTGGTCTCTGGTTTCTAAGTTAAGCACCGTCTGGAGGTTATGCCTGTGCTTGTTGCCCTCATTGGCATTTTTGCATAGCACACACTGAGAGATAATTGTCATGGCTCTAGTCCAGCGGTGCTACTCAATTTATAACTAAAGGCTGCCCAAGCACTAAGGTAAGCTGCTAGCTAGACCCTGTGAGTTTCTCACTCTTAGTTTGGTGCTTCTCTGACATGGTATGGAAAACACCACCACTACAGCAATGTACTAAGGTCTTATAATACTAGTCTAGTAGCTGAGATTTCTCCTAGGATGGGAGAACAAAGCAAAAGATTTGAAATACACTGAGAAGAGATGAGGTGGGAAATTAATGATGGGAGGAAAGATGAGAAAGCAGCTTCCTTTAACCTACCTTGATAAAACCTCAGTACTATCAGAAGTTCTAAAACATGGACTTATTTTGAAAGGTAAATTACCATGCAGTATATAAATTGCATCTTGATTCAACTAAGTTTTACTTTCTTAGAATTTTTGGTAATATACAAGATGGCATCTCCTGGTGTTCAGTGCACTATTAATAGGTATTTAAATGGCTCATTCCTGTAATCCTAGCACTTTGGGAGGCTGAGGCAGGAGGATTGCTTGAGGCCAGGAGTTCAAGAACAGCCTAAGCAAGAGTGAAATCCCCATCTCTACAAAAAATAGAAAAATTAGGCAGGCATGGTGGTACATGCCTGTAGTCTCAGCTATGCAGGAGGCTGAGGCAGAAGGATTGCTTGAGCCTAGGAGTTTGAGGCTGCAGTGAGTTGTGATGAGGCTACTGCACTCTAGCCTGGGCAACAAAGTGAGATCCTATCTCAAAAAAAATAAGAAAACTGGAATCTGTGTTCAGTAAGTTTAGTAGTGAATGCTGCCTATTCTGTCCTCAAAGAACATACTCTGGTATGTATTATAATAAATTAAGGTACATTAAAATACACCATGCCAATTTCTTTTTTATGCAAACCATAAGAAATTTATTTTTACTTGCATAACATTTTATTCCATGAAGTATATACAAAATGATTTCTTAAACTCTTCAGAGAAATTACTAGTTATAAAAACATAAAATTATACCTTCTGTGAATTTTAATGATACTGTTTATTATAGCTCCTTAATATCTCAGTCAAAATGGATAGGGTATCAATGAACTTTGAAAATAATAGCATTTAATAAATAATGGGTCAGGCCGGGCGCGGTGGCTCACGCCTGTAATCCTAGCACTCTGAGAGGCCGAGGCGGGCTGATCGTTGGAGCTCAGGAGTTCGAGACCAGCCTGAGCAAGAGCGAGACCCCGTCTCTACTAAAAATAGAAAGAAATTATATGGACAGCTAAAAATATATATAGAAAAAATTAGCCGGGCACGGTGGCGCATGCCTGTAGTCCCAGCTACACGGGAGGCTGAGGCAGAAGGATCGCTTGAGCCCAGGAGTGTGAGGTTGCTGTGAGCTAGGCTGTTGCCACGGCACTCATTCTAGCCTGGGCAACAGAGTGAGACTCTGTCTCAAAAAAAAAATAATGGGTCAGAATGAGCCATTAACAGATACTGAGAAAAGAGCCAGCTATTAATGTTTACCTTCTCTCTATTGATGCCTTTAAAAGTTTAAAGCTTTATACCCTCAGATACAAGCCAAACTGTATCTTCTGTCATTCTCTCAATAGAATAATCAGTGAATATTTTAAATTTAGCATCTGGCATTCAGTGTGGCAGAGTGCAAGAACTGGTTTAATTGAAACTAGGTTACAAAGAAATTTATTGAACAACACTAATTAAGGGACTATATGTGCTAGGCATGAAGATATATTAATAAATAATGGGAATCTGATAGAGTTATGTTAAATATTACCTAGAAGAGGTAAACAATTCATGTAAGTGCTTGTTACTGATCCAGTCACTAGATCACGGATGTATGGTCTGGACTGGACTATTCTAGTAATTTTTTTCTGCTTTGAACTGGTCACTGAAAATACAGAAGACCAGTATGTAATTGACTCTATAGTGGTGTGCAGCTTGACCACTTTGGGACTGGCCTGATGAACAGAGCTCCACAATGCCACATCCCTGGTAAATGTCCACACTGAACCTGGCTTCTGCCAAAATTTTATGCTTGAGTCAGGATGTACCTGAAGCAGGGATGTACCTTGATCGAGAATAGGTGCTGATGTTTTTCTTGTGTTTCTTTCTCATAAACATAGCTGTAGCTCTTTTGTTCTGTATGTTCTATAAATTATAGATAAAAGGCTTTTATTTCTGGTACCAGAAAAAATTAAGGTTTAAAAATCGATCGTTTAATTATAAGTGTAAAAAAATAGTTTGAAGGTTGGAGGATTCCCTAATAATGGTTGGGGAGAAGGAGGGGGGAGAATCCCAGAAAAATATAGTTGAGAATAGAAATTGACCTGATAAAGGACTAGTAGAATTATATCTATAAATGTTTCTAGTTTTATTATCGCATCTTAAGCATTGAGAAATTACTCTTGTTTCTTTGTATAGATTTTCCTATATAGATTTTACAAAAAATGTTTGTTCTTTTGTTTTCTCCCCTTCCTGGTTTACAGGTGCTACTTTTACTGACTGGTTTACCTCTTACGTCAACAATGTTGTATCAGGTGGCTTTCCTATCATCAGAGACCAAATTTTCAGGTATTTCATTTGGAGCTTTTTGGATTGAAATAATAATAAATCAGGAAAAAACTATCAGTCACAGATCATGAAATGATGTTTCCCAAGAAGGTTAATAACAGGACCTCTCATTATCTTAAATCTCACTATTTTATTCTCACTTTAATGCCAAAATATCCAAACACTTAAACACCTGGTATTTTTCTTATCTTGAGGAATCAAGAGAAAAAACTGATTTTGATTTAAAAGCTTTGGCTTTCTAGTAGCTATATAATTTCTTTTTGAAAAGAAAACTAAAAGCTGTTTGCCAATTAATAGATATATTATGAGTAGCAAAGTCAGTAACTATTAATTCCTGGCAAATATTATTTATTATCTCTAACTGAACATTCAGGTATTGTAGATGGTATTAGAGGTAATATTAGGTCACAGTAGTCTGGTTGGCAGAAATGATAGATTATACCTTAGAGGCTTCTGGAAACAACACATACATTTTTATTGTCAGAGCCACCATTTAGCAGGTATAGCTGGGTTTTCAGATGTCCCAAAAGTTGCCTAAACTCTGAAAAATGAGATAAGCTCTTGTTACTTTCCAAACTAATTAGCAATCCATTATTTCAAGCACTGATCATTGAACCTTGATTGCTGTCATTACTGATCTAGAGTCGCCAAGGTTTTCTAGTTTGTTTGTAGTTTTCTTCTGAATGTAATAGGACTATACCTAAATATTATCTAAATTTTGACGTCTGAAATATTTAAATTTTTGATCTTAAAGTATAAGCTATTTTGCATTGTATCTTTTATCTGAAATTAGTTGATTTAAAAGTGTTTAATTTTTTAAATTACCTAGATATGTTCATGATCCAGAGTGTGTAGCAACGACTGGAGATATTACTGTTTCAGTTTCCACATCATTTCTGCCAGAACTTAGCTCTGTACATCCACCCCACTATTTCTTCACGTACCGAATCAGGTGAGAATTTTAAATGAGGTCACCTTTCAGTTAATAGTGGGATATATCCTATGGATGTGTTGCTGTTGTCCCATTTGACACTATATATAAAACACATTTTGAAAGAGCTACTTGCTGAAGTTTAGAGAAAGGTGAAAACATTTTATACAATATAGTGTTCATAAAGGACCTTGACTTCACATTAACCTGTAAGTTATTTAAGTTATTTCTTACAAATATGCTTGGGTATAAAGTATTGTGCCAGCTACTGTGGGAAGTGGATCATTAAGTTGTAATCATCATTAAAGCTCTAAGTTGTAGTGCATTCTAGAAGTTATCAAATTGCCAAAGATAAAACCATGCATTTTAAATTTCATCTGGCCTATCTATATTTAATTAATATGTATTGAGTGCTTTCATGTATGTCAGACATGGTGCAAGGCATTAGATTTCATTAAATAAGAAACAAATATTTTAAATTCACTTTAGTTAGAAATATTCTGTGCTATGACATAAAAACAACTCATTGCTCTAAGGGATTAAGGATATTTTGTTTTAAGGTATGTTTTATATATTTTATAATATGTTTTTATATCTGAGTATATATATGTATTTAAACACATATACATGTATATATACGTACTGGAAGTATTTTAGTAATATATACTTATCAAGAAGCATCCTAGGATTTTGCAGCCTTTCATATGTCCAATTACACATATATGAATGTTTCTTGTTTTAATTGTTTAATTTTGATCTTTCCTAGGATTGACACATGCTTAAAATAAAAAGACCTACACATACCATGCTTATGGAGTACTCAAAGTGAAAATAAAAAACAGAATATGTCTAGAGAAAGGGGGAAATGATAGTGTCAGGAAAGAGAATCAAAATATAATTCCAGTAACTGGTGACGCTTTCTAGAAGCTAATGGAAAAAGTGAAGTGGGTTGTATCGCTCAGTTTTTCATAGCACTATATTCTAGAAAGTATTTGCCAAATTTATCTTTTTTGAACAGCAAAAGATTGTCATCTCCATTGTGTTTGCATATTTTTATGTTGCCCTTTCTGTTGTTGATCTTCACGGAAATCAAATGCATAAGTTGAGTGAAAGTATTTCTGTGGGGGAATCAAGCTAATTAAGCCAGTATCTTTGAGAACTTAGAAAAATAAATAGCTAACATAGACTTTGGGTTGGATTTAATTTCCCTTGGAAATTTCCTTTCATAGTTATTAGCCTGAATACTATATATCTATTAAATAAAAGAAAACAAAACAAAAGGGCCAGATTTGTGTATCTATCACCCTGCTCTCTTCTTTAGGATTGAAATGTCAAAGGATGCACTTCCTGAGAAGGCATGTCAGTTGGACAGTCGCTATTGGAGAATAACAAATGCTAAAGGTGATGTAGAAGAAGTTCAAGGACCTGGAGTAGTTGGTATGTAACCCAGAATTTAGCTCCATACCTTAATTGTTTAGAAGGAATTTATATTTCACATCATAACTATAATGTGGATAGGTTGTTATACTATCAGTTTAGTTCCTTAAACTTAGCTTTTCTAAAATTATAGCAAACTCAGTTATTCAGGGATTGATTTCCCTATCTGTGGATCACTTGGGCTTTTCCTACTTGTGTTCTTTATTTTTTTTAACTAGCTCATTATTCATTATGAATATAATGTGGATTATAGGCTATGGATTAGAAAGCAAGGGGCAGAAAGAAAAAGTAAATTTCTTGTCATCTTTTTTGAAGTTTGAGGGGAAATGTTAAAATTGATGACACAGCACATTGTAACTGCTCAATTAATATCTATTGGATAAATGAATGAAATAATTAAGGATGTTATAATTTAGTAAGAAAGAATCAGGATTATTATTGCCTAAAATATTTGTTAATTGAAAAACAGATTTATGGTTAAGATATTAAGCTAGAAATAGGCATAAATAAATAAGGAAAACTCTTATTATCAGTTTATGCTCCTGAGAAATTAGTTCATTTCTCTGAACCTCATCTTCAAAATATAAATAATTACAATATCAGCTAAAGAATTTCTGTGGTAATTTAATGAAATAATTTATGTAAAGTGCCCAAAGGAGTTCAGTGAAAGTTAGCTACTATTGTTGTATTGAATAAATCATCAACTTTGCCTTAAAAAAAGTTAGTGGCAGAGATTTTTGTTGTTTGTGGATTTCATTCAGTTTAATTCTGGTTATCATTGTCATTTAGCTTTTTAAAAAGTTATGAATATCTTAAGTTTCTGAGCCCTCAGATTCTTCAAATGGGATTATGTGTTCCAGGAAAACACTTAAGCTGTGTACTCCTGTTATCAGTCCTAAGCGTATGGAGAGGACTGATAACAGCAAAACCTTTAGTTTAAGGTTTTCTAAATTCATTACCATGAATAGATTCATGTTCTACATGTTTACATAATGAATTTTTCCTGGACTTGAGAATCTAGTACTAAGGGATTTCATTAAAGCCATTATTCTTTTTCTGTCATTTGCTCCCTTGGTATAAGGACTCCTCTTCGGACTGCCCTTTTGTCTGGTCTGAATTCTTAGGGTACCTCTTCATAATTTTACATTTTAGTTTCTTGCTACTTTTTTTTTTTTTTTTTTTTGGAGATAGGGGTCTCTGGTCTTGAATTCCTGGACTCAGGTGATCCTCCCATCTCTGCCTCCTGAGTAACTGGGATTACAGGCTCGTGCCCATGCCCAGCTATTCTTGCTACCTTTAAAATATTTAGATTACCTTTATCTCTCTTTGAACTAGTGTCTGTGATCCTTTTTATTACTCTTGTCCTAAAGGTTGTGTCTACAGTGCCTCAAAGCACATTGAAAAAGAAAACGTGCCTGTTTTGTTTTGTTTTGTTTTACTAGATATTTCCCATCTTCTACATTGTAGAGAATTTGGGGAATACAAAAAAAATTACGAGGAATAAAATACTTGCTCATAATGCCATCACTGTTAACATTTTGTTGTATTTCCTTTTAGATTTTTTTTTAAACTGTGCATTTACTTTTATGTAGTTTATATAATCCCATAGAGAACATGCCTTATTTACTGTAATGAAGAACTGAATTTTACACTTGGTTCATTGTTACTATTTTCCCTACAGGTGAATTTCCGATCATCAGCCCAGGTCGAGTATATGAATACACAAGCTGTACCACATTCTCTACAACATCAGGATATATGGAAGGGTATTATACCTTCCATTTTCTTTACTTTAAAGACAAGATCTTTAATGTTGCCATTCCCCGATTCCATATGGCATGTCCAACATTCAGGGTGTCTATAGCCCGATTGGTAAGTTAAATTTTCCTCTAGTGCTGATTTACATGACTTTGTAGAATTAACAAGTTACCAAGGATCTTTATTGATTAGGCAGAAAAGTGGTTTATAAATGGTGTTCCAGAGAACCCTAAAGATTTTGAGGACGTGTCTTAGGGGTCATGTTGGGAGAGATGGACGGCAGGTAAACGGGGCTCCTTACTCTCCAGCCAGAGAAACTCTGCTGTTATCTGTTTTAAAGATTCAACTGCTTTTCCACTGTTCCCAAAACAGTTCTGTAGTCTAAATGTATTAGAATATGAGAATACCACACTAGACCAATTAGAATTAGTTTTATGTTATTTCATTAGCACTGGGAAAACAATTTCTTACAATGCTTTTGCTAAAACTCCCAATTTAATATAAACTAAACTAATATCCTATAGAGATCATTACAAAAAGAATTTCATGTATAGATGTGGACTTTTAGCAGTCTCTCTCTGGGATCATTTCTCAAGTCAACCAAGTATATTTTTTAAATCTCATTTTTAGGGTTACCTTGTGACAAGTGTAACAGTAACCCTGATCTTAAGGACCATAGAATGGTTAAAGGAAATTATGAAGTTCCAGTTATACAATAGGAAAAAAATATGAATTGTATACCCAGAATGCAATTGAGTTGTAGGCATTGAATGTTTGGAAAATGCCTTCTATCTAGCTCCTAGAATGACCCTGCTGGGTGTGTCTAAAATAAGTCTGGAAGATTGACATGACATTAATCTGACCCAGAGCTGACACAATGTCAGCTGCAGTTGGGAGGGAGGATAATAATGAAACTTCAGGCCAATAGTGAAAAGGATCTATAGTCTGGATATGGAAGTGAAATTTTAACTTCCTTCCCAGTGGAGGAATGCTAGAAACTGCATATTTCCAGTACTGGCAGTTTGCTACTTCCTATAACAGACTTCTGTTTTTGACTAGCCCAATATCTGTATGAGATTGGTATAGTCTTATCCTTAAATGTTTGGTATTATTCATCAGTGAAGTTATCTGGGGCTGGAGTGCTCTTTGTGGGAAAATTTTGAAATATGAATTTAATTTTTTTAATATTCATATTTTCTATTTCTTCTTGTTTCAGTTTTGGTAATTTGTGCCTTTCAAGGAATTTGTCCATTTCATCTAAATGTTGAATTTATTGGCATAAAGTTATTGACAATATTCCCTTGATATCCTTTTAATGGCTACAAGAGCTATAGTCATATGTCCTCTTTTGTTCTTAATATTGGTAACATTTCTTTTGATCATTGCTTTAGCTAGGAATACTTTTATTGATCACTTAAAGAAAAACAACTTTGGTTTCATTGATTTTTTTTTATTGCTTGCTCATTTTCTATTCCATTGATTTCACAATTATCTTTATTTCTCTCCTGCTTTGGGTTTAATTTGATTTTCTTCTAGCTTTTTAAGGTAGAAGTTTCATATTGATTTTAGACCTTCTCTCTAAGCTCTGTTTTAGCCACATTTCACAAATTTTGATATGTCGTGTTTTTATTAACATTTAGTTCAAAATAGTTGTAGGTTTCCCTTGTAATTTAATTTTGTTCTGTGACTTTTCTAGAAATGTATTAATTTTCAAACATTTGGAGGTTTTTCAGTTATATTGTGGTTACTAATTTCTAATTTTATTGTTAGAAAACTTGCTCTGTATTTTCAATCCTCTTAAATGTTTTATGGCCCAAAATTATGGTGCATCTTGGTAAACGATCCTTGTGTATTTGAAAAGAATGTGTATTCTGCTATTTGGGGGAATATTATTCTATGAACGAAAGGTCAACTTGGTTGACAGTGTTTTTCAAGTCTTCTATATAGTTATTTATTTATTTTTTGGTCTTTGTTCTATCAACTACTGAGAGACAATTGTTGAAATCTCCAAATATAATTATAGTTTTGTGTATTTATCTTTTTAACTCAGATTTGCTTCATGTATTTTGAAGCTCTATAATTGTATCCAAATACATGTGGTATTATTATGTCTTTTTAATGACGTGATTCTTTAATCATTATGGAATCTCCTTCTTTATCTCTGATAATATTCTCTGTCTTAAAACTTAAAGAGCATTCAGGGTTTTCTTTGGTAGGCAACTGAGTTACTCTTGGGTCCTATTGATCCTTTTGAGGCTTGTTTTTAATATTTGTTAGTGTGAGGGTAATATAGTCATTACTTAATGATGGTGGTTCTCAACTCTTCAGTCTCATGATCCCCCTAAAGCCTGAAAACGTATTGAGGACTCCAAATAACTCTTGCTTATGTTGGTTATATCAATATTTGCCATGTTAGAAATTGAAACTAAGCAAGTTTTACAATATTTACTCATTCCTCAAATGATAATAATAAACCCATTACATGTTTAGCCCTCTCTTAACTGTGCTCTTACTTATTTAGAGTTTTCATTTTCTACTAACCACAAATAAGCATATAAAATCTTGACCTGCCTTATGGAAAATGTTTTCTTTCAAGGATGAGAAATCAATAAAAAGAAATGAGAATTTTGGACTTATTTCTTATCAACATAAAAAAGGCAATGGGGTTGTATTTTTTGACCTTTCATGTTACTGGTTTTCTTGATAGGGAAGTTGGATTGTTCTCCTTTTTTGTTCTCTACCAGTTGATTAATTAGTAGGCTTAATACTTCCTTTTTCTTTATACTCACAATGCCACTTTAAAATATACTTTCGGTTGGTCTTATGGTTTTTCTTGGTGTAGGCAGCTTTAGAGGTCCCTGCTGCTAATTTTTTTCCATTCCTGTCTGTGTGTTCCTCTCTCTGCTGTGTGTATATGTACACTTTTTTCTGAGCAATCTCTCTTTCTCTTTAGCCACATTGATTTCTTTAACAGTTTTTCTCTTTTCTTCAAGATAATTAATAACCACACTACCCGAATATCATGTTTTAGGATTTCCTAAGCCTTCCCCTTTCCCACCTTTTGGACCTCCTACTGAATTTTGAAGTCTTCATTCCTTAGATTAAACATATATCCAAAGATAAAAAGAATGTAATATCTTATGTCATATCTGTGTATATTTTCTCTGATTGTTACTGTTGTTGTTTGTGTTATAATAAATCCCAAGTGACACAATTCCTTTCTCCTACATTAATTCATTTGCTTGCTCAATAAATACTGACTACTGTAGTAAACCATACAATCAAAATCCCTGACTTGGAATTTACATTCTAGCTGGAAGAGACAAACTATAACAAATAAACATTATGAATTTATGTCCAGTAGTGACAAGTGCCTTGGAGAAAAATCAAAGTAAAGGAGATAAGGAGCATTGTGTTGAGCTGTTCAAATATAAAGATGTGTCAGGAAAGGCCTTGGTGACATTTAACCTAAGATGTGAAAGGAGCACAGGGAGTCAGGTGGATATGGGAGAAGAGTGTTGTAGGCAAAAGAGCAGCAAATGTGGAGGTCCTGATGCAGTAATATGCTTGGTGTGTTTGAACCAAGGAGGGCAATGTAGCCAGAGTGCAGTGAGCAAGAGAGAGTGGCTGGAGATGAGATCAGAGGGATGGTGGGGTGCTGGATCACGTAATGCCATAAAAGCTTCAGCGGAAGGACTTTTGTCAATGTCATGCCCCAAGTTTCCCCATACTTGCCAGATTTCCACCTAGGTCCTCCTTGCTGTTCAGAATTCTGTCTGATATAGTAATTCCTCTCATTGAGTCTTCAGATGTGTGAGAGAAAACATTGACAGCAGAGTAAGTTCAGACTAGAGACACTGCTTAAGCAGAATTGATCTTTCCAAGAGATGTTCGGATATTGCACATTCACCATCATTATTGTCCTATTCTGAGAGCCTCCAACAAGTTAATTTAAAAGTGGAGGCTATCGTTTCCCGACAATATGGGCTGATCTTAGTGATGTACTCCTGATGAATTGGCAAAGTGACACTGTGACTTCTGTGACACTGTGAGTTAGATAAAGGTAACACGCCTTCAGCGTGGAGTTCTCTGTCTCCTGGGACATGTGTCTTTGGTATCCGAAGCCACCATGTAAGAAGTCCAGCTACCATGAAGCCACCATGCTGAAGGGACCTTGTAGGCATGCCATATAGAGATAGAGGGAGGCACCCGGGTACCCCAGCTGTTTCTAACTCCAGATGTTTGGATTATCCCAGCTTGGGTACCAGATATGTGAATGCAGAAGCCCTTGAGATGACTCCAATCCAGTTACCATCTGACTGCAACATCATGAGAGAAGACACCAAGCCAGAACCACCCCATCAAGTACTTCCCAAATACCAAACCCACGTGAACCATGAGAGATAATAAATGACGTTATTGTTTTAAGCCACTAAAAAAATAAAAATATTTTTTTAAAAAGTAGAGGCTACCGATGGTTGAATTCAAGTGATGTGTCTTCATAGTAGAAGCTCAAGAAAAATCTTTTAGATGTTTTGTTGGCAGTGCATAAAAGTTACCAGTAGGGGTCATACTTGATTAATATTTTGACATCCTCCTTTCTATAAGTATATAGATTAATAAATTATTATTTAATACATTAATATAATAAGTTCAGTAAAACTTTATCTTGGATTGTTAGGAGTGGTCTGTGTACTACCTTGTATGAATTACCAAGTACTGTGTAAAAAATAAGTGTTGCCTTAATTGAATGTTTACCATTAAAACCATACGGAGCCAGGCACTGTGGTATATACCTATAGTCCCAGCTACTCAGGAGGCTGAAGGGAGGAGGATCGCTTGATCTCAGGAATTGGAGTCCAGCCTGGGCAACATAGCAAAGCTCATCTTTAAATAAATAAATGAGTGAATGAATTAATAAATGAAAAGAAAATCTTTCAACAACAAACAACAAAACTATACTGAGCATTATCTAATATGTGATACAAAATATACTCCAGAATCTTGCATCAGCATGTACATTATGAAAATGCACTGTCCAAGTCGATGAAAACTCAGATTTGCCATGTCTGGTTGTTTGGATTCTAGATAAATGAGAATTTGCATTAAATAACGATAAAAAAATTGATGGATGCTCTTCTTATGAAAAGATTGTTTTCTCTTTCAAGGAAATGGGTCCTGATGAATATGAAGAGATGGAAGAAGAAGAGGAGGAGGAGGAGGAAGAAGATGATGAGGATGATTCGGCAGATATGGATGAATCAGATGAGGATGATGAGGAAGAGAGACGGAGGAGAGTCTTTGATGTTCCCATTCGCAGACGACGCTGCTCACGCCTTTTTTAGCAAGGCTCCTGCTAATGGAAGCACCGAGATGATTCTAGTCTGTTAAACAGATTTCTCAATAATGTAAATAACTAAATTGTTTGCAGCATATAGCAGGAAAACTAGCATGATATATTGTTTGAGGCCCTGGGTTCTATGTGACATTACATTTGAAATTGGATTGTTTTGGTTTGCTTTGTGTTTTTGAAGTAGAAGAGGAAATGAGAATCTTTTTTTTCTCTTCCAGGAGTCAGTGGAGGAATAGTTCTCTAGCTAAGGAATAGACATTTCTTTGTTTTAAAATATTTTATACTTATAAAAATGTAGAAATGGAGAGGGAATTGTTTTGAGTGAGGATTTAAAATGTAGCAGAAATACCTACGCAAGAATAGAGAGAAACTGTGACTGAATGATTCTGTGAAAAGACTTCTTGCAGTTGTAAGCTATTTAGAAATAAACAAAATTTGTAACTAGACTAATCCATTTAGTGATTCCTAATATTTTGTACTCACAGGGAACTAACTGACTAACTTGACTGCTAGTGGTTTGTCCTTTCTTAGACAATCTATCCTTGACTTTAAAGTGTTTATCACTAAGACCTTGAATCTAAATTTTTTGTCACCACACCCTTGAACTTAATTTAAAGTTTTCAACACAATGACCTTTAATTCAAATCTTCAACTCTTTGGCCTTTATCATATTATTCACAGATGCATCATTTTTGAAATGTAGTGTGTAAAAGTATGTAGTGTGTTGCTTAACAAAAGATTCTTCACTATGTCTCACGTAGTCTAAATTTGTAAATACCTCTTCTGTTTTGGTTCTGCTTTATACACTTGACTGTCTAACTTTATGATAAGTGACATGAATTTTATGTTAGGATTAAGTATGTTTTCCTGAAACATGGGTTTTTTTGTAATTATATAATTGAGAGTTAAGAATGACATCCTTCAAGTGTTAAAAACTCACATTTTAAAAGCAAATTTTGGTTCTGATCCTGTATTTTGTGTAAGTGCCTATTTTTCATAAACTAATATTAATCACCCTTTGCTCTTAAGATGGAAGATGGGATTTACTGTTCAACAACAGTTGAACTCTGGCCTGCTGTCAGAGTATAACAGTCCCATTCAAAGTCATCTCCTGGCTTTGTTTGTACCCTCCTGTGTGCTCCACCTTCCATTTTCCCCAAGGACAGCTCTTTTGTAGAGAAAACTGTAGGAAGAGGGGGCGGTATTAAGGGTTAAGCAGCTGCCAGGGACCAGGGACCGGGGACCACGAACCACGAAGGCAAACTTACCCTTTCATATTGATGTGTTAAAATGTTCTGAGATAGACTAAGTCAGTTTTCCTCCTTTGTTTTCATGTACTAAGCATATTATCGGGCTACCAAATCCTTCTATTATGGCTATTCTTTTTTTTTAATCAACTGTCTTTGTTTAGGTTGCTATAACAAAATATCTTTGAGTAATTTATTAACAATAGAAATTTATCATTAACAGTTCTGGAGGCTGGGAAGTCCAAGATCAAGGTGCCATCAGATTAGGCGTGTGGTGAGGGCGTGCTCTCTGCTTCAAAGACAGTGCGGTGCCTTCATGCTGTGTCTTTACATGGCAGGAGTGGCAAACAAGCTCCCTCAGGCCTCTTTTGTAAGGGCACTAAGAGCCCTCACGACCTAATCACCTCCTAAAATGCCCACCTCTTAATACTATTGTTTTAGGGATTAAGTTTCAATATGTGAATTTTGGGGAAACACAAACATTCAGACCATAGCATCAATCCACTTAGTTTTTAAAAAACTAGAATTTCCCAATAAAGCAGCAATTAAGGTGGCCCCAGGATCCCTTTCCACTTTTTTGCATCTTTCTCTTTTCCGGATGACTCTCCTGTCTCTCAGTTTCCAGAGTACTCGTGATGCCCAGAATCTCCCCTGCAACCCTGTCCAACCCTTGCTTCTCAGAATGCGGCAATTTGCTTATCCTGTCATCAAAATTCACATTCTTTTATTCATTAATTAGTTGAATGAAGTCTAGTTCATACCAAGATGGGTTTTTTTGTGTGTTTATTTTCATTAGCAAGAATGCTTATCCTCCCATAACAGGAATTTTACAGCTGGCATTAACATTGCCCAAACCAGACTATACTTTTGGTGGAGCAAACACCATTTCTGGTTCTGAGGCCGCTTGAAAACACCACCCATTTTTTATTCATTTCTCTAAGGCTCGACGTATCAGTAGAATGAGACAGATGCCTAAAACATTAGTAGCTTAAATAGTTTAGGGGCTATTCAGTGAAAAGTCAGAGGCAACTAGTTCAGGGCTGACATGATGGCACAACAATGTTGTAAACCTTACAGATTCATTCCATCTTTCTGTTCTGCCATCCTTAACACAAGACTTTTCCTCTCAAAGGTCTTCTCATGGTTGCAAGATGGCAACCATAGTCATATTGTATTCAAGAAAGGATGATGAGAAAAGAGCAAAATTAAGTGGAAAATAAAAAGCGAGATGTGAGGCTGGAGAAGTAAACTAGCCAGGTTTGAGATGTGAGGCTGGAGAAGTAAACTAGCCAGGTTCCTAGCAGTCATGGGGAGGATAAGTAGGGAAGGGGCAGCATAGGGACCTAGTATGAAGGAATTGTAATGGCCCAAATAAGATACACGATTGGCCCAAATTAGGGCAGTGGCAATGTGAGGAGCGGATGATCTAAATAAGTGGCGAAGTAGGCAGGAGTTGCTGAGTAGATGTGAGGGAGTGGAAAGAATCAAAGTTGATTCCCAGGTTTCTGTCTTCATTTATTAAAAAAAAAAAAATCATTGCAGGAAAAGCCCTTGATCTTTGTGACACAGGAAAGTGATTCCCCACTGCTGGGAGTCTCTTGAGGTCCAAGTGGATCTTTGGGTTCGAGCAAGAAAGAATTCAGGAGTGAGCAGACAGGATAAAGTGAAAGCAAGGTTTATTCAGAGACTAGAAAATCTGCTCCACAGACAGAGCAGAGGCAAGTTCTCCCTGCAGAAGAGAACTGGTCCCTGGTTTCTGTTGCCCTTCTATTGAAGCAGTGGATTAATTCTAGGTTAAATAAAGGGAGGAATATTCATGGAAGTGGGGGTGTTTTCCTGGAATAGGGTGACACCCTCTATTTCTCCACCATCTTGGTTCTAACTGGTTGGAACTGGCCCTGCCTCAATCCTGTTTTCATCAAGGTAATTTGAAACCTGGAGACTTCTTGATTTAGTTTGGTAATGCTGCAGCAATGCCGGAAGCAATGCCCTAAACAATGCCAAAGCAATGTCCAAAGCAGTGCCCAAAGCAATAGGTGCCAGTTTTCTGTCTCAATTGGAGATGAGTTCAGATTTGTAGACATTGAGTTCAAGATGTCTAAAGAACAAACCAGTGATGTCTAGCAGTTAGTTGGATATGAAAATGAAAATAGAGGAAGTGGTCAGAGCTGGAGACCACGATTTGCAATTCATCTGCAACACATACATCCCTGAGATAAAACACTAGTCTCCCAAGGAGCACATAGCAATGGTTCTCAGTCTAACCCTGGAACACCAAATTATTAGTGGGAGGAGGAAGAGACCCTCAAAATTGGTCAAGAAACTGGAGAGCAAAACCAGGAAAGAGTGGCATCTCGGAATCTGACAACTTTAAGGAAGGAATAGCTAATGGGATGCATATAAGGTAGTGTTAAGCGTAGGAACTCGTAATACAAAGATTAGGATAGAAGGAAATAGAAAGTTTATTTTACTTTCCCCTAGAGACAGAGAGGAAAGGGCTCAGCACAGGAAAGAAAGAAACAAGTAGTGCCAGCTAGGAGGATGGGGTTTGGGGTTTTTATGGGGACAAAGAGAAAGGAAAAAAGTGATTACTGTCAGCTGATAGCAGAAAACAGCTGTGAAGCAGCTGTGTCTGTTTTTCCTTTTTGAACCCTCTTTTCTGGGAGGCTGTCTTTTCAGGGTCATTGGAATGTGATCTGGTGGGAACTGGGGAAGCATCACACTCCCATCTGCTCAATTCTTTTCAAGTGCTGTGAAAACAAACCCTTAGAGGCCACAGGTGGTTAATTAAGCAAGGGACTGCTGTGCTGTGATCTTTCCCTTCAAAGGGGCAATTAGGTGCTGTGAATTTTCTCCCTTTTTTCCCCCGTTTATTTTTCTCTATTAGTTTATTAGCAAGGCCATCCTTTCAGGTAGTGCATGTGAAAGAGCTTTGTAAACCATCATAGGAAATATATGGTATTAACTGTTTTAAGCAGGCTCACTTTAAATATCAAACCAAGTCCTGATTTAAGAAACTTCCATTTGAGTAGAGGAAAACCAGGATTTGGGCACCACCAAAATGAAACTCATTCCTTAACAGCATAACCTCCTAGAACTAGTGTCTGCTTGCTTTAAACCCACCAATTAAATCTCCCAGAGGGAATCTTGTCTGGAATACACTCTGGGTGAAGGCGTTGGCCCTCAGGTCCCTGTCTCACTCCCTGTCTGTGCTCTCTGACCTTGGTGTGGGGGTAGGGGCCCCCAGGTGTGTGTGCTGCAAACCTCCCAGGGTTTGTGTCAGGGTTGCTTTTTGAGATGTGTTGTCCTGGTTCTTTGGCTCCTTGCTTGGAAGAATCACAAGCAAGGCCAGTGTGCGGAAGTGAACAGAGACAGGAAGCAATTTCACACAAGCAGCCTTTACTGAGCACAGCAAAGTGTACAAAAAGAAGGTGCGTCCTGGAGGAGGGATGGGTCTGTCGCCGCGAATGAAGACCCTGGAGTCTTAACACACTTCTACTTTTATATTTATACCTTATGATGTGCTAAATGGTGGGCTGAATATTCATTATTTTTTCTGGGAAAAGGGTGGAGAGTTCCTGGAGCTAAGGGCCCTCCCCAATTTTATCCTTACAGGGTAGCTTCCAGGGGTTGCCATGACATTTCTAAACTGTCTTGGTGCCGCTGGTGGGTGTGATTTTTACTATGCTAATGTATGTTAATTGAGGAAAGATTACTTTTGATCTTGAGCTCCTAGTTTTCCGCACATACTCCTGGCTGGGAAAACGCCCTAACCTCAAGTTCCTGTTGTCGCAGGTTTGGTTCTAGATGCCCACTGGCCTGCTCACATTCGCCCCCTCCCTTTTTCCTGTGGTAAGCACTGTTGGCCCGCACCTGTCCCTAACAGCCTGTAAGTACTAAAAACTCTTAAACTGTTCACATTGTGGTTTTGTCAGTGAAACCATGCCCGCAATCCAATCCCTGACCGTGAGGCACAGCAAAGTGACCCACACAGTAAATCCCCTGCTGGTGCTCTTCTGTCCCAGCCTCTGGTGGCCCCCAGGGGTCAGTCCTCTCCCCAAATTGATGGAGAAACTCAAAGAGTTTCATTGCCCAGTAAGCTGGGTTGTTTGTTTTTTTTTTTTTTTTTTTTTTTTTGAGAATATCATTCTTTTTTTTTTATTTCAGCATATTACAGGGGCACAAATGTTTAAGTTACGTATATTACCTTTGCCCTACCCCAGTCAGAGCTTCAAGCGTGCCCATCCCCCAAACGGTGGGTAGCACACCCATTACGTGTGTATATTCCCGTCCCCTCCTCCCGCTTCCCATCTGCCCAACACCCGATGAATGTTATTATTATATGTGCACTTAAGTGTTGGTCAGTTAAAGCCAATTTGATGGGGAGTACATGTGGTGCTTGTTTTTCCATTCTTGGGCTAAGCTTTTAAACGCATGTTTTGTCTTGGTTCCAAGCAAGTCACAAGGCACGAATGCAGCTGTGGCTGAGGGCCATTTGGGAGACGCCAGAGCCTGACAGCAAGAAGGAGCCTGGGGCTGCAGCGGGGCGCATAGCCTGCCAGCCGGGCCAAGTGGGCTCTCGGGCCACGAGCAAAGCATGGGCACAACAAAAGTTCTGAAAAACATTTAAATAGAATTTGAAAAAATAGAAGGGAAAGTCTGAAGTCTTTTGAAGTTTGCTATTGTTTTTATTTTCTATGACAATCAGAGGAGGACGCCATAAACTTTCATTTCTCCAGCGTTTTAAAGGTGTTCATCCAGTCTTGGCCACCGGCTTTCTCCTTGCTGGCCGGGTGACTGACGCGTCTGGAGTGCGGTGGTGGTGCCAGGCGAGGCCACCGCAGCGTCTACCGCCTGCATCAGCGTCCGCAGGTGACCTTGGCCTGGAGTCGGCTGAGCGCAGGGGGCGGGAAGAGGCGGAGCCGCCCGGACAGCGGCTGGGAGCCGCGGGGGCCGGGCGGTGCGAGGCTGGGAGCGCGGCCGGGCGCTGGCAGGTAAGGCCGAGGGCCGGGGGTGCAGCCGAGTCGGGAGGGCCGGGCCCGGCGGGGTCCGCGGGGTCTCCGCGCGCTCGCGCCCGGCTGGCGGCGCCGCCTGAGGGGGACCCAGCCTCCCACGCGACCCCGGAGCCGCCGCCCTAACGCGCGGCGACCCCGCGGGCAGAGCCGGGCCGGAGGCGCCGGCCCCCTTGGCTACCGCGGAGGAGAAGCGGGGAGCGGCCCTCGCCCCCCACACCCCTCCGCGGGCCCTGCCCTCCGTTCCCTCGGAGGCGTCTTCCTCGGCTGACCGCCGGCTCTTAGCGAGCAGGAATCGCGCCAGAAGAGAAGGGCGGCCCTACACGGTCACGGCCATTCTTCTCTTCTTTAGGGTCCTCCATTTGGAATTTTAAAAAGCAGACGTCAGGGCTGAAACAAACGTTATAAACACCACGTGACTGTCCACCCGGGTTAATGACTGAGGCAGAAACCTCCGGCAGTGCAGGTTTATTAAATCAGCATGTGGAGGGCGAACCCAGGAAGAACGCCCAGGGCAGACGAGCCGGCGCTGTTTTCTGCCGAAGGGGAACTTGGAAGCTTCTGCCTTTGAAGGCATAAAGAGAGAGGGGGAAGGGGAGAGGGAGCGGCTGCTAGGCCAAGTGGGGTTACATTCTGCGAGGCCCAGGGAAGCCACAGGCACATAACATAAGGGTGATGCGAGGAGGGCCAGGGGAGTGAAGCATCAATTATGTAGATGTGCCTGGGTAGGTGGAAGGATGCCCGGTTCTGTCTTGTCTCCAGTTCTGTTACCCCTAAGATAAACTTATAATTCATTTTTAGTGTGGAATTGCATTGGCTTTAGTTTTAGGTGCTAGACATAGGTACAGTTCGCATGTCTTTGCTTATGGGAGGTGCACAAGAAACTTCCTTAATGAGTGATCTGTGGGGCCAGCTCTTCCCTGGTGCCTGAAGCTTTTACCTTCTCTTTTGCCTAAGGAGTTGGGGGTGGGGGGTAGCCCTGAGACTTTGATTTTCTTTTTACATGATGTTTATGTTTTGGCTTGGGCCCCAGCCTTCTAGAATCTGTGGCTATTTACAGTGGGTGGCCAATGTATAAAGGGGAGGCAAAGACGGAGTTGCCTCACTTCAAGCCAAACATTCCTGAAACTTACGGCTTTTGTGTTTTCAGGGTAGAAACTGGAAACTGTTTGCTAAACCTTGCTTTAAGGAAAACATCTCTTAGGGTGGGGAGAGTGGGTTTTGAAAGGGTGAATGACCCAAAGGACAGATTTCACACACAGGCTATGCCGGAGCAACATGGCTGGTTTATTAACCCCGGGTGCTAGTGGGCTGAGTCTGAAAAGAGAGCACAGAAGGGGGTATAGTGAGGGTTTTTATAAACTGGGAAAGCCGACCCCCTCCCACCTGCCCTGCTCAGTTCTTTGTTGCTATGCCAAACTGGCAGGTGAAGAATTGCTTCCTGTGACTTGCAGTTCGCTTATGGCAGAGGACAGTGGGCAGAACAGCTGTTTGTAGTAAATTCCTCTTCAAACAGCCGACTCCCATAACCCCTTTGCCCCAGTCACATCCATCCTTCTGCTCTGGCATCATCCTTATCAGAAGACCTAGGGAGAGATAGCCTTCATCTCTATCAGGGAGGGAGGGGGGAGGAATTCGGGCTGCAGCTGCTGTTAGATCTACTAGAGAGAGAAACTTTGTCTCTGTCAGGGAGGGAGGGGGGAGGAATTCAGGCTGCAGCTGCTGTTAGATCTACAAAGTCTGAGGACTCCCCAGACTGCTGTGGCTATTGCTTTACAGGCCTAAGTGTTACATTGACCACATTCTCTCCTATACATACTTTTCTCAGGTTCCCACCTGGAACAAACCTAACAGGTTTCTAATGGAATCACCTTTGGCAGCAGCAGGCATAAGCTCTTGAAGAGGACTGCATTGAAAATTCTGGGCCATCCCTTTAAGAACTTCAGCCTAACTGCCAGACAGCCAAGACCAGGAGTGCTTGAACTTGTCTAAAGACAAAGCTATGTTTTCACCTAGGCCCCATATCTCTGTGAAATATCTTCATTAAATCTTGGCTATGCCAGCACAGTGGCTCACGGTTGTAATCCTAGCATTTTGAGAAGCCAAGGTGGGAGGTTTGCTTGAGGCTGGGAGTTTGAGACCAGCCTGGGTAACACAGACCCCTGTCTCTACAAAAACTAAAATAATTTAGCTGCAGGTGGTGGTGCATGCCTCTTGTCCTAGCTACTTGGGAGGCTGAGGTGGGAGGATTGCGTGAGCCCAGGACTCTGAGGTTACAGGGGGTTATGATCAGGCCACTGCACTCCAGCCTTCTAGCCTGGCCAACAGTGAGACCTGGTCTTTTAAAAACGAAACAAAAAAAACTTGGCTATGCATATAGTATAATCTCAAAGGGCAGGGTCATGAGTACCAAGACGAGAGGCTGTCTTTGGAAACCTAGGGATGTGGGCTTCTGGACCAAATTGCAGAGAAGGCCCTTGTAGCGGAAGCTGCAGATTTGTGTGCTTTAATGAGTAAAGGGTGGTTGTCCCTGGCACTAGAGTTAGGGTGGAAAGCCTAGTAGGTGCCCAAAGCATGGGTGGAGAAGAGATTTCTCACACAGGAATTAAGGTATAAAAGTAAAAAAGTTTATTTTATCCTTCTTAGAGGAGAAAGAGAGAGAGAGGAAAGAGAGGGTGAGAGAGAGAGAGGGAGAAAGAGAAAGAAGGGAAAGGGGGGGAAGAGCGCAGGGACATGGCGAGGCATCCCAGAGAAAGAGAAGGGAGAACCAGCAGTGAGGCCAAGTGGCTCACTGATTTTAAGGGGAACAAAAATAAAAAATAGTGATGGCTGTCATTTGATAAAATTGGCAGTAGGTAGGTAACAAAAACTGCAAGATGTCGAAGTCCAAGACTTGGTTTCCTGCCTTTCCTTGGGAAAGGGATTATCAGAGATGTGACTGTGTCCTTGAGATGTGGTTGAGGCTGTAGCTTCTCCCTGCTGTTTACTTAGGAGCTCTGCAAAAGCAGATTCTCAGAAACAATTTTGAATGAGGGAGATTTACATCTCTTTTGTGTCCATTCAGCTCTCTTCAAAAGTTGTGCAAAACAGAACTCCTGCAGGGCACCTGTTGGTGAGAGAACTCATAGGATTGACCCTTAACTGTTACTGGGGAAATTGTGGGATCAGGCACTTACCTGTTATTTCAGCAAGGCTGTCCTTACACCAGGGGCTCGCCTGGGAGGGGCTCTTCCATTATGATGGCAGTTTTCTCTTTGTCTCTACCTGCTTAATGTAATCAGTCCTTTAACGGAGTCACTGATCCTAGCCTGGGAAACTCAGCATGAGTGGCTACAGCAGGCACTGTGTATATCTCCAAGATGACATATATACCTAGAGCAAACGCTCTAAGCCCCTAACACTGCCAACACCAGGTGTCTTGTGAGTCACCAGCCCCTGATGAATAGAGATTCATCCATCCAGTGTGGCTTTGTGACCAACCTAGTGTCTTGGGACAGGTAATTTCCTCCCCCTTGGCCTCTACTAATTTCTTATAAAATAAAGACATTGGGTTTTATTTTGAGGATACTTCTAGGCTTAAAATGATTCAGCCTCTAAGGCCCCAGCATCCCGGGAGCAGTAATTCTACTCATGGGCATCTGCGAATCTCCTGGAAACAGCGCAGGTGTCAAATCTCTTCTTCAGTGACGTCAGCTTAACTAACATATTTCAGAAGCTGAATTCACAAGAAGTCTCCTCACCAGAGAGTTTAAGACGCTTCTGAGCTCAAACCCGGGTTTAACTGCTGTTCCACCACTTTCCAGGTCGGAGCTTTCCGAATTAGTTTTCTCCTGCTGCTGGACAAACCACCAGGAATGGGGCCGCTTCAAACAACACGGATTTGTTAATCTTACCTTTCCATATGCCAGACGTCTGACAGGGGTTTCGCCAGGCTAAGGTAGAGGTGGCAGGGCTGTGTTCCTTTCTAGATGCTTTAGAGGGGAATTTGTTGCCTTGCTTATTCAGGTTATTGGCAGAATACAGTTCTGGTGACTGAGGTCTGAGTGGGGAACCATTCTTAGCTTCTAGAGGCCACCTGTGTGCCTTGGCTCAGGGAGCCCTTCCTGTCTTCAAAGTCAGCAACCGTGAGTTGAGTCCCCCTCACTCTTCGAATCTCTTGAGTCTTTTTCTGTAGTCACATCTCTCAGACAGACTCTGCTGCCTTCCTCTTCCTCTTCTAACAACACTGTGATTACATTGCACCCACTGGATAATGCAGAATAATCTCTATAACCTTAATCTTCATCTGCAGGGTCGCTGGCTCAGTAAGGCTGCTTGTATTCTCAGGTTCCTGGAAGTGGGATGTGGACATCTTTGAGGGCGGGGGCATTGTTCTGCCTACCACATAAATTGGTTGCATAAATGAGTTTTCCTCCTTACTGGGCAGTTTCCTCCTCTTACAGTTGGAGGCAGAGATTAAATTTCCCTTAGAGCAGTGTTGTGAGGAGTGACTCCAGTTACTATGTAAAGAGCATCTAGCATGGCAACTGGCCCTTGATCTTTGCTTACCAAATGGCAGTTAACTGGGAAACAAGGACTTGCCTAAGGGCTTGCATTCAGTGGCATAATCACATGGGCCTGCAGCAGCAGCTCCTAAATATTTAATCAATACTAACAGCTTCTTTTACAGCCCTGTTGGGAGAGACACTTTCAACCTTACCGAAAGTAGCCTGGCCCTTGTGCTAGACAGCTGCTCTCTAACCCAGTGGTTCTCAGTGTGGTCCCTGGACAGCAGAGTTGTAGCACCGGGGAGCTGGCTAGAAATGCACATTGGGCTTGCACTACTTACACCTACAGAATTCAAATGTCTAGGGGTGGGGTCCAGCAATCTGTTCACCAGCGCTCCTGGTGATTCTGTTGCTCCCTACAGTTTGAGATCCAGTGTTGTGGTCCTTTTATTTTCTTCCTAGTCTTTAGCACTAGGTGGTGTCCACTCCGACTAGATTGTAAGGTTCTTGAGAGCGGGGCCTTGCCTTGTTCAGCAGTCACCGTAGCCTGGTGTCTAGCACGCACCTGCTCACGGTGGGCTCCTATGTTACTACAGGTGTGACTGGGAGATGGGGGTGGAGACTGAACCTACTTCACACTAATAAATACACCCACTGGTGAATTCCTTAAATATTCTGTCATTAAATATTTAATGTGTTAAATGCTTTGTGTTCAAATTTTTTTGGATTATTTATATATATACAGAGTTGATTGTTTATATACCTACACAACTCAGGGGTTAGGGGCCTACCAGTTGAAAATCCACATGTAAATTTTGATCCCCCAAAACTTAACTGCTAACAGCCTACTATTGACCCGAAGAAGCCTTACCCATAACATCACAACACACATTTTGTGTGTTATCTGTATTATATACTGTCTTCTTACAAAAAAGGAAGCTAGAGAAAAGAAAATGTATTTAAAATAATAAGGAAGAGAAAATGCATTTATACTACTCTGCTGTATTTACTGATACTGTAAATTTACGTGATGTTTGCAAGATGAAACGTGCATCTGCAATGGCGGGCAGCCTGGATCTACGGTGCATATGAAGCAATTCAACTTTTTGTTGAAGTGACTTTGCTTCTTGGGAACACTTCCAGCATCACTAGTGACACTTCGTATGGGTCCTGTGGTGTTTGATTCCAGGCTTAGTATTGCACTAACACCCTTAAAAGTACACAAAATGGAGAGAGATGACTTTGTACTGTGATGTGCTATTTACTGGAGAGTAGAACTGCTCATGCAGAGATGCTTAGCCTCCCACGGCATTTTGAGCAGCTACTGGCAAGGCCTGAGCTCACTGCAATGACAACAGCAGGTGGCTACGAAATTATTATGGTGGTACAATATGTCCTGCAGTTATTTTTATGCATTTATGATTTAATAGTGCATCTTTGCATTTGTTTACATTTCTAGCCTAAATGGCGCCATGTATGGCCTATGTTTATGTACATAAGTTTTGATGAATTTTACCTTTCTATAATAGATTTGCACATATTTCGTGGTAGTAAATGATAAAATAGACTAGTATCTACATATATTTTATACATTCATGACATACCTAACTTTTTATTAATTTTTTCCATATTTATAGGCTACACAGTTTGTCTGCCAGTTTTCTTTTTTTGTTTGTTTGTTTTTTTTTTTCAAACAGTCTCATTCTGTTGCCCAGGCTAGAGTACTGTGGCGTCAGCCTAGCTCACATCAACCTCAAACTCCTGGGCTCATGTGATCCTACTGCCTCAGCCTCCCAAGTAGCTGGGACTACAGGCATGTGCCACCATGCCTGGCTAATTTTTTTCTATATATATTTTTAGCTGTCCAGGTCATTTCTTCCTATTTTTAGTAGAGATGGGGTCTCACTCTTGCTCAAGCTGGTCTCGAACGCCTGAGCTCAAACAATCTGCCCGCCTTGGCCTCCCAGAGTGTTAGGATTATAGGCGTGAGCCACCACACCCGGCCCAGGACTCATTTTTTACAAATATACACCATAACTAAAATAACTTTTTTCCGACAGACAGAAGAATATATATACATGAACATTTTTTACCTCAAAGTAGCCAATTTTGAGAAGCAGTATATATTTTTTTATACCTAATCAGGTTGTGTATTACAAAAATAAAAAGAAATTGCAAATGAAATAATACATAAGCACATGAAAATATTCTATTAAGAGATTTTTCTATAAAAATGTTCATTGTTAAGAAAAAATACACTTAAGCATAAATAAATGCTCATAATTTTACTACTCTGTTAACCACGTGATCCAAAACATTCAGATAAGTTGATGTGGTATTCCTAACACTTTTTAGGCATGTGTGTGTATGTATCTATCTATTTTTTAAAGAAAACATAATAAAATTACAGCGGTTTTTCAAGCAGCTTTTTTCCTAACAGGTTGTGAGTATAGCCTCTCTTGGCCGTTACTCTTCAAGGCTGAGTAGTTCCCCACCGTGGACTTGCACCATAATTTGCCCATCTTCTTATTGCTGGGTATGTATGTTGCTCAATTTTTGCTGTTTTAAACGGTGTTTCTGTAAACTTGACTGTTTACTTATTCCTGTGATGAACACCCTATTTGGAGCTCTCCTTAAGGAATGTAGAGTCAATTTTAAGCCACCCAGAAAAATCTGTCCTAATAAAGGCTGGCTGAAAGTGTGTTTTCCAAGCCCAAAATGGAGTTTTCCAGGAGGCTCACCCATCTTGTTTTGTGGACCTTATTCAGAATGACTTTGGGTTATTTCCGGTAGCTAAATCCACCCTTGAAGAAGGAAGACTTGTCACTACCTGTCTTCTTTGGTGATTGCAGTAGCACATTCTTTAGAAGAATTAAAAATAATTTAGAACAATAGCAGTATTACTAAAACAGTCCATAGGCCGTGTGTGGTGGCTGATGCCTGTAATCCTAGCACTCTTGGAGGCTGAGGTGGGAGGATTGCTTGAGCTCAGGAGTTCAAGACCAGCCTGAGCAAGAGCAAGACCCCGTCTCTACGAAAAATAGAAAAACGTAGCCAGATGTTGTGGCCTGCACCTGTAGTCCCAGCTACTCGGGAGGCTGAGGCATGAGGATCACTAGAGCCCAGGAGTTCGAGGTTGCTGTGAGCTAGTCTGATGCCACAGCACTCTAGCCTGGGCAAC
The DNA here is from genome assembly GCF_020740605.2 of Lemur catta. Lineage (NCBI taxonomy): Eukaryota > Metazoa > Chordata > Mammalia > Primates > Lemuridae > Lemur > Lemur catta. Next base: position 83,852,886 of record NC_059134.1, on the reverse strand, counting down.
AAAGTGAAACTCTGTCTCAAAAAAAAAAACCCAGAAAACAGTCCATAGGGACAAACCCATGGTTATTAATGAGTCCTGAGATGTTTAGATAACATTTAAGAGTTATTGATGCTCTCTGAGTGTGTCTTGTGTATAAGTGCTTGGTTTTTGTGGAATGGTGGCACTTTTGGTTCATCCACCATCTTATCTGCACACTTACCTTATGAAAATCTTTTTTCTTTCTTTTTTTACTTAAAATGGAGGGTGTTTTAGACTAGGGAAGAGTTTCAAACTATGAGGTTGAGCTTTTTATTTTTTTTAATTCTGAGATAGATTTACCAAAAGATAGGTGATATGTGACAACTAAAAAAGGAACATTTGTAATCGGTGGATTTTCCTGATACTTCTTTTTTTTCTTTCTTTCTTTTTTTTTTTTTTTTTTTTTTTGAGACAGAGTCTCACTCTCTTGCCCAAGCTAGAGTGCTGTGGCGTCAGCCTAACTCACAGCAACCTCAAACTCCTGGGCTCTAGTGATCCTCCTGCCTCTCCTCCCGAGTATATGAGACTACAGGCATGCACCACCATGCCCGGCTAATTTTTTTGTGTGTATATATTTTTAGTTGTTTGGCTCATTTCTTTCTATTTTTAGTAGAGATGGGGTCTCGCTCTTGCTCAGGCTGGTCTCGAACTCCTGAGCTCAAACGTTCCACCCACGTCAGTCTCCCAGAGTGCTAGGATTACACGCCTGAGCCACCGAGCGTGGCCTCCTGATACTTGTTATTTAAAAGTAGTACTCGGTTCATTATAAACTATTTGGGGAAAAGATGGCAATAAGTAAAAGATCGGGAAAAAATAAAAAGTCATAAATAATCCTGCTTAACATTAATTACAGTCCACATTTTAGGGCACTTATAAAATAGCTTTAAAACAGTGAGCTATTTCTTCTTCTGCCTCCCTCCTCCCCTGCTCCCCATATACATACACACATGCTCACACACACTCCCTATGAACATTTTGCTCTTGGAAATTCGTATTTCAGTTGTGGTTAGCAAAGACCTGCTCTTATTTTTATTTGAACGGCCCAACCTTGGCATCTGCACACTGGCCGCTTCCGTCCTGTGCCATCTTCGCCCCTCTGCAGCCATGTCACGGAGGCAGCTGCAGTGACGATCAGCCAGTCATATAGAATTGAGGCTGAGACCTGACACTTCTGCCCAACCCACAACGCTGAGGGCTGCCTTAGGTTTGGGGCCCAAGATCCCCCCTACTCATCCAATACAGAGTTTCTCCTTCCACACCTAATTTCTTCCCCCAGTAATCTCATGACTGCTCAGTAATACTGACAGTGGCTTTTTTTCTTAAATGCTGTCTTTGGCCGGGCATTGTACTGAGCAGTACACGTGACTGTCCCCGTGTTTACAAGATGAAGGGTGGAGATCAGAGGTTCACACACAGCAAATAAGTGACAGAGCCAGAACTATTCAAGGCCTTGTTCAGAGTCCTTCAGAGTGGACTGGAACGACTGTGCCCTTAACCAGTTCATTGTGCTCTTCCTTTCTTAGCAGGCCGGTTCTTTCTAATGCGCCTCATCAAAGAACCCTTCTCTGTCAGGGACCCTGTGTGTTGAGACGCTGTTAGTTATGTCAAGGGAAGGAAGACCGTTCCTGGAGCTACAGCTCCTGCCAGCCTGATACCTTTCCGGTGCCTGACTTGAGTCAGTATGTTCCCTCCCACCTCCTCCAGTGGGGATGCTGACACCACAGCTATTCCTAACTTTTAGGGAGTGTCTGAAGCTCTCTGCATCCCTGTTTGGGAACCTCAGATCAATGCCTTCCTCTCCTTACCCACTTGCAGCAGTCCCTCGTGGTCCTGAGCCCTGTCCAAGTCGACCCTGTTTATCATCCTTTCTACCCAGAAATCCCTGAGCATGGGGAGCCAAGCAGGTGGCTGTCAGTGTGGGGGCCCCTATCCCTGGGATGGTCCCACACGGGGGCTGGTGACCAGGAGCAGGTTGTAGGTTTTAAGGAGGCCAGAGGGAAGTGGCAGGTACTCTCCTTGTAAGGAAAGGCCAGTCCTTGTTTGTTTTTCTTTCTGGTTCCCCACATATGAGAAAGCCACCTCTTCCCCATGCCAGGCTTAACTCTCTCAACATTTTCTTCTTTGAACAATGCCAGACTCTGCCAGACCCTGTCCTTTCTGCTTCCCGGTCCTCCCCTGACTGGTGGCATCAAGGAACTCTGCACTGATAACCTCGAGGAGGGGAGGTGGCTTGTCTCCCCAAGAGCCCCATCTGTCTGCCAGGCATGAGTCCTGTGGGGCTCAGGAGAATAGAATGTGGAACACCCCGGTGTATAGGAGCTGTCACCTCCTCATTTGAGGATGGGTCCAGGGATGTAGGGGTGGGGTTGGGGACTTCTTAGATCTGCAACTGATGCTTTGTACTTGGGCAAGTTCAAAACCTCCCTGTGCCTTGGCTTCCCTACTGGGAAAAAGGGTTAAAGGCGTTTTAGCCTCCCCTTCTCGCCCTATGCTTACTGCTGCACATCTAGCCACTAATGCACTGGGGACTAGTCATCGAAGTTGCCTGATACCTCTCTTTATGTTCCCAAAATGAACAATGAGGTGTCCCCATTGTACTTGTCTCAGTGGGGAGCCAGAGCTTCCATGCATGCTAGCTAGACTTTTGTCCCCTGTTCTTCTGCTGAATGCAGGCTGCAGCCCTCCAGAGCCACCCTTTGGTCTGCTTCACTTAGCAGTGTGACCTGGAAGAGAAGTGGCCTTCCAGCTTAGTCAGCAGCTGGAGGTGGGGCCAGTAGAATGGGAACTGTAGTTGCTGATTGGTCAGTTTTCTACTTTCCCTCATCTGACCAAGCCACTGTCATGGGGAAGCCGGTGTCGTACCCACTGCATGGCAGCGATAAGGACTGAGTATACTGAGTGTGCGCGGCTGCTGTGGATTAGGGCTGGGCACCACCCGGTGTGTGCTGACACCCTGTAGCCACCCTGTCACCGAGACCCACCACATTCCTTCATTAGGCTAAGGTTGTGGGGCAGGAGGGGAAGGGTCAAGTGAGCCCTCCTGAGAGCATTCCCAGTCCCTGGCGCCCAACCAGATATGTTTCCTGGTTATTCCAGTCTGTCAGCTCCCCCCCTGTGTTCCCTGGAGCCGGCTCAGTCTTCCAGCTCGTGGTCTCTGGAATAACCAGCAGTATTTTGTTATTCGTGACAACCTGTCTTATCCCTTCCTTCCAGATTCTGTGGACAGGCGCGATGAGAAGCCAAGGGGGGTTCGTCTTGTTGGGGCTCCTGCTCGTGCTGGCCATCCTCTGCCATTCAGGTGAGTCCCCCATGTCCTGTGACACGGATCTAGGCTGCCTTGGCCTTGAGCTTCCTTTTTCTTAGGCTCAGGAGAACTGAGCCGGTATCGCTGGGCTCAGTTTCAGTGCCAGTTCCTCTTGCAGGCCTGGCTTTGCTTCTTTTGCCTTCCAGTGTTACAGGTCCAGGGTTATGTGACAGCTCCTTCCTCCATGGGGCCTCATCCGCAGTGGGGCCCCTTCCAGAGTTACAGGTCATCCTGCCCAACAGGGCTGCTTTTGGCAGGGGTGGGGGCAACACTCAGCGGCTTAGGTTTCAGCCCTCTAACCAGAGGCTACTTGCAGCTCCCATGGATACTGTGCTTAGGGTGCTGTGCAAGCCCCTCTGGGGTCCCCTGTGCCCAGAGCCACGTGAGGGAGCTTAGTCCTGCCCTGGGGCTTCTCCTATGTTATAGCCACGGCCATGGGCACAGTGCTGACAGAAGCAGCCCAGGCTCATAGCGTCTGTGTGCCAATCACTATTCTGAGCACTTGACATGTATTTGCTTGTTTGATCCTGGTGCCAACCTGATGGCGTAGGTAGTACTTTTATCCCTGTTTTACACACGATGAGATTGCGGCCCCCAAAGATTAATTAACTTGTTGAATAACACACAGAAGTGGTACGGTACGCCAGGATGTGACCAGACACACTTTGGCACCGCAGTCCATGTTCTTCCCGCTGTGCCAGGCCACCCCTCCCCTCTGAGGCACTCTTCCCCCTGGGCCACCCTTTCCCCTGGGCCACCCTTTCCCCTGGACCACCCCTTCCTGGGCCACCCCTTCCTGGACCACCCCTTCCTGGACCTCCCCTTCCCGGACCACCCCTATCTGGACCACCCTTCCTCCTGGAGGAAGTTGTGTGCTTCTGAGTCTTGATCTCTATAGCAGTAGGAACACCCATGCTACTTGCTTTATTCCATCATGAGGATCTAATGTCCTTTTCTGCCTGTGTCATATTGGTATAGTATCCTGGCCACTTCTGTTTTTTTGTGGTTCTTTGGTGTTTCTTGTGGCGGGTGGTGAGGAGCAGAAACAGAAGTAGCAACATAATGAAAAATAAAAAAAAATTCTGCAGTGTTCGGGCATGTCTTATAATATTAGCAGCTACTGTATCTTAACTGCTTATTTTGTACTTGGGACTGTGCCAAAGTCTGTCTCAGCACAGTCCCCATCCCGGGAGCTGGCAGTGCTGTTATGCCCATTTTACAGTCCAGAACACTGAGGCAAAACCCTCACTTACCAAAGGACACACTTGAATACCCTCTGTTTCTGAGCAAAAAGAGGTCATGACTCCCCTCCTTCCTCACCTCCACCAGTTCAGCCAGGGTGGTTGTGATTGGGTTCGCCTGTGTCACAACCCACATTGTCTTCTGGGTTCTTCTACCCAGTGTATCTTCTGTAATTATGATAGCCCAGTCGCGTCCGACTTCCAGGATTCTGCATTTGTTCGTGGAACAAGCTTGGTTATGGGGGCATCACCTGCTGCATGGCAGGTCTCGGGTGCATTGAAGCCCTTCCTCAGAATTGGGGGTGAGGCGCACGCACACATACACACACGAGAGCTTCCCTTGCGGCTGCCCAAAGACTCTGAGAAACTGCAGGGGAACCGTCCTTTACATTCTACTTCTTGAAGCCCAGGGTCAAATCTCCTCTCCCCTGGCTTAGTGGCTAGACCCGCAGCCTTCTCATTTTAACATTGTTCTTTTTTTTAAGCACCAAAGGTGACAAGAAAAGCTTCATCTTTCTCTGCTGTACCCCTTTAATAAGAGGATTTGTTCTGTAAAATTTGGATTCAATCAAAAGGCTGCACTTAAGGACCTCGAAGGCCACATGTGGCCTGAAGGCCACACGTTCCCTACCCCTGGGCTAGAATGTCAAACACTCAGTCGTCCACTGTCTTGTTGCTCGTCTTTGGCCTTGGTTTCACCCACTGTCTGTACTGTTTCCTTCTCTTCCCCTCTCAGGTCAATTAGAAGAAAATCTTGGTTAAACCAAGCTTGGGTTTGAGTCTCAGCTCTGTCATTTAGTGACTGTGGACAATTTACTTAATATCTTAGTCCTTGTTTCTTTTGCAAAATGGGGATGGAGAGAATTGAGCCTACGTGTTATCCAAATTCTGTGAAGGGCTTAGCACATAGGTGCACAGATATTTGAACCCTGTATGAACATATTAGCTGTGAATATTTCTGCCCCACAGACGTTCCAAACATGAGCTTTGATCTTTCCTTCTAAAGGCTTGTTAAGAAGCCAAATGAGCTCTGGTTCTAGCCGGTAGGAAATTCACTTCTATGGGTAACCTAAAATGGCCCAGGGGTTGGTCCGAGTGCAGTGGTGTTTACAACTAAATTATCACAACCAGTTACAGATTCCTCTGTTCCTTCTCCACTCCCACTGCTTCACCTGACCAGCCTAAAAAAACAAGAAAGAAAGAAGAATAAATCAAATGGCCCAGAACCACAGCCAGGCTAGAACAGCGCCCTGCTGCTTAGACTCTTTTCCTCTCGTCCATGGGAACACACATCCATGTGTACACACAGGAAGGGGCCATAGGAAAATTGCCTCTTTGTGCCATGTCATCGTGGCTCCCCTGTCACGCAGGCATGACACACGCAGACAGCGGGTCTGACGGAGCCCTGCACACTGGCTTTGTAGCTGGGTGTCCTCGGGTGAGTCACTTCACCTCTGCAGGCATTCGTCTTGTCATCTGCAAACATAGTGGGGTGGGAGGAGTTTTTTGACTGAGGCGTTAATCTGGAAGCTTCACAAAACAAAGGGTCCCCTGGTGAGTGGGATTTTACACGTATGAAGGCAGGCTTGGCCACTGAAGATGCTATAGAGAGCTTGGCTCCTGTCTGTGCTCAGGAAGTGAGGACCCTCTTTCCCCTGGACTTCTGGGAAGTCCCCTCTTTCCATGGTGCTAAATCTGGGCTTGTGCCTTAGAACTACAAGTCAGCTCTTGGGCTCAAAACCCACCCTTGGTTTAAACGTGACATTCTTCTATGAGATTTTACATGTTTCATCTTGGAAAATGTCTTTCACACTGGTCGATTCCACCAGGTACTGACCATGGCAGAAGCCGTGTGACAGGAAGGTGGTTATCTCTGATAATAGAAAAGTGTGTATCCACATAAATCAGGACGATTTGATTCCAACTTTTGCCAAATACTGATCAATCCATGAGAATGTGATTTAATTGAGTATATTTGTTGCTTCAAAGGCACTTAAAGAATTCTTTGGGCTTATTCTCTTGATATTTTCCTTGTCCTATATCATTACATTGCAGGTTAATCTCTTCCCAGTAGAAGGTTAGGAGGAAGCTTCTCAATTGTACAGTAAGATGGCAGATGTGGTTATTTCTTTTATGCTTGCATCAAGGTCCAGAAAATGTTGCTGGAACTGTAGTTTGAGCTTGGAAAGATATAACCGCTGTAAATTTGTGTGGTTGTGGCAGCATGCCCTGCCTTGCTGACCTCTGCCCCCTATCAATGGAGACTATGGGCTGCCAGGGGCAAGTCAGTGCTGGTTTAAGAGGTCCTGACGTGCTTTCTTCCTGATTCCAGGTTATAGCCTGCAGTGCTACAGCTGTATTAACCCAGTGCCTGAATGTGCTACAGTCACCAACTGTACACCTAATTTTGATGCGTGTCTCCATACAATAGCTGGTAAGAGCCTCCCCTTTCCCTGTCTCATAAATGTAATGGGGTGATTAGAGCCTGGGAAAAAATTTGTATCACTCTAATTCTCATTACTCCTGTATTCAACAAGTAATAGCTACCATTTATTAGCACCAGTTGTGTACTGGGGACTAAGCACCCTTCATAAACATTTTTTTTTTTGTTTTTTAAGACATAGGGTCTCGCTGCGTCACCCAGGTTGGAGTACAGTGGTGCAATTGTAGCTCACCGCAGCCTCGAACTCCTGGGCTCAAGCCATCCTCCTGCTTCAGCCTCCCAAGTACTGGGATTACAAGCAGCCTCGCTAATTCTTAAATTCTTTGTAGAGAGGGGGTTCTCACTATCTTGCCCAGGATGGAAATGATCCTCCTACCTCGGCCTCCCAAAGTGCTGAGATTACAGGTGTGAACCACCGTGCCAGGCCCATACTCTTTTTAATTAATGTATCTCACTTACCTCTCAGGGTGATCTTTTATTCCCATTTGATAGATGAGGAAACCGAGGCTCAGATTAAGCAACTGGCTATGGTCAAGTAACCAGCTCAGGGTTTAAGCACGGAAATCCATCTGATTCCAAAGCTTGTGCTCTTTAAAGCAGCACCATGCTGTCTCCCAAGCCTCTGAGGGCCTACCGTGTGCCAGAGTCTGAGCTGGGGGACAGCAAGGCAAAGATGAAGAAAGGACGCATAGAGTTTAAATCCTGACAAAGGCCTGTTGGGCTGTCCCAAATGGCTTTATGTACAGCTCTTTCTCATTCCATGGGGTATCTGGGACATGCAGAGCCCTGAGCAGGCTGAGCTCAAAGGACAAGTAGAAGGTCAGAGGGCTGAGAAGGGAACGGTGTTCCTGGGAGAGGCACCAGCAGGTACCAAGTTTCCGTGGCCTCAGAGCAAGGTGCTCATGAGTGTGGGGGTGGAGAGTGTGAACACGCACAAGTCTGCCAAAACTGCATTTTCCAAATTGCTTATGCTATGGAATATCCACCTGCAGAAATCCTCTTAAAATAGAACATAGGAAATGGTAGACAGAGGAAAGAAACCACCAAAGACATGCCCTCCGTCTTGCTGGGGTAGTTCTGGGTTGCATGGAGATGTGCAGTGATGCTGGTGAGGAATGGCAGTTTCCAACTGTGCTTGGTGTACAAGGTGAAACTCCTAGACCTACATTTCCACGAGGAGAAAACAAAAACACTCTTCAAGATTATTTTCACTCTTATATCCTCTACCACAAACTCTTCCCAGTGTCAACATCGAGGAATAATGAACAATGTCAGGTAAACTCAGAAAAGGCTTGGGAGAAAAACCTGAGAGAAAGAAAATTCATTTCCCCAGAGAGGAGAAATCCTTCAATAAATAAAAACAAATTTCCAGCTACTCGGGAGGCTGAGGCAGGAGGATCGCTTGTGCCCAGGGGTTTGAGGTTGCAGTGAGCTGTGATTGCACCACTACACTCTAGCCTGGGCAACAAGCAAGATCCGTTCTCAAAAATAAAGCACCACAAAACAAATTAGAGTCACCCTGTCAAAAAAACAGGAGTATCTGATAGTTCTGATATAAATTCCTGGAATGCAGCTAAAATCCCAAGCCCTCCATGCAAGGCCCTTGGTTCTGTAAGAGGGTCCCTCTGCCTCCAGCAGGGGACCATGTTGGCTCACTGCTAATGTAGAAAGCGCAGTAAGGCCCCAGGGAGAACTTGGTCATTCACTGCACCAGTATGTGAGCACCAGTTATGTGTGAGCACAGACCTGGTTCTTTACTGTGGTCCTCGGTGTCTCTTGGACCCCTCACTACAGAAAGTAAAATTTCCAAATGAGAGGATAATTATGATGTGTTGAATGAGAGTTAGAGCAGCAGTTGGGAGCTCTGACTTCTGTCCTGCCCCCAGCCAGTTCTCTCAGCCTTTGTTTGTTATTTATGAAATGCGCATGCTGGGTAGCAGAGATAGGGAGAAGAGGCAGGTGGGCCAGAGCCCCGGTCTTTTTTGCAGCCTTCAGATCCCATAGTTTCTTATCTGAATTGTGAAGCTTAAAAATGGTTAATGCAAACAACATTGAGACACTTACTGGAATAGCTAAAACAGTGACAACACCAGAAGCTGGCAAGGATGTGAAGCAACAGGAACTTTCATTCATTGCTGATGGGAAATGCAAAATGGTGCAGCCACTTTGGATGACAGTTTGGCAGTCTCTTACCAAACTAAATATACTCATACCATACGATTCAGCAATCACTTTCCTTGATACTTACTCAAGTGAGTTGAAAACTTAAGTCCACACAAAAACCTGCACACAGATATTTATAGCAGCTTTATTAATAGTTGCCAAAACTTAGAAGCAACCAACATGTCTTTCAGTAGGTGAATGGATAAATGGTGGTATATTGAGACAATGGAATTTTATTCAGTGCGAAAAAGAAATCAAGCCATGAAAAGACATGGAGGAAACTTAAATCCAGATAATGGTCATGTGGCGCATGACATTTTGATCAACAGACCATGGTGGTCCCATAGGATTATAATCGAGCTGAAAAGTTCCCATGGCCTAGTCATGTTGTAGCTGCATTGCTCACATGTTCGTGGTGATGCTGGTGTAAACAAACCTGTGTTGCCAGTCATATAAATGTATAATGTACAATTATGTACAGTATATAATACTTGATATTAAATGACTATGTTACTGGTTTACTAATGTTACGGAGCAGAGCGAGAAAGTCAACCACAAAAGACTGATTGAAATTTAGTGAGTCTTTATTAGCTGTCCAGTGGCATGCTCTCTGGCAGGGAATCCCACTAAGCTCAGAGTCCGGCCCTGAGTGTAGGTTTTGTGACAACTTATATGCCCTTCACCATTGCACCATATGGAAGGTTAAACATATATACACCTTCGGGCATCTTAGGCAACAATTTTCAGTTTTAAGGTCATGAGATCATCTAAAGACCCTCCGGTCCTATCTGATTAACTATTTTAAACAGTCGAGTAAAAGGCAAGCAGGTTCACAGAAGCAGATAGCATCAGTTAGAATAAAGTACAATTTCCTACAATCTAAATAAGCATTGTAAAATTTAACTTTATGTAGCTGGGCAGTATTGTTAAATCGACTCCGCCTTCCCTTGGACCTAGGACCTGCCTTCGGTCACTTTGATTATTCACCCATGGTACTATGTTAGCAGATAATCATCAACACAGTTAATAATCACGAGACATTCTTTCTTTTCTTTGCATCTGGAGTAGACTCTGGCCTTCCGCCTAACTGGAGAGACCAGAATTTACATCTCCTTATCAAACTATATTGTACTTTTAATTGTTATTTTAGAGAGTACTCTTTCTCCTTATAAAAAAAAGTTAACTGTAAAACAGCTTCAGGCAGGTTCTTCAGGAGGTATTCCAGAAGAAGGCACTGTTATCATAGGAGATGACAGCTCCATGCATGTTATTGTCCCTGAAGACCTTCCAGTGGGACAAGATGTGAAGGTAGAAGAGACAGTGATGTTGATGATCCTGACCCTTTGTAGGCCTACATTAATGAGTGTGTTTGTGTCTTACTGTTTTTTGGTTTTTTTGGTTTTTTTTTTGAAGACAGGGTCTTGCTGTGTCACTTAGGATGGAGTACAGTAGCATGATCCTAGCTCACTGCAGCCTTGAACTCCTGTACTTGAGGGATCCTCCTGCCTTAGCCTCCTGAGTGGCTGGGACTATAGGCGTGTGTCACCACACCCAGCTAATTTTTAAAAATTTTTTGTGGAGCTGGAGTTCTCAGTGTGTTGCCCAGGCTGGTTTCAAAGTCCTGGCCTTAAGCGGTCCTCTCACCTCGGCCTCCCAAAGTGCTAGGATTACGGGAGTAGGCCACCATGCATGGCCTGTGTCTTAATTTTTAACAAAAGGCTTAAAAAGTAAACAAACTTTTACTTTGTGAAAAACAAAAAGTTTACAAAGTAAAAAGAAATTAAAAATTTTAAAGCTAGAAAAAAGCTGGTAGGATAAGGATATAAAGAAAGAAAACATTTTTGTACAGCTATATAACGTCTCTATGTTTTAAGTTAAGTGTTATTATGGAAGAATTAAAAAGTTTATATAAAGTAAACTTAACAGTTAAAAAGTTTATAAAGTGAAAAACTTATAGTAAGCTAAGGTTAATTTACTGTTGAAGGCAGAAAAATATTTTTTATACATTTAGTGTAGTCTAAGTATACAGCATTTATATGGTCTGTAGAAGTGTACAGTAACGTCCTAGGCCTTCACATTCACTCACCACTCACTCGCTCACCCAGAGCAACTTTCAGTTCTGCAAGCTCCATTCATGGTAAGTGCCCTATACAGGTGTACGTTTTTTTAAATCTTTTATACCATATTTTATCTGTACTTTTTCTAGGTTTACATATGATTAGACACACAAATACTTTCCTTTGTGTTACAGTTACCTACTGCATTCAGTATAATAACATGCTGTATAGATTTGTAGCCTAGAACAATAGGGTACTCCATAGCCCAGGCGCATAGCAGACTATACCACCTAGGTTTGCAAGCGCGCTCTGTGACATTTGCGCAGTGACGACAGGTATGGCAGTGCTGTGCAAAGTCAGTTTAGAAGAGAGACAGATATTGGCTGCGAATTCAGCCAGTAGTGACTGACATCCTGGCAGCGTAAACCACAGAAACGTAAACCACGTTAAATGTACTTGGAGTCTTGGAGGAGCTTCTGATGACAGTGTCAAGTGGTCCCTGCTGTAATGGCATTGTCAAAAAGGGCCACACTCAGGGGGGGCCAGGACAACTGAAGACTGTTGCTTTAGGTAGACTTGAGTCAAGTCTTCAGAAAGAGTAGGGAGGCTGTGCCAAGCAGAGAGGACCTGAATGCCCCAGTGACTCTGATACGCTCCACTTTTATTTGGGCGATTCTGATGCTTTGGTGGGGTCACCATCATAAGGCTGTTCCTTGAATATGATAACTGGAGTAAAGTGCTTGGGCCTGCTGCAGGACACACAGGAAGTGATTAATTGGTAACAATTATTAATAAATTACTATCTCTTATCCCCAAGCTGTTAGGCTTCCCTAATTAAAATTCTGGTAGCTTTAATGCTTTTCGAATTTCAGTACTTAATTACTATCACATAAAGCAGTAACTTTCAACAGCAGCGTCTAGTACAATGTTAGCAACATCCACTTACGTAGTTATGAGTCAAGCAAGTAGTGCCTTTGTGGAACACTCCATCTGGCCTCTACCACTCGACCAAACTTCATTAAATTTTAATGCAGGTACCAATCCCCCTGACGGGAAGACAGGACACTTATACCTGCAGGTATAAACTTAGAGGTGTTGTGTTCCAAGCTATGAATGGAATTGGATTAATTAGTTACAAGTCCTAAATAAGGAAGTATGCATTTGTATTTTTTTTCTTTCTAGCACACAAGATAAGAAAATGATTCCAGAGCAAGGACCATACCTCCGATCTTATGTATATTCCCATATGTCCCCAGTATTTACCTCATGGACACTCAATTATTTTTGGAGAGGAAAGTCTACCGTAATAACTCTCAGCTAATACATTTTTTCCCACTTAACATGATTTTTCCAAATATTAAAAAACCCACTACAAGACACTTGGAATATATACTTCTGACCTTTATTTTCATATGTGCTCAAGGACATTTTTCCAACAATGGGACCAAAATGCCATGTTCATGTGGAAACTTCCTGTATTATTGAATAATCTAATGATTTTTAAATGAAGTTTCAAATACTTTAAAAATAAGTCATCCATATGACAATTTAAAAAGAAAATCTCAAATCTCAACCCATCCAGAAACATATTATAAATGATGAATATTATTCCATGAAGGTAATACTGTTAAATTACTTGGGAATCCTTCCAGAGAAAAAATAATGCATGTCTCCCACGTGTATATGCTTTTTTATACAAATGGATCACATTCTACGTACTGTTCTGCATCTAGGGTTTTCAATGGATACATAATTTACGTACAAGAAAACTTCCCTTTGAAAGTGCAGAAGAGGACGGGCATGTGATCATGGCAATGAGGGAATTGTATGTTATAAATTTTGTCCTTAGGGATTCTACAAAATGACCGTGGCCACTCTGCGTGTAACAACCCTGACTGTTTCTCAATTCTTTCATTGTTCACATATCTCATATCGCTCCAGTTTCCTTCCAGTGTAAAGTTATCGTAGCCTGGGTTTCCCTGCTGGCTCTCCAGTTTTCCCACTTCCTGCCAACACTTGCCATTTACCATTTCTGGATCTTACCCATCCTAGTGAGTGTGAAATGGGATCTTGTGATTTTAATTTCCATTGTCCTAATGACACATGATATTGAGCATCTTTTCACGTGCTTATTGGCCATTTGTTTACCTTCTTTGTTGAAATCTCTATTCAAATCCTTTGCCCATTTTTAAATTGGGTTATTTGGCTTTTTATTGTGGAGTAGCAAGAATGTTTTATATATCCTGGATACAGGACTGTTATCATATGATTTGCAAACATTTTCTCCCATTCTGTGGGTTTTCTTTTTATATTTTTGATAATGTTCTTTGAAGATCAAACATTTTAACTTTGATGAAGTCCAATTTGCACATTTTTCCTGCTTTTGTTTTTTTTCTTCACATCAAGCTTTCCACGTCAGCACTTGTAGGCCCGTGTCATTCCTTATCTGCATGGAATTCTACTGTACACCAGAAAAAAATTTGTTTTCCTTGGGGCCATGGTGTTTTATTACGAAAATAGAATAAAAACTTCAAAAATAAAACGATTCTTTCTAATTTCATGAAAAACGAAATTTATTGATTTCTATTCATTTAATTCATGTTTTTAGAATTAATTTGTCTATATTAATTAAATCAGTAAGAACATCAACAAGTAAGATTTTCACAAACCAACTGCAGGGTTTTGCCCAGGTTTTGCTTCACAAGGCCACGGGCTGAAAATTAGCATCAGTTAAATACAACTCACATGCCAGTTAATGTGTTAAAATCTTGGTAGATATGACCAAATTTCCCTCTAACACAATAAATGCCTGTTGCCTCCTCACTCACCCCCCCACAACTATCCTGGCTCTGGTGAGACCTGGGTTTTACAGAAAAGTTCCATTTAGAGGTATCTCATCCTTTTCTAATTGTTCCCCTTCACAACCCACCTGGGAAGAACATTTTACCTGGATGTCTCTACTTCCATAGAGTAAATTCTACATAGAATTTAGGGTTCAAAGGCAGATACAGAACTGTACCCACTTACTTCCTTACCTTTGTGTATGTGTCTCCCCACAGGGCCACGTATATATCACCGGTGTTGGACCTTTGAGGATTGCAGGTTTGACCGCATCTCAGCAATCTTAGGGGAAGCTGAGCTACAGTACTACTGCTGCAAGACGGACAAGTGTAACCACGAGCAAGATCGAAACCATGGGACCACCTTATCAGGGAAAACAGTTTTTCTGCTGGTGACCCCCTTTCTGGCAGGAGCCTGGAACTTTTATGTCTAAATCAAGCCCAGGAGGGATTGTAAACTACCCCCTCCACCACCACCCCCTTATTCCCCATTTCCTGGCTGCTGCATACATAACAAAGGCTTTATATTTTCCAATGCCATCCTGTTGGGAAGGAATAAAATTAGCTCAAGCATCTTGGATCAGAGAGAGAGGGACTCAGAGACTTTGAAGACCAGTCCTGTTTGCAGGGAAGCTCCACTTGAGGGAGAAGTTTAAGAGTGAAGCAGGTGTGACTTGCACTAGGTTACCTGCTTTCTTCCTCTGCTCTCTGGAGGACCAGCTTTGCAGTGACAGCTTGTTAGGTTCTCCAAGACCCTCAGGTGTTTCCCCTCTGGTTCCCTGGATGTGTTAAATAGTATGATTCGCATTTGGGAGGGGTGGTGCCAGGGGATTCTTTTCAACAGTTCTCTCTCACATGGAGCCTTTCTTCAGCTTTATGGCTCCTGTGTTACTATGGCAGCACAACAGATGTTCCAGATGTGGGCTGTCAGGAGCAACAAGATCAGAGCTAGAAGACATCTGGCAGGGAAGGCAGAAGCATCCTAGAGGGCAGGGCATGAAAACGCAAAGTCTATCGTTAGACAGCTACCAGTAGCTGAAATTTGAGTTTTCTTGTCCCTAAATTTTGTATGGGCTTTGCTGTCTTTCACTGGAAAAATTTAATAGCATAAATTAATGGTATGTTAAAGCTATTCCTTGCTTTGTTTTTTGTTGGATCAGTGGGGTATCTTGGCTCTGGCACACACAATTAAAAAATGAACATGCTCTTCCACATATGACTGGCAATATTAAGTGTGCTTATCTTGAATGTTACTGGTAGGAAGACTGTGTGTGTGTGTGTGTGTGTGTGTGTGTGTGTGTGTATATACAGTACGAGTGCAATGTGAACAACCTTTGGGGTTGCAATTTGAGACTTCCAAATGGCATCCTTAATAGCAACAGGTCTGCAGGGAGGGGCTTGACCTGCCCTCATTCGGCCTATTGACTCCCAGCTGACTCAGCACAGATTGTACAAAATTGTTTGTAAGGGCTCCTAGCACAGTCATAGATGTTGAGGCTTTCTGAAGCTCAACATTTTAGGAAACTAGTTTCCTAAAGAGATACACCTAACAAATGACACACCGCTTCCACAAGGGCAAAGTTTTTTTCTTTTCCCTGTGGGTGCTGGTGAATAATTCTCAAGATTCAATAGACCTAATGGTATTTGTATTGTTAGGTCTGGAGCTGAGAGAGAGACACACGAAGCCTCATGTGTAGCAAAATGCTGTTTATTTTGAGCATCTGAGTGCAGATGGGTGGAGGTGAACAAGCTTCCACCAGAGAAAAGGGGAGAGCCTTGGGTTTTATAGAGGGTTTTTTCTGGGGAGTAAGTAAGTGGGCCTGAACAGCTGCTTGTAATAGATTTTTCTTCAAATAACCAACCTGTAGGACCTTTGTCCCAGTGACATCCATCCTTCTGCTCTGGTGTCCCCTTATCAGGAGAGAGAGCCTCCCTCTCTATCAAGGAGGGAGGGGGTGGAATTCCGGCTGCAGCTGTTGTTAGAGCTACTAGAGAGAGAAACTTCATCTGATCAGGGAAGGAGGGGGGAGGAATTCAGGCTGCAGCTGCTGTTAGATCTACAAAGTCTGAGGACTCCCCAGACTGCTGTGGCTATTGCTTTACAGGCCTAAGTGTTACATTAACCACATTCTCTCCTATACATACTTTTCTCAGGTTCCCACCTGGAACAAACCTAACAGGTTTCTAATGGAATTCACCTTTGGCAGCAGCAGGCATAAGCTCTTGAAGAGGACTGCATTGAAAATTCTGGGCCATCCCTTTAAGAACTTCAGCCTAACTGCCACAGACAGCCAAGACCAGGAGTGCTTGAACTTGTCTAAAGACAAAGCTATGTTTTCACCTAGGCCCCATATCTCTGTGAAATATCTTCATTAAATCTTGGCTATGCCAGCACAGTGGCTCACGGTTGTAATCCTAGCATTTTGAGAAGCCAAGGTGGGAGGTTTGCTTGAGGCTAGGAGTTTGAGACCAGCCTGGGTAACACAGACCCCTGTCTCTACAAAAACTAAAATAATTTAGCTGCAGGTCCTAGCTACTTGGGAGGCTGAGGTGGGAGGATTGCCTGAGCCCAGGACTTTGAGGTTACAGGGGGTTATGATCAGGCCACTGCACTCCAGCCTTCTAGCCTGCCCAACAGTGAGACCTGGTCTTTTAAAAACGAAACAAAAAAAGCTTGGCTATGCATATAGTATAATCTCAAAGGGCAGGGTCATGAGTACCAAGACGAAAGGCTCTCTTTGGAAACCTAGGGATGTGGGCTTCTGGACCAAATTGCAGAGAAGGCCCTTGTAACGGAAGCTGCAGATTTGTGTGCTTTAATGAGTAAAGGGTGGTTGTCCCTGGCACTAGCGTTAGGGTGGAAAGCCTAGTAGGTGCCCACAGCATGGGTGGAGAAGAGATTTCTCACACAGGAATTAAGGTATAAAAGTAAAAAAGTTTATTTTATCCTTCTTAGAGGAGAAAGAGAGAGAGAGGAAAGAGAGGGTGAGAGAGAGAGGGAGAAAGAGAAAGAACGGAAAGGGGGGGGAAGAGCGCAGGGACATGGCGAGGCATCCCAGAGAAAGAGAAGGGAGAACCAGCAGTGAGGCCAAGTGGCTCATTGACTTTAGGGGGACACAGAAAACATAGCGATGGCTGTCATTTGATAAAATTGGCAGCAGGTAGGTAACAAAAACTGCAAGATGTCGAAGTCCAAGACTCGGTTTCCTGCCTTTCCTTGGGAAAGGGATTATCAGAGATGTGACTGTGTCCTTGAGATGTGGTTGAGGCTGTAGCTTCTCCCTGCTGTTTACTTAGGAGCTCTGCAAAAGCAGATTCTCAGAAACAATTTTGAATGAGGGAGATTTACATCTCTTTTGTGTCCATTCAGCTCTCTTCAAAAGTTGTGCAAAACAGAACTCCTGCAGGGCACCTGTTGGTGAGAGAACTCATAGGATTGACCCTTAACTGTTATTGGGGAAATTGTGGGATCAGGCACTTACCTGTTATTTCAGCAAGGCTGTCCTTACACCAGGGGCTTGGCTGGGAGGGGCTCTTCCATTATGATGGCAGTTTTCTCTTTGTTTCTACCTGCTTATGTAATCAGTCCTTTAACGGAGTCACTGATCCTAGCCTGGGAAACTCAGCATGAGTGGCTACAGCAGGCACTGTGTATATCTCCAAGATGACATATATACCTAGAGCAAACGCTCCAAGCCCCTAACACTGCCAACACCAGATGTCTTGTGAGTCACCAGCCCCTGATGAATAGAGATTCATCCATCCAGTGTGGCTTTGTGACCAACCTAGTGTCTTGGGACAGGTAATTTCCTCCCCCTTGGCCTCTACTAATTTCTTATAAAAGAAAGACATTGGGTTTTATTTTGAGGATACTTCTAGGCTTAAAATGATTCAGCCTCTAAGGCCCCAGCATCCCGGGAGCAGTAATTCTACTCATGGGCATCTGCGAATCTCCTGGAAACAGCGCAGGTGTCAAATCTCTTCTTCAGTGACGTCAGCTTAACTAACATATTTCAGAAGCTGAATTCACAAGAAGTCTCCTCACCAGAGAGTTTAAGACGCTTCTGAGCTCAAACCCGGGTTTAACTGCTGTTCCACCACTTTCCAGGTCAGAGGTTTCCGAATTAGTTTTCTCCTGCTGCTGGACAAACCACCAGGAATGGGGCCGCTTCAAACAACACGGATTTGTTAATCTTACCTTTCCATATGCCAGACGTCTGACAGGGGTTTCGCCAGGCTAAGGTCGAGGTGGCAGGGCTGTGTTCGTTTCTGGAGGCTTTAGAGGGGAATTTGTTGCCTTGCTTATTCAGGTTATTGGCAGAATACAGTTCTGGTGACCGGGGGACTATTCAGGTTATTGGCAGAATACAGTTCTGGTGACCGGGGGACTATTCAGGTTATTGGCAGAATACAGTTCTGGTGACTGGGGGACTGAGTGGGGAACAGTTCTTAGCTTCTAGAGGCCACCTGTGTGCCTTGGGTCAGGGAGCCCTTCCTGTCTTCAAAGTCAGCAACTGTGAGTTGAGTCCCCCTCACTCTTCGAATCTCTTGAGTCTTTTTCTGTAGTCACATCTCTCAGACAGACTCTGCTGCCTTCGGCTTCCTGTTCTAATGACCCTGTGATTACATTGCACCCTCTGGATAATGCAGAATAATCTCTATAACCTTAATCTTCATCTGCAGGGTCGCTGGCTCAGTAAGGCTGCTTGTATTCTCAGGTTCCTGGAAGTGGGATGTGGACATCTTTCAGGGCGGGGGCATTGTTCTGCCTACCACATAAATTGGTTGCATAAATGAGTTTTCCTCCTTACTGGGCAGTTTCCTCCTCTTACAGTTGGAGGCAGAGATTAAATTTCCCTTAGAGCAGTGTTGTGAGGAGTGACTCCAGTTACTATATAAAGAGCATCTAGCATGGCAACTGGCCCTTGATCTTTGCTTACCAAATGGCAGTTAACTGGGAAACAAGGACTTGCCTAAGGGCTTGCATTCAGTGGCATAATCACATGGGCCTGCAGCAGCAGCTCCTAAATATTTAATCAATACTAACAGCTTCTTTTACAGCCCTGTTGGGAGAGACACTTTCAACCTTACCGAAAGTAGCCTGGCCCTTGTGCTAGACAGCTGCTCTCTAACCCAGTGGTTCTCAGTGTGGTCCCTGGACAGCAGAGTTGTAGCACCGGGGAGCTGGCTAGAAATGCACATTGGGCTTGCACTACTTACACCTACAGAATTCAAATGTCTAGGGGTGGGGTCCAGCAATCTGTTCACCAGCCCTCCATGTGATTCTGTTGCTCCCTGCAGTTTGAGAACCAGTGTTGTGGTCCTTTTATTTTCTTCCTAGTCTTTAGCACTAGGTGGTGTCCACTCCGACTAGATTGTAAGGTTCTTGAGAGCGGGGCCTTGCCTTGTTCAGCAGTCACCGTAGCCTGGTGTCTAGCACGCACCTGCTCACGGTGGGCTCCTATGTTACTACAGGTGTGACTGGGAGATGGGGGTTGAGACTGAACCTACTTCACACCAATAAGTACACCCACTGGTGAATTCCTTAAATGTTCTGTCATTAAATAATTATTTAATGTGTTAAATGCTTTCTGTTCAAATTTCTTTGGCTTATTTATATATATGCACAGTTGATTGTTTATATACGTACACAACTCAGGGGTTGGGGGCCTACCAGTTGAAAATCCACATGTAAATTTTGACCCCCCCAAAACTTAACTGCTAACAGGCTACTATTGACCAGAAGCCTTACCCATAGCGTAATAACACACATTTTGTGTGTTATCTGTATTATATACTGTCTTCTTACAAAAAAGGAAGCTAGAGAAAAGAAAATGTTATTAAGAAAATAAGGAAGAGAAAATGCATTTATACTACTCTGCTGTATTTACCGATACTGTAAATTTATTCGATGTTTGCAAGATGAAACGTGCATCTGCAATGGCGGGCAGCCTGGATCTACGGTGCATATGAAGCAATTCAACTTTTCGTTGAAGTGACTTTGCTTCTTGGGAACACTTCCAGCATCACTAGTGACACTTCGTATGGGTCCTGTGGTGTTTGATTCCAGGCTTAGTATTGCACTAACCCCCTTAAAAATACACACAGTCGAGAGAGATGACTTTGTACTGTGATGTGCTATTTACTGGAGAGTAGAACTGCTCATGCAGAGATGCTTAGCCTCCCACGGCATTTTGAGCAGCTACTGGCAAGGCCTGAGCTCACTGCAATGACAACAGCAGGTGGCTACGAAATTATTATGGCGGTACAGTATATCCTGCAGTTATTTTTATGCATTTATGATTTAATAGTGCATCTTTGCATTTGTTTACATTTCTAGCATAAATGGTGCCCTGTATGGCCTATGTTTATTTACATAAGTTTTGATGAATTTTACATTTTTATAGTAGATATGCGCATATTTCATGGTAGTAAGTGATAAAATAGACTAGTATCTACATATATTTTATGCATTCATGACATATCTAACTTTTTATTAATTTTTTCCATATTTAGAGGCTACACAGTTTGTCTGCCAGTTTTCTTTTTTTTTTCGTTTTTTTTTTTTTTTTTTTTTTTTTTGAGACAGAGTCTCACTCTGTTGCCCAGGCTAGAGTGCCGTGGCGTCAGCCTAGCTCACAGCAACCTCAAACTCCTGGGCTCAAGTGATCCTCCTGCCTCAGCCTCCCAAGTAGCTGGGACTACAGGCATGTGCCACCATGCCTGGCTAATTTTTTCCTACATACTTTTAGTTGTCCGGCTAATTTCTTCCTTTTTTTTTAGTAGAAACGGGGTCTCGCTCTTGCTCAGGCTGGTCTCGAACTCCTGAGCTCAAACAATCCGCCCTCCTCGGCCTCCCAGAATGCTAGGATTACAGGCCTGAGCCACAGCGCCTGCCTGTCTGCCAGTTTTTTCAAATGATCACACATCTCCAAAACATTTTCCAATATGTTTACTTTTTAAAATTGGTGTATAAATGGACCTGCCCAGTTCAAACCCGTGTTGTTCAAGGGTCAACTGTGTGTGTGTATATATGTTTTTAGTTGCTATTTTGAGTTTTGGAATACACAGCAGTAACACGTTTTCCCATTTAAAATAGTAGAATATAGGCTCACACTTCATTTTCTGCCCAAATACTCAAAACATTTGCTACCCAAAACATTTTCAGACACTTAATAAGGGATGCCTGTATTTATAAATCAACTTGTGACTTTTTAGCTTCCACTTACATCTCAGGTGGATGGGAGTAAATAAATAACTGTCAGGTTAGTTTTATTATAGAATGACTTTTTAGTAGCTCAGAACTGTTTTATTTTTGCTCGTTACTGTCATCTGCAGGAATCTTCTCTGCAACGTCCCTGACCTGTGATCCCTACTCTCTGTTTGAACATTTCCAACTGATGGAGAACTTTTTACATTTCATCAAAGGAATTGCTTTCCAGATATGCTGACGCCTCACAGTACCCGGCATGGGACAGAGGAACTAGGAGGGAGTGGGATGACGGCCACTGGTGGCTCTTTCCCATCTAAACGGCCTCCCCAGTTCATCCTCTTTGGAAATTACGCAGAATAACGTCCCTTCCACAGTGTCACTTCTCATATTTGAAGACAATAACTTGTCTCTGACTATATTTTTCAAATAGAACAGCCCTGGTTCCTCGAACCATTTCTCGTGGCTTCTATCGCTGTTTATTTTGCTATCCTGATAAACTGGAGGACATTCGGAAATGTGGCACCCAGACTAAAAATGTTATTTCCAGGTCGGGTCCAGGCTAGGACAGAGTGAACTCCAGTATCGTGTGTGCGCTTAACTACTTGTTCCTTAAATTACCACAGGAAATTTTTGTCCACATTCAGCTTTAAAACCCTCAAGTCTTCTTTTCATGTTTTGTCATCATATAAAATCATTACTACCACTGTACAAATTAGGAGCTGAATTAAAGGAGTTGAGTGTTTCAAGGTGATGCAAATCGGGAGGAAAGTGGGATGACACCATAGATCTGTACACTCAGCCAGGCCTCACTTTTTATAAATATACACCATAACTAAAATAACTTTTTTCAGACAGACAGAAGAATACATATACATGAACATTTTTTACCTCAAAGTAGCCAATTTTGAGAAGCAATATATATATTATTATACCTAATCAGGTTGTGTATTACAAAAATAAAAAGAAATTGCAAATGAAATAATACATAAGCACATGAAAATATTCTATTATGTTAGATTTTTCTATAAAAATATTCCTTGTTAAGAAAAAATACACTTAAGCATAAATAAATTGCTCATAATTTTACCACTCTGTTAAGCACGCGATCCAAAACATTCAGATAAGTTGATGTGGTATTCCAAACACTTTTTATGCATTGTGTGTGTATGTATCTATCTATTTTTTAAAGAAAAAATAATAAAATTACACCGGTTTTTCAAGCAGCTTTTTTCCTAACAGGTTGTGAGTATAGCCTCTCTTGGCCGTTACTCTTCAAGGCTGAGTAGTTCCCCACCGTGGACTTGCACCATCATTTGCCCATCTTCTTATTGCTGGGTGTGTATGTTGCTCAGTTTTTGCTGTTTTAAACGGTGTTTCTGTAAACTTGACTGTTTACTTATTCCTGTGATGAACAGCCTATTTGGAACTCTCCTTAAGGAATGTAGAGTCAATTTTAAGCCACCCAGAAAAATCTGTCCTAATAAAGGCTGGCTGAAAGTGTGTTTTCCAAGCCCAAAATGGAGTTTTCCAGGAGGCTCACCCATCTTGTTTTGTGGACTTATTCAGAATGACTTTGGGTTATTTCCGGTAGCTAAATCCACCCTTGAAGAAGAAAGACTTGTCACTACCTGTCTTCTTTGGTGATTGCAGTAGCACATTCTTTAGAAGAATTAAAAATAATTTAGAACAATAGCAGTATTACTAAAACAGTCCATAGGCCGTGTGTGGTGGCTGATGCCTGTAATCCTAGCACTCTTGGAGGCTGAGGTGGGAGGATTGCTTGAGCTCAGGAGTTCAAGACCAGCCTGAGCAAGAGCAAGACCCCGTCTCTACTAAAAATAGAAAAACGTAGCCAGATGTTGTGGCCTGCACCTGTAGTCCCAGCTACTCGGGAGGCTGAGGCAGGAGGATTGCTTGAGCCCAGGAGTTCGAGGTTGCTGTGAGCTAGGCTGATGCCACAGCACTCACTCTAGCCTGGGCAACAGAGTGATACTCTGTCTCAAAAAAAAGAAAAAAAACCAGAAAACAGTCCATAGGTACAAACCCATGGTTATTAATAAGTCCTGAGATGTTTAGATAACAGTTAAGTTATTGATGCCTTCTGAGTGTATCTTGTGTATAAGTGCTTGGTTTGTGTGAAATGGCGGCACTTTTGGTTCATCCACCATCTTATCTGCACACTTAACTTATGAACATCTGTTTTTTTTTTGTTTGTTTTTTTTTTTACTTAAATGGAGGGTGTTTTAGACTAGGGAAGAGTTTCAAACTATGAAGTTGGGTTTTTTATTTTTTTAATTCTGAGATAGATTTACCAAAAGATAGGTGATATGTGACAACTAAAAAAGGAACATTTGTAATGTGTGGATTTTCCTGATACTTGTTATTTAAGAGTAATACTCAGTTCATTATAGACTATTTGGGGAAAAGATGGCAAAAAGTAAAAGATCGGGAAAAAAAGTCATAAATAATCCTGCTTAACATTAATTACAGCCCACATGTTAGGGCATTTATAAAATAGCTTTAAAACAGTGAGCTATTTCTTCTTCTGCCTCCCTCCTCCCCTGCTCCCCATATACATACACACATGCTCACACACACTCCCTATGAACATTTTGCTCCTGGAAATTGACAATTCAGTTGTGGTTAGCAAAGACCTGCTCTTATTTTTATTTGAACGGCCCAACCTTGGCATCTGCACACTGGCCGCTTCTGTCCTGTGCCATCTTTGCCCCTCTGCAGCCATGTCACGGAAGCAGCTGCAGTGACGATCAGCCAGTCATATAGAATTGAGGCTGAGACCTCACACTTCTGCCTGAGGGCTGAGGGCTGCCTTAGGTTTGGGGCCCAAGATCCCCCCTACTCATCCAATACAGAGTTTCTCCTTCCACACCTAATTTCTTCCCCCAGTAATCTCATGACTGCTCAGTAATACTGACAGTGGCTTTTTTTCTTAAATGCTGTCTTTGGCCGGGCATTGTACTGAGCAGTACACATGACTGTCCCCCTGTTTACAAGATGAAGGGTGGAGATCAGAGGTTCACATACAGCAAATAAGTGACAGAGCCAGAACTATTCAAAGCCTTGTTCAGAGTCCTCCAGAGTGGACTGGAACGACTGTGTCCTTAACCAGTTCATTGTGCTCTTGCTTTCTTAGCAGGCCGGTTCTTTCTAATGCGCCTCATCAAAGAACCCTTCTCTGTCAGGGACCCTGTGTGTTGAGACGCTGTTAGTTATGTCAAGGGAAGGAAGACCGTTCCTGGAGCTACAGCTCCTGCCAACCTGATACCTTTCCAGTGCCTGACTTGAGTCAGTATGTTCCCTCCCGCCTCCTCCGGTGCGGATGCTGACACCACAGCTATTCCTAACTTCTTGGAACTGTCTGAAGCTCCCTGCATCCCTGTCTGGGAACCTCAGATCAATGCCTTCCTCTCCTTACCCACTTGCAGCAGTCCCTCGTGGTCCTGAGCTCTGTCTAACTTGAGCCTGGAAATCATCCTTTCTACCCAGAAATCCCTGAGCA
The DNA here is from genome assembly GCF_020740605.2 of Lemur catta. Lineage (NCBI taxonomy): Eukaryota > Metazoa > Chordata > Mammalia > Primates > Lemuridae > Lemur > Lemur catta. Next base: position 83,828,087 of record NC_059134.1, on the reverse strand, counting down.
TGGGGAGCCAAGCAGGTGACTGTCACTGTGGGGGCCCCTATCCCTGGGATGGTCCCACACGGGGGCTGGTGACCAGGAGCAGGTTGTAGGTTTTGAGGAGGCTAGAGGGAAGTGGCAGGTACTCTGCTTGTAAGGAAAGGCCAGTCCTTGTTTGTTTTTCTTTCTGGTTCCCCACATACGAGAAAGCCACCTCTTCCCCATGCCAGGCTTAACTCTCTCAACATTTTCTTCTTTCAACAATGCCAGACTCTGCCAGATTCTATCCTTTCTGCTTCCCGGTCCTCCCCTGACTAGTGGCATCAAGGAACTCTGCACTGATAACCTCGAGGAGGGGAGGTGGCTTGTCTCCCCAAGAGCCCTATCTGTCTGCCAGGCATGGCTCCTGTGGGGCTCAGGAGAATAGAATGTGGAACACCCCGGTGTATAGGAGCTGTCACCTCCTCATTTGAGGATGGGTCCAGGGATGTAGGGGTGGGGTTGGGGACTTCTTAGATCTGCAACTGATGCTTTGTACTTGGGCAAGTTCAAAACCTCCCTGTGCCTTGGCTTCCCTACTGGGAGAAAGGGTTAAAGGCATTTTAGCCTCCGCTTCTCGCCCTGTGCTTACTGCTGCACATCTAGGCACTAATGCACTGGGGACTAGTTATTGAAGTTGCCTGATACCTCTCTTTATGTTCCCAAAATGAACAATGAGGTGTCCCCATTGTACTTGTCTCAGTGGGGAGCCAGAGCTTCCATGCATGCTAGACTTTTGTCCCCTGTTCTTCTGCTGAATGCAGGCTGCTGCCCTCCAGAGTCACCCTTTGGTCTGCTTCACTTAGCAGTGTGACCTGGAAGAGAAGTGGCCCTCCAGTTTAGTCAGCAGCTGCAGGTACGGCCAGTGGAGTGGAATCTGTAGTTGCTGATTGGTCAGTTTTCTCTTATCTCTCATCTGACCAAGCCACTGTCATGGGGAAGCCAGTGTCGTACCCACTGCATGGCAGCAAGAAGGACTGAGTATACTTGGCACAGGCCATGCCTCTACAGGACAAATGATTGGTGGTGTAAAATTCAGCATGTCACACCTTACTAGCATTCTTTGTCTTTTCTACCAAATATTAACAACTTTCAATTTCATTCACTTAATTCTGCTCTACTCATGTCTGGTTTACTATTAATCCTTTCTCTTGAATTTTACATTGCTTTAATTTGTAATCACTAAATTTAAAAAAATTTTTCTAATTGTAATGAACATGTTTATCATTTAATTTTCCATTGATAATCTCTTAATGTTGATTAAGATGTTACAAACCAAAATTCTAATTTGAAAAAAAAATTTAAAAAAAGGGACTGAGTATAACTAGGTATATGCAGCTGCTGTGGATTAGGGCTGGGCACCGTCCAGTGTGTGCTGACACCCTGTAGCCACCCTGTCACCGAGACCCACACATTCTTTCAGTAGGCTGAGGTCGTGGGGCAGGAGGGGAAGGGTCAAGTGAGCCCTCCTGAGAGCACTCCCAGTCCCTGGCGCCCAACCAGGTATGTTTCCTGGTTATTCCAGTCTGTCAGCTCCTCCCCTGTGTTCCCTGGAGCCGGCTCAGTCTTCCAGCTCGTGGTCTCTGGAATAACCAGCAGTATTTTGTTATTCGTGACAACCTGTCTTATCCCTTCCTTCAAGATTCTGTGGACAGGCGCCATGAGAAGCCAAAGGGGGTTCGTCCTGTTCGGGCTCATGCTCGTGCTGGCTGTCTTCTGCCATTCAGGTGAGTCCCACAAGTCCCGTGACACGGATCTAGGCTGCCTTGGCCTTGAGCTTCCTTTTTCTTAGGCTCAGGAGAACTGAGCCGGTATCGCTGGGCTCAGTTTCAGTGCCAGTTCCTCTTGCAGGCCTGGCTTTGCTTCTTTTGCCTTCCAGTGTTACAGGTCCAGGGTTATGTGACAGCTCCTTCCTCCATGGGGCCTCATCCGCAGTGGGGCCCCTTCCAGAGTTACAGGTCATCCTGCCCAACAGGGCTGCTTTTGGCAGGGGTGGGGGCAACACTCAGCGGCTTAGGTTTCAGCCCTCTCACCACAGGCTACTTGCAGCTCCCATGGATACTGTGCTTAGGGTGCTGTGCAAGCCCCTCTGGGGCCCCCTGTGCCCAGAGCCACGTGAGGGAGCTTAGTCCTGCCCTGGGGCTTCTCCTATGTTATAGCCACGGCCATGGGCACAGTGCTGACAGAAGCAGCCCAGGCTCATAGCGTCTGTGTGCCAATCACTATTCTGAGCACTTGACATGTATTTGCTTGTTTGATCCTGGTGCCAACCTGATGGCGTAGGTAGTACTTTTATCCCTGTTTTACACACGATGAGATTGCGGCCCCCAAAGATTAATTAACTTGTTGAATAACACACAGAAGTGGTACGGTACGCCAGGATGTGACCAGACACACTTTGGCACCGCAGTCCATGTTCTTCCCGCTGTGCCAGGCCACCCCTCCCCTCTGAGGCACTCTTCCCCCTGGGCCACCCTTTCCCCTGGGCCACCCTTTCCCCTGGACCACCCCTTCCTGGGCCACCCCTTCCTGGACCACCCCTTCCTGGACCACCCCTTCCTGGGCCTCCCCTTCCTGGACCACCCCTTCCTGGGCCATCCTTTCCCCTGGACCACCCTTTCCTGGACCACCCCTTCCTGGACCACCCCTTCCTGGGCCACCCCTTCCTGGGCCACCCTTTCCCCTGGACCACCCCTTCCTGGACCACCCCTTCCTGGGCCACCCCTTCCTGGACCACCCCTTCCTGGACCACCCTTTCCCCTGGACCACCCCTTCCTGGACCACCTCTTCGTGGACCACCCCTTCCTGGACCACCCCTTCCTGGGCCACCCCTTCCTGGACCACCCCTTCCTGGGCCACCCTTTCCCCTGGACCACCCCTATCTGGAACACCCCTATCTGGACCACCCCTTCCTGGGCCACCCTTTCCCCTGGACCAACCCTTCCTGGACCACCCCTTCCTGGGCCACCCCTTCCTGGACCACCCCTTCCTGGGCCACCCCTTCCTGGGCCACCTTTTCCCCTGGACCACCCCTATCTGGACCACGCTTCCTCCTGGAGGAAGTTGTGTGCTTCTGAGTCTTGATCTCTATAGCAGTAGGAACACCCATGCTACTTGCTTTACTCCATCATGAGGATCAAATGTCCTTTTCTGCCTGTGTCATATTGGTATAGCATCCTGGCGACTTCTGTTTTTTTGTGGTTCTTTGGTGTTTTTTGTGGCGGGTGGTGAGGAGCAGAAATAGCAGTAGCAACATAATGAAAAATAAAAACAAAATTTCTGCAGTGTTGGAGCATGTCTTATAATATTAGCAGCTACTGTATCTTAACTGCTTATATTGTACTTGGGACTGTGCCAAAGCCTATTTCGGCACAGTCCCCATCCCGGGAGCGGGCAGTGCTGTTATGCCCATTTTACAGTCCAGAACACTGAGGCAAAACCCTCACTTGCCAAAGGACACACTTGAATATACCCTCCATTTCTGAGCAAAAAGAGAGGTCATGACTCCCCTCCTTCCTCACCTCCACCAGTTCAGCCAGCGTGGTTGTGATTGGGTTCGCCTGTGTCACAACCCACATTGTCTTCTGGGTTCTACCCAGTGTATCTTCTGTAATTATAATAGCCCAGTCGCGTCCGACTTCCAGGATTCTGCATTTGTTCGTGGAACAAGCTTGGTTATGGGGGCATCACCTGCTGCATGGCAGGTCTCGGGTGCATTGAAGCCCTTCCTCAGAATTGGGGGTGAGGCGCACGCACACATACACACACATGAGAGCTTCCCTTGCGGCTGCCCAAAGACTCTGAGAAACTGCAGGGGAACCGTCCTTTACATTCTACTTCTTTTTTTTTTTTTTTTTTTTTTTTTTTGAGACAGAGTGTCACTTTGTTGCCCGGGCTAGAGTGAGTGCCGTGGCGTCAGCCTAGCTCACAGCAACCTCAAACTCCTGGGCTTAAGCGATCCTACTTCCTCAGCCTCCCGAGTAGCTGGGACTACAGGCATGCGCCACCATGCCCGGCTAATTTTTTCTATATATATTTTTAGTTGTCCAGATAGTTTTTATTTCTATTTTTAGTAGAGACGGGGTCTCGCTCAGGCTGGTCTCGAACTCCTGACCTCGAGCGATCCACCCACCTCGGCCTCCCAGAGGGCTAGGATTACAGGCGTGAGCCACCGCGCCCGGCCTACATTCTACTTCTTGAAGCTCAGGGTCAAATCTCCTCTCCCCTGGCTTAGTGGCTAGACCCCACAGCCTTCTCATTTTAACGTTGTTCTTTTTTTTAAGCACCAAAGGTGATAAGAAAAGCTTCATCTTTCTCTGCTGTACCCCTTTAATAAGAGGATTTGTTCTGTAAAATTTGGATTCAATCAAAAGGCTGCACTTAAGGACCTCGAAGGCCACATGTGGCCTGAAGGCCACACGTTCCCTACCCCTGGGCTAGAATGTCAAACAGTCAGTCGTCCACTGCCTTGTTGCTCGTCTTCGGCCTTGGTTTCACCCACTGTCTGTACTGTTTCCTTCTCTTCCCCTCTCAGGTCAATTAGAAGAAAATCTTGGTTAAACCAAGCTTGGGTTTGAGTCTCAGCTCTGTCATTTAGTGACTGTGGACAATTTACTTAATATCTTAGTCCTTGTTTCTTTTGCAAAATGGGGATGGAGAGAATTGAGCCTACGTGTTATCCAAATTCTGTGAAGGGCTTAGCACATAGGTACACAGATATTTGAACCCTGTATGAACATATTAGCTGTGAATATTTCTGCCCCACAGACGTTCCAAACATGAGCTTTGATCTTTCCTTCTAAAGGCTTGTTAAGAAGCCAAATGAGCTCTGGTTCTAGCCGGTAGGAAATTCACTTCTATGGGTAACCTAAAATGGCCCAGGGGTTGGTCCGAGTGCAGTGGTGTTTACAACTAAATTATCACAACCAGTTACAGATTCCTCTGTTCCTTCTCCACTCCCACTGCTTCACCTGACCAGCCTAAAAAAACAAGAAAGAAAGAAGAATAAATCAAATGGCCCAGAACCACAGCCAGGCTAGAACAGCGCCCTGCTGCTTAGACTCTTCTCTCGTCCGTGGGAACACACATCCATGCGTACACACAGGAAGGGGCCATAGGAAAATTGCCTCTTTGTGCCATGTCATCGTGGCTCCCCTGTCACGCAGGCATGACACACGCAGACAGCGGGTCTGACGGAGCCCTGCACACTGGCTTTTTAGCTGGGTGTCCTCGGGTGAGTCACTTCACCTCTGCAGGCATGCGTCTTGTCATCTGCAAACATAGTGGGGTGGGAGGAGTTTTTTGACTGAGGCGTTAATCTGGAAGCTTCACAAAACAAAGGGTCCCCTGGTGAGTGGGATTTTACACGTATGAAGGCAGGCTTGGCCACTGAAGATGCTATAGAGAGCTTGGCTCCTGTCTGTGCTCAGGAAGTGAGGACCCTCTTTCCCCTGGACTTCTGGGAAGTCCCCTCTTTCCATGGTGCTAAATCTGGGCTTGTGCCTTAGAACTACAAGTCAGCTCTTGGGCTCAAAACCCACCCTTGGTTTAAACGTGACATTCTTCTATGAGATTTTACATGTTTCATCTTGGAAAATGTCTTTCACACTGGTCGATTCCACCAGGTACTGACCATGGCAGAAGCCGTGTGACAGGAAGGTGGTTATCTCTGATAATAGAAAAGTGTGTATCCACATAAATCAGGACGATTTGATTCCAACTTTTGCCAAATACTGATCAATCCATGAGAATGTGATTTAATTGCTTCAAAGGCACTTAAAGAATTCTTTGGGCTTATTCTCTTGATATTTTCCTTGTCCTATATCATTACATTACAGGTTAATCTCTTCCCTGTAGAAGGTTAGGAGGAAACTTCTCAATTGCACAGTTAGATGGCAGATGTGGTTATTTCTTTTATGCTTGCATCAAGGTCCAGAAAATGTTGCTGGAACTGTAGTTTGAGCTTGGAAAGATATAACCTCTGTGAATTTGTGTGGTTGTGGCAGCATGCCCTGCCTTGCTGACCTCTGCCCCCTATCAATGGAGACTGTGGGCTGCCTGGGGCAAGTCAGTGCTGGTTTAAGAGGTCCTGACGTGCTTTATTCCTCATTCCAGGTTATAGCCTGCAGTGCTACAGCTGTATTAACCCAGTGCCTGAATGTGCTACAGTCACCAACTGTACAACTAATTTTGATGCGTGTCTCCGTACAGTAGCTGGTAAGAGCCTCCCATTTCCCTGTCTCATAAATGTAATTCGGTGATTAGAGCCTGGGAAAAAATTTGTGTCACTCTAATTCTCATGACTCCTGTATTCAACAAGTAATAGCTACCATTTATTAGCACCAGTTGTGTACTGGGCACTGAGCACCTTTCATAAACTTTTTTTTGTTTGTTTTTTAAGACATAGGGTCTCGCTGCGTCACCCAGGCTGGAGTACAGTGGTGCAATTGTAGCTCACCACAGCCTCAAACTCTTGCGCTCAAGCCATCCTCCTGCTTCAGCCTCCCAAGTACTGGGATTACAAGCAGCCTCGCTAATTCTTAAATTCTTTATAGAGAGGGGGTTCTCGCTATCTTGCCCAGGATGGAAATGATCCTCCTACCTTGGCCTCCCAAAGTGCTGAGATTACAGGTGTGAACCACTGTGCCAGGCCCATACTCTTTTTAATTAATGTATCTCACTTACCTCTCAGGGTGATCTTTTATTCCCATTTGATAGATGCGGAAACTGGGGCTCAGATTAAGCACCTGACTATGGTCAAGTAACCAGCTCAGGGTTTAAGCATGGAAATCCATCTGATTCCAAGGCTTGTGCTCTTTAAAGCAACACCATGCTGTCTCCCAAGCCTCTGAGGGCCTACCGTGTGCCAGAGTCTGAGCTAGGGGACAGCAAGGCAAAGATGAAGAAAGGACACATAGAGTTTAAATTCTGACAAAGGCCTGTTGGGCTGTCCCAAATGGCTTTATGTACAGCTCTTTCTCATTCTATGGGGTATCTCAGACATGCAGAGCCCTGAGCAGGCTGAGCTCAAAGGACAAGTAGAAGGTCAGAGGGCTGAGAAGGGAACGGTGTTCCTGGGAGAGGCACCAGCAGGTACCAAGTTTCTGTGGCCTCAGAGCAAGGTGCTCATGAGTGTGGGGGTGGAGAGTGTGAACACGGAAAGTCTGCCAAAACTGCATTTTCCAAATTGCTTATGCTATGGAATATCCACCTGCAGAAATCCTCTTAAAATAGAACATAGGAAATGGTAGACAGAGGAAAGAAACCACCAAAGACATGCCCTCCGTCTTGCTGGGGTAGTTCTGGGTTGCATGGAGATGTGCAGTGATGCTGGTGAGGAATGGCAGTTTCCGACTGTGCTTGGTGTACAAGGTGAAACTCCCAGACCTACATTTCCAAGAGGTGAAAACAAAAACAGTCTTTAAGGTTATTTACACTCTTATATCCTCTACCACAAACTCTTCCCAGTGTCAACATCGAGGAATGGTGAACAATGTCAGGTAAACTCAGAAAAGGCTTGGGAGAAAAACCTGAGAGAAAGAAAATTCATTTCCCCAGAGAGGATAAATCCTTCAATAAATAAAAACAAATTACCAGCTACTCGGGAGGCTGAGGCAGGAGGATCGCTTGTGCCCAGGGGTTTGAGGTTGCAGTGAGCTGTGATTGCACCACTATACTCTAGCCTGGGCAACAGAGCAAGACCCGTTATCAAAAATAAAGCACCACAAAACAAATTAGAGTCACCCTGTCAAAAAAACAGGAGTATCTGATAGTTCTGATATAAATTCCTGGAATGCAGCTAAAATCCCAAGCCCTCCATGCAAGGCCCTTGGTTCTGTAAGAGGGTCCCTCTGCCTCCAGTGGGGGACCACGTTGGCTCACTGCTAATGTAGAAAGTGCAGTAAGGCCCCAGGGAGAACGTGGTCATTCACTGCACCGGTATGTGAGCACCAGTTATGTGTGAGCACAGACCTGGTTCTTCACTGTGGTCCTTGGTGTCTCTTGGATCCCTCACTACAGAAAGTAAAATTTCCAAATGAGAGGATAATTATGATGTGTTGAATGAGAGTTAGAGCAGCAGTTGGGAGCTCTGACTTCTGTCCTGCCCCCAGCCAGTTCTCTCCACCTTTGTTTGTTATTTATGAAATGCGCATGCTGGGTAGCAGAGATAGGGAGAAGAGGCAGGTGGGCCAGAGCCCCGGTCTTTTTTGCAGCCTTCAGATCCCATAGTTTCTTATCTGAATTGTGAAGCTTAAAAATGGTTAATGCAAACAACATTGAGACACTTACTGGAATAGCTAAAACAGTGACAACACCAGAAGCTGGCAAGGATGTGAAGCAACAGGAACTTTCATTCATTGCTGATCGGAAATGCAAAATGGTACAGCCACTTTGGATGACAGTTTGGCAGTCTCTTACCAAACTAAATATACTCATACCATACGATTCAGCAATCACTTTCCTTGATACTTACTCAAGTGAGTTGAAAACTTAAGTCCACACAAAAACCTGCACACAGATATTTATAGCAGCTTTATTAATAGTTGCCAAAACTTAGAAACAACCAAGATGTCTTTCAGTAGGTGAATGGATAAATGGTGGTATATCGAGACCATGGAATTTTATTCAGTGCGAAAAAGAAATCAAGCCATGAAAAGACATGGAGGAAACTTAAATCCAGATAATGGTCATGTGGCGCATGACATTTTGATCAACAGACCATGGTGGTCCCATAGGATTATAATCGAGCTGAAAAGTTCCCATGGCCTAGTCATGTTGTAGCTGCATTGCTCACATGTTCGTGGTGATGCTGGTGTAAACAAATCTGTGTTGCTAGTCATATAACTGTATAATGTACAATTATGTACAGTATATAATACTGGATAATAAATGACTATGGTGCTGGTTTACTAATGTTACGGAGCAGAGCGAGAAAGTCAACCACAAAAGACTGATTGAAATTTAGTGAGTCTTTATTAGCTGTCCAGTGGCACGCTCTCCGGCAGGGAATCTCACCAAGCTCAGAGTCTGGCCCTGAGTGTAGGTTTTGTGACAACTTATATGCCCTTCACCATTGCACCATATGGAAGGTTAAACATATATACACCTTGGGGCATCTTAGGCAACAATTTTCAGTTTTAAGGTCATGAGATCATCTAAAATCCCTCCGGTCCTATCTGATTAACTGTTTTAAACAATCGAGTAAAAGGCAAGCAGGTTCACAGAAGCAGAGAGCATCAGTTAGAATAAAGTACAATTTCCTACAACCTAAATAAGCATTGTAAAATTTAACTTTATGTAGCTGGGCAGTATTGTTAAATCGATTCCCCCTTCCCTTGGACCTAGGACCTGCCTTCGGTCACTTTGATTATTCACCCATGGTACTATGTTAGCAGATAATCATCAACACAGTTAATAATCACGAGACATTCTTTCTTTTCTTTGCATCTGGGGTAGACTCTGGCCTTCTGCCTAACTGGAGAGACCAGAATTTACATCTCCTTATCACACTATATTGTACTTTTAATTGTTATTTTAGAGAGTACTCTTTCTCCTTATAAAAAAAAGTTAACTGTAAAACAGCCTCAGGCAGGTTCTTCAGGAGGTATTCCAGAAGAAGGCACTGTTATCATAGGAGATGACAGCTCCATGCATGTTATTGTCCCTGAAGACCTTCCAGTGGGACAAGATGTGAAGGTAGAAGAGACAGTGATATTGATGATCCTGACCCTTTGTAGGCCTACATTAATGAGTGTGTTTGTGTCTTACTGTTTTTTTTTTTTTTTTCTGAAGACAGGATCTTGCTCTGTCACCTAGGCTGGAGTACAGTAGCATGATCCTAGCTCACTGCAGCCTTGAACTCCTGTACTTGAGGGATCCTCCTGCCTTAGCCTCCTGAGTGGCTGGGACTATAGGCGTGTGTCACCACACCCAGCTAATTTTTAAAATTTTTTTGTAGAGCTGGAGTTCTCACTGTGTTGCCCAGGCTGGTTTCAAAGTCCTGGCCTTAAGCAGTCCTCTCACCTTGGCCTCCCAAAGTGCTAGGATTACGGGAGTAGGCCACCATGCATGGCCTGTGTCTTAATTTTTAACAAAAGGCTTAAAAAGTAAACAAACTTTTACTTTGTAAAAAACAAAAAGTTTACAAAGTAAAAAGAAATTAAAAATTTTAAAGCTAGAAAAAAGCTGGTAGGATAAGGATATAAAGAAAGAAAACATTTTTGTACAGCTATATAACGTCTCTATGTTTTAAGTTAAGTGTTATTATGGAAGAATTAAAAAGTTTATATAAAGTAAACTTAACAGTTAAAAAGTTTATAAAGTGAAAAACTTATAGTAAGCTAAGGTTAATTTACTGTTGAAGGCAGAAAAATATTTTTTATACATTTAGTGTAGTCTAAGTATACAGCATTTATATGGTCTGTAGAAGTGTACAGTAACGTCCTAGGCCTTCACATTCACTCACCACTCACTCGCTCACCCAGAGCAACTTTCAGTTCTGCAAGCTCCATTCATGGTAAGTGCCCTATACAGGTGTACGTTTTTTTAAATCTTTTATACCATATTTTATCTGTACTTTTTCTAGGTTTACATATGATTAGACACACAAATACTTTCCTTTGTGTTACAGTTACCTACTGCATTCAGTATAATAACATGCTGTATAGATTTGTAGCCTAGAACAATAGGGTACTCCATAGCCCAGGCGCATAGCAGACTATACCACCTAGGTTTGCAAGCGCGCTCTGTGACATTTGCGCAGTGACGACAGGTATGGCAGTGCTGTGCAAAGTCAGTTTAGAAGAGAGACAGATATTGGCTGCGAATTCAGCCAGTAGTGACTGACATCCTGGCAGCGTAAACCACAGAAACGTAAACCACGTTAAATGTACTTGGAGTCTTGGAGGAGCTTCTGATGACAGTGTCAAGTGGTCCCTGCTGTAATGGCATTGTCAAAAAGGGCCACACTCAGGGGGGGCCAGGACAACTGAAGACTGTTGCTTTAGGTAGACTTGAGTCAAGTCTTCAGAAAGAGTGGGGAGGCTGTGCCAAGCAGAGAGGACCTCAATGCCCCAGTGACTCTGATACGCTCCACTTTTATTTGGGCGATTCTGATGCTTTGGTGGGGTCACCATCATAAGGCTGTTCCTTGAATATGATAACTGGAGTAAAGTGCTTGGGCCTGCTGCAGGACACACAGGAAGTGATTAATTGGTATAATTGGTAACAATTATTAATAAATTACTATCTCTTATCCCCAAGCTGTTAGGCTTCCCTAATTAAAATTCTGGTAGCTTTAATGCTTTTCGAATTTCAGTACTTAATTACTATCACATAAAGCAGTAACTTTCAACAGCAGCGTCTAGTACAATGTTAGCAACATCCACTTACGTAGTTATGAGTCAAGCAAGTAGTGCCCTTGTGGAACACTCCATCTGGCCTCTACCACTCCACCAAACTTCATTAAATTTCAATGCAGGTACCAATCCCCCTGACGGGAAGACAGGACACTTATACCTGCAGGTATAAACTTAGAGGTGTTGTGTTCCAAGCTATGAATGGAATTGGATTAATTAGTTACAAGTCCTAAATAAGGAAGTATGCATTTGTATTTTTTTTCTTTCTAGCACACAGGATAAGAAAATGATTCCAGAGCAAGGACCATACCTCCGATCTTATGTATATTCCCATATGTTCCCAGTATTTAGCTCATAGACACTCAATTATTTTTGGAGAGGAAAGTCTACCGTAATAACTCTCAGCTAATACATTTTTTCCCACTTAACATGATTTTTCCAAATATTAAAAAATCCACTACACTTGGAATATATACTTCTGACCTTTATTTTCATATGTGCTCAAGGATATTTTTCCAACAATGGGACCAAAATGCCATGTTCATGTGGAAACTTCCTGTATTATTGAATAATCTAATGATTTTTAAATGAAGTTTCAAATACTTTAAAAATAAGTCATCCATATGACAATTTAAAAAGAAAATCTCAAATCTCAACCCATCCAGAAACATATTATAAATGATGAATATTATTCCATGAAGGTAATACTGTTAAATTACTTGGGAATCCTTCCAGAGAAAAAATAATGCATGTCTCCCACGTGTATATGCTTTTTTATACAAATGGATCACATTCTACATGCTGTTCTGCATCTAAGGTTTTCAATGGATACATAATTTACCTACAAGAAAACTTCCCTTTGAAAGTGCAGAAGAGGACGGGCATGTGATCATGGCAATGAGGGAATTATATGTTATTTTGTCCTTAGGGATTCTACAAAATGACCGTGGCAACTCTGCGTGTAACAACCCTGTTTCTCAATGCTTTCATTGTTCACATATCTCATATCCCTCCAGTTTCCTTCCAGTGTAAAGTTATCGTAGCCTGGGTTTCCCTGCTGGCTCTCCAATTTTCCCACTTCCTGCCAACACTTGCCATTTACCATGTCTGGATCTTACCCATCCTAGTGAGTGTAAAGTGGGATCTTGTGATTTTAATTTCCATTGTCCTAATGACACATGATATTGAGCATCTTTTCACGTGCTTATTGGCCATTTGTTTACCTTCTTTGTTGAAATCTCTATTCAAATCCTTTGCCCATTTTTAAATTGGGTTATTTGGCTTTTTATTGTGAGTAGCAAGAATGTTTTATATATCCTGGATACAGGACTGTTATCATATGATTTGCAAACATTTTCTCCCATTCTGTGGGTTTTCTTTTTATATTTTTGATAATGTTCTTTGAAGATCAAACATTTTAACTTTGATGAAGTCCAATTTGCACATTTTTCCTGCTTTTGTTTTTTTTCTTCACATCAAGCTTTCCACGTCAGCACTTGCAGGCCGGTGTCTTTCCCTATCTTCATGGAATTCTACTGTACACCAGAAAAAAATTTGTTTTCCTTGGGGCCATGGTGTTTTGTTACGAAAATAGAATAAAAACTTCAAAAATAAAACGATTCTCTCTAATTTCATGAAAAATTTCATGAAAAACGAAATTTATTGATTTCTATTCATTTAATTCATGTTTTTAGAATTAATTTGTCTATATTAATTAAATCAGTAAGAACATCAACAAGTAAGATTTTCACAAACCAACTGCAGGGTTTTGCCCAGGTTTTGCTTCACAAGGCCACGGGCTGAAAATTAGCATCAGTTAAATACAACTCACATGCCAGTTAATGGGTTAAAATCTTGGTAGATATGACCAAATTTCCCTCTAACACAATAAATGCCTGTTGCCTCCTCACTCACCCCCCCACAACTATCCTGGCTCTGGTGAGACCTGGGTTTTACAGAAAAGTTCCATTTAGAGGTATCTCACCCTTTTCTAATTGTTCCCCTTCACAACCCACCTACCAACCTATCTGGATGTCTCTACTTCCATAGAGTAAATTCTACATAGAATTTAGGGTTCAAAGGCAGATACAGAACTGCACCCACTTACTTCCTTACCTTTGTGTATGTGTCTCCCCACAGGGCCACGTATATATCACCAGTGTTGGAAGTTTGAGGATTGCAGGTTTGACCGCATCTCAGCACTCTTAGGGGAAGCTGAGCTACAGTACTACTGCTGCAAGACGGACAAGTGTAACCACGAGCAAGATCAAAACCATGGGACCACCTTATCAGGGAAAACAGTTTTTCTGCTGGTGACCCCGTTTCTTGCAACAGCCTGGAACTTTTATGTCTAAATCAAGCCCAGGAGGGATTGTAACTACCCCCTCCACCACCACCCCCTTATTCCCCATTTCCTGGCTGCTGCATACATAACAAAGGCTTTATATTTTCCAATGCCATCCTGTTGGGAAGGAATAAAATTAGCTCAAGCATCTTGGATCAGAGAGAGAGGGACTCAGAGACTTTGAAGACCAGTCCTGTTTGCAGGGAAGCTCCACTTGAGGGAGAAGTTTAAGAGTGAAGCAGGTGTGACTTGCACTAGGTTACCTGCTTTCTTCCTCTGCTCTCTGGAGGACCAGCTTTGCAGTGACAGCTTGTTAGGTTCTCCAAGACCCTCAGGTGTTTCCCCTCTGGTTCCCTGGATGTGTTAAATAGTATGATTCGCATTTGGGAGGGGTGGTGCCAGGGGATTCTTTTCAACAGTTCTCTCTCACACGGAGCCTTTCTTCAGCTTTATGGCTCCTGTGTTACTATGGCAGCACAACAGATGTTCCAGATGTGGGCTGTCAGGAGCAACAAGATTAGAAGACATCTGGCAGGGAAGGCAGAAGCATCCTAGAGGGCAGGGCATGAAAACGCAAAGTCTATCGTTAGACAGCCTACCAGTAGCTGAAATTTGAGTTTTCTTGTCCCTAAATTTTGTATGGGCTTTGCTGTCTTTCACTGGAAAAATTTAATAGCATAAATTAATGGTATCTTAAAGCTATTCCCTGCTTTGTTTTTTGTTGGATCAGTGGGATATCTTGGCTCTGGCACACACAATTAAAAAATGAACATGCTCTTCCACATATGACTGGCAATATTAAGTGTGCTTATCTTGAATGTTACTGGTAGGAAGACTGTGTGTGTGTGTGTGTGTGTGTGTGTATACAGTACGAGTGCAATGTGAACAACCTTTGGGGTTGCAATTTGAGACTTCCAAATGGCATCCTTAATAGCAACAGGTCTGCAGGGAGGGGCTTTACCTGCCCTCATTCGGCCTATTGACTCCCAGCTGACTCAGCACAGATTGTACAAAATTGTTTGTAAGGGCTCCTAGCACAGTCATAGATGTTGAGGCTTTCTGAAGCTCAACATTTTAGGAAACTAGTTTCCTAAAGAGATACACCTAAAAAATGACACAGCCCTTCCACAAGGGCAAAGTTTTTTTCTTTTCCCTGTGGGTGCTGGTGAATAATTCTCAAGATTCAATAGACCTAATGGTATTTGTATTGTTAGGTCTGGAGCTGAGAGAGAGACACACGAAACCTCATGTGTAGCAAAATGCTGTTTATTTTGAGCATCGGGTGCAGATGGGTGGAGGTGAACAAGCTTCCACCAGAGAAAAGGGGAGAGCCTTGGGTTTTATAGAGGGTTTTTTCTGGGGAGTAAGTAAGTGGGCCTGAACAGCTGCTTGTAATAGATTTTTCTTCAAATAACCAACCTGTAGGACCTTTGTCCCAGTGACATCCAT
Source organism: Lemur catta (assembly GCF_020740605.2). Lineage (NCBI taxonomy): Eukaryota > Metazoa > Chordata > Mammalia > Primates > Lemuridae > Lemur > Lemur catta. The sequence continues at coordinate 83,812,922 of NC_059134.1, read as the reverse complement.
CCTTCTGCTCTGGTGTCCCCTTATCAGGAGAGAGAGCCTCCCTCTCTATCAAGGAGGGAGGGGGTGGAATTCCGGCTGCAGCTGTTGTTAGAGCTACTAGAGAGAGAAACTTCATCTGATCAGGGAAGGAGGGGGGAGGAATTCAGGCTGCAGCTGCTGTTAGATCTACAAAGTCTGAGGACTCCCCAGACTGCTGTGGCTATTGCTTTACAAGCCTAAGTGTTACATTAACCACATTCTCTCCTATACATACTTTTCTCAGGTTCCCACCTGGAACAAACCTAACAGGTTTCTAATGGAATTCACCTTTGACAGCAGCAGGCATAAGCTCTTGAAGAGGACTGCATTGAAAATTCTGGGCCATCCCTTTAAGAATTTCAGCCTAACTGCCACAGACAGCCAAGACCAGGAGTGCTTGAACTTGTCTAAAGACAAAGCTATGTTTTCACCTAGGCCCCATATCTCTGTGAAATATCTTCATTAAATCTTGGCTATGCCAGCACAGTGGCTCACGGTTGTAATCCTAGCACTTTGAGAAGCCAAGGTGGGAGGTTTGCTTGAGGCTGGGAGTTTGAGACCAGCCTGGGTAACACAGACCCCTGTCTCTACAAAAACTAAAATAATTTAGCTGCAGGTGGTGGTGCATGCCTCTTGTCCTAGCTACTTGGGAGGCTGAGGTGGGAGGATTGCGTGAGCCCAGGACTTTGAGGTTACAGGGGGTTATGATCAGGCCACTGCACTCCAGCCTTCTAGCCTGGCCAACAGAGTGAGACCTGGTCTTTTAAAAACGAAACAAAAAAAAGCTTGGCTATGCATATAGTATAATCTCAAAGGGCAGGGTCATGAGTACCAAGATGAGAGGGTCTCTTTGGAAACCTAGGGATGTGGGCTTCTGGACCAAATTGCAGAGAAGGCCCTTGTAGCGGAAGCTGCAGATTTGTGTGCTTTAATGAGTAAAGGGTGGTTGTCCCTGGCACTACCGTTAGGGTGGAAAGCCTAGTAGGTGCCCACACCGTGGGTGGAGAAGAGATTTCTCACACAGGAATTAAGGTATAAAAGTAAAAAAGTTTATTTTATCCTTCTTAGAGGAGAAAGAGAGAGAGAGGAAAGAGAGGGTGAGAGAGAGAGAGGGAGAAAGAGAAAGAACGGAAAGGGGGGGGAAGAGCGCAGGGACATGGCGAGGCATCCCAGAGAAAGAGAAGGGAGAACCAGCAGTGAGGCCAAGTGGCTCACTGATTTTAAGGGGAACAAAAATAAAAAATAGTGATGGCTGTCATTTGATAAAATTGGCAGTAGGTAGGTAACAAAAACTGCAAGATGTCGAAGTCCAAGACTTGGTTTCCTGCCTTTCCTTGGGAAAGGGATTATCAGAGATGTGACTGTGTCCTTGAGATGTGGTTGAGGCTGTAGCTTCTCCCTGCTGTTTACTTAGGAGCTCTGCAAAAGCAGATTCTCAGAAACAATTTTGAATGAGGGAGATTTACATCTCTTTTGTGTCCATTCAGCTCTCTTCAAAAGTTGTGCAAAACAGAACTCCTGCAGGGCACCTGTTGGTGAGAGAACTCATAGGATTGACCCTTAACTGTTACTGGGGAAATTGTGGGATCAGCCACTTACCTGTTATTTCAGCAAGGCTGTCCTTACACCAGGGGCTTGGCTGGGAGGGGCTTTTCCATCATGATGGCAGTTTTCTCTTTGTCTCTACCTGCTTAATGTAATCAGTCCTTTAACCGAGTCACTGATCCTAGCCTGGGAAACTCAGCATGAGTGGCTACAGCAGGCACTGTGTATATCTCCAAGATGACATATATACCTAGAGCAAACGCTCCAAGCCCCTAACACTGCCAACACCAGGTGTCTTGTGAGTCACCAGCCCCTGATGAATAGAGATTCATCCATCCAGTGTGGCTTTGTGACCAACCTAGTGTCTTGGGACAGGTAATTTCCTCCCCCTCGGCCTCTACTAATTTCTTATAAAAGAAAGACATTGGGTTTTATTTTGAGGATACTTCTAGGCTTAAAATGATTCAGCCTCTAAGGCCCCAGCATCCCGGGAGCAGTAATTCTACTCATGGGCATCTGCGAATCTCCTGGAAACAGCGCAGGTGTCAAATCTCTTCTTCAGTGACGTCAGCTTAACTAACATATTTCAGAAGCTGAATTCACAAGAAGTCTCCTCACCAGAGAGTTTAACACGCTTCTGAGCTCAAACCCGGGTTTAACTGCTGTTCCACCACTTTCCAGGTCAGAGGTTTCCGAATTAGTTTTCTCCTGCTGCTGGACAAACCACCAGGAATGGGGCCGCTTCAAACAACACGGATTTGTTAATCTTACCTTTCCATATGCCAGACGTCTGACAGGGGTTTCGCCAGGCTAAGGTCGAGGTGGCAGGGCTGTGTTCCTTTCTGGAGGCTTTAGAGGCGAATTTGTTGCCTTACTTATTCAGGTTATTGGCAGAATACAGTTCTGGTGACTGGGGGACTATTCAGGTTATTGGCAGAATACAGTTCTGGTGACTGGGGGACTGAGTGGGGAACAATTCTTAGCTTCTAGAGGCCACCTGTGTGCCTTGGCTCAGGGAGCCCTTCCTGTCTTCAAAGTCAGCAACCGTGAGTTGAGTCCCCCTCACTCTTCGAATCTCTTTCGTCTTTTTGTGTAGTCACATCTCTCAGACAGACTCTGCTGCCTTCCTTTTCCTCTTCTAATGACCCTGTGATTACATGGCACCCACTGGATAATGCAGAATAATCTCTATAACCTTAATCTTCATCTGCAGGGTCGCTGGCTCAGTAAGGCTGCTTGTATTCTCAGGTTCCTGGAAGTGGGATGTGGACATCTTTCAGGGCGGGGGCATTGTTCTGCCTACCACATAAATTGGTTGCATAAATGAGTTTTCCTCCTTACCTGGCAGTTTCCTCCTCTTACAGTTGGAGGCAGAGATTAAATTTCCCTTAGAGCAGTGTTGTGAGGAGTGACTCCACTTATTATGTAAAGAGCATCTAGCATGGCAACTGGCCCTTGATCTTTGCTTACCAAATGGCAGTTGACTGGGAAACAAGGACTTGCCTAATGGCTTGCATTCAGTGGCATAATCACATGGGCCTGCAGCAGCAGCTCCTAAATATTTAATCAATACTAACAGCTTCTTTTACAGCCCTGTTGGGAGAGACACTTTCAACCTTACCGAAAGTAGCCTGGCCCTTGTGCTAGACAGCTGCTCTCTAACCCAGTGGTTCTCAGTGTGGTCCCTGGACAGCAGAGTTGTAGCACCGGGGAGCTGGCTAGAAATGCACATTGGGCTTGCACTACTTACACCTACAGAATTCAAATGTCTAGGGGTGGGGTCCAGCAATCTGTTCACCAGCCCTCCAGGTGATTCTGTTGCTCCCTGCAGTTTGAGAACCAGTGTTGTGGTCCTTTTATTTTCTTCCTAGTCTTTAGCACTAGGTGGTGTCCACTCCGACTAGATTGTAAGGTTCTTGAGAGCGGGGCCTTGCCTTGTTCAGCAGTCACCGTAGCCTGGTGTCTAGCACGCACCTGCTCACGGTGGGCTCCTATGTTACTACAGGTGTGACTGGGAGATGGGGGTTGAGACTGAACCTACTTCACACCAATAAATACACCCACTGGTGAATTCCTTAAATGTTCTGTCATTAAATAATTATTTAATGTGTTAAATGCTTTCTGTTCAAATTTCTTTGGCTTATTTATATATATGCACAGTTGATTGTTTATATACGTACACAACTCAGGGGTTGGGGGCCTACCAGTTGAAAATCCACATGTAAATTTTGACCCCCCCAAAACTTAACTGCTAACAGGCTACTATTGACCAGAACCCTTACCCATAGCGTAATAACACACATTTTGTGTGTTATCTGTATTATATACTGTCTTCTTACAAAAAAGGAAGCTAGAGAAAAGAAAATGTTATTAAGAAAATAAGGAAGAGAAAATGCATTTATACTACTCTGCTGTATTTACCGATACTGTAAATTTATTCGATGTTTGCAAGATGAAACGTGCATCTGCAATGGCGGGCAGCCTGGATCTACGGTGCATATGAAGCAATTCAACTTTTTGTTGAAGTGACTTTGCTTCTTGGGAACACTTCCAGCATCACTAGTGACACTTCGTATGGGTCCTGTGGTGTTTGATTCCAGGCTTAGTATTGCACTAACACGCTTAAAAATACACACAGTCGAGAGAGATGACTTTGTACTGTGATGTGCTCTTTACTGGAGAGTAGAACTGCTCATGCAGAGATGCTTAGCCTCCCACGGCATTTTGAGCAGCTACTGGCAAGGCCTGAGTTCACTGCAATGACAACAGCAGGTGGCTACGAAATTATTATGGCGGTACAGTATGTCTTACAGTTATTTTTATGCATTTATGATGTAATAGTGCATCTTTGCATTTGTTTACATTTCTAGCATAAATGGTGCCATGTATGGCCTATGTTTATGTACATAAGTTTTGATGAATTTTACCTTTTTATAATAGATATGTACATATTTCGTGGTAGTAAATGATAAAATAGACTAGTATCTACATATATTTTATGCATTCATGACATACCTTTTTATTAATTTTCTCCATATTTATAGGCTACACAGTTTGTCTGCCAGTTTTCTTTTTTTTTTTTTCTGAGACAGAATCCCACTCTGTTGCCTGGGCTAGAGTGCCGTGGCGTCAGCCTAGCTCACATCAACCTCAAATCCCTGGGCTCAAGTGATCCTCCTGCCTCAGCCTCCCGAATAGCTGGGACTATAGGCATGTGCCACCATGCCTGGCTAATTTTTTCTACATATTTTTAGTTGTTCAGCTAATTTCTTCCTTTTTTTTTAGTAGAGACGGGGTCTCGCTCTTGCTCAGGCTGGTCTCGAACTCCTGAGCTCAAACAATCCGCCCTCCTCGGCCTCCCAGAGTGCTAGGATTACAGGCCTGAGCCACAGCACCTGCCTGTCTGCCAGTTTTTTCAAATGATCACACATCTCCAAAACATTTTCCAATATGTTTACTTTTTAAAATTGGTGTATAAATGGACCTGCCCAGTTCAAACCCGTGTTGTTCAAGGGTCAACTGTGTGTGTGTATATATGTTTTTAGTTGCTATTTTGAGTTTTGGAATACACAGCAGTAACACGTTTTCCCATTTAAAATAGTAGAATATAGGCTCACACTTCATTTTCTGCCCAAATACTCAAAACATTTGCTACCCAAAACATTTTCAGACACTTAATAAGGGATGCCTGTATTTATAAATCAACTTGTGACTTTTTAGCTTCCACTTACATCTCAGGTGGATGGGAGTAAATAAATAACTGTCAGGTTAGTTTTATTATAGAATGACTTTTTAGTAGCTCAGAACTGTTTTATTTTTGCTCGTTACTGTCATCTGCAGGAATCTTCTCTGCAACGTCCCTCACCTGTGATCCCTACTCGCTGTTTGAACATTTCCAACTGATGGGGAACTTTTTACATTTCATCAAAGGAATTGCTTTCCAGATATGCTGACGCCTCACAGTACCCGGCATGGGACAGAGGAGCTAGGAGGGAGTGGGATGACGGCTACTGGTAGCTCTTTCTCATCTAAATGGCCTCCCCAGTTCATCCTCTTTGGAAATTACGCAGAATAACGTCCCTTCCACAGTGTCACTTCTCATATTTGAAGACAATAACTTGTCTCTGACTATATTTTTCAAATAGAACAGCCCTGGTTCCTCGAACCATTTCTCGTGGCTTCTATCGCTGTTTATTTTGCTATCCTGATAAACTGGAGGACATTCGGAAATGTGGCACCCAGACTAAAAATGTTATTTCCAGGTCGGGTCCAGGCTAGGACAGAGTGAACTCCAGTATCGTGTGTGCGCTTAACTACTTGTTCCTTAAATTACCACAGGAAATTTTTGTCCACATTCAGCTTTAAAACCCTCAAGTCTTCTTTTCATGTTTTGTCATCATATAAAATCATTACTACCACTGTACAAATTAGGAGCTGAATTAAAGGAGTTGAGTGTTTCAAGGTGATGCAAATCAGGAGGAAAGTGGGATGACACCATAGATCTGTACAGATCTGTACACTCAGCCAGGCCTCACTTTTTATAAATATACACCATAACTAAAATAACTTTTCTCAGACAGACAGAAGAATACATATACATGAACATTTTTTACCTCAAAGTAGCCAATTTTGAGAAGCAATATATATATTATTATACCTAATCAGGTTGTGTATTACAAAAATAAAAAGAAATTGCAAATGAAATAATACATAAGCACATGAAAATATTCTGTTATGTTAAGAGATTTTTCTATAAAAATATTCCTTGTTAAGAAAAAATACACTTAAGCATAAATAAATTGCTCATAATTTTACCACTCTGTTAACCACGCGATCCAAAACATTCAGATAAGTTGATGTGGTATTCCAAACACTTTTTATGCATGTGTGTATGTATCTATCTATTTTTTAAAGAAAAAATAATAAAATTACAGCAGTTTTTCAAGCAGCTTTTTTCCTAACAGGTTGTGAGTATAGCCTCTCTTGGCTGTTACTCTTCAAGGCTGAGTAGTTCCCCACCGTGGACTTGCACCATCATTTGCCCATCTTCTTATTGCTGGGTGTGTATGTTGCTCAATTTTTGCTGTTTTAAACGGTGTTTCTGTAAACTTGACTGTTTACTTATTCCTGTGATGAACACCCTATTTGGAGCTCTCCTTAAGGAATGTAGAGTCAATTTTAAGCCACCCAGAAAAATCTGTCCTAATAAAGGCTGGCTGAAAGTGTGTTTTCCAAGCCCAAAATGGAGTTTTCCAGGAGGCTCACCCATCTTGTTTTGTGGACTTATTCAGAATGACTTTGGGTTATTTCCGGTAGCTAAATCCACCCTTGAAGAAGGAAGACTTGTCACTACCTGTCTTCTTTGGTGATTGCAGTAGCACATTCTTTAGAAGAATTAAAAATAATTTAGAACAATAGCAGTATTACTAAAACAGTCCATAGGCCGTGTGTGGTGGCTGATGCCTGTAATCCTAGCACTCTTGGAGGCTGAGGTGGGAGGATTGCTTGAGCTCAGGAGTTCAAGACCAGCCTGAGCAAGAGCAAGACCCCGTCTCTACTAAAAATAGAAAAACGTAGCCAGATGTTGTGGCCTGCACCTGTAGTCCCAGCTACTCGGGAGGCTGAGGCAGGAGGATTGCTTGAGCCCAGGAGTTCGAGGTTGCTGTGAGCTAGGCTGACGCCATGGCACTCTAGCCTGGGCAACAGAGTGATACTCTGTCTCAAAAAAAAGAAAAGAACCAGAAAACAGTCCATAGGTACAAACCCATGGTTATTAATAAGTCCTGAGATGTTTAGATAACAGTTAAGTTATTGATGCCTTCTGAGTGTATCTTGTGTATAAGTGCTTGGTTTGTGTGAAATGGCGGCACTTTTGGTTCATCCACCATCTTATCTGCACACTTAACTTATGAACATCTGTTTTCTTTTTTTTTTTTTTTTTTTTTACTTAAATGGAGGGTGTTTTAGACTAGGGAAGAGTTTCAAACTATGAAGTTGGGTTTTTTATTTTTTTAATTCTGAGATAGATTTACCAAAAGATAGGTGATATGTGACCACTAAAAAGGGAACATTTGTAATGTGTGGATTTTCCTGATACTTGTTATTTAAAAGTAGTACTCAGTTCATTATAGACTATTTGGGGAAAAGATGGCAATAAGTAAAAGATCGGGAAAAAAAGTCATAAATAATCCTGCTTAACATTAATTACAGCCCACATTTTAGGGCATTTATAAAATAGCTTTAAAACAGTGAGCTATTTCTTCTTCTGCCTCCCTCCTCCCCTGCTCCCCATATACATACACACATGCTCACACACACTCCCTATGAACATTTTGCTCCTGGAAATTGACAATTCAGTTGTGGTTAGCAAAGATCTGCTCTTATTTTTATTTGAACGGCCCAACCTTTGCATCTGCACACTGGCCACTTCTGTCCTGTGCCATCTTTGCCCCTCTGCAGCCATGTCACGGAAGCAGCTGCAGTGACGATCAGCCAGTCATATAGAATTGAGGCTGAGACCTGACACTTCTGCCCAACCCACAACGCTGAGGGCTGCCTTAGGTTTGGGGCCCAAGATCCCCCCTACTCATCCAATACAGAGTTTCTCCTTCCACACCTAATTTCTTCCCCCAGTAATGTCATGACTGCTCAGTAATACTGACAGTGGCTTTTTTTCTTAAATGCTGTCTTTGACCGGGCATTGTACTGAGCAGTACATGTGACTGTCCCCGTGTTTACAAGATGAAGGGTGGAGATCAGAGGTTCACACACAGCAAATAAGTGACAGAGCCAGAACTATTCAAGGCCTTGTTCAGAGTCCTCCAGAGTGGACTGGAACGACTGTGCCCTTAACCAGTTCATTGTGCTCTTGCTTTCTTAGCAGGCCGGTTCTTTCTAATGCGCCTCATCAAAGAACCCTTCTCTGTCAGGGACCCTGTGTGTTGAGACACTGTTAGTTATGTCAAGGGAAGAAAGACCGTTCCTGGAGCTACAGCTCCTGCCAACCTGATACCTTTCCAGTGCCTGACTTGAGTCAGTATGTTCCCTCCCGCCTCCTCCGGTGCGGATGCTGACACCACAGCTATTCCTAACTTCTTGGAAGTGTCTGAAGCTCCCTGCATCCCTGTCTGGGAACCTCAGATCAATGCCTTCCTCTCCTTACCCACTTGCAGCAGTCCCTCGTGGTCCTGAGCTCTGTCTAACTTGAGCCTGGAAATCATCCTTTCTACCCAGAAATCCCTGAGCATGGGGAGCCAAGCAGGTGGCTGTCAGTGTGGGGGCCCCTATCCCTGGGATGGTCCCACACGGGGGCTGGTGACCAGGAGCAGGTTGTAGGTTTTGAGGAGGCCAGAGGGAAGTGGCAGGTACTCTCCTTGTAAGGAAAGGCCAGTCCTTGTTTATTTTTCTTTCTGGTTCCCCACATATGAAAAAGCCACCTCTTCCCCATGCCAGGCTTAACTCTCTCAACATTTTCTTCTTTCAACAATGCCAGACTCTGCCAGACCCTGTCCTTTCTGCTTCCCGGTCCTCCCCTGACTGGTGGCATCAAGGAACTCTGCACCAATAACCTCGAGGAGGGGAGTGGCTTGTCTCCCCAAGAGCCCCATCTGTCTGCCAGGCATGAGTCCTGTGGGGCTCAGGAGAATAGAATGTGGAACACCCCGGTGTATAGGAGCTGTCACCTCCTCATTTGAGGATGGGTCCAGGGATGTAGGGGTGGGGTTGGGGACTTCTTAGATCTGCAACTGATGCTTTGTACTTGGGCAAGTTCAAAACCTCCCTGTGCCTTGGCTTCCCTACTGGGAGAAAGGGTTAAAGGCATTTTAGCCTCCGCTTCTCGCCCTATGCTTACTGCTGCACATCTAGGCACTAATGCACTGGGGACTAGTCATCGAAGTTGCCTGATACCTCTCTTTATGTCCCCAAGGTGAACAATGAGGTGTCCCCATTGTACTTGTCTCAGTGGGGAGCCAGAGCTTCCATGCATGCTAGCTAGACTTTTGTCCCCTGTTCTTCTGCTGAATGCAGGCTGCTGCCCTCCAGAGTCACCCTTTGGTCTGCTTCACTTAGCAGTGTGACCTGGAAGAGAAGTGGCCTTCCAGCTTAGTCAGCAGCTGCAGGTGGGTCCAGTGGAGTGGGATCTGTAGTTGCTGATTGGTCAGTTTTCTCCTATCTCATCTGACCAAGCCACTGTCATGGGGAAGCCAGTGTCGTACCCACTGCATGGCAGCGAGAAGGACTGAGTATACTTGGCACAGGCCATGCCTCTACAGGACAAATGATTGGTGGTGTAAAATTCAGCATGTCACACCTTACTAGCATTCTTTGTCTTTTCTACCAAATATTAACAACTTTCAATTTCATTCACTTAATTCTGCTCTACTCATGTCTGGTTTACTGTTAATCCTTTCTCTTGAATTTTACATTGCTTTAATTTGTAATCACTATATTTTTAAAAATTTTTCTAATTGTAATGGACATGTTTATCATTTAATTTTCCATTGATAATCTCTTAATGTTGATTAAGATGTTACAAACCAAAATTCTAATTTGAAAAAAAAATTTAAAAAAACGGACTGAGTATAATTAGGTATATGCAGCTGCTGTGGATTAGGGCTGGGCACCGTCCGGTGTGTGCTGACACCCTGTAGCCACCCTGTCACCGAGACCCACACATTCCTTCATTAGGCTAAGGTTGTGGGGCAGGAGGGGAAGGGTCAAGTGAGCCCTCCTGAGAGGACTCCCAGTCCCTGGCGCCCAACCAGGTATGTTTCCTGGTTATTCCAGTCTGTCAGCTCCTCCCCTGTGTTCCCTGGAGCCGGCTCAGTCTTCCAGCTCGTGGTCTCTGGGATAACCAGCAGTATTTTGTTATTCGTGACAACCTGTCTTATCCCTTCCTTCAAGATTCTGTGGACAGGCACGATGAGAAGCCAAGGGGGGTTCGTCCTGTTCGGGCTCATGCTCGTGCTGGCTGTCTTCTGCCATTCAGGTGAGTCCCACAAGTCCCGTGACACGGATCTAGGCTGCCTTGGCCTTGAGCTTCCTTTTTCTTAGGCTCAGGAGAAGGAGCCGGTATCGCTGGGCTCAGTTTCAGTGCCAGTTCCTCTTGCAGGCCTGGCTTTGCTTCTTTTGCCTTCCAGTGTTACAGGTCCAGGGTTATGTGACAGCTCCTTCCTCCATGGGGCCTCATCCGCAGTGGGGCCCCTTCCAGAGTTACAGGTCATCCTGCCCAACAGGGCTGCTTTTGGCAGGGGTGGGGGCAACATTCAGCGGCTTAGGTTTCAGCCCTCTAACCAGAGGCTACTTGCAGCTCCCATGGATACTGTGCTTAGGGTGCTGTGCAAGCCCCTCTGGGGCCCCCTGTGCCCAGAGCCACGTGAGGGAGCTTAGTCCTGCCCTGGGGCTTCTCCTATGTTATAGCCACGGCCATGGGCACAGTGCTGACAGAAGCAGCCCAGGCTCATAGCGTCTGTGTGCCAATCACTATTCTGAGCACTTGACATGTATTTGCTTGTTTGATCCTGGTGCCAACCTGATGGCGTAGGTAGTACTTTTATCCCTGTTTTACACACGATGAGATTGCGGCCCCCAAAGATTAATTAACTTGTTGAATAACACACAGAAGTGGTACGGTACGCCAGGATGTGACCAGACACACTTTGGCACCGCAGTCCATGTTCTTCCCGCTGTGCCAGGCCACCCCTCCCCTCTGAGGCACTCTTCCCCCTGGGCCACCCTTCCCCCTGGGCCACTCTTCCCCCTGGGCCACCCTTCCCCCTGGGCCACCCTTTTCCCTGGGCCAGCCCTTTCTGGACCACCCTTCCTCCTGGAGGAAGTTGTGTGCTTCTGAGTCTTGATCTCTATAGCAGTAGGAACACCCATGCTACTTGCTTTACTCCATCATGAGGATCAAATGTCATTTTTTGCCTGTGTCATATTGGTATAGTATCCTGGCCACTTCTTTTTTTTTTTGGTTGTTTGCTGTTTTTTTGTGGCGGGTGGTGAGGAGCAGAGATAGCAGTAGCAACATAATGAAAAATAAAAACAAAATTTCTGCAGTGTTGGGGCATGTCTTATAATATTAGCAGCTACTGTATCTTAACTGCTTATTTTGTACTTGGGACTGTGCCAAAGCCTATTTCGGCACAGTCCCCATCCCGGGAGGGGGCAGTGCTGTTATGCCCGTTTTACAGTTCAGAACACTGAGGCAAAACCCTCACTTACCCAAGGACACACTTGAACATACTCCCGTTTCTGAGCAAAAAGAGAGGTCATGACTCCCCTCCTTCCTCACCTCCACTAGTTCAGCCATGATGGTTGTTATTGGGTTTGCCTGTGTCACAACCCACATTCTCTTCTGAGTTCTTCTACCCAGTTTATCTTCTGTAATTATAATAGCCCAGTCGCGTCCGACTTCCAGTAGTCTGCATTTGTTTATGGAGCAAGCTTGGGTTTGGGGGCATCAGCTGCTGCATGGCAGGTTTCGGGTGCACTGAAGCCCTTCCTCAGAATTGGGGGTGAGGTTCACACATACACACACAGGTGAGAGCTTCCCTTGCTGCGGCCCAAAGATTCAAACAGCAGGGGAACTGTCCTTTATATTCTATTTCTTTGAGCCCAGGGTCAAATCTCCTCTCCCCTGGCTTAGTGGCTAGACCCCACAGCCTTCTCATTTTAACATTGTACTTTTTTAAGCACCAAAGGTGACAAGAAAAGCTTCATCTTTCTCTGCTGTACCCCTTTAATAAGAGGATTTGTTCTGTAAAATTTGGATTCAATCAAAAGGCTGCACTTAAGGACCTCGAAGGCCACAGGTTCCCTACCCCTGGGCTAGAATGTCAAACAGTCAGTCGTCCACTGCCTTGTTGCTCGTCTTTGGCCTTGGTTTCACCCACTGTCTGTACTGTTTCCTTCTCTTCCCCTCTCAGGTCAATTAGAAGAAAATCTTGGTTAAACCAAGCTTGGGTTTGAGTCTTAGGGCTGTCACTTAGTGATTGTGGACAATTTACTTAATATCTTAGTCCTTGTTTTCTTTTGAAAATGGGGATGGAGAGAATTGAGCCTACGTGTTATCCAAATTCTGTGAAGGGCTTAGCACATAGGTGCACAGATATTTGAACCCTGTATGAACATATTAGTTGTGAATATTTCTGCCCCACAGACGTTCCAAACATGAGCTTTGATCTTTCCTTCTAAAGGCTTGTTAAGAAGCCAAATGAGCTCTGGTTCTAGCCGGTGGGAAATTCACTTCTATGGGTAACCTAAAATGGCCCAGGGGTTGGTCCGAGTGCAGTGGTGTTTACAACTAAATTATCACAACAAATTACAGATTCCTTTGTTCCTTCTCCACTCCCACTGCTTCACCTGACCAGCCTAAAAAAACAAGAAAGAAAGAAGAATAAATCAAATGGCCCAGAACCACAGCCAGGCTAGAACAGCGCCCTGCTGCTTAGACTCTTCTCCTCTCGTCCGTGGGAACACACATCCATGTGTACACACAGGAAGGGGCCATAGGAAAATTGCCTCTTTGTGCCATGTCATCGTGGCTCCCCTGTCACACAGGCATGACACACGCAGACAGCGGGTCTGACGGAGCCCTGCACACTGGCTTTGTAGCTGGGTGTCCTTGGGTGAGTCACTTCACCTCTGCAGGCATGCGTCTTGTCATCTGCAAACATAGTGGGGTGGGAGGAGTTTTTTGACTGAGGCGTTAATCTGGAAGCTTCACAAAACAAAGGGTCCCCTGGTGAGTGGGATTTTACACGTATGAAGGCAGGCTTGGCCACTGAAGATGCTATAGAGAGCTTGGCTCCTGTCTGTGCTCAGGAAGTGAGGACCCTCTTTCCCCTGGACTTCTGGGAAGTCCCCTCTTTCCATGGTGCTAAATCTGGGCTTGTGCCTTAGAACTACAAGTCAGCTCTTGGGCTCAAAACCCACCCTTGGTTTAAACGTGACATTCTTCTATGAGATTTTACATGTTTCATCTTGGAAAACGTCTTTCACACCGGTTGATTCCACCAGGTACTGATTCCATGGCAGAAGCCATGTGACAGGAAGGTGGTTATCTCTGATAATAGAAAAGTGTGTATCCACATAAATCAGGATGATTTGCTTCCAACTGTTGCTTCCTGAGCCTCTCCCCATCACACAGGTTAACTACAACTCATCTTTTTCTTGTCACTGTTTTTATAAAACAGAGTAGGAAAAATCATCCAGCAAAACCTGAAGTTTAGCTGGCAAAGATGAACCATGAGAACTTACCTGGGAGAAGTCATTTTTCCAGTTAGGGAACTGGAGGCCATTTGCTTCTGGTGGAAGATGACCCTCGTGTTGAGTGTCTCTACTGGTCCCAGCTGTGCCACCTCTGTGGGTTTAAAGTGTACAGCTGTTGTCTTTCCTTGACTGTGCGCTTCTGGCACTGGCTCAGTCCCTTAGCAGGGAACAGTTCGGTGATGATACCCTATCCCAGCAGTCATCAGCTTTGTACAGGGCCAGAACAGACTGTAAATATTTCAGGCTTTGCAGGCCAAGACACAAAATCGAGGACATTATGTAAGTTATTATATAAATAACAAGAGAGAAAACAAATTGTCATAGATTTTAAATTGACACATTCACAACATAATAATCGAGTGCAAATATATAATACCCTCCTAATGAGAGGAGTAGAATTCATTTTAGGGGGAGAACTTTTGCTTTATTGGGGTTCAAAATTAGTGTTCTCTATCATCATTATCAGTCGCAGCTGTTCATCTGTTAATACTGATCTGTAATGATATTTTACATATTTCATCTGTGAAAATGTCTCTTCACAGACATAAGTACTGCCAAATACTGATCATTAATCCACGAGAATGTGATTTAATTGAGTACATTTGTTGCTTGAAAAGCACTTAAAGAATTCTTTTGGCTTATTCTCTTGATATTTTCCTTGTCCTATATCATTACATTGCAGGTTAATCTCTCCCCAGTAGAAGGTTAGGAGGAAGCTTCTCAATTGTACAGTTAGATGGCAGATGTGGTTATTTCTTTTATGCTTGCAGCAAGGTCCAGAAAATGTTGCTGGAACTGTAGTTTGAGCTTGGAAAGATATAACCTCTGTGAATTTGTGTGGTTGTGGCAGCATGCCCTGAGTTGCTGACCTCTGGCCCCTATCAATGCAGACTGTGGGCTGCCAGGGGCAAGTCAGTGCTGGTTTAAGAGGTCCTGACGTGCTTTCTTCCTGACTCCAGGTTATAGCCTGCAGTGCTACAGCTGTGTGGACCCAGTGCCTGAATGCACTGCAGTCACCACTTGTACACCCAATTTTGATGCGTGTCTCCGGTCAACAGCTGGTAAGAGCCTCCCCTTTCCCTGTCTCCTAAATGTAATGGGGGGGATGAGAGTCTGGGAAAAAATTTGTGTCACTCTAATTCTCATTACTCCTGTATTCAACAAGTAATAGCTACCATTTATTAGCACCAATTGTGTACTGGGCACTGAGCACCTTTCATAAACTTTTTTTTTTTTTTTTTTAAAGACATAGGGTCTCGCTGTGTCACCCAGGCTGGAGTGCAGTGGTGCAATTGCAGCTCACCGCAGCCTTGAACTCCTAGGCTCAAGCCATCCTCCTGCTTCAGCCTCCCAAGTACTGGGACTACAAGCAGCCTCGCTAATTCTTAAATTCTTTGTAGAGAGGGGGTTCTCGCTATCTTGCCCAGGATGGAAATGATCCTCATACCTCGGCCTCCCAAAGTGCTGAGATTACAGGTGTGAACCATTGTGCAAGGCCCATATGCTTTTTAATTAATGCATCTCACTTACCTCTCAGGGTGATCTTTTATTCCCATTTGATAGATGAGGAAACTGAGGCTCAGATTAAGCAACAGGCTATGGTCAGGTAACCAGCTCAGGGTTTAAGCATGGAAATCCATCTGATTCCAAAGCTTGTGCTCTTTAAAGCAGCACTGTGCTGTGTCCCAAGCCTCTGAGGGCCTACCGTGTGCCAGAGTCTGAGCTAGGGGACCGTGAAGCAAAGATGAAGAAAGGACACATACAGTTAAAATTCTGACAAAGGCCTGCTGGGCTGTCCCAAATGGCTTTATATACGGTGTTTTACTATGAAAATAAAATAAAAACTTCGAAAACAAAATGATCCTTTGTAATTTAATGAAAAACTAAATTTATTGATTACTATACATTTAATTCACATTTTTAGAATTAATTTGTCAATATTAATTGTAACAGTAAGAACATCAACAAGTAAGATTTTCACAAACCAACTGCATGGTTTTGCCCGGGTTTTGCTTCACAAGGCCACGGGCTCAAAATTAGCATCAGTTAAATACAACTCACATGGCAGTTAATGTGATAAAATCTTGGTAGATATGACCAAATGTCCCTCTAACACAATAAATGCCTGTTGCCTCCCCCGCCCCCCAACAACTGTCCTGGCTCTGATGAGACCTGGGTTTTATAGAAAATTTCCATTTAGAGGTATCTCATCATTTTCTAATTGTTCCCCTACACAACCCACTTACCAACCTATCTGGATGTCTCTACTTCCATAGAGTAAATTCTACATAGAATTTAGGGTTCAAAGGCAGATACAGAACTGTACCCACTTACTTTCTTACCTTTGTGTATGTGTCTCCCCACAGGGCCACGTATATATCACCGGTGTTGGACCTTTGAGGATTGCACGTTTGACCGCATCTCAGCACTCTTAGGGGAACCTAAGCTACACTACTACTGCTGCAATACGCACCTGTGTAACCACGAGCAAGATCAAAACCATGGGACCACCTTATCAGGGAAAACAGTTTTTCTGCTTGTGACCCCGTTTCTTGCAACAGCCTGGAACTTTTATGTCTAAATCAAGCCCAGGAGAGATTGTAAACTACCCCCTCCACCACCACCCGCTTATTCCCCATTTCCTGGCTGCTGCAAACATAACAAAGGCTTTATATTTTCCAATGAGATCCTCTTGGGAAGCAATAAAATTAGCTCAAGCATTTTGGATCAGAGAGAGAGGGACTCAGAGACTTTGAAGACCAGTCCTGTTTGCAGGGAAGCTCCACTTGAGGGAGAAGTTTAAGAGTGAAGCAGGTGTGACTTGCACTAGGTTACCTGCTTTCTTCCTCTGCTCTCTGGAGGACCAGCTTTGCAGTGACAGCTTGTTAGGTTCTCCAAGACCCTCAGGTGTTTCCCCTCTGGTTCCCTGGATGTGTTAAATAGTATGATTCGCATTTGGGAGGGGTGGTGCCAGGGGATTCTTTTCAACAGTTCTCTCTCACATGGAGCCTTTCTTCAGCTTTATGGCTCCTGTGTTACTATGGCAGCACAACAGATGTTCCAGATGTGGGCTGTCAGGAGCAACAAGATCAGAGCTAGAAGACATCTGGCAGGGAAGGCAGAAGCATCCTAGAGGGCAGGGCATGAAAACGCAAAGTCTATCGTTAGACAGCTACCAGTAGCTGAAATTTGAGTTTTCTTGTCCCTAAATTTTGTATGGGCTTTGCTGTCTGTCTTTCACTGGAAAAATTTAATAGCATAAATTAATGGTATGTTAAAGCTATTCCTTGCTTTGTTTTTTGTTGGATCAGTGGGATATCTTGGCTCTGGCACACACAGTTAAAAAATGAACATGCTCTTCCACATATGACTGGCAATATTAAGTGTGCTTATCTTGAATGTTACTGGTAGGAAGACTGTGTGTGTGTGTGTGTGTGTACAGCATGAGTGCAATGTGAACAACCTTTGGGGTTGCAATTTGAGACTTCCAGATGGCATCCTTAATAGCAACAGGTCTGCAGGGAGGGGCTTTACCTGCCCACATTCAGCCTATTGACTCCCAGCTGACTCAGCACAGATTGTACAAAATACGTTTGTAAGGGCTCCTAGCACAGTCATAGATGTTGAGGCTTTCTGAAGCTCAACATTTTAGGAAACTAGAAACTAGAAACTAGAAACTAGGTCTTCTAAGAGATACACCAGAAAAATCACACACCCCCTCCACAAATGCAAAGTTTTTTTCTTTTCCCTGTTGGTGCTGGTGAATAATTCTCAAGAGTCAATAGACCTGCCAGGCGGGGTGGCTCACGCCTGTAATCCTAGCACTCTGGGAGGCCCAGGTGGGAGGATCGCTCAAGGTCAGGAGTTCAAGTCCAGCCTGAGCAAGAGAGAGACCCTGTCGCTCTAAAAATAGAAAGAAATGATCTGGCCAACTAAAAATCTATATAGAAAAAATTAGCTGGGCATGGTGGCGCATGCCTGTTGTCCCAGCTACTCGGGAGGCTGAGGCAGTAGGATCGCTTAAGCTCAGGCATGTGAGGTTGCTGTGAGCTAGGCTGATGCCAGGGCTCTCACTCTAGCCCAGGCAACAAAGCAAGACTCTGTCTCAAAAAAAAAAAAAAGGTTCAATAGACCTAATGGTATTTGTATTGTTAGGTCTGGAGCTGAAAGAGAGACACACGAAGACTCATGTGTAGCAAAATGCTGTTTATTTTGAGCATCTGGGTGCAGATGGGTGGAGGTGAACAAGCGTCCACGAGAGAAAAGGGGAGAGCCTAGGGTTTTATAGAGGTTTTTTGGGGGAAAGAAAGTAAGTGGGCCTGAACAGCTGCTTGTAATAAATTTTTCTTCAAATAACCAACTTGCAGGAACTTTGCCCCAGTGACATCCATCCTTCTGCTCTCGGGTCATTCTTATCAGAAGAGGTAGGGAGAGATAGCCTTCATCTCTATCAAGGAGGGAGGAGAGAGGAGGGAGGAATGCGGGCTGCAGCTGTCTGTTAGATCTACTAGGGAGAGAGAAACTTCATCTCTATCAGGGAGGGAGGGGAGAGGAATGAGGCTGCAGCTGTTGTTAGATCTACTAGAGAGAGAGAAACTTTGTCTCTATCAGGGAGGGAGGGGGAGGAATGAGGGCTGCAGCTGTCTGTTAGATCTACAAAGTCCAGAGACTCCTGGGACTCCTGTGGCTATTGTTTACAAGCCTAAGTTTTGCATTAACCGCATTCTGTCCTATATATACTTTTCGGGTTCCCACCTGGAACAAACCTAACATGTATTATGATCTTGGCTTTATTTTTGCCATAGCCTCACTTTCGCAGGAGAAGGGAAAATTTCTTGATTAACTTAAAAGAAAAAAAAACATCTGATTATGTAAGCTGTTAGACAAATTCAATGCGGTGAATGGTGCCTTTCTGAAAATAAAATGTCATCAAATGGATGAGTGTAGTTATTGGCCCCAAAGAATAATAGCATATGCAGTATTCTCAGTGGTAGCAACTGAAAGAAGAGATTGTGGGCAGTGCCAGTTTTCTTCTGTTGATGTCATTACCTGAACATAGAAAAATAGAGACTCCCTCATCAAAACCTGGTGTTACCTTGGTGCTGTGTGTTCTCTGTTGGCTCGATGTTTTTCCTCATCTTTAATTCTCTGTTCCAGTACAACATACTAGGTGTGCCTCTTTCATCAATAGGACTTTTTCTGCCTGAAGCAGTACTAACCATGCCCACAGGCACTGGCTAGGCAAAGTAGTTTATTTCACATGAGTTCTAAGAAAATGAATTTTTTAGAAATTTAGGGGGGAAACAACCACACACCAAAAAAAAAAAAAAAAAAAAAAAAAAAACCCAGGAGTTATGCATTTCCAAAAGTCTGAATCTTTCAAGATTCAGATTGTAGGATGAGACTGTCTCACTGCTGTCTTGGGTCATGTACCCACTTTTTGGCCAGACTACACTGAGAAAAGGATAGTTTTCTAAAGCAGAACCTGAGTGCTCTTAGATGGGGCTATGGGGAAAGGTCTACTGAGCAGGCAAAATCAGCAAGGTCTTATAAATGGCCTTAAGCTTTGGGGTTGCTTTCTACAAAAAGTTGCGGTGACTCAATGCCATAGACTAAGAGGTGAGTGCCTGGACCCAAAGGCAATACTGTAAAGGCAGGAGGAGTGGAGAGCCAGTACCCTTTGCATGACTTTACAGGAACTGTCATAATGTTCAATGTTGGGTGGTGATAGATTCCTTTGGGAATTCCTTGCACCCATAGCTCATTCTTTTGGCTCATTCCTTGGCAAAATAAAGCCAAGATCATAATACATGTTAGATTTGTTCCAGGCGGGAACCCGAAAAGTATGTATAGGACAGAATGTGGTTAATGCAAAACTTAGGCTTGTAAAACAATAGCCTCAGGAGTCTGGGGAGTCCCCGGACTTTGTAGATCTAACAGACCACTGCAGCCCGCATTCATCCCCTCTCCCTCCCTGATAGAGACAAAGCTTATCTCTCCCTAGTAGATCTAACAGGCAGCTGCAGCCAGCATTCCTTTGGGGAATGAGCTATGGGTGCAAGGTACACCCAGTGGGTAGGTAAGAGAACTCATGTCCTGAAGGATGCTGACCCATTGCCCAACTTTGTCTTGGAAGTACTGGGCTTCAAGGTATAGGGATATTCCTCTTGTGTCCTTGCAGTCAACCCCATGACTTAACATCATGCAGTGGGTGCATGTCCTGAAAAAATAAGAGCCTGCCCAAATCACACGTTTTGGACTTTGGGCCTCTTAAAGAAAAAACCAGGCTTATACACACGAGTCTTCAGCAGGACCATATGATTGATCTTACACTTGGCAAGTTCTTTATCAGTGTTTAAAGCCTACTAGCTCCCATTGGTTTCTGTTGCTTACAAACAGATTTGAACTCTAATGTTAACAATACTTCTCTCTACAGGATTCTTGATGTGTTGAGAAGGCACAGAGCCGACTGGAGCTACTGCTGACTTGACATTCATTATGATAAGGGCAACTTTCTGGTGCAGGGTTCTGAGGTCTTTGTTTTACCTATATTTTCATCTATACTTTGCATAAGGGGAAACTATACAAAGTTAGCTGAATTGTTCAAGGTCACTGAAGTAATAAGTTGACAAGTCCAGAATTCACACTCAACTCCTCAGGTCAGCATATGTCTAATCACATATGTCTGTAATACGCCAATCTCACTTTGGAAAGAAGCCTGGAATGGGATTCTGATGCTTTTTTACTTTGAAGAAGTTAGTTCCTACCTCTTCTTAAAAAACAAAGTGCGATTATTTTTTACTGGAAAGTTACACAACGGCATGAGCCAAACAGGACCAGCTTAGGCCTTATCAGATCATTTCAAAATACTGTGTTTTCCACAGTCTGTTTCTAAATGCCCCCACGGCTTCTCATAGATATTTCATTTCAGGATACCAGCAGCTAAGTGCTTGGCTTTTGTACTTAGGTACCTCGGTTCAAGTCCCCTCTCTAATTGGCTGTGTCTGTCTCTGGATAAGTTTTTGGTTTTTTTTTAAACCTTTCTGAGCTTCAGCTTTCTGCACCTGCCTCGAAGAATTATTGTGAATCTTGAGGTGATACATATGTAACAGGTCAGGCAGGTAGGAAGTGGACCAGTTATATGGAGTACAGAGTTGTTAAGGGTACAAGAGTCTAAGACCTTCAGTGAGCCGCAAGGCATCTACCCCACTGACTTTGACATAAGTAGAAACTGACCAGAGGTCTCCTTTTCAAATTACTTACAAGTTATTCAACATAAAATTTTTATAATGGATAATCTTATCTAAACTAAAGCTTCCTATTTATACAGTCTCATATTATGTTGGGGCAAGGTAAATGAACTCAGTACTTTAACTTCTAGGTGGATCCCTACGGTGGTCCGTTGTAGGTAAATCCTGACAGACCTATCCTGTAAGTGCTGTTGTCAAGATAACGTGAGAACTCGTTGACAGTAAGTGGTCAGTAAGTGTGAGCTACACTTATTTTGCCCAAGACTGCACAGCTAGTTGACGCTGGTTGATGGGGCTTAAACTCAGCTTTCTCATCCTCCAGGCCTGTGCACTCCCTGTTCCACTAAACTTCTTCCCAGGCTTCCATTTATTTGAAAAAAAAAAAAAAAAAAATCGCTTACTCTGCAAGTGCTCAAGACCACATCTACCCAGGAAAACAAGAGCTGGTCTGCATTTTTCAGAAACTTTCTTGAAATAGGAGCCATTGTGAATGCAGTGGAAATGCCCACAGCTCCCAAGTCCAGACTAACACAATGGTTAATTGAGGTGAATAATAAAGAAAAGACTGTTCTGGGCTTCCCAGAAAAGCTTGGCCCTTAAATTGTGGCACAAATAGCTTCCAATTAAAGCTCCCTGCCAGGAAGAAGGGTGGGAGACCGGTGGCCATGAAAGGGGCCCTGCCCTGAGGGCTGGGGGGACAGTTGGGAGGCTGTGGGGGGGAGTGGGCAGAGAGCCTGGCCTCCGGAGCCCTGCGTTTGTGCTCGCAATGCCAGCTCTGATGCTAACCCGCCACAGGACCTCAGGCAAGTTACTTCACCTTATGTGCCTTTCGAGTTTTCTCATCTGGAAAACGGGAATAATATCACCTACCGCTTGGGGTTATTAGAAACAATGAGTTGTCAAGACAAGTACCTGGGACACAGTGGTCTCTATATGTGTTTATTATCATTATGTCCTCAGCAGGTATGGGGCTTGCTAAATTATCTGGAGTGGATTTGGTTTTCTAGGAGGGACTCCCTGCCTCATTTTCCTCATTAATTTCCCAGGGCTTAATGGGGAACTAAGAAATCCATAAATAACTGTATAATAAGCATAGCCACACTTTAGTGAGCACCTACTATGTGTCCCTGGTACTGCTTATACATATTTTCATCACATACATTGACCCTATGAAGTGGATATTGTCTTCATTTTATAGATCACAAAATTGAGGTTCAGAGATCTGACATTACTTTCCCATGGTCACAAAGAGTCCTAGATTCAAACACGACTCTTGTATTCCAAGCTACGAGCACTACATGTCCCAAAAAGCTGCCCAGAGCCAGGCAAGCCTGGCAAATTGTGACACAGCCCTAAAGAGACTGGGCGTCTGGTTAAGGTGTGATCGCTGGCGGTGTGTCTAGATGGAAAGTTGAAGTGAGGGAGGGGAAGCAGGGTGCCAAGCGGAGCAGTCCAGAGGAGGCTTTCTGCATGCTCTGAAGGAAACAGTCTGGTGACCAGGGGAGCCAGGCAAACAGCACCCCTAGCTGCAGCAATGGGAGAGTATAAATGCCAACTGCGGTGATTCCACCTAGAATAGAGAATTTAAGTCAGTGTTGGAGCGGAGCCCCCATCCCACCTCATGTCACACTTCTGGCTCCTCTCCCCTGAGAGCAAAGCAATGACTGCCCTGATTGGTGAGTTTGGAGTAAGAACCAAACTCCTTGGCAAGCTGTTCACTGTGACAGTAGGGGTCCTTTCTGTGCAGCCAAGGCCTGTGGCTTTGTAACCTGGCTTCCCACTGGGTGAGTAAGCTCAGATGTGCAGTGTTAGCAAGACCCCTAGCTACGGGCCCTAAAGCCACACCCTCCAACTGACCTTTACAGCAAAGAAGGACTCATGTCTCTCTTAGTTCCAAATGACGCCAGGGAGCATGGGCATTAGGGATCGAATCCCTCAAGCTCCAACAGGATGGTACCTAATGGGGAATGTGGGTGATGAGGTAGGTGACGCAGTGCTTTGGAGCCCAGGGAGGGCAGGGTTCCGCTTAAGTTGAATTCAAGTCTGCTCTATTTTTCATCACCAACTTGAATTTTCTGGACGTTTGTTTGCAGAAACAACCAGAGGGTTTTGCCTTAACTGCCACGGTTTGTTATTACTCCGTATGAACTTCACCTCCAGACTGGGGTTAATTTCAATGTTTATTTATTGTGGCACTCTAATTTTCTTGTGTGGTTTTTAGAGGAAACAATTTTGTCCTCAACTTCTTTCTTTTAACCCACTGGCTATAACTTCACAGATTATGATATAATTAAGCCATCCAGTATAAAATCTGTTTAGATTATCTTGGAGTTAAGGGGAAAAATGTGTAATTTTTTTCTCCTCAAATAGATATATACAAGTAAAAATGTGATTATAATGTTTCACTTAAAAAACAATGCAAAATCTCTTTCCTTTCTAAGGGCTTTCAATACGTAGTAACAAGAGCTAATATTTACCGAGTACAAACCATGCCCAGGTTTAGATGGTCCCATTTAGTCTTTCTAATCCAAGCGAGTAGGTGCCATTATATAGATGGGAAACTGAGGTTCAGAAAGGTTCAGCCACACAGCCAAATATATAGTGGATCCAGGGATTGGTTCCAGCTCTGAGTCCAAAACCCTGGCTCTTACCACTACTATGGTTGTGCAGGGGTGGGAAAAAAAGCTCTTTCTCTGCCCTCTTAGGTTCAATAGCTGGGGCCTGAGAATTAACTGCCAAAGCAGATTAACAGGATAAAAAATTTATTCCACATGCACACAGAGAGCCTCACAGAGAGGAAGTGAAAACCCAAAGATGTGGTTAGGCTTGAGAGCTTATAATATACCATTAAAAAAAAAACAATAAACAATAAATTAGGGAGAAGTGACAAAAGGGGTTTGAGCTTCTAGAGGCAGTAAATTGTGGGAAGGTAAATATATGCAGGAGACTAATGGAAGGTGAGGGTTGTTTAGTAAGCTTTGTCAGGTAGACTCAATTCAGTGCTGTTTGCAGTGATGAGTCATCTCCTTTTCGTGGCATGAGATAGGGGAGAGGGGACACCTTCACGAAGGTGAAATTGTTACCTTTAAAAAGGGAAATTTGTGCCTTGGGTTTAGGCAAAAAAAGGGAAGACAGTTCCTCCTCCATCTGCTGTTCCCCAGTTACCTTCAGCTCAAAATAATCCTTATGCCAAAGTGGCATATTTTGGAGTAGCCAATTCTGACCCCCTTCAGTTCCCACAACACATACCACTTTTAAAAGTGCCCAGATATTTATGGATTCCTATTATATGCTCAGCATTATAGGATCCTTGGGCTGGCATCTTGCCCTCGAGGAGCTTACCGCTAAGTGTGGGAAGAAAAAGCTTCTAAGTTTCAGGCAAGCCCCTCAGTGGGGATAGCAGCCCATGCACTTGGACAGAGTTCCCAAGTTTCCAAGTGCTTCACACACACCGGTCTAATGGCAGATCATCAAAAACTTTAGGAGGCAGCCTGGTTCTCTTATTTTTATTTTATGGAAAACCAACTTAAAAGTTAGGAAACTCACCTCAGGCTACCCAGCTTGAATATCTGACTCTCTCTGCTTTGCTGCTGCACACACGCGCACATGCATGCACACATATGCATATTTATATATAGCATTCCGCTGCGGAGCTGGTACTGACGCTGGCCCTGACTGGCCCTCACCCACCCTTGTTCGTTCACACCAATGATCATTAGGCTCAGGCTTGCATGGAAATTCATTTCCCCTCATATGGCTAATACTCACAAGCTACTTATACAAAGGAGCTGGGCATGTCCCTTGGACAGAACGTCCAAGTCGCTCATGTGGAAGTGGTGAGCTCCTTGGGGTGGGTCCAGCAAGATTTCCTCTTGGTGGTTAGCTCCCTGCCTGTTAGCTCCTGATAATGCATGGGTTTGGAAGAGAACTAAACTGTATTTCATTGAAAACACTCTCCTTTATATCTATTACAAACCCAGACTACGGTCCCCTTTTCTGGAATCTTCCACAACACTGCTAAGTTTGGCAGAAACATGGGTTGTCTCTAGCAGCCATTTCCAGTCGATCCCCTTCTGCGCCTGCCTCCCACTGCGGAGGACGGAACGTCAGACGCTTTCTCAGGCTTCTTTACAGCGAGACGGGGTCAGTCTGCGGGGAAGAGGGCAGGTGTCTAGGAAGCATTTTTTCTCCCTGATAGAAGGAGAGGAAGACTGAAGAAAGCTTTCTCTTGCAGCCCTGGTCAGCTCGCTGCTTCCCGCTTTTGGAGGAGGGTATGCCGGGGAGTGACAGCTGGAGCGAAGGGCGCCAGACCGCCGGGGCGAGGCTCCTGGAACCAGGGGGCGGTGGGGGGGCGGGGCCAGCCTGGGGGCGGGGCTGACGTCGGCGCTTGGGGCGTTCGACGCCGGGCGGAACGAAAAACGAGGGCGGTGCCGCAGTGGAGTTCCCGCCCCGCTGCTCGGCAGGGGCGTGGCCTCCTGATTTCGAACTCCGCCTTTCGGGGCGTGGCCAGGGCGGAGAGGTGGGGCCGCGCTCCGTCGGGGCGTGGCCTGTGGAACCTCAGAATCCCGGCGACTCGGGGCTTGAGCGCGCGTCTGCGGGCGCGGGGTTCCTCCCACGCAGCCTCCCATTCAAACGATGCCGAAGGCGCGGCGCGGCAGCCAGAGCCCCACGATGAGCCAGCGGCCGGCTCCGCCCCTCTATTTCCCGTCCCTCTACGACCGCGGCATCTCCTCTTCCCCGCTCAGCGACTTCAACATCTGGAAGAAGCTTTTCGTGCCGCTGAAGGCGGGCGGGGCGTCGGCGGGCGGGGCGGCGGGGAGCCGGCCCCTACCCCAGGCGCCTCCTACCCCGGCGCCCCTGCCGCCGCCGCCACCCGGCCTGGGTCCCCCAAGCGAGCGCCCATGTCCCCCGCCCTGGCCCTCCGGCCTGGCCTCCATCCCCTACGAGCCTCTGCGCTTCTTCTACTCGCCGCCTCCAGGGCCCGAGGTGGCTGCCTCGCCTTTGGCCCCCGGTCCCACGACCCCCTGGCTCGCCTGTGCCTCCCACCCGGAGGAGTTATGCGAGCTGGAGATCCGGATTAAGGAGCTGGAGCTGCTCACCATCACTGGGGACGGCTTCGACTCCCAGCGCTGTGCGTGACCTCGCCCGGGACACCCAAGCCCACCCTTAACCGACCCTGGCTCCCTCCTTGGCCCTGGGCTGAGATTCCACCCCCAAGAGTCCCAGATCCAAAATCTGTCCCCCAGAAACGCTCTCCTCTCACCGACTCCTCTCCCCACGACAAATCTGAACTTCATGAACCCTTTAGTCCCAAACTCCATCCTCCTCCATCCTGAGCCGTTTGATTAACCTGGACTCAGAGCCTCCACACCTGGAACTCCATCCACCACTACCCCCATCCTGAACTTTAATCCTCCTGCACAGAATGCCCTTACTTCTGTACTCTGGACTCCACCCACCACGGACAGCCCTGTCTCTAGAGACTTGAGCTTTGGTGTTCAATCTTAAACTGGGGCCCTCGCTGGGAGGAGGGGGAAGGAGGTGAGGGTCAGTTGGTGTCTTCAGGGGAAGGTGGGAATTGTGCAAGACCCAGAAGGCCCAAGGATGTTCACTGAGGGGCTTTGGGACACTCCACTTCTCAATGCTGGAGGGCAGCTTCCCTGGGACCCTGTGTCCCTGGCCCTGGTAGCCCTCTCACTGGGATCCTGGGCTGTGCCATCTGATCTTAGGTCTGAAGTCTTAGGAATCTGTTCCAGGGCAGACCAGGTGTGCTGATGTGGGCAGGATTCCTCTGGTGTGCAAGCTGACTGATCCTCCCTGTTGGAGGGTAAAGTTGTTAAATCCAAGTGTACTCCTAGGACTTGTATTCAATAGCCACAGGCTGTCCTGCAGACTTTGTCCTTCCCATCACCTGTTCTGGCTAAGGCTTGTGCTTGACCACTGGAGGGCAAATGGTTCTAAAAAGACCATCCCAATTATTGTATACAGGGTCAATTTAAATTGACCCTCCTGCCACATAGGGAAAGCAATTATGAAATTACCTAAATGCTTAGTTCCATATGGCAGTGAGAATGGTCCTCAATTCATCAGACACCCTGTAATGTACCCTCTCATGTCTCCATGGAGAAAATAGTCCCTAGAAAACTTGGGCTTTCCCGAGTCTTGGATTTCTTAACTATATATTCTCCAGTTGAATGTATTTGGGCTGTGAGGTTTTTTTTCCCTCCCATCTTGGATCAAAAATGGGTTTTAGGCTCATCTGGGGAGCACAATTGCTTCCCAGGAGTTTGCTTTGGAAGTGTTAGAAAAGGCTCTTACCTCCCCCTCAGCTAAGTTTATCTTGTTCTCCTGCAGATAAATTCCTGAAGGCGCTAAAAGATGAAAAGTTGCAAGGACTGAAGACCAGGCAACCTGGAAAGAAGTCATCCTCTCTCTGCTGAGAAGCTGCCTCCCAGACCTTGGGCAGCCGCCTCCTTAGGTGTTAGTGCTTAGATAATATGCCCCATTTGTTGTCATTTCAAAGATCGTTATTTTCTGTTCTGTATTTCCTGCTGTTCTTGTTGCTCCCAGCACACACTCCACATACAGTGCCCACTCACGTGGTAAACCTCATGGTCTCTCTTCTCTCTGTGCCGCTGCTGAGGAAGCTCTCTTGTGCGCTAGAAACTGCTGCCTGGCTGGCACTCAGGGTCTCCTGAGACCAGGGGAGGGGACCCCCAACACTGCCACAGTCAGGCAAACCAGAACAATTGATGTGTCAGGAGGGACTTGGGAGAAACTGAGGGCAATATACATTGGGTTCTGCTGCTGTGTCTCGGCTCAGAAAGGTTCTTTGAGGACTTTCAGAATAGTGGGGTTTCCCCCCCCAAACATATTTACTCCTTGAAAATATCTGGTGTTTTGTTTTTGTTTTGGGGGGAGAGACAGACAATAAATATTATAGATAAGTATTAATATATCATTACATGGCATCACAGAAGAGGACATGCTAAGGGGGAAAAGCAGAGTACAGTAAGGATAGGAGGGTCGGAAGAAGGCAGGGTGGAATTTCACATACGGAGTTTCTGGAAGAGGTAGTATTTAAACAAGGTCTGAAGGAGGTTGAGGGGCACACCGTGGGGAATGTTCCAGGCAGAAGGGCCAGTGCAAAGCCTTAAGGTGGGAGCGTGGCAGCACTTTTGAGGGCCAGCAAACAGTCCAGATGGCTGGAGCAGGAGCAGTGAGGGGGGAGTGGTAGGGACGAACACAGAGGGGCCCATTCGTGTAGGACCGTGTAGCCATGGTGAGGACTCTGGGCTTTTTTCTGAGTGGGATAGGCAGTTGTTTGGGGGCTTTTGGGGGGTGACATGATCTGACCTGTGGTGTTGAAGCTTCACTCTCTTGCTGTGTTGTGAATAGACTATAGGGATGCAAGCAGGAGAGCAGTTAGGAGGCTGTAGTAGTTAATAATCCAGTGAACAAGATCACGCTGGTAGCAGCGGATGTGGTGAGATGTGATCAGGCAATTGAAGTATAGAGGTATTGTGATCTAAGATGGGAGGGCACAGGTGGAACAGGTTTTGGGGAGAAGATCAGCAGCTTAGTTTGGTGTATGTGAAGTTGGGGTGCCCAGTAGACATCTGGGAGCTGGTAGATGCTGTGTGACAGGGAGCTCTATGAGCCTGGAGTCTAGGAGAAGGCCGGAGCTAGAGGTGTAAGCTGGCAACTTGCTGACATGTAGATGTATTTAAAGGGTAAGATCAAATGAGGTCAGCAAGGGAGTGAATGTAGGGAGAAAGAGAAGCGAAAGTTGAGTTTGGAGGCACACACATTTTAAGAGGCTGGGGAGAAGAGGAGGAACCAGCAAAGGTGAGTGGAAAGGAGTGGCCAGGGAGCCAGGTGTCTTAGAAGCCAAGTAAGAAAGGAGGAGGGAGTGGGTGGGGTGGCTCTCATCTGTAATCCCAGCACTTTGGGAGGCCAAGGCAGGAGGATCCCTTGAATCCCTTGAGGCCAGGAGTTTGAGACCAGCCTTGATGACATAGCAAGACCCCATCTCTAAAAAAAAAATTCAAAACTTCATGCCTGTAGTCCTAGCTACTCAGGAGGCTGAGGCAGGAGGATCACTTGAGCCCAGGAGTTCAAGGTTACCGTGAGCTATGATCATGCCACTGCACTGCAGCCTGGGTGACAGAGCAAGACCCTGTCTCTAAAAAAAAAAAGAGAGAGAGAGAGAGAGAGAGAAAGTGAGAAAGGAGGAGGGAGTCATCAGCTCTGACAAATACAAATAGTCTTATGGGCCAAATAAGATGAGCCTGAGAATTCACTGTTGGATTTAGGAACACAGATTTAGTGCTGGTGATCAGTTGGGTTGAGTGATGGGTAGCACTGGACTAGAGTAGTTTTAGAGAATTGGAGGAGTGAAACGACGGGTGTAGATCACTCTGTAGCAGCAAAGGAGAGCGGAGAACTAGAGCAGTACCCAGTAGGGCAAGTGGGGGTACAAGAAGGTTTTTATTAAGGTGGGAGAAATAACCACGTATTTGGTCTGAGGAGAATGATGCAGCAGAGAGGGAAAAAATGATGATGCAGAAGACAGCTGGGAAATTGCTGGAATGGTGTCCTTGAGTGGGTGAGAGGGTGGTGTCTTAGCCCATTTTGTTCTGCTATGACAATATCATAGACTAAGTAATTTTAAAAAACCAGAAATTTATTTCTTCCAGTTCTGGAGGCTGAGAAGTCTAAGATGAAGGCACCAGCAGGCTAGGGCCCAGGCTATCTGCTTCCAGGATGACACCTTGAACGCTGCGTCTTCCAGGGATGCAAGACAATTGTGTCCGGCAGAAGAGCAGGAGAGGAGGGAATCCACTCCTGCAAGCCCTTTGGATAGTGGCGTTAAATCCGTTCATGAGGGTGGAGCCCCACAACCTAAACACCTCCCTTTAGGCCCCGCCTCCCAACACTATTGCACTGGGTTTAGATTTCTGACACGTGGATTTTGGAGGGGACAAAAACATTCCACCCGTCGCAGGGGGATCTAGTTCACAGTGGGGAGACCAGCTTTAGAGGGGAGCAGAGATGGCTCATCTGCAGTAACAGGAGTTCCATTTGTGGAATAGGGGTGCAGATGCTGGTAGATGGGTAAACGGGAGCCCTGGAAGTTCCCTAGACACGCGCACGCGCATACACAAAAGTCTGTGCAGCAGCCTCCGGCTTGAGGATGCAAGTGCACGTGCCTGCAAGGCTGAGCCCGAACCTCTGTGACTGAGTGTGGGGGCCGGGTGGAGCCTGGGAAGCTGTAGACTTCATGCCCCGCTCCTGGGCAGTGGATACCCACTTCCGGCTGACTGTGCCCAGGCAGGAATGTGGACACAGGGTCAGGTGAAAGCTCCTGGTTTCCACACCTTAGCAATGAATTCAAGTGTTTCCAAAACATTACTCAGGCCAAATAAACTAAAGGTGGAAAGTCCCATAACCTTTGCCAAAAAGTTGGCAACCTTTGCTCTACCCGTTGGAGCCGTCCTCCCCTGGGCGAGGATTCCAGGCTTGTCTCCCCTCCCCAGGAGGAAGCCAGATTCAAGCTCTAGGCTGGATGCTGCTGGAGAAGCTCCCTTGTTCTCCCAGAAAACTTTAAACTGGCCAGGCCGGGGGTGGGGGTGGGGGGGGGGTTCAGGTCTTAATGAGAATAAGTTGAGCTGGAAATTTTAATGAGAATAAACCCGGCAGCAGGAAAACCCAGCACAGAGCTCAGATGCAGACAGAAGTGTCCGATAAGGGCCTCGTTTCCCACCCGAGTCCCTCTAGCCCTCCCACCTGTGCTCATAAAAGTGGCCTCCTATTAAGTGCACACCATGTGCCGGGCACTGAGCGAGGCCACAGACTTGTATAACCTCATTTAATTCTCACCACCACCGCGTGAAATAGGCACTGCTCTTGGCATGTTTTAGAGCTGAGGAAGCAGAGGCTCCGAGAGGTAAAGTGACTTACCCACAGGCACAGGGCCAGGACATGGCAGGGCCAGGTTTGGATCTCAGGTCAGTCAAGGCTACCCCAAGCTCTCCTTCCTTGGCAAGGACAGATACAGGAGAAGCCTTAGGTGAGCCGTAGAAAAGAGACATCTGGCATTTCATTTCTTCCGAGGAGCTCTCATCTCCTCACGGCCCTCGGGGATCCTTTTGGTGCCCTTGGAACAGTAGGTGGCAGGGCAGGCTGTTAAGGACGATGACACACACTTGCTCAGCCCTGACCCTCAGTGCCCACACACACAGCCGCAAGAGCACCCGCAGTAGGTGGGGCCTCCCGTTCTGCCTGTGACAGCCCAGACCCTGTGCACCAGGCAGCCGCTGCTGGACATTATTCACACCAAGTGACATCAGCCCCGTTTCCTGCAGAACCCAAGCCCGAGTTGACATATAGGATCATGCCTCAAGTATCAACTCCCGTCTGCACTTGGGAGCTCTGTGGCGGATTGGAGGCCTTGAGTGGGCGCAGTGGGATCCAGCACCATCCTGGGGTCAGGGGGTGGGACGAGCCTTTCCTGCGGCACAAGTCCAGGCTTAGCTTCTGGGTCTCCAGTTACTGAGAAAAAATCTGGAAAAGACCAAAGAAGAGTTCACATACAGTTGGGGAAATATAATCAATACGGTTTCAGTTAGAACGAATAAGTTCCGGAGACCTATCACAGGGCGTTAACAATAATGTATTAGATACTTGAAAAAAAGGCAGTGTAATACAAATCATCAGTACTTGCTGGCAGTGTCCCGTATCACACGGCGTATTATGCTTTTTACGTGGGCCATTGCTCTCCATCCTCATAATGACCTTGCCAGGTGGGGGCTGCTGGCCTCATTTTACAGGTGACCACAATTTAGGCAAAGGTAAA
Organism: Lemur catta; assembly: GCF_020740605.2. NCBI lineage: Eukaryota > Metazoa > Chordata > Mammalia > Primates > Lemuridae > Lemur > Lemur catta. The sequence goes on along the minus strand of NC_059134.1, from coordinate 83,780,978 downwards.
GCAATGTGACTAGGGCATTGCAGCTAGTAAATAGGAGGTGGAATTCAAACTCGGGGCTGACCCCAGAGCCCGTGTCCTGACCTGCTGGGCCACAAAGACTCCTATGGGCATAGAGGACGGAGCAGTGTGGGGAGCATGGATGGAGGTTGGCCAGGTCCCTGCACGGAATGGGGGGCACGCTCCAATTGGGTAATCTGAAGAGAGTTTCATAAAGGGACTGTTCTGTAAACTGAATGTCTGCGTGCCCCCCAGATTCCTACGCTGAAACCTAATCCCTGATGTGATGGTATTAGGAGGTGGGGCATTTGGGAGGTGATTATGTCGTGAGAGTGGAGTCCTCAGGAAGGTGATTCGTGCCCTTAGGAAGGAGACCCCAGAGAGCTCCCTCACCCTTCTACCTTGTGAGGACACAGCTAGAAGGCACCACCTATGAAGCAGGAAGTGGGCCCTCACCAGACACCAAATCTGCTGGCGTCATGGTCGTGGACTCCCCAGCCTCCAGAACTGTGAGAAATAAATTTCTGCTGTTCAGAAGCCACCTAGTGTATGGTGTTTTGTTAGACAGAATGAACTAAAACAGACTGTTTACAAAGGTGTAGCCAGGGAGTGGGGAAACCAATGGCAGAGCTGTTGCAAAGACTAGGTGTGAGGGGAGGGAGTGGTTGTCAGAACCTGGGAACAGAGAAGGCTGTGTGGAAAGGGTCCCTAGCAGGAGGTGGGACCCTTGTCTAAGGCTACAACTACTCCCCCATGACCCTGCAGGGAGGGAGAACCCAAAAGAGATCAGAGGGGGAGGAGAGTGAGTTCAGGGTCTTTTAATACGTGCAAATACTGGTAGGGCATGGTTTTGGTGTTGGCTGGGCTGCTTCCCACAACCTGCCAAGAGAGAACGGGGTTGACAGTATTATGATATTACAGCCAAGGTCCCAGAAATGCCACACTCAGCCCTGACACCTGCCCACTCACCCCATGGCTTGGTCTTACTTTGGTCACAGGTCCTGTTATCAGTGGTCACTGGGACAGGGATCATGGAATTGGCAGCCTCTCCAGAACAAGGTGAAATGTAAGAGGCTAGTCCCCAAAGAAAAGGATGCTTGGCAGGTGGGAGCAATAAGAACCCTGATTGGGCGAACACCGCGTGCCAAGAATAACAGATAAATGCTGGTGTGTGCTGGAGCCCGCTGGTCCCGGCTCCTGACAGCCAGTGGTCAAACTTTCAGGAATTTTGTGAGCTGGTTGTTAAATATGGCCATTATTAAAAATTAAACTATATCAACTTTTAATTAAACTATATTTAAAACTAAGGTAACAAATATTCACAATTCATCACTTCCTAATTATTTTGCTACACTTTACTATTATCTATGCTCGTGAGGTTATTTATGCCTATGGTGTCTGCATGGCAGAAATCGTATATAATGGTGTGTTAACGTGTATTCCTTCCTAGTGATACCACGTTGGCCACAGTGACAGTATTTACAGCAAGGAAATTGACAAATGTTTAAAATCAGGGTTGTTTCCCCCACACCCCCACTGATAGTTGGTTATTAATCATTTACTAGAACAACCAGACAAATGGGAAACAGAAGTACCACTGTAGTTGTAACTGAGCTAGAGGGAAAGCTGCTTTGGAGCATTCAAAGTTGGGCTGAAGGTGGAAATGAAGCTCACTGCCCACTCGGTGACAGATGTGGAAGAGGTAGGAGTGAAGAATCTGGCCGTGCCCACCCATGAAGGCAGGCTCATCTTGGCACTGCCTGTTTATTCCATGGACTCAGGGAGAAGAAGGAATGCACCCGTGCACTGATTTTACATGGGGGCCAACCTGCCCACTGGGAAATTGGGGGCTAGGAATATCCTGGACCCTGACCAATCAGATTAGCAGCCTCTACTTTGGAGAAACCAGGGTAGAGAGTGGGCCGAGGTAGATGCCTGCAGATGGAGGCTGAAGCCATTGCCCTGCAGTGGTAACAATCTTGAGTGAGATGGAACATGAAACCCCTATAGAACATACAACCAGCTCTTTATATTACGATGGACTTGTCAGTCCTGAGAGAAATGTAGATTTCTACTGTGATGGGAAAACCTTCCACTCCCTTATTCTAGTAATCTATGCACACCTTCTGTGCCAAAGGAGTCAGGTCCGATTTGGTGGCTTCTTGGGAACAGAGGAAGAGAGATCTAATCACTGTTTAAGGGCTTTCCATCTTAATGGAGGTGAACAGCCTTGGTGCCTCAGAATATATTGGCTTTTTCCTGATTCTGACATTAACCAGATCTGTGGCCTTGGGAACATTACCCAACCTCTCCAGGCCCGTGTCAGCATCTGCCAAATGGAGATGCTGCTGTCGTGGGATTGTTGTTGGATGGGGGGCAGGGAGGGGCTGGAGAAACAACAAATAAAGAGACAGATGTAGAACAGCTCCAAATCGGGAATCGTTTTAATATTATTTTCCAGTCTGTGTAGAACAAAGGCTCCCCGTTGAGCTACCGATGCAGGGAGTGGTGGTGGCCACAGGACTTAACTGGGAGGGAGGCCGGGCCAGCAGCGAGGGAGCAGCACTGAATTTGCAGTGCCAGGGAGATTAGCCTCACAAACAAGGGAGTACGTGTGGCTGGGAGGCAGTTTGGAGAAAAGGGTGATTATGTTCTAGACAGGTAGAACCACATTCCTTCCGGGGCAGCATCACACTTTCCATAGAAGGCAAAAGCCTGGGGCTTTCCGTAGGTGGTACCCAGAAGGGAGTGCCATGGTCACCACCCAAGCCTTTCATTCTGACTACACCAGGGCATCAGCACGTCTGAGACGGTCTCCGTTGCAGCACCTGCAGCCCAAGTGACTCAGTAGTGATAAGCTACAGGTCCTGTTTGACAGACTTTCAAATTAACCCATTTATGGGAAGTTTTATGATTCATGGGGACATCCTGTCCCTGAGTCAAGAATCTTATCTTGAATTCCTTAAATCGTTGATGTACTGATTAATGTATGACTTACTGATATTAAAAAGGATGCGGGTTTGTTTCTCAATCACGAAGTTTTACTGATTATCTTGAATGCAGACATTTTAGCCTGCACGTTGCAAACTGTGGCCAGTGATTATAACCTCTGTACTGTACCCTCCCATGGAAAAGGTCGACTGCTGAATGGGGTGTCCTCCTCCTTTCTTCTGAGCTTTCCCAGGAAAGCCTTTCAACTGGTAGCAGACTCTGGAACACTCCCAACCTTGCTGTGTGTCTTCCCGGGTCAGTCCTCACATTTGGCTCCCAATAAACCTTCATCAAATTATTTCTGCTTCAACAGCCTTCATGTCAGTTGACAATAGGAATTTAGAAAACTCAATGACATAAAGCTGATGTATCACCTATTCTAGGGGCTCTTTCGGTTGAGGGAAACAGAATTAGCTTACTTAAGTAACAAGATTAGCTAACAGTGAGGTTCTTAAAAAAGGAATCATCCAAGCATTTAGGAGGAAAGGAATGAGGTCTGCCACTAGACAACCAAGCCCCAACTACCATTTCCTAGAAAGAAAATGTGATTCATCCCGCTTGGGTGACATTTCCATCTCTGTCCACGTTGGGGAGGAGGTGGCCAGGGCCCTGTGGTTGCAGCCCGACCAGAACCCTGGCAGACAAAAACACCACATGTCCCCATCCTGGGTCTTGTGCGGATTGGCCTAGGCCACTCCCCCCACCCCTTTCTCGTGGCACACACCTGCGGCACCCTCCTGCCCGCTGCAGTCAGCCTCCTTACAACTTAGCCCCCGAGGGACTCACCAGAGTGACACTGGGTTCCAAGTACACGTGTCTGTGAGCAGGCAGCTCTCTCTAAAGAGGGAAAAAGGCATGGTGAGGCTATGCACAACTGGTTTATTCTTCCCCAAATTATGAGTCACGTAAGCCCTTCTCCACTGCTGGGCACTGAGCGAGTAAAGAGGCAGAGGGCAGCCAGGACTGCCGTGCTAATGGGTGCCCTGCTCTCAGAAGGCAGCAGAGGCTGAGAAGTGCTCCCCTCCCATCAGCCTGGAGGACACTCACTCCAGGAAGCCTTCCCGGACTCCACCCCCAGTCTAGGTTATGAGTTCCTACTCTGAACTCCTTTTGCTCTCTGGGCATACCCTGTCCACGAACTTACCACCTGGATTACAATTGCCCATTAGTCTGTCCCCCCGGCCTGATGGTGATCTCCTTGAGGGCCAGGGCTTTGTTGTCATCATCCTTCCCCCAGCCTGGGGTTGTGGCAGTTAACTGGGATAACTAACGTATGTCAGTTGCCTCCGACCTGGCCCACAGCCGAGGCTCACCATCATCTTTGCCTGTGTGTGGTTTGTTCAGCAATTTGCATCAAGGTTTCTGGACATTAACACAAAATCCCCACATTTCTCCGGTGGTGGGATCCACCAGGTGGCAGCACGGATTTAGAAGTGGGATGAAACAGTCTCTGTCCTTTTTCTAGTCCTCTCACATCGGGGCTGACATCTACCAGCAGTTCATCATTACCTAGGAGAAAAAATCCCATTTGGAAACCTTTGCAGGGGGGGAGACACTACAGCCACTGAAGGCATTCATTGCAAAAATAAACACAGGGCAGCACCTGGCCTTTCCCAGAGGCCTGCAGGTGGCGGCCTGCCGAGAGCCACGTTTGACTTAGAGAAAATCCGCTCTGGCTAGAACTGGTTTCAAGGTGAAAAGTCCAGTTCACACGAACAAAAGAGGCTGCACTGAGCTCATTGACTCATTGTCTGTATTGGTCCGCTCAGGCTGCTGTAACAGAATACCACAGACTGGGTGGCTTAAACAGCAGACATTTATTTCTCACCATTCTGGGGGCTGGGAGGTCCACGATCAATGTGCTGGCTGATCTGGTTCCTGGTGAGGACCCTCCTCCTGGCTTGTGGATGGCTGCTTCCTTGACATGTCCTCGTGGCAGAGAGAGCTCTGGTGTCTCTCCTACCTCAGCCTCCCGAGTAGCGAGTAGCTGGGACTACAGGCATGTGCCACCACACCCAGCTAATTTTTCTGGTTTTTTTTTTTTTTTGTAGAGACCAGATCTCGGTCTTGCTCAGGCTAGTCTGAAAATCCTGGCCTCAAGAAATCCTCCAATCTTGGCCCCCAGAGTGCTAGGATTACAGGCGTGAGCCACTGCACCCAGCCTCTTCCTCTTCTTATAAGGGCACTGATCCCATCATGAGGGCCCCACCCTCATGACCTCATCTAAACCTGATTATCTCCCTCACATTGGGGGTTAGGGCTTCAGTATATGAATTTGGGGGCAGGGGGACACAATTCAGTCCATAGCATTATCTACAGCATATTTCTAGTTATTGTATACTTTTCCGTGTTTATCTACCTAGTTCCTATTATTCAGGCAATATATCTATTCATCTATATGGACTATTGTCTACCTACTTATTATCTTTTACTATTATTATCCATTAATGGTTAGATGGTCTAAATCAGCCACCCCAAAAGAACTTTCTGCAATGACAGAAATGTTCTATATCTGTGCTGTTTAACATGGTAGCCGTTAGCCACATGTAGGTAGCCACTGAGATTTGACGTGTGGCTACTGCAACTGAGGAACTGAATTTTAAACTTTATTTTAATTATTTAAATTTAAGTTTAAAGAGCCACATGAAATTAGTGGCTACCATACTAGACAGCTCAGGCCTAGACAGAGGCAGATCTATACATTTCCCCCCTTATTAGATTAGATACTGTTGAGTCTGGAAGGAGGAAAAATTGGGGGTTTAATGTAGGCTTGCTTTCCAGAATTAACTGTTGTGGGGGCAGGTAAGAAATAGCACCTCTTTTTAAATGATGAAACTAAGACTCAGGGAAGTGAAGCCGCTGCCTAAGGTGACACAGTGGGTCAGTGGCTGAGCCTATCTGCTCCCTCCAAGGCTGCAAGTGGCAACTCCTTCCTGTGTGATATCCTCCAAGAATCCAGGTTCTCTTCCACTCCCTCCTGGAGGTGACTTGGGAAGAGTCACAGGACACTCAGGACAGGCCACGTGTCTGATGTGTGGCATGTGAGCATGCGTGTCTGTATGAGTGTGTGTGCATGCGTGTGCATGAGCAGGCCTTTTGCAGAGGTCGTGTGGCCTGCTACATGGGCACGGGGTGATGTGCAAATCTGAATTGCTCACTGCATCTTCCCCTATCCAGCCCCAAGTAACAGTTCATTTTTGGTGCATTTTAAGGACTGAAGTCATTTTATAGTCTTTTAGGAACAGGACAAAGATGCTGAATGCAACCATTCAGATGGGCTTTGGAAAAGGTGTGGTGGGGTCAGAGACACACTTGGAGTTTCTCCCAAGCGCTGTCATAACAGCACAACCACCAATCCCAACTAGCAACCACCAGCTGTGGAGGGATCACCATGTGCCAGGCCCTGGGCTCAGCATTCTACATATGCCATCTCATTAATATTTATGCACCCAACCCATGGAGAAGATGGCCCCAGCCCCCATGGTACAGAGGCACTGAGAGGTGTTGGCTAAGATGAGACCAAGCCAGTCCAAAGTCTGAGGTCTTAAACCCTTAGCTCATTTTTCAGTGACTGGCTTCAAACCGTAATATTTTCCCTGTTCCCTTCAGCCCACCTCAGCCAGCTGATACAGAGAACATTTGTGTGGGCGAATGTCCTAACCGCCCCGAGTCTAGACACCATAGTCCAAGCTGTGGGTCCAGTCTTATGGACTTTTCCCAAATCGAATCTTATTTTCCGTGATCTTTCTATGTGATTCCAGGAGTGAGTTCCATGCCATTCTTCCAGAGCCAACTGTTCTTCCTGCTGGACCTTTAATTGCACCAAGCCCAAGTGTTTTGCAAGGTTGCTGGGAGCAGGGTCCGATGCCCTGGGTGAGCTGATTGCTTAGAAAAATGACTCCTGGGGTGACAGGGCTATAACTAAGAGTATATGGAATCAGGCCGGGTGCGGTGGCTCACGCCTGTAATCCTACCACTCTGGGAGGCCGAGGCGAGTGGATCGCTTGAGGTCAGGAGTTCGAGACCAGCCTCAGCAAGAGTGAGACCCCCGTCTCTACTAAAAATAGAAACAAATTAGCTGGCCAACTAAAATATATATAGAAAAAAATTAGCCGGGCATGGTGGCACATGCCTGTAGTCCCAGCTACTCGGGAGGCTGAGGCAGGAGGATCGCTTAAGCCCAGGAGTTTGAGGTTGCTGTGAGCTAGGCTGATGCCACGGCACTCACTCTAGCCCGGGCAACAAAGCGAAACTCTGTCTCAAAAAAAAAAAAAGAGTATATGGAATCTGTGGGATACCTCCAGCTGGTTCCCACTAGTCTTTCCTGGGCCAGGTGATGAAGGTTTTCCTTTTACAGCACCATGCACCTCTCTCTAGGTGTCCTGAGCTTGCCTATGCAGTGGGGGCTCATGGGTGCCCTGGGCTGTTGAAAAGGGAGGTTGTTCACTGGCGGTGGGTCGGATGAGGCTGAGACAGGAGTCACTCCTTCTGGGTGGTTAATAGGGGATGCATTGGCTCTGGCAAGACAGTGAGTTCCCCTTGCTAGAAGTATTCACGTGGAGGCTACATAAATAACAATCTGTCATGCTTGTCAAGTACCATGCGATTGTGAACTGTGCACTCTCTCCTTCCCTCTCTGGCCACTTTATTGACTGCACAGTTCATAGACAAGACTCAGAGAGGAAACACGAATTGCCCAAAGCAGCACACCTTGAATACAGTAAAGGCAGGGTTCAAACCTAGGTCTGGATGGCATCAAATCCTAAGATTGGGATCTATCCCTCTAAAGTACAATGACAGTGGTCATGACATAGATTCAGAGCTAAAATAAAATTTTCTCAGGCTCCAAACTGAAAAGATTTTGGTGTCCTCTTACTGCATGTGTAATTGAAAATCAAAACAATTCTAAACACTAACATAAGTATTAAAAAGTTTAATAAAATTATAACCTCCCAACCCCCACCCCAGGGTAACTACATTGCCTTTTGTTCTAAATATCAAATTATTTTAATATATTCAGAACCTTTTCATCCTCCCCCCCTTCCAATCCACTCCCTCTCATTTTGAGCACTTGCCTTTCTGAAGCCCTAATTCTGCTTAATCTCTGACCACGTAAGCAACGCTGTGTGGGGACTGTGGGGTGTGAAGTTGGGGGATAACATCCTCGCCAAACCCCCTTCCAACTCAAACAGTCTGGGATTCCATCATTTCAAAAACAGCGAGATACTTCAGTTCATCATGTGGCGATGTCCAATATTCTGAAAATATTATAAATGCTTGTTAAAATCTTTTCCTTATGGGGAATGGAGAAAGAAAGATTAAGGGAAAAGACAAACTGTGAACACAAATATCTGCTGACACCTTCGAAGGCAAATTACCATGGACTTTATTTCATATGCAAATTTGCCACAAAAAAACCAAACAATTTGGACTAAGTTAAACAGACGAATACAGCAAAGAATGGTATCAGTGCAAAGCTCTGCCTGGCTTGTCTATTTAGATGTGCTCCACAGAGCACTGTATTTCAGAGGCTGAATAAAAACCCAAGCCCATACATTAATAAGCCGGCACATTCTGAATGACACTTTATTGATATGAGCAATTCACACTGAGAGTGTTCAGTGTACTGTGGTTTCATTCATAAAGTATATGGTTTCTGAATTTTCATTTGGATTGCATAGTTGAGTCCCCGGATTGGTTATTCCTTTCCTTACACTTGGGCTCCTGATTTCATTTGGTGGTGACAGCTCTGAAATTTGGGTTTGTAACGCTTATTGATTCTTGGCAGTTGGCAGTTTGTTCTCTTCCCCCTGGGGACACTGGGGGCACTTTGCTAATTGGTTAAAGATAATTGGGAAGGAAAGCTGTGTAGCATAATTGGAAGATGCAACAGCAGGGTGTGTCCTTTTCTAGATCTACATGTTTCCAGAAAGAAGTGGACTTCCGTTTTCATTTGGCTTTTATGAGGCGGAAAGGCATTGAATGAAGGGTGAGCCCTTAATAGGTTGGGCTTTGTGTCTTGAGAATCAATCTTCCCTGACCATGAACTCAGTGGGGGGCAGGAGATGTGTCCTGCTCACTGTTGAGTCCCTATCACCTGGCATGGTGTCCGACACATGGTAGGTGCTCAGGAAATGTTTGCTTAGCCTATGAAGGACTGAAGGGATAGCTATGCAGAAGGTTCTATCAGTGCTTCTGGACAGTTCCTGTTAAATGAAAGATTAGGCTGGGCACAGGGCTCATATCGGTAACCCTAGCACTTTAGGAGGCCCAGGTGGGAAGATCACTTGAGACTAGGAGTTCAAGACCAGCCTGGGAAACAGAGCAAGACCTCAAAACTTAAAAATTGGTTGGACATGGTGGCACACACCTGTAGTCCTAGCTACTTGGGAGGCTGAGGCAGGAGGAATTCTTGAGCCCAGGAATTCAAGGTTACAGTGAGCCATGATCATGTCACTGCACTACAGCCTAGGTGACAGATATAAAACCTGTCTCTAAAAAAAAAGATTAATGATTCTTTCATACCCAGATATTCATGCCCGTGGTGGAATGACTTCCCTGCAGCCCTTCTCCCTGGCTAATGTCTGTTCAGTTGTGGTATTTGGTTTCTGGTCTCAGACTTTGATTCTCTTTTACCTGGACCCATTCTAAAAGAGTTGCTCACCATGGCACAGAAGTCTTGTTTGGAATCTACCAGTTTTAGAGACAAAACCTTAAAAAGAAGCCAAGGTTTAGTCCTAAAAGCCCCTGAACATTAATATCTGAAGCAACTCAGGCAATTTGGGTAGCCCCTTGCTTTCAGTTTTCTCTTGATGCTGCCAAAACTTGACCTAGAAAATGGACATCCCCAGGAGCATGAAACCAGCCTCAGGCGTTGTCTCCATGAATCCCAGCAGAATAGGATAAAGCATGAAAAATCTAGCGCAGCATCCAGCTAACTGGTAGACCCAGTGTCCCAAATCCAGCCTGTTTCCAAATGTTCCATAGGCAAAGCACCTGGGTGGCAGCCTGATTTTTCATTAGGTTGTGTTGACTTCATGGGGGTATAGCTTCAAAGAGTGTAGCTTCCACAGGACCTGTAGGTCTCCTGAAGGCCTCAGCCACTAGGACTGAGGGTCTGGGTGGTAGAGTGGGCACCAGGGGACAAAGCAAACTCTTTAATATGTTGAGTGAAGTCTCATCAGGGTCAGAGGCTTGGAGGACTTAGTGGGGAAACTATTATGTTAACAAGACTAGACTTTATTTCAGTAAGTCAGACGGCCTCTCCCAAAATGTGGGTTTGTGCATGTACCAACACTAACACTGAAATGTCAATTAAATGAAGTGCCCAACTGTGCAAACCAGTATTGGTCATAACCAGACCTCCAAGAGGTATGGAGAGGCTCAAAGCAATTGTTTCCTATTGTCTTCCTCTGTTCAGGCTACCGTAACAAAATACCATAAACTGGGTGGTGTAGGAACAACAGAAATTTCTCTCTCACAGTTCTGATCTGGAAAGTCCAAGATCAAGGCACCAGCAGATATGGTGTCTGGTGAGAATCTGCTTTCTGGTTCACAGATGGCGGAAGAGGTGAGCGTTCTCTCTGGGGTCTCTTGTATAATATAAGGGCACTCATCTCCTTCATGAGGGCTCCACCCCGATGACCTAATAACCCCCCAAAGACCCACCTCCAGAAACCCTCACATTGGGAATTAACCTTCAACATATGAGTTGTGAGGGGGCAATGTAAACACGCCATCTATAGCACCTGCTAAACATCTGTGCACATTTTACAGGTGGGTGACCCTCACTCATGTTTCCATTACTTGGTTCCACATTCCTTCCTAAGAATATCCTTTCTGGTTTCCAGTGGCCAGCAGAGCTCCTGAGCTGGATGCGTGGCATGTACTCAGAGAAGTCCAGAGACTGTCGTTTGGAAAAGGTATGCTCTCCTGCTTCCGGTGGAGACTCAGCAAGCGGAATCTGGGTTTGCTGTGGGCCTTTCCAGGCTCCTGGGCCTGAGTGTCTGCCTCCTACCCCTGGTATGGAAGTACCATACTCCTATCCGGCCACTTCCTTTCATGTGACCGGTTCATGTGTCCTTAAAGCCGAGGGCAACCAGGGTCCAAGAGGAAGGAAAAAGAAAATGGAGGCATAGCAAACCCCTCATTTCCTGTACCCACTCGTACTATTCTCTGCGACGGTCTCCACTCCACAGTGAACCTCATAAAAAGCATCTTTTAGGGGCTCCAAGTTTATTCCTCATCACTGCAGCAAGACAGTGGCTTAGGGAGCGTCTTTTGTGCATATCTAAGCCCTCAGCACAGAGGAGCAGAGAGGGGAGTGAGAATTGCTCCTTTGGTCTCTCAGCATGTTATAAGTACTTGCAGGGAACTTGAGCAAATGCAGCTCAGGTAAGAAGCAGCACCATGTTGCTGCCCAAGCCGCTCCAGTCTCCTTGGATCTGCAAAAGCCCCAGGGTTGTGACCAACCAGTAGGGCATAGGGATGCCTCAGAGACATTCAGGGTTGGTTTGTCTGTTGTCATTACAAGAGACAGGTTTTCTTACCTCTACTCTAAGTCTCCCTGGCCTCAGGTCTCCTTCTTACTCAATATTCTGCTTTCTTATAATAGATCTTTGCTTTGAATGCAGCCTGTCACGGCCCCTCAGAGTCTCAACCAGCCAGTTTCGACACCCACTGCTAACATTCCGTTTCTTGGCATTTCCAAGAGAGAAGTGGGTTGGCCTAGCCCCTGTGCTGAGCCACATTTTTGTGGCTGGTCAAGCTGAGTTTGTGGCTCCTGGGTCACACTGTCCTGTCCAATGTGTAAGCCAGAGGGCAAAGCAGGCAGCGCAGGGAACACATGGTCTCTGGATTGGGCTAGACAGAGGCAGGTGTCAGGATTGCTGGGATTAGCACGGGCGGTGGGTAGGGGTACAGGTAGGTGGTCTTGGGAGCTTGTGTCCCATACCATTGTCTTCCCTGGACTCCTTGGGAGCCACTGATCTGGATGGGACTTGTTTATGCTCTGAGGAGGGCACCTGAGCAGACACTGGCTTCTTCTGCCCTGGGACCCCATCGCCCCAGGAACACATCTTTCTTCAGGTGCCAAGTCGTGGGTGGGCTAGAACTGCTTCTCTGGGACCTGTGGATGGCCAGGGGTGAGCTTTTCTTGGCCCATAAGCCCATGCCCAGAGCTGGGGTGGTTCTGAGACCACATCGGGTCTGCCAGGACAGCAATGGTTCTTTAGCGACTCCCAGTTGTTGTGGGGCTGGGTTGCGAAAGGGATTCCATCTCACCAGCTGGAAGAGGTAGAATGAGAAGCAGGCAGGTTTTGGGGTATGAAAGCCTTTTGTCATTTTATTTTACAATAAAAAATTCTAACAGCATATGAACACTCTGTTCCCGGCAGAGGCTAAGGACGTACAAAGTTAATTAGAAAGCAAAGCATTAAAATAACAGCTACATTCCAAGCTTCTGTTCAGTACTTTGCCCAATGTGTCTAATGTGGTTTTAAAGAATCACTGGTCTGGGTTTTTCACCCAGAGTTAAAGCACATGTACAAGTACTTACACATCCTCCAAATCAGAGACAACAACGACAGTAACAGCAAGTCCAGATGAGGTTGGCTTTTGTGGGCAACTCCAAATTTAGGAATTTCTTTATTTTTCCTTGACAAGAAGTTGTGTCATGGAACACGTGATAATACAAATTAATTCAGTGGATAGGAGGAGCTCAAATATTTTGCTGGAGAGAACTGAATTACAAAACCCATAATTGAGTATGAATTCCTTCACATAGACTTTTCAAACCATTTTCAGATGCATTATGCTACGTGCTCCTCACAACCACCATGGGAGGTAGGAAGTACAGATGTTGTTGTACCCATTTGACAGAGGAGGAATCGGAGACTAAAGTGAGTCACTAAAGGTCGAGAATATTTACACCTTTTTCAAAATTTCCAGTCCATTGATAACTTCTCTGATTCTGTTTAATACAAACCTTTTCTCTATTTAGTCTGGGGTGTGTGATAGGGGTGAGTTTAGACATAAGGAAGAGATGAGGAAAAAGGAGGTGAGGCCACAGTTAATTTATGTAAAATACATTGACGGCCTCCCTTCATAATTTGCAAAAGACTGACCAAGGTCAGAGATTGAAAATAATCCACTTTTAGATTTCCTTATATAATGGCTCTCACTGAAATGTGAGTTTGACCTATGGAGACAAATTCTGCCATATCACAGATTTCCTGATTTTTGAAATCTGCAGAATCAAAGCAACTTAATATCTTCCAAAAGAATTTGCTTCTGGCACAATTACATTTCCTAAATAGTCCTTTTCAGAAACACCTTACATTTTAGCATTTATGTTAGGCTAGGATTCTGTAACAGTTCACCTAAGAAATCAAGAGACCTTTCAATTCTCAGGACACTAACTTATTATATTCAGAAGGTCAGAGCCACAATAATATCAGTTTCACTTGAAACCAATTTTGTTTCAAAAGACTCTGTTGAGAGGCTCATCGGTTTTCTCATCCATGCAAGTGTGTGGCCGTGAGCCACATTAATAGCACCTGAGCTAAGATCATGCAATTCAATTTACAAGTATTTATTGTCTGCTGAGCAAGACGTTGTGCTAACTGGGCCTTGGTCAGAAATCACTTCTGAGACCCAGCAGCTGTATCAACAACTGGTGCTGGGGTGGGAAGTGGTGGGGCAGTTCTGGCCAGTCTAGCAGGGTTTCAAGGTCATGTATTCTCACCTGATGTGTAAGTGAAGGATGCCCCGTGCCTCTCTGTGGCAGTATCCAGACAGGCTGCTCTCCCAGTACTGGCTCCTGGGTGGCATCCCAGGTGTACTGGTCAATTCCAGTCTGTAGTTGGTTCCTGCCCACTTGTGCTCCTTTCTCTGGGTGCTAGCCCCCAACAAAAGCCCCCACTGAAAGGGTCAGTCCAGGGCGACATGCTTATATTACATGACCCAGCCTCCTTGGTCACAGCTGACCCCAGGTGGCTCATCCCTAGGCAGGTGAACTGGACCAATCCGATCCTTGAGAATTAGCTTCAGGGGGCACAGAGATGCTAATCCCAGAGTGGAGGGTACTGAAGAGGAAAGGTTGTGCGAGGTGGGTCCTGGGTGGATTTTTAGTACATATACTAATGAGAAAGCTGGTTGGCCAGGGGAAGCCAGAGGACGGAGCAGATATGGATGAAAGCCCGAGAGGAAAGAGGACGTGAGAGAGCGTAAGAGCGAGGGCCACCACCTCCACCCCTTCCTGGGAGGAGCTGTGATTTGTGTCTGTGAAATACCCCTGCGTTCTTTCAGCCAGGCCCTAGGCTCGAGCAAGTGTGAGCTGTCTCCAGTCCTTGCAAAAGCTCCTTGACTGGAAAATACCTTCGAGGTCGGCTCAATGGCAGAATTTCATTTCCAACACTTAGACCCCAGTCAGTCACTACTTCAAGCTAAATGACTATCTTTCCTTAAGGGCATTTGGCTGTATTTTGCAAAGAAAGTCCAAATTATTTTCTGGTGTGTGGTAGGAGGAATTTAGGATTAAGTCCAAATCCTGTTCTCAAACTTTTAAAACAATACTTTTTATATTATTCATTAAACATTGAGTTCCCGTGTGCTATGTAGAAAAAAGGGAGCTCATTTCTATGCAATCAATGTTTAAATCTTTTCATCCTGTTTCTCTAATTTCTGCCTGTTAGCAAAGCATTTCTTTTAGTTAGGCATTTACATTCCTTGCCTCCTCCATTCTACACTCTCTCTCAGAAGGTTTTTTTGCCTTTTTTTTTAAAAAAATCACAGATGTAACAATTTCCTTTCTTCCATCAGGATAACTCAGAAATTATAAGCCCTTCTGCTGAGTTGTTAAATTAACAAACACATAATAAAACTTCTTCCAGGACCAGAAAATTGATACTTACATAATCCACCCTGAAAGAGGAAACTCCCTGCTCCACAGGTAACAGTTGCCATCCCATTATGACACAAGCCTCCCCTGTAGGTACCAGGCCACACCCTAGACCTTTGTGATCCTGCACACCAGGCCCCTCCCCCGACACAGAGCCCAGGGTCTGCCACCTCACCGGGACCAGCAGGAAACGGCATCCCTGCCTGTCTGTTTGGATCCTTGGTGCTGAGAGAGGAATTCCTCCCCGCAGTCTTGAACAGCAGGTGAAGACACCATTTCCTTGATGGCACTCTGGAAAAAGCCAAAATGCATTTCTTTTTCATAAATGCAGAAAACTCATATCAAAACCAGTGCTGAAAAATGTTTATTATGCCACAAAATGCATCGTCCTCTACACACTGTATCTGAAGCTCCTTACATACGCAATCAGTCATCTTTTTTCTTGGCAAGAACATTATGGACTCCCTCACACGACCCTGATGTATTTTTTAAACTTCCGGGCACAGTTAAAGAAACGTGTCACTGCCAAGCCTGCAACCCTCGTGGTGAGATGGGAAACAAGCCAGGTCACAGATCAGCAGATGGGGCTGGAATCCTCGGGCCGGTCACTCGCTCTACGTCTCTGAATTTCGCCTTCCTCTTCCTCCCAGGTCAGCCAAGGTCCTTTGTGGCTTCTGTGCCTAGAGGGTTCCGATGAACACAGAGTCCGTTGCTGCCTCCTCGGGGCTCTCATGGAACCCCATTTTCACTTCCATGAGGCACTTTTGACCATCTGCCTTTTCTCGGAGTCAGCATCCAGGTATCTGTCACCTCCACGAGGTTAGGAGACTCTTCAGGGAAGGGGCCACACCTCAGTCACAGAAAACCCGACCACGGGGGCTGTCTCCCCGTCGATGGGAAACCATGAACAGACTGATTTCTTTTCAACTTAAGGTTTTCCTCTCATCTACTTCTCTTGCACCCATGGTGTCTAGTGTAAGAGAGTGTCTGACACAGCACGCTATATTTTTAGTTGTCCCCGCTGACTATTTCATGGGCTTCTGCAAAGACCACAGTGATCTGTGGCTCCATCCTCTTAAGTGACCTGGGGAGCCCGACCTCTGCAGACTGTAGACGCATCCTCTGTAAGTCATCGGAACATCCAAAGCTCAGACACTGTCTTGAAACATGTATATATATTTCAATTACACTAAGGTCTTGAAACGCCATTTTCACATACAGTATTTCCAGGCATGTGCCAAGTAGACAAAGTACTGGGTCGATATCATTGCACTGATGAAATATTAATATTATTGGGAAAGCGGGACAATGTAGCTGACTTTATCAGACTCATACCATTTGCATGAAAAGGCTGAGTTTCTTTGGCTCTTTGTTCATTCAAGTGCATTGAATGCCTATTTGGATAGACTTAGGCATTGTGTTAATCTGTCCATAAAATCTTGCACTGTCCACAGTGTTTTGCAAGCTGATTTAGGTTCTGGACTACAACAACTGGCCATTGGTAGAAATATACCATATATACACAAGGGAATTACAAAAATACATTTTATTTATAGCTGATTTCTTTTGAAGTAACAAAAACCTAACACTATGAAAGATCAACCAGCATACTAAAAAGACACTACCTATTATTATCATCCGAACAAGAGACTTGTTTGGGAATTCCATGACACGTCATCTCTGAACATTCCAAAAAGGGCAATTTGCCACTGGGAAATAAAAACGGCTTCTGTGAAAAGTCTGTGCTTTGACAGTTTGAATCTCCCATTCTAATTAGTTCCATCTCTTGTCTTCTCTCCACGTTTAAGTTTCCACCTTCTTCTTTCAGTAAAGACCAAAGAAACTCATGAGGACAGTGGGCAGATGGGCTCAGAAGGGATGGAGACAGCGGAAGCTAGATGGATCATGGGTGACAGCAGGACAGGACCTCGCTCTCCAGCAGACACCAAGTAAGCCCCCAACACTGTACAGGCTCCCAAAGGTGGTAAGGGAACCAAAGTGTCCCCTCTCCCCCTGCTACCCAAAGTCAGCAGCTGTCTTGCTCACGTTGCTGGGGACGGCAGGGGTGGGGGAGGTTGGCAGCAGCTGGTGCCTCAGTGCTGTGAGGCAATGTCCCCTACCCAGAGCTCTGGGGGCCAACTCGCCATGCCAGGGAGGGTGACTTGCAACATCGTGGTCACAAGGTAGCAGCCGTGCCACTTTAGCACATGTCCTCTTGTGTCTATTAGCTATAGGGAACTGGCTAATTCCCTATGCACACTTTTTAAAAGTTTATTTACATTTAAATGCAATTCAACAGATTTCCTACATTCAGAAGCTTCTATAAACAGAGGCTGCGGCCTGGGAAGACTATGGATCCACTGCTCCTGTTTCAAACAGGGATCAGTTACTATTCCCTTTTGTACCACTGGGCTGCACAGGCTGGACATCATTGTTGAAGAGACAGAGATTTTCTTGTAAAAGGCAATGTATCTGTTATCCCCCCAACGAGAGAAGCTCTGTTCTCAGGCCACCTTCAATGCAGGGTGAAGAAAAATCTCCACAAATAACTGTGTTTCTTTGTAGGATCCTAAAAGCTCTTAGCACCGATTCTCTTTCAGTTAGATCCTAACTTGCGGGGTGCTCTAGTCCCAAAGCGACAACACCTTTCAGAAAACCCATCGACACAAATCTACCATTCCCTCTCTTCTCTGTCTTGGCCTTTTTTTAATTAATGGGGGAAATAAACAGTCAGGACTATTTATAGGAGCAGCCATGGGTACTGACTTTCATCCAATTTCATTTGACTTTGAATATGAACCTTTTAAAAAAAAGGGACTCAAGTTTCTTGGCTGGAGTCAGTGTCTCCCTTAGAGACTAGAGATGATGTTAACCATCACGGTCACGGCTGAGCGAGAGAGAGTACAGGCTGGTGCTTAATCCACGCTCCTGCGCTGCCTTAACACCGAAACAGTTAACATGCAGGGTCACCGAAGATAAGAGGTATATTCTCTGCCTTCCAGTGATTTATTAAAATATGGCATTGGACAGGAATCTGTAGATTAGCTAGTGCCTCTTGTGATTAAGGCTCCAAAGGGAAATACACCCAGTTCAAACATTCAACATAACGAATATCAGTCATAACGTCCCAAGTGGGGACTTCTTGACACACGATCAGTTGACTAAGCCAAGAATCCAGTTGTTCATTCAAGGGTTTCCTCTGTTTCCCAGAAGCCCCACTGTTCACCTTTTCAGAAACTGAGCTTGAGAACGACTCACTCACTCTCACTCTCTCTGAAGCCCCAACACATCAGGCGGGAGAACCCCAAAGGCTGTTCCCTGCAGCGTGGAAGTCCAGAGTCCCCCAGGGCTAAGGCGTTAGACCTGGAACTCAAACATGTCTGTCTGTTTCTTGGCCAGCTTGGCCACCTCCTCCCGGATGGCTTTCACGAGGGCTGCGGTGGAGATGTTGGTCAGTGGCGCGTCGGATGGGTCATTTTCCGCCAGGCTCTGCTGAGAGGCTGCCGCGGAGGGCACCGGGGCCTGCTCCAGGCTGGGGTGCAAGCCGGCGGGCTGGCTGTACTGGCGAGGAAGCCTGGAGGGCGAGCTCTGTTGATACCGGGATCGGGGGTAAGCCTCGATGTACCCTGGGAGGGGCACCTGCAGAGGATGTGGGGAGAGAAGAGGAGGGCCTGGCATTAGGAAGGGACTCAAGTCAGAGGGCACACTTGATGCTAGAGGTAGGAGGGGACTGAGGACAAAGGAAGGGACTTAGAAGAAAATAGAAGCCAGTTGTTACTGTACAGATACAAAACCCAGAGTCAGTCTGTTTTAAAAAACTGGTAATTTGGACTCATTGAATATGCTGTTTGGATGAATTAAATAGGTGTTTTAAACCTTGCTGAAAGCATTAGGAATATATCTGAGTCCAGATTTGAATCTATTTGTATAAGCACAATCCAGCAAACAGAACTATTGCTGTTTATGGATCTTGAAGGAACTCAGGGGTTTATTATTAATAATAATAGCTAACACTGATTGAGCCCTGTGCTAAGGGCTTTCCACATACATTTCATTTAATTCTCAAAGCAACAACATAGGAGGTAGGTACTGTTATCCTTATCTTGCAGATGAGGAGACTGAAGCAAAGAGTGCTACAATCTGAGGTGACAAGCTACTGAGACATGCTTTGCACAGGTCTGTCTGGCTCCAAGGGTGGGGCATTAATCACTGCACTACAATGTCTTGGATTCAGGACGTGACCTCAGTGTCTTGAAAAAATGTTCTCTTTTCATTAAAAGTGGAAGACACATAGTCCTATACTTGAATATATGGAAACTTCCAGGGAGAAGGACAAGTCAATGATTTGGAATGTAGGATCAACACTCCTACAGAAACAGTGCCACATATGGGATGCTGTTCCATGGTATTCCACAAAAGACCTTTATTATATTCCACAACGTTAATATGGCTAGAACCATCACACTTTGCCGGCCAAAATTTAGGGCTGGCAAATACCACTACTTCCCTAGCCAGTGCCCATGGTAGACATCACCAGTTGATCACAGCACAGTTTCCTGCTGAGCCCAGAAGCCCCTTCCCAACCCTTCTCCATCTAGCATCAAGGATGAAATCTATTTGCCATCCCAGGTTCAGGTGACTTTATCTAAGCTAGCTCCTGGGATCGGGGAGGTTAGCCATCCAAATGATGGTGTAGGCCTTTTCCTTCTCATGGCCATGTGGAAGGGGTGCATTCTCACTGCCCTAAAGGGGCATCTTTCTCAAGCTGACAAGTGATGGAGCTTCCTGCACTGACTTTTCTGTGTTATGAATTGCCTGTCTTACCCACTTACTCCACGCCTCCCTGCTTAACTGCAAGTGGTAATTGGACTCCAGGAAAGACTCATTTAGGCTGCAGCAATCATCTTCCTCTTAATTAAAAACAGCTAATAGGAAACTGGTTCTCCTTCGCACTGAAGGGTATGAGCCCAGAACGATCCCGTCATCCTGTCAGGAAGGTTAGGTTTCCGTGTACTGTGTTCCTTTTCCTTCCTCTTTAAGGCAATATGAACCCAAAGGCCTGGGTGTGGCTATAAACCTGGCTAAGTTATTATCTCTTGTAAGTGTCTTGAGGGTGAGGGTCAAGGTTTTGGAAAATACTTCTGTCAACTCCCACGGAGTACCCAGTGTTGCACTCTGCATGCAGTGGGAGCTGCCAAAGCCACAGACTTACAGTCTAATTAGTTAAATAGAGTCTACTTTCTGAAAATTATACATAATTTTTAGACAGGAAGTGGAATTACAGAATCAAATAAGCTCTGAACTGATCAAATCAATCCAGTGATATCAGCTATTTAGAACAGCAGAGAATGAAGCCCCCCCCTCCAAAAAAAAAGGTTCCCAAACCAAAATAGATGTCATAAAGTCCCACATTAAAATCCACAGACTTAACAGCAGGCAATCTCTCCAGTTCCTCGCTTAGAGCTTATTTACTCCAATTTTACAAACAATTTTAACGAGCTAAGACATGCCTCATTTGCAGATAATAGCACATTAGGAAAAGCATGTTTAAGGGTTAGCATATTACTGGAAGTGGGGACAGTGACAACAACATAAAATGCCAGCTGGGAGCAAGATAAGACAAAGAAAAAACCATGCTGAGCCATGATAATAACTCCAAAAATCATAGTATTAATAGTTTGGAGATATTTGATGATATAGAGGCAGAGATCCTACAAACCATTAGAGCTCATCCTACAAATGACATTTTAGTACAGGGAGGCATCATAATACTGTGGAATCATTCATAGAAGACATGAAATTATATTATATCCTCTTCTATTTTTTATTATTATTTTTTAATCTCCTCAATGTTCCCCAGGATATATCCTCTTTAAAAGAAGGAGGGGGGAAAATATCATTCATTACAGAATTATTTTTATGCAAAATGGCACATATTTCTAAATGTTTTGAAAATTAAAGGTGTAAACTTGGTCATCAGGAAAATTAATATATGTAGGACAGCTTTGCCCCTGATGCTGTCATTTTAAGTGTGGCATGAGAACAGACACCAACACCAGTGTTGAGTTGTTGCTTGCTACAAGGGCAGAGATTATGGACCCAGGAGTTTATGCAGAGAGAAAAGATGACCCAGACCTTGGTGTCAATGTGTTTCCTAAGTCAGGATTTATTCCAAATGCTGAGACCAACCCCTAATATGAACTCAGGGTCAACCTGGGAGGCAGCTTGCCTTTCTCATCCATGAAAGATGATCTCACTCAGGGACTAGGCAACCCACTCTAGAGGTCATCATTGGGTTTTTCTTGTTTGCTTGGTTTCTTTCACATAGCAGCCCTTGACAGGTGAATGAGAAGGCAGGTTAGGCTGTGAAGATCCAGGCTGGTGCAGTCTGGGCCAGGTCCACCATGCCAGGGGTCCCCAACCTTTTAGGCACCAGGGACTGGTTTCGTGGAAGACAGTTTTTCCACAGACAGGCAGGTGGAGGGGATAGTTTCGGGATGATTCAAGTGCATTACATTTACTGTGCAGTCAAACCTCTCTGCTAATGGTAATCTGTACTTGCAGCCGCTCCCCAGCGCTAGCATCACCCCCTCAGCTCCACCTCAGATCATCAGGCATTAGATTCTCATAAGTAGCCGCAACCTAGATCCCTCGCGTGTGCAGTTTACAGTAGGGTTTGCAGTCCTATGAGAATCTAATGCTGCAGCTGATCTGACTGGAGGCGGGACTCAGGCAGTGATGTGAGCGATGGGGAGTGACTGTAAATACAGATGAAGCTTTGTTTGCTCACCAGCTGCTCACCTTCTGCTGTGTGGCCCAGTTTCTAACAGGCCACGAACCAGTACCCATCTGCAGCCCAGGGTTTGGGTACCATAGTACTATGCCATATACTCCTACTTGTAATGATGAAAGAAACCAAGGGACCATGAGAAGGCAGTTCCTGGCCAGAAGTTTGGCAGAAAGTTCTAGAATCTATATGCAAGGTAATTCAGTCTTGGGTTTCTAATGCTTCATTTTCTGACATTTCATCTAAAATTTTACAGCTAAAAGAAACAAATTTAATGAAAGATTTGGAGTCAGACAGGTGCAGGTTTGAATTCTGGCCTCGACACCTCCTTACTGGCTGTGTGGCCTCAGACAAATCACATCACCTACCTAGGCCTCAGTTTCCTCATGTGCAAAATGGGAGTAATCATGGGAATAATAATACCTACCTGATAAGATTGTTGTAAAGATTAAATGAGATAATATAGATAAAACATCTAACATGGTATCTGGTACATAGAAAATACTTGACGAATGGTACTTATTATTATAAAAATTTACTTGACTAAGATCACCCTGCTGGGAAGAGGTAGAGCCTGGACTAGAAGGCAGGTCTCAAGTTCTTCTGTCAAAGGACATCCTGCCTCACCACATGGTCCCCTTTAAAATGGCTGACGTTAGCCATCCGGTTAGTGGCAGTGGGGTGGTTTCAACTTTTCATCCCATTTTCTCCCTGCCGTGTGTCAAGGAGATGAAGTTTTATGAGGGAATCAGCAAGGGTCTCACCGAGTCGGCCCACTGGCTTGGGAGCTCGTTCTCGCCTGCGTAGGACATCCAGGCCTGGTTCCTGTAGGACGAGGGTGGTGTCGGGATGAAGTAGCCGGTGAAGCCAGGTCTGTTGGCAGCTGGGATGGCGAACACTGCCGGCACCGTATTACCTGGCACAGAGGAGATGGAGGGGGGAGGTTAGGGGGGCTGGTCTCTGGGATCCAGCCACCCAAGGGCCAAATAAAGCCAGTTTCACAGGCCCCCTGGCTGTCTGCTGGTTTGAAGTTGGGGGAGCTTGCTCAGGGCTGTACCATTTGCTGGGGGATGTAGCTCCCTCAAAGGTAGAGTGTATGTTAACATTTCAACAGACTTCAGTTTGGTTTTTCTTTTATCTTCAAAGCATTCCAGATACAGCTATCCGCCTCCATCTCATTCTCTTCTCCCAAAAGGTAATCACAGCCTTCAAGTCATAGGTTTTAATCTTTTGCTTCATATGTATGTATATATATATAACAGTCTATATTCATGTTCTATGCATTCTAAATTTACATAAGTAATATCATGCTATACGTTTCCTTTGGCACTTTGTTTTCTCAATTTAACATTGTTTTCAAGATTTCTCCAGGTTGCTACCCACACACTGTACAGATCTAGTTCATTCATTTAACCTGCCATCCGATATTCTGTTGTATGAGCCACAGTTTAGCCTTTGCCCTACTGATGGACATAAAGGTTGTTTCCAGTTTTTTGTTTTTATGAACAATGCTGAAATGAACATTGAGTTTGTACACGACCTAATTTTTTAGTTTATTCAAACTGCCTTTTAGGCTAAAACTGCAAGTACCCTGTTGCGAAAACTTCTTAAAGCATTCATGGTGTACAGAAATTCCACCAGTGAAGTTTGCTCCTTTTGGTTCCTTTCTTGGCTCAAAAAATACACATCCTCCTGGGAGAAAAATACCTGTGGACACCAAGGTGTCATTTCCTCGTGCCAGCAGGTCTGGGGTATTCAGGATGGGGTGGGTGGGGGAATTGGTGAGGGCTCAGCGGGGGGCGTTGAGCTGTCACTTCCGTAGAAAGGCAGGTCTGAGGTGCAGCAGAGGATGCCTCCTGTGCTGACTGGGCAGGTGAGCAGTGCTGGGCTGCAGCTGGAAGTCTGTAGCTCTCTGCCCTGCTTCCCTCATGGACTTTGTCCTCTTATTCCCTAGCCAAGGCCACTGCCAGAGTCCTCCTCTGTTTCCCGACTTCCCCCAGCTTGGGCAGATGCAGGCCCAGTGGGTGAGGTGCTGGCTGGGCCCACCACTGCCTATTTAGGGGACGGAAAGATGGGAAAAGTCCAGAGCACTAGGAGCCCATGCTGCCTTTGGTGACATTCAAAACAGGATTCCCTTCACTGGGCAAGTGCAGACCCCACCCCTGGCAAAAAGAACACAGGCTGGACTTTAGCCCCAATTGGTCTCTAGACCAGGTGCCCTTGAGCAGTGCACTACCTGCTCAGCTGAGCACAGTGGCCCTAGAAGAGTTCTAGAAAGATCAGGAAGACCAGGTTCCCTCTGCTGCATCCCTTCCTCCTCTTTGTTGCTGTATCACCTGGGGTCTTAGACCCCATCGTAGGGTCTGAAGCATATGGCAGTTTAAATGAATGAACTAAATCTACACAGCATGTGGGTAGCAACCTGGAGAAATCTTCAAAACAATATTAAATTTAGAAAACAAAGTGCAAAAGGAAATGTAAAGCATGATATCACTTATGTAAATTTCAAATGCATAGAACATGAATATAGACTGTTATATATACATACATATGAAACTAAAGATTAAAAAACCTATGACTTGAGGACTGTGATTACCTTTTGGGAGAAGAGGAGTGAGATGGGGGTGGATAGCTGTATCTGGAATGCTTTGAAGCTAAAACAAAAAACCAAACTCAAATCTGGCAAAATGTTAACATACACCCCGACTTTCACATTACTTGGTATTCTGCCCGATTACAGATCTTTTCCAGAAATAAAACCAGTAGCTCTTTTAGTCGAAAACTGAAGTCGGGAGGGGATCCAGAAATGCAGTGGCTTTGATTCCTGAGGTGGCAGGTGGCGGGAGAGAGGACGGGCCGCTGGGGAGGACGGAAGCACAGCAGCAGGGGCGCGGATGCTCGGGTCTTCCTGCTGTTGCCCACCTGAGTAATTTAAAGCCGACTGATCCAGCTGCGCCACGGACACGGGGCCTCTGGACACCTGCGCGAAGGAGGCGCTGTCGTGCAGCTGGGCCGGCTCGGGCCCCGCGGACTCGGCCATCCTGGTCTTGCTGCCGATGTCTGAGGTGGACCTGGGCAGGGCAGGGGGCCGCGTTAGCGCTGCCCCAGACCGCGGGCGGCGGGGCAGGAGGAGCGCCCGGCCCCTTTGGCCGTGGGCAGCTGCCTCCCAGCCCCGCGAGGGTGGGGTCCTCAGGACTGGATTTGCCCCCCAGTAACAAAGGGCCCCCTGGGGGCGCCAACACGGCGGGGACTCTCAGACTTGTACGTAGCAGCTGTCCCGCTGGCCTGAGCTGGAATCATTTTTAGATGTTCAAGGTCAGTTCTCCCCTAAGGGTGGCTGTCGCGTCTGTGGGTGGTTGAACATTTAATTTCCACATAAAAGAAGGAAAGCAATTAGCTCTGGGTATTAGCGGGGGATGGTCGACCTGGGAGGCGATGACATCATCGGCAGCCAATGAGAAGGCTCCGTCTGGAGTGTCCGGAGGCTGCCCCCTTGCTGACACCAGAATGGACCGGAATGCGGGGGCCACGGTCCCTGCTACCCTCGGCAGGAAGCACCAAGCCCAGACTCGGAAGCTCAGGCCGCTCCAGGAAGCAGAGGACGTTGTGACTAAGAGAACTTTTTGTTTTGTTTTGTTTTTGGTCCCACGGGCGGGCGACCAATAGGCCCATTAACACATCCTATTTCCACTTAGTGCTCAGAAAGCCGTGTAGGAAGAGGGCAGCCTGGGCTGGGCAGACGTGGCATCTCCCCAGATTGAGGGTGCTTCAGCCACAGGCCTCACCCTTTGCCTGAGGCAGTTTCACAGAGGGGCCTCAGGCTCCCCTAAATTCACATGGGAGGGAGGCAAAGGCAGCTGCAGCAGGTGGCAGGCTGCCAGCCCACAGGGCCACCCTCTGAGCCGAGGAGCAGGAGAGAGCCACAGCAAGGGAGAGGACGGGACACAGAGGGCTGGGTTCTAGCTCGCTCCCTTCTCCAAGCCTGTTTCCTTGCCTGGAAAAGGAAAGGGGTGGCCGGCCTTGCCAGGAAGGCTCCTTCCCGGGCTAATCCTCTAGTGTATATGAAGGGCAGGCGCCCTGGTATGTGGCAAGGATGGCAGACGGTATGGAAGGGCATGGGAGGAGGCTGGTGGTTGACAGAAATAAGGAATCGATGCTGGCCTTCAGCCCACCTAGCACAAATGGCTGATGTGAAGCCCCTCCAACCCAGAACTCTCAGGAGTCACTGAGAAGCCCCCTGCTGTTCCCCGAGGAGGAGGAGGAGGAGGAGGGTTAAATGTGGAGGCTGTGATGATGATTTGTACATCAGGGTGGGTACTGGTGGCTCAGGGTGGGGTCTCCCTTCCTTTTTTCCTCCCTCCCTCCCTCTCTACCTGCTTATTCCCACAGCCCTGGCTTCCCACATGCTGCTCCAGGCATTTGCTACCCTTCCAGAAATTCCTGACCTGTGCTCCACACACTCTTTTGAGACCCCTTCTGAGGAATCCCAGAGCTTTCCAGATCATTTAGGCCATTGTGCTCATGTTGCAGATAAAGAAACAGGGGCTGGAGAGACAGGGCAGCTCAGTGGGACCACACGGCAGGTGCCTGGCAGTTGACCTTGGGCTTCTCTGTGGATTCTGAAGGACTTTCTATTTAAAGAGACATGAAGGTCAGCCCTCTGAGGTCCCCACTTCCTTCGTGGCACCCGGGGTGCCCCAGGCTCATGGTTATCTGTACAGGTGATGCACCCTGAATGGGCAGAGCATGAAGGAAATTCGCTGGTGCTATTGTCAGGTCAGGGGACACAGGAGCGCATCTTTCCCAAATATTCCAAACAAAGCAAAGAAAGGAATGTGTTACCGCCTGAGAGAAGTGACAGCCACAGGGCCAGTCCGGGGAGGTACAGGTGGAGGGGGCGAGCCCATGACCATCTCCGGAAGCTGCGAGAACCTGTAAGCCTGTGAAAGAAAGCAGCGTGTAGAGGGAGATCTGTTAAAACCCGGTGACATCAGCCCACAGGCTCTTCTTATGTAAGGGGAATGTAAGCTTCCAGCGCCCATGGGCCAGACCCTCCTTCCTTCCTCGGACTCTTTCCTTAGGTCTTCCTTAACATGTTTCAGCCACCTCTTCTACCTCACCTCCCACCACTCTCCCCTTTGCAGGGGCCCCTATGGTGGGTCACAGAGCCCTTCAACTGTTGTTAGAACACCCCAAGGCCTTTTCGGCCTCAGGCTTTTCTTTCCCCTGGATGGGATGCCTTCCTCCAGGTTCTTCCCATGGCACCTTCCTTCATTTCAACCATCTAGCCCCATATGCCCCTAGAACCCCACTTTATCTGTCCCCATATTATTTTTCATCATGACAATGATCACTCTCTGGCATTACATTGTTGCTTGCTTATTTATTATCTGCCACCAAGTAGACTGTAATAAGGGCAAGGGCTTCATTGACAGCTATACCCTCATGCCTGGAACAATGCCTGGTATAGAACAGATGATCAATAAATATTAGATGAGTGAGTGAATGAATCATTGATTGTGTTTTACTTTCTCTCTCCTGGGAAACAGATGTAGTGGGGGGAAAGCAATGGATTTGGAGCCAGGAGGGATGTGTGAAGGTCCCGGTGAACAGATTTTAGGTTCTTAAGCAAGTCAAGTGACCTCTCTGGACCTCAGCATCCTCTTCTGAAATGGGACAACAATGCCTTGCTCAGAGGGCTGCCAAGAAGATTGGGCAAGTCAGTGTATGTGTGAGTATTTTGCAATCTATAGAGCACTATTCAAAGATAAAGGACTGGAACTGTCACAAAAGTGAAGACTTTTATCAGTATGTGAAGGGATAAAAGAAAAATGGACAGAGATGGACAGGGTTAAAAAGAGCCAGGCCATAGCCTCCTTTAGCAAGAGACAATCTAGAAATGCTCTCAGAAGACAAAGCTAAACTTGTGCTTTTCATCCGCTTCTTTCTTTAGGTATCATGCCTGTCAGATCTCTTGCGGAACAAGATGACAGGACTTTAAACCTGAAGGCATCAGGATAAAAGGCAGCAGCCCAGGGAATCCATAAACAGGATTCGTTAAATTGAATGAGGTCTTCTTCCTGCAGCATTACGGCAGACTACACACTCATGAGAGCCAACCCACTCAATCACAACCAGGTCCTGGATAGAACATACTTCTTAATGCATTGTGAAAACTGCAAGATGTAAGGGAAATCTGCAAGGACTACTCCCCCCTCCCCTCCTCAGCCCCAACAACTCAGCAAATTAAAACAAAGCCATGAGCTGAAACCAGAGGTGGAAACAGTGAGTAGTGAGCAAATATGAAAGGTGGTGTTGCGTGGAAGACAAATGCCACATTGGCAGTCAGTGAAGAGATCAAGTCTTCGGGCAGGGCAAGGTGAGGAGACAGAACTTGAGACAATCACCTCCAACCTGGAAGGGGAACAGCATTGTCCCTTCCAGGGAGGGAGGGTGGTAACGCTCCCAGGCTCAGGCAGAAGCAATTGTAAATCCTCTTTGGAGAAGAGTGTTCCTAGAGCAAGATCTCAGGATCAGCACAAATTTAAGATGAAGCAAATAGGAGCTCATAATCCGAGACCATAAACACACCAGAAAAGAGAAGTGAAAGTCGGTGGAAAAAAACAAACAACAGATGTAGACCTTTGAGAACTTTAGAGTTAGAAATTTCTAGATATGAAACAAAAAATAACAATGTAAGAAATGTTTTTTTAAAAATAATTGACCAGAGAGATACTAGTAGGAATGATCTGGAAGATTTGAAAAAAGAACAAATAGAACTTGTAGAAGTGAAAAATGATTACTAAAGTAAAACCCTCAATGTAAGGTAATTAAATAACAGACTAATCATGGATGAAGAGAGAATTAATAAACTAGAAAACAGAATTGAGGAAATTACTAAGCACAAAGAGATAAGAAGATAGATAACATAAAAGAAAAATATAAGATATGGAGGACAGAATGAATGAGCAGGTCTAACATGCAGCTAATTAAAGTCCCAAAGCAGAGAAGTTGGAGAATGAAGAAGAGGTAGTATTTGAAGAAGAAATGGCTAAGAATTTTCCAGAATTTAAAAAATAAGCAAATTAATAGTTTCAGGAAGTGCAATGTATCCCAAGCAGGATAAATAAAACACACACCTAAATACATTGTAGTGAAATGCTAGAATACCAAAGGCAAAGAGATCTTAAAAGTAAAAAGAGAGAAAAGAAATGTCACCTACAAATGGAAGGCAATTAGACTGACAGGTGCCTTTTCAATAGCACCCAGAAGACATGGAATGTGAAGTGCTTGGAGAAAATAACTGTCAACCCAGAAGTGTGTCAGCAATACTAACTTTCTAGAACAAGAACGAAGTAAAACATCTGCCCAGATCTTGAAGCACTGACTGAGTCAATATGAAAGCTATGTTACTGTGCTGCATTTCCATTTTTTGAGCCTCAGTAAACGATGTATGCTAAGGTAGTATTCAGGAAACAAAATCTTCAGCTCCACTAGATCCTAAGCTCCTTGGAGTTCAGTGACCATGTCTGTCCTATCATGGTACTGCTTCGTTAGAGCAGAGTGTCTTACACCTAGCAGTGTTAAATAACTATTTTCTGAATGAATGTCGAGTGAATCAGGCTCTCGTCTTGATTAGCCCATTCACTTTTGTGGACATGCCATTCAGTCTCTCTGAACCCTGTTTTTTGGCTGTCTTGTTTTCCTCATGAAATAAGGCACTGGCCTAGCTGAGGAGCTTCATTTCTTTAGCCATGCAATCATTCTGACAGACCCTAACACATCGACAGATTAAAGCAGAGCTTCTCTTCTCTGGTTGAAGTTGGGGAGGAGGTGCCTGGTGACTTTCACCCTTCATTCACTTGTAGGACCCCCTGGGACCTCCCTGCACTCTGAGGTTTTGCAGACAGTTTGGAAACCCTTGTCCTGGATGTCCTTCCAGCTTTACACTTCATGATGATCAATACACCAACAAATAAGGCACTTCATTCCCAAAATAGAGACAAGGGTTTACAGCCCTCTTCTCTCTTCTGGCCTCTCATGCTATTCAACAGAGGAGACAGACAATCTATTTTTATCCCTGGTTCTTGGAAGCTTATTCTGTAGTCAACACAGTTTCCCAGCCAAGAAAAGGCTCTCTATGCCTGTGTCTGTCCTATAGCAGTTCACCAAGAGAACTGATTAAAAGTCTGAACTTCTGACAAGCACCAAGGGAATTCCCTTCTCTGGAAGATTTTGCCAGGTACAAAGCAAGACTGCATAGGAGATCAGGCGGCTCCCTCTGGGCTGTATCCTCAGGGCCTTGGGGCAGCCGCAGGGGCCACATGAAAAATAGAAGGCACGGCCAGGCACGATGGCTCATCCCTGTAATTCTAGCACTTTGGGAGGCCAAGGTGGAAGGATAGCTTGAGCCCAAGAGTTTGAGACCAGCCTGGGCAATAGTGAGACCTCGTCTCTACCAAAAAAAAAAAAAAAGAAAGAATTAAAAAAACCTTAGTTAGGAGTGGTGGCATGTGCCTATAGTCCCAGCTACTTGGAAGGCTGAGGCAGGAGTTTGATGGTACAATGAGCTATGATGATGTCACTGCACTCTAGGCTGGGCCACAGAGCAAGATCTTATCTCAAGAAAAAAAAAAAAAGAGAGAGAGAGGCAGCCTGTGCCATGGGCCGAGGGAATCCTCCTATTCTTTTTTTCCTACCTCCCCCTGTGCAGGTTCCCCGTGGTTTTAAGTCTGCTCATCCTTGCATTCTAGTTCCTTTTCTTGTGTATTTGGAATCTGGATCTCTGCTGGCTGCTTTGTGACAGGAATCCCTCTGGGAGCTATTGTTCAAAATTGTTGCCGGGTTCCAAGTGCCCAGTTCCATGATGGTGGCTGTGAGGTGCCTAACCTGGCACCCAAGGAACCCAAGGACACCTCTGGCTAGGAAGGAAATCGGAGACTCAGAACTGAGGCAGTCTTTGTAAATAGGTCTCAGGTCTCCAAGGTTGAAGGAGACTGGGTGTGACTAGAATAGGGCACTCTTTGGGCTTATAAGTTTGGGTGTGATGTGGAAGGAAGGTGGCCATAGTCTGTTCCAAGTTCCAGTCCTGACTGCCCCTGGGTAGGAGGTGAAGAGAGTGGGTCAGGGCTGTCCTCTTTAGCCATCCCAGTGGAGGGTGAGCCCAGATGAGACCTACTGTGTGCTGGCCCCTCCTTGTGCATGTGTGTCCACCCAGGAGGAAGGATCCAGTAACAACAAACCACAGGGTTAGCACCATGAGGGTGACAGGCTGCAGTTGAACAGACATGTTAGGTGGTCTCAGGCTTTGCCTTAGTGGGGGAAAAGCCACCAACCAGCCAAAGCCAGCTCATTCTCATTAGAAGCCCTGTCCAGTGCCATTGAGTTGGCCCCAGGGCAGAGTGGATGCTCCGATCTTTCCATACCTGGTGGCAACACTGGGTTCCTCTGCATGGTGCCCCTTCCACGGCATCATGCTGACCCTGAATACATTGCACCAGGCAGAGGAATGTCCACCCTGTTCATATCCAGCTATAAATAACTTTACACCTTGGTGAAGGAGGTAGAATCTTCTAGAAGGATAGTTCTTATTTAGCTGAAAGCAGGGGGCTTGGTTATTAAGTCTGACTCCAAGGTGAAAACCCAGTGCTTATCTCATTTGTCAGTTAACCAGGAGCTATTGACCAGAGCATCATCTGAGGCTTCCAAGACAATCAGAGAAGGTCCAAGCTGCAAAGAGCAAGACACAGGCAGACCACATCTCTTACCTTCACAGATGGGGATAGTGAAGCCCAGAGAAGTAAACTGACTTGTCCAAAATCACCCAAGTCAATTAAGGACACCACCTCGCAATTCTGAGCTCAGGGTGGTGTGGTGCAGAGGATATGGGTTTTAGAGTCAGAGAAATCTGGGTTTGAGTCTTGGCTTTGATCCTTACTGGCTGCTTGATCTTGAGCAACTTATTTAAATTCTCTGTGCTGCCTTCTTATTACATAAGAAGGTAAGAGTATCATATCCTGATTTTAAAGGGTGTTTTAAAGACTAATTTTATATATTAATGTAATGTTTGGCACACAGTAGGTACTGGGTAAGTGATACTCCCTTCCTTCTGAGACAGGATAATATTTTGATGTAACATAGGTTGAGTATCCCTTATCTGAAATGCTTGAGACCAGAAGTGTTTAGGATTCTTTCTGATTTTGGAATATCTGCATTACTGGTTGAGCACCCAAAATCCCAAAATCCACAATCCAAAATGCTCCAATGAGCATTTCCTTTGAGCATCATGTCAGTGCTCAAAAAGTTTTGGATTTTGGAGCATTTAGGATTTTGGATTTTTGGATTTGAGATGCTCAACCAGCAATTGTAGCAACCAATTTTTTTTTTCCTCCACAATTCTTTGAATTAGGTCCCTTTCCCTACCCTGAGCAACTAGGGCATCCCACCTTCCTGCCCTAGGGAAGGAGGCACAGCAGACTGAGGGTGGCACAAGAACCAATTCTTAGTGGAGTTTCAAAAGCCAAAGCTATTGAATTGCAAGAACCTAGGATTTTGAATATCAAAAACCTAAACTTAAGTAAGTCAGATGCCATAAACAAGAGATTTGGAAGAGGTGAGGTATATTTCGACCACTCTGCTCTGGATAGGAAGGAGAGGGGAGTTAGAAGGGGGAGGCAAGAGAGTTTAGATGTGGACGGGTCTGGAAAAGGGGTCCTGTGTCCTGCGTCACCCTGGGGGAAGAGGTGGGGAAGAGGATACAAATCCCATCAAAATGTGGGGAATCTGAAAGACAAGGGAGCTATGCCCACCTCCAGGAAAGCCCAGCATCAGCCACAGCATGGAATTCCCCCATCCTAGCGGGGTGCAGGAGAAGAAGAGGACGGTGGTATGGACATCTGGCCAGAAGTGGTTTCAATAGTCCCATGTAGTGGTGAGGAAGCTGCTAGAGAGGGGAGAGGGGCAGGGGTATGCGGAGAGGGGGCTGCGCACACATGCTCAAGCCAGAGAATGAGAGAGCAAGAGACAGAGAAAGGCCAAGGGCTCAAGCACACTCGAGCGTGGAGGAAGCGGGGGAGAGCTATGGAGAGGGTTTGTGAGCAGGAAGACCAGAATCAGCCTTGCTCTGCCTGGACTATCGACTGGAGACTGCACAGGGACAAGGGCTTCTCAGGGATCCCAGCCAGAGTGAGTAGATGAGGACAAACTGGGACCAGAGGCTACAGCCCTCTCCCAACCCCATAGTACGTAGGTCCCCAGAAAATAGGAAGGAGAGCTGGAGCTGACTGAGACTGAGCTTCTGGCCTGTGGAGAAGATTACAGAAAAACAAAGAAAGTTACTCTTCTTGTACACCTGAGTTTGTGGGCTGAGATTGCTATGCTCCAGACTTTCCTTCCTACCTTCCCTTTCTCCCTTCCCATGTAGCCAGCCTGTGTAAACTGGGGGTTTTACTCACTGTAATGATTTTTCTAGGCTTAGAAGGGATGCATTTGCCAGATGTTGGGTACTCAGTTGGTTTTTAGGGGGGATTTTTCAGGGCAGTCCAAAGGCAAAGAGCCCCATTTCCCAGTCTGGCCCAGATCTGACCTTCAAGGACCCCTGGGATTTGGACACTGCACGATCAACAATGTCTAGTGTAGACCCTCTCCTAGTGTCCTAACTTCAAACCACCAATGACTTTTGTACGACCAGAGGTGGAAGGAGCCCCAAAATAACTGGCATTGAATATCCCACCCACCTGACCAGACAGCAGCTCAGAACAGATCCAAATTTGATTTAGAGGAACACAAGAAATGTAACATTTCTTGAACCTAAGTGTTGTGGCAGATGCAAACTCATACCTGATATGTCTGAATATTTCATCACTAACAAAGGTTGTGTGTATGGGGGGGTGGGTATTGTACATTTGTTTTTAACGGGGGAGGAGGACAAAAGATGACAAAATTCCCAACTTGGCCCAATGGTGATATCTCCCACACTATAGCAATGATAGGACAGGACAAAATGTGCTCAAACTGGGTAAGCTTCCATATGAGAAGATCATACTCCAAAGTTCTGGATATTCAAGTTCTCATTAGAGCCTGGAGGACATCCCTAGAACTCACTTTGGCCAGGGGATGAAAAGAGTGTAGGCTTTGAAGTTAGGCAGCTCTAGGTTCTAACTCCAATTCTGCCATTTATAACTGTGTAAATTGGGTGAGTTTCTTGACTTTTCTAAGCCTTAATTTCTTCATTTATTATCCCCTCACTTGGGGATAATTATAATATATATAATTTTTTCTTAGAGACAAGGTCTTGCTCTGTCACCCAGGCTGAAGTGTAGTGGTGCAATCACAGCTCACCTACAACCTCAAACTCCTAGGCTCAAGTGATCCTCCTGCCTCAGCCTCTGGGGAGCTGGGACTACAGGCACGCACCACCAAGCCTGGCTAATTAAAAAAAGTTTTTTTGTAGTGACAGGGTCTTGCCATGTTGCCCAGGCTGGTCTCAAACTAGTGAGCTCAAGTGATCCTCCTGCCTCAGCTTCCCAAAGTTCTGGGATTATAGGTGTCAGCCCCCATGCCCGGACTTGGGATAATAATATTGACCTCACGGTGGTGGGGGCGGGAAGTTGTTGGATTAGAAGAGATAATGTCTATATAGCACTTAGCTTAGTGTCCAGTCAACAACGGGAGTTCAATGGATGTCAACTATTGTTATCATTATTACTGTTAATTCCATCTATAAAGAGTCTAGTGGGAAAGACGGTTTAGCCCCATTGCCTTTTTCAAAATCCCTGACTCTGTTGCCAGTGGGAAGATGGGAAGACAGTAGGATGTTTTCATTCTACTTGGCACGCATCCATTATGACCACTAGCAAAATTGGATTGGTCATTAGGTGTTGAGTTCAATTTCTTCATAGATTCAAGGGCTAAAATATGATCAAGAGTCTCCTAAACTGCAGTGCAGAAATCCCAAGCTGCCACCAATAACCTTTCCCATGATATAAATGCCTTCGGCCTGGCCTAGTGCATTTAAACCATCAGCTTCCAATTATTCCCCGGCAGAGCTGGAAGAGCTTCCTTTTTAGAAGACGAAAAGTAATCATAGTTATCATTCTAAATTGCCACCTTTTATATTGATTTCCACATTATCATAGCACGAGGGGGCTCTGTAAGAGCTTGGGTTAAGAATCATCATTACTACTGTGTATTGTTGGCTATTTTCTCTTATGAAAATAGGGCCCACATGTGTTATTGGCAAAGAAGGCAACCTTAATGACAAAAGAACTGCCTTTAATATTGTTCTGGTTTGATGGCCAACCTCTTTGTTGTGTTAGTTCTCAGTCCTTTTCCATTTTAGGTGGCTTCATTAAGAAAATATATATATATATTTAATGCTGATGTTTTTGGCCTTTTGGGCACCTACCCTCAATTATAACAAAAAAAACCATCTAAGTTTTCATATGTCTCACAATGAATTTTTCAGATGGTTTGATAAACAGAGGCATAATGGATATAAGCCAGCACATCTTCTTGCTGGCCACTGGTTAGAAGACTTGTTGTCCTGGTTGTCTACGCTTTTCTCTCTGAAACCCAGATCTCATCCCAGATACCTAGAATCTGGCATCTATACATGCCCAAAGCATTGTCTATTATAGGCTATGGTTTACAAAACTATGTCTTTTTAAAAAGATATATGTAGATGCTATCTTGATGAGCAAAACGCAAACAAAATAATGTAAATCATGGAAGCTTTTCATCATTGGGTGCTTTCTCAAATATAGAAGCGCAATTGCTACTTAATGAAATAATCATGACTAACACTTCTATAGCATGTGCCCTGTACCTGGCATTCTAGGTCCTCACCTACATCAACTCATTTAACCTTTACAACAACTCTAGGAAGTAGGTAGTTTTCTTACTTATTTTCACCTGTAGAGAATTTAGGTAACTTCTCCAAGTTATAAAGCTAGTAAGTGTTTGTCAACTTAAATAACTGAGAGAGAGAGAGGTTCCCTTAAAAAAATGGTATCTATTTGGGAATGGGCATTGCAATGGGAATATGCATGCCATAGTCAACTATGTGTGTATTCAGGGAGAAAAGGGAAGAAAATGTTTTTAAAGGGAAAATGAGGAGGATTACATAATTGTTTTGAGATAATTATCCCTGGCTGAAAGGATCAATAACAAGGGTGGCGCCAGTCCAAGGTTGGAAGGCAGCTGCTAAGCAGATGTCCTCCAGAAGTAGTTTTTGGTGTAAGGTTGCAATGGCCTTTGTATAAGGTTGTGATTTTTGCAGAGTCTTTTATGATAGTTCTTGTTATCAGGTACTTATGCATGACAACCCTCCCTTCGTGGCCTTCCCCGGCTCTGTCAGGTTTTTTTTATCTTTTATCAACACAAGTGACTCCATTCTGATTCTGACAGCCTTCACGCGGTAGAGATGGGATTTGAAGTCAAGCCACCTGGCTCAAAGCCTACGCTCCCAACCACCAGGCTACACAACTCCTTAACATGTGGCTCTGCGATGTCTTCTGACATTTAAAATGGGTTTCATACTTGAAAGTATAGAAAACCACTAGTGCATGAAGAATGAAGTCACCCCTTTCCCTGAAGGATAGTAGAAAAGGAAATTCATTCTAAAATATATGGACATAGGGCTTCTTGTGTGCCTTGCCCGCTGGGAGTAAAAGGCTTATGCTTTGGATCATTGGTGGAAGATAGGATGAGAGCCCAGCCAAGCTCATCTCCAAATCCCAAAGTAGTTTATTACCGTAAGTCCCTGCTCTGGGTCTCACGCTGGAACACATTGGGCAGCCTGACACGATGGTGGCAGGTGGGTGGGATGAATGACTTACCGGCCGGGGTAGACTATACTGGTACATTTCTGGGCGGTAGGTCGGCACCCACTGCACCCCAGCCCTGGGCCGTGTCATGGTCCCTGGAGCGCTGGTCACCACCTCTGAGTAGGGCAGGTGCTGGGCTGACCCGTAGGCTTCCTGGTGCCGGCTCTGGCCCGCGTGGCCCGCGGACGCCAGGCTGAAGGCCTCCTCCAGCAGCATGTGCATCTGTTGCCTGACCTCGTCGATGGAGGGCTGGGAGCTCAGCGTGGAGGTCTCCGAGTGGCCTTTCACCTGTCGAGACCTGGTATAGCCCCGCGGCTCATGAACTCTGTCAACGTTGGTTTCCTCTATGATTTCAGGCTCAGTCTGTGGGACAAAACAAAGCCCATTGATCTGTTAATTAATTAACTTTCCATCCCATTATGCTGGTCTGTAATTTACTCTAAAATGTCCACTCTGGACAGGTGCCGTTATGCATCTGTGCTAATTTAAATGATATCCTATGTGCATATCTAGGAGTTCACACTACAGGGGTAGTCAGCTAGCATTTTACCAGGAAGGCCATACTCCAGCCTTCATTGTGCGCGTCAGTTGTCTGTACTTCTACCAATGACACAGGCTTTGCTAATTAGCATAACAGTCATGAGAAATGGCTTTCACTGATGAAATTAATGGCATTTTCTAAAATCTTTCAGAGACATTGTTCCGTGCCCTTATGCCTTTGGGTATAAGAATCTGGAGTGTCCTGTAGTCTACACGCAGAGGGATGGCACTCCAGACTCTAGACTAACTGTCTAAATGGTCGTGTGTCCAGCCATTAATCTGGGAATCACTGGTGGCCCAATGCCAGTTATCGGAGAGAGTAACAAAATCCTGCTTCTAGATCACTGACCTCAAAGTGTGGCGCATACTCAATCAGAAGTTCTGGGGATGGGACCCAGCAATCCACGCTTTAATAACATAAACCCTCCAGGATTCTAATGCCTGCTCAAGTTTGAAATCCACTGTTCTAGAATGTTCCCCTGCCTTCCTCCACTGAACCTTTCATTCAAGGAGCAGCTTCAGTATCTATGGGGGCAAAGAGCTAGGACTCCATCAGCTTCCAGAGCAGGCTGTGTGGACGTCTCATGCTTGCCTGCTAACGAATGCTTGCTAAGCAAGTGCCTGCTTTTTGCTCTGAGGCTTCTCTGCCACTGCTGGGTGGGGGACCTGTAGGAGCTAATTCCACCTGTCTGGCATGTGCACAAGTCTCAGAGTGCAAGAATGTAAAAGATAAGAGATAAGAGATTGCTAAGGTGACACTGGCAGCTTGCTGCATTGCCACCGCAATGGCCAGATCTAAAAGGAGCACAGAGAAGATAAAGGGCATTAACGATGTTCCAACCAGTCGAGTTACTTTAACTTTTTAGTGTTTCAGTTTCCTCTTCTGCAAAATGAGGACAATACTGCCTCAAAGGGTTTTGTAAGGATTAAATAAATATACAAGTAAAGATTTTAGAACAGTAGCACAGGTAAAAACACACTAATAGTAGTTGCTGTCGTCATCATCATAATCATCATTATGATCACTTCTCTTCATTCAACTGCACATATTTCTTATGCAATTACTCTGTATAAAGTGCTTGGATGCATGAAATGAGCACAGAAAGAAAATGTCATTAGGGAACTCATTCATAAAGGTAAGTCCTTCCCACCTTAAATACTATACACGAAGGTCTGCACTGTGTTATATTTCATTTTTTAAAAAATTATTTACTTTTCTTTGGCATTAAATTAATAAATGCCATTAGAGAAGAAAGTGAAAATATGAAAGTACAAAAAGAATACATATTTCCTATAATCTTATCATCCAGCGTTAGGACTTAGCTGTAGAGTTCAAGATCAAAAGTGAGGCTCTCCATCAGCCTTCAGGTCTAGACTTATCAAAGACATCTATAATAAGTAATTTAAAATGCTGTACTATTTTTATATCAACACAAGCAAGGATAGATTATGGTGTAAAATGTAAAATTACCTTTGTGATAATAAACAAGAACTCAAAGACATTTCATGCCTGGGTGCGTGCCCCCAAACTCTGGGTTAGGAGACACACTGGAGTTCTGCTGTTAGGGGTTCTTTAGGGAAAGCTTGAGGTCGCAATCTGGGACATGTACTCCCTGAAGGCTGGCAGATCTGCCTGTGGAGATTTTACCTGGAAATATCTTCTAGGAATGAATGCAACTCCTGATAGAATTTTTCTTCACAATGCAGAGAACATTCTGAACTGGATTTCAAAGACTGAAGGGACTTTAGGAGACTATTCAAGCTCCATTGTACAGACAAGGAGGTTGAGGCCAGAGTGGTTGAGTGCCTTACTCAAAGTCACGCAGAGGCGGGCAGTGGCAGAGCCTAGAGCTCTCGGCTCCCTCTCAGCAGCCGGCAGCACCACACTGCCTCTCATGTGAATTCCCGCAACACTGCTGATTGCTACTCACACACAGCCCTGCCTCCGCACATCCCAAGCCTTCCTAATCCCTAAGGGGTGCTTAATACTAAGCTACACCCAGGGGGGAGATGAATGGCACTGGGGTGAGCTGAGCTTTGATTTTTCCCACCCCTGAGCTGTGCTATTCATTTCTGCCATATTGGTGGATCTATTATTATATGAATTTATAGTTGTGCCTTAGGCAGGGCAACAGTATACT
Source organism: Lemur catta (assembly GCF_020740605.2). NCBI lineage: Eukaryota > Metazoa > Chordata > Mammalia > Primates > Lemuridae > Lemur > Lemur catta. Next base: position 83,741,798 of record NC_059134.1, on the reverse strand, counting down.
TCATAGCAACGTCTCCCTACTTTCCCACTGCCCCAAGAGCCCTGGGGTGGGTCTGATGTTTACTATTTCTTAGCCATATTGGCGGATCTATTATTATATGAATTTATAGTTGTGCCTTAGGCAGGGCAACAGTATACTTCATAGCAACATCTCCCTACCTTCCCACTGCCCTAAGAGCCCTGGGGTGGGTCTGATGTTTACTATTTCTTAGACTCTATCTGCTCTAGGAGGTGCCATGTTCCTCCTATTATCATCATCCCTGGGGGAACCTGATATCTATTCATGAAGAGAATATTTCCCCACCCCCTGCAACATACAAGTAGTAATAAGTTTGTTCTCTAGCTTAACCGACAATTACTTGTTTCAACCCTATACTATGCCCTGGGTTGGGGGTTGTGGATACAAAAATAAGATAGTGACCCAGGTCTCAAGGAGCTTCCAGTCTATGGGAAGAGACAAATAACAACAGCAGCAACAATAACAGCAGCTAACATTTATTAACAGCTTGTATGCCAGGCACTGTTCTAAGTGCTGTGCACATACTGACTCTTCATCCTTGCAATAACCTATGAGGTAACAACAATTATTCCCCTTTTACAGATGAGGAAATTGAAGCATCGAAAGATCAAATCAGTTGCCCATAATTGGTGGAGCTGGAATTTGAACCAAGAAAGTTTGATTCTAGCACTCAAACGCTTATCCACTGTACATATATAAACTGATCCATTACCATACAGTTGTAGGGTCTGACAGAGGGTCAGATAGATTTCTGTGATTAGGAGAACAGAAGGTAAAATAATTACCAAGATCATCTACCTCACAGATTACTGTAAGAATGGAAAACACCACTATATAAGTATAAAACACTTGGAAGAATGTCTGGCACATAAGTGTGTAATAAATGTTAGCTGCAATTATTATTGTTGTTGTTGTAGCTGCCTCCTCCCATAGACTGGGGGCTCTTTTGGGGTTGGGCGTCTTATTAATTATTGCATTCACAGCCCCCAGGCCAGAGCCCAGCTCAGAGCTGAAGCCAGTCATTGTCTGTTAAGGGAATGAACTTAACACAGCAGGTGCTCAGATCTGCTTGAGGACCTGGGATGCACCAGCCCTGCGCTGGCTTTTCCATGGGGATGACCTCACTCAGTCTCAGGGCCCTGCACTTGTGTCCATTTTCAGATGAGAGATACCATGTCTACCGGCGTAACTTGCCCTAAGCTCTTCTCCCTCATTTGCACATTTTTGAAAATGTCTTTTGCTTTTATTTGACAGAAAGTGGGAGACAGGAACAAAGACAAACCTCCCAGTGTCGGCTGATGGTCGGCTTGTTGAGTGCAATATCTGGGCCATATCTGGACAGAGAATATATTTTTACACCTCTTTAACTTGAAAAGTACCGTACTTGTTTCTCTGACTTCATACTCTTGAAAAGCACTGGGGAGCTATTTTTTTAAAGCTATTTTTATAAATTAATTAAGATATACTTCAATCAAAACTCTAAAAAAATTAATCAAGGAATGTTGTGTTCATGGTAGGAAATTAGAAAACACAGATAAGCAAAAGGAAGAAAATTAAAATCTACTCTAATCCTACCACCGGAAGTAACGACAGTTAACATCTGATCCTTGCGCATGCCCTGCTGGATGTTCTCTATGCATAGGAAATAGGAGGAAGATTCCGAGGGCTGGAGCTTTGCCCACTCCCTCCTCCCACCACAGGCCATGACAGGGAGTGCTGGCTCGGCCCGGGTCAGTTTCTCCCCTGCCCCCCTGCGAGGGAGGGCCCACGCTGTGTGTGTGTGTGTGTGTGTGTGTGTGTGTGTGTGTGATGGAGACTAGGAGAGAGGATGGGCAATGAGACGCAGAAGAGGTGTGGCCTGCAGGATTTCCTGGTGGGATTTTCGAGAGAGGCGCAGAAGCAGCTACTGCATGTGAATGGGAGAGGAATCAAGGACATTTAAATAGTATTACTGGGCATGATATATTTGCCTTCATATACATGAAAAATATGAGTAAATGAGGAGTGGTACTTTAAAATTACTTTTGTTGGTTTAGTTCTTTTGATTTAGATACCCTCTTAGACAGAGCTCTCTGGATCATGATTTTATAAACAGAATATACACACACATACATATATATGTATATACACATATATAAGGTTTTTTAAAAAATAGGATTATATGATATTTTTGAAACCTTTTTCATCCAACAATATCATAAACAAAAGTCTCTGTCAATAAATATACGTATTTATAGGGAATAACTTTAATGAGTTCATGGCATTCTAATATATGGAGTTTTTAGACTATTATATGTTTAACAGTTCACTATTTTAGGTGGTTTCCCAATATCTTACTATATAAACAAATCTGGAATAAGTATCCTTGTGATCAGAACTTTGCATGTAATCACGAATTTATCCTTAGGTTAAATTTCTAAAAGTAGAATCACTGGGTTAGAGGATACGCACATACTTAAGGGCTTTGGTAGTTATGGAATATCATAACTCAGCAGCCAAGGCCACAGTATTTGGGAGAAATTAAAGCCATTCCTTCTCCACACCTGAACACATGGGCCCGTGGTCTTGTGCTTCAGGACGGCCGCTGGATAGAGCAAGTGTCTGCAATTCTTTCAGTGTTGTTTTCGAAAGAGCAAACCAGTCCCACATATGTAGGCTGGTCCACGAGTGGCTAAGCACCTATGTGACTTCAGCTTCTCTTTGAAACACCACAGGAATAAACCTGAAAGAAATTACAGCCCTGCTGGGAACCCCAAGTATCTTCTTTCTAAAAAGTATCCTAGCACAACTTAGCCCTATTGTCTGGTCCTGGGGCACATTCTGTAGTTTTAGGTCAGAACCAAAATTATTATAAAATGGGTTTCTTATCAAACAACTAATGAAAAGATAAGCTACTGACCAGGAGAAAATATTCAGATGTGTATCCACAATATAGAATTAATTCCTATAGATGAATAACAAAAAGACAAACAACTCCATTTAAAAATTAGGCAAAAGGCTTGAAAAGACACCTTCACAGAAGAAGATACATGAATGCTCAATAACACAGGGGAAGGTGCTCAGCATCCTTAGTAATAAGGGAGATCATTTCACATTCAGTGGAACAGCTAAAATTAAAAAGATTCATAACAAGAAATGCTGGTGAGGTTAAAGAGTAGAACTAGAACCACAACACTACTGGTGGGAGGGAAAATGGGGCATATACTTTGAAAATCCAACAGTAGTTTCTTAAAAAGTTAAAATATACCTACCCTATGACCCAGGAATTCTACTCCTACATATTTATCCAAGATAAAGAAAACATATGTTCATAAAATACTTATATGAAAATAGCAGGGTTTTTTTTTTTCATACTAACTCCAAACTGGAAACAACCCAAAACTCCAACAACAGGATGCTGAATAAATAAATGGTATTATAGTCATATAATGGGATAGCATGCTCAGTAATAAAAAAGAATAAACCACTGATACATGCAACACCATAGATGAATCTTGAGTGAAGGAAGTCAGACACAAAAGGGCACATACTGAATAATTCCATTTATATCAAGTTCAAGGACAGGCAAACCTATTATGGCGACAGATATCAGAGAAGTGGTTGCCTTTGGGGGGCAGGCGAAGACTGACTGAAAGGAAAAGTGAGGGAATTTTCTGGGGGTGATAAAATGTTCTATATTTTGATTGGACTGGTAGTTACAAGGGTATTCACATTTGTCAAAGCTCATCAAATCGTACACTAAAGATCTGTACATTTTACCATATATCGATTTTGCCATAATGAAAGAAACGACATGGGTTGGGGCAACATAGCTAGCTTGATGGGGATGGTCATGGAAGGCTTCTCTAAGGACGTGACATTTTTTGAGACCTGAAGGAAGAGAAGGGGCGGGCCATGTGACGATCATAAAAAAGCTTATGAAAAAGCCCTGAGGTGGGAAAGAGTTTATAGTACTTGAGAAAGAGAAAGAACAGTTATGGGATAAATTGCATCCCCCTCTAAATTTATATGTTGAGGTCCTAACTCCCAGTATCTCAGAATGTGACTGTATTAGGAGATAGGGTCTTCACAGATGTAACTAAGTTAAAATGAGGTCATTAGAGGGGCCCCTAATCCAAAATGACTGACATCCTTCTAAGAAGAGGAAATTTGGACACAGACATGTACAGAGGGAAGAAGATGTGAAGACATGGAAGAGAAGGCCATCTATAAACCAAGGAGAGAGGCCGGGAACAGGTCCTTCCCTCCTGGCCCCGAGAAGGAACCAATCCTGCCAACACCTTGATCTAGGACTTCTGGCTTCCAGAAACATGAGGAAATAAACGTCTGTTGTTTAAGTCACCCAGACTGTGCCCTAGCAAACTAATACATGGACCTTGTGGCCGAAGCCCCAGTTTTCAGGACATGGGACAGGAGAGGCAGGCAGAGGCCAGATCACGCAGGGTCTTGAAGGCACGGTAAGAAGGTTGGACTGTTTTGAAAGGGAAATGGGAAACTATTGAAGAATTTTAAGCAGGGAAGAAATGTGATTAGAATTCATGGGCAGTCACCTAGAAGGCTCTTGCAGTAATCCAGGCATGAAGAGACGGCAGGGCCTTGGATCAGGGTGGCTGTGGACAATGATGTGGATGAGTTCAGGATATATTTTGGAAGAGAATGGACAGGATTTGCTGGTAGATTAGATGCGGGAGTGAAGAAAGGAAGGAGTCAAAGCTGAGACCCTTTACCAAGAAGAGGACTCGTGCTACACGGGTCTCCTTGATGCTCTCGGAGCTCTCCGAGCATGGGTCTTCCTCTGGGGCCTTCTGCTTGCTGTTCCTTCTGCCCAGATGCCCTTCCCTGGGGGCAAGCATGCCTGGCGCTCTCATTTTAGGTCTCTGCTCAAAAGTCAGCTCCCTAGAGAGTGCCACCCTGGCCAAGCTATTAAGAGCAGCTCCTGTTAGTCTCCCTTGCTGTGCCCTGCGTGAGGCTTCTCCATAGCGTTTCTGACATTGTGCTGCATATCTCTGTACTTGCTGTTTATTGTTTGTTGTCTACTAAAATATAAACTCCATGAGGGCAGGGCTTTGGTCGTGTTTCCTGCTACATCCTACAATGGCACATGGTAGGATATTAATATTAATATACTACTTATTGAATGAATGAGTGGAAGTCAATCTTAAAAGCCTGGAGAATTTCTGCTCAAAAGTCTTCAACAAGCTGGGTGTGGTGGCTCACATCTGTAATCCTAGCACTTTGGGAGGCTGAGGTGGGAGGATTGCTTGTGGCCAGGAGTTCAAGACCAGCCTGGGCAGCAATGACACCCCTCTGTGTCTCTACCAAAACATTAGCCAGGTGTTGTGACATGCACCTGCAGTCCCAGCTGCTTGGGAGGCTGAGGCAGGAGGATCACTTGGGCCCAGGAGTTTGAGGTTGCTGTGAGCTATAACGACACCACTGCACTCCAGCCTGTGCAGCAGAGTGAGACTGTGTCTCCAAAGAAAAAAAAAAGTCTTAACAGTGAAGGACATTTCCATGTGTCTAAAATGAATTAGTACTATCTAGAATGGCATTGAAGAGGAGGGATCAAGGGCTCCAATGACCACTTATTCTAGAATTCCTTGAGTTATGAGCCCCCAAAGTACAAGGCCATACTTTCTAGGACACACAAGTGTGTACAGGATAACTCTGCCTCACCCAGGCACTGCATTTCTGGAACACAAGACTTTGAAGATCCTCTCCGAAACTTGCTCCAAGGCCCTGATTTTCCGTTCAGTGCCAACTACGGCACCATCTCACAAGGAGGACAGTTTCTGAACAAATCCTGCAACTTCATGGCAATGGCCCAAAGACCAAGTCAGGGTGTCAGCAAGATAAATTTTGAGGCCATCTGGCCATGATAAAATTGATCTGGCTCCACGTCCATTTTTGTTTCTACCAATCAGGGTCCTGTGGGCCACACAAAACAGTGTCACTTCTCTCCAGCTAATGCCTGCTCTGGCTGTAGCAGTCCCATTGCAAGTGCTGCCTGTCACCGAGGAAGCAGAGACGTGTTTAGAAAGTTGCTTCTGGAAACCAAGTATCAGGGATTGCTCACTTCACTGTGTGGGGAGAAGACCATCAGGGTACAGGAGCAGACAGACCTCTGCAGCAATTTCCTACTGAGCTTGCATCTCAAAAGCTTCTGTAAAGATAAAGTGAGACTGGTACCCCTCAGTACAGGCAGGGGGTTTTGAAATCATGGTTTGATGACTTCTCTTCTGCAAAGGTGTGCAAATGGAATTAAAAAAAAAAAAATCTCAGCAAAACTTCAAATTTCATTCTGGTGGCCTTCCAATGGATGGCCCACAATTACTCCAAGGCTGTGGGGCTATGAAGACAGCATGTTATTTCTGTGTTTAAGGTGAGCAGAAAAGACATTATAGGGTCTCTCATAGACTTCTAAGCAAGGAGGGACATCCTCTCCTTTTTTTTTTCTTTTAAATCTCCCAAAGAGTGACCCGTAATCACACCGAGACTATGAAGACAGGACAGTCAAAAGAAGGTGCTTCAATGTTCTCAGCATCACTCAGTGTTCCCAAAGCAAAGCGTCTTCCTCCTGTAGCAGGAGTCTCAGAAGCCAGCTCCAACCTTCTGTCTTTCTCCCCCGTAACCTGCTCCTCTCCACGGACTGGCATCAATCACTGGGCAGTCACAGGATCCCATTTACCTTGAGTTATGACCACTGGCTCACCCTGTGTTTGGGACAGCGTGACCTCAGAGGTCACCTCTGGAAGCATGGCCTTGTGCTAAGGCCATGGGGAAAGGTCTTGGGCACCCTTTACAAAGCCCAGCTTCAGCCCCATTATGCTGGAGAAAGGCACCCTTGGAGGGGTACAATCCTCTCTTTGGTGTTTGACATAATTCAGAACAGTTCTGAGAAGTCTAAAGTGCTAGAATGGAAAAGAAAGGCAAAAGAGTATCACCCTCTCCCTCCTGGAATCCATCAGCCAATTGTCATAGCTAATGTTCACTGCCTGTTTTCTACATGCTTTACATAACTCATTTCATTCTCCCTACCCTATAAGGTAGGTGCATTTGTATCCCCATTTTGCAGGCAAGGAATCTAAAGTGCAAACAGGTGAAGTAAGCAGCCCAAATCCAGCAGCTAGTACGCTGTCCAGCCCAGAGGCTGAGCACAGCCCCACACGGTACTGCCCATGAGAACAATATACAAGCCACCATCAACCAATTAAAAATACCTTCAAAAACATCAACCTGAAAGTAAACCTATTAGGAATGGCTTTCCCTCGTGGGACGCTAATTTGCTTTTTGCTTTCGAGGTGAATCATCACCTGCTTTTTCTCATCTTCTTAGCTGAGCTGATGCTGCAGGCAACGAGGAGACTGGGAGGCTCCGTCCCCATGAGTCAGCACTATTCCATAACGAAACAGGCTCTCCCCACCATCAACTCAAATCTGCTCTTTCAGCTCTTGAAAAAAACCAGACAGAGGCACAAAACCCCTATCTGTCACTCTATCTGCCTCCAAAACACAAACCTCTAACAGTAGCTTGGGCTTCCCGAGCCCACAGTGAGTAGTAGTCATCGCTGTGACACCATGGTGACCTCTCCCTTTATGGAGGGCAACCCAAGATGAGAGGCTGAGCCTGCAGGGAAGAGTGACACGGAGGAGAATGCTGGGTTTGCTCCTTAAAAAGCCCAGCCACAGTGTTCCTCAAGCAGCAGGTACTGTGGTGGCCTCAGCATCCATTCCTTCCTCTCCCTGGGACTTAGTCAGGGGGTCTGGGTGGGACCAATCCTGCCCCAGCTCCACCAATGAGGCATGACTGTGTTAAGTAAATCAGTGTCACCAGCCCCCTTCCCCCACCACTCTCCTTGCTACCATGATTGAAACAGGGCGTGCACTTGACCTGTGGGGGCTCAGTCAGAGTACAACTTATAAACCTTGTTTCAAGGTTGGGAAGAGAGAAATTCTCTCTTGCACTGCTCAGTGCAGATGTAGGTGTGAAGCCTGGAGCCACCGCAGCCATTTCTTACCAGAGAGAGCCAAGCTGTGGATGAAGCCAATGCACAAGGGACCATAGCGCTGCACGACGCAGATGAACAGGCTGGGGCCTCCGCCAAACCACACCTGGATTTACTGTAAATGACACCGTCCCTTTATGTTTTAAGCCAGTTTGAGTTAAGTTGGATTTTCTGTTACTTTTAGGCAAAGCCTTTTAACTGATAGCCACCTTTTAGACTGAACTCCAAACAGTAATGTACACTTGTCTACAGTCCTGATAGTCAAATCCAATCTTCATATGGCTCAGAGCTATGCCCCAGTTTTCAAGTCTCAGCTCAGGAGTCACCTCTTCTGTTGACACACTTGTTTGTTCATTTGCCCAACAAATAGAGACACTGCATCTACTACGTGCCAGCCCCTATTCCGAGTGCTGAGGTTTCAAGGATAAATATAACAAAACAGGACTCCTGTCCTTGAGGAGTCAAATGGGGAAATAATATAAGTAGACCAACAAATGGAAGCCGAGGGCAAGGGCTTTGACTGCAGTGAGTACCAGGAGCTACTGGAACACAAAGGACGGCGTCCGAGTCAGACAGGGAGGCTGGGGAAGGTGCCGCGGGAGGGAATGTTCCAACCAAGCTCTGAGAACATCACCTCGGCCGGTGGTTCTCAACCAGAGTGGGCCTGCCCCCACAGGGACATTTGGCAATGCCTGGAGACATTTTTAAGTTGTCACAACTGGGAGGGGCTTCTGGCAGCTCACGGGTAGAGGCCAGGGTTGCTGCTAAACATCCCCCAATGCACAGGACAGTCCCCATACAAAGGACTGCAGCCCCACGTGGCAACAGCAAGGAGGCTGAGAAGCCTTGGCCTGGAAGGAGCAGGCGGGAAGGGTGTTACAGGCAGCGTGACAAGCATGTGCCAAGACACAGAGATGTGAACCCATCTGACGTGTTTGGGGGAGGCATTTGGGCTGGAGCCAAGGGGGTGGGTTAAGGAGTGACACATCAGCTAGAAGGGCAAGCCCGGCCGGCAGAGCAGATGAGTCCCAAGCTGGGAGCTCAGAGACTGAGTCTTATCCCCAAAGCTGTGGGGAGCTCCTGGAGGATTTGAAACAAGGCCACGTGTTTCAGGAGGATTCCCCAGGCAGCTGTCTGGCAGCTTCAGCAGCGGTGAGTAATGGGGACTCGACCAGACAGCAGCTGTGGGACAGGCAGGAAGGAACAGACCTTCAGAAGGACTCCCTTCTCCCACCAAGTTCATTGCCACCCCACACTGTGCCTCTATCTTTCTAGCCCACGAGTCTGTAATCACCTGGGCTATGCATTACAATGAATACATCTTTCCCATCTCCACAGAGCCTCAGGTAGGCACAGTGGACTCGCATGTGGGGCTTAGATGCCAACGCTAGCAGGAAGGTAAAAATCGTGTGGAGTAAAACCCTCAAAAATCCCTTAAAGCAGCGGTCCCCAACCTTTTTGGCACCAGGGACTGGTTTCATGGAAGACAATTTTTCCACAGACCTGGGGATGGGGAGATGGTTTCAGGATGATTCAAGTGCGTCACATTTACGGTGCAGTCAAACCTCTCTGCTAATGATAATCTGTATTTGCAGCTGCTCCCCAGTGCCAGCGTCACCGCCTCAGCTCCACCTTAAATCACCAGGCATTAGATTCTCATAAGGAGCGTGCAACCTGGATCCCTCGCATGCGCAGTTTACAGTAAAGTTTGCGCCTCTATGAGAATTTAATGGCCCCCCCCAGCGACACCCCACCCTGACGGCTGATCTGGCAGGAGGCAGAGATCAGGCAGTGACGTGAGTGATGGGAGCGGCTGTAAATACAGATGAAGCTTTGCTCACTCGCCCACTGCTCACCTCCTGCTGTGCAGCCTGGTTCCTAACAGGCCAGGGGCCGGTACTGGTCCGAGGCCCGGGGGTTGGGGATGGCAGCCTTAAATCATCCACGTAGCACAGCATATATGGCCTTGTGTATACATCCTTATAGAATAATAGGGGAAAAGAAAGATTTAATCTGAAATGTAGAACATGAACAGAATATATGTCAAAGCCATTTTTTAAGCTTTATTTAAATTGTTGTTTTTTCCTTTTTATTTCGGGGCCCATATTGTTGAATCAGCTTACCTTAAATGCACATTTGCTGCAATGGTTCCCCCGCACTCAGTAAATGTTTGCAGAGGAAATGAAAGGGACAGCCACTCCCAAGGGGTGTTCTCATTTGTCCACTGGCCTCTGGCTCCTGCAGGGTTTGGGGGTCAGAGGTGGGCCAAGGAGCACGGGATTGCACGGGACTAGTGGACTCGGAGCCATGCTGCTTGGGACTGGAAGACAGTCCCCCAGCTGCTGGGCACGCTGCCAGCCACCAGCCCTCAGATGTCAGTTCTTGCTGGGAATTGCCCTTGGCTAAAGGGAGCAGCCTCACTCTAGGACACCCAGAGGCTGGTCCATACTAGAGTACAAAAGCCCAGCTGCTTTGCCCAACTCAGGACAACTCTGCAGGGCCATCTGAACTTCAGAGCTCCCCGTGGGGTCAGCTGAGGCCTTGTAGTGTCTGCCCTATAGCCCAGCTCTTAAGTCTGCCCAAAGCTGCTTCCTGCCCTTCCCCAACAGGTGTTCATACCTAGAGCACGCCAGGGACCCTAGACTGCGATGAGTGGCTAACCGTAGGTCAAGAGGCTAAGAGCTCTCACAGTCGGGGTAGAACAGTGATGCCTTGGCAGGTACCAAGAGTAGAAGCAGGCAGGGTCCAGAGTGCAGGGGACAGACAGAATGAGCAGGTGGACAGCACTGAGCACTCCTAGCAGAGGGAGGTTGTTTGTCTCCTGCCCAGTGCCTGGTGAGATCTGGACTTTACCTAAAGGCCCCTTCACCACCAAACACCTCCACCTCTTTGCCTCAGGTTCTCCCAAGGAGCCTGACTTCCTATTATCAGACATTTCCCTTGGATTAGAAGCCCCTGTTAAAATACAATGCACTGTAAAGTAACTTGAGATAACATTAAACCAGGGTTATTACAGTTCACAGGAGCTGGCAGAGATGGGAGAAATAAATTAAAAGCTGAGGTGGGGGACGATGGGAGAAAGTTCTAGGTGGGATGCTAACATGGTGATGGTCATGGGGTCAACACAAGAACACCTAATTCAAGGACAATAAGCAGTTTCTAGAATAAAATCCAATCAACTGCTTCCCAATGAAGCCAAGAGCTGGTCGTACCCTTAACTGGAACTACTCCACCATGCAGCACCCGGACATTCCTGGGCTTTGCTTTGGTCTCTGACCATTAAGCCAAAGCTGTCAGATGCTGGGGCAGCGGTGGGAGTGGTGGGTGGGCAGGAGATATTTCCACTAATAACAGGATTACAAATTTACCTAGAAGGCCCCAGACTTGCTATAAGCTATTGCAGGCAGTCAGGAAATTTCCAGATCATATTTCATTCCCCGGCAACTAGAACCCATCAAAACAACAGTTTCAATTCCTTGGTCTCCTTCCTATCATCACCGCTCACCTGAAACAAAGGCTACACTGTTAGCCAGGAGGCCAGAGAAACACCCCCTTACACACAAGACCATGCACCAGGCCTTGGCGCAGGCTGCTGGGGTCTGTGGTCTGGGAGATGGGTCCGTTTCCCCTTTGCTGTAGACTTTTCTCCACTAGTTGCCCCAAATGCTTCCTGCGTATGGCCCTGCCTGGTAATTCTCCTCTTATCTCACTTTTACTCGGTACCTGTGGTGTAGACGGTGGACAGTCACACGGCAATCTCTTTGCAGTGTGCGTTCCTGTGACTTGGAGGCTGAACAGCTAACTTACATGTCCGGGCTTTCCATGAGGCTGAGGCTGTGGATGAGACCAGCCTGTGGTTTGGCTCTAGGAATCTTTCCTGGAACACTCCTCCAGCCCTTGGATGATTTTGTGAGCACCTACTTCTTCACAGTCATTTTTTTTGTCTGTTTAAAACAACTTGATGTTTTCTCTTTTCTGTAGCTGGACCGTGCCTGATACTCCCCTCTTGTAAATTTACATATAAATTTTCAGTTATAAAATCATCTGGGCCGGGCGCGGTGGCTCACGCCTGTAATCCCAGCACTCTGGGAGGCCAAGGAGGGTGGATCGTTTGAGCTCAGGAGTTCGAGACCAGCCTGAGCAAGAGTGAGACCCCGTCTCTACTAAAAATAGAAAGAAATTATATGGACAGCTAAAAATATATATAGAAACAAAAAAAAAATTAGCTGGGCATGGTGGCGCACGCCTATAGTCCCAGCTACTCGGGAGGCTGAGGCAGTAGGATCACTTGAGCCCAGGAGTTTGAGGTTGCTGTGAGCTAGGCTGATGCCACGGCACTCTAGCCCGGGCAACAGAGTGAGACTCTGTCTCAAAAAAAAAAAAAAAAAAAAAATCATCTGGTTTTCAATGACATTTCAAAACATTTCCCCGAAGAATGCCTCTGGGATGAGAGCTGAGGACTGTGAGTACCTCTTCTGAGATGCATCAGTGGCTCAACCATCCTTCTTCCTATTTTCAAACCCACTGCCCACGTTTTTAGGGTCTGAGCCCGTTGGACTGGAAGGAATGCTCACCACGCACCTACAGCGTGAGGAACTTTACACAAGATCCAGGAGAGAAACGTGAGGGAAGTAGTTTGTAAAGGTCTCTACTTCTGAAAGGTCATATTCATTTTCAAAGTTATCATTCAAACAACCCAAGGCAGCCAAGGCATGTAGCTGACCCCATTCCTGTCACAGATTTTTAAACTTCAAAAACAGATCAAGGTTGAACAGGTGCATTTTTATTTCTGGGGAATGATTTGATTATAACTTGCCCTTTGGAAGCAAGGGCTGATTGCTATTCACATACCAGGGTAAATAATTAAGGCTGATAAAGGAAAAATCACTTAGGTCTTTATTCTGCCTAAGAATCAAATTTGCAAAATTTTCTTTTCTTTTTGCTCACTGCCTCATTATTTTCTACATGACTTTCGTTCAGAAAATGGCATTTTAAACATACTTTGAAATAGAGACATTTTTGCTTTTACATATTAGGTCGATATTTTCTTTTCTACCTGTTTTGCTTTATGCATTGGGAGGAATTAATTTCAATACCAATCTGACCTTTCAGGAGTGATCAGGCAGGGGTGAGAGGATCACTTCAGCTCAGGAATTCAAGGTTACAGTGAGATATGATCATGCGACTGCACTCCAGCCTGGGTGACAGAGTGAGAAGGAAAGAAGAATGGAAGGAAGGAAGGAAAGAAGGAAAGAAGACAATGCATTCTTCTAAAGGGTGCATCCTCTTAGACAATTACTTCCAAGTGAGCCATAGTTACTGCCAGGAGTATATACTGTATCCCTTAGCTGGTAGGGTGACCAAGAGGTTGAGAATTGTTACAAAACACAGGGATACCAAACCCCTTGGAGCTAACTCTCTTCTGTAGGCCCTAACACCTATTGGTCTATGGGAAAATTTTGAAACAACCCAGACTGGCATCAGTCTTGGTGCTGAGATTCTCCTGTGTAGCATGTGTGTGTTTACTTACTTATGTGTTTATTCATTTATTTTTTCATGCAGGCTTTTCCTTTGGGACTCTAGTCAACTTCTGAAAAATTCAAAATTAAATCAGTCTCCTAGTGCTTTTGTTTCTACCGTGTCAAGCTTCCCTAACCTGGCAGAAGGGATCAGGTATTTTGGCCTAGCTTCAAGATCCCCAGACCCAGCGGGAAGAATGACATGTTTCCAGCTGAATGACTGGCTCACTGCTGGGCTAGTGGACTGTTTTGCCAGGAGTGCCCTGGCATTTTTGGAAAATCAAGAGCTCAGAAAACAAATGTGTTATTTAAAATGATGACTCACTTTTTTTTTTCTACTTTATTTGCTGGTCTGTTTTTTGCTTGTGTGAGTGATGTGTGTAGGAATCTTTGTGGGCCCTGACATCTAGCCTCTTCCAGAGGTTCAGAAATAAAGGACATAGGTTATGTTATATAGGGATGAACACTGAAGCCATATGGCATGGTGGTCAGGGGATGGGCTCTGGGGCTGGGCAGACAAATTATTATATGTAAATGCTCTGTGCCTCAGTTTCCTCACCCATACAATGGGCGTAATGAGAGCATCTAGCTGACAGGCAACCATGCAAATTCAATTAGATAATACATATAAAAAGACTAGAATAGGACTTGGTCTATAGTGTGCAGTAATAAATGTTAGCTACTTCTCATATGATTGGTATAAAAAAGCGCAAGAGGAGATATGGGCAATTTCATTCTTACAATCAACAGTCTACATTCTTAAAATTGTTCCTTAGATGATCATTTTCTCTTAAGGAAGCTTATAGAAGGAAGCTTATACTTATGTTATTGAGATCACATGCACTTTTCAAAGAAATGTCTATTTTAAAGAAATCCACTAGGATGAAGCAGGCCTCCTCTGAAGTAATCTGCACTTGGAATATTCACACATGTCTCCGAGGACTGAGCAATCCCCTTTTAAACGTTCTCTCTCTCCTTCTATGGTTCTGGGTAATGGACTAGCACAACATTCCACAGGTATTGAGCACTGCGAGTCGTGTCACTGTAGTTAAAAATAAATCTGCAATGTTCTTTTTAAGATAAATAGGGAAATCTCTGGCCCATTTCCTCACAACTGCAAAAGTGTCTTTGCGTAGAATCTCACAGGAAACCTATTAATACCAGTCTTGAAATAAATTAAGAATCTCATCATATCTCAAGTGTCTGAGCAAAACAAAAAAGTTCCCCACACTAAGCAAGCATCCAAGAAGAACGTTCACTGTTGATGGGGAGGGATTATTTGGAATCTTCAAATGCCTGATTTTTAATCACCGATTGATTATCAAATTGATAAATGAATTTGGTATAAGAAATATTTTTTATGAGGAGAAAAATTAACATTGGATAATTTAACCTAGCAGAGAAATAAAAGATTTGCCCAAAGCATTTGGAATTTTATAAAAATATCTAGCAAACTGTTTTATGAAAAAAGAAAAACAAACAAAAGATAAGGGTATCACTACCAACACAAACATCAAGCTTCGATGTAAAGCAGAAAATTAGAAATTCAAATTAGTAGAATATCTCTGTTTTTAATTGGACCATTAAAAAATCCCATTTTAAGCTTTTGTGGCAAACAACAACCAATTCTAAGAGCAAAAAATATTCTTGCTTTCATATTAGCATGACATATTTAAGAAATCAAGTATAATTTTCAAATTACAGCTTTTCAAATCATAACAAAAGTTTATCTGGATATATTTGAATTATAACCCTTGTCACGGAAGATTTATTTGTCATTAAAGAAAGATTTTAGGGGGATGGGGAAGAAACAGTTTTCACAAACCTAGGAGTATATTCAAGACCATTTGAAATTCTGGGGCAGGGTGACGCATTATTGAAAATCTCAGCATAGTGTCATTCACCTGAGCTCATGGGTGCAAGTACAAGTCACAGGATATATACAACTTGATAGGAGGCACCAGACTGCAGCTCATCATCTGGGGAAGTCTGATGGGATTAGAAGAATTTTTGCAGGTTGGACACATCACTGAACATAAGCATGTGCTTTGTCACATGAAATCATCAAATCGCTCTGTTGGACATCTCATTGTTTCCATGGCATATTGAGGAGTTATGAAATCAGGAACAAATCCAACTTTTCAACATTGCTATGGATTAAAAGGAGCCCATGTTCAAATGAATTCTAACCCACGGCCATGGTTCCTACTGAGTTTCTAAGGACAGAGGGAAAAAACATTAAGGACATTTATAATCTCCATGGAGTTTAAGGTCAATAATGTACTATTCATAAAATGGTATGCTTTAGAAATTGTGATCCTTTTAGCAATAATTTGTTACTCTGATACATTCCAAGTAGTCTTATATTTTGCAGAATAGGTAATAAAAAACAGAAAACATTTTAGTGCATTTTAAAATTCTACAAATATATAGTAAACTGAAACATTATGGGATGCTCTACTCCCTCTGCGTTCAGGGGAAGGCAAAGCTTGTGTTTACCGCAGCCCACCGGAGACTTACATCGTATCCGCTGTTACGGATTCCACGCCGGGGTCGCTCTCGAGTCACCAGAAGGTCCATCTCCGTTTCCCCGGGACTCGGGCTGTTCAGGGACTGCCGGCTTCGGTAGACAGAGTTCTTCATCTGTTGCCTGAAGAAAATTCAACAACTGTTATGATGCAGCAAATGCCCTGACAGATGGAATTCTCCACTGATCCAAACTACAGGCAACCAATGAAGGGTTCAGATTTGCCTCGCAAATCTCAGAATTGATGGTATTTGTTCCCCAGCTATAAGGGGCTGTAGAAAGAGTGAAATAAAGATTTTTTTTTCCCCCAGATGCTGTCGTCATTTGGCTGAACTGTAAGTGTTCTATCATATGGAAACTAGGTAACTACAATCAATTGCAACGTGCAACCTCATTGAAAATTCTGCTGACGGCAAGGCCAGGGGTTCTCCCTTGACCCTCTAGGACAGCTAATGCTGAGGGAACAAACTTGAATTTGTTGACTTTGTCGACTCAGCAGCCTCCTGTTCCTTTTAATCTTTCTGATTTCACACGCAGGATTCTATGATGTGTTAACAAACCCTGCAGCTAGTGGGCTGCTTAATATTGTGACTGTTGATAGATCTTTTTGCCTACCATTACCACAGTGGGTTACCTTCTGGGCTAAGAAGCCATAAACCTAGAGCCAATTTGGGGCTCATCCATCTGTCCACCCATCCATCCATCCATCCACCTACCCACCCACCCACTCATCTATCCATCCATCCATCCATCCATCCATCCACCTACCCACCCACCCACTCATCCATCCATCCATCCACCTACCCACCCACCCACTCATCCATCCATCCATCCACCTACCCACCCATCTATCCATTCATCTACTCATCCGTCCACCCATCCACCCAGCCATCATTTCCTGAGTGCCTGCTGTGAGGACCATCCACAGTGAACAGACAGATACAGCCCTGCTCTCCTAGAGTTTACATCCTAATGAGGGAGACAGACATGGTAATTTCAGAGCGATAAGTGCTATTAAGAAAAACAAGGAGCTGTGACAGAGGGTGACTAGGATGGGGGCAACTTTAGATAGGATGGTCAGGGAAGGCCTCGCTGGGGAGATGACAATTCAGCAGAGTCTGAATGGGGCCAGCCACATGTGGACCTGGGTGCCGAGCATTTGAGGCCCCGGGAACGGCATGTTCAGAGGCTCTGCTCAGCTACCGCTAAAAGAGTCATACATGTGTCACCCTGTCTTGTTTTTACTTGTCATTAGACGAATCTTTTTGAAGAGTGGGAAAGAAGCAGCAACATGGTGAGGATTGTGGCTATGCTTTTTTTCTTCCACAAGAAGCAATTTTTACCCGTATGGAGTGAGGCCCAGTGGGGACAGGTGACTTCCATAGGATCCTGCAGAATGACAAAGGGTTAACACTTCCCTCACATCCAGCAATAAGTCTCTGTAAATAATTTGCATTCCCAGACCAACTGTCTTCAGAGTACTCCCCATACACCACCTATTTTACGTCTCAATTTTAACATGCTAGCTATTCACAGGCTGAGGGTGAAGAGGCTGTATTATTAATATTTATTCCCGGTAACTATGTGTTCGGAAGCCAGAAACCTGGCAGGCATACATACTTTCTCATGAACACACAATATGTTAGTCACAGCATTACAGTCACACACAGTCTAGAACAGACAATAGAACTGCAAGGCAAAGCATTACCCTTGCAATTAGCCTTGGGAATAAAACAGATGTTAGTTCTCCTCACCCACCATGAGGAGCTCATACCTGTTTAGAGACTATCCGTCATCTCTGCTTGCCTGGTACCCATGATAACCTTCTTTTGGTGAGAGCATCATGATAGTCCTTGGGGGCTACTTTTAGAGGTAAGCATGTGACTCAGGCTGGACCAATACCAACATCTTATCCCCATGGCCACAGTGATTTGTCACGTGAGCTGAATCAGTCCAATGAGACCGTGTCTCAGGGCTTTTGCCATGGCAACCAGGAAAGAAGCATTTTCTTGGCACTGAGGTTTCTCAGAAGATGGGATATAAGCCTGGAGGTGCTGGCAGCCACTTTGCCACCATGAGGTATGAGCCTGCCTAAAAATGAGGTCAGCAAAGAGTGAGGAGAGATCTAAGATAGGAAGCATTGTATGACCCCCTGGATCCAGCCATGCTGAAGTCTTGACCTTTCAGTAGTGCTCAATAATACATTCCCCTTTTATTTAACCAGTTTGTGCTAGATTTCTATCATTTGCAACCCAAAGAATCCTGACTAATTCTACTACAGGAGCTTACAACCTAATATAAACTGTGCTCTGTACTTATCTGCAATTATAAGATTCCTTTAGGAAAGGAGCACAACCTCAGCCAGCTTGTGAGACAGAATCTATTTAGAGTGATTCATACTTTAAGGTAGACCCCAAAGAATTCGCATCCCTGACCTAATTACAAATAATTTTTTGAAAAAACAAACTTCACAACTGTCCTGAGATTGCCAATTAGCCCATTTAGAAAGATTTACTAATAAGGGTGGTGGTACAGTAAATACTAGGATTAGCAATTGACATTTAAGTAGGTTATTTTGTATCAGAAACACAGTAGTGAGATTGGGTAAGCTCTTTCAAGAAATAGGAACGTGGGTGAGAGCTCAGACACTGGAGACACCAGTCTCCTTTTCCTCAGAGACAACGTTCCATTACGACACACAGGTTACAGGCTACTGCTCAACATGGATCTCAACTGACCAGACCCCCGACGTGTGCCAGGTGTGTGAGCATCTACTTAGAAATAAATTAGCCTCTTAGGTAGAAAAATCACTTATTTTACTAAAACAGAGTTCCATGAGGTATATTCATTTCTCATGAGTATTTTGCTATATATTTTTTAAAAGTGAATACATTTTGAAACATGCAAACTTAAGTAGTTTTTAACCTTTGAAAATACTATTGAGTGGATAACGATGACTTTTACTTGAATTTCTTAGGGGCTTTTTAATTCTAGTATAGTTTAAGACAGTAGTTCTCAAATTATGTTCTACAGAACCCTGGGGCTCTGTAGAGGTGGCCTGGAGCCACCGGGAAGGACGCAGTGGCCCAGCTTCCAACAGAGCCACGTGTATGTTACCACCGTAGGTTGGGTTCCCCAGAAGCAGGCTCTATGATGATTTGGGTGCAAGCGGTTTATTTGGGAGATGGTTCTGGAAAGCACCAGCACTCGTGGGGAAAAGAGAGAGGCAAAGGAAGGAAATCAATAAAGGCAGGATATGGAGCGGATGAGAGTTTCAGGCAACTGGGGCTCAAACCCACTGGAGAAGTGTGGGAGATAGTTGTTTTAAAATGTAGGTTGTATTATTATTGACATATGGCAAGGCCAAGAGCCCAGGGGATGGACTGCCATGGACCAGACAGCTTGTTACACTCACAAATCCCAAGAGGAGGGGACCGGCCATGCCACAGTGGGGCCCCACAGGCAAGCACCAGGGTGGTGGAGGGAGTGAGGAGAAAACGTGGCAAGAGCCTTTATTGTGGTTTCCGTGGGAAGCGACAGCCAGCAGGCTTAGGATCCGCTAGTTTGAATAATTCTGGCAGACTCCTGGGGCACAGGGGCTGTCCCTAGTTGTCTGGTACCGGGCCTGGGTGATCAGGGCAGGGGGATAATAGTGAAAGTCCTGTGAGACTGTGTAAAAAAAGCGGTGGGGGTGAGGCTCCTGATTGGTTGCTTTGCATATGAAAGGTGTGTTTGCAGTTTACTGTCATTGGGTCGCTCTGGGAGGGGCCGTTTCTCTGGGGTCAGCAAGGCCCCAGATGTCAAATCACCAAATACAGAAACTAGAAAATGTGGTTATTACAACAGTGTAACTGACACCCCGAGCTCACCTGCCAGGGGAATTTATCCACCAATTCCCACCTGCCACGGACTCAGGGTGCTCCACAGCGTACTAACTACCTGCCACTCCGGGTCGGTGGCTGTCCACAAAAGCCCTCATTGTGCACAGGCGTGGTGAGAGCCCAGGGCTTAGACTTGAGCCTGCCGACAGCATCTGCCCCGTTATATACAGACTTCAAGGCTCTGGGTAAGAGGTTATAACATAAAAATGGGGCATTCTTCTGATTTAAAAAAAACAGCTGCAGAAATCTTTTAAAAGACTTAGTGGTGAGTCAACCTTTGGAATCTAAACTTTGTCCTTTATTTGATGCAATTTAGGTCTTAGGGTAAAATGCTGGTTACGGATGCTACCTTTGGATGAGAGAGTGATTCTCCCACGTGTGCCCTGCTGTGGGGCTTGGTCACTGAGAGCAGAGCCTCTGGAGAGGTGTACTGTGAACAGCAATTAACCGGTAACTCTGGGCTGTGATAAGAGATAAACAGAAGCAGCCTCCTGAGTCAACAGCAGAATGTGTCAAGAATAACACCTCGAGCTTCTTGCTGATATTGTCACTCTCTCTTTGTTTCTCTTAGTCTTTCCCGTCCTATCCCTGTCTCTTGCTGACCCTCTATCTCCATTCCTATTACCGGCTCACCTAGTTTCTGGCTACCTACCTTTTTCCCTCAACTGATCAAAATTAAAAAAAATAATTTGGTGGTTTATAGTCATTACATCATTTCTTCAATAGATACTTACTAAGAATTAACTATACATGCACAGCATCCGCAGGCCAGCCAAAGGCCCTAAGAATCTGGCCTGAACCTCTTCTAGGCAGTACAGATGCATCTCTGCAGACACAAGTGTTGTTCATTCTTTGTTCATTCTCTTTTCATAAAAAACCTTACTTGAAATTTTTGTTTCTCAAGTAACTTCCTAGCTAAGTTCCCTTTATTTGTACATGATCTATTTTTGATACATTTTCTTTGAGTATCAGCAGGAAACCCAGGAAAAACAGCTCCCACCCCAGCCTATAAAAGACCACTGAAGTAGAAAGTTGCAAAGTACAAAGCCAAAGCTAAAGAAACCACCAGCCCCCCTATAAAACTCATGTCTTTTCTTCTCATTTTTTCGACAGTTATTAACACAGTGACACACATTCATTGTGAGCCCTGTCACGGTGTGATTTTATATCAATAGCTTGTCATACCAACCAAGTCAAATTAAAAGCCTGGTAAATTAAGCACTGGTTCAGAATTCCCTCTTTTCTTTATTGAAAAAAATTATGTTGATCCAATTCACAAAATTTAGCCCCGCCTCCCAGCTTGATTTTGTGGCTTCAATCCAAGCCTGTCACAGAGTCATTTTTGTGTTTAATAAATAGCGACTCAGGCTGGGAACTGTGTCCCCCTCCCACCCTCCGCTCCCAGCCTATGGAGGACATGTCAGCTGTGATTCTGTGGTGGATCAGAGTGGCGGGATGCTCAAAGCCAGGGGGAAGTCACCAAGCAAAACACGTATTGGAAAGAGATGGCCTCAAATCATTAAAATGCTTCGGGCAGGTAGGCAAAGAAGAAAGGTGGACATATTTGCCTTTGCTAAACCTATGCCCTTTTACCCAGTCTGTGAGCTCACTCTACTTCGTTAGCGACAGGACTTGGAAGGATGCTGCTAAGGTTTGAATATTTTTCCCCTTCAAAACTCATGTTGACATTTGGTTGCTGCTTTAGTGGTGCTGGGAGATGGGACCTTTGGGAGGTGATGGGACCATGAGGATCCACCCTCGTGGGTGGGATTGGTGAGTTATAAAAGGTGAATTTGGCCCCCTCTTGCTCTCTCTTTGCCCTTCACCTTCTGCCATGTGATCATGCAGCAAGAAGACCCTCATCAGATCCTGCTGCCTTGATCTTGAACTTCTCAGCCTGCAGAACTGTGAGAAGATAAGCTTATGTTCATTATAGCTTACCCAGTGTCAGGCATTTTGCTACTGCAGTACAAAATGAACTGCGACAGAAGCCAGTTCCAACCACCTGGTCTAGCCCTTCCTTGCTAGGCCAGGCCCCCCTTTTAGACCATTACAGCACCTCACACTTCGAGCAGCCATCATACTTGTGATCAATAAACTTTTGGTGATTATTATCATTATCTTTCTCTTCTATCAGAACTTAAGTTCCAGAAGAGCAGCGATCAAGCTGCTTGAAGGAATTGGAATCGAATGAATGAATGAGAAAAAGCACATGTGACCATGACAGTATCAGCATCTTGAATGGTGCCTAACACATAGCAGGTGGCAATGCATGCCAAATAAATGAACACATATATGAATGGACAAGATGAACCAGCATGGAGCTCTGAGTAGCCACGTGTTAAGTACTTACTGAGGCTGAATGAAAAGGTGAGACATGAAATTTGCTTTTTTTATGCACGGGCCTCTAAAAGCATTGAAAAATACAATGTCCTTTGATCTGGAAGTTGCACCACTGGGTAGGTGATAATTACATCTTCATCCAGCTCTGAAAAAGCTACTGGTTTGAAAATATCATTAAGCTGAAGGACAATTATGGCTGTTTGCCCAAGGATTTTTTAAATGGCTTCAATTTTATTCTCTTGCAGACTTAGGATGGGGCACCTGCTTGCACAGAGCAGCAGGGTCCCTATCAGCAGCCTGCAAAGAGCACAGTGCTAAGGTGTCAGATCAAGGGACCAGGACTATACTGCCTGAGGCATCCTCTGCTCGCATCCCACCAATGAAACAGCAACCCTTGCAGAATCCCTTAGAGACTGCACCTGTTTTTAGACTCGGCGAATGGAGCACACAGTTCTGTGTCTGGATCCAAAACATGCTCGATTTCCTTTTGGGCTTTTTCATACATCTTTTTTCTTTCAGTCAGACCCTTGCTTGTCTCCACTGGGGGGAAGTCATAATATCCTTTCCTCTTGGCTTTGAGGCGCAGCTTGTTCCGATAGTGCTCAATGTCTGACTTCTGCTTCAGGGCTTTGTTCACCTGGGGAAAGAGACAGTTTCAGGCCCACGTCTGACCCGCCACAACTGACAGGTGGGAGAGTTTCACCAGAAGGTCATAATGCCTGGGAAAGCCAGCCTAGGAGTCACCTCTGGTCCTTTGAGCCAGCCAGACCCACCTGTGTCCCATTCCAAGACCAGCCCAAAATAGTGGGTCACAGATAATCAATAAATAACAAATGATGAGGATGTTACACCCAGATTTTTGGACTTTCCATGTTGTTATTGTGTCTTCTTAAAAACAGTTTTTAAAAGAATTCCCTGTAATTCATAAAAGCAAAATTTATGGCTTCAGAGTTATGTGTGGCTGGTTTAAACGAAGAAAGCGTAAAAGAAGAAGGAAGAAAATTATAAAACAATTTGCATCAAGCTCTACAAGGCAGCAAATTACAGAGAACAGTTCAGAGCTCTCTCCCAATCCAAATGCCATTCCTTTAACTACCAAAATGTAGCAACTTTCCATTTCTGGACAAGAAAAATGCTCACTTGTTCTTCTGTGACAGGGTGATGGGCCTGGGAGGAAAGGGAGTGGTAAGTTGAATGTACCCCAGATTTGGAACCTGTCTCTATGACATTCATGTCATTAAGCTGGGGTGGGAAGATCCAGGCATGGTGGCCATGGCATGGGTCCATAACTGGGCAGTGGGTCCTAATCTAGAGCTGTTATCGGTGCATTAGTGTCAGCCTCAGAGGCCTCTAATCACTGGGCTTGTGTGTCTGGTGGCAGAATTCTGCCCCCAAAAAGATTCAGTGGCTGCAATTGGTTTTGAGAAGACATCCAGATTCTCGAATTATAGAGCCAAGGGGCATAAAGTACATGATCAATTAATCTTTCCTCATCAGCTAAGTGATCATAGTAGTTATTAATAATAACAAAGCTCTGATTGTCTGCGAGGCACTGTTCTAAGTGCTTTACATATATTAACCAATTTGACCCTCATAGCAGTCCCATTTTATGGATGGAAATGCTGAGGCACAGAGAAATAAATTAACCTGCTTAAGGTCACACAGATAGGAAGTAGAAGAGCTGAGATTCAAACCCTTGCAACGTGGCTTGAGAGTCCATACTCTTAAGAACAATGCTATCTTTCCCTGATGGGCTTTAGGGAAGGAACACTGGTCGGGGAGTCAGGAAACCTGAACCTCATGGCTGTCACGATAACCTGCAATGTGACTTTGAGCAAGGCATTTGACTCCTTGGACTTCAGTTTGTTGGTCTAAAACATGAGGAGGTTGGAGTAGAACTGCTCTGTAAGTTTACAACCAGCTCGTTTTTTACAAACCAGTTATCAACTTTTACAAAAGTTGATAAACCTTAACCCATCCCATCTTTAGGCCACCTAAGTCTTTCTGTCCAGAAAACAAGAGGAGCTTCCTGAATCAGGCTCGCAGAGGCTTTTATAAGTGGCCCACATGGTGGAATGAGGACAAGCCCCTGCTGTGCATTGACAACACCCAGTTGTACAGCACTGTGGTATGTTCCTTAGGGTGTGGTGGGAAAAAGACTTTAAAACTTTGGAAATCTCCTACTTGTTGCAGGTGACAATAGCAGGGTATAAAAAATGAAATGGACAAGCAGTCTGATGGACAAGCAGTCTGACTGACAGCAACACAGAAAAACATAAGAGAGAGAGTGTGTGTATATATGCACGTGCTTGGGCACAGGTGTAATGTAAATATTCACATGCAGGCTCCATATGCATCTTCTTAAAGGTTCATAAACATTTTCAACCCATTGACCATTCTGTTGCAGAAGATGGAGGAAAGGCAGATAATTTTTATCTTTTTTTTTGAGATGAAGTCTCACTAGAGTGCAGTGGCATCATCATAGTTCACTGCAAACTCAAACTCCTAGGCTCAAGGGATCCTCCTGCCTCAGGCTCCAGGGTAGCTGGGACTACTCCACCACACCCAGCTAGTTTTTTCTATTTTTAGTAGAGACAGGGTCTGGCTCTTGCTCAGGCTGGTTTCAAACTCCTGACCTCAAGCAATCCTCCTGCCTCTGCCTCCCAGAGTGCTAGGATTACAGGCATGAGCCACCCTGCCTGGCCTTTACCTGACTTCCTGCTCTCCTTCTAAACTGCCTCTATTTATCTGTCTATCAATCATCTATCTATCTCCTATTATCTGTCTATCTGTCTAATTTTCTTTGATGAAATCACTACTCTCTGGTGAATGTTACAAGTTTTTTTCAGACTCTTAGGAAAGTGGGTTGACATCATGATATCCATTGATACCCTCCTGGAAGCAGCCAATGGGCTGTTTCAAGCCTGCTCTAAGGAATAAATGTCATTTCAAAGCCTACATAGTGGGCCACATCCCTGTCCATATGACAATATCTTCTCCCCTTCCTTCTCGATTCAAGTCCCTCCCATCTCCACTGCAACCAGCATCCCATAATGAACAGTTCACGAGCGTTATCAAGAAAGGCATTCGGTTGTGTGTGTGAGGGGATGGGGGAGTAGAACTTCTGATGTTTCTCTTTGTAACCACAGTTTTTATAAAGTTCTCTCTGGGCTTTCTAGTAAGGTAGAAAATGCTCTGAAAACATCACTCCACAAACTCATTTTGGGCGACTTGTGTCCTGATTCAATCCGCGGAGCCCTGGCACGTGCAGAGGTAAAAATGGCCTATACAGCCCTAGGTGACAGGACACAGTCACCCAGCATTTGGAGTCCGGGTTCCCCGAGGGCTGGTGGGACCCTCTCTGGCTCCGGGTCCCCGGGTGCGCACCTCACCATTGAGGACTGCAGCCGACTCCTGGTTCCTGTCCGAGGAGGGAGGCACCATGGACAGGGCGGTGGGTTTTATGGCGATCACCTGCACGGACCCAGAAGACGTGTCGAAGGGTTCAGCAGCCGCCTTGCCAGAGCTGTCAAAAAGAACTGCTCCTTCCTCTTCGTCACTCGCTGGCACTAAAATACAACAGAAACACATCGATTTTATGACGCAGGGGAGCTGCGTGACCACGGGAGGATTTACGCGAGGCTCGCAGCCTGGGGACATTACTTTACTCAAAATGACTCAGAAACAGCAGCGCCTGGTTCTGTGCCAAGGGCTCGCTGCCGCTAGTGGCTTTCCTTTAAATTTAGGATTTTAAACTATTCATCCCTCCGTTGCCTTATCAACGGGTAGGAAAGAATTTGAAAGGTTTGAATTAAACAGTAAAAACCACTCTTTCAAAATAACGACAAAACATATTTTTTAAAAATGTAAAAAGTAACTTTTTTCTCTATGTTGGAGTTGGAAATGAGAAAAGTGGATTTGGACAAATCTTGCAACTATTTTTAAAATCTCACAATCATCAGAGTAACAGTATTTATTTTAGTCTCTGCCACCAGAGCTACTAATTTTTACACGACGTTAAGGTAACAAGTCTTCCCTGGTCAACTAGTCACAGTCATCGCTGCTGACACCTTTTTTTTTTTCCTTCTGAAGGCAGCTTCTCCAGTGATTGGGGTTTTGGTTTCTTTCATCTGTCTAAAACAAAAGAAAGCTATGAAATTATCACCAGTGCAACTAATTTAAAGCTACAGACACCTTCCCTAATTAAATAGAGTGATTCCCACCTACGCTCTATTGAACGAATTTCCCCTCTGACAGATAAACGCTGTTGCAACTGCTAAAAGACACGAGTCTGCCTTGAGCTTCCATAACTAAGCTGACAGAAGTTCCAGGGCCTACGGTAACTCGCTGATTTACTTGCTCTTAGAGCATATCCCCATTAAGTAACTACAAGAATGACAGCTTATTGAGCATGGCTCAGCAAGAGATAAATTAGTCTGTTCACACAGCTAAACCAGTAGACAATTTAGGAGCAAAGCAGGTATTATATAAAACATGAATGTAACAGAAGTGTATTCATCTTTCCTCCTGTCTGATAAAGAGATTGGGGTATTATTTAAATTATTGAGAAACACACAGTTTGTATCATTCTGTCACTTATCATAATCACAGAAGACTTGTCAAATTTAGCCAAGTAAACTGTTATAATACAATGTAGCTAAAACACTTTGGAGTCTAACAATGGGCTATAATTGGAATATATTTTTAGTTCTGTGGGGTAATTTGCAAATAGCAGGCCACCAAGAAGCCAGTGACAGAGGAAAATCTCTATTTAGATGTGTTACCAGATACATATATATTTTTAGAGTGCAGTTTTGCTGGGCAGCTCTTGTCTGGCCACCCTTATCTCCCGCCTGGACAACTGCTGTAAAAGCCATCTATGGCGGCCAGCCTCCGTGCTGGCTCCCAGTAATCCTCACCTCCCAATATTCATACCTACAGTGCACAGGTATGAATCTGTGCAACCAACAGGACATAACAGAAATGATAGTGTGCTCCTTCCAGGGCTTGGTCGTAAAAATCATTGCGGCTTCCACCTTGCTCTCTCTCTCGGATCACTTACTCCAGGAAAAGCCAGCTGCCGTGTTATGCAGACACACCCAAGCAGCCCTATGGAAAGGTCCATGTGGCAAGGACCTGAGAGGCTTCCTGCCAACAGCCACACAAGTGACTACCTCATAAGGCCCAGTCAAGAGTTTGGATGACCAAAGCCCAGGCCAGCATCTTGACTGTGACCTCATGAGGGACTCCAAGCAAGAATCACCCAGCTAAGCCACTTCTAAATTCCTGACCCCCAAACATTACACAAGATAATAAATGTAGATTGTCATTGTGGGTTGCTAGGTGCTGGGGTGATATGTTACATGGCAATAAATAACTTATAGCCCTCCTGAAAAACCTCCTACCTCTGGGCTTCCTCTCTTGTTCCCCATGCCTAAAACACATATTCTACCAGAAGCCACCGTCCGATCTGGTGCTGGCCACCTGACAGAGCTCGCTTTCTCCCTCTCCCCTCGTCCACTCTGCTCCAGCCACAGTGGCCTTCTTGGGCACATCCGACTAGTGCCCACTGCAGGAGTTTTGCATTAGCTGTTCCCTGTGTTCAGAATGCTCTTCCCCCCGATCTTTCCACAACTAGTTCTGTCTTAGTTTTCAAGTTCTAGCTTGAAAATGACTTTCCCTAACCATCAATCTAAAACAACTCCCTGATCACCCTGTTACCTTTTCTTCACAGCACTTATCACTCCTAATTTGTTGTACTGACTTACAGCCTGCCCTCACCCCTGCCACCAGAATAGAAGCCCCAGCTTGCCCATCTTTTGAAAGGCTGATGCTTATTGCCTTTAACAGTGGCTACGGAAATCTGCTTTCCGTAAGGATCTGTTGAATAGAGTGAAGAAATGAATGACTCAACTTTCTTGACTGGGAAAAGAGGATGTTGTTAGTTCCTGTAGAACAGGTAACCACGTGGAAGTTAAAGGCATGCTATCCCTAAACCCTTCAGAGGGCGAAGAGATGGTACTTAGCCTTTTTATTGCTTCGGGGTTGTGACAATCTCACCTCTCAACCCGAGGACAGGGTAAGGTGAGTAGCATAGCTATAACGGGACAGGGAAATGACACCTCAGACATTGTACAAGCTAGAGTTATTTTTCATCTTTGCTTTTTAAAAAGTCATATTCAGATCTGCATGACAATTCCTCTAGGAATTCTTAAGAGAAAAATAATTAGTTATCCTCCCTCCAAAAAAGACTTTATGGAAAAATGCATTAAGTGGCATTACATTAAATATTAATGCATTAAAATGTTGTGTGAACATAGCAGGTTCATGGGGATTTTTAATGCACGATTAGTCCCTAAAGAAAAAAGCGTGGGAGAGTGGGCAAGGACAGGGTGTCACAGTCAACTGTGGAAGTGACCTAGAATACCACCACATCACAGTCAATGCCACTAAACACCTGTCTCGTACCTAGTCCTGCCTTGTTTGCATTGTGGTTTTAATTTCAGTAAGTCAGGCTAGAAAAAGAGATTTTATTTTTTCATGTCTGATTTGGCATGTGGAGACACCCTCCATTTCAGACAGAAAATGCTCTTAAACAACACATGCACTATCTGAAAATTTCATCAAAGACAAATAAACTACAACTGGCATCACTACCCTATGTTGTTATTTATTACATAAAAAACAAGTCTTCCTTTCACTGGAAGGCAAAGAAAGAAGAAAAACTGAAACTGTGCTTTTGAGCTAATATCTCTGACAAATCTTCCTTTACGTCTTAATCCCAGACCTCTCCCCCAACACTGCCTGCTAAGAAAATAGTAATTTATCTCTGAAGTCTCTGATTCTTGTCCTCCTCCTGCCTCACCTGCCCCACGACCATTAGGAGGCAAAGTCTGGTAGATTCTGAACCCGACAGTGAACTCTTTCAGTCACATAAAGGAAGGAGGACCCAAAAGGCTTAGGGATGTTGTTTGCTCCTGGATGACTCAACATGCAAATACAGGTATTATGTCCTATCCACTCTTGGACTTACTTTTAACTTTTTCCTAGAAAACATATTTTCTAAGGTGACACTGGGTTTGGCTCAGAAATTCAAATGTCTATATTTGGCTGAGAAAGCATTAAGTTGTTTTTGCTTTTAAAATCCTAGCTCTTACGTCTGACTTTCTCACTTATATCTAAGCATCACCATGAAACAGACTCTACAACTGTCTGGCAGCTATTATAACTAATGAGGCTGTTTACCTACAAGGACCCATGCCAGCCATGATACCAGAAGAACAGTATCTTCCTTTTAAAGTTCTTATTTTCACAAAAAGGGAATATTAGAAGCTACAGTTGCAATGAACTTGGTGGAAAACAAGAACAGTTTTAGAATAACTGCCCAGAGCATTACCATTTATTAATTAACCTCAGCAACCCTAGCCTCTATGAGAAATAGATACTCAGCCACAGACAACAGTATATGAATATTCTATATCAACAGAATAATCTATTTTCATAGGCCACGTTCACATAAAAAGTGCTCCATGCTTTTTGAAAGTTGGCGAGGTGATGAAAATACACCTTTTTGCTTTCTCCATAATTCTATGCAATGTTATTTTCATCCCTCCTTCCTTCATCTTCCAAACCAATAAAATTCACCATTGATTTCATTGGTTAACTCTAACCTCGTATTATGACAAAATGAAGCCCTTTAATAAAAAAGGACACGTAGTCGGATGTGGTGGCTCACACCTGTAATCCCAGCATTTTGGGAGGTCGAGGCAGCAGTATTGTTTGAGGCTAGGAGTTTGAGAACAGCCTGGGCAACATAGTGAGACACCTTCTCTACAAAAAAAATTAAAGTAAAAAATTAGCCAGGCATGGTGGCATGCACCTGTAGTCCTAACTACTTCGGAGGCTGAGGTGGGAAGATCACTTGAGCCCAAGAATTCCAGGCTGAGTGAGCTATGATTGCACCATTGCACTCTAGCCGGGTGACAGAGCAAAACTCTGTCTCTTAAAAAAAAAAAAAGACAAGCGTAGGTTTCAATGAAGGTCTGTCCTAGAATTCTGATGTGCTTTTTTGTCTGTTGAGTTTTACACACAACAAGTTGGCCCTATCATTTCTATTGGAAAATTTAAAACCCAAACCTCACTGAGTAGAAAACTGTGGTGAAACAGAAGTGACCAACCCTGAAAATTCAACGGGTTAATTTTTGGCAAGAATCAAGTACAACCAAACAAGCACTCAAAACCTGGGAAGGATGGCTTTTTAATAAAACAAACAAGTAAAAACCTCAACCTAGTACAGTAATTGCATTTTATTCATGTTCCTATCTGCT
Source organism: Lemur catta (assembly GCF_020740605.2). Classification (NCBI taxonomy): domain Eukaryota; kingdom Metazoa; phylum Chordata; class Mammalia; order Primates; family Lemuridae; genus Lemur; species Lemur catta. The sequence continues at coordinate 83,711,178 of NC_059134.1, read as the reverse complement.
GTTTCTGAAGCTCATATTTAAATAATCAAAGTGACCTAAACAGAATAAGGGGGCAGGCAGAGAGGACAAACAGGACCAGCCAAGGACATTTAGAGCAGGTGGGGTGGGGGGTAGATGGGGTCAGGAACCAGCCTCTCTCGCTCTTCCATAGATTTTCTACAGGGGAGGGGGAAAGACACCAGTGTGTTAAATGTGTATGGACTGACACAGGAGTTTATGTATTGTACATTTTTAAGTGAGCAAAAGAGCACAGAACAATGTGCACATTGATTATAAAACAAAGACATGTGTGTTGCCACATGCATAGTAAAAAGGTCAGAGAAAGACACGCTGAGTTATTCAGGATCCTTTGAGGACTGGGGTGGGTGAGTTGGTGCTTCTAGGGGAGTGGGTGGTCTTTGACTTGACTTTATACATTTCCAGGAAGTATGTAAAGGGAGGAAGGAAAGGAGAGGGGGCAGGAAAGGGGAGGGAGGAGGCAGAGCTGGGAGGGCAGGTGGCACCATCTTGGTCAGGTGGCAATGCCCATTGCAGTACTTAGTTAAAACAACTTCCCCTCTGGCTTCATTGTCCATTGTCTCTGCTGTCACCTTGGTCCCTCTACCCATCTGTCTTAGCACCTCGCCCTGGGAAGAAAAAGAAAATTGCTGAATTCAAGTCCCCTTCCCAAGTTCTAGAGCAACTCGGACTCTTCATGTGTTCGCTTGGCAGGGAACTTGCCTGGCAGGGAACTGATGGCAGGATTTCTGGTGGCCCAGGTGGGGCAGATATTCTGGGAAAATCCCACAGGTCACACCCTAATTCTGATGTGGAAAGCACAGTCCCTGTGACACAGAGCATGCAGAATTCAAGGGAAGAAAACATTCAAGAACCAAATAGTTATGACAGTTTAAACAAGTGCTTTATATAATAGCTGGAAATGGGAACAGGGACCACATCTTTCCTGCAAAATACATATCTATTGTGTCATTATTTCTTTTTTTTCCTCTTCTCTTTCTTTTTTCAGTCAGAAAAAAATAAGTAAGTGACATTTGAAAACACAAAAATATTCCAGCACTGGCTTCAAGAGAGAGTCCCGGAACTACACAAACTCCTTTAAAAGGGAAGCACAGCTAAGCAGAGTGCCAGAGTGTTTAGCTTTTCACTGGGCATTTGTGGAAGGCTCCACCCACAAATCTTTTAAAATCTAAAAGGAATTTTCCCTGATCTGAAAACCAGCAGTAAGCCCGCATCACACACAGGAGGATCCAGTGGAGATGAGGGCTGGAGCAAAGGTGTCAGGAGAGGGAAGCTGCACAAGGACATTGACAGTTGCATCTACAGATGATGCCACCGCATTGTCACTTACAAATAAACCCCAACACCAGTCCTTGTAGGAAGGGAAGACATCTGTGTGAGAAAGAAACTAAATAGTTAAGTTTCCCTGAAGAATAAGGACAGAAGCCTAAGACTGATTTTTTTTTTTTTTTAATGGCAGATCTGTTTCTTTCTTTCTTTTTTCTGAGAGAGGTAGATTGGCAAGTCTGGACTCAGTGGTATAGACTGAACCTTTGAAACTTATTAGGGGAGTCTTATTAGGGCAAGAAAATGAGGGAAATCTCCAAGATGACCAGTATTTCAGAGACCTGCCACCTGAGTAGACCTGGTACTAGAAATCACATTGATTAGCCCAGGAATCAGGAAAATCTCTGAGCAAACATCAGTTCGTTTTGCAAAGGGTTTTTCCTAAGGAACCCCACAGATTCCATAAGAACAGGGGGCGGGGGAGGTGGGACAGGGCAATTCGGAGCAGCAGGTAAGGGGATAACCCCAGGGGCACACAGCAGAGCCGCGGGGCAGCATACAGGGAAGGACAGGACTGAGGGTCCCAGACTGCCGTGTCAGGGTGCCCACGCGTGTGCACGATGTGTGCGTGGGCACGCGTGGGAGGGGCTGGGGGTGGTTCTTGGCGGGAAGGCTTCTCACCATTTCTCTTCCTTGCCTCCTCCTTTGTCACTTTCTGCTGTGCCATTACATTCTGGGGTGAGCGTCTCCCTGAGCTGGGCTTCCCTGATTCGTTGCTGATGACAGAGCCATTCTCACTGGGCGACCTGCTGGAGGTAACCATAGCAACAGGGAGACAGTAAGTTTCAACTACAGCAGCCGCCTCTCAAGGTTATTTTATTTGCACCGTTTATGTCTGTAGCCTTTCATCCCAGTTTTATCGACAAAGAGGAAATGATACAGGAAAAGAAAAAAAAACAACAACAACAACAAACAAAACCACCCCTACTCCAGTACAGGTTAAGCAGCCGATTGTTCTGAAGTGCACTTTCCAGGGCTCGGCTCTGTTGAGAGTGCGCGTCTCTGTTCCACTGGCCCGTGACTATGGAAACGGTGGCGATGGTGTTTGCGTAGCTTGCCCTCTTTTTAACACACACACTCTGGATAGTGTTGCAGAGGGTTGGAATCACACGTGCATCTTCAGGGACACGCATGAAACCCGGTTCTCTTTGGCTGTTCTCTTTACACCACGTATACACTGACATCCAAGGTTAAGTCGCCCCACCACTGGGGTCTTCACTGTCAATCTCTCCCACATGCACAAACACGCACGCACACATACACTCTTTAACTGTGGCAACTAGTAAACATTTATATTTTGAAACAACCAGTTAGAGGTATTTGTTCAGGAAATACTTTTTGTGTACCGACTCCGTGCCTGGGATTGTGCCAGGTATACAGGTATGCAGAGATGTGAAGACACCACTCCACATTCTCCGAGAGCTCCCCATCAGGAGCACCTACTACGTGCCAAGGACTGTGCCGAGCGCCTTCGAAACTGATAATGACTCACTACAACGACCCACTGATTTGGTGGCAGCTAGCCTTGTGTAGCAAGCGAGGAATGTGAAGCTCACGGAGGTGAAGATGCTGTCCAGGGCAGAGCTGGGAAGTGGCAAATGAGCCCTAGGAGCCAGGGTTCCCCTTCACCCACACCCCAGAACACCTTCCCTTTGCTGTCCCCTACAAGGACCCCAGATGAAGCAGCCCCTCACACTGGGCAAGTCACAGGCCTTCTTTCCTTCCTCAGATGGGACTCTCACCTTCTGGAACTCTGTGGGAGAACAAGCTTTTGACAGCCTCTGCTGAGGTTCGCCTGGGCCTCAGATTGTGCCAGCCTGGGGGCAGACTGAGCAGAAAGACCCGCTGCCTCCCTTCTGTGGGACGCAGTCAGAAGGCAGACTTCTAGAGGCCTCTTCTGCTATTGTCAACCGTCCACATTTAGAAAATAATGGCATCCAGCCCCTGCAATGGAAGACTGAGGAAGCTCTTCCCCAGGGGGAGCTGTGCATCCTTGCGGATGCTCCTCTGCCTCCTCCTCCCTTCTCCCCCCCACCCCCTGGGAATTTAGAATTCCCAGTCTGTACACTTTTAGCACCCTAACAGCCACGAACAATGAAAGTTGGGATATCCATGGGATGAGGCAGTGTCTGCCAAGAGCATTCCACGAACACTAGAGCCAAGTGAGATGTTCCTCAACAAAGTTCCACAGACAAGTAGAAGTTTGGGAAACGTTTACTATATTCCTTCTTTGGAGATTCCTAATGCACATTAGCATTAGGCTCTGATCAGTTCTGTCAGAGACAGACTCATCTGGTTTTGTTTAATCCAGCATTTCCAAATTTATTTGGCCACAAATCTTTTTCACTGTGATACCTTTTAACATCCTAGAAAACCAGTCATACAAAGAATGTAGCCTGGGATAACAAAGATAAGGCATTAATTTATTGAATGCATGTTATTTATTTACCCGACAGCTATCTGCTTGCCGAGTGCTGGGTGTGCAAATCTACACACACAGAGAAGTCACGTGGCCCTGAATTGTTTTCAGAATCTCATGGTTCATGACACCTACTCTCCCGACTGGCTTTATAGGGACAAAAAAGCTTTCATTTAGGTCCAGAAAAAAAGGAAAGGGAAGGGCTTTTTGTAACCTATTCTACATTCACAAAATACTTAATGGTTTTTGCAGCATTTTCATGCCCTTTCCCTCACTGGATCCTGAAACAATTTTCTGGCTATTCCTCTCACTCTAAGGAAAGGTGTCAATGAGCAAATTTCTGTAGAGAAAACCTAGTTCTGCTTTGCTCTTTGCATTAGTTTACAGACTTATGTTTACATGGAATCTTCAACTCAAAATCTTCTGGTCAAAAACAGAGAGTGAGATTTGGTGCTCACATATGTGTGTGTGTGTGTGTGTGTGTGTGTGTGTATGTGTGTGTCCACTCATGCAACAGTGACAACAGTGGTTGTGAAAGCCAGAAAGTCCCCTGTGAGGTTGCAGCTTTAGGCTACTGAACTTAATAGTCCCCATTCTGAGGACATGGGCAGACACGAAGCCTGGAAGAAAATTTCTGGGTTGGGGATTAGTCAACTCCTGAACAATTATGGCCAATCACTACATAGAAGCGCTTTTGCTGCCCCTATGAGGCCAATTCTCCACCCTGGCCCGTCAATCCCAATCACACACCACAAAATAGCATCACCGAGACCCTAGACTGGAGGAAAAGGACTCACAACACCCATCTGGCTTCCTGGAAGTGGCTGAATCCTCAGATTTCAGTTTTAACATAATTTTTAAAAATTGAGGTATCAATAACTGTCAAGTCACTGGTTTCCCCTATTTTTCACTTACAAAACTTTCTGGATCATCTAACAGACCCATTCTGAGAGGGCGGGCAGTCCTTATGTGGCAGGGATGAGGAAACTGATGTGGCAAGATGGGGAAGCCAGAAACATAGATTCACGATGGGTTTTCTCCTGGGTTTGGTGTCTTAAAATCTTCCCAAATGATCAGAATCCCATGGTCAGCTGGACTTGAACAGGGGTGAGGTTTCTCCCAAAGCTCTGGCAATGATATAGCCAGCCATTAGTAGAATTATTTTTATGGTATAATTATGAAGCAAATGTAGAAATCCTTCAGGAGTATAGACATTATTTTCTTTATCTGTATTTGTTTCATAAGCATATACATACACACACACAGAGACACACACTGGGTCTGTGAAATAAGCTGATATTTCTTAATAAAAATTTGGTGGCAAGTAATTGAGTTTGATTATCAAGAGTAGGTGCCTTGCTAATCCCAGAAGAAATGCTTGTTCTAAAAAAATGTTTTTAAAGACTTCACACAAATTGCTCAACTAGAATGGCTAGAAAATAATTTTTATCCTTCCTGGAAGTGCTATGTTCATATCCTAATTTTAATCATTCTATTTATTTATTTTCAGTGTCCTCTAAATAGGTGTTAAATAAGTTGTTAATCTGCCTCTATTGTATTTGGCAAAGACCATAATGAGAATCACTGCTGTCGGTAACACGACTTGCAAGTTAATCCACACAAGTCGTCTATTGCTTCTCTGTGCATTTCGACTCTGTTCTGCTCAGGCTCTCCCTGAACCCTGGGTACGCCACTGCGGTAATGGACCTCGTGTGCCCACACCTCTCTGTAACCAGCCTTTGGGGAGTCCTCTCCCACAGTGACTCTGGACTTGGCTGTGTGACTTGCTTTGGCCAACAGAACAGTAGCAAACTGACACAACCATAGACTTGAAAAATGTTTGCACTTTAGAGCTATGTTTCTTGCTGCCCTTGGAACCTTGGAACTGCACTGTGAGAGATCCAGGGCTGGTCTGCTGGAGGAGGACACACCACGTGGAGAGAGGCCACAGGAAGTGGGGCCACTCCAGACAAAGCCAGCATCAACAAGTCAGCCCAGCTGACCTGCCACCTGACTAGAGACACATGAGCAAGCCCAGCTGAGATCAGCCAAGCTCAGCCCAAACTGCTGACACACCAAAATCACAGGCTAAATAAATGGCTGTCGTTTCAAGCTCCTAAGCTTTGGAGTGGTTTGTTGGGGAGTGGCTTGTTGATAACTAATCCACATGCCCCAACCTTTCCTACACAAGCTGAAATCCGATCCTCTGTTCCTCTGCACCTGGTTCAGAGGTACCAAGAGCTCCTGGAAGTCAAGCCTCGTTGCCTGTAACCTAACCTCTCCCATCTCTCATCCACATTGCCATCAGAGCAGTCTCTCTTACAGGATGGACAGCGCTGCCCTAATAAAGAACTTTCAGTGGCTGCCCATTGCCTAGAGAACAAAGGTCAGACGCCTCAGCCTGGTAGTCAAGACTTTCTGCAATTTTAATGTATCTTCTCATCCCTCACTAAACCCTAGCCACTATGAACTCTCAACTCTAGGGTCACTCACCACTTGGAGAACGTGCCTGCCCCTCCTCTCCCCCACTCTTTCACACTGGATGCCTTTATCTCTGCCCACCTATTCCGATCCCACTCACCCTTCCAGGCTCAGCTAAAGCATAGCTTTCTCCACGATGCTTCCCTTGGTTAGAATGAAGTTCTCCCTCCTCTCTTTCCTACAGCCCTCCACTCAGACTCCCTGGTGGGCACCCACACATCGTGCTTGGTATTCCAGTTCTCTCTCCCTCTCTCTCTCTCTCATCACGAGATCCCTGGGGTCAGGGACCAACCTTATACATTTCTGTTGTACTCCTGCAGCCTGTTGGAGTGCTCCGTTCCTAGTAAAAACTGAATAAACGGTGTCAACTGAAATTGGAAACTCTACTGAGAAATTGCCAGGTAAAATACAACTGCACTGAATCAAAGGCACTGCTTTTAATATGAGTTAAAAATATAAGTGTGACATCAGTGCCAAATTTGTTATGGTAAATATAAGAGCTAAGTCTGCTGTTGTGGTTATTAGTGAATACGAAACCTTACAAAAGGTGGCTCACACGAAGCAGGTGTTGTGATTCCCGTCATCTATCTTGGCCTCCTTTTCAAATATTCAGACTGAGCATGAAGGGGAATTTTTAAAGAGAACAGTGGAACCGACTCGAGGGCATTCAGCTGTTCTCATCATCTGTTATTTCTCTTGCAGACACGGAGGGGCAGGAGTCGGCCCAGGCTCACCTCTTTCTGGTCTCAGTGGACTTGGCCGTCTTGACGGTGCTTCCGTCCTGCGCGATGTCTCTTTCCTGAGGCGCGTCTCTCACGGGCAGTGGGAGGACCACCGTTTCCTGAGTCACGGGAATGACCTCCTCGTCCGCCCCTTGCTGGCCCAGGTGTTGCTTGGCGTAATCAAAGCCTTGTACAGGCTGCAAAGAGGACACAGGTTTGCATTCACATTTCTTGGGAAGTGTGACTCTAACCACAGCTTTAAGAGAAGACGTGCAGCAAAGTGCACATATTGGCATGAAACTTGGCTTTCTGGTGAACAGGAGTTAACTCAAATCCTCAATCGTTATTTCTCCCTCTGCAAAATCAGAATCCGTATTCATTCTACCTAGCTACAGAATCTCTACACATAAGACTTGCTCGGAAAAATGAACAGTGTAAACGAGACACAAATAGGTGTGTGAGAACAAATTCTTTCAAGGATTTTAGACCACAAATTTTAAGTGAATGCATACTGCGAATAAGAAACAATTCTTAACTGATACATTAAACAGGTCCTGTGGATTAGCTCTTGCCTAGAAATATTTGGTTACCCCTTAACTCCACTCCCGTAGACCTTCATGTGTAACAGTATGTGTGTGCCTTTGCCAAGTCTCAATTTGCTCATCTGAGAAATGAAGATAATCTTATCTGTTTCACCTCCACCACCCTTGAGTATTAGTGACCACAGATCTGAAAACAGAGGGAAATGTGTTACCACTTGTGAAGCAGTACAATCATTAATAATGAAATGGAATTTATGGAATCGCTCTTTAACCCACACCTCTCCCTTAAGCAGGCGGGTGCTCCTCTCACTCACTCCTGGGAGATTGGCAAGGTTTTAGTTGCACAGTGTCTGAAATCCCAAGTGCATGAGGCATCTGTGGACAAAAGCCAACAGCCTCCAAAGTTATCTTCCTTAAAACCACATCTGTCACTCCCTCATTAAAAGTGTTTCAGCACCCAAATTCTTTGGCAAGGTACTCAAGGCCCTTCACATTCCAGCTGAGCCCACCTACCCAGCCTCATCTCTGTGAGTCCCTTCCCCACCACACCCCTACTGCCCCCTCCCCATTATCCCATTCCATTTTGTTCTGAAGACACGGCCTGTGCTTGGTGCTGAGGACACAAAGAATAATACCTGGTTCCTCACCCTCAAGGAGCTCACGGTTTCAGCCTCATTCGAGACTACTGGTACAATCCTGAGCACATTTCATCAGTTACGTCACTGCATCCTCACTATAGTTCAAGGAGGTAGGGATTATGGGTCCCCATTTTACAGATGAGGAAACTGAGGTTTAGAGAGGTAAAGCCACTTACCCAAGCCCACACAGCTGGCCTGTGATGGAGCCAGCATTTGAACCTACTATGTGACTAGGTCATCTAACCACCGCTTGGATGAGTCTGCCCACGGCACCTCCTTTCCCCCTGCAGCCGCCATTGTGGTTGGACATCTCCTACCATACTTGGCCTGGCTGAGACTCCTGGCCTGTCTGTGAGGAACTGGGAGTCTCCAACAGCAGCTAAGACTTCCCAAGAACCTAGTGATGGGGACAGCTAGTGCTGGGCCTGTCTCTCCCTCTCTCCCCACTCTCTCTGGATTTGACCTTACCCTTTACACTGGGTTGAAGTTATCTGCTGGATTCTTCAGGTGACTGGGTCAGTGATGGGTGTGCAGAAAGAGAGACATTAAGGAATGACAGGCTTAAAAGGTGGCCATTTTTATTAGGTTAATTACACCTGCATTATTAACCACAAAAATCCCTGTGTATGTTCAGTATTTATGGCATGCAAAACATTGACACCTCATTTCATCCTCACAACAAACCCATTAGGTAAGCAGGGCAAACATCACAGTCTTCATTTTATAGATAAGAAAACAAAAGCTCAGAGAGGTTCAGTGACTTGCCCAAGATCACACAGCTAAGTGGTGAATGACTCAAGACTAGTCAGTCCCTCACTCTTCTAACTCCCAAGGTAGTAGTCTTTCAACTTCAACTTAAAAATTACTGGAGATTAATTAATTTCCCATTGGACATACTAGTGACTCCCAACCCTAGTAAAACAACATCATTAAGTATCTATAATTACTCCAATGAGTTTTATAAAATTATCAAATAAAAATAATCTCCAATAGTTTCAAAGGTAGATACATCGCCAAGACCTTTTAAGAAAAAAGTATATGTAACAATAAAAGCCAACTTGTATGTAAAATTTATTATGTACCAGGCAGAGCTCAAAGCAATTTACATATTATTAACTCACAATCCTCACAACAACCTATACACAGATATTCTTATCATCCCCATTTCACAGATGGGAAAACTGAGGCACAAAGATGTTAAGTAACTTTCCTGAGGTCATACAGATAGCATGTGTGAGAGAGAAAACAGTCGGCTGTTCTTAGCAGGTGACTGACCAGTCCCAAGCAAATGGTTATGCCAACCATTATCGGCCCTCCAAGTGCCACCCTGCATCTGGATATGGCCCAGCTACTTTCCCCTAAGCTTGCCTGTTCCAGGGAGCCATATTCTCTTCATTACATGAAATAAAAAACTGGAACAAAGGCTGTAAACCCAATGACAAAGAGTACAGAGAAGTGAACTAGGAAGAAAGGAGGTGATGAGAATCATGACACCTGGTGCTCTTGCATTTATCATTTTCTCGACATTCTGCCTGCAGAAGCCCAGCTGACGACAACGGTAACAGGGTATGTCTATGGCACCTTGTCTCTGGAGAAGGCGGTGGTGTCCACGCTGTGGCCTCAGCTCCCAGGAAAGCCACACTCACCTCCTCTGCTTAGCACATTAGGTTTATTACTGAGTCTCGGGGAGGATGCCTGGACTATCCTCTGGTGCTGTTGCCTACATTCTAAAGACTCAGTGATGTCCCTGGGACCATCCTCCTAGTCTACGATTTGCAGCAAAGGCTAACTTTTTCATTCTGCCTTGTGCCTCGGCATTAATTGCATTCTGCTCACATGCACGAGGCTGTGAGAAGTGAGGCGGGCGGCCTCCCTTCTCTCCAACACCGCAGTGTCCCTGGCTGCACAGCAGAACTGCAGCAAGCAAGAGGCAGTTCCACCCTTCTGGCTCCTGTGATAAAAGGGCTCTGGAAATCTACGCGTGTGGCCCAGCCTCATTGAGGGAAAACAACCAGCACCACCACACACGAGCGAATTCAATCATCTCGTGGAACATAAATTTGCTTGATTTTCAATGTCAGCCAGGTATCGCACAGAGCACGATGCACTGGGTAGGAACACAAAAGCAACGATGGAAAACCACAAACATTAATCTATTCCACCTTCAAACAGCTTTCAAGCCAGAAGGTATGCTGAAATCGTGCATTGCCCTACTCAGTTTGGCAGATTAATAAAATTTTAGTTTAATTTATAATGCCACTTACAACCTCAGTGTGGCGTGTTTCGCTTTCCTGGACTCAGGTGCAATTAGATGCTGGTAATTACTGTTATGTCCAAAAGGCTCACGTTGTAACTAAGGTAAGAGGGAAATGAAATACCCTTTCTTGGAACAGTTTCATTTTTCACTGCTTGGGCAATTCCCAATGTTCACTTCTTCCCAACATCTTGCGTCTGGGAAGCAGGTGCCTTCGTGTCAACAGAAACAACAACATTCTTTGGGGTTTGGCTTTTCTGGAGACAGTGTCTAATCAAGCTGCAGCTTCGCAACAGGTATGTTGGTTTAACAAATAATAAAAATCCTTTGATTTTTTTTTGTGCTGAAGCGAGGTGTGATCATCTGGAAAGAACTAAGGCACGCGTGACCCCGTAAGGACAATCTCCAAAGCTGACATGCATTGCAATGGATAGGAAGTGTGAGGGGTAATTCACTGTTTCATTCCTGCACAGGTAGACAAAGCTCGGAAATCCAGACTGGAAGAGCATCCCACCTGCCGAATCTCAGGGTTGAGGTAGATGTGTGATGGAGAAAGAGCTCGAAGACTCAGGTGTGGGCCTCAGTCTGCTGCTGGCTGTGTGGCTTTGGGTAAGTCCTCAAGTCTCTCTTCCTTTTGGGTTTCTTGGCAGTAAAATGAGGATAATTAAACCTTCCCTGGCTATGACCTACCTCACAGGGCTGCTGTGAGGAACAAATGAGGTGACAGACCTAGAAGAGCCCAGCAAATTATAAGACATTATTTAAACATCAGGTACTACGGTTAGCCCGTTTCCCTCAGGCAATGTCACAAGGGGAGCTACGTGCCTGGAAAACGAGCCTTCAGAATTGCCTAGACCATTTCCCTCCCAGGCTCCAGAGGCGGGTGGTGCAGGGACGTGCAGGCCACAGAGGAAGCACGGGTCTCCAGGACAGGCTTCAGTGGAGCCCCTGAGCTGGAGGCTGCTGGCCGGGGCTCTGTCCACCACGGCAGCCTCTGAAGGTCCAGCCCGCAGAACATGGAGAGGCCTGAGGGTCTGATGTGCCCCCAAGAGCCTTGCATTAGAAGCTGAGAGACCTTGTCTTAGTGAGTTCAGGCCACTATAACAAAATACCTTAAACTGGATGGCTGACAACAGAAATTTATCTCTCACAGTTCTGGAGGCTGGGAAGTCCAAGGTCAAGGTGCCAGCATGGTCAGGTTCTGGTGGGAGCCCTCTTCTGGGGTGCAGGCCACCAACTTCTGTTGTCCTCCCATGGCGGAAGGGCACTAATCCCATCCCCAGGGGCTCCACCCTCATGGCCTACTCACCTCTCACAGGCCCCATCTCCAAATACTGTCATGTTGAGGGTCAGGACTTCAGCATGTGAATTTGGGGGACACAAACCTGCAGACCTGGTTCTACCACCAGTTCTGCTCCCTACTCGCTGTGTGACTTTGATGGAGTCACTGTTCCTGTGTAAAGGGAGGGCGTCCAGCTGAATTCGCTCTAAGGGCCCTTCCAGGTCACTCTAGCTCCTAGTTTTCTGTACCTCAGTTTCCTCATTTGTAAAACAGTAGTCCTTCCTCAAAGAGGGGCTGAGAGTGAGAGAGTGGCTGTACGTAGAGCGCGTGGAAACACGGCCGAGCAAGCACCTGGTAACCACGAGCCATCAGGTTCTGACTCTGAAATAAAGGGTCTCCTTCAACCTGTGACGGCGCTTCTGAAAGCACTCGCCGTGGCCTCCCGAGCCAGAGGGAGACGCAGGCGGAGCCCCCGCAGGCCCGGCCCGGCCCTCCCCCACCGCCTACCTTTGCCCTCTGAGGCAGGTTGATCATGGTGTCTGGCTTGAAGTCGTTCTTGTTCTTCCTGCAGAGCACGGCAGTGATGATGATGATGATGACCGTGACCACGGCGATGGGCGCCAGCACCGCGGCGATGATCCACAGGTTGTTGGGTGGATTCTTCACCACGGCTGTGGGAGGAGCCATCAGCGAGCACATGACAAGGAGCACAGGGAGGAGGACATAGCCCCCCACCCCAGAGTCACGAGACAGGAGGATGTGGAGGATAAGAGCGTTTGGGTCAGAAAGCCTCTGCCTCTGCAGCTGTGTGACCTCGGGCAAGTTACCCAAGCTCTCTGAGGCTCAGTTTCCTCATCTATAAAACGGGGCTATCACTCTGTGATGCCTGGGCGTGGGTCCCAGCAGGTGCTCTGTAACACCAGCCTCCACCACTATTAAGAGGAGGAGGAGGAAAAAGAGGCACCAGTGTCAATTTTCCCCACCGGCCGTGTCCAAGAGTCCAAAGAGAAGAGGAGAGAAGAAATCTGAGCATAAGAAATGTGTGCGGGAGTCAGGAGGCAAGAGCCACAGAGAAATGACCTCTAAATATTGTCGTGAAGTCACCCTGTGAGTGAGCGGATGGCTCTCCCCCAGAATGGCTGGCTGGGAAGCTTGGAATGCCTCAGTCTAATCCAAAGGATCAGGCTGTTCTCAGAACCAGCGTAAAGAAGGGCAACCACAGTGCCTGTCACTAGGAACGTGCTGCTAGAACAGAGGGGGTGGGACGGGGATGAATTAACCCAACACGGCAATTCTCATGCTTTAGATCATGACAGAGACTGGGCTTACACAGATGTACACATTTGTCAAAGTTCATCACATGATATATTTAAGATCTGTACATTTCTCTGTAAGTAAATATTACCTAAAACAGACAAATATTGATCTCTAGTCAATGATATGCAAGCTCAAGTGTTGAGGGCTGAAGTCTACCTATGATGTAACTCACTTTGAAATGCATCAAAAAAGAAAGTGGATTGATGGGGGAATGGATGGACAAACAGGTGTATAAAAATACACAATAAAATGTTACGTGTGGGTTCCAGGTGGTGGGAACATAGGTGTTCACCATGTAATTCTTTCAACTTTTGGGTAAGCTGGGTTAGGATAATGTAAGAAAAAGGAAAAGTCGTCAACACGAGATGACTAAGTCTCTCCCAGGATCACTTGGAAAGGATACTTGGAAAACCCTTTGGTCCAATCCAAAAGCCCAATAGACTCTTAGAACTGGAGTAAAAAAAACAGTAACCAAAGAGCTTGTCTGCAGGGAGAAAGAGTTACTGGAAGAGAGTGGTGTCTGCAGGAATCTAGAGAAAGAGAACCAAAGGGCAGGCAAGGACCAGACATGCCAGGAGAACGTGCCCCAGCTGCAGATGTGGGCACACTAGCTGGATACAGGTCTGCCCTGGCGGACGAAATGGCTGCACTGGCTGTTTCAGCTTGGTGATGCTGTCCGTTAATACCACCCAGCTTCTCTCCTACTCCCTAGACGGTCTCACGACTCACGGTTTAAATACCATCTGTGCTCTGATGCTGCTCATGCACGTATCTCCGTATCTCCAGGCAGGACTTCTACTCTGAACTCTAGACTCCTACATCCAGCTGCCAACCCAAATCTCCAGCTGGACACTTAACAGACACACCAAACATACTATGTTCAGAGCCCAGCTCTTAACCTCCCTCCAAACCTGTTCTTCCTGAGATGGTCTTCACTCCAAGCAACGGCAGCTGCTTCATCCACCTGCTCAGGTGCATAACCCTGCCATCGATGCTGACCTTTCTCCTGCACTCTCACCCAACATCCTGCTCCCCAACAAACCTGTCACCTCCGCCTTCAACACAGACCCAGGATTTCTTCAGTTCCTTTTACCACTGGCTCCAACTGGGGCCCATGTTACCAACACCTCTCACCTGAGTCACTGCAGTGGCCCTCCTCCCTTGCCCTGTCGCCAGTGGTCTGTTCACAAGACAGCAGCCAGAGTGGTCCAAAACCCAGATCACAACACTCCTCTCCTCAAAACGCTGCAGGGGTTCCTACCCCATTTAGAGTAAGAGTCGGTGTCCTTGTAATGTCTACAAGACCCTAAGTGACCTGGGCCCCCATCCCCCGGGCAGCCTGGCCTCCTTTTCTACTTCTCTGGCCTTACAACCTGTTGGTCTTCCCTTAACTCACTCTGCTCCCATCCCACCAGCTCCCACTGGTCCTTGAACGTACAGATATGCTCCTGTCTCAGGGCCTTTGCACTGGCTGATCAGAATGATCTTCACCCAGAATGTTCTTCCCCTAGATATGCACCTGGCTTCCCTGTCACTTCCTGCAGGTCCCTGTGCTCTGTGTATGAAATAATCGTCCCTGCCCCAGGCACTCTCCATCCCCCTCATCCTACTTCAATTTTCTCTAAAGCAGTGCTGCTTTTTCTTCTTCTTCTTCTTTTTTTTTTTTTTTTTTTTTGAGACAGAGTCTCTCTGTCACCCCTGGTAGAGTGCAATGGTGTCATCATAGCTCACTGCAACCTCAAACTTCTGGGCTTAAGCCATCCTCCTGCCTCAGCCTCCTGAGTAGCTGGGACTACAGGTGCGTGCCATGACGCCTGGCTAATTTTTCTGTTTTTAGTAGAGACGGGGTCTCGCTCTTGCTGAGGCGGGTCTCAAACTCCTAAGCTCAAGCGATCCACCCGCCTCAGCCTCCCAGAGTGCTAGGATTACAGGCGAGAGCCACCGCGCCCAGCCTAAAGCAGTGCTTCTTAAACTTTAATGTACAAACCAATCGCTTAGGGAGCTAGTTCCAATGTGGATTTTGATTCTGTGGGTTTGGGGTGTGGGTCCTGAGGTTCTGCCTTTATAACAAGCTCCCAGGTGATGCCCACATTGCAGGCCCCTCCTCCCACACTTGGAGTAGCAAGGCTCTAAACCATCTGACATCCTGTGCCTGTGTCTGCTCATCATGTCACCCCTGCCCCTCCATTAGAATGTTCACTGCAAGAGGGCAGGGAGTTCTTTGTCTCTTGTTCACTGCTACATCACCAAGGCCTGTAACAGGGCCTTGCATATAGTAGGTGCTCAATTAAAAGTTGAAGGACTGTATGCACAGACTATCATTATCCCTGTTGCAATTTGGCTCCCCATATAAGTTTTCCTACAGGACAGAGTATCGACAACTTAGAAGGAGAAGTCCCATCTCTGTGGTAGTTCTAGTCTGTATTTTAAATCAATATATTGGCAAGCTGGTTTATATATCTATCTCTTGTAAGCCTGGTTAGCATGAGTTGGTCCTCCTGGTCCTGCTGAACTCTGGGGGCCACTAGGCAAAGCTGAGGGCCAGACTCTGGTATATGAAGACTCCACCAGTACAGGCCACGTGGTGAGGACCTACCTAAGAAGCCAGATGGCCTTCCTCTCTGACTTTAGCCACTCTCTGACTTCAACTGGTCCCTTGTTATTCAAGATCTGCCTCTCATCTGGCTGTCCTCAGGCTCAGAATACTATTAGTACAAAAGGGGACAGGCGTGGTGGCTCATGCCTGCAATCCCGGCACTTTGGGAGGCCAAGGCAGGAGGATTGCTTGAGCCCAGGAGTTTAAGGCTGCAGTGAGCTATGATGATGCCACTACACTCTAGCCTGGGCAACAGAGAGAGACCCTGTCTTAAGAACAAACACAAAAACAAAAACAAAAAAATCATTAGCACAAAAGGACTTCTCTTCCACGGTTTTTAATCAATTGGTAATTAATCACATTAACTTCCAAAAACAGCTCATTAGATAATGTGCTTCTGTTGACATTAAACACTTAATTGCTACTGCTTTCAGTAATTCGTATTTATATGTGAGTTTTATGTCATTAACATTTTTTAAAGTTTAGAGCTTCTGTGAAAAATACCAATATGCTTCTTTTGGCTAGGCTATTCTATCCTGATGGAGAAAAATGTACAGTGTATCAGGGTATACCCTAAATAAATATATATTTTTTTCTTCATTAGCAAGAATGAATATTTATGTGTTCCGCTTTTATTCAGTTTTATTGTTTTAGTGGGTGTTTCTTCTTGGTGCAGTATGTAAAATCCCTTTACCTATATTTGAATAGGGAGAGAACAGATTTATCTTACATACATTAATAAATTCATTTAACAGTCAAAATGAGAGTAAAGTTAGGTCAACTGAAGTCATCCAAACCCAATACATTCATTGGCATAATGATCTTAAAGTACAAAGTCATGTCTGAAGGTGAAAAGGAATGAATGGTTATTTAAATTGCAAGAATTTCAGTAGAGGGCAGATAGGAAAAAAAGACATATTCTGAGCACCTACTGTGTGTTAGGCGCCAAGATAGGGCCTTTGCCTGCCTGCTATTCTTATCCCCAATTTGCAGATGAGGAAACTGAGCCCCAGGGAGGTCACATATTTTTATGAAAAGTTTCTCTTAAACAGTTTAAGTTGGTTCTGAGTTAACCCCCATGAATGGAAGTATATACTTGTGTGTGTGTGCATACACACGCATGCACAAGTATTTGTCAGAAGGAATGAAATCAAAGAGTCCAAATAATCTAAACACAGAATAAGTTATTTTCACATGGAACAAATGTTGAAAGGAGAAAGAATCCATCAAAAATGTTTCCGGTTCATCTTTGCAGCTGTCTCCTACATCTCGAACATCCAAGTTCACAGCTGGTGTGAGTGGATGCAGGGGAGAGTCTGCCCAGGGCCCAGCGGCTGCTGAGTGCTCGGTCCCTGCCGTCCCCCTGCCAAACCCTCCCACGGCCTCTCATCCCACTCAGGGCCCAGCCCACAAGGCCATAGCGACCGTGGTCCTCGTCTGCACCTCGGTCCTCATCGCTGCCACTCAGCCCCCTCAAGGCCTCCTCCCTCTGCCTGGAACCTGGTCCCCAGATATCCTCAGGGACTGTTCCCTCCCTCCACTCCTTCAGATGTAGGTTACCTCCTCAGCGATCCTCTTCTGGACACCCCAACAATTTTAAATTGCAACCATTATCTTCTTGGCATCCCCCACCCCTTCCCTGCCCAATGTTCCTCTGTAGCACTTACTAGCGTGGAACATATTGTTTATTTTGTTTACTTGACCTACCCACTCAGAAAGGTAAGCTGCACGAGGGCAGGGCTTTTTGTCCATTTCATACACTCCTCTATCTCCAGTGCCTAGAGCAGTGCCCGGCACATAGTAGGTGCCCGATAAATGTTTGTTGAAGAACGTGAGTCCTCTTCGCCAAAGCGTCAGCCTATTTCTTTAAGTGGCATTTTTTTTGAGATAAATGTCTGATGGCCGTGTGAGGCAAACCACTTCCCACTTCAGTCTGCTTCTCCTTGGGGAGACTTTTCTTCATTCCATCCGCTGCACAACCGCTCTGAAGGGCCCCTCACTCCGGACCCTGCAAGTGGGGCAGCTGCTTCCCGAGGAGTCCAGCGCTGCCCTGTCACCCAGAGGTGATGAGGGCTGAGCAGGCATTGCACACTCCTGCCTTGGCCCCAGGGCTAGAGATTTAGAGGGTGCTGGAATACACACAGCATTTTTTTTTTTTTTTTGAGACACAGTCTCGCTCTGTTGCCTGGGCTAGAGTGCTGTGGTGTCAGCCTAGCTCACAGCAACCTCAAACTCCTGGGCTCTACCAATCCTCCCGCCTCAGCCTCCCGGGTAGCTGGGAATACAGGCATGCGCCACCATGCCTGGCTAATTTTTTCTATATATATTTTTAGTTGGCCAGCTAATTTCTTTCTATTTTTAGTAGAGACGGGGTCTCACTCTTGCTCAGGCTGGTCTCGAACTCCACCAAAGTGCTAGGATTACAGGCGTGAGCCACCACACCCGGCCTGGAATACACACAGCATTAAGGCTCTCCCTTTAGGGGGACAAAGTGTTCTACTCTGTGACTCTTTTTTCTTTCTTTTCATTGACATTTATTGTATCTTTGACTAAGTTTGTATGTAAAATATTCCACAAGACATCTCACCTTGTCTTAATGTTGTCTTCTCTGTCTCTCTTTTTTTTTTTTTAAAGTCCTGACCTCAGATTAACATCGTAGGCTGATTTCAAAACTACGGGGAGAAAATGGGACTTTAAAAATCTCTGCTGCCTCTTCTTCACTGGCCTCATCTTCCTCCCTATCTACTCCTGGGATGGAGGTCTTTCCCAAAGTCTGTCCCCTTGTTTTCCTCTTCTAGCTGCTAGCTATATTCCTTTCCCAGAAACTCACATTTTTTCTGGGATTTTAATTCTAACCTGTGTCTGCATAATTCTCAGTTTATAGTGTTAAACTGAATCTCTCTTGAGAGATCTAGACTTGAATTCCCAACACCGTTCCTAACCCTCACAGGATACCCTACCAGCAGCCCCTCCATACCCCAGCAGCACCCCCGCGACAGCCCATGGGCACCCCGCGAGACATCGTCATCACCTGGGACTCAACAGGGCCCAAACAGTAAACGACCTTCCGCCTTCTAACTGCGCCCTCCTCTCCAGCCCCGTTAGTAGCACCCTGTTCTCTGTATCACGCGGGTTCTCAACCTCCAAATCTCCTCTCTTCTTCATTCCCTCCCTCCTTCAGGCTGCCCACCTCATGGCTAAAGAAGACATTCAGCTGCCACTTACTACCTGCGAACAGGTGGCCCCGGATTGCACCAAACCCTTTACAGGCAATGATTCTCTCTTCTTAGCCCCTAAGTAGCTCTATTAGGTGGGTGTTTTTTATACGACCACTTTACAGACGAGCAAAATGAAGACCAGAGAGGCTGATTAATTTGACTCCAAGCTCCACAGCCAGAAAGTGGAAGAGCAGGGCGTGGCCCAGGCTGCCTTATTTCACAGGCTCCGCTCTCCACTGCACGGTGTCCTCTCGCCACGTGCCCCTCTCAGCACCCGGCAGCGGCGTCTAGAAGGGCAGTGGCTCTGCCTTCACGAGAACAGAGCCAGGCAGGCACCGGGGCTGGATATGCCCAGATGGATGAGATGGGGCACCTGCTTTAAACAGCTCACGAGGGAAGGAGACAGAAAACAACTTGCCATTCGTGATCAGGGCAATGGAAGCTTCTGGAACTAAGAGAGACAGAGGGCTGTGCCTCAGGGGCCAGGAGAGGCTTTGAGGAGGAGGGAACGTGCAGGGTGAACACTCTCGCGTGGCTGAGGCATTAGATATGAGGAGAGCAAACAGGAGGCATGACGGAAAAAGACTGTGCAGAGACCCGGACGCCTGCTGCGCACCTGCTGTCAAGACCCATTTTAAGGAGTTTGGATTTTATTCTGTGAATGACAGAGAGCCACCAAGTAGTTTTTAAAGTGCGGTCAGTGTAAGATCAGAATCCATGTTTTATGACAATGACTCCAATATGGAGCAGAAGGCACATCCATGGGAGAGTGACTGAGGTGAGTCCTTTGGGCAGCTACTGCCACCGTCCAGCTGGGAGAGACCCAGGACACGGGGAAAGGACCCGTGAGTGAGTGCAGAAGGGAGCTGAGAGGACCAAGCGGATGTGAAGGAAACAAAGGAGCGCAGGTGAAAGGGTCCCAGGGTGGCAGCTTTGCAGCCAGACAGAGCAGGGCTCCACCCCTGCCTCCCCGACCCCCGCTGAGCCCGGCCCTCCCTCGCCACCCGGACTCTCCCTTCCAAAAGGCTCCGTGCATCTCTCTCTCCTCTGCCCAGCCTCCTGCCCCATCCACTGTTCCCTACCAACTGCCACCAGCAAAGCCCCCTTAGCCTCAGCTCCTCTCCTGACACCCCACTCACTCTTGCTGTCACCCCCGTCCCCAGCACCACAAGGCCTGGGGTGGAAATGCAGAGGTCACGGAGCTGACAGGCTTAAGCAGCGGATATTCTGGGACAAGTGATGGAGAGGATGGGACAAGCAGCCAGGAAAAGTCTCCAGTGAGTGACGGGGGGCGGCCCTGGCTGGTGGGGGGTGTCTCCAGACGACCGCAGAGAGGAAGGGGGAGCTCAAAGGATCTGGGATTTTGAAAGAGGGGAAGAAATGGCCTGCACATGGCAGTGAGGACCAAGGAGGTGGGAGGCCTGCCACCCTCCCAGCACTTCTCTAAGCAGTCTGCTCCCGATTCTCGGGGTGCGTGATTGCACCCGAGCTCAAGTCCCCCCACAACCTCAGCCTTGGCTGCCAGCTTCACTTCATTATGCCCCAAGGGAGCAGCAACAATCAGAGACAGTGTCCCCCGGCTTCCATCACCAAACGTGCCCTGTACTCTGCTTTCCCCCTCGTCCCTGCACCAGGTCCCAGCCCTCATCCACTCGAGGACTTTGCTCCTACGGTCCCGTCGATCACAGCATCCCCCTCGGCATCCACGCACACACCACTATCTCCCATGTGCCCTCCGGCAAGCACCACAGTAATCAAATTCTCCCCTTTGCCGTCACTACGTCCCCACCCGGCTCCTCTCCTCAGCCCCTCTGGTCCCGATTCCACTCCCGCCCAGGTCACGACCTCCCCTTACCAAAGCCCACCAATCTCCATCCTTGTCGTACTCTGCCTCTGGAGAACAAACACTGACACAGGAGCTCACTCCCTTCTCTGCGATTCGCTTTCTCCGCGTGCGTCCTGGCCCCCCCACCCTTTCCTGGGTGTCCTCCCACCTCCCTGCTGCTCCTGGCGGATGTCACCTCCTGGCTTTTGCTCCTCCCACACACGGATTCCCCAGAGCTCAGTCGTGCCCTTTTCTCTCTCACTAGACGCATCACCTGGTTATTCTCACCTGCTCCCTAAGCTCTAAATGTCGCCTATACGATGACAAATCCCAAGTTCATGTCTCCTGAGTGCCACGTGGATGTCTAGTTGACATCCCACACCTGACATGTCTAAGTGCAAACTCTCAATTCCATCTGCCCCAGTCCCGTGCCTGCCCCAGTAACCCTCTTGGTCCTGGACCTTTTGCATCTCAACAAATGACACCACGACCAGTGCTCAAGCCAACACTCACGAGTCACCCTTCATTTCTCCGATCCCACCTCCTTCTCCGGCCACACACAGAATCATTGTCTTGCTCCACGGGCTCCGTCCCCCAAAATATCCCGAATCCACCCACTTCTCTGAGCGTCCACCTCTAGCACTTTTGCCTCTCGCCTGGACCTGCAAAGGTTTTCACTCCTGTTCTCTATGATTTATTTCCCACCTGGACAGGGGAGAAAGAGTCGAGAACAGAAGCCTGGTGAGTCCACCTGGAGAGCAGGCAGCAACACGGATGAAGCAAGGAGCTGACCAGAGAGGAGGACAGAATCCACAAGGAGGGAAGGAGAGAGGTGCAAAGGAAGAGAACCTTAGTTAAAAACATCATTTCAAACACAAGATTGGAGAGTGGCCATCCTCATTCCCAGGCAAAAGTGTGTCTGTGAGGATGTGCTGGCCGAGCATGACAACACGTGGTCTAGACCATCACCCTGGAAGCAAAAGTCACCTGGATTAAGGGAAGGGATGAGGAAGAGATGAAGACCCCAAGCCAGGCGTCAGGTTCTTGAGGAGCATGGACATTGACGAGGAAACCCATGAGAGATGCCCTTCCCTGCTCAGCACGCTGCCAAATACTAACGTTTCTACCACCCAATCTCTCCCCTTCATGCCCTTCCCATACTTCCTTTACAGCCCATGTTTGGGTCCCCAGTGCCTGGGACACCATAGAGCCTCACTGGTCCTGCCACCTTCTGTGTCCTCCCATCCTGGACACTGTGGACCGATTAACCTCCCTGAAGAATGGGCAGTTCCAGTGATATGACTCCCCTGCTCAGAAATCTCCAGCAGCACCCCAGGGCCGATCACAGTACGTACAATCTCCTTCCCCTGCCGTTCACAGCCTGACTCACCCAATCAATACACCTTTCTAATTTCACTGACCCCTCCAGGCAATTTGAACTCCTTATTTTCAAGCACACCTGGTACATTTCACCTCCTGTCTTTCATTCATGCTGCTCTCTCTCTCTCTGTCTCTGGAAGCCCCCTTCCCTCTGCTGAAATCTTAGGGTACAATACAGTTAAGAACACAGGTCCGAAGTCAGACAGATCTAGATGCATATCTTACCTACCTAAGTACTTGTTCTGTGATGCTGAGCAGGTTATTTAACTTTTCTGAGCCTCTGTTTCTTCTCCTCTAGTTTGGATCTGAGTAAACATTGCTCCGATGAGAGTGGAAAGTGAGAAAATCTAGGTAAAGTAACTAGCATAGGAGCTGCCACAGGGGAGGCTGTTCAAAGAGGCAGCTATTATTTTTAATATCCTTCCTCTGTTCATTCCTTCCAGATGCCCCTTCAGAACGAGCCCTCCCTCTGCTGGGCCCTGTGTCTCACTGCCTTCCTGCAGCACTCCCCTGCATCTGATTCTACTGCAACTGCATTACCTCCCCTTGCTCTTTAAAGGTAGGAAGCAGGTCTCGCCCCCTTCTGTATGTCCTCCGGCACTGAGCACAGTTCACGGAGGACTCTATAAATGTTTTTTGAATCAAATTATCTTTAATTCTCCGGGCATACAAATATAATCTCAGTTATAGTGATTTTTCATGGCTGATCACTAGATCATACTGAGGAGGAAGAGTGGGTAGGACTTGGGGGCAAAGTGATATCATTGTCGTCATCCCAATATGCAAAACGTATCCCTCACCCAAAGTCTATTGCTTCAAACAACACAGGAAACATAGCCAATTGATTTACTTAAGAACCTTCCGGAACAGAAATACATTTAGCTCTGAGACTACGAACATGAGTTTGGGGAACCACTTTGATTTGCAGGAAACATGTAACGGCATTAAAAATGCTGAATGAAAAGACTATCCCCTTACGGTCAGCCTGCAGAAGGACAACGTGGTGCAGGGTCAGGGCCATCCTTTGGGAGTCAATGGTGCTCAGGATCTTGGCAGCTGCGGTCCCCAGCAAAGGCTTTCCGTTGTACAGGGTGTAGTACGTCAGCTCCGCTGGGTCCTTCGGGCCTGGCACACGCTGCATCTTTACCATCTTTCAGAAAAAGAGATGCTGTGTGTTTATAGGGCATCTTGCATGCACCCTGCAATCACTCGGGCAATCAGCAGCTCTTCTCTCCTGACTTCTGTGGCTAAGTGGACCCACAACACAGACGTTAGACAGCAACCTCTGCATCCCTCCCTATACCCAACATCTTAGGAAGCCTGCTATCACTAGAGCGGGAGACTGAGAGGAGAAAAAAGGATTGAAAAATATGAACATCTAGAAAGAACAATTTGAGGTTGGAAAAGAAACCGTGGACTAATGATGTTTCCCAACCCTGCACAGAACTCTGGCCTCATTTGAAAATAGGCCTTCACATTTAATTCAGGGCATGTTAGGTTATTCTCAAATGAGACTTTTAATTTCAAATATCTGCAATTGCCAGACAGGAAAAAAAATTGACTTCCATGTCTGCAATTCAAAAGATCTCTGATAAAAGCAGTACTTGGAAACTTAAAGTTCTTTTTCTAAAATAACATTTCTGCTTTTTTTCACTCTAAAAGTTATATATAAAACTATAGGAAAATTTGAAAATATGGAAAAGCATCAGGAAATGAAATAAAATAAAAACAATCTCTAATCTCTACACTACAAGCTAATTATTCTTATCATTTTGGAGTATTTGTTTCCATTTTTGTTTTTTACCACACAAACCTTTATTATTTATCATACTCTATATAATATCATATATTGCTATTTTTACTTGCATCTTTAAATGGCCTTAAATATAACAAAAGCATGAGTATTTATTTCTACATGGCATTCCAATGCATACCTCATAAACTTATTTGACAAATACTCTATTACTAAACATTTAGATGGTTACTACATTTTACTATTGTAATTAACAATTGTTAATCATAAACACTAAAGTATAAATCTTAATACTACATACTGTTCTACTGCATGCACGCCTTTATTATTGAACATTTAGGTTATCAACTTTTTGCTATTATAATTAACAACTGATAAATATAGTATAGTATTTTCTAAAGTATATGTTACAGAGTATGAGTTTCATAGAATAATAAAAGATATTACAAAAATGTTTATAGCAATATTGTTCATAATAGTAAAAAACTTGAAAATTCAAAAGTCATTAATAATAGACTAGAGGAAAGAGTTAAGGTATAGTCCCACAATGAAACAACATACAGTAGTGAAAATCAGTGGACTATGGCGATTCCTATCAACATGGATAAATACAAAAGCCTGATGTTGGGCAAAAGAAACAAATCACAGAATATGAAATTCAACAACAGGCCAAGTGTATTATTTAGGGATACATACATGGATGGTAAAATTTATACAAAAAATATGGAAATGATTTAATATAAAATTTAGACTAATGCTCAACTCTGAAGGGAGTATAATCAGAGGAGCCTTTTATGTAAAAGGCTTCTGGGGTAAGGTAAGTGCAATGTTCTTACCCTTTGGGTCGTGGGTTCTTTTTATTAGTGTTCTTTGAATTGTGCATATTTCTTACACTCTTTTATATGTATGTTACATTTAACAACTAAATAATAGATATTACTACAACCCAATAAAATGTAGGCAAAAGATCTGATAGACACTTCAGAAAGGAAGATATCTGAATAGCCTATAAGCACATAAAAATGCCCGATGGGGAAATTCAAATTAAAATCACAAGATACCACTGTATACCCACCACAGTGGCTAAAATAAGAAGGACTGACAACACCAATTGTTGATGAGGATGTGAAGCAATTGGAATTCCATGTCTGGCTTGTGGGAGTATAAATGGTGCAACCACTTTGGAGAAAGATCTAGCAGTTTCTTATAAAACTAACGTACATCAACCCAATGAACCAGCAATTCCACTCCTATTTCTAAGGAAAATGAAAGCATGTGGCCACAAAAAGACTTGCAGAAGAATGTTCATAGAAGCCTTGTTGAAAGCTACAGACTGGAAACAGAAGAATGGATAAACGAACTATAGTATGTTCACACAAGAGAATATTATTTGGCAATAAAAATAAACTACAGAATAATGCAACAAAATGCATGAATCTCTAAAACACTACACTGAATCAAAAAAGCTTTACACAAAAGAGTATGTGCTGTAGGATTCCATTTATATGAAGTGCTAGAACTTCAAAACCAATCTAAGGTTTGGAAGTGTATGGAAATGCATGTTATGGAAAGTGTAAGGAAATGATACATGTTACCAAATACAAAATAGTAACATAGTTTATAATATTAATAGCAGAACCTAGATTGTGAGTGTTTGGGCGTGCAATGCCTAATATTTCAACTTTTCTGTGAGTTTGAAAATGTTTATAATAAAATAGGGAAACATAGATATTACCAAAAACAAAGGTCTTATTAACATTTAAATTTGGAAAGAAGTATGTTGAACAAAATGAAGGAGAATTCTTTTACTTCAAGTCTTTTTAGAGTTTCGATAAGCCCATGTGCTTTGGGAATCTTCAGGATGGGGCTATGGGGTGCAGACTTGCCCCAAACAGTTTGGCCAGGTAGTACCTTTGCCGCAAGACACCTGCCAGGTCATTTTCTGGACACTCTGGAAAACACTGTCCTTACCCTTTTGTCATTGTGTTCTCCTCTGTCTCCTCAAGGTGAATTTCTAGGAGTTAGTTTGTGATCCTCTAAAAGGCTCTTGTCTAAATTCCTCACTTGCCCTCCAGAAAGGTCAAACTCATTTAGAGTGTTTGAAAAAGCCCACTTCACGGCACCCCATCATTACTAGGTAGTGCCATTTTACTAAGCTTTGCCAGGTGGAAATGGCATCTCGTGGTCATTAAAACTTGCATTACTTTGATTACAAATAAAGTCAAACATTTAAAAAATTTCATTAGTCATACGTATTTCTTCTTAGGACTCCATTTTTCAAATATGTCAACTAGAGAAATATCTTTAAATTTTAGATATCTAAATCTCCATATTCATGAAGGTAGCTTATCTTTTTAAATGATCTGAGCCCAGAAGAAAGGCCTCTGGGTGGGAGGATGATGTAAGCTATGTTGAGTGAATTTTTAGAGGGGAAATTTGGCATGTTTTGCTTTTCCCTATTGGAAAAGGAGGTACGGAGAGTGTTAACACAACCAGATAGAAGGTGAGTGACCATTCAAATATCTAATAGCTTCACTCAATTTTGATTTAATAGCAAATTCTTCCTACCGAGATTTCTTTAAGGGTGAAGTTAGAAGGTGATCTACAGCCTCTGAAAATTAGGGATTTGCAGAAATAAACCCCTACTTGCTTCCCTGAGACTTTCCAGGCAGCTAAAGGGGCCAAGTGCACTGAGCCCTTAGAAGAAATGAGGCAAAGAACATCTCTCTGGGAACTTTCAGACATGCAGAATGTGCCAGGTTTCTTAGGTTTACAAATAACACCAGGATTGTAGCGTGGTCCTTCCTCCCCCTTTGGCTGATGCAAATCCCATTTCACAGTTGTCTGAGCACCAGTGACTTCCTTTCTGTCATTTGGAAGAGTGTAAATTACAGGGCTCACATGGAACCTACAAAGGGGAAATCACAAACCTGGCACACGAAATCAGCCATCCCCTCCCCTCATGATGAGGTTGTCACAGACCACAAAGATTTTAGAACCAACAGGACAAAGGGCCAAATTCCCCAACTGTGAATGGAGGGACCTGGAGTCTCCATCAGAGGCATGATGCAGACTCCAACAGGGAAATGTATCCTAGGAGATGGGTTGTTTGTACTCCCAAGATTGCCTGGGGACATGATCTGCAGACAGACTGTGCTAATGGCTGCAATTTCTCTTGAAATGCTTCCTCATAGACAGTGTGATACTATGCATGTGTGCTGTGATTCAGTTATACTCTAGATGTGGGCAATGACCTATTAGGGGTTCACATGCCAGGGCTAGTCATCTAGATTCCAATTAGGAAGTCCCCACTCCAGAGGCAGCTACCAGGAGTATTTCTGTAATTTGATATGCTCAACAGAGCTTTGCTAATTAGCATGACAAACGTTAGAGATGGGCTCTCATTGGTGAAATTAGTGGTATTCAAAATATGTGGATTGGCTAGGACATGCCACAGACACCCCTACACCTCCAGGAACTAGATAAGGCATCTAGAGAGGCTTAGAATCCCTACCCCTGGGCATGACTACTCCCTCCATCAGGGTGCCTCAGAAGCAGACCCTGAGAAGAGCTGAGTGCTTGTAGTTTAACTGAGAGGTGCAAGGAACTGACAGGAGGGTGAGGAGGTGATACAGGGACGGGAAAGGAGCCTACAAGTGGTGCATTATTAAACCAGTTACCACAGTGAGTGA
This sequence comes from Lemur catta, assembly GCF_020740605.2. Taxonomy (NCBI): domain Eukaryota; kingdom Metazoa; phylum Chordata; class Mammalia; order Primates; family Lemuridae; genus Lemur; species Lemur catta. The sequence goes on along the minus strand of NC_059134.1, from coordinate 83,683,715 downwards.
CTAAAGCTTGATTCTGTGGGGAAGCTCTGGAAATGATCGAAAACATACATTCCAGCATTCTCCAAGCCAAGAGGCAAGAGAGGTGGGATATTTATACCTTCATCACTGGTTAATTCCCAGGCAATTCTGGCCAGCATGGAACGTGCAAAGTGGGTTTGGGACCTCAAGAGCAGACCTCCAATAAAGACCCAGAGGCTGGCTGCTGGCATTCCAATCGGCGTGCATAGCAATGGCAGGGAGATATGGGCAGAGCACCAGCAGTGTCTGCCACCTCTCCCTAGCCCCAATCTCTAGGTCATGGTCAGGTGTTCACCATAAGCTTGGAGGGTTCTTTGTGTTGAAACTGACTAAATGCAGATAACAGAATGCTGCCTCTGGAGCACTGGTGGATCTGCCATTCATAGTGGCAGTGGTGCGACGGCCTAAAGGACAGAGCTGGGACTTCATTGAGCTTACAGAACAGGCTGATGACAAGTTTGTGCTTGCTTACTAAGACCTTTGTTTCATAAATACCTGCATGTGTGCAGATTTTGTTCTGAGACCTCCTTTCTTTATAATCGAGTTAGTGACAATGTAGGAGGAGAAGCTCTCACCCTCCTTTATGTTTTTGATGTTATGACCATCAACACCAAAACCTAAGAGCAGTGTTGACTAAATCAATTTTTAAAATTTTAATTTTAAGGTTTGCAGCATGGATGCTCCTCTGTACACATTTATTTATTTCGTCTAAGGAAGGACACTCCCCCGCAGTTATTAGAAAACCCCAGTGGCGTTGCACACACCCACCTGCACAGTGTAGCTTCCCAGGGTGGTGGCCCGTTTAAACCGCCGGCCTTGTTGCTGGGACATCATGAACAGCTGGGCCAGGCGCTGCTCCATGACTCGGGCGAAGCTCTGGTTGTGCAGGCCCACCAGCGAGTTGTCCACGCCCTGCAGCACTGCGGATGCAGATGGCAGAGGTTTTTTGCTAGTTCTTACTCAGCAGTCCTGGCTCAGGGCTGCCCCTATTGTATTTTTCCCTCTCAACAGCTTTGCTGAAGAATCTCAGCTTCACCCTGCAATTCAATCCTTTCCATCTGGGCAAACCACTCTGTTCAGTGTCCTCATATCTCCCTCCTCTGTGGGGTCTTTTTGGCGTCCACCCTAAAACTGCCCAGGGCCCCGCAGGTCCTCTCCTATTCAAGCATAGGACAGCTTATTGGAAAGAGTGGGCTCTCTCGGTTCTGGCACTTGCCTAAGTTCACATGCTTCTCTGTGAAGAGGGAATGAAACAGTGCACATCACAGCAAACATATTCCTAATGAGCTCTAAGGTTTAAATGAGACATGATGGATAAGCAGCTTAGCACAGGGCCTGGTGCCTGGAGGGTGAGTGGAAGTCCCTTCTTTCCCACCCCTCCTCCGCTGTCAGGCTTTGGGTACACCCAGGCATCTGGAGTTCCAGGCCATGGCTAGTGCATGCAGGAGGGTTTTAATGAACACTAGGGCCATCCCAGTACTGCTGTGGTCACTTACTATGGGGACAACTGCCTGTTTTTGTCTACCCCCAAGCCCAGTCCTTGCTGCACGTCCCTTGGGAAGCACATTTCACCCTAAACACACAAACATTGCCTTCAAATACAGTCATGCCTAAAATTTTAAAAATGCTAAAAACAATTCTCATTTTCTTAAAGAAACCAAAATTTACAAGAGCTAGGAATACAATATTAAGATTTTCCATTCAATAGAGTTTGTTCTACCATAGTCCAGCCAAGGATCACCAATACCACCCATCTGCCAGGCTATGCAAACAGCTTGGATGTAAAGAACGTGTGGTAGTTACAGCACCCAGTATGACAGGGTGCCACCAGCAGCCAATACTAACGGTCACGTTCTGTATGGGGCCACAGCAAGCAACTGGCAACAAGATACAGAGAATGATGTTTAAACGGATCAAGGGAGAAATAAAGCCCACAGCTGGGTCTCAGGAATTACTTCTTTGAAGCCATAAATGCCAAATAACCCCCCTGGAAGTTATAAAGCAGCTCTCTTTCTAGGGCCCAGCTCATTCGTCAGCCGAATTCCTGCAAACAAAGATAAACCAAAGAGCTGCAGTGTTCCCAATGCAACAGGTCCCAGAGAGGACTCTCGCAATCCCTTGAGACATAGCTGCCAGACCAGGGGAGGGCTGGCCCCAGATAGAAAAGCCCGTGCACTTGCTGGTTCAAAGATGCCTCCTCCAGCAAAATTATAGCTCAAACTGCTGAAGGATTACTACAAAACCAGCCTCTTCTGACCTCTGGACAACACTGAGAGAGGGGACACAGGGGAGTCGAAGGGCATCATCAAGGATTATTTTATGGGAATCTCAGCGATGATTCTAAGGCAGACATCAAAGAAATAGAACAGTCAAAAGCCTCTAGGTGACAAGCTCTAGAAAGAGCAGTGAAGGTTGTACAACATTGTGGATATACTTAATGCCACTGAACTGTATGCTTAAAAATGATTAAAACAGTGAATTTTATGTTAGGTGTATTTTATCATAAAAAAATTTTGGGAGAAAAAATGCCCCAGCGAAGTACAGGAGGCCGTGGGAAGCTCCCACAGAGTTATAGGGAATCAACAACCAGGCAATTCCCACGTTTCATCACTGCTATCTGCAAAGACGATGAGTCCTTCTCGGGGGGCAGCAGGATGAGTCCGGGTTGGAGGCAGCAGCCGGAGTTTGAATCCGGGCTCCCACTTAATCAGCGTTCTGGGGCAAGTCTCTAAGTTTCTCTGCGTCCCAGTTTCTTACCTGAGAACACTGGGCTCATTATCTACTCCTGATTCTGTCATTGTGAAGCACAGATAATTTGATAAAAAATGCTTCTGGCTGAGTAGTACTCCATGGTGTACACACCCCACATTTTATTAATCCACTTACGTATCGATGGGCACTGGGCTGTTTCCACATCTTTGTGATTGCAAATTGTGCTGCTATAAATATTCGAGATCATCCTTCTAAGTGAAGGATCACAAGAATGGAAAAACAAACACCACATGTACTCGCTGTTAAATTGGAACTAATTGATCCACACTCATGTGCACATATGGTAGTAGAATTCAACAGAATTCAAGCAGGTGGGGGGGGATGGGTAAATTCACTCCTAACGGGTACGATGCACACTACCTGAGTGATGGACACACTTATAACTTGGACTCAAACTATAAAGAAGCAATTCATGGAACAAAAACGTTTGTGCCTCTGTAATACTCTGACATTAAAAACAAAAATTTTATCAGGGAAACAAATGCTTCTGGCATGGTGCAATCAGGCACTTGGTAGAATGCCAGTAAGTGGGAGCTGTTGTTGTTGTTGCCATGTGCCCCCTTCCTCGCTAGACGCATCCTTAAAAGAGGAAGAAATAACACAGACAGCGTGGAAATGTGTCCCGGGATGTAGCTCCTCTCCTTTCCCCTGAGACGTGTGGCGGGCCTCGGGCTCCCGGGCCCCTCTGCCTGCCGGGAAGGCTGCAGAAAGGAGCGTGCACCCGTCTCTCACAGTGACACGGAAGCTGCAGAGCCACAGAAGCCTGGACCTGGGGCAGGTCCCTTCCAGCACATCAGCCAGGGCTCCAGTCCCCCAGCCTCAGCCGCCACTGATTCACATCAGAGGAAGGGGGCAAGCCCCTAGCTGTGTTCGAAGGAGATGACTTTTACATCACTGTTCTTAGTCCTTCTTAGTCCTTCTTTATTTACAATCGCAGTGGGCTCTACAATTCAAGTGATCAGGCCTGGTTCAGCGTTCTGTCCTCAGGCTAAATTGTTTTGTTTGTGGTTGAATCCTACACATTCAGCACTGAAAGAATCTTAACGCCCAGCTCATCCCTCTCCCTCATCCTACAGGTGGGAGCGTCAAGTCCAGAGGGCCTGAGTGGCTTGCCCAGGGACACGTGAGGTTAGCAAATGGCAGAGCTGAGACCAGAAGAAATCCTCCCATCGTTAGGTCTGGGATATTTTAGCTCCCATGGGTGAAATAAACACAGATGAATAAACCTGAGATGGGTCCCTTGGTGGCAGGGTAGCTCCTAGTGAAGAGGGACCGCAGGAGTCACCTTAAGCCAATGATTCCCCATCAAGGAGGGACCCACGCTCTGGGAAAGGAGAAGTGTACAGTGTGCAAAAACCTATTTAATATAAGTTTAGTTGGAAAACAGATGAAAGCATGTCAGACTTTTATGATACAAACCACAGAAGGGGAAGTTGCTCCAGATCGTCTTGGCTGTTAGCAACGAGCAGAAGACAGCTCGTGATGACCGGCTGGAAGTAACGGCTGAGCTAAGCTACCTTCCTCTCTCCGCTCCCCATCCCCTACCCGCTCTGTGCATGACGGGGCAGATTGGCGGTGGCCGTCCAGGGGGTTGGAAAGCGGTTCTGGGCTCATGAGAAAGCAGAACGGTCATCCTGAGACCCGGCTCCAGCCCCTCCCAAGCACGACCACTGACCCAGCAAGCCCCAAACACAGCCATGGAAGCCACTGTCTGTTCTGGTCACCAACAGCAATGACAAATAAGGGTTTCATAAGTGAATGCAGAGAGGGTGAAGTTCCAGGAGAGTCCTGAAAACAGGACCACTTGTGGAGCTTTTCATTAAGGTTATGTCACCAAAATAGAGGCAGGGCAAGACACGAGTAGCTGAGGACAGGGTGACACTGGCATGTTGTCAAGGACAGCCTGTGTTCAAGGGTGGATGTGTTCTCACTGCATGTAAACCTTATAGTTAACAGATAAGGAGAAATATCTGCAAGTTAAAAAGTACCATTCCTTGTGGAGGAAACATGATTTTGTAAACGTTACATAACCTGCTGGCTCCAAAAATGTGTTGCTCCGTTAGCATTGTTTCTCTCTTGGGTGTAAACCCTGGGGTGGGTTGGTTTTTTGCTGGCCTTCTTAGCAGGCAAAATAATCTCTGCATATCTACGGCTCTGCAGGTGGGAGGGAGGGGGAAGAAATGTGACTTTCTGCAATTTAGAAGCCGTCTCGAGCAGGCTTCATTAAGCAGGGGTGTACGCTCCTCAGTGTCTCAGGTGGCAGCCCATCTGCTGCTCATTCGGGACAGCAGTGAGGGAGAGGAAGGGAGGAGGAGGAAGGGAGGAGTGAGACCAGGCCTGCTTAGCCAGGCACAGCTTCCATCCCTCCTTGTTATGGCTGAACTGGGTTCCCTCACATTCCTATGTTGAAGTTCGACCCCCCAGGACCTCAGAATGTGACTGCATTTGAAGACAGGGATTTTAAAGAGGTAATGAAGTGAAAATGAGGTCATTAGGGTGGCCCTAGTCCCATATGACTGGTGTCCTTATAAGAAGAGGAGATTAGGACACAGGCACAGAGTGAAGACCATGTGTAGGCACAGGGAGAAGATGGCCACCTACAAGTCACGGAGAGAGGCCTCAGAAGATGCCAACCCTATGACACCTTGACCTCAGACTTCCAGCCTCCAGCATTGTGAGAAAATAAATTTCTGTTGTTTAAGCCACTGGTCTGTGGCCCTGTGTTATGGCAGCCTGGGCAAACTCATATACTTCTCCTTCTGTTCCTCCCCTTTCTGGCTGAGCTGGTCACTTTTCCTCCTACAAACATCTGTTCTCTCCCTTTGCTTTCAATCCTTGTTTCTCTAACTTCCAGAGCTGCTGTTGGGCTTTTGAAAAACACAAACAAGAACTTTCTTGCTGTTTCATAAAGCCCTGCTGGCAAATGTCAAGGAACAAAAAAGAAAGCACCGCCAGAACCCCCTTCTACTTCCACCCGTCCTTGCTGTCAGTACATGCCAGGATTAGTGCAGGTGCACGGCTCGTGCCAGGGCAGGAGGTAAGTGCAACACCTGGCCCTCCTCTGACTGTAATTTGGGTCTTGCAAGGCAGTGCAGAAAGGTCCACCATCTACACACAGATAACCATTCACATGGACATGCCTTAGATGTCCACAGGGTAATGCTATAACTTCTGATAGGGCCACATTTTGCAAAGAGGCTGCTGAGTGAGGACTTGGAAGGTAGCTGTTCTGAACTGTTTAGCTAATGTTCATCTTCGATGTGATGTCTTTTCTTATCTCAAGCTTACTCCATTCACTTCTGGTCCTGTAGAAGTAACTCCCTGACTTGTAAGAAAGGACCAAAGAAAGTGCCAATTCTATAACTGAATGGCCCGCAATTTTATTATCTTTTATTATTTTTTTAATTTCAGAATATTATGGGGGTACAAACATTTTGGTCACGTATAATGCCTTTGCCTCGCCCAAGCCAGGGCTACAAACATGCCGTTCCCAAATACAGTGCTCACCACATCCATCAGTTGTGAGTTTACCCACCCCCACCCCACCCCCCACCTGACCGGCACCCAGTGAGTATTACTACCATGTGAGCACTTTAGTGTTGATCAGTTAGTACCAATTTGATGGCGAGTACAATGTGGTGCATGTTTTTCCATTCTTGTGATACCTCACTTCGAAGGATGGGCTCAAGCTCTATACAGGATAATATAAGAGGTACTAGTTCACCATTGTTTTTTGTAGTTCAATAGTATTCTGTGGTATACATATACCACATTTTATTAATCCACTCATGTATTGATGGGCACTTGGGTTGTTTCCACATCTTTGCAATTGTGAATTGTGCAGCCATAAACATTCAAGTGCAGATGTCTTTATCATAGAATGTCTTTTTTCCTTGGGGTAGATGCCTAGTAGTGGGATTGCTGGATCAAATGGTATTTCTATTTTTAGCTCTTTAAGGTATCTCAAAATTACTTTCCACAGGGGTTGTACTAATTTGCAGTCCCACCAGCAGTGTAAGAGTGTTCCTATCTCTCCACATCCACACCAGCATTTGTTGTTTGGGGACTTTTTGATCAATGAATGGCCTGCAATTTTAAAAACAAACCAACCCGACAGCATAAAGAGCACAAATAACAAAATAAGAGATTACCTGTGATGACCCAATAGTCTCTGGTTGTTTCTGATATATCAAGGTTGGGATATTCCAGTGCTAAAACAAACAAGAAACACTCCAAATTACTTTTATAGGTTTTACTTGTAAATATTGTTAAGGGAAACAAACATAAGTGACAAAATAGTAAGCGGCTAAATCCTGCTTTATCATCCTTTGTGAATTCCAGGACATAAATCCCAAAACTATCTTGTTGTTCAGAAAACTAAAAGACTCCGTAAAAAGCTAACTTTCCAGTGAAGAGTTTTCTAGGGTTTGTGGGTTTCTGCTCTTTCAGGATTTCCATCAAAACCTTCTTAAATGGAAAGGCTTCATTATCAAGACCCACAGCCAGAATCTTTCTTAGTTGTAGCTTTCTTTTAAAAAAATTATCCAACTTTCCACTAACATCTTTTAGGAATGATTCTATCTTGGATGGATTTTTTTCTAATGTCAAGGACTTAAGTTTAGTAGCCAAATGCTTATAACAAAAGGCCCCACATTTCTTTACAAGTATGGTGACTACTGGATTTCATACATGGAAAGGGCTCAGTACAGTGTCTGGCATATAGTTAGTGCTCAATAAACCTTACTTGTTATCAGAATATCAAAATGATGAAAGAAAATAAATCCCTCACATGCTGCCCTGTGACATAATGCCATCTGTTATGACATCATCTTTTCCATAAAATCCAGGGTTATCTTTCTTTATTACATGGAAGTTGATAAAAGCTTGCCATTAAACAAACATTCAAAAAAATTCTGAGTAGCTACTATGTGCTAAGTACATTCACATACATTATCTTGTTTATTTACAGTATTAAAAATAACCACTGAAGGAAATTATGAGACAATTTTGCTAATATGTGTTTTAAAAAAAACTTGCTCAGTGACTTTGGGAAATGTAGGAACGATTAAATTTAAAAGTACATACCTTACTTCTTTTGGCTACCAAGTAAGTCTTTGGATACAAAATGTAGGCTGCATTGTCTTCGAAGTCTGTGCCTACTGCATGGTAATGAGGATTATGTAATGGAAGCATTAGAAGACAACGAGGCCACAAGACTATGGGGACCTCATCAAGTGAAGTGACAACGTGGATTGCAAATGTGTTGCATTATGGTATTGAGAGGCAGGGCAGGAGCTGAAGGTCAGGAATGTTTGCAGATGGCACAGATGGGAGGAAACCACCATGACCCAGATTCCTCTGAGGACAGAGGCCCCAGCAGGCAGTACTGTAAGCCCAGAAGGCAGACTGCTTGGGTTCAAACCCCAGGTTCTGTGCCTCTCTAGATATGTGACAGTGGGTATCCTGGGAAATCCCTTGGAGTTTCAGTTTTCTCTTCCACAAAATGGGGCTCATTTTGCACCTACCTTTTCAGGCACTTGTGAGGACTAAATGAGATAAGAGACATGCAAAGGCTGAATGAAGGCACCTAGCAAGTGCTTTCTTTCAATGTGCAGTAAGCTTTTCATCGATTCAACCCCAATCCATCTCATATCTCAGTTGTTGTTTTATAACAGAAGAGGTAGTATGTGGCCCAGCACCGTAGATGTTCACTAAATAGATAAAGTCCCCAGGGAAAACCACAGGGGCCCGGTACGCGGTGGGCATACTCACGTTCAGCAATGGTGAGCGGCGGGTAGGTGAGGTAGAACCCCACCAGCTCAGCCGAGAGCTGGCTGAGGAGGCTGCTGGCAACGGTGCCATTGAGGAACGTGCTCTGGTTGCCCACGACGTACACCAAGGTGACCGCCTGGGAGGCATTGGATGTGCTCACAATCTGAATCGACACAGGAGGAAAGGGGAGGGAAACATGCCAGATAAGAGAGGGTCTGTTTCGTGGAGGCCATGGGAGAAGGTTAAGCTGAAGTTGAGGGTAGGAATGAAAGGAAGGTGGGGACACAGCAAGAAAGAGACAAGAATAACGACAGTCGTCATTTTCTGATGGCTCGCTATGTGCCAGGCATTGTGCTACGGGCGCGTCATCTCATTAATCCTTACCGCAACCCTAGAAGGTGTATCTAGTTAAGACCCCCTTTCACAGATGAGAAAACTGAGGCCCAGAATGATCAAGGGACTTTCCCAAGGCCACACCGCTAATAAGTGACAGTCAGGATTTGAACCCAGGTAGTTTGACTTCAGGTTCTTAACGACCGGTGCATGTAACTTTTCCTGGAGCTAAATTGTGTCAGGTTACTTTCATGGTTCTGAAAATATAGAATAGAGCATAGAAATGTCAAATTTAAGAAGAGCTCAACTGCTCCAACAGAGACAGCCTAAGTCAAACTTTCAGGGAATTTTAAAGTTGAAAAGACCAGGAATGTACAAGCTGATCACCAACCTACTCACGGGTACAGTAACTGAACCTTATTATAAAAGGAATTCAGAAATATCAAATATGTTCTTTAGAGAGCAATTACATTTCCTTGTGGTCTATTAATTCAATACAGAACATGTAAAAAAATCCTATGAGACGGCATGGTTTTCTTCTCACATTTTGTCTAAGTCAGTTTTTTGAGTTGCCGGAAAACGAGGTTTTTCTGGGTCAATGTATGGACAAAAATATCCCACAGACGAGATTTGAAAAACACAGGCAGTAGGAAGTCATTCAACGTGGTGAGACACTTTTTGTCAGGCTCTGTGTGGGGTGTCTTCCCTTCCCCCTCCAAAGCTGCTGGCCACTACCCTCTCTGCTCTGTCCTGCACCCTCCCCTGACCAGGCAGATGCTTGTAGACCACTTCAATGGGCTGCTCTGCCCTCTGGCTCCAGCTAACGGGTCTCTGGAGGATATGGGGGAGAGAAGAGAGGGCGGTCAGAGTATGAGGCCCGGGACTCTCTCTTTGCAGGGACAAGCTGGCTCTGGTCAGGCAGCTACACCTGCTCCACCCCCTCGCCCCATCAGGCCCCTACTGTTAGAGCCTTGGGTACTGCCCAGTCCCTGCAGGCACCCTAGCACCGCCCACACTTCTATAATACGTGCCTTTCATTGAGCTTTCCTGAAATTACTTTCATTTGAGAGTGCCCCCTCTTTCCTGACAACATGCTGACTGATTCCTGGGCTTTCACAGACCTTCGCATGCTCAGACACAAAGGCCCCTGCCGCTCTCCTTTTATTTATTTGTTTTTTTTATTTTATTTTTTTTTTGACACAGAGTCTCGCTTTGTTGCCCAGGCTAGAGTGCCGTGGCGTCAGCCTAGCTCACAGCAACCTCAAACTCCTGGGCTCAAGCAATCCTCCTGCCTCAGCCTCCCAAGTAGCTGGGATAACAGGCATGCGCCACCATGCCCGGCTAATCTTTTTTTCTATATATTTTTAGTTGTCCAGCTAATTTCTTTCTATTTTTAGTGGAGATGGGGTCTCGCTCTTGCTCAGGCTGGTCTTGAACTCCTGAGCTCAAATGATCCACCCGCCTCGGCCTCCCAGAGTGCTAGGATTACAGGCGTGAGCCACCGCGCCCGGCCTCCTTTTATTTTTTAAATTACTTTTTGCAGATTTTAAAACATTGAAACATAATATTTGTATGTATTTATGGGGAACATGTGATATTGTGTGAAACGCATAGAATGTGCAATGATCAAATCAGGGTATTTTTGGGGTATCCATCACCAAAGAAGACTGTCAAGAAGAGATTCTTTACTTTATTTCCCACTTTTTTCCCATAATTGGAAGTTCCTTTTTAATTCTCAGATCCACAGCCTGTATTCCCAAGATGAATGATAAACTGAGTCAACATTTCTGCTCAACTCTGACTCTCCACTCTGGAAGCATTTCTGGACTGTGGTTTAGCTGCAGGGATTCATGCCTCTTTGTCAAGTTACCAAAAAGAGAGGCACTTCTTTCTGAACAATTCAAGAGACCTCACCACCTAAAAAAATAACTAAAAAAATAACTTTTCAATTTTTATCTCAATTGTAAACATTCTATTTTTTACCTTTCAACAAAACTGGATCCCAAGGAAGCCTGTAAAGTCTGCAATATGGGTACCTCTGTATATACTACACTCAACCAGGTCAATAATCATTTTTTGTGGCAAAATATATAAAATATAAAATTTACCATTTTAACCATTTTAAGTGTACAGTTCAGTGGCATTAAGTATATTCACATTTTGCACAATCATCACCACCATCCATTGCCAGAACTTTATCATCCAAAACTGAAAGTCTGTGCCTATTACATGACTCCTAATTTCTCCCTCCTCACAGCCCCTAGCAATCACCATTCTACTTTCTAGATACCTCTTATCAGTGAAATCACTTATTAATTCAACAACTCTAGATACGTCTTACAAGAAAAATCATACAGTATTTATCTTTTTGTGACTTAGTTCACTTAACAAAATGTCTTCAAGGTTCATCCATGTTATAGCATGCAATGGAATTTCCTTCCTTTTTGAAGGCTGAATAATATTCCATTGTGTGTCTGTATAAATATATATATACCATATACACACACATACACACACATAAATACACTACATTTGTTTATCCATTCATCTACTGATGGATACTTGGGTTGCTTCCACCTTTTGGCTACTGTGAATAATGCTGCTATGAACATGGGTGTACAAATAGCTGTTCAAGTCCCTACTTTCAGTTCTTTTTGGTGCATACCCAGAAATGAAATTGCTAGACCATACGGTAATTCTATGTTTAATTTTTTGAGAAACCACCATACTCTTTTACAAATGGCTGTACCAGTTGACAGTCCCACTAGCAATGCACAAGGCTTCCAATTTCTCTACATCCTCACCAACACTTACTATTTTCTGTTTTTTGAGAATAGCCATCCTAAAAAATGTGAAATGGTATCTCATGGTTTTGATTTACATTTCTTTAATGATTAGTGTTATAGAGCATCTTGTTATGTGCTTATTGGCCATCTGCATATCTTTTCAAGAGAAATGTCTACTCAAGTCCTTTCTCCATTTCATAATGGGTTTCTTTTAAATTATTAAATTGCAGGAGTTCTTTATATGCTGTGGATATTAACTGCTTACTAGATATATGATTTCCAAATATTTTTCATCTATTCTGTGGGTTGCCTTTTCACTCTGTTAATAGTGTTCTTTGATGCATAAAAGTTTCTAATTCTGATAAAGTCTAATTTATCTATTTTTTCTTCTGTTGCCTATACTTTTAGTGTCATATCCAACAAATCATTGCCAAATCCCCTAGTGTCATGAAATTTTTTCCCTCTGTTTTCTTTGAAGAGTCCTATAGTTTTACCTCTTACATTGGGTCTTTGATCCATTTTGACTTAATTTTGGTATATGATGTTAGGTAAGAGTCCAGATTCATTTGCATGTGGATGTCCAGTTTTCCCAATTTATTGAAAAGACTGTCCTTTTTCCACTGAATAGCTTTGGCATCCCTGTCAAAAATTATTTGGCCATATACAATGGGGTTTATTTCCAGGCTCTGTAATCTATTTCATTGGTCTATGTGTCTGTCTTTATGCCAACACCATATTGTTTTGATTACTGTAGCTTTGCAGTAAGATTTGAAATCAGGATGTATAAGACCTCCAACTTTGTTCTTCTTTCTCAAAATTGCTTTGGCTGTTGAAGGTCCCTTGAGATTTCATACGAGTTTTAGGATGTATTTTTCTATTTCCACAAAAAAAGATCACTTGGATTTTGATAGGGATTACATTAAATCTGTAGATTCCTTTGGGTAGTATTGGCACCTTAACAACATTAAGTCTCCTAATCCATGAACACAGGATGTTTTTCCATTTATTTGTGTCCTCTTTAATATCCTAACTTTTTATAGCTAAGAAAAGTGTGATCATTCTTGGTGGCTGCTTAACACTAGCTCCAAAAACAAGGGGTCACCGGCCTGAGACCAAGGTCACAGCACTGGTCCCTGAAAGTCATGCTCTGTCCCCCAAGAGAAGCAGCCACTACTGGTGACACTTTCCCATCACCCCTTTATCTTGACTCCTGTAGCTTCTGACCACAACTGTGACTTCCCACTCTCTCATGCCATGATTCAGTTGGCTAATTAGATCTACAGTGGATGGAGAGAAAGCTGTTGTTTTGCCTACTCAACATCCATTCTCCCTTTAATGACAGCACCACAATTTCCCTGGGGAACCACTTCTCCTTTCCTCTCTATCCATGTGCCTTGTATGGGGCCACCCCTCCCAAGTTTCAGGAGTGGTCATCAGAGCCAGGCCTTCTTGATTGGGACATTTCACCTCTTTGGCCACAGTTAGTGATCTAGAAAGGGGCAGAGTGAGTCCAGTGAGAGATAATCTCCAAATCTTTACCGGAATGACACTTTGGTTCCACAGACAGTGAGCAACATGGATGAGCCATCCCATGGGAGCTAAGGATGGTGCCAGCCGAGAGCAAAGCAAGCCAAGAGATGGAGAGAACTTTATGAAGGAAGCATGCAAACACCTGGAGTCAACTGTGCCTGAAGTAAATAAGCTGTGAAGTTTCCAGTTCCATGAGCCAATCACTTCCTCTTTTTGCCTTGTAAATTTATATTCTGTCACTTGCAACCAAAAAATGTCCTAATTGAGTCAATTGTAATCTGGCCCCCAACACTAAAGCTACAGAAGTTAAAAAAAAAAAAAAAAAAAGGTGCTTTTTCAATGACTCTCTGAATGAGTGAGTGAATGAAATATTTACATGGTCTTACTGCACAAAGGATTCAAGGTACTTTATAAATCATATGTTATAAAATAAAATGAAAAAGTTATTAAATTACTAAACCCGGTCTTGGAAAAACAGATGAAAGACAATCCAACAAGGAATGGTTAGCATGTAGTTATCTATGCATGATACAGGAGCCCAGAAGGTTACTAAATCCACGCAACAAATGTGGCTCTGGGCTTCCTGCCCACCCAGGCAAAAAGCGAAATGGGTGGAGTTAATAAAATGATTTATCCAATTATCCATTCATTTCAAAAGCTCTTTAAATGTTTAAGACTACCTAAAATCTGTTTAGATGCAAGTCTCAAATCACCTGTTATAGCCTTTTCCAGGGAAGGTTCGTTACTTGATTTATAAAGTTTCATCTAATGGTCCATAATTACCATACAACAACACAAGAGAGGCTTCTTAAGGCCAAGGGCAGCTTATTTATCTTGGTGTCCCTCCCAGTGCCTGATAAATAGCAGGCACTCGATAAGTCTATGCTTCCTGAATACAATTAAAGTATGCTCTGCTGCCAAGATCTAACTAGGCTCATGCACCTGTGAGGATCACAAATCCAATCAGAAGGAAAATGATTTCCCACAAGAGAGCTGAGTCACACTCCTTACATAAATCTTAAGTCTGTGACACGTTTTTAGATCTTAGTCTAATATGAACCAAATCATAATGAGATACTTCCATATACACTTTGGATAAATCTAGAAAATGAAAACTGCTCATTCAAATTAAATTGTATGCTTTCTACTTCACATTGGCTTTGCTGATAATTCATTTATGCTAAATGTCAATTTCAAAACCACTGGGTCTAATTGCAAAGGCTTCAGTTTAGTCGTCAAAACAGAGACACTGAATAGAAGAGTTAATTAGAGAAATTTTGGGGCTGGATGAATATCATCAAGAAGCATCTGTCCTTAGTGGGATAATATCTACATAATTGCAAAACTGGGTCCGAGGAAGGCTCCTGGCAGTGCATATACTGTTAACCCAGGAAGCTGAAAGTCAGTGAACCAAGAGTCGATTTCCCTAGGAATTAATTCTTATGTTTGCAAAAGTTTCATCAAGGACCCCATTTCCACATTGCATTGATGTTAGCATAGCATAGTGGATAAGAGTATGGGCTTTGGGCTCAAGTCCTTTTTCCATTCTTTACTACCTGTGTGACCTTCTGGAAGTTTCTTAACCTCTCTCTCAGTTCTCTCTTCTGTGAAACGGAGGTAAGAATGCCTCAGAAGAATGTCTTGGGTATTACGTAGGAAAATATTTGTAAAACACTTAGCACAGTTCCTGGCACATAGTAAGCCCTCAACATAAAATGTGTGAGAGTGTGTGTATAAACTAAGGTAACTGGAATATAACCCAATGCAAATCACAGAACAGACAAATCTTAGTGAGTTAGCTACTTAAAATCCAGTCATTATTCATTTTATATTAGACATTTGACATATATAGTAGAGTCTAGTTTAATTTTTTTAAATAGTAAATTTATTTGAAAGGACTGAGGAAGCGCCAGATGGGAAGATAAATATAAAACCCCACACTACAGCAGGTGAACTGCAACACGGCATCCCTTCTGTCATGGCCAGACCCCAGACACTCTCACCAATGTCATGACTGTCTACATCACAAGCCTGAAGTACAACGTTATATTTACACGAAGCAGATCTGAACTGGAGGACCCGAGGCATTTCTTGCCAATGTTTGCACTGTGTTTGTCTGTCAGCTACCCAGCCTGAAACACCCTCCTCCCTACCTGAATCGTCAAGTTGCTTTTGGTACTCAGGACCTTCCTCTCAGCATCCTGGAATGCTCTCTGCAGCCTCTGTTCCATTGTCTGAGCAAACCTGCAGGACTGGATGTTGTCTGATTGGCTCACAAACTGCAGCACTAGAATGAGAGTAATAAATCAGTGCTCACCAGAGCTCTATGTCTCAGTTCCTTGGACTTAATAGCGGTCATGATATAAAACAGCATGATTTTAGATTAGAAAAATTAGGCAAATAAATAATAAGCCTAGACAGGATGTGATTGTAGTTTTGAAAGTGGCTCTTAAAATGATTTATAAATGAAGAAGCATGATCGAACCCTCCAAAACAAAAGGTTTTATAATTTTATTTGATTGGAATATGTAGACCTCTGCTCAAAGACTGACAAATCATAACCTGAAAGAGATCATGCCTTCTATTTCTTTGGAGGGGGAAAAAAAATCAATTGACCTCCATTACAAAGTTGATTGAGTGTTTCAATTTCAATAATTTCTCCACTCTTGTGGTTTACAAACTTTGTAGATCAGAAATCACCAGGGAGCTTGGAAAACAAACAAACAAACAAAAGATAGAAAGATTCTGAGGCCTAAGCTCAGAAATTATAACTTAGTGGCATCTGGAACCCACTGCTCCAAGCCATAGATTTTCTGGATGCTCAACACTTATTAGTATCCACTGGTAATATGAAAAGAAATATAAAATACATTACTTGGTGCTCATCAGTACTAAGTATATAAATTAGGAAGGAAGACTCCTGTGATGGAACATTTCTAATATATTCAGGGTTAGAAAAATTTAGGATGACATGCAGGAAACTTGGGCATTTGATTAGCAGGGCCCTTGGAAGAAGGTACACAAGGACTTTTAAAAAATGACAGAGTTGCTAGCAATGGAGTTTTTAAATAGGTGTCCACTTGGTACTGCCCCTGATCCAGAATGGATACAAATCTTCTCTTTCTGAGTTACTTGCCTGTTTTCAGCTGGAAGTAGCCTGCAGGCTGGGGATTCCACGAGGAGGCAAGGACTGCCACAGACTGTAAGCTGGGGGTGTGTTGCTTCAGATCCGCAGTGACGTTGCTGACTCCATAAACGCTCAGCATTTCGATCACTACAGCAGGCAAGTACACCAGCCTCCCTTTGGTAGCATAGTAACCAACCGTGAGGTTATGAGCATGCTCCAGGATGTCCACCTACAAAACAAATGGACCCAAAGAACTCATTGTTGAATTCCACAGCACCTTTAAGTTCTTCTTGGTGTTTCTTAGAACCACAGCTGTTAGTACCAACATTAGAGAATATGATGTTCTCAGTCAACAAATATTCTTAACAATCCTACAGAGCTGCTGTCCCCAACCCCTGGGTGTGCATCACCACCTGAACTCCGCCCACCACACCCCCAAGTCTGTGGAAAAATTGTCTTCCATGAAACTTAGGAGCCAGGCCACGCAGCAGGAGGTGAGTGATGGGTGAGCGAGGGAAACTTCATCTGTATTTACAGCTGCTCCTCATCACTCGCATCACCGCCTGAGCCCCGCCTCCCCCCTCCACCCTTCCATGGAAAAATTTTCTTCCATCAAAAAGGTTGGGGACTGCTGCAGGCTAAAGCATATGTGGATTGAGAAGTCTCATATTGTGACTCATGTTGTGATATTGAGAAATATCACAATACAACAAAATATAATTTACATCAAACCTACATGGGACAGAATTAAATCTGTATTTTTAAATTCTTTAAGTGCTTCAGTATAATCCTGTGAACACCGATTGTTACCAAAAAGGCAGAGGGCAGAGAGCAGGCCAGAGAGATTTCCAGCTAATGGAATGCTGAGGAAAAGAGCTTTAATATATTTCTCTTTTCTGCGAATTAAAAGGCAAGAATGACAGATTAAATGGGGCACCTTTGGGGCACAGGTCAAGAAGTAAAAAAAAAGTTAATTCCTTCTTTGAGAAGCAGACAGAAGACTCGTTCAGACTTGACTTCATTCTTGGCTTGTAAACTGGTTCAAGACCAAGGTGGAGATGAGCCACCGAGACCTTCTCTCACAGCTGAGTCCTCAGGACACCGATGATCTGAGCTCCTTCTGTCTCGATTGTAATATTTCGAGGCTAGATTTTACTCTTATTTTTTTCCTTTTGCTTTCTTGATGCTGTATATTAACAGTTCAGGGTGTCTGGAGTCTTGTTTTTTATGTATTAAATGTAATGTTTACTACAGAATTACATTTGAAAAACAGAGAAAGTAACACATATATACACATACACGTGTGCGTGCATTGTAGGTATTGCTTTATAACCTCCTTTTTTCCAACTTTTGTTAGTTTTATTTCAAGAGAGTACAAGTGTTTATGTTACATAGATACCTTGCAATGCTTAAGTCAGGGCTTTTGGTATGTCTGTCACCAGAATAGTGTTCATTGTACCCCATAGGTAAGTTTTTATCCCTCACCCCCCACCCCACCCCGCCACATTCTCAGTTTCTCATCTATTTCTCATTGCTTTGTGCTGTGTGTGCCCACCTACTAGCTCGCACTTATTAGTGAGAACCTACGGTGTTTAGTTTTCCATTGCTGAAATACTTAGGATAATGGTCTCCATTTCATCATCCACATTGCTGTGAATGACATTACTTCATTCCTTTTTATGTCTGAGTAGTACTCCATGGTGTGTGTGTGTGTATATATATACACTACATTTTCTTTATCCATTCTTCAACTGATGGGCACTTAGGTTGATTCCACATCTTTGCAATTGTGAATTGTGCTGCAGTAAACATTCGAGTGCAAGTGTCTTTTTGATAAAATGACTTCTTTTCCTTTGAGTAGATACTCAGCAGTGGGATTGCTGGATCTAATGGTAGGTCTACACTTATTTTTATGAGAAATCTCCACATTGTTTTCTCAAGAGGTTGTACTAATTTGCAGTCCCTTTCTCTCTGCATCCATGCCAGCATCTATTATTTTTTGACTTTTTAATAATGGCCATTCTGATAGGGGTAAGGTGGTATCTTCTTGTAGTTTTAATTTGCATTTCCCTGATAATTAGTAATGTTGAGCATTTTTTCATGTTAGTTAGCCATTTTGTCTATCTTCTTTCAAAAACCTTCTGTTCATGTCTTTTGCCCACTTTTTGATGGGGTTGTTTGTGTTTTTCTTGCAGATTTTTTTTGAGTTCTTTGTAGATTCTGGATATTAGTCCTTTGTCAGATGTATAGTTTACAAATATTTTCTCCCATTCTGTAGGTTATCTATTCACTCTGTTGATTATTTCCTTGACTGGGCAGAAGCTTTTTAATGTAATTAAGTCCCATTTATTTATTTTTGTTGTTGCTGTATTTGCCGTTAGCATCTTAGACATAAATACTTTGCCGAGGCCAATGTCTAGAAGAATTTTTCCTATGTTTTCATCTAGAATCATAAAAATGATTTCATACCTTACATTTAAGTCTTTAATCCAGCCTGAATTAATTTTAGTATATAGCGACAGATAAGAGTCCTGTTTCATTCTTCTGTATGTGGCTATTCAATTTTCCTAGCACCATTTATTGAACAGGGCTTCCTTTCCCCCAGTGTATGCTGTTGTCTGCTTTGTTGAAGATCAGTTGGCTGTGTCTCTTCTTTTATACCAGTACCATGCTGCTTTGGTTACTATAGCCTCGTAATATAATTTGAAGTCAGGTAATGTGATGTCTCCAGGTTTGTTCTTTCTGCTTAAAATTGCTTAGGCTATTCGGGCTCTTTTTTAGCTCCAAATGAAGCTTGGGATTATTTTTTCTAGATCTGTGAAATATGATGTTGGTATTTTGATGGAGATTGCATTGAATCTGTAAATCACTTTGGGCAGTAGGACATTTTAACAATGTTGATTCTTCCAATTCATAAAGGATGTTTTTCCATTTGTTTGTGACATCTGTGATTTCTTTCATCAGTGTTTTGTAGTTGTCCTTGTAGAGATCTTTCAACTCCTTGGTTAAGTATATTCTTAGGTATTTTATTTTCTTTGTAGCTATGGTGAATGGTATTGAGTCCTTGATTTGACTCTCAGCTTGACTGTTATTATATAGAAATGTTATTGATTTGTGTGTATTGATTTTGTAACCTGAGACTTTGCTAAATTTATTTGTCAATTCCAGGAGTCTTTTGGTGGAGCCTTTGAAGTTTTCTAGATACAAGATCATACCATCAGTAAATAGGGATAATTTGACATCTTCTTTCCCTATTTGGATGCCCTTTATTTTTTTCTCTTGCCTGATTGCCCTGGCTAGGATTTCCAATACTATGTTGAATATAAGTGGTGACAACAGGCATCCTTGTGTTGTTCCAGTTCTTAAGGGAAGTGCTTTCAACTTTCCCCCATTCAGTATGATGTTGGCTGTTAGTTTGTCATATAAGGCTTTTATAATTTTGAGGTATGTTCTTCTATGCCTACTTTGTTGAGGTTTTTTATCATGAAAGTGTGCTGGATTTATCGAATGCTTTTTCTGCATCTATTAAGATGATCATATGGTCGTTTTTGTTTCTATTTATAGGGTGAATCACATTTATTGATTTGCATATGTTGAACTATCCTTGCATCCCTGTGATGAAACCCACTTGATCATGGTGGATTATCTTTTTGATGTGCTGTTGAATTTGGTTTGATAGTATTTTGTTGAGGATTTTTGCATCTATGTTCATAAGGGATATTTATCTGTAGTTTTCACTTTTTGTTTTGTCCTTTCCTGGCTATGGTATCAAGGTGATACTGGCTTCATAGAATGAGTTAGGAAAGATTCCCTCCTTCTTGATGTTATGGAATACTTTCTGTAGGATAGGTACCAGTTCTTCTTTGTAGGTCTGATAGAACTTGGCTGTGAATCCATCTGGTCTGAGGCTTTTGTTGTTGTTAACATTGGAAGATTTTTTATTACTGCTTCAATCTTACCACTTGTTATTGGTCTGCTCAGGATTTTTATTTCTTCCTGATTCAGGTTTAGGAGGTTGTATGTTTCGAGGAATTTATCCATCTCTTCTAGGTTTTCTAGTTCGTGGGCATAGAAGTGTTTGTAGTATTCATGGATGATGCATTTCTGCAGTATCAGTTGTAATGTCTCCTTTTTCATTTCTGATTGAGCTTAATTGAGTCCTCTTTCTTCTATTTCTGGTTAATCTGACTAGTGGTCTATCAATTTTGTTTATCTTTTCAAAGGACCACATTTTGTTTCATTGATCCTTTGTCTCATTTTTATGGTTTCCATTTTGTTTAGTTCTGCTCTGAGCTTTGTTATTTCTTTTCTTCTGCTAGCTTTGGGTTTGGTTTGTTCTCCTTTTTCTAGTTCCTTGAGATGTGACATTAGGTTGATAATATGTGATCTTTCTGTCTTTTTGATGTAGGCATTTAAGGTTATGAACTTTCCCCTTAGGACTGCTTTTGCTGCATCCCAAGATTTTTGAAATCTTGTGTCCTCTTTGTCATTCAGTTCAAGAGTATTTTTATTTCCATCTTAATTTCATCATTGACCCAAGGATCATTCAGCAGCAGATTGTTTAATTTCCATGACTTCAGGTAGATATGAGTGTTTCTCATGGAATTGATTTCTAATTTTATTCCACTGTGGTCTAAGAAGATACATGTATGATTTCAATTTTTTTAAATTTGCCAAGACTTGTTTTGTGGCCTAAGATATGATCAATCTTGGAAAATGTCCCATGTGCTGATGAGAAGAATGTATATTCAGTGGTTTTGGGGTATAATGGTCTGTAAATGTCTGTTACATCCATTTGTTTTAGAGTCCTGTTTAAGTCCAGTGTTTCTTTATTCATTTTCTACTTTGATGATCTTTCCACTTCTGTCAGTGGAGTGTTGAAGTCCCTGGCTATTAAGATACTATGGTTTACTTCTTTGCTTACATTAGAAGAATTTGCTTTATGAAACTGGGAGTACCTGTGCTAGGTGCATATACAGTAAATATTTAGGATGGTTATGTCTTCTTGGTGAATTGCTCCCTTTACCATTATACATGACTATCTTTGTCTTTTTTTTAAATCATTGTTCATTTAAAGTCTATTTTATCTGATATGAGAATAGCTATCCCTCCTTGCTTTTGGTTTCCATTTGCATGGAATATTTTTTCCATCACTTTACCTTGAGTCTGTGTGTGTCTTTGCAGTTTAGATGTGTTTCTTGGAGACAGAAAATTTTGGGGTTGTGTTTTTTCATCCATTCATCTGGTCTATGTCTTTTAAGTGGAGTATTCAGACTGCTCACACTCAGTGTTGGTATTGATATGTGGGATGCTGTTCTGTTCATCATGTTGGATGATACCTTATTGTTTTGTTTTCTCTCTTGTGCTATTATTTCATAAGAGTTGTGAGCTATAACTTTTGGGTAATTTTACACTGGTGTGTATCTATTGTGCCATTGCATGTATAATGCACTTTTGAGCATTTCCTGTAGGGCAGGTCTAGTAGTAACAAATTCCCTTAATGTTTGCTTGTCTGGAAAAGTCTTTATTTCTTCATCATTTATGAAACTTAGGTTTATAGGATACAAAATTCTTGGCTAACAGTTGTTCTATTTCAGAAGATTAAAAATGGAGCCCTGATCCCTTCTGGCTTGTAAGGTCTCCACTGAGAAATCTGCTGTTATCCTGATGAGTTTTCCTTTGTAGGTTAGTTGTTGCTTTCATCTTTAAGCTTATAGAACTTTCTCCTTCATTTTGACTTTGGCTAGGTTGATGACTATGTGTCTTGGAGATGTTTTATTCACTATGAATCTTCCCAGTGTTCAATGATCATATTCTATCTGGATATCTGAATCTCTGGTGATACCAAGGAAGTTTTCTTCAGTAATTCCCTTGAATAAGTTTTCCATGCTTTTTGCTTTTTCTTCTTCTCCCTCCGGGATACCTAAAATTCATATATTGGCTCATTTCATGTAGTCCTGTATTTCTCTAAGTCATTATTCATTCTTCTTTATTCTTTTTTCTGCATCTTTGACTGGATGGGTTAATTCAAAAGCCTTGTCTTCAAGCTCTGAGATTCTTTTTTCTGCTATGTCTAGCCTGTTGCTGAAGCTTTCTGCTGTATTTTGTAGTTCTTTAAATGACTCATTCATTTCTTTAAGTTGTGTTATATCCTTTCTTATGTTGTCTATCTCTTTAGTGAGTTTTCATTCATATCCTGAAATTTTTTTTTGGTTTCTTTGTGTTGGTTTTCAAATTTCTCATCAATTTCATTCATCTTGTTTGCCGTCTATATTCTGAATTCTGTTTCTGACAATTGGACAATTTCCTTTTGGTTGGGATCCAGTCTTGTGGCTCTATTGTGATCCTTTGGTGGTGTTGAACTAGCTTGGTTTTTCATGTTGCTGACTTCTTTGCTGGTTTCTTCTCATCTGAAACCTCTTCTCTCAGCTCAGGGCTGATAGATTTATGGTGCACCTGTTCCCCTTTGCTGAGAACTCTCCTACTTAGTGAGAAGGAGAGGTCCCTAGATAATGCTTTTGTGTCATACTCTGGAGGACTGACCCAGCAGGAGAGGGGTGGATGCACTGAGAGCCAGCTGTTCTCCTGCATCATCTCGATCCCCTGTGGTTGTCACAGTCTAAGCCAGTGCTGGGGGATATTCAGATTGGTGGATTGGTCCCAAGGCCACTATTGGAAGCTAGGGTGGGAGCTGAGCAAATCCTTCTCCACGGAGACAGGTGGTGTGACCTTGGCCAGTGACTGTGCAGGTTCCGGGAGCTTGATGGATGCCTGGATGCCTGGATGCATCGCAAGACCTTGGCCAGTGTCTGGGCAGATTGCAGGACTTGGGCCAGTGCTAGATCTTTGTGTGGAGTGGTGGGTTGGTCCCTAGGCTGCTGTTGGAAGCTCTGGTAAGGAGCTGGATGAGTTCCTCTCTACTGAGGCAGGCATTGAAAGAGATTGCTCAGCCTAGGTGTCCCTGAGGTGGTGGCAGTGGCTGTTTGGTGAGGCTATCTAGGCTGTGGCCATGGGTATCAGGACTGCAGATGTTCACTTAATCTTGGTCTAGGTGTAATGGCAGTATGCAGTGGGAGGCAGCTTGTGGCCAGTGGGTTGTGGTGGAGAACTGGACCATAGGTGTGGTGCTGTACAGTGTCATGAGGGCATGGCCTGCCAGCTGGCATGCAAGGCCGAGGGGCTTGTTTTGCTGATTGGCACTCAGGGTTGCAGGGGCATGGCCTGCTGGTTGGTGCACAAGACAAAGAGGCATGGCCCACTGCACAGTGTGCAGGTCTGTGGCAGGCAGCCCACTGCACGGTGCACAGGGCAGAGTGTGGCCCATTGGCCAGCACACAAGGCCAGAGTGTGTGGCCTACCACACAGAGCATGGGTCCATGGGGGCGTGGACCTCCAGTGGTGGCGCACAGGTCAAGGGGGTTGTTCCTCCAGGTGGTGTGCATGGCCGCTGATTGGTGGGTGGGTCCACAAGGGTGTGGACCTTTGCTCAGTGTGCGGGGCTGAGAGAGCATGGGCCTTGTCACGACAGCACACGGGGCCAGGGGTGCTTGTTCCACAGGTTGGTGCATGGGGCCACAGGGGCTGGGCGGCTGGATGGCTGGGGCTCTCTCCCCACACAGGTCCTGCTGAGGCTGCTACCATGGGACCCCTTGAGCTCTTCTCGAGTTCCCTGGTAGGTGGGAGAGGCATCCAGCTCCCAACCTTGGGCATGTGAGAACGTCTGGCCTCCCTGTTCCCTCCTCGGCCAGGCAAGAGGCAGTGCTGGGGCAGTTGCACCAAAGCCGATCCCTGTGTAGAGTGGGTGCTCTGGACCTGACAGCTCAGAGTGGCATCAGCTGCGGCAACCCGGGAACTGAGGCCAGCAGGGCCCTGCTGAGCCTGCTCTCTGATTAGGCTTCATGATACAGTCTCCAAGCAGTTCCCCTATCAGTATGGAGGCCCACGGGGGGGGGGGGGGCTCACAGCTTGAGTCACAGTGTCCGTACAAGGAACATGGGGCCCTGGTGCTCTCTCCTTTGTCCCTTCCCCACATGTGGGGGTTTCCCCAAATATCTTCCGATCTTGGCAAGTGGAACTCCCCATTCTCGGCTCCTCCATTCTGAGTGTCTCCCGTCAGTTCTCTGGTGATCCACAGTGCTCTCTCCAAGAGGGTCCATCCACAGGTGGGCAGCGACTTGTAGTTTCATCCTCTCCTAGAGAGCAGCATGTGCGGGCTACTTCTAGTCTGCCATCTTGGCCCTCCCCCCAATTTTTTTATTGTGTTAAAATACACACAACATACAATCTACCATCTTAACCATATTTCAGTGTAATGATCAGTGGTGTTAAGCATATTCATAATACCATACAACCGTCACCACTGTCCATTTCCAGAATTGTCTTAATCTTGTAAAACTGGAACTCAGGGTGTTTTTAACACCTGTTCCCCCTTCTTATTCTTTCATCTCCATTAGGAGTAACATGCATTTTCTGAAGAAAGCAAGACGACTGACTTTGCAGCAGGGTGGGCGTGCCTTTGGTTCCGGCACATTGTGTGCTTTCCCTCAGTCTGTTTCCTAAAGATGGTGTTCAAAATTTTAGCTGAAATAAGGGATGCTTCAGGATGGGACATGGACACAGTAAAAAACACCACTAAATCATCCAGTGAGAAACCTGCTCCCTTTTCAATCCTTCTGGTTACCTCAAGGAACAAGCCTCAGCTTAGTGATTATTTGCTTTTAACGTCTTTCTAACCCTTGCTAATTTCTTTCTTAAGCAAACAAAGGACACCAGGCTCAGCCTCAGAGCCTTCTGCAGGCAACAACGTCTACCTTAAACTTAACAAGCTGTTTGCTTCCCATTATTCTCATTTTTATTTGTGGCAAATGATCCTGATTTCCATATATGATGATAATTATCAAATGTCCTTTCAAAAGAAATGTATTTAAATTTTAAAAAATGAACCCTCTTTTTTTTTCTTTTTTATGAGACAGAGTCTCTCTCACTTTGTCAGCCAGGTAGAGTGCAGTTGCATCATCATAGCTCACTACAACCTCAGATTCCTGAGCTCAAGCGATCCTCCTGCCTCAGCTTCCCAAGTAGCTGCGACTACAGGCACGTGCCATGACACCTGGCTATTTTTCTATTTTTAGTAGAGACAGGGTCTTGCTCTTGCTCAGGCTGGTCTTCAACTCCTGAGCTCAAGCAATCCTCCCACCTCAGCCTCCCAGAGTGCTAGGATTACAGGCGTGAGTCACTGCGCCCAGCCTAAAAAAATGAACCCATTTTTAAAAACCTAATACTTTGATGATATGTAGAAAAGACCAAAACTAAAAAGGTGGTTTGAGAATGACTGAAATTTAGTGAAAATCATATCAGACAACTAAATGGGAACATTCACATTTTCAACTTCCAAATGGAGTTTTTATGCAGAAAACCACAGAAGCTCCTCATGGAACATCTTTCTTTCCTTCTTTTCTTTCTTTTTCTTTTTCTTTTTCTCTTTTTCTTTTCTTTTCTTTTCTCTTCCCTCCCTCCCTCCCTTCCTTCCTTTCTCTTTCTTTCTTCTTTCCTTTCCTTTCCTTTTTCTTTTCCATTTTCTTTCTTTCTTTCTTGTCCAGAATTATATAAAAGAGATTGACAATGACCAATAAACCGTGTGCCAAATCTCCTTCCTAGTCCTTGGTGTGATGGGTCAGGATGGATCACCAAGCTGAGTGCAGCTGGAGGACAGAACATCAGAGAAAGAAGCCAGAGTAATATTTTTTACTGGTGCAAAAGGGAGTCCACCAACTGCCAATTGCATTTACTGCTTGAAAACTTGGGACAAACCCAGAGAGTGTAAAGCAAAGCTTCCATCACTCAGATATGCCATCGAAATCAGCCGGCGCTCATTGAACAGTACTTGGCATTAAAGCGTTTGGAGAGAAGAAAAATGTTTACTTCTCTGTCTGCTGCTGGCAATTTAAGCAGAGTTAGACTTGATTTACAAGTTGGAATAATTTTTAAATGTCCATAAATAAACCACTATTTATAAGGTGAGGAGGATAAACGAAAAAAACAATGGACAGTTCCTAGAGATTATACAAACGATACTAAACACTTTCCCCAAATGATGGGATAATGCGACAGTTTAAAACAGTATATCCAGGCTTTAAAAAAAAAAATCTAGACATATAGCAATTAGTCTCAATTTCCCATCTCAAAATGTGACCTTTTTCTCCAGCCACCATGCATTAGCTATTTGCCAAAACGAAGACAGACTCTATTTCTGGCCAGTGTGGTTATGGTACCTAGAAAGGAGGAAAACAGAGTAAACATACTTTGGACTCAAGAGGCAGATGTGGCCCGATTACAAGGCAGGGGGCTTACGTACGTGAGCCGAGACATCGTTCTGGTGGAAAGCCTTCCGCAGTGCCTGCGTGAGCCCCTTGGCTACACTGAGCTTCAGGGATTCGCTGATCTGCACCCTCCTTTGTGTCAGAAAGAGGACTGCGGGGCAAAACAGAAGCGTGGCAATCAGGGTGAGATGGCCAACCACATAATCAACCACTCCTCCCAGCAGCCACCTTGCAAGTTCTGAGTAAAGGTACCAAGCACAGGTCCAGCCAACGAGGGGACGGGCTGGAGTGGTAGCTCTGTTGGTCCTGCTGAAGTCCTAAGGAAAGAAGGCCCTAATGGAGAGAGAGCTGGTATGCTGATGGTAGCTCATTTCTGAAATGCTGCCTCTGACTGTGAAAGCCAGGATCGGCAGTGCCTTCTCTGGACGCAATGAAATTCCTGCAACAACATTTATGGACAGCCTTCTTAGATGCCCTGAGCTAGGTGCTGCAGCCTCAAACAACCCCAGGGCAGGAAGGCACAGTCCTCACCTCACAGGGGGACAGAGACAGGCAGGGAGACAGGACGGAGAAGAGGCCTTTGCAATTGAATGTTACAGGTGCTATCTGAAGGAAAATCTATGATGCTCTTGAAGCTCCTAAAAGGAGTATCCATCCCTGAGCTGGGCAAGGGGCTAGGGATCAGGAGAGGTTTCCACAGGAACTGATACTTCAGCTGCGTCCTGAAGGATAACAGGAGTGAACTTGCCTAAGGAAGAAAGGATTGCCTGCACCCACTCCCAGCAGAGGAAAAATCAAGTGCAAAGGCACGGGAGAGAAGTGAAATATTTCAGTATACAGTGGTTCCCCCTTATCCACGGTTTTGCTTTCCATGGTTTCAGTTACCCTTGGTCAGCCTCGGTCTGAAAATAGGTTATTATGGTACAATAAGATATTTTGAGAGAGAGAGAGAACATTCACATAACTTTTATAATGGCATGTTATTATTCTTGTTCTATTTTATTATTAGTTATTGTTAATCTCTACTGTGCCTAATTTATAAATTAAACTTTATTACAGGTACTATGTATAGCAAAAAAACACAGTATATACGGGGTTTGGTACTATCTGAGATTTCAGGCATCCTGCAGTGTATCCCCAGCTAAGGGAGGACTCCTGTACATGTTTAGGTTTGGCCCTGACGGAAATGGGCAACAAGGAGTTTTAAGGAAAGAATGCATTTTAGAAGGTTCCCTTGACGCAGACTGGAGAACAGATTGGAGAGGGGGGAAGTCTGAAGGCACAGAGATAAATTTGGCTGTTGGTGCAGAAATTTAGGTGAGCGATGATGACAGCGTGAACTAGGATAGAGAGGGGGCATATTCAGGAGGTAGAAGTGAAAGGAACTGTGACTGCTGAGATGTGGCTGGGGTGGGGGCTGGGGGAGAGGAGAACATTTCAGACTTCTGCATCTGGGGGGGCCAGGGCTGCCTGCCACTCAGAGGAGAGCGGGCGGGAGGGGGGCAGGGGAAGTGGAACCTTAGGCGGTATAATTTCCTGAGAAATAGAAAGAGATACTATACTTTCCACTATGCCTAGTTTTGCAATTTCCCATTTTAGAATAGGATATGTCTCAAGATATCATTTCATTTAATTCTCTGTGGGGTGAGGAGGAAGGCGGCATGCGAGCATTCAGCACTGGCACGCTCTTTCAAATAATCTGTCTAATGTTTTTTATAGCAAACGCCACCACACTATTAAAAGCACCCCGTGCATTCTAGGCCTGCTTTGCTACCACTGGGGAGTCGGGGCTGAAAAGACAGCATCCCGGCTCGGCTCACGGCTCTAGTGCTGCCCGCCCCACTGTTTTCGAGTCTTCTTTTTACATCAAAAGAAATCCTGGGATCCCACATCGGGTGCAGTAGCTGTACTTGTACTGTCTGCTGATTGAGAAAACACATGATAAAAAGCCTTTCTGAACTCTGTGGCACTTCCAAGATCTTGTATTTTACAAATTGCATCACACATTCATGTGAGACATCATTGAGTCGCTCTACAGGCAAAACAGTGCATGTTTGCACTCTCAGACCCACAGGCCAACTGTGGTTTCCCAGGGGGCCTCCGGTATCAGGACTGATCCTAGGACTAAAATCCATGTCAGTAAGTGTCAGGATCTTTATCCTCTGACACTTGATAAAGATCAAGGTTTCCCAGCCTCAGCCCCATGGACATCTCAGGCTGGATTAATCTTTGTTGTCAGGGGCTGTCCTGTGCATTGTAGGATATTTAGCAGTATCCCTGGTCTCTATCCCACTAGATTCCGGTAGCACCACCCCAAATACGACAACCAAAAATATCTCCAGTCATGGCCAATATCCCCTGGGGGAGGAGGAGCAAAAATCACCCCCGGTTGAGAACTACTGATCTAAAAGAAAAATAATTGTTACATCTCTGAGGCCAGGCTTGCTGCTTTCAAGTAAAATCAGAAGGACAGTGGACTCATACCTGTCTTCACCAAGAGCTTACTGGACATCTGACACTCCAGGTTGGATGCCATTCTGCCAGTTGTGACCACGGCAGCCGATGCAGCAGGAAGAGCACCATCTGTGTTTTCTGTCCGCAAGGGGGGCAACCGGGTCGCCTTCACTGAGGCTGTCATGGATGTCAACGCTGCTGTGACCGTCAGCGGGCGTGGGGTGGATGCTCTGGGCATCTCCGGGTTGGTGGGGTTTGGGAAGCCTGTGTGCATGGCTTGTGGTTTCCTGGGGAGGTGTGTTGTGGACAACAGGCCAGGGGCAGCGCCTGTGTTCCCTTGCATGGCTGTATGTGCGCTCGCGGTGTGTGCTGTTCTTGCAAACATGTAGGTTGGCGTGAATGGGAAGGCTGTATGGAGTGCCCCTTGTGTTGCCTTTGGGCCAGATGCCACCTTGTTTGTGACATTTTTAGCTAGAGTAGTGGTCAAACTGCTCTTGGCTAATCCTGAGGCCACAGCCAAAGGGCTGCTGCCGGTACCCTTAGCAAGTAGAGCTGCAGACAGCGCTGGTGGACTTGGTTTCCGCAGAAACAGCGTGGCTGCTGCTGCCGCTGCTGCTGCTGTTGGCTCTACCTTGGATGACACCGAGAAGTCCACTGTAAAGAGACAAAAAGCAACATCTGTCATTGGCCTAGAATGCAACATCACTTGTTCTGATGATGGATGGATGTAACTTATGGGTTTGCCAGGGTGAAAAGTCTCTGCACTCTGGGCTTGCAGTGGGGAGAACTTAGTCAAAACAACTTTAGACTCCTTTAGTCAATTAACCATAATGAGAATGCCACTTATGGCAAAGCTATGGTTGATATGGAGGACACAAATTCCGAACACTTTCAAAACATCTGGTGGGCAGAGGATCAATGACATGACTATTTGGGGGCGCTAACTCACTCCTGAAAGGGGGTATGTGCTCCTTCAGAGCAAAGCTGGCATCTGTGTTGAGCTTGAAGATACTCTGGCTACAAAAGCAGTCATACCTGTTTTGGGGGAACCAGGAAACAAACTACCTCCACTAGTGGCTGCACCTGTCCATTTCTTGGGGTGCTGAGAAGCCTGCAGCACTTTGGAGGGGGTCCTGGAAAAGGCACTGGTTGATATAGGAGGAGATTCAGCAGTAGAGTGATGTCTCAGGATATTCTGGAATGGTGTGGAAGCATTTACCACAAGTGATGGATAGATGTTGCTGGAAATTTGGGAACCTGTATCTGTTCCATCTGAAAGCATTTCCTGTAAGCTAGATGCAGAAGTCAGACGTGGTGAGGTTAGCAAAAGAGGATGTGTTGGCTGGGCAGGCAACTGTAGGTGGGGATGAGATGCAGAACGTTGACTTGTGGATGGGTGATAGTCAACCTCAGTTGTTTGGAAGTCTCTGGAATGGTTGTCATGGCTTGTGGGCCAGAGGTCTGTATGGTTTCCAACCACAGCCCTGTCTGACTGTTGCATGAGCTGGTTGGTGCTTGTACCAAGGACTAGATCCTGAATGCTAAAGCCTTCTGCAGTCACTGAATGCCCAGCAGTGTCTTTGAAATCCTGAGATTTTATTGCATTGGCAGCTGAAGTTAAACCACTGGGAGGAGTTATGGAAGCTGAATGGGTTGCCCAACTTGTGGAGTTAATTGCATGTCCATTTAAATCATAATTTGTTTGCTGCTGCAAGCCAGCTATTGTTGATTCTGTGGAAAGGGATCCAGTTACTGATGAAAGAGAACTCCAGAAAACATCTGTGGCTGCCGGCTTTTTCATGTTTCCCATTGTTGCAAAATCATAGACATCAGTGGAGGAGGGAATTGCTGTCACCTGTTTGGAAGCTGAAGCTGGCAGCTCTGAATGGCCCACAGTAGCTGTGTACATCTCCGGCTTGGTGCTGGAAAAGCCAGGAGATGGGGAAACCATCCAGGTTGTTTGTACCGAGGGCGTGGAAGGTGGAGGTGACCCTGGAGGAGGGAGCGTTGTTCCGGGTGCTGTAAGGACAGCAGATGAACTCCGATCAGCAGCAAGATCAGAGATGAATCCATTTACACTGTGAAGACTCAAAACCTCTCTACTTGGAAGGGCCTGGAGAGGAACTGTCACATTTGCCTTTTCATTTTTCCTCAAAATGGCTGTCACGCTGTCCTCTTTCCATGGGGGAAATGTCCAAGTCGTTGAAAGGTGAGCTCCTCTGCTTGAGAGGAGGAAGTCTGTCGCCGGGGCAGGAAGGGCCCCATCACTGCCCTCTTCTGGAGGAGCGGGCACCCCTGGCACAGGGGGTGGGGGGGCACGACTCTCTGCAGGCTGGAGGAAAGTGAGCGTGGAGGGAAAGTCGGCTGTCCTGTTCCATGGTGAGGCGGGAACCACCCCAGAGAGCATGGCTTGCGCTCGACCTGGGGTGGTAAAAGGCAGAGGAGAAGGCACCCAAGAGGAAGAGGTGTGTTCTGCTGCGTGGGCGGGCCCTCCGGAATTCTCTGGAGCTGCTGACAAATGCAGCGGGTTAGCAGAGTCGCTGGTAGTAGCAGGGGCTAGCTGTCTGCTGCTGGTCATGTCTATGGCCACTGATTCTGCAGTCTGGAAAAGTGGAGACTCAGCCTCACGGGTCGCTGCTGCTGTGCTCTTAAAAGCCGGCAAAGACACCCCATTGTGCACTCTCTCAGGCACCTCAGCTCTGACTGGCTGTGTGGACGCAGGACCTGAAGCCACTTCCAGCACTGACCACGAGGGGGTTCCACCCGGAAGCCGAATAAGACTTCCAGGGGCTGGGAGAGGGAGAGATGGACGGGCCGGTTCTGCCCTGGAGCCCCAAAACCCTGGTGTGGGTGAGCCTGCTGAGTGGGGACCCTCTGCTGGGGACAGCTTGGAATCCTGCTTTGTTGAGGATCCTGAAAAACCTAGACGAGGGGTGCCTGTGAAATTCTGGGGATTTGGGGATGGACTGGGGTCTGTTTCGTCAGAAAATGGGTTCAGGGGATTAGCTACACCCTGACCTGAAGTGGGGTCACCTGGAGCCGGGTGGGGGACTACACGCACTTTGGTGGGCCACTCTGTTGGCTTAGAAAAGATGATGGAATGAGGTGAGTGAGGAGCCAGTGAAGAGGATGAAGGTGGAAGGAGAATGTCTGAGCTTGGGGGATGCTTTGAAATGGAGGGAGTCCCTGCCTGTACTGGCCGAGATGGGAGGACAGCGCTCGGGGACGTCACTGATGGGACTGTGTCCGCAGGGGGGAGCATGCTGGTGAGAGGCGAACCTGATGCGTCGGCTGCTTCTTCTCCCCCTTGAGGCCTTGGTTGGACCAGGGACTCGGTAGAATCCTTGGAAGGTTCGAGGGAGGCGCTATGTCCGCTTCCTTGGAAAAGGGAAGAAGCGAAGTCCACGTGAGCCCTAGTCCTGCGGCGGGTCTTGGGCGGAGGGGTTCCGGCTAGCAGCGGCAAGCTTGTGTTGTCAGGGGACTGTCCCAGCACGGTCTTGGTTCTGTCCACCGCTGAGGAAGACTTGACTTCTGAGAAAGGCCATGTTGGTGAAATTGGTAACAATTTCCCGTGAGGAAACGATTCAGGGGTTGGGGTGACATTTATCTGCAGATTGTCTGTTCCTGTGAAACAAAACATCAGGCAATCAGGCGTTGGATAAACCCAAAACTCCTGCTGTGGGCAGGTGCTGGAGACAAGGGGTGTGCCATTCAGGCACTGCCTGGACCGCACGGAGCCTCCGCCCCATCACGGACGGCTCAGGAACAAATTCAAACAAGGGATGATATAATCTCAAGTATGAAAATACTGCAGCTAACCTACAGGGCAGGGCTGGTAAGAAGCAGTCTCGGAAGTGATGTTTAAGGCAAGATGCAGAAAATACTTATGCATTTAAAACCATTTTTTGGGGGGTACCGCCTACGAGGCTTGGACTATGAAACTCGCAACCTAGAAAATCAAAGCCGCATGTGGCTACCTGCCATGGCCAGTGACACCGAAATAAACCTCATCTGCGAACCCAAACTGCAAGAAACTAAGGAAGGACTCTCTCCGAGCATGGATCTTTTTTTAGGACCCTAGCGCATGTTCAGTGAAATATTTGAGGTTGCCTATGTTTGGAAAGATGGCTCCAATGAAAAATACTTTCCTTCCTAGATTTAAAAGGATTCCTGACACTACCATTCATGCCATGTCAAACAGCCAAGGAGATTTCTTTCAGATTAGGCTATTTCAGAAGAGAAACCACTCACACCCAACCGAGGAAGGAAACACCTCTCACAAGGTCTGGTGTCACTACAGGCACCTGCAGAGGCCAGATCTGTCAGCACTAGGGTGTGAAAGCGCAGGCAAAAAGGCAAGGAGGCAGGGCACAAGACGGTCACCTCCACTGGTAGAAAGCTGGACATCACACACGGTTGGGAAGAG
Source organism: Lemur catta (assembly GCF_020740605.2). NCBI lineage: Eukaryota > Metazoa > Chordata > Mammalia > Primates > Lemuridae > Lemur > Lemur catta. The sequence goes on along the minus strand of NC_059134.1, from coordinate 83,650,178 downwards.
AAACAACATCCTGCCTGAGAGGATTCTGCTTTCCATGGTTTCTGAGTGTTGGTGGTGCTCATCACCCCAGAGGTGGCTAAGTGTCCTTAAAGAATATTTTAAATTAAACATCATATATTGTTGCAAATGGCTACAAGGAGGATATTGAACATTCCCAACATAAAGAAATGATACATGTTTGAGATGATGGAGATGCTAATTACCCTGATCTGATCACTATGTATTAAACATATCAAAACATCACTATCTACGTACATGTACAATTATTTGTCAATTAAAAATTAATTTATTTGTTGAAAATAAAAGGTGCTTCTAGAACTTTCTACATTATTAGCTAAAAACATTAGTTAGAACCATCTAATAGAAACAAACCAATCAAGAAGTGAAGTCAGAAGCCTGGGTTTGTACACAACCTTGTCCACCTGGAGCTGCGTGTGCATTGTTGGACCACGGTCGTAAAACCTGGAGGCAATAAGCACACCCTAACTACCCCATCAGGATGTTGTGAGGAGCAAATGAAATTACAGAAGTGGAAGGAAGGGCTCTCCGAACAGAAAGGCACCAAACAAAACAAATATTTTTAAAAGCACTAAACAAATGAGCTGTCATTATGGGCTCTAAGCCCCTGTGTTTTTTGTTTGTCTAACAAAGGAGGACACAGTGGCCCTGAGAGGGGACACCATTTGCCAGAAGCCATATAACTGGTGAGGAACAGCAGCAGGTCCCAATGCAAGGTCTTGTCACTCCCAGCACTGTCCAGTCTCCCCATACGGCCTTGCTCACCCGTCCTTGTCTTCACTCAGCCCCTGTCATGTTCCACCAACAAAAAAGCCAAACAACTAAACCTAAAATCTCAAAATATTTGAGCTTTTATAATACACAATCTTCTCTACAGTCACAAAAACTAAACAGTGATGGTTTTCTGAAAGTCCCTTCAGTTTCATTTTGTAAGACTTGGAAAAGTAAGGACAGAAGGGTGTCTTTGAATTAGGGAATGCGCAAAAAACTCCTTTCTGATTCCTCCTTTTCTAGTTTTTAGAATTCCCCATTCTTGGGCTTTATAGATACCCAAGAAATTGGTCTTACATCATTTTTAGAACTTGCCAGGCCATAAGCCAATACCACATCAGTCAATGTGCTTGTTGACTCAGTTTTGTAAGAGACCAAACTGTTCTCCTGGGCAAGCCATCCTCACAAGCCCCAGCTCAGCCTCATTGTCTCCTTTTCACCAGATCAGAATCATTAGGGCAATTTCCAGTAGAGCCAAACTCCCTCTGGCCCCTCCTAGCCAAAGCCCACCTTAAATGGAAATAAATGGCAAGACGCATATATAGCTCTAGGACACCGAAGTCTACATATAGTTCATTAAAATGTATGGCCTCCTTGGGAGCTGCTTCAAGGTTTGCAAAGAAATTGTGTTTCTATGTTACCACATGCAGCCTACGCAGGTATTCCTCCTCAGACAGTTACAATTTTACAGGGAAGGAGGTTATTGTTTTCATGCCTCAATCCTTCCTGTGCATGTGGCTTATCTCCTAGACAGCCTCAATTTCATACTTTGCATGCAATCATGTCTAGTTACTTATATGAGTGAATATAATATCCATATGAGGTAGTGCTGCCTTTGGGTATTCTCCAGTTACACTTTAGAATCCATTTTTATGACTTAGACGTCAGGCAAAATCCATGCAGGATTTCTTTTTTTGTACTTTCATTGAAACAGATTCAACCATGGGTTAAACTCATGGATTCAAGAGTCAAAACAAATGCATCTTGTTCCAAGTAAATAGCCTTATAACTCAAAAAGGATGCCACAGGCTGAACAGCTTTTGCTTTCGGCAAGAAGTTTCATAAATTCTTTTACAAAAATTTTTCAAGCAGGATGGAGGAATGGGTGGTAATACCAAGGGATTTGTGGCTGACTGAACGACCACAGCCAAAGGAGGCCAATGGAAAACTCCATGATGAAGTGAAGAAAGTCTCTAGTGAATTTGCTTCTACTGGACTTTATTGTTTTCTAGACTAGGATCCCATGTTTCTCAACATAGCCCTCATGAAACACAGTATTCCAAATGCCTCATGAAGAAAAGTTTCTAGGAACAATTTTGAGCAGTGTTATATACTATACTCACATGCGATACTCATTAATGGTGTTCACTGTATCTTTCTGGCTCCCTACCTTCTGAAAACATACTAGGACTGAACTTCTTGGATACCTTTGTGGTTGGCTGGGGCCATGTAACTAGTTCTAGCCAATGAGTTGTAAGCAGAAATGACAAATGTCATTTCTGGGCTAGAACATGTAAATGCTGCAGAAAGAGTCTCCAAAATTCTCTTTCACTGAAGCAAAGCAAAAACAAAACAAAACCTAGCAACATTATATATATCTCAATAAGCTGTAACTGGGGAAAAAAAAAAAAAAAGAAGGTGGAGGAGGAAGAGGAAGGAGGAGAAAGAAGAAATTAGCAATGTTCAAAATGTTTGCTGGTCCACCAGGCTGAGTCACTTACAGAATATGACACACAAAGGTCTTCTGCTGACAAATTGTATACTGGTAGCATGAGCAAGAAATGAGCTTTTGCTGTTTTAAATCACTGCAATTTGGGGATTGTTTGTTGTTGAAGCATAACCTAACCTGTTCAGAAATTGATACCAGAGTAGATTTGGAACATCCATGGGCATATTCCCATGTACATCAACATTTAAATAAAGGCTCAGAAAAGTCCCATAGTCAAGATAGCATAAGAGTCCCTGGTATGTAGTAAAAAATCAATAAATAGATGTTGGATAGTTTAACTAAATATTGTTTAGCCAATATTTCTCAAACATATTTGAATCAAACACATTTGACCTCAGAATTTGGTGATTTTAAAAAAATCAATGATACACATAAAGCTAAAATAGAAAAGCATTCACTGAATTAGCAAATGACACCAAATTCGGAAGAATAATTGATATGAAATATTTCAGAGAAACATGTTTCAAAGACTTGTTAACTGAAATTATTGCTAAAGGAAGACATAGGTTAGGATTAAATATAAAGGCTTGCCTTTAATCCAAAAATTACCTAATCATGAACAGGATGGGAGAACATTCCTTTAAGAATAACTTATGTTGATAAAAGACTTAAATGTAAAGTATGAAACCATAAGAATTCTAGATGAACATGTTGGAAAAACTCTTCTAGACATCAGCCTAGGCCCCAATGGCAATCACAGCAACAAAAATAAATAAATGGGACTTGATCGAATTAAAACACTTCTACACAGCTAAGGAAATAATCAACAGAGCAAACAGACAACCTACAGAATGGGAGAAAATACTCACAAGCTATACATCTGATACAGGGCTCATAACCAGATTGTACAAAAAACTCAAGCAAATCGGCAAAGAAAAAGCAAACAACCCCATTAAAAAGTGGGCAAAAGACATGAACAGAAGCTTTTCAAAAGAAGATAGACAAATGGCCAATAAACATGAAAAAATGCTCATCACTATCTGGGAAATGCAAATTAAAACCACAATGCAGTATCACCTTACCCCAGTTGGAATGGCTCTTATTAAAAAGCCCAAAAAACAATAGATGCTGGCATGGATACAGAGAGAAAGGAATGCTTAATCACTGTTGGTGGGACTACAAATTAGTACAGCCTCTGTGGACAACAGTATGGATATTCCTCAAAAAACTAAAAGTAGACCTACCATTTGATCCAGCAATCCTATTACTGGGTATTTACTCAAAGGAAAAGAAGTCATTTTATCAAAAAGATCTTGAAAACAGAATGAGCTGCCTTAAAGTTAGTGAGTTCTCCACCACTAGGAGTGTACAAAGGCGCGTATTTTAGATTCATCCATCCCCACCTTCCCTCCTTCCTTCCTTCCTTCCCTCCCTCCTTTTCTTCCTTCCATCTGCAAATGTCAGTTGTATGCCAGATGCTGGGTTAAGCAGTGTCTTAAGGAAAAAACATACAAGGTTTCTGGCTTCAAATAACTCACAGTCCTATGGGAGATATAGACTTAAATCAAAATCCTCACACATGTAAAAAAGATAAGTATTACATATGAAAGAGGCATAGTCCTGTGACTTGATCAGGGAGGTCAGAAAGCACACCCCTGAGGAGGGATGGTGAATATCCAAAGAACGTATAGAAGTTAACCAAGAGAAGACAGTAGGTAGGGAAGAACATTCCATGGAGAGGGACAAGCCTATGCAAAGGCCATGTAGCAGGAAGAAGCAAAAGGAGTACAAGGAATGGAAGGAAGGTAACCACAGCTGGATCAGGAGGAGCACAAGTGGGCACAACATGACGTGAGGCTGCAGAGGCTGCAGACCACTGGGGCACCATGGTTTTAGTTTGATAGAGAGGGTGGCGGCAGGTGATGTGCAGGAGCAAATTCCTGTTTTGGAAGAATCGTCCTGGAGATGGAGTGAAGAATAGACTGGAAAGGGACAAGAGTGGATGACACCCAATGGTTTAGGAAACACCCACGGTGGTCCAGGCACAAGACAACAGGGAAGCTGTAAAGTTGAGTTGAGCCCTGGGTGGGAGACGGAAATGGATGATCCTCTAGGATCCCTAGCAATCTTCAGAGCTCAGAATCTTAGTATTCCTTTAACTATGTCTGTGTTTATGCATGTGGTGCTTGGTTTTTGTTTTTTAATGCTGCAGATTCTCCTTTATGCCTTTCATTGAGAGGTAGTATGCATGTCCCCTCTCCTTGAATCTGAGTGGGCTTGAGTCTGTTCACCCAGTTATGCCACATGACTGCCAGGGCCAGGCAGCTTCAGCTTGCTGTCTTAGAACGCTCGCTCTCGGGAGGTTCCCTCACTCTCTCTCCTAGAACCCAGCCACCACTCTGTGAGCAACCCCTGCCACATGGACAGTCCATGCCTAACCACTCCAATACACAGCTCCAGCTGAGCCCAGCCTTCCTGGCGACCCAGCCCAGACACCAGACACGAGAACGGGGAAGACTCCAGATCATTCTACCCCAACCATTAGAATCATCACCCCAGCGTCTGAGTCTTTCCAACTGAGGCCCCAGACATTGTGAAGTGGAGACAAGCCATTCCTGCTGTGCACTGTCCAAATTCCCAAAAGCATGAGCATAATAAAACAGCGCTTGTTTTATAGCATTATGCTCGGGGTGGTTTGTTGTGCAGCAATAATAACTAAAATAGGACATCTGGGGTTGTGTCCCTCACTTCTGCAACTTTAATCAGATTCTCAAAAGGATTCAGAAGCCAATAAACAGTTAAGAATCCTTCATTTCAATGAAAAATAATTCCGTTTTAGACACAAGATTTTAGAATCATGTCTATGCTAATTAAGTAAAATATATCTGTATTAATTAAAGTTGCATCATGGAAGGGAAGACAGACAGATTTTGAGGGGGAAATGAGAGAAAGATGGTGTTTATTAAGGAGAAGGGGAAAATAAATTAGGAGAAGTAGGCCAAAACCAAATTACAGAGAACTTGAAACACAAAAAGGAAGGCCATAAAGTGGAAGTTTGATCCAGGTGGTTGTGTCAGGCAGACTCTAAGTTGGCCTCAGGACCCCTGTTTGGTCACGCCTCTTGTGATCCCCTCTTCTTGAGTATGAGCAGGACCTGTGACGGGCTTCTAACCAATAGAACATGGCAAAGTATGTCAGTCCTCTGATTACATTATCTAAGACCCGGACTTGCCGGCAGACTCCTCTCCTTGATTCCTTGATGAAGTGAGAGGCCATATGGAAAGCCCAGGTGGCAAAGACCTTGGGTGGCCTCTAGGAACTACCGGTGTCTCTAGGAACTAGGAATGGCCTCCTGGAGCTGACAGCCAGAAAGAAGCCACGGCCTTCAGTCCAGCAGCCACAAGGAAATGAATTCTGCCAAGAACCTGAGCAAGATTGGAAGCACATTCTCCCCCAGCCAAGCCTCCAGATGAGAACACAGCCCAGCTAATACCATGAGTGCAGCCCTTTGAGACCCTATGTAGAGGACCCAGGTAGGCTGTGCCCAACCTCTCGGCCCATGGAAATCGTAAGTTAATAAATGTATGCTGTTTTAAGCCACAAAGTTTGCAGTCATTTGTTACACAGCAATAGAAAACTAATACAGGTAGGAAGTAGGGAGCTTTCGAATGTTTTATGGTGAAGCAGCAATATAGGAAGAAGAGAGAGCACAGGGTATCATGACTGAAGAAGAGCATGAAGAATGGTAAGAAGTTACCATTAAGACAGTCAAAAAGAAGCACAAGTTAGTACAGTTAGTATGCTTGTTTGGAATATCACAGAGAATGAGTTGTGAAATAAAAATTCTAACATAGTACCTGGGACTCGGGGGAAGTTATTTAAAGAGAGCACAGGGCTTTGCAAGAGTAGAAACAAAGCCATAGCAGCAAACGCACTGTACTCATGAAACAGGCTGTACTCATGTTGAAATCCCATTTTTCAAGGACAAAAAATTACTAAGACATTCTAGTCAAATTACTGAATTTTTGTTTTTCTCAGTGAATGTCCACCGATTCCCCAGTTCTCCCTTTCCCTCAAAAAGCCCCATGACTTTCTTCTACTTAGAACGAATGATATGGATTACTCTTTGCTGACAAATATGGTAATGATCTTCCAAAAAAATTCATGGAAAGCAAAGAAGTCCCACACACAAGAGAAGGAGATGGACAAAGGTGGTTTGCTGCACACGCCCAGACTGGCGGCCCTTTCTGGATGTTCTCAACCACCATCACCCATCCAGGGAAAAGCCAACAATCCCCATCTGTTTGGACAGTGTTTCCCACAAGGGAACTGGTAATCTAAAGAATTTTGCAGGAAAGTAGCATAAATGGTAAGAGATTTAAGGAGGCACTGGAGGAGCAAAGATAGGTAACAGAGATGGATTTATGTTGGAAACAAGACTGAAAACAAGAGGAAGATTCTCAAAATAATGAAAAGTTAAAATGAGTCATCTCTTCCCATCTCAAGGAAACAAGACTGGGTCATCATACACATTCCCCATTCAATACACAATTTATACTCATGCCTTTTAAACTAAGCTTGTTCAAGCCAGGTTTAAATAAAACCATGGTTCTCAGAGCTTCAAGAAAGTGATAAGTCACTCACTCCTGTAAGAATATCAGACTTCATAATAACCAGCACAAATTGGGTTAATAACCAGCACAGGTTAAATATCAAATGCTTTTTTGTGCTTAGTAAGTTTGCATAGAGTCCCATGAAAGTTAAACTTAGCCTTGAACTAAAAGCATCAGAAAGTATTTTATCACCGCAGTGAAACATAAAAAGAATCAAGAAAGTGCTTAGCCAGGTTTGGACGCATAGACCCTGTCAATGACTAATGTCAAAAAACGGTGAGAACTGTCCCTGGAGTCTTCCCAGACCTCACGAGCCATGTGGTTACACCAAGGTACACAGTGATGGATTGTTCAAGCCTCTCTATTACTGAGGATCTTAGTGCTGCTAGTTTATCATTCTCAGTAGTTGTACACAAGACTCGGACCCAGGCTGTGATGCTGCTACACTCAAGTTATCCCTGCTGTGTGACAAATGGAAATTGAACCTCAAGGAAGCACACGTACAACAGGCTCCTTTGCTGCTGTTGTGTCCTCTCCTAGCCTCTCTCCCCTCAGTCCTTAGGGCTGTATCAGTCCCCTGTTCATGGCTGTTTTTATCCCAGACCCCAAGCAGAGGCTATCAGAGTCTGCTACTCATTGAGGTTCAACACTGCTCTGAATTGCTTTCTGGGTTGTTCAAAACTACTCTTGTAATCCACAATGGCGGTTCTTTCCCAATCAGCACTGTTCCTGTCTTTGAACACTGAAGACACTTAGGAGAAGAAAGTCTTGTCAAGGCCCGCCTAGGCATAAGTGTGGCTGCATTTCCAGCCATAGCCATGAGACAAACCACTTTGTCTCGCTCCCTGCCCACCTGCAGGTTTCCTTAATTGCAGCAATTAAAGAAAAGCAAACCAGATCACTAACAGCTCTTTAATGAAGTAAACTTAAGGCAACCAATTAATAAACATTAATAAACATGCCAAACTCCCCTTCCTTATATGTCAGAGAAAAATATCTGCAGCTTTTTATCAGGCTCTAGAGCCAGACTACCTGGATTCAAATTCTATTTCTCCATTTGCTAACTGAGTAACCTTGGGCAAGTGACTTAACCTCTCTCTTCCTCAGTTTCCTTGTCTGTAAAATGGGGACAATTATAGTACCTACCTCATAAAATTGTTTTAAGGATTAAAACAAGCTGATACACGTAAAGTCCTTCGAACAGTGCCTGGCACATGGTGCTCAAAAACGTTAACCATTGTTGTTATTATTATTATCATTATTTGTTCAGCCGAGGATAGGCATGAATGCACACAGAGGCTTCCTCAGAGGACGGGAATGCCAGTCAGAACTCAGAAACGTCTGCTAATCACACATGGTCAGAATCTCACACTCCTGCGAACACCTTATAGTTTGCAGAATATTTTCAGATCCATCATCTCACCTCATTCTTCATAGTACCTGTGAGGTAGAGGATGGAGATTATGATCCGCATTTTACAGGTGAGGAAACCAGAGCTCAGAGAAGTCAAGTGCTGGCTCGGTCAAGGTCACACCAAGAGTTATTCCATAGCTGAGTGTGACTTTGACTCTGACTCACGGCTCTCTGCACCACCAGCAAGTCTTCCTCCATCTCCAGGTCTGGGTGGGCTCCACCCTCCCAGAGTGACCTGAACAGACAGGAGCCCACACAGTCGCTGCCTCTGTCTTCTGAGTTTGATGACGTGGCTCTCTGATGCTGCTTCGGCAAACGTTACTGAGCCTGGCTCTAAATCACCAAGACCTGTCAGGCTTCGATTCCCAGAAGGTCAACAGAGATGGATTAAGAGCCATCACGACACTGAAGCACCCATCCCACACCCAGCACCCACTAACGCTCCACACCCTTACATGGCGCGTAAGCGCTGAAGTTTGCCGCCTGGGACGGTCTTGCCTAACACGATTCCTCTTGGGGCTTTTTAAAACGAAATGCATCAGTTAATAGAATCAAATTGCCATTTCTTGAAGTGATGCCAGCAGATAGAAGGTTCTGTTTACTGCGCCTAGAGAAGCATTTTAACTTTCAAAGCCCTTTCACAGCTATTTTCTTTTTTAAAAAGTTTATTGCTGTCAAATCCTTTGTGGCACAGGTTTAAAAATAAAGCTGGTTCTCTCCCCCTCAACACACACACCCCCATTACAACAGTGATACAATTTCATTTTCATCTTTTTAAACCCGAGTCTATAGGATCATTACAGGAAATTTAGAAAAGATGGAAAAGTAGAAGGAAAAGATAAAGAACCCCTCCTCCCTCAACCCTTACCATACGCATGCCCCAACACATTGAGAAAACCATAACTCAAGTGAATTAGACTTCCAGATTTGTTCTTGGAAAAGCTTTGGTTTGCTTGCTTTACAGACCTGTGATCACACTGCACATCCAACTTTCTACTGCTTTCTCTCTTTTAACAGTATATTAAAAGCATTTTTCCATATTGGAGAAGGCTACATGTCATTTCCACTAAGACATGGCATCATAACTTGTTTAACCATCCCTGACTGCTACAACACAGGCTGTTTATAAATGTTCAGTATTTCAGTGTCTCCTAATTTTGTCATCATAATCCCAATGCAGCAGGTAGGGCAGCCACTGTGACCTTCTCTTCTGGACTAGGGCACCACACACACACGGTCACTTTTTTGGAAGAATATTATCTGTGTCAAGAAAAGTAAACCAGGCCAGGCACGGTGGCTCATGCCTGTAATGCTAGCACTCTGGGAGGCTGAGGCGGGAGGATAGCTTAAGCCCAGTTTGAGACCAGCCTGGGTAATAGTGAGACCCCATCTCCACAAAAAATAAAAAACAAATTAGCCAGGTGTGTGCACTCTTGTAATCCCAGCCACTCAGGAGACTGAGGTAGGAGGATCATTTGAGCCCAGGAGTTGAAGGCTGCAGTGAGCTACGATGACACCACTGCACTCCAGCCTGGGGAAGGGAGGGAAGGAGGGAGGAAGGAAGGAAGGAAAGAAAAGTAAACCAATGGGACTCGGCGGGGTGGGGGTGGGGGTTCCCCTCTTCCTATCCTGGCATCTTTGTGATGGAGTCATTAATAAGTTTAAGCTCAACCACAGAAAACACAATTAACCACCAATAACTGGCCTTTAAAACTAGGACAATCCTATTTGAAAATTTTTCCAACATCTCATATTAATTTTTACTATTTTATGCTAATGGCCCGAAGGGGAGTTGAGTCCATTTAAATCCATTAAGCAAGAAAGACTTTGGGGATATAGAAAATTCTGTACCTTTTAAAGAAAAGCAGTAATAAGGGCTTAGAGAATTGGGCAAAAAGACGAAACATATTACTAGGACTTCACATCATTTTGTAAAGGCTTAAATATAAACCTCTTCTAAGTGATAGTCCCCTAATTGAGATGTCATTGCTCACACAACTTTTTATTTTTAACTCTATTAGAGTACTTCTCCCCTTCTGCTTAGTATGATAGCCAGTTATCTCCCTTGTTTGCTCATTTAGTTATGTATTCCAGAAATATTTACTGGATGCTTTCTCTGGTAGTCACTCCATCACAAAAGATTAACAAGGTGTAACCCTCACCACGAAGGCGGTCAGGTGTCACAGTTTAGCGTGTGGGACCTGGAGTCAGAGCAGCTGGGTTCCTGACCCAACTGCTTTGTTCCAGCTGTGTAAATTCAGGCACGTTATGTGACCTCTCTGCGCCTGTCTGCCCCTTTCTAAGAGGAGGATAATAATGTCTGTCTCACAAGACTGTTTTGAAGCTTAAAGGCATTAATCCATGTAGAATATTTGGAACATATCTTGGTATGTGGTCAGCTGTCAATACATGTTAGTTATCATAATTATCATCCAGAAGAGCAGAATCTATTTAAGAGGTTTCTGAGTCAGATCACTTTCCTAAACCATGATAATAATAAATTCTTATCCTACCACTTTTTTGGTGAACTTTTTCTGTCTTCTCTGGAATTGCTCATATTTCTTACAATGAATTCCTTTTCTCCAACCATAATTCTCCAATGAGTAGCTGGGTAATCCATCTGGCTTTCTTAGCATTAGTAAGTAGGACTCACTGTGCTTCTTGATTAGATTTTACCCCCAAAGTCTGCGTATTTCTGTAAGCAACAATGTGGTTTTGGAGATGACTTATTCAGCATAGTTGCAAAGTGAATACTTTCTTACTAAGACGCCTCACAAATCTAACTATAACTGAGACACTGACAGGAAAAAGCAGAGACAGGATAAGACAGACAGACAGACAGACAGACACACACACACACACACACACACACACACACACACACCCTTTAAGTACTTTTTTTAATTCAAAGAATTCTTAACACCTTTCCAGCACTCAGCTGGAACCGTAAAAGCTATACCTGGAGGAAACAGCCTGAAATCTTTTCCTTTTAAAAGAAAGTTTTTTTTAAAGGAACTTATTATTCATATTTTAAAATGAGAAACAGAAAATAAGCCCTCTCCCCTCAAAAAAAGAAATTAATAAAAATAAAAGCTGGTGTATTTGCTGGGGATGGTGGTGTGCACCTGTAGTCAGTCCCAGCTACTAGAGAAGTTGAAGTAGATCACTTGAACCCAGGAGTTGGAGGTTACCATGAGCTATGATTGCACCACTGCACTGTAGTGTGGGCAACAGAGCAAGACTTTGTCTCTAAAAATAAAAAATAAAATAAAAAATGAAAGCTGGAACTAATGCATTATAACACAAGGAATAGTGGCAATGATAAATAAATTCAAAAGCCAGTCCTTTGGTCTTTGGAGGAAAAATAAAAAGAGTAAAATTAGGCAAATCTTTCATAGGCCTGATTAAGAAAAGAAGATAAAGAGAACAGAAGTATAAAACATTAAGAATGAGAAAGGAAACCACCACAAAGAAATCAAAATTATTAATTATGAGAGAATTCTATATGCAACTTATGGCAAGAGGTTTGAAATCCTAGAGGAAACGAATAATGTTGGTAACCAAAATTAATCCAGAAATGAAGAATCTGAACAGAAAAATTAACATGGGAAAAAGGAGTCACTACTGAAAAATGCACCAGGACCAGATATACTCAGCTAAGTTCTAACTTTTTAAAAAATAGGTAATTCCAATGTTTTTAAACTAACTCAGGCCTTTGAAATATATGGAAATGTCCCCAATTCATTTTATGAAACCAGTACTGCTTTAATACCAAAATCCAAATAAAGATATACAAAAAAAAATACAACAATGATTAAAATGTGAAGATGCATATGGGGCCACCAAGCAAAACTGAGGGGGCATGGAAAACTGCAATAAAAAATAGAAACCTATGTACACTCTAGAATCACATTTACACAATTATATAAAAATTATGTATGTATAATAAAAATTATGTAATAATACATAAGTTGTCAATTAATAAATTATGAAAATTTTATAAAGTCCACAACAGTCAACACAGGCACATACACAAACACACATACACACAAAAGTATAACGTAAGACTTTTCGCTGTATTTAAGGACCACATAGTATGATCCTAGGCCAAACTCTGGACTTAAGTGTTTTCCTGAAAGTTATGGGCAACCTCAGCCTCGCGCCATCTCCACTGGTACATGATAAAGAACTTCTCATTCATTCTGCATCTCATAGAGTATTCTGTAATATTGAAAAGAAAAAAATCCTTCTAGTATATTGGGGACAACCAAACAACCTGACATTCTCTAAAACTGAGACAAAGATAACCATGTCTGTTCCAATAAATAAATGTGAGGGGGGAAAAGGGGTTCTGTATCCACAGCAGCTTAGGAAATCTCTTACGGGAGATTCACAGTGCATACAAATATATTAAAGGCTCTGAAAAGTCTCCTGGTAAACAAAAGTTCTGTTGAACCTAGAAAATCCCCAAATAAGTTGAGTTGACTGTGGAACCCTTCCTTCTTTCTTCTCTCTTGTGTGATACTAGTTAATATCCCAAGGAACCACAGCTCTGAAGAACACCTTGAAGGAATTCCAGGTTAGATCATTTCAGGGTTAAAGTCCTTGCCCTTGAGCAATTTCAGACACTGAGGAAAAAAAAACAAAGAAGAACTGATGGGTAGACTGAATCTATTGTGGAATCAGAAAACATGTTCTTTGTCATTCTATGGCTGACAAATTCTACTATTTGCTTATTCCAGAGTGTATTTTATCAGACTTACTCATGAACTCATCTATTAATGCATGTCACTTGAGTCAGCATGGGGTGAGCACAAAGAAAACTGTAAAATGCTGTAATAAATGCAAAGGACCATCATTACACTGATTGGCTCTAACGCCTTCTTGGGGCACTAATTTAGGTAAGATGATAATATCAATACTTGATCGTTTTCCCCTCTGACTGGAGACACACAGGAAAAACGGTCTGCTGAAAAAGACTGTGTCATGCTTCATGCATATCGATGTTCTTCTTACAATTAGACACTAAAATCCTGCAAGTGTCTATTTTGGGGCAAAGAAGCAGAATATGCCTCAATATTAATAACAAATATTATTAATTCTTAATTCCATATTTATTGATGATTGATTAGGCACAAATTTTACTATAGAAGTCTAGCTCCATTAATATGAATATCACTATTTCAGGATTTATTAATTCAGGATTCTTATAAAAAGAAATTACAACCTAACTTTATCAGGACTGAATAATGATTAAACTGATTGCCTCTAAGATTTAAAAAAAAATAAAAGAAAATATTTATTTTAAGTAAATAATTTTCAAGCCCTTTAGAAGCACCCAAACTCAAAAAGATAACTATTAATAATACTTTCATAGCAAATAATTTTCATTTATAGTGTATTTTCATTGAGTGTTTACATACAAGGTCATATCCAAATAGCATTTATTTAAAAAATTCTATAATTGAGAAATTTCACTACCTGAGGCTACATTTTCTCTCGTTTAGTGTAAAACAGTGCAGTCTGTTTACATTAAATTTAAATGTACTCCATCAGCAAAAGTTCCATTTCTATCTCCAAATGCCTCAGCTTAACCTAGTAATAATAATTAGACATTAATTGTCAGTATTGGCAATGAATCATCCTTTATCTTTCCGGTCTGCTTTAGGCCAATCTGGGACTAGCAATAGAATCTCAAGATGTCTGGCCAGGACTAGTGGTGCCCACAGAGAGGGAACCAGAACGGTACTTTTACCATCTGACTTAACCAGCACAGACACCCTGCTTCTCTAGGAGAAGCCCAGGACAGACACTCACCATTGGGTGGAGTCTGGGGGAAGATGCCATGTATGTCTACCAAACTGCAATGCACTTGAAAGACAAGAGTCCACAGTCAAAGGATCCTACCATATACATGAAATTTCTCCTTTCCACATGCATTCAGTAAACCTGCTGAGCACCTATCACCTGTCAGACACGAATACTTCCTGAATATTTCCCACAGCCCAGCATCTTTCTAAGTGTTTACAAATGTGAACCCATTAGGCCTCATAACAATGCTATCAAGAAGGTACTCATTCTTAGTCTCATTTCACAGGTGCAGATGCAGGCACAGACAAGTTAAAAATCTTACCCAAAGTCATCCAGCTTGTGAGTAAGCAGCGCAGCTGTGATTATGACCCAGGCAGTCTGGCCCCAGAGTCCACATTCTTAATCACAGCTGTGTCCTGCCTCACTACGGAGAAGCACAGAAGAGGTTCCTACCACTCCAAGGTGTTTAACATTCTTTAAGGAACTTGAAAAAGGTACACCTTTTAGAGATGTCACTTTTGAAAAACAAATCCCTTAACACAAGGTTTCCAAATGCTAGTCCAAACTCCAATCCTTGATGCAAAGTTTTCACCCAACCAAGACAAAACAAGAAAAACAACATAATTGTCTATATGTGTGTGTGTGTGTGTGTTCATTCACAAACTGCCTTTGAGTCTAAAGGACAATTCCCTATTTTTAGTGTCAAAATTTCCTTTCTTTTCTAAATAATAGTGACAGCATATGTAGGTATTGTTTTGTTTATACTCATATTTGACAAAATTAAAAATTAGCAAATAACTGGGATTCCCAATTTTTTTATTTTACTGGCCCATGAGCTCTCCAAGTCTGAAAATCAATGATATACCTCCTTTGAAGAAGACATTATGTTAAGTGAAATAAGCCAGACACAGAAAGGCAAATACTGTGTGATCGCACTTATACGAGGAATCTAAAATAGCGAAACACATAGAAGCAGAGAGAAGAATGGCGGTTGCTAGGGCTGCGAGGAGGGAGAAATGGGGGGGTGTTGGTCAGAGGAAACATTTCAGTTACACATAATAAGATGTGGAGATGTACAGTACAACATAGGACATATGGTTAACAATACTGTATTGTATACTTAAAAATTCACTAAGAGGGTGGATCTTATGTTAAGTGCTCTTACCGCAAAAGGAAAAAAAAAGGGGAGGGGGTGGAAATTTTTGCAGATAATGGATAAGTTCAGGGCATGGACACTGATGATGCTTTGTTGGTTTCATGGATGTATTCATATTTCCAAACACATCGAGTCATAAACGTTAATTATCTACAGATTTCTGCAGGTCAATCATTCCTCAATAAAGTGGTTTTAAAAAAGAGACTATTCCCTGACGTTTCCTTTGATAGGTAAGTACCACTGAGCAAGGTATTTCATACCTCTTACTGCTGGGATGCGGAGGTGGGGAGGAAATGGAAGGAGGGCTTCAAATCACAGTGGCAGCCTCCACAGAACATTCTGACACTAAAGGTTGTGAGGGACTAGTCTGGTGACCAAAGACAAACTGCATAAGAGAAGACTTTAAAGGAAGAAAAACTCTCTCTCCTCCTCTGATGGCCCCTAATGAAAGAAGAGTTCTCCTGAGGTCAAGATTTTATACAGCTTGTGATTTTCCACACCTCTTGTCCCGGTATCATTACACAGGCACAGCTTCTTGAAGCTAAAAACATAGGCTATTATGCTCAAGATAAATAACATACAATTCTACCTTCTACCCTGAAGTAGTTGTTAACACTATTATTTTCACAGTAAATAATTATTAGAACCGTTTACCAGTGAAATAGTGGCATGTTTTGTTGACTTCTTACAAATACCAAGAGAAATCGAATGCTCCTTGTGGCACACTGGTTGGGTTGTTAATTACTTGTAATAGAGCCTGAAATCCTGGCTCTTTTCAAAAATAAAAATAGTGACAAACATATGTCATTGGAGCATACAGCAATCGACATTTCTGTTAGTCTTCTTTAAAATCTACTTTTCTCTAAAAAAAAAAAAAAAAGGATTGAAATACTGAATAATTTAACCCCAAATTTATTTCAGTAGAGTGAATCTGTTGGCTAAATTACTTGCATGGTAGTGATATACATGTATTTATTCAGAATTCTAATAATCTAACTGGTTATTTTCGTGCCAACCTGCATCAGACAGTTGCCATTTTCAAAACACCCAGTCTATTTAAGATTGGATTTCTTAAGAAAAAGTGCTACACATGTGAAAATAAGTAGAGGTTGAGCATCCCAAATCCAAAAATCCCAAATATGAAATGCTCCAACATGCGAAACTCTTTGAATGCTGACGTGAAGCTCAAAGAAAATGCTCACTGGAGCATTTCAGATTTCAAATTTTCGGATTTGGGATGCTCAACCAGTAAGTATAATGCAAATATTCCAAATTCCAAAAATATCTGAAATCCAAAACAGTTCTGATCCTAAGCATTTCAGATGAGGAATACCCAACCTGCAATTTAAATCAATGCCAGAACTACTACTGGAGAAAAATGAAATTTAATAAAAGAGGTAAAGATCATTTTATAGCTTTAATTGCAACTTTAGAGCATTTTAATAGTGTGGAACAATGAAACTGACTTTATAATATCAAGGCAAGTAGAATGCAGTAGAATAACTTTATTCCGCGAGTCAAAAAGTCAGAACACCGCAGTTCCTGGGCTTACAGCCACTATACACAGGACAAAGCCAGAGCCAATTTTGCTTGAAAAGCAATTAAGAGAACAGATTAACACAATGTCGTCTCCAATATGTAGCTGACTCTGCTGTGATTTTATCTATTAATATGTCAATGAACTCAAAGATAATGTGTGGTACAGGATCATATTGGGAGAAATAGTGCAAATACCACACATGGGGCAGGGGCTCTGGATTCTGATCACAGTTTCCCTATCTGTTCCCTTTGAGACATGAAGCAAATAACTTTGAGCCTCGAGTTCCTCATCTGTAACATGAGAGGTTGAAATCCAATCATCTGTAAGAGCCTATTAATTATAGCATGATTTAAACTAAGAAATCATTTTTAAAACAGTTTTTTTAAGCACCCTAGACATAGATTAATCTTGCCCAAAGGAACAAAAATGTTCCTTTTGTTATGTCTTTGAAGTCTCTTTTAATCTCTAGGTTCTCCCCCCTACATTTCTTTTGTTCGCCTACAACGTACCTGACGAAGAACCTGGGCCCTTTAACTGGTAGCATTTCCCACGGTCTGGCCTGTGCTGATGCACACTCACGGTGCAGTTCAACACGTGCCTCTGTCCTCGGTATTTCCTGCATACGAGCAGCGATTCCAGAAAGGGAAGCATTTAAGTCCCCATTTTTATTAACGTATAACATTTTAAAATGGGAAGTAAAATTTTTAAAAAAGCATTTAAATGCGATCTGTATAAACCATACCCCCACTCTTCCTCATTTGCCCAGGGCACTACCCCTTTTTCCAAGGGGAAATAAGGTATAAGGACCACATTCTCTACCAACATTTAGGATTCTTTTTAACTAGAAGGCCAGCTCTGGGCTTTTAGAGATACAGATTTTATCCCAGGTCTGGTCTTTGCAAGTTTCTCTTCATCTTCCTGTTTGCATTAGCCTCCTTTCTCCCCAGAGCTACAGCTCCCCTACCTACAGAGCTGTTGCATAAGGTGGCTCTGCCGCATGGAGGCCGCCATTGGTAACTACTCCAGGACACAGCTCTTCCACAAAAATAACACAAATATGCCACCTTAAAAGCATGAACCCATCTCTCTTGGAGAAATGAACTCCAGAAGGCAACTTAAAAAATAGCATCTAGCAGGAAGGGCGGAAAGGGAGAGATGTACCCTAGCACCGTCGTCGAGGAAACAATTCTGCCACCAGCCATTACAGCTGCATCATCTGCAAAAATGAGTGTTCTATAGGCGGAGCAGATGTTCCAAAGCTGTGTCATTTGTAAATATAGATGAGAAATGTGAATTGAAGATGCGACCTCACTCAGTATCATATTTGAGAGTAACAGCAATTAGGCACATTGAATATAATTAGAGCTGAGAATGCAAGGATTTTTCTTCACTCTAAATATAACTGCAACAAACATATTTTCTAAAAGTAAAATAACTCTCACTGTTGCCTGCCACCACACAGTTACAAAGTGAGCCGGTCTAATTCTGGGGAGCTCAGACAAACGTGGCTGATGCCACACCTTTGCTATAAAAAAAAATTGTCAATTCTTCAGTCACAGGAGAAATCAAAGGCTGGATTGGATGGCAGTCAGAAAATAAACAGAGTTTTTCAAAAGACTGAATAGTTAAGACGAAAAAGGCAGAGGAGAGAGTTTACTTTTCCTTCATAATTTCAGAGAATTAGGAATAACAGCTTCACATATCCTATCCCTGTAAGGAAGGTAAGGAAGGAAGAAGAAAAGCTGGGCCTTAATTTTCTGCTCAGAGATAGCTAGAGACACCAATAGAGTGATTGGTCATATCTCAAAAGTCACATACAATGGATTGGTAGTGGCTGTCTGGAATGTTGTGCTGGGATCAATTAGTGATGTCTGCCATGGGTACTGTATTTGTAGAATGGTAGCATCTAAGGTTTCTTTCAGCATCTAGTCTAGCGCCATTCATTTTCAGAAGATAAAGCCAGGGCCAGCAGTGGTTCAGTGACTTGCCCAAGGTCTAGCACCAGAACTAGAGGCTGGTCTTGGATTCCCTATAAAAGTGTTCTTTCCAGCACCGTAATAGATGCATCATGTTACTTTTCTGAAGCACTGACTGAAAAATAGGGGAGATAAAATGAAGTGATGAGAAGCAAAGGGAAGAGGTTAAAGACTGACTGAAGAACCAAATTAAAAAGAGAAAAAGACCAGCAGGATTGACAGAGATGGGCCAGGAGACAGACTTATGTCCCAGGCTGCGGTTGCTGTGCAAATAAACTGCTTCCGCACCTGGTGAATCAAAGATACTGACCACACCCCTCCTGACAATTTCTTCCACACCACCCACCTGAGAGAACCTACCTGTATCACCTCCCCCACTCCCTGAGGATCTGCTCTCAGAGCCCAGGCTGAGCAGACTGCTGGCCATGTGACCGTGGCTTCCTGGCCACAAATGCTTGGACCAGGAATGGATAACTATCCCAAGCTGGGCTAGTTGGACTTTTCCCCAAGAATTTGAAACTGAGACCTAAAGACACTTGTCATTTGACATTGGGTGCTTGACGAGGGAAGGGGTATAAAATAGGAAGCCATGTTTGCCCCCATACATGCCAAAACAGACAATGCTGATTTGAAGAGGCAAAGAAAAATGAAACAGATGCAAGGAGCTGTAGGGGCAAGAGACCATGTGACCTTAAGAAGAGAACGAGAGATTAGCTGCCCCACTTCCACATTCTGTGGGGACCAAGCTGTACTCCAAACCACTGGGTTCCATATCTCAAGTTGGTTCTCAAGTAAATACCCTCTGGCTAAGTCAAGTGAATCCTAGTTGGCTTCCATTTTCTACAGACATAGCAACACTGCTGTGAGGGAGGAAAAGATGAAAAATGGTGGCCTAACAGGAGTTTAATGTTCTCAGAAAATCCAAATTAATATGCAAAGCTTTTCAATAAAATATTACCTGTATGCACCAAGTAAACATTATGGCAATAAATCAAATTAAACAAGGTATTGGGTACTTAAAATCTATTTTGACGATTTAGCTTCATAAACAAATGTCAGACACGTCTGTATTATTACCGCACATGTCATGCACGACAACCCTAGGGTTTGGGCTGCAAAATCCTGAAAACGTGGCATCCATTTGCTTTTCACAAGTTACTAAAAATCCCAGATGGTTAAAGCCTTTAAAATTGACTGCAGGAAAAATCAGTGTCTGTCTCCTGAGCAGGATTCTGAGGCTGCAAAATTGGCTGGATGGCGTATGAACAGTTCATAAAACTGCGATTAAATAAAGACACCAGGAAACGCTCAGGCAAAGCTTGTTGAAAGCCTGCTCTGCAGCCTCAGAGTATGAAAGCAAAATGATAGGAAGTCGGGAGAGCTAAACTCTTTTGAAAGACAGAACTTTTGTAGAGACAGGATTTTCAATGAAGTCCTCCAAATCTGGCACAGAAAATGAGAACACTGAGGGAAAACCCTGTTTAGATGCCACCAAGACGCATGGGTCACGGTGGCCCAGTACAAAGAATGTGGTTTGCAAAGGGTTCATCAGTCTAGGGCTCCCACCACAAATTCTGGGAAACTAATTCTCCAGATTAAATGTTTTATTGTTTCAGAGTTTTTCAGCGATTTTGCATAAAATACTACTCTAGTTTTGTTGAGTTTATTCTTCCTCTAGTTTACTACATAACCATGTTTAATGCTTAATCTCTAATGAGAGAAGCCTCTGGTGCTTTTCCAGGCTGTCGATCTTTAAGTAGATGAGATGCCTCAAAAGAGACGTCTGAACAGTGAGGAGGGATCATGTAGCTCACACTGCAACATGACTCAACCTTTCTCAGCAAGGGACCCTTATCACTGTGGCAGAGAGAGCCACAGCATCATCTTCCTTTGCCATTTACTTCCTTGGTAAGTATCACTTGCTTTCCCAGATACCTGGGATTGGGATAGAAGTAAAATAATCTGGGAATAGTCATGCAGTATTAATTTTAATTTTCAGGCAGAAGAGAATCTTATACAAGGCATATGACCAATACATGATCATCATTTTGTCCACTGGTGTTCAATAGTGTCTGTAGAAGACACCATCCAGAGTATTTGTCCAGCCACTTCCCCAAAAATTGCCCCTAAACACATGAAGTTCTTTCACTACGACTCCCTGTGGCTGACTGGCCCAAGAATGGACACCTGCCCCAGGGGAAGTCAATCACTTCCGGTCTTGCAGCAATCAAATCATTGCTGGGCCACAGAGAGCTTCAGTTAGGTGTGTGGGGGACACTGGGCTCTGTGCTGCCATTTGTACAATGGACCCAGAGAAAGTCTTCAGATGTGCACACAGGAGAAGACCAGAGAGACGTGAAAATGAGAGAATCTGTCGAGAGATGGAATACAAGGGGGAGAGAGAGGCAGGGACAGAATAGAAACAGTGGTGCCCGACCCCGGATCCAGCGGGTTTTCTCCCTCCAAGCCCAGCTGTGCTTTCTCTTCCCAGATTCCATGATGTACCCCTGCAGCCTTCCGGTGAAATCCCCATCTCTGATTCAGCTGGCATGAGTGTTACTAGCAACCACAGACTCCCTGCAGAGAACACCAACCATCCAAAGTCAATGAACAACTGAAAACCACCCTCTCACTGAGTGAGGAAAAATGCTCAATCCTCCATGATAAGATTTTCTACCACCAAATTTTCCATTTAGCTAGAAAATATTTGTTTTTTTTTCATTTTACCCCACTTTTGTGAACAGTTCACTATAGTCCCAAACACCTCATAACATCTGAAATTAGCTTTTTCATGAAGATGCTTCATGAGATTTTATTAAAAATCTAGAGGCTGTGAGGAAAGCTTCCAGCTGACACTGGTGACCACCGCGTGGGCAGGATCCAGGAGAAGGCACTGGGGACGGTCTCCACATGAAACCATCTGAAATTTTACATGAGCATTTATAGTACTGAAATTAGAGTATTCTGAGTCATATACTTGCAGGAGTACATTATCAAGATGATCCATGAGAAATGGCTAACTAGCTTGTAAAAAAGACCTGAGGCAAATTTTGTACTCACAAGAAGCTCTAGATAAATGATCATTCTTAACTTAATAACAGCTAACATTTATTGCACAAACACTCCCAATGTGCCAGGCTGGGATGAGTCTTCCAGATGCGTTGCCTCATTCAGTTCTCACAGTAAGGCTATCAGGTGGGTACGCTTAATACCCCCATTTTACAGGTGGGAAACTAAAGCTCAGACATGGGAGGTAACTAACCTAAGCTGGAGAGGGTAACACTTGGCATTTGAGCTTGTGCAGTCGGACTCCAGGACATACGCCATCTGTGGAAGAAGATTCCACCCATGGGCTCCACAGAACACCCCAGTACTAGTGTGTATGGGGAGCTTAGACTTTATTGTCATCCACCCTGGGTGCCAAGGCTTTTCATTTTGCCAGATAGCTCAGATTCACCTTGGCAACCACGAATTTTAATGTTTGATGGAACTGCACACAGATGTTCGGTAACATTACATGACATTCCCTGATTAAAAGGGAATCCTCTGATAGTTTTTCCCAGTGTCTTCTAGTTGGAAATTTAGTTCCTTTCTGAAGAGAAAGCAATTTTACTGAGGGCCAGCTACATATTTGACATGTTATCTCATTAATCTTTGAGTAAGACATTACTGTCCCTATGTATCAGTTTGATTTCCATTGCAGAGAAGCCAGTATAAGCTGGCAGGGGTTTACTAGGGCTAATAAATGGCTTAAGGAAGTTAATGGAAGGCCTGAAGAAATAGCCTCTAGAGACAAAGCTTCCAGGAATACACCCAAAGTCAAACCAAAGAATCAGGATACTGCCAGAGAAAGCCAACACAGCCGTGCTGGTGCTTGCCGGGAGAAAGAGCAGCTGCAGAAGTGTGGAATCTGCTCCTGGGCATCATGGAGGCACATCCAATTGGCTGACCCTAGCTCACATCCAGAACCCTAGCTGCACAGATGCTGCGGAAAAGTAATTTTTAGCTTTCCAGCTTCTGTAGCCTAGGAAGGCACACTGGGAAAGAAGGCAGAGGAAGTGGAGTTTCCAATGGTGACTTGCCTGAGTGGGATCTGAACTCAGTCTGTGTGACCCCTGGGCCCTGCTCTTTCCATGGCACCATGCTGCTCCCACTGGCTTTCCCTCCTGCCTGTTTCTCCATCTGGTGGTTCTCAAACCTGGCTTCACATCTGGCCACGCCAGACCTTCTGCGTCAGACTCTCCAGGGCCTGGGCTGTCCCTACTTGAAGAGGCTCCATAAGAGACTCTGAGGAACAGCCAATTGGGACACTGGCTTCACCTTGTTTCTTACTCCCCAGGAGCTCACAGCCTGACGTCCTCACATGGTAGATGCTTTTGATAAGTGTCTCTGCCCACCTCTCTTCTCGCAGTATCCACCTCCTCCCCAGCATCACCACACCTTTGCTCTCAGGGCCACCTGGCCCTGTTTTAGGAGCCCTCAGCTTCCTGGTGAGCATCTCAGAAGCCTGTGTCCAATATTAGTGTCCCCCAAATCTGGTTACTTCAGAGACAAACAGTCCTGGTATCCTAGAAACAAAGCCTGTCGTGCCTTATACTCTCCCAGCCAGTCCCTGTGGCGCCCACTATGAAGGTACCTTTGGCAGGTTCTTGGCCCATTGTAATCACCAATGTGCTATCCACAGCCAAGTTCCAAAGCCTCTCTCAAAATCTCCTCTCATCTGATGTGCATGTAGAATTCTCCCCTGTATACCTGTGGCACCAGCAGAGCAATTGCTAAAGGAGACAAACGAGTCCCCAAAGGTGCCAGGAGGAGAATGGAGACTGTCCTAGTTGGGGAGTCATTTCAACTTGCCTCCAGTTTCAGAGGATGATCACAGCAATATTATTGAGGGCAGCCTGGGATGGCAGAGGTGGCTACATTCATCCCAAACACAAATCACACCGAGCCCTGGCTATAAATTCCAGCAGCAGCAGCAGGTGTACGCTTCAGAGGAATCACTTCTGCAATTAAAAAAGTGACATTTTAATGGATTATGCAGATCAGCTGAGGCTCTAAATCATAAACCTCCTGCCTTAGATGGAATGGAGCATGTGGGCCAAGCAAGAAGAGACAGCATAAACACTATGAAAATTTTATGGCTCCTTCTGACCTTTTTATACTTCACTGTGAAACTGAATGTTAACCTTCACTGCCAGAGTGGCTCCTTTCTGCTGCCTAATAAAGGCAATAGTTCATCTTGTAATAACACATGGGCTTGCTTGACTTTGTACTTCTTGAGCAACACAGAGGTTATCTGATGTGGTCCCATTAGCACTGGAAATAAAATAAACTGGTTATTTTGGTAATGGAGTAAGGAACGAGAAAAAGGGAGAAGCAGGTACAAGGCTCTCTAGAGGTCAAATGCACAAATAAAAATGAAGTGGGGCCTAGAAGATGGATTTGGAATTTCCTGTTTGCAAATCATGGAGGGGAGGTCTGGCCTTTCCTCTGAGGCCTACAGTTGAAAAGGTAAGAAAAGAGTCCTGTCTTTAAAGACCGTGAGGAAGGTGAAAATGCCAACAAATCATTACAAACACAATGCAGTGAGTACAGAGAGTGCGAGAAGAGTGACAGAAACTGAGTAGATGGAAATCTATATTGAGGTGTCAAGGTCACAGCAAAGATGGCATAACCAACAGGTCACACTTCAGAAAACAAGCCACCCTCTCAATTGTCATTTGGGAGTTGAACTTCCCCAAAGAGATGATAGCACCAAAGAGCTGAAAGGAAGCTGTGGGGCCCACAGGCCCCAATCGTCTCATTTTATACACAAAGAAATGGAAACAAGAGGTTAAATGACTTGCCCAAGATCACAGAGCAAGGGAACAGGCTGGCCCAAGGCAAAAACCCAGGCTTCCACTTTCTTCCAACACAATGCTTTCCCTTCCGTGATGATAGAACCTGACTCAAAGGCATTTCCAAGGTGGTGTTGGGAAGTGTCCTGGGTGCACAACAGATGTACCTATTTCTCGTGCAACTGTGTGATGTGGCTCCATTAATGAATAACTAAAGGAAGAGTAGGCTGAGTATAAGATGTGGTGGAGGTGGGGACTATATTTGGGTTATGGGGAAAAGCACTTTGCCCAAAGCCTGGGGTAGGCAGAATGAGGACAATGAACCTGAGGACACACTCAGATGTAATTTCTTAACTCCTGTGCTTTGTCCATTAGACCAGCTGTCGTTCATTTTCACCTTTTCTCTTTTATCTGTAAAGAGCAATGCAGACTAGTTTATTTCTCCTCTTCTCCCTGCCTCTGTTCCCTTTGAGGTGAAGAGTCTAACAGGCAATAAAATGATAAGGAAGGTGAAAGAGCAGAAGCCAGTCCCTGGGGCTCCTCACCCACGAAAATACCAAGCTTGGAGGGTAAAATTTTAGTAGCATGCTGTGGTGGCTAATGTCACCCGGCTTGCTCAACATCTGGTCCAACCCCTTCTAGCATGCTGAGGCTGGAAAGGCAAAAACTATACTTCCCAGATGCCCTTGCAGCATAGGGTTTGTGTGTGAATCAGGTTCCATGGAGCAGCTGCATTGCACAAAATTTTGATTTAGAGCTAAGTCACATGCAGAGAAAGGCAGAGGGCAGCACATCCACTTTGCTGCCGTGGAACAAGGCTAACGCAGCGCCATCCTACCACAGGCAACGGCTATGGCAGCTGCTCCAAGATTATGCAGAGACAGCAGCCTCCCTGGTAGCCCAGTTCTTCAAGGTGGTTTTGACAATTATTCCTGAAAGTTTAGCTTAGAATCTGTTCATCAGCCATTCCAATGATTCAGTAAGCAAATTCAGTATGAATACTTATAATAAATCCCATTTCAGCATAAATTAGCTAGAGTGGATTTAATTGTCTGCAACTGAATCCTAACAGAGTCATATATCAATACAATAAAATTTTGCCTGTTAACAAGCCCTGGTTTGTGATAGATAACGTATGAAGAATAGGAACTAATCATTGAGTACTTACTCTGTTCAAGGTATTTCATGCATATCACATGACTCAATGCTCAAAAATACCTTGTAAGGTAGGAATGAGTGTCTCCATTTCACAAATAAGGACTTAGGTTACACAGCTGGTAAACCACTGCCAGGGATCAGACTGAAAACCGAAAACTATTTATACCCACACGGCTGACTATCTATGCTAATGCAACTATTCGGCTGATTTCACTGACAGAACTTTCCTAGTCCATTATCTTCACCAACATGACTATGCTCTTCCGGGAAACTCTTGCCCAGGAAGAAAAACTTTGCAAATAATTTTATTATTCATTTCAGGAACTTCTGAAAAACCTATGTAAAACTGCTCAATTTTTCAAAAATAGCATCAAACCAAGACCCTTCATAATTCTTGCCTTGCTGTGTCCACTAATCTTAAGAGCATCAAGACTCTCTTAAAAACCACATAAATATCCCAACTTTTTTCTCCACCCTCTAAGACACTAAGACTCCATCGAGGTGGTGCTTGCCCTGACTTCAGTGAGCAATAAACTCAGCCTTGCCTGAGCAGTCGGCAACTTGGTGGTGTTTTGGGGAATCATCCTTCAGCAAGACCCAGATCTCCCTGTGTTCTTCCCATGATATTTTGCTATTTCCCACTTAAGGCACCTGGATCGAGTGGCTCAGGAGTTTGGTACAGAAAACTGAGGAGGGCTGGGCCCCATTCCCTCCAAGGGGCCCCAACCCTTCTCAAGCACAACTCTCCTCAAGCACCACGCCCTCCATGTTCCATCTGCACCACATCTGGGCCCAGGTTTTGGAGGGAGATGGGACTCCTGTGACAAACTGAACTTTGACATCAGTGTACATGAATACAGACTTATGAAAGTAGAACTCCAATATCAAGTGAAGCCTGATTTCAGCAACCTTCAAATATTTTAATGTTCTTCCAGTGGGCTTTCATCTGGGTGTTTTTATAGTTTGGATGTAGCAGAAATGGTGATGGAGTAACCCGTTGGCTCCACAGAAATCAGGTAGTTTTCTAACTCCAGCGCCTTGAAGCCCCATCATGTGTTTTCAATCAAATTTAGACTAACTGAGGCTGCGTCTCAAGGAGAGTGACAGGGGGAGACAATACTGTAAAGCTACATCTAGCCTGTGCTTTGTAGCTCACAGAGCACTTTTCCATGCAATACTCTCACTTGATATCACATCATCCCAGCTTGGCCCCATTTTACAAGTGAGGAAACTGAGTGTCCCCTTTCCCTTATATGGCCTGCTAATAAAGGGCAGGACCAAGACCCACTCCAGTTTCCCAACTTCAGATACAGAACTCTTTCCAGAACCCAAGGCATCCACCACTGGGCAGGGCAGCATAATAAACAGTTATTAGAGTTAGACTGCCTGGGTTCAAATCCTGGTTCTGCCACTTTTAACATGATAACCATGAGTCAATTTCTTAACTTCCCTCTGCCTCAATTTACTCATCTGTAAAATGAGGATAACTAACAGAACTCACAGGTTGTGTTGATAACATGTCATGTGATATATATAATTCACTCCGAGTAATAATGCCTAGCATATGATGAATACTCAATAAATATAAGCTATTATTCTTGTGGAGGTAGAACATTAGAATTTTTCACTTTGCTACTGAAATATTTTATAGTCCTGGAATCATATTCCCAGGTGCCAAAAATCTGGCCATAAAAACAAACACAGAGCTTTAGCTACAGGTGGGAAGGATCAAAGAGAAGACTCCTTTTCACTAACTGTTACAAATATTGCTACATTAACCTTCCAGAGAGCACAGACAGTGAAAGAAAGAAACTGTCTCCATTCCTTTGTTTAGACCAGAAATAACAGGAGACCAAACAGACATATTAAGTGAAGGCTTAATTTAATGACAGTAGGAATAACAGATAATTAGGAAAATGGGAAGCGTATAGAGGAGGAGTGGGGAATAGCCTGGATTTCTAACACAAATCATTTACAATTGATTTGGAATCCACTGTCCATCAAGCATGGGGGCATCACGCAACAGGGTAGGAGAGAAAGGTGGTGTTGGCTGCAGAATGTTGAGCTGGTTGGCAAAGAGAGATGAGAGACAAGGAGTTTATGGCTGCAAAGTTTTCAAACATCATTGACTAATAACACAGATAAGAGGTGCTCGCTGGAGATTCTTCTGACAACCAACTAATGAACTTGAATGAGTAGAACAGTCACATTTTCAGATTCCCTCAGAGAGTCTGGGGGATGGGTGTTTGGATCTTTATAAGTTAAGTACTTCTCAGGGGAGGATTTAAAGATGTAAGGATATGTGACAGAAGGACATAGCTCTGGTTCCAGAGCAATTCCCTCACTTACAGCTGTGTGATTTCGGGCAGCTTACTTAACCTCTCTGCACCTTGGTTTGAAAATCTACAACAATACTTATTTGATGGGCTTGCTATGAAAATTAAATGAAATAACACATGTAAAGTGATTCCCTGTCCACAGTAGGCAGACAATAAGTGACGGTGATGGTGATGGTAAAGACGGAAGTAGTATAGAATTCTTAAATCAGAAGGGGAAAACTTACGGGATCAAGGAGATTTCAAAACGACAATTTTTTAGGCAGTTTCAAAGGCAAAACTTTGTGAATGCTGTAAGAACTGAATAATAAAAGTGGGTGTACCCTACTGACTGTTCCTGCTGCATATTAGAACAGCAAGTCAAGACTGAAGAAGTAAATAACTGAAGCGTTGAGAAAAGAATTGAGAGGTGAGAAAAGCTTGCAATAAGTACTGAAACCATTATTGAAAATCAACCAGTTCATGATCTGTCATATTTGAAGTTGTTAAATGACTTTTTGGTGGCCAAGAGAGAGGAATTCCCAGGTAAAGGAACTCTCAGAAATAAAGTTATAAATATGACCAGACATATTTCACTTTATATAATAGGACTATCACAGAAAATGTAGTTTATCAATAAAAGTTTAGTAAATAGATTCATATGGTAAATGTACTCACTCACTTAGTCAAAAGAACCTTAAGGTAAATTCCTTTGTAAAAGGAAAAGGGAGTAGTAGAAACACTTTGCAAAACTATATGACAGCATCTACTAAAACTGAACATACACATACCCCATGATCCAGCAGTTCACTCCTAGAAATAGGCTCAATAAAAATACATACATATTCAATAGAAATGACTATACATACTCAGCAAAGACATGTATAGAATGACAATTAGCAGCAAAATTCATGATAGCTAAAAGGGAAACCAACCAAAAGCTCGTTGTCAGTAGAATGGATTAATGAATTGTGATACAATGGAATATTATACAACAATGAGGATGAACAAATCACAATTACACTTACCAACATGGGTGAATGAATCTCACAAACATAATGTGAAGCAAAAGAAGCTAGACACAAAAAAGGACATATTCTATAACTCTATTTTCATAAATGTCAAAACATTTAAAACTTATCTATGATAAGGTGAGGTAGTGATTGGAAAGCGGCAGAAGGAGGGCTGCTAGTTGGCTAGTAATGTTCTGTTTCCTAGGTGCTAGTTACATAGGTGTGTTCATTTGTAAAAATTCATCAAACCGTATACTTAGGGTTTGTGCATTTTTCTATTGTATATGATGTACTTCATATAAAGTTTGCATTAAAAAAGAAGAGATTAACTAGCATTTGCTATTGGTAGACACTGTACTAGGAAGTTTATCTGCATAATCTCATTTGACCTTGACAGACAACTGTGCAAGGTTAAGTGTTATCCCTATTTTAAGATACAAAGTGACCAAGGCATTAAGATTATGTTACTTTCTCAAGGTCATACAGCTCACAAGTGCTAGATCTGGGGTCTGGACCCAGGTCTCACTGGCTTAGAAGCTCATGCTCTTTCCAGAAGACCACATTATACTTTATGAAGCATCTTTAGGAAATAAAAATAACTGTTTCTTTATATATCTGTATTTATCATTTGTTTGTTAGGTTTCTTTAACATTTAAAGTGGAAAATACCAGTATTACCATCAGATGTCATTTTTTGTTTGATATTTTGAATAAAACACGAGCACTGCAGGACAAATGGCACCCAATGAAATAAGCTCCATGGTCAACTTGAGAAACTGAAGAAGGCAACAAAGCAAGTGTGCCTGAGACTAGATTAGGGAAAATACAATTCATAAATCACCAAGCTTCCTACCCATGAAGGAAAAATGGAAAAGCTAGAGAAATATTAAAAGCTTTCAATACAAAACTTTCCATAAACCAAACTGACGCTCAGTCTCTTTCCTAGTCTCTCAAGTTCCTCTTGGAGCCTGAAGGTAGCAATGTAAAAACCTCTGATTAAGACTGACTTCTCATGAATGATGGGATGTAGTTCTATGCAGAAGCTTGTGGAGCAGAATCTCATTAGGAATCAGGCCTCAGCAATAGAATCACTGGTGTAACAAGAGAGAAAAATGAAGATTGATTCATGAAGACCAGAAAGCTAACCTCTGCAAAAGCAAAATGCAAAGTTCTGCATGAGTTCCTATGAAAGTCCTCAGGCTCTTGAGGTCCTGACTCCTTCTCTGCCTGTGTGCTTGGAGAGTCTGCTTCCCTCATCTTTTCCTCCCATATTGTCTTCCTCTCTCCCTCACCACTGGTTTCGGGGTATCTCTGATTCTGAGATGAGCTCTGAGACCAAACTCTCTGGGCTCAAATCTTAGCTCTACTACTGACTTACTGCATGACCTTGGGCAGTATTTAACTGTCTTGTGCCTCAGCCATCTCACCTATAAGATGGGGATAATAACAATACCACTTCATAGAGTTGTAACTATTAAGTGAGTTAATATAGGTGACATATTCAAAATAGTGCCTAGCACATAGCACTAAGTAAATGGTGGTGGTTATTATTATTCATTACATACAGTATTCCCCACACATGAAATTCCCAAGAAAAAAACATAATTTTCCTTCTTCATAATTGCTGATTATTTTTGTCATAGTACTTATTAGTATCTCAAAGTAGTTACATTTATTTGTTTATCTTCAGTATTCTCCCACAAAAAAATGCTATCTCCATGACAACAGAGATCATATCTCCTTCTTGTTCACTACTCTACGTCTCATTGCCAAATACAGTCCCTGGAACACAGAAGGCTCAATATACATTACTAGAATAAATGAACCGCAATTACAACTATCCTTCATTATCCAATTATTTCCATTTCTGACACTGAATAGCAAGTTTGGACAGTGAGAGATACTGTGTTATCCAAATCTGTTTAATTCCTGATTTTCTGATAGCGCCAGCAGCAAGAGTTTGGAGAGACAAGGATTAATCTGAAATTGTATTTGTAACTATATGACTTCTGATTTTGAATGACAAAAGATGTCTGTCTGAAAAGAATTGCAAACAAAAGCCTCTTTTTTCCTTTCTGGAAATTTCTACAAGCAAATAGGCCTTTCCAATGCCTTCTGTCCACTTGGTCTTTTTGTCTTGCTCCCTTTTCTTTGTTAACACTCCTTATCCTTGCATTGAGATCATAATTCCTGGAAGAAATGTTTCAGCACCATGGACAGCGACACGTGGGCTGGAGGTGGCTTTTTTGTGTTTTGGAAGGAGAAGGTTGTCTCTGCTACATAGTAAAAGTCTGGCCTTTATTAAGAGTCCAGACTATTGGGAATTGCAATCATTACTATCCTAACAGTAACAAACTTCTACTGAGCATTTTAAAACATGTTGATCTTTGTGTAAAAAGTATTTCATATACTACCTCATCTTATATTCACAATAAACTAATGCAAATGTGTTGTTTACATTTTTTATTTTTTATTGATTTATAATAGTTGTACATATTTTGGAGGTGCATGTGATATTTTGATACCTGAATACAATGTGTAATGATCAAATTAGGGTAACTGGGATATTCATTACCTCGAACATTTATCTTTTTTTGTGTTGGAAACATTACAAATCTTCTAGCTATTTTGAAATATACAATAAATTATTATTAACTGTAATCTCCCTACTGTACTATAGAACACTAGAACTTATTCCTTCTGCCATTTCCTGATTCAGAATATGAGGGATGCAGTTCTTCTGAGTCAAGGAAAATGCCACACAAATTCCTCTATTTTGCTATGACTGCACTGAGTTTTAAAGACTAATAATTCAAATGTGTTTTTTGTTTGCTTGCTTTATTAATGAGGAAAGAATTTGATTTCTCTATAAGGAAACTAATAGTTTTAAGTGCCTTTATGTGCCAGGCACTGTGTTGGGAGGCTTTATATGTACTTTATCTCATTTAATTCTCATATCAATACTCAAAAGCACTGGATCTAAAGCCAGAAAGCCCTCAATTCTAATCTCGACTCCACCTTGAGAAAGTTACTAAATGTCTAAGTCTCTTTCTAAACCTATAAAATGAAGGTAGTATTTCCTAACACCCTGGAAACCCCAGTCTATAACTCCTTATTAAAAGGAGTCTCAGTATTTTTAATCTAAAACTGGGATAATAACTGCTTACTACAGGTTGAGTGGGAGGTAGGCAGTAACACAGCACTAAGGTAAGAATGAATTGCCAAATTTGTGAGACAGTGAGAAGACTACCCTGGTACCAGTGAAAGAAGAGGGGCAGGATGCAGGGAGTTGAATATGCATGTAGAGGACAAGAGCCAAACTCCAGAGGGCCTCAAAAGCCAAACCAAATCATTCAGACATATCGAAAGCCTTGAAGAACTTCTCTAATGGCTAGGACTACATTTCCCATTTCTTTCCTACCCCCCACAGACACTACCATTAGGGCTGGCACATAGTAAGTGTTTAATAAATGCACATTTATCAAATGAATGGTTTCAATGAAGGTCAGAGAGCCGTCAGTGGCCTGGGCGCCATCCAGACAGATGACAACCAGATGCAATGATGGGCCAGATCCAACAAGGGGAATTGGAAATGAGATAACTCTGAGGTCCTACAAGTTGACCCCAAAACTGCACAAAACCAGGATGGAGAGATAGGAGTGTTTGCCCTGGTACAGGAAACAGTAAGCCTCTGCGTGTGCCATTCCCGTCACTCCCTCAGTCAGCAACTATCCAGCGAGCACTCACTGTGGGGCAGGCACTGTGCTAAACCACAGGACTGGGACAGATACAGAACCTGCCTTCAATAAAGCTCACGTTCAGTGTGGGAATACAGCTCCCTGCTCACCCCCCCAAAAACACCCAAATGAATAAACTATGAGCAACCTCATTCTTAAACCTGTGAGAGTTTGGATACGAGTCTTGAGTGTGAGAGATGCCACCCAGTACATTAGCTGCTCTCTGAGCTTCATCAACAGAATAATCAAAGTTCTTTTGAGTGATCAAAGTTCAGACGGTTCCTCAGTCTGGGCAGAGAGGCCAACTTGCTGAACTAAGTTGCATGAAGAAAATACCCAAGTGGCTGACATGGGAATAAGAGAGGATGTCAAGCAGGATTTTGTCTTTTAATTGTTCAGTGCAGTGGTTCAGAAAAAACTGAGCACAAAAGGCTCTATATACTCATATTTAAGTTCAAAGAGCTACCAGCTTTGAGGTCAACCTCCTTCATTTGCTCACAGGGCTCTTCGAGAGTCATCAGGGTGAAGATTCAGTCCTCCCACACCACCATGCTCCCCAGCTAATGTAAGAAGAGGACTAAGGGCTAGAGGGGGGTCCCCTAGGGAGTTCACTGTTCCCTCTACTAACCCCTTTGGAGGAAGGGAATGGGCACTTTCTCACCATGGGAGACCATCTCCAAAGACGGCCACCAACATTTCCTCCTCTCCCTGTAGATATGTGCTCCGTCGAAACGTGGACTCCCTTTCCCTCCCCTTGAATCTAGGCTAGCCTTATCATTGTTTTGACAACAGAATGTGATGGAAGAAATGTTCTAGGACTTCTGATCCCAGGCTTGAAAAGTCCTGGCAGCTTCTGCTTTCTCTCTGGGAGGAAGTCAGCTGCCATGTATAAGTCAAAATACCCATGCTATGAGGAAGCCTAAGTTAGCAATATGGTGATACTACATAGAGGAGAATTGAGGAACTCAGTTATATGACCCAGGTTGAGCTATCCAAGTTTGTCCTCCACTGTTTAAGCTATTCCAGACATGATGAAGCATTCACTAGCCATCTTCACTGTGCCCTGAGGAACAGGAAGGGTATAAAGGGCCCAGCCAGCTGGATCCTGGGTAAGGCAAACCACACATCATATTCCAATTAGAGCAGGAACCACCACTGAAAATTCTCCTCTCAGTGTAGCCACGAGGTTCAGATAGAGAGAAAAAAATTGGCAACAGGAAGGAGGGCAGAGTGAGTCTGGGCTGGGCCCTGTTGGGTGGTTGTGGAGACAGAAGCCCACTAGCAAGAGTAATTTATTGTGTTAAAATTAACCCTTATTGAGGATTTGCCAGAAGTCCAGAACTGTGCCAAGTGCTTTATACATATGATCTCATTTAATCCTCACAAAGGATACCACAGGTCAGCACTACTAGTACATCACTCTGAGCATTTATAGGTGAGGAGACAGGTTCAGAGAGCTCAGGTGACTTTCCCAAGATCATGCTCAAAGTAAAGAGCGGAACTGGGATTTGAATCCAGGTCAGTCTGGGACCATAGCTCAAACAAACGTCAAGATCTGGCAACTGTAGTGCAACAGCTGTTACTTTAATTGCATATTTAAGTTCTAACGGACTTTTATTTTGTGTGCACATATTTATTCAACACAAACTTGACTGGTAATTTTGAAAAAAGGTTAAGTAAATATAAAATGTGTTTGTACTGACAGAATACTGCCTTGTTATGTTGTGTTCTGATTTATATTTTAATTTTCAAGATTTCTCATGCCTGTAATCTTAGTACTCTGGGAGGCCGAGGTGGGAGGATCACTCAAGGTCAGGAGTTCGAGACCAGCCTGAGCAAGAGCGAGACCCCATCTCTACTAAAAATAGAAAGAAATTAGCGGGACAACTAAAAATATATATAAAAAATTAGCCGGGCATGGTGGCTCATGCCTGTAGTCCCAGCTACTCGGGAGGCTGAGACAGGAGGATCACTTGAGCTTAGGAGTTTGAGGCTGCAGTGAGCTATGATGACACTACTACACTCTAGACTGGGCAACAGAGCAAGACCCTGTCTCAAAAAGAGAGAAACAAACAAACAAAAAACGTTACTGTGGCTAAAACACGGTTTGCAAAGGGAAGAATTATCCAAAGTAGGATTAGCAAGGAGGGATGAATTAGATCATAGTTTGGGTTTTATTTTATTGAGATGGAATGCTTTCAGAGGCTTTTAAATGAAGGAGTGATGTACAATCTGAGTTACATATTTAAAAGATACTCTGGCTGTACTGTGGAGAAGGAATTGGAATGAAGGGGGGAATGAAGGCAAAAGTGGAAGGAAGATAAAAGCTCTTAGGAAGTTATTACGGTGGCCTGGTGAGGTTTATGGAGGTTGAACAGGAGGAGTCACAGTGGAGAGGACGACAAGGGATAGGTTTGCAAGCCATCCACAGAGGTGGGAAGAACATGTCTTGGGGTAGAATTCGAGACCTGTGCTCTGAGCATTTCAGCCAAAATGTGCATTAGACTGCAAAGCATGATGCAGAAAAGACGCGGGCACTGTATGAATGGCTGCTGCTGCTGCCTTTCCACCTAGAGATCCTGGTATCTTAAGCCCCTACTTTACAGATGTTATCAGGAAGTCTAGTGACTTCAGGGGTTGTTAGGCTTAAAAAGAGATCTGACAGTTTTAGAGTGGTAACTGCCATTCTAACTTCTGATCTCTGAAAGTGGCCTAAGGAGGAGGTTAACACACTTGACATCAATCCCCAAAGCCTAGACATGTGTGAATCTTTTTTACAAGGTATTGTTCTTCTCTCTTAGCATTTAACAAAGAATGCATTTCTTTCCTTTCCTATCAAGATCACTCTGCTTTGATATTTGACTACAATTAAAAGTGATGTGACTATAAATGTAAATAAATCATTTACAGCATGGCCCACCAAATTACAAATTTTTCCTCTCACACGAAAACTCCATGAGATGCCTGTTGCACCTCAGTTCAGAGCCTGAAATTCAGCGATGCGCCCAGGGTAAAAGCATCAAGCCAAAGTGGCTCTTTTTTGGATTTGCAACATAATCAAAATGAAACCTGGCTTTTTGAAAAATTTCCATTTTCACTGGCCACTTTTCATCCTCATTCTCTAAAATACAATTTCCTTTCTTATGATGCCAACTGGAAAATCCAGGGCACTTTGAAGGTCCAGAAAGCCCTCCTGTTGCCAACCTTCTTTGAGGAGTATTTGCAAAGTCCCTGATTCACACGTTTGCTGCCAGTAAGTAGCTATTTAGCTACATGTTAAATTATCTCTACCAGGTCTAGAGATGGAAAAAGGAGTATGAGTGTCCTTTTGCTTAAGCCTGCCAGGGAGTCTTAAAAAACTTTTCCTAATACCATGCAAATCCCCAGACTTCGTGTTAGTCGAATAATGGGCTTATCTTCCATGCGTGGATTTGGCTTTTCCATTAGAAAAGGAAGAATATTTGTTACCTTTAAGCTGTCAAATCCATTAGTTTTGGTTTTCTTGGCAAGGCAGCTTACTTGCATTGGGTTCAGAGTAAAACATATCTGTACAATTGCTTTTTATTTCAATGTTGGGGTTATCCATTACAAGAAACAAAACCAACTGTGATTAACTTAAATAATCTAAGGGTTTCAAGGAAGGCTTTTAGGAACACATAGAATCAACAATAAGGGTGGTAAATTAGGCATAAAACCCAGGGCAGTTCTGGAGGCTCTGGAAGCAGCCTCTCTGGCAGTGGTTCTCATCCTTGCACACTGGAATCATCCAGGGAGATTTTAAAGCTTTTAAAGAATATTGATGTCTTGACCCCATCCTCTGACATTCTGATTTAATTGGTGGGGGATGGGACTGCTCTTGTTGGAGACCTGCTGCTAGCAATGACTGCACTCTAGTCATCTTCAGCCCAGAGTCACACTGCTCAAGGCTGAAATTCCTCAAGGCTGAGGGTGCTATTGGCTTAGTTTGATTCACAAGCCTCCCTCTCAGCTAGGGAAGGACAAGCACCTGGTTACCAGCCCACCAGACCTTGGCACTGGGGAAGAGGTAATTTCCCAAAAGGAGACTGGTGTGCTCTTAGGAGGGAAAATAGATCTTAAGCAGCCAAAATACCAAAGAGACAATCTCCATCATTATTTCTAGACATAAAGGCAAAATTATAATTGATACACAAACACATGCTCCTTTTTTCCACTATGGGACACAGTCTCCCTGATTCTGGAATTTTGTGTTTACCTCTTCGACAGAGCAGGAACTCAGGGAGAGAGGTGGAAGATGGCCCCAGCACAGCATTAAGGTGCACAGTCAAGCTCACCATCTGTCTTAGTCGGCTTTGCGTTGCTATCACCGAATACCACAGACTGGGTAATTTATAAAAAAAGGCAAGTATTTCTCACAGTTCTAAAGTCTGGAAAGTACAAGATCAAGGTGCTGGCATCTGATGAGGGCCTTTGTATTGCATCATCCCAAGGCAGACGGCAGAAGAGGGGGCGAGAGAGCAAGAGATCAAACTCGCAGCTTCAAGCCCTTTGATAATTGGCATTAACCCATTCATGATGGGGAAGCCTCACAACCCAAACACCTCCCATTAGGCCCTACCTCCCAACACTATTGCATTTGGGATTAAGTTTCCAGTGCATGCTTTCTGGAGGACCCAATCAAACCATAGCACCATCCCAGCTGCAGCTCAAATGAAAAGCTCACCATTGCTGCACTGAGTCAAGCCCCAAGGGAGAGACCAAGACCTTCCATTATCACTGTCATAAACTGGAGATGCAGGTCAGACAACGAGGAATCCTGTTTTTTTCTACCTTTACATTAGAAATCAAGATGACTGCATGGAATCACACTAACAGAAAACACTGTGCCTTCCTGTTCGTGAATACAAGCTGTATCACTCTCCCTCCCCGCTCTGCATTATTACTGGAAATACTGATGTTAACAAAGCAGAAAAAAACTTCCTCCAAACAGCACTGGGAACTATCCACCCGAATGATTTGATATTCATCTGATGACAGTAGTGCAGGCAGACAGAATAATGAATAGAGTGTGTGGGATAGCTTTTGATAGGAAACATTGTACCCACGCCTGGGACAATAATAAATCTAATCTCTCTAAAGAAGCAGAACTAACGCAGTGACCTATGCAGTGCAATTATCCCAGCTGTTGACATCTCCGACCATCTCTGAGATTGTTTCAGTGTTTAAAAAGAAACCAAGGCCAGGCATGGTGGCTCACGCCTGTAACCCTAGCACTCTGGGAGGCCGAGGTGGGTGGATCGCTCGAGGTCAGTTGTTCAAGACCAGCCTGAGCGAGACCCCATCTCTACTAAAAATAGAAAGAAATTATCTGGCCAACTAAAAATATATATAGAAAAAATTAGCCGGGCATGGTGGCGCATGTCTGTATTCCCAGCTACTCGGTAGGCTGAGGCAGTAGGATCGCTTGAGCCCAGGAGTTTGAGGTTGCTGTGAGCTAGGCTGACGCCACGGCACTCACTCTAGCTGGGCAACAGAGAGAGACTCTGTCTCAAAAAAAAAAAAAAAAAGAAAGAAAGAAACCAAGAGGCTTCCTCTGAGCAGCCGAAATAACAAAAAGTAGAGCTATGTCCATGACTGTTACCTATGTGAAATTCCATTTGGGGTCAGATGAAAGAAAAGGATAAAACCTCTCCAAAATCCTGCCCCATCTGGCCCCCAGTCTTCATGTCCCTTCACTCCAGGGGTTCTCAGTCTGGGGCTCAAGGACACCCTGCACTCACTGAGATCATATGTGAAATTGTGCATCGATGCGCCTCCCCAGACAGCCAGAGATCCCATCAGATTTTCTAGAGGGTTGATGACACACAAAAATGCTCAGCCTCACAGGTCTACAGAAACTCTACCTTCCCCTCCTCACCTATGCTGACCCCCTTCCCAGACCTCACCCTCTACAAATAAGTCTTGTCTCCAAGCCATTTGACTTATGACATAAACCAGCTCTCTCTTCTAGCACTTGATGGCATGTCCTCTTATCCTGGTAGAGGTTTGTCACTGGTCAGAATGGGGGAGGGGTGCCAGCCTCAGATAACCCCCAAAATCCACTGCTGCGGGGGAGGGGTGTCTTTACAATTGACACCATTTTGTTTTCAGACAGCTATGGCCCTCAGAGATTCAGATTTCTTAAAGAAAACAGAGCTAGTAGAAAAATTAAAATATAAAAAGAGTTTTATTGGAAAGGATGTGTGTTTTAGTTGTTGATTTTTTTTGTGTGTGTGTTAGTTTGGGCTACATAAAAAGTACTACCACATTCAAGACCTGGCACATATAGGAAAACAGCCAAATAGGAAGTGCAATTAGTCATGCTTGGTTGATTGGAATGTTATGGATTGTGTCTACATAGGCGATCCTTCTTCCCATAGCCCCCAAATTAACTACAGCCCTACAATGTCCTTTGGAGCCACCACTCTTGGGCCTTGCATTGTACTGCAGTGCCACATGAACAATGCAGGAACCAGCAGGATCAAAGCCCTGTGTGACTGCTGACGGGCAGCAACCACTTTCACACAGCACCCTATAGGTGCCATGCCCTTGACAGCACCTCAAGACTAGGATGCCATGAAGCTTCTTGCCATACCTGCACTCGCAGTCCTTCATCATCTTTTCAAAACGCATTGATTCAGCAACTATTATGAATCAGGCGCTAAGCCAGACATAAAAGCTTCAAGTATAAATGGTCTTTGCCCTCAAGAAACTCAGGGTCTAGTTCAGGAGACAGACACTTATACCATTAGCTACAATGCAATATAGTAAGTGAAATGACAGAAAGGAACAAAGTGCTCAAATAAACTGAGGAGGAAACAGGCTGATTCTATTTGTTATACAAGTACCCGATCCTTGCTATTTAAAATGTGGTTGATGGACAAGCAGGGTGGGCATTACCTGAGGGCTTGTTAGAAATGCAGAATCTCAGGCCCCACCCCAGACCTACTGAAGCAGAAGCTGAGTTTTAGTAAGATCCCAGGTGATTCAAGGACATTTTAGAGTTTGAAAAGTGCAGCGTTAAATGTCAATGAAAAGGCGGGCACCTGAGTCCCCTGCTAACATTCCTAACTGCAGCTGCAACTGGAATGCGCCAGGAATAATTGGGGGAAAACATTTTACATCTGTTTGAATGTGTATGGATGCAGGCTTTAGAAAAATCTGGCTAATTAGAAATAAATTAAGTAGTCCTATGTACTCCCACACCAGACCCAGAACCTTCGTGGCCTGAGCCTTGGATAAGAGAGAGACAAAGATAATCAATTCTCCTCAATATTCTCAACTGCCTAATTATTCAAGTCCCGAGTTGTACTATTAATGGCTAAAGTGGGACTGGAACCCTGTTCTCCAGACTTGCCCTGGGAAGATATGAAACTTATTGGGTGGTCATAAATACCAACTCCAGAGTCAGAAAGACTGGGTTTGAGTTCAGGTTTTGCCACTCACCATCGTTCTGTCGACCTTGAGCAAGTCCCTTTATTTCTCTTAATGTCTCTCAGTTCCTATATCTGTGAAAAGTAATACCTATCTCAAAGATTATTATGAGAATTTATTGAGAAAATGGTTCTAAATTTCCTAGATCACTGAGTGCCTGGCATATAACAAGAATCAATAATGTTTGATATTTTCATTATTATTAGCTATTGCAGCAGTATCTGGTCAGTTGTTCACCAAACCCATTCTCCTTCATTCCTGAGCATACAGCTAGACTACATTTTCCAGATGTCCATTCTGTTTGGAGTGGCATGGAATGTCCTGGCCAATGGAATGCAGCCGGAAGAGAGAGATGCCCCTTCTAGGTCTAGACAATCAAAACCTCCTGGGTGATCCTCTACTCTTTTCCCCCCATTTGCCACCAGATGTCAATGCCCAGGGTGCCTTTGGAAACCATGGGAGGAAGATGGCAGTGCCTCCATCAGCCTGGGTCTCTGAATGACTACAGAAAGTGAAGCTACATCACCTCCATTCCGATCACCATCATTACTGACTGGACTGTATGTGATAAGAAATAAACTCCTATGGTGTTGTTATGAACTGAATATTTGTGTCCTCCCAAAATTCGTGTGTTGAAGCCCTAACCCCCAATGTGACAGTATTAGGGGATGGGGCCTTTGGGAAGTGATTAGAGCTAGATTAGGTCATGAGGGTGGGACCCTCACGATGGCCTTAGAAGAAAAGGAAGATCTTTCTCTCTCCTTCTCTCTCTCCACTCACATGCACTGAGGAAAGGCCATGTAAGCACACAGTGAGAAGGCAGCTGCCTATAAGTTAGGAAGAAGAACTTACCAGAAACCAACCCTGTTGGCACCCTGATCTCAGACTTCCAGCCTCCAGAACCGTGAGAAATAAATTCCTGTTGCTTAAGCCACTCAGCCTATAGTATTTTGTTATGGCAGCCTGAACTAAGACATGCTAAGCCAGAGTTTTCAGGGTGTATCTGTCCCAGTGGCTGGTGTCACCTAGCCACAGCTGGCCCATACAATAGTCACATTTTTGCAGTTTACCTCACCGAGCTGTCACAAGGATTTAATAACATAACAAATGTGGAAATGTACTGCAAACTCTGAAGTGCTATGCAAATATCTAGAGAGACAGAAAACAGTACCAGATTCTGGAGTCAGAACCAAGTTCAAATCCAAGCACTGTTGCATGCAAACTGGAGTACCCAGCATAAATTATTCATATTCTCTGAGCCGATCTAGAAAATAGGGATAAGAATAACACAGTGCTCTTAGGCAGCATCTTAGAAATAAAAATTATTCCAGAAGCGATATGACTCAGTGGTTAAGAACCAGTCTTCCTTAATCTGGTACTTCTTGGTCAGTAACCTTAGGCAAGTTAATAACCTTTATGTGCCTCAACTTCCATATCCACACAATTGGGATAATGATAGAATCTATCTCATACGGTTGTTGTACTGAATGAGTTGATACACACAAGGCTCCTAAAACAGCATCTCGTACATGGGAAGCAATTAATAAATGTTGGTAACTATTAGTATTAAATAAGATATAAGAATTATAAGCTTCAATTACCCAAAATGTCCTGCTTTGCCCATTTTGGCCTCTCTTGCTATTAAAACATAGACTATTTGATGAATACAAATATTTTTGACAACTAAAATATTAGACTTCATCCTTTTGCCATCCTTTAATATTTGTTCTTCAAGAAAATTGAGGGGAAATATAGCTGTAGATGGATTCTGTCACGTTCAGGAATTACCCACAGACTAGGCCAGGGGAACGTAAAAATTATGACATTAGTGTAACTTATTTTCTTAATACTTTCGTTGAGTTTGAACCTCACAAACATCATAGACTCACTACTGCAGGAGTGAATCAGTATGAAAGTTCATATTTACCAAACCATATTTAGAACTGGAAAGATTCTAAAATTCAAAGTCTTTGTTTTACTAATGAGGAAGTGGGATCCTGAGATATTAAGAAATTTGGTCAAAGTCACAGATAATAAGATCATATCCATAAAAGGATTGATCAGAATCTAAGTCTCTCAATGCCT
The DNA here is from genome assembly GCF_020740605.2 of Lemur catta. Classification (NCBI taxonomy): domain Eukaryota; kingdom Metazoa; phylum Chordata; class Mammalia; order Primates; family Lemuridae; genus Lemur; species Lemur catta. The sequence continues at coordinate 83,607,615 of NC_059134.1, read as the reverse complement.
AGTCCCTAGACTACTTTATCATTCTGCCTCCAAGAGACAACAAAAGGAAGATAGGAAACAAACGAAATTTTTAAAAAAGCTTTGCAAGGTGATTCCAGAAGATTCAATTTCCAAGGTTTCAATCACATGCAAGACACAGTTCTTACTCACCAGCAACCAACCCTGATCAACTGTGAATTCTAACACTCCTCATTTGGTCTCTCAACTTCAGACTACACCCCTTTCTAAGGGTTCTCAGCCCAGACTGTGCAGTAGTATCACATGAGAAGACTTCTGAAAAATACTGATGCCTGGATCCATCCCAGACTAATTAAATCAGAATCTCTGAGGGTGGGACTCAAGTAACACTTTTTTTAAAAAGTTCCCAAGTAATTTTACAAACCAAGACTTCAGCTCATGGACTTCTGAGGGCAAAGGGGAAAAGAGTAGCTACTGAACCTGAAATACTAGAGCTTTGCTAGAACATCTCACTCCCTGAAGCTCCTTGGCATTCACTCAGTCACTCAATAAACATTCAAGACATTCAGTGTGCTAGTTGCTAACGATACAAAAGCAAAAGACCCTGGCCCTGCCTCCAGGGCTCATCCTGTAGCAAACTGTCCCCATCTCGTGGGCTGGACTTCTTGGTCAGGACATACCACTTTTCCACCACACAGCCCTGCCCCTCCAAATCAGTCTCCATGATCCACAAGAGTCTTGCAGATGATCTACAGCTGGTGCTAAAAAAAAGCGATACTTAATCACCTTCTCAAATGAGATTGTCCTTGCTGAAAGCTGATCTCAAATGTTTGACATCTAGCAAAACAACCAGCCTTTTCATTATTAGATGTTATCTTTTTCCCATCAGTGGGCCTTCTAAAGGTCAAGGCAGAGTGAAGAAATGTAATTTATCTATGACGATGTGAATAATCACTTACTATGCAGGTCTACATACCACCTCTTGATATTCATCGTGTACAGGCTCTGTTGAAGATGCTTAAAGTTACTTTCTTTCATGGGTCCATAAAGTGTTTGATGGTAAAGCTGCATGAAGCAATTGTTAGGAACCGATTGGCTAGAACAAGGCTGGGAATACTTGCTCCATCATCAGCAATAGGGTTTCTATGACATACCTAATCACCATCAGAAATTGAGTTTTGCAGGTGCTCTTTGGTTGAGTTATTCACAGTTTTTTTTTTATCTGGGAAGACTTTGATATTTGAAATATGTTGAAAGAACTGCTAGATGTAGGCAATGATTCAAAGGATGATTTGTCTTTCATGAGAAGACAAAGTAAAAAGCTCTTATGGTGTCTCTCCTATCAAAGATCATTTCTTAGCCTTCAGTGAAACATTGTTCTATGTATAATATCATTTGTTACACAGACTTAATTTAATTAATTATAAAAGTATAATTTCACACATAAAGCATACACATAAGTAGTTAAATTTATTTTTTTGAGTGGCAGCACCCCCGGGGGATTTCCTCTGAACCAAATTTGCCAAAATAAAATATGTACTAATGTCTTAAACCAAGAGAAACAATAATGAAACCAAGCAAGGTATAATCCAAAAACAATCTTAAAAGGCACAGATTCTTTGGATATATACCTAGAAGTGGAACTGCTGGATCATATTTTTAATTTTGGAGGAGCCTCCCTACTGTTTTCCATAATGACTGTACTAATTTACATTCCCAGCAACACTGTATAAGGGTTTCCTTTTCTCCACATCCTCCCCAACACTTGTTATCTCTTGTCTTTTTGATGATGTCCATCCCAACATGTGAGAAATGTGGTATATATCTCAAGGAAACAAAATCAGTATGTTGAGGAGATACCTGTACTTCAGATATTCATTGCAGCATTATTCACAATGGCCAAGATATATAATCAACCTCAGCATTCATCAATAGATGAATGGATAAAGAAAATGAGGTATATATACACAATGGAATACTGTTCAGCCTTTAAAAAGAAAATTCTTAATTTCAACATGGATGGAGGACATTGCGCTAAGTGAAATAAGCCACACATTGAAAGACAAATACCACATGATCTCACTTATATGTGGAATCTGAAAAAGCTGAACTCACAGAAGCAGAGAGTAGAATGGTTTTTACCAGGGCCTGGGGGATGGAGCAGGAATGGGGAGATGTTGGTCAAAGGATATAAAATTCAGTTAGGAGGGATAAATTCAAGAGATCTATTGTACAGCATGGTGACTATATTAATAGTTAACAATGTATTGTGTACTTTAAAGTTGCTAAAAGAGTAAATTTTAGAAGTTCTCACCATAAAAATGATGATAAATATGTGAGGTAATGAATATGTTAATTAGCTTGATTTAGTCATACCACAACACATACATATATCAAAACATCATGTTGTATACCATAAATACATACAATTGTATTTGTTAATTCAAAAAAAGTAAAATCTAAAAAAACACTTTTTCCATGAAAATCAAATTTATTCTTTAAATAATGTATACATTGACAATGATTTTGACTTATTCACAATCAGTAAGATATATACTTAGGTAACTTTGCAGAAGATCAAACAAGCATTTTGTAGATAAACATGAGGGAAGAAAAATTTTAAAAATCAACCTCCTCTCCCCACCCCCAAAAGAAACCACAGATTCTCAAAAGTTTTGTGACCCCAAAGAGCAAGTTGACAAGATGACCAAATGTTCCTCCCCTTGGTCCAACTTTTCCAGTGGACATACTGGGACAGGGAGTCTTTACCTAAGAGGAAGGGAAGCACCAAGTCCCCAGCAGCAAAGTAAGCCCCAACATGGGTCTAAGGTTCAAGATGCTGGGTTGTGAATGGCAAACAGGCCATGTCTGCACTTGGCCAATGGCAGCTGTCAAAATGAGGGCCCTAAGGAGATGAAAAAGAACTCAATCATTTTGGGATCAAACAGAGGAAGTTAGTCTGAAACATTGGCCTTGATGAGCATACCAGCTTTGGCGTTTTTTAACCAGTAGGTGCATAATGCATGTAGGTCTACTTATTTTAAAGTTGCAAGAAGAAATAAATTATAAAAGTGAGATTGGACAGTGAAGAAAAGAAACTACAGTAAATTTATAAATTCTAGAGTAGAACTGAAAAAAAAAGGGAAGAGACAAGGTGTTATAATAGAGAACACAGAGACCTAAATACAGCTTTATTACACCAGTAGACTCTAACAATACAGCTACAGCTGGGCACTGTACAAAGCCCTTTATGTAGATAATCTCATTTCATTCTCACAACAATTCCATGAGGAGAGTGGTCACAATCCTCATCATGTGGTTGGAGAAGCCAGGTTACACGGGAGTTAAGTAACTGGCCAAGGTCGCTCTGACTATAAATGGTGGAGCTGGTTTTGGAACCCAGTCTGGCTGCAGATCCCTTGCTCACAACCACACACCACACGGCCTCCACCAACATGGAAAAAACAGCCATAACTGGAAACAAACAATGAAGATCTGTACCATGTGACGAGGGGAATTAGGGGGAGAAAGAAGGAAAACAAAAGTAGCAATACTGAGATCTTAAGAGGGTAGTGATTAAAGACAACATTCCCCATCTGAAAGACCATCTCCCTGTGCATAGAAATGAAGAATTAGGCTCAGGATTGAGATCAAAGGTACTTTTCAGGTTTCTAAACTTGAAATTCAAAGAACAGATCCACAAGCTGCTCCCCAAATTTAAAGTCAAAATAATTAGAATAATTGAAATAATACAAAATAATTACAGAAATAAGAAGAGGAATAAAATTCCACCTTTCATACTTTGGAAAAGAAAGGGGGCTGGGAAGAGCCTACCCAAAATGAAGCCACAGGCAGCCCTCACGGCACAGACAGTGTCTGACCAAGGAGACTGTTTTCCAGACCCAAAAGACCAAAATCAAATGGCCAAGCTAATCCCTTGGTTGGAAACATAACTCCCAGAGATAGAGGAGGCCCAAGGCCAGGAAACATCTCCCTGCCCTGCCTCCTGTATGTCAGGCAGGACAACTTCCACCTTCACGATGTCTCTTTCACCACCTCTACACATCATGCCCACCATGCCAGAATGGCTGAGGTCTCTAGGTGAGTGTACCCAACCCCTGAAGAGTTCACCCACCCACATCATCCCCCAATGTCATTCTGCTCAAGGATGGCATATTAATCTTCCCAAAGGGCAGCCAGAATGTAGGATTCTCTTGCTCAACAACTTCCAACCTTGTCCGTCCCTCAAATAATATATTTGTAACTATTGTAATCACAGGAGAGTTTCTCCAAACCACCTATGATATAAAAGATCTCATATTCTAGAACAATGGTATTATTAACTTGGGTAGTTTCTGACAAAGTCACCACCAGAAGGAAGGGACAGAGGGAGGCGAGGAGGGAGGGCAAAGAAAAGGAGAGAGGAGAGGTGAGGAGGAGAGGGGGAAGTGCAGAAAGGAGGGTGCAGGGAGGAAGGAACAAAGGGAGGAGATGAGGAGAAGTTAGCTGGATAGTGGATGATCTCTTTTGTGAAAATACCAGGAAAAAACCTGAAAATTTAAAATCATTTATAATCAAGTAGAGTTTGTCTTAGTCATGTACATCTATTATAGTACAAATTTTTAAAAACTATTTTTATAATGTAGCATATGCAAAGAAAGAAAGCCCTTAAGTACACATAATTATTAAATATGTGCCAAAAGGAACTGAGTGGAATTCAGCATTAATTTTTAATTAATTTTCTAAAAATAAGGTGCAAATTTTATATCTTAACCTTGTAGAAAGGGTAAGCATATTTATTAGTTTTGTAGCCACTAGAAACAAAAAAAATGTCATTGTCACCATTTCTATTTAACCTAGTTCTAGAGACGCTAGCAGATAACTAGTCAATAAAAAAATAAAGTGCAAACATGGTGGAGAAAAAAATAGAAGTATGAGTATTTCCAGATGACATGTTTATATTCCTAGAAAATTAACCAGAGAATGACTTGCTCAAAATCGAGGGTTTAAAATGAATCCTCAAAAATCAATAACCTCTGCCTATACTATGGCCAGACAGCAGAAAAAAAAAAATTCCAGGAAAAAAAATGCTGTTAGAACTAGTAACACAGAACATTAAATAACTGTGCGTTCATTTCACTTGAGACACACAAGACTTCAAGAAAATTATATAACTCTGTTAAGAGAAATAAAGAAAACTTGAATAAATAGAGTGATGCTCCCTGCTCCAAGAGTACATTTCCAATCTCCTTTGAGAGAAAGAGGAGATGTGGGGCAGCTGCGAATTTTAAGGGACATAGGGACGAGCTGCGGGCTTAAAAGGGCAGTTAAGGGCAGAGAGCTGGGCCGGGTGGTAGAGATGAATATATGTCCAACATTTGACTTACGTTAATAAATGAATCCACTATCTATTAAGGCCTATCAGAACACTTTCTAGAATGAGACAAATACATAGTAAATACATAGTAAAACTCACAAATACATAGCAAAACTCACCCAAGGAATAAGGAATAACAGTGACTATTTTAAAGAGATGAGAGTGGGTCTGTCCAACTTGATTGCAAACTATAAAGCTACAGTTACTGAAACTGCAATGAGGTGTATTAAAAATAAGGATCACTGGGCTGGCATACACTCCTGAAACAGAATCCAAACCATTAAAGGAATGTAATAAATGACATAGTAGAAGCAATACAAGAGTGGAAAAAATAACTATTGTTAGCTGCCATGTTAAATCAAAATGATTTATTATACTTTAGGTACTGATGATACAAAAGAAATTTCAAAGAGGCCAAAAAACTACACATTTGTATAATTTGTATTTGTATTAGAAATGAAAAGTAGAGATGAGATCACATTCTTAACTACTGAAGAAATAAAAGAGCAAAGAGCAATGGACTTGAAAAATAACTAAAAAAGTAATGTGGAAATATGACAAACATAACTGATAAAAGTTTATTCAAAATAGCACATATAAAGAACGAATAGAAATACATGCAAAAAAGCCCAGATTCTATTCATTAAGGGGGCCAGAGAAGAATAGTCCACTTAACCCAAAGGAAATCTAAACAGGAAAAATAAATAAATAAAAAGAAATGTATTCTTTCTAGTCATAAAACAAAAACAAACTAAAACAACTTTAAAATACCAATGAGCACATTAAACTAAAATAAGTACAAATAGTAAAATTCAATGTTGGCACAGTTCTATGGACCAAAAAAAAGTGAGTTGCTGACGGTAGATTTAGTGGGGGATGATGAGGCGTCATGTCTGTTAAATAGAAGCAAAGGCTGATTCCTACTCCCATGTGATGTCCTAGGGGGAGCTGGGCTTAAGATGGGCGGCAGGGAACAAAGCCATAAGGACCCCAGCTTCGGCAAACAGCAGAGGTCTTACTGCAGAGTATGGCACAGGAAGACTAAGAGCACACAGGGAGCGGCAGAACCACAAACTTTCAAATGGACCACATGTGCTTGAGCAATGAGCATCTTGTGGTGTCCATGTGGACTGAAGACCAGAAATCCTTCCCCCAAATTTCTGGTAACCCCTTGTAGCTCTATTACAACCACAGGGATTTAAAAAAAATCCCAAACATAGAGTTACCATATGACCCACAAATTACACTTCTAGGTCTACACCAAGGACAAATGAAAACATACATCCACACAAAAATTTGTACATGAATGTTCACAGCAGCATTACTCCTAATAGCCCAAAGGTGGAAACAACCCAAATGTCCATCATGTCCATCGACTGACAAATGGGTAAATAAAGGCATATCCATAGAATGGAATATTATTCAGCCATGAAGTTCTGATACATGCTACGACAAGGATGAGCCTAGCAAACCTTATGCTAGGTGAAAGAAGCCAATCAAATAGGCAAATCATAGAGACAGGCAGTAGACTGGTGATTGCCCAGGGTTGACAGAGTTGGGGGGAAAATGGAGACTAACTGCTAATGGGCACAGGGTTTCTTGTAGGCGTGAGGAAAATGTTCTAAAATTGATTGTGGGGATGGTCAGGTAACTGTAAATATGCTAGAAGTCATTGAATTACACAATTTAAATGGCTGAACTGTATTGTATGTGGATTATATCTCAATAAAGCTGTTTTAAGCATACACACACACACACATACCATTAATATGAACCTACCTCCAACTCTTAAATGGAGACTTGAAGCCAAATTTAATTTGATTTAGGAAAACAAGCTAACAGGATATCTCTTGCAGCCCAATCTTTTGGAACAAGCTCCTGCCTGTCAAACATATTACAGTTTTTTAATGGAGACCCCAGGTAAAGTTCTGAGCCTCTATTCTGCCACACTTGCTTGGTCCTGATAGTCCTAACTTTTTGTCTTCCTTTTCTTCCCTTTTAAAATCAGTTTAATTCTCTATCAAAATGTGTCTAGCATTGGCTCCTGTTTAACCTCCCAACAATTCTGCTAAAAATGCATACCTCAATTCAATTTCCAGTCCTAGGGTTATGCTCTTAACAACAGGAGAAAAGGTTTGAGAGTCATAAGCTCCCTCTCTTTTATTCCAATATAACAGAAAGCCTTCTCTTATCCCCCAAAGCTGCTTTCATTTCAATTTTCTAATTCAACTTTTAAATTTCCCACTGATTTTCCATTCCTGGCACTTCCTACCCTTTCTCTTTGGCTCGGCCACTTCAAGGGCCAGCTTGTCATCTGTGCAGCCCAGACCTCCTGCCCACTGTTGCCTTACATTTGGGTTGAGGATTCATTTTACCCTTTGCCAACCTCTCTCAGCCTGGATGTCCCCCAAGCCCCGCCCTCAACAAGCATTTGTAAGTTGCACGTTCTGGCTTTTCTTCCCAACGCTGGCCAATCACAGATGAGGAAAGGCCAGGTGGTGGCTCCCAGGTGGTCTGCGTGCCACCTGAATGCCCTCTGGCCTTGCCTCTGCCTCCTTGTTGCCACAAGGACAGCTGAAGGCTCCTACCCCAAGAGCCCCCGGTTGGCCTTGCAAAGCCAGAGGAGGCTTCCACTCCCACAATCTTGGCTATGCCTCTTTTCCACCCAAGCAAAGGCAAAAAAGACAAAGAGATCATAATGATCGCTGGTGAAAAGAAAAATCTGAAGATGTACTGATTTTTATATATCCCATATATGTCTTTACCTGCCTTGTGTTCAAATGCTGGCCCTGTCACATTTACTAACTAGGTGACTTTAGGGGCAACATGCCCAAATATCAGTTTCCTCATTTGTGAAAAGGAGAACAATAATAGTACCTGCTTCTAGGGATATTTTGAGGATGAAATGAGATAGTCAAATTGAGGGGCTTAGACTGTGGTCATTCTATCAGTCCTCACAAGACAAAATCATGGATAACTCATTACATAAAGGACAACATAAAAATCACATGGGAAAAATGCAATCCCTATCTGTGACCAGCTCTTTAAATGGACAGAAATGGAGGGCTCCTCCCTTGTTGCTATGCAGCCTTCTGCAGGCGGAGCCCATCAGCTCTGAAAATCTGCTCCATGTGGTTATAACAGCTCTGCAAAGCCTGAAAAAACCTTTTTCGCTCTTCCTCCCCCTGCCTGGTTCAGGCCAATCTGTGTTTTCCCCAAGACAAAACTGCAATCCCTGCAAGACACAGCTTTGCAGAAACCTTTGCCCATTTGGGGGACTTGCAAAGCCAGTCATGCCTGTCAAGCTGGAACAAAACTCGCCACTCTCAGAGCCCTGTTAGCCCGGCTTCCGCTGGCAGCTGCTGCCGCAGGATTGCAGGTGGTGGTGCAATCGATACCATGTCATCACTGAGTTCAAGGTCAGAGGAATCTGCATGCCTTAGAAGACAATGATTTTAGTGTTGCTTGGTTGTCCCTCCCCAACCCCTCCCCAACCCCTCCCCCCCCCAAAAGAGGGGGGTCTCTTTTGCTGTATGAAAGTAAATCTCAGAGAAAAACTCAAGCCTTGCCCTTTTATGTGACAAGCCAACACCCCTTCTGGCTGGACCATGACCTTCTGTCCAAATGCAGCACACTTACCTTACCTGTAGTTCATGGGCCTCTGCCAATTTAGTAGAACAGGTGCCCTGTGCCCCTAGGGGCTGATCCTTGGGTCTGAACTTGGGTAAAACCTAAATATCTTCCTGCAGTAACGTGTGTGTGCACATATATGTGCACTTGCAAACATTTATTAAGCACCTACAGTAGGTCAGATACTGTGCTGGGCAAAAAGGAGATAAAGACAGATTGTACAATCCTTTGAGGAGCTCACAGTTCTTGGGCGAGGGAGGGAGCAGGTGACTGACAAGCCCAGGAGGGTAGGATGTGCTCAGACAGAGCACTCAGTAAGAGCACCTCGCCCAGCCCAAAGCAGATGGTGCCTTAACAAGGCTGGAAAAGTGAGCAGGAGTCAGCCAAGAGAACCGCACTCCACGGGCTGTGTGCAGGCACGTGTGTGCTTTTGTGCCTGGCAGCCCACACAGGCACACTTCACCACAGATCATCCATCATGGTGCCTTTCTAAAAACCCTACATTAACGGCTTAACATGTGAAATTTATTGTGTTCCATCCCATTGGGCAGAAGGTCAGAGAGAACATTTCTGTGAGTCATACCCCACTGGATTTCTACATCTTGTTAAATGTACATTCACTTTTTCTGAAGTATCAGAGGCAGACTGCCCAGCTCCCCTGCCCAGTGCACTGAAAGTAGGGGGGCCATTCTACCTAGGTAGATGCATCTCCACCTCCTTGGGCTCAGGTGCCCCCAAGGAGGTGGCAGGGAGACCTCTTCGGAGAAGCAGGCTGACTTGGCTCTCTTCTTAGTGGATACAGCTCTGCTATTACTGAGTAACAATCTCCTTGCCTGGATCCCAAGGTGTAACTGTCTTTGGCCTGATAAAGACTGACCCCAAGTTGCTAGAACTTCAGTCTGGACCTCAGCCCTCTGGGCTCCAGTTTACTGGCTTGATTCATTTGTTAGGTAGATAGCCAGGATCTCAGGCTCTTCTAGGGACAACGGTGCCCTGCTTTGCTGCTGCTTCCAGCAATTGTCCCACCTGGAAGAAGGGTGGGCACACCCCACACCATTTTGGTGTTGTCCAACCCTTAATCATATCCCAAGCAACTGCTATACCTGGGAAAGGAGGGAACACTTTACCAATCTGGGAATTCCCCAGCCTAGGCATAATGGGATTTGGAAAGTGACCTAGAGTAACCTAAGGCTAATTATTATGCCATTAGCTTATATCTATATTCTGGTCCATTCCCCCCCCACACCCCAGGTAGGGTTTTAGAGAAGGAGCTTGCATACATAGATACAACCTTGAGAACACCTATTAATCATTCGGCAACATCCCACACCTCCCGAAAGCCCTTCCCCGGGATAGGCCAATAAAAGGAAACAACTCAAGAATTCCCAGAGAGAAAGTCAGTTAGTAAGTCAGTGAGTCAGTCTGTCTTTCTCCACTCGCGGAGACAGAACTGTTTTGTTTTATAATGAAACACTACTCGTGTGAAACTGCTTCCTGCTTGTGGTCACTCCATCACACTGGCCCTGCTTGTGATTTTTTCCAAGCAAGGAGCCAAAGAACTAGGATGAGAGTCAGCCAAGAGGCTGGACCTGACACTTTGGTGTGTCTGGTCATTCTTCAGCCAAGAAGAGCACACCAAGAACTGAGAGCAGACTGCCACCCTGACACATTCATTTGCTTAATCACTTATTTGTTGAACTCCCATCTGTGTCTGTCTGAAGTGCCAGGGATATGGAACTGAACAAAACACACAGGTCTGCCCTCATGGAGCCTACATTCTAATGGAAGAAACATATAGTAGACTTAAGTAAATAAAAGAGAGATGTTCATGTAGTAATAAGTTCCATGAAAAAGCAAAGATAAAACAGAGTAATGTGTTTCAGGGTGATGTTGAGAGAGATTATTTTTAATAGGGTACACAAGAAAGGCCTCACTAAGGGGACATATGAGCTGAGACATGAATGATGAGCAAGAGCTGGTGGGGTGAGGGGTGATGAGCTTGGGAGAGAGAACTACAAGGCCCTGAAATAATAATGAGCTCAGGAATTCAAGGATAGCAGCTAGAATGTAGTGAGCTAGGAAGAGAGGTTAGAGAGGCCAAGACAGATAAGTGCCAGTAGACCACGGCAGAGAGTCTGGACTTTATTCTAAGTACAATGGGAATCCATTGGAGAGTTTTAAGCAAAAAGGTGACATGATCTGACTTAAGTTTTTGAAAGATCACTGCATCAAATGTGCTCTGGATTCTGCCCCTGTAGCATCCATCTGTTCTTTCTTTTCTTGGATAACCTTTCTGAATTTGACCTTTGGCTTATAAACTTGAGGTTCTCCCTAGTCCAACGTCTGGCCCCAGCCTCTCGGCTGTCCATAGTGACAGATGGAGGTGAGCCTTGTCAACAAGCACACATCCACCATTCATTCACCCAAATACCTCATTCCCTAATCAGCATGGCCTGTGTGCTAATCATTAGCCTAGTCGCTGATTGCAGGATAAACTTCTCTTTGAACAAAACTCTAGATTCTTGTTCCCTTTAAAGCTGCCTTGGCAGCTTGCCAATTTCAGCACAGTAATAGATTTCCTGAGTGGCATTCAAACTTGCCATCTCTCCCACAGGCTGTCACCCAGGCCAGTTGTGTGGGGTTTCTAGGATTTAAAAGATCACATGTGTGATCTAGAGCCAAGCTGCTCAAGCAGGGAGGGGCACACGTGGAGATTTTTGGAAGGACACTGATGTGGGCCCACCCCAGATTTAATGAATAACAACAGGGGGTGGGAGGAAGGGCAGGGTAACTGTATTTTTTTTTTAAGTTCACCAGGTGATTCTGATATGCACCTCTGTTTAAGAGTCACTCGAGTAGGGAGAAATAGGCTGTATTTGCAAGCTCACCACTGCAATTCCTTTTTTCTTTTTTTTAACAAGGCTTAGTAAAAAAATCAATAAATATGCATCTACTCACTAGCAGCCACAGTACCAGAAGAGGCAAAACTAGCTCTGGTTTACATGGATCAAGGTTACATAAGAAAGAGAAGAGGAGGTGAGGAATTAGATGTTCATGGGTATGTCTGACCCTCTCTGCTCAGAAAATCATCACAGGAGAATGAGAAGCTCACTCTTCTTCATGCTCACTGCTTTCAATGTTCACAGCTCAACAGCAGCAACTAGCAAACCCACACACTCAGGGTTTTCAACACCACATTCCCTGAAGATACATATTCTGCAAGGCTTTCAATTCCCTTGAATATTCTGCTGAAAGTTTAAAATATTGCAGCCCTCCTTAATTAATAAAAAAGTCTGTATCACCAAATAATTAGAATTCCAACACCATTTCTCACTCTGCAGTGTTTATGAAGATGACTTGCCCTGGCCTGGAAAAAGCAGGACCCACATAAACAGCAGCAATTAGGCTACAGCCATTTCATCAGGCAGGTATTTACTGAGCACCTACTGAGTGCCAGTTTCTATGCAATAGGCTTCACTACAATATTTCATTTAATTCTCCCACCCACTCCCTAAAGTGGTTACTATCATTATCTCTGTTTTTACAAATGAGGAAGTTGGGAGCCCAGGGAGGTTAAAGGGTACCATATTAATGCCGGAGAAGAGAGTTGAATCCAGACTTGAGTTTAAAGTGAGTGCTCTTTCACGTTGGTTGCTCTCTTAGAATCTTGTATGTGACAGGCATGGTGTGGGACACAAAGATGAATCAGCTCACAGAAGAGCAATGGGCAAGGGAAATGGGATATGAGTAAAGTATATGCCTAAGTGTGATAGATGCTGCATAATGGAAGACAGGAGCTCTGGAATCGTGGAGGTAGGAAAAGTCAGTCCAATTCAGGGCAAGTGTGAGGCTTCACAAGCCCCGGGACATCTTAGGGCTTCCCAGAGGGAGTAGGATTTGGCCAGTGGAGAAGAGAGGAAAGGTTATTCTAGGTAGAAAGTATGAAATGAGCCACGATGAGAAATGAGGAACGTGTCCAGGGATGGGGAATAATCCAATAGGACTAGAAGGGAACAAGGATAGGAGACCAAATGGGTGGAGAGCTTTGAATGCCATGCTCAGAAGTGGAGGCCATGTTCTTAGGCCAAGGGGACTACAAAAGGCTGCTGGACAAAGGAGTGAGATGGTAAGATCATTGTATCTAGGCCTTTTTAAACAGTTGATAGTCATTATCAATAAGCCCTCACTCATGCTCTTCTCCCTTCCTCCTTCCAATGTCTCGATGACTCCTACACAACTTTCAAGACTCGCCGTGGACATCACCTCCTCCAGGAAGTACGCCTGTTCTTCCAAGATTGGGTTAGGTGCCCCTCCTACGTGGTTCGTACAGTACTTAACACTCTACATTGAAATTTCCATTTGCTTCCTGCTTTTCCCACTAAATGGAAGCTCTTTGAAGATAGGCACTGTGGTTACTCATCCTTGACTTTTTTTTTTTTTTTTTTGGCAGCTACTGGATACTCAATAAGTATTTGATGGATTAACATGAACAAGCATCAGAAAAGCCCCAAACAGACACTACAGCCTCAGCCATGCAAGTGTGAAGTGCAGGCACAGTTGATTCATTTGTTCTTCCATTCTTTCAACAAATGTCTCTCATGACCCTAACATATACCCTGCACTGGATTTCAGGTATGCTAATTACAGGGTATCTGCCTCCAAAGGCAGCCCCTACTCATGTTCATGGCCACACCCTGGAATCTGAAAGCCCTCAATGCCAGCTCCCACAGTGCCTCATGGACCTAAAGCCAGCCTTACTGGGAGGGAAGTGTCAGCACCAAGTCCAGAGAAAGCCCTGCTTCTCAAACTGGAAACACAGGCTGTGGGTAAGGAATGACAGTGCTTGGTCTCCTTTGTGTGGCCGTATGACTAAGTTTGTTCAATTAATGTAGGCAGAAGTATTGTTTGTATGTTACTCACGGGAAGTATCCTTAAAGGGAACAGACACTGAAAGGAATGTGGACATGACGCACAGAGTTTGAGAAGCCACCTGGGACCATGAAGTGGCCCTCAGGACAGCAGAGCACCAGGATGGAAGGAGCCTGCCTCTCTACTCTGGGCTGCCCAACTCCAGCCTTTTTACACGAGAACAAAATCTTTTATGTTTAAGCTGGTGTCTGCTTACTTGCATGAACATGTTCATGAGGCTACGATAAGGTATCCAAGGGCTCAGAGACTCTCAGAATGTTAGACCCAGGAAGGACCTCAGAAATCTGTATCCTTGTTCCTGCCTAGCATAGACCTGTGGTCCCCAATCCCCGGGCCTCGGACTGGTACCCGTCCATGGCCTGTTAGGAACCCAGCTGCACAGCAGGAGGTGAGCGGCCGGTGAGCAAGTGAAGTTTCATCTGTATTTACAGCTGCTCCCCATCGCTTGCATCACAGCCTGAGCTCCACCTCCTGTCAGATCAGCGGCAGCATTAGATTCTCCTAGAAGGGCAAACCCTACTGTAAACTGTGTTGAGGGATCTAGGTTGCGCACTTCTTATAAGAATCTAATGCCTGACGATCTGAGGTAGAGCTGAGGCAGTGATGCCAGCACTGGGGAGCAGCTACAGACACAGATTATCCTGAGATTGTCACAAAAACATTGGGAAGCCTGCTTCCATTTCCAGCATCCTGTCTTTGTAAAGCAGGGTTTTCTGCAGCGACAGCAACCAAAACGAGATTATGCAATAGACTGCACATAAGCAACACACTTCGGGTGTCACTGTCTCCCATCACCCCCAGATGGGACTGTCCAGTTGCAGGAAAACAAGCTCAGGGCTCCCAGAGATTCTGCATTATGGTGAGTTGTATAATTATTTCATTATATATTATAATGTAATAATAATAGAAATAAAGTGCACAATAAATGTAACGTACTTGAATCATCCCAAAACCACCCCCTAGTCTGTGGAAAAATTGTCCTCCATGAAACCCATCCATGGTGCCGAAAAGGTTGGGGACCGCCGCCATAGACCATACCAGATCTGCACCTGCCTGACAAATTTCCTGACAGGGCCCACAGACTCACTAGCTGTGAGTCAACTTGTGAAAGCAGATAGAGAAATGCTTCTTCTCTTAGCAGGAAGTAAGGAGACTCCTCCTAGAGGGATACCTTAGAGAAGACCTCCACTGTTGGATGAAGGCTCTGAGGAGCTCTTTGGGCTAGAAGTTGTTTCTTCAAAGCCTGAATGAGGCTTCCAAGAAAGAATAAAGCTGTTCTGTATAATTGAGCATTAAGAATTGGAAAAAGGCTCTAATAAAAAAAAGAATTGGAAAAAGGGATGGGGAGATCTGGAATGAAGGGACTGAGGAGAAAGAGAAGAAGGCATGATTGTGATGGAAGAATTCTTTACCCTGCATGACTACTCCAAAGGGAACCCCTAATCTTCATAAAGTTTACCAAAAGTTGCAAAATGTTGGCATGATGGCATGACTTGTAGAACCAATGAAGTGGCTGAGTTTGCCGTCAAGGGTGACGTGGCAGAAGAATCCGAGATGGCATGCCCAGATGCAGGTGCTAGAGGCAGGGAAGACCCTGGGATCATGAATCTGAGGATGTTCAAAAAAGTCTTGAGAAGGGCCATCAGCTTCCCTAGGCTGTGAAAAGTTAGGGGGCGGTAGTGGTAGTGGTATTCAAAAAGATTTCACTCAGATTGCAAGAAACTTACTGAAACACCTGGGTTACCGTGGACACCTGAACAAACCACTAAATCACACTGCAGCCATACTATGCTCATGTACTATCCCCTCTGTTGGCCACCAACCCTCCCCCTTCTTCTTGCAACCAGAATCTTGAGTGGAAGTGGCATGCTAGCACTAAAAACTCTTCTCAGGGAGCCAGAATAGCCAAAACAATCTTGAAAAGGAAGAACAAAGTCAGAGGACTCTAACTTCCTGATTTCAAAACTTGCTATAAAGCTACAGTCATCAAAATAGTGTGGTAGTGGTACAAGGACAGACATATAAATCAGTATAATAGAACTCAGAGTCCAAAATTAAACCCTTATGTTTATGGTCAATTGATTTTCAACAAGGTTAATAAAAAAGACAGACAACAAAAAGTGTTGGTGAGGACGTAGAGATATTAGAACCCTCACACATTGCTGGTGAGACTGTAAAATGGTGCAGCCTCTTTGGAAAACAGTTTACTGGTTCCCTGAATGGTTAAACATAGTTACCATATGATCCAGCCATTCCACCATAGGTGTATACCTAAGAAAATTGAAAACATATGTCCACACAACAATTTGTACATGAATATTCACAGCACCATTAATGGCAGTAGCCAAAAAGTAGAAAAAACCCAAGTGCCCATCACCTGATGAACAGACATGCAAGATATGCCATGTTGATACAATAAAATAGTATTCAGCAGTAAAAAGGAATGAAGTACTGATATTTGCCAAAATATAGATGAACTTTGAAAACAGCATGCTAAGTAAAAGAAGCTACACAGAAAAAAACCACATATGATTTCATAAATATGAAATGTCCAGAATAGGCAAATCCATGGAAATAAAAGTGGTTGCCTAGGACTGGGAGGAAGAGGGAATGGGAGTGATTACTAACAGATATGGGGTTTATTTTTGGAGTGATAAAAAATATGTTAAAATTAGTGGTGGCTGTTGCACAACTCTGTGCATATACTAAAAACCACTGAATTGTACCCTTTAAACAGGTGAATTTAATGATACACAAATTATATCTTAATAAAACTGTTATGTAAGAAACAAAAACAAACAAAAAATCCTCCAAGAGGGGCCTACTTCAGCCCAGAGTCAATAGCCCAGAGCACATTATTACACCCTCTTCCAACATTTACCTGTTCTACCTTCCTGGAGACATTTTAAAAACTATTTGTTGATGTTCACACAACATTAAAAAAAAAAAAAGCCCGGTACCTTCATTCTACCCAGGACTAGGGAGCAATAAAGTATCCTCATGGAAATTACAATGGCACAGAAGCCAGCATTATGATTATGGAGCACCATATTTTAGCTGAGAAGAGCTCATTACAATATATGTTTTTAAAGCAGTGCTGAGAATGCTAATCAACATTCATAAAATTTAATGTTCTTGCTGTTTTATACGTAACGAACCAGTGCATAAAAGAGGACCCACTGACAGGGATCCGGGATCAGAACAACAGTAGAAGGAGATAAGCGCACCATCAATACGGCATCATTCCAGGTGACGCGACAGTGACAGACTGGAAGCCACAGGTGTGTCTTGGATTTGGGATGACACAGGTGTGTCCCGGCAGATGCCACATTAGGTGCCAGTGACTCTGTAACACTCCTGGCTGGGGCTTGGTATTTTCCCGTAATTATGGTAAATTGAAACTAATATCTTTTTGATAATTTTTTCAAAACTTTGTGACATCCTTAGAGATAATTGGAGCTATCCACAAATGCTACACAGAAACTTTGGTGCCATGGAAACCACTGACAGGAGAAAAATATGAAAATGTACACCCTTGTGAAACTTCCTAACGTGCTAAAATCAGCAGTTCTCTTTGAAGAGTGTAATACTTACCAATCGATTTGTTTTAGGATCCAAATGGCTTTGCTCAAACCGCTATAGCCCCACTGGGCAAAAAAAAGCTTTGGCACTTAAAAAAATGATTAAAAATTCCCAGCTATTTATAATGATGGAGAAATGTCACAGAGAATTAAATGTTTTGTCAGTGGAAAAATGTGGCTGTCTGGAAAAGGCTGTAGATACATGCAGGGAATTAATGACACGGTGGCTGCAAACACTCAATGCCCTACTCCAAGGAGCTCAAAAGACAAGTTGTTTGTTTGGGTTTTTTTTTTTTTTCCTTTTTCTTTTTCAACCGCAAGATTTGTCACCTCAATTCCCCAGAACTCTGGGATAGTACGAGACAAGCAAGTAGACTTCCAGGGTGTTACACTTTGCTCACTGCAGGATGTCACCATTATTTCCCTCCGTACTCTCAAAATAAAGTCATCATGTATCACCCTATGGTAGATTTTCACTAAAGCTGATCTAGAAACAAAAAATTGAATCTTACACTGTCCAGAGAAAGCAATGAAGACAAAACACTAATGGCAACACTGTTCTTGAAGTCTGATGTTGGGGATTCTTCTGTGTCCAAATAACTAGAGTAGCTGTGGCAAACTACTCAACCAGCAGCCAAGAATTCACCAAGGGCCTTACCAACCTCTCCTTCTCCCATGTGGAAATTCTACACCAACAAGCAAATCTACTCCCCTCCTAGGGCCCTCCCACTTTGTCCCTACCATTGATTTAACGCAGCATGTACCATTCCTAAGTCCTTCTTCAAACTCTAGGTTGAAATCTCCCATTTGCTCCATGCCCACTATCTCTGCTGGACATGCCTTTTAATAGAAATGCTGCCATTATTTCATTAGCTTGAGTGCACTTGGGTTCTGTCTCCTACTTGTTAATCACAACATGCTTTCTTATAGAACAAAACATACTGTTGTTCTCATCTCAATAAATTCTAGACTGCTTTTCCCACCCCTCACCTCTTCCTCTGAATTTGAAATTCTCCAAATTTTCAACTAGTACTTTTTCATGTATGTCAGGTGTAGGTCAATCAACTTAGCTATGAAAATATATATAAAAAAAAAACATTAACCATTTTTCAATATGTACTTGTACAAAAGCATGAACAGTTTCTGTTTTCTTCATATTGGCATATGAATTTATGATCCACTCACTCAATAATGTCTATTAACCTCCTACTCTGTGCCAGTCAAGGCACCAGCTGCTGAGGACTGAAGGGAGAACAAGGTCAAGCCCTGCCTGTCACACACTTCTAGGCCAATAGAGACAGACAGATTTACAGGAGGTGGTAAAACTGTGTGATACTAAGTGCATGCAGGGATGGGAACACGCAGCAGGGGCCCTGAACCAAGGCTCTGGGGTCAGGGAATACTTCAAACAGGAAGTGATAGTGAAGGAAGACAAGAAGGTCTGGCGGGAGCTGGGTGGGGATGGAGGAAGGATGCTTCAGGCAAGGAGAACCCCTGGGGCAAAGCACCAGAGCTCAGAGACACAGGGTATGTTCTTAGGTTCCTTAGATTTGCAAGAAGTTCAGCAAAGCTGGATCAAAGACAACACGGAGCTGAAAAGCTGGACTAAATCCTGAGAGCATCACAGAGATTCCATATAGCAGAATCAAACACTGGGAGGTGAGCGAAGATGCAGGGTGATCAAGGAAGGGCTAGTGAGCCTTGCTAAGAAGTCTGGACTTTATCCTGGGGCCATTGAGAGCCATCAAAGAATTTTAAGCAGGAAAGTGATTTGAGCAGATGAGGATCTGGAACAATCACTCTGGCTGCAGTATAGAGAGAAAATTTAAAGAGACATGGCAGAGACAAGAACATAGAAATCCTAACTCACTTGAGCAGGTAAAGGTTAACGTTACTCAGAGAAAAAAATACAGAGGCCCCAGCTAGCTTGTACACACACACACACACATAGAGAGCTCTGCAGGCTCTGAGTCTGTGATGTGCCACTGTTGGCTTGTCTGCATCCTCCAGGGATATAAGGTGGGAGATTTGAGTCTTATTCATCTTTGTACCTTAAGGATCCAGCACAGTGCCCGACACAGAGCAGGCAATGAACAAATGTTTGCTGACTGAATGAATGATTGAGTGCCTGAATGAATGGATGGACGTACGAATAAGCAAACACATGACAGACAACAGGACTTTGGGAAGTATTAATGCAAAAATTATGGGCTGTGGAACCTGGCTTGTCTTCTTTTAAATCATAGACCTAGCACTTACTGACTGTGTGATATTGAACAAGTTATTCAACCACTGTGAGCTCATTTCCTCATTTATAAAAAGAAGATGACAATATCTGCTCACACTATTATCATAGGATCAAATGAGACAGCGTGTGTCAACTGCCAAGCAAGGGTCCAGCACACGGTAGGCACTAAACAAACATATTTCTGCCCCTTTCAATTTGATCTGGCCCTCTCCCACCTGGGACCAGCACAGTGCCTCAGAAATACAGCACAAGGAGAGACAAACTATCAAGTAGAGATTCTAGAACTACACCTGAGGCAAAGTGGAAAATAGCTTTTAAAAAATTCCTTCTTAATAATGGCAAGAATTTTCCGATCCTCATTCCAGCAGGTACTGGGCCACTAAATAGCAGGAGTTTAAAATAACTGTTTAGGGAACAAAGAAGTTAAAGCATCTAGAAAAGTTGTCATAGAGAGTAATATAAAATAACATACAACAGTCTCTCCTAACCATGCTCAGCTGAGAAGAGATTCAATTCAGACTGTCTGCGACCCACAACTGCCAACCAGAAAAATAATCCTTGATTTCAATCAAGCCACTTTTTCAATGGTGTCCCTGGGATTAGCCTGACAATAGTCTTCATTTCTTTTTCTGTGGTGCAGGAACATGCGGGTATGGGCTTGGTTGTTCTCTTACCCAAGACATTGGTATTTATTGTTTTTATTTTTTTTTGTTATTCTGGGTAGTTTCCACTGGTAGTAGTCATAATTAGTGCATCTTACAACACTGTCTATTTTTTTATTTTAATTAATTTGGCTGTCAAAACAGATAAAACAAAATGAATAAAATCGAAATAAAAGGGGAAGAACAGTTAAGAGTTGAAAAGCAGATGAGTCAACAATAGGGATGATTGTGGCTCCTGGGACTGAGGGTGAAAAAAGGAGGTAACAACACTCATGTGCTAAGTAATGTGTATATGTCACCTCATGTAGTTCTTACAGTAACTCAATCAGTGGGATACCATATTTAAACAAATATAAGAAATCATTAATAAGGAAAAAGCTGCCAATTAAGCTATGACAAAACACTTTGACTTCAGAGATGCTAAAATACAAAAAAAAAAAATTGCATGGCTGAGAATCAAGGAAACATAGTGTTATCATTTCCATTTTAGAGGTAAGGAAATTGGAAAATAAGGAAGTTAAGAGACTTGCGGATGGTCACTGGTTACTGAGTGGGAGAATCAGGTTTCTAGCCCAAGCAGTCTAACACCAAAGAGCTCAGGCCCCTAATCACTGAATATGCTGTCTACCTAGTGCCGAGCTTCCTGGCAGTCATGGTAAAGATGGACGTAGGTTGAATTACATAATTTTCATTATTTTGGAAAGAAATAAAGCAAACTAGCTTCTCAAGGAGACCAAAACTTTTCTTAGTATAAATCTCAAGAGAAAAATTTCTTATAGATATTACATAAGGGGTATATTGCAAATGATTTTGTTGAAACTTTCAAAAACAATTAGAAGGCTAACATATAAACACAGCCTAATGAAGACAATTTTCCATGGCTAAGGTCCTGGAGTCCAAGAATGTCACCTTCTCATAGTCTACTATCACACATGGATGGAACCAAACATATCCAGAGAAGTAGAGACTATGCTCAAGTTATCTTTCCTAAATAGCATTGTTCTCCATCCATTTTTTTACTGGAAACTGGCTTATTAGATACTTCAAGGTACTCTCTAGCAAAGAACTCTGCTAACTGATGAACTCTGCCCATATAGTGATCCGTTTAGGAATTTAGGAATTGGCCAGACACTAAAGGATTCAGACAGTCTTTGGGATTCGGCACATACCAGCCTCTCCTCCAGAAAGAGTCTGCACAGTTTGGGCTACAACATGGGAGAGGCCTACCGTTCATAAGCCAGCAAGACAGAAACAGACACTTTCTTCAGCGCTGTGTCCTAACGAGGCAGATAGCTCCGGAGGTGGCTGCCTGGGTCATCACACCAGCTCTAATACTCACCAGCTGAGTGACCCTAGACAGGTTGACATCTCCTGATACTTCAATTTCTACCTCTGCAAAATGAGATATCTGCCTCCCAGGGCTGCTGTAAATCATAATGAGACAATTCACATAAAAGACTTAGTACATTTGGTACATGGTGAGCATTCTATAAATGTTGGCTGATTTTATTATTTGGGTAGATTATTTTTAACCAGATAATTAATTTAGCAATAGTAACACTCCAGTCCTTTGGGATAAAAGGTTGCACAGGTGTGAATCATTTTTCTATTCAGGCATTAGGCAGAGTGAAATGTCTAGGGACAAACAGCAATTACAAGGTACAGTAGACACCTACAAGACCCCAGTTCAGGGACCCTGGATGCCTCCATGCTGAGGGAAGCAGCCTGACACGTGGGAAAAACCAAACTTCAGAGTCAGGCATTTGCTCAAATCCCAGCCCAGCACTCACCTGCTACTCAGGTTTGTGCAAGTCGGTTAACCTCTTTGTACTCTGTTTATAAAACGAGGACAATTCCATCCATCATGGGTGCTGTTGTCACCAAGTGATACGTGTAAAGTACCCGTTATACAGTACATGCCCAATATATAATAGAAACCATTGTGTCCCTATCAAATTTTATTTAAGTATCAATTTTCCTCTTTACTGAAAGGGTGGCCTACAAGAATGTTTTGTTTTCTTTTTCATCAAGGAAAAAAAAAGTCCATTTCTTTCCAGGTTCTTTTTGTTCGTTTGTTTTTGAGACAGAGTCTCATTCTGTCGCCCGAGCTAGAGTGCTGTGGTGTCAGCCTAGCTCACAGCAACCTCAAACTTCTGAGCTCAAGTGGTCCTTCTGCCTCAGCCTCCCAAGTAGCTGGGACTACAGGCGCGTGCCCACCTAATTTTTTCTGTTTTTAGTAGAGACGGGGTCTCACTCTTGCTCAGGCTGGTCTCGAACTCCTGAACTCAAGTGATCCTCCCACCTCGGCCTCCCAGAGTGCTAGGATTAGAGGCGAAAGCCACTGCACCTGGCCAAAGAAAGTCCATTTCTTATGAAAAAATGAAGTAGAACTGATTATTCTTTGGAGAGAGAGAACTATGTATGTAAGTCAGCCTCCAACTCAATGTTAATGCTATTATTTTAAAACTATTTTTAAATACCTCCAGCAAAGCAATTTCACTGCAGAAAAATTGGAAAATACAGATAAATAGAAGGAAGAAAATTAGTCTCCCATAATCCCACTGTGCAGAGATAATCATATGTGGCATTTTGGTGTCTACCCTCCCAGAATGTTTTTCTCTCTATAGAAACATATACATGTAAATCCATTTTTAATAATCCCACACAGCAAAGACCAGGAACTTCATTTCCCTGAGGACCATCTCCACCTGCGCCAATCTTTGCAAGGAACAAACTGTAAATGCTTAAGAGGGAATTTTGTTTATGTGTTTATTTAGCAGAAGCACACAGGTAAGGGAATTATTTTTAATTCAGCATACTATCCCAAGGCCTATAGCCTCTCCACTATGCATAAATCTCCCAGTGACCAACAAAATGTAACTGGGTACCAGGAAGACAAATACATACACATTCACAATAGATGCTCAAGCCAAATATACTCAATGGACACATACTCAGGCAAGCTAAAGATATGACTGAATGTGTCAGCACTCACACACCACTCCATGTTCTTAAGCCGGCAAACAGCTCTGATACACCAGGAACCCATTAACTCACCCCTCACGCACCTGTACACATCTATATGAGTCCACCAAATAGGATTTTTCCATCCCACAGCCCCATCCTCACACTACGCAGCAGATGTGGGCTGCACTGCTGTGTAGTGATCTATTCTTGAGCTCTTCAAAATCAAGGACATGTATGGTCACCCACCTCCCCCGGCCCCACCTCACTCCCTCCTATGCAGAGGTCCTACTGAGAAGCCAATTTTCTAGTTCCACTCCAGTGCAGCCAAGGTCCCTCCTTGAGGTCAGCAAGCACTTGGGATTAATTGTCATTTGCTGTGTTTGAGTGATACAGGTGGCCCTGTCCGAGGCAGCCATGGTCAGTGAATGCTCATACATTTTAATCACTTTCTTTGAAAGGAATTGCTCCCACGAAGAGTAGGGGTGAGGGGAGAAGCATTAAAGATATGCTGTGGGTTGCTAAGGCACAGAAGAAATAAAGATTAAAGGGGCAGGAGGGATGAGCCTATTTCTACAAGCTGAACAAGGGGAAAGACTGATAGATGGTTCCGGGGGAGGCCATGAATCAGAATTAGTTTCCCATTTCCTCTAGGACACTGGTTTTTCAACTCCTCACTCTTTTTATAGTGCAAATAAAAAGTAATATGTTATGCTGTTAATAGAACACTGTGGCACCAAGCAAAGCCTCCTGGGCTGAGCGTCGTAGGACAGGACTTATGTGAGACAGCGCACAACGTGGCCAAAGGCAATGTGACATTAGATGGCAGATCTGTCAAGTAATGGCTCCAAATGTGTAATCATTTCCAAAGTAGTGACACAAACAGCCCTTCGGAAAGACCTCCCATGCCCCCTGCTCTCCCCTAAATGCAAGCCTGAAGATGGAGGAAGTAGACCTCTGAAGGGGTGGGCTTGGGTATAGCTCCAAATGAATAGAGATGTAACACCCCCCACCAACACGGTTAAAAAAGCAGCGTCTGAGCTAAATGGGTAAAGCCCAGCATTCTTTCACACAATTATCAATTCAAGCTGCTGCAAAGTTGAAATAAACTCTCCACTAACATCCAAGTGCCCAAATTTATAAATACAGTCCATTTAAAAAGCCTATCTCATAGCAGCTGGAAATGGCAATCAAAACTGGGAGATTTAGGATTAGAAAAAGCAGTGTAAGTAATAAACATGTTGTTTAAAAGCTTAAAACTCCTCATATCGCCACACCTACCATCACAGCTATCACTTTCAAACACCAGTGTTTCCCAAATTCTAAGTCTTGTGCTCTCAAGTTTAATGTTGTCAATTCTACACTTTCCATAAATCTACACAGAGCTTCCCATGGTGGGGACAAAAGTACCAGCCCAGTGGTCGCCTCAAGCTCTCATCCTGACCACAGCAGCAGCATAACACCTGTCACTTGATCAGCATAATCATTAGTGAAAAACACAAAACACACCCAGGTAGGGGCCACCTGCAGTTTCTTCCTTCTTAGATCCCCCTCCCTTCCAGTTGCCTGGACTCTGAATACTACTGGTCCTACAACAGAGCGAACCATTAAGCTGCCAACCCGCAGTTTCCTCAAGTCCTGCTCCGTGCAAGGCATCCTCTGTAAGATAGACCAACTTTGACACAGCTCCTCTCAAATACCATCATCTCCCTACCTGCAGATGGTTCTACCTCGCCAAACTGCACCTGCCTATAATTGCAGGTTTCACCTAAAGTTCATCTGATTCTTGGATTCTCTCCTAATTAGGATTCTTTGCTAATTAATCTAGAGCTATCTTCTATTCCCCATGACCTGAAGTCATCCAATAACCCAAATTAATGTGTTTACCTTCAGTCCCACTCCTAACATTTGCAGAACCTGGGGCAAGAGTACAAATGGCAGCCCACATGCCATAAATATAAATATATAAAAGAAGTTACAAATTAAGAAAAATAATTAAATAAAATATGTTCTATCCCATCTCGATATTGATTCCTTCATCAGGACCTGAAAGTCCAGCTTCAAATACAGAATTCTCACGCTGGCCCTTGGCCCCTGGCCCCTCAGCCAGCTCCCCCTTCTTTTCTCACCCCCAGCTCCAGCCCATGCCATGGGGGTCTTTCACTAAGGAAATGTTGGGCTGCATATGCAAGGCCTTCTATCCCAGCCTCCTCACATAGCCATTTCTTTAGCATCCCTTGGACCTAAGAGTGCACAGTCTGCTCTTAAGATGAGAGAATGAGGCCCACACAGGCCATGGAGGCAGACATGGATAGGAAATGGCAGGGTTGTGGGTAACCAGAGCATGACACAGGTTCTGGACACCAGAAGGGACAGCATGGGCTCTGGGTAGGGCTGGCCTCTCAGCCCGGCACATCCCCTGCCCCATGGGGACACACAGACCAAAGAGGGCCAGTGTGGGCCCCCTACTGCCCAGGCCCAAGGAAGGTACCACTCACCCTCATGGGCATATCCAATTCTTCTTTCCAAACCTAGCTTAGGAGATGTCACCACCCCCAGTAAGTCTTCCCTCATCACCCACCACCACCACCGCCAACAGCCTAGCAGACTCAATGAATGCTTGTTAAACGAATGCTGTGGAAACACCTAGATGAGCATGGATTACCTGTAATACAGACTGAACTTGTGTTTATCAGTCTTTTTTCCCAGTAGACACTTAGATGCTTGTGGGCAGTGGCCATGTTGAACTGAAATGCCATGAGTGTCTGGGTTCCTCACCAAGTATACGGAAATCAGGGTTCACAGGTGAGAAGTCGGTTAAATCGGGCCTCTCCCTGGCAGAGAGGTCCAAATGCTTTGCTAACAGGATGTGAAAGGCCACTTCTGTGGACTCAGAGTTGTTGAGGCTGCACAGGGCAAAATCATTCAACAGATGCCAAGAATCCTCAAATCTTGGCGCACCCTCCCAGGACTTGCTAAGAAACTGAGTAGCCAATTCTGCCAGCTTGAGCCCACCACCCACCTCCAAGCTCTGCAAGAAAGGGGAAGGAATTCACTGGGAGGTCAAAAGATTTCTATGGAGAGAGTTATCAGCGTATTGCGTATTTCAACACACCCTCACCACCCTCCTCTGGAGAGAGGACTGAAGCGCTTCCCCCTCACCTTGAAAAATGAGAAGATCCAGCAATGAGGGCCCCAGAAAACCCTCAGAAGCACCCCACAACCAGCTAACAACCGTGCACCTGCTAACCTAGAAGGCCCTGATATCGAACTGTTATACAATGTCCAGTTCCTCTCCCTTGATCCTGGACCTGTTGTCCCCCGTCCCCACAACTGCCCCCCACTACGGTAACTAAGGGAAGGAGACAGGGAGCAAGAGGTAGAGATGAAACCTATTGCTCGTCTCTCCTCTCCGGTGCCTGACCCCAAGCCTGAGCTGGGGACAGGAATAAGTTTTAGATCAGATGAGTGCATTAAATTTAATTTTAATATTACATTGGACTAACATTTTTAATACACAGGGAAAGAGACTTACTTGTTTATCGTCTGAGAGTGGCTAGAAAAGCTAAGTAACTAAGAGGGAACAATGCAAGAAAGAGCAAAGTTGCTTCCTCCACGCGCCCTACCAAGTTCAGCATGTTCAATGAGCCAATTATACTTCCATTAACTCATGTGTATAAATTACTTTGGCGGCTAAAGACACACATAGACCATTATGACTTTCTCATAACGCCCACCTCCAGTTCGGCATCAGCTGCCCTTGGGGGTAAAATAAATTAGGTCATCAATTGGAGTTCTGTGAGACTGAGAAAGTCATTTTGTTCCCTGCTCAAATTATAAGTCACCTATTAAACTGAGACTTTAGTTTCTCCTCTTTTCATTTTAAATCCACATATATCATGAAGACTGTCAGCCAGCTAAGGAGGAGCCCCCTTGGTTGTAATTGAATATCTTTATCTTCCCTGTAATTCACTGATCTTCCACTTTTCCTAAGAGATGTCTTCTTTATCATGACCATCACTCACAGATCAGGCCACTGGCGAGCTGGTGAACATTTCCTCCTCGGGTAATTTAAAACATGGTCGTGAGCAGCTGGACATGTTTGTAAGGAAGAAACATTTGTGCTCCCTAAAATCTGTTTGGAAGACCTGGTTGAAATTTTTACCTATTTCCAACATATATCTAGCAGAATGAACTCTGAAAAAATATAGATAAGTACATCAATTATTTAGCATGGAATTAACCAAGAGCCATGTGATCTCTGTGATTCTTCTAGAACCTTCCGCGCATTTAGAAAAATGGCTCCTAAAAGCCCCTACATTTTCAAATAATTTCTCTGGCTGCCCCTAAACTATGCAGAAACTTTATACTCAGGAAATCATTCAGATACAGCATTGTTCTATTTGTCTAACAGAACCAAACCTAACTGGGCTGGGTTATGCTCAGCATCCACTGAGCATAATTTAACGTCATTATGGCGTTAACTCAAAAGCTCAAATACCATAAGCCAAACAAGAAACCAATACTGAAAAGTATACATATGATTGCTTTAATACCCACATGAAGCCTTGCTGATCCATGCCAGCCACAGGAATCTTGTCTCCTCCTGACCTTCTAAGGCAGAATGTCCAAAAGAATTTTCTGTGATCATGGAAATATTTTACATCTGCACTTTTAAATATGACAGCTGTTAGCCACAGGTGGCTAGTGCAACTGAGGCACTGAATTCTTCACTTTATTTAAGTTTAAATAGTCATAATATGTTACAGTGGCTACTATTTTGGACCATACCGTTCTATAGCATTCGTTATTATTGGCAATCGAGAGAATTATCTTGGAGAATAAGTCTTGTAGCTAACCAAGCTTTCTAGAAAACTAAGGAGCAATCACTACACCTTTGTTTTGACAAATGGCTTTCAAACTTATTTTTAAGCAGCAATTCCCTTTCATCTTACTTGTCCATTCTTTTCAAAAGATCTCTCTTCTATGATAATACCACTGCTTTAGACATTAGGATGGATGTCTTTCTAAATGATTTAAGAAAAAAAATACAATACAACTATATACCTTCTGGAACAGCGTCCACTAAGCATAATTTAATCTCTCCTGCAGGCCTCAGGGTCATTGTTATAAACACAGGCCATCAGACTCAGAAAAAAATGCATCAATTACAATAATGCACCTTAATGCAATGAAGCCCTCAGGGTCACTGAGCTCAGTGGGACTATTTAGATCTACCCCAGGCACGGACTTTTATAGCTTTCTGTCACATCTGTTGCCTAGCTATTAATGTCAAGCTCTATTACTGTCAAGGTGTCTGCCTATATTTATTTACTGCCTACGTTGTTTCAAAAAGGTGCTTGCCTGTGTCTGTGGCAGCTCCTTTCTCTCTCATTCATTGCCTCTGATTTGCTAACTTTCAGATGCTAGAGCTACAGTTAGAAATGTTTGTAAAGTAAGAGTGGTTAGGGTACAAACAAGGGTGTGAAGAGTTCTCAGTAAACTTCACTTTTAAGAGGCTGGGATGTCTTGACATCTATTTCATCAAGGAGCCTCCTCTGCTTACTTCTTAGTTCCAGGAAGAGCGCTTGCATAGCAGCTCCTTACGGATGGGTCAGGTCTTAGTTTTCTACTGGAAGGGATCTTATTCTTGCCCTTAATTGTCATTTAACTTTTTATTCAGTATTATTTATTTCCCCAATTAGCATACAAACATTTGGTAACAAAGGAGTAAAAACCTGGGGAAAATACTCTCATTTGTATTCCCTCTGATATTTTGCATGGCACTACAAGGATGAACTGGATATTGAATGAACTAATAATGTGTTTCACTTTGGAGTTCATTTTCATATAGCTTAAACATAATAAAAATGATTTTCACAGTTAAACATTACTCAAAGCAGAAACTGCAGATGCTCAACAATGATTAAGTATTGATATTTCTTAGCTATTTTTATCTGATTTGTTAGGAATTGTTGAGACTTAATTCCCATGGCCATATTCAATTACATTCATGATATGATCAGATGCCTATCACCCCCTGACAACTCTAGCTTTTGCAGCCCAGAAAAGCAACCCAGAAACGTTCTAGAATTCCCTGAACAAAACAGAACTGAACTAGTGAAATTCCAGAAACAAACTCAATACTCTAAGAGAATCTCCCCAGCATCCTCAAGTATGAGAAAGCAATCACATCTGGATTCCACATTTCTATTAATGCAGCCTAAGAGGGAATCAGCTTTTTTAGGCAGCCACATTACACTCTTGACTCATATTTGCACTTACAATCCACTTGAAGCCCCCTCTCATTGTACTTTAATAATTATTACCCTCCATCTCCTACCCTGGACAGTCACCCCAAGATTTGGAGGAAGCTGAAACTAAAAGCCTCTCTGGAAAAATTTAGAGACCTCCCCATCCTTGCAGATGTTCTTTCCAGAAGCAGTATGACTCCATGAAATCTCAAATTTTTCACAGCTCTGTAATTCACTGACGCTCTCGGTGTCTTGTTTTCTTCACCTATCCTGTGACATTTGCAAGGACCCAGCTTCGGCCGGAAAGAGCAGTGCTATCCTCTGTGAGCCACTCAGACAACGCATGTGGCTTCCCAGGAAATAATCGAATTCATCAAAGGAATCTTAAAAGTGTGAATCCGGCTAGAAAGATTCCTTTTTAAGCTTAAGCATGAGTATATTCTGGCCATGTCTGAGTCACCAGAATGGGCAGTGGGAAGGAACCCTGTCGGTAGGAAGAAAAACTGCTGCTGCATAAAGAGATTAGACAGGGGCGCTGGCCCCGCAACCTGCACCCTACTCATCCCAGCTTCCAGGTCGTCGCAAAGCAAAGGTGGAGAGGAGCCCACAGACAAGATGAGGGGTCCTCAGAGAAATGCCCAGCAGGCTGAAGTGCAGAGCAGGAGGCAAAACCAATCTATCAACAGCCAATCACCCCAGAGTTTCTAGAGCCACAAAAGGTAGAACAACCTTCTATTTCACGGTGGGGGCAGCTATGATAGGCAGCTTTTTCCTGCTATTTCATCCAGCTTTTCTGACCACCTGGACATGAGCAGGGCAGGAGAATGAAGGGATTATGCATATGAGAGAGCTGGATGAATGAAACTATTTTTTAAAGCCTGAGGGTTTTGGAGGATTTGGGGTTTTTTTTTCCCCCTTTGAATAAAAGGACATCTTCTCTTTTATTGGGATCTCTGATTTAGAAGTAGCATAGCACCGTGGGGAAAACATCAGTTTTTGGAGTCAGGCAGATCAGAGCCCAAACTCTAGCTAGGTGATCTTAGCCAGATTACTTTACTTTTTGTCCTCAGTTTCTTCGTCTGATATTGTGAGAGAATTTGAGGTACATATACGTAAGCACTCGATAAACGACAGCTAATTGCGCTTGGAGTCTAGAGGACCCCCACCAAAGCTGAAATGAGTGGTAAAGAAACAGAGGCTGGCTCTCTGGAGACTTGTCCAAGAGCGGAGGAAGGTTCTTGCTTTTGAGGTTTTTCAGATTGTCTAGTTCACTTCTGGAGAGAAGCTCAGCCCACTTTTGCTGAAACGTAGCTGATAAATGAAGAAAGGAAGGTGAGGAGTCGTCACAAGCGAGACACTGGTTTCTGTCTTCCAGACAAGATCAGAACAACCCTTTGGCTACAAAGCAAACAAATTAACTCAGAGTAAAGAGTGAGTAGAATTTAATGACTTTTATGCATGATGATAAATTTGCTACGGAGTGTGTAATAAATAGAAATAATGTGGGGGGGAAATGGCCATATGTTAGAGAAACTTCAAGAAAATAAACACGTTTCTTTATGTGCACATGGATGCTTATAAATATATCCAGGTTGGTTGTTTATGTTGTCCTCTTGTAAACCGTCGAGATTCAGGCCCATAACACTTTATGCCTTCCCCGAGGAAACATCCACTTTTGACTTTGTAAAATCTACTTGTACATGGGTCCCATCTGCCCTTCTAGGACTATAAATTCCTGGAAGAAAAACTCATGTCTGTCTTCTTCCTCTTTGAATCCTCAGTGAGCTACACATATTAGGCCCTTATAAAGACACCTGCTGAAGGGATGGAAGCAAGAAAACCTAATGGATTATTTGCAAACCTGAAGGCGTGTGTGTGTGTGTGTGTGTGTGTGTGTGTGTGTATGTGTTGTAAATGACACTTTCATCACCACCAGCAGGCCTGGCCTGCATGGGGTGGTGGGTGTGCGGGGCTCAGGGTATGTGTGGGCTGTGAAGAGGAGTGCAGATTGGGGGGCTGGAAGGAAAGCGGGCTCCTCAGATTTGCTTGTGGGAATGGCCAGCCTTGATGACGGAGTCATGGCAAGCCACAGCTATGCCAACAATAAGATTAAGAAATTCTTGGAAATCTAGCTGCCCAGCACAGTTGAGGCCCAGTTTCTTCATCATGCTAGTCAAGGAGACACCGGGTCCTTCCTGTTCTTTGTGAAGGGAGCCAGCTCAGTACTCACAGTGCTTGGGAACTCCCCTTGGAGTGTGTGCAGTTGTTATGATCCTGTCCAGCACACTTCTGGAAAACGGCAATCAGGAACTCCAGGCACCACTCAGTCTCTGTAGGGCTGAAGATTTTTGCACCGTTGGAGTTGAGTGAAGAACCATATGCTGTGATTCCAGCACAGTTTTCTAAGGATAGCTTCTTTCATCACAGCTGGATCAAAAGCCCAACTTAACCATTTTTATCCCAAGGGGTTGTGTATCAGGGGATTTTCTTATATTTGCTCTTCTCCATCTTCAGGATAAAGAAGTGTTTGAGGTTATAACTTAATAAGGTATTCGGTTATGCCTGAGTGTTATCAGATGGAGTAACATGTGAAATCTTCATCTAAGGAAAAGCTACAAGCACACCATTAAGCCACGTCACCAAGCCACTCAAGCAGCACTGCAAATCGCTATGTGCTCAAGACAGTGACGGATGGCCAGTGGGTTGGCTGGAAGGCTGATTTCATCTGCTTCGTCATCTGCATGTGCTTTCTGCAGGAACCAGAGCCTGGGAGTTGAAAACTGGTAAGCTGGTCAAATACGTGGGGCTTATTTTCAACCCTGTCTTATTTTTGCTCAAAGATGTTGCCTTCTTTTTCTCATGTATCTAAGATTTCATCAGACATGACATGTAGTCATCTGGTTACCTTGGGCTAGGCACAGGAAGTGCCTCCACAAACCACCAGATGTTTGTGCTTGTGGTGGGAGGAGAATGAGACCATAAGGTAAGAAAGGATGGTCAGGAGACGCTATTTCAAAAGCACCAGCCGAAAGGCACATTGGCAGACTGGCAGACATGTGCCAGGGCAAAACTGGGCTTGGTAGCTTTATAGGCCTAATTACTACCAACAGAGAGTCGCAAAAAAATGATAGTTTCTGGACTTCCTTGATAGGAATTGAGAGGTACTGGGTAGGGAATAAATGTCTCCTCTTTGGCAGCCTGATGGAGCCTGTGATGACCTCAGTGGTCTCACTGGCTCAGCACTGCCCTGCTAACCTTCTTCAGGCAAGTTGTAGCTAATAAATGAGAATCCTCCACTACTGTTTGAAACCATTACCCAATCCACCATTACTGACATCAAAAAGTGAGCTCCAAAGAGGCAAAGGAGTGGGATCAGGACCTGCTTTGCTAAAAAAAAAAAAAAAAAAAAAGAAAAAAATCTTTAGGAAAAATGTTGAAAAGCAAATTTTCCAAAAAGTTTCTTGGTTTTAAACCCATTATAAAAAAATAATGCCTGTTCATTATTGACATTTTAGGAAAAAAGTGAAAAGTAGAAGGAAGAAAAAATACTCATAGCCCCACCACACAAAGACAATTACTATTAACTTTTTTTTCCAATTTAAGATCAAATTTGAGTTCTACTTTTTCAGTGGAACCAAAAATTAACTGCCTCTGGAATCTGAACATTTACCTTGCTTAGTGTGAGTAGAGGTGGGTAACAATCAAAAAACTAAAGTGCATTACTGATGGGAAAATGCAGACCAGTGAAAATTCTTGGCCCCGAGAATTTTGCTTTTCTTGAAATGGTTTTCAAAGGTTGTGTGTGTTAATACCTTCAGATGACCTGAACATGGCTGCTACTCAGGAGAAATTCCATAAATGTAGTACTTGGAAATCAATGAAGGTTTTATCTTTCCTTTGAGCAGCTGTTTCCTCAAGTTCACAGAAAAGGGGCAGACAGAGGCCAGAGTTTCTGCATTGAGGAAGAACACTGGCAAAACAATAACTAAAAAGACCTCAGCTGGCCCTAGAGTATCAGCTGTACAAAACATATATGAATTCAGCTATCCTCATCACAGACCTGCAAAATATCCCAAACTGTGGCTCTATCTAGTACCAATGTAACATAAAAAAAGCATCTTCAAGACAACAGAGATGCCCAAAACTACATCTCACAGAAACTCTACAGAGCAGCAAGGAAATATATTTTGAGAGATAAACATATACGATATTGAGAATAAAGCTCCATGATGGGAAGGACACGCAACTCGGGTATGCGTGTTCCTGCGTCTACTATTATAGCTGCAGTGCAAAGACCATCTATCAACTAGTAGAGTTTTAAGTGCATAAATATCTCCAAAAGATATTTCCTCAGATGTAATTTTTAAAAGTATAAGTTATTAAATAAAAGCAGATGCTAGAAGATGCTCTTTTTGTCCTATAATTAGACTTTTGGTTTCACCCACTACATGGAGAGAGACAAGCAACATCTAGAACTGAGGCCATGTTCTGACGTGTCTCCATTCCTTGGCTCACAAGATCTCCCATGTCTTGAACGGTCATCCTCAATTCATCCACCTGGCAGCTCGATTCATACAGCAAGTGCTCTGCAAAGCCTTCTCTAAAACCTCCTTCCCCCACCCAAGGAAGCCCTAGACATTTCCTCCCCTCACATTCCTGCAGCATCTTCTGTGCACCTCACTCTTGCATTATTCCACTACATATTTATTGGGGCTCTAATATGTGCCAGGTATTATTCTTGGCACTAAGGGTATAATGCTGTAAACACAAAATCCCTGATGTCTTGAAGTTTATATTTAGAGAAAGACACAATCAAAAAACATAAAATATCATATAATGCCAATGAGTAATTAGTGCTATGAAGAAAAAGTAATGCAGAGGATGCTAAAATTGTGTGTGTATACATGTGTGCACATGCGTGCAATGAATAAATATTGATTAGATGGATGGATGGATGGGTGAGTGGATGGATGAATGGATGGGTGGATGGATCCATGCAGGGGCATCTTAAATACAACAAAGGTATTTTAAAGAGAAAATCTTTAAAGAAAATGGAATTGTTTTCATTTTTTATGAGTGTAAGCACAACTGTCACAACCTGTCTAAACCATCACATCATTCTCATATGGGTAGGTCAGTACTGACATCATCACCATACTTATCTTCTTGCCAATGTGCCACCAGACCCTTTGCTCCGGGCCAAGAGATGTCGTTCAAGCTTTCAGGGTATACTATGTTCATTCTCAACTCTGCCTTTCCACCTGCCCTGAACACTCCCTTTTTTCTCCAGGCTAACCATCTTCTTTTCCTTTAAGATTGAGCTCAAGCTTCACCTTCTCCTTTCCTGACCACCCTGAGCTGCCTCAAGAAGACCCCAGTGGTATATCTCCATCACCACACTTTGCACATGATTGTATGTGTTCTTCCCCACTGT
Source organism: Lemur catta (assembly GCF_020740605.2). Taxonomy (NCBI): domain Eukaryota; kingdom Metazoa; phylum Chordata; class Mammalia; order Primates; family Lemuridae; genus Lemur; species Lemur catta. The sequence continues at coordinate 83,572,578 of NC_059134.1, read as the reverse complement.
GGTAGCCAGCCTCCAAGACAGTCCCCAAGCATCCACACCTCCTGGTACCCAGGCCTGTGTACAGTCCCTTTCCATAATGAAACAGGGCTGAGCTGCGAGACCAGTAAAATACAGGAGAAGTGACGGTGTTTGCCTTCTGAGGCTAGGTCATAAAAGGCATTGCAGTTTCTGGCTTGGCCTCTTGGTCCACTTGCTCTGAGGAAAGCCAGCCCACCACATTTCAGGACACTCAAGCGGCACCATAAAGATACCCACGTGGAGAAGAAGCAACTTTCCAATCATGTGAGTGAACCACTTAGAAATGCATCCTCCAGCCCTGGTCAAACCTTCAGATGTCTGCAGTCCTGGCCAACATTTTGGATATAAACCCATGAGAGGCCCTGAGAAGAACTACCCAGCCAAGCTGATCCTGAATTCCTGACCCACACAAACTGTAAGAGGTAAGTAATGTTTATTGTGCTTTTAAGCAACTAAGTGTTGGGTGGTGTTGGAAGAGCCAAAGAAAGAGATAACTAATACACCAACTAACAGCTGAGTTCTTTAAAGACAGGAATGATATTCTCCATCTCCACAACCTCTAATACCTAAAGCAGTGCCTGGAACATAGCAGGGGCTTCAAAAATGTTCAGTGAGGCTGGACGCAGTGGCTCACTGTAATCCAGCACTTTCGGAGGCCAGGGTGGGAGGATCGCTTGAGGCCAGGAGTTCAAGACCAACATGGTCAACAAAGCAAGACCGCATCTCTACAAAACATAAAAACATTAGCCGGGCATGGTGGCACATGCCTGTAGTTCCAAGTACTTGGGAGGCTGAGGCAGGAGGATCACTTGAGCCCAGGAATTGGAGGTTACAGTGAGCCATGATCTCACCACTGCACTCCAGCCTGGGCAACAGAGCAAGACTCTGTCCCCCCCAAAAAAAGAAAGGTCAATGAATCAAAAAATTTTTTTTGGTTTACAAACAACAGAAACTTATTTCTCACAATTCTAGAGGCTAGGAAGTCCAAGATCAAGGCACCAACAGATTCAGTGTCTGATGAGAGCCCACTTCCTGGCTCATAAATGGCTGTCTTCTTCTTGTGTCCTCATATGACAGAAGGGCTGGATGTTTTTTAAAAACTGACATTTATTGAGTCCTGACTGTGCCAGGTACTGTCCTAAGCACTTTACATCTGTTATCTTATTCAACCCTACCTAACATGCATTACTATCACCATATTAACAATAAGGGAACTGAATCACAAAGAGATTAACTAATGTCCTCAAGTTCGCACAGGTGGCAAGTGATGGAGCCAGGCTCTGAACCCAAGAATCTGAACCCAAGATATCATTCTTAACCATTATATAAAATTATTTTTTGTGATAAGCTACCTGGGGACAGAGGACCTATCTAATTCCTCTCTGTATCCCTCATGGGACACAATGTCTCAACAATACATTTGGAGTAAATGAATGAATGAATAAATGAATGAACATAACCAGACATCCCTTTCACGCTTGATTACAAATCCTTTCAATAACTGACACAAATTATTTCATACAGAGTCCTGATATTAACCAGCTTGTCTGTTTCTTCTGGATTAAAATCAAATTCTAAATATAAAGTGAATTTCATTCTTGAAAGGCACTGTGAAATTTCACTGAACAACTGCTGTTATCCAACTTCTCTCTGATTCTCTCCCACCTCCTGCTCCTACTGTTCTGCTGGCTTTGTCTCTTCCACCAGCAGCCACCCCCGCAACAGAGGTTTGGGATAAAATTAGGGATGTCAAGGAATGATGTCCTTATCAGACTCAGTCATTCTTGGTTTCGCTTCATCATCATGGCCCTGTCTTTGCCCCTCATCCAACCGAGAACCACCAGGACATGGGGTCTGGCTGCGCTGCCTGCTCCACTGTAGAAGACTCAGGTCTTTCTACTATTTCTGAGCCCTTAGACTTCACTCCTGGAAGGATCAAGAGTGACTCACTCTTTCACCATTTACTGTAGGCCTGCTCTGTGCCAGGCACTGTGTGAGACACGTGCCTCCAAGAGTTCACAGACCAAGGATAGGAGAAGAGAGTATAGGCAGCTATAAAGCAGTCCAGTATACATGTGGTATGATACAGACAGCAGCCCCAGGAAGACATTCAGAGGGCATGGGGAACACCCCAACTGTGGGCCTCCCTGTCTTCACCCCTGAACTCAAGTACCAGTCAGTGGGTCTTATTTGGAGCAGATCTAGTTGTTAAAAATTTCTTCCTTTCATACAGAGTATTAGTTAGTGAAATATATTACTTGACAGGCTTAATTAGTACATATTCTTTATATGCTTTCATTTCATTTCAATACCAATAGCTGCTAAAAGCAAAGACAGTTCATTTTTTAATGAATTAATTAAGGCTAATACATGCACATGACAAAACATTCAAACAATACAAATAGATATACAATGAAAAGTAAGTCTTTCCCATCTTCCCTCAGACCTCAAGTTCCTTCCCAGAAACAATCACTGTTACCAACTACCAGTGCCTCTTTCCAGAAATGTCACATGCCTTATGAATGGACAGATTTTTACAAGTGAGAACACACAATGTACTCATCTATACCTTTCCTTTTCCACTTAATGACTTATGCTAGAGTTCATTCTGTAAGAAATTATCTGTTTTCTTTTTAATAGCTGCATAGGATTTTATCATATGAATATAACATAATTAACCAGTCTTCTAAGAATGCTCAATAAGATTGTTTCTGGTGATTTGAAACAGTTCAATGTTTTCTTAGTTACTGAAAAGAAAAATGAATAAACTATTTCATTCTATTATGACAGTCAAATCAATCAAAAACCACTTTCCAAGATAAACTGATTACATTTATTTCCCCTCCTTTTTGTTTTCTGAGATCATCATTAATACCTAAGGTCAATAGTCATAGGTAGCACTGATCTTGTTTAATTTCATATTTTACTGGAAACTCTATGGGTAAAAACCTGAGAACTTAGGAGATTCCTTTCCAAGATACCATGATGTTACCACAGCAGAAACCCTTTACTCAAATATATATGAGAAGACGACAGACCTACACTGCCTCTGTATAGGTAGTTGGTACCAGGTCATTTCCTCTTTTAAGAAATGGAAGAAATGAGTCATATTGTAAACCACTATTTTCCACCAAGAATAAAGATGTAACTACTTAAATGTGTCATACAAGTTAATAATCTGGACACCTCTACAGGATCTGTGAATAAAGCTGTATTTCATATATTTGGTTTCCTTTTCAATTCTATGGACGTTGTTCTAACTACAAAAACTATCATTCTGATAAGGACCCAAGAGCTTCATCAGACTGCCAGAGGGGCTCAGGGCACCAAAAAGGGTAAAACTCCCTGGCTACCAGTGAGCTAAAATCTATCTGGGGCACCAAGAAAAATCAACTACTTTGAAAAAGTGTCTCCTGAAAATCTCTCACCAAAAGCCCCATTCATTTAGGTTTAGGACCAGAATTCACACGAGCCAGTGTGGTTTGGAAGAGTAATAACGAAAACGTGAGCTGAAAATGTGAGTAAAGCAGCCCTTGGTTGGCATTGTCCCATGGCCGGAATAAACGCAAACCCATTCTCTCTGGAGACAGTCACTTAAACACACACAGGGCTCTAATAATCCCCATAGATAAAGTTTCAAGGAACATGAATTTTCAACCAAAAATAACAGTAATCAAATTACCCATAAGTGAAAATCATCAAAAACTAGAGATACTGTAATGATTGGATACAGAGTATAAAATAAGTTTAATATGGGTAAAGAAATAAAACAAGGTATTAAAGAGATAATGGGAAAGATAATCAAGTAAACAATTTTTTAAGAAGCTCTAAAGAATTTCTGAAATATAAAATATAATAATGAAGACTAAAACAAACAAGTAGCACATTAAACATAGCCAAAGACAGAATTTATGAAACATAAGGTAGACTTAAAGAAATTACCCAGAATGCAGCACAGAGACAAAAGTTAAAATACATGAAAGAACTGATATAGAGGACAGAGTAAAGTTTAACACATGTCTAGTCAGATTTTCAGGAAATAAAAAAAAAATTAAAAATTAGGCAGAAGCAAAGAAAATACAGGCTAAGGATTTTCAAAAATTAAAGACATGAATTCTCAGATTAAAGAAGCACAATAAATTGCAAATGGAATAAATAAAGACAAATCGATATCTAGACATTAAAAATCTCAACATTTACTGAAATTAGAGAAACCAAAATCAAGGAGAAGAGCATGAAGGCAATCAGAGAGAAAAGATAGATCTCTGACAAAGAATGAGTTGAGTTCTCAGCATCAAAATTAGAAGTAAAAATACACCTTCAAAGAGTTGAGAGAAAATAACTGTCAACCTAAACAAATACATCCAACAAAACTATCTAGCAGGACAGGGTGAAATAAAGACATTTTCAGGCAAATAAAAATGGATAGAGGTCATTATTAACAGACACTCACTAAAGAAAGTTTAAAAGGATATACTTGGAAAGAAGGAAACTGATTCAGAAGGAAGGTCTGTTATGCCCAAAGAAACATTTAAGCAATGAAAACTATAAATTTGGATAAATCTAAATTAATATTGATCATATAAAGTTTGAAAACAATGACTGAGTAGTGAGTTAAAAAAAAAAAAAATCAACGAACTTCTGACTCCAAAATGGCAGTTAGAGGCCAGCTGGCTTCTCTCACCCTCCTACGAAAACACAGAAACAAATATACAGCACCTAGATCTTCTCCAGCAACAACACAGAGCTCAAGTATGAGGAAGAGACAGTGCCCAGGGCCACAGAGAAGTGGAAAAACTCCAAGTAGATGGTAGGAGAACCAGACTTCCAATCTGCAATGACCCAAGTCCACCCCCTATTCTTCCAGGCACCAAGTGCACACACAAAAAAATCTCCCTTCAACTCATGGTTCCTATACCTGGAAAAGTAAAATTGAGGTGGTCAACCAGCTTCTCCACCTTCTTGGGCTCTCTTGCAGGAGACCTATCTATCCTTGCCTTAACCCACAGATAGCATTGAGACTGCCTGAAGGGAGAAATATCCTGGAGGACAAACAGACAAATGAGGGAGGTGGGACTACCACCCCCAACCCACAAACTCTGCTCTGTATCTCTGCCAAAGGAGACACCAAATAAGAGTGGCTGTAGGAGGTACATTCCCCAGCCCCCCGGGCAGCAACCCTTAGCCACACCACTGAGATAATCCCTTTGGGACCTTTCCCATTTGGGACAGGCAGTGCTCCAAGCATTTATTAGAGCAGAGGTGAACCTGGGCTTAAGGTGCCACCTAGAGTCAAAAAAGAGACAGCAACCTCGCCGTGAAAATTCGCTAAGATTCAATAAAAACCAAAACGAGCTGGAAAGAGAAAACTGGAATAAAAATTAATCTTTAAATGCGAAGACATAGACATATACCCACAAGAAATAATAGCATAAAGGGAACCATGACCTCTCCAAGGACAAAGCAAAAATCCACTGACTGACCCTAACATGATGGCAACTTGTGAGCTCTCTGACCAAGAATTCAAAACAGCAGTTATAAGAAAATTCAATGATCTGCAAGATAACACAGAAAAGCAATTCAAAAATTTATGAGAGAAATCTAACAAAGAGATTGGAATAATAAAAAAAATCAAACAGAAATCTTGGAACTTAGAAGTATATTTGCTGAACTGAGAAATTCTTTGGAGGCTCTCAACAGTATAATAAACCAAGCAGAAGAAAGAACCAACCAGTGACCTTTCCTTCTATCTAAATGTATGTTTAAAAAAAAAGGATCAGTTAGCTTGAAGACTGGCTATTTGAAAACATACAGACTGGCTATTTGAAAGAAGAACAAAAAGGAATGAAGTCTGCCTGCAAGAGATAGAAAATGACCTCACAAGCCCAAATCTAAGAATTATTGGTATGCGAGAGGGAGGTGAGCAAGAGAAAGGGGTAGAAAGCTTATTCTAAGAAATAATAACAGAAAGCTTTCCAAAACTTGAGAAAGATACAAATATACAGGTATAGGAAGGTCTTAGAACACCAAACAGATTTGACCCAAATAAGACCACCCCAAAGCATTTAAAAGTCTCAAACTCTCAAAAGTCAAAGACATAAAGATCCTAAAAGCAGCAAGAGGTAAGAAGCAAATAACACATAAAGGAGCTCCAACTGGGTTGGCAACAGACTTCTCAATGGAAATCCTATAGGCCAGAAGGGAGTGGACCAACATTTTCAAAGTACACAAAGAAAAAAACCTGAAACCCAAGAATATTATTGTCATTCAAATTTGAAGGAGAAAGTCTTTCACAAACAAAAGCTGAGAGAATTCATCACCAGATCTTGCAAGAAAGTCTTGTGTGATAAATCACACCTCTCAGTAACTGAAAGAAAAAAGAGTAAGTGATTTAGGAGGTTGTAACAACACAAGTAGCAAGCATGACCTAATAGACATAGAAAACATCACACTGAAGAATGCAGATTCTTTTTAAGCATATATGGTTTATAATTACAAAATCTAACAATGTTTTAGACCATAAAGAAAGTCTCAACAGATTTCAAAGGTTCAGTATTCATACGAACACATTATCTGACCAGAACACAATTAAATTAAAACTCAATAAAAAATACATAACTTATAAAAACAAAACTGACAAAACATACTGCTAAAAACAAAATGGGCCAAAAATAAGCCATAATGGAAATTTTGGAAATACTTAGAACTAAACAATAACAAAATAACTATTCATCAAAATGAATGAGCTGCCACTAAAGCAGTACTTACAGAGGACATACCATTTTACATCCATAAGTAAAAAGTAGAATGACAATGCCAAGTGATGACAAAGATGTAGAACAACAAGAAGTTTTATATACTTCTGGTGGCTGTGTAAACAGGAGCAACTACTTTGAAAACAGTCTAGCATTATCTAGCAAAGTCGGACATGGATATACCCAACAATCCAGAAATTCAGTACCTAGAGATACATCAAGAAATGCATGTATATGTACCCTATTAAATGGCAGACATGTACCAGAGTAGCACTGTCCATAATAGCAAAGCTGGAAATCCAAATGTCTACCAACAACAGAATGGATAAATATGCTGTGGTATATTCATAAAATGAAGCACTGAGCATGAATACAAATAACTAAAATCTAAAAATATAATGTTGAACAAGTAACAACTTTCATACAGTGTGATTCTATTTATATCAAATTCAGAACTAAATAATATGTCATCAGGGGATAAATACACAGGTAATAAAATGATACAAAAAGCAAAGGAGCAATTAATGCAACATATAGATTGGTGTCTGGGAGGAGAAAAAGACATGGGATCAAGGAGGCTACAAAGGTGCTGAATTGTTCTATCATTAAGCCAAATGCTATAGGTATTAATTTAATTATTATTCTATAAACTATACAAATATAAATGCACACACTCTTGTATTTAGGACATTTCACAACACAAAATATTTAAGTAAGCAAAAAGTGAGATATAGATGTAAAGGTGCATTGTAAACTTAAGAGATTTTTTTGTTGTTACTAAACCAGCAGATATGATTTCCATATCACTGCAGTCAAACAATACAATTTTCTATCCGTTAAAAACACTAATAGAAGAGAGCAAAAGCATAGATAACTTAAAAGTCACTTGGATGTTCTTAAGGAAATAATAAAAATAGTTAATACAAATCAAGCTTTGTGCTAGATGTAACTCTATGAAGTAGACACCTTTTATACCCATTTTACACATGGAGAAAGAAAGACTTAGAGGAGGTTAAATAAATTGGCCAAAATCACCCATTTAGTGGTAGGGTCAGGTTTTACGTGACTATAAAGATCAAATTTTGTATGTGTCTCCTTCATATGAAGATCTGTCTTTGGTCGTCTCCTTCCTTGGATAGTTTACTTGGGCTTCACAGTTGGACAAGTCTGCTCTCTCTGAGCCCACTCTGGTTGAGTCTGAGACTTGTTCAAACTATGCTAGTCAGAAAGGGGAGGCAGGGAGCTTATTACTCATAAAGGGGATAAACCAGACATGGCTATGAATTGATCAACTAAGAAATATTGGACATAACTTATTCTTCCATTTTCACGGACATAACTTTTTCTCCCATTTTCGTGGATGTAACTTCATTTTCATGGGCACAACTTATTCTTCCATTTCCATGCAAGTTATAACTGTTGTAATTTAATATGACTCCACCACATAAAGAATTCTATATGCAAATGAAATCAAACTCTTCAGAGCAAACACCAAAACTTAAAATTGTCGAGGGAATGGTAATTTCACCAAATCCTTTGTGAGAGATTATGATTAGGCCCCTTTGGTAACAGCCTATTAAATAATTTCCATCTTCTATCCAAGACTTTTTCTCTAACAAATGACTGGCACCTGATGGATCGCATGGGCCTATGCAAAATAAGAATCACAATTTCTGAGAGTCCCAAGGTTACAGCTTAAAAGAACTTCAAATCCCTGCACTTTGATCACAGAGGAGCAGAAATGGGAAAAGTCAACAGAGGAAAAACATTTCTCATCCCACAAAAAGTGCTTTCAGGAGCTACAGCCAAGTAAAATGAGTGGCTTTCAACTGAAAAGTGGAGACTTATAGACCTGGATCCCTGGAACTGAATCTAGTCAAAAAGCTCAAATGACAGAAATTCTAAAAAGTTGCCTGGAGTCAAATAGTCAATGTCACAGGTTCTGCTTTAATGAGCCACCTCTTTGTTGGCATGGAAGGTCCAGGTGCCGCCTATATCCCTGCCTTTTTTGGCCTGGGCTTGCTGGCCAGCGTGACAAACTGGCCCGGCACTCAGGGCCCCTGCTGGAAGCAGCAGCCCTCCACCTGTCACCGCCAGCACAGCTGACATCTCTCCAATCTTGGCTCCCATACCCTGAAGCTGTCAGATCCTTTCGTTGCAGTTCCAGCAGAAGCAAAGACCTGGGTTCTAACGAGTTCTGCTGTGACACTCCAGGCACAAAATAAGGAGAAACCAGGGTGAAAACCAGGAATGGGACATCACGTCTGTGTCTAAACTGGTCACCAGCTCCCTTGCTTTGATTAAGCAGGCCAGTCAGTTTTGTGAAGCCACCATTTTACTGACTCCATTAGTAGAGTCAGTACACCACCAGCTTACTTGATTCTTCCCCTAGAAATGACCAGGAATTCGATGCAATTAACCAAGTCTATTATCTCTCTTCAAATATGTAGCTCCTTCTAAAATGATCCATGTGAAACAATTCCTTGTCCAAAAGAAAATTAAGAAAGGAAAAAAATAATTGCCCATTTTGACACCAACAGTTAGCCAACAGTTGGGAAAAACCAGGATGGATACAGCTCAGGGGACAGTGGTCTGGCCTGGGCTGAAGAAGGGTAGGCAGGTGGTAGCGAGCCAACCAGGCAGACCAGGTTCAGAGAAGGAGTCCAGAATGCAAACTAGGAACCAGGAAAGAGGCCCCTTTATCTGGCCTGGGGACTCACACTTGGGAGTGAGAGACAGGTGTTCCTCCATCCACACCTGGCCTAGAACTGCAAGATGACTTCCAGCTGAGCACCGGTGGGAACAAGAATACTAATAAGTAGTCAGGTCTGGTCCCTATAAGTGCAGGAGCTGGGTGGGAAGGAGCAGGCAGAGCAAAGGCCTTTAGAACATGCAGCTCAGGGCTGGTAAATGCAGGCCCTACTGGTGGGAGGTGGGGGAATTTGTAACAGCCACTATTTCCCAAGGGCTTACTATGGGCCACGCACTGTACAAGTGTTTCTCATCCTCACAACCATCTTGTAAAGCAAGGGTCCCCAACCTATGGTGAGCTGTATAATTATTTCATTATATATTACAATGTAATAATAATAGAAATAAAGTGCACAATAAATGTAATGCACTTGAATCATCCCAAAACCATCTCCCCAGTCCCCAGTCCATGGAAAAACTGTCTTCCATGAAACCAGTCCCTGGTGCCAAAAAGGTTGTGAACCCCTGCTGTAAGTAAAAAAGTGCAATTCCCATCTTACAAATGAGGAAAGGTTCAGAGAAGTGACATAATATGTCTCAAATGGCAGAGCCAAGACTCTAACCCAGAACTGTCTAGCTTCAATAGCCGATTTCTATGACTACCCCTCCCAGTCCAGGGCTCTTCAGCCTCCCTCAGAGCTGCCCACCAGCGACCACGCTGCCTGAAGAAACACCCTCTTCTCTTCCGGCATCTTCTCATAACTCATTTTTTTCTTTTTTAATCTTGGCTAAGTGGAGGTAAAAGCCTTTTCTCCCATTCACATCCAGGAAAGGCCACAACACCAGACTAAATCCGCTTTTGTTGACCTAATCCATTTTAAAATAATGTGTATATATGAGAGTGCTCTAAAAGTTTGAAATGCCTTAGAAATAGAAGGTAGTGTTATTAAAATAATTGCCATACTCGTCCAAGCAGGCCAACTCACCTGAGAATATTTTAGGACTGGAATATTATAGACACAAATGACAATGCTGATGAGGTAAAACAGCCAGAACAGCTGCACAGAGTGCTTGAGTCAAGTATGCAGGTGTATAACTAAAAGTTAACCTTCTTCCTCTCACAAGCAAAACGTCCACCATACAGAGGATACCCCATGTCAGGGTTGAAGGACTCCTGGGGGCTGGGCCTGGTGTCAGGAGACCTGGTTCAAATCCCAGCTCTGCTTCTAACTAGATGGACGCCCTCAGCACAATACTGGACTCCTCCACTTCCTTCCTTTCCTGCCCCTCCTCTGCCACCTCAGTTTCCCCATCTGAAAGCTAATTTGCTTGTACCAACTAAGGGTGAGGATTTGGGGAAAGAGACTACCTGGGCTCGGGGTTCTGTCTTCACCATTACCGGCCTGTGACCTTGAACAAGTTGCCTCATCATCCTGCACCTCTATTTCCTCATCTCTACAAAGAGGTCAAAACAACACCTACCTGTTATAGTTAATTTTATGCATCAAATTGACAGGGCCATGGGGTGCCCAGATATTTGGTTATACCTTATTTCTGGGTGTGTCTATGAGGGTGTTTCCTGAAGAGATTAGCATTTGACTGAATAAAGCAAATTGCCCTCCCCAATGTGAGTGGGCCCCTTCCAATCCACAGAAGGCCCAAATAGAATAAAAGGCTGAGTAAGAATTTTTTCTTTCTGCCTGACTGTCTTCAAGCTGGGACACTGGTCTTCTCCTGCCTTCAGAGTCGGGCTGGGACTGGAATTTATGCCACTGGCTCTCCTGGGTCTCCAACTTGCCAACTGCATATCTTGGACTTTTCACCTACATAACTGCATGAGCAAATTCCTCATTATATACGTAATATATTATATATTACATATATAATATACATTATACATATCTTATGGGATATAGTCTATCCCTCAGTATCCAAGGGGTATTGGTTCTGGGACCTCCTCCAATCAAAATCCACCACAGACGCTCTGATGTAAAATGGCGTAGTATTTGCGTATAACCTACACACATCCTCCCATGTGCTTTAAATCATCTCTAGATTATTTATAATATCTACTACAATCTAAATATTGTATAGTTGTTATACTGTATTATTTTTTATTTGTATTCTTTGTTGTATTGTTATTTTAATTGGTTTTTAAAAATATTTTTAATCTGTGGTTGGTTAAATTCATGAATGCAGAGCCTGCAGATGTGAAGTGCTGACTGTAGTATATATAATATATAATATAGGAGATTTATATAACAGTATATATAATATAGGAGATATATATATATTTATATACATATATATATGTATGTGTGTGTGTATATATATATATATATATATATATAGGTTCTGTTTCTCTGGAGAACCCAGGCTACTAAATACACTACCTCAAGGTTACTATGGAATTAGATATTACTTTTAGGACAGAGCCTGGCACATCACAAGGCCTCAATAAACATTATATTTGGCCACTAGACATTTAACATCCCTGTCCTGTGTCTTTTAAAGGGAACCATAAAATGTGAAGAAGCAAAACATTTTTTAAAAAGCTACAGAATTGTAAAAATTTAGGCTACTTCACTTACAAATGCAAATTTCTTCATTTTCTCTACTGTAATAGATGTGTGATTTACAGAGACTGTAGCTATGGCGACGTCTATGAAAAACTACCAAAAAAAAGGACTGATGCCAGGGTCTAAATTGCAGCCCCATTTGCTTCCTCACCTTTGGTTTTAACCACCTCTCTCTAAAGCAAATGTCCGACCCATTCCTATTTAAGTGGCCTTTGAATCTGCTGAACTGAATTAGAGCAAGTCAAGACACTAATACTCTAGACATTAGTACTCAGAGTTAATTAGCCAGATACAGTGCAATTCTTCTTACTGTGCAAATCAGAGAAACACCCTTGGAAAATCTAAAAGGAAAAGGGCACATCATTCTGTGCTTAAGAGAACAGGCAGAAATACAAAAGTCTTGAACTTTTCCAATTGATCTTTTATTTTTCCAGTTTTCCAGAAATAGCATGGCTCTTTTTCACCATTTCTAGGAAATAAAATATCAAACTCCAGTCTACATTGGGGGCTGACATCATTCCTTCTCTCTTTCCAAATTCAAAAGAATGCATGGATCAGAGTAACTTTCTTTTGGGAACACTAATCACACAAGCTGCTTTATACCTATTATGGTGGCTTTCAAATTAGATACTGAAGTGGAATCTTTTTTTTCTTTAATGTACTTATCATAAACTGTTCAAACTACCAAAAGAATCTTTCTAAGAGTGTCCATATTATTGTTTTGACCTTAGACAATGGAAATAGGAGGAAAAGATACTTTTATTTCCCACCAGAATCTCAGCAGCTTTACAAAGGACAAAATTACCATTGTGCCCAGAAAAGACGACATAAAAATTTTCCATTTATGAAACTCCTTTGGGACTGCATTTTTCAAATACATTTCCAAATAAAATTCACTCAAATTGAATCCTAATTATAAGTCATCATGAAGCGGGGTCACATAAGATGAGATTTCCCTGCTTCACTTGATCTTAGCCAAAAGGCAAAGAAGCAGTCCTAGCGCTACTTCAAAGGCTCATTCCACAAATATTAATTGGCCACCTATTATGTGAACAGCATGGTGCTAGGTGTTTGGGCCTACAGTGGTGAACGAAACAGAAATAACCCCGAGACCCCCGCAAGGCTGCTTTTGACAGGTCAAGGTAAGTCTGGTCCTAGAACACGACGGTGGCTGCCCATGGGATCCCGTAGGACGCTGCCATCCCAAAGGGCACAGCACAGATCCATCGGGGAACCCAGAAAAAGGCAGAGAAAGGGTGGACTTGAATGTTTCAACAGCTCTGGGAGAAAACTGCTTCAAAGTTTCACCATAATTTGCTTATAAAGATGAAACTATGCAAAAGTACTCAAATGTAATACCACTTCTCAAAATCAAAGAAGAAATAATTGGCCACATCTTACCTAATAAGTTATCAAAGAACAGCCTCAGGATGAGTTCAGGCCTTTTGGAGGTACAGTTTTCCTACATGCTGAAATATTTTATTAGCCAAGGGGAAAAGATTCAGGTTATATAACACCTCACCTACATCACCTCAAACATGACTTATTACAAAAAAGAGTGTGTTCCAGCATTTCCCAAAAATATTTTGTAAAAAACAGGCCCTGTGGGTAAGAAAGAAGGAAGGAAGGAAAGAGAGAGCAAGAAAAGGAGGTGGGGAGAATATTATAAAAATGTCCTCTCCTTAGAGATTCATAATGAACATTAGCATATTACAAACCCTAAGACATCCTGAGGTTGTATGTTTTGTATCAGGCATAGCTGTAAGTATTGGGCTAACACAATGTACAAAAAAAACAGTCCTGGGCCAACTGCAATGGCTCACACCTCTAATCCCAGCACTTAGGGAAACTGAGACAGGAGGATTGCCTGAGGCCAGGAGTTCGAGACCAGCCTGGGCAACATAGCAAGACCCTATTTCTCCAAAAAAATTTGAAAATCAGCCAGGTGTGGTATGCGTGCCTGCAGTCCCAGCTACTTGGGAGGCTGAGGCAGGAAGATCGCTTGAACTCAGGAGTTAGAAGCTGCAGTGAGCTATGACCGCACCCCTGCACTCCAACCTGGATGACAGAGTGAGATCCTATCTGAAAACAAAACAAAAACAGTCCTGGCTTTCATGGCGCTGACATTCTAATAGGGGAAAGCAAGCAATAAATAAGTGCCAAGGAGAAAGATATAGATAGAGGGGTAAAGGAGATTGGAAGGGAAGGAGGACATTGCTATGTTATAGGGTGGTCAGCAGAGACCTCCCTGACAAAGTGACATTTGGACAGAACCAGGAAGGGAGAAAGCCATGTGGCTTTCTGCAGGAAGAGCACTCCAGGCAGAGGGAACAGTATGTGCACAGCCCCTGAGGCGGGAGTGGGTTTGGCAGGTTTGAGGCATAGCCAAGACGGCGGCACAGCTGAAAAGCTATGAGCAAAGGGGAGACTGAGAGGAGATAAGACGGAAGAGGAAGCCAGGGCCCAATCACACAGACTTCAGCACAAACTTAGACTAACATGAGATACAGCTGGAGGCTTCAGAGCAGAGCAGTACCACATCTGACTGGCATTTTAACAGGACCTCTCAGGCTGCTGTATTTCATACTGAATAGATGATGAGGGGCAAGAGAAGCAAAGAGAAGGAAATCAGTTATGAGGCTGCTTCAGAATTCCAGCTGGCAACACTGTGGTTTGGGTCCAGGTCACTGCAGTGGAGGTTGTGAGCAGTGGTCGGTGTCTGGATGTATCGTGATGGTCAAGCCAGGTGGAGGAGGCGAAAAAGAGAGAGGTCAAGCACAATGCCAAGGTTTCTGGCCTGAATGACTGGAAGGACGGGGTCCCCCAGGGAAGTGGGGATAGAAAGAGAAAAGGCCTGAAAGCGGAGCCCTGAGGAAGTCTAATGTTCAGAGGTCATGAAGATGAGGAGGGATCAGCAATGCAGACTGAGAAGAATGGAAAAAGACAAGGGAAGGAAGCATCTCAAGAGGGAAGGAGTGGCCCTTCCTTAAATGGTTCTGTGAGGACAATAAAATGAGGACTGAAAGTGGATCATTGGAGCTGATGACGCAGGAGGTCGCTGATGACCTTGACAAGATCAATTCTGTGGACCTGCTTATCTCCTTACCAGGGAGAATGCCTGACTGGAGTGGGTTCACAAGGGAGTGGGAAACTCAAGACCAGAAAGAAAGGAATTGAATAGACATTTCTCCAAAGATATACAAACGGGCAATCAGCCATTAGGGAAATGCAAATCAAAACAAACAAACAAAAAAACCACAATGAGATACCACTTCATATCCACTAGGATGGCTATAATCAAAACGCAGGAAATAGTAAACACCATCGGTGAGGATGTAAGGAAAGCAGAAGCCCTGGTCTTTGGGGTGGCAACATAAAATGGTCCAGCCACTTGGTCCAAGCTGCCAAACAGTCTGGCAGACCCTTAACAAGTGAAACACAGAATCACCATACGACCCAGCCATTCCACTCCTAGGTACATACTCAAGAGAATTGAAAACGTGTGTCCACACAAAAGCTTGTACATTGATGTTTATAACAACATGGACCATAATAACCAAAAGGTGAAAATAACCAAAGTTCCATCAGTGGAAGAACGGATAAACAAAATGTGCTATACACATACAACGACATATTACTAAGTGACAAAAAGGAATGAAATTCTGATACATACTACAATATGGATAAACCTTGATAACACTGTGATACACGAATTAAGATCACATAGTGTGTGACTCTATTTCTATAAAATACACAGAATAGGTAAATCCATAAAGACTAAAGGCAGATTTGTGGTTGCCTGAGGCTAGGGGGGCAGGGAGAATAGAGGGTGACTGCTTAACCAATATTAGGGGCAGGGGTTGCTCTGAGGATGACGAAAATGGTTTGCAAACAGGCAGAAGTGGCAGTTGCATACATTGTAAATGTGCTAAATGCCATTGAATTGTACACTTTAACACACCAAAATGTTTAGTTTTATGGTAAGTGAATTTCACTTAAAAAGACAGAGAGAAAGAATTGGGAAGAGAGGAATTGGAGATTGTCTGTAAGAAAACTCTTTCTAGGAGATTTGCTGAAAAAGAGACAGAGAGCAGGGCAGCAGCACAGGGGGTCAAGAGAGGGCTTTTTTGGAAGGGAAGATAAACCAACATGCCTTTCTGCGAAGGGAGAGGGGACAGATCAAGCAGGGACAATTCAAGGGCGTTGGAGGGATGCAATCTCCTGCACAGGAATCAGAGATGGTCCCTCCTCCAAAGGAGAGAAGGCAGGATTCAGGCAGCCCGCTCAAGGCAGGGTGGGGTCTTGTGGAAATCCTCTTTCAGACTACTCGCTTTTTCTTGGGAGATGGGGGAATTTTATAAGGGAGGAGAAGGTATGAAGCAGAGTGGGCAGATGACTGTGTCAGGGAAATCGAGTGGCATCGCTGGGCAGCACCCAGAGGCCACCTGAGGTTCATGGTGATAAACTGACGAGACTAGTCAGCCCGGTGGTGTGGTTTCCTTCAGCCATATTTAGTTGCCTGGGTAAAGGTAGACAGCATTGAATCTATCTATCCACATGTTCCCCCAACATATTTGATCATATAAACCTATTAACAGTACCAAAGAGCCTAAAATGCTCGTCTATGCTTAAACAGACGATAGGGGATAGGAAAATACTGGTACTTCTAATTTCTCTTTTCTATCCAGTGTAGGCAAAAACGATCATGGAGGGGCAGGTCTGGAGGCCCCATAGCGGGTGCAGCCATCGGGCCGGTCAGCGGAGCACCCATCAAGAGGGAAGGAGAACAGACTGGCACAGCTGCCAAGAGTCTGAGCTTGGACTCAGAGTTCCACTCCAGCGCATGACCTGGAGCAAACGAATCTGAGATGTCTTACAAAGCGGCGGAACTATCACCTGCCTTTCATGGATGTTCTGGGGATTCCTGGTGAAGAGCACTTAGCACCCAGATTCTCACAAATAACAAGCTTGCAGTCTAAGGCAGTAACCGTCATTGTTGGCCAGGAAACTCTGCCAAATCAACCGTGTGAAAGGTGATACAGCCAAAACACTCTCATCTCCAGGTACCTAACTACCTGTGTACCAGGATGGCCCCTGGGGATCTCTAAGGGTTAACATTCCTTGCTCTCAATATACAGTCAGGAACATCACCAGTCAAGAGATGGCCTGACTGTTTTAGCTCAAGAATAAATTGGTCTTTATAGTTTCTAAGTTCATGTGAAACAAATGAAGCTTTCTCCACTTCCTATAAAACAGAATATTTCACAAAAGCTTTCATGTATCCCAGTATCATGTTTTTAACTTTTGAAATAATTTTAGACTTACAGAAAATTACAAAAGCAGTGCAGAGAGTTCAATACCCTTCACTCAGCTTCCTCTAATGATAACATCTTATATAACCATAATACAATTGCCTAAACCAAGAAAATAACACTGACAAATCATTACTAACTACTCTGCAGACCTTATTTGAATGTTGCTAGCTTTGCCTCTAATGTCCTCCATCTGATGCAGGATCCAATCCAGGATCCCACATTGCATTTAGTTCTCAAGTCTCCTCAGCCTCCACCAATCTGTGACAGTTCCTCAGTCTTTGTCTTTCATGACCTTGACATCTGTCATGAATAGGAACTGACTGGTCAGGTATTTTGTAGAACTTCCCTAAATTTGGGTTTATCTAATGTTTTCACATGATTACACTGAGTTTGTGCACTTTTAGTAAAAATCCCCCAAAAGTGATGCCTTGCCCCGCTCAGTACATCAGAATAGGAGGTGCATGTTGATGCAGCTTATTACTGGTGATTTGACCTTCGATTTTTTGGCTAAGATGGTTGTTTTCTGGGTTTCTCCACCCATATCATATCTGATACAAAGTGAAATAGAATTCCAGCCCTTCCTAATTATAATGGAAATAAGCAGATGTTTTTGTCTACATGCAGCAAATGACGGGGCAGAGACAGGACTTGAACTCGGGTGTTCCAAGTCCAAATGCCATCTTCTTTCCACTCTCATTACTGCACTTGGATGTCTCTGATTTACAATTATCTCATTTCAAAGCCTGTGTTCCATAAGAAAATGCCACGACAACTCACTCTTATAAGCCCAGAGTTTTTCCAATGAAAGCAACAGTACAAAGCACAAAATACAGTTGTCAGGGTATTAACGGGAAGATCCCTTGACACACCATGACACGGGAACACTTTCAACACCTGCAATTCATTTGCCGCAAATACAGACAGCAAATCAGCAAAGAATGAGCCAACCAAGAGACCCAAGAGTCCCCTGAATTGACAAAATTTTGAAATAGGGCTGTAGGGCCAAAACGAAGAGCTGCAAGAAGCACAGGGTAAGTTCTCTTCTGCTCTAGGAAATAACACATATATAAGACTTCAGATCAATTAACTCATCTTAGGCTCTCAAGAGCCACTTGAGATTGAATTAAATCACATATTAACATCCCTACCCTACAAATGAAACAAGTGAGGCCTAAAGAAGTCAAGATTCAATACTTGGACACGGACTCAAAGTCAAGGTTTCACATTCATTCATTCAACAAGCACTGACTCCCTGCCTGTTTTCTATTCTAAGCACCGGGGATCCAGTGATACTGGAGACCCATGGCCTCCGGACCGAAGGGGTTTAGGCTTTCCCTCATTCCCTGTGTAGAGAGAGTCCAGAAAAGCAGCACTTCCCCCAGCCTCATTCCCCAGCCACCTCCCACCCCCCATCCACAGAGATCAGGATTCCACAGAAGCAGGCTGGCTCTGTGCTGGGTCTTGGAGGTGGGGGAGCCTGTATTTAAAGCCTGAATGAAAACCATCATTCTCCTGGTTGATTCTCTTCTGTCTGCCCTTCTCATCAGTACCCAGAGCAGACTATGTATTTCCACAATTAATAAAAGACCAAACCGGAAAAGAAATGGTGTCAACTCCACCCACAGATAAATGAATCACATTTACATCACTCAACTAACATTTACTGAGCACTCACTATAATCCAGGGATGTAGAAACCAAATTGATGACTATAAGACAGTCTTAGCCATCCAGAAACCTACAATTGGTAGGGGCTATAACCACATGCATACACAACCACATACGTAACAGCCAGGGGGGCAGTGCTGTTTTGTGTGATGTACCACTGGGTTTTCAACACTTAAAAACTTTGAAAAGTCATAAACTTTTCTTTTTCTTTTCCTTTTTTTTCATGGCAACATCCACTGACCTACACCTCAGGATCAGACACATGGACCATATATTGTAAATTCAACTCAGACAGAGGAGGGGGTGTGGGGGAGGGGTGGAAAAGGCATCTTACATTTTGAGCTAAATGTAAGGACTGGCATCTTTTTTGTTGTTTTCTTTTTTTTTTAGAGATGGGGTCTTGCTATTGCCCAAGCTGGTCTCCAACTCCTAGCCTCAAGTGATCCTCCCACCTCGGCCTCCCACAGTGCTAGGATTACAGGCATGAGCCACCACACCGGGCCTGACATCTCACTTTTTAAAAGCTAATTTTAAAAGAAAAGCATGATCTATAAGAAGAAGGAAGGAAGGAAGGAAGGTAGGTTCCATTCAGCTGAGAAGATCAAGAAGAGTCTCAAGGAGGAGATAGCTCCTGAGGAAGACCTGGAGGGATAGAAGAACACTAGCAGGGGGGCAGGTGTGAGAGAGCATTCCCAGTGCAGCAGTGGCCCAAGAAAAGTGACAAACAGCAAAGAATAAAACATGCCCTAGAAATGAAGAATGCGATGAAGGAATACACAGAGAGAGCAACAGCTATCTATCACGTGCGCCTTGAAGTCACCCTGGGCTGCTCATTAACCATCCTGCGCCCCTCTCCCAGGATTCTGATTCAGAGGTCAAGGGAGTGGGTTGTGGGAACCCACAGGTATGGGGGTCTTTGGATGATACTGAGACTCAGTAGTAAAGAGGTATGGTGAGAGGCCCAGCAGGAGACACAGAATGTGACTTCATGGGGGAGGGACAGCACAAACACAAGTGCCTTGCAATTGCCAGGATCAGAATTACACTTGAAGAGGGAGATTCTCAAAGTGTGGTCCCCACACCAAAAAGCAGCAGCATCACCTGGAAACTTCTTAGAAAAGCAAATTCTCAAGCCTCACCTCAAACCCACTGAATCAAAAACTTGGGGGTGGAATCCAGCAGTCTATGTTTTAACAACGCCTCTGGGAATTCTGATGCCTACTCATGCATGAGAAGCACCACTCTGAGTCCCTACTGGTGATGGTGTGTGATGGCAAAGACTGTATTAAAGCTTCCACTAACTCCACTTCCAGCCAAATTCCCATCATCATTGATGCTGTTCTTCAGCCTTTCTTGCCCCATAACATGGAGGATTGACTCAAACCAGTATGTCTTTGAATTACTTACACATCTGCCTCATAAATCACTAACATTCAATGTTTGACCAAAGTTCAGTAAATGTATTAAAATGAAAGTAAGTCAGTATCTCTCAAACTTTAACATGGATACAAATCACCTGGAGATCTTGTTAAAATGCAGTTCAGAATCTGCAAGTCTGAGGGAGGGCCTAGGATTCTGCATTTCTGACAAGTTCCCTGGTGATGATGCTATGCTGCTGGTCTGTGGTTCACACTCTGAGCAGCAAGAAATTACATGACTCTAGAAGTCTAAAAGCTCCTGTCCCGGGACACCATCTCCCCAGTAGTTGGGCTTTCCTCTCGGATCTGGCCTCCCACCCCCTAGTCTGCTGCTGCAGCAGCCCCTGTGCCTGCACTCCCCACCCTACCCCGATCCGCCCATCCGCCTTCTCCTAGATAGCCTCTGAGTCAATACTCCTATCGGTGTAATCGCCCCCTCCATCCCCTGAGAGAGCAGAGGGGTGGAGCAGGGCTTTCTGCGCCCATGATGCCAACAGAGGGAATTAATGCGCTTCCCCAACCACTCTCCTTGCACCTCCAGTGGGACTGTTCCAGGCAGGAGGATCCAGCTCATTTGTTTGCAGAGCTAACTATCCATTATTTAAAACATCAACTATTAGCTTTAGCTTCATTTGAGGCTGCAAATCGATAGGCATTCCTCAGGGCTAGAGGGACCCTTGTCACCCTCCCATGAGCTCCATCAGTCTAGAACAGTCAAATCCCAGCTGGGGCCATTGTATTAACTCAGTGAAAAAGCATGATGCTTGGAGACAGCACATCCCTAACAAGCGGGGAGTGCAGTTTCGTCCTGCTACACATCGCCTGCTCCATGAGCTCATCAAATATTCTGTGGTTATGAAACGTTTATGCAACAAAACTGCAGAGTTGCAGCTTAAGACTTAGCTGTAAGTAGTTATTAACCATGGTCATCAAGACTTAGCTTCTCTGTTACTTTAGGGTCCCTTTTCTGGTTTTCCATCCTAGGTGGTTCAGTCCCCACTGTCTTCACCCCTCCTTAAAAAGGTAGTTTTTACATAAAGCTGTTTTATGAAAATCCACATAACCTCCTTAGAACAGCTCAACTAAAATTAATAAAATACTTCTGAGATACAAACCAGGATTCTTAACATTTCAGCTCAATATGTGGGGAGCAGCTTTGCAGATGCTCTTTCTGTGTACGAGATCATAAAATGATGATTTAATCACTAGGGAATATTTATCACAAATAGTATCAGGTGATGTACTATAAATTTTATGCAGCTAAAAGCTTGAGTGTACAATATAAGGAGACTGTTCAGATGTTTTGGACTCATTGGCCCAGCGCCACTGTTTATTACGTGGAAGGCTAATATTATAATAGGGCCTCTTTGAAGACTTCCGGCTGAAAAAAGAAAGCCATTCACCATATTAGAGTTAATGTATACACTCAACAAAGGAGAAAAAAGATAGCACCATTCTGATAACTCTCTAATGAAGGACAAGGGAAAAGCCCAAGGAATAATAAATCTGACTATAAGGAAAAGATGAAGGAAAACAGACCAAGAATAGAAACACTTTGTGCCTTCAAATGGATCTAAGAACCACCAACATATCCATACTGTAAGTAGAAACCATCAAGTCTAAAGACTGGCTAATAAAAATTTCAAGGTATGATTATAATTAGATAGCTCTCCACTAAACTCATTACTCCATTCTCATAAAGCTTGCCACTCAGCACTGAAGCCATCATAATTTTTTTAGGCTGGCCATTTTTATTTCTATGCTGAGAGGAAAATGTAAAGGGAAATCATAAAGAGATGCAAGGGGAGCTTCTGCCATGGAAGATAAGAGCCTGCGATAAGTCTGAGGTTGAATCTAGTCTCAGACTCAGAGTATCTACAGCGTAGGCTAAGACGAGGCACACCACCAGTACCCCAGTGCTTCCAGGTAAAAATCTGTTCTTGGTTACTTTCCTGGACCTCCAAACAGCTACTGTCTCCACCCCTCAGCAGCCCTAGTAAGGGCTGCATGTATTTCTGAAAAATACGAAATCTTCACAAGATGCCTCTAGTCCCCTCGTATATATCTGGACAGCAGGACAGTTCTCTGGGTGGCCTTGGACCACCCCAGTTCTCCCTTGTAACTGTACAATGTGCTGGGAATGCAACATCCTAAGATAAATGGGGACTGGCCAAAACAGCTTAAGCTCTTTTCCAGTCCCATCCCAAGAGAAGCAGGACATCCTTCACTGCTTTAGCCCAGTGAGCCACTTTGCTCTGAGATATAAACCCTGAGCAGGCTGCCTTCTGGGGTCCCTCAGCTGCAGTGCAAGTTGGGTGTGCACAGATGAGATGCCATCTGCCCCAGGTGGCTTTCCTAAACCTTGGAGGACTGGCTAACAATGAATCCTGGGCTCCTGTTGTCCCTTGCTGCCTATCTTCATGTAACTTGGGGTGGGGAGGGTGCTGTCTCACTGGACTCAGGCAAGTTAGTAGCCAGTGCACAGTGAATCTGCTTCACACAGACAACCTCCAGCACAATATTCCTGCACCCAGGCACAACAAAGGCCCAAAATCCAACTAAACTGTTCAAGAAGATGAGGCCTTGTCTGCCATCTCCTCTAGTCTACCTATCCTCAGTGTCCAGAGCATATACCAGGCCTCTGGTACAAGCTCAGTGCCTCCAAAGGAACAGAGGAAAGATTCCACAAGCCACCCTGCATATGAAGGCACAAGTGCATAATCTGAGTAAGGTCATCCGGCTGTGTCTCTTTATTAATTTGGCTAATATTTATTAATGCCTATTCTAGATGCTGAGACATACAAGCAAATAAAATAAAATCCCTACCCTTGTGGGTCTGATATTCTAGTTGGGAAGGCAGACAATAAGCAAATAATCCATATGTCAGGTGGTGATCATTGCTACAGAGAAAATCAAAGCGGGATAAGAGGGGCAGGGAGCTCCCTAGAGTAGGGTGGTTCCAGGAGGAAACCTCTGGTGAGCATTTGAGCAGAAACCCGAGGATGTGAGAAATGCAGCCATGAGATGAGGGAGGGAAAAGCATACCAAGCAGAGGGAACAGCACATGCAAAGCCCCTGCGAGGAGGCCAATGAGATGCAGGAAATGGCTGGAGGTGACAGGCAGATAGATCCTAGGGGGCAAATTCTTCAAACTGGGGATCACAACCCACCCGCGAGTCACAAAACCAATTTAGCAGGTTATAACCAGCATCTTTAAAAATGAACTAGACCAGAATAAAATATAAAATACCCGTGTGCAGTGCCTATAGCGAGGTTAAATATTGTTTGGCGAAATTCTGGGGATGGGGGTGGTCACGTTCATGCTGTGCACTGGAGCCGTAGCACCACACAAACATGCTTCCCACTCTGAGCTACAACCAAAAAGTATGAAAGACGTGAATGAAGGACTTCATAGGTCTGTGTTGTCCAGTATGGTACCTCCATCACATGTGGCTATTTAACAAAAATTACATAAAATTTAAAATTCAGTTTTTCAGTTATATTAGCCATATTCAAGTGCTCTATAGCCCCACGTGGCTGGTGGCTACTATATGGAACAGAGTGGATACAGAACATTTCCATCGGCACACAGAAAGTTCTCTTGAAGAGCCCAGTTACAGGGCATTTTCTCTCTGAGTCTGTGACTCCCGTCATGTCACCTGATAGAATTACAAGTGTGTCCAGGATGAGCAAATGAATGCGTTTTCTGAATAGAAGGCTCTGAATTTATATTGTCCCATAATCCAGCTGGCAGCCAGCTGGAGATGAAACCAAAATATGCTTAAAATCACCTTGACAGCTCCCAGCCACACACATGGGCTGGCAAGAGTCAGTCTGCCTCAATTTCCTTTTCCAGAAAGTAACTACTAATAAATAACCACCCATTGTTTGTTTTGAATTATAGTCATCCCTTGGTATCCATGGGGGATTGGTTCTAGGACCCCCAAGGATAGCAAAGTCCACAAATGCTCAAGTCCCTTATACAAAATGGTGTAGTATTTGCATGTAACTATGCACACCACCTGTATACTTAGGGTTTATTTTGAGATGGGGTCTCTCTGTACCACCCAGGCTGGTCTTGAACTCCTGGTATCAAGTGGTCCTCCCACCTCAGCCTCCCGAGTAGCTGGAACTACAGGTGTATACTACCCTCCCATATACTTTAAATCATCTCTAGACTACTTAATAGAAGATAAATGTTATGTAAACCATTTTTTAATTTATTTTATTGTTATTTTAATGTTGTTTTTTCAAATATTTTTGAGCAGAATCGCAGATACAGAGGGCCAACTGTATAAGGATTTACTAGGGAAAAGCTACAAAATTTATGGAATCTCAAAGAGCACTTCAGGAATGGGACAGCTGACAGACTGTGGTACCACAGTGTAATATTTAAAAATCTGTTTCCTGGCCCTGTGGAACAGCCGAAACCAGATCCAGTGAAGGCACAGTAAGTACCCCACATGGGACACTAATGATTACCAATCAGTATTATCATCAGAAGTCCTGCAACCCGAGAAGGAGGTGACACATCACATGGAGGGCTTCCGGGATGCCTAACTCAGGGGTGCTTACCCTACCTCAGGACAGGCTGTCACCCTCTGGTGTCCGAGGCTGGCTGCTGTCCCAAGGGGTCTTTTAAATGCTGCTAAACCCAGTGTTTGCTAGCTTCTTCATTTTTGGCAACGATGCAAAGAAAGAAGCCCAGGGATATGAGGGTCTCATCTCCCGGGCTTTGACTTGCCACATAGCTCAAGAGGGTAAATGACTGTGTCAGCAGGAGCAGTGTGGGCCAGGGAGAGGGGACAGATGGGGACTTACTTGGCTGTTTCACTGGCATACCCCGAACAGATACTGCTCCCTCTTAGAACCAGAGGGAGCGATGCTTGCACCTTCCACTACAGCAGGACCGTGGCCTCCTTCCAGCTTCAGGCTTGGATGATGTATCTGCCTCCTGCTCCAAGTAGAGGCAGGCAAAGAAGAATCCCCAATGAGCATGTTACCCAAAGACAACACATCCATACATTCTGAAGCCAAATTTAGAACAGGCAGTCTGACATCTAAGACTGACAATGGGGTGGGATGTTTGGGACTGTCTGTGAAAATCCAGAATGTATGGGCACCATATTCATAAAACCCAGTTGCATGTATGCAATTCAGCATCCAATACAGTACCCAGAACATGGCAAGCACTCAATAAATATCTTTGGATGAATAAACAAATGAGTGGTTGAATATGAAATGTGTAATACCCTGTGCTAACCTAACACGGCTACAACTTCATTTCTCTTTCTGAACCAGAGCAAGAAGCAGGACAAGGTACACTTACCTTGCCTAATATTTCACCAGTTTTATCAATAATACACAGAGGAAAGAAGCCATAAAGGGAAAGATTCATTGATTTGGCTACATTAAATGTCAGACATCAAAAAATACCATAAAAATTAAAAGGCTAATGACAATTACCTGTTAATTGGGGAAAATACATAAAACATATGATAAAGGCTTAATATTATTGCTCTATAAAGAGGTCTTAAAATCAAAAAGATATAGTACTTTAACAGAAAAATTGGCAAAGGATGTGATAGGCCCTTCTCTCTCTCTCTCTCTCTCTCTCTCTCTCTCTCTCTCTCTCTCTCTCTCTCTCACACACACACACACACACACACACACACTTTCTCTCTCTTTTTTCTCTCTCTCCTCACAAATAGCTATAAACACATGATAAAAAAAAAAGTTCAACCTCTCCACTGGTAATCAAGAAATGCACATTAAAACAATACGTTACCATTTTCAGCTATCAAATTGGCTAAGGTCTTTGCTGTTGTTTTGCTTTTTAATGTCAGTACCCAGCATTGCCACAGTATGGAGAAATGGATTCCCTCCCACACTGCTCATACATGGACAGTAGGTAATTTGATAACATGTGTGAAAAGCCTTAAAAATGTGCACACCACTTGATCCATTAATTCTATTCCAGGAATTTATTCTAAAGAAATAATCAGAGATGTAACCAATGATTTATATGAAAGATACCCATCACATGTTTATGGTAGGAGAAAAGAGAAGTCACCTATAAATCCATCAATAGAAGGAAGGTTAAGTGAACATATAGCTCACTTACAAGCCTATGACAGATACTATGCATCATCTTTTTAAAAGTTCTTTTACAAGATTATCTAACCATCCATAGAATATTCATTTCACAAATTACCATATTATAGGATAGACTTCATGCCAGATCCATACTACACATGGCTTAATTTCTGTATGATTCTGAAGGCATTTAGGGATGTTGCAGAACTCATTTATAATGATGATGTTCCTAACTACAGATTATAATTATTTAATAGACTTCTAGACTTATGTGCTAATTGTAAGAGGCAGTTAATAAAAACACTAGTAGCAGATTTACTGAATTAAGAAACTATAATGTCACAGATGCTTTGCCAATGGCTATCTCAGAATTTTGCATGGCATTTCCAAGGAATATAAAATATTCTGTTTCCATAAACAAGCAGATCCTGGAGATTCCAATTCTTACATGTCCTCACACAAATCCTTTGTCAGACCCCTTTTCTGATGTTCTTTTTGTAAATGTGAACACTGTAACCAGAGACACTAGGCAGATTCAAATGTTCTCACCCTCAGCGACAAGACAATCTAAAAGGACAGGTATGGAAAGATGGATGCAGCTGCTGGACCTCGGTAGATGCAAAAGTCCATGCCAACAGTTCACATAGACCTCTTAAGGTGTTAAGATTTTCATTATAATTGTCACTTTCTTTGTTTCTCTAGTGCCTGAAACAGTGCTTGGCCTGTTAATAAGGACAAATACTAATTTATCCAAAAAATAAGTAGAGATGATTAACTCCATAGATTATACTATAGATAAGAAGACAGAGCCAGGTAAGACAGCATGCACCTGTAATCCTAACTACTAGGGAGGCTAAGGTGAGAGGATCACTTGAGCCCAGGAGTTCAAGACCAGCCTGTACAATATAGTCAGCAAGACCCCATCTTGGAAAAAAATAAAAAGAAATAAAATAAAAAGACCAAAGTTATCAGAAGTTTTAAATATTTATGTATTTTGTTAAGTGGTACCATAATAATCCTAAATTAGAATTGTTAAGGGGACACATCTTTTCCAGGAATCATTATTCTAAATTCAACAAAAATCATGTTTCATAGACCACTCACTCTGCAGAATGTTAAGAGGTATTCTTGATAAAAGGATTCCGTGTTCAAATAAGTTGGGGAAATTCTACAGCAAACAAAGCAAAACTGGTTTCTTTGCTGTCAAACTTCTCAAGCTTTAGAAAATGAGAGAATTGTTTGTCTTCAGAAAGAGGGTATCTGATGGTGTCTTTCCCTAAACCATCTGAAAATGAAATGCTTTTATATAGGGAATCTTATGGAACTCCTGTTCCCCAGAGTCAGCTATGCAAAATCTTACTCATATTCCTTCTTGGAAAGGTTTCAGATCCACCAGGATCATTACTTTGGCAGTGCAGTATGTTGGTTAGGACTGTAGCTGGATCAGACCCCCTGGGTTCAAACCCTGTCCCTGCCACTTACTAGCTCAGGCAAATTATGTAACCTCTCTGCATCTCGGTTTTCTTGTTTGTAAAAATGAGAGAACAATAGCATCTATCTCACAGTAGATTATGATGCATAAATATTTGTATTAATATTTAATCAGTTTACATAATATTTCAACAGATTAAGAAATCACAATAACAAGTCAAATAGACATCAGCACATGTAGGAACAAACACAACTGATTCCCGTCTGGTGGGAGAAGCTACCAACTTTCCAGCCACGGGCAATCAGCGTGCCATGCCATCAGCCATAGAGCAAATGACCAGCGCTAATTAATGCAGCCAGCTATTAAGTGGAGGAACACTAGCTAAGAGACTCCACTATACTACCACTGTGTACTTCAATACTAATTCTAGAGCACCACCCAGAAACACCATATCTTGCCTCATGGTAGCATAGTCCAGCCCACACAGTCTTATTTATAGCAAGTCTGTAAGGGTGTTAGTAATTCAGGGAATGTCTATATTAGCAAGATTTAGCCAGTATACTTAGTCTGCAAAACAAGCCCCAAGAATAATATATGTAATTCTTTTTACAATTTGGATAGATATAGCAGGAGTTATTCATATAATAACCCAAGAAGACAAGTTTCCAATAGCCATTGGAGATAATGTTGGATAAACATAATAGATTTTTCTTCCTGCATAGTTCATATAAAATATTCATGTAAGAAGTAGAACATTAGTTGATTTAAACATCAACACTTTTATTGACTATAACATAAGCTTAGAAATCTTTAACTCTAATGGAAATTAAATGCTTTGCATTAAAGATGTTTCCTACTCTGACCTTTAAACATTAAAATAAGTAGAAGCACCAGAAAGCAGAAATGAGAATGTTTCACTGATGTGATGCTACATTTCAGACCTGCAATTGTCAGTAAAAAGATGTTCCACCTTCAAGGTCAGAAAGCAAAAGTCATCCTGTGAGCAGCTAGAATAGAAGGCACTGCTGAACCACAAGAACCCTCTCCCTCGCCAGGGAAGCAAGAGAAGACTCAGAGGGAGGATGTCCTGTGTGCTCTCCACCCATTAAGTCTGAGTCTCTGAGTATCTGACTTGGTTTCTCAATAATCCTCAGTGATACCTCACCTGCGCTTGAGAACACAGATAAACCTCACTTCATACAAATGCAATGTTCCTTCAAACTAAATATGCTGAATGATAGTTGGAAAGCACTAGGAGAACTAGCTCTTTCAAAGGAAAAGTACAACAAACTCTCCTCTGCCTTTTTTTTTTTTTTTTTTAGAGACAATGTCTTGCTCTGTCACCCAGGCTAGAGTGCAGTGGCATGATCAGAGCTCACTGCAACCTCCAACTCCTGGGCTCAAGCAATCCTCCTGACTCAGCCTCCTGAGTAGCGGGGACTACAGGCACCCAAGGCCATGCCTGGCTAATCTATTTAAAATTGTTTTTAGAGACGGGGTTTTGCTATGTTGTCCAGGCTGATTTCAAACTCCTGGACTCCCTGCTTCAACCTCCCAAAGTGCTAGGATTACAAGCACTTGAACCACCGCGCCCGACCTCCTCCGTCATTTAAAAAGTTACCTGCACCTGCATCTCTACTATTTGAATTTCACAAATCAGTAAAACAAAAATCAAATAAAAATAAAAAGCAGAATAAAACAAACAAATGAGACTGAGCAATGAACCAAGAGTTTCCAACTGTTAATTTTGCCAAGCAAGGTTATTTTAATAATTAAATTAAAACAAAACAACCATTACCACCTCAAAAACCCTACCATCCACTAGCAGAGAGGAGAGAAATCTGGCCGGCTTCCAAATGCCTTAGCTCCCTCCAAATGATTCACTGTTCCCCAAACGCATCTTGCAAGTCCCTTCTTTTAGTTTCACTCATGCATTTCCCTCTTGCTAGAACTACATTCTGCCTTCTCCATAGACCCAAATCCTACAGCTACTTCAAGGACAAAGTCAAATGCTACCCACTCGCTACGCCCATCCGTGTTCCACACGTGGAACCTAGTAGAATTTAAAGTGCAATATTTAAAGTGCAGTGTAATTCCAAGGGGTGAGATAAGGTCATAACTGAAAAGCCAACCTCAAAGTCAAAAGCCATGAAAACTGAAAACACTGGAAAGCAGAGTATGAGATGGACTGAGGCGGGTGGTTCAGAACCAAGATGGCTGTTAACGTCCATTATAGTAAGAAACATGTTACCAGACCTAATCCAGGCACTGCCTCTAACTAGCTTGTCATAATAGCTACCATTTTCTAGTGATTTCCCAGGCACTGCCTAGGAACATGACATGCATTATCTCATTTAACTCGCACAACAACTCCTCGAGGAATGTATCATCATTTCCATTTACAATTGCAGTCTACATCAATCATGCGATTAAGAGAGTTGCCCAAGAGCACCCAGCTAGCAAGGGACTGAGCTAGGATTTGCACCCTCCCCTCTGCAATTCCAAAGCCTGTGAGAAATCTTTCTGATGCAGTCCACTGCCTCCTTTACTAGTAACTTCTCTAACCCACTTAGCTTCCTTTTCCAAAAAATGAAGGTGTTGGCCTTAGTAATTCCCATGGTTCCTACTCCAAATCTAACATTCTACATTTCCATAAAAACAGACACAGACAAGGCCATGAACAAAGAAAAATAAAAGAAAGTAAGGCAGTGATAATAGACACAGGGGAATATCAGAAAAGACAAAATGCTCTTTGTGGCCCCCACTAACCCAGAATCCCTTGGGGGGGGTTCTCTGACTGGTTTTAAAGTATTTTTCCTACTCTGAGATGAGTGTAAGGTAACTTTATATTGCATTGAGTTTTCCTTCCAAATCTCATCTCCAAATGCCCGGAGGACCTAGAGAAAACCATCATGGAAATAAAAGTACAAGCAGCAAAAAAAGAAGTGAGAATGCACTAGAAAATCAAGCTTTTCGGTTTTCATTTTAAATGGAAAAGGGTATGCATGATAATGATCAGATGAAGTAATTCAAAAGGGTGCTTTCCATAGAAAGAGAATAAATGAGTGAAGGGAAGAGAAAGAAAAAAGCAAGCTGAATGACCTTGATTTAGCAACTGATCTTTATTGATTTTCTTTCACCTTCTTACTTGATTCTGGGAAAGTCACAATCCACAGCATGTGACATTAAAGCCTACCCTTAATGAAATTAGTGGATTAACAAAAATGTCAGTGAAGCACTAAGGAGGAGGGAAATATCTCAGCAGAAATGCTTTAATCATTAGGAAAACCAGCAAGAAAAACAAGAACTCGATGGAAACTTTCAGGACAGTAAATGTCACCCATTTTCCTTTCCTACAAAAAGCCCTTTAGAGAACAATACGTTAGGAACCATCCCCTTTCTGATGTTTGATGAAGGATCTTGCAAAGCCATCAAACCAATACTTCCAAAAGCTAGGTCCTTAAATAACCTGGGGTTTCACAGTGTTAGTGTCAACACGATTTGGTTTCAGGCATGGAGGGGCAGTGTTGACACTCTTTCCAAAAGGTTCATAAACCCTTCCAAAAAACAGAAAAAGCGAAGGCACACAGATGCTGTGATTCCTGCCCCTCCCTCCAGCATCATTCACACTTTAACCTCTCGACTGTTGTGTTGCCCAGAAGAAGGAAAATTTTCCCACACACACAGTTTTGGGCCTTTTTTTCGAGTCCAGTTTGAGGGTAAGACACCTAAGCTCAAAGATGGTGTCGGAAGCGAGGCAACCAACTCCCTAATGAAGGAAAGTCTGCAGGACTTCCTTCACCTTGACATGTAGGGCTGGGAAGTAGAAGTGCGGAAAAACTTGCTCACACAGGGCATTTGTGTGCAGAACGCTCTCCTAAAGGTTTGGGAAGCTCTAAGATTTATATATATAATATTAGATTTTAATATAAGATTTACATATATAAAAATATTAGAGTTGGAAGACATTGGAAATCATTGAATCCAATATTGCTGATGAGGAAACACAAACCAAGTGGTACGCCCAAAGCCAAGATCATACAGATGCTAAGCGACAAAGTCCCCTGCACTACACTCCCAGCTCAGAATTTAGTTCTCTACCCTCCTTGCCCCCTAGACCCCAATTGGTTAAAATGACTTCCCCTCTAGCTCTAGAATGTATTGGCTCAATTATTACATATTTTAGAAATGAAGGGACTACAAAAGACACTTTCCAATCTCTCTGTTTTGTATATAATAAATATTTGTTCCTTATTTTAGAAGAGTAGAATTCATTGAGATTCTTTTCCTCCCCAGAAAATAGATAATTAATTAACAGGATGAAATTCCTATTATCTTAACAGCCCTTAAGAAGGAAACTATCTTGTTCAGAAGGGGAAAAAACTTGAGGATGAGCTTCTTGAGGTTGGAAGGTGAGACCCTACAGGCATGGGTCATTGCAAGTGGGAAGTTGGCCAAAGAAAGCTCAACAACTCTGAGTGAAAACTCATGAGGAATTGGGAGTTGGGAATGAAAGGGAAGAGAGAAGATGGAGAGATGGGAGCAGAAGGCTTGTCGGGGGGCTTGTCTAAGGTTGTTAGAATCAGCCAGGAACTTTTCAGAACAAGGACAGAGCATTTACTTTGTAAAGCCATTCACCTTCCTGCAGTGCAAATCTGCTGGACTCCCCAACCCTCACTAGAATCTTCTGTGTACTTGTAAATGCTGAGTTCAAGTGTGTGGTTTGAAGAATTTAAGAAAAAGGACTGAAATCCACATCTATCTAGACAAACATATGAAGAGCAAGGAGGGAGAGTCCCTAAACTGAGCTAACTCAGTGAAACAGGAGCTCAAAGCCAGAAGTGAGGGCTGGAACTAAGCTCCTGAGGAATTTACAGAGCATTACACCTCCACCAGCAGGCAACAGGGGGGCTGCAGCCAATCTAAGTCGGGCTGAAGGGGCAAGGAGACCTCATCTAATGCCTGGGTATATGAAAGCAAAGGTTACAAAAGAATTACCCCTAAGAATGAATAATACAAAGAAGCAGCAGCAAAGTAACTGCTTCCTGGTAGGTGCCTGACCCTTTTCAATTACATTCCTAAAAAAGATGCAGTGGGAGCTAATCCGTTTGATGCAGCATGAGGTTAGGGGGCCTTAAGAGAGAAGAGTGCAGGGCAGGGCAGAGAGCAAATGTCAGGTGTGCTCTGAATTTCAGGGGCTGCCGGCCCTGGGAAGCTTTGCTTCTCTGCCTGGAATCCAACACAGCATTAGCAAAGAGGGTAGGTTTGGGCTCCAGCTTCCCCATCTACAGCCACCTGTCCCTAGGAGATACGAGGTCATACGATTTGGACCAAAGATGATTTGAAAACACAGGCACCCAGTGGAAAAGCCCAGGGGTCAGGGCTACAGCCCCTCCTCTACACATGCACACTCGTGTTGCCATATGGCCTGTGCACGTGTGAAGCATAAGTCGGAGCCCGCAGGAGCCCCCTACCCTCCCAGCCATGCTGAAAGCCAGCCAAGCAAATGCAAGCCACGCTCAGTTTCTAACAGAAATGCAAACAGCGGGTGTGTTGGGCCATGGGATTCTGGATTATTTTGTTCCCTCTTCTCTGCATGCTGGTTTTGGGGAGAGCAACATGGTTTTGTTATATTCACAACAACAAAATATAAAATTGTAATTCTGTTACTAAAGTAAAAAAGGAAGGCTCATCGCAGTGAGCATTTTTCTTTGTTGTAGTAACAAGTTAGCTTTGCTACAACTGCTGGAATCATTCATAGGAGTGATACAATAAATAGCCTTACTTGGAGAACCCAACACCCTTCCTGCAACAGATCACGTCCATCAGCCTCTTGACACAGAGCTTTCCCCTCTAAAAACAGGGCTAATGATATTTGGACTATGGATAAGATACTATTCCTAACGCAGCTTTTGGTTCTTTAGAAGCAATGCACTATATAAAAACAAAACTTGTAGGGAGACAACAGAAAAGACATTACTAGGGGATATTTAATCCAGAATTTTGTATTACTTTATTATGGCAGTTTTGGTTGAATTCTGTTACTCAAAACCACTGTTTAAGAATGTTTTTTATTTTAATAGATTTAGAGGGTACAAGTTGAATTCCATTGCATGTATATATTATACACTGGTGAAGTCTGGGCTTTTAGTGTACCCGTCACCTGAATAGTGTACATCATACCCCACTGTTTAATAATTTTGTAGCTCAAAATCTTATAATGCCTTTTCTGTTAACTCCACTCACACCTCCTCCCACAAACCTAAATTAAGTTTTTCTGTTACATATTTTGGCACCAATGCATTGATATTTATTCTATTCACATCAATGCTTTGGTGACACTCTGTTTTTATTTCCCCTTCTTCTTTTCTGAATTGAAAGATCCATGAGGTTCAGCTGAGCTAAGCCCAGGAAAAATAAATAAATAAATAAAATAAAGAAGAAAAGAAAAGAAAGATCTATTGGGGAAGAACATTTATTCTGTTCATCACAGTTTTCTTCATTCCTATTACCAAGGGCAGGTGTTGAATAATGGCTTGATATAAACCAAAAAAGAAAAGAAAAGAAAAGAGAAGAGAAAACATTTTCTGGGTTGTTATTTTATCTGACTTCTAAAAATTTTTTTGAAATAATTTTTATATTTCATTATTACTGTAATTATACACATCACACACAGTTTGTTTTACCTGAATCCTGCCACAGTACTGTCTGTTCATGACCTTCATGTCCTTTTCTTTATATTGTTTTTTTCTGTGAATTGTCTGTACTTACTCGATTTTAAATGAAAGTTTTATTAAAACTCCTTCACCAAGTAAATCCTTTTTATGTGCTTCACCTAGCTTTTCACCTTCTCGTGTGTACAAGAGATTTAAAGGATCCATTTCACCCTCCCTGAGATTCTGCAAATATTAATTTCATTTAACAACAAACAACACAGGCCATGTCAGAGATCTGCCACATGAGAGCCCACATTCAAAATAATTATCACTAATTTCTGTGCCTGGGGTGCATGAGCCGGGAGACTTCAAATCCCACTGAAAATAAACTATCTAAATCAGTAGCTATGGGCCCATTGTGGGACCCTTGTAAAGCCGAATGCTAAGAAAGTTTCTCTCCCAAAAAAGCACAGGTATGATATACACTAAATTTAAAAATATAATTTCAAGGACTGATAGGCAACCCCCCCAAAGACAGTATTTTTCAAAGTACGAATTATGATCCATTAGTGAATCATAAAACCAATTTAGCAAGTCATGACCAGCTTGGAAGGAAAAGGAAAAGAAGGAGGTAGGGAGGGAATGGAAGCAAAGGGAAAGGGGAAAGGGAAGAGAGGTAATCATAAGTATTTCCTGATCCTTTTTTTTCAGTTATGGATCTGTGTCTGTGTGTGTTTGTGTATGTGTGTGTGCATGGGTGTACTGGGTCAAAACATAAAATGTATTCTTATTGTGCATGTCCATCAAAATAATTTAGAAAAGACTAGCCTAGGGATTCATGGCCCCCCGATCCAAATGATTAAAGATGAAACTGTCACTTACTTGGATGCCAAGACCCTCAGAAGAGAGTGTCGCCTCTTGTGTGTGTTGCAACCAGAAGAGGAGTGTGTGCCAAGACAGAGGTGTGAAACAGAACGCCGAGTGAGGTACCCCAAGAAATTAAGCTTTCTGGGTGCAGGGCACAAGAGGACTAGAGCAGGGCTCTTGCAGTGGGAGGAGGCCCAACTTTATGCCACAAGCCAAAGGTCACTAACTCAGACGATGCAGGAGCCAGACGGGTGGCACAAGTGAGGGAAGCACACCCAGGAGGGTGGGGTCTGGGACTAACTGGAGAGGATGTGCCACGTCGAAGGGGCATAGCTGTCCCTCTGCTCCAGCCAGCTGCTCCCATGAGGGAATGCAGGAGCCAGGGGCCAGGGCTTCTGGTTTCTGAGATAAGTCAGAAATCTGCATCTTCATGTGGAACCTTCTGATATTTAATATAGGCAAGTAAAGCCAAAAGAAAATTGTTTTCAAACATAGTGCAGGCTCACCCTGGGAGTCAAATAAAACAGATCTATGAGTTTTCAGCCTGAGGCTGAAGAAGGAGATACGATTTGTTTTATGATTTAGAAGGACACATGGAGGATGGACGGAGGAGGGAGTGAGGAGGGAGACGGGCACAGGGCAACCAGACGGGAGGCTACAGAGCCCGTCCAGATGACAGACTGCACGAGGAGGGAGCAGACACAGGAATGTTAAGGAGAAAGAACTGACAGGAACAACCAGATGTGCAGCGTGAAAGAGGAGTCTAGGATGCCTCTGCGGTTTCTGGCTTGGGAGGCCGCACAGACAGCTCCACTCGCCAGGACGGGGGGGACAGTAGGACGGCCAGGTCAGCTGAGGGTGAGGTGACTGGAGACCAGCTAACCGGAAGTGTCCATCAGAGAGAACAGGGCTGGAGTGTGCAAGAGACTGTCCTGGAGACGCATCCTTGTGAATCGTCCACACCTAGATGTCATAAGACAGAAGAGAGGAAGGCTCAGACGGAACCTTGGTGCATCCCCACACTTAAGGAGTGAGCAGGGGAAGGAGGTACCACAGAAGCCATCTGTCCAGAAGGGATACTGGGCGGTTGGAAGCGGGCGAGTAGGTGCAAGGAGAGTCACAGGGAAGCGCCATCTGGAGCGATGGAAAGTGGCTCTGATGAGGCATCCACGGGTAGACTGCAAGTGGCACTGAAGCCCCTGCTGAGATGGGTAGCGCTGGGCCAGCTGACTCCAGGGATGCTGGAAACGAGAATCATAAAGGCACCGAACTACCAGCTGTATTTTTACACATTCAGCAGCACGTGGGCCGGGGCAGAGACAGTGAATGGCTGACGGTCCCAAGGGGGAGGGTGTGAGGGTTGAAAAAGACGGAAAGACAGGGGGCTGAGACATGCAGGGGGCTTGGGCTGGACAGGTAAGATAGAGGAAGAAGCAGGATGATGAAGGTGGAAGGAGTGGAAACCTGAGTGAGGCCACGAAGAAGGCAAAGTGGGAAAGGGCGTGAGCACCAGAATGATAAGAGGCTGTGACCAGAGACTGGAATACTAGAGTCTGGGATTGCAGAGGTGGCGCAAGCTCCTAAGGGTGGTCCAGAGCACGGCCACCGGGAAAGGGTGGCTGAATGGAAGAGAAAATAAAGATGTTTCAAATCCAGAAGTCAAAAACTTCAAAGTTGTGGGGGAAGGACAGGGTATGCTACAGAGCATGGATCCTGATGGTGCTTGGACTGATGGCAGGACTCGGCATGGACAGAGACTTTTTGAACAGGGTCAAATCCTCAATAAATGAAGCCAGGCGCCTGCAAAGTCAGGTGACAGAAGGAGAGGGAAGGCAAGAATCTCAATGGAAGAGGAGGCTCTGTAGGAAGGTGGAAGAATAAAGGTAGCAGGGAGAACCAGAAAAATTCAAAACAGCTTCCCACCCACACATTCCAGTTAGTGCCAGAGAATGGCAACCTCATTGCAGAACCCAAAATACCACATAGCAAGCCCCAAAATACCACACTGCTCACCCCGTACCTTCCTCCCCTTCCACTTGGAATCTATTCTCTCCCTTTTCCCTCTCCTCTGCCTAAGCTGTGGGCCTCCCAATGATAGACAGGGACACTGCTCCAGCCAGGGCGTGGCGGACACGGAGAAAAGACACTCAGGCTCCTGCGCTCTCATTAACCAGCTTAAGTGGGCCGGGCGTGGTGGCTCACGCCTGTAATCCTAGCACTCTGGGAGGCCCAGGCAGGAGGATGGTTCGAGGTCAGGAGTTCGAGACCAGCCTGAGCAAGACCAAGACCTCATCTCTACTAAAAATAGAAAGAAATTATCTGGCCAACTAAAAATATATATAGAAAAATTAGCTGGGCACGATGGCACATGCCTGTAGTCCTAGCTACTCGGGAGGCTGAGGCAGTAGGATCGCTTAAGCCCAGGAGTTTGAGGTTGCTGTGAGCTAGGCTGACGCCACAGCAGTCTAGCCCAGGCAGAGTGAGACTCTGTCTCAAAAAAATAATCAGCTTAAGTGACCATGAACAAGTCATCTAATCTCTGTGTCTGAAGTCATCTAGAAAAGGGAGTTTATGATATTCATTCTCTCCACCACCAGGCTGGCTTTTTAGAAAAATGAGAGTCAAAGCGGGAAAATGTTTTATAGGGCAATTTTATTCCTTAATCCTATTGGTGGTGCTTAAAGCTAAAGAGGTTGCCAAACCCTAAAATGAAAACCAATATTACTGGTTACTTAATTTAACCAAATGTTTCTTTTCTGGGCCTCAGTATCTTATCTGTAAAAAATATAAGGAGATGGATTAAATGATGGTTACTTGTCTACCCAGCATTTATTGATTTTGTTTGTTTTGTTCCCTCTGAGGGATTTCCTCTCTGCTCCAATGCCTGGTGGCATTTCTTTGACCAAGATTCCTCCAGCCTCAGCCTATTACATTATAGGGATTTATGACTATGCCCTAACACCTAACAATTCCTACAGACAATTGGCATTCAGTAAATGTTTGGTGAACAGGTGGCAAAAGGTCACTTAGATGTAGTTAGTGGCTGCCCTGATAAATGACCTGGACAAGAGTAACGGTACATCTTCAGGTCAAAGAGAGCACAGTCCTGGCACACAGCAGGTGCTCGATAATTACCGTTGGTATAAGAAATCTATTGGACATCTTGAAACTGAGTACATAGGTGCAGGAAATTCCTGACATCCACCTCAGATCCAGTTCTCTGGTACAGATTTATGAGAATTCCATAAAGAGTAGCTAGAAACCAAAGCATGATTTTCAATATTGCCAGCAAAAGAAACGTGGTGCCACCAAAGGCTGGGAACAGGATGGGTCCTTGGGACATATTCATAATTCACCAAGCTCAAAGGGCAAGTTCAGAACCATATTCCACAGCATCTAAATTTTATGTAGATGTGGCCACAGTGTGACTCTGGCCTGTGTGTTTTTTAAGGGTTAAAACAAGATCAAAAGCATGATTAAATCCGTATGTGTGCGTTTTGAAGAATTCCATAAAAATTCCCTCGAATTCATGCCAGTATAGTTGAGTCTCAGGCATCATGGGGCCATGGAGGAAGGTACAAAACACAATCTAGTCAATTCTCATTACCCCCAATAATAGCAGATTGGAAATAAACATCATTTAGTGTGTGTTTGGAATCTGAAATGAGGAGACACAAATGTGGATACCACCATGGCCAAGGCCACGCTCATTCACACCTTCATCCTTAGTGGCCAGATCATCCTACAGAGACAGCAGATGTGAGAGGTCTCTGTAATGCCTATGATAGGTGCCTATCGGGTACAACTGCTTTATCTCATCCTGGGTTGCAGCTCACTGGGCAGAGGACGAGCAGCACAGTCATGGAGAGCATTTAGCTTAGCAGTGGACAGGAGCACAGGCCTTGGGTTCAGAGGGACAGATCCAACATCGTGCTGTGTGGTCCCAGGCAAGTTACATCATCTCTCCAAGCCTCAGCTTTCCCATCTGCAAAATGTGACTAATTATAGTTCTTGCCTCATAAGATGTGTGCCACAAGATTAAATGTTATAATAAGCATGTCAGGCACCCAGCGTGGCATCAGGAACATGGTAAATACTGACAGAATAAGTAGACACTATTACTTTTACTATAACTTAGATGTCACAGAGTTGTTCGGTAAAGGTATTCTACAGTTTTAGGCAATTTAAGCAAGAACAATTTAAAGATAATTTTATTCCACAATTTCCACTGTGCATTGTGGCTAAGAATATATCTCAGAAGCAAAATGCCAACTTCTCTTTTAAAGATTCTATTGCTGGTGTGTGATTCTCTAAGATCTGCTCTGAAAAAAAATCAACAGCTCAGACGTTTCCCAGGGGACCCTTAGCACCATCCTAGTTCATAAGGTCCCAAGTCAAAGACACTAAGTAGTCGTGGCTCTTTCAGGCAGGTTCTTAGCATTAGGGACTCCAGCAGTCCATTCCCATCGTAACCCAGAGTAAAGTGGATGCTGAATTTGACAGTCAGTCCATTTATTCTATATACCACTTATTTTACACCTGGATACTTCCTTCACCTTTCATATTCAATTAGCGATTTTCATGCAGCCATGTCCCTGCATGTATTCCTTAAAAGCACTGTTGGTACCACTCTGGGTACCGCTTTGGACACTGGCCTTACTTAGCGCGTCATGCATGTTCTGTAAATATTTTATTGGTTGATTTCTACATATCTGAAGGTACCACTGACTCTTAAAGATGTGCTGTACTTAAAGGGCCAGAGCCAAAAAGACTGTCTTACAAATTATTTTTCTATTAATGAATACTAAATTCAGAACAGATTGATTAAACATCTTTCTTAAAGATGGCTTGAGATAAGCAAAAACCGGTGAGGAATCAAAAGTCAATTTCCCATCAGCAGGCATGGAGTTAGCTCCTTTCCAGCAAGGGCTGGCTTTACAATGCTCTTAGCTAAAAAGCTAAGCCTGCAAGGTAAAGGAGCCCCAACAAAGAGAAGCAGTGTTACAAGAACATGACCAAAGCGTGGCCATGTCCTCCTTCCTTCTTCATCTTTGTCATTCTGAATGCACAAAACTGAGTGAGTACAACCTGGAACGATTTCCATGGTTTGGGAAGGGATTTAAAAAAAAAAAAAAATGCACAAGGTGGGCACAGGTGACTCAGAAGAGATCTCATCAGTCAGCATGCAAAGCCAAAATAAACCCTGGAGGGTGAGGGGGAACAGATGGCCAGTGGGCAGTGGGCAGAGCCAGGGGGATTCAGACCCGTGGCCCTTTGGAGATGCCCTTGTGTAGGAGGTGATGTCCATTTCACCAGATGGCCGACTCACCTCCTGGAGTCTCAACCACCGGGTAAGCTTGGTGACTTACAAGAATTTTATCCTACCGGAAGAAAGAAAACCAACAGAGGATAAAACTGCAACTACTGCAACCCTTGGGATTAATGAGAATAGAATCCTAAAAACGACATTTGAATTATTTTCTAACAGTTCTCTGGTTGCATGGCAATAAACCAGCAAAATTTAGAATAGAGAAGAAGAGTCTTCCTCTCCCCTCCCCAAAAAAACAAAAATCTTAGGAATTTATAAACACTAACTGGAGCAGAAGGAGCTGAAAATTCCTAAAAGAAGAGACAATTAGGAGACATAACTGATTACTAAATCATTACCTAAGACTATATATGAAACACAAAAGTTGCCCATAATAGGTTAACTAGGAAACCTGGATGGATTAGGGTTACAAATGTCTTTGTAGAAGGCAAAAAACAAAGGATGAAAGGAAAGACACCAATCCTATCAATGGCTATGTTAGACTGCTGGGATTATGGGTGATTTTTCTTCTTCTTCTAACTAGGCTGTGAATGGAAGAAGAGCAAGGGACAATGCAGTAGCAAGTTGTGTAGCGCTCTATCCAGGGGGCAGGAGTAGTGCTTTGCTTGCTTATTTTACCCTTCCACCCCACGACCTCCCAAATTATCTTTCTACAGCTCATGCCATCTGTGACTCACCATGTAAGTTCAACCACACCCAAACTTGTCTAGTTCCTGCTCTATGGGACAAGTCCACTGACCCCACACTCAGATGTCCCACCAATGTCTAATTGCCATAAAAGTTTCTAGGCTTTCAGTTCCTGCAGTCATCTCCCCATAAGAAGCAATGTGGACCACTAACGCTGGGATAGAGTGGATGCAGGTGTGATGTTACTATTTAATAGCTGACCACCAAATTGGAACTTTTAGCATTCTAACCAGATAAAAATCTGTATGGTTGAGGCATTAATGTAGGGAGTCTGTGAATGATTTTTTTCCTCCCTTTAAAACTTTCCTTTATTGTCATTAAAAGGTTGCCTAGCAATAAATTTAAAAAAACAAGACAAAGATTTTTCACTTTTAAAGAAACTGTAACGAAATCTAGGAAAGAGAGGGAAGGCCTAAAACACACATCAATTCATTATTTGAAGCTTTTAAATGAAAGGGGAAAGCACATAAAGAGTTAGCATTATTGATAAGTTAAAGGGAGCAAAAAGAGTGAGTTTAGCTGAGTCCCCTTCACTACTCTGCCTACGTTAGGCTTTGTCCAAGTTACCCAGTGTGACTAGAACAACCCCCTCAAGTCACAATTCTCCACTCAACCCCCATTTAAGGTCCCCCTTCAGATTAACCCAACTCATCAGAAATTCTACCAGCTTAATCCACATTAATCCCTTCCTTTCACAATATTTCTGTAAATATTGTAATAATTTATTTCTTTTAGTTATGTGTTTATACATCTCTATTTTTATTGTATTTTTCCATCTTCTCATGGACATTTTTCTGGCAAAAGGGATTCAAGCAGAGTCTGGGAGAAGCAAAGAGACCTGTAGCTAAGTGGCTGCGGTATCTGCAGCCCCTTCAATAAATGGACAGGTGGGTTTCCCTCACCCTGCTGGTCATATGATAGGACGTACTTCATGCAAAGGTAATCACACTTCCTGCCACCCAGAACACTGGTGCTATCACCTTAAATTGCCCAGGTGAGGTCTTTGGGCTGTCTGGTCCCATAATAACTAGCAAAGATGCGATGCCAGGGATAACAAGATATGGTGAATTTTATTTGTATTCCTATGGGGAAAGGAAAAATACAATCCAGTTAACCTCAAACCTGCCCCCCAATAAATCAGAGAATCACAACAATAACAACAAAAAAATTGTTTCAACTATACCACAATCAGGAACTCAAACTGTAGGAAAATTATCAGACCTTCCACCCTCCACGCTGTGTACTGCTAAAAGGTGTCAAGGTGACTCTGAAAATAACGCTAACTTTTCTGACAAACAGAAGACAGCAGATTACAATCCATTTGCAGTACAATTGAGTTCAACAGAATCGGAATTTGTTACACACAGGAAGAAAAATCTTACCTCGAAGTGGCAACCATTTGTCTACCAAAACTACAAGAGATTGGAAAACAGCCGTTTTTTCACCCTTGCAGTCAGTCAATGAGAAAATATGTTACATTTCTCATCAATATATAGATTAAAGGGAGCTCCAGCAAAATGCTGAAAATCACAGAAGAGGAAAAGAAAATAATTTTCACATTTACCCTTCTTTCTAATCCTGGGGCTACCATCATGGTCCAAATCTTAGCACCCCTTTCCTGAGATAGCGCCCAGCCTGCTCACAGTTCAGCACGTATGTAATAAACACTAGCTGAATGTCAGCTTTTATTATTACCAGGGGCAAAAGGGGGAGTCATTCTCATAATCAGCAAAGACTTGCTAAGCACCTACTGTGTGCCAGACACTGCTCTAGGCACTAGTATGCAACAGGACACAAAACAGATTAAGTTCCTGCCCTGTTGGAGCTGACATTACAGTGACTGGAACCTAGGTTTCCTTATCTCCAAGGCCTACTGCTGCTAGAGCAGAGATTGCAAACTCAAATGCCTCAAGGGGCCAAGCAGATGAAAGACATGGCTTAGGTCAGATACCAGCTGGCTGTTCACCAAACCTATTCCTTCTTCTTTCTGGGCCCACTCCAAGATTCGTGTCCCAGCCTCTCCCTGCAGGCCAGTATGGCCAAGTGACGGAGCACTAATCCACAGAATGTGAGCAGAATGTGCACATCACTTTCGGACCTATTCCTCTTTCTCAGTCCATCTGCTGGATGCAGACAAGCACAGCAGACTTGGGAGCCACAAAACGCAAGGATCTTGAGTCCCTGAGTCCCCACTTTGAAAAGAGCTCCCCGCCCCTCAGGAACACTCAATTTGTCTTTATGTGAGTGAGAAGAGAACTTCTATGGCTTTAAGCCTTTACAGATTTGGGGGTTGGCGTGTTACAGCACTTAGCTCATCTCAGCCAACGCAAGAGTGAAGTGGTACCAGTGGGGGCTGTGACAGATGCCCCGTGTAAAAGAGGCCCTGCTATCCAGCTTCAGCCCATTGTCGCCATGCCCGGACGTGAGACCAGCATGGTTGATCTTCTGATTATTTCAAGAGAACCTAGAAATCCTGATTTTTTTTATGGAAAAGCTCTTGATTTTTAAATGGCTTTTTAATTCTATTTGACAAGTGTTTAGTTTTTGAAAACACATCTGTAGACAGAAGCCAGCCCCCCCTGGCTGTGAGCCCTGCAATACTTCCCACTACCAGTGCTGTGCCGTCCATACGTATTTGTTGGCAGAATTGTCAAAGAAGGTTTTGTTTTGTTTTGTTTTGTTTTGTTTTGTTTTGTTTTGTTTTAGACAGGGTCTCGCTCTGTTGCCCAGGCTAGAGTGCAGTGGCACCACCATAGCTCACTGCACCTCAAAATCCTGGGTTCAAGCGATCCTCCTGCCTCAGCCTCCCAA
This sequence comes from Lemur catta, assembly GCF_020740605.2. Taxonomy (NCBI): domain Eukaryota; kingdom Metazoa; phylum Chordata; class Mammalia; order Primates; family Lemuridae; genus Lemur; species Lemur catta. Next base: position 83,528,257 of record NC_059134.1, on the reverse strand, counting down.
GTAGCTGCAACTACAGGTACATGTCATTGCACCCAGCTAATTTCTCTATTTTTTGCAGAGATGGGGTCTCAATCTTGTTCAGGCTGGTCTTGAACTCCTGGCCTAAATCAATCCTGCTGCCTCAGCCTCCCGAAGTGCTAGGATTACAGGCATGAGCCACTGTACCCAACCAAGAAAGCTTTTAAGATTAGGAATAATACAACAGGTTTTTATAGGTATGGGGAAAACATACCAGAAGATTCTCTTCCTTTCTTTCTATACACCACAAGTATCCTGTATCTATTATATATGTTCAAGACCCTGTGCTAAGACAAATAAGACATGATCTTAGCCTTTAGGAGAGTGGCTCTCCAGTTTTAGGGGTTGTCTGCACACTTTCACACCCTAGAATTTAAACTGACCCCACGTTTATCCGACCTTTCAACAGTGTAAGCAGCACCCTTTCCTGCTCTTCTTCCTGAGCACTGTCTTCCACGCTCAGGAGGCGAAGCATTCTCGGTTGTTCCTTAGCGCTAGTTTGACTTTACAGTATATTCTTCCCTCTTGCTCTGAGCAAGTTGTCTCCCTAGCCACTTAGCTCACTGTTTCTTCCAACAGACATGGCTGTAACAGTATGTGTCCTCGGTTACAACGAAAACCATTTTTAACACATCGATCACAGCTGTGAAAGGGTTTCCAGGACCCCCGTGTCCCGGGGATTACCTTTTGACAACCACTGCACTAAGCAATACACAGTCTGATGGAGGAGACGGGCCAGTCCACCGCCAAGGATGGTACAGAAGGTGGAGGCAGAGAGGATGGCATCTCACTCCTACGGCGGAGGGCAGAATGCTCGCAGGGGAGGCCACCTGAAGGAGTAATGCTTGAGCTGAGTCTTGAAGAAGTGCAGATGCTAACCGGGCGGACAGGGCTGGCAAGGGCTTCCCAGGCAGAAAGAATAAAATGTAAAGGGCATGAAGAGGCTTTTGGAGAACTGCAAGTCTGGCTATAGTGGCAGGTATGAGTTGGAGAGGGTTCATTCATAAAGAACCCAGATGGCTAAACCATGGAGTTGAAATAAATTATAGGGAGCCACTGAAGGGTCTGGGCTGATTTATACTCTACAAGAATCTCTGGCTGGAAGATGAGACTGGTTTGAAGGGGGCCAAGACTGGAGGTGGGGGGCCAATTAGGAGACATGGCTTTGGCAAGAACACAGACCAGAAGGAGGGAAGATGTGAAATAAGGCAGCAGAGACAGAAAAATGAGAGAATAACGAGAGTGCTCAGAAATGCAATCAGCAAGATTTAGTGGCCAACTAGATGAAGTAGGGGGAGAAAAAGAAAACAATCTAGAATGAGTCTCAGATTTCTGGCTCCCACAAATGGGTGGTGGTCATCCTCGTTGAACTAGGATATACAGAGTAAACACAGAGTGAGGAGCAAGACTCAGGAGGAGATGAGTGCTCTTCCAGGGAGAAATGCTGAGCTGTCTGTAGCCATGGCTGGAGACGCCCAATAAACAGGTCAGCATGTGTCTCACCCTCGGGAGACAGCTGAGAGTTTTTCACAGCATTGGTACACAGGTGGGTGTTAAACCCATGAGTCTGAATGAGGCCTCCCTGGGACGATCTACAGAACAACAGAGCGAAGGGGTGAGACAGCCGCCTGGGAGTAAGCAAGCAGGCAGCTACCGGGGACTGGCAGGACCCCTTCACCTCTCCACGGGTAAGGGAGTTAAGGAGCCAAGGAGATGAAGAAATAGAGGCAGTGAAAATGAGAGGACAGAGCAGGCAAGAGCTGGAGGCGCAGGGGAGCTTTAGTCAGTAAGTGTTACTGCCTGGGCAGTCGGAGAGGCGAGGGAGAAAAATGACTGGAGGAATCTGAAGATGAGTGTAGGATTCCCAGTGCAAATTAAGGTTCTCCTAAAATTTGGAACTTTCATGCCAATGGTATTTAATTTCACTATGATTCCATAACATACGGTCCATGTCTCCTCTTCATCTAACTCAACTGGCTAGATAACTGAATGTCAAGGTCACCCTTTAACCTGAAGCCACACAACAGCCTCTGTTGCTCTTAAGACAAAGGCCAGCGCCCACGGCCATCTCCCGGGTGATCCTGCTCCTGCCTCTCTGCTGCGTCCACTGCTCCCTTGCCCTCCCTCCCTTCCTGCCCGCCACCCACACGGCCTTCTCCGTGTGGTTCTGGAACAAGCCACGCTCCTTCCCACCACAGAGGACAGTACACACTCCTCCCTCAGCCCCAAATCCCTGCCTGGTTATCTCCAATCCATCCTTCTAGATTAGCTCAAATGTCACTTTCTCAGGAAAGCCTACCCTTACCCTCCTCCTCCTCACTCACCAAGGCAAGCCCCCTCCTTCATCCTCCCCCAGCACCCTGGGTGTATCCTCCAGAGTACTCACCTATCAGCTATCACATACTCATTCCTGTGAATGCATCAATTCAGACAGTATTTACTGAGCACCTGGATGTGGCAGGCACTGGGCTTCCCCTTCACAGTACTCACCTCCACTGGGAATCATAAACAAGGAAAATCAATTTGGAAACAACAGGCATCATTATTTAAGACTGCACAGTATATCATGACTGTAGGGAAACTATTTGTCTTGTAGTGATAGGTCTCTATTGTGCGTTTGGGATAGATACTCTTTTTTTTAGAGACAGAGTCTTGCTCTGTCACCCAGGCTGGAGTGCAGTGGCACAACCACAGCTCACTGCAGCCCGGAATTCCTGGACTCAAGCAATCCTCCCACCTCAGGCTCCCAAATAGCTGGGACTACAGGTGTGCACCACCACATCCTGCTAATCTACTTATTTTTTGTAAAGATGAGGTCTTGCTATGTTGGCCAGGCTGGCCTTAACTCCTGGCCTCAAGCAATCCTCCCACCTCAGCCTCCCAAAGTGCTGGGATTATAGGCATGAGCCACTGCACCTGTTCCTCATTTTTATCTTTTGCTGCAGAACAAAGAAAACTGGCAATTTGGTTGTTTAAAAAAAAAAAAAACACCTGCGTGGTATAAAAACTAAACCATGGTAGAAAAGAAGATCAAACCATAGTTGTGTAGGGTAGGGGGGGTGAGTAGGGAGGAGAATGTCTGGAAAGGAGCAAAAGGAAACTTATTTGGGGAGATAGTCCAGGGATTTGGGTTAAACAGGTATATAAATTTGTCAAAACTCAGGAATATATTCTTAAGATTTCTGTATTTCATTGTATGTAAAATTCACCTCAAAAACAAAGAACCATAAACAAATATTGAAACCTAATCAATGCCATGCATGCTAAAGTGCATAGGACTGAATTGTACTGATGTCTGTAACTTACTTTGAACACACCAAAAAATAAGATGGATTGATAGATGGATACAGGCACTGATAGATACATGATGAAGCAAAATGTTAATGTACCGTCTAGGGGGCAGGTATATGTGTGTTCTTTCCGTTTTTCTGTATGTTTAAATTTTTCATAAAATGTTGGGTGGGCAGGGAAGGACTGCACTGGATGGCTGAAAACACACGTACATTGAAGTCAGATCTAGTTTCAAATCCCAGCTCCACCACTTACAAACAATGCGCCCTTAGGCAAGTCGATTTCTTAAATGCTCTCTCAATCTCTGCTTCCTCTGAGTAAAATGGGCAAGAACTATCTGACAGCCTGAGCATAGGGATTACATCAGACCCTGATCCAGTGACTGACACAATAGTAGCTGTTCCATAACTGCTAGTCTTCTGATTCAGAAGTCAACATATTCACAAACTAGGACACAGCTTCAATAAAACATAAAAGAAGACTCTTGTAAAATTTTTTTCTTGCTACATCTCAAGGGAAATTAAAAGAATAAATTAATTATGCTATTTTTATAGGTAAAGACACTGACCTTCCTTCAGTAGGACACCTGGAGTTGCATGTCTAAGCAGAGTGATAGATCTACCTTGGTGGCACTTGTCCCTCCGCCTCCCAGTGGCCAACACCACCCAAGGCTAGCAACACAGTCACATCAGGAGGAAGGATGGGGAACGCTGGCGGTATCGTGACTAGTGCACTGAAGCCAAGACTCCCAATCTCCTTCCCAGATGTGCAAGGGAAAAGAGCCGACCAGACAGGCCTTGGGTTCTGCTAGGGTGCCTGACACACTGTCAGAGGTGGCACTCGTGAGATTGTCTTGGCTTTTAGCATAATTACATGAACTGAGAGATGGCCTTATGATCATCAATAAAGCCTCCAGTCCTGACTAATAATGTGTATTCAACTGAAGGATGTCTAATAGGCCACACACGGACTTTACATCTCTAGATTTGAAAGGTGGAAGAAAGGAGTCTGTTTATAACAGCAGCAAATGAGGAGGAGGTGCTGACATCCGGAAGCAAGGAAAAATTACACCTTTCAGTGCCAGAAAACAAAACCAATGCCCATTCAAGAAGATGAGGTCTGACATCCTAAATTCAGTGAAAGGGTTAATTACATGTCACAAGGGAGACATCACAGTCAAAGAAAAATGCAATATTTTAGAAAACATCGCCGTGTGCCTACTAGATTATACGGTTAGAACTATATCCGGTATTTCAAGCTATTTTAGACTGTGCACAGCAAATCTGACTTCCACCCTCTCTACCTTGAAATCTTATTCCCTTTTACGTAATTATAAACCCACCTAGTTGACTGGCCTATTAAGCCTAGACGTCAAACTCCTTGGAGACACTTACTGTGTAAGCTGCCCTGCCTCTGGCTTGAAATCAGCCATGGAGGGAGTATTTATACCATGGAAATTGGCCAAAGCTATAAATTAGGCCACTTATCATTGTTGTTTTTCATACAACCAGCTTACCAACACATGAAGCTGTCTTTTATTGCTATGAGGCAAGAGAGAAAATCGGGGAAGTTTGCCCTGCCCACACCATCTCATTTAAAACTGACCTCCATGGTCGAAGGAGGGGTCAGACGAAGAAGCCATTTTTGTACCATGTGCACCTTCTCCCCTGGCCTCTGCTGATCAGCTGAGGGATAGATCCCTAACCCCATGGGCCAGACTGAGCAACCTGATTCCCCCTCGGGAATGTGGAACCAGGACAGAGACCTGACGGTAGGCACTTAAACTAAAAGTTCTTGCCCACTGTAGCTGCAGTGAGCACCACCACAAGCAAAAAGCTTCACGCAAGGTTTAATGTCTGGGGAACCAGCAAGCTATGGGTAAGCAGAGAAAGCCAGGCTGCAGAAAGACGCAGAAGGACGGACAGAGCTGTAGGAAGAGGGAGAGGCAAGAGGCACTAGGCCCACGAGACACAGAGCCATTCATCTCACCTCTTAACGTCCAGGAAGACGATGTGAGAAAGCAGAGGGTGGGCTGTGGCATCCAAATGTCTGGGTTCAAATCTCACCTCTGACCATGACCTGGGCGACACTGGACAAGTTACTGTTAAGTTCTCTCATCTGAAGCATGTGATAATAACAGGGTTGTTGTGAGAATCAAGTGAGCGCATACAAACAGTAAAGGCTCAAAAGTGTTAGCTGTGATTTCTATCAATTAATTATAGTGTCCACGTGGCCCAGTTAAATTTCATTCGTCTTCTGAATATTGTCACATGAGATTTCCCCTGTGGCCTGGGACCCCAGACTTGAGCTAGTTTTAGTTGTGTCGCTAGGTGATCGATCTGTCCCCTGGATCTTGGAATAATGTAAAACTCCCTAGACCACTGTGTGACCTTTAGCAAATCATTTCCTCAACCCTCTCTTAGGAGCTGGTGTGAGATTCAGATAGGAAAAGAAACAGAAAGCTTCAGCAACTGTGAAGTGTTACACCAAACCTGGAGACTTATCCCTGCAGGGAAAAGTAAACATATTACATTAGCCACAAAAATGGAAAAACACTTGTTTAAAATATTTTTATCGCTAGACCAGAGGCAAGAAATACTCCCCAGCCCACTGGAAAAAAAAAAAAAAGGTTCCATAGGATTCACCAGCTTGATGCATATATTCATCTCCAGTATTAATAAGATAATAACAGGAAACTGCCAAGGACAGCTCTAGGTGCTGATTTTTGAATACATTTTCATCCAGTTTAATTATATTCAAAATAATTCTCCTAATCCAGATCCTCCTATTCTTTTCAAAACAAAGACTTCTTATTTGATAATGAAGGATGTAAGTTTGGAGATATTTTTGCTCAGCCCTTTTCAACAAGGATTTATAAGCCACACTATTAATTTCAACATTTTCTTTTCACTCTTCCCATTTCTCTTCAGCCTCCCTGGTTTGCTGTTGACATTTGGTAAACAAAAAGACAAATGACAGGGGAGCAGCATTCATTCCCAGGGACAGAGGTAGAGGGGTAGGTCTCAGAGTCCTAGTTTTTCATTCTAGCCGCTTAATTCCACATGTGGAAAAGTTAGAAATATTCTAGACCTTCCTACGTACTGGAACTGCATACATACCAAAGCCATTTTGAGTTTCTGACATCAGGAGATTTCATTTCAAGCTAAGAATAGATTTAACATATATAAATCTAAATCAAATTCCCCTCTTGTGGTCAGGACACACTGGGCAAAGCCTCGCATGAATGGACAGGAGGCAGGTGCAGCAATGACCTTGGACGATGCTTAAGGCAGCTACTCGGCCTTATTTACATCTATGTGATTGGTTAAAACATGACATTTATCCCTATTCTGTGTGGTGTTCAAAAGGGTCCATGATTTCCCTTAAATATCTGTGGATGTATCTTCCTAGCCAAGGAATTGGGAAAATGGGAGGAATAGTCTAAGGAGACATTTTAACTCTAGGTTTGAAGCTGACCTGTGGTTTTAAAGCTATTCTCCTTATAACAAAAGGCTTTTTCCATGTTTCCAGGAGTTCAAATTCTCTCATGAGAAAATTTAGTAGGGAAAGAGGGCCACAATATACAGTGATGAGTGAAAAAAGCAAGGTGCTATTACACTCTTTGTATCTTAAAAAAAAATTAAGTGAGGATATGTCTATAGATGTAAATATTTGTATGAATAAAGGTCTGGAAGGACCCATCACACTTGCTTGACAGCATAACTCTAGGGAACTGCGAGGCTAAAATAGCCTTTTGTGTTTTATTGCACACACTTGAGTACTGCTTGAATTTAATAGAGTGTATGTTACTTTTATAATTTTTGAAAAGCCAATGAAGATTGAAGATAGGCCAATATTTATCTGGGCTTCAAGCTGGAACCATAACAGCAAAATATGGGAAAACTCTTCCCTTTTCAGAATGAGAATCCTTGACTGGGCTTGGCCACTAATGCAGGAAGAGGCAGGAAATGCAGTTGATGTAACCTTCCCCTAAACATCTGCTTACAGCTCAAACACACACAGCAGGAGATGTAGGAAGAAAGCAGGATCCTGAGGATCTTATTCATAGATGGGAAAACTGAGGCCCTGGAAAGCAAAGTGCCTTGATAAGTAACAGCCAGCCAAGGGCGACCTTGGCCTCCTGAATGCATCCAGCACAATTTCCCCTCACCTAGGCTGTTCTGCCTAGACCTAAAACCTATGTAGCGTCCACTGGTATCTCTGAGAATGAGGAAATGAACTTGAAATACTTGATACTTTTTGTTTTACTAAAGAAACCCTTCAGTGATCTTTAGTCTCATCTGTAAGACCATAGGCATTAAGGAAGAAATAATAATTCTACACAAACATTTCCATAAAATAGAAGAGGGAGTATTTCCCTATTATTTTATAGGCCAGCATTACTGCTATACCAAAACCAGACGATACAGTTCAGGAAAACAAAGCTACAGACCAATATCCCTCATGAATATAAGACTTTAAAAATTCCTAACAAAAATATTAGAAAATCAGACCCATCTGGAGCACACATCATGACTAAGTTGGAGTTTATCCCAGGAATACAGATTGGTTCAACATTCTAAAATCAACTTAGGTTGTCTTTTTACAGACTGAAGAAGAAAAACCTTGTGATCATCTCAATAGATACAGAGAAAGAATTTGCCAAAATTCAATACCCATTCATGATAAAAGCTATAACTAACATCATTCTTATTAGTGAAACACTGATGTTTTCCCCCAAGGCTGGGATCAAGAAAAGGATGTCCACTTCCCATTTCTATTCACAAATGTACTGGAAGTTCTAGCTAATACAATAAGGCAAGAAAAAGAAATAAAATGCATACAGATTTGAAAGAAAGAAATAAAACTCTTTATTCACAGATAACATGATTTTCTATTTAGAAAAACCCCAAAGATTCTATAAAAAGCTACTAGAACTAAGTGAGTTTAGAAAGGTCACATGTTGGATATCAGACTGGGATGGGGGGTGGGGGGAGGGGATGGGTGTATGCCTACATGACGAGTGCGTTGCACACCCTCTGGGGAATGGTCATGCTTGAAGGTGCAGACCCGGGGAGGTGGGGGGGGAGGGGATGGAGGTATGACTACATGATGAGTACCAGGCGCACTGTCTGGAGAATGAGAACGGACGCGCTTGGGACTCTGACTCGGGGGGATGGGCAGGACATGGACAATGTATATGACCTAAACTTATGTATCCCCATGATGAGCTGAAATAAAAAAAAAAAAAAAGAAAGGTCACATGATACAAGGTTAATATTTCATTCTTTAATTTTTATTTATTTAGTTGTTTATTTTTAGAGACAGGGTCTCGCTCTGTCACCCAGGCTGGAGTACAGTGGAACAATCATAGCTCACTGTAACTTCAAACTCTTGGGCTCAAGAGATCCTCCTGCCTCAGCCTCCCAGGTAGCTAGGAGTACAGGAATGCACCACCAAATCCAGCTAAGTTTTTTTATTTTTTGTAGAGACAAGGTCTTGCCATGTTCTCAAACTCCTGGGCTCAAGCGATTCTCCCGCCTCGGCCTCCCAAAGTGCTGGGATTACATGCATGAGCCCTGCACACAGCCATGGTTAATATTTTAAAACCATATCTCTATATACTAACGAAGAAATTTTTAAAGTACTGCTTACCAAAGCACTGAAAAACATGAAATACATATGTACAAATTTGTATGCTAAAAACTATAAAACACTGAGGAGAGAAAGGAAAAAATAACTAAATAAATGGAGAGAGGTATCATGGTCAAGGATCAAAAAATTCAATGCTGTTAAGGCAGTGATCATCCCCAATTGATCTAGGTTCAATGAAATCCCAGTCAAAAATCCAGCAGGCTTTTTTAATTGACATTGACAAGAAGATACTAAAATCTATATGGAAAAGCATTAAGACCTTGAATAGCCAAAAAGGCTTTGAAAAAGAAGAACAAAGAGTACGCCCACAATCTGACTTCAAGACTTGCTATACAGGTAGAGCAATGGAACTCAACCAGGGGCAATTTTACCCGCCAGGGGAGCATTTAGCAATGTCTGGAGACATTTTTGGTTGTCATAATGGGGCAAGAGGGGAGTTGTTGGCATCTACTAGGCAGAAGCCAGAACTACTACTCAACTCCCTAATGCACAGGACAGGCCCCCACAACAAAGAATTGTTGAATCCAAAATGTCAATAGTGCTGAAGTTAAGAAACCCTGAGCTAGAGAAATCAAGATGGTGTTGTACTGGCATAAGGAGAAAAGCAGAGATCAATAAAACAGACTAGAGTCCAGAAATAACCCCATAAATATATGGTGCCAAGGTAACTCAATGGAGCAAGGATAGTCTTTTCAATAAATGGGGCTGGAACAATTAAGCATCCATATAAAAAAAGTAACCTTGACTCTTACCTTCCACCATATATAAAAATTACATGAAATGGATCATAGACCTAAAAGTAAAAATAAAATTACAATACTTCTAGAAGAAATCATAGATGTCTGTGGCATCGGGTTAGGCAAAGATTTCTAAGCTAGGATACACACACAAAAACACAAATCTTAAATTAAAAAAGTTGATAAAATAGAGTTAACCAAAATTTAAAATTTCTGGTCTTTGAAAAATACTGTTAATAAAATGAAAAGAAAAGCAACAGACTAGGAGAAAATATTTGCAAAACACCTGTCTGATAAAGGACTTGTATCCAGACTATATAAAGAAAGCTCAAAATTCAACAATAAGAAAAGCCAACATTTTAAATGGGCAAAAGATTTTAACAGCCACTTGAAAGTAGAAATACAGATGTAAGAATATGAAAAGATATGCAACAATAGGCTGGGCACAGTGGCTCACACCTGTAATCCTAGCACTCTGGGAGGCAGAGGCAGGTGGATTGTTTGAACTCAAGAGTTCGAGACCAGCCTGAGCAAGAGCGAGACTCCTGTCTCTACTAAAAAAAAAAAAAAAAAATAGAAAGCAATTAGCTGGACATCTAAGAATATATATAGAAAAAATTAGCCGGGCATGGTGGCATATGCCTGTAGTTCCAGCTACTCGGGAGGCTGAAGCAGGAGGATTGCTTGAGCCCATGAGTTTGAGCTTGCTGTAAGCTACACTGACGCCACGGCACTCTAGCTCTGGCAACAGAGTGAGACTCTGTCTCAAAAAAAAAAAAAAAGATATGCAACAATAACACAATTGGTAATTAGAGAAATGCAAACTAAAACTACAATGAAATACCCCTAAACAGCTATTAGAATGGCTGAAATTTAAAAGAAAAAAAAGCTGACAAAGCCAAGTGCCAGTGAGGACACAGAGAAGCAACTAGAAGTCTCATACTTTGCTTATATGGGAATGCAAAATTATACATCTGCTTGGAAAAGAATTTGGCAACTTCTTATAAGGTGAAACACATAACTCATACATGACCCGGAAATCCCACTCCTAGGTGTTTCCCCCAAGGGGAATGATGAAAACTGTCCAAAGATTTTTAGACCAAAAGCTGGAAATAACTCAAATGCCCATCAATTGGTCATTGAATAAGCAAACTACGGTGCAATGGAATACTATTCTGTAATAAGAAGGACAGCATTAGTGACCCATGCAACATGAATGATTCTCAAGAGCATTAAACTAAGTGAAAGAAGACACAAAATATTACATACTGTACAATTCCATTTCGATGACCTTCTAGAAAAGGCAAAACTTACAGGGACAGAGAATAGATGTGTGGTTGCCAGGGGCTGGGTATGTGAGGGAAAGGAATGATTGCAAGGGGCAGGAGGGAACTTTGGCAGGTGAGAGAAACATTCTATATCTGGATTGTGGTGGTGACCCATGATTGTCCACTTCTGTCAAAATGCACCATACAGTGCACCTACAAAGGGTGAATTTCACTGTATGTAAATTATATCTTAATGTACTTGACTTTTAAAAAGGAACAAAAAAAACTGGTGGCTCATGAGTGCATTCTCTTTGTACAGCATGACATTTCAAAAATCTGAATTAATTGGTGAGATTTGAAAACAAGGAGATTCTAAATAAAGATTCAACTTTTCTTGAGAAGTCAGAACTACAGCACCCTGAGCATCAGTCCTTTGCAGGCTGCCACCAAGAAGTGGCTGCCTCTTTGGACAAGGCAAGCACTTTCTGCCTTGCCGTATCCCCCAACCTGACCTAATTCATGGAGGTACTTTACCTACCTGCCACTGCACCTGAGTGAGGGTTTCTTGTCCTGGTATAGGCTGCTTGAGGACAGAGGCCAGGCCTGGCTTGTTCTCACTGTATCCCTAGTATCTAATGAAGAGCTTGGCATATGCCAGGTGCTTGATAAATATTGCTGAATTAATGTGACTCATCTGCCACCCTCCCACCAGCTACTATCACTGATATTTACAACACCCAGATTGTTAACTGTCCTTTGGTCCTGAAGTCCCCAAAGAGAATCACATCCATGGCAGTCATCCCATGACCCAGAATAATGTGTCCTCTGTGTGTTTAGAAATCCCCTCTAATATGTTGTCAAGCAACGAAAATGTTTTAGGATCATTCCAACTATTCATTTTTGTCTGGAGAAGAGTAGAGTTGTTGTTTGTTTTAAAAAAAAGAAAAGAAAAGAAAAGAAAGAAAAGCACAATATGAGCTTGAAGGTTAATGAAAATGAAAAAGAAAGTGTGCACATTCATCTGAATATTCTCAGATTATATTCTAGTAATTTAAGACTTGAGATAAGTAAGCTTCTGAGAGCTTCTTGGGTTGTCATCAGAATTTCAGGATCTCAAGTTTCCACTGAGATGGTCAGTTTTAGGAAGGGGATATATGACTTCTGAGTTTGTGTGTGTGTGTGTGTGTGTGTGTGTGTGTGTGTGTGTGTGTGTGTGTGTGTGTTTTGGCTTTTTTGAGACAAGGTCTCACTTTGTTGCCCAAGCTAGAGTGCAGTGGCACAATCATGGCTCACTGCAGCTTCAAACTCCTGTGCTCAAGCAATCCTCCTGCCTCAGCCTCCCAAGTAGCTAGGATTACATGCATGTGCAGGCCACCATGTCCAGCTACTTTTATTTTATTTTATTTTTATTTATTTATTTATCTACTTATTATTTTTTGTAGAGACAGGGTCTTGCTATGTTGCTCAGGCTGGTCTCCAACTCCTGGCCTCAAGTGATTCTCCCGTCTTGGCCTCCCAAAGTGCTGGGATTACAGGCATAGGTCAGCATGCTCAGTCTGGCTTCTATTTTAGTAAAAGCACAATGTTACTGTTCCCAAGATAATCTTCTTTATCTTGGGAGGGGGGAAATGATAAGATGGGAGGCAAGTTTTGGGACATCGTGCAAGTATCTTTGAAGTGCTAAAAATTAACATTGAGAGGAAAACATCCAAATATATTTTGGGGGCCATCTATATATGGGGGGCAACACCAAATCAAACAATCAAACACTCTTGTTGCATATATTTAATGTTAAAAAATGAGAAGGTATGAACATATGTAATTATACCCCATCTTAACCTTCCCTTGGCCCGCCTCCCCTATTACTCTGCTTTTTGATTTTAAAAGAGTGGTGGTATTTCTGTCAACAATTTCTCTTCTTCCTTTCACTCTTGAACCCACTGCAATCAGACTTCTGTTCCCACGGCTCTCAGAGCCACAAAACGCCTCCACAACTCCAAACCCAACGTCTGCTGCTAGTCCCCACCTAACCCCACTCTCAGCAGCTTTGGCCGAGTGGATCCCTCCCTCCTCCTTGAACACTGTCTTCACTTGGCTCCCAGGCCACCATGTGCACGTTCTTCTCTTCCCACTTTGTTTTCTCCTCCATCTCTTGCTGATCCCCCTATTCCCTGAACCCCTAAATGCTGCAGTGTCCCAGGCTCATTGCTCAGATCTCCTCTCTTCTCCATACTCATGCTCTAGGCTTCCTATCCACTTCTATGCTGGTGGCTCCCAAATTTGTATCTCTGGACCTGGTATCGCCCTACAATTCCAGACTACTTTGTTCAACTGGCAACCTGACATCCCCACTTCAATAAACATTTCATGCTTTACATACCCCAAACCTGAGCTTCCTGCAACCTTTCCCATCTCAATTAATGGCACCTTCATCTTTCCAGTTGCTTGAGCCAAAAACCTTGAAATAATTTTGGTTCCTCTTTCTTTCCTATCCTTTTAATCCACCGGATAATTCTCTTAGCTCTATCTTCAAATGACGTCCAAAATCTAACTACTTCTCACTACCCGTCCTGTTGCCACCTGTCAAAGCCACCTTCATCTACAGACCAGATTTCAACAACAGCCTCCTACCTATTCTCCTTGTTTCCACACTTGACCTTACTGACTTTTTTCCCCACGACAGCCAGGGTGATTCTTTTAAAACTGAAGTCAGATTATGTCACCTCTTGCTTGGGTGCTCCAATGGCTTACACCATCTCATTCAAAAATATTAATGAAATACCAAGTCATCACCACGGCCAGTAAGTCCCATACCACCTAGCCCCATCTCTCTCTTCCACATCATTTCTCACCACTCCCCCTTTGCTCATTCAGTTCTACACTAGCATCCCTCCTGGTCCTCAACCACCCCAAACACAATCTCTCTGCAAGGCCTTTGCACTTCCTTTTCCCTCAGCCTGGAATAGTCTTCCCCCAGATATGCACTGTTAGGTCTCTACTCACATCATCGTACAGGCCTCCCCCACCACTCCATAGAGACAAGCACATGCAGGAGGGAGGCTATCTGCTATCCTCTACCCTGATTTATTTTACTTTGTAGAACTTAGCATCACCTGACCTACAGGTATTTGTTTACTGTCACTTGCTTCTCAAAATGGGATCCTGAGCATCACTCAGGCACTGGTTAGAAATGCAGACTCTCAGGCTTTATCTCAGGCCTATGGAACCAGGATAAGCATTTTAACAAGATCTTCCAGTGATTCCTAGGCACAGTGAAGTTTGGAAAGCACTAGGCTAGTTTCTAAACACCATGAGAACAGGGGCTTGTTTTTGTGTGCTACTGTTACCTCAGAATAGAGAGGCACTCAAAACGCATTGAATGAATGAATGAACAAATGAATGGTTGAACCTATTCCAAATGGCACTCCAAGTCGGTGATGTATACCAGGAGGATGGAAAGGGGCAAGAAAGACATCCCAGGTCAAAATTATCTCTCCCCACACACACATATTGTGCTATATTAAAGATTCTCTGGTAGCAGCAAACCCTTCTCTCAAAATGCAAATATATTCCCTTACTAAAATACTCATCCACAACTTACTGCGAATTATTTAAATGAAATAAGAGTCTTAACATCTAACAGAATCAGCCAAACCGAGGCAATAGGAGTGTAAGAAGGCTGAAAATTTAGTTAAGTTCCTATTCTATGCTGGGCACTGTAACAGGCAATAGGGAAATGAAGATAAATCAGGAACTAACAAGTTGGTGGGAGAAGCAAGCAGCCCTTCAGCCCCCATGGGGAGGGCCTGGGGGAGTCCCAGGCCAGTGAGAGGGTGTCAAATACTCCTTCCTACAACACCCTGTGCCCTGGCCACAAAGAACCCTTTACTTTTCCTCTGCCTGAAATGCCACCGTCAATGCCGCCAGCCCCTACTCATCCTTCAAGGCCCCCACTCTCCTAGAATTAACCGTTCCCTCATCTTATGAGCTCTGATCACACAGCAGACTTCAAGGGCCCCTATCACCCTCTTCATGACGGCCTTCTTCAAGCCACCTTATCCTTTTTTTTTTTTTTTGACAGAATCTTGCTCTGTCACCTGGGCTAGAGTGCCATGGTGTCAGCCTAGCTCACAGCAACTTCAGATTCCTGGGCTCAAGTGATCCTCCTGCCTCAGCCTCCCAAAAAGCTGGGACTACAGCAAGCACCACCACGCCCAGCTAATTTTTCTATTTTTAGTAGAGACAAGGTCTTACTCTTGCTTAGGCTGGTCTTGAACTTCTGACCTCAAGCAATCCTCCTGCCTCAGCCTCCCAGAGTGCAAGGGCCACCTTATCCTTATTCACCTCTGTAACCCTGCCTGAGCACAGGACCTAGACAGAGTCAATGCGCAGTTAATTTCTGCAATTTTGTAAGAACCGCTAGCATTCATTGAGCATTTACTGTATAGCAAGCGCTGTTTTAAACACTTTAGACACATTAACTCATGCAATCCTCACAAGAACCCAATGAGACTGAAACTATTATCATCCCCATTTTACAGATGAGAGAACTGAGGTCCAGAGAGTCACACTGAGTGGCTGATCATAAAGGGATGAGCAACTGTCTGGGCACATAACAGGCATGCAGTAAATGTTTACTGACATGAACTGAATGGAAGATCAATAGTTAAGAAAATTGTGAAGTCAAATTTGAACTTTACTATTTTGCCTGAAGCCTGGACGGCAGATGAATAGAGGGTTGTCAGCACTTGCTGCTACAAAGAATCTTCTTTCTCACATTCAAAATAGGAGCTACTGCCTGGGATCAAGGGTTCCAAGGAGATGGAAGTTAGAGGGAGTTTGAGGGAGGAGACTGAAGATGACAGCAGCCTTTTCTTTAGGTGAAAAAGAACTCCGATACCCCGAGAATATTAAAGCAAAGAAGCTGGGGGTGAGGTGGGTAGAAGTAGTCTGGGAACACACTACAGAGGCTCCAGGACACAAAGGTGCTGAACAACTGCTACAGTATTTTCCAGAAACAAATCTATTTTTGCCCATTTTTCAACCAAGGCAAACGTCTTGCTCAGAAAACAAGCAACAGCAGCCATGCAAATGACATGACTACAGCAAGCTAACACTTCTAGTAGGATCTCAATCATCGCAGGTTTGGCTTCTCATGCAATTCAGCATCAGACATATTCTGCAGAGAGAGGCAGCACCAAACCGCAGCTGCCCCTCCGGAAAAGTTCCAAATTAAGTTGTTTGTTGAAAGTCAAATGTCCCCAGAATGTGTCATTCATCCTCCTGCCTCCCTTCTGACATTGCTTCCTCTGCAAACCCCTTGGGACACCCTGCCTTAGGCCCAGGACTCATCCGCCCTGGGGTGAAGCTGCCCCAAGGGAAAATCAGAGTACAAGTGAAAGCAGGTAGGAGGTGAGGCGGGTAGCCCAGTGTTCAGCTCTTCCACTGAGAGAGAACCAAGTCATGAAATCAAATCATCAGCAAATCCAAAGGAGACCACAGAGCTCAGAGGTAGACTGTGGATCCACAGGTGGGCTGGACCCCGGGGAACTGGTCATGAAGGGTGACAGCAGAAAGGGTGCCCAAAAAGCACAGAGGAGGCAACAGGTAACTCTAATGAGAAAAGACAAAGGACTCTGGGGAGGAACATCAACTTTATGATTTTTACCATCATTTTAATCAAAGCATCTTTCCTAGCTCTGTGTCCCCGTGATCACCACACTAAAAGAATAAAAGGAAAAAAGACACTAGGGCTAAACCCAAACAATACAGGTCAGAAGTCCCCTAAGTCAGGCTCTGGCAGCCTGAAAGAGGAGCCAAGCAAAGTCACAGAGGTTCAGAAGGTACAAAGCTGAGAATAAAGGTCAGAAATTCAAAACTGATCAAAGGAAATCATCTGACATCAGGCTGCATAGGAACAATACCTGAAAGCCAAGTTTCACTTATTACAGATGGTTGAACAGTTTTCATTATCTGCATTCAAATGGACAACATCCAAAAATAAATATCTCATAGCAGTTTACGAAACTACCAAGGATTTGACACCTCGTAAACAAAAACTCAAGGTGTGTTTCTGAGCCAATGAATACTAAGGTATTCACCTGTGTCTGACTCAGGATTCACCTTTTAACCATTTTGCCAAATACACAGCGCTGAAAACTGCTACAGGTATAAAAATTGGGGGCTAAAATTCTTCAGAGGTTTTTTTCAAGTCTGAGACACACATCCAAAGATCACTGAACTTTGTAGACATTATAATCACAATAGAAAATTCCTTGGCATTAATCTGTACACAGACACCTCATGTCAGTGACCTTTTAAGTGAAGCAAAGGAAAATGGGCTACGAATTAAGCTGTTGAACTTAATTAGAAGACAAGAAATATTTTTAACCTGAATCCCTCTTATCTAAAACTGTGTTAGCTCCTCACAATTAGGAATTTTAGTCTAATTTGGGGGAGGGGGCACGCTGGGAAAGAAGAAGTCCCCATCAGTCCTTGCTAAAAAACACAAAACTATGGGAACATACTACCTGAAGTGAGAGCGATATTCCTTGATAAATTAAACACATTAAGAACTCAGGATTTCATCAAAAACACAAAAGCCTGCCCTTTTCAAGTGCCGTAGTAATCATTTTTAGTTCCCAGACAATTGCTGACGGCACAGTGTAAGTTTTGAAGCACATTAGCAGAATAATCCCCCTCTCCCCCAAAGAGTTACAACAGATTTCTAAAAATCGTCCAAGGTATTACAGAAATCTATTTCCTAGGGATTGTTGGAAGTCTAAAAGCCGAGCGTGATTATTTTTAACTAACCTCCTGCCAACAGTGCATTAAATACTTGATCAGTGCCTGAATCCCTTTGCAAGGTGCAAGCAATTATTTTAGGTACCTCCGTTCCAAAACAAAGGGTTCCGCTATCAACACACAGGGGAAACTGCTATTCGGGAAGCCGGCACGGGAACTACCTAAACTCTCTGGCCATTTCGTGCAGTTAAGACAATGTGGACACTCAACAGGGAGCCCAAAATATAGTGGACGTCCCCACCCTGAAACGTGTCCTAATAAAACACTTCCCTTTTAAGGTGTCCTTAAACACACCAGATCTTTATCTAAATGAAGCGTGCCTGAGGGGCCACTAGGAAGATCTGCAACTTGTCCAAAAAGAAGATGCCAATGCACCTCTTTTTTTCCTTCCCCGCCCAACAGTGCCTTCCCCGGAGACAGATTTCTGACAGTTCGGCTGCCGCTGCAGCAGCAGCAAAGGGCGGAGAACATCCCAGAGCCGGTGCTGCAGAGACCTCTCCGTCCACCGCCACTCGGTCAGGTGCCCGCCCCGACGGGCGCCCCGCTCCTCCAGGAACCTCTGCGGACGCCAAGCCGCCGCCAAGCGCTTACCCGGGTCGGCCCGGCCGTGCTCCAGGAGGGCCGCCAGCAGCAGTAGTCCCAGCAGCAGCGGGGGCGGCGGCGGCGGCGACGCGTTGTGGGACCCGCCGACCCCGGGGCCCCTCACGCCGGTGCGGCCGAGCCCAAGCGCCCGCAGCCGGCCCCTGGGCCCCCGCGCCGCCGGCCCCGCTTCCCTTGGGCCCCGAGGCGTCGCCTCCTGCAGAGCCATGGGGACGCTTCACACATCCAGGCCGCTGCCTCGCTCCGCAGGGCGCTCGGGTCCTCAGCGGGCATCGCCGGCCATGGCCCGGGCGCCTGAGGGAGGGGACGCCGGGCGGCGCGACTTGCTCGCTCGTCCTGCCGTGCCCAGGGCGGGCTCCGGGGAGCCGCGGCTTCACCCGCGCGGGAGCCGGGGCCTCATGGAGCCGCGGCGGGCGCGGGCCGGGGTTCCCACGCTGCCTGTCGCCGCGCGCGGCGCGTCCCGGGCAGCGAGGGCGGGACGGGCGCCGCCCGGGGCTCCCTCCCCCGGGCCGGCTCCTGCAGACCGAGGGCGCGAGGCTGCGAGAAGCGCGACTGGCGTCCGCGGGCGCGCGCGGGTCCCTTCCTCCCGCCGCCGCCTCTCCGGCCCGCTCCGCTCGCTGGGCTTCGGGTTCCAGCTCCGGCTCCGGCTCCGGCTCCCGGGCCGCGAGTGCTACTGCAGCTCGGAGCGGCGCCTCATTGACAAAGAGAGCACGTAGCCACCGGAGCGGGCGAGGGAGGCGAGGCAGGCGCGCGCGCGCATCCCCGCGCGGAGCCACCGCGCGCCCCCCGCTCCCGCGCGCCCGGCCGGGCCCCGGACCCAGGAGGGGGACCCCTCCCGGCCGCTCCCACGCCCCCGTGATGCGCGCGGGGGGCTTCCCTCCCCCTTCCTCTCGCACCTCCTCCCCCATCCGGAGGAGGGAAGGTCGGCGGGAGAGGTCGCCCGTCCCGAGAAGGGGGGCAAACGGTCTTGGTCAACGTGCCGAAGCGGCCAGAAAGCTCTGCAGCCTGGATTTTGGAAAAGCTCTCTGCAGATGGGCAGGCGCGCTTTGTGCTGTTTGTTCACTACTTCTCTGAGGGGCCAGCGAACACTTGCACGCCCGTTTGCCTCCGAGGAACTGAAGCGGCCGTGGCCTAGTTGCGATAAAACGCTGG
Source organism: Lemur catta (assembly GCF_020740605.2). NCBI lineage: Eukaryota > Metazoa > Chordata > Mammalia > Primates > Lemuridae > Lemur > Lemur catta. Next base: position 83,508,732 of record NC_059134.1, on the reverse strand, counting down.
ATCAAAAACACGTTATAAATATTTGTTGCAGCCATACTACGTGCACATGAATGCACTGCGCTTTGGGAAGACCCGAGACGGGGGAGTCTTTTCAAAAAACTCCCTCCCTGCAAACAGGAGGGTTAGGCAGGCACTACCCAGTGGGACTAAAGGCCCCCAAGTCAGTTGAATTGGTCTCCTGCTCTTCCCCCTTGCCAGGCTTGATGGCCTTAAGCAAGTAACCTAGGTCATAGGAGCTTCGTATGTCCTTCAGTCATTAAATATTGAGCACCCACTGTTTGCCAGCTACGATGCTAGGCACTGGGGATACAAGCAGTGAGGAAAAACACACATCCCCGACCTGGTGAAGCTCAAACTCTATTCATTCAACAATATTTATTGACTGCCTGTTACGTGCCAGGCCCTGTTCTAAACACTGGGACAAGAGCCATAAACAAAACCCCTGCCCTCCTGGAGCTGACCTTCTGCGGGGGTACACCTGCACTAAACAAATAAGTAAGTAATAGAGTATCAGTGATAAACGCTGTGGAGGAAAATCAGAGTAAAAGAATGAAACGCGAGGAGCTGGTGTTGCCATGTTGAATGGGGTGAAGAAAAGCCTCACTGAGAAGGTGACATGGAGCAAAGACCTGAAGGAGATGAGAGAACAAGGCATGCAGGAAGAGCATTCCAGATAAAGGGCAGAGCAAGGGCGAAAGCCCTGGGGCAGAGCGTGCCTGCTGTGTTCAAGGCGCAGCAAGTTAGCCAGTGGGTCTGGAAAAGTGTTAAATCTCAGTTATTGAGCATCTGTAGGATAGAAATGACACCACATTTCATCTAAGACACATTCTTTCACATGTTAGCTTCTCAGATGTCAGATGTGTCTTATAATGTGCCTAAGATGTGTTGAAATATAGTAATACCTTGGGGGTTATGATTTAATCTGGCTCTTTAATTAAATTTGTTCTGTTTTGGTTTGTTTCAAGAAACTTGCGGTCTAATTGAGGCGATAAAGCAATTCAAGAAATCAGGTTGAGACCCTAATGAGAAAGCCAGTCCATGGCCTTGATTCAGGCAGTATCACAAGACAAGACGAATGGTCCTGCAGCCAGTGGCGATCCCAGGGACACAGAGATAGGGGACGATGATGTCCAGGCACAGTCGGACTGACAGAAGGGGAGGATTTGGAGCAGCTTAGGTGCTGAGGACCCAGGTGCACATGCAGGGAGAAGTGGGCTGAGCAGAGACCGGGAGGGAGGCAGGAAAATGCAGCCTTGGGGCAGGGGAGCCGATTGTTTGAAGCCTGAAGAGGCCAAGTTGTGGTGGGCTTGGACAAATTTGGGCTTTTCCCCAAGGGGAGGGAGAGGGAGGGGGAAGGTAGGTCACTCTCAGGAGCACCAATAATCCTGTACCAGGCTCCGAGTTAAGAGGTGAGGACACAAAGGTGGGGGTGATGGGGAGAAATATTTGAAGAGGACACAGCCCTCCCCACTCCCAGCCCTTTTCTGCACCTGGACTATGTGGTGTCGATGGGGTGAGCCTGGAACCAAGGGAGCTGGACGGGCTGGCTGGATCCATACAGGAAGGGACCTAAAGTTGCTGGCCTAAGCGAGAGAAAAGATCCAGAAGGGGAGAGGCTGTATGTGAAGCAAGAGAGGCAAGACCCGAACATGAGAGCTTCTCCATAAGAGCTTAGAGAGAGAGATTGTCCCCCAATCTTTATTTGGGGGACAAGTGCCATGGGGGTGAAAGATAGCAAACACATATCTCAAACAGGTATGTTGTGTTGCAGGGGGGATTGTCTCTTCATCATTATTTGCCAGACTTAGACCAGACGTAAATTACTTTTCAGTTTTCAGTCGTTGGAGTGGTGTTTCAGTGAATCTGCCTCCCTGATGAGGCGGCCTCAAGACCAGACCCCATCTCTTTCCTCGAGAAGCCCACAGTCTAGTGAGGCAGAGACACACACACAGCAGTAACTTCGGAGCAAAGTGGTGAGGATGCGACAGAGCTATGTGCTGACCACCCGTCATCGTGGGAATGTGGGGAAGGGGTGGCTGTTTCTTCCTGGAGGAGAAGAAGAAGGAAAAGAAGAAACATTTAAAGTTGGAGTTTGCCAGGCACCACAAATGGCAAGGTAGAAAGGCATGAAGGTTTGCAGCATCTTGCAGGGAAGGGGGAGGAATCTGGTGCGAGTAGCAGAGGGGACTTAGGGCGATTCTGTTTCAAGGCAGGAGAGCCAAGTTGGAGGCAGCGGTGGAAAGCCTGAGATGCCATGGTATGGAGTTTGTACTTTATCTCATCCAGTAGGAGCAACTCTGGGAGGGTTTCCTGCTGGAGCAGGAAGCTTGATGAGATCCTTGATTGAAGAGTGAGTACACAGGCTCTGAAACTTTACTTAGATTTAAATTCAGGCCCTACCCTTTACTAGCTGTATAACTTTGGACATAATCTCTTCACATCTTTATATCTCATCTATAAAACTGGAAATGATAAGAGCAACTCCTTGTGTTGAAATGACACATGTCAAACATTCTGAAGTACACTTGACATGCAGTAAGCACTCAATCTTCTTATATATGACAACTGCAAACCTCTGAAACCAATAAACCCTTTTGTTAATTTTATTTTATTTAAACCAGGGCTTTGGGACTTTCCCAGTGTGTAAATTTATTGCTATATGGCTTTAAGAAGTCAATGTCTTTTGTGCAAAGCATTTTGTTAGGCAGGGAAAAAAGATCAGTCTCTGGGTGACGGTTTCAGGCCTGCAATTGAAATTTCTGCCATTACCATGGGGGGTAAATAGCTGGGCCTCCACCTTCATTATTTTTGCAATATGCAAATGTTTCTCCTCTAGTTCTGATCTTTGTTACTGACACTCCTTGCTGGTGCAAAGCCCAGGTCTACACTGAACTCCTTATTTCATGTATCCGGGATAGTTCTAGGTTCTGGGGTTCCTACAGTGAGCAAAGCCGTGCCCCGACCCTCACTGAGCTCAGTACTTAGAGTCAAGTTGGGGAGATGAGTAAACATACAGTCAGAGCAAAGTGCTGAGAGAGGAGGCTACAGACGCAAGCAAGGGACATGTGCCCACGTATCGTTATAGACTATGGTGGCCTAAAGTGCCATGGTGTATATTTCAGACATCTCATAGATTCCTCAAAAAAAAAAAGAAAAAAAAAAAAGGAAGAAATTTAAAATGAAAATTTAAACATGGTTTTCTTTGCTTCCAGTGATCTTGAGAAAACACTAGATATAACTGGGGTAGAACATTTACTGGGCCTTTCCTGCATGGCACTGCACTGGCACTGAGAAAAGTGCTTGTCATGGCCATATGGGTGCCCTGCAGACAGGAACTGCCCCCAAGAGCAAAGAGATGCAGGTGAATTAACAATGGGGGGAAGGCAGCGGGGAGAGCAATGGGAGGGAGAGGAAGCAACAAAGGAGGCTGTTGCAGAAATGTAGGCCATCTCGGTTTCCCCTTCTCCTTATATCTCAATCTATTTTTCTAAAAACAATTTCCCAAGCTCTCCTGAAGGCCTAGGACAACAGTCCCAACAAGACAATGACAGCGCCCCCCAGGACAGCCCTCAGTCTCTGGGTGTGTGAGGCTGATCTCCATCCTCAGGGTGGCCCTCACGACAGCCTAGCAACTCAGTGTTTGTTTGTTGACTTGAACTTGACTTCTGTTGAGGACATTTCAACTCCCCCAAGTTCTGGCTAATTATCCTCTAAATCCTCCAGTGGGAGGAGGCAGTTTTTATTTGTTTGTTTCTTGTTTGTTTTTTAACCATCAATGACCAGTTTGTCTCTAATTAATATTTCTGTTGCTTCTGGGGTTCATCCAGTCACAGAGCAAGGATATGGTCCAGTCTTTGACGCTAAAGGGCTAGCTCACTTTTTACCATATCTCTTTCCCCTCGAGTTCTTGCTTAGCTGTGTTAAGCCTTATTCTCAGGCTCTATACCATGGGAACCAGGATTGGCTATTGAAAATCTCAATGATTTCCAACCTGAGTTGGAGTTCTAACTCCATTGCCTAATAACTGGTAACCTTGAGAAAAATTTAAAACTCTGTACCTCCCTATCCCTTTCAGAAAACTGGAAATACCTACCCAAGATACCAAGGTACATGTTGTCTGCCCAAGATATATCAAAACATACGTCCACACAAATAGGTCTATACAAATATTTGTAGCAGCATTATTCACAATAACTAAAAAGTAGGAACAATCCAAATGTCCATCAATTGGTGAAAAGATAAACAAAATGTGGTGCAACCAAATACTATTCATCAATAAAAAGGAACAAAGGACTGGTACATGCTACAACACTGATGAACCTTGAAAATATTATGCTGAAGAAGCCAGTCACAAAAGGCCACATATTATATGATTCCATCTGTATGAAATGTCCAGTAAAGGCAAACCAAAGAGACAGAAAGTAGATTAGTGGTTGCCTGGGGCTGGGGGTAAAAATGGGGAGTGAGTGACTGGAAATGGGCACAAGATTTCTTTTTAGAGTGACAGGGATGTTCTAAAATTAGATTGTGATAATGGTTATACAACTCTGCAAATATACTAACATTCATTGATTGTACATTGTACACTTAAAACAAGTGAATTTTGTGTTGTGTAAGTCATATCTCAGTAAAGCTGTTCTAAAAAAAAAAATTAACCTGGCATAGGTGCTCAATAAACCTTAGATATTATTGTTACATAAAGTCTCCCTGAAGCACACAAGACGAAAAAGAATTATACTTAAAATTTCATTTTAAAGTTCTATCATTTTTTGAAAGGTCTATAAGAAATGTATTATAAACAAGACATATTCTAACAAGGATAGCAGCCCACTAGCAATAAATGTCAAGCCCCCCAAATGACCAATGCCCCTTCTCATTTGCCAAAGACACTTCTGTTTTATTAGGAGGGCCAACTGATGCATCTTCAGACTAGATGAAACTATTACCCCTTTAGAGGCAACATGCACAATAATAGCAGCACCTTCCACTCTTGAGTGCCTGTTATGTGCCTGCCAGTAGACACTTTCTGTGTATTAACCCAATCACACTACCATTTCTTCACAATGCCTGATTTAAGCCATCACTTTAATCTTTACTCCATTCATTCAATAAACCTTTACTGAGCATCTACTGTATTTGTCAAAAATTCCACTCACTGGGGCTATAAAGATAAGTAAGATAAAATCCACACCCTCAAGGGTCTCAGGATATAGCAAGGCAGAAATAAAATTATAAAACAATTATTTATGCCATAGGTGAAAACGCCATAAGGAAGGAGCTATTAAACATCTTACAGAGGAGGTGGCACTTGAGCTGGGGCATGACAAGCAGATAAGATGAGGGCAAGAAAGAAGGCACTTCAGCCATGCCAAGGTGTGGAATGACAAACCAACAGGTATCTTCAAACAAGACCAAATAGCTAACGTGGCTGTTTAGTACAAGAAGCAGTGAGAGATTCTATTGGAGGCAGATGAACATATCATAGAGAATTTAATGTCCTCCTAACAGACTTGGACATTATCCTGAAAGTAACAGTCAAGATTTTAAAGCAGGCTGGTATTCAAAGGCAACTCTAGAATTTTCACGTGAGGAGCTTTGGGGAAACAGTCAAGGACTTGGCTTGAAGCTGAATTTGAGAGGCAGAACCCTGTTTTCACTTAGAATGTATGTTTACTTGCCCCAAGCACCTCCTCATCACCTCCACTCCCATCTTGATCAAAATTTTAAAAAAGACCACCTGGTGAGTAATTTTAAAAAGAATTTTAAAACTACGACCTGACAACTAAGAGGAGGCTGGGAGAGAGGGGTGGACTAGGAGCAAGGAAGTCAGATAAGAGTATTAGTTTGAACGAGTGCCTAGGTCTGAACCAGGGTGGCACAACGAGGACGGGACAGGACAGGAACAGTGTTGAAATGGATCTCACAGGGGTAACTAATGGTGGCAGGACAAAGAGGAGGAGAAGGGTGAGGAGGAGGGCAGGGAGGAGGAGGAGGAGAGATATCTGGGAATCCAGGAAAGGTAAGTTTGGGGGAAAAGAAAACCAGAGCTAAAAAGGGCATCGAGGTGGAGATGTCCATTAGGCCCAATTTCACAAACTTTAACGTACACATGAATTACATGGGGATAGGGACGTTGGTAAAATGAAGATTCTGATTAAATAGGTCACCCAAGAGTCTGCATTTCTAACAAACTCCCAGGCGATGCTAATGCTGATGGATGAACCACTCCTTGGGAACACATTAGGCCACCAAACGTAGGGCTTATACCTTATATCAACAAGTGAATCTTTGAAAAATCAAATCTCCGAGATTTAGTAATTTTTGAGAAGCTATTCCTGTATCCTCACCAGAAAAACAAAACAGAAACAAAACTTGCTTTGTTTCTACTCTTCGCTTCCCTGTAAGATGGTTATGCAGTCAGCCCTCTGTATCTGTGGTTCTGTGTCCTCAGATTCAACCAATCTCAAATGGAAAATATTCAGGAAAAAGAAAACTATAAAGAAGAATAATACAACAATAAAAAATACAAATAAAAAACAATACAGTATGACACCTAATTACATAGCATTTACATTGTTTTAGGTATTATAAGTCATCTAGACATAATTTAAAGCAGTGGTCCCCAAACTTTTTGGCACCAGGGACCAATTTCATTGAAGACAATTTTTCTGCGGACTGGAGTAGGGTGTGGTGGGGGAGGAGAGGGTGGAGGTCAGGTGGTGATGTGAGCGATGGGGAGCGGCTGTAAATACAGATGAAGCTTTGCTGGCTGGCCCACTGCTCACCTCCTGCTGAGTAGCCCAGTTCCTAACAGGCCATGGGCCAGTACCAATCTGTGGCCCAGCGGCTGGGGACAGCAGCTTTAAACTATACCAGACCATGTAAATGCCTAGGTTATATGCAAATACTACTCATATCAGGGACTTGAGCATCCATGGCTTTTGGTATCCGAGGGGGGTCCTGGAAGCAACCCCCACAGGTACCAAGACTGAACTTCCTCACCAATTACTATGTGTGATTTGCAGGGCCTCCCTGCCCTGATTATTCTTTCTACTGGCCACGTGAGTCTTTTAGGCTAACAGTATGTCACAGAAGTGATACTGAGCCAGTTCCATTCATAAGCTTGAAGAACCATGGCAAGATCGAACTCTGCATCTTTTCCCTCTCCATTAGGAGAGAAGAGCCAATATTTATGACTCTTTCAGTCAGGATTCTAAAATGAAGACTCATGGAGCACACAGCACGTGCAGACAGGAGCAGAACGGCCACCAATCTGGGACCAACCTAGAATAAAAGAAAGAGATAACCCTAGGCCAGTCACGGTGGTTCATGCCTGTAATCCTAGCACTTTGGCAGCATGGGCAGGAGGATCACTGGAGCCCAAGAGTTCGAGACCAGTCTGGGCAACATAACGAGATAAGCTTGTATATTTTAGCTACAAGATTTCGGGAGTCATTCATTACTGCGGTATAAGCTAGCAAAAGCTGACCAATAGATTCTCTCAACTATTGATGAAAGAAGTAAGGCCACAAAGGAAATAGAAAAGCTAAAAATAAATGTTGAATTTTTAAAAAGTTATTACATTTTCAAAAATGTCCTCTTTATGAATACCAAGAAGATATAGAATAAGGTTGTAGGTTTATTATAACCCGGTGATAGCTCTGGCTGTGCCATTCTTCCTGAGAACTTAAGTCACAGCCCCTGTGCCATTAACATAAATGGGAAGTATTAAGTGCTTTATGAGGTTCTGCAGTGATGTGCTGGATCTGGCTTGTATCAGCTTGTAAGAGCTGACTGTTAAATTTCCAGGAATTTTGTGAAGCAGTTGTTAAACACAGCCATCATTACAAATTGAATTACATAAAGTCACAATTAAATTATATTAAAAACAAAGGTAAATACAGGCAACCCTTGTTTTACATGGTTCCAATATATGCACGAATTTCAGTTACCACAGTTGAGTTAGATAACACCAGTCTGCCAACAACACAGTTCCAATTTTAGTCACCATAGTATATTAACTGAATAACTGCATAAAGTACAAACTTTGCTGCTAGCAATTTGGTCCACAAATCACTGTGTAAGTACTAGATGTGCTTCATGATCAGTGACCAATCACATCACTTCTTTCAAAGACTGCCAATGACTGATCACTGCTCATCTGTCATTCAGTTCATGCAGACAGCAAAGCATGTGGTTTTGTTACCTTCTTGTCTTCCAGTGACAAACCCACATGACATTTGACAAAAATGGATATAATCAAAAGAGGAAATTGACTGACAAAGATGAAAGTGCAGCAAAGAAATGAAAAGTGGTAACGCTGGCAGTAAAATTTGACTTAAACGTAAATGGAGTTATAGAAGAAATAGCTCCTTGTGGGAATGCTGACACCCTGCTGTCCTACAAATGGTACAGTGGCAGCCAGAGGAACTCAGGGAAGGCAAACTTACCAACAGAAATGACCAAAGTGGTTCTGACAAAAAGGACAAAGATATCCCAGAGAGGAAGTGAGGCTGAAAAAAAAGATTCACCTTAGAGGAATTCCCAGAGATATTTCATGGCATTCACAGAACAAAGGATAAAATGCTGGAAGCTGATCCAAACTTACAAAGGAGTATGACAATTTGCCAAGGTATAGGTAAAAGGAATCCTAAGTTATATAATGAGAAGAATGCAAGCATCGTTTAAACCAGTGAAAAGTTTTTTACAAAAAAATAAAAGTTTAATTCTCAATGTTTCTAATGTTTTAAATTGGTGTACTATATAAATATTAGCTTTATTATTTTTTCATTTCTCTTTACATTTATAACCAATGGTAAGAGACTCTGTAATGCTTTAAAAAAAAATGTTAGGCGCAATGGCTCAAGCCTGTACTCCTAGCACTTTGGGAGGTGGGGTGGGAGGATAGCTTGAGGCCATGAGTTTGAGACCAGCCTGAGCACGAGCAAGATCCCTTCCCTACAAAAACTTAAAAAATTAGCCAGGCATGGTGGCATGTGCCTGTAGTTCCAGCTACTTGGGAGGCTGAGACAGGAGGATCACTTGAGCCCAGGAGTTTGAGGTTGCAGTGAGCTATGCTGACTCTACTGCACTCTAACCTGGGCTACAGAGTGAGACCCTGTCTCAAAAAATAAACAAACAAACAAAATGTTAAAGGTCATGGAACAATTGTAATTTCCCCCATTAACATAACTGTATGGTTTCAGCTTGCAGTCATTTTTATTGTTCCACACTACTGTCCAAAGTGAGGACTTGTACCTAGCGTTTACCACTTTCTATTTTATTATTATCTGTGCTTTTGAAGTTATTTATGTCTATTTCATCTATACATAATGGTGTACATCTTTTTCCAAGTCTATGTTCAGTGACATCATGTAGGTAGCTTCCTTGGTGGAAGCATTTTACACCATGGAAATTAGCAAACACTACAAATCAAGGCTTGATTTATTATTTTGTTGATTGTCTATACTTAAGAAAGTGATAGAGAAAATGTTAATGCAGATTAAATTTAAAAGTGCATCATATCTATAGCTGTACACCATGAGTGGCAAAAAAAAAAAAAAAAAGAGGGAAGGAATATTCTTCCTGTATATGAAAACTATCATCAGATTGAGAAAAGAATTGACTCATGTGACTGATGAACAAGTGAAGAACCAATATATGTCTTCGTTGTTTCACTTTAGTCTTAAATGTAAAAGAAAATAACAGTAACCATTCATGTCAGAACTATACTTGTTGCTCAATACCATGAGCAACTTCTTTGCTAAATCAGATAGTAATGAAGCATTTATTCCTAGCCTGACTTTGTCAAACCATGCATGGTTAAATGATAACCCTAGGTTGGCTATAGATACAAGACTTTGGCAAAACTCAATGGAAGTATTCTAGGAAAACCAATTGGCCATAAGGAATTTATAATAAAAAGCATTGCATACTTTACTATCCTTTATGAATTACGTGCCACCATTCTTTACATTAATATAATTTATAGCAAACTTATGTAAATACATATGCATATGCCCCCTCGCACCCCTCCCCCAGCTCCATTTACCAGCTGGGAAACATTTGCCAGCACTGAACTTAGAGGATGTGGTTAGGTAGAATGTCCACAAGCTTTACAGTCACACAGGGACTTGAATTTCAGCACTGCTTCTATGTTACATGAAGTAAACTACTGAGCCTCTCTAAGCCTTTTCCTTCTTCTGCAAAATTTTTTTAAAAAGTAAAAAATAAAATAAAGAAGGACTTGGCACAAGGAGGGGTTGTTGTTGTAAGAATAGGCTACACAAAGGCTCTGGTACAGTCTAGTGTTGAGTGACTGCTTCTCCTTTCCTCTCACCTTTTCCCTGGGCTTCCAGCTGCCACAGCCTGTAAGTTTGGCTTCTCTTGCTGGAGACAAAACGGTCTACACGTGTCGGGACTACACGGCGGGCCCACGCGGCCGCAGCGCAGCGGATGGTGAGTGGATGTCTTCCTGCGATTCCACCAGAAGCCAGTCTAAGTGGTAATTTAAGGATTCACTGAGGTTTGAAATCTTTTTTTTTTTTTTTTTTTGAGACAGAGTCTCACTTTGTTGCCCAGGCTAGAGTGAGTGCCGTGGCATCAGCCTAGCTCACAGCAACCTCAAACTCCTGGGCTTAAGCGATCCTACTGCCTCAGCCTCCCGAGTAGCTGGGACTACAGGCATGAGCCACCATGCCCGGCTAATTTTTTTTTTTGTATATATATTTTTAGTTGGCCAGATAATTTCTTTCTATTTTTGGTAGAGACGGGGTCTCACTCTTGCTCAGGCTGGTCTCGAACTCCTGACCTCGAGCGATCCACCCGCCTCGGCCTCCCAGAGCTAGGATTACAGGCGTGAGCCACCGCGCCCGGCCTGAAATCTTTTATCGTGTTGTAAAAATCTATTTACGAAAATTAGAACCTCCTCACACTGCGGTATCGGTGTCCGTGGAACGTAGCCGATACTGCCCCTATTTCAGCTTTATTTGTTATTTTGTTTAGAGTTATAGGAGCAATCTGAAAGAAAGATTATGCAGCAGTCCCCAACCTTTTTGGCACCAGGGACGGGCTTCATGGAAGACCATTTTTGACGCCAGCGATGGGGACGGCTGTAAACCCACAGGCGAAGTTTTGCTCACCTGCTGCTGTGTGGCCCCCTCCGTCCTAAGTTCGTGGGAGACAGTTTTCCACGGACGGGGCGGCGAGGGCGGCGGGGCTCGCGGCGGCCTCTGACAGGCCGGCGGCAGCGGCGCGCGGGGCCGCGGGGACCGCAGCGCTGGGGAACTTGCTCCCCCTGCTGGCCGTAACGCGGCATAGCAGCACTGTATGGACCGGAACGGGATGGCCAAACGCCAAAAGTTCCAGCAAACCAGCTACTCGCAGACCACTGTGGACTGCAAACAACTTGTGTTCCGTGTACACTATATTTAAAATACATTTTTTTAAAAAAAACCTTTGAATTAGCTGCCAACATCTCACTGGTATCCCTATTTCTGTTTTCTCAAAATACTAGACGTTGGTACGCATCGGTCTGCCATCCTACCTGCGTTTCCCGACTCCCTTGGACGGGGCCTCTTTGCTCTGCACTGCGCCACGGCGCCCACTCAGTCGGCCTCGTTTACCTGTGTCGCCTGCCCAGCCCGTGCTGCTTTTGATGGGCAACCCCAAGTTTTCTCAGTGTATCAAACTGTAAAACGAAATCCAGACTTGTTCAAAATCATACTACCTAATTAGTAGCAAAGCAGATAATAAAATTTGGGCCTCCTAAATTCCATTTGACAGGTATTTATTGATTTCATTCATTTATTTATTTTACAAACGTGTTGTTGCCTACTATGGCCAGGCACATAGCAAGTGTCAAAGATTTTCTTAGTCTACAAGATGAAAATGGTCTTTCTATTCAGAGTTTATAGTTAGTGGGGAGAGCAGAAGGGTAATTACCAATACAAGAAATATGATGAAGGTGATGAAAGAAGGGAAAAGGGAACTATGCTGCGGTACAGCTCCTGCTCTCACCTCAGTGCCTGGCTCATCATCACTGCGAGTACAAATGTTACCAAGATTTGCTAAATAATCCCTCAAACCCTGGTGCCCACATTTATTCAACATTCACTGGGCACAAATGCTAAATGTTGGGGAAGCAGCAGTAAATGCTACATTTATTAGATTATTTCCTCCAAGCATGTCCTCAAGAACAGTCACTCATCCTCCCTGTTTGTCCTCCTGCCTTTGGCATCACCACCTGCAATCAACGTGCCAGGCCAAGAGGGAGCCAAAAGGCAGTGATATTCGTGGCAGTGTGCAGTGTTCGCTGGGCAAGGGACAGCTCTGCAGAAACAGGAACCCGGCGTGAGCTTGAGTACCCGGGATACGGGATTGATGCCAAACTAAGAGTAGAAACTAATTGTGGTCACCAACACTTAGGACACCATAATTGGAAAGTAGTACAAGAAAACGGAATTACTTTTGTATTTGACTCATGAAAATGACTCAGACTAGGTCCTCTGAAACCTTGGCTCTTTGGAGAAATGGCTGATTCCAGATCTGAGATAGGAAAGGCACAAGGTGGGCCTAAGACACCTTTTTGGGCCACAAAGCAAGGAAACATTCAGAGACTAATGTGGTGATGTCAAAAGGATTCAGGAGTCTTGGAGATAATTGGTAATTTTAACTTATTGAATAAAGCAAAATCCATGAATCCATAGTGACGAGACAGAGAGACAGATCATGCACATACACCCAAGACTGCAAGCACACACAGGGAGAAAGGCAGAAAGCCTGTTTTTATAGAATGCTGCCAGGTCATGAATGCAGAAAGAATGATAAAAATCGAAAATCATCATTTTGCGACCCCCCAGTGCAATAATTGATTCAGATAGCAATCATTAATGGGTGATAAAAACAGCAAGTAGTCCATCTGGGCGTGGTGGCCCATGCCTTTAATCCAGGACTTTTGGAGACCCAGGCAGGGGAATAGCTTGAGCACAGGAATTTGGGGTTAAAGTGAGCTATCATTGGGCCACTGCACTACCAGCTTGGGCGTCAGAGCAAGATCCTATCTCAAAAAGAAAAAAACAAAAAGAAACACCCAGTAAAAAATGTTGATACTGTCAAAGTAGCATCTCACAGGTGACAATGTCAAGATTTGCTAGTCACCTCTTCAACCAAGTGTCATCACTGACAGTGGACACCCTGCCATTATGTGCCTCCCGATGTGCTGCCATGAGGACACAGCTATAATTATCCTGACACATGAACAGACACTGAATCTAAACAGGGCATTAGACCCAGCTCTACTTCACAGAAAACACAAGAGATGAGCAATTAGCATAAAGAAACAATCAGACAAATCCAGAATGTGCAATATGCTAGCCTGAACTTTTCAAAAATGGCATTAGGAGCAAAAAGATGAGGGGACTGTTCTGGATTTAAAGTAGTCAGAGACATGTCATAACCAAATGCAATGTGTAAATTCTCAATGGCTCCTGGCATGAGGAGAAAATGGCTACCAAAGACATTCTTGAAACAATTGGGAACATTTGACTGTGGACTGAAAATTTGGTAAGTACTATAGAATTGTTAATTTTGCTGTATGTTATAAGGTTGCATGGTTAGTTGAGAATGTCGTCATTCTTACAGATGCATGCTTAAGTATTTTGGGACAAAGTATGATTACCCACAAATAGCTCAATTTAAAATTTTAAATATATTTAAATATACATACAATTTAAAAATTTTAAATATATAAAGTTAATGAGGCAAATGTGAACTGGTGAATCTAGGTGAAGGTTATATTTGTATTCATTGCACTATCCTTTTTCTTATATTTTTTAATAAAAAATTAAGTTAAAAGTATAGAGATTCTACAAAAGAAAAAGTGAGTTATTTAGATTCTCCATAGTCACTGAGGAAACAAACAATGATTAGAATAAAGCTGATCACTGTAAAATTTTGCATTTTGGCATTCAAATGTTTCTGAGGTTGTAAAACATGCAAAATGTTATAAATTGAAGTAGAAAATATCAATATCTAAAATTGACATAATTCTAACTATCTGAAAACTTACATTTTTATGTGTTTTAAAATTCTGTTTCTCTGAATTTCCCAAGTATACTGTAATCATGTATTATGTTTATGATGGAATAATATGAAATATTAACATCTTATTTTTCTACTTTAAATAACCATACTTCTAATTAGATGTAAGTGTAGGTTCTCAATCAGATAAAATAATATGATTAAAATAAAAGATTGACAAAAATTAACGTCATTAGGGCCATAGGCCTAATAAAAGTTAAAACTATAAAACTTCTAGAAGAAAACATAGGACAAAGTCTCTGCAACTTTGTCCTATTGCCTTTGCAACAGGCAAGAACGTCTTAGGACACAAAAAGCACAAAACCATAAAAGAAAACATTGGTTAAGTTGTACTTTAACAAAATATAAAACTTTTGCTCTTCCCTAATACCCTGTTAAGAAAGGATAAGTCACAGAGTGGGGAAAAAATATTGGTAATACAAACCTTTTCACAAAATACTGGTATTCATCCATCTCTCCCCAGTCTCCCAGCTTCCACTCTGGCCCTACAATCTATTCTCTGTAGGACATACAAATTGTTACATTGTTTGCCTGCTTAAAATCCTCCCATGGCTTCCTACAATATACAGAATTACACCTACACTCTTGTCTTGGCAGGCTTGCCCGCCCACCCCTACAGTTGCATTTTCCATCTACTGCCACCCACTCACACACTATGCTCTGGCTAGAGTGGCCACCTTCCTGTTTTGCTCATATTAAAAGCTAATTCCTGACTTAAGGCCTTTGTACTTGCTGCTCACTCTGCCATAGATAATTCTCCCCCTGCATGGCTGACTAGCATTCTCCTTGTCACAGCTCAAGTGTCATCTTCTCGGCGGGGCATTCCCCAACATGCCCCTCCAGTCACCTTATCACCATTACTGTTTTCTTCACGTACCCTGCCTGAATTTGTCTTTCTCCCCCACAAGAAGGTTAAGATCTCTAACAGGAAAAGGATCTCTGTTTTGTCTACTGGCATGTGCCTAGGATATATATAGTGCTTGGAACGTAGTTAGTAGATGCTTCGAAAGTATTTTTATATGACCCATACCCACTATGGGCCAGGCACTGTGTTGTGTACGTAGTGGCCGATGGTTTAAATGTGTTGCTCAAAGCCTTTTTTCATCATATTACCTTCCTTTAGAAAAAAATATTTTATACTCCTAGATTCATTTAAATAGCTAAATACTTCTTTGTATTTTTCAAGAGGCAAATTTACTTTCAAGTAAATTGCTAAACCTGGATTTCCTCTGTATGTAGAATCAGTGCTTTGGCCTATATAAAAATGTTCGTATTTTGAACTTGCCCCCACTAGAATGACTCAAACAAAAGAAACAAAAAATATAATGTGTTAGTGAGGATATAAGGTAACACAACTCTCATACAGTGCTAGTAAACATAAATTAATTTAACTACTTTGGAATACTATTTGGCAGTATCCAATAAAGTAAAACATATGTATAACCTATGACCTAGTAATTCCATACTTACATATATACCCAAAGGAAATGCATTGCTTTGTTTACCAAAAGATACAGACAAAAAAATTATGGCAGCACTATTCACAATAGCCAAAAAATGTTAACCATTCAAATGCCCATCAACAAAATAAATTGTTATATATACAAAGGAATACTATGAGTATAAATAAACTATATACATTGATGTATCTTAAAAATAAAATGTTTAACAAAAAAAGCCAGACCAAATACTGCATCTATATTATATTTCAACCAAATGTTTACAGAAAGAGAGAAGGAAAAAGGGAGAGGGAGATTGGAGTGTTTCCCTAAATACTTTCCTATTGATGTTCCCCCTCTAAAGTTAGATCCTTCAAGTATGAGGTGGTGGTATTTGAAAACATAACTTAAATTGGCCTACTACAATCACATTCTTTTGAAGTCTCATGTTTTATATGTTAAAAGTCCATGTGAATGCTCTATTCTTCATCGATGTATACTGAAGTATTTCCCTCAGAAATATTTGAGAAAACTTAATATTCAAGGAAAATGAGCCATGGTTATCCTGTGGTTGCAGGTACTTCTGGCACACTGCCTCAGACTTCAGTTAAAAAAGAACTGGTAGGCCGGGCGTGGTGGCTCACACCTGTAATCCTAGCATTCTGGGAGGCCAAGGTGGGAGGATCGCTCAAGGTCAGGAGTTCGAGACCAGCCTGAGTAGAGTGAGACCCCGTCTCTACTAAAAAATAGAAAGAAATTAACTGGACAACTAAAAATACATAGAAAAAATTAGCCGGGCATGGTGGTGTATGCTTGTAGTCCCGGCTACTCAGGAGGCTGAGGCAGGAGGATTGCCTGAGCCCAGGAGTTTGAGGTTGCTGTGAGCTAGGCTGACGCCATGGCACTCTAGCCCAGGCAACAGAGTGAGACTCTGTCTCAAAAAAAGAAAAAAAGAACTGGTAGAAAGTATATTAGTTATGGTTAGATAGCTTGGTTCATATCTCAGATTCAAATTCATTAGCAGTGTGGCTTTGAGCAAGTTCCCTAAATATTTGTTTCTATGCTCTCATTCATATAACAAAGACAGTACGTATCTCAGAAGGTAGCGTTTAGAGTTAAATAAGATGACGTAAGTTAGGTATTCAATATCATTAACCTTTCCCTTCCCTACCCTATAAGGCAGTACTGAGGTGGAAAAAAAGTCAACAAGTTGTTTGCGGCAATATATATATTTTAATTCAAAGTGAATTGACAGTAATACACCATAAATTCTTATTTTGACACTCACCAAAATAGTCACCTGGAAAACCCGCTTTTTGTGACAAAGTACAGAAGGCTTGGTCACATTTAAATCACTGAGAACTAGAGAGAAATACTATCGCAAACCGTAATAGACATTACATCCATAAAAGTTTTCCCAGTCCTTATTGTAATATTGCACAGTGCAATTGCTACATGGCAAACTAGTGTAGCATAGAAGTAAAAGCAAAAACAAACAAACCAAAGAAAGAAAGCCACAAGTCTAAAGTTAACAGTTCAAACTGAGTAATCAAATCTATTATCATTGGGTTCATTAAAACAAATCTTCCTACACCTTGCAGTGTATGATTTAACTTTTAGTTAACACAAACCAAGTTTAAAATTAGCAGTAGAAATTTAAAAACTGAAAACGTTTTGCTAATACAGTAACATATTTAATTAAACACCCTGAAAGAAAAAACCAACTAAATATCAGAATATTTGATAAAAAATAATTTGTAAATTAAAATAGTATGCAAATATGCAACTTGGAAATCATGCAGTGTTTTATTTAAGAAAGCATTAAAATCAAAGAAAACTGATAAAAATGGTTTTAAAAGGATATAAATCCAGATTCTTTCATCAATATGCTAAATGTAGAGTTTAGCAAAATTTTGAAATTTTTTACTTTTAAACGCATTAAAAAGCCCATGATTGGAATTAATTAAGAGCAGTGTACTTAACTGGAATAAGCCTTTATCAAATATTACTATTATATTTTGAAAATGTTGAAGTTTACCATTTACTGTCAATTTAACAAGACTATCTTAAGTCTTGGAACTTAAAGACAGAAAATATGACACTTCAGAGCAGTAAACACGGCCCTGAACAAAAAAAAAAAAAAAAACTGCGCCAGTTTTGTACCTGTTGTGATACAATCAATCCTTTGCACTTGGTATTTCTGAAACATCTGTTGCCAGCATTGATTCTTTTCCAAGAAGTGAGCAGACACCAGTAATCTGCTGAACTGTATAAATAAAATTAGAAGGCTGTGGAGGGCAGCAAATTTACTTAAATAGTGACTCCATAAATTTGTCATCTGTAAATAATCTTTTAAATTAATCTTAGGCTACTCCTTTTTTTATGCGTTATTATATATATATATTTCTATTTATATAAAATGCATAGAATTGAGTACTAAAAACACTGAAACTTGTGGGGAA
Organism: Lemur catta; assembly: GCF_020740605.2. Classification (NCBI taxonomy): domain Eukaryota; kingdom Metazoa; phylum Chordata; class Mammalia; order Primates; family Lemuridae; genus Lemur; species Lemur catta. Next base: position 83,490,731 of record NC_059134.1, on the reverse strand, counting down.
AATTAAGTCCTTCATTTTCAGTGTGACTAAAAATGTACTGCTGGTTTTTATTTTATGATCTAATACTGTAATTTTTAAAATCAATTTCAGGCACATTTATTTCATTGATGATTATTAAATAAAACACTGCTTGTGTTAATGGAGTAAAGAAAAGCTTATCCATTATTAGCTTATTGTCAACGCTGTACTAGAGCTGTACTAGTGGTATACAATTCATTTATCAAAGAAATGCTATAAATCCAAAACATCTGAAGAGTTTTACACTCAAATGCTTTGTACTGTTTATTCCAGTAAATGCTGTAAGATTATATTCCAGATTTTTAAGGAAAAAAAGTTAAGTCAAGCCTGCAAGATACAGCTTTCTCAAGTGTCTACAATGCCAGTATGAAAATAAAAAATTAAGTTACATTGATACATCCAAGATCTTTTATATGCAGTGATGAGCACAAACATTAATAGAGATAAAATACTGATGCAAATAACACACCCCAAAATAACATATGCAATTATTTCCATCATTTACAATACAGTAGTTACAATGACACTCCAAACAAAAAAGCAAAGTAAAAAATCAAAACCCCAACTTCTATTTCATATAATTAGACTTATACAGAAATTAGAAGGCTAAATAACAACTAGTTAATCACCTAATTTCACAGCTATCTGAAGTGGCAATCGTTATATAGCAGCTTATCTATGATACATTCAAGATAAATGATACAATTTATTACTTGCCTGTAAGCTAAACACAGCCTCAGTTTAATACCTTTCCTTAAATTCCACCTCTACACTACAATATACTTGAGGTCTATGCAAAAAGTATAGGAAATGGATGATTAAGTCTTTGGTGCTGTAAAAGCAACTTCATTTAAACATAACTACTGCCATCACCACCCCACCCCACCCCACCCCCAAAAAAGGAAGGGAAAAACCCAAGACACACTTCTTAGGAAAAACAAGCATGTAATTTCTGTCCCTGACGGAATGTATTAAATAAGCAAACATCACCAACAAGCAAAACAAGTACTGCAATGTAAAAATACTTTAAAAAAAAAAAACCCTCTCACATGCATAAATGAAAAATTGCACACAAAGAACTCACATCTTTTCAAGCTTCAATAGTAAATATTCTGCTACTATTTATTAAATACTGCATGGTTTGCCCAAGCTAAGATAAAACCACATCATGAATCAGTGAGCATTTTGCATTTCCTTTCATTATCTACCCAAAGTCATGCCTACTGCACCTCTAAACATTTTAAGTCCAATTATACAGCAAACACTCTCAAAATAAACTTAAGATTGTATTGCAGTTTCACTTAATAGTATATAAAATGCTGTGCTGTGACAGTTAGTTATCAACTATCCATTAGATACTGAATCAATTTTTCTTAAGCACTACTAACTGCTTGCTTTTCATGAAGCTAGATCATTCTGAAAAATCAGACAGCAGAATTCAGCTATAGCAAACATGCTGCCCTCTTAATAAGGAAAAAACAGCTACTACCTGAAATCATACCACACAAAACCAAAAATCAACATTACTCTATCAAAAGAAAACTAAAGAGTAGGTCTGAATTTTAAGTGCTGCAGTCCTCAACATTTATATATAGGTAATAACATTAACAACCTCAAATATTTAAGGCACTATGTGTGGAAACGGTTTACAATGCAGCTGAGATTATTAGAACAACATTTAAGAGCAAAGTCTAGGCAACAATTTGCCCATGCAAAAGACACATGCAAATGTAAAGAACAATAGCTCAATTTTTAGGTAAGTGACCCAACATTTATACACTAAGACACAGATAATACAATTCACTTGTATGCTGTAATTTTGACATATGTGCATCTGTTGCTCTAAGTCTGTACACAGAATGGCTTCCCAAATGTGGACGTGTCTTGCACTAGTTAGAAGGCAATTTATAAAAAATAGCAGGAGCAAAACTGGACTTCTGCTCCCATAAGTCACCTGTCTAGAGTTACTACATAAGAAGATAACATGACCAAAGACAAGTTATACCAAATGTGCAAAACACATCAAAAGTGAGTTTTTTTTTAAAGCTCAAAGTTGTTTAAATTGCACCCAAGACTACATGATTCAAAAATAATTTTCTTGTGCCATGGCTAATATTTATTAAATACCATGTTTTATTTTTAATCAAATGTTTGTATCATTGAGCTTCCTCAATATACTGTTTTTGAGTTTTCACATATATGGATACTGGCTGAGTTTTGTTGGACTCAATGGAAATCCAGTATATGCAGGTGATGCTGCAATGTAAGAATGTGGTGGGAAGATTGGTTTGTACTGAGTCTGATGAATGGTTGGGGATGGTAACAGACGGGGATTTATGCCCACTGGGACTTGGTGAACTATGCCACTGGGATGGGAGATATTATAGGTTGGATGCTGTAACACAGGTCTTGAGGTACATGGAGAGGCTAAGAGGTGGGCCACAGGTGCAGCACTACTCAGGGTAGCTGATGATGGGTATGGAAGTAGAGTAGGCTGTCCTCCGAGGTGTGTATTTCCAGCCAGATGGGCATGCACTGCGGTGTGATTGGGACTTCCATGAGAAAGAGTGAATGGATTACTGGTAACACTAGTAGGGATATAAGCTTGCTGTCTTCGATGTCCGAAGTTTCCATTCCACTCTTGATGCCCAGATCCAAAGTGCTGAACCTATCCACGAAGAAAAAAAAATGACTGAATGACATATTTTATAAGACAAAAGGAAAGGAAAAAAGAGAAATTACAATATACTCTCTGGGACTGATAACTCACAGTGGATCTCTCAGAACTAGCTTGTACTAAGAATAAGTAGAAGAGAGAAAAATACTGATTTTATATATACCACTATTAACATTATAATATTTATTCCCACATAACTATCATAATGTAGGCACTGCCATCATCGCTGCTAATACTGCCTGTTACTACCCCATCACTCCTCACAGCTACCATGTGTGGTGCACTTATTATATGTAAAGCTAACATTTCACACATATAATGTTATTTATTTCCAAAACAACCCCATGACATGACTATTATTCCCATTAATGAAGATCCAGATCAGATTTGTTGAAGAGACCTAGCCAAGATATATATAGTATATGGCAAAACCAGAATTTGAACCCAGATCTGACTTCAATACCTGTGATCTTTTCTTTCCCCAAGTGAAACACAACTGCCAAGTACAGTGTTGAATAGATGGAAAGTATTCAATAAGGTTAGCCGATCACTAACTACCACTAACACATCAGAATAGTAGCCATTACTCCATTAGCATATGCTCTGATTTAAAGGGTCAAAGACAACAGACACACTAAAATATTATCTAAGAGAATCTAAGAACTTAATCTTTCTGAAGAAGAATACAAATTCTATGGATCATTTGATAGTCAGTTGGGATAATGAGGAGGGAAAATTTCATTAAGACTACACACAGTTTCAGAATCTTTTTTCCCCTAAATGAAAAACTACTGCTAAATTTGAATCCCAAAGACTCTTACGAATTCACAAATAAACATACCTGGCTGAAGTTCAAATGCTGCTGCTGGAATGCTGATGTCAATTTCTGTTGACGATTACACATTGCAGAAGGTTGGTTTAATCTTCCAGGGACAGATCTTCCTTTTATTAATGGCTGGCATATAGAATCTGGCAATGAACAAAACATTAGAGAGTTGATGCTTTTTCCTTCTCTAATAAAAATTAGAAAAGTCTTTAGATATTTCATAAAATAGTGATTTGAGAACCTTAAATAAAAAGAAAAGGGAGCCCATGGTTTCCAAGCATTGGATGATATTAGAAGGGATTTCTTTCCTATAATAGATAGGCAGGGTCAAGTTGGAAATCCAGAGATGACTTTTAGTGATCCTGTTCTCTAATGTTCCAAAATTACAACCTTTTAAAGGACAATCAGGGAAACAAGAGGACTCACTTTACCTGTGTTTGCCATATGCTCGTCAGCATTTAAGCCATTTTCTAGTCCCACTGGTGGCACCACAACAGCACAAACAGCTGGCTTGGTTTCTGTGTCAGCCGAAGTTACCAGTTTTGTGTTTTGATGGGCGTCCTCCACAAAAGTGCTCTCTGCAAATGGACTGTCGTGCCCAGAAGAGTCTGACGTTGGAGAGCCATCCACAGTATCACAACCACTTTCTTGCTCTTCATCTGACATACTACAAGAAAGCATTTATGAATATTTTTTCCAACACTAAATCTAAAAGTAAGTAATACCCAGGCTCCAGCAAAACGATGAGAATCTTACTCAGTTATTTTATATACAATTATACCTTTCTCCTTGCCCAATAGCATTTTTTCATAACATTTCTAGACCTTCAAATTAATTCTCTATTTAGACTGCTAAGCCTAACTCTGTCCCATTTCAGGAATGTTCTTTTGGCATTTAATTTTTTTCTCCTTTCCCTTCCACTTGATCTTTACTAGCAGTTGATAAAATTCCTCTTTCAAAACCCAAGATAATTTCATCAATTATACTATATACTATAGACAGTGGGCCAGTCATTACTTCATTATGCAAAACATTCCTTTTTTATTTTGCTAAAGTATATGTTTTTGTTCCAAATTGAAGTTACAATAGTAGTCTGTGGAGCTGAAATTCAGAATGTGGCTCTCATTCAAAAACCTTTTAAAAATAGATGATTCTTTAAAATCATTTATTAGAATCTCAATTTTTTCATTTCAAGCTTTTCTATAACAATAAAGAAAATGACTACTACAAACCTGAGATTATAAAAAGTGATGTAGTTTAAAAATTGTGTTCAAGAGAGAAGTCACTATGTTAAATTGCAGGTACTTATTAATTTAAACAACACAAAGAAATCATGAGCTTTTTAGTAGACTTAATATTTATTATATATTACTATTGAAATTCTTTTACCTATTCGGTCTCTTGCAAGGGGATGGGCTAGATTCCCCTGAGGAACTGGTGGTGCTCAGAGTACTATCAGGACTACTTAACGAACACATCCGATCAATGTTCAAAGTGCTCTGGCAAGCTTCACAATCTAGACTACCTTTACATCTGGTGGAGACAAAAGGGAAAAACATGGGTCAAAAATGAGAATACTCTCCAAGTTGCCAAAATTTGCATTCTTTAAGGATATGAAACAGTTGAGAATGACCTACATGGACAAAAAGTAAAGCTTATAAATATAGGGACTAATGCTATAATAATCATGTTAAATACTATTCAGAAAGTTCCCTCTGTCTAGAACTTGATTCTCTAACTTGAAGGTTTCATTCACTCCAAAGGACGTGGACAGAAAAAGGACAAGTCACAGAAAGTTATTTTTTAGCACACTAGAGGGCGCCATCATTATCCTTTACAGATGCCACATTTGGCACTTACTCTCTCAGTGAATGTCTCTGTGAAGTCTCCTCCTCATCAGTGTCACTGCTAATAGTGATCACACTCACTGCAGGACTTGGGGAATCAGCAATGATAATGGTTTGCCGCTGTTTCTCTGAAACCGATGATGAATCAGAGTCCTGTCTGATAGATGTTTCACAGCAATTTCTTGCCTCTCCTCCTGAGTTATGATTGTCCTGTGTTTCTATACAACTTACTTCCCCGACATCTTTCCCATTTATTATCTTTGGAGAAATAAGCGCTGAATGAGGGATGTTGGTATTCTGCAATGAATTACTCCTGCAACCAAAGAAATAATTTATAATTTCGGTAATCAAAATATGTACATGATATTTTTCTAAGATATATTGTTAAACTGAATAACGCAAATCTTCACTTGTTCAAGTTCATGTATATAACACTAACATACAGAGGATGAGTTTCTGTGAAATATAAAATATCTCTAGAAATAGTGTAGACTGCATTTACATACATTTAAATGGTCATTTTTTGGTAAATGTGATATCTGAATGTCTACAATTGCTACATTATAGGTAGATAATAAATCAAAAGGGCAATAAAGACAATCTTACCAACTGAAAGCATTTATTTCCTCTCTTCCTGGCTCCCATTCCATTAGTTTTACCAAAATACCTCTGAGAAATTGAGAAGGGAGCTAGCTTAGTGTTTGTAACAAAGCTATCAAAGAGGTCATTTTGAATACAACAGAGTGACCCTTTAGTGTTCATGCAAAATTCATTTTAAAGATTAATTCTCAAAATGCAAAGGAAGGTTAAAGTAACAATACCAACCTGTTCTGGCACAGTTTATTTTTCTTAGTAGTGGCAGGTTGAGGCCAGACAACATGTGCAATGCCCACGCTAATTGGCTGAGGGGCTGATAAAGTTATCTGATTGGTTAGAAGAGGTTGAGGCATCACTGAGTTATAATGATTGCTGCGTGAAATCATTTTCCTAGGGAGAAAGTTCAGAAAAATTGAATCCCTTCTTTATCAAGATCTATTTTGTAAACCATTCACAAAAAAGTACTTTTATTTTTAACTTACCCCCAGTCTCCAAGCCTCTGTGAACCAGCCACACCCTCAGAAGTTAGTGTAGTAGTAGCAGGAGCCATGGGTGTTACCTGTTGCCAGGCAGGTACCAGCATCTGCTGTGTTCTACCAGACCATGTCTATTGCATCAAAGCAAAGCAAAACAAAACAAAAACTAAGTTACAAGTAACTCAACTTTACTATATCTTAAATTCAAAAATGTATTAGAGTAATAACTAATAATTACAAAAGTTAAAGTCAATAACCTACGAAAAGGACTAAATCCCTATCTCCGTCATTTTCATTATTTCCCAACAGCACAGGTTGATATATGGACAGCACATATGCAAAAGAAAGAATTATTACCAACCTGAGAAAGAACTCCTGGTCGGATCTGTAGTGGCTGCACAGCTGGAGCCTGAGTTACCAGTGGAACTGTATTATCTACCCTTATCGAATAACTAGTGGGTTTACTGTGCGTTGCCGGAATACCTGTGAAACAGAACAGTTATCAGATAATAGAAAAAATATCTTCCTCTGATTTAACTTATACACTTATTTGAAATGTAAAGAATTGCTTAAATTCTGATCGGGTTTATAAAACAATTACCTAGATAAAATTTTCATAAGACTAACAAAGCAGTCTATGAGGAAAGTGAGGTGCTTCCTATTGACCCTGTGATAAACATTATTTTAAAAACTGTTATAAACATACTCTTTGTTTTAAAATACATACTATAAAATTGAACCATTTATTTTTCTTGAAACTTACTAATTCCTTTTAAAGTTTGCTATTGAAGCTTTATTTTCCTTTTGAAATAGCTTTGCAACTATGATAAAGAACATGAAAAAGTGAGTCTGGCTCAATATTGAGATAACCTAGCATGTTCTTCTTTTCATAGAAAGTTAGCCATGCTTAGTATTTTCTTCTTTAAAACTGTGCTAGGATCTTACGCTCTCATTGTCAAAAGGGAAATGCATCACAACTTCATAATTCAATGGACATGATGATTTACACATGGATGAAAATTCAGGGACAGTACATTCATTCCAACCTCCAAAGGAAAACCAAAAACAATCTATTTGGCCTAATTTGATGATATAACTAAGCTTTGCTTAATTGACTAGTTTTCCTAGTAGAAAGCTGCTAGAACTCCAGAAGAAACATGTTACCATTTTGCTTACCCACTAGGCAAATTAGAATGCAGGAGTAACAGCCATATTAATACAGTTATGGTAATAATTTTGTTTCATACATTGCAAAGCACCTTGTAAATATTGTCTTACAATATTGAACTTAGAGACAGCAAAGTAGTACCACACTCCAAGTTAGAGTTTTGACTAACAATATTTTAGGGATATCCCTCAAGATCAGAAAGCACATTAACTAAAATAAATTCACTACTTCATAATTCCAGTCTATTATAGCAGTGACTTTCAATATGGGCTGGCAGATTATTTAAATATAATTAGTTTTGGGATAAAAGTGATAATGGTGTTTCTCTGCAGTGATAAGAGAAAAAACTACAATTGTTTTCTTTTCCTATTGAAAAATCTTAAAATTTTTATTGTATAAATATAAGTGTTAATCCTAAAGAGAATGTTAATTTTGTTCTGTTTATTTTCTTCATAGAGACTTTTATCTTACTGCCAGGGTGTTCTACTCTGTGCTCTGCCTAAAGAGCTAGATATTAAATTAAGTGTAACAAAAATCTATAGTTTTTTTTTAACTGATCTTCTTACCCCTTCCAAAAAGCATGTCTTGATCAGCAAATTCTCCAAGAAATGGAATATAAGCACACCCAGGCAGTGTAGATATATGGCAGCAATAGACAATCTCTTCAAGAAAAAAAGCAGAATTCACTTTGACAAGGATGAAAAGACAGAGCGAATTCTCAAATCCGAACAAAAATCTCATTGCCCTTAAATTCTCTCCATAAGCAATGCCTTAAGATGAGAAGAATTCTCCTATATATATTCCCTCCTCATAAGAGCTCATTTTTGATCAAATCCAACAGTGGGTTAAGATCCAAATTTATTACACAGTTATTAGGTTAGCTGTAACTTTATCTTTGATCATATTTGCTTTAATACTTGGACAACTAGGCACAAAGACTTATAAAGATTGTTTCAGGATAACAAAGGAGAATTTTGCTGGCATGTACTTGACTCTAAAATAGTAGTCGTCATCCAGAGGGGATGAATAACAAACTTCTCAGGTTGCTAAATAATTTTAAAGGTTTGTTTAATATAAAAAACTAAACATTCAAATTTGTTAAATAAAAGCTTAGTTACGTCTTCTGTATTAAATAACAATTTCTTTTAAAATAAGCACAGTCTTATGGATATAGTATCTATATACCTATACCTGTATATTAATAGTATCTAAAATATATGAAATGCATGACCTAAACACTGTAGCCCTAAAGTGAAATAAAATTCTTAAGTGAAGGGGACAGACATAAAATTTATTTTAAAATACAAACCATAATGGTACCATAATTACTATCCAATAGCTCCCCAATAATTATTTTTAAATATTTCTTGTAAACGGATTGGTACATTATGAGGGGGAAGGGTAAGAAACCTAATATTGAGATTTTCTACAGAGGTGCTAAGACAGATTAGAGGGAAAGCTTTCATTTCTAAGGCAGACACTATACCAGCATGAAAAACAATGAAACAACATATTTACAGAGCCTGCCTCTCCTGCTGCTACTGCACCTGTTATAGAAGCTAACACATATTTTGCTTCCTCTTACTATTAATTCTAATTCAAGAGCATTGTTCTTGACATTTGATGGCTTAATGAGTCTGAGAGTTTAATCCTTTTTTATTCAGTTATCCTTATCATAAACCACTCATGTAGTTGATATCATACATACAGAAAGATCACTAGCTTTTTATCAATTATAAGCCATACAAAAAGATAAAAGATGTGTCTAAACTCATTGAAATGATGTAAGAATGATGCTCAACCCTGTTTAGAAATGTGTCACATTAAGTCCCTTAAGTTTTTGCCATAAACAGAAGGTGGGCTCTGGAAAAAAAAACTGCTATTTCAGATCTTCATGAAATATACTACAGTGTAGGTGTTGACCCTCAAATTGATCTTGGTACATAGCAGAAATTACTAGAACCAAAGAACCTATTTGTTAGTATGGAATATAAACTTAGCTAAGTGAAAGTGCATTTGTCAAGTGGTATTTGTCAAGTTATCACTTAAGCAATAACTGATTTAAAAATTTTTTAAATAGCACCAGTCTTGGATGCTGAAGTATATAGAAGTAAAATGGCATAAAATCTACCACTTATTTTCAAAGGGTATATGTACGTGTACTACAGATAGATAATGTAAATATGCTAAAATATTAACACATTGAATCTAGGGTAGAAGACATTATTCCTTCAACTTTTCTATCTGTTTGAAATTCTCACAGTAAACAGTTGGGGAAAAACCAAAAAAAACAAACACAACAGCATCTTCTTAAGAGTGCTAACAATATGGTGATGTGAGTGTTTTTGTTACGAGAGACCAGCCACGGGTCACTGTTACAGATACACACCACCACTAGATCACAATATCATCTTTAGAATCAACCATTTGTCTTTTTTTTACACTTTCAATGATACAAACACTTTTCCAAATGAGACCTTATATGAAAACCCAAAATATAAAAACAATGAAAGTAAAGCTACCCTAGTAGAACAACAGTAGCTAAAGATTTGAACTGTTTTCAGAAATTTCTGATTACGAGCCGATCAAGTCAACAAACATATTCTTGGTGCTTTACTATGGGAGACATTAAGATAAAATTTTTTAAAAGTTGCTCAAATCCATAAATAAAAAATCAGGCTGGGCACGGTGGCGCACGCCTATAATCCCAGCACTTTGGGAGGCCAAAGGGGGAGGATCACTTGAGACCAGGATTTCAAGACCAGCCTGACCAACATAGCAAGGCACTGTCTCTTAAAAAAAAAAAAAATTAGCCAAGTCTGGCACAAGCACCTGTAGTCCTAGCTACTCGGGAGGCTAAAGAAAGAGGATTGCTTGGGTCAAAAAGTTTGAGGTTACAGTGAGCTACCACTACACTCCAGCCTGAGCAACAGAGCGAGACCCTGTCTCTAAAAATAAATGAATAATCTCAGAATCCAGAAACATTAGAGGTAGAAATGACCGAGACATTATCTATCCAGTCTGTTTCCTTTTACTAAGTCTGAAACAGGTAAACAGACTTGTCTAGACAGACACAGTAAACAGCAGAAACAGAACTAGATTCCAGGTGTCCTGACTTAGCACCAACTGCTTTCATTTATACTATAGAGTATTATCACTAAATTGCACACCGTGGTTTAGCGCCCCATTTGTAATCCATCTCTTGCTTTAAGACATAAGGAGATTTCTGAACTATCATCTAGGCCATTTTTTAAATTTAATTTAATTTAAAAATGAAATAAAATAACTAGATGTTAAAGCCTAGCAAGAACAAAATCCTAGGAAAGGACCTAAGAAGTGGGGTTCTATTCTTGTTATTCCAGTTGCAAGGTTTTCGACTATTTGCCCATTTCGCTGCTATCACTCTCTAAGAACCACAAAGGATTTCCCAGTTTGAGAATGTGTGGCCTCTTGAAAGAAATTCTGCCACCCATCCCACTTGAGAATTTAAGTATTCATATTTATCTAAACAATGGACATGATCTAATTTAATCAAAATCAATCCATAATATATTTTTTACCTAAACTATAGATAAAGAACAGGACTATGACATTTTGGGACAGAACTCTTTTGACCAAAATATTTTAAAAGCTCAGCTCTCAGTCACTTTAATGTTTGGTAATGATGGGCAAATAATATATACTTACCTGAACATCTAAAGCAGTGATACCCAGTATAGGGCAACCTACAGCTTTTCAAGCTCATTACTTTCTATTAAGGTATTTTATGAAGCTAGATTCTACAGGAAATGCGACTGTTATATAATCCCATTTTGTTAATGATGACTGCAATGAAACTCTGGTCAAGAAATCAGTGTCATTGGTCTAAGGCTACTGGACAGCTTAAGTTAAATTCAAATGTAGTACTAAATACAGCAAAAACTATTCAATATATTTAATGAACAGATGCCTAAATTTGTTTTAAAATAATGCATGCCTAAATTCAAAGTATAATTTAAATGAAATACCTTGAATAGCTGGGGGACAGATAATCAGTGTCTGCTGAAAAGCATCACCACAACCAAACTGGGCAGTTCCTGCCTGCAGAGGTATTCCGTGATGCACAACTGAATGAGCAGATGTGGTTAATACCTGAAACAATCAATGGACAGCACATTATATACAGCACTCTGCTATACTACACACATATTATATAAAAAGAATTCAAACATGTTTCTTAAAATCATAATTCTACAAAAACAATGGACCCAGAAAATGAGAATAAAAACAAGTGACCCAACTAAAATTTAAAAACTGATTCTACTGAACCCTACTTTTGGTAGAGTTGTGACACACGAGGGCAGGTGGAAGATATTGAGAGAATGAAAGAAGAAAGGGAAAAGATGAATTTGAGTAAATATGTTCCACTTTACCCTGAAATTGTAATAGGTTCAATATAATAGCTGATTCTACTGAACCCTACTTTTGGTAGAGTTGTGACACACGAGGGCAGGTGGAAGATATTGAGAGAATGAAAGAAGAGAGGGAAAAGATGAATTTGAGTAAATATGTTCCACTTTACCCTGAAATTTTAATAGGTTCAATATAATAGCCGTAGTAAGACCTCATTAGTACTGTAACTTCTAACTGCCAACATGAACTCCTGTGTAGTTCAAACGCAAAATAAGTAATCATTTAAAAAAGAGTACAGGCCAGGTGCGGTGCTCAAGCCTGCAATCCCAGCACTTCGAGAGGCCAAGACAGGAGGATCACTTATGGCCAGGAGTTCAACACCAGCCTGGACAACATAGCTATGCCTCATCTTTACAAAAATTTTTAAAAAATTAGCCAAGTGTGGCCGTGTGTATCTGTAGTCACAGCTACTTGAAAGGCTGTGGCAGAAGGATCACCTGAGCCCAGGAGTTTGAGGCTAAGTGGACTATGATAACATCACTACACTGGGCAACAGAGCAACACCTGTTTCAAAAAAAAAAAAAAAGTATAAATTATTAATTATTTGAGGTTCTTACCTGGCTTCTTAATGTTCCAATTTTAGTAAAATTTGCTGTGAGAGTAGCAGCATTGCTTGAAGCAACTGGTCTTAAAAGTGAAGATTTATTGTGATTATTTGTGTCACATGAATTTAGGTGGGACTTACAAATATCCATAATATGAAAACAGGACTTTACACTGCAAAAGAAAAAGTGAAGGTTTTATAACATCATTTTAAATGCTTAGTTTTAAATTAATGTACATTAACAAAATAATTATTCCTAAAAGAAAAAAATTCTACAATTTGCATTTAATCTGCTTATTTCCAATAGTATTTCTAACAGGAAATCCTATTAAGAAAAGATTAAATTTCAAAGCAAGAATATATTATATCTGTAATATTTTTTAAGACAGCAAAGCAATAATAAGCTTTTTCTGGTTAGCACACAATAACTTTACAACCCCTGTAGGCTCTAAATAATTTTTCCTAAATTTCTAGATCTCTACACCACTAAATTAATGGTACCAAGTATGTGGCTATCATGTTATTTTTCAAAGTGATTGTATAAGAAAAATACTAGAACTTTTTTTAAGTGTTTGACTGAAAAATGTAATTGTGCTTTTAAGAAGTATCAATTTTAAGGACAACTCACAATAGCGGATATCAGTTCATTCCTGTGCCTTCTTTATTTAGTCTTTTTAAATTATTAGGGGAATCTCTTTTAAGTCACTTACTTTACTCTCTTCACCTCATAAAAAAGATGTCTGGGGCTCAAGCATTTGAAAGATTTCCCCAAGGTAATTCTGACAAGACCTTTGGAATTTAAGCATATATTCTTTTCTACTGACCCATTAAAAACCACCTTTCCTTCATAATGCAGAGGAGAAAGAGGAGGAAAAAGAAAAGCAAAAGGTGTGAAGAAAAATGTAAAATGGAATTTGCAGGACTCAAAACAGGACAGAATCTAAGGTCTGTGAAAAGTGAAATGTGACCTGGAAAACTGTTAACATTTCTTTTTATATATTCCTCGTTATTAAGGTAAGAAAGTCATATAGAAACAAAACCACTCAGTCATATTTTTAGTATGGTATTTTGGAGAAAGAACATTGGACTGCAATTCAGATTTGTGTGCTAGCTCTACTCTGCCACTTACTAGTCGATGTGAACTTGGCAAGTTAGCTTAACCTCTTTTGACTCGTTTACTTTTATTTAATGAAGAAAAGTCATTTTTCTAACACACTAATTTTCTATAGATTTAGTATTATTATTTTTTCAGAACAACTTAAGATATTTTAAAGTAACATACTGGTTGCTATGAGGGAAATCTAGAAGATGTTTCATATTAACAAAAGAATGGTTCAGAGTCTCAGCTGGAGTAATTCTTAAATCTGCATCAATCAGCAACATTTTCTTCAACAGACTAACAAATTCTCTTCTATCAGCTTTCTCAGCCAAAAGATCACTTCCTTCCAAATCCATCACTGTGTTCACCTAAGAAATCAAAATTTCAAGCAATCAAATTTTTAAAAAGCCATAGAGAATAGTATATGTTTAAGTTTCACAGTTTAAAAAAATCCCAACACAGGACAGAACAGAGGACTACAATTTTTTTAAAACAAAGAAGAACAATTGAGATTAACAAATTCTCAAAAGGTTTTGAAGCACCAAATAGGATTCAAAGCAGGGGGGAAAAATCTTTTTTAGTTATAAAAATATCCATTTGTAATGAAATATAGGGAAAAGAAATGTTTGCTAGAATTTTTCCTTTTAAAGCAAATATTTTTTACTAAAGAACAAGATATGTAAATTTAAAATTTTTTTCTTTTCTTTTCTTTTCTTTTTTTTTTTTTTGAGACAGAGTCTCCTGTTGCCCAGACTACTAGAGTGTAGTGGCGTCAGCCTAGCTCACAGCAACCTCAAACTCCTGGGCTCAAGCAATCCTTCTGCCTCAGCCTCCCGAGTAGCTGGGACTACAAGCATGCGCCACCATGCCCAGTTGATTTTTTCTAGATATATTTTTTCAGTTGTCCAGATAATTTCTTTTTATTTTTTTAGTAGAGACTGGGGTCTCGCTCTTGCTCAGGCTGGTCTCAAACTCCTGAGCTCAAACGATCCACCCGCCTTGGCCTCCCAGAGTGCTAGGATTACAGGCGCGAGCCACCACACCCGGCCATAAATTTAAAATTTGACAAATACCATTTAGTTCCTGAAAGGTTGAAAACTTAGAATTAATTTCATTTGAAAAACTTAACAACAGCAAGCACTCTGTAGCCATTTAGAAAATGAGTAACCTTTGGCACCCCTGGCATTCAAGTCTGTCATTTAAGCATTCAAGAGTAACAAATGTGCCTCTGGTACTCACATTCGCTATATCATCCAGACTGTTGAATATGTACTTTCTGGCTTCTTTAGACTTCATTCCTGTCTCTGCTTCATGCTCTTCCAATGTCTTATTGCATATATCAAAGAGGAGAAAAGAATATATTACTATCCAAGAAAATGTACATTTTTATTTCTTTAATCCTGGCACATTTACTCTAATATATTGAATATTTCAAGGCAAACAGTAGTTTCAAAAGAGTGACCATCAAAAATGTATTTTTTAAAAAAAAATACACCAAAAAAAGAGATGTGCTTGGTTCAGGCCACAAAAAACATTACATATATAACAAACTCCTTAAACAAAATAACTAATTATAAACACTGAGAATTTACTGATCCCTCAAAGATCCTAGCATATTTGGGGAAGGTAGTAGGAGGTTAGATTCAGTCCCTGTCCTATAAAGCTTAATAATGTAGAACTCAATAAGGAAGATAAACATACAACACAAATGTAGTTATATATATAAAAGTTAAAAAAATTGAGATGAGTTAATAATTATGTTGTCAGATTAGAGAATGAGCTAAATTATTCTGAGGGCCTTTCTTTTTTTTAAAAAAAAGGGTCAAAAATGAAAATTCAAAAGAAGGAAGAAATGCGATAAAATAAAATTAGAAATGGAAGGTACTGCTCATGCATATGAGGCATCTTAGAAAACTGTTTTCCTAAATATCATCTTTTTTAATGAATTACCTTTAATCTCCAACCAGAATGAGTCATATCTGTTTCTTTGCAAAAAAATCTTGTGGATTTTGTACCCACATTCAACAACTGTTCTCCTGGTAAACCTTGAGTCTGAGAAATGTATCGAATCTGAAAAATAATTTACAAAACAGTTTATTCTTTCATGTATAAATGTCACTTAGACACTAGGCTAGATGTTAGGTGAGGAATGAAAAGATATAGTCTGTGCCCTCAGAAATTCATGGTCTAGCAGAGAACATATACAGAAACAATTACAATGCAGTGTTACTAAATATCATCATAAATTCCTGCTTAATGGAAAAACTGAGAGCATACCTAAATTAATTGTAGTCAGATAAAGTTCCAGAAGAGGTGATACTCAAGTTGGGTCTTAAAGGACAAGTAGAAGTCAGCACTGGAGAGGCAGGAAAAATCTGACTATGCTAAAGTTATCGTGTGTGTGTGTAAAATCAACAGACAATATAGAGGTTCACTAAGGGAGAAATGGCAAGAAATGAAATCAAACTAGCAGGTAAAAGGCATTATCAGCAAATTAAGAAGTTTAGATTATGTTAATGAGAAACTATTGGAGAAGTTTAAGTAGGAAACTAACAACTTATATTTTTAAAGCAATGTCAGGGGATGAGGCCAGAGGAGAAATGAAGGAAGTCTGAATTGAGAAGCTAAGTGGGAACAGAGAGGAAGGAGTAGATTCAAAAGAGATTTATTAACAGGATGATAAAGATTGGGTGAATTACTACTGTGGGAGTTTGGAGGGGACACTGCTATGAGACAATGACATATGCGTAGTCATTTCTGTAGAGGAAGAGACATGGGTATAGGTGAGCTCTCCCAAGGAGGATACTAAAAACCTCCAGCCTCAGGGCCTCTGCACTGAATATCTCTTCTGTCTGGAACACTCTTCCCTCAGATACCTGTATGGCTGTCTCACTTCCTTCCACTCTCTGTTCAGATGTCACCTTATTCTTGAGGCCTTCCATGACCAAATAACAGCAACCTCTGTCCTTCTCAGTACTAACCCATTCTCCTGGCTTTTCATTATCTCATAGTCTGTGCATTAACTTTCCATTTTCTTACCCCACTCTCCACAGAATCTAAGTTCCATGAAGGGAAGAACTTTGTCTTCTTTGCTTACATAGCCCCAGCACCCATGAAATGCTTGGTATACAACAGGCCATCAAATATGGTTTCCCCCACTTAATGACTAGAAAACATAGGGAATAAAACAGAGGCTTAGAAAAGGGAGAGCTCTCTGGGGGCTAAAATTGTCTTTCTATCCTTCCTTCTTATGAAAACTCAACTCCTTTAACCTATATTTAAGAATAAATGAAAAGACTTTTTTTTCTTTTAACTTCAAGGACTCTGCTTTGTCAACTAGTCCAGCAGTCCCCAACCTTTTTGGCACCAGAGACCAGTTTTATGGAAGACAATTTTTCCATGGACGGGGGCAGGGTGGGTGGGAGGCAGAGCTCAGGGAGTGAGGCAAGCGACAGGGAGTGGCTGTAAATACAGATGAAGCTTCCCTCCTCAGCGCCGCTTCCCTCCTGCTGTGCACAGCTGCCCCCCTTCCCAAGTTTCATGGAAGACAATTTGGGTGGGGGGGGAGGCAGTGCAACTCTGCAGCTGTGTCTCTAATAGGCCACAGACCAGTGGGGGTTGGGGACCACAGAATTAGTCCATCCTCTCTTGCACCTTCTATTTCTTCCTCTCTATGAGCTCTCTCCTCACTGACTACAAAAAATGTTCAATTTCTTCTATCCTCAAAAAAAAAAAAGAAAACAAAACCAAACCTCTCTTAACTATTTAACTCCCTGTTTTCTCGGTTAAGAGCCTTAAAATAGCAGCCTATATTATTTCACTTCCCATTCACACCACAACATACTGCAATCTGAACTTTACTCTCACTACCTTCATAATATGGTACTAAGATAAGTAATGGCCTGTTAATAATAGATTCATTTAATAGTCACACATAAATCCTTATCTTACTTCGATACTAACAGCTACCACCTTTTTACATAAAAACTCTGCTTGTTCCATTTCCATGACACCATTCTGTCCTGGTTCTCGGACACTCTTTAACTGCTTTCCTCTCTTTGTTCTTTATATCACATTGCTTTCCAGAGTCCTATTTTCTTTTTTCCCTTTACAAGTCCCAGGTGCTCATGGTTTTATATCTAAATTTTTATCTAAATCTTTAGCTCTGAAGCTCCAGACCCAACTGCTTATTGGAACTCTCCACCTGGCTGGACTTTAAGTGCCTCAAACTGGGCATATCCTGAACTGATTTTTTCCCAAATCTGCTAATCTTTATGTATTTCCTCCTCTGATTGGCAGCAACACCATCCATCCAAATCAGAAACCTGAAATTTACGCCAGACCAAGTACCTTTCCCTCATCACCTTCCCGCAACATCCAAAAGCCTAACAATTCTACCTCATTAACATTTCTTTAACTGTCCCCTCCCTCTCCATCCCTGTTTCAGGTCTTCTTCAATTCTAAGTTACACAATCTTACAAGCCTCATAATTATTCTACCTGGCTCCAGTCTTCCCTAATGCCCCCATCCACTCAATTCATTTTTCACACTGTTACCAGACATTTTGGAAAAATGTAAATCTGCTGCTCCCCTGTATAAAACTTCTTAATAACCTCTTACTGCCTAAACTTTGCATAGGCCAGTTTCTCTTTCCTATATTGCTCTCTAACTCCTACTTATCCAATGTACCTATTCCCTCTTCACCAAATCCACATGACAAACTTTTACTACGTCTTCTTCAAGACCCAGTTTGAGAATCTTCTCTATAAAGCCATCCCTGACAATGCCAAGCAGAAGTAACTATTCTCCTAGTAACTATTCTCATCACATCTAGAACACGACAACTTTAATGCGTTTATAACACTGTATTACACTTTTTTATATATCTGTTTTCCCTACTAGATTTTGAGCCTCCTAACAACAGTCTGTTTTATTCACATTTGTATCCTTAATTTTATATGAAATGACAACTAAAATAGCAACCTTACAGATTAGCTTCATTTCATTAAAGTGCTACTCCTTCCCCTCCTCTTTCCCCTCAGAGTAGCTAAAATCCTTATTTTAAGGAAACAGAAAATGGAAGGAAAAAAGTATTGAGTCTGGTACCTAGATGTAGCATCAGATAGAAAAGCTACTGACAGTTCAATTGGAACAAACATACCCAGAGCAACTATTATATGTTGGATGCCAAAGATATGCAGATGAATAAAACATGTTGCCAATCATCAAAAACATATAATTCAGTGGAATAGATAAATATTTAAGCACATAAGTTGCAATTAAGCTAATAAGTGCCACTGTGAAGAAGAAAACAAAGTGCTAAAAGAACACAGAATAGAGCAATTAATGTACCTGAGGAGTTAGGATGGCACTGCAAAACACAACACAAAAGTGGCAGACAAAGCTCTTAGAGTTTATTACTGGTCATAATGCCTGCCCAGTCATTTTGTTTTTGTTTTTGTTTTTTTTTAGAGACAGAGTCTTACTCTGTTACCCAGGCTAGAGTGCAGTGGCATCATCATAGCTCACTGCAACCTCAAACTCCTAGGCTCAAGCGATCCTCCTGCCTCAGCCTCCCAAGAAGCTGGGACTACAGGCACGCACCACTGCACCTGGATAATTTTTCTATTTTTAGTAGTGACGGAGTCTCACTTGTGTTCAGGCTGGTTTTGAGCTCCTTAGTTCAAGCGATCCTCCCACCTCGGCCTCCCAGAGTGCCAGAATTACAGGCACGAGCCACTGTCTCCGGCCCCTGCCTGGTCTTTTGAAGAGAAAATCCCTCACCTATAGCCCCTAATATATGAAGTAACCCCTAATATATGAATATATTTGCCTCCCCCATCTCTAGTGGAAGAGTGGGGATCTGACTCGTAAGCATTTAATTTATAAACTGGCTCTGTGAAATCAACTAGAAATAAGCCAAGCAAATCAGATTTACAATGTCATAAACATGACCTAAGAAATACCAATGAGCTGACGGGTAATAGGTAAAGCTGGAATTTGAAAGGTTAAGAGTAAGCAGAAACTCAGATCAGTGCAGACAAAGGCCCTTTTAACTCTTCCTGCATATTGCCTTAGGACAATCAATATCCACAGGATAGTGTAGGACTGGTCCACTGTTACTAGCTTCTGGATTCAGACTGCCTGTGTTCAGATTCTTGGGTAAGTTACCTAACTTCCCTTGGAGAGCAGGTAAGTCACACTGATGGTCCAGCACCAGAGTGAAGTTCCACCAACACCCATTAATTCCTCTAGTGTTGCCTTAATTCCAAAAGCAACTTCAATTCCACATTTCCCAAACAAAATCCAGTCATATTATAGTTCCATTCTTTCTTTTTGTTTTTTTTTTTGGGCAGGGAGACCAGGTTGAGGAACGAGACAGGGCTGGCACCACTGGGGCAAGTCAGGCAGAGACCAGGGGCCCAGGAGAGGAGTGAGGTCAGTCAGGAGCATGGCGGGCACCAGGGTCTGCCATCCAGCCTGCACCATTCTTGGATTTTTGTGATAGTCCACACATATAAATAAATGTCCTCTTACTTGAGTCAGCTTGAGTAGGTCTCTTTGAAATCCAAATGGCCTGACAAAAATATCAATATTGAAAGATTTTTCTTTTTCTTTTGAGACAGGGTCTTGCTGTTGCCCAGGCTAGAATACAAGAGTGTCATGATAACTCACTGCAACCTCAAACTCCCGGGCTCAGTGATCCTCCCACCTCAGCCTCTAGAGTAGCTAGGATTAGAGGTGCACACCATCGCACCCACGCTAATTTTTTCCCTCTGGAGTTGAAATAGTGAACTTTATTTTTCTTACATAAGATAACACTTGGCCGGGCGAGGTGGCTCACGCCTGTAATCCTAGCCCTCTGGGAGGCCGAGGCGGGTGGATCGCTTGAAGTCAGGAGTTCGAGACCAGCCTGAGCGAGACCCTGTCTCTACTAAAAATAGAAAGAAATTAGCTGGCCAACTAAAAATATATATAGAAAAAATTAGCCAGGCATGGTGGCGCATGCCTGTAGTCCCAGCTACTCGGGAGGCTGAGGCAGTAGGATCGCTTAAGCTCAGGAGTTTGAGGTTGCTGTGAGCTAGGCTGACGCCATGGCACTCACTCTAGCCCGGGCAACAGAGTGAGACTCTGTCTCAAAAAATAAATAAATAAAATAAAATAAAATAAATATATATATAGAAAAAAATTAGCTGGGCATGGTGGCACATGCCTGTAGTTCCAGCTACCTGGGAGGCTGAGGCAGTAGGACCGCTTAAGCCCAGGAGTTTGAGGTTGCTGTGAGCTAGGCTGACGCCATGGCACTCACTCTAGCCCGGGCAACAGAGCGAGACTCTGTCTCAAAAAAAAAAAAAAAGATAATACTTGAAATTACCAAATATAATTTGAATATAAGTTCAGACATTTTGCTGGTCTGGAAAAGATTCTATCTAAACTCCAACAAACATTTTGGAGGAACAATCAACATTTACCAAGTAAATATTGTCCATCCATCCATAAAAATATTATTTAATTTCCTAGAGTACTTTTGACATTTTCCTGGTAAATATAAGTCTTGTAAATTCAACACTAAAGTAAGATAGTTTATCTACAATTAACACAGGAAGAGATCCAAGTACAGTATCAATCGGTAGTAGGGCCTTCTCTAAACACACACAGGTATATGTGAATGGAAATGAAATGCACATATAAAAAAATATGATACATGATAAATTCTCAACATGGTCAGTGCCTAGTTACAGAATCTAAAATTCAAAGAGGAAATTGCGCTGGAAAGGCTTTAAAAGACAATGATATGGCCAGGCTTAGTGACTAAGCCTATAATCCTAGCACTTTGGGAGGCCAAGGTGGGAGGATCACTTGAAGTCAGGAGTTATTAGAGACCAACCTGAGTAACATAGCAAGCCCCTGTCTCTACAAAAAGAAAAAGAAAAATTAACCAGGCATGGTGGCTTATGTCTGTAGGGCCAGCTACTCAGGAGGCTGAGGCAAGAGGATCCTTTGAGCCCAGGAGTTTGAGGTTGCAGTGAGCTATAATGATGCCACTGCTCTCATGCCCAGGCAACAGAGTGAGACCCTGCTTCCCTCTCCACCCCCACCCAAAAATAACGATGATAAAGATGACTAAAGGGCTAGAATATAAACCCTATAATGAAGAATTAAAATAATTTGAACCTTCTTTTCCTGGTGACTCAAATTTGGCTTTTAAGAATACAATTCTGTTAATAACTCATCTATTTTGTAAACAGAAAAAAAAATCTGTATTGTACTAGAAGGTTAAGTAAAGATTAGACATAAGATATATCAATAAGAAAGTTACAATATATTTCATAAAAAATCTTTATTTTAGTAAATGTTCCACATATACTTGGAGAAGCATGTATTCTGCAGTTTGAGGTGTAGTGTTATATAGTGTGCTGTATCTGTGTCATTAGGTAAACTTGGTTAATTACGCATTCAAATCTACATTCTTGCTGAATTTTTCCCATCTGTTCTATCAATTACTAAAATATGCTAAAATCTCTAATTATGATTGCCTATTTCTCATTTTGGTTCTGTCAATTTTAGATTTATATTATTTTGAAGCTATTACTAGAAGTTTAAAATACAGAATTGTGTGTTCATGTTAAACTGAATTTTCCAAATTGACTGGGCTTCCTCTCTTTATAAATAATACTAATACATTTATAATATAAAAGCATTCCTGCTGTTAAAGGCAATGTATTTAATAAAAGAAAGGCAGAAAGAATATCTTATGCAAGATAAACTCTTGAGATATATTTGTACAACATATTACCATAAGACAAAACAATAAAATAGCATGGGTTGCTGGGTCCTTTCCTAGAACCCAATCCTGGGGATAGGACACCAACAGAAGTAGACTGTGAACACCTTCAAGTGACAGCAGATTGGCAGCTGTAGAGTAGGCCACAAGAGGGCCAGTGCCAGAAAAGGGAGACAGATTAGGGCAGGGTTTACTTGGGCCCTTTTAACTCTTCTCCCATAGTGTCTGGGGACTATCAATATCCATGGGTTGGTGCAGAGGTCGTCCACCATTAACACCTTCTGGATTCAGACTGACTGTGTTCAGACTCTTAGGCAAGTTATTTAACATCCCTGAACCCTACTTTCCTCAACTATAAAACAGAGGCAATAGCAGTGTGTATCTCCTAGGGTTGTTGTGAGCATTAAATGAGTTAATGGAAAGTGTTTGAATAGTTCTGACACACAAAAGAACTCTGAAAGTATTAATTACTTATGTGAACATTTTAATGGATGCAAAAAAAATCTGAAAGTCCCAAACCAAGTTAGGTTTAAAAAAAAAAAAAAAACTTTAGAGAATTAGGAATAGAGGGGAGTTCTTGAAAATAGACAGTTATCGAAGCCTAGTAAACATCACACTTGAAAATGAGTATAAAGTCTAAGATTGGAACCAAAACAAGGATGCCCACATTATCGCTCCTATTTAGATTCATTTATTTTGGAAAATAACTATATTAAAACACTGAATTAATATTGTGCAACTATTGATGTAATATGCTAATGACTTTTTAAAAACTCTTTGGAATTAAAGTAATATATATTCTGAAAATTTTGTTTTGTTTTGAGACAGTGTCTTCCAGGCTGGAATGCAGTGGCACAACGATAGCTCATAGCAACCTCAAAAACTCCTGGGCTCAAGCGATCCTCCTGTCTCAGTCTCCCAAGTAGCTGGGACTACAGGCACTCACCACCACGCCTGACTAATATTTTCTATTTTTTGTAGAGGTGAGGTCTTGGTCAAGCTGGTCTCAAACTCCTGACCTCAAGCAATCCTCCTGCCTCAGCCTCCTAGAGTGCTAAGATTATAGGCATGAGCCACAGTGCCCAGCCTGAAAATATTGTTAATCTGGATCAGATAACACCTTTTCTATAGTTTTGTTTTTAAACCATCTATTATAGTCTATGGCCATACCACCCTGAATGTGCCTGATCTTGTCTGACCTTGGAAGCTAAACCATCTATCATAGATTTTAGAAAAATTGGGTTTTGGTCAGAGCTTTATTTTTAACATTACTATTGTGACTTCTGACAAGTCAATTCATTTTTCTGGGCTTTAGTTTTCTCCTTTATAAAATGGGAGGGAGTAGTAATTGGATAATCTCTAGGGTCCTTTCAGTTCTTGGACATCAGTTGTCCAAGACTAGAATTATGAAATCCAAATCCAGAGTATAATAGCAAATCAACTTGAAATTGCCACTAGATGGAGTCCTGCTCTACAGTACTATGCACGCCATAAATTGTAATCTGCAAAGTCAAGGGTATATTTCTAACATTTGACTGGTGCCTCAGTATTTCAGCAGCTAAGGGCTTATGAGACTCTCAGATTAGATTACCTACTCTTTCAGAATTAGCAATAGTCTAGCATTTGTATCCAAGTTAGCAGCTGGATAAAAAGCTGAAGGAAGCCAAGATATATGGAAAATTTCACAGAAACTATATTTAAGAGATATTCTGAACATGAAGGAGGGAAGGTAGAGAATACAGAAAACCTGACTTAAAAGAGAAGGTTCATGGGTAGAAAGTCTTTGGAAGATAAGAGATTAAAGTCAATGAGCCTACAGTTTTCAGTACAGTAATATGCTGCACAGGCTTGTAGCCTAGGATCAACAGGTTATCCGACATAGCCTAGGTGTGTAGTAGGCTTTCCCATCTAGGTTTGTGTAAGTACACTCTATGATGGTCACACTATGATGAAATCAGCTGACAACACATTTCTCAGAATGTATCCCCATCATTAAGTAATGCACGACTATATATGTATATACCCATATATACATGTATCTTCCTGATATGTATTTATATTCATATGTTATGACTTTAGGAAATAGTGCTATGAGGAAATATAAACCAAGGTAAAGGGCGTTGGTAATATCCATCATCTGTGCCACCCACTTTCAATATAACACCTCGTATTCTGATTCAACTTTTAATCAGTGACTGTTTTGTAAGAGTTTTAAGGGAGGGATGCACTGTCTTTGTATCCTCCACAATGTCTGCCTCAGGTCTTGCAACAGATGTTCAATAAGTGTTTGCTGAATTTCCTCAATTAAATGATATCCATTTGCTGGCATCATGGAGAGGAATTTCTATCTGATACTGACTATTGGGCTGGCTTGGATCCCACATAAAGACAAGAAGCTTTGGGAACAGTTTGCAGCTGTCATAATGACAGACGCTAATTTAAGCAACAGAAATTTTGTTTTGAAATATGCATAGGTTTCATAGATTTTCTCCATTTTATGGAACAGTCCTGAATCCACATTTTTCTTCTTTTCAAAATAAAGTTTGCAACTATGTTAAAAATAAAAAGTCAATGATAACATCTAATTTAATAATTAATATTAAATGATTTTTAGAGTCATCTCATTACTTCTCTTATTCTTTTTAATATAGAAAACAGCCCTGAAAAATCAGAATAAAGGTACAACATATATGATCTTTATGTATGCTTTAAAATGTTCTATTTTCTATTATTTTCTTGCTTAAAAGTTAAATAATATGGCATCTAAATAAAAATTACATTTATCCACTACAAGCCAACAGAATGACAAAATTAATGTAACCACTTTATTGATTTTGACTGAAATTTTCTATTAAAATGAGTTGAGTATGTATCTCTCTAATAAGAGAGACACAGAAAAAGGGAGACACAGAACAATGAATAAGATGGCAATGTCTCCAAAAGAGAATCTTGGTATTAAAAATCAAGACAATAGCAAACAACATTATCTAATAGTTTAGAGAGGCTAATGAACATATCTCAAAACTACCATGAAAAATGTGTTTAATGAGGTAATTTGCTGGATTCTACTGAGAACCACTAAACAGTGCTAAAAGTGACTTTCAGCACCAAAGACAGCTGAAAAGACTGAAGAGGGTTCAAGTGACTGAGGTATTTAACATCAATAATGATTGTTGGTTTTAAGACCAAAAGTTATAATGTCTTTTAGGAGCTTTTATTCCTTGGGAGGGGCTGACATTTCATACACCCTCAAAGTCTGTCACCCAAGCAAAGCCCAGTTATCAAAATGGACACAATCCAGCTCTTTGCATGTACATAGTATAAAATGAGATACAAAAAATTCTCTCAAGAATTTTACAAAACTGATTGAGAGCCTTTAGATTATAACTTTGTTTATGAAACTTTACTTCACCATTATAAAAGTTTTCAAAAGTACTAATTTTGAGATTTTGAACTTAAAGTGTGTAAGGTTCCCTGTTTGGCCTCTTTACGTTTAAAAGATTTTCACGTGTATTTTATACCTGGGGCCATGCATTCCTTTTATTCTATGACTATATTTTACTTTCTACCAACTCTACTAGACTACCATGATAGTTCTGTTTGTTACCTGATCATATTCCAAGGCTCCTGGGTAGAGCGGCCATCCAAGGAACAGTTCTGCAATCACACATCCCAATGACCACATATCTATGGCTTCACAAAATGGCAACCCCAATATAATCTCTGGAGCTCTGAAATTAAAAAAAAAAAAAAAAATCAGAGTGGTTTTTCTTTAAAATTACCTAATTTTATCTGTCATTCTAATAAAAGTTAGTAAAATGACAGAGTAATCACCTTGTATTTATAGTAACTCTTCACTATTTTAAAACTCTTTGAAAGCTAGTCATAATCCTGAAATTATCTGAAAAAGGTACTATGAGTACAACATCGCTAGGATGAAGATTCTTCATAGTAATCCTTTTTCCCTTATAGAGTTTTATTAACATAACATTTTTTTAAAAAAAGAAAAAAAACATAGATCTTGTTTTTGAGACCATAGCAGGTTAGAAATAACACATTAGAAAGAGAGCTGGCAAACTATTAAAAACATGCACTATAACATCAACAGAACTGCAAACCAGACATTGAGAGATAAGACCAAAACAAAACAAAACAAAAATCCCAAAGGCTAAAAGTGAAACTAGACCTAGATATTATTTCAGAATACAATAATAAATATTTACCTAATTGGAGCCATTAGTCATCCAAAGAAACAAACCCAAGCTCAATATATTCTGTTTCAAAAGGCAGAGGAATATAGGATACAATAAAATAGTTAAAAACTATTTTAGCACTTAAAGGGGGGTTGGTTATTTGGAAACTGTGCTCCATGAAATATATCATTCTCAGATAAATTATGTTGCTACTTTACATAGCCTTCCCATGAGAAGATTCACATCCTCAGAGAGGTTCCATGTACAGCTGTGTAATTCCAAAGGAAGTCATATATACCCTAATTATCCTACAGTTGTGTGTTCATGTGTGCATATGTGTTTAATTCTTTTGAAAGCCTCAATCTTATAGAGAAGTTGCAAGAAGAGTACACAAGCATTTTTTTCCTAAACTACTTGAGAATAATTTGCCCAATTACCATATACTTTGTATTCCCTACAAACAAGAATATTCTCCTACAGAACAACGATATAGGTTGGGCATGGTGGCGCACACCTGTAATCCTAGCACTCTGGGAGGCCGAGGTGAGAGGACTGCTCAAGGTCAGGAGTTCGAGACCAGCCTGAGCAAGAGCGAGACCCCGTCTCTACTAAAAAAACAGAAAGAAATTAGCTGGACAACTAAAAATATATAGAAAATATTTGCCGGGCATGGTAGCACATGCTTGTAGTCCCAGCTACTTGGGAGGCTGAGGCAGGAGGATCACTTGAACCCAGGAGTTTGAAGTTCCTGTGAGCTAGGCTGATGCCACAGTACTCACTCTAGCCTAGGCAACAAACCAATACTCTGCCTCAAAAAAGAAGAAAGAAAGAAAAGAAAAAGACTAATAGGGCTATCACTGTGTGTATGAAAGCTTTATGATTATTTTGAATATTTAATATAAAAAAATTCTTCATAGGATTTGAAATTTGTTAGTGTAGAAATTTTCAACATCAATTTGTCAATGAAAGAAAAGTAACAGAATGATAGCAAATAAGATACACAATTTGAAGAGACTGAAATTATTCGAATTATACTGACAATAAGAAACGAGTTTCTGTCAATCAATGAACCCTTCTGCCATTTGCCACCATTTAATGAATGAGCCGAGTTTCTAGCTGATGGTAACATGAATATAGCAATATTTTTACAGATATATTCAGGAATTGCACATAGCCACTTCAAACATAAAAAAAAATCTAAGATATAAAAGTTATATTTGCAGAAGCAAACTCAAATTTCTCATTTTAAAGTATGAAAGAATTTTCACTGAAAGTTCCATACAAATTACTTATCTTTTATTGCATGTCAGTTTAGATCCTCTGAGAAGCAAATTGATGTGCCAGAAATTTATTGGGGAAGATGTCTGTTAAGGATACAGGGGGAGGAAGAAGCAGGAGCAGGTGAGGAGAGCCCCCAGACCTCAAGTAGGTCTGATATCTGCAGATGGAAACAGACAGAGGAGGAATTGTGTAGAAGAAACTTGGTCAGCAGTGCAGTTATGAGAAAGTCTTGGTTGGGCCACTATGGAGTTCCTAAGCAAAAATTACGTGTTTGAGGAACCCACCATCAAGCAAGAATAGCCCAGCTCCAGTGTAGCCACTATGTCTGGTTAAGGGATGGGAGGGGCCCAAAGGAAGTGTGGCCTCAGCCTGAGCACTGCAGTGTATCTGAATGAGCAGCAACTGGAGGCTCTCAGTCAGTCAGCTGCTCCACACAGGAGGCTTCTGTTTTTTTAATTTGTATAAATTTACGGGGTATAAGTATAATTTTGTTACGTGCCTAGATTGAATAGTGGTGAAGTCAGGAATTTTAGGGTATCCATCACCTGGAAACGTACATTGTGTCCACTAAGTAATTTCTCATCATCTATCCCCTCCCACCCTCTATCCTTCCAAGTCTCCATTGTCTATCATTCCACTCTGCCCATGTATACACATTATTTAGCTTCCATTTACAAGTGAGAACGTGGGGTATTTGTCTTTCTGTATCTGACTTGTTTCACGTAAGATAATGGCCTCCAGTTCCATCCATGTTGCTGCAAAAGACATGATTTCATTCTTTTTTATGGCTGAACAGTATTCCATGGTGTATATATGCCTCATTTTCTTTATCCAATCTTCCACTGATGGACACTTGATTCCACATCTTTGCTGTTGTGAATAGTGCTGCAATAACATACAAGTACAGGCATCTTTTTGATATAATGATTTCTTTTCCTTTGGGTAGATACCCAGAAGTGGGATTGCTGGATTGAATTGTAGTTCTATTTTTAGTTCTTTGAAAAATCTCCATACTGTTTTCCATACAGGTGATACTAATTTATATTCCCACCAGCAGTGTTTAAGAGTTCCCTTTTCTCTACATCCTTGCCAATAATCTCTTGGGGTTTTTTTAATCTTTTTAATAGTAGCCATTCTGACACTAGTGTAAGATGATATCTCATTGTGATTTTAATTTGGATTTCTGATTAGTGAGGTTGAGTATTTTTTCACATGCCTGTTGGCCATTTGTATATCTTCTTTTGAAAAATGTCTATTCATTTCTTTTGCCCACTTTTTAATGGGAAGGGTATCTGAGTGGCACAATTCCATGGCTACCATGACTAGCTTTCCAAAAGCTTTTGTTTTTCATTTTACAATTCATATTTATCATAAGAAAATGCAGCCAGGTGCGGTGGCTCACGCCTCTAATCCTAGAACTCTGGGAGGTCGAGGAGGGAGGATCTCTTGAGCTGAGGAGTTTGAGACCAGCCTGAGCAAGAACAAGACCCCATCTCTACTAAAAATAGAAAAATGAGCCAGGTGTCATGGGACCAGTGCCTGTGGTCTCAGTTACTCAGGAGGCTAAGCCAGGAGAATCACTTGAGTGTAGGTTGCAGTGAGCTAGACTGACACCACTGCACTCTAGCCCTGGAAACAGCAACAGTCCATCTCAAAAAAAAAAAAAGACTGAGAAGTACAGCCATCCTTCTTGTAATGATACTCCTATACAAGTTATAGCCACACTCTTCTCTCTAATTTTGACAACCATGAGATACCAGGAAATGCAGCACAAACTTGAAAAGATGAACAAATGGTAAACTCAATAAACATAAACTACTAAAATCTGAACACTCTTCTCTGAGGTAGAGGCAGGTGTAGAAGGTGTTTTTTAAATAACAGAAATGTACTGAAATCTAATTCATATACCATAAAATTCACCCATTTAGGTGGTACACTTCAATAGCTTTTAGTATATTTACAGATTTGTACACCCATCACCATAATCAATTTTAGAACATTTTCATCACCCCAAAAGAAGTTATATCCATTAGAAGTCACTCCCCATTTCTTCCAAATGCCCCTATCTCTAAGCTACTACCAATTCACTTTCTGTCTCAATAGATTTGCTTATTCTGGACATTTCATATGAATGAAATCATATAATATGTGGTCTTTTGTGATTGGCTTCTTTCACTTGGCATAATGTTTTCAATGTTCAACCATGTTGTAGCATGTATCAGTACTTCATTTATTTTTATTGCTGATATTCTATTGCATGCATTTTATTTATCCATTCATCAGGTGATAGACATGGGGGTTGTTTCCATTTTTTGGTTATTATGAAAAATCAGAAGTTAACCAGGAGAAGCCATATCAGTTCACCAGGCTACTGAACAAGAATATACTCCAGTGCTGAAGAAGGTCAGAACAGAGAGGGTTTACACCAAGAACAAGTATTGCCTCAGATACAACTGGCCAAATCAGGAAGAAAATGTCTTTGATGTAACACTTATCCAAAAAAGAAAAGTGGGTACTATTTAAAGGAACTATTGATTTTTCTACTTTGTTCAATGCCTTTCTGATTGAACTAATCTTGTGCTACTCATTCATTAAACCTTTAGGACACAGTAAGAACCTCTTGCCCATGTACTGGCAATACAATATAAAAAAATATGGATCAAGGGTGCAATTCTCTTTGGGTGAATTTCACAAGAACTTTATGCTATAGAAGTACTAAAAAATTGAGAATCTATAAAGAAAAATTCTAGGAAGACAAATATTAGAGGCTAGCAAGGAAGCATTGATTTTAAAAATGAAAATCACCTAAATAGAGCTCGATTTCAAACACTCGTAAGTAGACCCACAGCTCTCCCCCTAATAGCAAGTAATATACCTGAGCCTTAGTATTTCCATTTTTAAAAAAGGGCTTTACTAGGCCAGGCGCGGTGGCTCACGCCTGTAATCCTAGCACTCTGGGAGGCCGAGGCGGGTGGATTGTTTCAGCTCAAGAGTTCAAGACCAGCCTGAGCAAGAGTGAGACCCCGTCTCTACTAAAAATAGAAAGAAATTATCTGGCCAACTAAAAATATATACAGAAAAAATTAGCCAGGCATGGTGGCACATGCCTGTAGTCTCAGCTACTCGGGAGGCTGAGGCAGTAGGATCGCTTGAGCCCAGGAGTTTGAGGTTGCTGTGAGCTAGGCTGACGCCACGGCACTCACTCCAACCCGGGCAACAGAGCGAGACTCTGTCTCAAAAAAAAAGGGGGGGGGGGCTTTACTAACCCTTACATATTCAGAAGATTACCTAAAGGACTAAGTAAAAGAATGTTTACTAACCCTTACATATTCAGAAGATTACCTAAAGGACTAAGTAAAAGAATGTGTGTAAAATGTAATGCTTCTATCTAAGGCATCTGTGGCTCACTTACTGAAATACATCACTCTACCAATTTCCCACTGTCTCTCATCACCAGTATCTCCCACTTATAGGACAATTCCATATCTCCCATCTTGAAAAAGGAAAAAACTCTGAGCCATCACTCCCCTTTCTCTGTTCCCATTCACACCAATCCTTCTTGAAAGCCCTGTTTATACAAGCTGCCTCCAATTCTACCCATCTTGAACTCAATGGGCTTTCACTACCCTATCATTCCAACAAAATGGCATTTGTCAAGGTCACCATCAGCCATTTCATTGCCACATCCTCAATTTACTTGACTTGCAGCATTTAACACAGCTTATTATGCTCTCCTGCTTTAAGGACTACCTGCACTTGAATTCCAGAACACTTTGTTCTCCTCAGTTCACTAGCATAACCTCAGATTCCTTTGCTAGTTCCATTTTATCTTCCCATCTTTTAAATTCTAGGGTGCCCTAAGGCTTAGTCTATCTATCTCCTCCTCTATCTGCATTCACTTCCCTTATGTGATCCCTCATTCAGTCACAGTTTTAAATATCACATCTAATCTTAAGATTCCCAAATGTGCATCTCCAGCCCAGGCCTCTCTACTGAACTCCAGACTTACATAACCAGTTGTCTACTCAATGCCTCTTCTTGAATGTTTATTAGTCATTCCAAACTGAACACGTT
This sequence comes from Lemur catta, assembly GCF_020740605.2. Taxonomy (NCBI): domain Eukaryota; kingdom Metazoa; phylum Chordata; class Mammalia; order Primates; family Lemuridae; genus Lemur; species Lemur catta. The sequence goes on along the minus strand of NC_059134.1, from coordinate 83,458,694 downwards.
CAAAAAGAATTCCTAATTCCCCCCAAACTCACTTCTCCTCCAGCCTTTTCCATCTCAGTATATGACAATTCTATCCTTTTCGTTTCTCAGGCCCAAAACCTGTGAGAATCAAATTTGACTCTCCTTTTTCTCTCACTTCAAACGTTTATCAGCAACTCACATTGACTCTATCTTCAAAGTCCTGCAGATCCAGAATTTAATCACTCTACCTATACTGCTACCACCCTAAATCGAAGACATCTCATCTGGATTACTGCAAGAGCTTCCTAACTGTTCTTCTTGCTTCTGTCCTTATCCTCTACCATCTATTCTCAACCTAGCAGCCTGAGTGATCCATTTAACACACAAATCATACCACTTCATTCCTCTCCTCAAATCTGGTAGTTTCCTATCTCAGTCGAAGTCAAATTCCTTACAGTGGCCTACAAGTTTCAGCCCTTAGCCGCATCTGATATTTCCGACCATTCTTCCACTTGCTTGCTCTGATATAGATAGCCACACTAGCTTCCTGACTGTTCCAAACCATAATTCCTCAAAACTTTTACATTTAAAGATACCTGCCTGGGTTCCAGGCAGCGGAGCAAGATTTGATCCCTTTACTCTTAGTGTTTTGGCTCAAAGGTCATCTTAGACAGGCCTTCCCTGACCAACTTAAATATAATAGAAGAGTAAGCCCCCACCAACACATGGCACTTGCTTTTCCTCTTTTATCCTGCTTGACTGTCACCAACTGATAAATATGCTGGCTTATCATCTATTGCCCCCTGTCCCACTAGAATATAAATTCCACAGGGGCAAGAACTTTTAATTTTTCCAATGCTATACTACCAGCACACAGAACACTGCCAGGCACATATTAGTCACTCATTCATTATTTGTTCAATGAATTGTTCAACCAACAAAAGCTGTTAACATTCATTCATTCAGAAAAGCCAACAAAACTTTTGTTAAATCAAATATACGAGCTGAGCAGGTATAGATAAGGGACTGTTAATGCCAGCCATTCTGCATTGCAGACAACTGAAATATTTTATGACTACATAATTAAAACAAATACTATTATCTGAGCTTTAATTAATGAGCCAGGCATCATGGGAGTAACTTAATGCATTATCTCATTTAAAGAAAATGTTCTAAAAGCAGATTACTGTGTTGTTCTTCTGCCTCAAGATAAAAAATACTGGTAAACAAAATGTTCCATGTAAAATAAAAGAACCCTTAGGTTGAGTACAGCCAACCCATAGAATCATAAGAAATAACAAATCATTATTTTTGAAGCAACTAAGTTTTGGAGTTGTTTGTCACACAGCAACATATAACAAATACATTGCCCAAAGTTACTCAGAAGATGGTTAAGACTGAGATTTAAATACCTGATTTGAAAGCCTCTTCCTCTACACCATAGCACCCCAAATTAAAAAATCTTTTGACTCAAAGAAACACAGGAAGCCAAACTAATTGAAAACCTAGAAATTGACCCAGAAGTCATTTTTAGCAATTCAATAATGTTATGCTCTAATTTTATTTTCTAAAGAACAAGAAAATAATGACCTATATTTTCTAATAGTTACATAACATGAGAAACCATGTTATGTGCCTTTTATGATTAACTGGTCTTCAGCTTTCTAGGACAGAAGGATGGAAGGAAGGATTTAGCTGCCATTTTTAAAACTTTTCATCCTATATAAATCCTTTTTAAAATACACAATAACAGTAATAATGCCAAGTACCCACATAACACTTAACTATGAACCAGGCAATGTTCTAAGCACCTCATAAATATCAACCCATTTGATATTCATACAAGTCCTTTGTAATAGATGAAGTAACAGACACAAGGGTAAGTAACTTGCCTAGGGCCACATAGTAAGAGGTGCATCTGGTACTCAAATCCAGGTTTCATGGCTTCAGAATCCATGCTTTTAACCACACCTTAAAATAAACACTTTAAAATAAATAATTCGCAGGATCACCAAAACTATTGGACTTTTATCTTACTGGAAGTTCTCCCACTCAGATGCTATATTTATTAACATGTTCTTTCTCTCTTTAAAGATATCACCTTTGATTTTAAAACTACTCAGGAAATGTGAAATATAAATATACTTATGCTAAGAGAACTCAAGTTGGCATTTTACTAAGCACTTTTCCTAATCTTTAAGCATTTACTCATCTAAACCATAAATAATCTTTAACATTAAATACACAGACAGCCTCTTATTTTGGGAGACTGTCTTCCTAAAGATGGCTGTAACATCCTTTTACAGAGGCAGCTAGGAAATGAGCTCAGAGTGGATGTGACCATCTACTAGATTATTCATAGATACTGATTCAACATCGTGCATTTAACAGATTCTTACAAGTTAAAGCCCTGTACTTAACAAAAGACAGCAAAGAGTTAAAGCAGTTATAAAAATGCAGACACAGATAAACAAGTGTCTGTAAAAGCACAACAAACCTAGGGAAGGACAGAGCCCCCCCTCCCCCAATTTTTATCAACAATTGTCAATAAGGAATCAACCTGGCAGGGAAGGGAGAAGGTATACATTTCCACAATATTTTATTGTTTCTAAAATAAGCATCTCTGGGCAAAAGACATGAACAGAAGTTTTTTGAAAGCAGATAGACAAATGGCAAAAAAACATGACAAAATGCTCAACATCACTAATCATCAGGGAAGTCCAAATTAAAACAACAATGAGATATCACCTTACCCCTATTAGAATGGCCATTACTAAAAAGTCAAAAAACAATAGGTGCTGGTGTAGATGCAGAGAGAAAGGAACACTAATACATTGTTGGTGGGACTGCAAACTAGTATAACCTCTATGGAAAACAGTATGGAGATTCCTCAAAGAAGTAAATGTAGATCTACCATTTAATCCAGCAATTCCACTGCTGGGCATCTACCCAAAGGAAATAAAGCCACTTTATTGAAAAGACACATGCACTCAAATGTTTATTGCAGGACAATTCACAATTGCAAGGATGTGGAATCAACCTAAATGCCCTTCAAGTCATAAATAGATAAAGAAAATGTGGTGTATAGATACACCATGGAGTACTACTCAGCCATAAAAAGGAATGAAATAATGTCATTTGCAACAACATAGAGGGAATTGGAGACCATTATCCTAAATGAAGTATCTCAAGAATGGAAAACCAAACATGCTATGTTTTCACTAATAAATGGGAACTAGCAAATAGGTACACCAGGGCGCAATGCTATATAAAGGACATGAGAGACCAAGACAGGAGGAGGGGAGGAAGGTGGGTGTTGGATAAAAACACTATTGGGCACAACAAACACTATTCTGGTGATGGGCACACCAAAAGCCCTGACTTAAACATTATACAAGATGTACATGCAATAAAAATGCTTGCACTCCCTTCATTATTATTTTGAAATAAAAATAAATAAAAAATAAAACAAACATCTCATACTATATAATAAGACTGATGTTTAAAACTGTCATCCCCGGCCGAGCGCGGTGGCTCATGCCTTTAATCCTAGCACTCTGGGAGGCCGAAGTGGGCAGATTGTTTAAGCTCAGGAGTTCGAGACCAGCCTGAGCAAGAGCGAGACCCCATCTCTACTAAAAATAGAAAGAAATTATGTGGACAGCTAAAAATATATATAGAAAAAATTAGCCGGGCATGGTGGCACATGCCTGTAGTCCCAGCTACTCGGGAGGCTGAGGCAGAAGGATTGCTTGAGTCCAGGAGTTTGAGGCTGCTGTGAGCTAGGATGATGCCATGGCACTCCAGCCCAGGCAACAGAGTGAGACTCTGTCTCAAAAAAAAAAACACCGCTTTAAAAAAAAAAAAAAAAAAACTGTCATCCCCTGAGATTTTATAGGAATTCCCCATCTTTTCCTAATATTATCATCATCAAATTAGATATTAAATGAATCTTATTTATTTTCATTTATTATTATAAGGAACAATTTTCTAATATGTGTATGTGAAGTGGGAACATAGTCTCAGGAGGGAAGGAATATTGGAGATGCCCCTTGGAGGCTCTATCATTGTGCAGGGGATTCCATAAAGGAGACTCCTCTAAGCACAAGATGAGAACTTACACTACAGGACCCCCAAGAATCCTTCCAAATCATAACGCAACTAAAATTTATGAAAATATGGAAGAGCATTTCTATAGCTGGAACTTTAACAGAAGGATGACTGTTAAATTACTACTAGTGAGTTTATATCTGGCTTAATCAGCACTCTTCTCAATATCCCACAGAATAGTGCTTCTTCAAAACAACCAACAAAACCTCAACACCCTTAGGAAGGACAATAAATTTCAAAAGAGATAATTAACCATTTCTACAAATATTTTTCTTTTTTGGTTATGACTGTTTTTGGCATAAAAAGAAAATTGTGGACCTGGCTTGATGGCTCATGCCTGTAATCCTAGCACTCTGGGAGGCTGAGGCAGGAGGATCTTTTGAGCCCAGGAGTTTGAGGTTCCTGTGAGCTAGGCTGACACCACGGCACTCTACTCAGGGCAACAGAATGAGACGCTTGTCTCGAAAAAAAAAAAAGAAAAAGAAAAACAATTGTGATCATAAGAAATAACATCACTACAGAATATTAGACATTCATGCAGATTGCTTTTATGACTACAACTGCAACTATCCAGTAACATGTTGAAATGTAACCAAAGTACAAGCTCTTAGAATAGACACTCATTCAAATGTAGTTTGTGTCATAGGCTAAAAATACCACAATTAAAAATATCCTTATTGCAAAGGCCACTTAATCTTTTAAGTATGCAGGACAATGATCCAGATCAAAACACCAAGTACAAAGAACAGCAGCAATAATAAACATTTTCAAAGCCTAATAAATTTTAAACTTGAGAGATGAAGGGTAGAAGAAAGATTTAATATTCATTACCAATATGCCAAATATATAGTTGATAGCCTAATACCTAAAAAGATGGATACATCAGCAATTTGCATTTCTATCTATGACTGATCAATAGCTAACATTTCATAAAAATAGGAATCAGAAATGCACTTCATTTATAGACAACACTATGTACTTCATGTTTTATCTACCAGGAACAGTTGTAAGATCACCCAAAACTCTCATCATATGGAAGCAAAAACTATGAGAACATTATTAACATACATCAAGAGAGAGAAGCTAAGGGGCTGAACTAGTAGGGTAATATAAAAACTATCTGTGGAAAATTAAAAGAAAAACATGTCAGTAACTGAGGTCCAATGCTAAAAAACAAAGTTTTTAAAATTATGAGGCAGGGACTTTAAAATAATAGAAATGTTTGAGAAAATGGATGAAATGCCAGAGAATTTCACCAGAAAACTAGAATCTACTCTTTAAAAAATACTAATTTGGCCAAGCACGATGGCTCATGCCTGTAATCCTAACACTCTGGCAGGCCAAAGCAGGAGGATCACTTGAAGTCAGGAGTAGGAGACCAGCCTGAGCAAGAGCAAAACCCAGTCTTTACTAAAAATAAAAAAAATTAGCTGGTGTGGTGGCATAGTCCCAATTACTTGGGAGACTGAGGCAGAAGGATCGCTTGAGCCCAGGAATTTGAGGGTTGTAGTGAGCCATGATGATGCCATTGCACTCCAGCCAGGGCGACAGAGCGAGATCCTGTCTCAAGAAAACCAACCAACCAAACAAAAAAACTCGAATTCAACAAGTGGCTACCTATACCTTCACTTCTAAATACCATCTGTACATTTCACTGGATGTAAAACTTACCTCCAAAAAAGGAATCATAAACAAATATTGAGCTCTATTTTATGATACACATGAAGTGTTTAGTGGTGCAGTGTAGTGATGTCTACAATTTCCCTTTCAATTGTCTCATAAGATAAAGATGGACTGATAAATGGATAGAGGTAAACATATAATAAAAAGCGAATGCAGCAAAATGTTAATTGTAGTGAGTACATGCACCATTTGCTGCATAACCTGTGAAGCCTGAAGGATTCAATACTTCAAGATAGATCGTGAGTGCCTAACTGGGCCTAAATTCAAAATAGAGCTAAGCTTGCTGACTAGAGGTCACACACCTAACTTTGAGTTCCAGTAAAATCCGCATGTCTGCTTAACTTTGGGACTTTCACAGCTGCCTGTTCCTGTTTATGTACCTGAACCAACCAATCAGAACTCAGCAAGCATCAACCAATCAGAACTCAGCAAGTTTGAATTCTTCATTTGCATAAGCAGACCAGAGAGGGAACCTGGGTAGGAACTGCTTTTGTAAAACACAAACCCTCCCTTTGTTCTGGGGGAAAAAACCCTCGTTTTATACCAAAGGTTATGTCCACTGGTTTGTAAACTACATAATGGAATACAGTCTCTTGTAAATCCCTTTTCAGAGAACTTTTGCTCATAAATCTTTTCAAGTTTGTCGTATTTTTTAAGTTTCACAGTAAAATACTGGTTAGAGAAGGAATTTTTTAAAGATAGGCAAGTTTGAAAATAGATAGATTGGGCCCTGCACAGTGGCTCACACCTGTGATCCCAGCACTTTCAGAGGCTGAAGCGGGGAGGATCATTTGAGACCAGGAGTTCATCAAAACCAGACTACGCAACATAGTGAAACCCTGTCTCTACAAAAAATAAAAATAAATAGCTTGGGGTGGTGCCGTGCACCTATATAGTTCCAGCTACTCGGGAGGCTGAGGCAGAAGGATTACTTGAGCCTAGGAGTTTAAGGCTGCAGTGAGCTGTGATCGTGACACACTGCACTCTAGGGTAGGGTAACATAGCAACACCCCATCTTTTTTTAAAAAGAAAGAAAGGAAAAGAAAATATACATATTGAAACACAGAAAAACAGTGAAAGGCAATCTAAAAAAAGAGCGGGGTGTGGAGAAGCCTCAGAAACACACAGAACATCATTTTTAAAGTCTGATAACATGCAGAACTTAAATGCCACAAGGAAAGGAAGAAGAAAATGGGTTAAAAGAAATACTTGCCGAGATGCTGCTGGAAAGTTTTCCAAAACTGAGGAAAAAAATTAAGTAACAAATTCAAGAAGCTCTATCAGCCCCAAGCAGAATTTCACACACACTCCTAAGCCAAGTGCTTAAACAGAAGACAAAAAAAATCACTAAATGCAGCCAGAGGCGGGAAAAAGGTATGTCATCAAAGGAGCCAATTTTCTATAGAAATAAAAGAAGCCAGAATAAAACAGAATGGCATCATTAAAGTGTTGAAAGAAAATAACTCCCAAAGCATACTTAGAGGAAAATATACTTTGAAAATTAAAGTATTTTTGCAGAAACGGACAGATTCTAAAATTCATCTAGAAATGCAATGGACTAGAAACAGGCCCTTGAAGAACAAGCAGGAGGATTTTTACTACTAATTATGGTAATGACACTGTGATACTGGCAGAAGAGAAAATGATGAATAGAACAGAATGAAGAGTCCAAAACCAGATCCATATGTAAATGGTCACCTGATTTATGATTATGGCAGTTCTCCCTGCCACAGAGTGGAATAAAAAATCATGCTCAGTTAATGGATATCCACGTGAGAAAAAAATGTATCTTAATCTCTACCTCAGACCATACACAAAAATCAATTCCAGATGGATGGCAGATCCAATTATAATAGGTGAAAAATAAAGTTTTTAAAGGAAAACATCATAGTAGCCTTAGAGAAGTTAAAGATTTCTTACATAGAACATCAATGGCATTAATCATAAAGGAAATTTTTGAAAAATAATATCATATTAAGTGACCTTAAAATTAAGACCACATATTCACCTAAGACAGCTTTAAGAGAATGAAAAAGCAAGCTGCATAATAGAAGATATTTCCCCAAAGGTTTCATATTGAGAAACCATTTTAAAATAACATACACAGGTACGCACACACATCGACAAGACTAAGACAACCACGCACATATAAAAATAGGCAAAAGACACTTGATAAAGTAGAATATACAAATAGTTCATCATGGGTAGTAGTTACATAGGTGTGTTCACATTATAAATGTTTATCAAGTTATATATTTAATTAACTTAGATTTCAATAAAGTAGTTCACAAACAAAACAATGCATTTAGCATTATTCACACAAGTTCAACTACTGTTTGTAAGCTTTCAAAGATTCTGCTCTGAAAAGCAACAGTAACATGTATACCAAATGCAGCCCACGAGGAAACAACTATGGGAGACTGTATCATCATATCATTACCACTATGTAATTTTCTTTTAAACCATGTCACTCTTTTTTTAATATAGCTTCTATTTATAAAATGTATACAGTATCCCAAGACTATATTAAGTGCTTTATGTGCATTATGGAGTTTAATTTTCACAACAACCTTTGAGGTAGTTATTACCATTTTATAGACAAGTAAACTATGGCTCAGAAAGTTTCAACAACTTGCTCAAGGTGAAACAATCAGTGGCAGAACCACTTATTTATGTGAATAAATACAGTAACAATTAGTTACTTGTCATTATTTACCACTATCAGACATATGCATATTGTTTCATTTGTTTTATGACTTAAATTCTGTCCTTGTTTGAAAACAGACTTTGTATTTAATGCCCCATATGAACCACTGCAAAGTATAATGTTTTCTTAGAAGCCCTTAAATACTGTCATATCCAAAATACAGTAGTATTTAAAACCTTGTTCCTAATTCAATGGCATTTCTCCGATGGGGTTACATGCTAATGAAATGCAATTTAGAGCAAATAAAATCTTTAATAAATTCAAACACATACTTCTGTCGTGTTACATAACTTCATCACCATATTACTCAAGCATAAATGCTCTCAATGACTTTATTTCTTCTAAATAAATTCTGAACGTATTTTGTTTGACAACGGCATCCAACTTTCACATGACTCTTACAAACACAGATTGCCAGTTTGTACAATTACATAAAGAAGCTATATCCTTAGATATTCAAAGGATAATTTTTTCGCTTTGCTATTACTCAAAATCAAATACACTCATATAACATACATGCAAACATTAAATAAGTGAGTTATTTATAAATGTTGATATGCCAATTCTTATTTATGTATACTGGACTTTAACTGCCTCTTTTGTAAAGTAAGCTAGACTAAATGTCCATGTAAATGTTTTCTAAAGTATCATTCAGCTCTAAAATTATTCACTTCTGCATCACAGCAGCCTTAATACAAATGTTTTATCTTTAGGAACAGTTGATGATTAACTTAGCCTTGAGGGAGAAAAAACTACACACACCCAAAATGCCAGAGACCACTTTGCTACAGCATGCAACAGTTTCCTACCATAGAGTGGACATTCAAAGATTCCTGACGTAAAAACATAGATACAGCACTGGTGTCATTAGGGGCGTACTATAAAACCCATTGAAAGTTACCAAATGCTTTCTGAGCACAGAAACATACTGCTCATACATTGTTTTGAAGTATTGAAACCCCTTTTTAAAATCAACTTTGTCAGCTTTTTCCAATTGTACAGAATTATTTCAAGGCCCAGGGCATGCATGTCATAATCTTGATGCCACTGCCTTTAGGTTCCCAAGAGGTCATTAGTTGGTGATTTGCTGAAGAACACTCATATTAGAAACTGAAGGGGAAGAAGCAGTAATGTAGTTAAAGCGATAATTCGCAGTTGAATATGTGAAATCATTTACAAGTCAACATGTTGTCAGCAAAAGTGCAGGATACAAAATCAAGAAAGAAAAGTCAGTTATAGAAAATGATCAGATAAGGAAATCAAGAAAACAATTCCATTTATGATAGCATCAAAAAGAATAACATACTTAGGACTAAATTCAACCAAAGAGGCAAAAGACTTACAAACTGAAAACTATAAAACATTACTAAAAGAAATTAAAGGAAACCTAAACTAATGGAGAGACAACTCATGTTCACGGGATGGAAGACTTAATAATGCTAAGATGACAATACTAACCAAAGCAACAGATTCAATGCCATCCCTATCAAAAACCCCAACAACATTTTTTGCAGAAATGGAAAAACACATCCTAAAATTTATATGGAATTTCAAGGGGCCCAGAATAGCAAAAAAAAAAAAAAAATCTTGAAAAAGAAAATTAAAACCGGAGGACTCACATTTGCCAATTACAAAATTTACTACAAAGCCACATTAATCAAAACAGTGTGGTGCTGGCTAAGGACAGACATATAGACCAATGGAACAGAAGTGAGTCCGGAAATAAACCGTCACATTTATGGTCAGTTCATTTCCAACAAAGGTACAAAGACCAACAATGGGCAAAGAAGTCTCTCGCACAAGTAGTGCTGGGAAAACTAGATAGATGTCCACATAAAAAAAAGAATGAAGCTGGACCCCTACCAACACACTAAAATTTAACTGAACATGAATCAAAAACATAAATTTAAAAGCTAAAACTATAACATCTTATAAGAAAACATAGGTGGAAATATTCATGACCTTAGATTTGGCCATGATTTCCTAAATTTTACACCAAAAGCACACGCAACAAAGGAAAAAATAAAGTGAACTTTATTATCAAGATTAAAAACTTTTATGCATCAAAAGACACTACCAAAAGAGTGAAAGAAAACCCACAGCATGGGAGAAATATTTGTGAATCATGTATCTGAGGAGAGTTTAACAATCAGAATACATGAAGAACTCCTACAACTCAACAACAAAAAGACAACTCAATGTTCATAGCAGCATTATTCACAAAAACCAAAAGGCAGAAACAATCCACGTGTCCATCAATGGATAAATGGATAAACAAAATGTGGTATGTATACACACAATAGGATATTATTCAGCCATAAAAAGGAATGAAGTTCTGATATGTGACACAACATGGATAAACCTTGAAAACATTATGCTAAGTGAAACAAGCCAGACACAAAAGGATAAATATTTCCTGATTCCACTTATATGAACTATCTAGAATAGGCAAATTCATAAGACAGAAAGTAGATTAGAGGTTACCAGGGACTGGGAGGCTAGAAGGTGAGTGCAATGAGGAGTTATTGCTTAGTGAGTATGGAATTTTTGTTGGGAAAGATAGTAGTAATGGTGGCACAACATTGTATAATTAATGTCACTGATTCAAGCATACACTTAAAAATGTTTAAAATGGCAAATTACATGTTATAATATATTTACTAGAATTAAAAAAGGAATCAGGAAAAGAGGGAAAAGGCCCACCAAACCTATGTGTCTAACCTTAACTAAACAGTGAAATTGAAGTATTTATGTATATGCACAATTTTGTGGTCTCTTAAACAGTTCATAACACATCCCTAACACTGCAGGATAGACTGGAAGAAAGACTCTTTAAAAAATGAATTACTTCTCAACACAGTATTACTGGCACGAAAAGGACAAAAAAAATAGAAAAGAATTACTAACCTAGCACAGGAGTCCAGACCAGAACACAGCAGTGATGTAAGTATGGCAAAATAGACACATGAGATATTTCAGAGGTAAAATCAACAGGGGTTGGTCACAAAATGATAAGATGACTAGCAGGAAAACAGCCAAGCCAAAGAACTCAATGCTTCCAATACTGAATAACCAGGAAAATAGTTCTTTTACTAATCTCAATCTGTGTGGAGGGATGGAAGATTTTGGGAGAAAGATTAACTGAACGTAAGTTAGTGACATCCAGAGACTGTCCAAGAAGACAGTTGGAAACAGAAATTAGGTGTTCAAAGGGAGATGTGGCCAGAGGAAGGTATTTCAAAGTGTACTATATTAAAAAATAATAATAAAAATTGAAGTCATTGGAGACAGTAAGATCTCCAAGAGGGACTAAAGTATATTTAATGAGAAGAGGGCCCATGAGTGAACCTTGAAGAATGCATCCATTTAAAAAGTGAAAAAATGGGCCGGGCGCGGTGGCTCACGCCTGTAATCCTAGCCCTCTGGGAGGCCGAGGCGGGTGGATCACTCGAGGTCAGGAGTTCGAGACCAGCCTGAGCAAGAGTGAGACCCCATCTCTACTAACAATGGAAAGAAATTATCTGGCCAACTAAAAAATATATATAGAAAAAATTAGCCGGGCATGGTGGCGCATGCCTGTAGTCCCAGCTACTCGGGAAGCTGAGGCAGTAGGATCGCTTAAGCCCAGGAGTTTGAGGTTGCTGTGAGCTAGGCTGACACCACGGCACTCACTCTAGTCCGGGCAACAAAGTGAGACTCTGTCTCAAAAAAAAAAAAAAAAGTGAAAAAATGAATGATGAAGTTGGTTAGAGAAGTGGAAGAAGAAGAATCTGAAAAAATTGTGTTTAGGAAGCTAGCAAAGAAAGTTTCAATAAAATAAAGTACTAATAAGTGCCAAATGACAGAGGTCCCACTAGATAAGGACTTGAAAAAAAGATCCACCAGATTTGGTGATTAGCAAGAAAGTCATCAGTGTCGACCAAAGGAGTTTCAGGAAGATAAAGGAAAATCCCCGGAGAAGTAACATGGGAAATGGAAAGGCACAACTGAGCTCAAATAACGGCCCTGCAATTTATTAGCTGTGTACCACTGGGCAAGTTGCTTAACATATCTGAATCTCAATTTCACTATTTTTAAAATGAAGATAGTGTTAGTATTTATTATGATTGTTGTAAGGGTAAAGGATCATTATGTAAAGTTTCTAGCACAGTGGCTGGGACTAAGCAGTCAAAAACTGTTATTATTTTATGAACTCTTTACTTTTACATTCTCATTCTTGTTCTCCACAGAAAAGAGTATTTACCAGTATAACATATGACAGAGAAAACAGACCTAAAACTTTTTTTTAACATAGTACAAAGTGGCAAAAAATTAAAATTAAAAATTGGTTTGTTTTTTGCCTACACAAAGGTAACTATTTAAACGACCAGAAATATCCTGTGGTGACAAAAATGTGAAGAAACGGGCATTTTCACACACTATTTGAGATTATAAATTGGAATGGTACATTTCTGGAAGACGGTTTGGCAGTGTTCATCAACAAAACATACATAACCTTTGACCTAACAATTCTCCTTCTAGAAATATATTATGAACATGTGCCTACACATATCCACAGACATACAAAAAGGTTCTCCTGTGGCATTATCAGAAAACTAAATGTACGTCATAGAGGACTGGTTAAATGAAGTACGGCATATATTTTATAAAAGCACAAAATACCGCTACAATATGAAGGGGGAAATCATTCCTATTTTACTTCATGCCTTTCTCTATTATTGAATCTGACAGTAAACCTAGATTACTTTCATAATTTAAAAAATATTAAATCAAATAATTTTTAATTTTAGTACACTGGTTTTTAGAAAAATATATACAAAATTCTTTGTAAGTCAATGTTTTCTCACAAAAGAAACTTTTGTTCTTTTTAATGTCAAAGTTTAGAACATATTAGATTCCTCTCTCCTAAGTAATACAATCTTGCCACACCAGCTGATGCCTAAATTATTCACTGGCCGTTGAACTGGCACTCTTCCCTGGTAGCACACATGCCGTTAATAACATTCAGGGTGCTGAATTCCATTCACGGGAAAATGCTGAAGACTCAGAAAGACATAGGCACGTACATTTTGAAGTGTGTGAAGTCAGGACTAACATCTAATCAATGGTATCATTACACTCTATTGTCATGGCACATTCATGAAGCTATATGCTCCTTTAAAACAAGGTTATCTATACTGCAAAAGGAAAAAACTGATAACCTTTGAAATTAAAGGCTTTTATTCAAAGAATTAAAAAACTATCACAAAGGTCTTCTTTTAACCTATGAGTAACTACAGTCAGCCCTCTGTATCATGGGTTCCACGTCCATGGATTCAACCAATCGTAGATCAAAAATATTTGGGGAAGAAAAAAAATGAATGATTGCATTTGTACAAAAAACATACAGACTTTTTTTTCTTGTCATTATTCCCTAAACAATACAGTATAACAACTGCTGAGGGAGTATTTACACTATATTAAGTATAAGTAATTGGGAGGGCCAGGTGCAGTGGCTCACGCCTATAATCCCAGCACTCTGGGATGCTGAGGCCACGAGGATCACTTGAGCCCAGGAGTTTGAGACCAGTCTGAGTAACATAGGGAGACCTCGTCTCTACAAAAAATAAGAAAAATTAGCCAAGTGTCAGGGTCCATACCTGTAATCCCAGGTACTCGGGAGGCTGAGATAGAAGGATTGCCTGAGCCCAGGAGCTTGAGAATGCAGTGAGCTGTGATTGCGCCACTCCACTCCAGCCTAGGTACAGTGTGAGACCCAGTCTCTATTTAAAAAAAAAGTGTACAGGAGGATGTGTGCACATTATATGCAAATACTATGCCATTTTACAAGGGACTTGACCTGAGCATCTGTGGATCCTGGTATCCACAGGAGGGTCCTAGAACCAATCCCCCACTAATAATACCAAGAGATGACTGTATTTAACAGGTATAAAGCAATTCTAGAATACAGTCATGCAAATCTGATATAAAATGACAGATCAGCCTGGTTTATATGACATTATGCTTATTACATATTTTACAGCTACAATGTACAGAATTAAACAAACTCACTTTGTGATTAAGCTTTTAAAAATGTTTTTGCCCTATGCCTGACTAGTAGTGTCTATACATTACTGTATTATAATCTAATAACACATCTATAAGTGCAAGAGGATACTAATAACACCAACTTTAACCCATTAATGTACAAATACACAAAAGCAGTCTCCTCAGAAATCACATATGAAAGCCCATCAGCAATAAAATTAGGATTAAAATTCAGATCTTCCCCATTCGATCATATTCATCTTATTCCTTCTTCATATTACTGAAATCACTTACTGAACCAAATGCACTGATTTGCCATTTTATAAAAAGAATTAAGTAAGAAATTATCACAGAGGAGTTAATTGGGGAGCATAAAGTATGGACTCATTAAAATGTGGGATATGGTCACACAAGAAACATCATTTTTCACTTCGGGAAGGAAGAATGGAAGGAAGTTAGGAGGAAATTGGGAAGGAAGGAACCTAGAAGTTACAAGTGTCTAGGCACATAGGAATCACACAATTCTGGAACTGCAAGGAGTCCTAGATAACCTTTAGAAGATCTAACACTAAGAATATCTAGATTGATTCCAATGATGTTTCCAAATAGACAGAATTTAGTACATGGCAACGTAGTACTATTTCTTCTCTCTCTCCCTCTTTCTAAGGAGTTTAGTTCCTTAGGTACTATAGACCTTATCTAAAATATAAGGTACTTAAAAGACCTTATCTAAAATATATTCCCATGGCACAGAGCCTAAGGACAGTGCTCTAAGCAAGGTACTATACTAATGTACTTGGTTCTAATACTTTAGGATCCAAAAATGAGATATATCTATGTTCCTCAAATAAAATATATGCATCTAATCCACTTTTTAAACAAATTTCTGATGGTGAACAAAATCACTCATTGTATGTGAATGAGGTTGGGGATGTGTTAGATTTCTGGTTACTATAAGAGAAATTTTTAACAATGAAAGGTGCTTGAAAATAAAATTGGTTACTTTGTGTTATTCTCAAACTGAAATACCAATATAGATTTAAAGAAAAAACTAAATAAAGAAGACTAAACTCATGACCCCCCAAAAATCTAAAGAGGGTCTATGAACTTTTGTACTTGATTCCGTATTTGTGTTTAACAAAAAAATATTTATTTCTTTAAATGTGAGATCATAAAAATCTGACATGACAAGAAGATATATCATACTTACCCCATACACTTTAAGAAGCCATGGATATACGGAGGTCTCAGTTTTAGAAGGAAGCCCCTCGTGATTATTGAAAGGAGTTCAAGGTGAGGCTGGACAAATAGTGTTAGAATGTTATTAAAAGTAATTCATGCCTGGGCACAGTGCCTCATGCCTGAAATCCCAGAATTTTGGGAGGCCGAGGCAGGAAGATCCCTTAAGGCCAAGAGTTGTAGACCAGCCTGGGCAAAATAGAGAGACCTTGTCTTTACAAAAAAAAATTTTTTAAATTATCCAGGCATGATGGCACATTGCCAATAGTCCCAACTACTTGTGAGGTCAAGGTGGGAGGATCACTTAAGCCCAGGAGTTTGAGACTACAGTGAGCTATGGTCATGCCACTGCATGTCAGTCTGGGCAACAGAGCAAGATCCTGTCTCCAAAAAAAAAAAAAAAAAAAGTAATTCATGCATGGGAAGGGAAGTACATTAGAAAACATCAAAAGTCTCTTCCAGCTTTGAAATTTCTGTAAGTCTATGTTCCAGTCATCTACAGTAAGAATAAACAGTCCTTCAATAAAGCTCAGTGAATGTCTGTTCCACATGCAAATACACTACCATGCCAAGTATAACTCAGAAAGGGGACTATAGAGTGGTCCAGAAGACTTTATCAGGCAGTAGTATCTAAGTTAAGTCTTGAATGATAAATACAATTTTCATAAGAAAGAAGAGATATGGGTATTCATGCAGAGGCAAAGGAATAGGAATGAAAATCATATAGAATGTTTGGAAAATATTATTAAGACATGGGATGCCCTGAGGGCAACATTGTACTACAAAGCTGAAAAGCGAAGATGAATCAAAATGACAATAGGAAAACACACTACTTATTGACCAATTGGTCAATCTATATTCTTAAATTCTGACATATACTAAAGATAGCTTTAACACTAAAATTCTCAATTGTGCATCAAATTTTGGGGGAAAAGATGATATAAATAAAAACATCTCAAGTGACTCCTGAATAGCCAAAGCAATTTTGAAAAAGAAAAAAGTCAAAGGGCTCATATTTCCTGATTTCAAAATATATTACAAATCTACAGTAATCAGAACAGTGTGGTACACCAGCATAAAGATAGACAAATAGACAATGGAATAAAGAGCACAGAAATAAACCGTTGCATAAAAATCAGATGATCTTCAACAAGGATACCAAGACCACTCAATGGAGAAAGGACAATCTCTTGAAAAACTGGATATTCACATGCAAAAGAATTGGATCCTTATTTTACATCACATACAAAAATTAACTCAAAATAAACAAAAGACCTAAAACCATAAAACACTTAGAAGAAAATACAGGGAGAAACCTTCATGACACTGGTCTTGGCAATGATTTCTTGTCTATGCCACCAAAAAATATAAGCAACAAAAACAAAAAAAGACAAATGAGACTACAGCAAACTTAAAAACTTTTGTGCAACCAAAAAAAAATAGTATCAACAGAAAATATTTGCAAATCATGTATCTGATAAGGGGTTAATAACTAGAATATAAATAACTCCTACAACTCAATAACAAATCAACCTGATTTTAAAATGCACAAAGGACGTGAGCAGACATTTCTCCAAAGATGACATGCAAATGGTCAACAAGCTTATGAAAAGATGCTCAACACATCACTATCATCAGAGAAATGCATCAAAACCACAATGAGATATACCCTCACATCCATTAGGATAGCTACTATCAAAAAAAAAAACCCAGGTAATAACAAGTGCTGATGAAGATATGGAGAAACTGGAACTCTGGTATACTACTGGTGAGACTGTAAAATAGTGTGATTATTATTAATATATAAAATAGTATGGAAGTTCCTCAAAAAGTTAAAAATAGAACTACCATATGATCTAACACTTCTGGGTATATATGCAAAAGAATTGAAAGCAGGTTCTTGAAGAGATATTTGCACAGTGGTATTCATAGAAACACTATTTGTACTAGCCAAGAGGTGGAAGCAACCCAAATGTCCATCAGCGGACAAATGGGTAAACAAAATGTGGTATATACATACAAGGGAATATTATCCAGCCTTTAAAAAGAAATAAATCCTGTGACATGCCAAAACACAGATGAACCCTGAGGATATTATGCTAAGTGAAATGTGACAGTTACAAAAAGACAAATACTTTATGATTCCACTTATATGAGGGTATTTAAAGTAGTCCACGGGAAGAGAAAATACAATGGTGGTTACAAGGGGCTGAAGAAAGGGAGAAAAGGAATGTTCCTGTTTAATGGGTACAGAGTTTCTGATTTGCAAGACAACAAAGTTCTGGAGACTTATTTCACAACAATATGAATATACTTAATACTACTGAAATGCATACTTAAAAATGGTTCAGATGATAAATCTGATGTGTTTTTCATCATAGTTGTAAAAATAAAAAATATTTGTCATACTAAAAATAATTTTGGCCACCAAATTGTTAGCTCAAGATAATGGTACAGTTTATAAATGTAGTCCAACTTGCTTTTCCTAATACATAGCAGGCAGTGCTGACAAAATGTTTTCAGAGTGGAATATATAAAGAGGTTACCTAAAGGTAAAACATAATATTATGTTGCAGTTTTTAGAAAATAATTATGTTTAATATTCCTTTCTAATCACTAACAAAACATTAGAATTTCTAAAATTATAATATAATAAAATAATTTTAAAACAAAATGTAGGTTTTCCTTTTTTTTTTTTAATTTCCATCAATACATCTACCATCAATAATCAAGATTTTCATTTTTCTAGCCAGAAGAGAGGTGGTGTCTGTAGACCCAGCTTCTCACGAGGCTAAGGTAGAAGATTGCTTGCCAGTAGTTCGAGGCTAGAATGTGTGATGACTGCATCTATGAATAGCCACTGCACTCCAGCCTGGGCAACACAGTGAGGCCCCCATGTCAAAAAAAATTTTTTTCCACCTATTGGAAATAAAAGATTGTCTAAGACTACTTAAAAAGTAAAGAACAAGAGAGGACTTAATTAAAATATGGAAAGCATTTTAACTAGTCACCTTGCTCTTAAAAGTATTTGAGTGACTTAAATCAATCATGAAACTTAAGGAAGTCAGTCCTTTAATACTACTATCAAAAACCTTCATGAAGCTTAGAACACTAAAGATATAAAAAACTGAATTCCAATTATATTTAAACAAACATTCTGAATTTTACACTTTGAAGTTTATACTCCCCACACACTTCCCTCAAAAAAAAAAAAACAAAAGCCCTGGTTTAAAGCATACTCTAAGAAACTACAAACATATTTCATGGATTTTCAAATACCCAGCAATAGTGTCCACATCTTGTTTTCTAAACACCATTCTCCAATAAAAGGAACAGGAGCTCTTTAGAGAAATGTCCAATCCCAAGGCTGGGGCAAGAAAAGTACAAGGTAAATCAGAACACTTTGTGGTGCCAGAAATTAAGCCCTGAAGGAAGGATGGGGCCATATCACAGGGACACTGGAGTAAGCTTAAAGAGGCTCTTGCTGGACAATCTGGGATAATCTGTGCAACAAAACCTATAATGACGAGTGATAGGTTATAACCCATTGAATTAAATGTAAATCCATGAGTCCATACAGAAAAAAAGAAAGAGAGAGAGAGGAGGAGAGAGGGAGGGAAGAAAAAGCTCTGCCTTGTAGAAGAATTCCTAATAGAAAAATGATGGAATTAGAAAATCATCATCATTTGGCAACCCTCAGTCACAGTTGCTTAAAGCCAAATTAATTGGTTAGTGAAAATAAGATGAAAAACAGTATACATAAATAGTCTCAAATATCTTTCCACAAGATATTGTACTTATTAATTACAAACAAAAAATAATAACTTTATAGTGGAAAAACCTGGCAGTCAGACCAACTCAATCAAGTGATCAAAGTTAACAATACCCATAATGGGACAAATTTACATCATGTGCCTTTCAATGTGCGAGGCTACAACATCACTTCTGAAGTTCTTGTCAAAAATGCATAACCTGAATATAAACATGAGAAAATAGAAGGCAAACCCCAAATGAGAAACAAAATAACTGGCCGGTACAACTCAAAAAGTGTCAGGGTCATGAAGGCAAAGAAAGACTAAGGAACCGTTCAGGATTAGAGGACATTAAAGATACATGTCAAATAATGTAATGTGTGACCAAGGATTAAATTCTGGGCCAGAAAAAAGGTCATCAGTAGGACAAGTGGCAAAATCTGAATAAAGCTTGTAAATTAGTTAACAGTAATAAATTGATTTTAGTTTCCTCAAATAGTATTTTCAATAGTTTAAATAGTTTATCAAATCAATAATATTGATGCTAATTGATGATGGTTTTGGTAACTGTACTGCAGTAATGCAAGAGAATGTCCTTATGTTTAGGAAATGTACACTGAAGTTTTAGAGGTAAAGAGGCTTCATATCAAACACTGTAGGAAAAATGTGTGTGTTTGTGTGTTGAGAAATAGAAAGAATGAGTGATAAAACTTGAGTGATCAAATGCTAACATCTGAAACATTTGTGGCATCTGGGTGAAGGATATATACAAATTCCTTGCACTATTTTTACAACTTTTTTGTATGTCTAAATTTATTTAGATCAAAAATTATTTCAAAGTTAAAAAAAAAACAAGGAACAAAAAAAAAAAGGTTTAAGTCCCTTCTGTTATTCTCTCTCCTTGCTCAGAGTACTTTACTTTTTTGTTGTTTGTGCATCAGATTGTAAGCACCAGAAAGACAAAGAGTATATTTGTTCTCAATGAATAAACGGCACTCAGCACAATACCTTACACTTAGAGGCACTAAATATTTTGAATAAAAGACTTAATCATAGACCATAATTACAGTTTCTATTCAAATATCCTTCCACTGATATAATTTTAAGAGATTGCCAATTAACTGATGAATGGATACATAAGATATGGCATATCTATACAATGAAATATTATTTAGCAATAAGAAGAAATTAAGTACTGATACATCCTACAACATGGATAAATCTTGAAAACATTATACTGAGTGAAAAAAAGCCAGTCAAAAAAGGACCACGTATTATATGATTATACTTATATGACAGGTCCAGAATAGGCAAATCTACACAAACAGAAAGTAAATTAGTGGTTGCCTAGGACTGAGGGTGGCGGAAAAATTAGGGAACAATGGCTAAGGGGTGTGGGGGTTTCTTTTGGGGTAATGTAAATGTTCTAAAATTGATTGTGTTGATGGATGCACAACAGTGACTATATTAAAAGCTATTGAATTATACACTTTAAATGAGTAAAGTTCAAGGTATGTGAATTATTCTCAATAAAACTTAAAAAAAGAAAACTTTAAGAGCTCTGCCAGAATTGTTAATAGAAGGTCTGATATATGTAGTAATCTATGTCTATGTAAAAGTACTTTATGTAGTAAAGTGCTATGTCTGCAGCCATAATGTATACCATTGAAAACCAGTTCATTATAGAATTTCCTAACTTTCTATTAAAACTTCTATCAAATCACAACTTGGTGAGAAAAAAAAAAACTTTTATTAAAACTAAACTCAGCAGACAATCTTATATTTCTCTAATAAAAATTCCCAAACAAAAAATAACTATTTTATGATATAGAAAAGAAATTACCAACAATTTCAGCCCAATATCTAACCTTTATAGGTCAAGGGTGGGTTAGTGAGAGAAAATGCTCTCAAGACTAGTCAATCCTGGCTCCTTCTCTGCTCTCCAGGGTTATTCTAGTATCATCTCTTCCCAGAAGCCTTCTCTGCTCCTCAGATCAGGTTAAAGTGCTCTCCTCTGGGTTCCCGCTGTACCCTGCACATACTTCTACCCTAGCATTTCTTATTTTTTTTTTTTTTTTTTTTGAGACAGAGTCTTACTCTGTTGCCCAGGCTAGAGTGCTGTGGGGTCAGCCTAGCTCACAGCAACCTCAGATTCCTAGGCTCAAGCAATCCTCCTGCCTCAGCCTCCCGAGTAGCTGGGACTACAGGCATGCGCCACCATGCCTGGCTAATTTTTCTATACATATTTTTAGTTGTCCATATAATTTCTTTCTATGTTTAGTAGAGACGGGGTCTTGCTCTTGCTCAGGCTGGTCTCGAACTCCTGGGCTCAAACAATTCACCCTCCTCGGCCTCCCAGAGTGCTAGGATACCCTAGCATTTCTTGAAATAAACTATTTTTCTCTTCCATTAGATGATAAAGATCATATAAATTAATGAACATGTATAATCACCTCTGCATCCCTAGCACCTAGCACAGTAACAGCATCCAAAAAAGGCTCAATAAAAAATTATAGCATTACCATAGCAAAAAAAAAAATTAATTAAAAAATGGGCAAAAGATTTGAACAGACATTTCTCAAAAGACGACATACAAATGGCCAACAGGAATATGAAAAAATGTTCAACATCACTAACCATCAGAGAAAAGCAAATCGAAACCACAATGCAGTATCATCTCATCCCAGTTAAAATGGCTTGTATCAAAAAGACAGGCAACACTGGGGAAAAAAAAAAAAAGACAATAACAGATGCTGGTAAGGATGTGGAGAAAGGAGAACCCTCACACACTGTTGGTGGGAATGTAAATTAGTATGGCCAGTACGGGGACACTATGGAGATTCCTTAAAAAACTAAGAATAGAACTTACATATGATCCAGCAATTCTACTATTAAGCATACCAGGGTGTTCCAGAAAGTATCCAGCCATGTAAACCGCTCTCATTATATTAATAATGGCTGGATATTTTCAGGACAGCCTATGTATATCCAAAAAAAAGGAAACCAATATAATATATCAAAGATCTATCTGCACTGTCATGTTTATTGCAGTACTATTCACAAAAATATGGAATCAATCTAAGTGCTCATTAAGAGATGAATGAACAAAGAAAATGCGGTGTATATATATATACCATGGAATACTATTCAGCCATTAAAAAAAGGAATTCCTGTCATCTGCAGCAACACGGATGGAACTGGAGGCCATTAAGTTAAGTGAAATAAGCCAAGCACAGAAAGACAAACATTGCATGTTCTCACTCATTTGCTGAAGCTTTAATTTTTTATCTTATTTTTTTTGAGAGCCTCACTGTATTGCCCAGGGTGGATTACAATGGCATCACTTACTGCAGCCTCAAACTCCTGGGCTCAAGGGATCCTCCTGCCTCAGCCTCTTAAGTAGCTGAGACTACAGGCACAGGCCACCACATCCTGCTACTTTTTCTATCTTTTGTAGAGATGGGGTCTCTCTATGTTGCTCAGGCTGGTCTCGAACTCCTGGCCTCAAGTGATCCTCCTACCTCAGCCTCCCAAAATGATAGCATTACAGGTGTGAGCCACTGTGCCCAGCCATATGCAGGAGCTTTAAAAAGTGGATCTCATGAAAATAGAGAGTAGACTGGTGGTTATCAAAGACAGAAAAGGGGAGGGGGAAAGGAGGAAGGGAAAAAGAGAACATAAATTTACTACCATGGATCTATACACTTATAAATGGTAAAGATGGTAAATTATATATGTATATTTTACCCCAATAAAATTTTTTTTTAAAAAAACATGTAAAAAAAATTTGTGGAGTTTTACCTACAGTGTAAATTTGAACCTGTCTGACTTGTATAAGTCTCAGTTTTCTACTTATCAAATAAGAATGACACCAATTGAGCTACCTAACTCAAGAGATGAGAAGTGAAAAACAACTAGGAAATATAAGGAAATGTACTTTAAAAAAATGATGTGGTATAAATATATACTGATCTATTAAAAACTACCCTATATAAAATATTAGTTATTATTTTATGGGTCTTTCTATGTAATTTAATTTTGTTATAAGAATTTTATCTTTGATACTTCAGGATCTAAGAAGGCATGAGAGGTGAGAATGACTTAACAAGAACTGGTATGTCTAAATTATTTACCATTATATACTTTTTTTGTCAACTATTATATGCAAAATAGAAGTCACTTTTTTAATTCAGTAGCAAATAATGCTAAATTACCCAGTAAAGTACCAAAGAATATAATTGCTATACAGTTACTTTACAATCTACCTTCCTGTCTGTGCCCTCAAATGACTCAGAACCATAGGCTAAAATTCTATATTTAAAAAGAAAAGGAAAAAGAAATTCATGACCTGCATGTTGCCACCACACCTCATAAATACAGCACCTTCTGCTGCTAAAACCTTTTATGCATTCAAGAGCCCTATGTGTTCTTGACAGAAACCATATTCAAGCAGCTGAATTTAGAACATGCTGACCTTGAGCAAATCAATGCCCTTAGCATGTACTTCTGGCTTCGATCACTGCAAGAGCTAGACAGCCTCACCATCTATAGTAGTCAACAATTTCTGGCCACTGTCCCCTGTCTATTTTAAGATACCCCTACTACATTTCTGTGTTACACAGTTTAAAGAAATAGAATAACCCACGAACTTGTGTTTACCTGTGTCTAAACACAGGTTTAAGCCTATGTTTACCTTGGAAATCAGGGTATGTGTGCTTTCACTGTGCTTTGCTCAAAAATATTTAATTTGGTAAGTTTCCACTTCCTGCTTTCATTTTTTAAATGCAGTGTATTTTTGACAAAGATTGAAAAATCAAGTATAAGACACTTTTGCTTATTGCCTAATCAGAATTATAAGTAACCTAGTCATAAACCAAGCCAGAATTGGCAGGGTTCCAAACATAAAGTACAAATATTGAAAGAGTAATGGTTATTTGTCATTTTCATACAAAATTACACTAGACATTTAAACTGCACCTGATTAAGGACTATACTACATTTTCACCAATCTACCTTAATATTCACTAACTCTTCTAACTCTTGGATCTAATTGACTCACAAAGTCCATTTAATTTTTTATCCAGGCAATATCAACCAAAATGCTTACACTAGTTTCTGTTTATAAATAAGAGCCTCATTTTTTTTTTACCCTAAACACAGATCCTGTAATTTAGCATGGCAATTATATAGCTTCTGAAAGGTAAATTATTTACCTGAAATTTATATAAATACAAATTAGAAACTACTAATGGTACTTAGTAATTATTCATAGCTTTTTTTCATTCCCAACACAGAGACTGATATTTGTACAGAGGACTAAAGCTAGAAACCAGTATCATAAAATATTTACCATTTTAGATTGCTTTTTGAAGGATTTCCCTCACCTTCTTGAAACATTTAGTAAACCAACAGACACTCTCAAGTATAAAAAATAAATGAGGCTTTTTTTTTACTT
Source organism: Lemur catta (assembly GCF_020740605.2). Taxonomy (NCBI): domain Eukaryota; kingdom Metazoa; phylum Chordata; class Mammalia; order Primates; family Lemuridae; genus Lemur; species Lemur catta. The sequence continues at coordinate 83,433,760 of NC_059134.1, read as the reverse complement.
TCATTTAACTATTTCACATGAAGGGAGGCTAAGTATCACATGAAGCTAAATCTGATATGCAGAATAATGCAAGACCCAAATAAAGTGAAGTCATTTACTAACAAGTGAACTAAATATAGGGCCCAAGAGGCTGGAACCTGGGAGTTTATATAATATGCTAGCTGACAATAAAGCTCTTAAGACAGAATCCATAGAGTACAAAGGGAAAGGGGTAAAAAACCACTATTCTTCTTGTGCTGTTAAATAAGATTTTAAAATAATTTTTCCAGAAAAAAATTAACTAAAAGCTAATCTTGCATTTCATTAAATTAAAAAAAAATATGTCAGGAACACAGTGGATCAAGTAAATTGAATTATGTGATATTAATAAGAGCTGCTACTCTGCAACAACAGCCAATTACCTTTTAAATGATCTAAAAAGTTTTAAGAATGGTATCTAGCACTCTACTACTAAAAACCATACAATCAGGAATATACTAAGAATAAATCAAGCTATATTCCTAACACATATTTGAATAAACTTTATTACCCTGAGTGGCATACATCATCCTTCTGATGACCTACTGATGGTAAGGCATATATTTAGAGTTGATTTTTGGAGTAGCTAATTAATTTCTCCTTTATTTTGTACTGCACACTACAGCATACACTTGCAAGAAGAGTAATCAGGTACAGCGCAAAGGCAGATGCAATATTGGAAAATAACTATCCCTGAACGGACGCGCTTGGGACTCTGACTCGGGGGGATGGGTGGGACATGGAAAATGTATATAACCTAAACTTATGTACCCCCATGATGAGCTGAAATAAAAAAAAAAAATGTTATATAAAAAAAAAAAAAAAAAGAAAATAACTATCCCTTAGTGGATCTAAATTTATAACCCTCATGTTCTAACAACTCCTAACAAAAACTGCATGTTTTTGTCTATTTAGTAACTTATGAATGACCAATATTGGCAGATCCTGTATTTGCCCATTATGTTGGGCCTTGCGGGGCTCTAGAGTACACAAAGACTATAAATTTGTTTAGGCTGAAATGAAAATAATTCTCAAAATTATGAAACTATGCTATGAATTCAAAAACATTTTCGCACTCAAGAATGAATTTTTCGTATTTTGAGTCTTGGTAATTATTAGCTAGTCCCCCAGACTACTGTATTTTAGGCTATTATTAATCATGACATTGTAGCACTTTATCAATATTTACATGGAAAGTATTTAATTCTTTACATTCTACCCACAGGACAAACACCAATATAGTATTACCCATAGCATATAAAACTGGTTATGAAAAGGTGGCCTAAACATTCATGGGAGCCATATCTAAATCTTAAAATCATTGATCAGAATAACTGCTTGAATTCTCATACAGGTTGACCATCCCAAATCCGAAAGCCTGAAACTTTTTGAGTATTGAATGACATTCAGATTTTCGGATTTGGGAGGCTCAACTGGTAATGCAAATATTCCAAAATCTGAAAAAATCCAAATTCCAAAGTACTTCTGGTCCCAAGCATTTCAGATAAGGGATACTCAACCTGTATATAGTTTTTCAAAATATTCAATTACATATGATTATGCCTTTGATAAACTATTTCTCAAGTGCTGAATTGTCCCAAGATATATTTAAAAAATACTGTAAAACAAAAACACTTTTCCAACATTTAAAGACTTCTCTTTGATCATCATTAATCAGTTATCATTCCTTCATGTCTTCTATTGACAATAAAAATAACCAGATGTCTTTAGCATGGAACTTATATACTTGGGCAGATTTTATGGATAGATTTTAAAAATCTTTTTAAAACCTCAAACCTAAACTGATCTTATCTTTATTTCCTTATTTAACTGGAGCATTCTCTTTCACCACGTACACTTACAAAATTATTTCATTTAGCAGAAATTCAACATTTATTAAATAACCAAAAAGTAAGTAGTTGTACTTACCTGTAGTACCGAGATTGTAGATATGTTGAACAAACAGTCTTTGATACATGACTGGCCGACCCAAAGTCTATTACTTTAACCCTGTACGGCTGCCGAACAGGATCCACCAACATAATATTCTCTGGTTTGAGGTCAGCATGAATTAAACCAAGACTTTTCAATTTTTTCAGTGCAGTGGCCACTTGTTGAAGAATGGGCCGAATCACTTTTAGTGGCAGGGGACTGAATTTATTTTGTTTCAGAAAGTCATACAAGTTTTGTTCCAGCATCTCAAAGACTAAACAAGTATGGTTACGGTGCTGAAAACATTCATAAGCTCGTACAAAGTTATATTCATCAGCATTTTCCGTACTGAGCCTTGCTAATATGCTCACTTCTATTTGACCTTGACGTGCATAAGAAGGGTGATTCTTCAAAATTTTGATTGCTACAATTTCATTTGTCCCTCTTTTCCAGCATTTAACTACCTGGCCAAAAGTGCCTCGACCAAGAAAATCAAGGACTTCATAAGTATTTTTCATGGAGCATAAGACTTCATGCTGTACTAACTGATAGTCACCTTCTCCAGTGGTACAATTCTGTTTTGATCCTGTGGTAGTTGTCACAACTGTCACTGGATTGCCCATGTTGGTTTGCAACATTGCAGGAAGTATGGACAATTCATCGACAATCTGCATTGCGCTGCTATAATTATCCAACTCCTCACTCTTGCGCTTCAATCCACATCGCTGAGGGCCTCCTAGGAAGTTAAACCTGTTTCGCCACACCCCAATCTGAGGTGCCTCCACTTGAGCTTGCTGCTCCTGAGCTGCTATGACCTTTGTAGCACCTGCAGTGTTTTTCAAAACAACAGCACTAGTCTGCAAAGAAAAGTTGTGTCCTCGAGGTCTATTAAATTGTATCTTTGTCTGAAAAGCACTACCCTTTGTGGGAGGATGAGAATTTCCAAAGTATCTACCATTCACATGGGTCCATGGATCGTTTCTTTCCTGGAACACACAACTGCTTGGCTCTACTTTGAGTTTCTTCACACTACAAAAGGCACTTGACTGAGTTTGATAAACATATGGTGGGTAGACCAAGACTTGTGAGGCCATACCTGCAAAAGAAAAAGAAAAAACGAAAATGTTACCAAAAAAAATAATCTTTTTTAATTTTAAATCTCAGGAAGAAAACTTTTAAGGATCAAAACCATAATTTGTAAAAAATAAAAATAATTAAATTCCATTAAGTTTTTTTTTCCCTTGGAGAAGATAAGTATCTTTAATATTTCCATTTTAGTTAATTAGTGCTTCAGCTACTTGGAGTATTGTATAGAAGGCTGGGAATAAAGAGTCAAATGCATTCATTTACTCAATAGATACAGAACAGCTACAATGGTTAAGATATGCCCCAGAAACTGTGTCAACCATTTTCCTCCAAAAGGAAAATTACAAATCCTTCAACTGTACACATTTTGCAAAAGTAAAGCATTTTATCACCAAATTAAAATTTATGAACCAATGACAAGAAAAAAAATACATTACATAAACATAGTTTATAGTCATATCCCTTAAACCCAAAGCTCAAGAACTGCCTCAGGAAGAAGAAAAAAAAAATCTATGCCAGATTTAAAAATATATATTGGCAGGGATTTTAAATAAAATGAGGGTGCCTATTTCATGAACAGCTAATCCTGTATTCTACTTACTAAATATATTACCTTTTGATCTTAAAAGGTATTATACTACAAAGAGAAGTTAATGACTTTCTACTTGGTTACATTCATGTTGCCTCTCTTCTCAATTTGCATTTTATTATATGGATAGTCCTTCAAAATTCCTCTAAGTAATAGTCCTTAGTTCACTTATATTTGAAAAATAAATTATTTTAAATTATTCTAAAGTTCCCAAAGACTGACATTCCATTTATTTTATCCCTGCATTCAAAACTGATTTGAGGTTATTGGGGGTAAAATAACAAACATTCTTACCACAACACCATTAAGTGCATCATGGTTTTATAAATAATATTTGATTCTGATTTAACATAGATATGAAAAAGAATCTAACATTTTATACCGGCATACTTAGTTTTCTTCTCTATGACCATATTTTATCAACTTAGAATTTATATAATATGAAATCCATCCAGCAGCTGCTGACCTGAGTACAGGAACTCAAAACATACATATACATACACACACATATACAAATACACAAACAAGAACAACTCCTCAGTACCACTGCTAGAAAAAACTGTTAATGACACAGGTGTTCTATCTACCTGGTCTGCAACACTATGTAAATTTAAGGCAAAACAACCATTTGATAGAATTGTCACTTTAAGTAATATTCCTTTTTTTTTTCTTTTTAAGAGACAGGGTCTTGGTCTGCCCTCCAGGCTGGGGTACACTGGCTCAATCATAGCTCACTGTGACCTCGAACTCCCGGGCTCAAGCAATCCTCCTGCCTCAGTTTCTCTAATAACTAGGACTACCGACCTGGGCCATAACACCTGGCTAATTTTTTGATTTTTTGTAGAGATGGGGTCTCACGATGTTGCCAGGCTAGTCTCAAACAAGCCTCCTGCACTGGCCTCCCAAAGTGCTGGGATTACAGGATCGAGCCACCATGCCTGACTCATTTTTTCTACTTGAACAAAATTACCTTGCACCTTCCCTAATGGTAAAATCCTAATACAAATGATCAAGTATAAAAATAAACAGATAAGCCAGATATAAGAACATTACCTGATGTTCTGTTTATTTAAATGTCCTTCTGCACATCTACCCTTGAACATTTAGCAAACTCCTTTAGATTCGGATCAAAGTAATACCTTCTTTGGTATTACTTTGGCTAAAGCCTTTCCTGAAATATACATACTCACCAATCACCCTCCAGGCAGAGCTGGGCATTAGGTGCTCTCATAGCAGTTCCTAAATTCTTCTCATTTGCCCTCAGGACATTACATTACATTGTAATTGTCAGTGTCTACATCTGCCTTTCACACTAGATCTAAAACAAAGTGCCCAAGATATAGAGTTGGTGTTTAATATATGTTGGTTGATTAATTCAAAATACCTTCATACTCCATAACTTAAAAATCTATATTATATTAAAACTGTACAGTTTCCTTCTAGTTTAATAAATCACAAACACACATTCTTTAAGTCAGAAACAACAGATTATCATCACTATATGAAACATCCATAATATAAAAAATAATAAAAGCTACCACATACTGAGTACTTACTATGCTACAGTTTAATTAATGCTTTATTTTCAATATTTTATTTAATCATAGCAATATTTTCCCAATTTGCTGTTAAGAAATCTGAAGCTTAGAGAGACTAGGTAACCGGCCCAAGGTCACATAGCTAAGGTGTGGTAAAAGGAATAAGTAAATACACCACCCTTCAGATAAAAAGCATGATTTATACCTCTTTTAACTTCCTAAAAGTTTTCTTGTACACTACCCATCATATTCCTAATTCAACCTGGCCTTGATAAGAAATCAGCTACAAAATCTTATTTGATAAATTAAGACTTGATGTTCACTGTGTAAGAGAAATCTCAAATTGAAATTCTGCAGTTCAAACCCATTTCATCTATTTTCTTAAAATGTCATTAGCATCTATTCTATACCTTTACTCAGAAGAGATTTCAAAACTCTACCAATTTATCAATCTTTTAATGAAGCAAAACTACATTAAAAACTCCTAACCATATCAACTCATCCATTTAATGCACTTTTGTGATATTCCCCAACCTTATCCTTAACAATTTAACATTGCCACGATTCTCCTAATTTTTAACCTATTTCTGTAACACATACCCAGACTCAGAGAGACGGATGATAAAACTCTCAGGTAAGAAATTTTAAAATGGTAAATATATATATATATTTAAAAGAAAGCATACACATTAATAGGAAAGACATGAAAAGTCTGAAGGAACCCTGCATACCACACATACACAGATGGTGGGAAAGCAATTTGGCAATATTTAACAAAATTGCAAATGGACATATCCTCTGACCTAGAAATTCAGGCAACTCAGATACAGTACAAGAATATTCATTGCAGCACTATGTAAAGATACATAGTATTATAAATAACCTAAAATCCATCAAAAAGGCACTGATTAAATACACCTTGATACGTGAACCAACTATAATCTTTAAAAAGAATGAAGACAATCTATTTGCCTTGTTATGGCCTGACTCCCAAGATAGTATCATTATATGAAAAAAGCAAGATTCAGAAAAATATATACTTTACAACAGATAGTACCATCTGTTTAATTTAGAGGGAACTGTATATGTATATAAGGGCTATCCAGAAAGTATCCAGCCATGAAAATCATTCTCATTATATTAACAATGGCTGGGGCCGGGCGCGATGGCTCACGAGCCTGTAATCCTAGCACTCTAGGAGGCCAAGGTGGGAGGATCATTTGAGCTCAGGAGTTCGAGACCAGCCTGACCAAGAGCAAGAGCCTGTCTCTACTAAAAATAGAAAGAAATTAGCTGGACAACTAAAAATACATTGAAAAAATTAGCCAGGCATGGTGGCGCATGCCTGTAGTCCCAGCTACTCGGGAGGCTGAGGCAGAAGGATTGCTTGAGCCCAGGAGTTTGAGGTTGCTGTGAGCTAGGCTGATGCCACTGCACTCTAGCCTGGGCAACAGAGTGAGACTCTGTCTCAAAAAAAAAAAAAAAAAAAAACAATGGCTGGAAACTTTCCCAACAGCCCTCATACACATCGATTATCTGTAGATACATAAAGAAATTGTGGGTTTCTTTGCCTTAATAGAGAGTAATGAAAAAATGTACTTTTCACTGTACATCCTTTTTTACTACATGCATTACCTGTTCAAAAAGAGCTTTTGAATCAACAGGGGAACCTATTAAAATATATACATTTCATATTTAGAAATGAAATAATAATCTGGGATTTTCTTTGAAGTAATACAGAAGAGGAAAAACTGGATGGGCATATGGATAAAATAAGATTAGTCATAAATTGTTAATTAAGGAAGGTTGATGATAGGTGCATTGGAGTTTATTATACTATCCTACTTTTTTAATATGTTTACATTTTGCCTTAATAAAAAGTTAGGTTAGGCATAGTGGCTCATGCCTATAATCCCAGCACTTTAGGAGGCCAACGCAGGAGGATCGCTTGAGCCCAGGAGCTCAAGGTTACAGTGAGCTATGAGGACACCACCGCACTCTATCCCAGGCAACAGAGTAAGACCATGTCTCAAAAAAAAAAAAAAAAAAAGGTAAATAAACATACTTTTTAAACTTCACCCAGAAAGACTCTGATTCAGTAGGTCTGTGGTGAGGTCCAGGCATGTTTTTGTAAATGTACAAGCTCTCAGGGCCATTAAGAGTCACACTAAAATCTGAGAACCAATGACCTAGTCTGTACAAAAACCATAGGCCAATTCAAGTCCTACCAATTCAGAGCCCTCAAGTCTGAAATAACAGGATGAAGTGCCAGGGAACAGGATCAATGCATACTACCCTAGGCCAACACATGCCATGTTAAATCAAGGTGCTATCTGAACAACAGCTGAGATCCAGAAAAACTGACCTAGAGAAATTAAAGAAACTGCTGCAATTTCTGAATCATGCAGTTCCTACCTTTTCTTTCCCAATATGCCAAACTAGAGGGCAAACAACCCAAAAAGGCAAAAGCCCCAACCAGGGACAACTAAAGGAAGTTTAGAAAAAATTATCCCTCACCAACCAATTCTCAACTACTATGCTCTATGGAATCAACCTCAAAGGGGACTTTTTTAGAAAATAAACACAGATAGGAACATCAAATAATATATACAGCACATCAGAAGGTGGAGGTGGTGGTCGTGGAGACAGTAATACAAGACCACAATAAAGGGGATATAAATTACTAATTATTTGACCACTGTGACTCCCTGCCATCTCCAGGTATTAAACATCTCCAGAGAGAAGTCTTTCCCTTCTCCTACCCTCCATCAGATAAACTCCTGGCCTGAGAAGAGTATCTTATCCCTGGTGCTTATGAATTTTACAGAGTACTGTATTCCCAGGAACTGCTGATACCCACTGAGTCCAAAACATTGTTTCAGTAAAATACTATTTCCTACTCTTTTTCACTACAATATATACTATGTTATCAGCTATATTATTCATAACTTTGCCATATGTTCTTATCAACTAAGGAATAAAGTTTTGAAATACTACCCCTTTGTCAGCTGGAGCTGCCTATAAAATATTACTCAGAGAATAGTGAAGACTCCTATTAGAGCAACCATTGAGCTTCCATTCCTAATAATCTCAGGTACTGTGTGTGTGTGTGTGTGTGAGAGAGTGTGTGTGTGTGTGTGTGTGTGTGTGTGTGTGTGTGTGTATTGAGACAGAGTCCTTAGTTGGTCTCAGAGTGGTGGTATTTACAACTAATTGATCACAACCAGTTACAGATTCTTTTGTTCCTTCTCCACTCCCACTGCTTCATTTGACCAGCCTTTTAAAAAAAAAAAGAGAGAAACAGTCTTACTCTGTCACCCTGGTAGAGTGCAGTGCCATCATCGTAGCTCACTGCAATCTCAAACTCCCGGGCTCAAGGAATCCTCTTACCTCAGCCTCCCGAGTAGCTGGGGCTACAAGTGAGCACCACAACGTCCACCTAATTTTTCTATTTTAACTACAGATGGGGTCTCGCTCTTGCTCAGGCTGGTCTGGAACTCCTGAGCTCAAGCAATCCTCCCGCCTCAGCCTCCCTGAGTGCTAAGATTACAGGCTTGAGCAACCGTGCCCACCCAATCTCAGGTACTTTCACCAGCTATGGCCCAAATGTTTATGACCCCCCCCCCAAAAAAATTTATGTGTTGAAACCTAACCCCAAGGTGATGGTATTAAGAGGGAGGGCCAGGTATGATAGCTCATGCCTATAATCCCAGCACTCCGGGAGGCTGAGTCAGGAAGATCGCTTGAGACAAGGAATTCAAGATCAGCCTGGGCAACACAGTGAGATCCGTCTCTATGAAAAATTAGCTGGGTGTGGTGGCACACACCTGTAGTCCTAGCTACTCTGGAGGCTAAGGCAGAAAGATCACTTGAGCCCGAGAGTCTGAGGTTGCAGTGAACTAGGATCATGCCACTGCACTATAGTCTGGGTGACAAAGCAAGACCCTGCCTCAAAACAAAACAAAACAAAACAAGAGGTAGGACCTTTGGGAGGTGATTAGGTTATGAGTGCTCTGTCCTCGTGAATGGGATTAGTGCCCTTACAAAAGAGGCCTGAGGCAGCTTGTTCACCCCTTTTCACCATGTGAGAACACAGCTAGAAAGCACCATCTTTGAAGCAGAGAGTAAGCGCTCACCAGACACCAAATCTGCTGGCATCTTGACCATGGACTTCCCAGACTCCAGACTATGAGCAACAAACTTATGCTTTTTATAAATTACCCAGTCTAAGGTATTTTGTTATAGCAGCCAAAATGGACTAACATATAGACCTTATTTTCCCAATCCTCTAATAAATTTTCAAGTCCCATCCAAACTCTATTCAAATTGTTCACACCCTTTTACAATTACCAAGCCAGCAATGTAAGCAATATTGACACCCACAGTCATGAGTCTGATCATTGCTCACCATAGTGAAATATGTTTCAGTCTTTTTTTTATTACACATACTATCAGGCCTTCTGGAAAGGAAGGGAGGGAACAGAGATAGAAATACTTTACTAACTTATATTCAATTCATTAGTCAATATGAAACTTCTGAATCATTTTCTGCCAAACTTATATACATCCCATATGTAATAGCGTTCTTCTTTTAAATGTACTGTGATATCACACATAGATTCTTTTTTTTTTTTTTTTGAGACAGAGTCTCACTCTGTTGCCCTAGCTGGAGTGCAGTGGCATCATCATAGCTCACTGCAACCTCAAACTCCTGGGCTCAAGCAATTCTCCTGCCTCAGCCTCCCCAGTAGCTGACACTACAGGAGTGTACCACCATGCCCAGTTAATTTTTCTATTTTTTGTAGAGATGGGTCTCACTATGTTGCTCATACTGGTCTCAAACTCCTGGTCTCAACTGATCTTCCTGCCTCAGCCTCCCAAAGTGCTAGGATTATAGGAGTAAGCCACCATGCCTGGACCAAATAGATTTAATAAAATGCAATAATGTCTTGTGTTGCATTCTCCTTATTCAATTTTCTTCTACTTGTTCAACTCTCTATTTTTTTAAATCTTTTCCTTTTTAAAACCTGTGGTAAAATATACATAAAATTTACCATTTTAGCCATTTATAAGTGTAATGTTCAGTGGTATTAAATATATTCATACTGTTGTGCGAATCATCACCACCATCCATCTCCAGAACATTTTTCTCTTCCAATACTGGAATTCTGTGCCCATTAAACAATAACTCCCTATCCTCTGTCCCTCTGACCTTTTACAATCACTATTCTGTCTCTATGAATTTAACTATTCTAGGTAGCTCATAAGTGGAATCATAAAATATTTGTCCTTTGATGATTTTGCATGTCTTCAAGGTTTATCCACTCTGTAGCATGTGACAGGATTTCCTGTAAGACTGAACAATATTCCACTGTGCGTCTATACCACTTTTTGTTTATTCATTCATCTATCGATGAACATACAAGTCACTTCCACGTTTATTACTATGAATAATGCTTCTATGAACATGGGTGAACAAATATCTTTTTGAAACTCTGCTTTCAATTCTTTTTTGTTTATATATCCAGAAGCAGAATTGCTGGATCATATGGTAATCCTATTTTCAATTGCTGGAGGAACCACCTTACTGTTTTCCACAGCAGCTACACCACTTTACATTCCCACCAGCAGTGCACAAAGGTCCTGATTTCTCCACATTTTCACTAACACTTGTTATTTTCTTCTTTTTTCTTTTTCGTAATAGCCATCCTAATAGGTGTGAAGTGGTATCTCATTGTGGTTTCCAAACCTGTTTTTAAATCTAATTCTTTCCTCATCAGTATTGTACCAACTATAGTAATACTTAGAACTTGATGTCAGCCTAACAAGTAAACTTTCTTTCCTTTCATCTGAGTTAATGATGAAGAATGTTAAACATCAGACACACCTAAGACTAAGCTCTATGGAAAACTGTGTTAGCTTGGCATTGCCAAAGAATTTCTGAGCTCTCCCCAGTTCTTTCAGGCCATCACTGAAAAGTATAGATTATTAAATTATTAAAAACATTGTTTTAAATTAAGATACAATTGTGAAAATGTGATGATCAGTACTGAAGATTTCTAAAGATCTATTAGAAGATATAAATGAAAATAACAAGTAAAATAAAAGCCTTTGCTAAAAAACAGAAAAAAGACTTATTTTTAACCTAAAGAACAACTCAGGGCACCAAAAGATTACCCCATAATAAAAAGGGGTAAGAAACCAAAGAATTAAATTTGTAGCCAAAACTCCACAATTTAAAAAAAAAATAGCAATACAACAAAGTGACCCTAATGAAAGTTACTTTAGGGGTATTTTCATTCCACCGAAAATAAGCAGTTACGTCAGAGCAAAGTAAGATTTTGATTCTGTTAACATAAAACTTTTACATTCAGATTTCTTTTCTAAACTCACCTATCAACTCTGTTTCCAGGATATATTAAAATAAGTAGATGCAAGTGCAATAATACTTTAAGAAGTGAACTTATCACTCTTGAAATGGAGACAGAATGGGACAGGAAATGAAAAATATTGTCAAAGTTGCTTATCAAGTAAATGTACCAAAGTACCTTTAATCTGATGGCTTCAAAGCTAATAGCCACAAAATGCTCCTATATGAAAACTCAATGATATATTACACACAGTTAGGGTAGTCCTAAATTCACTAACAGTGTAATAGGGTTTTAGTTAAATTACACACATATACATTATAGACTATAATTGCCTTTTACTATGCTGTAATCAGCACTAGAATATTTTTTTTTTTTTTTTTTTGAGACAGAGTCTCTTTGTTGCCCAGGCTAGAGTGAGTGCCGTGGCGTCAGCCTAGCTCACAGCAACCTCAAACTCCTGGGCTTAAGCGATCCTACTGCCTCAGCCTCCCGAGTAGCTGGGACTACAGACACGCGCCACCATGCCCGGCTAATTTTTTGCTATATATATTTTTAGTTGGCCAGATAATTTATTTCTATTTTTTAGTAGAGACGGGGTCTCGCTCAGGCTGGTCTCGAACTCCTGACCTTGAGCGATCCACCCGCCTCGGCCTCCCAGAGTGCTAGGATTACAGGCGTGAGCCACCGCGCCTGGCCTAGAATATTTTAAATAAATTGAAAAGCACTATGTAAAAATCAGTGAGTATGCTAAAAAGCAAAGAAACAAGCAACACCAAAAAAACACAAAAGCAGGTTTTGAATTACTCCCAAGTTCCTGTCCTGTTCCTATTTTGATCTCTACTCTGATCCAGTCATCTCTCACAGTCTTCTCTTTCCCCACCGCATCTCAATTAAACCCCAAGAGCTGACCTGCCCATAGCACCACAGTTCTTTACATTCTGTCCTCACAATGTCCATCTTTTCCTTTGACCTAACCATCTCTTTCCGATTATCTCTCACCAGACTCCCAATATTCTTGGCTAGATTCTAGTTCCTCTCTTTCTAATAAAATAATAGATTCAAAATTAACACTTCCCTTATATAATATAAAAGGCATTTATAAAAAGGCTTGGCAGCAAAAGAATCCAAAATTCTAAATATGAATACAATGGTTGGTTCTCTTTATCCTGACACATTGCAAGTATGATAAACTTCAAAGAAGTGAACCACTTTAGGGGACGTATCATTCATAAAAACATTTAAAAAGAAGTAAAAGCACTTTAGGGAAGGTGGCCCTCACCAAACATTTTTATGGCAAAATGAGTAATCAAAATTAGCCATTCCAAGAAATGAGCTTTGAGTGCCACGATAATGGTTTTCATAACACTGCAGAAATGTCTCCAGCCCATAAGAACACTTTACAGGCAATCCATACTCTAGGCACAGAATACTTTTTTAAAAATAACAGGGTCAACCTACTTCACCTAGCTAGTGGGCCAAAGAGAAACTGGGCTGTTCTTAAACTAGTTTTGCATTCCGCACAAAGTCTAGCAGAGAGTTAAATGAATAAAGCCTCAAGCTATTCTATAGCTTTTCAAACTTATCTTTTATAGGATGTTGCAAACAGCTTGATCTCAACTCTAATTTTTAAACAAATGGCTATGTCTTGATTTCACAAGGTCAGACAGGTAGTACTCCTTTCATTTGAAAGCAATGAAGATACAGTGAAGTCTTTAAGGTGACAATATTGTCTATAACCGAGTTTCATGAAAATAACAGATTACTCCAGGCTGGTTTATCCATAGAGTTGAAGATTTTGCTTTCATAAACATACTTAGAATAAAAGGTTTCACTTTTTCCATTTTTAAAATGTATTCAGCCACATCAATCAGTGGAAACAAATATTAAGATATCCATAAGATTTCATTCAGAAATCATTATAACTGGATACCATTTAACAATCAATATTAGAACTTCACTTCTATTTCAACTGAAAATTTCTCAACATTTTATAGAGAGATAAAAGAACATTTTTCTTAAGACCTTTAAAACTGAAAGATAAAGCATCAAATACAGAGAAGAATGCTAGAAACAAATACCACACTATTTTAATTACACAATGACTGATTAAAGCCATAAATTACACACCTACTTGATATTGTAATGCCCTTAGACTGTTTTGTTTACCTCATATGCTATTGTTAAATTAAATTATAATAATATTTTTTGTATACATTTTCCAAAAATCTTATAAAAGCCCCTGATATAATTATGGTGCTTCCATAAATTGAAACCATTTTTAGCCAAAAGCTATGTTATTTGGGCTGAAGTTTAAATTTCCGCTAACTGATATAATTCTCAACTTGATTTTCAAATGATAATGACTTAATCATCTATGAAAGGTATATCAAATTCATTTTTTAATGTTTTATATCCACATCTACTGTGAATATTACCAAATAATGTTTTAATATTATTTTAATTCTGCCTTTACCATGCTTATCCCTAACAACAGATAACTGGCCAAGTTTGAAGTTTAAAAAGCCTCAATCATATGAGAGATAAAAAAAAGTTTAAGTTCATTAGCAACTGAATTTTAATTTTTGACAAGAAAAAATATGAAACTATCCAGTGTTTTTTATAACAATGTCAAAGAAACAGGTCATATTTTGTAGAAGAAATGGAAGAATAGCCAACTTAATCCAACAGTGAACTCGTTGGTAAATTGTTTTCATTTGTAAATTCAAAATTTTGTGCCAAAATTCAATCACTCCATTTTTTTCTTTAACAATACAAACTACAAAGTTAAAGTAGTTATAACAACTTTATATCTTATATGGATTCAACAGGTTACTATCTGCTACACTTTGGTATGGTATAGCATCTCATCCTACCCATCCAAAAAGAGAGATTTCACTGTTTAAAAAGAAAAAGGAAAGGGAAAAAAAAAAAACTGTCTTCAGCTAGTGATTCCCCAAATTGTAATCATAGAGTGACCACCTATGAATTTATCATGAGAACTTTGTAATGCTATATTTGTCCCTCATTACATTTAAACAGTTTCACACCCACATGCTCTAATTATTCTCCAACTGAAGCTCAAGAATTTCCTTCAAGAGGACAAATACAAAAGAAGGGGGAAAATCTTCACTAGTTATAGATATTTCCACCTTTCCATTCCAAAGAAGACTTAAAAAAAAAATCTAAGTGTCTCAGAACACCAATATATGCCCTAGTCAGCCTACACAGAAGATTTATATTCTTTATTCCTCTCAGTTTAAAGTTAACATTACATTTTTAACAAATCAATCATCAATCTCTGAAAGAAAAGATTTTCTTTAAATAAGATACAAAAAGCATACACTATAACAGGGAAAAAATAACAAATTTGACTTTATTAAAATTTAAAACTTTCATTCATCAAATGACACCAGAAAAAAAGATAAGCCACAGACATGGATTTACAACATTGAATTTTTTCTACTTTTGGTAGAGACAGGGTTTCGCTCTTTTCCAGGCTGGTCTCAAACTCCTGGCCTCAAGCCATCCTCCCGTCTTGACCTCCCAAAGTGCTAGGATTACAGGTGTAAGGCATCACACCCTGCTGGTTTTTACATTTTTAAAACACCGTTTAAGGAGTTATAGGTAATGTGGTATCTCTGGAGGGCTTTAAAAAGAAAATCAATATAATCATATTTGTGTTTTAGAAAGATTATTCAGGCAAATCTGTGAAGGATAAACTGGAAAGGAACAAAATGGAGGCAACAGTTGAAGCATGACTAATAGTCTAGACAGCTGATCAGAGCCTGACCAAAGGCAGGACAAAGGGAATGAAGTCAAGAGTTCTGACTATCAACAAGTAGTTAGGAGAAAGAACCACAGAACAGGTGAGGTGTGAAGTAAGGGAGCAACTGACACATGTTTCTAGCTTGAAGAACTGATAGCCAAATAATAATAGGAAATACCAAAACAAGAGAAAGAGAATTGAGAGGAAAAACAAAATTCAATTTTAGATATGCTATGTTTGAGGGGCCTTGTGACTCAAACTGATTCCCATAAATGCAGAACCTATAAAAAAGGCCTGCATTCAGATAATTTACTTGGGAAATTATCCTGGGAACAAGAGAGAGAGACGTGGGGAATAAATCAGGAAAGAGAGAAAATATACCATTTGTCAACAAATAACTTTAATAATTGATTCAAACAAGAATTATCAATGGATGCAAAAACTAGTGGGTGAAAGTTTGAGGTATAAAAGGATATTACTGTTAAGTGACCATTTCCATGGTCGTGTTTCTCCACGTCTTGCCGGCAGGGATACTGACTGCCTCTGTTCTGGAGTCTCTTTTCAAGGATATTTGTATAGCGAACACTTGGAAGATAGAAATACAGTCTTCCTCCTGGGCAAAGAACAGGTTGTTTAATGTCCAGTATAATACAGATAATGTCTCCCTCTTGGGTAAAGGTCAGACACACTTACTGCTCCTTATAAAAGATTCAAGTTTCCTAAGCTTGGGGTTTCTCTCCTGCAATTCATCTCCTTTTGTGCAGGAGTCACCTGGCCCCGTTCATATCACCCTGTGGAAAATGAGTTCAGAAACAAGCACAAATGCTGACACACTGGCTAGTACTACTGCAGATGAGTAAGAAAGTCCTTTATCTCTGACCCAGGAGTCTTGTATCTTCTGCTAGCACCCACCGCTAAATTGTTGGCTTGCAAGGCCCTTTGTAGTTCTTAACTATTACACAGTTTCAAAGTATATCCCCACAAGATACATATCAATTAAAAGCAAGAAACTGGCAGATACCTCCCTAACCAAGTAATCAATGTTAAAAATCACTAGTAAGGGGATATATTGACATCATGTGTCTACTGATATGATGTACTGATAGAAACATATTTCTCTAAACTATTCCTAAGCACAAGAACACAAACAAATCCAAATTGGGGGACATTCTACAAAATAATTGGCAGTATTCTTCAAAATGTCAGTGTCGGCCGGGCATGGTGGCTCAGGCCTGTAATCCTAGCACTCTGGGAGGCCGAGGCGGGTGGATCGCTCAAGGTCAGGAGTTCGAGACCAGCCTGATCGAGACCCGGTCTCTACTAAAAATAGAAAGAAATTATCTGGCCAGCCAAAATATATATAGAAAAAAAAATTAGCCGGGCATGGTGGTGCATGCCTGTAGTCCCAGCTACTCGGGAGGCTGAGGCAGTAGGATCGCTTAAGCCCAGGAGTTTGAGGTTGCTGTGAGCTAGGCTGACGCCACGGCACTCACTCTAGCCTAGGCAACAAAGCAAGACTCTGTCTCAAAAAAAATAAAAAAAATAAAAAAGAAAAAACAAAATGTCAGTGTCAAAACAAGTGAGGAAGTTTCCAGATTACAGAAAACTGAAGAGATACAACTGAAAAGTCTCTGCTTTTAGGAATTAATAAGGGTAAAGGAACATTATGTCTGCAACTTACTCTCAAAATTTCAGAAAAAAAGTAATATATTAACCAGGCCTGGAGGCACACACCTGTAGTCCTAGCTACTAGGGGAGGGGAGGCTGAGGCAAGAGGATCACTTGAGCCCAGGAGGTTGAGGTTGCAGTGAGCTATGATGATGCCACTGCACTCTAGCCTGGACAACAGGGTGAAGCCCTGTCTCAAAAAAAAAAAAAAAAGTACTCATAAACAGTGAGGGCAAATTTTTTCATTTAAAATTAATACTTAATTCATAATCATTTTTGGAGCTTTTGGTCATTATGTAATTTGTTCAATTAATAGAGCCTTAATTTCATTATGTGAGCCAATAAATTTGTTGACAACAAAAAGGACTTTTTATTCATGAAAAGACAGAAGAAACAGTACTAATCTATGCAAGGCTCTACAAATAGACATCTAAAAATGGAACTATGTAACCAGCAATATTCAGCCAATAAATAGTAGTTTCTAGTCACAGTTTGTTTCATTTCTCAATTACTTTGTTTACAGTACAAATTTATAAAAGATATAATGTCTTCTTAGAAATAAAAGGCAGAATACATTAGAAAATAAGTTGTTAATGTGAACAGCAAATGAGCTTAATTCTTCATGGGTTGATTAACTGTCAATATTTTATTAATAAATACCTCTATCATTAACAGGTTCTTTTACCAGTATATTCTGTCCAGGAAATTACACTAAGCCACTTAATATAAGAAAAAAACATTTTCATATAAATTAATGATCACATATTAGGAAGTTTCATAAATTAAACCTGCTGTCTAAGGTGCCTAGAAAACATTTATTTGAAAATACTAAAGTCTTGGGTATTTTCCAGCAGTATTGTGAACAAAGCATCTAGAGAATGTGTTGACTATAACACAAATCAGCATGTTAAATAACAAGCTTCATCTGACTTAGCAAAACGTTCCAACTTTTGGAACAGAAAATGACCTGGTGGACATTTCAAAGCTGCTAGAAATCACCCTGCCAATACAAATCTTTAACAAGGCTAGAAAAGAGTTAATTCAAAAAATAACATAAAGATTACTCTTACTAAAGCAGATAATTCTCTAGATTTTTTTTAAAAACTATATAAAATTAAAAATCAGAAATAGAAATACTGACAGGTTGACTAAAGGTAAAAAGTTTACTTGCCAGCCTGAACAAGAGCAAGACCTCATCTCTACTAAAAATATTTAGAAAAATTAGCCAGGTACACGTGGTGTGCGGCTATAGTCCCAGGGATTTGAGGTTGCAGTGAGCTATGATGATGCCACTGCACTCTACCCAGGATGATAGAGTGAGACACTGTCTCAAAAAAAAAAAAAAAAATTTACCTGAAGCTCTCCCTTCCTTAAGTAAATTTAAGACTAAGAATTCAAATTTAGTTTACGAAACTTCAGCACAAAAGAAAATTTTTTACTTAAATTCTTCATACAATGACCAATATCTACCAATGGACAGTTACAAAAAGTAAACAATTTCATAAGTTTGGGTTATAAACAACTCCCTTAATAGAAAGCAAAATGCATTATTTTTCTATATCATAGGGAAATTTGTCCCAAAAGAACTATCATGAAACTTTTATTTCTAATAAAAATCTATGTAACTAACCTTCAGACAAAAATAAATAAATATTAAAGATAAAGAAGGCAAAGATCAAATAATCCTATTTAGAAGACCTCCTGAACTAATCTACCTTTGATACAACACATGGAGTCAAATCCTAGATTAATAATTTGATCAAAAGTCCACTGCTGACACAGTAATACAAAGGAAAACTCTGCTGGTAAGATTTTTGTAAGAGATAATGATTCAGAGCTCTAAATGGACATTTATAGAATCAAAGGCGAAATTCTACAAAACTTTTCAAAAGTACAGGCTACCCTAAACAGTTTTAAGATTCACATTTTGTATTTCCAACAGTACAACATTCCACATTCATACCTGAAAGAGAACTATCACTCTAGAGTAATGTATATCACAAGAATTAAAATTCTAAGAACAAGTGAAGTGAAAATAGTGGCTACTACCCCCCCCCACACACACACATAAATACAATAGTTTTTCATTTGTGAGAGCTGAAAAGACAAATATTTACTGCTGCATAAATTTGATTATAGTACTTTCAGTTTTGAAAAATCTTTATGAAAGACATTTTGGACCTTGGAAAAATTAACTGGACTAAAAAATCAACTATTTTTCTAAATTCTATTAAGATCCTATACAGTCCTGATATTGTCTTACACTGCTAAATCCAGAATTTTTTTAATTTCTATAATTATGCTTTTTCTCTAGAGACTCAGATTTTATTTGCCAGACATACCACTTTATACATGCCCTTTTTTTGAAATTTAGTGAAGCACCTTCAAAAAAACCTTTCTAATATAGAAATACTGCTTTTTAAATTTCAAACCTTAACTGTCATATATATCTTATCAACTAAGGATGGCCTTTCACAATAGCTTCAGAAACTCTCTCTGGTAATAAGTCAGAAACAATAGGAGGAAAAGATATGAGAATGTTAAGAAAAATCAAGATTGCAGCCAGGCATGGTGGCACGTGCCTATAGTTCCAGGTACTTGGAAGGCTGAGGCAGGAGGATCACTTGAGCCCAGGAGTTTGAGGCTGCAGTGAGCTATGACACCACTGCACTCTACCCTGGGCAAAAGAGTGAGACTCTGTCTCTAAAAAAAGAAAGAAAAATATTTAAGACCTCTTTCTTACTCTCAAGACAAATTTGAGGAAGGGGATAAAGCAGAGATTTATAACAGGTCTCCTTAGAAAGGGCAGAAAATGCTAAAGAACAATGTAACAAAGACCTAAAGAGGAAAGAAACAAGCAGCTTCTCAAAGAATCCCCCAAAGAAAGGACACTGAATTCTTAGAAATCTGTTAGCACTGCTTCTGTTTGGCCCTGACTACCTCTAATCATTAACTTTATAAAGTGACACATTGTTGGGTTGCTTATAATAAGCTGTGCACTAAAACTAGAAGTTGAGATGGACTTAGCAAGGGCCACATATATATTTCTTTCTTCTACTACAAGCCCTACAGAAAAACTGAGATTTTTTTTATTTTATTTTATGTTAGTGTAAAAAGCCACCCTGCCAATACATGGTACTAAAAATATGTATAAGAACTATAATGATAAGAAATACTTATTTCTTCAGATTTACCTGGCTGAAGAGATTTTTAAAAATACGCCATCAACATTTTAAAAAGATAAAAAGATATTATGAAAGTTTAATTTAAAGTTGCATAAGTAACCACTAACTCACACATTTCAAGGTCAAAATTAAGGCTAGTCATTGATCCCATGGAATAAAATAAACAAAAATATGCTTAGTCATATGACTGAAAATGGCTACAAAGTATTTACAGTTTACTGATGAGATATTTATTCTCAAATAGTTACTACAAATTTCTTATTGGCAAAAATTGACCTTGTGCCATTTTTTAAGCATTTGTATAAGAAGAAGCTCAGATATAAAAATAATGGTTGCATATTAATTACATATGGTGAATATGCCCGATTATTTTATAACAATATTTACCATATTAACCTTAAAAATGTCACTTATTCATAGAGCCTTGCAAACTGAATGAGTAAAAATTATCACTAAGACAGTATCATTGGCCGGGCACGGTGGCTCATGCCTGTAATCCTAGCACTCTGGGAGGCCGAGGAGGGCGGATCGTTTGAACTCAGGAGTTTCAGACCAGCCTGAGCAAGAGCGAGACCCCATCTCTACTTAAAAGTAGAAAGAAATTATATGGACAGTTAAAAATATATAGAGAAAAATTAGCCGGGCATGATGGCGCATGCCTGTAGTCCCAGCTACTTGGGAGGCTGAGGCAGGAGGATCGCTTGAGCCCAGGAGTTTGAGGTTGCTGTGAGCTAGGCTGACGCCACGGCACTCACTCTAGCCCAGCCAACAGAGCGAGACTCTATCTCACAAAAAAAAAAACAAAGACAGTATCATTACCTGGAATCATACTGCTAGAATGAGCACACTAATGTAAAATTTAAAATATTTTGCCATAAAATCATGAAACGATACACATCATTCACACCAAGAAAAGGCTAGATTTCAGTACAACAATCATTCTGAAATTATTTTATTACTATAAAATTACAAAATATTCAGGGGAAAGAACCTATCCTATTTCCTTCCAGTCATTTTAAAGTACATTTTATTATTTTCTTAGAAGCTACATACATGTATCACTTAATATGCCAATATGTTCTCTTATAAGCATATCAACTATTATAAATAGCAGCATAATGTTCTATCCTATGTACATATTATAATTTGCTGGATTGCTTTTTTAGAAGTTTTTTACTATTCATATAAAGTTGTAATGAACATTTTCATAAAAATAGTGTTTGTACACATTTTTTTTTGGGGGGGGGGACAGAGTCTCACTCTGTTGCCCAGGTTAGAATGCCATGGCATCAGCCCAGCTCACAGCAATTTCAAACTCCTGGGCTCAAGTGATCCTCCTGCCTCAGCCTCCCAAGTAGCTGGGACTACAGGCATGCGCCACCATGCCCAGCTAATTTTTCTATTTTTAGTAGAGACAGGGGTCTCACTCTTGCTCAGGCTGGTCTCGAACTTCTGACCTCAAGCAATCCTCCTGCCTCAGCCTCCCAGAGTGCTAGAATTACAGGCATGAGCTACTGCGCCTGGCCTGTACATTCTTTTTTTAATACTGCATTTTTACTGTAAGTTTTTGTACATTCTTAATTTTCTTAGTATGGATTTCCAGAAAGGGGACTTGATAAACACTGCAAAATTTTGCTTTGCAAAAGTGTAGTTCTACAGGTTTTATTAATGCACCCACCAGAAACAAATATTGTAAGATTTAAAGTTTCAAACATAAGCAAATGCAACAGAAATAAGGATACCAGATAGGGAATACAAAAGAATAGATTTAGAAATAAGATAATCAACTTAGTTTGAGGGACCTGTAGGGGAAAAAAATATGGAGATCAATAGGCAGTTCAAAATATGGGTTGAAAGCTCAGAATTGAGTAGGGGACACTACGGATGCAATTATCTGAAGGAATACATAAACTATGAATAAAAGGAAACTACTGTGGTGCTTAACAGGAGTAATTTCACTAGAATGGCATGGACTGAACTATACTGCCTAGGGCTATAAAGTGAACAGAAATCCAAGTAAAGGCTGGAGTACACATTTAAAAAGCTTGGAAGAAACAGAAAATGGAAGACAGGGTCACAGACTTGAGGAGGCACAATTAAAAGATGGCTGCTTAAGATCCCAGATACTTGGGCATGTTAAAAGGCTGAAGAAAAAGAGTCAATGCTGTACACAATAAATAGATACAATTTTACCTGTCAATTTACAAAAAGGGGGGCAAAAAAGGCTGGGTGCCATGGATCACACCTATAATCTCAGCACTTTGGGAGGCTGAGGCAGGAGGATTGCTTGAGGCCAGGAGTTTGAGACCAGTCTGGGAAACATAGCGAGACCCCATTTCCACAAAAAGACATAATAAAATTTGCCAGGCATGATGG
The DNA here is from genome assembly GCF_020740605.2 of Lemur catta. Taxonomy (NCBI): domain Eukaryota; kingdom Metazoa; phylum Chordata; class Mammalia; order Primates; family Lemuridae; genus Lemur; species Lemur catta. The sequence goes on along the minus strand of NC_059134.1, from coordinate 83,411,231 downwards.
TGAGCCCCTGTAGTCCTTGCTTCTCCGGAGGCTAAGGCAGGAGAATCACTGAAATCCAGGAATTTGAGGCTACAGTGAGCTACGATCGTGCCACTGCTGCACTCCAGCCCGGGTGACAAAGTGAGACCCCATTTCTAATTTAAGAAAAAAAAAAAAAGGAAAAAGGAAAAGGAAAAGAAAAAACAAGAGACAAGAAAAAGAGGAAACTTCAAGTTTGTGGACAAGCTCAAGATGTCAAAAAATGCCAATTCTGGTGAAACCCATGTAGAAAACAAAAAGTAATCTTGGAAGGATAGAAAGATGCTTCTTTCCTTCAGGAATGAAAACTCAAAGTTTATACTGTTAGAACCAGGTAAAGGGTTGATAATCTGGAGGAAGTACATGCCTGCCGATCTCTACAGAGGAAACACACTGATCTGCTAGAAGTAAAGGTGGTGGGAGTAAAGGGTCTTGAGAAGTCAAACGTGTAAAGATGACATATTCACAACAGCTTGGTCAGGCACCTGTCAAACCACTCAGTAAAGATGATATACTTTGATTAAGACATAAAGGTTATCACATGTCTGTATTTGACTCCTTTTAAAATAATGTATTTATTTTCCCAATGTCCATCATGTACTTTAGGGAATATAAAAACCTATAAAACATGGTCCTTGACCTGAAGGAACAGCTCAAATACTAATTTATATTTTTTAAATATAAACTTTCCCAAAAATGTTATATATTAACTTCTAATAGATTAGGAAGTGAAGTATTTCATTTTCTTCCAATCAACTTAATGGGAAACAATTTCAAACCGGATATTCCATCAGATGTGAGATACTTTAAGGAGATTTTGCAAGTTAGAGAGAGTGGCCACTAGAAATACTTTCAGAAATGTCCCAATAGGCTTCAACAAGACAACTCACAAAGCAAACACTACAACAATTTTTCATTCAAAGGTACTGGCAAACCAATTATGTTACAGTGCCAAACACCCTGAATTTTCAAACAGAATTCAATTTCACCAAATTGTCAAATTTCATTAAGATTATTATATTATATACAATTATAAAAGGGGCAATACAATGTAATACTTTCATTTTGCAAACCTCTGCTTTTAAGGACCCCAAGTAAAATATATTTTTAAAAAACTGTAAACTTTAAAAATGAAAATTATACCTATTTTTTAATTTACATAAAGTACAAAAATAATATCCCTTTTATATAGTGGCTTCAAATAAGTTACAGCTAACCATTTCAACATTCTTAAAAGTATCTTAAAATGTTTTCACCCTTTGTTTTCTTTCCACAGATTAGCACAGAAATGAGGTTTGGAAGGCTATGCATTTTAAATCTAGGAAAAAGGGAAAATAGCTAGAAAAGGCAAACCTACTAGAATTTTCTCAGGCAATGTAAAAACTGTGCAGATCCAAAAGGAAAAATCATGAAAGACTAGAACTGGATTATTAACCATATCTGCGAAATATGACCTTATCTTTATTTAAATTAATATACAGTATGTCTCTACAAGACAATGTTTCTGTTAAACTGGCTAGCCTTGATAAAAAAAAAATATCACAAAACTAAAATTGATAAAATTTTTGTTCATATTTTTAAATGATTTTTGTTTTTTTTTTTTTTTTTTTTTTTTTTTTGAGACAGAGTCTCACTTTGTTGCCCGGGCTAGAGTGAGTGCCGTGGCATCAGCCTAGCTCACAGCAACCTCAAACTCCTGGGCTTAAGCGATCCTACTGCCTCAGCCTCCCGAGTAGCTGGGACTACAGGCATGAGCCACCATGCCCGGCTAATTTTTTTGTATATATATTTTTAGTTGGCCAGATAATTTCTTTCTATTTTTAGTAGAGACGGGGTCTCACTCTTGCTCAGGCTGGTCTCGAACTCCTGACCTCGAGCGATCCACCCGCCTCGGCCTCCCAGAGCTAGGATTACAGGCGTGAGCCACCGCGCCCAGCCATGATTTTTGTTTTAAACACCACAAAGACAACAGTGAATACTAACATATAACTTTAACATGAACTCTTCCTAACATTTTAATATTTATTTAAATATATCATATATAACAAAATAAACAGCTTTAAGAAGCTTGAATGTGCTATAGTTAAATCATTATTTTTCTTAGTATTTTCCAACTCAAGTACACATATACAAAAATATAAAAGAAAATTTACAGTACTCAGCTAATTTCACTTTACTACACACTTGCTGAAAGCTAGGACCATGTGTTGCTCTCGTCATTCACAGCATAGTACCTTGCACCTATTGGACATTCAAATATGTACTAAATAAAATAGTTTTCATTCATTATCATTGTTTTATCTGCTATAATAAAATTTCATTTTTTTGTGGCCAGAGTCTGTGATCCAGCTACAAAAAAATATTTAAGGCATACTAAACAGAGACTACAAATCTACTATTTTTGAACCCAATATTATTCTTATCTAACTTTAAAATACAAAACTACAGCTAATATACTGCAGTGATATTTATACTCCACTGAAACTGTCCAAGTACAAGTTGGCCCCAAACATGTTTTTGTTTTGTTTTGAGAATGCAGTGAAGCATAGCATCATTGCTGTGGGGTATACAGCAGCATAAGCTGTAATTTTCATCATGACTTTATGTCACTATACCCTATTTAATCTCAACAGACATTGTAATAAATTATATATTTAAAGCCCTGAGAAGTATTACTTTATACTTTAGAAGAAATGTCTAGAAAGTCAGGTTCAATTTGCAATATGTTATCACTCTATCTATCCTATTAACTATTTAAAACTGTAGCATTATATATCTAAGGTGTATGGTTTACCAAACCTACACGACTCTGTATTATTTAACGGATAACACACAGTCAAAACATACAAAAATGAAACTTTATGTAACTGCTTTGTAGGGTAGGACACATTTTATAAGCAAGTTATTTCCTGCAAATGCTTCAAAGTTTACTATATTGTTTTTAAAAAAACACTCTAAGATATTTTATATAATTTATGAATAATATACAACAAAGTAGGGGCAAATTAAAGAATTTGAAGTTAATATAAATGTTCTTACAAAATCAAATACTTTTTTAATTTCTAAAGTGAAAACTGACTAGTCAAATATAGTTAAGTTTTTATTTTCTAACAAACCTTAAGACAATTTTCTTGGAAATCCATATATAGTCAAATATAATTTAAAATAAATAGCTACAAAATTTTTAAAAAGGAGTGACTCATACTCTATTTATCTGATTATCTCAATGCCTACCAAATCTAGTCAATTTTTTTTTCCAATTAGAAAACGTTCTCCAGCACAAACAATTATGCAAAATAAAAAGGAATTATATCTGAGCAGCCCTGGCAATTCTTTTTTTTTTTTTTTTTTTGAGACAGAGTCTTGCTCTGTCACCCAGGCTAGAGTGCAGTGGCATCATCATGGCTCACTGCCACCTCAAACTCCTGGGCTCAAGTGATCCTCCTGCCTCAGCCTTCCAAAGTGCTAGGTTAACAGGCATGAGCCACCAGGCCTGGCCAATCCTTTACTTTCAATGTGACCAAGAGTTAAACCAAAAAAGCAATCTTTCACAACAGATCTTTCCCTTCAAGTACAGCTTGGTTGGGCATGGTGGCTCACACCTGTAATCCAGCACTTTGGGAAGCCAAGGCAGAAAGATCACTTGAGGCCAGGAGTTCGAGACCAGCCTGAGCAATATGGTGAGACCCTATCTCTACAAAATAAATAAAACAGCTGGGCATGGTGATGCACGCCTGTAGTCCTAGTTACTCAGGAGGCTGAAACAGAAGGATTGCTTGAGCCCAAGAGTTTAAGGCTGCAGTGAACTACAATCTTGCCAATTGCACTCCAGCCTAAGACAACCGAGAGACCCCATCTCAAAAGAAACAAAAAAGAAAGTACAGCTCACATGAGAAAAATACTACACTTTCTCTTATTATTCTTCTCTAAATTAAATCTCCACTTAACGTTAAGTGTAATCTTTTTGTTTAAAAAAAAATGGGCCAGGTGCCATGGCTCATGCCTGAAATCCCAGCACTTTGGGAGGCTGAGATGGGAGGATCATTTGAGACCAGGAGTTCAAGACCAGCCTGAACAACACAGCATGACTTCATCTCTACAAAATGTAAGAAAAATTAGCCAAGTGTGGTGTCCCGGCTTATACTCCTAGCTACGCGGGAAGCTATATCCCAAGTAGCTAGGATCCTCCTAAGGTAGAAGGATCATCTGAGTCCAGGAGTTCAAGGCTGCAGTGAGCTATGATGGTGCTATTGCACTCCAGCCTGGGCAACAGAGCAAGCAAGACCTTGTCCCAAAAAAAAAAAAGACAGATGTGCGACAGATGTCAGAAGTCTGAGTTTTAATTCCTAGTTCGAAAAACCTACGTTCATGTATTATACGGACCTTAGTTTTATTTTTAAGGATCTCCAAAAATTAAAAAAAAAAATACTACAAATCAAACTCATTTTAATAGCAATATTATGGTCTATGCTTTTCACTTCTGATTTCAGGTTAGGCCTGTGATACAACTTTTTTAACTGTAGAGAAAGTTTATCTTCCCTAAATTCCACCTCAAAGGAAGTCTTTCAGATTGTAGAAATGAAGAAACCAAGACTCAAAGAGGAAGGGAAGCAAGAGGGAAAAAAAGATGTTAAAAACTGAAATCAAGGATGATAAACAGAGATGCTATTATTTCACAAGATGGATCATTTAGCAGGTATCACTGGCTTATTCCTTTTTTTTTTTTTTTTTTGAGACAGAGTCTCACTCTGCTGCCCAGGCTAGAATGCCATGGCATCAGCCTAGCAGCTCACAGCAACCTCAAACTCCTGGGCTCAAGCAATCCTTCTGCCTCAGCCTCCCGAGTAGCTGGGACTACAAGCATGTCCCACCATGCCTGGCTAAGTTTTTCTATATATTTTTAGTTGTCCAGCTAATTTCTTTCTATTTTTAGTAGAGACGGGGTCTCACTCTTGCTCAGGCTGGTCTTTAACTCCTTAGCTCAAAAGATCCTCTCACCTTGGTCTCCCAGAGTGCTAGGATTACAGGCGTGAGCCACCGCGCCCAACCAATGGCTTATTCTTAATCTTTCCCTCAAGCTACCACAATTTTTCAATAAGTGAACTCCAGACTCTTAACAACTTGGGCATTTAAAATCAAAGCATATTTCAGTCTTCCAAATCCAATTAAACCAAGCTCTTTTACCTTCCACTGCCCAGCTTTCCCTACCACACCTGCCTCCCTACCGCCCATCCCCATCTCCTACAGGAAGAAAAAATCCTCACTTTATTTTAGAAAATTAGAGAAATTGTTTCATCCAAGGTAACAAAATACACTTAAAGTGAAATGTATTGCCCTCAGTTCATTCCATTTCAAAGACTTTCTGTTGAAAAAAGAGATTTCTAAAATACTGACTTGGCATTAACCACCAAATATAATACAAAATACAAAGTAAATCTACTTTATTGACTTAACTAACTGTCCCCAAACCACAAATGCCACTTTTAAAATACAATACATATTGTCAATACTCATACAATTATTTAATTTCCACACAAGTAGTAAGTGCAGAGGACCTAGGTCCTTAGCATAATAGTGGTGTCTCAGAATCAAGGCAATATGTTGCCTTTGTTTAGTGACATATGTTCCATGTATCAACTGAGGAGAACAGCCTGATAGGCTAAAAAGCTCAAGGTCTCATTTGACAAACATTTATAAATGTGTAACATAAATCCTCCAAATATCTGTTCTACCTTGGTGCTACAGTGACTCAGAACAGGTCAATAAGAACAGCTATAGCAAAGCTACAGAAACAGCACACTAAGATTAAGTTGATTTTCTCCCAAACCACTCTTAATTACACCAAGCCAACCAAAAGAAGTGAACTATACTCCCTTTGGTCAGCCACATAAGTGCTCTATCCTAGAAGTCTCCACTGATTCAAAACTCCAAATATATGCCCTTATTCAACTCATATTAAGTGTTTTAAGGTACTAGGCCAGATATATATTTTTAAGCAGCTGGATCCAGAACCATTTAGGACATCAGAAATAATTCCTTAGACTTATACTGGTATCATATACAAAGGACTGCCCATGACAAAGCTTTCAGCAAGTTAAAAGTTGTTGTCTTTATTCCCTCAGAGAGAAATAATACTACATCCCAGTTAAGGTGTGGGGGAAGAGGAGTATCTTTAAAAAAAAAATAAACACTGATAGATTCCTCCATTTTAACATTTTAGTCTTCAGGAGTAACTTGCAAGTTACACATACCACATTGGAAGTCTCAACTTTGGACATTAGAAAACTAGAACAACTGCTACCCAGAAATTTTACAACACAAATATTTATTTTGGCAACAATATCAAGTTATTCTGTGTCCTCTACTAATGAAGAGGCAGGAATAACAACTTCTGGGAGTATTTTTAAATATGGAGAATTTCAAAGTTCCTTAGAACATTCTTAAATCTAAATATCACCATGACATCTTTTCATCTCCAAACTCAAATGTGATGTTGCAATGGAAACTATATTTTTATGTCTTTGAATTAGCCACTAATAGTGCAATTAGTCTACCTTATCATCATATTGAACTGCTACAATGAGAACAGCATTTAATAAGTTAACTCCTCTTACATGACAAAGTAAACTTCAAAAGTTACCAAGATAAGTCATTCTAACATTCAAATGGAAAATAACAGGCAAACAAGTATTCTATTAAATGGATGTGAATCAGGTTTGGAAACAATATTTCAGCATTCTGAAATTTACATCTTCCCCTTCTTGTTTTCCATATGCCTTCAGTGTTCCTGTACCAAATATTTAAAAACAAAAGTTCAATCAAAAAATTCATTTGATGGCTGTTGCTTTCTTAAGTTGCAAGAAAAAAAAAAGGCTTTTAATACCTTGCATTAAACATAAATACCATGTGTCCATGCCATACTTGCTACAGTAACCTACCTATGTAATCTGCGCTCTATTTTATGGTATCCCATGACAGAACATCCAAAAAATTAAGAGTATGATCTACAGCTTTTCAAGCATGTTTACAAGAAGAATTAGCTCATAAAAACCATCCACTTTAATGTGACTCTAAAACCTCATGCCCAGAAGCCAATGACTGGTTTATAAGAAAGATAATGACTAGTTCAATGGAAAAAGTATTATGACAATAAACTAAGACTGGCTTACCATGTTATGATCTGTTGGCCTAATATGTATGTTTAGCTACTGTAGTCAGCAATGTCCAAATATAAGTTTGAAACATTTAATGGCCAGTTCTGTTCTAGATTTCAAGCTCATCTTACGTTTTAAAAAAGTTTTAATCTAAGGTTTCCCAAAAAATTTCTTTCTTAGAAAATATATTCCCTCAAGTAGGAAAAAAAAACTTAAGGAACAAATTTTCCCATAAAACAATGACATGTCAGAAAAATCACAAATATTTCAGCACATCTCTACCTTAACACAAATTAAAAATAAGTAAATTTCAAAAAAAATAACCTCAAACAGGTTAAGCATTATATTTCATAAGTAAGAATTACAAATGTTACCATAAATATACCAAGAAATACTTTGTTGATTTAAAAGTAAAGAACTTTATTTGGTTGGTTAAATTTCAATTTCTGAGAAGTGGCATGAAGGCATAAGATAATCAATAAAACTACGAAAACTTTATTAAAAGGTCAGTCATATTTCATTTACTTAAAATACCAAGCTTAATCATGACCTATCTAAACCTTATCACTGGTCATTGTATAAAATTAGCACTGCACTTGCAAACATAAGCAGAATCTAGACTTATCAAACATATGGTGAGACTTGCGCAGCTTCTGAAAAATTAAATGAGAATATAGGATTAAAATGTTTTAGTTGGGAAGTAAACAAACTGATCCCGCTCAAAAGTTCTCATCAAAAATTTGATCAGAAAGAGAACCTCTTTAAAAAAATTTAATGCTTCCAGCAATTAAAACTTTGAAATTAACTTAAATGGTTTGAATATAAGTACTCCCACTTCAGAAGCTACAGTTTACAAGCAAATACCTAAAATAGGAAAAAAAATCAGCCAATCTCCAAATAATAAAAAGTACACATAAGCACAAGCACAAACTGGTTTACCAGCTAACTTTTCCGGCCATATACCAGAGAAACATCAAAACAAAGTTGACAACAGAACCAACCACGAGATTTCCCTGTAAACTGGACGATAATCTGAAAATTTCTGCTGTTGCTAATAGAAGCTGCTTATAATTAGAAGCAGCGAACTGACAGGTGGAAAAATAAATTCCCCTAACACAGCAGCGAGAGGTTGTGAAAACATGGTTCAAGGACTGAACATGTTATGACTACACTGTAACAAGTCCAAGGTAATTTACGCACACACCCTTTAGCGCGATTCCTCAAGCACAGATAAGGTTGGGAAACAACAGGCTTCCCCGAGAGCCACATACCATTTTAAAACAGCCGTCTCCCTCCCGACAGGAAAACAGACATTCTCATCCCAAGTCTTTCCGCCAGTTCTCCCAGTTCTCCCAGTGCGGCGAAGGGGAGTGGGCGGCCGCCACCGTAACGAGAGAAGCCGGCAACAGCCCCGCCGCGCGGCCGCCACGCCTTCCTCCCGCCGCCGCTGGGGACGCGGAGCCGCGGATCACATTTCTCCTCCCCAACAATCACACGCACGCACGTCCCCCAGAGTTGACACCCTCCAAACCGGCCGCTCTGCTACGCTGGTGACTGGGCCACAAAGCCCGGGACGCAGCCATCGACTGGGGCGCTCAAGTTGCGTGCGCGCGCGCGCGTTTGTGTTTGTTCCCCCTAATGAAAGAGGTCTCCGTAGTTACGGCCTGAAGCTGCGTAGAGGAAAGAGAGGCCCCCAGTGGGACTAAACAAAACTTCGGTTGCTGGGAAGAGCCGTTGCGCAACCTTGGCAGGGGGAGGCCACGGCCCCCGGGCCCGGGCCAAGCGCGGCTTCCCGGAGGCTGCGCCACCGCGCGCAGGAACCCCGCGCGGCCCCGGCGTCCGGCGGCTTCGGGACTGGCGTGGCGCCAGCCTCGAGGGAGCGGCCCAGACCCGGCAACACGGCGGGGGCTGGGACGGAAACCGGGAGCACGAGAGCTCTGGGGGAGCGGATGGGGCGCAGCATGCACAAGTGCGGGCCGCTCCGGGGGAGTCGGGCCCTGCCAGGGTCAGGCTGAGGGTCCGCTGGCCATCCAGCCGCAGGCCCCGCGAACGGAACCGGTACCGCCAGCCCGGGGGTGGGGGCGCCGCTCGCTTTACTCCCTTACCTTCCTAGAGGCCTGCGCTCTCCCCTCTTCGGGCGGCCGCAGCCCTGAGCATGTCCAGGGTGGGGTGCAGGGCCGTGCCGGGGACAGGGAGCCAGGCGCTTCAGCAGGCGGTACCACCCAGCCCGGGCTCAACCCCTCTCCGCGGCCGCTGCCATCTTGTCCTGGCGGCTGAGAGGAAACGGCGAAACACCCTCCCCCAACCGCTGCTGCTGCTGCTGCTGCTGCTGCTCTGGCTGCTAAGCGCCGGGCCCGTCTCCCTCATCTTCCTTTCCGGGGATTTGGGGTGGGAACGGTTTGGCTGGGGCGAGGGGTAAAGAGAGGCCGGCCGGCCTCCGGCTCCTGGGGCCTACGGGCTACGCAGGGTGCGGGGCCCGCGGCGGTTGGGGCCCATTCCGGCCGCCCCTGCCGGGAGAGGAAGAAGACAGCCGGGAGAGGCGGCGGCAGCGGGGCCCGCGGCTTGGTCTCAGGTCGCCGCGGCACCGGCAGTCGTCACTGAGGCAGCTGCTGCCAGCCGCCCCAGTCGCGGGCCCCTCCTCTACGCCCGCCGGCCTCGGCCGCCGCCTCCGCAGCGCCACCGCCCGCCCGGCCGCGCTGCGCGCCGAGCCCGGGCGGCCCCGCTCGGCTCCGGCCGCGGCGCCTCCTCGAAGCCCCTCCCCGGGGTCCGCCCGCCAGTCCGCAGCCGCGCCCTAGCCGCTGGGAGCCCGCCCGGCAACCCGCGCGGGCCCGACCCGGAGCTCCCTCCGCCAGTCGTCCCACAAAAGCAGCATCCGTCAGCCCCCCTCCCTGTTCTGAACCTCACTCTAGGCCCACTCCGCCAAAAATATACATTTAAAAAAAAAAAAAGAAAGATCCCGACACTCTAAGAAAGGGTTAAAATGCGGAAGCAGGATTTTACCGGCCGTTCGAGATCCCGTCATCATAATTCCTTGTCCACCCCTTTAGGATCTGTTTCTTGGCGGTTTGTTTTTAAGGGTCCAAAAATAAGGAGAGGGAAAATGCTTAGTCAAATGAACAATCTCAATCTAAAATAGGTTCTTCCCGCTGCCCAATCCCAAATAGTGAAGAAAATTGTAAATCCAGGTTAAAGAACCGGGGGAAGGCCCTCTTGGAAATTTTCCAAGAGGAGCTTTACAATCCAAAACCCCGTAATTGTGAAGTTCGCCTACCTCTGTGTTGATAATTCTCCATTAGATTACTCAGTTCCACCCCCAAACACTAGCTTCCTCCCTCCTGGAGACTAGGAGATCAACAGAATGGCCCATTTCAACCCACGTAATCACAGAACCTTAGAATTCTAGAGATGAAGGAACCTTAGCGATCCTTGGTCCCAACTCTTAAGCTAAGATAGGGTTCAAAGAAGTTTAGGTGACGTGACCAGGGTTATACAGCAAAGCCCTGTCTCCACTCCCTTTCTCCACCTCCTTTCTTTCCCAAGGGAACAAATGACCTTCCAAGTACCTAACATTCAGAGTTAATTTTCTTTAATACCTGTTTCCTCCGGTTCCTTTTGTTCTGAATTAATGTCTAACCTTTTGAGAAGCCAAACACCCTTCTCTCTGGAATGGAAGTGTCCTTTCTTTGTTTCCTTCATAATCTTCACTAGGAGGATTGAATTTACCACAGATGTATTTATCCCCAGACATTTTCTATTGCAGTAACTGGGGCAGGGCGAAGGCAGTGGCAAATTACTACATACATAATACTACACGTTTAATCCCCGCTGCTTTCCGAACTGAGAGAAGAGTATTTTGGAAAATGCCTTTGAAAGAGAAAAGGATAATAAGCCCTGAGGTCATTGGAAATAACATTTTCAAGTGACAGTTGTTTTCTTCAAGTTAGGGAGGATAACCAGTTGAAAAGACTTTCAATATAGAAAAACAAAACAATGACTGTCTTTCAGAGAAATAGCAGGATACGAACCATTCCCTTTTACTTAGTATTTAGTTACTTTTGATATTTTTAAACAATAGTCAAAAGAACCCAAAAAAGGATAAAATCATTACTCAAAGGAGAAAGTTACAATAATAGAAAAATCTGTCAGGGAAACAAGGAAAATATTCCACTAGAACTGCAAGAATTTTCAGAATTTTTGCAGATATATCTCTAGGCCATCTCTAATGGAAGGCTTTCATTGTCCATATATGTGGCATTGCTACATCAATGAAGAGGCTGAAAAGGGGAAAAAGGATTTTTTTCCTTTCTCTCCCCAATATATTGCTACCCACTACACTAATTCCACGAGGGGATTCTGTTACCTTCTTTTCACCATTATATTACCTGTGCCTAATACAGTGCCTGACTTATAGTAAGTCCCTAGGAAATGTTGCTAAGTTAATAAACACTATTAATTCCAACCCTCCTCCACTTTATACCTATTGTCTCCTAACCTAATCCCTTTACCCCTAACCTCTTCCCCTTCAAATTCATTCTGAACATGAACATCCCAATAATTTTTCAAAGCCTCTGATTTAGCCTTTTTTCAAAGTTTGTAAAAAAAAAAAAGAAAAAGAAAAAGAAAATTTCTCATAGTGCTAAGATCTTTTAAAATGCAGGCTACTGGCCAGGCTCAGTTGCTTTAGGAGGCTGAGCGGGGAGGATTGCTTGAGGCCAGGAGTTTAAGATTAGGCAAGGCAATATAGCAAGAGCTGGTCTCTACAAAAATAAAAATAAAAATAAAATAAAATGCAGGCTACTGAATTATATATGGGGGAAAAAGTTAATTATGCACACAAAGATGACACTAAAAAATTCAATAATCTTTTCATTCAAAATTGTTACTTAAATACTAAGTACCAGGCACTGTGCCATGCTCTGACGATAAAATGGTAAAAAGGGAGACACCCTGTGGGCTTGTGTCATCTCCAGAAAGCTGGCTAGTACACAATTAATTGCAATATTAATAAACATTATAAAAAAGAGGAGTTCAGGATGCAATCAGAAAATAGAACAAGAGGACCCAACCAAATGTGTGTGGGGAAAGCCTTAGAAAGCCTGGTTCACTTCTCATCATCCTTTGGGACTCAACTAAACACCTACTTCCTCAGAGAAGATCTCCTGACTTCCCTGACTAAACCAAATTCCCATATGAAATCTTTCCTCTGTAGCATATATCTAACTTGTAATTTTAGATTTATTTTCTAGTCAGTCGATTAATGTCTACCTCTTGCACTAATCTGAAAGCTCCACAAAAGTAGTAAGCACACCTTTGTCCTGCACTGTAGCCCCAACACCAATGCAATGGTGCATAGTCGATGACCAGCAGGACCGGCTACATACAGGGGCCAGTGCAAAATACAAAGGTAGGACTCCTGGTTCAAAAATTGTTAAGTATTTCAAGATGGTGATGGCAGAGCATTAAACCAAGCACAGGGACCTTCTAAGCATAGGACCCTGTGCAACTACACAGATTGAATGAATGAATGAATGAAAATTGAGATCTGTTGCAGCTTTGAGTCTGGCAGTGCAAAGGCAATTTATGTGACCAAAGTGTTTGTATCCCCGTAATATTCTGAAACAAAAATAATTCAAAAAAATTTTTTTTAATTCCATTTTTAAAAAAGAAAGCTGAGATCTGAAGGATGTGTTAGAATGAGCCCAAATAAAGAGAAATAAGAGAGAACACTTGAGGCGGAAGTTTATGCAAAAGCTGCCTAGGAAGAGGCAATAGCAGAAATTTTGAGAAACTAAAACATAGTTTTTTGTGAGAGTGAGAGGGTAATTCATAGCAGATGAGGGTGGAGGGAGAGGCAAGGGCCAGATTAGGATTTAGGATTTTATGCTATCAGCAAAGGAAGCTGCTGAAGGATTTAAGAAGGAGCACAACGTGATCAAAGCAGCCACAGCCTTTGAGTGTGAGAACCATTGATGGAAACCATTTATTTTTCTTCTTTCCACTTTTCTGTGTTTTTCAAATATTCCTTCCAGTGACTGTTGGTCTCATTCAGAATAAAAGCTAAAAGCCTTACAGTGGCCTAAAATGGCGTATAAGAACCTACATAACACTGGCCCACAAGGAACCCTACTTTTTGTCCCCTTACTCCAGCCACTCACCCTCCTCAGATGCCTGGATCACCTACTGCCTGCAACACTCCCCAAGTATCCACCCCCCTCTGCTTCAGTCCTTACTCAAATGTTACTATCTTGGTGAAGCCTTCCCCAGCAGTAGCTACCAATACTTAAACACAAACTCCCCATCTTTATCTTTTTCCTTAGAGCTTACTACTATCTTATAAATACTTATACTATATAAGTATGTATATATTTTTTCTGTCCCTCTCCACCCCCCAACTCTCACCCAAGGTAAGCTCCCTGAGGGCAGGAATTTTTGCCTATTTTGTTGGCTGTTTGATCCCCAGAGCCTAGAACAGGGCCTGGCATGTAAAAAGAACTCAAGAATGGAATTTCTCAAAAAAAAAAAAAAAAAACAATAAATATTTGTAAAATGAAAGAATGAATTTTCTATATAAACAGTAAAAAGCCCTCTATTAACTCAGACTGCCAGCACTCACAATTGTTTGAGATCACCCAGATTTGAAACTCTCTCTTAGGTCTTTCTCCCACCCCCATCTCCAAAAATTGCTCCATCCAAAGGAGACCAGTCCTCCTTGCACTCACCTTGTGTTCCTCACTGGCATTGCTCCTCTCTTAACCACATGTAGGTGTCAGTACAAAGAAATGCTCCTCCACAGCATTGGCAGATGATGCTGATGCTTCTCTCCAAGTTTCAAGAAAAACCTTGGACCTTTGTCAGAGCCTAAATTACCAACCCACACTCCCCTTCCTCAAGGAAGTTGATTGGTTTCTTTTTCCTCAAGACCTTCAGTATTCTTTCTTGCCATTAGGCCCTGGGGCAATAGGAAGGACCTTGTCAACCAAAAAGAACACCTCAATTACAAATACAAGGAGGATGTTAGAGCATCTACTGCTTGAAAGGAAAAAAAAAAATTTAAATAAATACAAGGAGGAGAGGCTCACCAGGGAGTTTCTGTCTCCTCCCTCCTACGAGGTCCTGGCTTCATTAAGCAAATAATCTACCTTCCTCCTGGAGATCAGTTTTGTATACCTGAGCCTCAGGGAAAGGCCACTGCAATGGAAAAAAACATTCAGGATTGTGCCACTCCTATCATATTTGCATAACTAAGAAGCCCACTCAAGTAACTCTTTGCAGCCCAAAAATCTGTTTCTCTTTCATTAAAAAAACACAAAACTGTTCCTACTAAATTATACAGATAATAATCTCATACTTTTGGAAGTTCACAATCTCATCTTAATCTGGAAGTTAGGTACTACAGTCAGCACAAGGCAAAAATCTCATATAGTAAAATTCATCCTTGAAAATTACATAAGTCACCCATAAAGTGGAGTATACATTGTTCTGCATATAAACCTTGTACCATGATATGTATGTAGGTAGTCATAAATTTTTCACATTTCACCTCTTGGAACACTTCAGAAATTCTGTGGAGATTATAACTTGTTAGCTTTTCCAGTTTCGTCATCATCTTCTTAAGATGCAGTCTAATAATCACTGTCTTTGTCAAAGTTTTTCTAAAGCCCTCTTCAATTTCTTCTTCTGGAAGAAGTAAAGACGTGGCACATCCCCTCATCTGCCACCCAAAACGATCTCTCCATGGTGGTTGGGGAATCCTTAAAATCCCAGGCACATTATTTCCATAGGTTTTGCCAAAATGCACCTTTCAGGTTTGATTGAATTCATCAACTCATTCAGTGGAAAGGCTACCGGTGCCCACATCATTTATATTGTTCTTTTTCTCCAAAGCTACTATATTTAATTCTCAGGAGTTAAATATACTTATGATGCAATATAATGGACTAGCATGGCTTGTATAGTAGAAAAAAATGTTTAAACTAAGATAACATAAACTAGGTGAATGAAATGAACCATCAATCTCGTTTTAATATCAACATTTTCCTGCTCACAAACCTTCAGACTATGGTTTCACCTACTAAAAATGTTCATATTTTTTAGTTTGGCTGTCAAGGCATATTACAGTTGGACCCCATAAAACCCTCTGAGCCATTTTTTCTATACTCCCTATGATCCCACCAAAGTGTTATTTTTCCTTTCCTGAACTATCACCTTTATTTCTCCATGCCCAGGCCATTTCTGCCATCAATATTGCCCTCTCATCCATTGAAATCATACCCATCCTTCAAAGTCAAAGTTAAATGTTCACTCTTCCAAAAAGCTTTGATTGAACATCCCATCCCTATGTGATATTCATACACCTCACAAATATTTTTTAGTTCCTACCATAAGTCAGGCACTGTTCTGAATGTTTTTATTAAATAACTCAAGGATAACTATTACTATTCTCATTTTACAGATGAGGGAATCAAAACACAGAAAGATTAAGAAGTTTGTCCAAGGTTACACAGTAAATGATGGAGGTCAATTTGTACCTAAGCTATCTGGCCTTAAGTATCTATCCCAAATTACAAAATTTTCCTAAATATATTCTTGAAAAAATTTTTTTAAATTTTTTTTTTTTTTGAGACAGGGTCTTGCTATATCGCCCAGGCCAGTCTTAAATTCCTTGGGCTCAAGCCATCCTCCCGCCTCAACCTCCCGAGTAGCTGGGACTATAGGTATATGCCACAGTGCCTGGCTGAAAATGTTTAAACATGTAATCATGAAGGGGATTATAATTTCCCTTGGGAAAGGTTAAAATTGAGAATTATATTCCTGACAGCTGTCAGCATCAAATCATGGATATGGCAAACATTAAACTGTAAAAGGAAAGTAGGATTTTATAATCCTCTAAAATGATACATGGAAAAGAGTCATCACCCAAGATCATCTGGTTCCATTTTCTCTTTTTACAGATGAGAGAACAGGGAGTCAGTTAAGTGAGAACAGAAGCTCAGACAAATTTGATCATTACTTATTCAAGACCATTCACGTCCAGTTCTCTTTCCTTACTCATCCCATTGATAAATCAAAATGACTATCTGTATTCCCAAAATAGTAACTCCCTGATTTGTTCCCAAATTTCTTCTTCCTCTTCTTTATATCTGAGTCAGGAAAGCAGCCCCAGTCCTGCCATAATCAATATTGACTACCTATCTCCAGGGTGTAAATCACCCATTCCTCCTTTCCGAGTTCATGTGCCATAGTGAAATGTATGATGAAGTACGCAAGGAGCATCCAGGAGAAGCTGTGCTCACCTAATGAAAGTGGAGTGTTCAGTCATGCACAGCCATGGGACACCTACAACAAACTGCAACTACAACTAAAAGCCTGCCTGCTAACACCGATCTCTCTGGGTTAGCAAAATGTCAAGCACTTAAGGAGAAATTATTTGGATGAGAATCTGTCCTCATACCACATCACTACCCTGTGTATGTGTCCATCCTGCTCTTCGAGGGTACAGGAAATAAGGAACTGCTCCCAGTGAGCTAGTGTGGATGAACCTTGAAGACAGCTGTGTCTTTAAGACTTTCAGAACAGACAACATAAGTAGGCCCAGTTGGGGTGGGGAACCTGCAGCCTTGGGATCACATGTGGCCTTCTGGGTCCTTGAGTGCTGCCTTTTGACTGAATTCAGATTTTACAGAACAAATCCTTTTAAGAGAGGGATTTGTTCTGTGGAGTTTGGATTCAAGGGCCCACTGTTGCCCAGGCTAGAGTGCTGTGGCATCAGCCTAGCTCATAGCAACCTCAAACCCCTGGGCCCAAGCAATCCTCCTGCCTCAGCCTCCAGAGTAGCTGGGACTATAGGTGCGTGCCACCACACCCAGCTAATTTTTTCTATTTTTTTTTTTTCTACTTGCCCTCCTAATTTTTTTTCTATTTTTTAGTAGAGACAGGGTCTCACTCTTGCTCAGGCTGGTCTCAAACTCCTGACCTCAAGTGATCCTCCCACCTCAACCTCCCAGAGTGCTAGGATTACAGGCATGAGCCACTGCACCTGGCCTGAAATTACTTCTTTTTTTGATCAAAATACCCATTCCCCAAGTAAATTCATGTTTAATCTTAGGAAATGTATGCTATTTAAAACATACTTTTATTTTATGTTTTAAAATAG
Source organism: Lemur catta (assembly GCF_020740605.2). NCBI lineage: Eukaryota > Metazoa > Chordata > Mammalia > Primates > Lemuridae > Lemur > Lemur catta. The sequence continues at coordinate 83,393,906 of NC_059134.1, read as the reverse complement.
CTAAAGCAACTAATAGCCCAAACAAAGCCATTGTTGGAATAAGAAAAAGGAACTTCTTCTCATGACTCTTTGCTTCCATCTGTCATAAAATTGTCTTAATATACCAATTTTGTTAAGGCAACATACTTTTCTGCCATCTGTCAGAAAAGCATCATAATAAACATACAAATCTGTGATGTTTGCAGTGTGAACCCTGCCTGCCAACACACAGCAGCCCTGTTGATACACCCTCCTTTTTTGTCCTTTGATCTCCCCAGAAAATGGTGGAAGGAGACTAGACCAGGAATCAGGAGACTCATCAATTAATTGTGTGACTTGGGACTACATTTCATAGCCTCCAAAGGCTTTTTCCTCATCTCTGAATTTGTTATAATGACATTACCTTGCATGAAGCTAAGGATTAAATGAGATAGCATATGCAAACCTGATATATGGTAGGCACAACCTAAAGGTTAGTTGAATCTAAATGTTAAAGAATGTCTAATTTCAAGCTAATTGGAGAAGATATTCAGGGTTACATTGCTCAATCTGTGACCCTTTGAGATCAGCCTCAGAAGTGAGAGAGAAAAGGGGAAGGTCTGAGCTACAAAAGGAAATGTTTGCCTTTCCTCAACATTTCCCTTCTCTGCTTCTGCCCTTTCTCCTCTTCTCCTTTTCTACTGAAAGGAGGAATTAGTCCACGGGTGGGGAACCTGCAGCATTAAGGCTACATGTGGCCTTCTAGGTCCTTAATGGCGGTATTTTGACTGAATCCAAATTTTATATAACAAATTCTTTTATATTTATTAATACATTTTTGTTCCTCCTTTATATTTTTATTTTATTTTTAAAATGAATGTATTTCAAATACCAAAGAATAAAGTAAGTTTCAATGAAATAATCCTCCCAGATTGATTGGCACAATTAGAACATTAGTAAACCATGAAGGCTAAATTGACAGTTGCTATGCTTATGATTTAGTTCTAACTTCCCCTGCCTGCTTGGCGCCACTACTGCAGAAGGTTGGTTGGTAAGAATTTATGGGGGTCGAGTAGCCAGTTTGTTAACAGCTTTTGGCAAAGGTACACTCTGTTTCTGCATGAAGTGGGATTTGTGAATAGTTGCACAGCTTGACAGTATTGTTTAATTCTGTCTGCTTAACAGCCCATCATGTCAAAGAAGACCAAGAGAATGCTGAAGGAAGAAAACAGATTTTTTAATGAGGATTGGGAATTACAATATTATCTTGTTTCTTCTAAAGATAAGATGATTTGCTTGCTTTGTGATACTACACTATCAACATTAAAGAAATTCAATGCTCATCAGCATTATAACACTCATAAGGACCACAAATATTTTAAATTAGAGGGAGAGGCATGAAGGGTTATATTGCAGAAATTAAAAGATGGAAAAGCAAAGACAATTCTTTCAAGCAGCAATGGGACCTGGAAATAATGCCACTGAAGTAACTTATAAAGTAGCTTATGGATTCGGGGAAATAAAGGGAAGCCATTCAGTGATATAGAAATTGTGCAAGAATGCATTTTCGAAGTTTCAGGATGCTTAAATCCCGATAACATTTCAAAGTACTAACAACTGCCTCTTTCAAAAAGAACTATAACTGACTGGCAGCATGAATTAGCCTTCAACTTAACAGAACAACTTCATGCAATACTTCAAAAGGAAAATATATTGTATTCAATTGCTTGGGATGAATCAACTGATACTACTGAGTTGGTGTAGGTTTTATACTTTTTGGGTCATAACAGAAGATTTTCTTTGCTACAAAGAGTTACTTACTTTGAGCACTCTTATGCACAGAACAAGGGGAACAGATATTTTCAACAAATTTCAAGATAAATGTCATGAAGTTGGACTGACTTTGGTAAATTTAGTGTGTGTACAGATGGTGCACCTTCCATTACAGGAAAACATGAAGGGTTTATTGCATGGATAAAAAAAAAAAGTATTAACAGATCCAGATGCTCTCATCTCTTTTTATTATGTCTTACATGAGCAAAATCTCTGCGCTAAAGCTACTGTTTTAAGTGACACTTTGCAACAAGTTATAAGTATTGTTAACTACATTTCTGCAAATGCAACACGGCATTGTCAGTTTCATAACATGCTAAAGTTGAACAATGAGGTATTCAGTGTGGATTTGCCATATCATTCTAAAGTGTGTTGGCTATCATAGGGACAGGCGTTACCCAAAATTTTATCTCTGCGAGAACAGATAGTTAAATTTTATGAAGAACAGAATCAGTAATGAGAATTATTGAAAGAAGAATTCTATAGAAATGCAGCATTTCTGTGTGACATCGTGTCAAATCAAAATGACTTAAATATTTCTTTGCAAGGTAAAACTAAGTCTATTTATGATATGTGGCAAAAAATCCAAGCATTTCAAAAACAGCTATCTTTTTTCCTTTTGAATTCTTCCTCAAAAGGAAATTTCAGATGAACATTTTTCCCAGGTAACAAAGATCACTGATGAGCAGGACAATATATGCGAATCATTTGAAGACTACACAGCTGTTATAGACCTAATTGGAGAATACAATGAAAGCTTCATTGACTTTAAGAATCATGACACCACACTCAAATTAGCATTTCGGCCTCACCTAGTTGATATCAGCAAGGCATCTAAAGAACTAAAGATATAATAGATTGAGTTATCAGTAGATGACATTTTAAAGTCATTGTTTGATGCCAAGAAAGATCCAATTGAAATATGGAAAAATGCAGAATACACATGCCTTCGGCAACATGCCCGAAAAATGCTTTCTTGCTTTCAACCATTTATTGCTGTGAATCTACATTCTCCTACCTAACCCAAATCAAGACACCCTTAAGGTCGCAAATGACTGATACTCATCTAGAGGATCAACTGAAACTGTGGACCTCCATGCTGCAATCAAATATTCAAATGTTTTCCAACAAAAAGCAGACATGATAAAGTCATTAAAAGGTTAGTTAACTTTAAAATTAACAAATACTTTTCATTTTTTGAAATTATTAAGTGCATAGTAGTTAGATTTTTACAAAATAATGTACATTTTTAAGTATATCTAATTGAAGTTTCTTGAATGTGGCCTTATTTGATTACAGCTAAATTAATGTGGCCTTTCAACATGAAAAGTTTGTGCACCCCTGAATTAGTCACCCTAAAGGTTAGTTCTCTCTTCTCACCTTTACTACATTCAATTTTATATCTGGATCATCAGTTTTAGTTTTTTGTTCAGCTGTGAAAGCGGACAGTCATCCCTGAGAAAAGAGAATGAACTTGCCTTCAATGCAGAACCCCAAAATTTGCCCTGGGGGTACACCGCAGTCATAAAATTTAGAGTTCTGGCTGTCTGGGTTCCTGTCAGTTGATAATCAAATATCAACTGAAAATTCTGCTTAGACTAAGTTCACATTTTCCCTATCCCCAGCTAATCCAAAAAATGTCTGATTTACCTTCAGCAAATATAAGCATAGCTATTTATGTCAACTACTTACTACTCATATATCTAAATTACTATGTAGCACAATTGATGCTACATATGATTATGCATATTATTAAATATGTGTGAGGTTAATGCTGTGGTATATTTTGTTTGTTTCTTAAAACATCAAATGTTGTCCAAGTATTTTCAGTATTCACAGCTTGCTTTTTATGTAGCACAGATATGTGCTCACATCTTTGAAATAACAGAGGAAACATTATTCCTAAGATTGCTATTGGGATTTATGCAGCAATGAATTTTATTTTCCAGTAGGAAAATAACATATTTGCAGAAAGAAAAAAATGCAAAAAGGGGGAGATCATCAAAGGACCTATGAGATTATGGGAGAAGCAATCAATTGTGAAAACAAAAAATAAAAATGACATTTTCCTATGTAGAGCACAATTAGTTCATGTTGCAGTAAAATTAAATGAAATGTGCAAAACAACCTAAATAAGCCTTCTTCTTTAAACAGCATACTGAGAATTAACAGTGGAATGGTCATTTTTGGTCTGCAATCTGACTACAGAATTTCATTTAAAATGAGGACAATAATTCATTCATTCTTTTCGTAGCAAGCAGTAGAATACTTCAAAACTACGCAAAGGAAAATTTAATTTGTTTACATATAGTTTATTTTACATAAAAGATAAATTATATAATGAACTAAAAATATAATGATTTGTAAATATAGGTTTTTTTTTTGAGACAAAGTCTAGCTCTGTCTTCCAGAGCAGCCTGAGCAAGAGTGAGACCCCATCTCTACTAAAACTACAAAAATTAGCTAGTATCATGTTACACACCTGTAGTCCCAGCTACTTGGGAGACTGAGGCAGGAGGATTGCTTGAGCCCAGGAGTTTGAGGTACCAGTGAGCTATGATGGCACCACTGTACTCTTCCTGGGGTAACAGAGTAAGACTCTATCTCAGAAAAATAAACATAATATTAAATGCGTAAGTAAAATAATAATATTGATACTAGTTCATTAATTGTGGCAAATGTACCATACTTATGTAAGATGTTAACAAAAGGGGAAACTTTTGGGGAGAACTTTCTGTTGTACTATGTTCTCAATTTTTCTGTAAATCTACAACTGTTTTAAAAAAAACAAAGTCTATTTTTGAAAATCCAATTAGAAGATACATGCAGAAAACGTATGTAAAGTTTTCAGCACAGTGCCTGCTATTCATTGTGGATTTGTAGTTCATCTAATCTTAGACAACATTGATAGTAAGATGATCATTATTATTTCATGGGCCTGAAAGAAAGAAAAACTGCTGCCAATTAAACTATGACAAAATACTTTAATACTGGTCCTGTGAGATGTATAAATCAGTCATGCCAGCCTCCTATTGCTTTGAAGCAGCTCCATCACTTGTGACTATCTTACTTTCTTCTGTCTTATAAAGAACTTGATCATTCCTTTACAAAAAAAAAAAAATTATGACATTAGTTATTCCTTGAATGGCAAATGTTTGCTTCACTAAATATCAAATGTATGGCCCACTGCTCTGTGTCTATGCTTTTCTGCATAAACAATATATTTTTGTTTCAATAAAAAATCCTTGAGCTATTGTTATCCCAACATTTTAAACAGCAATTAAACTCAATATCTGTAATGCTGACAATGCACACAACTGAACTGAAATGGTAACAACTTGAACAATTACAACTGAGCTCACCTATGCAAGGCAAGGACAATCAGGTCACAAATGCTTCCTGGCAGATGGTAATTCTAAGACAGCACGGATTATAAATTATAAGTGGCATCCTAATTTCAGAAATGTTAAAATGTGGAAAAGAAATGCATATCTTAGAGGGTTTAGATATGTGATTATGGTATAGCCATAAAATGGCATACACTGCAGGATTAAAAAGAATTAGATAGATCTATTTTTTCTTACATAAAAAGATATCTAAGACATATTGTTTAAAAATGCAAGTAACATATGATCTATTTCTATAAAATAAAAAATATATTAATGTTTGTATATGCCCCAAAATATATATGAATTTATAAAAATAAACATGTTTTACTTGTATAATCAGTAAAAGAAATATAAACAATCAGGAAAAAAGAATATAAATAATCAGTAAATTTTTGAATAATGTTAATGATTACCCATGGGTAAAATTTCTTCATTTAAAAAATGTTTTTAAGCAAAAAAGTTATTTGTGCAAGGAACACTTTTAAGTATTTTCCTATGCATTCTCTTAACTAACAACAAAAGCTAATTAACTACTTATCATACGGAGTGGTTGAGGGAAATTCCTGCATAGAATAAAATTTTGAGGTATATCTCTAGTCCAGATTTTTTAGTACAGTTATGATATAAAGGATGATAAGCAACTATTAAGTATCTAAAAGATTGTACTAATGGGTAACCCATCTTAAAATATAATTTTAGGAAATCCCATGCTGCTATAAAAATATACTAATTAATGAATCTTATTACTAGCTCAAGGATTTAAAGAATAAAGAAATACTTAATATCTCTTTTCCATTTAAGGGAAATAAATTAATCAACAGCTAAAGGAGAGGAAATGTGCTTAGTAGAACCAGATATGTTCACTTTAGCTCAGTCTCTCTTTGTTAATTACTAATATTTAAAGAATGAATTGACTTTCATATTGATTCTCTGCTAAAACCCTTAACACATTACTTACATACAGACACATGTAGGCATCCATGTGCATGCACACACATACAACCTGCTCATTCCCAGTTACACCAGTACTCATGTAGAGCTGATATAATACCAAATTATGTGGGCATCAGTCTAAGCAAATTAGGAAGTGTTGCTTTTCCTGCATTTGCAAAACAAATCCAACATTTTTAAAACACAGCCTAACACTGTTTCATCTCTTGAAATGAGGAAACAGATGACTAGCTTAAGGAAATCCTAGACTAGATATTTATAAGTTCCAAAGATATCACAGTTGTTATGCTTCTTTTTAAAACAAGCCTTTTCTAAAGAAGAATTATGACTAATTAAGTGTGAGTACATAAGCGTATGCAGGAAATTTGATAAAAATCCAACAAATTAGGGCTCAGTCCAGAAAAATCTCTTGGGGGTTGTGTTCCTTGCAAGCAGATAAACAACTTTCTAAAGGTTAATATTCTTTAAAAAGTTCTTCAAAACTGGCAACATAGGAAGATGGGACCATTTAGTACGTGACATTTTTCTATTCCTTTCTTGTCAATGTAGAAAAATATTCTGAAAAGTAAAGGAAATTAATTTGTAAACATTGAGTACAGAAGGGTTTTTAAAAAAAATTTTCCCCTGAGTCACAAGATCAAAAATAAACTAATTCCTTGGATATTATTTAGTTTGCCACAACAAGTTTGCTTTAAGATTTTGCAGATCACAACTGCTGTAATGCCAACAAAAGTATCTATAGTCCAGTAGGGTTTAACTTCTTATTGAATGTTATAGAATAGTTCTATTTGCTTCTGAATGCTGGGTTGTGTTACAGCTTTGCATCTGTCCCTGGGAATTATGTTACAAAAGGTCCAACTTTGCTTATGTTTCACTTTGTTTCTATGTTTTAGTTCTTAAAGTAACATGTGGTTAAGGCTAGCATTGAGGAAAAAGACAAAGACAAAAAGACAAATTGAAAGTTACAAAGTATCAAGTAGAAGGGCAGTGTGCTCATGTAGTGGACAAATATTAAAAGGATTATTTTATTTCAAAAGGCCACCACAATAAAAATTTGAATATATCCTTAATAGATATTCATTCTATTGTAAAAGAAAATATCATATTAAGTAAAGAAACTTTAACTGATAATCCTTACCTTAGATTTACACAATTCCCTCTTTCCCTTATATTATATGTACATTCATAATAAGAAATTTAAAATTTAATACAGAAAGATTCCAACTCACTTTTAATATGAACTTTTAAAAATTAGTACTCATACATAAAAGGCTAACTTCCTTTATATAAATAGTAATAACAGCACCTACATCATGAAGAAAAGACCACCTTGAGTCAAAAATAGGCAAAGGTATGTATTTTACAGATATGATCATATATTTGAGAAATGATATATGTATAATATATTCTTTGTGTCATTGTTTATAATACCAAAAGAGTAGAAATAACCCAAAAATTCATCAATAGGAACCCAGTTAAATAAATTATAGCATATCCATATGATGGAATACTGTGTAGACATAAAATAAAAATGAACCTGCCATCTATGTGCTAATACAGAGCAATTACCAAGCTATACCCTAAAGAAAGCAAGGTCTAAGTAAAGTGGGTATGTTCCCATTAGTGTGGAAGGTAAAGGTTTATGGCTATATGTATATGTATCTGCAAATACCTACAATATTTCTGAAAGAATACATGAGAAACTAGTAACTATGCTCTCTCCAAGAAATGAACTGGATAAGTAGGGACCAGGGAAAGAAGTGAGATTGATTTTTCACTGTATATTTTTTTCCACCTTTTGAAGATATCACTAAGAAAGATGTGCCTTTGATTTTCCAAAGGATTTGATGGCAATGATTTGAGGATTGTGGAGACTGTCAGCTACAATTCCCACTCAAATCAGAATCCCACGGAGTTTACAAAGATAGGGTGTGGCGGCAGCTGATGGCTTGAAGATCAACCAGGTAGATCTTCAAGAAACTGGTCAATTTCCATTTCACGTTTGCGGAGCCTCTCCCCACCCCACCCCCCACCTCCCTGCCAGAGCCTTTTTTTTTTTTTATCTTCAGTACTTCTTATTTCTTCAAAAAGCTCCTAGTTTATATCCCACACTAAGAAATGCATTCCTTTAATTTGTAGTGTAAAAAAGGGGTTCTTCAAATTTTAAAGTTATAAAACCCATTTTAAGTCAAAGTCTTGTGCAGAATAAATTTATTTTTCTATATACATTTATTTTATAAGTTCATCTACATTTATAGTGCTTACTTTTTATCAAATCAGTCAGGGAGAACCATGAAGCCATTCTGAGGACTATAAAATCTAGAAATCAGGAGTTACGTAGAATCATTTGTCTCACATCTGCCTCTGGCTCCAATTCATTTTTATACTTTGTTTCGGTTATATAGTATCACAATACTCATCATACAAATATGGAGTTGCAAGAAGTAGTTGTTGGTTTTATTTATTTATTTTTAACAGTGTGTCTTAGAACTTCAAGTTGCTCTTTAATTAAACTCATTCAAAATACAGATTTGTAAGAAGTTTGTTTCAAAATTCCATCACTACTAACATCTCATGATTATCTTATAAAAGTCAGATGAAAAACACTCAAAACTTACAATAAGTGTGAAATCTATCTATAAGATATCAAACGTTGCTCTGCATTACAAATTAATTTTTATCCAAACAAATGAAAAGCCAGAATCAGAGTCAGAAAGCATGAAGCAGTTCATCTGAATCAAAGAGTAGCATATTGGTTTATAAACCACACATCTTTTGGCGAGGAAAAATTACAGCTTTAGCAAAATAATATTGGTGTCTCATTAGATGCCATCTTTGACATAATGCACATTGTGTCACCCATGGAGTTGCACTGCTCAGAGTTCCTTTGAAGAAAATAATTTGCTGAAGAATGCAATCAGCTGACACTCTCCAGCTGTAGCACCTTTGGGATCTGTCACAGCATTCAAATCAAGGGCACACTCTCCCTGGGTGGCTCTCAGCCAATGTCTAATGGCTGCCTGTGGGCCTGGTACCTGGGAATTTCTGCCCAGCACAGAACTTATCTATAAGTAATCTTTGCATTGAAGCTCTCTGTTGGATAGGCCAAGACTTTCTCAGGGCTCCCCATAGCTCCTCCTGTCCAATTCTCAATTCTTCCCTCTCTCCTCTCACAGCTTTCAGATCTTCATCACAGACTAATGGCTTTTCCTGACTTCATCCACTGTCTCTTCTATCTTTCACAGGTCTTATCCCCAATAACTTTCTTTCATTTCTAATTCTATCTTGGTGTCTGCTTCACAGAGGACATGAACTGGCACATGCATGTTAAAAATATATTCACTGTATTTATAATACATTTTAATTCACTGATATCAAACACATAATTTCATTCATCTGTGTTTCATTTTCTTATCTGGCCCTTGCAAATAATGCAACTTACACAGCCAAAGTAATACATTTGTTCCCCTTTTGCTACTTAATTTATTAAAAGGATGCTACCTGTAAGCATTTGCAAATTGAAGGATCATTTCCCAAATAATTCATTCCCTCTTAGCATTATCCTGTAGTTCTTTTCTTGGCGAAAGATACCTAAAACACCATATTATTTTCATCAAAACAGCAATAAAGCCAAGACATCCAATTAGCAAAAAGCATCTTCCCATTTGAGACAACAGCCCAATTTGTTGAAACAAGTGCTTACTGTAAATTCAAAATGTTTATTGTTGCTTTTTTAAATGTTGAAGAAATTTTCAAGGATGACTTTTTTTATCTGTTGGTTTTGAATTCCATACTCAAATATTCAAGATTCAACTCAAAAGCAGAAAATGACAATCAGCAGTAATGAAACTAATTTAGTGGACATTTATCAGGACTGCTTACCAAGTCTCCACTTAAAATAAAAAATTCCAGCTCTTATCAGAAACTGAAAATTTTCAGACATTGAGGCATCCCTGTGAGGTCTATCTGCCTGCAGTGTTCATTATGACTAAAGTACACATCTCCCAGAAAATGGCCTCATAGAACCTTAAAAGCATGAGAAAGGAAAAGTGACATCATTCTTTCAGTCATACCCTACCAAAAACCCAGAGATAAGTTTTATTTGAGTTTGTTTTCCTGACTGTTGAAAATAGGCTGGTTGCAACATAGGTGTCAGATTGCTTCTCTCTCTGTCAACTTCGAGTTCAAATTTAGGAAGTCATTCTGCCATCAGAACATGTTGTACAAATTAACAATAGATTTCCAAGCCATAAACATGGTTTTAACAGATCTAAATTTTGCCTAGATTATTCTTATTCCCATCTCATTATAGGTGCTTTGTAAAAGTGATTGTTACTGCCATGATTCACTGGGGGTAAAATAATTGATCAGAATTGAGATGTGGAAGAGAATTTTCCAAGAACAATATAGTGTTTTTGGTTTTCAATTATTTGAACACTTCTAGCAATAGAGGGTCTTTTCAGTAAAATACTGAAGGGAAGTAATTATTGATTCCCTATTTCAATTATTTTATTAAATTAAGTAACTCTTGCCTAGCAAGACCCTAAGGGAATAGGACAAGGGATGAGTTTTGATGAACAGAAAAGTATGAAGCATGAAGCACTGCTAAGAGAGGGAACAAGTCGGAAGAGTGAGTAGTGTCACAGTGGTAGGAAGGCTTGGGAATACAGGATAGTTCTGGAGGCCATATGAACTCATTAGGAAACTTATATAGGGCAAAGTATGTTTTTAAAAAGCTGGGGCTTTTTGACAAGAGGCTGTGGTAATATGCTTTCCCAATTTCTCAACTTGTATAGACCTGATCCTAGGAATCACATTTGAGACACATGCGTCTAGTAAGTGTTGCATGTTATTTTCTCACTTTGTAGGTGATTTAGTGATTAAGACGGCAAATGGTACCCCAGGGGAGCCTGGAAGAATTACTGTACCTCCCTGGATTACTTAGGTCCTTGGGAAAATCTGACTTAGTTTCCTAATTTAAACACAAAGGAGGCTGAAATAATCCTAAAATGTTGTAAAGGTTCTTTTTCAGCTTAGGGTTCCTATGCCTCTATTTGAAATTACAATGTAGTATGAAGTATGTTACTGACTACTGAACAGTAAACAGAACTTTCTAACAATATCCTCATTGATTTTGAACACCTGTAATTCTGATACGACACCTGGCACTAGCAGGTCAATTATACTGTCCCTCAAGTGTGTAAATAGATACAGGTTATCCATAAAGACGAATGAAGAAAGGCTTATTCATGCTGTGAAATCAAAAGTAGTAAGTACTTTCCATTTAATTGGATTTTCTATAATTAGATTATAAACATTATTATCATTTACAAAGAAATTAAGAACTTTAAATAGAAATATTTCATATAAACAAAATAACCAAAATAATTTTATATGAATGACTCCCAAGAAATCCTCAAATAAAAAATGTTTGATCAAAGTTACTTCTATGTTACAAAAGGTCCTAAATTATCATCATTACCCATTCAAAGCCAAGTGCAAGTTCTATTCCTCCATGAAATCCCCTCCAGGAACTTTAATCAAAAAGATTTCTTCTTACTCTTTGGAAACTGGAACCATTTTTTCCATACACTTCAGCTAAAATTAGGCACATTTTAATAGGAGGTACTTGGTGTTAGGAACACTGTGCTAAAAATGATATAAGATGATCCTCACAACCTCTTTATAAGGATAGAATTAACTATCCCTTTTTAAAAGTCAGGAAAACTGAGGCACAGGGAGTTGAATTCACCACAGTGAGCAAGTAGTGAAGTCAGAGCTTGAAACAGGATGATCTGAAGTCAGAGCCCAATCTCTTAACCACAATGCTACAGAAATATAAATACTAGGCTGGGCATGGTGGCTCATGCCTGTAATCCCAGCACTCTGGGAGGCCGAGGTGGGAGGATCGTTTGAGCTCAGGAGTTCGAGACCAGCCTGAGCAAGAGCGAGACCCCGTCTCTACTGAAAATAGAAAGAAATTAGCTGGACAACTAAAAATATGTAAAAAAAATTAGCCAGGCATGGTGGGGCATGTCTGTAGTCCCAGCTACTCTGGAGGCTGAGGCAGGAGGATTGCTTAAACCCAGGAGTTTGAGGTTGCTGTGAGCTAGGCTGATGCCATGGCACTCTAGCCCAGGCAACAGAGCAAGACTATGTCTCAAAAAAATAATAAAATAAAAATAAATTTAAAAAAAGAAATATAATACTAGTGGTCTGGAAAGAACAAAAAATGATGCTTTGTTCTATTCTGAATAAAAATTAGTTTACTCAAACTAGAAAAACTTAAAGAATCACATCTTTGAATAATGGACACAAAGGCAAATAAAATATTCTGTAAATGAGTGCATAATTATTTTATAGAATTTTATTGGAGGCCAGGCACGGTGGCTCATGCCTGTAATCCTAGCACTCTGGGAGGCTGAGGCAGGAGGATTGATTGTGGGATTTGAGACCAGCCTGAGCAAGAGCAAGACCCCATCTCTACCAAAAATAGAAAAATTAGCTGGACATGGTGGCACAAGCCTGTAATCCCAGTTTGGGAGGCTGAGGCAGGAGAATCACTTGAGCTCAGGAGTATGAGGTTGCTGTGAACTAGGCTAACGCCACAGCACTCTAGCCCAGGTGACAGAGGGAGACTCCATCTCAAAAAAAAAAAAAAAAGAATTTTATTGGAGAGAAAATACAAAACCATGTCTATATATGTCTTTTGAAAGCTTGTATTTATTAATACTAGTAGAGGTTAAAAGTCAAATCTTGGACTCTATAGAATTTTTTTTATTTTTTATTTTTTTTGAGACAGAGTCTTACTCTGTTGCCTGGGCTAGAATGCCATGGTATCAGCCTAGCTCACAGCAACCTCAAACTCCTGGGCTCAAGTGATTCTCCTGCCTCAGCCTCCCGAGTAGCTGGGACTACAGGCATGTGCCACCATGCCTGGTGAATTTTTTCTATATGTATTTTTAGTTGTCCAGCTAATTTCTTTCTGGTTTTAGTAGAGACGGGGTCTCACTCTTGCTCAGGCTGGTCTCGAACTCCTGAGCTCAAATGATCCTCCTGCCTCGGCCTCTCAGAGTGCTGGGATTACCTGCGCCCGGCCTCTATAGAATGTTTTTGGTAAGAAAGCACTAGTAAATAAGAGAAAAATAATTCTTCTTTTCAAACGCTATAAAATTAAATGCGTAAACTGATTCTTTGTTTCCAGAATATTAATGAAAACTTGAAGGGGAAATTGCAATTCCATGTATGCAGTTATACCATGGTTATTGGTGGAAAGGGTAAAAAAGCATGACCTACTATTTCATATTTCCAGAAGTTTGTTTCTGCAACACATTTTGGTCATAGGCTATTTTTAAACAGCCTCAGGGAATCAGAACTGGGAAATATGCCTCTAAGGACACATATCAGAGTTTTTAAGAAGTCAACAAATACGTATTGAGTCTTTTGTTAGCCAAGCGCTCTACTAGGCACTTGGGGTATTGCAAAAGAAGCCTAAAACCTAATTTTGTGTGTTTTTTTTACCATAGAAACTTAATTATTCCCAAAATCAAGTTTCCCTTTTCATCAAGTGCCTCCCATGTTGTAGATTTTCCCTAAATGTATGTATTCGTTACTATATTATTGTTGAATATTGTGTAGCCTTATATGACAGTCACTATAAGCTGGTGAAAAAAATGGGGCCAGAAATCACATCCTGAGATGGCTCAGAATGCTATGATTCTAACTAGTATGAAGGATCACCTAAATTTTAAATATCTATAGTGTGTGACTTTAAAACACTTCATATAACAGATTCCACTAAATCTGTTATTCAAGAACCTTAAATGGCCCTGTCCCTACATACTATCTTCAAGTCCTCAAAACTTCTTTTTTTTTTTTTTCTTTCTGACAGGGTCTCTCTCTCTCTTTGTCACCCAGGCTGGAGTGCAGTGGCAGAATTCGTAGTTCCCTGTCACTTCTTGGGCTCAAGCAATCCTCCCACATCAGCCTCCCAAGTAGCTGGGACTATAGGCACGCCCCACTATGCCCGGCTAACTTTTAAAAAATGTTCTTATCTTTGTAGAGATGGGGATAGGGAGTGGGGGAGTGTGTCTCTCTATGTTGTCCAGGCTGGTCTCAAACTCCTGAATTCAGGAGATTCTCCCAGCCTCCCAGAGTGTTGGGATTACAGGCAAGAGCCACCGTGCCTGCCCAGCCCTCAAAACTTCTTTTAAAAAAAAAACAACAAAAGGTAATTGCACAACTATGTGTCAGATAGAAAATCTGGTTGTATGGTTTTAAAATTCTTTCTTCCTCTTTTCTTCCTTTTTTCCCTTTCTTTACATTTATAATGTATACTCAGAAAAACTGAAGGCATCTTAAGTTCTAATGTAATGTGCATGCAAAGTTAAGTGTGAAACCCTTCCCTCAAACAATTATTAAGTTCTTGCAGACTCATCAAGAGTAATGAGAAAAGTTCAGGCTTTTATTTAATCTTAGTGCTTGTAACAGAAACTCTTACCTATAGTGTACTCATTCATTCTTGTTCCTTTGTTAAATATTTACCCATTGCTTTATGCCTCTGATTATATTAACACAATATAAGAAAGTTCGTTTCTGTTGAATCAAGACCTTAAAATTTCCCAAACTCCTGTGAAGGAAAGATTAGAGAGAGTAAACAAAAGGAAAACAAATTGGCAGCTAAACTTAGCTGTGAGAAGGCTGACTGACTCTCAAAACACGCCCTAAAGACAGAAGTAAGATTGCAATAGATAGCTGTACAGTGGGAGCTAATACATAAAATGACCCTTAAAAATCTTTTAAAACCATCAGTCTGGGTACCCCAGAGTGTCAGAAATACTGTTTATGACTAGCAGCTCTTCAAAGTTTAGTCTTTTCAAGTTAGATCCTTCTGAGGTACAGCTTGACTTTTTTTTTTCTCTCTCTTTCTCAAAAGATTCAAACAATACAAAAGTTTATAGAGTAACATGTTAATGTCCCTCTTTAATCTTATTCCAGTTCATAATTCCCTCCTCAAAATTACCCTCAGGCTTTAGCCTAGTTTTCTTCCTTCCTATATTTGTTCCTCACTTTTCTAATAGCAGGAAACCATTCTCTCATTTTCCTCAATATGTTTAATATTTTATGAACTCCCCTGTCCAGAACCAATCTCCCATCTCTGCCACCACCCCATTCCCCACACAGGCAGTTCGGGCTCTGATCCCCCAATTGGGCCACACCCCATCAGACACCCTCTTCACCCTGCTCTGTCTTCAGCACCCACCTTGGTCCGAGTCTGCTTTGGCTGCGTGTCCCCCCCCACCCACCCCCCTCCGTCACAGGCAGGAATAGAGGCCTGCCTTGCTCAGCCCCACCTAATAACTATAGGACTGAATTGATCAGGAAAAGATGAGAAGGGGAGAGGAAGAGCAATCATTGGGGATTTAAGTGGGATATTATTGTGGCCTAAATACATAGATATACTCGCTTTAACTGTTCTGGCTCTTCCAGAGTTATCTTAAGATATAATCAACCCTGTTTGAATGAGCTTGTCTAGTTTTTATTTCAGTTTCCCACCCTGGATCTGCCTCTCTTCACCCTTAAAGGGGAGGGGAATTAGATAGTCAGTTAATCATCTTGGCTAGTTAATTCTATGTCTTAAATATCTTTGAGTAGCTAACGTAGGCCAGGGCAGTGAGGGCAGGGCCAGATTAAATCACTGATTATCCCCTGGTGCAATAAAAGGCCTGGAGTCAGGCATAAAACTATGATATTTGAATAAGAGAATAATGATATAAGAAGGAAAATATGTCTTTTAAAAATTATTTTTAAAAATCAATTTTCAGTACAAGTAACAAAAAAATTACATAAGAGCACTCACCGTACCTAGCAGCAAGTGAGTCCTAATTTACACTAAAATTTAAGTGTAACATAAAGCTCAAGTATGCTAGAAAAATGAGCAGAGGCTGTGTAGGCTAGCTAAAAACAACTATGGGTAGAGTTTCATTAAAATGGAATTAGGCAATCTGTTTTGTAAATGACTCTAGTTTGACGTGTTTGATTTTACTCTTGTTTTCTTTTTCCTTACGAAAAGATCTAACCTTTGGCATTGTAAATTGGTACAAACCTTTCCACAATTTGGCATTATGTATTGAGAGTTATAAAAATGTTCATACCCTTTGACCCACCCAGTAATCCTGCTATTGGCAATATATCCTAGGAGGAAAAAATTGTAAATGTGTGAGATTGCAGCCCTAACTGTAACAGTCATAGGTTAAAAAAACGCTGTAAATGAGCAACAATAGCAGAAGAGAGACAAGTTATGTATGGATTATTTTGCAACCACTAAAAATCATAATTATAGAAATTATGAAGTAACTTGGAAAATAACATATGGATGATGTTACTTGAAATAACCAGGGTACATTATGTATACATATGATTCAACTATTTTAAATTGTGTTTTCAAAATGAGGAGAAAAAAAGGAAAACATATGGAAAAACAAAAACAATATCTTAGTAAGATCATGGGGCTTTTATTCATTTTTTAATTCACTCTAATGTTGTGCTATTATTGTTTTTGCTATAAATAAAAATCTAGGTGTAGTAGTGGAAAATCCAACTTTGTTTTGGCTGAATTAAAGGGAGAGGAAGATTTATTCACTGCTAGGTTAAATTGAGAGTCAGAATGTCCTCAGAGGTACGTGATGCAAATTATCATCATCATCATCATTGTCATTACCATTGCAGTTCAAATTACTGAGCATTTTCCATTTTCCAGGCATTGAATTAAGGGCTTTTTCATGCAATTTATATCCTTAGTTATGACCTATGTATAAAAATATAGAATCATATAGCCAACAATCTACTTGACATTTCTTCTTGAATATCTTATAGGCATCTCAAACTTAATGTATCCAAAGGAACTTCTGGTGTTCCTCCCCACACCTGCTCTACCCACAGTCTCATCCGTCTCAGTCAATGCCAACTCCATCCTTTCAGTTGCTCAGGCCAAACCCCTGGGAATCATATTTCAAGTCTGTCAGGACATCCTGCCAATCCTACTTCAAAATATGTCCAAATTTCGAACACTTTCCACCACCTTCATTGCTAGCACCCTGGTCCAAACCATCTTGTCTTGCTCAGATGAGTACCATAGCCACCTAACTGGTTTCCCTGCTTTCACTCTTGCGCCTCCTTCTGTCTATTCTCAACATGTAGAAAACATCCAGAGGGGTCCTTTTAAAACCTAAGTCAGGCAAGTGGCTCACACCTATAATCCTAGCACTCTGGGAGGCAGAGTTGGGAGGATCGCTTGAGCCCGGGACTTTGAGGTTGCTGTGTGCTAGGCTGACGCCACGACGCTCTAACCCAGGCAACAGAACTGTCTCAAAACAAAACAAAACCTAAGTCAAGCCATGTCTCTCCTCTGCTCAAAACCCTCCAGGGACTCTCCATCCTACTCAGAATAAAAGGCAAAGTCCTAACGATGGCCAAGTGTCTGCGTCATCGGTTCCTGCTTTACTTCTCTGATCTCACCTCCTGTTATTTTCCCTTTGAATTACTTCGCTGCGTTAACTTCTTTACCATTCCATAAAAATGTCAGTCATTCTCCTGCCTCAGTACCTTTGCCATAGAACCGAGCTGTTCCTCTGCCTGGAATACTCTTCACTGATATGTCCACATGGCTCAGTCCTTTATATTCTTCAAGTCTTTGTTCACATGTCACCTTCTCAATAATGTTACCCTGACCATCCTGCAATACTGCAGCCTACCCTCACCCTCCCAATACATCAGATTGCTCTTACTCTACTTTTTCCATAGCAGTTATCTTCTGACATGCTCCATAATTTATTGTCTATCGCAGATTGCTTATATACCCCTGTGAAAATGTAAGCTCTGTAAGAGCAGAGATACTTAGTTTTTTTCAGTGCCTGATGAAGAAACTTAACTACATTGCTGTCTTTTGGGAAAGCAAAGGAAAATTCCAGAAGGCATAGTCCAGAGCCATTATGTTATACCCCCAATAACTGCTCCAGCCCAGCCCACTGGGAGGAAAAGTGAAGCTAAGGCAGGTGCAACAAGCATGAGATGCAGACATTAATCCTCCTTGCCCAGAATGTGGCTTCCTTGAGCCCCAGTCGTTTACTTCCCATGCTATTTTCTTCTGAAGTCCCTGTTGAATTCAACTGATCTTAAAAAATGGAAATGAGATATGACAAAGAAAGGGAACAAGAAGAAGTAAATCATTGGAACTTTAGTCTTTTTCAGACCACAAAGACTTTCTTGACAGGGACACATTCTTTCTTTCTCTTTAGTCTGGAGGTCTGAAGACATTGCAATACCAATAGCAATTCATTATGACTACTGCTATGGTTTGTCCTCACCAAAACTGTTGAAGTTGGATCCCCAATGTGACAATATTGGGAGGTGGGACCTAGTGGGAGGTGTTCAGGTCATGGGAGTGGATTTCTGATGAATGGCTTGGTTCTTGTTCTCAAGGTAGCCAACTACCATGAGAAACTGGATTAGTTTTCATGGGAATGGATTAGCTTCTGAGAGAGTGGGTTATTATAAAGCCAGAATGTCCCTTGGGTTTTGCCTCTTCCCATGTATCCACTTCCCCTTTGACTGGGAGCCATCATTCTGTTTTCTGTCTCTATGACTTTAACTACTCTAGGTACTTCACATAAATGGAATCATACAGTATTTGTCTTTTTGTGACTGACTTATTTGGTTAGCATAATGTCCTCAATGTTCATCAATGTTGTAGCATGTGTCATAATTTCCTTCCTTTTTAAGGCTGAATAATATTCCATTCTATGTATGTACCACATTTTGTTTACCTATTCATCCATTGGTGGACACTTGGGTTGCTTTTACCTTTTGACTATTACGAATAATGATGCTATGAACGTGGGTGTACCAATATCTCTTTGAGACCCTGCTTTCAATTCTTTTAGTTATCTTTTAGAAGTGGGATTGCTGGATCACATGCTAGTTGTATTTTTAATTTTTTGAGGAACCAACATACTGTTTTCCATAGCAGCTGCCCCGTTTTACAATACTATCAGGAATGCATAAGGGTTTCAATTTCTCCATATCCTCATCAGCACTTGCTACTTTTTTTTTTTAATGATAGCCGTCCTGGTAGGTATGAGATGCTATTTCATTGTGATTTTGATTTTATTTTCCTAAAGACGTTGTGCATCTTTTCATGCACTTGTTAGCTATTTGTATATTTTTGGAGAGATATCTATTCAAATCCTTTGCCCATGTTTTAATTGGGTTTTGGGTTGGTTTTTTTTTTTTTTGTTGTTGTTGTTGTTGAGTTATAGGAGTTCATTATATAACATATTCTGTATATTAATCCCTTATCAAATATATGATTTGCAGATACTTTCTCCCATTCTGTAGGTTGCCTTGCCTGTATCCTTCGACATACAAAAGTTTAAAATTTTGAGTAAGTCCAACTTATCTATTTTTGCTTTTGTTGCCTGTGCTTTTTGGTGTCAGATCCAACAAATTATTGCCAACTCCACTGTCATGATGCTTTTGTCTTATATTTTCTTTTACAAGTTTTATAGTTTTAGCTCTTACATTTAGATCTTTTATTAACTTTTAGTTGATTTTTGTATGTGGCACAAGGTAGAAGTCTAACTTCATTATTTTGTATGTGGATATCCAGTTTTCCCAAAACCATTTGTTGAAGAGACTGTCGTTTCTCTATTGAGAAGTCTTGGGCACCCTCGTCAAAAATCATTTGAACATACATGTGAGGGTTTTTTTTCTGGGCCCTCTATTCTATTGAATTGGTCTATTTGTCTTTGTGCCAGCACAACACTATTTTGAATACTGTAGATTTGTAATAAATTTGAAATCAGGAAGTATGACCTCTAACTTTGTTCTTTTTCAAGATTGTTTTAGCTATTTTGGGTCCCTAGATATTTCATATTAACTTTAGGAAGAATTTTTCCATTACTGCAAAAAATGCCATTGGGATTTTTTTGTTGTTTTGTTTTGGTTTGGTTTTTTAGAGACAGGGTCTCACTTGGAAGGGAAAGAAGCAGAACATGGGAGTTTGGCTGGGATACAGAAGGGACAGACACTGTTGACTGAGGGGCAATGCCACCTTCCAGGCCAGCCCCAGGTGCCCATGTCAGGCTCCCAGGGAGAGTGATCTGGAATAAAAAACAACTCATACAAAACAGCTGCTGCCTCCTTTGAAGCCCTGCAGGAAACTGGAAGCAGAGGCTGCCCTGCTTTCCTGAAGAGCAGGCACGGAAATGAGGCAGGGAGGGTGGCTGGGGCTGCAGGGAGGGGCTGAGGAGAAGCAACCACCACCAGCACGGTGGCTCAGAGGTCCCTGGAACCAGGACACAGGCATTTCCAGGGGATGGAGGAGAGGGTGGGGGCTGAAGTTCCAGCAATTTCACTGCTGGGCCCTGAGCCAGAGACCCATAGTTCCCTACTGCACTCCCAGCAAGGGGATAGAGCGAGCTGGATGGGGTAAGGCCAAGAGCTAGAGCTGTTTACATCTGCCACTTACTTGCTATAAGTAACCCAGACAAATGACTTAATCTCTCTGAGGCTGTTTCCTCATTTGTAAGTGTGATAAATGGTGTAAAACAATTATTGTAGCGACTTAAAGACATAATTTCTGGGAAGTTTTAAGTGCCCTTGCCCTGATGTAATAAAATCATACATAATAATATTTTCTCTAAAGCTGTGGTTCTCAAGGCAAGTAAAACTTCTCTAGAGGCATTTTGGATTCTGTGGGAGTATCTTTAGATGTCACAGTGATTAGAAGTGCTACTGGAATTTAATAGACAGAGGCTAGGGATGCTGTCCACACCAAATAATTATCCTGTGTCCCTAACAACTTTTTTTTAAGAGACGTGGTTTCACTTTGTCACCCAGGATAGAGTGCAGTGGCCCCAGCATAGCTCATTGTAACCTTGAATTCCGAGGCTCAAGCAATCCTCCTGCCTCAGCCTCCTGAGTAGCTAGGACTACAAGCACATGCTACCTATGCTTGGCTAATTTATTTTTATTTTATTTTAATTAATTAATTAATTAATTTAATTTTATTCCAATTAATTTTTTTTGAGACAGGGTCTTACTCTGTCACCCAGGCTGGAGTACAGTGGCCCAATCATAGCTCACTGCAGCTTCAAACTCCTGGGCTCAAGCAATCCTTCCAACTCAGCCTTCCCAGTAGCTAGGGCTACAGGAGTGTTCCACCACACATCGCTAATTTTTAAAATTTTTTGTAGAGACAGGGTCTCACTTTGTTGCCCAGGCTGGTCTCAAACTCCTTACCTCAAGCAATCCTCCTGCCTTGGCCTCCCAAAGTGCTGGGATTACAGGCATCAGCCACTGTGCCTAGCCCCTCACAACTTTTGATTTCTCTCCAAATATTCTTATCAGTGAAAAACCTGTTTATACTCACTTGATCCTAGATCCTTCATTTTTCGTATAAATACAAAGTTTTCTACAAGTTTTAATACACATAGAATTTTCTAGAAATAGACCTTTTAGGTAAAATGAGGAAAGGTTATAACTTGTTTGGTTTAAAATTTTACATACAGTTTTTTACCATTTCAGAAAACAAAATCACTGACAGCCATATCTCTTGTGGCATTCAAGTCACTAGTTCAACACAACTGTAGCAGTCTGTATTTATAGCTGTCTCATGCACAATAATTCTAGGTACAGTTGCAAACATCTGGCTGCTTATAGTCTCATGATGTAGTCATGCCAGAGGATTGATATTTTGAGATACATATTTTACTATGAAATGCTTTCCTTTTTATTTCTCTTTTATATTCAAGTAAGGATCTTGTATTAATCAGGGTTCTCCAGAGAAACAGAACTAATAGGAGATATATAAATATATATATGTACACTTATTATGGGAATTACCTTACACAACTATTGGAGCTAAGAAGTCCCATAATCTGCCATCTGCAGATGTCCCAGGACTCCAGGCTTCTTGGACCCCAGAACACTTTATGTGGCAGGACCCTGAAACTTTGTAGAGTTTATCTCCCACCCTCTGGAGGGCTGTGCCTTACCAATGCCCCCGATGTACTTGCCACATCTTCCTCATCCAGTTGAATTAACATGATGTGATCAATAAAATGGACTAATGTGATATTATAAGGAATGCTCACATAGCCTAGGTCCCATCAGAATATATTATGACAGAGGATGGAACAGTTAACATAGCCCTGGGGCAAGACCCTAAATGTATACAAATTTGTTCCACTCCTTTCTGATATACTTGGAAAAGAAATTATTCATTAGACCAATGGCTGCTTACCATGTATCTGAGGTCATTTAATTTGCTGTAGCAAAGATTCTATATTATCACAGCAATTCCTGTTGAGACTACTTCTTGTTTGCATTTGTAGTAGTCTGCTGTCATCCTTCAGGATCCATTTGGCTTTTGAAGGGACTAGACTGAAAAATTAAGTGGAGATATGGTCAACATTGTACTGGAAGTACTAGCTAGTGCAATAAGACAAGAAAAGGAAATAAAAGGTATATAGGTTGGGAAGGAAGAAATAAAATGTCTTTGTTTGCAGATGATATGATCTTCTATATAGAAAATACAAAAAAATCAACCAAAAAAGTGCTGAAACTAAAATGCAAGTATAGCTAGGTTGCAGGATATAAGGTTAATATACAAAAGTCAATTGATTTCCTATATATGAGCAATAAGCAACTGGTATTTGAAATTTTAAAAATAGTATCATTTACAATAGCACCAAAAATCAAAATACTTAGGTATAAATCTAACAAAATGCATATAGGATCTATATGTAAAAAACTATAGGCCAGGTGCGGTGGCTCACACCTATAATCCTAGCACTTTGGAAAGCCAAGGAAGGAGAATCATTTGAGGTCAGAAGTTCGAGACCAACCTGGCCAACATAGCAAGATTCTGTCTCTCAAAAAAAATAATAAAAAAATTACCCAGGCGTGGTGGTGCTCACCTCTAGTCTCAGATACTCAGCAGGCTGATCCACAAGGATTGCTTGAGCCCAGGAATTTGAGGTTGCAGTGAGATGTGATTGCACCACTGCACTCCAGTCTGAGCAATAGAGCAAGACCCTGTCTCAAAAACAAAAAGAAAACAAAACAAACTACAAAACTCTGATGAAAAAAATCAAAGATGACCTAAATATATGAAGAGATATTCCATGTTCAAGGACTGGAAGATTTAATATTATTATGATGTCAATTCTTCCCAAAATGATCCATAGACCCAGTCAAAATCTCAGCAGGCTATTTTGTAGATATTCACAAAATTATTTTGAAGTTTGCAGGGAAAGGCAAAAGATTTCAACACAATACTAAAGAAGAACAAAGATAGAGGACTCATACCATCTAATCTCAAGCCTTACTCTAAAGCTACAGCAATTAAGACAGCATGGCATGATCTCACTTATATGTGGAATCTAAAAAAAATGTTGAGTTCATAGTAACAGAGAGTAGAATAATGGATACCAGGGGCTGGGGGATGGGAGAAAAGAGAATAAGTTGTTCAAAGAGTACATTCAGTTATAAGGTGAATAAGTTCTGGAGAGTTAGTACTCAGCATGGTGACTACAGTTAACAACAATGTATTGTATACTTGAAATTTGCTAAGAGAGTAGAATTCAAGTGTTCTCAACACACACACGCACACACACACACATATACAAAATGATAACTAGATGAGGTGATGGATATGTCAGCTTGACTGCAGTAATCATTTCACAATGTATACATTTATCACAACAGCACATTGTATGCTTTAAATATATACAATATTAATTTGTCAATCATACCTCAATAAAACTGGGGTGAGGGGAAAGACAGCATGGGAGTGACAAAAGAATAGGCTCATAGATCAGTGGAATAGTATTGAGAACCCAGAAATAGACCCATACAAATGTAGCCAACTGACCTTTGGCAAACAAGCAAAGGCAATTCAATAGAGAAAAGATGGTGCTGGAACAATTTGGTGTACATATGAAAAAAGAAAGAGAAAGAAAAAGAAAGAAAGAAAGAATCTAGACACAGACCTTATATGTTTCACAAAAATTAACTCAAAATGGATCATAGAACTAAATGTAAAATGGAAAACTATAAGATTTCTAGAAGAAAATATAACTAT
Organism: Lemur catta; assembly: GCF_020740605.2. Classification (NCBI taxonomy): domain Eukaryota; kingdom Metazoa; phylum Chordata; class Mammalia; order Primates; family Lemuridae; genus Lemur; species Lemur catta. The sequence goes on along the minus strand of NC_059134.1, from coordinate 83,369,630 downwards.
GTTTTTTAGGTGACTTTGAGTTTGGTGGTGAGTTTTTAGATACAATATTGAAAGCACAATCCATGAAAGAAGAAAGCATTAAATTGGATTTTATTAAAATTGAAAACTTCTGCTCTGCAAAAGATGCTGATAAAGAATAAAAAGACAAGCCACAGATAAGAAGAAAATATTTCCAAAACACATATGTGATAAATGACTTGTATCCAAAATACACAAAGAACTCTTAAAACTTAAACAGGAAAACAAACAATCCAATCTTTAAATTTTATTTATTTATTTATTGTTGCCTAGGCTAGAGTGCAGAGGCATCATCATAGCTCACTGCAACCTCAAACTCCTAGGCTCAAGGGATCCTCCCAAATAGCTGAGACTAAGGTGCGTGCCCACATGTCTGGCTAATATTTTTTTATTTTTCATAGAGACATGGTCTCACTATGTTGCTCAGGGTGGTCTCAAACTCCTGGCCTCAAGTGATCCTCCCACCTCAGCCTCACAAAGTGCTAGGATTACAGGCACGACTCATGGTGTCCGGTTCAAACAATCCAATTTTTCAAGTGGGCAAAAGAATTGAACAGACACTTTACTAAAGAAGATAAACATATGGAGAAGAAGTACATGAAAAGATGCTCAACATTATTTGTCATTAAGGAAATGCAACTTAAAACTATGATGAGATACAGCTATATATCTATTAGAATTGCTAAAATCCGCCAGGCGTGGTGGCTCACGCCTATAATCATAGTACTCTGGGAGGCTGAGGCAGGAGGATCGCTTGAGGTCAGGAGTATGAGACCAGTCTGAGCAAGAACAAGATCCCCGTCTCTACTAAAAATAGAAAGTAATTAGCTGTACATATAAAAATAGAAAAAAATTTAGCTGCGCATGGTGTTGTGCACCTGTGGTCCAATGTATTTGGGAGGCTGAGGCAGGAGGATGGTTTGAGCCCAGGAGTTTGAGATTGTTATAAGCTAGGTTGACACCATGACACTCTAGCCTGGGCAACAGAGTGAGACTCTGTCTCAAAAAAAAAGAAATTGCTAAAGTTAAAAAAAAAAATTAATAAGCTGGAACTTTTAAACATTGCTTCTGGGAATACAAAATGATACAGCCACTATAGAAGACATTTTGTCGTATTCTTAGAAATGTAGATATTGTGGGGACTACCACTACTGCACCCTTTATGTTTTATAAGGATGACACTAATCTCTATCATTACCCCAAAATGTGTATTTTTAAAAAAAATTTTTATAAGAGATGGTGTCTTGCTATGTTGCCCAGGCTGGTCTCAAACTCCTGGCCTCAAATGATCCTGCCACATGGGCTTCCTGAGGTGCTGGGTATTTTTGATTTACTATCTTGGCAGGCCGGGTCTGGCATGGAACTTCATGGAGGAGAGGGAGTAGTTTTAGAGGCATGGCCTTCCACACTGTGATGCTCTTATACCTAGGCCAAGGATACCAAATGAGGGTTTCTTGGGGGAAATTCACCATATTAACCCTGTGGAGGAGTAAAGGAAGCAGAATTAAGCAAACAGAAAAATTGAACTGTGATGCTGTCACAGTAACTCAAGAGAAACTCTGTAGTTGGAATGGCCATTTGGTGTTATCCCAAATTGGAGCCAGGGAACCAGTACTTGCATTGACCCCTGCACACATTAGATGTTGGCTAGCTGCCTCTGGATAGACTTTGGGTGAGGCATCTCTCTTTAGCCAAGGGCAATTTCTGGTGGGTCCAGGCTGTCATCTGCCAACACTCTCAGCAGCTGAGGAAATGAATGTTTCAGTCCTAAAAAGGGGAAATCTGAGCATCCCAAAACACAGTGGCTTCAGTCAATCTCTTTGTCTCTCAACAATCCAAAAATAGGCGGGTCCAGGAGAAAGTAGAATGGTGGTTGCCAAGGGGGGAGGGGAGAGTGGGGAGTTGTTTAATGGGTACAGAGTTTCAAGTGTCAGTTTTGTAAGATGATAACAGTTCTGGAGATGGATGGTGGTGATGGTTGCACAACAATATGAATATACTTAATACCACTGAACAGTATACTTACAAATGGTTAAGATAATGAGCATGTATCCTAGGAGGAAAAAATGGTTAAGATAGTAAATTTCATGTTATGTGTGTTTTACCAAAATTAAAAGAAAATTGAGGGAAAAAAAGTAGGTGGGTCAAGACTGTCATTGTAGTTTGGCTTTTGACAATCAGGAACCCTGATTCCCTCCATCTTATTGCTCTGCTATCTTCTATTAATAAATGAGTTCTCCAGCCTGAGCAAGAGTGAGACCCTGTCTCTACTAAAAATAGAAAGAAATTATATGGACAGCTAAAATATATATATAGAAAAAATTAGCCGGGCATGGTGGTGCGTGCCTGTAGTCTCAGCTACTTGGCAGGCTGAGGCAGGAGGATTGCTTGAGCCCAAGAGTTTGAGGTTGCTGTGAGCTAGGCTGACGCCATGGCACTCTAGCCCAGGCAACAGAGTGAGACTCTGTCTCAAAAAAAAAAAAAAATCAGTTCCTCTCAAACTTTAATATAAATACAAATCACATGGGTAACTTGTTAAAGTGCAGACTCTGGTGCAGTGTGTCTGGAATGAGATTTATGATTCTGCCTTTCCAACGAGTTCTTATGTGATGCTGATGCTATAGACCCATGGACCACACTCAGAACAGCGAGATATGAGGGTATAGTTTTTGCCTGAATTGTCCAAGTTGTGTTGATATCAAGTCTGATTTCTTGCTCAAGAGAATGGGGGAAAGAGAAGAAGTAAAAAACAAGCAACTTTGTTTTAAACTAGTGAGTTGGTATCTGCACAAATCACCTGTGTTTCCACTCCACTGGTGAGAATCAAGTCATATGGCCACATCAAGCTGTAACTCTATTACTGTGGGAGAAGAGAAAAACAGATTTTGGGGCTGGGCAGGGTGGCTCATGCCTGTAATCCCAGCACTTTGGGAAGCCAAGACGGGAGAATCGCTTGAGGCCAGGAGTTCAAGACCAGCCTGAGCAACATAGCAAGACCCCGTTTCTACTAAAAATAGCAAAAAATTAGCTGGGCATGGTAGCACACATCTGTTGCTCCAGCTACTCAGGAGACAAAGGCAGGAAGATCACTTGAGCCCAGGAATTTGAGGCTATAGTGCACTATGATAGTGCTTGTGAATAGCCACTGCATTCCAGCCCGGGTAACATAGCAAGACCCACCTCTAATAAATAAATAAATAAATAAATAATAAATAAAAGACCATGAAAGCACTAATTAAAAAAAAAATTATATAGCCACTAGGGCTCAGGAGAAGGAAAGATAAAGAACAGATTTTGGAGGACACTCAACTCCTTGGATCTTATTCTAGGTCTCAGTGCCTTCGTCAGTTACATCAGGGATTTTATAGCTCTGATATTCTGGGGTTTTGTCACACCAAATGTCCTCAACTGTATAAACCTGGATTCTGTGCTTATTTATTGTTGCTTTCTTGCAACATGGCAGGAAAAAAATTTATTTTGAGACAAGAAAGATTTTCAAAATTTTACTACTTACTTTCTTCCAATGGAAGTGCATTACTAGATGAATAGAATTTTAGGTGTGAAGATACAAAAAATTCTCTGCAGGAGAAAAAGGAGAGATTTAGGAGTTTGGAGGGAAGATCCTGGGGGCAGTAAAGCTGGTTGGAACCAAGCAGGCCTCACAAGACTGCCTGAGAAAAGCGTTATAAGGCGGGGTGGAGTGGGTAGCTGGTGTCTGGAGATGAACTTGGGGTAGAAGAGAATTGTTTAATGGGGATTTTTATTAAATTTTACTGCGTGTTATATGATGTAACCTTCCAATCCATCTTCTCTACAAAATCTTCTCTCTAGTGGCTTGTAGAATGAATTTTGTTTTGAGAAAGAAAGAGAAGCACTGCATCCCACCCTACGGGTAGCACAAGACAGGAACAAAGCCTGTCACAAGATTATATAATATAGTGGATGCTCCCATTTATCTTCACATTTACTTCAAAAGTAAAAAGGAAGAACATAAAACACACACAACAATAAACAGGCAGGTTTTATTGCTTTGCAAAAGGCTTCCTGGAGTATGTGTCTGCTGTAATGATTTACTTATGAGGGCCTAAGTTTCGTCATCCATGACCTAAGGAACAGTCACACAATGATTTTTGTTTCCTTCCAATGTTGCACTTCTATGACTCAAAATCAGATGTAGACAGAATTCAAGTACAATGTAATAACCATAATTTGTCAGTTTGGTGGTACCAGAAAGAGAGAAATAAGCAGTAATGAATTAAGAAAATATAATTTAGTCCAAAAAAACAAAACAAAACAAAAAAACCAGAAGTGGGCGGTTCTCCTCCACAGGGAGAATGAGCCTCTAAAAAAAAAAAATCAGAACTAAGATATATGGATAATTAAAGACAAAGTCCTTTTCTTGGCTTGTAAATTTATATAATTACATCAATTCTTCACTTTGTGCCTGGAGTTATAATTTTGGTTTTAAAACAAGCATCATTTTTTTAGTGTGTTTTTGCTCTGACTTTGTAACAGCAAGCATTTCAGGACATGATCAGGTATATGGCATAGGTAACACATGAACATAGTATAAAATTGAGAAGGTACAAGAGGCTAGGAGGCAGAAATCCATTTCTTGGGTATCCTTTGTTAAATAAGATTTATGGGAGGCCACTTTCTTAGACTGAGCACCTGCATTAGGCCCCAACAGACCAAACCAAAATGGAGCAACTCATAGTAAGTGCTACATAATCAAACTGAAACTTTAAGGGAGCAGGAAAATCCTTGTACAGAAGAGTTTTTCCTAAAAGCAGGATATTTACAGCAACCTATCAAAAGGGCCCAGTCAACCCAAGCTGACATGGTAATATTCCCCCTCTGCTTTAAACTTTACAGGGAAAGTAACCTAAAATAACCTTATGTTAGCCAATCTGCTTTTTAAAATTATTATTATTATTCTGTTTCCTTTTTTCTGATCATGCTACCTTATAAAAACCAACTGTTCTGCCATGCCCAACAGAGCTCCCTCTATTTTGGACAGGATGCTGCCCAACTCATGAATTACTAATAAAAGCCAATTACATCTTTAAATGTGTTGAAATGTGTGCTTTTTAACATCTTGAAGAGGTATTCTCTGGATAAATAAGTTAAATAGAATGCTAGAATGAGGTTCTTTCTGTCTTAGTTTCAGGTGGAGCCTCAAAAGTTAGTAGAAAATAGTAGACATCACAAACACATTCCAAAGAGGAAGGCTGCTTCCCAAACAGGATTTACAAAGGCAAGAATCAAAAACTGGCTTTATAAGCCTTAGCCAATCTTGAGGGTATAATAGGCTTGACATTGAAGTGGCAACAAAGAGAGGATTTCCTTTAGAGAGCATTGTGTCATGCTTGTGTGTTTTCCTCATGCCCACAGGGCTCGGGGAGATGGTGTTTCTCCTTATTGTAGACCAAGAAAAAGCCTTCAAAAAAATCACTTCTAGAAGACAGATGTGGTGGCTCACACTTGTAATCCTAGCACTTTGGGAGGCTGAGGCTGGAGGCTCACTTGTGGCCAGGAATTTGAGACCAGCCTGGGCAACATAGCAAGACTCCATCTCTACTAAAAAAATTTAAAAAAATTAGCCAGGCATGGTGGCACACACCTGTAGTCCCAGATACTTGGGAGGCTGAGCCAGGAGGATTGCTCGAGCCTGGTAGTTTGAGGTTGCAGTGAGTTATGACTGTGACACTGCACTCCAGCCTGGGTAATAGAGTGAGTGAGACCTTATCTCTTTAAAAAAAATAAAAGAAAATAAAAACAGGTGGGCTTGGTGGCTCACACCTATAATCCCAGCACTCTGGGAGGGTGAGATGGGAGGATTGCTTGAGGGCATGAGTTTGAGACCAGCCTGAGCAAGAGACCCCATCTCTACAAAAAAAATAGAAAAATTAGATGGGTGGGTGACACCTGCCTATAGTTCTAGGTACTCGGGACCCTAAGGCAGGAGGATCACTTGAGCCCGGGAGTTTGAGGTTGCAGTAAGCTATATGATGACGCCACTGCACTCTAACCTGGGCAACAGAGCGAGACTCTGTCTCCAAAAAAAAAAAAAGCACTTCTAGGGATAGGCTGAATAGCATCCCCCAGAGTCTGAGGGACATGCAGAAGTCTAAGGTGATTTGAGGCTTGCAGAGGCAGAGAATGGAGAGTGGTCAGGCTTCCCTGGGAGTGAGCTGTGTTGCTGTGAGGACCAAGTGGACTCATGGACAAAAACCAACCTGAAATGGCCTTCAAAAGCACATTGCCCTTTTCAAGTCGGGCTGCCTGGAGATACATGAGACCCCAAAAGAGTGTGGGTTTGTGGTGAACCATCAGGCATCCAAAGGCTGAGGGTCAGAGGTGTAAGTGGCCTGCCAGAGGAAAGCATCAGCCACATCACAGGCATTGCAAGTTCCGAGCTGGGGTGTCTCTGAGAAAAGCACAGAAGAGGGGAAGAATAAGAACCAGAATCGCTACTCCTAGGAGGCCCCAGCAAGAATTACCTGGTCATCAGTCGAGTAAGACCTTTCCTGTCGTTTACTTCTCTCTCTTCTTTTCAACCCTGGATGAGCCAAAGTTACTGAGAGAAGCCGGGCAGAGGCAGCGGCAGACCAAGGCCGAGAAGCTGAGAAGTGAGGAGCCTCCCGGGCTGCTCCATTCTTCATGCTTACAGCAGAGCGGAGCTGGAGGCAGCGATGAGCGCTCCTTTATACAGGGGTTTAGAGCTGCAGTTGTTTCACTAGACTGGCCAATTGAACTAGAGAAATGAAACTATTATTGGAAATAAAACTGCTCAGGGGACTTTATCTTATCCAAGTGACAAAAAATGTTATGAGGCACCTGCACACAATTCCCTCCAAGATTTAAAGAGGTAGTGAAAGGAACAAATAAAGTTGCTTTTTACTTATACTTTATTTTGAGTGTGACCTACTGCTAGCATTTGAATAGCAAAACTCAAAACTCATGTTGAAATTTAATCCCCAAGGTGGCAGTGTTGAGGGGCGGGACCTTCAAGAGGTGATTGGGTCATGAGGGCCCTGCTCTCATGAATGGATTAATTTATCCATGGATTAATGGGTTAATGGGTTAATGAGTTATCATGGGAGCAGGACTGGTGGCTTTATAAGAAGAGAGATCAGAGCTAGGATGCTTAGCCCTTTTGGTGTGGGATGTCCTATGCCACCTTGGGACTCTGCAGAGTCCCCACCAGCAAGAGGGCTCTCACCAGATGCCCACCTCAGCCTAGGACTTCTCAGCCTCCAAAACTGTAAGAACAAATTTTTCTTTCTTTATAAATTACAGTTTCAGGTATTCTGTTATAAAGCAACAGAAAATGGACTAAAATCCATTTACTACAATAGAATGTTCCAAAAGCCTATATGTGCATACCAAATACACTTTCCTTTTTTATCATGATATAGCTGAGTGGCTGTTCCACATGGGTGTATGTAAATTTACTGCATTCTTTCAAACAGCTGCATAGTAGACCATTTTAAGGATGTACAATGACTTAACTGTTCCCTTTTAAGGTATTAGTAAGTCTTAATTTGTAAAAATAAATGTATAAAAAAGCTCAAAACATGTTAATGTTTCCACCATACTGACACACTTTCTAAGTGTCTATTTTATGTGAAAGATATTTCCATTTTAAAGGAACTTTGTAAAAACAACAAAAAAAGGCTCTCATGGCTAAGCTTCAAAGTAATCCACATCACACCTATTTATCTACTGGACGATTGTCACTAGTGATTGAAAACTAAAAACATTCACTACTAAGCAAAACAATTACAATTAAATCCATTGTGAAACTCTGCCTGGACCACATGAAGATGTTTTTCACCTGTTCCAAATGACAATATTTTAATACCATCTAGGAGGGTAGAAGTAGATCAGTTTGGGGTTTTTTTTAATCTGTTTGACAAACACTTTTGTGCTTATTATATATACGTCAAACACTTTCCAAGTTCATTACTAATGTGAACTGATTTAATCTTCACAACAACCTTTTGAAGTAAGAAAGTAGGAATTGTCATTATCCCCAGTTTACAGATGAGGAAACTGAGGTCTAGAGAAGTTAAGTAACTTAACCAACGTCACATAGCTAGAAAGTGACAGAACAAGGATTTGAACTCTGGCTACAGAATTCATAATCATAGTACGATACTGTCCCCCTGCAGGCTATCTATATAAATCTATCATATGGCTGCTAGGATGAAGACTTGCTTTGTCACCCAGGCTGGAGTGTAATGGTACGATCATAGCTCACTGCAGCCTCAAACTTCTGGGCCCAGGGGATCCTCCCACCTCAGCCTCCCAAGTAGCTGGGATTACAGGCTTGAGCCACTACACCTGGCTGGAATGTATTCTCAAAGCAGAACTAGTTAGTCATGAAAGCCACAATCTTCAACATCATCATTATTAACAACAAAATTTGATGATATGTACACACCAAACAGAGGACACCATTCTGTCATTGTGGATGAGAGAGATGCAACATGGCCCCTGCTCTTGTAGGGGCTTAATCTAATTTTCCTGTTGGGTCAAAGGAAATTGCCAGAGGCAGCATTCTATGAAGTCACTGGTCAGTTCCAAGAAAAAAAATAAGAGGCCTGATAAATCCAGGGGAAATATATGAGAAAGCCAAGATGCAAATTCAATCAGCTTGGAACTGGAGAGCAAATACGACAAATGGTTCAAAGCAGACTAAAGGAAAGGGATCTTGAATCCTTACCTGGGTGAGAGTTGAGGTGTTGGCCACAGATTGTTACTAGTGTCTCTTGTCTGGGTATGGTGAGAAGAGTTAAAGGAGTCTGTGGGGAGAGGGTGCCATGTTTGCCCATCTAATACATGTGAAATCCAAGGCTCAAACATGCTACTTCTGACTCTAGATAGTACCCTTTTAACAGCACACACTAGAAATTTATAGATTTGATTGGTTGATCTTGGTAAGCATTTAGCCTAGACAGGTCTAAGGCAGAAGGGGGAAACTCAGATGCCTAAAAAGTTCAGGCTGGTGACCATAAATGAGTGGTAGGTTAGAGTAGCCAAGTGAAGAGTGCCTACTTCCTTTTTTTTTTTTTTTTTTTTTTTTTTTGAGACAGAGTCTCACTCTGTTGCCCGGGCTAGAGTGAGTGCCGTGGCATCAGCCTAGCTCACAGCAACCTCAAACTCCTGGGCTTAAGCGATCCTCCTGCCTCAGCCTCCCGAGTAGCTGGGACTACAGGCATGCGCTGCCATGCCCGGCTAATTTTTTCTATATATATTTTTAGTTGTCCAGATAATTTCTTTCTATTTTTAGTAGAGACGAGGTCTCACTCTTGCTCAGGCTGGTCTCGAACTCCTGACCTCGAGCGATCCACCCGCCTCGGCCTCCCAGAGTGCTAGGATTACAGGCGTGAGCCACTGCGCCCGGCCTGAGATAGAGTCTTGCTCTGTTGCCCAGGCTAGAGTGCAGTGGCATCATCATAGCTCACTGCAACCTCAAACTCCTGAGCTCAAGCAATCCTCCTGCCTCAGCCTCCCAAGTAGCTGGGACTACAAGTGTGCACCAGCCGGTGCCCAGCTGATTTTTTCTATTTTTTTAGTAGAGACAGGGTCTCGCTCTTGCTCAGGGCTCAGGCTGGTCTTGAACTCCTGAGCTCAAGTGATCCTCCCACCTCGGCCTCCCAGAATGCTAGAATTACAGGCGTAGGCCACTTTGCCTGGCCCACCTACTTCCTTCTGGCACCATTCAGCCCAGGATTTTATTGTTTAACTATGTATTATTTCACACTGCAATCATTGCGTATGTAGTGAGCGGCCACTCTAGGGAAAGTGGTATTAGCTGAAAAGGCAAATACTGGAAGAAAAGCTAAATAAACATACCAATTTCATTCTTCGCAGAGTCTAAGGGGGAAGTCAGGCACAAGAGGGTGGATGGGTCTCCCACAGAGGATGTGCTTATGACAATGGCAGAGACAGCTGGATTATAGGTTGGTCTTTATTCCCTCGGTAGGTAAACAGTGTTCGTATTTATTTTCAGAGACAGAAAGGAAAGGGGGAGCTAAGGAAACTGTGTCAGACCATAATCAGTCTTGGGTGGGTTGGGGTGGGGGAGGAACCCCAGGAAATAGAGCAGGTGGTGACAGCTGTGAGTAGAGGAATGAGTGCTAAATCCCTTGGGAGTTGGCTGAAAGTATGAAAGAGATGTGGAGGGTGGTTGCCTAGAAGTGGGGATAGAGCTGGGGCTTCTCAGTAGCCTTGCCTATGAGGTTCTGGGATGGTGCCCTATGACAACATTTTTAAAGCAATCGAATTGGAGAAATGATTAAATTCTCCTTGATTAAATAAAAGTAGTTACATAAAAGTCACAATAACGTAGCTGGTGTAAATGTTTAGGTCATTTGTTTTAATTTGCCCAAATTGACTCTCCAAAGGCAAAAAATCATATTCCACTTTTTTTTGAGGGTACATTTGCAGCCAAGTAAGATATTGCACTAGAATAACTTAACCATTATTTTCTCTATTGAAGAGGCAGTTTGTCCTAAATTTCTTTTCTTCCTCTGCTACATATCTAAAATTTTTGCCTTCACCTTAATCATGCCCAAAATAAGCTTCTAAAAATAAAGCAATGAAAAGTCTTAGGAAGGAAAAGAAAGGTTATAAAATTTCTTAGCTTTACAAATAAGCAATCTTGAGACTTGTAATAGAAAAAGTGAAGAATTTTACATTTCAACTTTATACCTATAAATGCCATAGGTTTTGTTTATTTGTTTCAAAAATTCTACTATAAATTCCAGGAAAATAAGAATATATACCCACCAAAGTTATTTTACTTTGTATCCCACAACTTGGAAATGTAAGTTTTATTATTTTTAGAGGGAGCCAAGGAAGAATTTCAGACAGTGAATGATGTCAGAAACATCATTCTTTATTTTGGAAATATATTAATTTAATCTATCATGCATATAACAAATTCGAAGAAATGATAGAGGCATAATAACAGGCTATAAATTTCTAGTAGGAAAGAAGATCTTTACAGTTTTCATCAACAACAACAAGAAAAAATACACCGGGCTTCTAAGTAATGGTTAATTACATATAAGTAGATTTGACTAATAAATCCTCTGCTTCAGAGTTATCCAGAAGATTTTATCCAAATTTCTTGTTAGGTCACTTCAAGGAACAGTAAGGTTTATTAAGTAATTCTAGTTTTCTAAACAGAAGTTAAATATATTGTAATGTGCTACCAAATTACTTAATAAATGAAGCTGCCTTTTCAAAATATTCCCATTGAAAGGGTCCACATATTGTTTCTTACCCAAAGGCCCTCTAATTATAACTACAAATAAAATTTTTAAAAATGGCTGTGCAAATAAGTAATTTGGTAATTCCCCTTTGAAATAAATTTAATACATTTTTAAATGTTTAGCAAATGATGTTTTATTTATTACAAATAGATTGTGCTCAAAATAAGCATACTGTATTTGAAAATACACATATTCATATACCTTAAAGGTCTTTTTTTTCTTGGATAAATTTAAAAGATTCCAGAATGTGGCAGGTGGGTGGTGCATGTAGTCTTATAGCCTAAGCAAAGCAAACTTAGGAACAGATTTTAAAAAATAGATTAAGTGTTTTCTAAGCTATTGCTTGCCTACACTAGCCAGCTGAAGGCTTTAAATAATTTAATCCCTACAACAACTGCCAGCTCCAACTGGAAGTCTTAAACAAGGACTAGATTCACTGAGGACTCCAACAGGTGTAGTCTAATAGTGATTCCCTAAATCTGCTACTGATCTATGTTTGTACATGTGTAGAACACTATATTCTTAAATACAACAGGGCACTAATTAAATTAATCCTAGTGCTTCTTGTTTTGTTCCATCTTCCACTATCTTATCTTTCCTCTATTTTTCACTGGAGGCATACTTGGCACAATGTGTAGCATATGAGGTTGTTTTAATGTTCCTTTTTTAAGCAAAAGCCTTCTTATTACAGTTTAAGTTTTGGAAAGCAAATTCTTAAATAAATTACTTTCTTCCTATTAGTATAGCTTTTTTCCATCCAGCTGACTTTCATATATTTGTACTTACTGAGAAGTAAGTTATTCAGATTTTTTTCTTTTATACATATATAATATATATGAAAATGTACTTGTCACTGATCTATTCAAATATATTTAGAGAGAAAATTCACACATACTTAACTTTTATATAATCAAACTGAGGTAAGTTTTCATATCAATTTAAATTAGAAAATCAGACAAGAAAAGACCACTATCATGCCTTCAATAGTCAACATATTATTAATATGACTTTTCATATTATAATATTTATAATTATATTATAATTATAATATTTATAATTATATTATAATTATAATATTTCATATTATAATAAGACTTTTGCCAGACATGCAGTAAAAAGAAGTTTTAAAACCAATAGCTGCCTGGATAGCCACATACAACAGAATGAAAGTGGCCCCTTACCTTACAGCATATATAAAAATTAACTCAAAATGGACTAAATACTTAAAAATATAAAGCTCCTAGAAAAAAACACAGGGGAATATCTTTAGGACTTTGGATTTGGCAATGATTTCTTGGTTATGACACCAAAAGCACAAGCAACAAAAGCAAAGATAAACAAATGGGACTACACCAAACTTAAAAACTTCTGTGCATCAAAGAGTACAATTAACAGAATGAAATAACCTACAGAAAGGGAGAAAATGTTTACAGATCATATATCTGATAAAGGATTAATATCCAGAATATATAAGGAACTTCAAGAACTCAACAACAACAACAAAAGACTCAATTTAAAAAATGGGTAAAGGGCCGGGCATGGTGGCTCATGCCTGTAATCCTAGCATTCTGGGAGGCCAAGGACGGAGGACCACTTGAGGTCAGGAGTTTAAGACCAGCCTGAGCAAGAGTGAGACTGCTGTCTCTACTAAAATTAGAAAAAATTAGCCCTGCATGGTGGCACATGCCTGTAGTCCCAATTATTCAGGAGGCTGAGGCAAGGGGATTGCTGGAGGCTGGGAGTTTGAGGTTGCTGTGAGCTAGGCTGACGCCACAGCACTCTAGCCAGGGCAACAGAGTCAGACTCTGTTTCAAAATAAAAAAGAGTAAAGGACTTAAATAGACATTTCTCCAAAGAAATGACCACTAAGCATATGAAAAGATGCTCAACATTGCTAATCATTTGGGAAATACAAATCAAAACGACAAGGAGATATCACCTTATACCCATTAGGATGCCTATTATTAAAAGAATGGAAAATAGCAAGTTGTTGGCAGAGATGTGGAAAAATTAGAATCCTTCTGTACTGTTGGTGGAAATGTAAGATTGTGCAGCCATTATGGATAATAGTATGGAGGCTCCTCACAAAATTAAAAATAGAATCATCATATGATTCAGCAGTCCCACTTCTGGGTATACATCCAAAATAACTGAAAGCAAGGTCTTGAAGATACATTTGCACACCCATGTTCATCCCAGCATCATTCACAATAGCCAAGAGGTGGAAGCAACCCAAGTGTTCACCGACAGATAAATGGAAAAAGAAAATGTCATAAAATGAACTGTTATGCAGTATCCTATGAAGGATCATGCATTGTGCTATAGAAGAAAAACAAGGTGAAGAACTGTTCTAGGCTAAAAGAGACCAACTTAAAAATCCTGTCTCATGGTACAACATGGATGAACCTTGCAGACATTATGCTAAGTGAAATAAGTCTAAGAGTGATTCCCTAAATCTGCCACAGATCTATGTTTGCATGTGGAGAGCATTGTACTCTAAAATTCAACAGGGCACTAATTTAATTAATCCAGGTGCCTCTTGTTTTAACCCATTTTTCTATTATATCACCTACAATACTCACAAAAAGACAAATATTTTATGATTCCACTCATATGACGTATCTAAAGTAGTCAAAATCATAAAAACATAAAATAAAAAGGTGGTCCTCTTTAGAATAGTTGCCCATTTTTTGTCTTCATAACATTGACATCTTTGCAGGACAATTGTTTTGCCAAATGCGAATTGATCTAGATACCTCTGATGGTTTCCTCATGATTATATCTAAATGGAATATTTTGGGAGCATACTACATTGTTGATTTGTGCCCTTTTCCTACCAGGAGGTGTGCTGGAAGGCGTTAACTCAGCAGGCTTGTGTTGTTCAAACATTCCAAAGAAGGGATTGGACCTCGACCTACTCTGGGGAGATAACCTTTGAGTCCTTGGAATATCCTGCCTAATAAGAATGTTTTTCTATGCCTTAGGCCTTGGGCCATACTATATTAGTTTGACCAGATTGTTTGTGCTAACAATGTGATTTAAGAGGAACACCTGTTTTCCTATGTCTGAGGTCCTAGACCATGTTATAACAGCTTGACCTCTGGGGGTCTGGAGACTGGGTAGCTAATGTCAGTCACATGGGCATTCGTGCGTTAAGACCCTGGACAAGAAGGCTTGTGTCAGCTTCTTTGGCCAGCGGCGTATCACACATGTTGTTACACATTGTTCCTGGGATGTCACACATAGTTACAGGGAGAATTAGCACTGTCCGTGTGACTGCTCTGAGAGAGAACAACTGGAAGCTTGCATCTGGTTTCTCTTACACCTAACCCCAGGCACCTTTTCACTTTGCTGATTTTAGTCTGTACCCCCTCTCTGTAATATACTGTAGCTGTGAGTAGAAGAGCTTTTTTGAGTTGTGTGAGTCCTTCTAATGAATCATCAAATCAGAGGGTGGTCTTGGGGGCCTCTAATACTGGGGACATGTCACGTCAGTTTGCTTCATCACTGGTGTTAACTTTGTTCATTTAGCTAAGGTCCTCCTGGATTTCTCTAACATAAAGATAGCTTTTTCGGTGGCTCACACCTGTAATCCTACCACTTTGGGAAAGCCAAGGTGGGAGGATCACTTGAGGTCAGGAGTTTGAGATGAGCCTGAGCAAGAGCAAGAGCCCCATCTCTACAAGAAATGAAAAAATTAGCTACAAGAAAATGAAAAAAAAAAAAAAAAAAAAAAAAAAAAAAGACAGCTTTTTCCTTTGTAATTAAGAAGTATTCTGTGGGGTGATATTTTGAGACTGTGTGAGTAACCTATTCCCCAACACTCTTTCACACAGTTGTTTTAGTACTTATTGGTGATTATTGTATGGGTCACTTATTACTTTGGGGGCTATAAAAAGGTGATTTTCCTTTTTTCTTTTCTTTCTTTTTTCCTTTTTTCTTTTCTTTCTTTTTTTCTTTTTTCTTTTTTTGAGACAGAGTCTCACCCTGTTGCCAGGGCTAGAGTGCAGTGGTGTCATCATAGTTCACTGCAACCTCAAACTCCTGGGTTCAAGCGATCCTTCTGCCTCAGCCTCCCAAGTAGGTGAGACTACCGGCATGTGCCACCATGCCTGGCTAATTTTTTTTTTTAATATTTTGTAGAAACTGGACCTCACAAAAAGGTGAATTTCTACAGTTCAAGTCAAAAGCCCTTTTTGGAGTTATGGAGATACGTGTCCTTCAAGTTGCTGCAGGCGCCATGCAATGTTGAGGTAGGGTCAGGTTGGAGTGGTGGGATCTGGAACATCCACGGCTCCCGCAGTTAGAACGGATTATTTCCCTAAGCATGGACTGGTGTTGTCTGTGCTGGTGGTAGAGAGTAGGATGTAAACCCCAAACTCTGCTTGTGCAGAGCATGCAATTCTACACTGACTCCCACAGAACATAAATTTCATTTCCAGTCCTCATTCACCCAGAAGGCAAGAGACACAACCCTGGGCTGAGTTCCAGGAACTTCAAGAGGCCAGGACATGGGCTGTGAGGAGTTGCTTTAAAAGAACAGATTTTACTGCTTGTATATGTATAAATTCTTTTCTCCTTCTTTACATTTAACTCTTGCAATTTCTCATCTCCTGAGATAATTTACAAATTCAGACACCTTTGGGATATGCATGGATGACATCCCATAATTTCCTTAAGCCTTTACTTTCTAGATATATTGTAATTTTACATTTTTATTCTCATTCCTAGTCCTATCTGAAAGACCTGTTGTTTTGTTTTTTGTGGGGTTCTTTAGGGAAGAGAGTCTCACTATGTTGCCCAGGCTGTAGTGTAGGGGCTATTCATAGGCATGATCATAGAGCACTACAACCCCTGACTCCTGAGCTCAAGTGATCCTCCCACCTCTGAAAGAATATTTATTTATTTATTTATTTAGAGACAGAGTCTCACTCCATTGCCCTGTGTAGAGTTCCAGGAGGTCAGCCTCAAACTCCTAGGCTCAAGTGATCCAGCTGCCTCAGCCTCCCAAGTAGCTGGGACTACAGGCACACACCACAATGCCCAGATAATTTTTATATTTTTAGTAGAAATGGGGTCTTGCTCTTGCTCAGGCTGGTCTCGAACTCCTGAGCTCAAGCAATCCTCCCGCCTCTGCATCCCAGAGTGCTAGGATTACAGGCGTGAGCTACCATACCTGGCCAAGAGTATTTTTTAATACTACAAAAACATTAGATATTTTAATCAATGCTTCTGTTTTCTATTTCTGAACGTTTTGTGTCAAGTGTGTCTAATGAGGCTTGTACAATGTGTACCCTTTAGAAGTACATGGATTTTGCTTTTACTAATGAAAAATCAATATTTCAATATTTCTAGGGATATTTAATGAAGATATCTATTCTTCCACATGAACATTAAAAAATAGCAACATTGGATTTTTCAAATTTCAAAAGCTACATTAGGGCCGGGCGCGGTGGCTCAGGCCTGTAATCCTAGCACTCCGGGAGGCTGACACAGGTGGATCGTCTGAGCTCAGGAGTTCGAGACCAGCCTGAGCAAGAGCGAGATCCCGTCTCTACTAAAAATAGAAAGAAATTATATGGACAACTAAAAATATATATAGAAAAAATTAGCCGGGCATGGTGGCACCTGCCTATAGTCCCAGCTACTTAAGAGGCTGAGGCAAGAGGATCACTTGAGCCCAGGAGTTTGAGGTTGCTGTGAGCTAGGCTGATGCCACGGCACTCTAGCCTGGGCAACAGAGTGAGACTCTGTCTCAAAAAAAAAAGCTACATTAGTACCACGAATAAATTTTAATGTGAAATTTTTTAAAAGGTGATTTTCTTTTTTGTAACAACATGGACTCATAGATTATTTTTCTGTTAATCAATGAGTTATAATTCTTTTCTGTTATTATCTATTTTTGACCAGTGGGAGCCCCTTCAAGTTGGCTCCTGTGTCACCACCAATTTTTTAGCACTTTCATACTTTCTGTTACAGTAAGATGTTCCAAACACACCTTGTCTTTCCCTGCCCCAGCCATGAAATCAACCATTTCTCCAAACAGTCCCTGCTTCTTTTACTTTCTTTGCACATTAATTCCAGAAAGAGTCATCTACCTCACCACCTCTAGGAGTGATGAGTGAAAAACAGGGTCAAATTAGCTTACTTGGAGACAGGGGAAATTCCAATCTACTTTCAGCCTTAAGAGTGCCTGGTTGTAGATGAATCTTTGGATATTTCTCTCAAGAATATCTCAAACATGCATGCTTTCCTTTCTATCATTTGAAAAGTAAATGTAGTAATATATTGATAAACGTCCTTTGTATCTCATAGCCTAACGTTCTGGAAAGTGACCTAACACTGCAACAAGGGCATTTTGGTCCAGATCCAAAGAAGTCAAATTGTACTTTTTCTAAGTCATCATCTTCTGACTTTCCAACTGTTAGGAAATTGGATCAGAGCAGACTACCAAGTCAGACTACCCCATATATGCCTCAGATGTTCCTTCTCATTTAGGGGTCAAGGACCTATTGACCTCACCTCTTTCAAGTAGTGAGAGGGACAGTCCACCTGTAGAATTTGGTTTAATTGTGAATCGAATGGGAAGTGATTGGATGGTTTTGAGTGACAGGAATGACATTATCTGGCTACATTTTAGCAGGATCACTCTGACTACCATACAGAGGAGAAACTGCAGTCATTGGAAAGCACTCTCAGTGACTTACTGCCAAAGGCATAATTCACTGAGGGACCCCCGATGTGGGGTTTTAAGGCCTTGCTTTCCACTGGGTGATTGCAGTACGGACACTAAAGCAGCCCCATTCTAGGAATCGCAGAACTCTTCTATAAGCGACTTTGGTTTATTTATTTTGGTTTTTTTTTTCTGTAAACCCTGTGTTGAAGGCTGACTTTCAATATGATTCCTTCATTTTAATAAGGCTCTATCCGCACATTGATTGACACATCATGAAATACATTTGGGAAATTCCACCACCATTAAAGATGGCTCAATAATTCTTCATCTAGAATCATTTAGGATTTGTTTTGTCTGTGTATATATAGGCAGTGCCTTTTTCCTTTTGTTAACTTTAATTTAGTTTTATTTTTTTTATCCTAAATTTTTTTTCTTTTTTCTTTTTTTTATTTCAAAATATTAAGGGGGCACAAATGTTTTTATTACATGGATAGCTTTTATAATGCTTTAGTCAGGGCTATAAGTGTGCTCATCACCCGAGTGATGTTCATTGTACCTGTTAGGTAGGTTTTTACCCCTGGCAGTGCCTTCCTGTCTGACTACTAACTAGTGTCTAGATGAAGTGATAACTGTAAATTCATGGTTAATTGGACAAGTATTTTAAATTATTTTTCCAATTGTAGTGGTGGATTTGCACAGATTATTTTATTCTCCTTTTACACCCCCTTTTGCCCAAGGAAAGACATTTGTCAAGCATTTGGCTGGGGTTAGGGGTGCATGCTATGATTAAGGAAGCTAGCCGAGATAAATTAGCCACACTGGGATGAAAACTATGACCTCATTGACAAAGAGTTCCAACTCACCAGCACAAAGATAATAAATACATACTCCTTGGAACTTTAGTTTCTCTCTTTTCCACACGTGTTTTCTCTTTAGTCACTGAAGCATGAAGACATTTTATTCTCTCTGAACTTCCAGTAGAACTCTTCGTGCCAGGGATAGCACATTCCATCCTCTGTGTACTATTACTAGTAAACAATGAAATGACCATCATAAAGTCTAAGTATTTCTTGCCTCATAAAAGGCATTTAGAAGAGTCTTTGGATGAAAGTCACCACACAGAATATAGTAGCAGTATTGTACTACTGTGCAGAATATTATTATACCAAAGATTATGAGGACGCATCCTTTACTGAGAGCCCTTTGTGGGTCAAATTCATGTGCTGAAAACAGACATGGCATTTTAAATAATGTAAATTTATGGAGATTATAGATTTTTCTCCCAGAAAATGAATAAATCCTTTATATAATTCCCAGGATAAAGGATAATAAAGAAAGTTATGGAAGCAAACTTCTAAAGTATTCATTAGTGTTAAACACCAAGTTGTTTTTGGAGTTGGTAAAATCTGTTTTTTAAAATTTACTTCTATTTCAAATGAATCATTCGGTGAACAGGCTCACACAAAAGGTGAGGGAGCACAGAAAAAGAAGAGGAAAGAGGACATGAATTGATAATTTATCAAAATATGGTTGTGTCTCTTGGGTTGCAAAGAACAAAGGTTCATTCAGTCTTAAGGAAAAAGAAGGTTGACTGTAAGGACATGTTTGGTGTACAATTGTTGAATCATTTTACAACCAAGGCAATTCTAGGACTGATTATACCAGTGTCCACATTCATTCTCTTTCTCTTTCTCTCTCTCTCTTCTTTGAGTGTCAGCCTTTCAAGTAGGGAACACGTGATTCAATTGTTTTATTCATCAGTGTTGAGTGTTATCTGTTTGGTAGATTTTGACTCAGGTTCCCATCCTAGACCAAAGCATTTAGCTTTTTCTATTAGGAGGCAATAGGAGCCAGTATAAAGTCTATGACTAGTTAGTATTTTCTCCACATCTTTTAAAACCCAAAACAGGGCTAGGCGCGGTGACTCACACCTATAATCCTAGCATTTTGAGAGGCCAAAATGGGAGGATCCCTCGAGCTCAGGAGTTTCTGACCAGCCTAGGCTACATAATGAGACCTTCTTTCTACAAAAATAAAATTAAAAAAAATTGTCTGGACATGGTGGCTCCTGCCTATGATCCCAGCTACTTGGAAGGCTGAGGCAGGAGGATCGCTTAAGCCCAGGAGTTTGAGGTTGCAGTGAGCTATGATTGGGCCATTGCACTCTAGCCCAGGTGACAGAGTGAGACCCTGTCTCAAAAAAAGATATATATAGCCCTCCACATAAATCAAAATTGTATATGTCCAATATTTACCACATGAGAAAAAAGCATACATATGATTGAATACAAAAAGGGACTATGTGAAATAAAAATAGTTTTTCAAAGTGGTGAGATTATGATTGGCTTTTTTTTCTCTCCTGGTTTTCTCCAACATTGTTGTTTGAGTGTTTTAATGAATTTAAGAAAGTTTAAAACATTTTTAGAACCATGAATATAACTTAACAATGTCCAGATGATTTTTAACTGATTATCTCTAGTTATTTTACTTTTCAAATCATTTTAAACTCAAGCAATAGAGTCAGATTAAATTTAGGAAATGTATAAAAGATGTATTTAATCAACATTCTAATTCAAGATGAGTTAATAGTCATTCCAGTCAGTTTCATCATGTGCATGGAGAATTCATTATTCGGAAGTGCTACAAATACTTTAAAAATAAAATCCCAGATATATCTGGGTCGCTCTCACACAAGCTTTTAAAATATTTGCCCTTCTCTCTATATAGCTGTAGTCATCTACCTGTTAATCTTTTCTGTAAAATAGATCAAAATACGAAAAGCAGACAGAAACATTAGGAAAATATGGCTATGAGGATGAGGAGGTGGGGTACTCTTGATGTATTTATAGTGAGTATATATATATATTTTATATCAAGTATAACATACACCTAGCCTTTTATGACCAATTTTTTAGAAAAGAAATTTTGTGAGAGACAGAGGCTCTCTCTGTCTGTCACCCAGCCCAGGCTGGAGTGCAATGTTGAGATCATAGCTCACTGCAGCCTTGAACTGCGGGGCTCAAGTGATCTTCCAGCCTCAGCCTCCCCAGTAGCTGAGACTATAGTCTGCACCACCAGGCTCAGCTCTTTTATGACCAATTTTAACTATGACATGAATTTTAATCACAAATAACTGTAGAAATCTCCAAGGAATTTTTAAAATTCAACTAATTGCCTTATAGAGCTTTTTTCATCAGTGATGTTTAATTAATTGTTTTTCACATTTCAAACAAAAGACCAAAACTAGCTTTCATAGCCAGCAGATACATTTCTAAGTGTTTAGGATGATGAATCACATGGAATACATACATTTTCAGAGTGCCTAATTACAATGATTGTTCAGCCATTTAACAATTGCCATTTATGTTTCTAATAAAATTCTAATGTAAATTATAATAAGTCAGCTCCTTAATCATATGGTAAATACACTTGGACTGTATTCTAGAATTTTGATTTATATTTCTAAATGATTTGTGATAAGGAAGCAATGTTCTTACCGAGTTTGCTTAATTGTTAGGTGGAATTGTATTTGTCTGCCACCTGGAGGATTTGTGGAAACATTGCAAGTGGCAAAATTCATAGGAATAAAAATATTGCAATATATGTGTTAATAGTATTGTATGTGTTGTATGAGTGATGTTGGCTGATACACACACATATTTATATAATTGTGACCAATGAGGTAGTGGCAAAACCAAGAAACTTGTGTTCTGGAAAACAAGTGAAGAAAATATTTCCAAAAGGTGTGGGTGATCAGTTTCATCAAAAGCTACTAGTTGATCAAATACAATGAAAAGAATTGAAGATGGACCCACAACATTTGGCAATTGGGAGGTCATAAGTGACAATGACAACAGCTATTCCTGGCTGTTTAATAGTTGTAAACTAACTGTTATGTAGGTTATATTTTCTTTTAAGCTTGGTGCTATTTTCAATTTGCTAATTTTTATTTTGGATTCTTCCAACTTTGTTCATAAGTAAAATTGGCCTTAGGATTCTTTATTAAGTGCCAACCTTGTACAGTTTTGGAATCAGGATTGTTTTCAGCTCTTAGAATGAAAAAGGAATGAACTAAATAAATTCTAAAAATGTTAAATAACAACTATAATACCGGGCAAATTTCCAAGATCTAGTTGATGATTTATAATTTTCAAGTAATAGTTAAAACAAAATTTTCACTGCTTTTTAATTCATTCAACAATATTGCATCTCACCATCAAAAAGAAGTATGTGAGGTATGCCTATGTTAATTAGCTTGATGTAACCATTGCATGATGTATACATATTTCAAAACATCATAAATATATAGAATTTTTATTTGTCAACCAAAAAAAAAAATCTAAGGTAAAGAGAACTAAAAAAAAAAAAAAAAACCCAAGAAAAATATCCCAAGAAAGTGGAAGGATTTTTATTTGCTCAACAGAAAATATATTACCATTCTGAATTTTGCCTCAGACTAGTACAACAATTTGGGATTTTATAAAAAGAAAAATTGTCAAAGAAAATAAAAGCTAGTACTCTATTTGGATTACATGTAATCTAGAAGAGATAAAATATGAATGCAAATATAACATAAGGTAGTATGTGAGAATTGTTATAAGGAATTTAGAGATGAAGATTATTTCTGGCTCAGTTGATCTGATAAGATGTCACATAGAACACCTGGTGGAAGAGAAATATATGTAATTGATAAACAGAAGGCTAATCTCCCTTCTATATAAGAGGTCTTAGAAATTGAGAAGAAAGGAACTGGCACCCTGGGCAAATGCCAGAAATAGAGTTCACAGGACAATAGACAATACAAATGTCTTTATGTTCTTAACATATGAAAATTTTCTCAACTTTACTTATAATAAAAGAAATGCAAAACAAAACTGTACTATGATACCACTTCTCACTTATCAGGTTGGCAGAAATCTGAAAATTTGGCAATATACTCCGTGGCAGGACTTTGGGGAAATGGGAACTCTAAGACATTGGTTGTGAGTGGAAAATGGTAAAAGCTAACAAGATTAGAAATAGCTGATATCTACCAAAATGATACATGTGTTTACTCTTTTGAGTCAACAATCCCATTACTTACAATGTATGCTGAAGACACCTACACAACTAGGAACAATAAGCTTATTGTTATTTGTTGTGGCATTATTTGTAATAGGAAGAGATTGGAACTGACCTACCTATCTATCTGTAAGGAACAAGGTGAACAAACCATCATAGGTAAAATGATAGGTACTCCATACAATTGAGTCCTACATAATTATAAAAACAAATGAAGAACTCTATATATTAATGTGGAGAGATCTCTGGATTATGTGTGATAAAAGTGATAAAAAGTAAAGTGCAAAACCGTGGAATAAAGAGAGGAATAAGAATATAGGTACATACACACATTTCTGCTATAGTGCAATAATACTTTGCTAAAATACCTTCTGCAAAATTGCACACTTAAAAGGACAGGCCGGGCGCAGCGGCTCACGCCTGTAATCCTAGCACTCTGGGAGGCCGAGGCGGGCGGATCATTTGAGCTCAGGAGTTCGAAACCAGCCTGAGCAAGAGCAAGACCCCATCTCTACTAAAAATAGAAACAAATTAGCTGCACAACTAAAATATATAGAAAATATTAGCCGGGCATGGTGGTGCATGCCTGTAATACCCAGCTACTCAGGAGGCTGAGGCAGGAGGATTGCTTGAGCCCAGGAGTTTGAGGTTTCTGAGAGCTAGGCTGAGGCCAAGGCACTCTAGCCTGGGCAACAGAATGGGACTCTGTCTCAAAAAAATAAATAAATAAACAAACAAAAAAAAGAAATCGTAAATCTCAATTGGTAAATGTATTGTTATTGATATTTTAGTATTGGAATTTTAATTGAGAATTTTGTTCTTGTTGTTTGGTTTTTTTTTTAGAGACAGGGTCTGGCTTTGTCACCCAGGCTGCAGTGCAGTAATACCATCATAGCTCATTATAACCTCAAACTCCTGGGCTCAAGTGATTCTCCTACTTTAGCCTCCCAAAGTACTGGGATTACAGGATTGAGCCACATGCCCTGCCCTACCTTGCTTTTTAAAGGTTAAGGAAGAAGAGTTCTTTTTCACAAAAGAGCTTTCTATTAGTGTAGAGATAGAATTAGAAAATTATTTGTTTCATTACAAAATATTTTGTTATTAATTCAGGAAATATTTACCAATGGTGATTAAACTGTGAACTAAAATGAAATCTTAAGCTATCCAGCCAACAGAATGGACTTTCTTTTGGTCAAGGGACCCCAGAAAAACCTTAAAGCTGCTGAGTTGCCAGCCATGAGGAGAAGGGAGGTCAAACACACCTTGTCATGACCCGTCCTTTTTGGAGTCATTCTTTATTACAGTGAGATACTAAACCATTAACAGGTCTGAGGCCATGCAAGACACAGCTTAAACCATACCTGAAGCCCATCAATTTACTGAACAGATCTGTAAATGTCTGAGGGGTGGCTTGTCTGATTAACAGATGTTCCTAAGTTAAAACATCCAAGTCTTTAGACAAAGCTTCATTTATTTAACCAATTACAAATCAATATTTACCTTCCACATACTGACTCATAATAATATGTGTAATTCCTATCTCTGTGAATGTATAAACCAAACTGTAACTCAGCTACTACAAGTGGGCACATTTTCTCAGAATCTCTTGCAAATCTCTTGTGCTCCGGACTGTTGGTCACACACACTTCGCTCATAATAAATCTCTTTAAATTATTTTACAGGGTTTGGGTTTTTTTCCTGTTAATAAAACCAAGTAAAAATTTATTGGAGAACAGGAAATTGGTACTGTGCCAAAGGCTTACTCTGTAATTACTAACTACATAGGGAGAAATGTACCTTATGAAGAGATCTGATGGTAACCACCTTGAATGATCAAACTTAGCATCAAACTAGTAGTTTGATATATCACAAAACAAAGTATGTAACTATACCTATGCCATATTGCCAAAATGTTATCCTGAATCCAATTACTCCTTTAGAGCACACTTTCAGTTATAGGAAATACAGAGGAAAGAGTGTAATGGGGGAATGGCCTGAAAAAGGGTTAAAATGTTTCTGTCTCTCTAAAACCTCCCCCATTCCTTTTGGGAATTAAAACCTGCATCCCTGCCTCAGGCCAGTGGTTTGGAGAGGCAGGGGTGTCCTTTGTTCTTCACACCATGAGAGATGGTGCAAGGGATGTCCAGGTGGAGGTCACAAGATTGTCTTAACTGAAGATGGGATGAATCAGAAACATCAATTATAGTTGAACAGCAATAGCTTGAAGATGAAAACTTCCCCTTTAAAAGCTCAGTATTTCTGCTCAGAGGCAGGACGTTGGCACTTTAAAACTGGAGTCAGCCAACCTCCTCATCTGCTGGCAAATTAATAAACTTCTCTTTCCTTCTCCTCAAACTATTTGTCCTTGTTCTTCTGATGCAGCCTTGGGGTACAAGTGCCGAGCTTTCAGTAACAGGAAGAATAAGTTAAGTGATACTACAAGAAGACAATCAGATATATTAGAATGTGGGATATTAGTAAAGACAATGATCTCTTTTTTTTCTGTGACTCCAGAGTCTTGCTCTGTCACCCCAGCTAGAGCACAGCGGTGTCATCATAACTTACTGCAACCTCAATCTCCTTGGTTCAAGCAATCCTCCTGCCTCAGCCTCAGCCTAAGCCTCTGGAGTAGCTGAGATTATAGGCACATGCCACCACACCTGGCTACTTTTTCTATTTTTATGTAGAGACGGGGCTCTTGCTCTTGCTCACACTGTTCTCAAACTCCTGACCCCAAGCAATCCTCTTACTTTGGCCTCCTAAACTGCTAGGATTACAGGTGTGAGCCACTGCACCCAGGCCCCAGATCTCTCAGTAAATTCATAACAAATAAAAAGATGGGTGAACTATTTCTAGAATAAAAGAGACTGAAGAGATATAACAACTATGTGCCATGCTTGAAACTTGATTGTATCTTGATTTGTAAAAACCTATAAAGACATTTTTGGGATATCTGTGAAAATTTGGATGTGGGCTAGATAGTAAATAAAACTAGGAAATAATTATTCATTTTCTTAGGTGTGATAATGGCATTGTGGTTATGAAGGAGAATGTCTTTATTATCAAAAAACAAATTGATTTATTTCAGGATGAAATATCATGGATGTCTAGCATTTACTTTCAAATTATTTTGTAAAAAGCTTCACAAACTATATATGTAGATACATACATATAGAGCAAACATACCAAAATATTAATCTCTGGATCAAGGTGGTGGTAAACATCCCTGAGGCAGGGATGCAGGTTTTAATTCCCAAAAGGAATGGGGGAGGTTTTAGAGAGACAGAAACATTTTAACCCTTTTTCAGGCCATTCCCCCATTACACTCTTTCCTCTGTATTTCCTATAACTGAAAGTGTGCTCTAAAGGAGTAATTGGATTCAGGATAACATTTTGGCAATATGGCATAGGTATAGTCACATCAGTTCATTAAAGACAAAATCAGAAAACAGATATAATTTTGTGACAATCTAGATCTAATCACTTTTTAATGTTTTGAGGATATATATAGGTTAAGTCTAATTAGAAAACCTGAAATGTTAAAAAATCTGAAGCTTTTTCAGCAGTGTATGTATACACACGTAAAACACTGTTTTTTATTCTGCTTTTTCACTTAGTATTGGGGATGCCTTTCCTTGTCAGTAATTGTTCATTAGCATCAGTTTACTGGCTGCATGACATTCCATTGCAGATATGTCTCTTCGTGGTATGTTTAACTAGTCCTCCACTGTTGAGTGGTGCAATGAACATCTGTTGACACACATCTTTTGCTCATGTGTCTGATTATTTGGAAGGATAAGATTTCAGACTGTGGAAAGGGAGTAAGTGTAAATATGAGCAGAGGCACAGAGATCTAAAAGAATAAGGTGAGTACGGAAACAGTTGAATAGTTTACTTTGGGGCACAAGACACTGTAGGCGAGAAGGCTGGACAGACATGATGATCCTTGAATGGAAAAGGAGTTTAAGGAGACTTGATCTCATTTAAATCTTAAACGATGCCAGGTACTGTTCCTAACACTTTTTCATGTATTAGGTTTTTTAAATTGCAGGTACTATTATTCTCATCTATAGGCAAACAAACTGAGATACGAAGTTAAATTGCCCAAAGTTAACATCTAGTGATTAAAACCCATGTAGTCTGGCTCCAGACTATTAAACCCATTTTGCAGCAAAGGAACCATGCTGAGTTAAGCTGAAAACTGAGGTCTTTATGGGCTTCAAAACTTTCTGCAAAATAGTAGATGGTGACAGTAAAAATGAATATGGGCTCGATTTGTCCCTCCTACTCCCGAGAAAAGAAAGAAGCTTTAGTGGAGAACAGAGAAAACTTAAACAGATCCCTTATGCCCTCAATAAGAAGATATCCAACAGTTGGCATTGCTCCCTAAGACGGTCAGTTTGCCTGCACTGAACTGACTGGTAGTCAGGCTTCAACTGCGAGGAATTGAATTCCAAAAAGCGCGCGAGTCCCCAGACCAAAGAGCTTCCCGTCCCATAGCCGGTAGCAGCCAGCTCAGCAACAGCCTCCCCAGCCCGGGGCCGTGACGTCAGGGCCGGTTTTAGGCCCGCCTTCCGGGATCTCTCCGCGTCCGCACGCCCAGAATAACCGGCGAGGCGCGTCTTAGCCCCTCCCACTGCCCCGGATGTTAATGCAGAAGCTACCGCCTCCTCGGCCGGCCGGGGCACAGCCATTTTAATTCATATCTGAGTGGGCGGTGGCGATTGGTGTTGGCGGTCTGCCTCCGCTGGGCAGGGGGGAACTTTAGTGGTTTGGGGGTGGTTTTTAGTTTAATTTTTCCTTTCTAGCTTCCCACTGACGCCCAGTGTTCCCTTTCTAATCAGCTGAGGCCATGTCAGGAGACGGAGCCACGGAGCAGGTGAGGAAGGAGAGTGGTGGGGCCTCGTGGCGACCTCTTCTCTCCAAGTCTGTTCTTCCGACTGCCCCAGCCGTGTTCCCCTGAGAAAGGAATCAGGGGTCTAGTGAACCCAGGGGACAGAAAAATGATAGGAATGGGGAGCAACATCAGAGATGTAAAATTTCTCGACTTCCCTGTTTTAGGCGGTAATACGAACAAATACTTGATTTAGACAATAGCCGGGAGACTGCTTCGTGCCATTTAGATTCACGGGAATACTCCAGATGGGATGCGTTCCTTTGATAGCATTTGGTGTTAGGGTGGTTAAGAATTGATTATTTTAACGCGAACCGGCCGTTTTTAGAAAAACTTGAGAATGTTCCCCTACAGTTAAATATGTTGTATCCAGAAATAGGTTACTAGTTCTAGAAGTATTTGAGAGAAAACTAATCTGCAGAAATAGACTCTTGCGAGAGCGAATTAAGAAAGAAGCATTCTAGAAGTAAAGCGTGGTTGTGTTGAGGTTTTGGGAATTTTGAGGCTTTCTCGCTTCCTTTTCTCCCTAGTAGCCAGCATTTCATTTTCGTTTTTCCAGCTAAAAAAACGTTGCAGAATTTGCTAATTTGAAAAGAGAAGTGTGTCTTGGCCACTTGTAAATAAAAGCGTCTGTTTTAGTATTAGATGTGAGTGATATTTAAATATTTTAAAATTCAGGTTTTTAGATAACTGTGATTTGTTCCTTTTGCTCTTTGTGTTCAGAATTTTGTAGGATAGTATTTATCTTTTGGTGTGAAAGAGAAAACTAATATTTAAAAATGTCATTAATTTGTTTTTCAGTCTAAGTCCCAGTATGTTTAGATAAATACAGTTTTTAAAATGGAGGCTAGGTAGCCTGCAGAGTCTCAATTTCCTGAAATTTCCCATTGCCATAGCAACGACATACACTTAGATTTTCATTTTTCAAGTCCCCAGCTTATAACGTGGAAGCTGTTACTGGAGGTTGACAGAAATGAGGCAAAATAAGAGTTCCTATTTTATAGTCTTGGGTGACTGTAAATTTCATTATGTGGGCAAAGTTTGGCTAAACTGAGTTTTGTGTTTGCTCCAGGACTGATTTCAGTCCTGAAATCTTCACAATGATTACATTTTACATACAGTTAGGATGCCCAGGAATGCAAAGCCTTATAATTATTATATCGAAACTTTATTTTACCTACCCCTTTCTGACTAGTATTTTGTCATCTGAAAGTGAAGGAGGAATGATGTACAGAGATTTCATTGGAAGTTACTGAAATTCATTGTTATTTCTAAAATTTACCTAAAATTGTAAAGATACAAAATGTTGCCATGACCTTGAATATTTTAGAATTCCAGGTGTGGGGTTTTAATAGGGACAGGTGGTGATGAAAATTTACAGAAAAAAAATTTCCCCCCGGAGTATACCTTGCTTGATGTATAAAGATAATGGTCAGTGAAAATCTAGGGGAAAGGAGAGTACCTAAAATGAGCTGAAATCATGGATGAGAAAAAGATTCAACAAAATTAAAGAATAAAAAAAAAAATTCCAAAACCACTCTGAATCAAGGATTTGCTTTGGAAAGACGCCAGGGGATGGAGTGGACAAACAATCCTACAAGATATGAGGAGTAGATTCCTTTGGCCTTTTAGTAGCACTTATGCTCAAGTGTGTACAATAAACCTGATGATGTCTTAAATTTGTTACTAACAAATATGGATGGTCGTTTCTCGGTAATGAGATTTGTGCCTTCTGAAAGAGGGAAATGATTGTAGACAAGCAAAATCACTGCTAAGGTTTATTGCTGTAATTTTTTTTACTCCCGTAAGGAAGTTTAATTTTGCACTTAGCTATTTACCTTACAGCATTCAAGGATATTCTTCTGAAGCTCCTTGTTTACTGTTTTCACTTGTTCAACGATGACAAAAGTTTGTGCATATAGGTTTCTTCCCCCCAACAAACACATATGGTTTCTTTGTAGAATTATGGTTATATTTTTATTTCATGGCGGTTTTTTTTTTTTACTGCTTGGTTCAAGTTTTGATCTCATTCTTTCTTAGCTCCACTGTGCATTACTCTTGCAGCATTTAATATGCTTTTGTTCAGTTCTTCCATTGAGTTTTGAACTTTCTGAGTTGAAGAGACTGCCGTACTCATCTTTACATATTAAAAACCTAGGAAATACTATTTTGATACTTAAAGGTGTTTGGTAAATGAATGGATTAATTTTGCATTTAGGCTATATGCAGTACATTACAAATTCCTCAAAGAATTTAAACTGTTGGGGAGATAGGTGCATAAGTGATTAATATAAAATAAAATGTTTGGGGCATAAGAATGGGTGGTTTTTAAAGTTTTGTTGGATAAGAGGTGGTAGAGAAAGAAATGAGTTCGGCCAAGTCAATTCATATGCACCTTTAACCTAAAATTTTCTTTCTATACTCTTGTCTTTTAGAAATAACAATTGATCTTTTAAACAATATATAGCCTGTCCTAGAATTAGGAAGGCCTAAAATGCAAACAAAATGGTCCTAACTTTGGAAAAACTACATAACTTGAAGAAGCACAAATTAATTGCCAATAGTTCTCAACAAAGAGGAATATTCAGAGCATAAATCAGTGTTTTTCTTTTAGTGAAAGATAAGTTTGAGAAGATTTAGAAAATATATAGTTATTAATGAAGAAAGGAAGTTGAAACACCCACAGTCCTGAAACCTGGTTTATTTTGTTGGGTAACCACTGGTACTTAAAAACTGTTCAGAAGTAACAGCGTTGTCAAACAATTTTA
This sequence comes from Lemur catta, assembly GCF_020740605.2. NCBI lineage: Eukaryota > Metazoa > Chordata > Mammalia > Primates > Lemuridae > Lemur > Lemur catta. Next base: position 83,338,925 of record NC_059134.1, on the reverse strand, counting down.
AAGTCAAGGTGCCTGTGTGTTGGGGGTTAGCAGAAGGGAGGGAAAGAGCCAAGTATGTATGTTGGACAGTATCTGTTTTTAACAAAATGTTTTTGTAATAGCCTTTCCTACTTTTCCCCCTCTTTATTTGAAGTGATATTTAGTATAATAGTTTGGGGCAGGCAAATTGATTTAAACTTTATTGTTAATATTGCTTAGGTAGGAAAACTGGACTATGTGGATGGAATACTCTATTTGGCAATAATTGTTCCTAAGGGAAATTGATCTGTGCTGACGAAATGAGAGTATTCTTAGAGGCACGACAGAAATGTAGTGTGTTAGGAGAGATTACATTCCTTCAAGATTAGATGGTTTCAGGGAATACAGGAGTATACTTCCTAAGTAGACCATCAGAAGGGCAAAACCTGTATTTGGATGTTTGTACCTATTAATTGAACAATTGCCAAAAGCAATTGATGGTTTAAGTTTTTCTACCATGTCTCTAAATCTTTATTTTTCTTTAGATAGGACCTACCTGTGTATTTGAGTCTTTTTGGTTTGTTTTGTTGGACAGTTGGTAATGATGTGAGAATTGATCTAAAAAAGGATTTGAGTCAGCAATTGCTTAAACTATTTTTAGATTAATGGACAACTTAGGAGACACAGTAAATATTGAATAAAATCAGAAGGGCAAAACTATCCTAATTGATTTTTTTTTTAATGTTTGACTTAATTTATCTAGTGAATTAATACCTGGGCTACCCTTGGTTGAAAAAATTCATATCTTTCAAATTCTAAAAGGTTAAGATTTTTAGAAAAATCTTGTAACGATTTGTTTCCTAGGGGATGAATAAGTTAAGTTTAATAAGAAATAATGGTATTTATAGTTATTTGAACCAATACCTTAAGCCTAGATCTTTTTGTTTAAAATTTTTGAATTGTTTGCATGGTCTTTGGAAGAGTTGAAGGGATTGTATCATAGTGAAGGATACACTTTCAGTTTCTTTCACAACAAATATCTAGTAGAGTTTGGTTACATTAGTATAGGAACAGAGAATTAAGCTGGTATCCTGTCCTAAAGTGACACTTGTTACAGAATGTATTCTCTAGGAATATTAATTGGTTCAGTTAAGTTACTCCTCTTAGAAAGTCTTGCAGAGTGCTACTGTGGTCTGCTTTTAATTTTGAAAAAAGTTAATTACAGAGAGAGTCTTAAGACTTCAAATGTATAGCATAGCAGTTTTCTTAATATTTTGGCAGAACGTTTAATTGGAATGACTTAGGTCTGATGGCACCTTATTTGTAAGGAAACATGACATTTGGAAAACTTATTTACAGAATAAATAGATTAGGTAGTATTTCTTAAAATGGAGTCCATGGCCCATTTGCATCATAACTGGTTAGGTGCTTTATAAAGGTATAGATGTCTAGATTCCATTTTTAAACCTACTATATCAGGTTCTATAAGTGTGGCTGAGAATCTTCATTTGAAAGAATTACCACAAATGCTTTTTATGTAAATTAAAGCTTGCATACCACTGAGTTAGAGAGGATCCCTGGACCTTAAAAGTTGTTTTTAAATACATTCTTGCTAAATAAGCAGAGAAAAAAATTGCAGATAATCTGAGGATAGTATGTTAATGATTTTCCTGCATGCTTGTCCCCTGCTCCCATTATATTTAGGTAATCTTTACCTTATGAGAAATACTCATTACAAAACCAAGGTTGAGACATAGTTTGGTGTGTATCACTTGTATTTAACTGATCCCTCTTTTAACTTGATTTCAGTATGACCGCCTAGCATAACACCCTTCCAGTTTACCATGAAAATAGCTATTTGGAGAAAGAACTACTTTTTTTTTTTTTTTTTTTTTCCTGTTTTACCACCCTGGTGGGAATGGGAAGAAGAAATTATATTATTTATTTATTTATTTTTCCCCTTCAACTCTAGAGGGAGAGTTAGAAGAAATATTAATTTTTTCAAGCTTTAGTATAATAGTGTCTGTCACCTCTTCATACTTCATCCTCCTATTAACAACCCCCCAATAAAACTTAAGGGCCCATATAGAAACAAAGTGGCCTGGAGTTTCAATAAAGCATAATTCAGAGTTTTCCAGAGGGTTTCTCACCTATCCACAATTATATGAGAAGGCTATTGAAAATGCTCATTCTTCCCTTTTCCAACTGCACAACAGGTTGAAAGCAGAAGCAGGTAATTTCTATCAGCCAGACATTAAAAAGATCATAAAATTATAAAATAGTGTTCTTCTTTTCATTATTTTCTTTTGTTTTGGAAAAATTTTTAAAATACTTATATTGATATTTAAGAAATTTATTTTTAAATGAATGAAATACTGTTTTTTTGTTTTAATTTCTAATGTAAATATTGATTGATATAACCCACATCTGTTTGAAAAATCCCTTTGGGTTCCCCAGTTTTTAAGGTTATAAAATGATCCTTTACAAAAAGTTTATGAATAGTTAGAATAGTGCATGGTGCCTTTGAAGCCAAGATAATAAGTTTTTTTGTTTGTTTGTTTGTTTGAGACAGGGTCTCACTCTCTGTTGCTCCTGCTAGAGTGCAGTAGTGTTATAGTTCACTGCAACCTCAAACTCTTGGGCTCAAGCGATCTTCCTGCCTCAGCCTCCCAAGTAACTGAGGCTACAGTCACACTCCACCACTCCTGGCTAATTTTTCTATTTTTTGTAGAGATGGGTTCTTGCTCAGGCTAATCTCAAACTCCTGGCCTCAAATGATCTTTTTGCCTCAGCCTCCCAAAGTGCTGGGATTACAGTTGTGAGCCACTGTGCCTGGGCATAAATAATAATTTTTTAAAACCCAGTTTAAAAATGGGCAAAGGTCTGGGCATGGTGGCTAACGCCTGTAAGCATTAGCACTTTGGGAGGCTGAGTTAAGGATCACTTGAGGTCAGGAGTTGGAGACCAGCCTGAGCAAGAATGAGAGCCCATCTTTACAAAAAATAGCTGGGTGTGGTGGCACTTGCCTGTAGTCCCAGCTTGTTGGGAGGCTGAGGCAGGAGAATCCCTTGAGCCAAGGAGTTTGAGGTTGCAACGACTTGTGATGACGCTACTGCACTCTAGCCTGGGCAGCAGAGCAAGACCCTGTCTCCAAAAAAAAAAAAAAAAAAGCAAAGGATCTGAGCAGACATTTCTCCAAAGAAGATGTATAAATGGCCAATAAGAACATTAAAATATGCTCAACTTTGATAACCACCAGGGAAATGTAAATGAAAACCACAGGCAGGTACTACATCACACCCACTAGGATGGCTATAATCAAAAAGATAGACAATAACAAATGTGGAGAAATTGGAGCCCTCATACATTGCTGATGGGAGTGTAAAATGGTGCAGTCACTTGGAAAACAGTCTGACAGTTCTTCAAAAATGTTAAACATAGAGTTACCAGCTGACTTAACAATTCCATTTGTAGGTATATACCCAAGAAAAAAGAAAATGCACAAAATGAACTCCACAAAAAACTTGTACAATAATGCTCATAGCAGCATTATTCATAGTAGGCAGAAACTGAAAATAATCCAAGGTCCATCAGCTGATGGATGAATAAATAAAATGTAGGATATCCATATAATGGAATATTACTCAGCATTCAAAAGTACTTGATACATGCCAAAATATGAACTTTAAAAGCATTGTGTTAATTGAAAGCCAGAAACAGAATACATTGTATGATTACATGAAGTATTAACACATCCATAGAGACAAAAGGTAGATTAGTGGTTGCCTAGGGCTTGGGGATTGGAGGGATATGAGAATGACTGCTAATGAACACAGGTTTCTTTTTGGGGTGATAAAATGTTTTAAAATTTGTGTGGTTGCACAACTCTGAATATGTTCGTAAATAAAAACCATTGAATTGGCCGGGCGCGGTGGCTCACACCTGTAATCCTAGCCCACTGGGAGGCCGAGGCGAGTGGATCGCTCAAGGTCAGGAGTTCGAGACCAGTCTGAGCGAGACCCCGTCTCTACTAAAAATAGAAATAAAAATTATCTGGACAACTAAAAATATATACAAAAAAAAATTAGCCAGGCATGGTGGTGCATGCCTGTAGTCCCAGCTACTCGGGAGGCTGAGGCAGGAGGATTGCTTAAGCCCAGGAGTTTGAGGTTGCTGTGAGCTAGGCTGACGCCACGGCACTCACTCTAGCCCGGGCAACAAAGCGAGACTCTGTCTCAAAAAAAAAAAAAAACCATTGAATTATATACTTTAAATGAGCAGATTGTATGGTATATGAATTGTGTCTCCATGAAGCCAGGACAAAAAAAATTTTAAAGGTTAAACACATATTATACTTATGCTACCTCCAGAGTTTTAGCCAGTTGTACATGTGTTGCTGTTCACAGAGAAAATAAAATAGAAGGGGTGTGTGTGTTTGTGTGAGAGGGAGAGAAAAGAAAACAGAAAATTAAGTAATTGGTAATGTGCATGCCTTGAGAACTAGTCCAGTTTTTGTTTTACTCAGTTGATTTGGGGCCCCATCTTCTCCCCATTAACATCTCCTGAAGAATGATATTGGGATCATAGGTTATTATTCCAAAGGCAAAAGCTGGATTTTGATAGTTTCTTGTAGTAATAAGTTGTTGGAATATGTAAGCATGGGACAGCTGTTCTTTTGCTACAGTAAGCAGAGTTATGACCTCAGTCCATTACAGATGGGCTACTGGAAACTTGCCCTATGTTTTCTTAAAGTGACCTATTCCCTTGCTCTGGCAACAGAGTCAGGAAATAATAATACAGTTCCATTCCTTATGGAGGCCCAGTATCTCTTCTTGTGGATGCTAGAAAATTGTTCAATTTGCCTTTGCTGTATAGCAATATGATTACCAGGCCAGAAAACAAAAATGCTGCACCCTCAGACTTGGCTATCTAACTGCTAGTTCATTGCTGTAAGGTTGAAAGGCTTTTTCTTTCTTTTTTTTTTTCTTTTTTTTTGAGAGATTGGATTTGTTCTGTCACCCAGACTGGAGTGTAGTGCATCGTCATAGCTCGCTGCAACCTCTTGAACTCCTGGACTCAAGTGAACCTCCTGCCTCAGCCTCCCAAGTAGCTGGGACCACAGGCGAGCGCCACCATGTGTGGCTAATTTTTTTATATATATATATATATATATATATATATATATATATATATATATTTTTTTTTAGAGATGGGGTCTTGCTGTCTTGCCCAGGCTGGTATTGAATTCCTGGTCTCAAGCGATCCTCCCATTTTGCCCACTTTGGCCTCCCACAGTGCTGGGATCATAGATGCGAGCCACCATGCCCGGCCTTATTGTGGGAATTAAATGTGGCCATAACTATGACTTTGACATAAATATTCAAAATATTGTTTGCACTCATCACTGGACTGGCCACTAGAGCTTGTTATTTGGTGTGTTCAGTATATATTAATAAAACTTTGGAAGCCCACCCGATGGCAAGCACCTGTAATCCCAGGCTGAGGCAGGAGGATTGCTTAAGACCAGGAGTTTGGGGCTAGCAACATAGTGAAACTCTCTCTTTAAAAAAGAAGCGAAACAAAACTTTGTTTTAAAAATATTTTGAAAATTATATTTCTATATAATTGATTTCATTTGAAATCCTGCAGAATTTATTTTGTGTATTTAAGAACATTCTGAGAAAGAGCCCCTAGGCTTCATTAGACTGCAGAAAGTTTCTGTGGCACCAAAAGAAGAGTTGGGAACTAGAGAGCTATGGTTTTCAACTAGGGATGCTGCACATTAAAACCACCTGGAGAGTTTTTAAGACTCTTCCTTCCCTTAGGTGATTCTAATACACTGCTGAGGGTGAGAATCACTAAAGGGATGGCTTATTTTATTGAATAAGGAGGCATCTATATGTCTTGTTGTGATTATGCTTGGTCTAATACTGGATTCTTCTGAGTTTCTCTGTTCTTTTACAGATTACGTGGTATGTGCTATCTAATTTGGTAGGTTAATTTTCAGTGAGCAGGTCTTGAGCTGCAGAAGGATTATCAGTGAATACTGTAAGGTAATTTAAATAGCTCTCCAAATGCAAAATTAAACTTCCTTACAGGAGTAAAAAAAAAAATACAGCGGTAAACCTTAGCAGTGATTTCACTTGTCTACAATCATTTCCCTCTTGCAAAGAGCACAGATCACAAATCTTGGTACTAAGAGAAATTAGTACTATTTTTTAGTGACAAATTAAGGATATTATCAGGTTTATTGTACACATTTGAGCTTAAATGCTACTAAAAGGCCAAAAAACCCTACTACTCATATCTTGTAGGATTGTTTGTCCATCCCCTTCCCTGGCATCTTTCCAAAGCAAATCCTTGATTCAGAGTGGTTTTGGAGTTTTGTTACCACTGATTAAAGCAATTCAAGTATAATTGGCTGGTTTTAGTTCTTGTGTCAATTTTACTTCTTAATTTACTATTATCATTTTATAATTGGTATCGCACAACTAAAATTATAGTTTACTTAAAATTTAAGTTTATCTTTTCAAGAAGTAAACCGTTGGAAAGAATTCTTAATTTTGTTGTATCCCAAGAGCCACTTCAACAGTGTCTGGCACATAGTAGGCACTGAATGAATATTTCTCGGGTGAATAGTAAAAATTCAGACCAGAAGGGTACACAACAGTGTAAAGTAAGTGTATGTGTTGTGTGTGTGTCTCCCCTGCTCACCCTTGCTTTTTTTTTTTTAACTAATATGGAGATTGTTCCATGTTGCTACCTGCTCGCCCTTGTTGTTTGTAGTGATTACAAATTCCATAATTTAATTGGCCCTTTTGTACATAGTTATTTAAATTATTTCCATCTTACACAACTACAGTCTAGCAGCTGACTACCTTCCAGTGTACATCTCTGTGTACATGTGCAGTAGGGTAAGTTGCTAGAGTTGAAATTTAGGGTGAGACATTCATACTAAATTTTAATCAGTATTGCTAGTTGCCCCTGCCAGCAATTCGAGAATGTTTGTTTCTACAAATTCTTGCCTATGCAATCTTAAGTATAAAATGTTTGATTTCTGTCTTGTGGTTTACATTTGCATTCCTTTTGAGTGTTTAAAAAGTTAATTCTTTTTCTATAAACTCTTTATATACTTTGCCCTTTTTTTTTTTTTTGAGTCACTGGTCTTTTATTGACTGGACTTCATACTAACACATTTAGTACTTTGTCATATGTGTTGGAGATTTTTGTTAAAGTTTGTCTTTTGACTTTGATTTTGACACTTTTCTCATGCACAAATTTAAACTTTTTATGTAATTGAGTTTTCTTCAAAGGCTTCTGAAGAGCCTTTCCCATGCAAAGATAAATTTCACCATATTTTCCTCTAGTTCTTTCTTGTGTTTTTGTTTTTAACATTTAAAGCTTTGATCTTTCTTAAATTTATTTTGGTAGAAAAGGCAAATTTGGAATTCAACTTTATTTTGATTAAGTTGACTTACAGTTATTCTAACAGGTGACTAGTTATTCTATCACCATTTATTGAATAATGCACCATTCCAGTATGAAACGCCACCTTTATTATTTGCTGATTTTCCATTTGCCAGTTTTCCTGAACTGTCCTGGTCCAATGTTTGGATTGTCACCCTTACCAAACTGTAGTTTTGTATGGGGGTGGAGCTAGTAGTCCTTTATAACTTCTTTTCTGGTTTTAGTTCCCTGAGCAAGCTATTCATAAAGTTCTTGTATATTTAGTAAGATATTCTAATTTTGATTCAAAGTAGAGTATTCTTTTAAAATATGTTTTTCTTTCTAAATAAATGAATACCACGTACAAGCTAATTTATTTCAAAGAAGTGAGTTTATTTCTCCTGGGTAATTTTTTTTTTCTAAACAGATGACTTTAAACTTTTCCAAACTGGTGTTTTGACAGACTTGTTCCATGAGATATTAATTCCACTTAAAAGGGGGGAGGGGAAGTGATAGGGACAATGCTTCCCTATCTGTGCTTGAATATTATCACTATTTATTACCATATTATAGATTTCAAGAAGTCCTGGAAAAAAGGCAAAGCAAAACTTTAACATTTATCTGACTTACGTGAATATTACATTCATCTTGTGGTACACAGTAGTATTCTGAACAATTTGAGAAGTAATACTTGTATTTATGCCTCAGGTGCTAGCTATTATTTTAAGCATTTTTTTAAGATTAAATTTGTATAATAAAAATAAAACTACCTTATTAAAGGATTTGGGAAATGTTAAATGAGGAAAAAATCACCTGTACTTCCAGTAGCTATCTCCCAAGCATGACCACTCTAAGCATATTATTATGTTTTTAAAATCTCTCATTGGAGATTTCTTTTGTAGTTTTCATTATGCTGTATGTACAGTTTGTGAATCATGTTTTTAAAATTTTTTACATAAAAATAAAAGTTTCCATGTCATTTCATGCTTTTTCTTTGTGGCTCAGGATGAATGCTCTGGCAGCAGTGTTTCTCAAAGTTGGTCCAGGGACCCTAGGGATTCCTAAAACTTTCTGGGGATCTGGGAGTTCACACTATCTCATAATAAATCTAAGACATTATTTGCCTTTTTCACTCTTAATGTCCCTTTTATGTACAGTGGAACTTTTCAGCATCTATGTTATGTGTTATGGCAGCAGATTGAATGCAGAAGCTGATATGAAAATCCAGCTGCTTTTTATTAAGTCATTCATTAAACAGATTTGCAAATGTGTAAAACAAAGACATTCTTCTTACTGAATTTTTAAAGTTATTTTCCATAAAAAACATGTTAATATGTAAAAAATTTTATTTCTAAATCAGTGAATATTTAAAATTTTTCCAATTTTAATTTCTAATAGGGTATTGATATAACTCATATGAAAGCTTTTTGTGGTCCTTAACAATTTTTAAATGTGTGAAGGAGTCCTGAGACCATAAAGTTTGAGAACTGCTGTTTTGCAGCATTTAATATAAAATAGGTTTATTTGAATAAAAAATATGTGATTTTATTCTTTTTATGCAAGTGACTTCTGATAATAAAGTACATTCATCCCTTAGTATCTGTGGGGGGTTGTTTCCAGGCCCCCCCCACTTGGATACCAAAATCCACATATGCTCAAATGTCTTATATAAAATGGTGTAGTATTTGCATATAACCTACGTGCATTTTCCTCTATGCTTTAAATCATCTCTAGATTACTTATACTATCTAAGTCAATAGAAATGCTATATAAATATTTGTTATACTGTAGTGTTTAGGAAATAATGACAAGATTAAAAAGACTGTACATGTTTAGTACAGACACAGTCATCCTTTTTTATCCCCTGGAATATTTTTGATCTACTGTTGGTTGAATCCAAGGATTTGGAACCCACAGATATGGAGGGATGACTGTATACATAGATTCCAGAAAACAGTTCTCTTTTATAAGAGGATATTTTTGTGCTTTATAATGTGACATTGCATCTAGGGACTGATATATTGTTCTTAAATGAAGTTAGGCATGAGATTTTTCAAGCAGTAACTTCAGTTCGTTATTATTTTTTTCCCCAGGCAGCTGAGTATGTCCCAGAGAAGGTGAAGAAAGCCGAAAAGAAATTAGAAGAGAATCCATATGACCTTGATGCTTGGAGCATTCTCATTCGAGAGGCACAGGTTTAGTGATATAGGATTACATTTCCTTCTCTATGGGTCCAATCACACTACTTGGTTCTGCAGTAAATAATATTTTCATAATCTTAACATTGTAAATGCTGTTTATTGGTTTTCAATTTTAGAATCAACCTATAGACAAAGCACGGAAGACTTATGAACGCCTTGTTGCCCAGTTCCCCAGTTCTGGCAGATTCTGGAAACTGTACATTGAAGCAGAGGTTACTATTTTATTTTATTTTTTCTTATATAGCATCTGATGGGAATTGCAGCATACACTATAGTGATATAAAACAAGTTAGGAACATAGCACAACTAGGACAAGGAGGATTTAAATGTCTCTTGCCTTTATTTTGTAAAATAGATATGAAGGGGTAATTAAAATGAATTTTTGAAATTTGGGTCTTTTACAAGCTGATGATTGTTGCATTTTGGAATTGCAACAACATTAAAACAGTTTCAATGGTATTGGAGTGCTTTAGCCTTTTATTTACTTGTCATGTGTCAATTTATTGCCTCCTGTGTCATTTATTTAGAACTCATTTTTCTTTTTATTCCTACTTACAAACTAATATGAATGGGATTATATGAAAATACAGAAATGTTAGTTTTTCATAGGATATTTTGAGTGTCTGGTGAAATGAAACATTTTAAAGAAAAGAATTATTTCAAATTATAATTTTGTGAAAATGCATGGTTTGTCAATGTAAGCACTTCAATAATTTAAAGTTTTTTTCTGTAAGATAAAGTTTACATTATGCAGGAATAAGCTAATGTGACTCAAACCTGTTTAATGGTAATTTACCTAATGATACTTTGAATTTTTTTTCTTGCTTTTTATCTGTCTTGAAATTTGAAGTCGGGCATGTTTATTTTAAAGAGTAAGGATCCCATTCTTGATTATGATTAGAAGGAAAATGTTAATTTTTGAAGACTGGAATTAGCAGTAAAAAATGATAATAAAGTGTTACGTGTTGCTAACAGTTGGCACCAACTAATCATTTTAAGGTTATAAATTAATGGGATGAAAAGGGTAACATGGAAATAATTGATACCCACATTAATCTGAAAACAATATCCATTTCTTTTTGTAACTTATTTATAATACTTATGCATTACTTATTTTTAATATTAATTTTTATAATATAAATTCTCAAAATAATCAAGTACACTGCAGCCTCAACATAACATTTCCACCATAGCTGAAATTTTATCATATGTAGGTCTTCTATTAATATTTTGGACCTTTACAAAGGGCTTTAGTTATCCGTAGTACTGAATAGACTTTAGCACAACACAGTGTCACCTGTGATGTGTCCTCAGAATGGACCCAATGAGCAGCAGATTTAAATAGAGGCTACAGTGTACTCATTATATTTGTGCTATAGTTTAGATTGTATTACTTTGTGGGGAGGGAAATTACTGGATAATAGCTGGAACATTGTGTGTTTTGTTTTTGTGTGTGTGGTTGTGTATGTGGTATGTATGTTTGTGTGTTTGCATGTGTGAGAGAGATTGTACCTTATGTGGAGTCTGGTAGTTTTGGCCCATGACTGTATCCTTAAGGTTTCATTGCCTATCCTCTGGGACCCTTTCTTCCTAATATATTTAAATCACCAGAGTAGACTGGCACAAAACTCAACAGGTGAGGTCTGTCTGAAATTTGCTGAAGCCAGTGCTGCTTTGTATTTACTCATTTATTAAAACAAGGAACCTGGATCACCTGTACCTGGTCTGCATTCTGGTCTAACTTTACAAACACATTAGCTTATATTCAGACTCATCAGAAACAAACATAATTGATATGTAATCCTTTTTGTATAATGAAGTAGTACTTTCTGAGTTTTTAAAATTGTTTCTCAAATATTCAGGCATTGTCCATGCATATTATTATAGCATAAGTTAAACTAAAACTGGCAGTGAGATATGCCATTCTGTAATTATAAATATAACGGGTTTGTTTTTCCTATTTCCTAGCTATGAGGTACAAACTGCATTCTAAAAAAGAATTTCAAGAAAGACCAGATGTTATTCCAAGGGGCTGAAAGTTGTCTAAATGATAGGCTCATTGCATAGTATTTCAGAGCTGCTAGCAGTTGCTAGATTTCTTTAGTTGGTAATGTACAATGTCACACTCATATACAAACACACAAATATTTATGTATATATAAAACATTGAGTAAAAATGGTAAAGAATATATACGTGTATTTTTAAGATTTTACTTTTTTGGTATAGGAGTTAAGATTTTAAATTTAATACTGGTTTTAGAAATGCATATCCTGAGCTGTGGTTTTTCTCTTTCCTGATTTGCTCTTTACTTTTATTTTTTATTTTCACATTTTATATTTTTGTTTAGCCTATGACAGGCTAAAATTTTCTTTGGTCATTTCACTCAATGTGGCCTTTGATATTTCTGGAGAAGACTTATAACCTATATATAATACTTTTTGAAAATCCGAAGTGATAATTAATGTGTTTACATAACATTCTGTGTGCACTCACAAGAAAATAAAGTTTTATTAATACATTTGTTGTAACTCAATATTTCATGGTGGGAAAATTGTAATATTATATTTATATTCAGCTAAACCAACTTGTGTGACTTCAAATATATTATTTTTTCCTAGTAGAAAATACATACACCTTTAATAACAAAAGACAATTTGCTTCCCCAGAGAAACTTTTTGCAAATCCTACTTAAGTAGCAAAGTGGCAAAGGAAAGAGGTATTTTAAAAAAAAACTTTTTAAAAATTTGAAACATCAATGGAACATTAGAGCAAATTATAAATAATTATTTAGAAAAGAAGTTAGTGATACTATATTGGCTTTTCTCATGTTTCTGAGAGTTTAGCAGTACCTACTTAGCTGTGTAAAATTTGGATTTTAAAATGTCATCTTTAATTTATGACACATTTTTATTTTTTTGCTACAGTATAGAAATTGTTGGAGGTAAAATTCTCTTGTTCTGAATGGGCATTTAAAACGAACCTCTATTTATAATTATATAATTTCAAAAATTAGGCCAAATTATTTCAGTGTTGTAATATTTTGCCTCCAGTCCCTGAAATGTATTGCTGTACTCTTGCATTCCAAAACCGCTGCTTCGCATGATGTAACAATAGTTATCAAGTATAGAGTCTAAATATTTACATCTCTGTATTTATATATGCATCTAAGACATTGTAGATAAAAAAGCATATTGAGTTTTAAGAGTAAAATCTAATATTTAGACTCTATACTTGATATCATATCATATGATATGAAAGTACTTTTGCTGCTTCTTAGTTTTAAGTAAGGGAAAATAGGTCTCCAGCTATTTAATTGTGTACAGATATCTTAAATACAGTTTAGTATTTTTGAACTGAAGAAATTTGAGTTGTTAAACACTTAGAATTCAGTGGAATACCCTAATCAGAGCCTCAGTGCTCTTTAAGAACCACTTTTTACAATGATCAGAAGGGTCACTGAGTATCACAAAGTTGAGAAAAATCTATGCAATTTTGCCATATTCTTTTAAATTGTTCCCCTCACCACCATGGTTTTCTGTAGCTTTTCATGTAATTAGGTAATCAGTGTGGCAACATGTAAGCTACAATATCTTACTGTAAGAGGTAATTTGTTTTGAATTGGGCCACATTCATAAATTTTTTTACCGAAGGATGTTTTTTTTATTGGTAACTGAAGGAGAAATGAAGAAGGTAATGCTGCTGGTAATAGCAATAATGTATCTTGCTGTCTGTGAAAGCTGTAATTCTTTAATAAAAGTATATAGAGAATTGATTGCTTTTTATTTAAAAAATTTAAAAAACATGAATTCTTTTCTCTATACTTGGTTTTTCTTTCCTTATAAATAATGGGTTCTATAGCATACATTGCAATTTTTCAAAATAACTTTGCTTCTTGGAACAAAAGACTTTTAAAAATATAGCCTTTCTTCTTGGAAAATGGAAGTGAACTCAGGATTCAACATGAGTGACCTAAATTGAAATAAACTTCTCCACTGTTGATACTGTTTTCATATCTTCACATGGCAGTTTAATGTATTATAATGTCTTGTTTATATTGAGCAATGTGATTTTAAAATACAGATAAAAAATACTACATTATCATATAGGTAACAGTAATTTCCTTTTCTATACTTCCACTTGCAGCCTTTTTAAAAATACATCTGTACTCTTTCCTAATAGATCTGTACTTTTCCTGTTTGTAATAAATGTTGGTCCATGTCTGTGTGATTATTCAGATTTTACTCTAAAACTCAGTATGCTTTTTTATCTACAATCTCTTAGATGCATATATAAATGTAGAGTAGAGATGTAAAAGAAAACAATAGGAAGTACTTGCAAACACAGAACTGAGTGATCAAATATCTGAAAGTACTTTGAATGATTAATAATTAACTTGATAAAGGAAATATTTTCATGTTCACTATTACAAGTAGTAAACGATTTTAGGTTTTATTGAAACATCCTATTCCATCCCTTTTCCTTATCTGTTGTAGCAGAGACATTTAGGTGTTGTCCCTTTTACTAACATGGTCTGTACATTTTTTCCCTTGGGGTTTTTTCCTCTTCACCCAAGGCAACTATTTCCAAAAGGACGTAGTCATTTAGGTAAAATTTCTTTAAATAAAATCTTATGTTTTCTTATCTTTATATCTTCTAAATAATTTATTCTTTTACATGAAACATAGCCATTTTTTCAAGCAAAGTCTTGTGCTAGTCAACCTGATTGCTTTTACATTTCTTAACCTTCCAAAGCAAAACTATAATAATCTGCAGTCATTGGTAAACATATTGAAAAAAATATGGTCATTTTCTTTCCTCTGCAAAGACTCTTACATTTTTAACCAAGCTTGTTTATAAATTCTATTCTTTTGTATAAGAAGAGTTGTGATGTATTCTGAAAATGTGGAAAAGGGCATCTCAGGGTTTATGATAAAGAGTGCATATACATTCTAAAATTGGTTGTGAAACAAAAAGGAGTCTTAGGTCATGCAATCTGAAGTTTCCCTGGGGGTAGTAGTGTTTTAGCATAAATTTCTTGGACATTTATGGAATAATATATAATACCTAATACTTAGGGATAATTTTGGTACATTTGGTAATTTTGGACTCCCTATCCCAAGAGGTATTAAAGATATGCTTCAACATAGCATTTATGAGTCATCACAAACATACATAAGCCCTTCATAATAATACATAGCCACAATCCTCCATATTTGGAAATAGAACTAATTGCAACACAAAAAAGCCTTTTGGGGTGCTCGGCATTTTTGGTTCTAAGTTGAGCTTAGAAGAACCAGGTGGCAATTGACTTTCTCTTATAAAACAAAACCACTTTAAGTCAAAAGCTCAAATATTTTCTAATAGACTCTTGTTTTTATTTTGTTTAGTGCATCAACTTGGAAACAGTTTGCCTTTTGAATGAATCTGATTCAAGGTGCTTCCAGTAAATTAAGATGTCTAAAATATTACCACTGGTAGCTATAAAAAAGCTGTACCTCTAAATAATGAGACTGCATTTATTAGCTTGTAAATAATGTATTTCTAAACTCAGTTTTATTCATTTTTACTAAATTTTTAAACTTTAAATTTTATTATGAAACTATTTTACTCTTAGCAACTTGGTAACAGAAAACAAGTAGTTGCTTAGTATACTGGTGTAATAGATATAGTCTGTGTAAATTTTTTTCCCTCACGTACCAGAATCCACAGCAGTTTGAACAAAAATTATGAATATTTGCTTTGAATAACATCTTGTTGAGAACTCAGCTGCTAATTTCTATGATTCAGGAAAGCATAACGTGGGTAAGTTTTACTGCTTTGTGTGCTAAGAGACCTTCAAAGAAAAATTTTCTGTTTGGAAATGTTAAGTGATAGCTTTAAAGACAAGTTGATGTCAAAGACAGGATTGAAATGTAGTTTTGAAGTAATACATTGAACTGTAATAAGGTTCAGAGATAAAAAGATCCCAAAGGTGCTTTTAGTCTTTCTGAAACCAAATCTAAATACTTTTATTCATATGAACAGAGTATGTTCAGTTATAACCTTCTATTTAAATGCAAGATTTCAGAACTATGATATATAGATAACATTGTTGCAAGTCTTCCTTTGTCCAAAGCCTCATATATGGGAAATGGTCTTTTTTATGGTGACAATTTCTACAACTTGGATTTGAAGAAAAAAGTGTTGGCCATTTTGTAGTGATGGTTTTTTTGAAAACTTTTTCACCAAATTATGACGATTGCAGTTACTATATATTGAAGCCAAAGTGGATATTGTTTTAAATCAGAAATTTAGGGCTGGAACATGAATTAGTTTAGCCCTCTCATTTTGTACATGAGTAAAATAAATCAAGAGATTATTATTCCTGGAGCCATAGTTCATATGCACTGCTTTAGGATCACCTGGAAAGCTTTTAACGCATAGAAGTTTCCCAGTTAGCATATCAGTGCTGCTGGCTCAATCTGTAGAGTATAGACACATGGTGTCTGTTTTTGTTGCTTAGGTGTTTGTGGCAACCAGTTTTGGGAATTGAGGCTTTAGAGGGCAGTAATCAAATCTTAGTGCTGTCAGTATATTTCATAGCTGGCACAATACTTCCTATGCTTGTCTGGACAATAAATGGATCCTGGCTTGTACTTTGTATATAATCAATCAAGAAGTAATCTCTGAGGCATCTACTGTGTGCTTGGTATATTGTGGTGACTGTTTCTTAAATCCATGATCAGGGTTGTGTCATTTTAGCTTTAACAGTTTTTTATTCAAAGAATTCCTGGGTTTGAAACCTGATTTTCTGGGTTCATAAACTTTTTTAAACAAAAATCACATGAGTGCCAAAGTAAGAATCAGATAACTTCTAAGGAAGTTTCAAGTGTTCTCTAAGGGTCACTTAAGCTAAAGAATGTGGCTTAGAAGAATTAATAGCAGCTTTTTGTGGTAGCTAACTTGTACAACTCTGGGGAGTTTAAATAAGAATACCACATCTTCATATTTATTTTCAGTTTGTTAGCTAACATCCATTCATTCAGGTAGTACTTGAGTCATGTATAAGTACTTCTTCGCATTCTTTTGTGGGGTGGGGAATGGAATGTTCTCACCTAGAGCCAGTTTTTTCTAACTTTCTATAGTTGGGTGGTTTCAATACCTTTCTAAATTTTTCACACGAAAGGAATATCTGCAGTGTTTCTCAACCATGTTAAAAACATGTCTCTAAAAAATACCCTCAAATAGTTCCTTAATGGCTTTTGACAAGTTTTTAAATCAAATATGATGACTAAAAATAAACCAGTATTAATTTTGGAATGGTTTCCAGCTATAATTGAGAGTCCAAGCACTAATAATATTTAGAAGTACTTGAGTAATCTACATTCTATAAAAGTTAAATGTCAAAAATAATACTATATGAAATACTATACAAGTACAGATGTGTACATTTCTTTTAACTCCCTCATCCCCCATTTCTTTTATCAATTTTGGCTAGTGTGTATCAATTAAGAAAATTTTTGAAGGTTTTGAGGTACTCATAATTGGGATATGGTAGGAGGTGAGAAAATGCTTAAAACAGAGTTAAAGATCTGAATGGTGTACCAGTCACAGGAGATAACATAGTTTAATCTACTTTATGTGGGTTGAATAGCAGAGCATTGTTTCTAAGGGCTACACACTGACATTTTAATACTTTAAGCAATTTTTCTTCAAGTTTTCTTTTTTATTTTATTTATTTATTTTAAAATAATTTTTAAGGAGTGCCCACGGGCTTGGGTTGCCTGGGCCACCCGGGAGAGCTCCTTAAACAATTTTTATAATGTATTTTTAACTTATTATTTTGAAATTATTTTAAACTTACAAAAAGTTGCAAGAACAATGCAAAGAACTCTAACTCATATATACTGTACAGTGATTGACCAGTTTTTAACATTTTGAGATAATGTGCTTTTCTGAGCTATAGGAGATTGGGTTGCATGCCCTTTAATATTTTGATGTGTTTCCTAATAGTGATATTATATATATATATAGAGTTATGAAATTCAGGAAATTCAACATTAATAGAATAATCTGCAGTCTGTGTTCCACTTCTGTTATAGTAATACGCTATAGCAATTTTCTTCTGAATCAGTATGTAATTGAAGTTCATGATATAATTGTCATTCCTGTATAGTATCCTCTGATGTGGAGTAGTTCCTCAGCCTTAAATTTATTTGATGCTTGCTTATTGGATTTAGGTTGTAGGTTTTAGCTGCAAAGCTGCAGAAACCGTCATGTATTCTCAGCGTGTCTCATTCAGAGACACAATGATGTTCGTTTACCCCTTATTGACGATGTCAGTTTTGATGATGTGCTTCAAGTGTTGACCAGATTGCCCACTGTGTGGTTAAGATTGTTCCTTTGGTGATTAATATAAAAAATAATGGGGAGATACTTTGAGACTTTGTAAATATTCTATTTCTCGTCCAGCAGTTGTCAGCCCATTCGTAACCTATTGATGATGATTGCTTGAATCAGTGATATTTGTCTGCCAGATTAGTGTTTTTCAGTATGTTCATTACTGAGTGTAAATAGGTACTTTATTAATGACCCAAACTTCAAGCTGCTTATTTGCTTTAAACCATTGGAAAGTACAAGCTCCCCCTCCCCACCATGTTTTTTTAGATTTTTTATTCAGATGGGGAAGGGCAAGTTTACTAGTAAGAAGCTTACTGATGAGTGTAGTTAAGACAGTTTACAGGATTTTAGTGGTTTTTTATTTTGCAATTTTTTCAAATATAAAATCATTTACTCTATCAATAATGCCTGTCAATTCTGTCATAAATCATATGGGGAAGAAAGCTTAAAAGTGGTTCCCTCACACAATAGATACAGAAACTTAAGTTTTCATGAGAACCATTGTAGACTACAGAAACTAAATATATTGATTTATTTAGTTTATCAAATGGCAAATTATTTCAAATAGGAATTTACATAAGTTTTAAAAAGGCATCTTTTGCTTTAAAAACTAGTCAAAAAATCATCTAGATAAATATTTGTTTATACTTGAAAATGCAAATTGAAAGAATATTAAATGCCTCTATACCTTAATGCTTTATATTTCTCTGCTTATATAAAGAACATTGTCCCACAAAACCACAATTCCATCATCACACTTAAAAGGAACAGTAGTATTCAGATGTGATATTCAGATCATGTTTACATTTTTCCAGCTGTCCCAGATTCATTGTTTTCTAAAATTCCCTATTTCAATGACTGATAAAATTACTGGAGTATTGTCTAATAATGGTCCTTTTTCTGTTATTCCTGGTGTTTAAGTATCAGTTTGCCACAGATTTCATGCTATTTCCAACTTGCCCTTTCCCCATCTGAATAAAAAATCTAATAACTCAAGTGGTGTTTCCAATCTAAATTATAACATAAATGGGAAAGTCCAATTAATTATTCTAGACAAGAGTTGTCTTTAGAACTGCTATTATATTTTGGGGCAGGGGTAGAGAGGGACTTTTTTATATTTTTTACTACTAAAAGGCAACATTTTAACTGATTTTACTCTGAATTTTAATGTATTTGCAGTAAGTTGCAGTTTTTGTGGATCTTGCCCAAAACATCCATGAATTTGTACTGGAGTTCTTAAAAGTAAGATGTTTTAAGTGTAAACATACAGTGTTTCCAATTTTTATGGAAAAGTATATGTGAAGGAATTTTGGGAGGTGAAATGTTTTCTAAAATAGATACTTAGAAGTAAAAGGTAAAAGACAGTCTCCGTTTAAAAAATCGTTGTTGATTTTTCAGTTGTGTTGATAATGATTTTTTCCTTTATTTTGATTACTTGTCTCAATAGGTAACATTTATTGGGCCTTTAATATATTCCACACACTGATTAGTACTTTATATGGATTATGTGATTAATCAGTTTACCTTTTGATGTAGGTATATATAATCAGTACCATTTTTTTAGATGTTTGGTTTTTCTGAGATTTAGAGGGGTTAAGTAGCTTTCCTCAGATCAAAAAATTAAGTTTAAACTACTGGGAAGTAAATGGGAAAGGTGAGGGCTTAAACTCAGGTATTCTGATTCCTCAATCTGGGCTCCTAATCACTATACTAAGCTAAGAACCCTAAAATACAGTATAGTTATGGAAGTAGCTATATAGTAGGTTTATAACTGACTACTTTTTTTCTTTGCTCAAGAGTCTCTTGCATTCTTATTTAGCTATCTTAGTATTAAGTATTTAGCTATCTTAGTATTAAGTATTTTAGCATGCATTTGGAAAAATAGGTTATATATGCTACTCACGGCTACATAAAATTGCTTCAATGGAATTTTTAACAAATCTTTTAGATGTTATGGTACAATAACTTCCATGCAAGTGCAAATCATGCTTTATATAAAATCTTACCTCTAAAATTCTAGTCGCTATTGTTCTGTGTACCCTTCACAGTTTTTTGAACTTTTAGCTGTATGTACTTGGGTTTAATTTAATTTCAAATAGCACAAAGCAATTCTGTACACAAAAAAGGTCTTTGTAATTTTGGACTGTCAAGAAATTTATAAGAACATATTCCTTACCACTTCAAATATTTAGTTTTTACAGTCCACATTAAGGAAAGAGCAATAACTCACTGTTTCTGGTTTGGCAATTAGGAACTTAACTAAAATGGCATTTACCTAAATCAGTGCCAAAACTAAGAATTTAGGTAGATTATGTTGCTAAGCAGTCCTTTTCATACTTTTCTTTCCAAAGAAGCATAGAAGTCTTACAAAATAAATATAGGTTAGACTGTATTTGTTGTGGTGTGTTTTTTGGAGGGGAGATCTTTGATTGAAATTATGAAACAAAGCTTCATAAAATAACAATGAAAGGTTGAAGTCTGCAGGGCACAGTTTCTAGCTTTTTAAAAAGATTATGAAAGATGATCTTGACTTCTGTAGTTAAAGGGAAAATTAATTTATGGAAACTAGATTAGCATTTTCAGTTACTTGTAATGTGTAGTTTATCAGGCTTAAGGATTCAACATAATACTTTTCTAGCACATTTCCAATCTGTGTAACTGAAAACTCAGGTATTTTCGTGCAGCTGCCTGATACTGCTCAATTGATTCTAAGTAAACCATTATGATGTTACATCAAAATTTGAGTTATTTACCTGTAAAACACAATTTGCAACTCTTAAGTTTCCCATAATTGAAGTATTTTAGAATTTTACTTTAGTGTATTCAATGATGCTAAGGTACTTTATGGGTATGAAGAAAAGTTCATATGCTGTAGTTTGTAACTTTTAGGAGACTCTTCAGACTAAAACATGCAGAATTGTGTTGTTGGCAGAACTTCTTGGCAAGTAATTTTGTATGTGGAGGACTAGTCCTTAAAAGTTCCCTAAAATGGTGGCTTTTTAGTACAATGAGGTCTACTGATGCCTATTGATATATTTTCCTGGGTTATATTCACGTAAAATTGCCGAAAGTATTATGCTGTTCTTCAGTAGTACAATTGACTGTTAAATTTATAGATTCCGAGAAAGGTCATCTAGTAGTACTTTTTCAGGTCCCACATCATCTCTATATTTTCATAGGTTTCTATGTGGCTGTGTAGGTAAAAAAGGAAACAAAATGTCTTATTTCGGATTCTTGTTTTCACTTTATATATCAGGGAAGATGGGAACATTGCCTTCCAAAATTGCTTCTAAACACATGCCAGACAATGTTAGATGCTATGTACACCTCAGTGAAAAAATTTACAGTTTGATATAGGAAACAATTATAATACTGGGTGATAGATGCTTCAGTAGAGAAAACGTGGGGAAGGTGGGGGAGGATGGGTCAAGGAAATCCTCTGGAAGAACAGGACTTTTAAATAAATAGAGGCCCTGAAGTGTGTGTAGGAGTTAGAATACCTGGCAAAGGCAACTGCAGTGCAAGGGCCTTAACAAAGGAAAGAGAAACATGCTTTATTTGAGGAGTTGAAACAGTTTTAGCATGATAGCTTTTGAGCTGAATTTTGCTTCTAGTCATTATTATTCTAAGCAGATGACTTGTCATTGTTGTATGAATTTTTTAAATTACAGAAATATATGGTCATTAGTTACTCTGGAATTGTAGTAAGGGGACAGAATTAGAGAAAAAATATGAAAATCTAAAATTTTATAATGGCTGAAAATAATAAGGTGAATGCAATTTTCCTTTAGGAAAACCTTAAGTTGCGGTATCATGTATAATTCTGGGCCCTTATTTTACTCAAATGGGTATGTAAATTTAGAAGGTTACTGACAGTGGAAGCTTCCTGTTGAGTTCTCAAAGAAAAATCGCATATTGGTTAGAAATTATCTTTTGGTTTCATTTATTTACTGTATTTGTGTCTTCTGAAACCTTTTTCCCCTTAGTAACCTTCATATGGTTAGAGGAAAGTGTGATACTGATTGGCTATAGTTTTCATTCTTTGATAAGAAGAAAAAGCTCTTTTTTTTTTTTTTAAAGACAGGATCTCACTCTGTTGCCCAGGCTGGAATGCATTGGTGAAGTCATAACTCACTGCAGTTTTAAACTCCTGGGCTCAAGTGATCCTCCTGCCTCAGCCTCCCAAGTAGCAAGGTCTATAGACACATAACACCGTGCCTGGCTAGTTTTTTCTATTTTTTGTAGAAATGGGATCTTACTGTGTTGCCCAGGCTGTTATTGAACTCCTGGTCTGAAGTGATCCTCCCACCTAGGCCTCCCACAGTGCAGATGGATTACAGCCAACGTGCCTGACCCCAAAATATCCTTTTGTAAGGGAGAAAATTAGTTGTTTTCCATAGTAGATAAAACTTGAGCAGTTGTATCAAACAATTTGATTCCTAGAAATACTCCTCCCATGAGTAAAGTTTGTTTTTACTAAATGCCAGCTATAAGATACTGCATTGTCAGTGTCTAGCTCATCCAATAACATACAGTTTCCAAATTGACTTATTCTGTACAGAAAAAAAAGTGCTTATTATGTCAATTTCATTAATGTAAAAACTTCTGGAACATTCCCTCCCTTTTTGGTTAAATACATAAGTTAATATGCAAGTGTGCACTAAAAGGATAGTTGTACTAAAGAGACAAAGAATCAGTGACCAAGATCAAAGGATACTACTTAATTTTTTTTATTGATTCTAGTATCAAAGACTGAAACTTAGTTTCATGTAGAACCCTGAAAATAATGTCCTCATGTCTTCTGAATACCTTTGGAATACCTAAAGACTCGTTAAAATTAAGAAAAGTGAAAGCACAAGAACAGTGGTTTCTAAATATCTGTCAAAAAACCAAAAAAGTTATAAGTTGTGAGTTTCTAAATTTTCTAATTTTACTGATTTGTAAAATAAATCTGGGAGGATTGCCAACCCTAGGCTGTATGTTACAAAGGGAAAACTATTAATAAGTGTTCTATTGTAATAATGATCACATTGTATATTTTAAGCAAGACAGTAGTATTGCATGAAATAATGTTTTTATAGCCATAAGAAATGCTGAGGATTATAATGGAACTTTGACACTGAATTAGTTATGGGTTATGGTTCTTGATCGGGTTAGCTACATTTTAGAATCTCCAAAAACATTAAAATAACCAGGGTTCCAGAACATCCGAGTAGCAATTGATATAATTTTTTAATTGATACATTTTTAATGAATTTATACCTGTATTCTTAGTAATTACGTGAAAAGCCTAACATTTTTATATGTTTAAGATTATCAATTATCAGTTGTTTCCTAATAAGTTCAGGTAGGCTGATTAATAATTAATAAAAAATTAGTGAGTACTAGGATACCAACTTAACTATAAAATTTTGTGCATAATATCTGCAGGATGGATAATCTATATGGTAAAGTGTATTTTCCAGTCACACTGGCCTCCTTGATGTTCCTTTAATTTATTCCAGACACATTTCGACCTTAGGGGGTTTACATTGGCTGTTTTATCTGCTCTATAGAAATGGCAGGGCTGCTTTGCTAGCTTCCTTGCTTTCTTCAAATCTATAAAAGCATTAACTTCTCATTGAGATCTGTGATCACCCTATTTAAAATTTCTATGCCTATTCCTAACACCCCTGAACAACTCATCCTTTACTGAGCTCTCCTTTTTGCCTGTAATATCATCATCTTATAATATATTGAGCAATTTGCTTACAGTGTTTATGGTTTGTCTCTTTTATACATTGATGTGTTCTAGGAGCCCTCAACAATGCTTATCATATGGTGATGCTATACATGTTTGCTGAATGAAAAATCTACAGTGGGAAATAATTGTATTAGGTCATTAAATATGAAATGTCCAATTTCAAATAAAAAGTGTAGTTTATTATATCTCAAACAAGAAACGGTACAGTTAATCAAAGGATGAGCCTAAACTGTCAACATAGTTTTACCATCTTAACGGTAGGTAGCTTGTTTATGCCAGCAGCGAAGAGGCCTGGAGAGCGAGTGGCGATGAAACCTTGAAAGGCTTTTTCCACAGGTTGTTGAGAATTGAATATTTTTCCTTGCAAGAAGTGGTCCAAAGCCTGGAAGAAGTGATAGTTGGTGCAAAGTCTGGTGAATATGGTGGGTGACAGAGTTTCCAAGTCCAACTTCTGTAGTTTGAGCAGTGTGCCTGTCTCTATTGACCAATCTCGGCTGCTTAATTGCAAGCATCTTCATTATTTCATCCAGTTGGTTGCAGTAGACGTCCGCTGTAATCAATTGATCAGGTTTCATGAAGCTGTGGTGGATAATGCCAGCGATGGACCACCAAACAGACACCATTAGTTTTTTGGATGAATATTCTGTTTTGGATTGTGTTTCAGCACTTCATCTTTATCCAACTGTTCTGCCGAACACTTGTGATTGTCAAAAAATCCATTTTTCCTCACACATAACAATACAGTGTAGAAATGGTTCACCTTTATGTTGTGACAGCAAAGAAAGGCAAGCTTCGAGACGATTTATCTGCTGAGGCTCGTTTAATCCACATAGAATCCATGTATCCAGCTTCTTTACCTTGTCAATTTTTTTTTTTCAAATGGTCCAACATTGTTGGAGTAGTAATGTCAAACCTTGCTGCTGCTTCTTGCATAGGTTGAGATGGATTTGCTTCCACTACAGCCTTCAGCTCATCATTATCCACCCGGGTCTCAGGTTGCTCACGTGGCTCGTTTTCAAGATTAAAATCACCAGAATGGAACTTCTCAAACCATTGACGTACTATGTGTTCATTAGCCACATCTTTCCCAAACACTTCATTGATATTTTGAGCTGTCTATGCTGCATTGGTTCCACGATGGAACTCATTCAAAAATAACATGAATTTTTAACTTATCCATGATTTCACAAAAATTGCTCCAAAAAAAATTTGAAAGAAAATCACAAGGCAAAACGTGCGTTTGAAAGACTGAAGATGTACCTTCACAATAAACAAAAAACAAGAAGTGTCAAAGTGAAATGCCAGAGTACTTAAGGAAATCAGACATTTCATACTTAATAACCTAATATTTTTTTTACAACTTGAATTCTAATTTCTAAAAATTAGAGTTATGATACCAATTTATAACAAGTATTCTATGAATGTAAAATTGTAATTGGGCAATACCTTTACTGTTGCAGGTTTTAAAAAAATTGTCTTTATATTTAGAACACTAAAAAGAAATTATTCTTTTGAATTGTCTAATATCCCCAAACATTTAAATGTTTTAGAGTAAGCTTCTTTGACATTTAGAATTACCTTGCTGTATAACATGAGAAAGATTTTTACTTCCTTAATAGATTACCCAATTAAAAGGCAATACTAATTTGTCTAGTTTTTTAAAGTACCTTTTTAAAAAAATTGGTTGGTTTTGATTCTGAAATGCTTTTACATAAAACTTAGAAAGTTAAAAGTAGTATGGAAGATAAATTCCTGGCTAGATACAATAAAAACTTAGGCATATATGTTGGAGTAAAATTTCTGAGATATTTGTGTGTGTGCATATATGATAAAAACTGAGCTTTCTCATGTTGGTTTGTCAACTTTCACAAGTTGATTAGTCAGTTTGGTAAACCATTAACATTTTAACTCTTCCCCCATCCCTTTGACAGCTTTGGCTAATACTGTATATTTGCACAATACCAACATCTGATTGAGTGGAAAATCATTGAGACATTTAGATATTCAAAAAATATATAAACTTAATTCATAAATAACTTTACAGATTTGTTTTTTTAAAACATACAAAAGAAAAATTACTCAAGCTTTCAGTTTAAAAATTGATTGTGTTCATTTTTATTAACCATTTTGCTTTTTTGTGTGTGTGGTTTTTCACCCAGGCAAAGTAAACTTAAGTTGCTGGGTTTACAAAGTGTTTCAGAGAGCTTAATTATACTTGTTTGGTAATTTTATATAATAATATAGGAAATATATTTGGTTAATTGAATTTTATGACTTTTTTACCTTTGGAATTCAGTATTTGAAAGACTATTGGATTTTAGAGTTTTTAGTTGCTTTTTTAAATTTTTTTTTTTTTTTTTTTAAGACAGAGTCTTGCTTTGTCACCCAAGCTAGAGTGCAGTTGTGCACTCTTAGCTTACTGCCACCTTGAACACCTGGGCTCAAGCAATCCTCCTGCCTCAACCTCCCTGATAAGAGTTTTTAGTTGCTTTTCAAGATAGTTTGCATACAGTTATTTTCTAATTTTTTTGAAAGCTTGATCTTAATAAAAGATACTGAGAGAGACTACTGGGCTATTTGGTAAGCTAGGTTACTCAAATCAGCTCTTTCACTGAAAACAACTAAAGCAGCTGGACAGAATTTTGAGAACGTCTTACTAGTCTAGTATTGAAGAACTAACAGAACTCTAAGGAATTACCAAACCAAAACCTAACGGAGTGGGAAAGGGGAGAAAAAAGGAACACAGAGAGATAAACAGAATGCCTGAACTGTTTTTGCCCTGAGAGCATTTGCCAAACTGGGAAAACTTGAGCTGCAATTTTGAAGGCTTTAGGACCTCTGGCAGCAAAAGTCAAAGCCCAAGGCCTGCCCAGAGTTTGGGTATCCATTGGAGCATCCTCTCCCCTGAACCTATGTGCCCCAAAGGCTACACTCAGGAGGGCAGTGAACCAGAAGTACATCACTGCTGCCTTTCTACCTGTAAGGGACTGAGGAAAGTTGCTTTGATCTGAGCAGAGTGGAACGGGGAAATCCCGAGATGTTATAACAATGGTCCTGGCATGGATTTGTGCAAATAAACATCACTTGAGAATGATTCAGAAAAAATGAATGTGAAGCATACTCAACCTGAATTTATGCCCCTAGGTGCCTGATAATAACTTACCTCAAACCGTTTTTGGAGGAATGCACCTTCATCCTAGGCCTTAAAGAATCTCCACAAATAATCTTCCAAGGAAAAGGAGCCATTCAGTTGTTAAAAATAAACATATAAGGAAATGACATATAGCAGAAAGAGATCTGCATGGACTCCAGAAACTAGGATTAAAATTAGATTTGGTCATTAACAAACACAGGTGAAGAGAGAATTGAACTGAAGAAATGCAGATTGGAGCTTAAAGGTGGAAAATATGAAAGATGTTTAAGAGACACAAAGGATAGAGTGAAAAACATTTCTAATTGAAGTTCTAGAAGTAGAGGAGAGACACTGGGCAGAAACACAATTTGAAGAGCTAAGTACTAAGAATTTTCCAGAATGATTGAAGGCCTCAGTCAACAGATTCAAGATGTTCATTGAATCTCAAGCATGATTTTAAAACCAAAAACCTACAACTAGACACATAATAATGAAGCTATAGAAAACTAAACATAAAAAGTCACAGATGCAGTTGCAAAAAGACAAATGACTTTCAAAGGAATGGCAGTTAGGTTGACATCTTAACAACAACAACAAGGGAAGCCAGAAGATGATGGAATTGTCTCCTCAATTTGTTGAAAGAAAAGAGCTGTCAACTTAAAAGTTTATTATTATTATTAGAGACAAGGTTTTGCTGTGTTGCCCAGGCTGGCCTCCAACTCTTGGGCTCAAGGGATCCTCCCACCTCAGCCTTCCGAGTAGCTGGGACTACAGGTGTGTGCCACTGCTTCCAGCTCAACTTAAAAGTTCTGTACCTAAAAACAAAGTCTTTAAATTGTGGAGATGACATAAAGACATTTCTAGGCAATGTTAAAATAACATTGTCAAAGTTACACATGTGTTTTTGGACATTTCCAATTGTGTATAACTTAAATGTGTATATATGTATATAACATTAAGAATAAGAAGCTCATTTATTAAGTATCCATCAGGGTACTCTTAATATTTTTCTTAAGTTTCTCCCTCAAAGTCATTCTGTTTCAATGAAAGTTCTCCTAAGTTAAAGGACTTTTATTGCAATTGGAATTAATGATATATTTTTAGCTTCATTTTTTTTCAGGGCAAAGATGATTATGAATTTTATTTTTATGTTTATTATTAGTAGAGTTATAAATCTCACTTGATTGGTTTAGTGCCAGAAGCTTATGATTTATGTCATCAAACAAGTAGTTTCTGAAATATTGAATTTCAGCTAAATTTTTACTCAAGCATATTACTTCAATAATTTTATTATTAAATGTCTAATTCTTTGATTTGGTTAGAAATTAATATTTTTAATATGATCTAGAGTTACACTATTCTCTCATTCCATTAAAAATATTATTAGTTAAATAGTTTAACAATATTATACATTTAATTTCTGTATGCATACTGTATATTCTATATCTTTTGTACATTTTGGGGGGTTTTGAAATATTTGTTTTGAAAATTGATGGTGAAAATGCAGAAATATGTTTAAATGTAAAAGAAGCCAGAAAAGGTTATATATCACCTAAAGAACAGTTTAAAAACATATGTATATATTTTAAAATAAGGTTTGAAATCAGAAAATACAAAAGGAACCTACAGTGAAAAGTCATCTACCCCTGTCCTTCGGGCACCAGTTCCATTCCCTAGTGACAGTGTTCAGAATCTAGAGACATTTAATGCACACACGTGCATGTGTTTACTCTCTTTTTACATTAATAAATGCCTATTATTAATACATTGTTTAGCACCTGGCTGTTTTTTTGGGTTTTTTTTTTTTGCTTAACAAAGTAAATTGTGGAAGTCTCTTTTTCTTTTTACAAGTACATGATATTCTGTATTTTTTTTAACCTGTCCTCTACTGAAGGACAGGTTCTGTAAGTTCTTTGCCATGTTTTATTACATATGGTATTGCAGTGAGTAACTGTGTACATCATTTCCATTTATGTGACTATTTCTGTAGAGTAATTTCCTAGAAGTGGAATTCCTGAATCAGAGTATGCAGGACTTTTTTTTGAATTTTCTATTTCCAAATCGCCTTCCACGGAGGTTGTCAACAATTCTAAATCCCATTGATAATCCTTGAAAGAACCCATTTCCCCAAGTCCTCTTAATTTTTGCCAATACTCATAGGTAAAACATGGTCATCTCAATGTGGTTTTTCATTTGCATTTCTCTTTTATAAATGAGATTGAGCATATTTTTATCTTAAGAGCCTTTTGGGTTTCTTTTTCTGAGAACTGCTCTACCTAGTCCATTTTTCTGTTTTGTTTTTCTTATTTGCAAGAACACATTAGGGAACTTAAGGGAAACTTTTCACGTTAGCATGATTCCTTATTTAGGAGTTCAAATAATTTTGGTATAACATTTTAATAGTGTTATCTTTATTGCTTAAGCTTGTTTATCTTGTTAGAATGGAAGGAATGATAAATATGTTCTGGAATGTAAGACTAATTTTTCTTTGTTATTTTGGTATTATTTACCTACTTTAAATATTTTTCTTTCAAATACATAATTTTGTGCTTAGGTTTTTATTTAGTTTGTCAAACCTCTAATTTCCCATTTAAATTAAGTCTTATGCTTGTAAATTATTTTTCTCATCTATCTTGTAAGCTTTGTATATTGCATCTCAACATTAAAAAGACAGGCAATGACTCAGATATCCTTATATAGTGAAAATAGTTTTAAGTAGATTTTATAAGGGCATATTTCTGTTGCTAGTTATATTCTATTTTCCCTGAAATTGATTTGCCTATAAAATACTTGTGAAGAAAAATCTTGATTCACACTTCAGATCTTCTTGAGCTATTCATGAAGGTCATTTTGTAGAAAATAATAGAGTCAAAATCATGAAGACATCTTTCAAGAATCATAGCAATCTCTTTGAAGTCAGTTTTATGTATAAAGATTATATTTGTTATATTTACCTAACAGTAACATTTCAAAACCGGTTTTCCCATTGGTGAAGTATTTAAACACTTCATAAAATCTGGTTTTCCAACAAGCAAGCCTTCCTTTCCAACAACGTATCTCAGCTGTAGCAATTTGAAAGCCCGTGGTTAGATTATTTTATACCTTATATGCATTTTGCATTAGGATGATGGGATATGGAGAGGGGAATAAAACAGTGGTTCCTCTGTCCTCCCTTAGGTTTAGGTAGTGATTGGGAAAAGACTGCCAGGAGCTCAGCTTCTTTCAGAAACTGAAGAAACTTACTTTCCTATTATTTCTTACATGTCACAGCTTTTGATAATCTGACAGCTCCACTGACTTGTTACATTAGTCCTGGGCAAAATTAGACCCATATATTAGAATCAACTAAAAAGACTCACCATATGTGTTTATTAGATTATAGGAACCTTCCCCCTACACTTCATTTGCTGGCAGAAGCATCACCGTCTTCACCCAGAGCTTGCTATTCAGGTTTTTCCTTTCAACTTTATTTACATTTGAGTGAAAGCACAAAGAGGGCCTTGTTCTTATAGCAGGAATTCAAGTATACTTCATTTCATTCTTGTCTACTAAAACCTTAATGACAACATTCCTTATAGAATTTGAATGTAATTTTTTCCTTTGGTGGCATCACTTTGGAAAATGTCAGCATACACTTATTTGGAATAGATAAAATGTAAAATAACAAACCAAAGATTTCAAACTACATAAATTCCAGGGAAAATAGGGCATGTTTTTCTTAAGCCTTTAAATGTGGCCCTATTTGGAGAAATGCACTCAGGAATTTATGAAGTTAGGAAAAAAGTTTTAAAATCTAAGTACCTAATAGATTATTTTATAAATATTCTGGAGATAAATACTTCAAATTTCAAATTAGGACTGAAGCCAAAAATTTCAGTTTTGGAACATGCCTATTAGAAGAAAAGTCATGTCTCAATTTTCTTGATTCTTTTGGAATTTAATACTTTTTTACCTGAATTTTTCTTTGGTTTTTGTAAAGATGATTTCTTGGCTATGTCTACCTCAAACCTCTATTTTGAAGTCCCTAATTACTCATCTTTTATGTGGCTATTTGAAACAGTGGGTATTTGGGAAATAAAAACCATGTTTCTGTTCAAGGGAATTAATGGAAAATGGAATTGATTTGGGTGTGCTTATATGGAAAAATCTAAACCATGTGAAAATCTGTTAACTTTCATAATTCGTATTAGAGTTTTACTTAGTCCTCCATTTTAGTCTGAATTGACTGACAGTATAATACTTAGCGCTGTTTCTAAACTTTTTTGTTGAAGTGAGGTTTTTAGTTAATGTTAACAAGAATTATAGAACTCACAATGAACTTTCTATAAAAGTTACACATACATTTTTCATTTCCCATGATATTTAAGATTATATAATATTCTATAAGTTGTTTTTTAGTGGATATACAAACAGTAACTGGTAGATTTTTATCCATATTCAGTTAGCAATTATTTATTGAATGTCCATTATATGTTAGGCTCTGTTCCAGGTGCTGTGAAATAAAGAAAGTCAGTGCCTTTGTGGAATTTTTAAAATGATGTTGGCTCACCTATTTTCTAGTGAGTAAGCAGAATAATACCTAGAAGGACTACTAAGAAAATACAGTTATCATAGTAAGCTTTCATAAATAGTTGTCATGTGGACAAATAAAATTTTTGGAATTAGTTCAATTTAAAAAGACAAGCATAAGGAAATGGTATTCAAATGAATGAAACATGAAAGAAAGAGATGGGAGGCAAAACCGAACTTATGATTGTTAAAAAAGGAAAATGAAACATTGTGTTTTTCTATTTTAAAGGGCAATATATATGTGTGTTGTAGAAAAATTAGAAAATTATAAGCATAGAGGGAAAAAATCCATAATCCCACTACTTTTTTACCTTTAAACTATAAGCACTGTTACTAGTAGACCTCTTTTTTGTAACTTGTGTTTTCACATGGTAGCATATTTTTATGTTAGTTGTACTACAAAATCACTTTTAATGGTGGCACAGTAGTACATTCTAGATATATACTGTTTAACCAGTCCTTTATTGTCATTCATAGTGTTTCCAGTTTTTGCTTTATAAGAAACTAACAAATATATAATTTTACTTTAATATTTTTACACATTCATAATTTTTTCTTTAGATTAACCTTTTAGAATTGGTATTTTACTATCAAAGTTTGCTGGTATGATTTTCCAAATTGAGCCAGGTAATGATTTTTTAAATCCCTTCAGAATTTTAGTAAAAATGGCCAATGTATGGTTCATCCAAGAATAGAGAAAACAATGTTGAATACATATATTATTTTGATGAAAAAGATGATTAGAAGATATTTGATAAGCATTTTTTTAAAAAGGAACTTGAAATTAGGTCATTTCAGACAAGATTGAGCCCGTTTAGGATGGGATGGCCATAGACTAAATAAGGTCATTTCAATAACAAAATAAAAATACACTTGCATATAGGGTTGAGAAAACTAGAATTGGGTCATAATACAAATGTTGATTGTATTTTCTTGGATAAAATGATAGCTATCAAAAGCAGAGCTACAGAATGTAATATAAGAATATAATAATTTCTAATCTAAAGTTAAGAGTATTAGAGTGGCAGTATTGATAAAAACATGGAATAATTTCATCTAAAGAATGTGCTGTACATTTTGTGGAATGAGGAAGTGGGTTATTTCTATAATTATGAATGTTGGTAGGTAAAATACTGGAGGATTGGGCAAGTTGTTTAAAAAGTAGGGAAATGCAATCCATTGAATTTGTGTCCATTTCATTGTAGAAACTTAATCTTGTTTTTCAAAAGTGATTTTGGCCTGGCTAGGTGGCTAACGCCTGTAATCCTAGCACTCTGGGAGGCCAGAGCTGGAGGATCGCTTGAGCTTAGGAGTTGGAGATCAGCCTGAACAAGAGCTAGATCCCATCTCTACTAAACATAGAAAAATTAGCTGGGCATGGTGGTATGCACCTGTAGTCCCAGCCAGTTTGGAGGCTTAAGCAAGAGAATCATGAGAGCTCAGGAGTTTGAGGTTGCAGTGAACTACAGTGATGCCACTTCACTCTACCTGAGGCCACAAAGCGAGAAGCTATCTCAAGGGGAAAAAAAAAGGATAGTGATTTTAAGAAAGGCTAAATTAAGCATTACTCATGATATCATACTAGACATTTAGTATAAATGTTATGCTTGATTTCACAGTATTAAAGTGTAGGTAGAATTAAATTGGCAACAAGGAAGATACATAGAAAAAAATACGTGAACCCATTGGATACCATTGAAAATTAAGTAAGTGCAATGGTATTCTGATAGGAATCTATCACAATGGAAAGGAAATTATCTTGATTAGTTAACTAGAATGACCTATGGTAGAGGAAGTGGTTAAAATGAGGCTTTAGTCCAGTGATGTAATTGCTATATTTATTTAAACAACCATTTTCAAATTGTATGCAGTGAAAAGTGTAGTGAGAAATGAATGAATTGTAAGGAGAGTTTTAAGTAAATGGTTTTCTGAAAATTTTTCCCTCTACACATTAAAAAAACCAGTTGTGTGACTACTCTAATGGAAGACTATTAATTCAGCAAATGAGAATGGGGTGAGATATTTTCTAAGGCAATGTATAGAGTTCCTGTAGTCATCCTGGAGAAATTGTATTGTTGAAAAATATTTTAAATTTGCCTGGAAGGATTTTTTTTTATTATGATAATTCATAAAAGCTGTAAATTAAGCTAGCAGGTAGAATAAGTTGATGTGCAGTAAACTGATATTGGATATTTGAGGGAAGCAAATCTAAAACACATCTGCTTGAGTACCACTCTGGCTATGCAGCATGGAATTAATGGAGTTTTTTAGATTAGTGGCTTATAAACTCAATTCTCTTACCTTCTTGACAGCTCTAGGATCTCAAACCATTGCACGCATTTCTCATTCTCAACTTTAATTTACCTTTTAGAAAGAAGATCTGTGCCATACAGATCTTTTGAGGGGTGATGTGGGAGATGACCTAGGAGGAGCCACAAAGGTTAACTAGTGATTTTTGAAACTTCAGGCCAAATTACTCATTTTCTCAAAAATTAAATTTGCTGCTATATTTTTCTCACTCAAAAATTGCAGATTAATTATTCTTTGAAAGGTAATGTTTTGTATGGTGTTGACAGATTATTTACAAAGAGTTTAGGTGTTTAGACAGTCTGAGTCTATGTAGGTTAAGTGATGGTTATTGACAGATGCACCATAAATTGGAACAAAATCAAATTTAAGCCAAAGTTTTACCTTTAACAGTCTTGATTGAAATCTGTATTGCCTGATTTACCCAGCAGTTACGTAACTTTTTAGCCTTGTAGGCCTAACTGAGAATTTGAGAGCATTTAAAAACAGCTTTATATTCAGAGAAAAATTCCAATGAATTACTATAAGGAGGAATTTACCTTCCAAAATCAGCTATGATTTTCTTTTTCTTAAAAAAATCCCCAAGTCTCTTTACTGTTATGCAATTGTTATAGAAATAAAATATGTTACAGAAATGTAACTGAGACAATTGTCATCTCAGCCATCCCAGTAATAACATTTTTGGTCAACAGTTTTGTGTGCATTCTTCCTACTCATTATATATTTTTAAAATGTCACTTTTTAAATAATGTATTGTGGATATATTTCCATTCAGTATTATAAATATACATCATTGCTTTTAAAATCTTTTATGTGTGTATGCATATATATATATGTGTGTGTGTATATATCCATTCCATTCTATTGCTTAGACAAAGCATAATTTGCAAAATTTGTTTAATCATTCTGACTTTGGTCATTTAGGTTCCCAAATTTTCTATATTTATAAGTACTCTTTCAGTGAATATCCTCATACATTTATCATGCTTGAGAGAGAATAGTGCAGTGGTTAAGAGAGCTCAGTTGTGCGATTGATCTTGGGAAAGTTACTAAACCTCCCTGTGCCTCAGTTTTCTCGTCGTTTTTTTTTTTTTTTTTTTTTTAGACAGAGTCTCGCTCTGTTGTCCGGGCTAGAGTGAGTGCCGTGGCATCAGCCTAGCTCACAGAAACCTCAAACTCCTGGGCTTAAGCGATCCTACTGCCTCAGCCTCCCGAGTAGCTGGGACTACAGGCATGCGCCACCATGCCCGGCTAATTTTTTTCTATATATATTTTAGTTGGCCAGATAATTTCTTTCTATTTTTAAGTAAAGACGGGGTCTCGCTCTTGCTCAGGCTGGTCTCGAACTCCTGACCTTGAGCAATCCACCCGCCTTGGCCTCCCAGAGTGCTAGGATTACAGGCATGAGCCACCCCGCCTGGCCTAGTTTTCTCGTCTTTAAGTGGAAAATAATAATTGTACTTTTCCTGAGTGCTGTTCTAAGGATTAAATGAGCTAATACATATAAAATCTTAAGAGTAGTGCTTACATACATTAAGTATTTAATAAATGTTACTAGTAATAGTATTTTGTCATTAATTTCATAATCTAAGAAGTTGATTGCTTCAACTTGTAAACGTGTAATAAATAAGCGGTGACTTTCTTATTGCCAGATCCACTGATCTTTTCTATAGCCTCCTTACTTTTGACCTGTGGCTTATTCCACCAGGTCCCTTTTTATTAAAATATTCTCCTTTGACTTCTTAGATGTGATTTTATCCTGTTTCTCTTCTTATCTCAAGTACTCTTTGGGGTTTTCTTTTCTCTGCCTGGGAAATGTGTATTTTTGGGAAATGAGTCTTTGCTTGTCTGATATTCTCCACTTCAGAGACTATACTTAATGCCTTAGGTATATGCTCTCGGTATATATAAAAAATTTTTTTACAAATGGCTCAAATATGCATCTTTGATCCTGCTGTCTTATTAATGAAACCAGTCCCTTATGTGCTAACTTTAATTAGATAGTTTCTACCTGAGTTATGTTGTCTCATAATAAACCTAATGAAAAGTAAACTTGACTGTACAGTAACTTTCATAACATTTTCATTTTTGTTCCCATGAAAAAATAACTTTTTCCCTCTACATACTAGTTTTCTCTCCCTGTTCTTCCCCCAAGCCAAGGACAATATTACACCACTTAAGGATGATAGACAATAGTATTATAACTATTCATGTAGTTAGTACCTGCTTGCCTCACCCCACAGCACTGTATTCTCTCCCACCTGTACTGCCCAACCTACTGATGAGCATCTTTTCTCTATTTTCATCATACACAGTGACATCCACTGAGGTTTTTTGGGTATCAGATTTAACTCTGCCTCACTTTTTATACCCTCTGTAATGACCCTCACCAAAATCCGCTAACCTATTTTTCCAATGCATATTCTTTTTTTCTTGTGGATGTCTTCACTATTCCACAGAAAACTTCTGAAACTCAAGTTATTTCATTGACAGGCACAAACCCCTTTTTCTTGTTAATGGCCTGGATTCCATCTGCTCATTGAAGCTTGCCTTCGTAACACTACTTTGCATGGAATTCCTTTTCCTCTAAATTTTATAGGACATGGAGCATATGCAAAATACTTTAAATTGAAACTCTTATATTGTTTTCAACCTTAGTTTTATGTTTCTAACTAGATTATAAACTTTTATAACTAGATTATAAATTCAGGTCCACATCCCCATATCCACTTTGTAAATCCTAAGGACACATGACAAATACTTTTTAGTTGGCTTGGGAAAGTGGAATATAAATTAATATCTAATGGTTGGTACAAAGAATCAAAATGGAAGTAAATATAGACATGAAGATAATCATATTTTTGTTTAGCATATTTTAATTTGAACCATAATGACCTCACAGTGGTCTATAATTTCCACTCATTTTTAACAAATAGTTCTGATATATTTCAGTGACTGCAGAACTGAAAATTTATGGAACATCAGCAGTTTTTGGCATCCTGTTAAATCTAAATTGGTGTATGTTGTAGGTATACATTTATATTTGTATTTAATAGAAAAATTATAAATTGCAGAAACAATACAACTGTAGGAAAAATTAGGAAGTACAGATAAGCAAAAGCTACAAATTATCTATTTTCTTTAGGTAATTGCTTTTTAGGTAGACTCCATCCCTGAAATATAACTAAAATAAAACTCCATGAGTTATAAGACTTAGCTTAATCCCCTATTGTATCCCTAGTGTTAGAACAGGGCTTGCCACATAGTAGGCATGTAATTATTTGTTGAATAAAAATGTATTTATTTGCAGATACTACTTTCCTGATATCTTTACCTTAAAATTGGGAGTGGGTGGTGGAAAGGAGAATATTCTGTAACCACTCCAGCAACTTAAAAACCTGTTTGTAGATCTTAAAATATCATTCTTTGGTATTTCCCAAATTCCTTAAAATTATTTGCATTCTGTAATCTTCTAAGACATATTTTTAGAGTATAGGGATTAGAGAGGAGAGCAGCTGAAATGAGTAGTGAAAAAGTGAACCAACAGAAGATGAGTTTATATTTAGGATTCCATTTGCTTTCAGGTTTCAGGATTGGGGCTAAGCTTTTTGGATAATTAAGACAAGCAGAATCTGACAGTTTCTGCATCTCAAACTCAATTTAAATTGATTGTCCCAAAAGTGCATGTGCTATACTTTAGAAAAGATGCAGGAAACAAATTAGGAATGTGAGTCTGCAATTCATTCACTCATTACATTTATTGTAAACAATTGGCCTATGAACTCACTTTAGATAGATCCCAGCCCTGCCTCTGCTATGTGCCCAGTACTGCCTGAAAACAGAAGCACTGATTTGTTCCAAATGGTTGTGTGAAAACCTAAACAAAGTATATAGAGACTTAGGTTTTCCTTTAGGTTGTCAAATATATTTTTAAAGTTACTTATTAATGATTCTTATAATTGACAATTTAAAAAACAGCATACTTTTTAAAAATTCTGATTTTATCAGATATTCTTCCCTGAGGGATAAGGAAAAAAATCGAATGTCAAAATGCTATTGACATAGAGTTTTATTTATCTGTTGAGAAAAATGTTCATTTTATAGGTATTTACATCAACATTTCATAAAATATTCAATGAAACATGAAAAATTTTCCTAACATTAGTTAGGAAAAACTTATTTTTGAACAACTAAATATTGTGGTTTCTTTAGATCTCCATATAAAACATTCCAGGTAAAGGGCATGGCTAATTTAAACTGTTAAAAATGGATGCTACCACAGTTAATCAAAGTTTTATTAGACATTTTTCTTCTGATAAAATTTATACTTTACAAAATTAAATAATCTGTAATCATTAGTTCCAATAATTGCTCTGAGGATAGTTTTAGTTCCAAAAGACAATTGATGGCATATTAATGATTGGGAAATAATTGTGGAAGTTAACACAGGACTGGAAGTATGAAGTGTTCAAAAGTATGAAGAGATCTGTGTTTACTCAGTATGTTATACTTGTTTTACTCTCCCCAAAATAACCACTATTTGAATTTAATGAAACTTAAGGTTTAATTAATCTTGACATTATTATTCCAGTTATCTTACCCTTCTATAAAATAAAAATAATTATTAGGAAGTTGGCAAATTTAAAAATATTATTGTTTCCCCTCTACAGCAACTTTTCATATCTTGGTAAAATTCAGATAATTCATTTAAAAGGTAAAGATGTAATTGTATGACAAATTTTTATGATAAACAGATACACCAAGTATTTGTGTTTTGGTATATTTCCAACAGCTTTAAAAAATCAATCATTTTATATTTAATGGGTATTAAGTAAATATATGGTAATTTTCTAGATCAGTGCTTCCAAAGTGTGGAAACTCTTTGCATTAGAATAATTTGGCCAGCCTGAGCAAGAGTGAGACCCCGTCTCTACTAAAAATAGAAAGAAATTATCTGGACAACTAAAAATATATGTAGAAAAAATTAGCCGGGCATGGTGGCGCATGCCTGTAGTCCCAGCTACTGGGGAGGCTGAGGCAGTAGGATCGCTTAAGCCCAGGAGTTTGAGGTTGCTGTGAGCTAGGCTGATGCCACGGCACTCACTCTAGCCGGGCAACAGAGTGAGACTCTGTCAAAAAAAAAAAAAAAAGAATAATTTGGGATTCCGGTGAAAGAATGGAAATCCATACCTTTAATAATCACCCCAGATTAAAGTTTAAGAACTAATGATTCAGGAAACTAAAGACAATTTTATTAATAGTCTCTGTCATTTAAAATTACATAACATTATAATAGATAAACTATAAGTCTTAGTTTTGCAAAATTATTTGTATGCATATAATGGGATTTAAATGTAGGCATTTTTTGTTGATTAATGATAGAAAAAGCTGAGAATCAATCCCAGATGTCAAAAGAAAAGCTTTTAAAAAAATTCAAAGTATCAAGAATTTTTCTTTATTTTTAAAATTTAAACCAAGCTTTGATTATCAGGTAGCATGGATTCCTTTGCAAATGCACATGACTATGCTAAATATATTTAAGAATATTTAACTTATAGGTAAGATGTTTTCATAGAAATATTAATAAATAATGCTCAGGATAATTTTTTAAAGAAGAAAAATGGACTGGTGGTAGGATGGCTGAAGACAGGGTGTTGGTATGCTAGTCTCGCCAATAATGGAATTTGAGTATGACCTGCACCATAACCTTTGCTCTTCTACCAAGTGGGCCCAATTATAATAACAACATTGCTCTTTCTGGCTACTTCATTTATATTAGCTGTATTCAGAGAAGATGTAATGAAAAGTTTATACTCCTTTGGTTCATATCTTTGTTAATTGTATGATTTGTGAGCACCTGGAATGTCTAGATGCTGTATAGTTTTGTTTTTTTTTTAATTTTTGTAACAACCCTTTGAAATAGATATTATCATTCCTATTTTAGAGGTGGGAAAGCTGATGCTAGAATAGATTAAGTAATTGATGCAATGTGATCAAATAATTTTCATTTTATCACACTGCACATTTAATCTCCATATAACATTTTTTAAAGTATTTTTTTAAATGAATGATCTTTAGAAAATAATGAGATTATAGCTGCTATGGTAATGCCACCAGTGCAAGCTCTGTAGAAGGGCTCTCAAATAATATTTATTGGTTGAATTAATGAATGACAAATCAGTGACCATGCATTAAAGTTCAGTGAGTCTTTCTATATTAATCAAAATGTGTCTTTTGTTGTGTATATTTATTGGACTAATACAACTGAAAAAATAATTCATAAATTTAAGATACAGGACCAATTTGTGTAGGGGATAAAATTAAAAATTTTTTGGTTTATATTTCATACACATAATAGACATAATTTTTACTGAAATGCATAAATGAGATCATGTACTTGTAGTACAGTCTCTTTTTCCTCGCCTCTATTTTTCCCTCCACCCATATCACCCCACCAACCATAACCATGTTTAACAACCTTGTGGGTATCCCATACGTTTCTCTATGCTCATAAGATCATATATAAACATGCACATAGGATTTATTTTTAGTCATTGTTTTATAAAGATGGATTATATTATATGCATTTTATCATTTTTTCATTCACTAATATCTTGTAGAAGTCCCTCCCAATTACCTGTTATGGCTTTAATTCATTTTATATTCATATATAATAGTCCATGATGTGGATGCACCATAATTTATTAAACCATTTCCCTATTGGTGGGCATTTATTTCATTAACTATTTTTGCTACTGCAAAGTTTGCAGTAAATAACCTTGTACAAATAATTTTATATTTTGGTGATTTTATCTTTATGGAATAGATCCCAGAAGTGGAATTGCTGAGTCAAAAGATACATGTTTTTTATTAGACTAACTCTTACCAATGGCTTTCCATAAAAGCTATAATAATTCATATTTCCTCTAGCAATGTATGAAATCCCTTTTCTTTACATAGCTTCCATAGTGTTAATGCCCTTTTTAAGTTTTTACCATTCTGATGGGTATAAAGTGATATCTATTATTTTATTAATAATTTGAGCCCAGGAGTTTGAGGTTGCTGTGAGCTAGGCTGACGCCACGGCACTCTAGCCCAGGCAACAGAGCAAGACTTTGTCTCAAAAAATAATAATAATTTATCTTTCCCACATTTGAAGTTTGTACATATTGCCATATGGTTTTTAACTATTTGTATTTTCTCTTCTGGACTATTTGTATTCTTTGTCAATTTTCCCAATGGGTAGTTTTGGTTTTCCTGACCAAGTGTAAGAACTGTATATAATCTCATCTGCATCTGGGAAGCTGGTGATTTGAACTCATCCTACTTCACTTCCACTCTCAAACTTAGCCTATTTTCCTCTACTGAGCCAAGCAGCTGGATGCAAGGAGGCCTCAGGTTCTATGGGAGTCTCACTGAAGAGGGCTGGTGGAGAGCCTAGGGCAAGGACTAAGAGGCTGACATTAGAAATACCTGGAACATTTCAACTGCCTTTCTATGCCAGACGAATGTTAGCATCAGCCTGGCCTCTTGGAAACCAAAAAGGAACAGAACAGGCAGGTTGAGTCCTCCCTACTCTTGAGCAGAGATTTCTTTCTGGTTCCTTGGCAGGGGACTAGCAGCAGCCTGTTTGGTGCCTACACCTGCTACACAGCTGTCATGGTAGGGAAAAGGTCAACTTGTAGGACTGCCAACACAGCTTCAGTGAATAAACAGAAAAAATAACAGCACATCTTTTCTGCAATCAGAAAAGAATATGAACTAAAACTGTCAGGACAGGCCCCCAACAAAATAGAGCAGCTGGAGGAGAGAGACAACAACTGGAACAAAATAATAATATGAACACAATATTCAAAGTGCAGTATTAAACTCTGGTGCCCAAAACCATTATTTATGAACCAAATACAGCAGTAGGTTAAATGGAAGAGAATGGTCACTTGAAAACTTAAGTGAATAGCCTGGAGAATCTAGTGGACAAATTATTTTAAAACCTCAAAGGGTAAAGATAACAGATTTCAAGGACAGAATCAGAAGGAGTTCTAGAAGGAGAAAATGGAACAGATGGAAGAGAGACTATTTTAAAAAGAAAAGTCTTGATCTATGAAAGGCCTGAGTCTATAGCTTCAAAGGACATGCTGAATTCTAAGCAGAATTTGTGGTGATAATAATAAATGACAGTTATTGAGTGCTGACTCTGCTAGGCAATGTTTTAAAGGCTTCACATTTTATTTATCCACTGAGTTCTCAGAATAGCCCTAACAAAATAGGTCCTATTATCCCCCTTACTCAGATGAGGAGAAAAGAGATTAAGTGGATAGCCAGAATATGAACCTGCAAGGTTCAGAGCCTTGACTAAACTGCCTCAGTGCAAAGACCTATGTCTAGGCATATGCTGAAATTTTATGAACTCTGAAGATGAAGATGAAAATTTACAAGTCCAGAATGAAAAAGTTATCAGCAAAAGAAAAAGAGACTGTCATCAGCATTCTCATCGCCAGCAGCTTAAGCCAGAAAACTGGGAAAACTTCTCTGTACTGTACTAGAAAGAAAAGGACCACAAGCCAAAACTTCTCTAACCAACCAAGATATTTACTTACCTATCTGGGTGAAGCAAAGATTTGCTGATTAACACAATTGAGTAGCTAATCCCACCTACCATCCAATGAAAATATTCAAAAGAAAGAGAAATCTAGTAATATTGAAACTTAGTCTTGGCACATGCTATTCTTCCTGCCTAGAATAACTCTTCTCTTTCTTTACCAAAGACCTTATCCTTAAGATCATGACTTTTTCTAGGAAATCTCTGGCAACTCTCCAAGTCTACGTTTTTTGGCTTTTACTAAATGCTCCTGTAGCACCCTGTACTCCCCCCATGTTAGCTGTTACCATAATCTCTTATAATGACCTTCCATTTCCTTGTCTTGCTTTCCCCATAAAATTGTATTCTCTAAGTGGGCAGGGACGGACTTGTCTTGTTTGCTGTGGTAGGCCCAGTCCCTAGCACAGTGCCTGCAGTATAGCAGGTAGATGACGTGGCTAAATATTTATGTGTAGTCAAAATTTACACATCTTTTTTACTGCTCAGACTGTTCAGTAGCTATTGGAGAAAGTAAAGCTTTAAGTTTGTCTGCAGTATATACATAAAATCCTATTTGGGTAGATCTATCAGGTATATATTTCTGTATTTGTCTTGTGACTATTTTATAAAATTTTAAATTCACAAAATTTCATTGTAAATGAGTGCATGAAAATCTATCCATATAGATTAGATTTACACAGGCATATTTA
This sequence comes from Lemur catta, assembly GCF_020740605.2. Lineage (NCBI taxonomy): Eukaryota > Metazoa > Chordata > Mammalia > Primates > Lemuridae > Lemur > Lemur catta. The sequence goes on along the minus strand of NC_059134.1, from coordinate 83,295,900 downwards.
TAATGCATATTATATGTTTTGATTCAAACATCTATTATTTGTGGGGTTTTTTTGGAGAGAGGGTCTTGCTCTTCACCCAGGATAGAGTGCAGTGGTGCCATCATAGCTCACTGTGGCCTTGAACTCCTGGGCTCAATTAATCCTCCTGCCTCAGCCTCCTGAGTAGCTGGGACTACAGGTGCATGCCTCCACACCTGGCTAATTTTTCTATTTTTTGTAGAGATGGAGTGTTGCTATGTTGTCCAGGGTGGTTTCAAACTCCTGGCCTCAAGTGATTATCCCACCTCAGCCTCCCAAAGTGCTGGGATTACCGGTGTGAGCCACCATACCTGGCCTATTTATTATTTTTGAAGAGCAAAATTGACAGGAAAATATAGGGATGAATTTGCAGAGTTGGTTAAAAATTGGTCCAAAAATTGCTCAAAAATGCAGAAATATTGTTTTGATACTTTAAAAAGAATGAAGTAAATCCCATACTTTTCTCTGTTTCTCTTCAGATTAAAGCTAAAAATTATGACAAGGTTGAAAAGGTGAGTCCTCTTAAAAATACTTTAAATCTTATGTTGAAGTTTAACTTAAGACTTAATATATATAAGGCAAATATGGGAAAATGTTAACAACTGTTAACATTTGTAGAGTCAACAACTGTTGACTCTAGGTACTGATTATTTAGGTGTTCATTGTACTTATTCAACTATTCAACTTTTTTATATGTTTATAAATGTTCACCATAAAAATTTTGGTTCAGGAAAAGAAAATAATTATACTCTACTGACCAAAATCATGAGAATGATTTTAATTGTCTAAACTGAAAACGAGGAAATTTTTATTTGCCTTTTATTAATAAGAAATTCATGAAGGGATCTGAGTTTTGTTTTTTATTTTTATTTCAAAATATTAAGGGGGTACAAATGTTTTTGGTACATGAATAGCTTTTATAATGATTAAGTCAGGGCTATTAGTGTGCCCATCACCTAAATAATATAAATAATGTTCATTGTACCTGTTAGGTAAATTTTTACCCCTCCCCTCCTTCCCCTCACCCCTCTCCCCTTCTTAATTTCCAATGGCTTTTAATTCTCTCTGTGCCCATGTGTGCCCATTGATTCGTTCCAAACACATGTGGTTGTTTTTCCATTCCTGAAAAACTTCACTTAGGTGAATTTGTTTTCTTTTCCTTTTTTTTTTTTTAGACATGTGTTGCCCGGGCTAGAGTGAGTGCCGTGGCGTCAGCCTAGCTCATAGCAACCTCAAACTCCTGGGCTTCAGCGATCCTGTTGCCTCAGCCTCCCGAGTAGCTGGGACTACAGGCATGCGCCACCATGCCCGGCTAATTTTTTTTCTATATATATTTTAGTTGGCCAGATAATTTCTTTCCATTTTTTTAGTAGAGACAGGGGTCTCACTCTTGCTCAGACTGGTCTCAAACTCCTGACCTTGAGCGATCCACCCGCCTTGGCCTCCCAGAGTGCTAGGATTACAGGCGTGAGCCACCGCGCCTGGCCCGTTTTCTTAATGTTACATTTCATCTGTGTACATGTAAAATTTATTTAGCTGTATTCTTATAATATATTCTTGTATTTAAAGCTATTTCAGAGATGCCTTATGAAGGTTTTACACATTGATTTATGGAAGTGTTATCTTTCTTATGTCCGAGAAACCAAGGGTAAACTACCAAGTTACAAGTAAGTGAAATCAAGATCTTACTAATGCAAGTCATCACCAGGTACACAATGAATCCCACATAAACTCACATCTTCTCTTAGTTCCAGATGGGAAGAGATGTAAAGATTTGAAAAGTCAGGATTCCCCAAGAAGTCAGTAACCTTGGGAAAAGTGCTTCAAAGAAAGCCAGTGGCATTAGTCTTACTTTGGAGAATGGAATCACTCAAGCCCTTCTATATTGAAACACTGTATATTCGCAACACCAAACCACCACTTTATTAACAGGCTTGCTGTCAAACTTTTTAAAACATCTTTGTACTTTTTTTTTTTTTTTTAAGACAGGGTCTTGCTCTGTTACCTGGGCTAGAGTGCAGTGGCATCATCATAGCTCACTGCAACCTCAAGTTCCGTGGCTCAAGTGATCCTCCTGCCTCAGCTTCCTGAGTAGCTATGGAACTATAGGTGTACACCACTATGCCTGGCTAATTTTTCTAATTTTTCTTGTAGAGACGGGGTCTTGCTCTTGCTCAGGCTGGTCTCAAATGCCTGGCCTCAAGCAATCCTCCCACCTCGGCCTCCCTAAGTGCTAGGATTGATTACAGGCATGAGCCACCACGCCCAGCCAGCATCTTTATACTTTTACTGGCACCACTCTTGGCAGGTTGCAATGCAATGTGGAACTTAAGTGATCCAAGGGATCTTTGACTACTCTATTGTGTAGTTAACCTCCCCACTCTTCCTCACACCCACCTATCCATCTTTGCTGAATTTAAATAATGGACCTTTTCTGATGCTGTTTTTGTTCATAACAGGCAGGTTATTTCTATGACTAGAATTCTATTTTTTTTTTTTTTTTTTGAGACAAAGTCTCACTCTGTTGCCCAGGCTAGAGTGCCGTGGCGTCAGCCTAGCTCACAGCAACCTGAAACTCCTGGGCTTAAGCAATCCTTCTGCCTCAGCCTCCCGGGTACCTGGGACTACAGGCATGCGCCACCATGCCCGGCTAACTTTTCTATGTACATATTTTTAGCTGTTCATATAATTTCTTTCTATTTTTAGTAGAGACAGGGTCTTGCTCTTGCTCATGCTGGTCTCAAACTCCTGACCTCAAGCGATCCTCCCGCCTCGGCCTCCCAGAGTGCTAGGATTACAGGCATGAGCCACTGCGCCTGGCCTATAATTCTATCTTTATTATCTTTTCCTTATTATACATTATTGCCTTATGTTAAAAAGGAAATTCTTTCTCCCTAAATTTTATTTTAGAGCTAACATCTTCAGATATAACTTACCTCCTTAATTCGAGAACTACGTGTTTCTACCTTTGAATTAGCTACATATAAAATTAGGCAACTTAAAGAATATAAAGATAAGTAAGACATGGGCTTTATCTTTGATAAACTCACAAGCAGTAGATAAAGGAAACAAAGTACATAATGACACTCACAAGCTAAACATAAAAGAACTACTTTATATACTTACAAAGATGTCTTTAATTTTTATTTATAGAAAAGGTTCAAATGCTGTTCTGATCACGTGATCAGAAGTTATGTTTTAGTTGTAGACTTTAATAACAAACATTTTTTAACAACCATGTCTTTCACATTTATTTCAGAGAAAAAATGGCTCAAGCATATGACTTTGCACTGGATAAAATTGGAATGGAAATTATGTCCTATCAGGTAGAGTTAAGTTTTTTTCTCTGCTCCATGTGATCTGTAGGAAAAAAATCTTAATATGTATACTTGTATTTGAAATATCAAGAAAGATATTAACCTTTTATTTCCTTTCTTAGATTTGGGTGGATTACATCAATTTCTTAAAAGGCGTGTAAGTATTTTTACAGTTTTATGTAAACTGTTAATTTAGGTATAATATAATTAATTGATGGCATTTCTTATCCAATCTCAGAGAAGCTGTTGGATCTTACGCAGAAAATCAGAGAATAACAGCTGTCCGAAGAGTTTATCAACGAGGTTGCGTTAATCCAATGATCAACATTGAACAACTCTGGAGAGACTATAACAAGTATGAAGAGGTAAATCAGGCCAGAGTTGTTTATTATAAACCAGGCCATTTTAATTTTTATGCATTGTGGATTTGTGGATGCTAGGCTTTCTAGTATCAGGTACCTGGATATCAATTGTTACAGATTGTTTGTTTTTGTATTGATTGCAATAAAAGAGCTACTCCTATTTTACAAGGCTTCGAAAGTCTCCATATAAGTGTTATTTATGAGAGTATATTCTGGAAGAACAATAATTCTTATAAAACTTTTTTTTGATGCTATGTCATATCCACACATTCATACACACATATTGCCATTGACCTCCTATAAAATAGTACCACCTTTTTGTAATTAATTTTCAGTGCTATGCACCTCTCTCACCTAATGACAATGATGTGATTATTGGTTTGAATCTGTGAAATATGCGGCTTTAATTCAGGATCCTTGTGTAATTGGTATATGCTTTAAGTAGCTGAGCTAATCAGCCCATATGTACATAAACATACATGGCAAATAAGCTGAATCATTAAAAGAAAGTTCCTTGTGTGCACATTGTGATTTGGAAGAACTATGTAGGGTAGTGAAACTGTTCCTTCACAGGCATGGACAGTAGTTCTCAAACTTTATGGTCTTTGGATTTTAAAAATTATTAAAGACCACAAAGAATTTTTATTTTTTATTTTTATTTTTTCACAACACGTTCCAAACCTAGGAAGGGAACTTATAATGTGGTTTTAGCTATCAATAGTTAGCATATTAGAAATTAAAACTAGGACATTTTCAAGATATTTATTAATTTCCTTAAAAGTAATAATAATAAACCCTTTACATTTTAATATAAGTAGCATTTGTTTTAAAACTACATGAGAAGAGTGACTCTTTTTTTTTTAGAGACAAGTTCTTACTCTGTTGCCCAGGCTGGAGTGCAGTGGGAACATCATAGCTTACTGCATCCTTGAATTCCTGAGCTATCAACAATCCTGCCTCAGCTTTCCAAGTACCTGGGACTACAGGCAATGCCCAGCTAATTTTTTTCATTTTTAAAGACGTGGTCTCTCTCTGTTACCCAGGCTGGTCTTGAACTCCTGGGATCAAGCTATCCTCCCACCTCAGCCTCCCGGGTTGCTGGGATTAGAAGTGTGAGCCACTACGCCTGGCTAATAGTGGCATTGTTTTATATTTTTGCAGATCTTTTTTAACATTTAGTGTAATAGAAGATAGCTAGATCTTCATATCTACTTCTAAAGTTAATTGTGTTTGATATTGAACATCATAAAGTCCACTTCGTATTTGTAAGAGAGGCAAATAATGTCTTACTATTATATGAAAATTGTTTTCAATCTCATGGATCCGCTGAAAGAGTCTAGGGGACCAGGATCCTTGGACTACTCATTAAGAACAGCTGGCATGAGTGGTAATATTTATCTTTCCTTGCTACTTCTGGTTTTATTTGTTTTTAAAGCTATGAACACCTACTTAGAAAAGGGCTATTAAAGTCAAGCCATGGCTATTCACCCAAATGAATCTGTATGTCATTCTTGTTTTAGTAGAATTTTATATGAAATAATTGACCCTTTCCAAATGATTCCATCTTTAAAAATTCCTGATATATGGAAACTTAGTGCCAGCTCATAATAGACATAGAAGCAGATCCTGTTAATCTTTGAAGCATATAATGTGATTGAGAATGCTTATTTTATTAAATAAAAAATCTTTTAAAATAAAGAATTTAAAGTTACTTAGTAAGTGAACAAATTAACTGTAAAAATATTATAATTAATTTTAAAATAATTTGTTTTTGTTTTTTCTTAGGGTATCAATATTCATTTAGCTAAAAAAATGATTGAAGATCGGAGTAGAGATTACATGAATGCTAGGCGTGTAGCAAAGGTATGGAATCCCATCAGGCCGTTTATTTTAATGATAATATGAGTCTGTTGTTTACAGCAGAGCTTTTCCTATGTGATATTACTCTCGATATTTTCAGTAATTACCAATCTTAACTAACAATGGTTAATTGCAATGTCTGAGAAGATGGTACATTTGAAATGAAACATCTCTTTGCAAGGACAAAATAAATCAGGTTTGGAAGAAATTATTTTTTAAAATGTGAAAACAGAGGATATAGAGACAAGGTTCTACCTAGAATTGAAGTAGTTCTTATCCTTCCCTCATATCTGTTCATCTGAATACTGTACTACTCTGTGATCTAATAACATAGCTCTCAGGGACAGATTTTGTATTGTGTACATATCTTTCCATTTATTGACACTCTTAGAAATCAGGAAAAATAGCTTATTAATACGAACTGTTGACATTTAAAAAGACAGATAGTTCCTCCCAAGATGACAATAATAATGCCACCAGATCTTTAGTCATGTTGATCTGTCAACTCCTACATCTTAGGAGTGACCTCCTAGATCATCTGTGGAGAGGGCCCAGAACAGCAGGGTGTTTTGTTCACCCAGTTCCTGGGAACCTGTTCTTGAATGGTTAATAATTCTGTTATCTTTCTCTCCACTTTTTTTTTTTTTTTTTTTGAGACAGAGTGTCGCTTTATTGCGGCTAGAGTGAGTGCCATGGCGTCAGCCTAGCTCACAGCAACCTCAAACTCCTGGGCTTCAGCGATCCTCCTGCCTCAGCCTCCCCAGTAGCTGGGACTACAGGCATGCGCCACCATGCCTGGCTAATTTTTTCTATATATATTTTAGTTGGCCAGATAATTTCTTTCTATTTTTAGTAGAGACAGGGTCTCGCTGTTGCTCAGGCTGGTCTCGAACTCCTGACCTTGAGCAATCCACCCGCCTCGGCCTCCCAGAGTGCTAGGATTACAGGCCTGAGCCACCGCGCCCGGCCATCTACTCTTAAATAGTTTAGATTATATTAACAAAGTGCTTTGGAAAAATTAGGCATTTCAAATGAAGTATTCCTAACTGATCAACTTCATCCTGTTTATCTAAGTTGTTCCAGGCTCACCAAAGAATTCTAAATTCTTGTTGTTTAGGAATATGAGACAGTAATGAAAGGTTTGGACCGCAATGCTCCCTCAGTGCCTCCTCAGAATACTCCTCAAGAAGCTCAGCAAGTAGACATGTGGAAGAAATATATACAGTGGGAAAAGAGCAACCCTCTTCGTACAGAAGATCAGACCCTTATAACAAAAAGAGGTAACAAGATTAAGCTTCCTGGAACTCCAATTATATGTATGTTAGGACACTTGATATTCCCATATGTTACTGAAGCTCTGTTTTTTACCTGTAATCTTTTTTTCTCTTATGTTCTTTAGATTCAGTAATTTTTATTGGCTCTATCTCCATGTTCACTGAACCTTTGTTTTATCACATGCAGTGTGCTATTAAGCCCATCTGGTGAATTCTTCATTTCATACTTTTAAGTTCTATAAATTTCCATTTTAGGAGTTTTTTATTTTTTATAATTCCTTTTTTATAGTTTCAATTTCTCCATTGAGATTCCATGTGTGTCCATTACTATCTTTTTTTTAAAATATTCGTGAACATATTTATAACAGTGGTTATAAAGTCTTCATCTGTGAATTCCAGCATCTGGGCCATCAGCCATCATGGAGTTCGTTTTCTTTGATTGTTTTTTCTTTTAACTTTGGGTCATATTTTCCTGTTTTATCACATGTCCAGACATTTAAATTTTTTCATTTGGACATTGTACAAATGTACAAATGATACATTGTAAAGACTCTGGATTCTGTTATCTTCCTTTGAAGAATGCTGAGTTTTATTTCAGTAGGAAGTTAAATTACTCGCAGATCACTAGGACTTTGTGGCAGTTTGGTTTTATAACTAAAACAGATGTGTTTTAGTTTTATCCTTAATCTCAGGGTAAATCTCTTAGTCCTTAGTCTTTACTCCTAAAACAGAATGGAAAGTCCAAGGTATTAACTGAAACCACCAAAGGAGGGAGGGAGGAAGCTAGCAAATAGATAAAAAATTAAAAACAAAACAAAACAAAAAAAACAAAACAAAAAACTCAGCCACCTAACTGGGTGGGACTCAAATTCCAAACTTGGTCTCTCTTAAAATAGGCAGCTGCTGAGATATCTCTTCAACTATTTCAGGCTTCCAGCTTTGCTTTCAGCTGGTCTCTTTATATTCTTTCCTGTGTATGTGCATTTCAGGGATCAGCTAAGGATTTGAGGACATTTATGCCCAGATTTTCAGGCTCTGGCTCTCTTCTTTTGGGAATTTCCCCCTTCAATTTCCAGCTACTCTCACAGTGCAGCTCTCCATGTTACTCCTGGCCAGTAAGTCTGTAGCATTTGACTGGAGTTCTTTTTTTGTCAGAATTGCACAGACATGGGTGTGCTCTTGAAGGAAAATGCCATATTAAGTATGGACCTCACCTAGTGTGGTTCCCTTTTTTTAAGGGCTCAATCTATGAGTTCTGCTGCTTTTTTGGTCATTCTCCAATACCTTAAATAGTTGCTTTTTGTTTTTGTTTGTTTGTTTGTTTATAATTTTTACTTTCAGGAGGGTTAGTCTGATACAAACTACTCTACCACTGCTGGACTGGAATTTGGAACTTTATTGAATTCCTCAATCTTGCATTGCTCTCTCACCTGTAGGTCTTTGCAAATACTGTTTCCTCTGCCTACATCACTTTTGTATCTACCCCATCTTTCTTCCACTGTACTTACTTTCTTATCTGACCAGCTTATATCCCTTCTTCAGGTTTTTAGAAGTCAGTTCCTTAGTGAAGCCTTTCTTTAGCTCCTAAGCTATGTTAATTCTGGCTGCTGTAAGTTTCAGGAGTACGACTTTACTTTCCTCATCATAATACTTTTTATCTTTGCTTTCTTAAAGCATATACTGCAGACTTGTTGAATATAGGAATTCTTATTCACTCGTGTACTCATAATGCCTATCACATTCCCTAGCATATAGTTTGTACTCAATAAATATTAATTTAATAAATGGTGGACAGATGGGGCTTGGGTGAATGATGGTGCCAGAAATCACTAAAGCTTTTTATTTCTAATTGTTATTCATTTTTGAAGACCGTATCTTAGCCTAATAATTTAGTTATGATGCTTGTATTGATGGGTTTTACAAATAATATTTATTTTAATTGAATGTTTTTGTGAATGTCTTTCCTTAGTTATGTTTGCTTACGAACAGTGCCTGCTTGTGCTGGGCCATCACCCTGATATTTGGTATGAAGCTGCCCAGTATCTTGAGCAGTCAAGTAAACTGCTTGCAGAGAAGGGAGTGAGTATTCCTTACCCCCACTCCCGCTTTGGTCTTTTTATGGTTTTGTTATAGCAATGATTTGCTAAAAAATATAGCATTGAATTTTGGTAATAAAGTCTTGAAAATTATAAACATGTCAATATGAATCTTAGTGACACTTGTGTAATTATACTGCCTTACAATTAAAATATAGTGGCTGTTTCTAAAGTATTAAAGTAATGAATGATTTAGAGTACTTGCATGATTCTTTTATAAGTTAAAATAATGGAAGAAGTCTTTGGAATTTTTTTTAGAATCCATAAATGCATATGTATTCGTGTGTGTGCATATGTGTGTGTTTTCTAGAAACAAATAGATTCGATTTTATTTATTCTCTTTCAACTTTATTACGATTATTGAGGATAGGCTTTTCTTTTCCTCCTAGGATATGAATAATGCCAAATTATTTAGTGATGAAGCTGCTAATATATATGAAAGAGCCATAAGCACTTTATTAAAGAAGAATATGCTTCTTTATTTTGCATATGCGGATTATGAAGAGGTGAGTAAAAATGTTTAGAACTTTCCTGTAATTCAAGAATTACTGCAAGATGGAATTTTTTTTCTGGCTGCTTTTTTGCTTGGCATATCGCTTTTGTTTTTTGGCGGGGCGTGGGGGGGGTGTGGAGGGCGGTTTTTCTTTTTTTTTTTGAAACAGAGTCTAGCTTTGTTGCCCCAGGCTAGAGTGAGTACCGTGGCGTCGGCCTAGCTCACAGCAACCTCAAACTCCTAGGCTCAAGTGATCCTCCTGCCTCAGCCTCCCGAGTAGCTGGAACTACAGGCATGCACCACCATGCCCAGCTAATTTTTCTATATATATTTTTTTAGTTGGGCCGCTAATTTCTTTCTATTTTTAGTAGAGACGGGGTCTCGCTCTTGCTCAGGCTGGTCTCGAACTCCTGACCTCGAGCAATCCTCCCACCTTGGCCTCCCAGAGTGCTAGGATTACAGGCGTGAGCCACCGCGCCCAGCCAGCATATTGCTTTTGATAGAGATAATGCAAAATGAACAGTTACTAGTCCTTAGCTCATTATATTTGTGCTCAAAGTAGGTGCCATTATGGGGGCAAAATACACAGCTTCCAGATTCCTTAGAGCTCAAATCCCTGCTTGTTTACGACCGTATATTTATATTCACTTATTCTCCACCGCCTTAGAGTCGCATGAAGTATGAGAAGGTTCACAGTATATATAACAGACTTTTGGCAATTGAGGATATTGACCCCACCTTGGTGAGTAACTTTACAAATCTCTCTCCCACCTTTTCAGTCTGATTAACAAAAAATAATTTAAATTTATATACAGCACAATTCACTATTTTTCTTGTATGGTTCTATGAATCTTGAAAAATAACATCAAGTTGTGGGACCACCATCACAGTTTAAGATACAAAATACTTCCATCAGCCCCTAAAAATTCCCTCATGTGACCCCTTTGTAGGTAACTCTTTCCCCTAATCGCTGACAATTACTTATCTGATCTCTGCTGGACTTTTTTCTTTTTAATGCAGCGCATGAAGTAGCTACAAAGGAATTTTTTTTTTTTTTTTTTTTTGAGACAGAGTCTCACTTTGTTGCCCGGGCTAGAGTGAGTGCGTGGCGTCAGCCTAGCTCACAGCAACCTCAAACTCCTGGGCTTAAGCAATCCTACTGCCTCAGCCTCCTGAGTAGCTGGGACTACAGGCATGCGCCACCATGCCCGGCTAATTTTTTCTATATATATTTTTAGTTGTCCAGATAATTTATTTCTATTTTTAGTAGAGACGGCGTCTTGCTCAGGCTGGTCTCGAACTCCTGACCTTGAGCGATCCACCCGCCTCGGCCTCCCAGAGGGCTAGGATTACAGGCGTGAGCCACCGCATCCGGCCTACAAAGGGATTTTAACACTTTCTGTGAGCATGGTTTGAAGCCTCTTTATACCACATAATTATTGCTTAATAAATACGTCTTTTTAAATGAGGCAGGAAAAATCAATATCCTGGGAAGAGGTTGGGCAAAAACTCACTTTATCCTAAATCCTGTTCTGGAGAGGTAGTTTTCAAAGCCTTAAGTTTCTGCAAATGTGCAGTGGAACTCTCACAGTGGGAGGCGAAGGGGACAGGCCTATGTATGGGGCTCTAGACTCTCCTCTGCCTCAAGTCAATTACAGCTACACTGCTTTTTGTTTGTTTGTTTATACTGGATTCTACTGCTCTAATTGCTTGTATTTATTCATCATTTTAAAATTCATTCAGCAAAAATATTGCTGGAATTTATGCATTGTGCTAGACTCCAACAATATAATGACAAACTAGATAAAATTCTTTTCCTTAAGGAACTTATAGTTCATTCATCCATCAAAACTAGGCAAACCAGGACCCTACAAATAGTCATTTTTTCATTAAAAAAATACTGTGTACTCATCACGTGGGGGACACTCTGTAGGTGTTGGGTATATAAAGTGGCTCATAGTTTATCAATAAAGTTCCATTATATGGTCTTTGGAAAATAGAGTAGTGGGCTTATTTAAATAAACCAAGAAAATGTAAAGTTAAACATACATTGTAAAACATGCTTATATTAAATCAAACCTTAAGTTTTCTAGATCTTGGCATTCATTAATGGAGTGTTTTCTATTAGTTTCACCTTTTTCTCCCTTAAAATTTAATTTGAATATTCTAGAATTAGATACTGATGATGATTGCACAACCTTGTGAATATGTTTAAAACCAGGGAATTGTACACTTTAAAGGGTGAATTTTTTGGTATGTGAGTTATATCTCAATAAAAAACAAAACCAGATTAATTTGCATGTATCTCTAATACCAGAAAAAATCACCTTGTGGATTCAAATAGTATGTTATCTATAACCTTACTCTCTAATTTCTTGGGTATTCGGGATTGCTTTTATATATGGGAAACATACTGCCTAATTTGTAGAATACAAATACTTTTCTCCCATAGGTATATATCCAATATATGAAATTTGCAAGGAGAGCAGAAGGTATCAAATCTGGAAGAATGATATTTAAAAAAGCAAGAGAAGATACCAGAACCCGCCACCATGTCTATGTTACTGCAGCACTCATGGAGTATTACTGTAGTAAGGTAAATACTGAAATACAAGTATAAAGGTAAAATAATTTTCTTCATCTGAGATATATCAATTAAAAGAAGGTCATCCTAGTTTCTGTCACTGAACTCTAATTGCTCCATTTTGTGGAGGAAATCTAAGTATATCTGTGTAAAATTATATGGAGTATCATCCAAATCTCCAACTGCCTGTTAATTTATGCCTTATTAAACCCCATATTTCAAAACCTAAACCCCCTTGAATAGTTTTTAGCTCAGCAATTTTTACTTAACATGATATTTCCATTTTACTTCTTACATACCTAGTCATATTTAGGTGTTGCAATTTTAATATTCTTTTGAGTATCTTGTCTGACATTTCGTGGAAATCAGTACTTTACTCTCTTTACTTCTAGGACAAATCTGTTGCCTTTAAGATTTTTGAACTGGGGCTAAAGAAGTATGGAGACATTCCAGAATATGTCCTAGCCTATATTGACTATCTTTCTCACCTCAATGGTAAGTTGATTCTAGAATCTATAATGGTTAATGTTAAACCATTTGAAATTACATTGCTGGATATTTTTTCCTTCTTGAATGTATTAAGATTTTGACATCATACCAGACAGGAACTTGATAGGCACTCAAGAAATATTTGTGGCCTATCAACCATGACTTTATATTTATTGAGTAATGATAGGTGCTTTTTGATTCTGCAGAATGGTCTTTAATCATTAAAGTGCCATCAGCAGTAGGATAAAGCTGCAGTCAGAATTAGGAAACAAAGAGTTGTTTATATTCATTTCTGATAACTCTCAGCAAATTGTCTCTTGTTTCCTGGAGGGAAAATAGACAAAAAACCCTCCAGCTACCAAATCTCAAAGATGCCAGAGTAGTAAAATACCTTGAGGCTAGTGGGGAAGAGATTAAAAAAGAAACATTATGGTTTTTTAGCATCTTTATTTCCCTATTCTGTTGTAATAATAATGGCCATCCTTTATTGAGTTCATACCACATACTAGGCACTGTACTAGGTAATTCATTCAGTCTAATTACCTACAGTCTAGGATATGCAATTTCTTGACAAAAAATGATCTGGTATAAAAGTTGGTTTAAGAAAGAAATATACAATTATGTGCCATGTAAATGAATGATTATAGAAATAAGTATAAATTAATAATTTTAATGACATTTCAGAAAAATATAGCATTCTATGTATCTAAATAGTATAGAGAAATAAAACTTAAATATGATTTTGTATTTCAGCTTAGTGATTCTACACTCTGGGAAAAGACTTAACTTCAAAAAGTGAGATAGTAGGGCATTTGGTTGATAAAGTTTTCTTGTACAAAATCAATGTTCCTTACCAATTTTAAATTATTTTGCCTGTTTTTTTAGTATAGTTACTAGTATGTATAATATTTTTATTATTTTTAAAATAAGGATGACATCTAATATCAGCATTATTGTCTTCCAAAATCAACATCTTACGTAGTTCATTCATTCATCTATCCACCCATCCATCGTCAAACATTTATTCATTACCTTTTGGTTACCAGGGTCTGGAAGTACAAAGGGGAATAGGACTCCATTCTCATTACCAGAGCATTCTTACAGGGGAATCCAATGTGCAAATATAATTGCATCATCATCTGATGCTTCATTGTAGCGTACTTCTGAGGTTAGATGTGTAATCTTAAATTTCAGTTTTGTCATCTGCAGAATGGTCATAAGAATACCTTTCATAGGATTGTTGAGAGGATAAATGAGTTTTTGCATGTCTTTTACTTAACATTTATGGAATGCTTATCACCATTCTATAAATGTTAACTATTTATAATGGCAGGTGGTGATCATGAAAAAATGTGCTAAGTACTATAATAGAATCCTGAATTAAATATTTTAGAAGCACTGAGAAGAGAGTGTAATTTAAGTTCTGGAACCGTGCTGTGCAATTATGGTAGCCACTAGACTGTTAGGTATTGAGCACTTGAAACATGACTAAGCTGAAATGAAATGTGATGTAAGTGTAAAATACATACCAGATTTCAAAGACTTAGTACCAAAAAAAAAAATTTTAATAATTTTTCATATTGAATATATGTTGAAATAAGAATTTAGATATATTGGGTTAAATACAATATTTCACCTGTTTTTACTCTTTTTAATATGGCTAGCAGAAAATTTAAATTACATATGTGGCTTGCATTGTATTTCTGTTGGACGGTACTGTTCAGAGAAGGGCACATGAGTTGGATCTTTAAAGATGAGCAGTAGTTAGCCAAGTAAAGAAAGAGAAGGGGGGATTATTCTAGGCAGAGAACACAGCATATAACAAATAGTGGGAAAGTTATGTGGAATGGCAAAAAGTGTGTCTGAAGCAAAGCTTGGGATAAAGCTAAAAGGATAAAATGCAAAATTTATTATTTAACATTTTAAAAAGTACAATATGTTAAATTGAAGATGGAAGCCACACAAATGGTGCCATCTTCTTTGGTCCAATACATTTAATTTCATGCTTTTATTTTGCATATGGACATGTATTAATAATAAACCAAATAACTACTCTGAGGCAATGAAAACCAACCACTCTGTTGGATTTTTTTCTTTTTAACAACTTTATTGTATAATTTATGTACCATAAGTGCATTAAGTATACAATTCAATGGTTGTTAGTAGATTTACTGTTAGATTTTTACATTTTATTTCTTTGTTTTGTTTTTGGAAATTGGGTCTTACTCTGTTACCCAGGCTGGGGTGCAGTGGCCCCAATCACTGTAACCTTGAACTCCTGGGCTCAAGTGAGCCTCCCACCCCAGCCTCCCAAGTAGCTAGTACTACAGTTGTGTACCACCATGTCCAGCTAATTTTTTAAAAAAATATTTTGTAGAGATGGGGTCTTGCTATATTGTAGGCTCCTGGCCTCACGCAATCCTCCTGCCTTGGCCTCCTAAAGTGCTGGGATTACAGGCATGAGCCATACTGCCCGGCCACGATCCTTAAATTTTAAATGATCTCTTACAGTTTATAATAGCAAGAAGTGTCATTTTCTCTCTTCCAACTATAGAGGCCCTCCTAAGATTCTTAAAATTTAATCCACCTTTGGCAACCCTTCTTAATTCATTTACATTTGCATATCTACCTACCAACCTAGTTATCATTATCTCTATAAGAAGTGAAAGGAGCTAGATATAGCATAGTCATGGTACCTCAAAATAAGAAACTCAATTATGTTTAAGTTTGAGGTTGCCATATTTCACATTCAATGTGTTTAAAAAATAGTGGTAGCCTATTATAATGTCAGCAGACATGTAATTTTCATTATTTTTAAAAGGCAAATGGGATAGCTGATTTAGACATCACACTGTTATAGTTGTTTTGCATTACAACTGCTATACAGTACAGAGAAGGGATGAACTAGAAGTGAAAACACCTGACTTCTAGTTACTGCTCTGCTACTCAACAACAGACCAGATCAAATTACTTAATCTTTTTGAACCTCAAGTTTCCTCATCCATAAAAATCAGGGGTGATGACAGTTACCTTTTTGCATAGGATTTTTGTGAGGGTTAAGTGAGATAATGCATGTGAGAATATATTGTTGAATTGTAAAAGTGAACTTTTTAAAAAAATATTTTAAATCTTTTTAAATATCCTAGAGGACAATAATACTCGAGTTTTGTTTGAACGAGTTTTAACATCTGGAAGCCTTCCTCCTGAGAAATCTGGGTAAGCCATTGTGAAAACTTGTTGGTTGGGTTCTAAAGGTAGCTTTAATTGATCTATGGGGTGAATGTTTGCTTGCATAAGAGTTTCAGGAGAAATTTCCTTTCTCCTTCAAGACTTATTTTACCTACCTGCAATATTTTCATAACTGTTTAAGATTATTTTTAAATTTTCTTCCTAGTGATTAGAATTGTTTTAAGAGATACCTTAGCAAGCAATTATTAAATATTTTAATATATCTTTCTAGTTTAATATATCCCTAGAAATTGATATGAACATGTTGAGAGGAGTTCTGAAATTTTTACCTCCCTTACTCAAAAGCAGACTTACATATTTAGTTTGTTGTACATATTATGTCCCCGATTTATGTTCACTCTGTCAGTTTTACCAAACAGAGGAACAACATGGTATACGGTACAGTGGAAACAGTAAGGCTTTGGAGTCTTGGGTGCAATTTCCAGCTCAGCCAACTGGACACATTGGGCAAACATAACCTTACCAATCCTCACTTTCTTATTGAGTAACAATAATGTTTACCAGTGTAGGATTTTCCTGATAGTCTCCTACCTGGTATATAACAGGTACTCAATATATTACTTTAGTACAAAGATGTTTAAGTAGTTTGACCATTAACTTTGGCTATTAAAATAGTAATGAGGCACCAATTTGTCCCCAGTGGTCCACATTAATGGGAAACAACAGAGAGTAATCATTAGATTTTAGAATATATTTTTGTTCATACATTAGATGAAAATGTATTCTACATTATAATTCATGCCACTAAATAAAATGAAGACACATTATTCAGGAGAAATTAAAAATCTGTCTAGGTTCCTATTAGAACTCTTACACCTAGAGTTTACTCTCTCTCTAAGGTAAATGTCTTTCTTGTTGACCACAAAGAATAGGAAGGTGTGCTAAATAAGTAAAAACTCAAAAAAGGGCTTAAATACTGAAGTATTAATATTTAGGGTAAAATGTTATCTCTATAATTTACTTTGAAATGCTTAAGTAAAATAAGATGAAGCAAATATGGCAAAATATTAACAAGCTAGGTATTGGTATTTAGGTATTCGTTATACTATTTTTCTGTAGTTTGGAAATGTTTATAATAAAAAAAGCTTCTTAAAAGTTAGGGGGGAAATGGGGAACTTAAGGCTTTTTTGTAAATGAACTGTCCTGTCCCAAACCCAGAATAATTGAAGTATTGATTATATTTATTTTTACAGAGAAATCTGGGCCCGATTTCTAGCTTTCGAGAGTAATATTGGTGATCTAGCTAGCATACTCAAAGTGGAGAAAAGACGGTTTACGGCATT
The DNA here is from genome assembly GCF_020740605.2 of Lemur catta. Classification (NCBI taxonomy): domain Eukaryota; kingdom Metazoa; phylum Chordata; class Mammalia; order Primates; family Lemuridae; genus Lemur; species Lemur catta. The sequence goes on along the minus strand of NC_059134.1, from coordinate 83,278,875 downwards.
CAAAGAAGAGTATGAAGGCAAAGAAACAGCTTTACTGGTAGACAGATACAAGTTCATGGATCTATATCCTTGCTCTACGAGTGAACTAAAAGCACTTGGTTATAAGGTATGTACTTAGGATCAAAATGTGTATAATGTCCTTTTCCAGTGTTTTAGAAGAGTTCATGGATAACCTTCACTCTAAATTCCAAAATATAAGTTAATCTAGTTTTAGAATAGATTTGCAGAAAACAAGAAAAAAGTTCCTTGGGTTTATGAAACAATGTCAAAAGTAGCTGAACAAAATGAGAATTGAAATGAGATTTTAAAAATACTTTCATTCTGCCCCTGAAATTGTCAGTGCCTTATATCTTATGCCTGGTGGAGGGGGAGAAATTTTTAAAGAAAAAGAAAATTGAAGTATCATCTTAGGTATTATTTTATTTTTAATAGCTCTTAACAAATTAATGAACATGTATTAACAGATCTTAATGCAAAGGTAGTTCCTGATGCATATTTTGTAAGATACGATGAAGAAACATTACAGCTTGTTAAATCCATAAAGTTCCTTAAGGGATTTGTATCCTTACAACAGCACTCCTTCAGTAGCCCTTCAGGGATTAGCTTATCTAAGTATGAAACTCTTCTACATAGAGTTATAAGAAAATAAATCTAGTACCTGAACCTGTACAGGCCAGGGGGAGAGATTCATGTTTACACAGCTCCAGAAATAGCCCTTGCTGTGAAAGCTATGATTCTATCATTTCTTAATCTTTCTGTGTCACGTGAACAAAGACCAAGATGGAAAGCAGAAGGGAGGCTATATGCACAAAAGTCTTTGGTTGGTCCCTTTAAGCCAACCAGCATTAGGATGTTCTTGACCATCATTCTTTTCCCCATTGCCCTCTTTTGACCTGGGTCTCAATCTGTATCTGAACCAGATTAACAAATCTGAAAAAAACTGCCCATAACTGAGCTTCAGACATTTTTGTTAGGGGAGGCCCCAGTTCTGTGCCAGTCCCAGATTCCTATTCTGAACCAAGGAATTAGCAGTTCCTGCTTCTAGCTTAATTACTTCTTGAAAAGCCAAGACGTTTTAAGACTATGGTAGGTCCTCACTTAACATCGGCGATAGGTTCTTAGAAACTTTGATTTGAAGTGAAACAACATACAGCAGATCATTGAATAACATTTCTTCATTTAACGTGGTTTTGTTATAACATTAATGAGAAAAAAATTGGTTTTGTTATACATCATTTTTCTTCAAGTCACATTTTCCAAGAACCTATTGGCAATGTTAAGTGAGGACTTACTCTACTTTGTGGAATTGTTAGCTGTTATGGGGAAAAAAAAAGGGCTATTTCAACTTTTCCAAGATGAAAATTAAAGAAGCTAATAAAAATAGATTTCTTACTATTTCCAAGTAGAACTACTTCTTGAATATGAGTTTTCCATCTTGTATTTCTGTTTCTCCTCTTCTGGTCTTTTGAGAAGGATTAATGTGCTGCTTCTGCATGTGGTGTGTATGTACATGCAAGTGAGAGAGACAATTCCCAAAGTTCCTACTCATTTAGATTTGCTTTTATAATACCAGATGTCACCAACTGCATTTGAACAAATTGAGAAAGTGAAATGGTTTTGTAGCCCTTAATGATGGCATAAAGAGTTCATTCTTTTGGTCCTAGACAGGTAGATTGACAATGGTTGCCTGTAGCAGAGGAGCTCCTCTGAGATAGGGTGTCTGTCAATAAGTGGTTGTATCACTCCCTTGACACAGCTTAGAGTTGTTCTCAGCCCTGCCGGGCACTGCTAGTGTCTAAAAAGAACACTGTGGATGGGTTTGAGGTCAGAGCCCTGGGCTTCTAGTCCTCCTCTATTCTTACTAGCCATGTGGCCTGGGAAATACCAAAACCTTTCTGAGTTTAGTCCCTCCTATAAAATGGAGATGTGGAATGAGAGATTTGCTGCCTAAAAAAAATTTTAAAAAGATGTTACTATTTGCCTCAGAGTTATTCCCCCAGAGAGGGAATAAATGGCTACATTTTGAATTTTCCTTCAAATTACCACCTTACCACCTACTTGGTTCCTGGTCTTATGACTTTACTCACAAACGCTTCTATCTATTCCAGTGTCCTACCTGGTGACACTGAGTGTAGTCACTCTTGCTTGACTGGCGCTGTGGTAAGGTTATAAAATACCAAGTCTTCAGAGCCAAATAGCTTTCCTTGTTGAGTATTTAACAGTCTCTACCGCCATTAAAGTACTTATCTTTCTCTATTTTCTCTTTCGGTGGTTTTAACCCAATTATTCACACTGTATCCTCAAGATTATACAATTGCACAATTATACTCTGTAAGTCCCTTTTTCAGGTTTAGGATTCTTCTGTTCTGCATTTTCAGGATGTCTCCCGTGCTAAGCTAGCCGCTATAATTCCAGACCCAGTTGTAGCTCCTTCTATAGTGCCTGTTCTGAAAGATGAAGTGGATAGAAAACCAGAATACCCTAAACCAGACACTCAGCAGATGATTCCATTTCAGCCACGACATTTAGCACGTAAGCCAAGACTTTAGATCCAGTACCGAGACCTCGGTTTGTTTGTTGATTTAAATCCAAGGTGTGGGGGGAAAGTAACATGGCCTTTCCATTGCAGGCTACTTATTAGACTTAGCGTCACTATGGCAAGTGACTTGGCTGTAATCTTTGAACTGGATTAACTAAGAATGTCCTAAAAACAAGACTTCAATGATCCAGATTCCAGTAACCCATTTTGGCAGTAATGCTTAGTTTTCAGAAATACTGCTATATGCAGATTACGTGAACTGCTGGAAAGTTAGTAATGTTATTTGGTATTTTTATACTTACTAATGTTTAGTAGCCCCTCTAGGTCCTTTCTGAACAAGACGCTCTTGAGTAAATTTGTTGAATAGTTGACTGTAAACAGGACTGCTGAACAAATGACTTGTGCAGCTCAGAAACAGTCTGACAAAAACTGACTTTAGTTCAGCCCTTGGGTTGTCTTATGCAAGTCACTCGTCTACTTTTCTGCCTCCCAGTGGCCATGGGGTTGAAACTGCTTTCATTATCTCACCCACTTGAGTTTGCTCAAGTGGGTAAAGCACTAAAAGTATTTTAAATGTCCAGAACAAAGCAACATAGACAAAGAAATTTAGCTCTTACATGTACAGAAATTCTTTCATCCCACTTGCTTTATGTTTTTCTTTCTCTCACAGCTCCAGGTTTACACCCTGTCCCTGGTGGAGTGTTCCCAGTACCTCCCGCAGCTGTTGTTTTAATGAAACTTCTCCCTCCTCCTATCTGTTTCCAGGTTTGTTCACTATTTTCATGGTAGATACTGGCTTTATGGGTTATAATAATTGTATGCTTTTTCTCTTGCATAAATAAAATACTGCTATTTTAACTTATCAGATTACTGGGGATTAAAATTTATTTGTGTCAAAATAGGGTCCTTTTGTACAAGTGGATGAACTGATGGAAATTTTCCGAAGATGCAAGATACCAAATAGTAAGTAATGAAAGCCCCGTTTTCAGAGTATAATTGGACATTGTTGTTTCCTAGGCTGGAGAGATTGTTATTCTTTGCCACTGAAGTTTCCAAAACCAGCCAGCTAAGATGCAGAAGTACAATGAAACCCAGGAGTGATCTGAACCCTCTTTGGCAGAGAGAAGCTTGTTCATATTCTAATTCCACTAAGTAGAATGCCATAAAAGCTTATCTTTTCTATTCATGTGACCATGCACTATCAGACTTGGCTTATGAAAATAATTTTGAGTTTTAACAGATTTTGTCTTTTCCTTTAATTATTTAGTATCAGTAGTACTATCCCATGCTTTGCTAATAAAGTATTCAAAGTAGAAAATACATATCCTTTCACAGTGGCATACTTTAAATACCCTCCAACAGTCCTTTGTGTTTCACTTCAATAGCGGTTGAGGAAGCTGTGAGGATCATTACTGGTGGGGCCCCTGAGCTAGCTGTAGAAGGCAATGGCCCAGTGGAAAGCAATGCAGTACTCACCAAGGCTGTCAAAAGGCCCAACGAGGATTCAGATGATGATGAAGAAAAGGGAGCTGTCGTCCCCCCTGTTCATGACATTTACAGAGCACGGCAGCAGAAGCGGATTCGGTGAAGCTGAGACCTGCCTCTGAAAGAAAACGCTTATCCAGGACTCCCTTTTTGCCTCTTAAGTCACATGTTTAAAAGAGACAACGCTTTGTTACAAGGTTCTTGGAAGCAAAGTTGTCATTGGTGCCTCTATCATATGGTTCTTGAGAAAAAACAAACCAACCTGTGTGAATTTTAGAATATGGAAAAGACCCATGCTCTAAGCAAAATTAGGTTTTCAAAAATGTGAGAACAGTACAAAATGGCAGAACCACGTGTTCCCTCTTCAAGGGTGTCTTGTATGTGCCGCTTGAAGATTTGTGAGTTTTCAACAGTTTTATTTTAAAAACTGGATGGCTTATGATTGTAAAGCATTTTATCACATTTTCTGAAAAACAGTTGTTCTCGGTTTGCTTATGTAGAGTCCTGCCTTATTGTTTGTTTTTATTTATGGCAGAATGTATGAATCTGTTTTGTAGTTTAAAATTTTAAAACGGTCCTATAAAAAAATAAAAGGATCTCAAAAACATCATGCCGCCTCCTCCTTTCATACAGATTTTAATTACCATAGCAACTTTTTTTTTTTTTTTTTTTAAGAGATGGGATCGTGCTTTGTTGCCCAGCTGGAGGGCAGTGGCATGATCATAGTGCGCTGCAGCCTCAAACTCCTGGGCTCAAGTGATGCTCCTGCCTCAGCCTCCCAAGCAGCTGGGACTACAGGTGCATACCAGCATGCCTGGCTAATTTTTCTTACTTTCTGTAGAGATGATGACTTGCTATGCTGCTCAGGCTGGTCTTGAACTCCTGGCCTCAAGCTCTCCTCCTCCCTTGGCCTCCCAAAGTGTTGGGATTACAGGCATAAGCCACCATGCCCAGCCCTCTACTTATTAATAACGTAAGTTATTCAGCCAATACCACTTAAAGGTAAATGTCAACAATACAAGGAAGGGTCATCTTGAATTTACTATATGTATACTTAATCACATGTTCTTTCCTAGTCTCTTTTGGTACTAACTGAAAACTTTTTTAAAGAGGCAAATTAAACATACTAGAAATCTTCAAATATGAATGCATTTTCCCCCAAATAATCTGAGGCAGATTGAGATCTTTTGTGTCTTTATAAAAGCAACATGAGTGTGGAAATTCATTTAACCATCCACTGTCTTGTTAGCATATAGTGACAGGTTGAGTATCCCTTATCCAAAATGCTTGGGACCAGAAGTGTTTTGGATTTTTGAATATTTGCATTATATTTATCAATGCAGCGTCCCTAATCCGAAAGTCCAAAATCTGAAAAGCTACACTGAGCATTTCCTTTGTGTACCATCATGTCAGTGCCCAAAACATTTCAGATTTTAGAGCATTTCGGAGTTCAGATTTTCAAATTAGGGATACTCAACCTAACCTTTTGAAAGGTGCTCAATGCTCAAGAACATTTTTTTCATGAGCTAAACATAGGTAACATTAAAGAAAATCACAGCCACTTAACTGAATTATAATTACAGTGAGCAAAAATTTGTCATGCAAATTAAGTCCAAAGAACTAGGTTTTGTTCTTTGGTAACAACATTACCTCCTCTTAACTCATTACTAGTTAAAAACTAAAAATCAGGAAACAAAAGAGGAAGAAAAGTATTATGGTTATAAACTATCTTACATATTGGAAATAATTCAGACAATTTAGAATTTGAATTCAGATGTTATTAATCTTACAATTAAAAATCAGCTTCAAATTTTCAATAAAACCCACTTGTAATGCAAAAAAGTTATCTTGAATGATTTTCTCATATAAATTTATATGTAGCAAGGTTATATTTATAGAAATTGGTCACATGTTTAGTTTCCAGTATTTTCCCATTAAATCTAAAATTGCCTCAAAACAAAGTCAGCTGTCTTTAACTCAGATTTTGTTATCCTCCCAAGTATCACTTTCAAGTTGCAAGCAGTTATTTTTTAATATCACAATTATCAACAAAACAATCTTTTTTTTTTTTTTTTAAGATAGGCTCACTCTGTCATCCTGGCTCCAGTACAGTGGCATCATTATAGCTCAGTGCAACCTCAAATTCCTAGGCTAAAACGATCCTTCTGCCTCAGCCTCCCAAGTAGCTGGAACTACAGGCGCACACCACCACGCCCAGCCAACAAAACAATCTTAAAAGGCACAAGTAATACTGTATGGCATAGACTTTAAAATACAGAGGTGTAGACTCTCCTGAAGTGTCTGTCATCTTCGGTGGTTAATGTTTTGAAGAAGACAAAACGGTTTCAAATACCTGTAAGTGGTTTATAATAGTAGTGCCATAGATGACTAAACAAAACCATGTGAACATGCATGAAAAATGATTCTAACATTGTAATGAAAACATTTCATATATACACATACACCTGGTGAAAAGTGCCGCTAAATCAGTGTTAAGGCCATTATGTATATTATAATTGTTCCCATTGCATTTATTTCCAAGACTTTTTCCCCCTAGGAATGATCTGTTCTTCAGACATAAAAAGGATTTCTCATTAGAAGCAAATATTTTCTAATGTTCAAACTACTATATATTTATGAATTTTTAGTTTTTAAAGTGATTCTGCTTGAATATTTGAAAATTCCTCTTGTTAAACATACTTTAACAAACAGTATGACGTGAGACATCTGAACTTACCTTTGGAAATCTAATGTGCAGATTCATGGTATCGTCAGTCCTACATCTTCAACGACTCATATATCAGTTTTGCTGGACCCAGAGAAATTGCCAGAAGATAGCCGTATTTTTCCTTTTTATAAAAGCAATTACAGCAGCTCAAGATTCTAGAACTAGACAAAATTTCCAAGGACTGTCTTTCCTAAACAAAAATTAGTCAAACTCTGGCCTTTACCACTAAACTTTATTTTATTATTTATTTATTTTTTTTACAGACTCCTTTGATCCTGGTATACCACTAAACTTTAAACAAGAGGTTGTATCTATGTTGGCCACGTGAAGTAAAAGGTTATAGAAGCTACTAGTAAACACAGCTCTCTGAACAGCCAAATTTTGTACCACTCTAAAAGAATGAAAAAAACATACCATTTTTGTCAGTATATTTACCTTGGTCAATAATTATAAATTTATTTGGTAATTTCATAAGCTTCTATGGACCTATAGTTAATATGTAAATGTTAAGAGTTTACTTATAGTAAGGTATAATTACCATATTCATAAATAGTGTTTTTACATTTTAATTCCCAAGGCAAAACTTCATTAAAGTTGGTAGTTCTTCTTTGACTGTGACATTGAGCAAACTTATGTTTTACTTAATATAAAATTCAGAAATCTTGCAAGGGAATTCATATCAAATAACAAAATTCAGGTACCATGTTATTGATTTAAGTAAAATCTTAAATACTCAACAGAAAGGTCAGCTTACTAAGCTTTGAGAATGAGAGTCACTAAAAACAATTCAGCCACTTACTAAACTTCTTCCCTGAGCACTGACCAAAGTTCTGCTTTGAGTATAAAGAAAACTGTGCATTAAAAAGCAGTGGCAACATGAATAAGAAAGAGAAAAAAACACTACTTACTTTAATTTTAAGGTTACTTTTAATTCAGACATTGCAATTAAAAGTTCTCAATGTTTAGTTCATATAAATCAAACTTAAAAATAGGTTTAAGGGAAGTGAAATTTGACTAGTGCTACTAACACCAGACACATTTGATTTCGAAATCAAACAAGTGACACAACATCAAACCAGGCCTACAGCCTAGTTCTAGTTCCTAGGTTCAGAAGGCAATATATTTAAGTCAGGTGTGACAGAAACCCACACAAGGAACAGTTTAAGTAAAATTGTTTAGGCTTCTGATACGTATTTTCTAGAACTCTGGCTATTTCTGAAAATACCAGTGAACACTGGATAGGTTAATATAAATAGAGCTTATTGGGCTTAAAGTTTATCCCCTCCCCCACTTTGAATACTATGAATAAAAAGGCTATCCATTAAATTATGTAATACAAAATCCAACATAAATACACAACTGCAAATACCATTATAGTTATTTATTTAGACTATTTTTAAATGAGATAGTGCCTTTAAATATGACTTCATAGCCCATCACCCATTACCATTCATTCATCCATTTATTTGTTCCTTCATGGATTCATTTAGTTCTAACAACACAGAAATGGAGACAGGGAGAAATCACTGGAGTGGAGGTGGATGTCGGGACCAAGCAAAGGTAAGGCTGCAGCTGTGGTACAGAAGAGATGATGAAAGTAAACAACAGTTTTGGGAGAGGACAGGAAGAAAACCTTCCCTTATAGGCCTATAACGTGCTTGACTCAAGGGAGGCTGGGTACACTAGCAGATCTAACACAATAGCAGATGTGTACCTACAGGTAGAGGGTTATATGCTCTTTATTGTTAATAAAGTAATTTATTATAATCCTTTTCCATGTACCAGTCATTCTAATATTCATTACCAAACTTAATCCTCACAGCAATGGTGTGAGTTAGTAGCGTTCCCATTTTACAGATGAAAATACTGAAGCCTAACGGAGAATGACTAGCCCAGTATCATACAACCAGTAAGAAAGAACAGAGGAAAAAAAGACTCAAACCCAGATCCTTCCTCTAGATCTGTGGCTTTATGCACAATTCCACCATCACCAAATGTTAGAATTGGAATGCAGCTTAAAGATCAAGCGTAGTCCTTTCATTTTATAGGTGTTGGAAATGGGCCCTGATTTGCCCCAGCTAGTACATAACAGAGTGGAGAAATCCTGTTTTTTGCCAGCTCCTAGTCTTTCTACTCTACCACTATGCCTCAAAATTAAACACAAATGTTATACATATAAATCAGGGCACACCAAAAGGTCACTGAAAATCAAACAGCAAACACCTATTCGCTATGAAACTCACTAGGAAAGTTGGTGGCAGCAAAACCTCCCCTATTCCCAGGAATTGTAAGGCTTTGGAGAAATGAAAATAAGTACCTCCACAAAAACTGAACTGCTGTATAATCCATTCAGGATCACTGGCCACTGTGTGCATATTATATACCTATTAAACTACTAGTAACTTTTCTTCACAGAGAAAAAGTTCTTGTATACCTACCTACCGCATTTAATCAGTAAGACATCATATCAGTGTTGTTCTTACCTGAAGTACATTTATAGTTGGGTTATAACATTTTACGGCTTATTTTAAAAGGAATGAGATTTTAAAAAACACCTGGACTAGGGCTAGACACAGCTCACGCCTGTAATCCCAGCACTCTGGGAGGCCAAGGTGGGAGGATCTTGAGGGCAGGGGTTTGAGACCAGCCTGGCAACACAGCAAGATCCTATTTCTAAACAAAATTTTTTTAAAAAATTAGCCATGCATGGTGGCACAGGCTGGTAGTAGTCATAGTTACTCAGAAAGCTAAGGTGGGAAGATTACTTGAGCCCAGGAGTTCTAGGTTACAGAACTATGAGTGCACCACTGTACTACCCTGGGCAATAGTGCAAGACCCTGTCTCTAAAAAAGAAAACCCAAAAACAAAAACACCTGGACAGAGAATCCATCCAGCCATCCAACCAAGAGCCAACAAATGCTCTGGACCATTCATCCATTCACTCATTCGACTATCAAACAGATTTAAGAGCCTTGGTGATACTGACCTCACTCTCAAGGCTTTTATCCTGTGGTAAAGGACTACCACCAAAAACTTAGCAATTTCAGGAAAAGACACTTATCGTCACAAACCTGTTACTTAACACAGCATACAGAATCAATTCAATGCTGAAGAAGGACAACGTATACTCCAAGGATGTTTTGTTTTAAAGGGAGAGCTGTAAGGGGGAGCTACACACAGATGCTTAGTAATGTTTCCTGAGTAACTAAATGAACTAAATGGATTTTCCTGGCCCTTAGTAATAATCCTATGAGTTTCCAGGAAGAAAATTAGCTCACTTATCTTCACAGAGCAACAACAAAATGATTCAATATGAATACTGTGATTCTGAAGTTCGCTTCCTTCATTCTTGGCTTTTGCCAGCTGCAGAACTCCACCAGCGGACGCTGAGGTAGCGGGGCCCAGGCGAGTCTGTAAAGTCCCGTATTATATATGCATCAAGATTTCAAACTGCACAGACTTAACTCTGCCAATTTGGCAACCCATGACAGGAAAAAATATCTGGTAAGAGTTAAGTCTTACAAAAGAAGAGTTTTTGAGATTTAGGAAGAAAGACTTCAGGAAGCAATAACTGATCCTGTGCTGGCGGGGGAAAAGCTCCTCTCCCTCATCCTCAGAGGGGGAGGAAAAGCCCCCCAACACTCTGAGGCTGAGGCATCAGGGTGCTGCCCCTGGGTGCTCAGGGCTTCTCAAGCCCAGAATCTGGTATCATACAACCAAAAGGTACGGTTGCCAGAGAGCAACCTTAGCCTCAAAGGACCTCACTGAATACTATAAAGGATGTGACTTTGTTCTTTAAAAGCACTCTCACATAAAATGTGACCAGTCACCAGTTTACAGTGACCCCAGATTCTCCAGAGTCTACTGCCTAAAGATACAGCTGGCTCTACATTTTTTATCTACCATATCATCACAGATTAGAACTGACTTCAGTGCTGATCTGCTTACATGTCATTTCCACCCGAGTTTCTAAGGCCAGACCCACATCCTTTGTATAAACCCTGGGACCATCCACAAACTCAAAAACACCACAAACGGAATTTATTCTGACACTACTTGGTCTGATATCCTTCTCCTGAAGTACGTGCTTTCCTCCCTCCATCAGTAGTGTTGTCATACCTACCCTCTAAAGGACAACCCAACTGCTTCTTTAAGTCTGTCTTAAATCACCACCTTTCCTTACACAGAAGGATCAGAGAAAACAACTGCTTCCCATGAAATGCGGCCTTTTCCCCGGGGTGCTCAGGAATAGCTGCTGGCCTTCAGGGGGCCTTTCTGGAATGGTTTCTTTGAGCTTATTGTCCAAAAGTCTTTATGTGCTGATACTACTGGATTACTTTTATGTTCTACTTACTAAACTTTATCCTTATAAAGAAACCAGGGAAAATTTGTCCTTGAGTCTAAACATTAATGACACTGACCGTATAATGCAACGTACATTTCTGACTGCAAGTAAAACACAACAGTAGAGCACAGTTTGTAGTGTGCATTTGGAAAAATCACATCCACCCAACGTAACCACTCACTCTCATGAAGCCTGTACCACTGGAGTGAATGCTCCCCTTGACCCTTCAAACCCTGTCTGCACCAGCCCCCCAGCTTCAATAAAGGAGTTCCTTACATCTGTGGTCCCCAATCCCTGGGGTCTGTGGCCTGTTAGAAACTGGGCCACACTGGCTCTGCCTCCCGCCTCCCCCCACCTCGCCCCCGTCAGTGGAAAAATTGTCTTCCATGAAACCAGTCCCTGGTGCCAAAAAGGTTGGGGACCGCTGCCTTACATTATTTTACCCCTTGCTGTTCTGGCAGTTGGAGATCATTCCAACTTCATGGCTCTGCTTCTAATATAGTGTCCCTGTCTAAAATACATACACACTTTTTTTTTTTTTTTTTAACAGAACAGACCATCTGTGAGACCCAAATTATTCTCACAATCTTAGGACATGTCAGGAATTGTAGTCACTAAAGTTCCTTGAAAAATACTGTTCAAAACCCAGGGATTTTCTGTCACTTCCTTATCTCAGAGATTAGTGAGCTTGAGGTATTTTATTAAAACACTGTATTGTATTAGACTGAATTTTTCAGTAAAAACCCCAGATATTTCTCTTCTTTCACATTAAACTAAATTATTATTTTTTTAATTTCCTCCAAACTTTCAAGGCTTGAAAGTCAAAGAATTTCCATTCTCTAGATCTCATAAGTCATCACCCAAGGTCAGGAGTAATTTTCTATAAAACAACAAGCTTTTTAAAATCAAATAACCCTTCTCTAGAACAAAAGGGCTCTGGCGCCGTAGCTGGGCCAGGCAGGGAGGAATAATAAATAGGGAAAAGGGGAAAAAAAAAAAAACAGCAGTAAGACTTCATGTAGTCCTTCTAACACAAAATACCTGGGAGGAGGCGTGGGGGACGCTGTACAAAGGAGGGGCAAGAGGGGAAGTCATGGCTTGGTCTCTTTTACTCCTGGATGGCTGTCAGCCGGGGTACCTGAAAGAACTACCCGGATTGCAGAGGAGAGAGGTCCCAGCCTCCTTGGAAGGACACAGCTGCTACAGTCATGATGGAGTACGACTGAAGACACTGGCAGTCAAATGTTTAAAAGCTGAGTGTAACCTATAAAACTCAAGAGAACAAAAAGCTTCTTTGATTTGTAAACTTGTACTCACTCATAAATACAATCTCTCAAAATAGAATTCAGTGCATTTTTCAACAACTCTTTTCAACTGTGATATACAATATTCTTCCCTTTGGAATCAGTGCTGTTAAATAGAAATGTACTACATAGCCATTTTCCAAAGCAACATTACAGTCGAGAACAGATACTCTGAGGCGAGTGAATAATACTGCTGCTGTAGGGTACATACAAGTTAAGATCCGCTGAGGATCTTACTGAGGATTGCATCATAATAGGGACAGAAGACCATCTTGTTATAGTTGACCAGGCGAACAAATTTAATAGCAACTTCCTCCAGCTCTCTCTGAACTGGACCCAATCCCCCAGGTACTGTGGGCAATGGCTTCTGATGACCCGAGGCAAGGTAGGTTTCTAAGAAGGTCAGGATTCGAGATTCTGTGATGAAAAAGAAAGTGGTTAGTTGTTTCTTGTTCAGGGTGACCTTATGAATCTGATTATGCTTCAGTTCTTAGCTTTCCCATCACCTCTTAGGGGAAGTCTTCCCCAGTCACCCCTCCTAGACCAGATACCCATAGCACCTTGCACTTCTGAACAGTCATCCCACTTGTAATGTTTTCCCACCCCCTCTGGATGGTTAGTTTCATGAAGGTAGGAACCATGCTTATCTTGTTCATCACCTCTCCTCATCACACAGTGGCAGGCCTGGCATGAGACCCGACTCCCAGGAGAAGCTCAAAACACATTTGGAATACGAGAATGAATGCATGGATAAATACAGACAGACTGAAGAAATGTTCTGCTCTCATAAGAGCGAGACATACTAAGACCAACATTAGCCATTGCTGAAGATATAAAGAGGAGGTAGGAATTACAAGTTCAAAAAAGAAAAGAGAAAAAAGAAAATCCCAGCACCACTGGCTTGTGATCTATCTTTTCCTACCAAACTCACAAGAAAGAAGCATGAGCTTCCTTCTCTGATGCCTACTGTGGAAGGCCATGAAGTTGTGGGCCTTTGTAAACTTGTCCTACTCTGAGGAATAATCCAGTTTGACACTTTCTTAGCCCATTCCCCTCTACAATGCTTTTACTCTCCTGAGTATCCTCATCAGTCAAAAAAGATCTGATTAAGCCATACTTCTTGCAGATTTTATTACAAAAACAATAAGGACATTTATATTGAATGGGCTTTTTCAAACTACACGCCCTGCCCCTTGCCCTGGGGTATCCTCTCAGGTACAAACAATTTATATATTCTGAACCCAAAAACACATTGATGGGATGGGCCCTTTCACCCCTATTCCTGAATTAGTTTGGTTCTCTAAGGTTCCCAGAGGTGAAAGCCTTTGTTCCTACCCATAGGCTGGTTTTTAATCCTCATGTCTGTAACTAGCTATTAAGAAACAACCAAGATGACAGTTCATGAAGCAGCTTATTAGCCAGGTCTAGTTACTGGCACTTTCCTGCCCCTCTATTAAACGCTGAGAGTATAAATCTTAATGATCTGAGTGCCCTGCAAGATCTGTAAAAGCTTCCTCCTAGGTGACCCACAGATTAAACTGTGACCAATACAAGGCTAGGATGACATGGTTTTTAAAAAAAAAATTTTTTTTTAATTTTTCTAAAAAACTACTGATGCTATCCTTTTTTCATGAAATTTACTTAAGAATAAATAGTTATAGTATTAGAAGCACCCCATGTCACTGATCCTGCCTTCTACCCCAGCCTGAAATGTGACAACCATGATCATTCAGCTCCTGCCTGAAGTGAAGCCTACTAATTTCCCATTATTTCTTTAACACCTATTTGCTTTCAAAGAATTTAAGAGCTTGAAAATTAATTAAATCAGATTAAAGATTTTAACCTGAGTTTTTAAAATATTGTATTCCTTGATTAACGAAAGAAGAGAATTTTTCTCCCCCCCCAGCTGACATATAAAACTGTATATATTTACAGTGTACGTGTTTTCACATACATGTACACTGTGAAGTGATTAAATCAAGCTAATTAACAGAACTTTTCGTCGTGAAACTGCTGATGGTGAAAAGTAATAGCTAATATAGAATATTTTTAATATTTTATAGAAGTTATTAAAAATAGTTTAATACAGCTGGGCGCAGTGGCTCATGCCTGTAATCCCAATACTTTGGGAGGCTGAGGCGGGAGGATTGCTTGAGGCCAGGAGTTTAACATCAGCCTAAGCAACATAGCAAGACCCCATCTCTATAAAAAAAAATAATAAATCAGCCAGGCATGGTGGTGCTCGCCTGTAGTCCCAGCTACTTGGGAGGCTGAGGCAGGAAGATCGCTTGAGCCCATGAGGTTCAAGGTTACAGTGAGCCATGATCATGCCACTGGACTCCACCCTGGGGGACAGAGCAAGACCCTGTCTCTAAAAAGGAAAAAAATATATACATTTTAATACTTTAAGTGTATTATAAATTTTAATAGCAATACTTTAACATTACCATTTTAATAGCTTTATTATATTTTACCATTAAATACTAATATTTAATAGTATTTTTGATTTTTATTTTTAAAATAACAATTTAGTATTAATGTTCAGCTTTTTAATACTAGCTACTATTTATTGAGTACTTACTATGTGCTGCCAGGCAGTCTGGAAAGCACTTTACATATCTCATCCCAGGTCCTCTCATGTAAGGTTGTCGGTATTATCCCCTTTTTAGAGCTGAGGAAACTCAAGTGTCCAGTCACTTGCCCAAGCTATAGGGCAAGGGCCAGAGCAAGGCCTATGAACCAAGGCCTGTGATTCCAAAGTCAGAGCCCTCAGAACAATGATGGCAGCCATTTGCCCATCCTTTGGGTGGCCCTGATCACACTGTGGTGATTAATCACATTCTTTCCTCACTCATCAGCATTCTTAATCCCACCAAAACCCTCTTAGATCTCTTCAGAGGGGCTTGTTCCCCAGCCCCCCTGCTGCCTGCCTCCCCAAAACGCACCCATGATCCTGCGGATGGGGTCGTCGGGACTGGCGATGGCCCGGATCTGGCCCTTGAGCACGGTCTCCTTGTCCGTGGTGAGGGGGCAGGACCCACACAGGGAAAGGCAGCTGCTCACCTCCAAGCACACTTTCTCTCCAACGGCAGTCAGGGCTTCCTTCAGACGGAAGGAGCTTGAGCAGAGAAGGGAAAGGAAAAGCCAGGGGAGGAAAGGGCCTGTGAGTAAAGTGCCATCTAACCAGCTCCAACGCCCTGTGCCCTGGCAAGGGCTGAAACACCGATGAATGGATTTGTGTGTTCAAGGGACAATTTGTGGCTCTCCTCCCTGCTCCCTTACCTCCCAGGCTGTGCACACCTGACAGGGGAGGACGTTCTTTCTCTCCCTCCACTAGAAAGGACAGTAGGAAAGGGAGGGTCTCGGAGTATACCAGGACCAACAATCCAAAGCACAACTTTCTGCTAAGCATCTGTGTGATGAAGTAAGCCTGGAACTGACTTAAGAATGTCTTGAGATACCTCTGGAGGAATATGCAAGACACCAGAAATCTGGCAGCTGTGGGGCAGGAGTGGGAGAGAAACTTTTCACTGGATACCCTTTTGTGCCTTTTGATTTTTGAAATACATGTATGTATTAGCTCTTTTTAAAAGAATAGATAAAAATAAAACCCAAAGGATAAAAAAATTAGTGCCTTGATTTCCGGGGGCCCCCAGGCTCTCCGAGGGTACCTACGGGAAGCCCTCCTGCTGGTGGGTTTTCTATGAGAAGGCACTTGCCTTCGTTCTGGGTCTAGCTCCTATATACAGGGTTACTGGGGAGACTGGAAGCGAGCCCTGGGACTCACTGCTGGTACCAACTCCGTGCCCACCCCCTGGCTGCCAGGCTGGTTGTGGGAGTGCAGGGCTGGACTCCCGAGGAAGTGTTGGGCTGGGATCCCCTTCACTGGTAGTTTTGACACAGCAGTTCTACTGGTAGGGGATCTAAGTGACAGCTCAGAGCTGCGCCTGTGCAAGGGCCTCAGGCTAGGCCTCACCTAAGCAAACAGCCTCCTGGCCTAAGTCAGGACTGTTGAACCCCTAGTCACAACAAGCAGACACGCCCCACACTGCACTGAACACAGCCATGCTTTGTGCAAACTCATTTTGTAAGGATGAGAATGTTTGGGGTATACTTCCCTTGAAGAATCCTCTGAATTGGACTTATCAGATACAGTGCTTACTTGCAACCATTCAAAAATATTCTATATGCTGTAAACCATGTAAATCCTCGAACAGGACTTCACTACAGAAGTTACAGAAGCCTGTACACGCACAGATATGGGTTGGTGCTGGGCGATAAAATGATACGTTTATATGGAGCACAGAATGTCTACAAGGAATGTGCAAAGGGCAGAAAACTTTAAAAACTTTAATCATAACATGCAATTCTGGAGAACTACAGCTTGTTTCTTTTATGACCTTTCTCTAGGGCTGTGTTTTTTCACTGTTAGTTGATTGTGAAAGCAATTCAGCTGGTAGTAACCAGTATTTTTTTTTAATGGAATAGAAATAAAGTAGAAAATATCAGCATGCATTAAGCATAGTTAGGGGGTTTTCATTTTAGTTACATACGTGTATTAAGTGTCTACTAGATCACAATGGAAAATGAACTTTCTGTTGTAGTTGTTGAGACAGAGTCTCACTCTGTTGCCTGGGCTAGAATGCAGTGGTGTCATCATAGCTCACGGCAACCTCAAACTCCTGGGCTCAAACAATCCCTGCCTCAGCCTCCCAAGTAGCTGGGACTACAAGTGTGCACCACCACATCCAGCTAATTTTTCTATTTTTAGTAGAGCCGAGGTCTCACTCTTGCTCAGGTTGGTCTTGGACGCCTGGCCTCAAGCAATCCTCCCACCTCAGCCTCCCAGAGTGCTAGGATGACAGGCGTGAGCCACTGTGCCTGGCCAAAAATGAATTTCTTTCTTTCTTTCTTTCTTTTTTTTTTTTGAGACAGAGTCTCGCTTTGTTGCTCAGGCTAGAGTGCCATGGCGTCAGCCTAGCTCACAGCAACCTCTAACTCCTGGGCTCAAGCGATCCTACTGCCTCAGCCTCCCGAGTAGCTGGGACTACAGGCATGCGCCACCATGCCCGGCTAATTTTTTTCTATATATACTTTTAGTTGGCCAGATAATTTCTTTCTATTTTTAGTAGAGACGGGGTCTCACTTTTGCTCAGGCTGGTCTCAAACTCCTGACCTTGAGCGATCCACCCACCTCGGCCTCCCAGAGTGCTAGGATTACAGGCATGAGCCACCGCGCCCGGCCTAAAAATAAATTTCTTACTGTGGATCCTAGTCACACTAATTTTTTTCCCATTCAATGTCTCTGGGGCCTCAGTTTCCTCATGGGCTCTAGCAAGAATTTAATGGATTTGAAAGGTTTTGGGAAGGAAAGAAAGCACTCAACAAACATCAAAAACAGAAGCCTTGGGCCGGGCAGCTCACGCCTATAATCCTAGCACTCTGGGAGGCCAAGGTAGGAGGATCATTTGAGCTCAGTTCGAGACCAGCCTGAGCAAGAGCAAGATCCTCTCTCTAATAAAAATAGAAAGAAATTAGCTGGACAACTAAAAATATATAGAAAAATTTAGCTGGGCATGGTGGCACATGCTTGTAGTACCAGCTACTCAGGAGGCTGAGGCAGAAGGATCACTTGAGCCCAGGAGTTTGAGGTTGCTGTGAGCTAGGCTGACACCACACACTCTAGCCCAGGCAACAGAGTGAGACTCTGTCTCAAAAAAACAAAAACAACAAAAAAAAAAAACCAGAAGCCTTAGAGGTGAGGAGACAAAGATAGCCCCATTAAAGGAGGAAGGGGTCAGACAGCACACTTCTCCCTGAGGAGGGAGAGTAAATTAGTCAGAGAGGAGTGTGCTGGAAGTGAACGGAGGGCCACAGAATCCCCAAAAGCCCAGGATTTCAGACTCATCTGGCTAAGCAACCATTGATACCAGCTCCTCACTCTGTCCATGGCTGACACCCAGCCAAAGCCACCTCTTCTCTCACTTCCTAAATGCTCCTTCAAATCTACTATGCCCCTCGCCAGCCAAAATTTAAAATTAAGAGCATAAATTAGCCAGGCAGGGTGGGTGGGTGCACCTGTAGTCCCAGCTACTCAGAAGGCTGAGGCAGGAGGACTGCTTGAGCCTAGGAATTCAAGGATGCAGTGAGCTGTGATCATGCCACTGCACTCCAGCCTAGGTGACACAGTGAGATTCTGTCTCTAAAAAAAAAAACAAAACAAAACAAAAAGAATACCTGCCTCATAAATCTAATTATGTCCCCCTCTTGCTTCAAACCCTTCATGGCTCCCTCTTTCTCTAAGGATAATGACCCACATCCTCCTACGGTGGGGCCTCTAAGGCCCTGCAGGCTAGTCACAAACATCTTAAAGCTCTATCCTAGAGCTTTGTTAAACCTGCAGCTGATTCTAACTTTGACCCCATGGCCCTGAATAAATTCTGCTAGGGTCTTCACCAAGTGAACAAAGGTAGAGAGCAAGGTTTCTTCTCAGTTCCTAGAAAGTGGCCCTGAATTCTGCCTTGCACTGGGAGACTCCCATCTGCTCTCAGCCACACACTGCCTCCCATCCATCCGTTAAAGGTCCAGCCACTTACGGGAGATGCATATCTGTAAGCAAAATCTTCACCATCATCTTGAGTTTCTCAGCAAAGTCGGCATGGCTGGAAATTCCAGGGGCTGCCATGCTGAATGTGACCAGCAACACGGCCCCCAGGATGGTCAGTTGCTCCAGCTGCAGCTGGAGCTCTTGGAAGCGGGACTGGTCCATCAAAACTGTCTGTAATAAACACAAGAGAAGTCAGAGCTGAGCTGAGATTCGGGCTGGCCAGCAGAGGGCGGTGGGGCCACAGACCTCACTTGCCTCTGCAGTTTCCCTCATGATTTTCTAGAGTTTTTCAGAGCCACGAGGGAGTCAGCCATGTGTGGATTATCCTTCCATCTCAGAGCCCCTTTCTCCCTGAGAAAGGATGCAGTATGAAGCACTCACTGAGACAGACCTGGGGGTAAATCCAGGCTCCACACTTAACCGCAGCACGACATCATGCCAGCTTTTCAGCTCTCTGAGGTCTATACAAAATGGGGATTCCTACTTTGCAGGGCTGTTTTAAAGATGAAAAAAGATGCTGTACATAAAGTGGCTGTCAGAGCCAGCACTCAATAAATAGGAGTTACATCATTAGAAAGGAAGGACTAATGAGGTACAGAGCTAGGGTGACCAACTCATCCCAGTTTGTCCAGGACTGCCCCAGTTTTAAAACAAAAACTTGGGCCAGGTACCGCAGCTCATTCCTGTAATCCCAGCACTTTGGGAGGCTGAGGTGGGAGGACTGCTTGAGGCCAGGAGGTTCGAGGTTACAGTAAGCTATGATTGCACTGCAGCCTGAGTGACAGAGTAAACCCTATCTCAAAAAAAAAAAACAAAACATTAAAAAAACAAAATCCTGGTGGGGCAAGGTGGCTCATGCCTATAATCCTAGCATTCTGGGAGGTTGAGGTGGGAGGATAGCATGAGGTCAGGAGTTTGAAACCAACCTGAGCAAGAACGAGACCCCATCTCTACTAAAACATAAAAAATTAGCAGAGCATGGTGGCACATGCCTGTAGTCCCATCTACTTGGGAGGCTGAGGCAGGAAGATTGCTTGAGACCAGGAGTTTGAGGTTGCTGTGAGCTAGCCATGGCACTCTAGCTGGGGCAATAGAGCAAGACTGTCTCAAAAACAAAAAAGAAAGAAAGAAAGAAATCCCCCAGAAACTCCCAAGTCCTATGAATTCTCAATCCCTGGCACACCATGACAGCTGGTCATTCTATACAGAGCAACAGAAGTGAGGCATTCCTTGAGTGCAGAACCTTATACTTATTCATCTTGGTACCCCCTAAGCACCCAGCACAAACAAGGCTCCCCAAAACTGGTAAGTGAATAAAGAAATGGTAAATACACAGAGTAGGATTGACTGGTAACAACACAGAGCTGCTTGGACCAGAAAGCATTCACTGAGTGAATTTCCATGACTGCTTCTCCAATGTTAAAGACAGTCCTGGGACCTACCATGCTAGAGTCCCCCGAGTCGGGTGAGGGAAACAGCAGAAAGGCTGAGCAGATACAGCTTCTGATATAAGTTTTTACAGGTTAATCAAATGAACTTTAAGGACTCATCTTGCTGTAAGAAAATGAGATATGCCAAATCAAGACATGAACAACTGGGGTCATAGCCCCGAATTCTTCTCAAGAAGTAAAAACTATCTCTGAAGACTGAGCATCCTTTTGTTAGACCAATGGGCATAAATGGGCATGAATGGGCTTATCAGCAGCATCCTTGTGACTTGACTTTGCTTTGTGCTTCCCAATAGTATGCAATATGTGAGTTTAGGATGCAAAAGATTTCTGAGGATCAATTTCAAGAGTAGATATCTGTCCCCAATAAAAACCACCGTCTTCCCCATAGCTATTTTATAAAAGACATGTTAGGCTGAGAACTTCCCTCCAGAAAAGAACATGCCACTATTCAAAAAGGAACACTTTCCTCCTCAATTCAATACCCTCTTTAACTCCTCCTCCAGCACAAAACAGAGAACTCAGAGGCAAGAGGTGAAACCTTAAGCTTATAACTTCTAGAAAGGACAAATAAGAAAGTTATGAGAGGTATTTAGAGAAGTAGCAGGATCTGCGGCTAGAGATTAGAAGCCCACATGCCCTCAAAAAAGAGAGAAGAGTCTGCACACCAAATCAGCTATTTACAGACAAAATGGAGAATCCCTTCTTTTCTTAGTCATTCCTTTAAAGAAGTACTGCAGTTGGAAGTATTTATTGTGAAAAACATAACAGGAAGAAATATTGCTCAGCATGGAAGGGGAAGAAGTTTCCTTACATGAAGCTGTAAATAACACCACGATTATGGTTTTGATCAGGACGAGTAAAAACAGGATAAAAGTTCAGCAGCACAAATTGGAAGCCTCATGCATTGCTGGTGGGAATGTAAAATGATGCAGCTGCTCTGGAAAACAGTTTGGCAGCTCCTCAAAATGTTAAACTTAGAGTTACCATATAACCCAGCAAATCTAATTCTGGGTACATAACCAAGAGAACTGAAAACATGTGTCCATGCAAAAACTCATACATGAATGTTCACAGAAGCATGATAGCCAAAAAATGGAAACAACTCAAATGTTCTTCAACTGATAAATGAATAAACAAAATACAGTATATCCATACAGTAGAATACATTATTCAGCCTTAAAAAGGAAGGAAATACTGATACTACAACATAAATGAACCTTGAAGACTTTATGCTAAGTAAAATAAGCCAGACACAAAACGACAAACATTGTATAATTCCACTTACATGCAGTACCCAGAGTAGTGAAATTCAAAGTAGAATGGTGGCTGCCACAGGCCGGAGTAGTGAGGGGAATGGGAAATAATTGTTTGACCAGAAGAGAGCTTTACAGTTTGGGAAGATGGAAATGCTCTGGGGATGAATAGTGGTGATGGTTGCACAACAATGTGAATGTACTTAATGCCACTGAACTGTATCACTTAGAAATGGTTAAAATGGTAAATTTTATGCTATGTATATTTTACCACAATAAAAA
The DNA here is from genome assembly GCF_020740605.2 of Lemur catta. NCBI lineage: Eukaryota > Metazoa > Chordata > Mammalia > Primates > Lemuridae > Lemur > Lemur catta. The sequence continues at coordinate 83,256,881 of NC_059134.1, read as the reverse complement.
AAGTAATAAAGTACATGAACATTATGCTTAGTGGAAGAAACCAGGTACAAAAGGCTGATACTGTATGATTTCATTTGTATAAAATGTTTAGATTAGTCAAAGCCATAGAGACAGAACACAAACTATCCGTTGCCAGGGGTTGTAGTGAGGGGGTAAAGGGTAGTGACTGCCAATGGGTAGGGGATTCTTTTAGGGGTGATGAAAATGTCCTAAATTAAATAGTGGTAGTAGATGAAGAATTCTGTGAATATACTAAAAACCAGAGTTGTACACTTTAAAAGGGGGAATTTTCTGATATGTGAATTATAACAGAATGAAGTTATTCTTTTTTTTTTTTTTAAAGTTCGGCATACAAAGAAATATGAGCAGTTAGACTGCTCAGGAGCACCTACTTCAGGGAAAGGTCTCTGGAGGTGGTCCCATTTCAGAAGCTTCAGGTACGCGTAATTCTGGACGGCAACAGGACTCAGCCTGGGAGTGTCCCCACAGCCAGTAGCCCCTCCCGCAGCTGGCAGGGCATGCTTATACTTCTGATTCATAAGGTCACCTGAGGCTTCCTCTAGCCACTGGGTGACAAAGTCCAAGGAATCTGTGAAAAACAAAGCCATGAACATTACCATGACATTGAGGAAGCATGCTTCTCGGAATTATAGAGAAGACTGTCCTGGCAGTGTGGTATGCTATAGAGTATGAACTTATGAAGCAAACAGAACTCGGCTGAAATCACAGTACTGCCAGTTACTAGGGAGTGATCTCAGGCAAGTCATAATCTGTCTGAATATCAGATTCCTCATATAAAAAAATTTAAACACCCACCTCACAGGTTCTTGTGAGGACTAAGCAAGACAATGAATATATAGCACCTAGCCAGGCCTTGCTACCCAGCAGGTGTTCAACAAACCTTTTTTCTCTTCTCCTTCCCATCCTGACGCTGCATGAGATGTGGCTGAAAGCTCTGATGACTCTAGCTCTGTGGGATGACAAAAATTCTTGCCCAGAGACAGATGGGATGAGACACGGACTAGAGTTTCTCTGTGTAAAGGATCCTCTACACTGATGATGAGGCTTTTCCTTTGTCTAGATCTTAACCTCCCGTCAATCTGGTTAACTTTCGGCCTCGGGGGAAGTGTTTGGTATAAAATTCAGCGCCTTTGGAGCACTGTCAGGGGAAGCCCTCAGCTGGCTTTCAGCAACCATCACATTCCCCCTATTTTTCTAAGCTGAGTAATGCAGCAGGCACTCTCAGAGACACAGACAATCAGAGAGAGAATATGAGGACGTTGTCCCCACTGTTTGAACAAAACACACGTCTGTCTGCCAGGTCCTGGGAGGTGTTGCGGATCTGCCAGTGGAGGCCTCCTTAACACCAAGTGGGCTGCCAAGGTCACTGCTATAGTCTACTCTTTCACTGGGGCAAGAGGATGCACCTCTGGTCCTCTGTCAACACACTGTTGACTTGAGCTCTCAGTTCTGACTGCTAGACCGTCTAGCTTCACTTTTCCTTTAGCTTTCGGCAGACAGCATTCTCTGCAGCCTGCCAAGCTTTAAAAAACATTGGCTTTTATGCTGTGAATATGTACTCGATTCTGATGCAGGGATTATAGCTATGCTTCCACTCCAGCAGTGAGTCCTTCACTGTGCCCGGCCTTCCATGGCCTGGCTCTATTACAGAGGCTCTTCAGCCTATAAAACTGCACCCACCTACCCTCCACCCACCCTCATGCCCCACCCCCTCTCAGGGACCTGGGCACAGTGGCTGACACCTGTAATCCCAGCACTTTGGGAGGCCAAGATAGGAGGATTGTTTGAGACCAGGAGTTTGAGACCAACCTGGGCAACACAGAGACCCCTTCTCTATTAAAACACACACACACACACACACACACACACACACACACACACACACACACACACTTTATCCCTGGGTGCCTCTTGAGGGGCACTACAATACTGGTGAGAGTGTGAGCTTATGGTCAATCAATTCTGGTCAAAAATCTCTCAAAACCTGTTTTTAACATCTGTAAAATGAAGTTAAAAAATAGTGCCTAGGCCGGGCGTGGTGGCTCACGCCTGTAATCCTAGCTCTGGGAGGCTGAGGCGGGTGGATCGCTCAAGGTCAGGAGTTTGAGACCAGCCTGAGCAAGAGTGAGACCCCGTCTCTACTAAAAAATAGAAAGAAATTATCTGGCCAACTAAAATATATATATACAAAAAAAATTAGCCGGGCATGGTGGCTCATGCCTGTAGTCCCAGCTACTCGGGAGGCTGAGGCAGTAGGATCGTTTAAGCCCAGGAGTTTGGGGTTGCTGTCAGCTAGGCTGACACCACGGCACTCACTCTAGCCCAGGCAACAAAGCGAGACTCTGTCTAAAAAAAAAAAAAAAATAGTGCCTAGCTCATAGGCTTACTGTGAGGATTATATATAATGCATAGACATCCCTTGGCACAAGCCTAGTACTAGTAAACGTCAGCCAGTTGTCTTCTTCCACCATTCCTACCTCTCATCGGCCCTTTCCTGACTCCGCTTGTCCCCAACACCCCCTCAGACTTCTCTGTCTGGGGCTGGATGAATCAGCTGCTTGGGGCACTGAGTTAACTAATCTGGTCAGGCAACACAATCTATCTAGACATTGCCATTTTCATCTTGTTACCAGCAAAGTAACAACAGAATTCATAATAAATTGGATCTGAAGACTGAAATTTACCAAGAACATCAGCTGCTAACGTATAGACCAAAAAAAGCACTCTAGAACTATCACATAGTTTTAAATTCTAATAGCCATCTGTTTTCCTGCAATCATCCAAGAGGTTCATAAAAATGAGACTTTTCCTGGGTGTGAAACCAGAGGATTACGCATGTAGAACAGAAGCAAATGGAAACTTCCTGCTGTACCACACAGAGAGGAGAAAAAAGTGAATTAACATTCATAAGAAGTTTGTCACGTTTCAAAAAATCAAGACCAGGAAAATGATTTGCTTCAAATTGGTGTCTTCATTAAAAAACTATTTAAGACTTCTTCATTCCCTTCAATTTCTAGTCTTATACTCTACTCACATTTCTCTTGTCAATTAAGTTTTCTTTTTAAAAAATTTGTTTATTTTATTTTAGTTTTGTTTTTTTAAGATATGTGTTGCTCAGGCTGGTCATGAACTCCAGGCTCCAGCGATTTTCTCATCTCGGCCTCCAGAATAGCTGAGACTACAGGCATGCACCACCACACCTGGCAATTAAGTTTTCTTTTCGATGCTTAACAACTCAAGATATAATCCTAACATTTTGTATTTTTCTTTCTTCAAACTATCATCATACTACATTTCAGTTTTGTTCTGAAAATATCATTAGACAACAAGCTATAGCAACTAAAATGAAAAACACAAAAAATAAACCACCACAAAACATTAAACATACTTGGCTGCTTCTCCAAAAGCTCTTGAAACTTCTTCCTTTCATATTCAACTGACTGCTGCATGAGATGAGGTCTAATGCTACTGACAGCAAAGTTTGCCATGTCCACCTTCATTAGGTCCAATACAGAAAAAATTGCTCTGAAAGAAAAGAGATAAAGGGATTTAGAACTAAGCACTTACAAAGCAAACATACTTTTAAAGAAAAAGACGCGAGCTTTTTTGGGGTAGTCTTTTTCATCTCAGAAAGGGTAGTAAGAAAAGTTTGAAAAATCATGAGAAAAGGAGATTAAGAAAAATAAATTTAGAAAATGCAAACACTCAAATAATGGCGTGAAAGACTAAATCTTTTTTTTTTTGAGATAAGTTCTTGCTCTGTCACCCAGGTTGGAGTGACATGATCATAGCACACTACAACCTCATTGGGCTCAAGTGATCCTCCTACCTCAGCCTCCTGAGCAGCTGGGACTACAGGCACATGCCACCATGCCCAGCTGATTTTTAAATTTTTTGTAGAGACAACGTCTTGCTATGTTGCCCAGACTGGTCCTGAACTCTTGGCTTCAAGTGATCCTCCCACCTCAGCCTCCCAAAGTGCTGGGATTACAGGTGTGAGCCACTGTGCCTGGCCTGTAAATTTTTAAGCTAATCTTTCCCCCACCTTGCCTTTCCAGCCCAGAACTCATTCCTTGACTCTGGGTCAGCCCTCATGGTAGCACAGAGGAAGGAGAGAGCCCACCACACGAGGTTAGGGCAGGAAGCCTACCACCCCAGTCTCTGTTCTCATATAGGTTAACTCATTTTCCTAGGAAACAAAGAAAATTAACTCCCTCCTTTCTCCTACCCTCTTACCCAGTATCTCTTAGTTTTAGGGCATGTTTATGCTCTAGTTCTAGTGGCATAATTGCTAGTCCTCACTCTGAACATACCGAGTGGGCAGACCTGACTTGGCCTGATGCCACAGATGCCTTTGACTCTGTCTGCCACGTGCCATAACCACTCCTGCCATATATCAAGAGCTGCCAAGTGCTACTTGCAGAAGGTGGCTAAGGGCCCAAGATACAGGTTTAAGTGTGGCCCTGCACAGAAGCAGGAAAAGACCACATGTCCTCTGATGTCCCGATGCCCTTTGGAACTGACTGTACATTATACGACAGAATAATCTCACGTACACATAAGGTAATGACGTATGGAAAGGATATACAGTCTGAGAAATAATTAAATCTTTTGCTGAATTCCGTCCATGTCCCAAACACATGGGGCAGTCCGCTCTTCCTGGAAGGCATTCTGCCTCTCCCTAGAGAACATTCCCAACAGCTCCCAAAACTGAGTTAAAGGAAACCAGAGGCCATCAAGAGACTGCCAACTGGCAGCCCACTGACTGGAAGTAACCCAAAAACATGTTTTATGCTCACACGATGTTTTTTAAAACCTAGGCTTCTGGCTTTTCCTGAAAAATCATAAGATCTGGCCACATGGGCCCATGTTCCATCATGGCCACAATCAGCTGGAGCTAAGAGGCACTGCTACCTCCTTTAGATGGGGCATGTTCTCCCCCGTTTGCCACAGTCTCCCCGGTCCCTTCTCTTTTTACAGTAGAAATTCAAGCTTGCTATATTTCCCCAGAGGACTCTCTTCCAGGGAATTCCTCATTTAACTTGGCGAGATGGTAAGCTCATACTATTTTATTTCTGATGTCCAGCTCCACACCTAGCACAAGAGGTGCTTGATAAAAGCCTATTATTAAATGAACAAATCGATAACTATTTTTAAGAAGTCTTTTCAATGCTTTCTTTTTTCTTTTTTCTGGGGACACTTCACAACATAAACACTCTTTCTAAACCCTGAGGTAACCTTACAAGGCAGGGCATTACTGTACATATGGAAGAAATGAGACAGGCTATGACATCTGTTCTCTCTCTTTCATAAATGATGTCAAGAAAGCTGGAAATGAAAGACTTTTCTTTTTTTTTTTGCTTAAAACATTTGGAAAGCAACTTGGTAACATGCAATGAGAATCTTAACACTGTTCATACCCTTTTATACAGTAATCCCATTTTAAAAACCTACCTTTAGGGGAGGGATAAAAACTTATCTAACAGGTCCAATGAACACTATTCAGGTGATGAGCACACTGATAACCCTGACTTAAGCCTTATAAAAGCTATCCATGTAACAAAAACATTTGTACCCCCTTAATATTTTCAAATAAGTGAAAAAGAACCTACCTTTAGAAATAACCTAAAATACAGAAAAAAGTTTATGCATAAAGATGTTCATTGCAGGGTTAAATAGTAAATAATTATAAATAATCTAATTGTCCTTCTTAAGAGAGAAATAGTTAATTTTATCTATGCAAATGAATGTTTTGCAGTCATTGAAAATGCTTATGGGGAGTTTTAAAAAATAAGTTAGTTCCAAAGGGCAGTGCAAGAGATCCTTGTGGTGTTGGAACTGCTCAGAATCTTGACTGCAGGGGGACATACACAAATTATACAAGTGATAAAATTGTGTAAAACTTAATATACATACACACAAATGAGTACAAGTAAAACAGGAAATCTAAGATCAGTGACTTCTATCAATTATCAGTAGCCTGGTTGTGATATTATTACTACAGCTTTGCAAAACGTCACCATTGGGGATAAAGCATACTGTATTACTTCTTACAATGCCATGTGAATATACAATTATATCAATAGAACTTTCAATTAAAAAATAAGTGAAGTGATTAGGGTATAAGGTTAACAGGGGCCTACTTAGGTTCAACTGAACATTCAGGCTGACAAGACTCCCACAAGCCACATGTTCGGCATCATCTATTCACACGGCTTGCCAGCAGGGCAGCACCACTCATTCCCTTTCAGCAAGAGTTCCAGTTACAGCCACCAGCAGACAGCTCAGATGTGAGGACAGCCACATCAGAAGTATGCTGAAGCCACCTGGCTTAAGAGCCTCATGTATCAAAAGCATCAATATATTTTGCAACAACTCTATAGCATAACTTCTAGAATCCCCATGATAGACACGCTCAGTTATTAAAGTTATTTCACTCAGAAAGTCCAATGTGTGGTGCCCGTCCCATTTAGTATTTATAGTTCATTATCATTCCTTTCAGTTCAGATGCAATTTACCAATCAGAGGTCACTTTCCCCGTAAGCAATGTTATCTAATACCATTTTGATGCATAACACCTTTATTTGTTTACAGGAAAACAGAGCTAGGGAGCTAACCAAAAGTCAAATTCTCAGGCAGCATCATGTCACTCCTTTATCTGTATTAGCATAAAATTATATAAATTTGATCATAATTTAAAATTAAATATTCAAAAGACTGAAAGTAGTTAATATATACTATATGTTAGTTAATAGGATTATATCAATGCTAAATTTCTTGAATTTCTTGGTTGTATTTTGATTACGTAGGTGAATGCCCAAATTCTTAGGAGGTAGCTGTGTAACTATTTAAGGGTAAAATGTCATGTCTGCCACTAACCCGCAGAAAGTTCAGGCGGAAAAAAGTACATACATACATACTCACACATATATGTAAAAAGATAAAGTAAATGTGACCAAATATTAAAAACCGGTGGATCTATGTGAATGATATATGAGTGATGACTGAATTGTTTTTGCTAATTTTCTTTAGGTTTGGAATTTTTCAAAATAAAATGTTGAGGGAATTTGATATATAAAAATATATATATAAAATGATAAGCAACTGTGCCTCTGAATGGTAAAGTTATGAGTGAATTTCTTCCTTTTACCTTTCTGCATTTTACAAAATGTTTCCTTAAAAAAACTTTTTTAATGCAGGAATATTTAGATTTTAGAAAGCTCAAATTTGAAAGTAGCTCTAAATTTTAGGTGCATTGAGTGTGATTAACATATTTCCATACCTGAAAAGGGGCACTATTTCCTTAATGTCCTTTAGTTTCTTAACTTCCTCATCTCGAGCAGGTGCACACAGTGTCCCCATCATACCAGTGATGAACTCTGCCAGCTTGGAAATGTCCAGGGCCCCATTCTCTGCTTCCTGCTTTATCAGATCCAGATCCAAGACTTCTATTATCTGGTTTCTCAGTCTAGTGTGACCAGGCAGCAAGAAAGATAAGAGAGTCTACAAGAGAACACAGCTAAGTTTAATCAAAGTTTCTTACACACCATTTATTATATATATATGGATTTATAACTATCCATATAAGGGCTTACCAACTGCTACTGTAATGTTGCACATATTTTAACCTCTTATTCAACAAATCTACAGAAAAATATGTTTACAAATCATTTAGAATAGCTATCTAAGCTTCCATTTAAGCTCTAGGTAGCAATTAAATGGACACAAGAAAAAACTGTTAATGACGAGAAAAGGAAAACACATTTATTAATATGCGCCTATGACCCAACCACAGATGCCAATTTCCATGGAAACCTATCACCTTTGACACTATTGTTCAAGGCATTGCAAAAACAGTCCTTTTACCTAAAGCCTTCTCTATCCCAAATGCTCCATTAGTGTTCATACCTATTAAAATTTATAAATAACTGAGAGGCTGAGTGTGGTGCAGTGGTTCACACCTGTAATCTCAGCACTTTGGGAGGCTGAGGCAGGAGGATTGCTTAAGCCCAGGAGTTTGAGACAAGCCTGGGAAATACAGTGAGACCCTGTCTCTACAAAAAAAAAAAAAAAATTAGTTGGGGGTGATGGAGTATGCCTGTAGTCCTAGCTGCTAGGGAGGATGAAGCAGGAGGATCACTGGAGTCCAAGGCTGCAGTCAACTATGATAGTGCCACTGCTTTCCAGCCTGGGCAACAGAGCAAGATCCTGTCTCATAAATAAACCCTAGATATTGTAAAATAACTCTTGTTGTCTTTAATGCCTTCAGGTTATCATGGATTGCTTGAAATTTAAAAAGGGGGAGGAGGGGCATTAAGCCAAAAATACTCGAGGCCAGGCTCAGTGGCTCACGCCTGCAATCCTAGCATTCTGTGAGGCCGAGGTAGGAGGATCGCTTGAGGACAGGAGTTCGAGACCAGCCAGAGCAAGAGCAAGACCCCATCTCTACGAAAAATAGAAAAGTTGGCTGGGTGCAGTGGCATGTGCCTGTAGTCCCAGTTACTTGGGAGGCTGAGGCAGGAGGATTGCTTGAGCCCAGGAGTGTGAGGTTGCAGTGAGCTATGATCATGCCACTGCACTCTATCCCAGGCAATAGAGTGAGACCCTGTCTCAAAAAAACAAATACTAGATCTACATTTCAGCAAGTAATTTATCTTCTTCATCCTTCAATTTCTTCAAAGTCTTCTGCTAAAGTAACACAAAGGTTGATTAAAGATTCCTCACACACCAGAAAAGCACAATATGCTCTTTGCCTCACCTCTTTGATTTCTCCTAAAAGTTTGATAGCATGGTCATACGTTGGGGGGTCTTCACTCAGCTGGACACTCAAGCAATCCCAAAAAGCTTTATGTACAATCTCCTTTACTCTCTTCTGCAAGCTGGGGGCAATGAAAAAAAAAAAAGGCAAAAAGCAAAATATATGAGTCTCAAATCACTTTCAAAGGTACTAATTCTATGGGTTTAGGGTAAGAAATCTTAAAAATAATTTGGATCAAAGAAAGATTTCCCAAACATACTTAAACCAATGACATACTTTATTTTAGTTAGTGATTTTTTCCAGTGAGTATTTCATAGGAAAGAACATCTTTCAACTAATTTGGTAGCCAACATTAATCCAACTAACAGCACATAACAGTGCCATATAATAAAAGAATACTGAAAAGTTCAGACCTGTTAGTTTTTACTTCCCTGATACTAGCAAGTTTCCTAAGATATTTAATTAAGTAGTTAGGATAGCAATTTAGCAAGCAACAGGTTGAAGGACTTATTTCCTAAAATTATTCTATTACTATGTGATATATGGGACAACTGCATAACTGGGTACCAAACTATAACAACTTATACATAACATTTCATTAAAACCAGTCTTCATGTCTTGAGAGTAAAACAAATAATTCTTCATTATTAATGTGAAAAAGTACTATCTTTGCAGACATATAAGAAATATCTATAAAGTCATATTTAGAAGCTTCCCATGGGAGACACCATAGCTTGCCAACCCAGTAGCCATTCCTCCTTCTTTGTTAACAGAAACCCAGTGTTTTTCAGAGCAGCAATATACTCCATGAAAATAAATCATAACTGATCCAATAAAGCATATCATGACAGTTCTATTCCCCTTTGCCAGATTTAAGTTTTCCAGAGTCATGTATAGCTGGGGTAGCATGTGACCAAATTCTAATTAACAAAACATTAGGGGATATCTGCTCTGTGACTCCAGGGAAAGATGTTCCTCACCAACAAAACAGCGCTAGTTCACCTAACATTTTCCCTCTTGCCTGCAATGCTGGTGTATGATGAGATGCTTGGAGCTGCAGCATTCATCCTGCAACCATGAGGGACAGGCCATGAGAATCAGATACCAATCCAGAGTCCTGACATCAGTGAACTGTTGCCAACAGGGCATGTACACCTGTATATACTTGATTCTAAAACTTTTTTTTCTCACATTTTAATGTCTCTGAAACTTGAATCTTTCTTAAAACAAATGACAATCTTACAATTATAATGGGCAGTGTATTTTCTTTCTTGTGATGGTACATTTTTTTAAAGATGCACCTTATGATCATTAGAGTCTTAGGTTCAATTAAAAAAAATGATATGTGCCAGGCACTAGGGACACAGAGAATAAGCCACAGTCCCTGCTTTCGTGGCATTTATAATCTGGTGAAGAATGCAAGTAAACCAACAACTACAGTACAATGTGATAGCTGCAAAGAAATGAAAGAAACAATGCAGTGAAAACACAAAATGAGGCAGCTAAATCCTGTTGAGCAGGGAGAAGCTGACACGAAAGACTTTCACAGGAGATTTCCTGTGAAATCCTTCTTTATTTGCATTTTGAAAGATCAGTGTTTCTGAGATCCACTTTTGAACTCCAGTAATTGTTAGTATGGGAATATTTTTTAGCAATAATGTACAAAAGAAAAATATATTTGAATATATTAGCATCAATTGAAGGAAACATTTCCAAAACTGGGAAATGACAGTGTTTTACTAAACAATATAACTTAGTAACTACCTTACCTGTCTTCTGGTAATTCAACTGGTTTAATCTCAAAGTCTCCATTTACTACAATTTCATGGGCTAGAGCCATGTTAGTGACTCCTTTCGCTGTCTCTAGAAGTTCTTCTACTGTCACAAATCGAGGAGGACTAGCTGTAAAAAAAAAAAAAAAAAAAAAAAGAGCATGAGATTTGCTTTTCAAGATTAGAATTTCTATTAAAATAAGGAGAAGGCAGTGGTTCTGATACCAGGCAATAATTTCAGTTATGCCTCTATTAAAATGTTCTGGCATTTTCAAACAGCAACAGAATTTTACTTATTTCATATTCATTTTTTCTTTTAACCTAGAATCCTAAAAGCAGAGACCATTTATGATACTCAAAACATCTGGTTTTTACTAAGACTGGGCAGTGGAAAATAATTATGGTAAATTGACACTTTGAAAAAAGCAAGTTACAGATTATCATCTTCCCAATAAAATGAGGATTTATTTTCTAGTCCTTTTGCCTCCTGTCTACCCTAAAAGAAATAAAAAGTAGATTTAAGATCTTCTCTTTTGCTCTCATCAGTTTACTTCTGCACTACCACTAACACTGTGCCATGAATGAATATCCCCAAATTAAATTAGCATCAAGTCCTACAGCGTGCCGGGTGCTGTTTAAACAAAGCTAAAACCACCACCTTGTACAGCATACTGAGACAGAATACGAGAGCTCTGAAGCTGACCAATGAACAGATCAGAACTGTCACAAAATTTTGACACAAAAATTTTGTAGAATGCAGGCACACTGAATCAAAAACTTTGGAAAAAAGTCATCTTTGGGCTGGGTGTGGTGGCTCATGCCTGTAATCCTAGTACTTTGGGAGGTCGAGGAAGGAGGACGGCTTGAGACCAAGAGTTTTGAGATCACCTGGGCAACATTCTGAGACCCCATCTCTACAAAAAATACAAAAACTAGCCAGGCTTCATGGCATGTGACTGTAGCCCCAGCAACTCAGGAGGCTGAGGCAGGAGAATCACTTGAGCCCAAGGAGTTTGAGGTTGCAGTGAGCTATGATGACAACACTGCACTTTAGGCCAGGCGACAAAGCGAGACTTTCTCAAAAAAAAAAAAAAAAGTAAAGATCTTCTTAGGTTAGTGCAAAGTTATTTTCCTTCTCTTTTGCTCACTTTCAGTGAAAGGGAAAAAAGGAACCAAATCTAAGAGCTGGTCATATCCTGTCTGGTAAAAATCTTTATTTGGTCACTTAAGGGGAAGTTGGGAAAACTCTCAAAATTCCTCCTCGCAAAATTCTTCTCAGCATTTTCAGAGAATATTAATAAATAGAATAAATCTAGCTTCATAGATATTGGTAAAATATAATAAATATCCCAAATCAAAGCTCATAAAGATCTTTTTAATTCTCAAGATATCAATTTTCTGCAAATAAATCTATTGATTGAACACAATCCCATCAAAGCCCCAGCAGGCTTTTTAGTTGAAATTGCCAAACTGATTCTAAAATTTATATGGAAATGCAAAAGATCTAGAAAAGAGAAAACAATTTTGAAAAAGAAAAACAGAGAACTTACACTAACTGATTTCAAGACTTACTATAAAACTACAGTAATCAAAACAGTGTATTTTTGGCATGTGGACAGATATACAGATCAATTGAACAAGGCAGAAAATCCAGAAATTGGTATATATACACATATAGACACACATATGTATATATGTATATATGTGGTCAACAGGCAAGGACAGGTTTTTTTTAAAATCAAATGGTACTAGAACAATTAGATTTCTGTATGCAAAAGAATTATCCTCACATGATAAACAAAAACTCCAAATGCATCATAGTCCTAAATGTAAGAGCTAAGACTATAAAACTTCTAGAAGAAAACATAGACAAAAATCTTTGTGATCTTGGATTAGCCAAGATACCAAAAGTTCAAACTACAAAAGAAGAAATTGTTAAATTGGACTTTTTCAAAATTGAAAAGTTTTGCTCTGTGAAAGACTATTAAGAAAATGAAAAGGCATTTGCTTAATGCCTTTTCTCCTATTCCACAGGAGAAAATGTCTCCAAAGCATAAATATAATAAAGGACTTATATTCAGAATATAACAATTCAAATACAAGATAAAGAACCAACAAAAAATGGACAAAAGATTCAAACAGACATTTCTCCAAAGATAATATACAAATGGCCAGTAAGCACAGGAAAAGATACTCAACATCATTAATTGTTAGGGAAATATACATTAAAACCACATAGATACCACTATATACCCATTAGAATGGCCAAAATTAAAAAGACTGATCATATCAAGTTCTGGCATAGATGTGGAGTAATGTAACTCTCACACTTGGATAGTGGCAATGTAAAACTATACAGTTACTTTGGAAACCAGTCCAGAGGTTTCTTATAAAACATATACTTATGACATGACCCAGCAACCCCATTCCTAGATCTTTACCCCAAGAAAACCGAAAGCATATGGCACGCAAAGACTTGTACTCAAATGTTAACAGGAGCTTTATTCACAACAGCCAAAACCTGGAAATAATCCAAATGTCTATCAACTGCAGAATAAACAAATTATAGTATAACCATACAATGGAATGCTACTCAGCAATAAAAAAGTAACATACTAATATATGCAAAAATGTGGATGAATCTCAAAAGCATTACCCAAAGTGAAAGAAGCCAAATACAGAAGAGTACATTCAGTATGACTCCAGTTATATGAAGTTATACAAAGGGCAAGATTATAGTGACAGAAAGCAGACCAGTCGTTGCAAGGGCTGGGGATTGGGAGGGAAAAAACTCACTGGCAAAAGGCACAGGAAAATTTTGGGGGGGTGATAGAAATGTTCTAGCAGCTCATGATTATGGTGGTAGTCACGCAACTGTAAATGTATTTGTTAAACGCCATCAAACTGTACACTTAAAATTGGTGTGTTTTATTATATATAAATTATGCCTTAATAAAGATTTAAAATTTCTAAGGCACATACATATATACTGATTATTAAATTCCTTCAATTTCGTATTTTCTGTTACTGGTTATCAGAAAATGGAACTTCCACTGTGGGTATGTGAATATCATTATTAAACACCACCAAACTCTTATCTCTTAAAAAGAAATTCAGAGATTATCATTAGGGCTTCCAAGTTTTTAACCTTGGTTTTATTAAAAATAATCAAAGGCTCATCTTAAATTTATGAAAGTAACAGAAACGCATCAAGTTCTTTCAGTAAATTTGCTATTTTTCAACAATTTTAGGCATCTTGGTAATAATGGACATTGTTACCATGCTACTTAGTCATGAAACACAATGGACAGAGCAAATCAGGAAGAAATTCAACTTCCTCTAGACTCTGTTGGGTATGACCTTGAACAAATCACTTAAATTTCCCAGAGTCTTTGTTTCTTCACATGCAAAAAGAAGATAATCAGCCAGGCACAGTAGCTCGCACCTGTAATCCTAGAACTCTAGGAGGCCAAAGTGGGAGGATCCCTTGAGCTCAGGAGTGTGAGACATGCCTGACCAAGAGTGAGACCCTGTCTCTACTAAAAATAGAAAAAATCAGCCAGGCATGGTGGGGTGCGCCTGTAGTCCCAGCTACTCAGGAGGCTGAGGTAGGAGGATCGCTTGAGCCCTGCAGTTGGAGGTTGCAATGAGCTACAATGAGACCACTGCACTCTAGCTGGGGCAAGGCAACAAGTGAGACTCTTAAAAAAAAAAGAGAGAAATGAGACTTAAGGGTGTTTTATGAAAATAAGAATCCTTTAAATTCTAGGCAAGTATATTCTCAAGTGTTTTGGGCATACCTGGGACAAAACAATTTGTACTAAGTACTGAGAGAACATCAGACAACTAGAAGAAAGTTTTCAGGAGCTGTCCAAGTTAGATACTACTCAAAATCAAACTGATTAATGAAGGGTATCTGATCAAGAAAGAAAAAAGCTGTAATTCTAAGACATGATCAGGATGTTACAGATCTATGCACAGAGGAATTACATTCATTGCATACAAATTACAGGGTTGTGGAGTTTTTTTGTTTTTTGAGAGTTCTCAAATTTACCAATTTCATAAATGAAAACTTTTAAAGATGCAATTTAATGAACAACACAGCTTTACCTCAACTTATGAAAAGAGCCTGAGTTGGAATAAGAGCCATGAAAAACAGTAAGGTTAAACTGGACATGGTGGCCTGTAGTCCCAGCTACTCAGGATGCTGAGGTGGGAGGATCGCTTGAGCCCAGGCATTCAAGAAGGCCAGCCTGGGCAACACAGCGAGGCCCTGTGTCCTTAAAAAAAAAAAAAGTAAAGTTACATATATCCTACCCTGAATTTTATCTTATTATGCGATATAAAGCTAAAGCTGTTACTAAATTTTGTTACAGGTTTGTGCATTGGTTTCCTGTTAGAGAAACTGAAAATCACATTAAGTTAAATATGGCCTTTGGGAGGCTGTCAGACAGACTCCAAAGTAAAAAGAAGTTCTGATTTAGAACAGTTGTAGTCTCTACCTTTCTTTACTAAGGTGTCCTGGGATCTGAGGAGTCTATACACTCTAAAAAGATGCTTTTAGTCACATAAGTGGATAGACATTTATAGAGGGCAGATGACAACTGTCACCAAAACAACTACTATAGTATATTAAGGCCAGGGTAAAGATTATCCATATAACTTTATTACACTGGATGGAAACTGCTTGTTAATTTGTCTTCCTCAGTACACTGCAAGCTCCATGAGGACAGAGACAACACGTGTCTGGTTCGCTACTGAATCTCCAATACAAAGTACACACTTGATAAATATGGAGACACCATAATTCAAAATTTAGTCATGAGCTTTACAAATGTAAGAACTCATGTCTTCCATTCAACTAAGATTACTGGGATCTACTAATTAAACTCACAAGGACCTGATTTAATAAACCAAAGTACTAAGTGGGAAACATTAACTGGAATATAACAATTGATGTGTGTCATCTGAATATGGCATCTTTTACTGGTCAACTAGGTAATTAAAAGTTAGAACAGAAGTTGCTTTGTGAGCAGAGGATTAAAGTGTATGGAAGTAGAGGATCTTAGAGGAAACATTGTTAAGTTACAGTTGATTGATCCTTATTCTAAGGATCTCTATGTTTAAAGAGCAAATCATCTTTTAGAATCAAATCACCACCTCAGATTAGTGCCAACCAGTTCTTACAAGCCAGCCATTTTTCCTTTTTCAGTATTCTGCATCAGTTACCAACAACAATTCCACCCTTAAAACATTACTCTGTGGTATAATCTGCAAATAAATGTTATCTTTTTGCTATTTACATTTTAATTTGTAGAATTCCAGATGTGATTTTAGAGTTAAACTCAGCAACTACACATTTATAGAGTTTGGGAAAAAATGTCTGCAAATAGTTAATTTCATATTGTTAATTCTTATTTACACTTTATGTGGGCAATGATGCCTCCTTACTTGGTCCCCAAATGATGAGGTCTTAGCTTTACCTTTTCATAGTCCTGTACCTACCTATTATTACCAAGATAAATAGCAATGAAGCCTAGGGCATTGATTTTGAACCTTATTTTGGTACGGACGTCTATGAGAATTTAATGAAAGCTCCCATGACCTTCCTGTTAAAAAAAATGCATATACATACAAATGTTGATGTACCTTTTCGGCTGTTTCTGGATCCCCTAAAACTGATCAAAGGTCCCAGGATAAATATTCTTGCCTTAAGGACACAACTACACACAATTGCAGGTAATGTAGCCTAGTACTGGTTCGGGACATTAATTTGGAGTCATGCATCAGACTGACAGGATGCCAAAGGCGAAGCCACTGATCAAAGAATGAAGACCTAAACCAAAAGTTCTCCTTTATCAGAAACTTCAGGTGGTAAAACTATCATGTTAGCAGTACATATCCACATCACAGCAATCAATCCTAGCATCTTCAAATGCAACAGATGACATAAGGTTAGTAATTGTAACAACTACTGTTTACTGAGCATGTGTCATGTGCCAAACACTAAGTGTAAAGATTAAATGAATTCCTATAAAGCAATCACCCTAAGATAGGTGTATTTTCCTTATTTTAAAGATGGGAAGGCCAGGCGTGGTGCCTCACGCCTGTAATCCTAGCACTCTGGGAGGCCAAGGCGGGTGGATTGCTCGAGGTCAGGAGTTCGAGACCAGACTGAGCAAGAGCGAGACCTCGTCTCTACTAAAAATAGAAAGAAATTATCTGGCCAACTAAAAATATATATATAAAAAAAAAATAGCCGGGCATGGTGGCACATGCCTGTAGTCCCAGCTACTTGGGAGGCTGAGGCAGAAGGATTGTTTGAGCCCAGGAGTTTGAGGCTGCTGTGAGCTAGGCTGACGCCACGGCACTCACTCTAGCCTGGGCAACAAAGCGAGACTCTGTCTCAAAAAAAAAAAAAAAAGATGGGAAAACAAAAGCTCTCTAACTATATATATTTGAGACGATACCTAACACATGCATGATAGACCGCACTATTTTTTTTTAACATTCCTAAACTAGAGATAGAAGACTGTGCTATTAACAGCATGTTTCCCTAGACACAATTTGACCTAATAGTTTATTTATCAAAATCTATGTGATAATAAACCATGATAAAATAGGATTCACTATTGTTTGCTATAAGAATACTATGTTGACTAATAAATTGTCTGGGAAGGGCTTTGATCATTTTAGAAAAAACACACCTCAAAACCCAAAAATGTCTGTACTTCTTCCAAATATGTACAATTACTGATCATCTACACTTTAAAGAGATAACAACAATACTGACATTCTTAGACTGTGACATTCCCTCTTAAAACTTTCATTTTTGGACTCACTTCAAAAAGCTTAAGTATTCCTAATAAAAGACATGAGTAGAAGCAACTGTTGGGAATACATGCAGAAATTACCACCCTTTCATCTACAAGGTTTGTTCCCTGCCAGGGATCCGAAATGACTTCACCACACACATTTCAGCAAACTTAATCCCCTCAACCTTGTGGGAACTGAGCCCCCAGGCAGTGAAGTTAGGGTGTGGTAAACTCACATTTTTTTTTTAACCTGCACAAGCACAGTCCTGGCTGGAATCAGCCTCAGACTTTCAAACACTCTTTTAATTAAAGCTGCAGTTTGCACTCCACCCTCCTATTTCTCAAAGCACCTCAGAGGAACTGGAATGGAACTGAGGCTGGAGAAAGATAGAGATATTCCAGACATTATTCTAAAATTTTAATTTCCCATGCAATTGAAAACCCACAAGTAATTAGGCTGCCAGATGAGAAACTGCTGCTATTCTTAAATGCTAATTATTGGCAATGTTAGCTTGCTATTAGAACCTAGTTCAGAGCCACATGCACAAGAAGGCCTAATAAAACTATCACCTGAAAACAATATTATAGCTTCACGAAAGTCAATTTACTTACAGTGAGGTCTTTGTACTCTTTGGGGGCTGGGAGAGCCCGACTTTATTTTTTTCTGTAAAGCTTCATCAGAACTTTCCACAGCATCTTCAAGGCCTTGCTCAGAATCATTTGATTTTGATTTTCCTGCTTCGTTTATATTGGACTTGTCAAGGTTTTCAGACATTCTCAATTAAGTTTATTCACTTTCCTAAGAAAGACAAGAAAAAAATGAACCAAAAGTGTCCTAGCTCTGTTACCAACTAGCAATGTGACTCTACTAGGCAAATCATTTAACCTCTTTGGGTTTCAGTTTTCTCATCTGTAAAATAAATGGGCTTGCTAAGATCTTATCCAGCTATAATATTCCACTTCAATGATTAAACAGATATTTGTAAAATGACACTTGTAATTTATCAAATTTATGGACCTCAGACGGTAATAAGTCAGAATATTTTTGTTCCACTCCTGAGTAGCATGTCACAAGACAGGGCCTTAAACTATTAGAAGACACACTATAAACTGCTTGGTTTTTTTAATCAAAGAGAGTGATTCAATCTTAAATTCTTTACTTTCATTCCTGAGAGCAGATAGGAAAACTCCTTGGAAATATTGCTTTTAATCAGGCTTCAAGTGAATCCACTGGGATGAGGAGTTGATTCCCTGTTCTTATCATGTGGATAAGATACCTGGGGATGACAGAAGATAGAATCTCATAAAGTATTTAGGAGGAATGTGTAGGGCAAATATTTTTATTAACCTCCTTGCCAGTAAGTAGGAAAAGATGGTGAATACAACAGAAAGTTAACAGCCAACCATAATGTATGCTGTTGGGTTGGGGTTTTCATTTTTTTAGTTGCTGATTAAAATAGGAACACCTGACACTTTGGCTTGTGCTTGTGTTTTAATTACACTAAAACGTTTTGCCATGTTTTCTCCCTGCCTAGGGTTCTGTATTCCTAGGATGTTTCTAATTAAGGGAGAAGAAAGATACAATGTTTCTGCATTTACTGAAAATAATTAACATTTGTATCATTAGCACTTGAAGATCACAAAAAATTTTCATAAACACTAAGTAGACTTTATTACACACCTGGAAGGTAATCAAGGGATCAAAAGAAATGTAGACTGCCTTGGGGGGGGGGTTGGCAGACTGTCTTCTCCACATTAGAGAGAGAAGAATCACTTGATATAATTATCTGAAATTTCAGAGAACTCCATTGAACAGAATGATGTTACTGGAATTGAAATTTTCAGTCCTGTATTATTAGTACAAAGGTGGTTTTTCCTTTGTGCTATGTATTCCCTCTTTCAAGTCCCACTTTAGCTTCCAACGCCCATCTCTTCTCTGTCCTAAATCCTATCAGGGCTTGGAAATGCTCTATGATCCAAAGGATAACATTACCAGTATATTCTATAAGAAAGGACAAACAAAAACACTTCTAATTTTATCCTCTTCACATGCTGAAAAGGAGCCCAGAAAAGATGAAGTAATTCATTCTGTGCAGTGAGGAGGAAAGGCAGGATTTCTAGGTCTCTAATGCGCAGCTTAGTAAACTAACCCCATCCTTTTAAGATTCAGCTCAAGTCCTATCTCCTCTCAGGACACTTCCTGGACCTCACCAGTGTTTGCTCCTTTCTCTGAACTCCTGTAGGCCTGGTTACTAGACATCTGGCATTCATCACTGCCTTAAATTCAATTTAAAATATGCTTATTTAAATAGGAATAGAAAGATGAAGATACATAATCTAGAGAAGGAAACAGACATGGTTACAAGGAACCATAATGAAACTTAAGCCTTAGTGGCATTATGAAATTGCCCAGGGAATACAGCAGAGGAAGAAACTAATTCTGTCTGGGAGAAGGTTGGGAAAATACTCCTAGAAAAGGTGGCATTTGAACTGATCTTTAAAACGATTTCTCCCCGTTAGAAAATGTCTGGAGGGGGAGAGGAGGTGAAAAAGGGAGTATTTCACTCAGAGGGCCGAAGCCAAGGCACACGAAGATGAGACGAGGAAGTGGCAAGTGAGGATGATGGAAAGATGCGTTGGGGCCAGATGGCAAAAGTGCTAGTGTTTATTTTTTTAAAAAACTCTTCACCTAGATTTTGAACTTCTTAAGAGTCAGGACCAACCATATTCCTCACACATGCTCCACACGTACAGATATATGCCCCCAAATAGATACCCACTAAGTTATGTGTTGACAGAGATGAATCCCTGTGTCATCTCCGCGATGTCAGTGTCTTCGGGAGGGCTGGGTGTTGGTCTCAGACATACCTGAGTTCCAATTTTGGCTCTTTGCCATGTCTGTTAATTGTTTCCTCGTCTGTGAAATGGAGCTACCTACTTCCTCGGTCTGGGGGAGGATTACGCGAGAGATTGAGCATAACTGAGGTTGGCACACGACAGACTTTCCACAAATGTTAACTATAATTAAAAGGCTATAGGAGGCATCCAGAAACCATTTCAATGCTTACAGTGCGCTAATTCATTCAACAATCATCAACCCAGCGATGCCTAAAAGGGGAACCGGGGGTAGGAGGATCTTCGCACTTGCCATGAAGACTGTCATCCGTCGGGGCTGCACGCGGGGCCTAAGCTGGACGCAGGAGACTCCCCAGCAGAAGGGGTCTTTCAGCAAAAAAAGGGGGGCTCTGTCCTCCAGAGTCACTTCCTCTGGCACTCAGTGCCACTCACTCCCGGCGTCCAGATTCCGTTGTAAACAACTGTTTGGGCCAGCGAGGGAGTGGCAGGGCCGGGAGCAAGCGACGGAAGCGGGGCGCGCCCGCAGGGCGGCCTCGAGGGGTGGGCCTCCACCCGCCCACTGCCCATGCCTCTTCCTCGCCTTCGCCAAACCTGACGGGGAAAGGCAAAGAAATGCCTGCGATTTCGACCTCGCGCCTCCCATGCGGGCCCCGCCAGCCTCTGCGCCCGCTCTCCTCACCTGCCGCGGAGCCGGCGTTCTCGCTCCAGCCGCTCCCGCCGTGCGTCAGGCGGGGGGAGGCGCCGCGGGGCAGGCGGGGGCGACGCGCAGGCGGCAGGGGCGGTTCAGCCTCTGCCCCTCCGAGGCCGCATCCCTCGCCGCGCTGCGGGCGGTCCTCCCGGCCCGGCTCTGGTGGGCAGCGGCCAGAGCGGCCGCCCCTCAGCGTCGGGAAGGAGGAGGCTGCTCGTATCCGCGAGGCGCCGGCTCAACGCAGGGCGGCGCCATATTTTGTACGGAAAGGCGGGCGGCTCTTTCCCCTGCTTGCCAAGGGGCCCGAGAAGCGGTGGCTCGGATCTGGGCGGCGCCATATTTCTGTAGGAAAGGGCGGAAGGCGAGGCCAGGTGCCCGCCAAGAAAGCTCAGCGGGCAGTAGCTCCGGGCCGGGAGTCGTCCGCCCCGCACAGGGAGGCGCCACGTTTCCGTACGGAACGGCAGAGGCGCGGCCGGCTGCCCCCCGAGGGGGTGGGCGACGCGAGAGGAAAGTGAGGCGCTGAAGGCGCCGAATCAGTCAGTGAAGGAAAAGGAGGTCTCCCAGGAGCAACCGCATTCACAACTTCTCCGGCTTTGAAATTTAAATAGTCATCTTTGTAGCTGCTCAAAGTTTATTCCCCTTCTCTTATTTTGGCTGTTAAAAAAGTTACGCCCACCACCTAGACAGCCAAATCTCAATGGCAAATGTTCGGTTTTTGAGAGTCCTCTCTGCCTAAGTGGCTGCTGCATGTTGTGGGTGGGAAGAGAGACACTTCAGCTCTGAAGATGGAAGACGGGACAAACGGTTTCCTTCAGGGCTCAGCTTGGTGTAGGTAGTTCCTAAGCACGTTAAGCGCGGGGAGCATTTTATGCTTAGTCTGTGTTCCAGAAAGGAAAAACACTTTCTACCGGTGTATCACGTTAAGAAAAGCCTATTGTGAAGCCTCGTCTCCCTCGGTCCCAGGTGGTGGCTAAGACTATCGCGGCGCTGCTCCAGGAAAACCACACTTCTCAACCTGCTGCAGCAAAATAGCAAGCCACGTGCGTAGGAAGTATGTTATTGTGCTCAGTATTAAAAAATAAAAGGCATGTGACTCTTAACTGTTAATTTCATGCCTTAAGCAAAATGAAGGTAATGTCTCCTACCTGTAGACTATAAAACAGGTTTAATTTAAACTAGAACAAAGCAGATGGGTGGAAATAGTGCCTTCAAACGCTACTTTTAAATAGATCACATGTAGGTAGTTATTCCTAAAGTATTGAAGCCTGAGTGCAATATAGGACCCTCAAACCATTTACTAACTAGCATATTATTTTTGTTTAAAAAAAAACGCCAAAAACAAGTTCTCAGATTCACTTTAGAAGGAAAAAAAATCACAAACCACCAAAAACCCTTAATCTTAACTAAGGAACTGTTAAAATTCACAAAGAAAACACGCACTTCTCACTTCTGAGTCCAGACTGATATACCATAAACTCTCTAGGTGAGTGTTTCTCAACCCTGAATACACCTTAGAATCTTGGGGGTAGGGGTTCTAACACTATCAGACAAAACTCTGGGGGTGATGCCAGGCAAAAATCTTCTCAGAGCTTCCCACGTGATCCTAATGTGCAGCCAGGCTAGAGCTACCTCCACTACCTTCCTTGAAAGATTAACATAACCAACTTTCACTTGGTTAGGAGCAAGTGAATGAATGTAACCAGTTTCACTTGGAGAGAGCACTGGAGCAATACCAAAACCACACTGATTTAATTTGAGATGGTTTACCTGTAATCATTTGATATATTTTGAAGTGTTTCCTTTAAATTAAAAAAAAAATTGACACATGTTCCAGTTTGGTCTTTGGCAGCTAGGACTGGAAACTCAGATTACTTCAAGGTAAAGGGAGTTCACTGCAAGGCTACATAGGGCTTGGAAGGAGAAAAGTGGCAGCTGCTCTCCTGGAACACACAAGGAGCTCCCATCTATCGCTGCTCCTTGCTGTAGTCTATTCCACTTTCTATGCTACAGGCTGGTTTCTCTATTTACTTAGTTGCTGCTCCCTCAAAATTTAGATGTACGTATATAGAATTTGCTTGGCAAAGCTGATTTTTGTGCAAAGTCAGTCTCAACCTCCACAGAGGCTGTCTTGGATCAGGTGCTCAGCCAGGGTCTACTCTGCTAGGACGACAGCAAGACTCAGTCACCTAGGTATCAGGTGTGTATGTGGGGATGGAAGGCATCAAGGATGAATGAGGGCACACATCAAAAGGTAACTGACGGTTCTAATGTCTCAGGAGGGTTGCCTAAAGCTTTCAGGGTGGCACTGGACCTATGGTTTAAAACTTTAACAATGATTGCAGCAAACATGACCAATTTTTCTTAAAATTTTATTGTATTGTTATGAAGTTTGAGGTTTGTTTTACTAGTGTATTTTCCATGAAATTAACATTGTATTAGAGGGCCAGGCGTGGTGGCTCACGCCTGTAATCCTAGCACTCTAGGAGGCCGAGGCGGGTGGATCGCTCGAGGTCAGGAATTCGAGACCAGCCTGAGTAAGAGCGAGACCCCGTCTCTACTAAAAATAGAAAGAAATTATCTGGCCAACTAAAAACATGTATAGAAAAAATTAGCTGGGCATGGTGGCTCATGCCTGTAGTCCCAGCTACTCGGGAGGCTGAGGCAGTAGGATGGCTTAAGCCCAGGAGTTTGAGGTTGCTGTGAGCTAGGCTGATGCCACGGCACTCACTCTAGCCCGGGCAACAAAGCAAGACTGTCTCAAAAAAAGAAAAAAAAAAAAAAAAACCATTCTATTAGAATGTTGCTTCTTCTAGAAGGATGAAAATAAGTAGTTCTGCCTTCCCCTGAAGGTGTTTGTTTTGGTTCCCAAATAATTATGCTACTCAGTTATGTGCAAAATAAAGGTTGCAAATCAGATAGCATATACAGTTGCTCTGCCAACCATGTTGTTCTCCCCACAGTTCCAGTAGCATGTTTCTGAAAACTTCCTCTCACATTTAAATCATGAACTTCTTTCACCTCATTGTAAAGACAGCAGTCCTCCCTTCTTCCCTATGCAAAAAAAAAAAACTGAGTTTATTCCGCTTTATTAGGATTGGTATTACAGATACATTATAAATATTAGTCTTCAACCTTCACCCATTTAAAGACTAACGAGTATCAGTTGTACCCTAGAAAATAAAAAATTACTGACATGCTAGCATATTGGTGCATCATTTTTCTCTACCTCTGTAAAAGTCTAAGTTAAAATAAAATTTAGTGGGTTTTTGTTTTTGTTTTTTTTTTTAAGTCTCACTCTGTGGCCCTGGCTTAGAGTGCAGAGGCATCATCATGGCTCACTGCAACCTCTTGGGCTAAAGCAATCCTCCTGCTTCAGCCTCCTAAGTACCTGGGACTATAGGTGCTCACCACCACATCCAGCTAATCAGCTCATTTTTTCTATTTTTAGTAGAGACAGGGTCTCACTCTTACTCAGGCTGGTCTTGAACTCCTGACCTCCAGCAGTTCTCCCACCTTGGCCTCCCAGAGTGGTAGGATTACAGGCATGAGCCACCCCACTGGGCTAAAACTTAATGTTTAAAAATCCGAGTATAAATGGAGCCTGTGCAGTTCAAATCTGTGTTGTTCAAAGGTCACCTGTATATCTTGACAGTGCAGTTGTTCCAAAATAATCATTAACTTGGTTAAAAAGTTGCTCAAAACTTTCCCTCTAATGACCAATTTACAAGAAATATAGGACACAAAAGAACGTGATAAAGGCCAGCCCAGACTTGTAATCAGCAAAATTCAGACTATGGAAAACTCAAGGACAACTGACCTGGCTTATTCCACAATAGAGACAAACACAGAGACAAGAGGGGTGGAAGGAGAAAAGAGAACTCATGGATTTTTTAAAAGACACTTAAGAAGCATATTAACCAATTGTAACTTATGGGTATTATTTGGAGTCCTATTTGAATAAACTTGTAAAAATCATTTGAGATCAGAAAGTTTGAACACTAACTGCATATCTAATGATATTAAGGAATTCTGGGTTTATTTGAGTGATGATTATTGTGGTTGTTTTTAATGTCCTTATCTTTTGGCCATACATACTGAAATTTTATAAAGGAAGTGATATAATGTCTGAAATTTGCTGAGGGGGGAGCAAGGAATGGGAGGGATAAACAAGACAGGCCATGAGTTGACAATTGTCAATATTGGTTAATGGACACATGGGAGAGTTCATTATTCTATCTTCCCCTACTTTTATGTATGTTTGAAATTTCCCACAATGAGCTTAGAAAGATGAAGTCCTCAGAAGCATTAAAACGGTCTGATTTCTGACTTGTCTATGACTTATGGTAATTAGCAAATTCATTTTATCATAGCCTAAGTTTCTATCTTGCACCTTTAAGGAGTACCTTCCAAAATACAAACCATACTCCTATTAATATATAATTATAGACTGCCTTACTGTTTAATGCTTTCTTACATAAACACTACACTGTTGTATCATCTAAATTCCTGTGATGTTCTATAAAGCATTGAGCATAATTATAATTCAACTCACCTAAAAGAGGTCAATACTTAAAACCAGACCAGGCACGGTAGCTCACACCTATAATCCTAGCACCCTGGAGGCTGAGGTGGGAGGATTGCTTGAGCTCAGGAGGTCAAGACCTGAATAAGAGTGAGACCCCCCGTCTCTACTAAAAATAGAAAAAATTAGCTGGGCGTGGTGGTGAGCACTTGTAGTCCCAGCTACTCGGGAGGCTGAGGCAGGAGGATGGCTTGAGCCCAGGAGTTTTTTTTTTTTTTTTTTTTGAGACAGAGTGTCACTTTGTTGCCCAGGCTAGAGTGAGTGCTGTGGCGTCAGCCTCGCTCACAGCAACCTCAAACTCCTGGGCTTAAGCGATCCTACTGCCTCAGCCTCCCAAGTAGCTGGGACTACAGGCATGTGCCACCATGCCCGGCTAATTTTTTCTATATATATTTTTAGTTGTCCAGATAGTTTGTTTCTATTTTTAGTAGAGACGGGGTCTCACTCAGGCTGGTCTCGAACTCCTGACCTCGAGCGATCCACCTGCCTCGGCCTCCCAGAGGGCTAGGATTACAGGCGTGAGCCACCGCGCCCGGCCGAGCCCAGGAGTTTGAGGTTGCTGTGAGCTAGGCTAATGCCACGGCACTCTACTCAGGGCAACAGAGACTCTGTCTCAAAAAACAAACAAAAAAAATTTAACAGCAATACACCATCTAATGCTCAGTTTCTGACACACAAGTTTATACAAAAAAAAATTTTATTAAGTACAGTTTCATATTTGGAACTTCCAAGCTTACAAATGTGATTGGACCTTTAGGATACATAATTTATTCTTAAAATACACAACTTACATACAGACATTAAAAATTCAGTCTCCAAAATACTCAATAAAGATGTCTGGGTGACACTTATAGAAGTGACCTAGCAGTTTTTTCTTCTCTTTGGCAGACAGTTTTGAATCTTCATCAATAGTTTTTAGTAAATTCAACAACTCATCTTTGGTTGTCTTCTGTGTACTGCTGGAATAGTCACTTTGATCAATTCTCTGGCAATAAATATATCCTTAAAGTTTAAAAGTAAAAAGTTCAGTTAATGACTCTATTCCTCAGATCTAACTAGAAAAATCAAGCAACATTTTTACATTTAAAAATATTCTTTTCTTCTCCATTTTGTAAAATGCATTGAAGATGATAAGCACTGCTAACATTCTAACCCTGATCAAGTTACTTTTTGACAAAGGAGGCTCTCTGCAAAGTCTGGATAACTCTGAGGAAAATGTTTTGAATTTAGCTGAAATAATGTCCAACTACTTAGAGTGAAACACTTTTAAACAAACACTAGAAATCTGTCTTTGGAAGATGATGAAAGTAATACTTCTCAGATTACCTGCATGTGTATTTGGATCTCTTCCCTTCTGTATGGCCATAAGCTTAACACTGACGATTTTATGTAGAATTCCAGGAATCTTAAGAAAAAGAAGGGACATAAGACATTATTCAAATGAGTTTTAATCTAGTGATCCATTACACATAAATTCACTTTAACTACTTTCAGAGTTTTACCTTAAAAACATCTTTTTGATGATCCATTAAGAAGAGTACCAGAAGATCAGATTTGCCTTTGGATAAATTTTTATTGTCAACAATAGCTTTTGAGAATATCCTTTTCACAACCATTCGGTTGTCACTCTATAAAAATAAGACAAAACACATCCCATAGTGTATATTTAAAAGACTAAGTTTAATATAAAAGGGAATATTAAATATTAATAGTTATTCATTTCAACATAATTGATGCTGAAGGTGGAATAATCTGACACATGGGTCCCATAAGTATTAAGGATAATGAATACAATTAACATTTAAACAAAAGACTTACTTCTTTCTGTAATTTAAATTCAGAAGGATGGGCTGCAACAGCCATGAAATACAATAGTCTTCTAAATTCTTCTCTATTTTGGGGATCCAAAAGTTTTAGAAAGAGCTGAGTAGCTTCTAATGCTGTTTCAGTCTTTCCATTCACTGTAGCCAAAAGGAAAAAAATTGCTTTTTAATTGACCAAATATGACTTAATTAAAGGAAACAAAATTTCAAGTTACAGTTTAAGCTAAAAAGTACATTTATTCAAAATTATTTCAAAAAGCAAAATAAGACTGGGAGTTATAATGAATGACCAATACCATAAAGGCAGCTTGTTCTCAAATTGGCAACTAATACCCTAAGTCCTTGTCATGTAATATCATAGGGCATTAAATCTAATTCTTAGCTTTGTAGATAAATTCCCAGCCTATGTTTTTCATTAATTCAACACATTTTGGGGTATACTATGTGTACAATAATCATGTATCCAACTCTACCTGAGAAAAATAGGAGGGATTCTCTGAACCTCCCAATTTGTTTTAAACATACTACGTCCAACAGTCTGGCTCACTGATAGGAGGACAAAGCAGAGCGTCTGCCATTTTGAATAGACTGAAGGGGAAGTATAGTGGTGGTGCTGATAATTCTTCTAAAGGAGGGAATCGCTCCCTCGCTGCTTTATGCTTAAGCTTCCAGTGAATGAGAGCAACATCATGCTCCTGGGGCAACCGGAAGTTTCTGCATAACTTTAGAGCTTGTTAAAGCCTCTTTCCAAATGAGTCCTAGAAGTTTTAGAATAAACATACTTTCTATGGATTAATCCAGATCTACCCCCAGGTTGTAGTAGTACTATTTTGGTTAATTTTCAGGACAATTAACTTTTTCCTGTTTCCTCAAAGATAAATTCCAGTATCCAGTAAGATTTTACTTACCTAAGAGCTCTGCAATTCCATTATGAACATCAGATAAGTGATTTAACAGAGGTTCCCTACTATTGTAATATCTGCCAATGGCATCAAACAGAAGTTCTTTCACTAAGTCTGCTCTGTCTGGTTGCTCAGGGAAGTTTCTGCTTATGTCTACCACCATCTGGTCTGGAAGGTATTCCAAGCAGTCAATTGCTGCAGAGAGCCACTCATCTTCCCTATGTGGGGGACAGGGGGAAAGATTATTTTAAAAGCAAAGAATACCAAATATACACATGGTACCTAATTCACTACCTATTTCAAGCTTGCCCTCAGGATAAATTTCTACATGCCTAAAGATATGTGTAATCCTTTTTAATATACAGCTAGATCATGTATCACAGATTTAAAAAATTCAGCTTAATGTGTTTTCCTTTTATCTTTTCTTTTTTGCAAAAACAGAAACTATCCACTACAACACAGAGGTGAAAGGACATCAAAATTCAAACTCTACTAGTACTTTACATTTACAATGGAGATCCAGAAACTCTAAAGTTACTTGCTCAGGCCCTATGCAAGAGTAGATCTCAGACCTGAGACCAATATGTCTCCAATACAATGTTGCTTACTTCAGAGCTCTGTGTATGATCTACCATCTCTCACTTTGGCTAGAACAGAACAGAGGAAGATAAAGTTTCAAAATAATTAAATATAAATTACCATGTACAGTAAAATGCCAGCTGCAAAACTTCAGAAAAATGTTACATTTCAAGAAATAACATGGCTAACTTTTAATATTCAATTTGTTAATATATATAGTTAAAAAAAAATCATGTCCTTTTTATTGCCATGGTCTCAGGACGACTAACTATGCCATGACCTAGGTTAAGTTATCTCAGGTAGGTCATTTTACCTCTCTGGATATCACCTTCATCAAGTTTATAATAAGATGTAGCTAGATGATCTTTAAGGTTGCTTGTAGCACAAATTCTGATTTTGTATGTAAAAATTAAAATTAATTATACAATGTTTCTCATGTTACTTTAGGTTGTATAAATGTAATTTAAACTCTTGTAAAATAAGCTTCCTATCATATCTGTAGAGTTCAGTAACCAGTATGTTGGGATTAAGCTTTTCACATACAGTCTTAAGCTACTTTTTGATGTTCAAATGTTTATATTTTCACTGGAATATAGAACTAGTGAAGTACTGGAATTTAAGTTGTATCCCTTTCAAACATTTCCATCTCAATGGGACTAGAACACTATCTGCTAAGGCAAAATAATTAAAATTAAGCTAAAAAAATAACTTATTTTAACCTTTAATAATTTTTACAGGAGTTTCAAAGTTATAAGGAATATATTAATAGAATTCTTAAGGAAAAAAATCTTAATTCCCTTAGCACCTTAAGTTAAGCCTTCAAACCTTAAGATTTTACATTCAGGAGAATGGTAATTAGAGATGAGAGAGAGAGCATTACTTTCTTGTATTTCTTCAATACAACTAGTTAACTAAAAAATATACACATATATATATTTTTTAAAAAGACAGGGTCTTGCTCTGTTGCTCAGGCTAGAGTGCAGTGGCCCAATCATAGCTCACTGTAACCGCAAGCTCCTGGGCTCAAGTGACCCTCCTGCCTCAGCATCCTGAGTAGCTGAGATTGTAGGTGTGCACCACCCTGCCCAGCTAATTTTTAAATTTTTTGTAGAGATGAGGGTCTTGCTATGTTGCCCAAGCTGGTCTCAAATTCCTGGCCTCAAGCAATCCTCCAGCCTCAGCCTCCCAAAGTGCTGGGAATGAAGGTATGAGCCACCATGCCCAGCCAAAAATACATAATAGGCATTCTAGGAATATAAAAGTATATGTAGTCAAAGGATTCCAAGAATTTGTCAAATGTTTATTTTGTTCAAGTCCCTTTAAAGGAATTTTAAGAGAATAGAGAGCCCTACATTTTAACAAAGAAAATAGACCATAATCATTTTCTTCACTTAATGTGCAAGTTACATGTGAAACAAAAATGAATACGAAAAATGAAATTTAAAATCTTTTTCCAATTTTGAATAATATAATTTTGTTCTTCAGTTTCTCAAATACTGATAATATCAACTTATAATACATATCTAATCCTATGGAAAACAGAATTCAAAAGATTATCCTAAAACCATTATCTATAATCTATCTACAAACACATTCAATTTATTATATGTATTTCCACGTACTGAGAGTCACTATAAGCCTTGAGAATCCCTCGATCCAGATAGTTACTGGTGTTGACCATGTCAGGCTGCCTCTTAGGTTGAGAAACTTTAGGTACAACCTCTTGCTGTCTGAGTAAGGAGTCAAGAAGTGGAAGATCTACAAGTTGTAGTAGACGCCCAATTGTTTCTTCTTGCCATACTTCATTAATAACTACACAGGAAAAATGCAAGGTGAAAAGTTAACAATTAGTTACTATATGCTCACCACAATATTTGTCTAGGCAGGTCTAAGCTAATAAAGTTGTGGCCAAAATATAAATAAGAAAAAGTCAACCTTATGAAATGCTTTCTTATACCAAAATAAAACAATCCAAGATTTGTTTAGAGTGTAGAACAGACTTTGGACAACAGGAATTCTTTTCATTCTCTGTACTGTAAAAGCAATCTGTCAGAGATAAGAGATCAAGTCATATAACATGTTAATAAGGACCCTGGAAGAATGACTCATTCAACCTAAAAACTGGTTTGAAACTATTGGCTGCAGATTATTCCACTCAGGGTTTCCATAACTGGGATGGGGAAGGAGAGTGGAAATCAAAGTCATTAAACTACATTCCACGGCCACAGATAAGGAAAAACATAAGAATTCTGTTAGTGGTTTAATGTAACTTTCAAATTTTATTTGACCTAATAAAATCTTAGGGAAAGAAATATCTAAGAGCATATTTTAAATAAAAATCTGCATGCAAAACATCTCAGATTTGAACTTCTGCCAGCTAATAGGACAAAAGTCAGTGTTCAAGAGTTGTAACACTGAACTATTTGTTAAAGATAATAGACTTCTGTTAAAACTTAATATAAATAGCTTTAATACATAGTGTGCTCTTTCTCTGTGCTTTGAACATTTAAATTCTAATAAATGTTAAGATTGAAAAATTTTAAATAACTGTATCTGAAGTTAGTCTTCTATTTCTTACTTTGCATCACTTTTAGCCTACCTTGTGGAGATAAGGTTGCAGAGATATTTACATCATGAGGGGAAGTGGTAGGCTTTAAACTCAGATTTTCCCACAGGTCCTCTAAACTGGCCGATTTGAAATCAGATGACTTAAATAATGCATCTGCATACCTAAAATGAATTTATTTCATAAGTTAATGTTTATTAGTAAGTCCACAGAAATATTTGAGTATGTGAGAGCAAAAACACGACAAATGCAAGTTCTAAGAGTAGAATATAAAAACCATTTAAAGTAATTCAATGACTAAAGTTGTAGTCACCAATTTAAAAAAGTAATCAAACATAATCGCACTTCATTCTGTTTTCATCAATTATCTCCATTTCTGGGGCATTCTTTGGTGGATAGTGCTTATCATTTTCCAAATACAGATCTAAGTTCCTTGACCTGAAATTCTGAAACCCAAAGAGCTTTGAAAATCAAATGTTTAGTTAGAACACACATGGTGGCAAAACCTGTCCTAAGACTATCATAGCCTTCATTTATCCCAGTTAATATGAACCTTTTATTCACTGCAGAAATATTAATACGCTCGATCGCCAGATGCTGTCCCAGATCTAGTGGTATTAAACACATATGTACAAAATGACCTTTCTAAAATCTCCAGAGTTCCAAATTCCTAATTATATGTGTCTGGTCTCAAGGGTTTCAGATAAAGCATATGGACCTGCATCTGAAAAGTGCCGACTGTGTCCTACCTTATCCTATTTCCTTCCCACATATAGAGGTAAATTTTATGTTTTAGATAAAGAGTTAAAAGGTATTTGAAAGCCAATACACTAAAACTCTGACTTTAGGTCAGATCTGAATTATAAGAGTTTCAATTACACCTCTGTGTCACCACTGCATAGTTTAGCTGAGGGTAATAAAGGGGAAGACAAAATTGCTTTATTTCATTACAAATAGTTAACTAAGTTCATGATGTACTCATCACCCACATCCATCCAGTCACTGTGTCCCCAGTCTTTCTTTAAATGATTCCCTCTTCTCCCCCTACTGCTACTCGGGTCAGCGCTCATCTTCTGTAGACTACAATATTACAATAGATTCCTAACTAGCTCTCCCTAATAGGCTGCCATAGAGTTACCAGGATGACCTTTCTAAAATACAATCTCATCATGCTTAAAATCTTTCTGTGATCTCCCCAACAACTGTATGATCAAGTGCAAACTCTGCCTCCTGCAAGCCTTTTGCACGTCACATCTGCCACTTTTTGGATTCCAATGATACCCTGCAACCTGGATTTCTCCCTGCCTGCCTTCACCTTCTCTCTGTTCTCATATCACTGGTATATAAATTCTCTTAACATGTTTAACACTGTAACTTGAAACAGAAAAATCAGTTTGTTGTTTCTGCTAACTGTATCAGGTTATTAAGTATGAAATGTCCAATTTCCTTAAGTACTAAGTTTACAGTTGATATCTCTGACATTTCACTTTGACACATCCTGTTTTGTTTTTATTGTGAAGATACATCCTCAGTCCTTCAAACGCACCCTTTGGCTTGTGATTATTTTTCAAAAATTTTTTGGAGCAATTTTTGTG
Source organism: Lemur catta (assembly GCF_020740605.2). NCBI lineage: Eukaryota > Metazoa > Chordata > Mammalia > Primates > Lemuridae > Lemur > Lemur catta. The sequence goes on along the minus strand of NC_059134.1, from coordinate 83,223,924 downwards.
AAACCATGGGTAAGTCAAAAATTCATGTTATTTTCGAATATGAGTTCCATCATGGAACCAATGCAACGCAGACAGCTCAAAATATCAATGAAGTGTTTGGGAAGGATGTGGCTAATGAATGCACAGTATGTTGATGGTTTGAGAAGTTCTGTTCTGGTGATTTGAATCTTGAAAATGAGCCATGTGGGCAACCTGAGACCAAGGTGGATTATGATGAACTGAAAGCTGTAGTGGAAGCGAATCCATTTCAACCTCCACATGAATTAGCACAGGGTTTGATGTATTTCAATAATATTGGACCATTTGAAACAAATGGGCAAGGTAAAGAAGCTGGATAGATGGATTCCGCATGAATTAAACGAGTATCAGAAGAGAAATCATCTCAAAGCTTGCCTTTCTTTGCTGTCACAACATGAAGGCGAACCATTTCTACACTGTATTGTTACATGTGATGAAAAATGGATTCTTTCTGATAACCTCAAGCATTCAGCACAATGGTTAGATAAAGATGAAGTGCTGAAACATGGTCCAAAACCGAATATTCATCGAAAAAGCTAATGGCGTCTGGTGCTCCAACACTGGTATTATCCTATATATATATAAAAAAGTCAGCATCTCATAAAAAAGTAGACAAAATCCTGCCAATATCCCCATGATAGATAATCTAACATTATATACTAACCTGGAAGGTGAACATAGTTTGTTCTCCTTGCCTAATTGACTGTTTTGGTTAGGTATTGTTGTGAATCTATAAAGGCTGCAACTACTATCTTCAAATGTAGGTTTTTTGTCTTTTCCAAAGACTTTGGTTGGAACTGCTTCAAATACTTTGTAGTCCATAAGTGCTTGACACACTCTCACCACTTTGGCCCGAGGAATATCTACATCACCAAAATACTTATTCTGAATTAGATGAGAAAAAATGACATCCACAGCTTCTGAACCAACAAAGCAGTCATTGTGTCGTTTTAAATGGTGCCTCCGTTTTTTCACTTCCACTTGTGTTTGAAGAGTGTTTATAATGCTGCTCCATACATATGTAGCTCCAAATGGCTTCTGGGCCACACTGAAACCTAGAAAGAGGAAAATCACAGAGAAGTAGAGATTTAGTACCTTGTCATTTGTAATAAGGTCTAAACAATCCTAGGCAAACAGTGGGAATTCTAAAGTCATTGATAAGGAGCAATTATGAGAGCAGCTTATTGAAATACTGTTATTAGTACCAATATATTAAAAAATTCGGTACCTACTATGTGCTAACAACCACTGTTCTATGTGCCAAGATACAACAGAAAACAAAATAAAGTCCCTGTTCTCATGAACTTAGACTTTGTGGGAAGATACAGACAATATATACCTGTTAGATCAGTGTTGAGAAGAAAATAAAGCACAGTAAGGAAAAGAATACTATTTTAAATGGTATGTCAGGAAAAACCTGTCTGATAAGGCCATATCTGAGCAGAACTTAAATCAAACCAGGAAGCAATCTGTGCAGGTAACTGGGAAAAGAACAGGGAGAACAGAAAGAGCCAAGGCCCTGAAGTGGGAGTGTGCTCTGCCAGAACAGGAAGGAGGCCAGCATGGCCAAGGTTGCATGAGAAGAGCAGGAAGTTAGAGCGAAAGGGGAATGGAGCTGGGGTTGGAGCCGGGGGTGGGGAGGGTGGGTCAGGGGACACATCAAGTAGGACCTTGTGACAGTTACCAGTTATGTGCAAGGAACTCAATTAAGTGACTTATATAAATTATCTAATCTTCAATAACAACCTACCTATGAGGTAGTGTCATCTCTATTGGAGATGATGGAAAACAGATCCACAGAGATTACATGTAACTTCCAGACAGGACATTGAAAGAGGTAGTACTGGGATTTGGCTTGTGGTTTATATGACTTTGAAACACTTATCAGTCACACATGTGCACACATAGTCATATGTTGTAAAATAAAATTATGGTCAGCAACGGACCAGATATATGACAGTGGTCCCATAAACTGGGAATTCCTATCCTATCTATTCCTGTACCTTTTCTACATTTAGATATGTTTAGATACCACTGTATTACAACTGCTTATAGTATTTAGTACAGTAACATGCTGTACTAGTAACATTTGTAGCCTAGGAGCAGGCTATAGCCTCTATACCATATAGCCTAGGGGTTGCAGTAGGCCATACCGCCTAGGTTTGTGTAAGTACACTCTTATCATGTTAACACAATGACAAAATCACCTGACAATTATTCATTTCTCAGAATGTACCCCCTGTCATTAAGCAACATATGACTGTATACACACACACACACACACACACCCCACACACATACACACAGAGGTTACAGGAATAAACTAATATTTTTAAAGCTTCCTATCACATAGGCTTATGAGTTAAGCACTTTGCAAGCAAAGTAACAATTTAGTTCCTGCCCAGAAGGAGGTTATGGACCTATTGCCAAGATAGAGTGGGCACAGAAATAAAGTAAGATTTTAGCCAAACACGAAATAAGGAAAATAAGCTTTCAAAAATTTCCTATTTTTCCTCATTGTAATAAACTGATATTTGGCAATCAAATGGAAAGAAAATGGGCCTTAGGTTTTGGTAAACTGATGGAACTGAGTCTAGCTAATCATCTGCTTGGTGGCTGTCTCTTTTCATAAACACAGAGTGTGCCCTTTTATGTGTTATACTTTTCAGTGATCCTCTGAAAATTCAGTAGTCCTAATTTAAGCCCTCATTTTAAAAATAAAGGAAGTATATTACTTCCTTTATTTTTAGGATATTTTGGCAGAGAAGTTGAAAAATTATCACTTCCTTTAAGATAGTCTAAAAAGGAAAACAATATGCATCAGTACAATGGTAAGGAACAAGCGGAATTATAATTAAAGAAACTGCTACTTGAAATTGCCTTCCTACTTTTTTAGCCAATATAGAACATGTAAGATGAAAACATAAGGAGTGCACTGAACCACCACGTTGTATTCACTTAGCATAATTTTGTAGCTATTAGCAATTTTAACATCTTTATCATGAAAAATTAATAGCACACATACAAAGACCTTTACTGTTTATTTGTATATTTCCCATACTGAAAGTAGATGAGTAACTTACCTCCTACCCATTATTATGTTAGTTTAAAATGATCAATAAGATTTTTTTAAATTATCCTAATTGTATTTTAAAATTGACGCTATCTCATAAGGCAGTACTAAATAAAGAAGGAAGTAATTGTTGCCAGTCTTCCAAATATCATGTGAGCAGTTTCAAAAATTGAATTACGGAGAATTCACTAGATAAATAAAGTGGTATTACTGGTACAGTATCTAGTCTCTATTCATTAGAGCCAAAATCAGGCATTTGATGGCATCTCAAAATATCAATAAGTCCAGGTCATTTCTGGTATTCAGATCGCAGGAGTAATTTTAGCCACAACACCTAGCTAATGAGTATTAGTAGCTAATACTCTTAACTTTCTAAAACACCAGAGATTATAAATGAGATTTAAATGAACTTAATGCCTGCTCTTTAATTTTTTTCAAATCTTCATTGTTCTATTTGTAACAGCTGACATGTGAGTACCTAAACTAGGACAGGCTCTATCTTCTCATTTAATCCTGATAAACCTTGAAATAGTTACCAATAATCCTATTTTGAGGAAATTGAGGCTCAGTGAGTTAAACAAACTTGCCCTCAGTTACATGGCTAATAAATATATACGAGTTTTTCCTAGTACTTACATATAAATATATTAAAAGTCAGCCACCAGATAAGTAGTTTTAGTATTAACCTTTCACTGGAGACCTGGATTAAGTGACATAGCTTTAAGAGAGCCAATGAGAAGAAACAAAATGAACTCTTAAGATTTGTGAACCCTTAACCAACCTATTTAAAAATAGTAGTCACTACTCCTAAAATACGGTAGGATATCATAAATTCTATAATAAATACTAGCCACAGTACACAGGGGTAAGACAGGAAAGGAAGACAAGCAAGATTTAAACTTGCAGAGATAAGACTGCCTTTTAAGTACTAGTGAAATAGATTTATAGGCTAGTGATAACATTAAAAACATATAACACTTGAGCTATAAGTGGGTCAACATACAAAACCTAAATGATAAGGCCAGGTCACTTATTAATTTGAGATCAATAAGACAATTGAAGGTGGGGGAGAGGGAGGGGATATACAGCCTCAATGACGTGAAAAAGGCTAATCTTCACAGGGGAATTAAAAAGAATAAACTTCCCCATATTAACTTGCTGCTTAAATGTGGGAAATCAGGATGTTTTGCAGGTTGGGTAACACTGTAAAAAAAGATTAAGGAACAGGTTAAAGCAGGATAGTAGGCACCTGTGAGCCACACCATGTTTCCAGAATCCTCCAGCCATAATACAATCCAGCACTTTCAGGTTCCCTCTGTTCTCACTGACCATTAATTCCCAACCACTGCATCCTGGGATATTTCCCCTCAAGCATCACCACCCACAGACCCAAACTAACTCATGTTCATACAGATACTTTAATACATAAAGTACCCTGCAATTGACAAGTAAATGTGCCAAAACCCACGCCAGGATAACATGTTTTTTTAATGCTGACTTAACCAGTCAAACACATATTCCCCACATGCTGATTTGAAACTTATTTATTCCTCATCTATTTATTCCTCATCAGCTGAAATGAATACTAGTATAGCAGATTATAGCCCAGTAAGATGATTTCTTGTGATTTCTGAACAGGATTCAAGAGAACAGAAGTATACAATGAAAGCTCTGTAAGTCTAGCAATCAAAATTAAAGCTTCAGCCTGTCCGCAAACCTGACTTGCATATAAGCTGAACAACTCTTTAAAATTCATCACTATCTACGTCATGTGCTTCCTGATATACACTTGGTCAAGCATTTACTAAAAGCATCATGACCAAAGGAATCAAAGAGTCTAGAGACCAGCTACGATAACCCTGGATAAGAGACTTAAACTCTGTAAATTGGTTTCTTCATCTACTGATACAACAGTTGAACACTGTGTTTAGTTTCAGGTCTAAACTGCTGATCATAGGAATTTAAAGACTAAAGTTATATCTCCTCCCTTTAGATGTAGACATTTAACACCAAATAGAATATGGCAGACCTTTAAGTAAGAAATGAAGCAAAGAGACAAATTTGACCCTATCAGATACAAAACTTTTTGGAAGGTTGCCTAACAAGAGGCTCAGGAATTATTTTAGACTAGATCTGTAACTTACTACATACGCTCTTAGGCATTACACAAATATAGGTTAACATTCATTTTTCAAACAGTCTCAACCTTATTTGCTTGAAAATAACTATTTTTCAAAAGCTTCCCTTCACATGTGTTTGAACTCTACCAAAAAAAGTTTACCAACAATAAAAAAGTTAAACTTCAAATATTGAACACACATAAATATTTGTAATACTAATAATCATCTTCACTTCTAAAAATTCACACTAATTTATAACAAAAATTCCTTTAAAAATTCCTTAATAATCAAGTCATAAAGTAGACATGTCAAGAAATTTCATTTACTCAAAAGTTACAAGGGAATAACCAGCATCAACCACAACCCATGCAGCCAGCCAACTCTAGTCCCACAGTGAAAACCTTTTTAAAGGTTTTCTATATTCTATAATCTCTAACTTTATAATTTCTAAGTCTATAATCACTTCAAAGAGTAAGATTATATCAAATCCTTGGAGGTGGATCAATATACACATTTTTTTTTTTTTTTTGAGAGTCTCGCTCTGTTGCCCTGGCTAGAGTGTCCTGGTGTCAGCCTAGCTCACAGCAACCTCAAACTCCTGGGCTCAAGTGATCTTCCTACCTCAGCCTCCCAAGTAGCTAGGACTGCAGGCAGCTGCCACCACGCCAGGCTAATTTTTTCTATTTTTAGTAGACATGGGGTCTCGCTGTTGCTCAGGCTGGTCTCAAACTCCTGAACTCAAGCGATCCTCCTGCCTCGGCCTCCCAGAGTGCTAGGATTACAGGCGTGAGCCACTGCATCCGGCCGATATACACATTATAGAAATGGATCCCAATGTAAGGCAGGCATACACACAAAATTACTAAAACACACTACCTCTAAATGAACATATAACAATTTTGTTTTCATTCTCAGACTTTAGACTGAAAAAAAAAAAAGAATTCAGATAGCTGATGATTTTCCATAAAACTAAGAAACGGTGAGTTAATGTCTTATTTCTTTCAAATTTCCTTATAGTTTACAGAGGTTCAAATTATTTTATTGTCTCATAGATTGTCTCAACATAATATAGTTGGTTAGTCTATGTCTGTTAGTTGTTGATTATTGCTAACTACTATAAAATATTTTTAAAGGGTTAGCCCCAGTAGTTCTCAGTAGGTGGACTTTACACCCCAAAGGACATGTCTGGAGATGTTTTTGGTTGTCACAACTGGGTGGGGTGGGGGGTGCTATTGTCATCTAGTGGATAGAGGCCAGGGATGCTGCTAAATATCCTGCAGTGCACAGACAGCCCCCACAACAAAGAAAATGTCAATAGCACTGAGGTTAAGAAACCTCAGGTAGACAGAATACTTTTTTAACATGGAAACTTGTGCTAATGCTAGACACAGTGCTAGGTACTGTGAATACAAAGAGTTGGACCAGCATGGACTTTGGAGTCCCAGAGACCCGAGTTTTTCGTTCCTGGGTCCATCATTTACTAATAATGCAACCTTGGACAAACTGCCTAACTTTTCTGTTGTAAAATAGAGCTAACTCCACTTCTCTCACTTATTTTGAGGATCATGAGATAATATATGTTATTGTGGCTAGCACAGTGCCCAGCAATTAGCAGATGTATAACTAAAAACAAAAGGGGGAAACTGTCACAGTCTAGAAGAGTCTAATGAGACATGACAACTCAATGAAATGTAACATCCTGGATAGGATCCTGAAACAGAAAAAGAACATTAGGCAAAAAACCAAGGAAATCTAAGTATGGACTTTAGTTAATAATCATGTATCAATATTGGTTCATTAATAATGACAAATAGACCAAGTGCAGTGGTTCATGCCTGCCATCCTAGCACTTAGGGAGGCCGAGGTGGGAGCATTGCTTGAGCTCAGGAGTTGGCAGCCAGCCTGAGCAAGAATGAGACCCTGTCTCTACTAAAAATAGAAAAATTAGCCAGATATCGTGGTGTATGCCTGTAGTCCCAGCTACTTGGGAGGCTGAGGCAGGATTGCTTAAGCCCAGGAGTTTGAGGTTGCTATGAGCTAGGCTGAGGCTTCAGAACTCTATTCAGGGCAACAGAGTGAGACTCTTGTCTCAAAAATAAATGAATAAATAAATAAATAAATAATTATGACAAATAGACCATACTAATATAAGAGAAACTGAGTGTAGGGCATATGGAAACTCTATATACTAACTTCATGACTTTTTAGTAACTCTATTCTAAAATTTTAAGTGTTTTTAAAAAGTAGAAAGAAAAGAGAGGTATCTTTCTTCCTCTGAACTCAGAAGACAGTCTCCACCCTTGGGAGTTTAGCCTTTATCTACTCCTACCACCTGGATGATAATGACAAGCTCTGAACCATATTCAATCAAATAAAGCCCACTAGATGAGAAGACAAGATGTGACACATATCAGAGGATTTAACTTTTCATCAGAAAATAACAAATCTTTAAATCCTAAATCATTTAGGATTTAAGAAAATTTTAAAAAGTATTTTTTCAAAGGCAGTTTTAAAACATTACAGAATTGTCAAGACAGAGGAAAAGGACATTTGTTGGACAGTAACCAAAACCTCATGAAAATAGATAAATTGAAAGAGAATTTTGTTTGTCGTTTTAAAACTGGAGCGCTGTGATGGAATGGAAAAAATTCCTGTATTATTGACAGCAAGATTGCAACACTTTTACTGATATTGGTTTTGGTAGTCCAAAGTTTATTTTCCTGTATGGCATTAGAGATGTCATGCTGAAGGCTGAGATTGCCTCTGAAAAGAAAGCTGCAGGAAGGTAAAATATGTAAAATAAGTCTCTACTAACAAGAACAATTTTAAAATATGTGAAGAGAACTATCAACAAAAGCAGGCATTGGTCCCTGCTTTAATTCACACACATTAATGAGACGGCAAATGGGAAGTACTTTGAGCTCCCTGGAAAAGTGACACCAGGCAAACTCAAAGAATTAGGTTACAGTATAAAGGGATAACAGGATAGCATACCACTTTCCTGTTAATCACATTAAAAGACAAGTGTCTTTGAAGTACTGGGAGAAGGTTAATATATAGACCTTATTTCTTCCACATAAATCAGGTCCCTTAAAGATTGTTACAGCCCCTTTAAAATATGAGAGAGTTACTAATCCGTGGAGAAACAAAAGTACAAAGATGCCTGCCAGAGCACACAGAAAAGGAATGGCAAGATACCAAGAACTGTTGGCTCCCATTACCTTGCTCACTAGGACTGTGACAAGGCAACTAAAAGGTGGAAGAGGGGTTAACAAATGCCAACAGGTAGGGACTACAGCAGTAGTAAGCAAGGCAACTGAGCACACCAGGGGGCCCTTCTCAGCCCACAGCAGCTGGTAGGCTGAGGACAGTGGTCTTTTCCTTTGATTCAAATCTAGATAACCAGCATTACAACTCTTCCCTCTGAGAGCCAGCTACTTAATTTTTGAATACATATTCCCTTACACCATCTAGTAACCTGTTCACAAATCCCCAAAGCCCAGAATTGGTATTTCAGGTGTTAGAGAAGACAGGATACCACGGTTTTTAACCAGGTGAAATATGGGGATTTCCTTCACTCAGAAAGTGACCCCAAAGGTTTCTCAAGACTGTTTTCAGTATCATTTGGTTTTAAATTCCTAAATGTTTTAGTGTTTTTCTTCTCTTTTCAAAGTAAATCAGGGAGATACTCTGTGGCCATTATGTGCTTATCTGAAACCTTTAAATGGGAGCAGACTAGACTAAGGTCAATATCATGATGTTTCTTAGAAAAGTACAAAGGAGAAATGATTCTCTATCACAATTTATCACTAGCATTTTGAAGATTAAAAGGAGCATTAATTAGTAAGTTAAACACAAGAGTGGGCCACTGAGATGCACCCATTTGACCTGGAGGAAGGAGTCAGTTTCACCAGTTGGCATTTTACAAATGAAAGGCTTTTGTCAGATAGGGAACCAATTCCTGTAACACCCCACTTTGGAGCTCCAGAAAGAGGAAAAAGTTAACTTATCCAAAAGAAAAAAAAGGCCAAGTGTTATCTGGATATCTTAACAGTTATCTGAGTCACCCCTATTTACTGAGTAGTAGAGATGCTAGAATCAGCATTTTAGAACCAATCACCCGATTCTGTTCATTTTGTTTGAACATCTGAAGAGACCAAGATCCTAAACAAACTGCTCCCAAAAGATATGATTAAGCTGGTGGCAGAGTTCACTAACTTCTCTCCTAATGTCATGTAACTATATATTTTTCAAAAAAAAGTAAAAACTTATATTCACTGAAATACTGCTTATACAGAAACAGTTAATAAATAACTGTTAGGCCAAGTTCCTGCCAGTAGAACTTATATAAGAAAAACCTCTCGTCTCTCCCTGTAAATGTCTGGGGAGACAAGCGTGACTCGATTTCCACCAGTTTGGAGGACAAAGTGGGCGAGGGAGGCACTGGGCCCCCGGCCATATGGCGCAGGCAAGGTCTGTGGGTGAGGCAGGGGGGCGAAGACCTACACACAATCCAGGTAGCATCATGCTTGTCACCAGTAACCAGGTGTAACCAGGTAGAGCCTATCGAGACCTACGGCGAGCGCCTGGCACAGAGCGGGCGCACAAACGCGCGGTGAAGGTGAACTTTCGGTAACTTGGTAAAAAAGCCGGGCTATGCGGGCGGCGGGGGTCCGTGGGCCGCAGCCCACCAGCGAGAGAGGAGCCCGAGCCGCCCGCGGCACGGCGGGGGCGTCGGCCGCGCGGTCACAGCTGTGCGGGGCTCGGCAGCTGTCCCGGCGGGGGTGGCCGAACGCCCCACGCCTCGCCCGCCCGCCTCGCGCCAAGCCCACAGCCCGCGCCCCGCCGTCCGCCTCGCGCCGCCCCTAGTGGGGTCCTCAGCACCTACCGGGAGGCCTCTGCGCGGGGCTGTGGAAAGCCGAGAGGTTCAGCGCGGCCGCCTTCTCCCGCACTGTGGCCATTGCCCTCGTTGCCCGGACACCGCCTCCTCCCACCACCTCGCCGCGAACTGAGCGCCCGCGCCGCGCGGGCCGGTTAACCGGCTGGGGGCGGGGCTCCCGCGGGCCACGCCCGCCCCGGTCACGTGTCCCCCAGGGCCGCGTGGACCCGGCTGCCCCTACGCTCCAAGATTCTTCAGGCGCGTCGCGACACGATGGGTGGCCGGGTAGAAAGCACTTCACTGGGCCGGGCCCTGCGAGTCCGCGCCAGCACCCATGCGGCCTGCGACGCAGACCAGCTGGGTTCAAGCCGCGTCCCACCGAGGATTAGTTTTAGGACCCCGCAGCTGCTTAACAGCTCTGTCCTCAGTGTCCTCACCTTGACGTGGGAGTAGTGTTGGTACTCGCTTCACGGAGTGTTTTTTTGGTTTTTTTAATGAGGATTACAGAAAGTAATCCATTAGCATTTAGTATTTAAGTGTTCAACATTTAGTAATTGGGTCTGGAATAAGTGCTTAAAATTATGTCATGGTAATAAATGCACCCCTTCCCGGAAAGAACAAATCCTTATCTGGCGCGGGAGAGCAATGTCCAGAGGTCACAGGGGCGCAGCTGCAAAAGCCCATGGGGCTGGCTGGCTGCTAAGAAAATCTGTGCTGCCTCCGAAGTAACCCTGGGCAGGTGGGTAGGGACAGAGGTTGCAGCCGAAAGAGGAGGGTAGGAGTGAAGGCGGGGGAGAAGGGAGGGAGGGCTATTAATGAGAAACATCTTAATTACTTGGGAGTTACAGCCAGGGAATCCAGGGGTCCGCTGGGGTACCTCTGAAACGATGAGCGATCTAAGAGACCAATAATCCAATTGCCAGATACTTGTTCTTTTTTTTGTTTTCAAGTTTGGAAATTTTGCAATCATTCTCAACTTTTGGTGTATATGATAAATGTCTTCTTAGAAAGAGGATGATTGTGTGATCCGGTTATAAATTAGAATGGTGTTTAAGTGAGAGTTCGTTATTTAGCTTACTGGATAAAGCTCCTACATGGAGTTGTTTCAGAGGATGCACACTAAGATAGGACGCGGGCGGTGGGGAGAAGGGCAATTGCTGCTCCTAAGAGTTAGAGAAGGTTGCCAACTGGTTGCCCCCCCACCCCCGTTTTTTTTCCGAGACAGAGTCTCGCTCTGTTTCCGGGGCTACAGTGCCATGGCCTCAGCCTAGCTCATAGCAACCTCAAACTCCTGGGCTCAAGCGATCCTCCTGCCTCAGCCTCCCGAGTAGCTGGGACTACAGGGGTGTTCCACCACTCCCGGCTAATTTTTACTATTTTTAGTAGGGAGGAGCGGGGGCGGGGGGAGGGGCCGCACTCTTGCTCAGGCTGGTCTCGAACTCTGAGCTCCAGCGATCCTCCGGGCTTGGCCTCGCAGAGTGCTAGGATTACAGGCGTGAGCCACTGCGCCTGGCCTGGTTGGCTCTTTTTGTATGTACTCTCTCCCCCTAGTGGTAGTAAAACCCGGCCTCACTTCAGTTTAAGCAATTTTCTTTGTAATCTCTCAATTGGCTACGAGTCACAGAGATAAGATACAACTCAGGGCCAGTTTCAAGCACTCAGTACAACAGTTAACTTTAGTCTGTTCCCTGCGGCGTAAATGAATGAACTCACAAGTGCACCCACCCCCCTCTCTACTTATGAGGGGAAAAAAGCTCGTCCTATTTCAGAAAAAAAAAATCTTGACAAACACTAATATTGGGTCTTTGAAAAAGACAGGTGACCTCACAGACCATTTTGATACTTTATATAACATTTCAAAGAATTTTTCACCAGCTTGTGCTATATTTGTCTGCCCCATCTGCAGTGCTGGAATGTTCTTCTCTATCTACATTTTATTATATGCACCCTGTATTAGGAAATGCCTAACCCATTTCCCACTTTCTTCACGAGACAGATTTTTCCAGGTTACCCTGATATATTCCTTCTCTGAGTACCTATGGCACTTACCAAATGCATTACTATTTAGCCACTGATTGTATTCATACTAATTATTGCAGCATACACACATCTGGATTACCAACAGAATTGGAAAATTGTCCAGAGCAGGGAGCATATTTTAAATCTCTCAAATTTCTTTCAGCATCTGTGCAGTGTTGGGCACATAGATGCTTTGATTGTCCTCATCCAAATACAGACTTCTAGAAAACATCAGCTTCATACTTTTTTAAATTTAATGTTTAGGAACCTCCAAAAAAATTATAAAAGAAAATCCCTCTCATAACTAGCAAGTATCACAATCAGACAGTTTATGACATAAAAGGAAATTTCTTTCATCCTTTTCTGATTAATGAGTGCACACAGCTGCACAGCCTTTGGCCTTTTTTCTTTTCTTTTCTTTTTTTTTTTTGTACCATAAAACTACCAACAGCATACACCCAGGTTGCAATTTTTGCACAGTGGTTTGTTTTTTTTTTCACTTATGGAGTGCTTTTAAAATCTCTTTTATTGATTATTTCTCAAACAAATGTCAAGTCAGTAGTATGTTTAGCATATGAAAAAACTTCACTTGATCTAGACTTGTCTAAGATCAAACTTGTCTAAGCCAGTCTAGAGGTAAGAAATGGAGCAGAAAGTTTATGATTCACTAATCTGTTCTCGTGCAATTGTAGAACAACAACAACAAAAAAAAACAGCACCAAAAAACCCAACCCACTTCCGGTTTCTATAGCAATGTAAAACAATGAGTAAAAAAATGTTTCATAGTTTTGTTTTGTTTTTTTTTTTTGCCAAATCACTTCTCACCTGAGAATCTGAGAATTTTGTAGTTTTTTAAAACTTTGTTATTAAGAGGGCCTCTTTTCAATTTTAAAACACTGAAAGTGTAATCTTCGAAATTCTACTGCGAGTTTTTGCTAACTCAAATTGCAGGCTCATACCCTAATCAAGGGTCACCTTATAAAAAATTGCCATAGTAGACTATGTGTGTTTAGGAAACTTATTCCTCTCATATACGAGTGTCATTTTGGTGCCAAATGGCGGAGCAGGAGGGCACTGAAAACAGAAGGGAATTAAAACCTGTTTTCTGGGTCAGGCGTGGTGGCTCACGCCTGTAATCCTAGCACTTTGGGAGGCCGAGGCGGGAGGATTGCTTGAGGTCAGGAGTTCGAGACCAGTCTGAGCAAGACTGAGACCCCCGTCTCTACCAAAAACAGAAAAAATTAGCTGGGTGCAGTGGCATGTGCCTGTAGTCCCAGCTACTCGGGAGGCTGAAGCAGGAGTATGGCTTGAGCCCGGGAGTTTGAGGTTGCTGTGAGCTAGGCTGACCCCAAGACACTCTAGCCCGGTAAATAGAGTGAGACTCTGTCTCAAAAAATAAAAAAAAAAACCTGTTTTCTGGAAAAGATCTGATACATAATGTATAACTTTGATGTGAACAGAAATTAGTTACCTTTCCCAGGGTTCTTTCAATTTTAATCTTAATTTTTATAGAGTATAGCAAGATTGCCCTCTATTAAAGAAATTTTGAGCAATAGTACATTACATGAGGGACGTATTTGAGAAGACAAGAGAAGCCTTGATATTAGACAGCCTTGAGGCTGACTTTTTAAAATGATGATTGGTTATTATAGAAAAAATTAGACTTGTAATTTATTTAGGCTATTACAAAGTCTTGAAAGCTTGAAGATTAAATATATACAACATCGAAAATGCCCCCATTGTCCCTTAAGAAAGATTTTTCTCAGAGATAGTTTGCACTATTTGATATAGATTAATGTCTGTCCAAATGAGTGTATATCAACAGGTTTAAATCCATCTGCTCACAATTTAGAAGATATAATTTAGATTTGCATGTCCTCATAATGACCTTTTAGAAGAACTCAAAGACACTAGGTCTGTGAGGATTTTAAAAATACTCTAAAAGACACATTTAAATAAGTTTCCTAGGGCCAGGCATAGTGGCTCATGCCTGTAATCCCAGCACTTTGGGAGGCTGAGGCGAGAGGATTGCTTGAGGCCAAGAGTTCAAGGCCAACCTGGGCAACATAAAGTCGACCCCATTTCTACCAAAAAAAAGTTTTCTAATGATAGTGTGTGTGTAGAAACCATTAAAAATGAAGGTTCCTGTCCCCTACCCCACGTTCTGATTTACTACTGCTGGGGTGGAATCCCTGAGAATCTGCATCATTTTTTTTTCAGTGTGGTAAAATACACAAATCTCCATCATTTTTAATCTACACCGCAGATTACACTGAAGAATGTCAGAGAACCACATTTTGAAAAATACTCCTAATACCTCATCAAGTTTCCTTTTGAATAAGACCTTTTTTCACAGAATGTAAGTTCCACGATGGCAGGGATTTTTGTCTTTCTCTTCACTGCTATATCCTTAGCACTTAGTTCAGAATCTCGTTCATATTTGCTTCTCAATAATTTTTATGAATGCCTGAATAAATAAAGTGTTTATTTTGGATACAATAAGTCTCAGTAAAAAATACATTCCAAATATATAATTTTCTTTATACTGTACCTAGTACACTTGACATCATGGTATATACTAAATTTTTTTAAAAGCATAAAAATTTTAATGTAAATTTCTGTATATTTTTACTTGGATATTTAAATCATAGAAGACTGAAGAATAAATTTGTCTTAACAATGAATTGCTCTTTGTGAGATTTCAAATACAGGACTTTTTAAGTTTTCTTATTAGTTAGAGGCTATGGGGTGCTATGGAAGAATTAGAATAAATAGATTCATATTTACCGTAAGCATTTTGTAGAAATATTCTAGTTATCCATAGCCCACCCACATTGTCTTTCATATAAATCATAAATCAACAATGATCCTTCTCATGGAATAGTGAAATACACTGAAGGATTGTTTTACTCTTTTGTTCTATACAAGTTTCAATTAATTAAAAACTAACATATATGATGACCAATATTTACAACATAATAATGTCTGCAGTAAAGTCGTGTGACAATTTTAGGCTGGTAAACCAAGAAATAGACATAAACTATGACTGTTCTAATTTTTTTCCCTTGCCATGTGAAGTAAGAGCTAGATGACCATTGTAATTTTATTGAGGTACCCAGAATTTGGCTTAGATCAACCATTTTCTCTTTTACAAATGAGTTTCTTTTCCCCCAACCAACCAAAATGGATATAGCTTTATTTTTTTCCTGAAGTAATATGTGCAAAGTCTAAAAATTTACCACTGAATATTTAAAGCTACAAACATTTTCAGATTCTTAAGCATTTAATTTCTATAATTGAAAACAAAAAGAATAGTTTGAATTAGTGTTAATAGATTACCCAAATAGCCAATATCCAGTCAAGAATAGCGTTAGTTGATTGCCACAAAACACAAAGGTGAGTACTTAGCTTCCAGAACATGGCGCTGAATATTTCTTCTACCTTACTGGTTGTTATTCCTTGGTCTCCTTTCCTCTGGTATCTCCTCTTCTCCCTGCCTAGTAATGTTGAAGTGTCCCTGTATTTGGTCCTTTGTCCTCTGTTATTCATTCCCTTAGTGATCTCATTCAGTCTTAGGGTTTTAAAAACTATTTGAGGACTCCCAAAATTATATTTCTACTCTAAATCTGTCTTTAAACTTCAGCCTTATTTATCCTGCTGCCAACTCCTCATCTCCACTTGGATGTCCATTAGGCATCCCAAACTTAACATGTCCAAAACTGAATTCCTGATCTTCCTCCTCTAAATCTGCTCCACACAAAATTTTCTCCAGTTCAGTTAATGGCAATTTCAACTCCAGTAGCTCAGGCCAAAAATCTTGGAATCATCCTTGACTCCTCTCTTTCTCTCACACCCTACACCCAATTCATGAGGAAATCTGTTGGCTCTGTTTTCAAATTCCTTTATAGCCAGAATCCATCCTTGTCCCACTACCCCCACTCCTTCTACCATGGCCTGAGTCACTATCACCTCTTACCTAGATTAGTGCAGTAGCTTCCTAACTGGTGTTCTTGCTTTTTTCTTTGGCCCCACACTTTTTAGTCTTTTAACAAAGTAGCAAGAGTAGTCCTGAAAACATAAGTCAGAGTACGGTTCTGTTTGCCTCAAAACCTGCCTACCACTTTACCCTTCCAAAGTCTCATTCTAGCCACACTGGCTTCCCTGCTGTCAGTTAACACATTCGTACCTTAGGGCCTCTGTCCAGCTGTTCACAGTGCCTTAAATGCTCTTTTCCCAAATAAACGTGGTTAACTCTCTCATGTTCTTCACGTCTTGGTTCAAATGTCACTTTCTCAATGAAAAGACTTCTTTAACCATTCTACTTAAATATTGCAGTCATGATCCCACCCCCTAAAGCTACCCTTCAGCACTCCAGGTCCCCCTTGGCCCGATTTTTTTTTCTCTTTTCCAAATTTCTTATTCTTTTCTAATACAAATACGACTACCTAAAAAGTTATATCTATTTATTGTCTGTCTTCTTCCACCTCCCCCCGCCAGTATAATCTCCATGTGGTCAAGATTCATTTACAATATCTCAAGCACCTAGAACAGTACCTGGCATGCAGTAGGCACTCAATGAATCTTTGATAAATATGAAATGAAAAGTAGATTATTTTACCCTTGCTACCAGGTTTTCTTACTTACATTCCAGAATTGTCCCACAGGTTCTGTTTTGAGTTTTTTCAGTTTCTTTCTTTCTTGAAAGAGAAGTCTATTCAAGCCTAATTTTGCTTTAAAACATGGGAAAGAGGCCAGGGATGGTGGCTCATGCTTGTATTCCTAGCACTCTGGGAGGCCAAGGCAGGAGGATTGCTTGAGTTCAGGAGTTCAAGACCAGCCTGAGCAAGAGTGAGACTCCATCTCTACTAAAAATAGAAAAAATTAGCCGGTTAGGGTGGCATGGCTGTAGTCCCAGCTACTTGGGAGGTTAAGGCAGGAGGATCGCTTGAGCCCAGGAGTTTGAGGTTGGTGTGAGCTACGATGACACCACTGCACCCTAGGCCCAGTGAGACTCTGTCTCAAAAAAACAAAAACAAAACAGGGGGCAGAGATCCTCCTTGGGTCTCCACATTATATATTGCTGTATTGTTGAGTACCTTCTCTTGGATCTTTAGCAGGAGAGCTCACTGGTATAAGTTTACGTGACCAGGTCTACAGTTTAACATCCTGAGAGTTTCTTTTTTATGTTTGGTGAAATTTCTGTGCCAGGATAAGCATTCCAACTTTCTGCACTCCAGCTTCTACTTAATGTACTTGTCTTCAGTGTCTTTCCTATTGCAACTTCCTCCTGGGTGGGGAAGAACCCTATCACTTGCTGACTGCTGTTTGATGTGGGCATGCTTGCCCTGAGGCCTTCCAACTCCTGTGAGTAAAATCTTGTGACTATCCTTTCTGCCACTCCTTATTCTTCTCAATAAGGAGTTGAGAGTTGGAGTCTGCCAAATCTCCTCTACTTAGCATACCAACATCCTGCTTGCTTTGGAAGAGAAGTTAAACATCAGCTCTGGTGTCTTTCTTCAATCTGGTCTAATTCAATACTCTGTTTAGAGACATGTTTAAAGTTTAGAGCATTTGGATCATACCCTCCTTATTGAGGCAGATTCCCCACCTTGTTTATAAGTTCTTTTGGTCTTCTTAGTTGTAGTTTAGCAGGGGCCAATTATAAATTGGTGCTTGGAAATCCAAAAAGTATATAATTTAATAATTACTGGTAGGATGTGTACAAAAATTTTCCATGTCTTCTGCAATTAGGAATAAGCTCCCTAGTGTGCAGGCAGATTGGGGACTGCTGGAATGGGTGACCGGTAGGCCTACATTTAGGCTATAGAGGAAAGGTGAAATCTTGTGCTGACAATACGTGTACCTGAGAGCCCTCCAGCAGCATCCTCAATTGGTTACCACTTAGCTGCTTTTTTTCCTAGAAGTTTTTTTTTTCCCTCAAATCTGAAAGGCATTACCCAAATTATCAAGGTACTAGAGATACCCTGTTATCATTGCTGCTTGAGAGGTGCTTCAAATTAGATTTTTTTCCTTATAATTTTCCAATGTTTCAAGGGAACCATTCTTTCTAGGATTCAATGTCTAGTGCCATAATTTCATGAGATCTTTATTGTGGAATCCAATCATTAATCCTCTCAAAAATATTTATTAATCTAAAAAGTGTGCCAACTACCGGAGGTAGATTTGGGTTCTGTGAGGCTTGAAACTTACTACAAATTTGTGGGCCCTCTTTAAAAAAAAAAAGGCAGGAGCAAGGCTGGGCACAGTGGCTCACATTTGTAATGCTAACACTCAGGGAGGCTGAGGCAGGAGGATCGCTTGAGCTCAGGAGTTCGAGACTGGCGTGAGCAAGAGTGAGACCTCCGTCTCTATTAAAAATAGAAAAAATTAGCCAGGCATGGTGGCACACTCCTGTAGTCCCAGCTACTTGGGAGGCTGAGGCAGGAGGATCACTTGAGCCCAGGAGTTTGAGGTTGCTGTGAGCTAGGCTGATACCAAGGCACTCTATCCCAGGCAACAGAGTGAGACTCTGTCTCCAATAAACAAACAAACAAATAAATAATTAATTAAAAAAAGGAGGAGCAGAAAGAGAAGTGAGAAGGGGGAAAGGAGGTGGGGGAGGGGAGCTATGACAATAATAATGACAATGACAGTGGTGGCAACAGAAACAAAAGTACAAATTCAAAATTAGGTACAGACTTCTCTTTCTGGGAAGAGGGAATAGGAGTACATTTCCCCATTCCTTCTACTAAGTACAATAAAAAACCCTAGATACTATATGTAAACCAAACATGCCTCGACTTGGAAAGGTGGAGAAAAGAAAGCAGACAGATTGGAGGCCTCGGAACCCAGGAATGACAGGGCGACGTTTTCTTTTTTACCTCACATATCCCAGGCTTTGAGCTGAAGAAGCCAGCGACCTGGAAACAGCAACGGGCACAGACAAAACACCTTGCTCTTTCTAGCCAGAGAAGTATGAGGACTTGAAGGTAGGAACTTCTAGTCCTGTCTCTGCCATTAATAGTGACTTGGAATATATTACCTTTAGCTAGCATTATGATTCCAAGTTGGGAAAGGAAAGGAGTTGTGTTTTAAGCAAAGTTTACGTTTCATTGCTTAGAACAGAAATAATTGCACATTATAATACATTTGAAATGAAAGAAATGTATAAAGAAAAATCCCACCATCTAGAAACAACCATTATTAACATTTGAGGCATTTTTTTAGGGTTTTTTAAAATTTTAAAAAATTTGTTTTTAGTTTGTAAGACAATTTTTATTTTTACTTTTTAAAAATGGACATTAATATTCAATATATACTTACATCTTAAAACATTCCCAGCTTAGTGAAAACAAGGCATTCAGTGGCACACTAGCAACAGAAGCTGTTTATTAACTACTAATCATTTTATGAAGTCATATCTATATAAAAATAAACATTAAAGAAAATACATAGACTTAACTGAAGTTAATAAGTGACAAGCATAATTATAAATAAATACCAGATTTTATCCTAGCACTCTGGGAGGCCGAGGTGGGAGGATCGCTTGAATTCAGGAGTTTGAGACTAGCCTGAGCAAGAGTGAGACCTCATCTCTACTAAAAATAGAAAAATTATCTCGTTGTCATGGTGTGCGCGTGTAGTCCCAGCTACTCAGGAGGCTGAGGCAGGAGGATCACTTGAGCCCAGAAGTTTGAGGTTGTTGTGAGCTAGGCTGATGCCACGACACTCTACTTAGGGCAACAGTGAGACTCTGTCTCAAAAAAGAAAGAAAGAATACATACATACCAGATTGCAAATAGGAATCTGCAAAAAGCTTTACTAACTAAGGATTTTCACTCAAAGTAGACAAAATGCATAGTAATCCCAACTTTGCAAGGTAGTGAATTAAAAGATACATTTTCTCCTAATGGAGGACCATCTAACTAACCTCAGTAACATTTTTGGATGAAACATAAAATTACAATTGCATATTTTAAAAGGATTGGTCCAGTTGAGTTTCCTCTCATTTAAATTCCTCTTCCTTTAAAGTGTTAGCAGGAGCATCATTATATGGACAGTCCAGAATGTTTTTGTTTAGTCCATTTGTCTCCTCCTTTTGATCCTCACCAGTATGAACCGTTCAGCTATCTGGGCCCTGGTTGTGTTCATTAACACGTCATTTCCTAGGGACTATTACTCAGCAGCTTTGCCTGCCTTCTTTCCAAGGCCAGTTGTTTATTTCTCTCAATTCTTTGTTGTTGCTTTTCTGTTAGGCTTCTACTTGACTTAGAAGCAAACTTCTCACTTTCAGATGGGTTTGTCAAAAAGGGATCCAATTTAGTAGCCATCTGAAGGCAGTGAAACAACATATTGAAAGTACTCAAGGAAAAAAAATAATAAATAAAAACAAAAACTGGCAACCAAGAATGCTATATCCAGAAAAGCCATCTTTCAAAAATGAAGGTGAAATAAATTTTCTTACATAAACAAAAACTGAGAGAAATTGTTGGTAGCAGATCTGCGTTACAAGAAATACTAAAGGAAGTTCTTCAGGCTGAAAGCAAGTGACTCCAAAGGATAATTCAAATTCACACCAAAAAATAAAGAGCACCAGTAGAGGTAGTTAATTATGTAATTTTAAAAGACAGTATAAATGCATTTTCTCCTTTCTTCTATTAAAAGATTTAAAAAGCTGTTGTAAAGACTGTACTTTCAGGAATCATTTCTATAGTTCATTATTAGAGAAGTTTCTCTTAATGTGTAGAGCACCAAAAAAAAAAAAAAGCTATCATATAAAATGTATATAATGTATTCTTAGGCCTACACCATACAAAAATGTAACATATATGTAATATCTTTGCCATTAACAACACAAAGGAGGTATGTGGCAGGAAAACTACACTAGGCTAAGAATATGAGTAGAGATTGTAAAGTAATATTAATAATCATAACGATGTATTGTTGGGCTTGTTATATCTAGAGATGTAATATATATAATGATAATACCACAAAAAGGGGGGCAGGGAATAGAGCTATGTAAGAATAACATTTCTATATATCACCAGAATTAAGCTCATATAAATCTGAAGCTGATTCTAATAAGACAGGATTAGTTCCCGTATAAGGGACACCAGAGGAGCTTGACTTCTCTCTGCCATGTGAGAACACAGTAAGAAGGCAACTGATTGGAAGCCAGGACAGGAGCCCTCACCAGAAATGGACTCTCTTGGCCTTCATCTGGGACGTTTAGCCTCCAGATCTGAGAAAATAAATTTCTGTTATTTAAGCCACCCAGGCCGTGGTATTTTGTTATGGCAGCCTGAGCAGACTAATATACTGGTGCTCAGCTCTAGCAGTCAGAATGATGACTTTTCATATTTCTCATGTGGATGCCAGATTATTTGTTCATGAGCAGTATGAGCATGCTTAGAAGGTAAGTTTTTGCTTTGCAGTGCTTTTGAATGGTGCTTTAATATATAATCTTTTTGATAGTGAATTGTTTGCCAACTCCTGTGATAATGTTAATGCATTCACTTTAGCATCAGCTGTAAAACACCCTAACTTCCTGACTTCTATTTAAGTCAAATAACATTATCTTATAGTAAACTCAATGGAGGACTGGCATTGAAAAGACTTTCCACTGAGTGGCCCATACACAGTTTTTAAGCCATTGATAAAGTCTAAGTAAAGAGGGCTAATTAAAATTTATTCTAAAGCCAGATTCTGTTAGCCTGTTTCGAGTGTTTTGACTTCTCTTGCTTCACTGCTCAAAAATTCCTGCTTTCTGATGATAGCCCACTCACTAACTTCGATGGTTTAAATAGAAATTAAATTTAAGAATTAATAGACTCTGGTCTGCTGTGAAGTAAGCACAGTGAGAACTAAGAGTGATACGTGAAAAGGATGGGTACTCTTCAAGACATTTTCTTTTTCTTTCTTTTTTTTTCTTTTCTTTTTTTGAGACTGAATCTCACTTTGTTGCCTGGGCTAGAGTGCAGTGGCATGATCATAGCTCACTGCAACCTCAAACTCCTGGGCTCAAGCAATCCTCCTGCCCCAGCCTCCCAAGTAGCTGGGACTACAGGTGAACACCACTATACCCAGCTAGTTTTAATATTTTTTGTAGAGATAGGATCTTGCTATGTTGCTCAGTCTAGTCTCAAACTCCTGGCCTCAACTGATCCTCTTGCCTCAGTCTCCCAAAGTACTAAGATTACAGGTGTGAGCCACCCTACCTGGCTGAGATGTTTTATTTTAAAGATAGAAAGGGAAAGCAAGAAATGTACCACTGACAACTAGGTATTTTGGCTATTTTAAGAGGTCAGCTTAAAAATTCTTTCAATTGATTCCATATAAGCTCTCATTGATATAGTCACCAATCTATTCAACACATACCTATTAAGTGCAACACATACCTATTAAGTGCTTATGGTGTAAAATACTTTGAACCATTGGAGATATAAAGATGAAGACTATGTGGGTACAGACCCTAAGCACTTCATAATTAACTGGTGACATGATGTTTCTAATTAATTTTATACTAGTGTCACAAGATGAACTAAATGCTAAGGTATATGTGTATGTAAAATAGCTGCTTAATGCTTTTGAAATGTCTTCCAAGATAGTAAAAAATGTAGTAAGACTTTTACATTTTTTATTTACATATCAGCATTTGTGATGTTTATTCCATCTATTTAGTTACAGATCTCTAGGCAGAAGCTCCCAAAACAGAAAGTTATATTCAGAGTGAAAGCACTTAGCCGAAGACCTTTCCATTCTTACCATTCTGCTCCCCTACTCTTTTGGTGATGCCAACCTGAACCACTTTGAATTTCTCCCAACATTCCAGTCTATCTAGGAAAAAGACCTGTCTCTTACCTCACTTTCAGGATGAAAAAATAGATTCAGATTAGTTTTCACAGGGCATGGATGAAAAAACAGATTCAGATTAGTTTTCACAGAGCCTGTTTAGTGGCAGAACTGAAGCAGAAACCATTCTCCTGAAAACAAACTATTACGTCTTCTTCCTCAGCCAGCTGTTAAGTCTTCCCAACCTCTGAGGCTCAGCTGAATCGTTATTGTTTCCATATCTTCCCTGACTCTCCCCAAGTAAGTGAACTCCCCTTGCCAGAGTATTTTATTCATGATGAGTGCCATCTAACAGAAACATTTCTTAATCTTTACCAGGACTTTCTTCCTAATTGTTCCATCTAGAGAATCCCAAGCCCAAAGCACAGAGGAAAGCTATGTCCTGGTCTCTGTGCTTTCTCTGTGTATAGAGATGAAAGGCAAAAAAAAAATTATGGTCACTGACTTTCACTTTTTCATAAAATGCCAGCAATTTTTTATAGTATACACATTCTTGGTGTAGTCATTTTTTCCTGATGTTGCAATTACTGCTGATAAGCTTATTTATGCTTTTGTTGCAAAATCCAACGAATACTTTCCTGTTTTTACCTTTTTAATATTCCCGGTAACTTCTTTCACATATCCAGTTATTCATCAAATATTTAATAAGAACATATTATGTTCCAGGGTAATACACTAGATGTTGGGAATGCAATGGTGATCAAAACACACGAGTCCTATCATCAGATGACAGGATCCAGCAGAAGAGAGACCATCAATCAAGCAACCACAACCAAGTGTGGTGAATGCTACATTGGAGGAATCAAGGGCACCTAATATGGTCCAGAGGATTAAGGCCTAATCTGACTCAGTAGGAGTGATGGTAAGTGAAATCTGAAGAATAAAGGGGTGGGGAAGAATAATTCAACAGAGGGAACATGAAAGATTGGAGGCAAGAAAAAAGTGTATGTATTTAAGAACTTAAAGATGGACCTCAAGTTATGGGCCACAATGAGGGAAGAAGGGCAGGGGAAATATAATTTTGGTTGCAGTAAATTTTAGAAAAACATTTTCGCTATGTCTTTTATATTTTCTTCTATGTCTTAAGTGATTTTTGTTGTTGCCTTATTCTAAATACTTTAAGGAGTTAAAGGAAAATATTTACTTTGAGTGAAAATAATAAACTCATCAAGCATCACAGGTAGATTTTGTGTAAAACACAAATCATTTTTGTAAAGCAATTTCTTGACTCCTGATTAACATCACAAAATGGATACAGTTTAACAATAGACCAACTAGCAATTGTATCCTCCTTTAATTTGAAACCAGTCAGCTATAAATTATTCATCCTAGCTGAAGAACAGATATATACATAACCTAAAATGATCAATAACCCAGATCATTTTGACTTACTTTGGAATGTGCTTTTAAAATTTCATTTAATCGTGGGTATCTCTGGAATTGAGGAATTCACTTAAAGCTAAGCCACAGAAAAGGGGCAACCCATTCCATACTTGGAACTGAAAGCATGTTTTAGGCCAATATCAAGACTTAGTAGAGAGTAGGTTATACCTTTTTCTTTACACTTTCCCATACTTTTTGACTTTTCTAACGAACATGAATACCTTATTTTTCTCATAATAAAATATTTGTATTTGGAAAACAAAAGAGTAGAAGTATCCTTTTTCACATCTTCCTGGAGAAAGAGGTTAAATAATTGAGTTTAGAGAGCTTCTCTGACACACAAAATATATTAAAAAAAAAATAGAACCAGACAGTAACAAAATATTAACAAAGCAGTTTAGTATAAGTGCTATCAATTAGGTTGCAATATAGATAACTTGCATACTGACTATTTTCTAAACTATTTTGTGGAAAATACTAAAATGAAAAGCAATTTCAGCAACTGATGGAGAAAACAGTGATGTTACCGAATTAAAAAAAATTTTTTTTCAGACTTCCCTGTAGTGAAAAATATTTTTTGATAGATCATTAAATATTTATTTCTAACTGTATAAAATAAAGGAATGAAAAGTCAGAGCCTTTACCATCAAAACTAACTACAAGATAGCAAATATGTTGATATTATCTTCACTTGAAATAATATTTTCTAACATTATATGAAAGGCAGAATATTATTCAGAAAATTAAAGGACGAGTCAGGAAAAACTTTTTTTAACTTATTCAATAGCTATACTAGATAACACAAACACTGACTTAAAATAATCATCTCATATAATAATGGGTGAGTCTTATACCATTTATATCTTATAACTTTGTTTAGTTATAAGATGAGGTTGGCATGTGAAGAATCTATAACATGATGATGCATTTGGCTGTACAATACCTCAGTTTTCAATTCTGGAAAAAACAAAAGCAACCAAAAAAACCCCAAACTTGTGATATTGTTGTTTAAAAAATTGTTTTCATTTTAATGATCTGAGTTAGTAACAAACAAATATACAAAATTGTCTTTCACATTTCCATACATTGTATTATGGACCAATTGAAAACTCTGGACTACAAATGCAGGTTTCTTTATATCCTTAACTTCAATTGTCACTTATAAATAAAGGTGATTTGCAAAAACATGCATTTGTGAACACAGATGCCAAAAATTGTACATGTAAGTTAATGTACAACCAATAGTGTACATTGTTCATTTGTGCAGTTATGTGCCAAGTCCACTGACACAGAAGTAGTTATCCTGGATATTTCGCTCTTTTTGAAAAGTATTTTTGAGAAACAAATGGAAATACAGTTTAGAACAAAAATTGTATTCTACAATTACAATGTAATTTGCAACTTGCACATTTGAAGCAACTTTTGAGAAAGCTGCTTCAATAACCCTGCTGCTATACTGGTTTTATAGGAATATCTCCGAAGTCATGGGTTGGAATATAGCTGCATTAAAGGAAATAAATATGTATATTAGAAGGAAAATTATGACTAAAAATGAGGAAAGCTTTGAAAACAGTCCTAATGCATAAGTCCACATATATTTTCAAGTCTTAGAAATGTAAAGAATTTAGAATTTTAAAAGTAATCTGAAAATTTCACAAGCCATTTTAAAATAAGATTTTTTTCAATCTTGCCAATGTTTCCTATTTGATAGTGTAACAGAAAAATGAACAGTTTCTAGTGTTGACTTACTGTGATAATTCATAAATCACTGTAATTTATGACTTAATTAGAAGATCAAATAAGTGGTAATTGGATTATAATGAAAGTGACAAGGAGGCCCCTTCTCCAACCACTCATCTGAACTAGTAATACAAACCAACACAGAAGGATTTCTTACATTAAATTACTTCCAGATCTCTATAGGTAAGAAAATCCAATCTTTCTTAAACATATTCTCCTGGGTTGTGGCAACATGTGCTTTACCTCTTTAACTCTATCTACAACCTAAAGTTATTTCTATATTATAAATTTCAAACTCCCTGGCAAGGCATGTAAATGCTAATCACTAAGTATTTACAGTCATGCGCCGCATAACAACTTTTCAGTGACAGACCTGTATATGTGGTCCCATAAGATTATAATACTGTATTTTTACTATGCCCTTTCTATGTTTAGATACACAAATACTTGCCATTGTGCTACAATTGCCTACAGTATTCAATAAAGTAACATGCTGTACAGGGCTGTAACCTAGGAGCAATAGGCTAGCCTAGGGGTATAGTAGGCTATACCATCTAGGATTGTTAACTACCTTCTATGATGTTTGCACAACGATGAAACTGCCTCGGGATGAATTTCTCAGAATGTATCCCTGTTATTAAACGACACATGACTGTATTTAACTTCATACAAAGAGAGGACTCAAGTATGGTTCTCATAATAATATTCCCACTTTTCTCTAAGGCCTGGGGTTGATGTTTTCGCCTATGTTACATGGACCAAAGGAGAGAATATGATGTATCTAAATAATAGGGTCTCTCTGAGGCAGTATTGTAGATTTGGCCTCCCATATTATGAAAACACTTCTTTTACTAACTAAAATGATTACAACTGCAAACAGCTTGAGGGCAACTGCAGTTCAAAAGGAAATGCGTTATTTTCTATGGGAAACATTAGATTCACTTTAAGGAAACATCTTTGTTTTCCATGGGGCTTATCATGAAGAAAATGTGGCTAGTGAATTCAAGCATTTACTTCAAGAGCTACCTAAATGTAAGGCAGCTTTTAAAAATATTTAAACCATCAATGATTCAGGAAAGTAAGCTGGGGGAATAACATAAAGATACATACTTACAGCACTGCATTAGGAGATATACTTCCCTACTCTGCATTTTGGAAATGAAAGATACCAATTCTGTCCAGAGTCAATACTATCAGAAAGAAATATGGCTGATTCCTACTCTTCTCCACTCTTATAAAAATTCATTTTATGATGCTCCCACTGCTGATAATCTCTGCATCTCCCATATGAGTTAGGCAAAATGAATCTAATAGGTTACTTTTGTTTTTAAAATAAGCTGCCCAAACAGGTTTTAAAAAACTTTCAGAAATGGAACATTTAACCCTTGAGAGAAACTTCCATTATTGAGTACCTAGTCTAATGGCAGGTACAGTATTAAGGATTATTGCTTTAAATAAGATAACCATCAGAAATAAATATGTAAGCTTAACTCAAATACTCATTTTTCACCCAATGCTACAGTGTTTTATTCTCAAATCAAGTCATATGTTATCTTTAATTCTTTGCCAGTTTACTGAAGTTTTAAGTATAAGAAGTTGGCCTGTTAACTGAGAATCAAGACAATAGCAATATCTACATAAGTGTGTCTTATTTGGGAATTGAGCAGTAACACTGCTTTCTTGATAGGACATAAGGCACTAAATGGTGGTAAAATAAACAAAAGTATGATGATTAACCACTTCTTTACAATCCTAAAAAAGGAGATAGTTTAAAATGATACCAGTAAATCTTTTTCTCAAACAAATAAGGCATCCTGTTGGCAAACGCAAATAAACCACAAAGTCATGTTGAACCTAATACATTCACTGTCTCAGCTAAACTACTTGAAATGTGAGCTATCAAACTTAAGAAAGCTACAATAGTGTGTATAAAGGTTGGAAAGGCACCAAAAGGAGAGCTCTACCACTTCCAGTTCTAAGAGTTAAGTAAGCTGTGTTTAACAGTGCATATAGTCTAATTATCAATTTTATTCTTCAAAAATGTATAATGTAGTTAGATTTTTACCTTGACAATTCACTTGATCAAGTGCTAATTTAGGAAGAAATCTATTTTATGAATTAGAAAAGTACTGCAGTGTTTAACACAGCCCCACTTATAAAGCTAAGCTAATTCTAGTACTGAATGCATATTCTGGATAACACTGAAGCAAATGTATATGAACAAAAATGGTTACCTCAAGATAGAATTCACAATAGAAATTCAACGTATAACTAAACAAGATTTACTGAAAGTAATGAAAAGTGAAGTACAAATACATCAAACATAATTATAACCACATTTCCCTTGTGAAAAATACAACTATTAGTGAAATAAAATGTACAATTGAAAATTTTCCAAAGGAAAAAACACAGTATAAACGAAAATACTTTTCTTTGAGATAGGGAAAATAGTATGTCATTGTTTTTTTCATCGCAATATAATTTGACACAAAAAGCAGTCATAGAATTGCACCAATTCCACATCCAGTTTCCTGAACATGTTAAGAGTAAAAGGAGTCTGTAAAGCAGAATGCAGCTTCAGAATTTTATATTTTAAATTGATGATATTCTCATACGGGATGTCACATCACACCAGATTTGTTTACATAATGTATCATACAATACTTTCGGTTCTGTGGCCAGACAGGAATACAAACATATGCTTTCTGCCACCTCTCTTTCATTCTGGTGTGTAGCCAGAGTCAGAAAAAAATAATCAAGTTACTTAAGTGTTATTTCTCTAGCAATAAAAAAAAATTATATTTAGTGCATGCTTCATCGTTTGTCAAAAAACATTTCTGAAAATAAAACTCAGTTACTCAATGGTTTACAAAATAGAAAAATCATTCATCAGGATAAAAATGTGGTGGGATTCAGGTCCATTTCCAGAGGACTGGCTTCCTTGGCAGCACCACAGTCTTTTAGCAGAGGTCATGATGAAGATTCCATGATGGAAGCAGGCAGGCCTGCACCAGACCACTGCTTGACATCTGATTATCTTTGACCACCCCTCATCCGCTATTCATTAGTGCTATAAAAAAGATGGGATTTTTGTGGAAATGTTAGGAACATCTCTGCTGTACATGATTTAGAAGTTCTCCAAATTTTTCAAATAGATCCTCCACCCATTTTACATTTTTCATACAAAGTTGAACAATTTCCTCCTGTCCTAAATCTTCATTTTTTTTCTGTACTGAAGAAATCTAAAATAAAGAAAATTGCAACATTAGCTTATATTTATCACTTTATACTGAAATTCTTCACAAGAGCTTACTCTTTCTATATCTTGAATGAAAAGAGGATTTATTAATTCACCTACAAGTACTGATCTTTTATTTTTTTCTTAATCCCATCCATGGAGAATGATTACTTCACATAAATTTGGGTGAGATCTGCTCCTCTCATCATTGGCTCCACAAGGGCAAAAAGGAAGGCTAGAAAAAGTGCTTCAGATTTTCTCAATTTCTTCCAATTGTGTGAAAAGCTGAATGACAAATTTTGGGGTCAATTCTGCATTTCAGAGCATAGTAAAAAATAGTCAAAAAATTTTTTCCTGTTTTTTCTTTGTAATGATGCAGTCTAGCTATTTTGCCCAGTCTGGTCTCCAACTTTTGGGCTCAAGCCATCCTCCACCTCAGCCTTCCAAGCAGCTAGGACTACAGGCACGAGTCACTGTGCCTGGCTAGTCAACATATTTTGCATCACCATCTTTGATTCTCCTTTGCTACATAAAGTTAGATTTATGAACATCCTTCCATACCAGACTATTGTCAAACACATTTGGTATAGCTTTGGGCCAACTTAACCCTCTCTTTTTTTTGAGACAGAGTCTCGCTCTGTTGCCCAGGCTGAGTGCCATGGCGCCAGCCTAGCTCACAGCAACCTCAAATTCCTGGGCTCAAGTAATCCTCCTGCCTCACCTCCCAAGTAGCTGGGACTACAGGAGCATGCCACAACATATGGCTAATTTTTTCTACTTTTTTAGTAAAGACGGAGTCTCACTCTTGCTCAGGCTGGTCTTGAATTCCTGAGCTCAAGCGATCCTCCCACCTCAGCCTCCCAGAGTGCTAGGATTACAGGTGTGAGCCACCTTACCCGGCCAACTTAATCCTTTTTAATTAAAATGATAGTGCTAGTCAAATAAAGTAGTACTACCTACAACCATTTAACCTGTCTGAGAAAATTAATCCTTATATCCCATCCACAAGGTGGCATTGTTATCATACATAAAATTTTAACTTTCATTTTTCCATGTCAAGGCACAAAACCCCATTTCTCTGCAATTAAGTGGGATGAGGCCATTCTAGTGAGAAGAAAGACAGTGAGATATGAAAACAATGACTGAATTGAATTAAAGCAGGATCATTATACATTATGAGAGAACAAAATGCAATAAAACATCATTTATTATGGCAATGTAAAGCAAGCACTAAGAGCTTAAAAACATTACCAATGATAGCTCCTACAAGCGGTTGTGAGTCTCGGATTAATCTGAGCACAAAACATAGCATGGAGACTCAGAACAATAAATCATCTAGACTATTTACAAAATATTGTATGGTATTGTATGGGCAAAATATATACACACATATTTTATAATTATATTTAAAAACATTCAAAAATACTATAGCTGGAGTCTCTTTTAAGTTCAGAAAAACATACATTTCTCTTTTAAATAAATGACAAGAAATTACCTCATCCTTACATATCAGATAAACATGATATTTATAATGATGCAGTGAATGATACAAAGCATACAACTGTATTTTCTCTGGATCAACAGAAAACTCCTACAAAAAGAAAAAAGTTTATAGATATATTTCATGGAACATCTGAGCCAAGAACACTTTATACTAGATCAAAAGTCTCAATGGCAATCTTGGAAATGACTTACAGGGGTAGGTATTCAGTTGTATTAATATTTTTATTGAAAATAAAAATTGAAATTGCATTTTAAAATCTTAATTCTTTTTCCTGAATATAAATATGCACTATTTGAAAAAAAATTAAACATTATAGACAAATTCAAACAATAAACATATAGGATGTCTTATAAAGTAAAAGCTCCCTATAATCTCTTACTTCAGAGATAGACAAGGCTGACAGCATGTTATATATTCTTTCATGTTTTCCCCCTATGTATCACATATTAATAACACTAATTTTATAATGGGAAGGGAATCATACTATACAACTTGTCCTGCAACTTTTCTTCTTTTTCCAACTTGCTTTTTACCTAACTAAAAGCTATCTTTCCATTTATTACATACATCTGTCCCTTCCTCACCCTGTAACGTAAATTATATGAGGGTAAGGACTTAACTGGTATTGGCTATTGTACCCTTAGTACTTAGAACTGTACGTGGCACACTTCAGGCACTCAAATAATTTTTCTGGAAAGAATGAATGAATCTTTTAAAAAGTACATAGTATTACATTGTCTGGGTGGCTCTTTATATATCCAGCCTCATACTGGTGGTACATAACTTGAGGGCTTTTACAAACAATTCTGCAGTGACCAAAGGCATACATTTTTATATACTTGTGAATGTGTTTCTACAGAATACATTTTTGATGTGGAGCTTCTATGAAGCCAAACTGTTTTCCATAATTTACACTATGTTTGAAGATAAGCAAACTCCAATTTCAATGACTTTGCAGATATGAAATAAATACTGAATCCTCTTACGGATTCAATACATATCTGTGTGCATGTGAATCCAATTACAACAATATATATACAGGTAATGCATATCTTAAGTAGCTTGAATTAGCCATTCCACAATGTATACACATTTCAAAACAACATTTTGCATATGATAAATAAAATTTTTGTCAATTAAAAAAACTACATACAAATATACAAACACAAACATGGGATGATTTCTTCCTATTAGTCTATTTTGATTTCTTCCTATTAGTCTATTTAAGAAATTTGTGACCACTTATTATATGCCAGATACTGTGCTAGGCAGTGAAGAAAAACAATAAACAACACCAAGTCTCTGTTCCTCAAGCCAGAACTGTTTCTTCCTACCTGAAAACACTTTACACTTAATGACAACACAGTAAAATATTTGCTTGTTTCAATGTTTTAAGTAGGAACTGCATTAACAAAAGGTATTACATTAATCAACATATACTTACTTGTGCAGATTTAGTGGTTGTTTTAGAAGTCCTTAGGGTTTTCTTATTATAAGCTTTGCCATTCATTTTGATTTTAGAAATAGCAGGTCCTCCGCTTTTTGCTTTAGAGTCTCGAGTAATTATTGTTAGTTCAGGAAAACTTTCCAAAGCATTCTTTAAAACAATGAAGCAAAATAATTGACACTAGAAGGAAACTAACTTAAACTACTTCCAGTTATTCAAAATTTAGAAACACGCACACAAATACATATATGCAGAGTGTGTGTGTAATAATGAGATGTGTGTAAATATACATACACACACACATACACATGTGTCAGGGGGTTAAACAGAATTTGTACCTACTCCTGTGGAATGTGGAATCTATTTCCCCATCGCTTGAATCTGGGCTAAGCTTATACCCTGCTTATTTAAGCAATAACACACCACACTGTAGAGATCTTGAACAAGGCAGAGAGTTCTTTCTATTAACAGTAATGCCTCTCTGGCTTCAAAGCAGGGGAAAGAGGGAATATATAAGTTTCTTCAAAGCTCAATCACTTTAGCAACTGCTGATCCCCTGAAATATGGTTGAGCCCTGCTATGAAGAAGTCATCTGACCCTGGATGAAGATGAGGACAGAGGAGAACAAGAAGCACTGCAATGCTTCTCTGGCTGCACCACTTCTCTTGCTTCTTTTGACTGCAGAAGTACTTGTGAGATAAGGTCTGAAAACAGCTTGTTGAGTTTTCTCACCACAATAACATAGTTAGCACTGACAATATAGTGGCCATGTGGCAAAACCAATTCCACTCCATTCTTTTCTTTTTTTTGAGACAGGGTCTCGCTCTGCTGCCTGGGCCAGAGTACAGTGGCGTCAGCATAGTTCACTGCAACCTCAAACTCCTGGGCTCAAGAAATCCTGCCTCAGCCTTCTGAGTAGCTGGGACTACAGGTGCATGTCACTATGCCCAGCTAATTTTTCTATTCCACTATATTCTTTAAAAACCACTGGCATACTGATGCCCTTATCTACCTGGCAAATCATCCTGACATGAAAAGTTACAAAAAATAACTGAATGATACATACAGCTAAATTTAACTAGTTTGGTTGTAGCTTTATAAAATTAAATTCAGCTGCTAACATCATTTATTATCTTGACAGTAAAAGAGTTGATATGCTCCCATATTTATGATTCAGAATATAATACTCATTTGATGAGCTCAACTGTTTTATAAACAGTTACAACCTTTAAAGGCACTTTTTGTCAAACTCTTACACTGTTTCCAAGCACCTGTATTGTGAGCCTGAAAACAGCACATTTAAAAAAAATAGATAACCTAATTTTTTCTTACTATGAGTATAGGAGGGAACTAAATTTCATTTGATAGAAATAGTAAAACTTCTGGCATTTCCTATTAGAGTGAGGTGTCATCAATTTCTAGCTTCGTAACATTCTCAGATTATTTGTGCTTTTTACATGCCTAGGCTTGAAAATTTTGGATGCGGAATTACTATTTACAACAAATGGAATATAAAACACTAAAAATGGATTCTAAATTTGGAAACAATGAACATCCTAGGTCAGTGGAGACAAAAAGAGAAAATTTAAATTTTTCCAATAAGTACAAGATGCCTAAGATGATCTCAAGTACATGGATTTCAGAGAAGACAGAGGATCATTAACTTCAAAAGGCTTCAGGACTCACCCCTAAAATTATCAAGATCATCAGGGGAAATCATGCTGATTATTTCTAAAGAACAAAAAATCTACTATTTGTAATACTTTACTTCAAATTATTCTAACATTTAATACTATGTAATTTGGCTTTGAAAGGCAAATTGTTTTATATGAAAACTATCAGAATTAATAACTTTACAAAATTAGAAATCTTTTTTCCTGTGAAAATAATTATATGAAAATTAATTTTTCTGTTGTTCATCATAAGCTATTGCAAAAGCTTTAAATATCTATTGAGCCTATTAAATTCCAACTGGTGAGTTTATTTTAATACAAGTTATTGGAGAACTGGTTTGACATTTCTAAAATGATTAGCTAAAACTGATAATTTTACCGTCAAGTGCATTGCAGTGAAGAATATATGACTACTAGTACAATTTACTGTCATTTGACTTTGGCCTCAATTTTCTCCTAATTTAAATGAAGTCAATATTTACTCTTATGTGGAATTCACATAAAATAAGATTCGAAAAAGCTATACAAATTATAATATTGTCACCATTAATTACACTTGATCTTAGCCAAAAGGCCGAGAAGTGATTAAAAAAAAAATTACTCAAAGTAGATAAACTCAAATGATTCTAGGTGTGGTGATGTAATACTTTGAATAAGAAAAACTAGAAATTTTTTGATCAATAAGTTGCTACTATAATAAATTTTCTGAGTTTCGATTAACTTTTTTAGTATATTTCTGATAACACAAAAACCAATTTATACTGTCAAAATATATTAACAAAATTTTATATACCTCCTACCATTATAAGAAAATCAATTTTTCCTTAATTATTGGATAAACCAGGTAAGTAAAGGGAATTTTAATAACTGCACTAAGAAAAGGCTAATTTTAATCATACATGAAATGTGAAAATTTTGAAAAGATTTAAAAGAAAAACAAGATTTGAATATGATAGTTTTGGAAAGCATTTGGAAATTATTTTATAGAATGAATAACAGATACACGTAAGTGCTTTAAAAATGAATTTAAGAAGAGAAAAGCAAATGATTAGCACTAAAAAGACAAGCTAAACAGACTCACAATGAATAAAAACCAAATGTTTATTAGGCAAAAAATTTTGTAAAAGAATGACTTTCATAAATTTTCCTTCCTGTTATACTTAAGACTATGACTGCCACTGAGTTTTGCTAATAAATCATGGAAGGAAATACCTTGAATGATTGATCCAAATGAAGATTCAAAAGAAGTCTCTTTCGGTTGTCATTTAGCATGCCATCTATTTTTTTCATATGAGGTAAAAGTAGCTCATCTGAAACAATATTATAATTTAATAAGATAAACTGTCAACAGAAAAACTTGTAAAAATCCAACTTTTCTCAAAATATACATTAAAAAACATTAAATTCATTGGCTTATGTAAAGTATTACTTGCAAAAAAATTGGACATGAAGCTTTCTGAACAAAGGCTAACTTGAAAAGTATGTTTATAATAGCAAGTGAGAAAAAGACAGCTTGGTATTATGATAGAATGTGCTCTGTAGTAGGGTCAAAAGTCCTGGGTTTTAGCTGAACTAGAAACTGACGGATGAACTAGAACTAGGATTTCACCTGAACTAGAATTGATGGATGGCAGCTATGTGATCAATGGGCAAACAGCCTAATTTGTCCAGACCTCATTTACCATCTGAACAAACTGAATACTCAGAGTATTACAAAATACAAACTGATCCAATATCAAATTTTATAAAACACTGAGTATGATGACCAAAGGATATTCTTAATTCACTATAATTTGAAGCAAAGAAAAAGTAGGGGAAGAAAAATGATCAAAACCCAGTGTTAAAAATGTAAGAGTGTGGCCGGGCGTGGTGGCTCACACCTGTAATCTTAGCACTCTGGGAGGCCGAGGCGGGTAGATTGTTTGAGCTCAGGAGTTCGAAACTAGCCTGAGCAAGAGCGAGACCACGTCTCTACTAAAAATAGAAAGAAATTATCTGGCCAACTAAAATATATATATATAGAAAAAATTAGCCAGGCATGGTGGCGCATGCCTGTAGTCCCAGCTACTCGGGAGGCTGAGGCAGTAGGATCCTTTAAGCCCAGGAGTTTGAGGTTGCTGTGAGCTAGGCTGACGCCACGGCACTCACTCTAGCCCGGGCAACAAAGCGAGACTCTGTCTCAAAAAAAAAAAAAAAAAAAGTAAGAGTGAAAACAGTTATCTTAGAAGAGGGGAGAGTAAAATTATAACAAAGATTCCTAACTTGAAGCTTTTTACTTCCTACTTCACCTGTCTGAAATTTAAGCTCTTTTAAGAAAACACTTTCAGAGTATAAATTTTGGTGCTGCATTATATATTTTAGATTATTAGACTATTTCTCAATTTATCAGAATAATTTTTACATTTTATAATGCTAATTGACTTTAATGACTTTTCTGAAAAAAATACATATAATCCTCAGAATCTAGGGTACAAATTTCATAGCCGAATAAAATGACTGTTGCAATACAAATACAAGCACAGTAACCTGGGAAAGAATGCTTCTAATGGAAGAAAAAGTCCTTAGTGAAAAAGAACACTTTCTAAGGTTGCTGCAACACACCTGAGTTTAATTTTATCTGTCTAGTAGTGATTAAATCTATTCAAACACTACATCTACATGTCACAAAAACAAGTCTTAAATATTTGTGAATTATATTTAAATATAACCTTTTAAATTTCTTTCCTCCCCTTATACTCAATGGAGAAAAATCAGAAAATACTGATAAGCAATACAAAAATTTTCAAAATATAACTACCTAGAAATGACAATTACAAAGAGGTATATATTTTATGATGCAAGGAGTTCTGAGTGAGAGAGAAAACACTTAATAGCAAAACCGCTGACCTGGGGGATTAACTTTTTTTTTTTTTTTTTAAAAGATGGGGTCTCGCTATGTTGCCCAAGCTGTAGTGCAGTGGCTATCACAGGTGTGATCCCACCACTGATCAGCATGGGAGTTTTGACCTGCTCCATTTCCAAAATGGGCTGGTTGAGAAGGGAAGGGAGAGGAGGGAAAAAAAAAAGAAAAAAAAGAAAAACAAAATGGGCTGGTTCATAGCTCCTTAGGCAACCTGGTGGTCCCCAGCTCCTGGGATAACTGGGTTTTAATCATGGTTCTTCAACTTTTAACTTGTTCTCTAACTTTAAGAAATACATCTAATCTTAATCTCTTTTGAACTTTAGTCCACAAAATACATGTTTTCGACTGGGTAATCTCTAATGTCCCTTCCAG
Organism: Lemur catta; assembly: GCF_020740605.2. Taxonomy (NCBI): domain Eukaryota; kingdom Metazoa; phylum Chordata; class Mammalia; order Primates; family Lemuridae; genus Lemur; species Lemur catta. The sequence goes on along the minus strand of NC_059134.1, from coordinate 83,186,705 downwards.
CTCCACATGACTCTAAAATGATTGAGATACAGATTACTGTCTCTGATTATATGGTAAGAAAAGCACCAGATCAGAAATTAGAAGACTTTGGATTTTAATCCAGACCTCTGCTAATTACAAGTTGCAAGCCCTTAAGCAAGTCTCTTAGCCTCTCTGAGCCAGTCTTTATCCATAAAATGGCCACGTTGATTTGAAGCTAAAATAGAATAATATGTATATAAATATGTGGAAATAACAAAACAGTATATAGTCATGTGCTGCATAATGACATTTCATTTCAGGCAACAACTGATCCCGAGTATGAGTGCTCCCATAAGATTGTAATACCACATTAGTCCTGTACCTTTTCCAATTTTTTTTTTTTTTGAGACAGAGTCTCGCTCTGTTGCCTGGGCTAGAGTGCCCCGTGGTGTCAGCCTAGCTCACAGCAATCTCAAACGCCAAGGCTCAAGCGATCCTTCTGTCTCAGTCTCCCGAGTAGCTAGGACTACAGGCATACACCACGCCCAGCTAATTTTTTCCATTTTTAGGGGTCTCACTCTTGCTCAGGCTGGTCTCGAACTCCTGACATCAAGCGATCCTCTCACCTTCGCCTCCCAGAATGCTATGACCTTTGTATGTTTAAACATGGTTAGATAAATATTTACTATGTGTTAAAGTTGTCTGGAGTATTTAGTACAGTAACATGCTGTATAGGTTTGTAGCCTAGGAGCAGAGTAGGCTATACCATTTAGATTTGTGTAAGTATATTCTATGATATTAGCACAACAAAAAAAATCACCTCATGACACATTTCTCAGAATGTATCCCCATCATTAAGTGATGAATAACTATATTATCAGGCATTACTGTTGAAGTATATTGTTACTGACTACTCTTTGTTACTATCTTTTGATCTTATACCTGTACAATTCATTTTGATAGAAAAACACTAAAGGAAACTGGCTCATTAATCCTTTCCTTCTTTTACTTGGCTTTGGTGAATAATATTATAACTGAAGGGTAAATATTACTGAGCAATGTTAGATCTATGAATTGTGCCAGTTTATTTCATTTGATTTCATCCCTATGTTACAATAAGAAAAAATTAATAAAAGAGTAAAAGGAATATTAATTGCTCTAATTCAATACATACATTATTTTAATACTAATGGATTAAAAAATAATTTCTCTGTGATTTATCCTTTACTAAAGATACAAATATACAATTTTAATTTTTACACCATTATCATCTGACTCATCTTTCTAATTACTGGAAAACAGAATATATTGACATACAGATCTTCCATATAATACAGATAGTTAGTGTAATACTATGAGGATGACATATATTCTAGAACAGAAAGAAACTGATGAGCAGCCATATAATTTTTCTATGAGTAGAAAGCAATAAAAATACTTTCAATATAAAGTTATTCAAATATTCAGATAATGCATGAAAAGATATGACCATCTTTTAGAATTAAGATATTATGTATTTACCTGACAATTTATAAGTATATATTACAGCAGCAATACATAAACATATAACAGATAAGAATTTTTTAAAAAACATCCAGAAAGCACTACCAAAAAGTACTACTTAGCAAACTGTACCATTGCTCTTCTCTAAGGCTTGCATTGTGTCAGGGTCCAAGGCAATGCTAACAAGCAATTCCATGTAGCTCTTAAAGGTTTCCTTCATTGCTCTTGTGTTCAAAAAGCGAGTGACAAAGGGAGCTGGAGGATCAAATTCTGGGAAGGAGAAAAGATGAAATATTAAATTTTCCTTCCTGACAACTTTAACAAGAGCCTATAAGCAGATGAAAGACTGTAGATACAATTTCTTCAAATTCAAAGCTTTCTCACTATACCTGTAAAAATATCCCAGGTAAGAGATTGTCAAAGCTGGTTTGCACCATCACAACCACTGGAGAGCTTTTTAAAAAACAAAATAAGAAACCAGATTGCCAGAATTACTAAAACAGAATCTTTGGTAGTGTAGATGAAGCTTAAACATTATACTTAAAAAAAAGCTTCCTGGGTGATTCCAAAACACAATACCAGCCCAGCATGTGGAAATGTAGGCTGGGTAGAAACCTATTAATATTTCTCTTTGCCTGGGCTCTACCACAGACATCTGCTGCCAGGTAATTCTATTCTAATCTTGATTGTTTCCCTATGGTTAGGTAGTAAAGAAACCAGAATACACTTAATATACAAACTAACATATAGATTTCTTTCTCATTTCTACACTTAAATTACCATAAAATTCTTGTCTATGGCATATTTTTAAAAACTTTAATGTAAATGTAGCTGTGCACAGAGGAAATTTCGCTCGAATTCAATGGCAAGAAAAGCAAGATTAAAGGTTTATCTCAGCCGGGTGCGGTGGCTCATGCCTGTTATCCTAGCACTCTAGGAAGCCGAGGCAGGAAGATTGCTTGAGCTCAGGAGTTCGAGACCAGCCCAAGCAAAAGCAATACCCCATCTCTAATAAAAATAGAAAAAAATTAGCCATGTGCCTGTAATTACAGCTACTTGGGAGGTTGAGGCAGGAGAATCACTTGAGCCCAGGAGTTTGAGGTTGCTGTCAGCTAGGCTGATACCACGGCACTCCAGCCCAGGTGACAGAGTAAGACTCTGTCTCAAAAAAGAAAAAAATAAATAAATAATAAAATAAAAATTTGTCTCAATGTTGATTTTTTGCATTCAAATATATAACCAAATCACACCCTTTAATAGTTCTTAGAATATGGTCTATGGACCCCTGGCAGGCTCCCAAGACCCTTTCAGTGGTCTCTGATATCAAAACTATTTTCATAATAATATGAAGAGATTATGTACCTTTTCAACCATGACTTTGTCATATCACTGCCATGCATTTACAGGGAAAAATAAAACACGTCTTACTTAAGAATAGTCCTTGATGTAGCGGTAAAAATTATTAATTAAATCTCTACTCTTCAGTAAATGTCTTGTTAATATTCTGTGTAATGAAATAGGAGGTACACATAAAGCACTTACATGATGGTTATTGCTAGGAAGAGCATCCACACAGTTGTTTTACTTATAAGATAAACTATTAATAGATACTTTTCCCCCCATGGAATACCACTTTTATTTGAAAGAATGACTGATAGACACATTATGCCCATTCAGACTTGGTTATTAAAAATTAAGTGGGGGCCGGGCAAGGTGGCTCATACCTGTAATCCTAGTACTCTGGGAGGCCAAGGCAGAGGCCTGCTTGAGGCCTCTTTGAGGCCAGGAATTCAAGACCAGCCTGAGCAAGAGCGAGACCCCATCTCTATTAAAAACAGAAAAAATTAGGCCTGTTGAAGTGGCTCACGACTGTAATCCTAGCACTTTGGGAGGCTGAGGTGGGAGGATCAATGGAGGTCAGGAATTTGAGACCAGTCTGAGTAAAACCCTATCTCTAAAAAAGTAGAAAAATTATCTGGGCATGATGGCATGCCTGTAGTCCCAGCTACTCAGGAGGCTGAGGCAGGAGGATCATTTGAGCCCAGGAGTTTGAGGTTGCTGTGAGCTACAATGATGCCATTATACTCCAGCCAGGGCAACAGAGTAAGACTCTGCCTTAAAAAAGAAAGAAAAAAAAAACTGAAAAAGAAAATCTACAGAACAAGAAGAAAGATTTTCATCTCATATCTCTGATAGGAATTTAGTATCCAAAATGTATAAAGAACTCACAATGTAACAAAAAAACCTCCAAACAACCCAGTTAGAAAACAGGCAATGGATCTGAATAGAAATTTCTCCAATGAAGATATACAAATGGCTAATAAGCACATGAAAAAATGCTCAACATCATTAGTCATTATGAGATACTACTTCAAACTTTCTAGGATGGATTTAATGAACAAAAACAAAAAGAAACCAGAAAATAACAAGTGTTAGCAAGGATGTGGAGAAATTAGAACCCTCATGCTTTCCTGGTGAGAAAGTAATATAGTGCAACTACCCAAATAACTGAAAACCAGGAACTCAGATACTTGATGCCAATGTTCATTACAGCAATTACTCACAACTAGCCAAAGATGCAAACGACCTAAGCGTCCATCGATAGACGAAAAGATAAATAAAATGTGGTATTAACATACAATGGAATATTATTCAGCCATAAAAGGAAGGAAGTTCTGATACATGCCACAACATGGATGAACCCTGAAAACATTTTGCTAAGTGAAAGAAGCCAGACATAAAAGGACAAATATGATTCCACTTACATGAGATATTTACAGCAGGCAAATTCATAGACTGAGAATAGATTAGAGATTACCAGCAGCCAGAAGAAGAGAAGAATGGGAGTTTATTGCTTAATGATTCTTAAAGTTTCTGTTTGGCATGATAAAGTTAGAAGTAGTGTTGAGGGTTGTATAATAATGTTAATATAATTAATGCTACTGAATTGTACACTTAAAAATGGTTAAAATGTCAAATTTTGTTACATATATTTAGCCAAAATTTATTAAAATATGGAAAAAAGTATAAAATTTTGGAAAATCTGTATCATTGAGCTAATGTTTTCACATGACCAATGAATGATATTATAAAACCATGCATGGATGAGAGATATTCAAAGAGCAAAACCAATAGATTTTAATGTAGCAGACCATGAAAATTCAAGAAGCAACTACTTGTCAAGTTTTGAGTATCAAGAATATCAGGCTAGGTATGGTGGCTCACGACTGTAATCCTAGTACTTTGGGAGGCGAAGGTGGGAGGGTTGCTTGAACTCAGGAGTTCAAGACCAGCCTGAGCAAGAGCGAGACCCCGTCTCTACTAAAAAAAATAGGAAAATTAGCTGGGCAACGTGTTGCACGCCTGTAGTCCCAGCTACTCGGGAGGCTGAGGCAGGAGGATTGTTTGAACCCAGAAGTTTAAGGTTGCTGTGAGCTAGGCTAACGCCAAGGCACTCTACTCAGGGTAACAGAGTGAGATTCTGTCTCAAAAAAACAAACAAACAAAAAAACCATAATTATATGAAAAGGCAATCTAAATTCTCCTCTTTCTTAACTATACCTATGCGGATTTTCCTAATATACTTTAACCAAAATAACATATAACAACAAACAATGTAGGAACAGATATGAAAATGCTCTCATCTTAATAAATACTGTTTTGGAAAATATACTTGTTAAAAAAAACTTGCGTTAATAAGTAATGGATTCATTTTAAATAAATATTTTGAATTTCTGCTTTAATTGGTATTTAGTAAACATCAATAGCTTTAGCCCACATAAACAAAAGTATTTGGAATCCTCAATATATTTGAGGATTAAAAGGGGCTCCTGAAACAAGAGTTTGAAAATCGCCAGCCTGCCAATCTGTTTATCAATATTTCCTACTTAAAAGCACTAAAAATGTTTGCTTACTTATTAGTGACACCTAGTGGTCACTCAAGTTATCAATGAAAAAAAATTTATCTTTATTGTCATTTGAGGAAACTATAGTGAGTGCAAATTCAGAACCCCAACTTCTCTATTCTAGTAGACAGGACTGCTAACTGTAAAAGTTACGTATTAATGCCTTCAATACATACTCAAAGCACTGAACTTCCTTATAGATTCTTATGTATACACTTCTACACAACCATTCACAAATTGCCTTTTAAGAATTTTTTTTATATTTCAGAGGGAAGGTCTTACGATGTTGCCCGGACTAGTCTCAAACTCCTGGGCTCTTCATCAAGCAGTCCTCCCGCCTCAGCCTCCTAAGTAGCTGGGACTACAAGCACACACACTATGCCTAGCCCACAAACAGCTGTCAAAAAATAGAACATTTAAAGTAGACTTCAGGGGCTGGGTGTGGTGGCTAATGCGCCCTGGGAGGCCTGCTTGAGGCCAGGAATTCAAGATGAGCATAAGCAAGAGCAAGACCATGTCTCTACAAAAAAAAAAATAGAATTAGCCAAATGTGGTGACAAGGAACTGTAGTCCCAGCTACTTGGGAGGCTGAGGTAGGAGGATCACTTGAGCCCAGGAGTTTGAGGTTGCAGTAAACTACGATGATACCATTGCACTGTGGCCAGGGTGATAGAGTGAGTCTGTCTCAAAAACAAAACAAAACAAACAAATAAAAACAAAAAACAGTAGACTTAGACTTCAGGACTGAAGAATTTTTATTATGATTTTATTTCTAATCAAATAATCTCCAAGACCATCTCTCAAGCAATGATATTTGTAAAGTCAGAAATGATACTGATCAGCAACCTCAACCATACCCACAAGTAATTCATCATTTAAGTTCTGCCAAGATTATATTCTGAATTTCTCAAATAGTCTCTGAATTTCTCATATAGTCTTGTAGCAACTACTCAAATCTGTCACCATAGTGGGAAAGCAACTGTATACATATAGAAATGAATCTGTGCAGCAGTGTTCCAATATAAAACTTTATTTACAAGAACAGGCTGAGGGTAAGATTTGGTACGCAGACCATAATTTGGCAACCTCTGCAATAACGTACTGAACTGCTTGATATTTCTTGCGTATATCACATACCAAGCTTTGATGGCTAATGGAATGTGTGCTGGTGTATTCTTGTGTTATATAACTATTTCAGTTTTGACTGCTAATATGGTAAATAGCAACAGGTACTATCTAAATACAAGCTCTTTAGGATCCTCAATAGTTTTTCATAGTAATGTAATAGCAAAGAGAAAAGAAGATTCTAGAAAAATAAAACTTTTGCTTTGTTGGATGCCTGAAGACATTCTGCCTGATGTGTTGGTGAATGAAAAGTGACACCAATTAAAAACTAAAGTAGTTTACTTATCAAAGCTACTTGAATTAGGGCTGAAACTTACTGTTAAAGAGTGCTGCAGTCTGCCCAGTGGCTCCCTTTTCTGGACTAGGGCTTTCTCATGGAGTACAGTATGTTAATATTTACCTATATAGCTAATCTGTTAATGGCTTTTGAAAAATCTTTCTTTCAAATTATTTGAATAATCTTCCTATTTTCTTTTAACCAGCATGACTAATTTTTTTCCTGAGGAAAGCATTTGCCTTTTGAGTTTTTTTTTAATTTAAGAAAAATTCTATTCTTTTAAAAGTGTCTTTGAACTAAAACCTTTATACACCACAGTTGATTTTGAAGTGGAAATTAAAATCACTTTCTTGCTTGGTAAGCAAGAAATCATATGGATTTTTTTAAACTTACAGAAATGGAAGTATGTGTAACTTGTTAGTATTGTGTCAAACAAATGTTGCACAGAGATAATAGGACATTGCTTCAGATTTGTAATATATTTTTATATTTTGAAAATGTATTACAGGTGTTTTTCTAGAGGCATGGAAGTTAAATGTATACATTATGGTGGAATATTGAAGAATATTATAATTCAGTGCTGCCAGAAGAACTGTTAATACAACACCTTCTTTAACAATAAATATCTTTTATAGACTTAAGGGATTACATACTACTGTTAATACTTGTAAGAACAAAACACATTAAACATCCTTTCAGGAAGTCTTTGAGGGAGGGCCTATACCCATAGTAGAATGATGGTACTCATTTTTGATAGTGATTGTAAAATCAATTATTTCCTTACTGTTGGAGGGTCATATTGTAAAGTATGTGGTTACATGCAGTCAGACTGCAGAAAATACTCCTAATTGAGGAGTTGTCACTTTACAATAGTGCTATAAAAAGCAGTTTTTGCACCAAAATTTTTAAACAAAGACTAGACAAGCATAGAGAATTAAACTTTTGATTTGAAAATGGGAAAGGTTCCATGATGCATAAATCATTTTTCATTTGCCTTAAAAAATTAAAAAATAATAAAAATAATGAGAAGCTTTATTCATTAACAATGGAGTAAAGAGCTATATACTTGAAATGAGTCTTATAAAAAAATGAACTGCAAATAAAAGCACTGCTACTATAATACATTCTGGAATGGTTGTTTAATAAGTTAAACAACCATTTAATTCCAGACATTCTGGAATGGTTGTATTATCCATGTGATCTGTAGCAAATGTAATTTATTTTTAAGAAGAAAAGAAAAGTAGTGTGTTTTCTTACTATCTTTTGTTTTCTTTTGCTTAAATACTTTATTAACTGCTTAATTCTGTATCTTTGAAGTAATCTGCAATCTCCTTTCTTCTTTGTAAAATTTAATTTGTTATAAAATTACCAAATATAAGGGTTTCGGATATATAGTTTGTACCTGTATTTTTATTTTATTGCCTCATGTTCTTGTAAGTCATTCTTAATTGACCAATGACTGTAGACCTTGCTTGAGTATTTTTTCTAATAAAACAAAGCAAATCACACACATAAAAAAAATGTAAAATAATTCTAAGGTCAGGAAGTTTGATAACTCACCTATTTCAATTTTTTCATTTTACAAAAAAGAAAAACTAAGGCACAGAGAGAATAACCTTCCTTAGTCATGGGCACATGGTTGGCTATTGGCAGGTATATGGTACTATGCATATATAAAATATATACATTAGTACTATACATTATTACGTACATTATTATATTGTATTAATTATAGTTTGAGTTCCTCCTTTCTAGGCTTGTTTAATTCTTTTTTTTTTTTTTTTTTTTACAGCATAAACATAGACCCAGAAGTTTAGAAGCAGAGGATTCTTACTAAACTTAGGCACCTGATCTATCCTCCATCCTATCCAAAAAGGGGAGATACTGGCATTATTAAGGCGAGTTTTGCTTTTTCTGTTTTACAAGGCTGCATGTGTGGGCCAACTGTGCGTCAGTTGGTGTGTTTGGGGAATGTGAACTTATTTCATAAAAGCCTAAGCAGGGCTGAGTACAGTGGGTCATGCCTGTAATCCCAGCACTTTGAGAGGCCAAGGCAGGAGGATTGCTTAAGGCCAGGAGTTTGAGACCAGCCTGAGCAACATATTGAGACCCTATCTCTACAAAAAAATTTATAAAATTAGCCAGGCATTGTGGCCCACACCTGTAGTCCCAGCTATTTGAGAGGCTGAGGCCAGAGGATTTCTTGAGCCCAGGAGTTGGAGACAGCAGTGAGCTATGATCGTGCCACTGCACTCTAGCCTGGGCAACAAAGCGAGACCCTGTTTCAAAAAAACAAAAAAGACAAATCTAACCAGAACTTAGTAGGTAGACAAATCCCCTGAAAAATGAATTCTGCATTGTTAGCATCACTGCTCCTCTCCATTCATGCTGATAATCTAAAATTATTAAAGTGTCCACTTCATGGAGAACTCACCCTCATCACTACTACTAGAATGGATTTCAGGAGATGAGTCAGATTGGGATGATGAAAATTCTTCTTTCCACTTCTTCCGTTTCTTTGGTGGTGGCTCAGCCTTTACTTTTAGTTGTTTAACTTTGGGTTTCACGGAAGGGGCTTTTGTAGTTGTAGATTTTGATGTTGGAGTATCAGAAGTTTTATTGCTATTACTTGGCTTAGCTTGAACAGTTCTGCAATATTACAAATAAACTTTATTAACACAGAAATCTTGTCAAATTAAAATCAAATAAGAAAAAAAGAGAAATCACAGGAGAGGAAAAGGTTATCTAATTACCCTCCCAAGATCTCCAAAATAAAATCCAAGTCCTATACATGTCAGTGGTGATTTCTATACAATTTTCTTTAAATACATTCAACTACTGGCATTCAATATTCAGTTATTAAGGGACTATTAATTTAACCCCAATCTCTCTCTCTTCATTCCTCTCCTTCTTTTATGGACTCATTTTCCAGAGAGTATGAGGCTGTACAACAGATGATCAATGGCCTTGGGGAAGTAATGAGTGATAAACCATTGACAGCCACATCTAGCACTGGCCCTCAGAAACTCATAGGCTCTGCTGGTGCCAGGTGTTGACATAGAAACTCAAATGCATCTGTCCTGGAGGGGCCCAAGATCTGCTCTATGCTGGGTCTGGCGATTTGAGTGGATAAAATTTCATCATAAAAATAAGGTTAGCTGATTCCAAGAGGTGGGAATCTTAATTAAACTAGACCTGCTTCGTACTAGATTGAGAATATCTAGGGTCATATATTCTCATACAAACCACAGGGTCAGGGACACCCAACCTACCATAGGTAGCTATGAGCTTTACAGTGCCTCTTTCATTTCTTCAAAGCAATCACTTATTTCATCAGACTAGTATATAATGAAAAAAAAAATCAGTCTCTTTGATCGTTACACTCCTTTGTACAATGATAGCGTCCATAATAAGCCTATATATGTGTATACACACACACACACACACACAAATATATTACATAAGAAAACAAATAAATACCTGATAGTTTGTGAAGGCTTATTTCTTGGCTTTTTAGAACACACTCTGACATACTCCTTTTTGTTTGCATTTTCAATGAACTTCACATATATCCTTTTGTATTTACTCTTTGCATCTCCAAAATAACCAAGGTACTAAGAAAAAAAACACTATGAGTTACATAATTGTAATCTATACATAAATATTATTTGTTGGTTTTATTGACTATCACATAGCCATCCTTGAAGTATTCCAAATGCACCTTTGGCCAGGCTAATTTCACCCTCTATAAACATGATTCTAGGCTCATTCATGACTACAAGCCCATATATAGAAAAACAATCAAATTTGGCAGATGCTTACTTATGCAAAGCTACTGAACAGCTACTTAAGTACAAAAAAATAACTTTTGCCAGTCTTCTGGCAAATCAGGATATTTGACTGATAGAATAATCAATGTAAGAGCCTGAGTCCATCTGAATGCTTTATATACTAACACTAATTCTTTTCCTTTATAAAACAAAAAAGTTAAGCAACAGTATAAAGTCATTTAATTTTAAATTGCTGGTATTTACCCATTGGTTTGATTTTTAAATCAGAGAATCAGAGTATCATGTAGCTCAAAATTTATGCTATTTTAATTGTTTGTCTTTTTTCACTATATTCATATGCAAGTGAATATGCTATTTTATATCAGAAATATTCAATATAAAATATATCTAAATTTAAGTTATTCTATATTTTCCCCAGGATCACTGACAAAACATAGGAAGGCTAATGTAAACACACATTTTACTTACACTATTTGTAGCTGCAAATTCTCTTTGCCCATCTCGAATTTCAGGAACAAATTTCTGTAATAAAGCTTTTTGTACTTTCCAAATAGCTGGGGGTTCTTTTCCTGTTTTTAATGCCTCCTGTATTAAGCACAATTGATTATACTTATAAAAAATAGCAACATAATTTAGATTTATAGAATGTTAGAGCTGAAAGGAATCTTAAAGACTTACCTAGCTCAACTTTTTATTTCTTACCTCTACCTGAATTTATGCAATAAATTTATGCATAAATTTATGCAATAAATTATAAGCTGGTTTGGTTATTCAGTCTCTGCTTAAATTCTCCCAGAAATAGGGAGCTCACTAACGTACAATGTAACCTATTACTCTTTTGTATAGCTAAAGCTATTGGAAAGTTTTCTGCTAATGACATTATCATGTATTATTTATGCAATTTTATAACACTATGTGCATTTTTAAAAAGAACAGAAACAGGCCGGGCGCAGTGGCTCACGCCTGTAATCCTAGCAGTCTGGGAGGCCGAGGTGGGTGGATCGCTCGAGGTCAGGAGTTGGAGACCAGCCTGAGCAAGACCCCATCTCTACTAAAAATAGAAATAAAAATTATCTAGACAACTAAAAATATATATAGAAAAAATTAGCCGGGCATGGTGGCGCATGCCTGTAGTCCCAGCTACTAGGGAGGCTGAGGCAGTGGGATCGCTTAAGCCCAGGAGTTTGAGGTTGCTATGAGCTAGGCTGACGCCACGGCACTCACTCTAGCCCAGGCAACAAAGTGAGACTCTGTCTCAAAATAAATAAATAAATAAATAAATAAATAAATAAATAAAAATAAAAAGAACAGAAACAAATATGCTAAAATATTAATGATAGTTAATTGTGAATGAAAGGAATACAGATGAGTTGAATGTTATTTTTCATTATACTTGTTAATGCCATTCCTGTCCACCTCCATCTTTTAAAAAAAGACAAAAGCAAGGAAACAAAAACCTGAAAATATGTTATCTTACACAGTTATAATATTCTTATGTAAAATTGTAACATTCTACTCATGGTTCTATAACTTGAAATTATGAAATTCAGTCTAGTTCCACTTTCACATGATAGTCGTGTTATTTTCTTTTTTTTTTATGACAGAGTCTTGCTCTATGGCCTGGGCTAAAGTGCAGTGGCATTACCATAGCTCACTATAACTTCAAACTCCTGAGCTTAAGCAATCTTCCTGCCTCAGCCTCCCAAGTAGGTGGGACTACAGGTACACATTGTGACACCCAGGTAATTTTTCTATTTTTAGTAGAGGCAGGGTGTCGCTCTAGCTTAGGCTGGTCTTGAAGTACTGACCTCAAGCAATCCTCCTGCCTCAGCCTCCCAGAGTGCTAGGATTATAGGCGTGAGCCACCGCACCCAGACAGTCCTGTTATTTTTCTTTAAACTTTTAAATTAACATATAAATATTATTTTCTCCAAACTACTATAAAATAATGAGTTGGGAGCCTTGGAAAAAATTAACACTTCAAAACTGCTATAATTACCAGTACTGAAATGTAACTGACTAGTCAGAAATATATTAATATATGAAACTAAGTTAAAGTTATAATTATTTTCAATGATTTTCTTTTTCAAAATATCTGACATATACTAATTTGACTTTATCAAACACTTATAAGATAATTATAGAAATATAATTTTTTTGTTATTCAAGATAGATGCATGTTATTGAAGTCATTATGAAGGCTATCATAGGCACTCCAATTAAACTATCACTGTTACACCAGAAAACGTTCACATCACCTTAAAAGTCTCTATGTCTTCTATCTTTACCACAAATTCATCACGTTCTCTGTATTGGCCTTCTCCTCCACTTTCTGTGTTCTCCTCATCTGTATGACCTTCTATGGCAACAGTGTCTTGTCCTTTTGCAAACTGGTCTGAAGGAAGACCATCAAGTTCAATGGGCTTTGGGGGTTCTGTAGAGTTTACATTTTCCGGGATATTTACTGCAGATGATGTACAGTGGAGAGTTTCTTGATTAACTGCACCCACAGTGGTGGAAGAAGTAGTAGCAGTACCAGTAGTATTGGCAGTTGGGCTAGTAGTTGCCATCTGTAGGGCTTCTGAAACTAAATCAAACAAATGCCAATTAGTACAACAAATATTTAAACATTTACATGTTTTCTGTAAAATCTGAACAGTTTAAAAAGAAAGACTTGATTATTTTTGCAATCAAATTGGCTGAAACAAAACCACAGGAAGTTAAAAAATGATTGTTAATTTCCAAGAATCAAAGATGTGAGAATTGAATCTGGATGACAAGCAGATTGCCAACCTACATCTATCTACCTACATTTTCCTCAATTCTACTAAAGTAGAGCAAAGATATTTTTAGAGAATAGAGATGTGAAAGTGATCAAAGATAAGGGTCAGCCAACTAAAGCTGTGAAAATTCCTACAAGATAAAAATCCAATTGTATATGGGAAAGGAAAACACCCCAAAACACTTTGAAACAGCACTAGAAGCTACTGAAATAAAAAGGATTATAAAGAATGCTACAAAAAACTATATGCCAACAAATTAAATAACGTAGATGAAATGGACAAATTCCTAGAAAGGACTCAAGAAGAAATGAAAAATTACACAGACATATATACACATAGTGAAGCAGAATGAAAGTTCAGAAATAAACTTTATATTTATGACCAAATGATTTTCAAAAAAGGTGCCCAAACCATTCAATAGGGAAAGAATGGTCTCTTCAGCAAATGGTGCTAGCACATAGCTGCATACAAAGGAATGAAACTGGCCCTCTGCCTCACACCTTATACAAAAATTAATCAAAAATGCATTATAGACCTAAATGTAAAAGCTGAAACTATAATACTCTTAGAGTATGGCTTTAGATAAGCCACTTAAAGCATAGGTGGCAAAAGAAAAAATAAATTAAACCTCATTAAAATGTAAAAATATTATGCTGCATCTGATACCATGAACTCAGTGAAAAGATAACCCACAGAGGCTGGGCGTGGTGGCTCACACCTGTAATCCTAGCACTCTGGGAGCCCGAGGCGGGTGGATTGCTCGAGGTCAGGAGTTCAAGACCAGCCTGAGCAAGACCCCATCTCTACTAAAAATAGAAATAAAAATTATCTGGACAACTAAAAATATATATAGAAAAAAATTAGCCGGGCATGGTGGCGCATGCCTGTAGTCCCAGCTACTCGGGAGGCTGAGGCAGTAGGATCGCTTAAGCCCAGGAGTTTGAGGTTGCTGTGAGCTAGGCTGACGCCACGACACTCACTCTAGCCCGGGCAACAGAGTGACACTCTGTCTCAAAAAAAAAAAAAAAAAGATAACCCACAGAATGGGAAATTATGTTTAAAAAAATCATATATATGTCACAGACTTATATCCAGAATATATTTAAAAATTCTTACAGCTCAATAATAACCCAATTTCAAAAATGGGCAAAGGACCTGAATAGACATTTGTCCAAAGATGACATAAAAATGATCAGAAAGCACATAAAGGCTGCTGAACATCATTAGTCATTAGATAAATGCAAATCAAAATGAGAGACAACTTTACACCTACTACAATGGCTACAATTGAAAACACAGACAGTAACAAGTGTTGACAAGAATGTGGAGTAAATGGAACCCTTATACATTGCACATGTATAAGGTAAAATGGTACAGTGACATTGGAAAACAGTTTGGCTATTCCTCTATTAAGCATGGAGATATTATATGACTGAGGAATTCCACTTCTAGATGTGTACCCTAGAGAAAACATCCACATAAAAACTTGTACGTGATGGCTGGGTGCAGTGGCTCACGCCTGTAATCCTAGCACTCTGGGAGGCCGAGACAGGAGGATTGCTCAAGGTCAGGAGTTCAAGACCAGCCTGAGCAAGAGTGAGACCCTGTCTCTACTAAAAATAGAAAAAAAATGATCTGGACAGCTAAAAACATATATAGAAAAAAAATTAGCCGAATATGGTGGCGCATGCCTGTAGTCCCAGCTACTGGGGAGGCCGAGGCAGAAGGATTGCTTAAGCCCAGGAGTTTGAGGTTGCTGTGAGCTAGGCTGACGCCATGGCACTCTAGCCCAGGCAACAGAGCGAGACTCTGTCTCAAAAAAAAAAAAAAAACAAAAACTTGTACGTCAATGTTCACAGCAGATAGCCAAAAAGTGGAAAAAACAGGAATTTGGTACTGATACATGCTACAACATGGACAAACCCTGAAAACATGCTAAATGAAAGAAGCCAGTCACAAAAGGTCACATATTATAGGACTCCTTTTACATGAAACATCCAAAATAGGCAAATATATAGAGAAAAAAAGTAGGTTAGTAGTTGCCTATAGCTGGGTGTGAGTGTGTAGACTGACTGCTAATGGGTACAGGGATTCTTTCTGAATGATGAAAATGTTCTAAAATTAGACCATGGTGATGGATGCACAACTCTATGAAACCACTGAATTGTACACTTTAAATGGATGGATGTCATCGTATATGAATTATAATTGAATAAAGCTTTTAAAAACAAATACTTTAAAGACTAGAGAAATGCTGCCATTAGAGAATCATTGACTAATATGCTTGAGAGCACTGATCTCCCACCTCACTGTGTTATTAGCATTACCTGGGGGAGGTTTTATAAACTACAAATATGTGACCAACCATGAGATTACAAAAGACGATTTTTCTTTTCTTTTTTTTTCTTTTTTCAGACAGAGTGTCGCTTTGTTGCCCTGGCTACAATGAGTGCTGTGGCGTCAGCCTAGCTCACAGCAACCTCACACTCCTGGGCTTAAGCAATCCTACTGCCTCAGCCTCCTGAATAGCTGGGACTACAGGCATGCGCCACCATGCCCGGCTAAGTTTTTATATATATATATATATATATATATATATATATATATATATATATATATATATATATATATATATATATATATATATATATATATATTTTAGTTGGCCAGATAATTTCTTTCTATTTTTAGTAGAGACAGGGTCTCGCTCTTGCTGGTCTCGAACTCCTGACCTCGAGCGATCCACCTGCCTCGTCCTCCCAGAGTGCTAGGATTACAGCCGTGAGCCACAGTGCCCGGCCAAAAGACGATTTTTCACTGTGATCAAATTCTCCTAAATTTTTAATTATATAAATTTAGGTCTGAGTAAATAAAAGTGTTTATTGATTATACATATAAAAAAATAATGAAGGCTAGAGCTGACAGAGGATCTCTGGGTTGAGGAACAAATAAAATGAACATGTAGCATTCCAGTGGTAATTCTGAATAAATTTTGGTGAACTAAGTAATCATAGATACAATAATAATAAGTAAATAAAAACAGGAAGGCCAGTGATCCCCTTGCTTATACTCAGCTGTAAGCAGGAGTGTTTGACCATAGGCTAACATGCAAAATCTGCACCCTGAGGAAAGTGAATTCTACCTGTGCATAGTGGTGAAGCCCAGACAGAATCAAAGCAGAGCCTGAGGCAAACCCAGACCTCTGACACATAGAAGAAATGGCAATGAAGATTGGCAATGGAATAAGTGAACTAAGTGCTTGACAACTGGAGTAAAACACTCCTTATTGTTACCAGCTAGCCTGCCTGTTCTTGTACCAAATTAAAGCTACCCTCATATATTTATATGATTCTTCCCAATCAAGGGAAAAGGGCTGCTGAGGAAATACAGATGAATAACCTAATCATGTTAGGAGCCCATAGTATAGAATTTTATCCTAAAGTAATATATTTCTATAATATTATAGCTATATTGTCATACTTTTCTGTCATAAAAATATGTACATAAATGGAAACTGATTTGTCTCGTGACCAGAAGTCTCCAAATATTAAACATTTCTAACATTCTAATAATTGCAGTTGATCCAAATTAATAACTTTTCAAATTTTAGTAAGTATTAAATGTAAAAAGAACACTTCTGTTGGATGTGGCATATAAAAATTATTTGTAAGTGGATCCATGGGTGAATATTACTTATTGAGATAGATTTTACAATCAATTTTATTTCTGCTTTTTATTTTTATTGACATAAGAACTGAGAAACCATGTTCATATAAATAATGGAAAAATGAAGGAATAAAAGGGATTTTGTTATAGTAATGTCACTGAATTTTGCAAATACTTCCTAAGTTATATGGCAAAAGAAATCACATGGCCATCTGTGAACAAAAACAGAAATACTCCTACCAGCAGACCCTCAGAAAATGAAATTGTAAAGGACATGCTTTAGTCAGATGCAAAATAATCCCCAGAAGAAATGAGGTATAAGAATGAAGGTTAAAGTAGTAAATATATAAGTAAATCTAAAGAAACGCTGACTATTTAAAACACTATTAATGATGTCTTATTGATTATTAAAAAAATATGTAGAATTAAAATACATGGTAACGATAATATTTAAGTTAGGAGGAGGTTAAACACAGTTCCAGTGTTCAAAAATCTGTACTGACAGATTTCAAGAAGCTGAAAATACATGTTGCAATTTCTATTATAACCAATAAAGGAACAGAAATATTTCATCAAAATAATCAGGGGATGGGCAGGTAGACAAAGATACTAATGAAACAAGACTGACCATAGTATTAATGATTATTGAAATTGATGATGCATGAATTGGGTTTCATTAGGCCAATCTCTGTACTTTTTAATATATTTGGAAATTTCCATGACAAAAGATAAGCAAATATTTTTATTAAAAAAGAATGTATAGCTTCTAAATTAACAGAAGGAAAGTATATCAATACTGTATGTACATGCTCTTTATATGAAATTTTAAAATAAGCTAAACAAAAGTATAGTCTTTAGAGATGCATATACAGGTATTAAAATTATAGAAGAAAAGCAAGGAAGTGATTACCACCCAAATCAGTTAGCGGTTTGCTCTAGGAGTTATTGGTTGGGTTTAATACTCTATTTTTATACTTTCTTGCTTTCCAATGAATGGCATTTAACACCATAAATTTTCTTCTTTGCACCACACTCTGGCCACATTTAGTTTCAAAATATAATGCTCCACTGTCCATTCCAATTAGTTTTTCATTTCAGTTTTGGTTTCCTTTTTAAGCAGAGTTGTTTTTCACTCTTTGTTCCTTTCTTTTTTTTTTTTCTGCTATTTTATAAAATTCTTGCATTATGCCCATGGAATATGGCTTGAATGATGTCTGCATTTGCAAATTTATGGAAATTTTGTTACATATTCTTCTTTATGCACATTACATTTCCATATATGTGGGTTATATTTCATTAAGAAAAAATGTTCCAAAAGAAAACACAGATATGGGAAATATACTAAAATAATACTAACAATAACAAAATTAGTATGGCAATATTAAAACCAGAAATCATTAAATGGGAAAAAGAGATTTTATTATGGTAAAAGGAAATTTAACTGTAGTAAAATTTTATGCACCTAATTACATGGATTCAAAACATCAAGTAAACAGTATTAGAAAAACAATACAACATACTGGGACACTTTAACACACCTTTCGCAGGAATCAACAGATCAAGCAATCTAAAAACAAATAAGGACAGAGAGGATTTTTTAAAACTTTTTATTATTATAAAATTTTAAGAATACACCAAAGTGGAGAATATAAACCCTCCTGTACCATAACCCAGCCATAATTACCACAAACATTTTGGTATACTTGTTTCATCTATTCCTCATCCCTTTTGTATTTACTAGGGTATTTTAAGGCAAATTCCAGACATGTCATTTACCTTCAAAATATACACATACATTTTCCTTACATAGCCTAATGTCATCTATTATGTTAAACAAAAATTAAAAGATATAAAGGATCTGAATAATATTACCAAACAAAATCTATTAGCACTTAGCATTCATGGAATATTGATAAAAGTTTACCATTTACTAACAAAATATCCATAAATTTCAAAATGTGAACATAATCAGGGTCCTGAATTAATAATTAAAAAAAAACACTACTAGGAAACAGAAAAAGAACCCCTGATCAATCTTCATACCATGGGCTAAAAACGAAATCAAAACTGAAATGATAAACCATTTGGAAAAGACAGAGCATTATAAACTAAAACTAGTGGAATATGGCCAGAGTGTGGAACAAAGAAAAAATCTTACAGCTTAAATGCTATTCATTAGATAGAAAATACAAAAATAAACTAAGTATTAAACTCAAGAAGCCAGAAGAAAGAGAGTATTAAATTAAACCCAAGGAAGACAGGGGAAAAGCATTGAGATAAAAGTAGACATTAAGAAAAAGTGAGTAAAAAACAACAAGAGCCAAAAAAAAGAAGTCTGGTTCTTCAAAAAGAACCATTTAATAGGCAAAACCTTTCATAGATTGATAAGGAAAAAGATGCAAATAATCATTTGGAGCAAGACAGAGGCCATAACTACAGATGCACCAGAAACTAAAAACTTATGAGGTAATACTATGTACAACTTTATAACAACAAATTTAAAAATCTAAACAAAAGGAAGAATTTTCCTAGAAAATATAACTTTCTTAAATTGACCTAGATAGACCAAGCTACCTCAGGAAAAACTTGGAAAGATGGTCAGTCAGATCTATTCTTAGAAAGTTCTATCAAATCCCTATTTTACATGGCAAACTTTCAAAGCTTAGACAAACATAACTTTTCCAGTTAATTTGCAAGACCAATATAATCCTGAATACAAAAGTGAACAAGATTACAACAAAAAATATAAGCTAATCTTATTTATGAACCTAAGTGTAAAAATACCAAGTAAAATACTAGCAAGTTAAATCCTGAAACGGATTAAAATAATTACCCATGACCAAATCGTTCATGGCAGAAATTTTTTCAAAAAATGTTTGGCATTAAGAAATCAAGCAATAACTTATTACAGTAACACATTAATATGGCGAAAAAAGCATTTATTAGAAAAGCTCAAAAATGACATGTGACAGAATTCAATACCCATTACTGATTTTTTAAAAACTTAAGAACCTCAGCCGGGCACGGTGGCTCACGCCTGTAATCCTAGCACTCTGGGAGGCCAAGGAGGGTGGATCGCTTGAGGTCAGGAGTTCGAGACCAGCCTGAGCAAGAGCGAGACCTCGTCTCTACTAAAAAATAGAAAGAAATTATCTGGACAACTAAAATATATATAGAAAAACTTAGCCGGGCATGGTGGCGCATGCCTGTAGTCCCAGCTACTCGGGAGGCTGAGGCAGGAGGATCGCTTAAGCCCAGGAGTTTGAAGTTGCTGTGAGCTAGGCTGACGCCATGGCACTCTAGCCCAGGCAACACAGCGAGACTCTGTCTCAAAAAAAAAAAAAAAGAAAATACAAAAAAGAAGAACCTCAAATTAGAAGGAAATTTTCTGAATTTAAGGAATATAGTATAACAGGAACCAATAAAAAATATATTTCATAGTGAAACATTATGTATTTTACTTAATATCAAAAAGGAAACCAGGATGCTTGCTATCTCTGCTACTATTACCCAGTAGAGGCCAGAACGAGTAAGTTAAAAAAAAAAAAAGAGCAATAAAACTACCTTTTTTTTTTTTTTTTTTTTTTTGAGACAGAGTCTCGCTGTGTTGCCCGGGCTAGAGTGAGTGCCATGGTGTCAGCCTAGCTCACAGCAACCTCAAACTCCTGGGCTTAAGCGATCCTACTGCCTCAGCCTCCCGAATAGCTGGGACTACAGGCATGCACCACCATGCCCGGCTAACTTTTTCTGTATATATATTTTAGTTGGCCAGATAATTTCTTTCTATTTTTTAGTAGAGACGGGGTCTCGCTCTTGCTCAGGCTGGTCTCGAACTCTTGACCTCGAGCGATCCTCCTGCCTCGGCCTTCCAGAGTGCTAGGATTATAGGCATGAGCCACCGCCCCCAGCCCTACCTTTGTTTTTATAAGATGTAATTGTCTACCTAAAAATGCAAGAGAATCAGTTGGAAAAACTATTAAAATGAGAATTCAACAAAAATCCCAAACGTAAGATGGAGATAGGAAAATCAATAATTGCCATATATAATCAGTCACCAATTAGAAAGTAGTGTAGGGAAATTATATTTTAAGAACCACTAAAACTAAAATATATATCTATGTGGGAAACAATGGTATAATACTAACAGACATAAAATAAGATCTGGATAAGGAGAAAAACATTATATTCCATAAGAGGATGAATTATGGAGAAGATAATATTATAAAGATATCAATTTTCCCTTAATAATTTAGGAATCCAATGCAATCACAATCAAAATCCTAAAATGCTGAAGGGGCCCCAACTGGCCCATTACAGAATCTGAGCATCAGAAATGACTATAATTGATAAGCCAATCAATTTTTAGAAATTCATGAAAGGTTTCTGCTGCCAACCAAAATGGAGAGTCCACTAGAGTCTATTATCACCCAATGATTACAAATAAAAACTCCAGATAAAATATAAAATGTAACTGCCTGAAGACTCTGAAAAGTTAGTAATAGCCTGCAGGTTGGGAGGAAAACCCAAACTTAAATATTAATAACAATCCTTACATGGAGATGTTTCCTGGATTTCTTTCCTCTCTTATGGCCTGGCATTAACCCCAGGATAGTCCCTAAGCAGAATTATACAGTGTGCAAGCAATAAAACTCCAAGAAAAAGCCTATCACAGAGCTGCAATGCAGTGAGGCATCTAAAACCCTAACAGAACCAAGGGCTTTTTGGCCAGAGGAACCTAGAAACAAGGCCCCTAGGGTAAAGGTATAAGGGAAATCCCAGTTCTTTCTTTCCTCTCATGGCATTGCCCCAAGGGCAGTCCCAGTTGCATTGAATGGTGTCAAAGCACTGGCAGCTAAATCTCTAAGAAAAATCTCTGCTTTCTAGCCAAATGATTAGGAAAGAGGACCGGGAGATCTGGGTAGTATGGGGAAAATCCAGGAAAAAAAGAGCTGGATAACAGGATCCTCTCATTCTATTAATACGTTTGATCCCACACAAATCCCATTTTTCATGCCTAAAATGCACGTGTGGGATAAACCCAAACTAGCATAAGAAAGTCTTTAAAATCTGAAGTACAACATAGTCTACCACCCACCCAAGTTCCAGACTAGCTGCTAAAAGATATTCAAAGCAGCAAAGCAAAGGCTTTGAAAACAGAACTGACACTGGAACCACCATTCACAGGTGAGACAGAACTCATGGTCTGACTACTTGCTAAAACAAAACAAATTAACATTTTCCAGAGAATTTTAATAGAACCCAGAGTGTTACAATATAGTACTAAAAATGTTCAGGATGTAATTCAAAAGCACTCAATATACAAAGATCAGGAAAATGTGACCAATTCTCAAAGGGAAAAGATAATCAACATGTCCCATCCACAAGATCATTCAGAGGTTGGAATTATCAAAGACTTGAAAGCAGCTCTTATAACCAAGCTCCATGAGGTAAAATGAATATGTTTTTGAAATTAATGGAAATACGTAAGTTCTCAAGAGAAATAAAAACTAGAAAAAGAACAAAATAGAAATTTTTGAATTGAAAATGACAATATCAAGTATAAAATTCAATGTATAGCCTCAACAGCAAAATGGGAAGGCTGTAGAGTTGGTGAACTTGAAGATAGATCCATAGAAATTATGTAATCTGAAGAACTTTTAAAAAAGATTGAAAAAATGAACAGGATTCAAGAATCTATGGAACACTATCATGTCACTGGAGTTGCATAAGGAGAGAAAGAGACTGCTGCAGAAAAAATATTTTAAAAAATTTTGACCCCCCTACCCTGCCAAACTTCCCAAATTTGGTGAAAAACATACATTTACAGATTTGAAAGCTCAGTAAATCGGCCGGGCGCGGTGGCTCATGCCTGTAATCTTAGCACTCAGGGAGCCTGAGGCAGGTGGATCGCTCAAGATCAGGAGTTCGAGACCAGCCTGAGCAAGAGTGAGACCCTGTCTCTACTAAAAAATAGAAAGAAATTATCTGGCTAACTAAAAATATATATAGAAAAAATTAGCCGGGCATGGTGGCACATGCCTGTAGTCCCAGCTACTCAGGAGGCTGAAGCAGTAAGATCGCTTAACCCAGGAGTTTGAGGTTGCTGTGAGCTAGGCTGATGCCACGGCACTCACTCTAGCCCGGGCAACAGAGCGAGACTCTGTCTCAAAAAAAAAAAAAAAAAAAAAAAGATCAAAATAAAGAAAGCTCAGTAAGTCCAAACAGCATAAACCATACCCAGAGAAATCATAATTACATTGTTGAAAGACAAAGAAAAAGAAAAAGTCTTTAAAAAAGAAAAGTTCTTGGAGCCGAAGGGAAATACCAGAGGGAAACTTGCAACATCAGGAGTAAAAATAATAGAACAGAAATGATATATATTTTGGTAAGAATAGCAGACAATTTTTCTCCTCTTGTTATTTATACACATACATATACCTGTTGACAACAAATATTACTATTCTAACTATCAGGGTTTTCAATATAGGTAGATTTAATATATAGGATACACACACACACACACACACACACTCACACATACGCAGGGGAGGATAAAGGGAACTGTGTGGTTTTTAGGCTTCTACATTTTACCTGAAATGGTAAAAATATTAACTCTAAGTAGATTGTGAAAAGTTAGATATGTACATTGTAATCCCTAGATTAACCACTAAAAATATAATAATACAAAGAGATATTGCCAAAAAAAAAGAGATAAATTAAAACGAAAAACTAAAAGTTATTCAAAGAAGTTTTTAAAAGATACAAACAGGGAAACAGGAACAAAAATCAGAGGTGAAAAACTGAAAGCAGTAAAATGGACGTTCTAAATCCAATCATATAATTACATTAGATGTAAATGATCTAAACATACCAATTGAAACACAAATTTTCAGATCATATTTTTTAAAAAGGACAAAAATGAAATATATATTGTCTACAAAATGTCCATGTTAAATATAACATCACAGAAAGGTTAAAAGTAAAAAGATGGAAAAAGATAAAACATGCAAACACTAATCAAAAGAAACCTGGAGTGGCCACACTGACATCAGACAAAGTAGACTTCAGAATGAGGATTATTACCAGGGATAAAGAGAGAGATTGCATTCTAACAAAAGGGTCAATTCACCAAGACTTAACAATCCTAACTGTGTACAAATCTGAAAACAGAGCTCAAAATACATGATGCAATAATTGATTGGACTGAAAGGAGAAATGGACAATTCCATAAGTATACTTGGATACTTCAACACTCCTTTCTCAGTTATTAATAGAACAAGAAGACAGACAATCAGCAAGGTGAACAATACTGAAACCAACTTGATTTAACTGACATTTACAGGACAACCTACACAACAAAAGCAGAATACACATTCTTTTAAAGTGCACATGGAATACTCACCAAGATCAACCATATTCTGGGCCATAAAGCATATCTTTAATAAATTTAAAAGAATTACTATCACACAAAGTATATTCTCTGTCCTCAGTGGATTTCAACTAGAAATCAATACAGGAAAATCCCCACATACTTGAAAATTAAACAAGGTAATTCCAAATAACTCATGGACTAAAAAGGCAGCATCAAAGGAAATTTCTCAAATTTTGGAACTCAAAAAAAATAAGTAAATCACATCCAAATTTGCAGCATGTACCTAAAGCAGTGCTTAGAAGTTTACAATATTAAATGCTTATAGTAGAAAAGAAAGGTCTCAAATCAATAATAGAGGTTTCTACCAGAAAAAAACTAGGAAAAGAAAAGCAAAATAAACCTTAACAAAGCAAAAAAAATTAAATAATGAGAACAGTAGAAATCAATGAAATTATCAACAAAGGAGAAAGGGCAGTGAAACTAAAAGCTGATCTTTTAAAGAGATCAATAAAATTGATTAACTTCTATCCAAACTGACCAAGATGAACAGAGAGAAAATACAAATTCCTGACATCAGAAATGAAAGAGGAGAAATCAGTATAGATGCTACAGACATTAAAAAGATAATGAGAGAATGCTACTATTAATAGCAATTCTATACCCATATATTTGACAACTTAGATGAAATGGGCAAATTCCTTCAAAGATACTAACAAAACATAGCCAAGAGCTGGGCACGGTGGCTCACGCCTGTAATCCTAGCACTCTGGGAGGCCGAGGCGGGTGGATCGTTTGAGCTCAGGAGTTCGAGACCAGCCTGAGCAAGGGTGAGACCCCCGTCTCTACTAAAAATAGAAAGAAATTATATGGACAACTAAAAATATATAGAAAAAATTAGCCGGGCATGGTGGCGCATGCCTGTAGTCCCAGCTACTTGGAAAGCTGAAGCAGGAGGATCGCTTGAGCCCAGGAGTTTGAGGTTGCTGTGAGCTAGGCTGATGCCACGGCACTCTATCCTGGGCAACAGAGTGAGACTGTGTCTCAGAAAAAACAACAACAACAACAACAAAAAAAAACACAGCCAAGAAGAAATAGACAAATTGAATAGTTCTGTATCAAAGGAATTGAATTCCTATTGAAAAATTTTTTGACAAAGAAAACTCCAGGTCCAGATGGTTTCATTGGCAAATCTGACCAAACACTTTTGGAAGAAATAGGACTACCCAATCGCTTGCAGAACACAGAAAAGAAGGGAACACTATCCAACTCATTTATAAGGTTAGTAATTACCTCTTACCAAAACCAGAAAAGTGGACTACAAAAAGAAAACTGCAGAACAACAACCATTGTGAACATAGATGCAAAAATCCTCACCAAATATTAGACAATTGAATCCATCAATGTATAAAAAAGATAATATATCACAATCAATAGAGTTTATCCAGAGAATGCAAGCCTGAAAATAAATCAGAAAATCAATCAATGCAATTTGCCATATTGACAGACTAAATAAGGAAACTGCACGATCATCTAAACAAAGAAAAAGCATTGACAAAATTCAACCTGTATTCATTATAAAAACTGTCAGCAAACAAGGCAAACCAGGGAACATCCTGACAAAAGGTATCTACAAAAAAGTGACAGTTAAAATCATACTTAATGGTAAAAGACTTATTCTATCCCCCAAAGATTGAGAACATAACTAGGATGTCCATACTCAAGACTCTTATTAAATATACTTGAAGTCCTAACCTGTGAATTAAAACAAGAATGAAAAAGGCTTATGATTAGAAAGGATGCAATACAACTGTCCTTATATGCAGATGACATAAGTGTCATAAATTTCTACACAGAAAATCCTATGAAATCTACAAAAAAAAATCCTAGAATAAGTTGTGCAAATCCATAGGCAAATATGCCACTCACCTTCAATGAAATTAAATTATAACTAAGCCAATGCTTCCATTGGCTTGATAATAATAAAGTTACTTGATATAGATTCAGAAACATTTTAGTAGTGCAAAAACTAGTTTTTTACTGCACTTGAATACAATTTGAAGGGAGTAGGGACCAGTGAAAAGAGCACCCATCTCTAGTTTTGGGATTCAAACAGGTTATCTTTTTATATCCCATTGGTCTTTTCAGTGCAAATACAGAAATCAGTCAGACAACTGTGCACCATCTTTCCTAAAAAAGCCTAGCACTTAGTGTACATTCATCCCAGATAAAGTTTCATTGTGTTTTCTTCTTAATCCAGTAATTTTTATTTTATAGACAATTATTTCATCACAAACTTTACTAGAAAACACTATTATTTTAGAGCAAGGAACATGCCTGTTAGGCATATAAATAATTTAAAGTCCCAAACAGGAGAAAACAGCTGTAACTAACGACATTTTCATATGCTCAGAATGGCTACAGCAGTCTACAGAAACTGGCAACAAGCCATATGTTCCAGAAAATATTTCAAGTATTTAGAAATTGGCTTCCCTACTTTTAACTTAATTACCATGGAATTATGAAATGTGGGGTACCACAGGCCCATCATATCCTATGACTTCATTTAAACTGATATTGTTCAACATATGTGCAAAACTCAGAATTCTAGTCATAAAATTAAAAGCAAATCCCAACTATTTAACTCATGGTTACCTTAATGTTCTACTTTTCTTTTATATATCCTCGAATGAGGATATATTCAACTAACATTTATTGGGTATCTACTGTGGAATAAAAATAAAACCCTGAACTCCCCTGACTGAACAGATTCCCTTGGCCAAGGAGACTCCAGAAAAACTTTAAAAACGAAGTTTCCCAGCCATGAGGTGATGAGAGGTCAATCATGCTTCCTCCTAAGAGTTAAACAGAAACTATCCCTGAAAAAATAAAAAGAACAGAAGACTCCTCCACTGACTTAAAATTCAACCAGGTTAGTGCCTTAGCCAGAGTCCCCTCTCTTATTACAATTTCAACAGGACAGCAGACCAGCTTACAAAGCATTCCTCCCTAATAAATGACCACTAACCCTAGACTGGTTCTGGCTGGATTATGGAGGCTGCACACAAAGTGCCTTGTGTCCTAAGTTTTAATGTTAACCTTGTCCCCCAAGGTGAACATAGGATATATGTAAGATATGTTTACCTATCACACATGGGTGCAACCCCCTTTCATGAATTTCACAGCTTCTCCCATAACCTGTTAAATGTGTATGTTTAGCCAACCTGTTTAGCATAAAACTCCTGTCTCACCCTTCCTTCCTGCTTGTTTTCAGTGTCAACTGGAGGTTCTGCTTCTCAGCATGCAGGCTGTAACCCATCATAAGAAATAAAGTTCCCCTTTCCATATTTATAAATCTCATGTCTCTGAATCCTTTCAAAAACCCTAGGAGGAGGATACAATATACTATGTCATAGTCCCATTTTACAGATGAGGAACACACCCTAAAGTCACACCACTATTAAGCTAGGATTTGTACCTAACGTGATTTAACTACAAAGCCTAAGTTCTTAACTATAACCATTCACTGGCCTAAAGGAACTCACACTACTGAAATATATAGAAGTGTAAAAGAATAAATTAAAACACAAAAGTAAATGCTTTCATAGACAAGTAAGGGCTGTGGGAATTCAAAGGATAAGAACACTAATTCTGCCTGGAGTGGCTTCCACAAAATGACATTGAAAATATTTTTGAAAGATAACTAAGTATCTACTGGACTAAAAAATGGGGAAGAGAGCAGCCTAGGTAGAGAAAAATCTGTTCAAAGGCTCATAATCGTGAAAGGCGGTTAGACGTCCAAGAAACAATGAGAAAATCAGTAGTTACAGAAGAAGGAAAGTGGAAAGAGTAAAAACACGGAAAAAGGAAAACTTTTACATATTATCTTTATTTTTTCCCATGAAGCATAAAGAGGTGTTTCAAAGCAGAAGTAACAATCAGCTTTCCTTTTATACAAAGATAAATCTGATGACAATGCGGACGATGGAATGAGGAGGAAGATTCTAATGAAAGTAGAATGTTGTAGTCTGTTGCAATAGTTCAAGTAAGAGATGATGGGTTCTTGCAGATTAGGCAACAAGGATGGTAAAAAAAAGAACTTCAAAGACCTAAGAGTTAAGGACTGGGTTGATAGTGATAATTTTAACTAAAATGAGATAATGGATGTCTAGAAGAAAGTAGTTTTAGACTCATGTTTTAGAACAGAGATTACAAAAGGTTTGCTCTAGGAATGTAAGAGGCAATATAAGAATAATAATTGCAGGCCAGGCGCGGTGGCTCACGCCTGGAATCCTAGCACTCTGGGAGGCCGAGGTGGGCGGATTGTTTGAGCTCAGGAGTTCGAGACCAGCCTGAGCAAGAGCGAGACCCCGTCTCTACTAAAAATAGAAAGAAATTATATGGACAGCTAAAAAAAAAATATATAGAAAAAATTAGCCGGGCATGGTGACACGTGCCTGTAGTCCCAGCTACTCGGGAGGCTGAGGCAGAAGGATTGCTTGAGTCCAGTTTGAGGTTGCTGTGAGCTAGGATGATGCCACGGCACTCACTCTAGCCCAGGCAACAGAGTGAGACTCTGTCTCAAAAAAAAAAAAAAAAAAAAAAAAAAAAGAATAAAAATTGCAAAGCACTCTGAATTGGGGAAAGGGGGGGAGCTAGGATTAGCCGCATCCATAGTAATATCTTTGAATCTAAGACTGACTTTCCATTATGCTAATTTCCCTGTGTAACAAAATGAGAATTCTTTAGAAATTATCAGACACCAGTTGTTTCATATCATCATAGTAGATAAAAGGTAGTTTCAAATCCAGAGAGAAGATGAGAAGTACATTACTAAACAAAGTTTAACTCTTAAAGCACCACCCTATTTGTACTTAATAGCTCAGCAGGAAGACAGGCTCTAGAACCAGACAAATCTGGGTTCAGATTCCAGCTCTGTGATTTAGTAGCTGTATCAACCTACACAATTGATTTACTCTCAGTTTGTATCATCTGTGTACTAGAGGAAACAATGCATATCTCACAACACTGTTACTAGTTCCTGGTAGCTATATTATTGTTATAAATTTCTCTTTGGCATGTTTCTTAAAAAAGTAACTTTTATACTTACCTGTCAATTATTTTACATAAGATACTGCTTCTTAAACATTTCCTCTCAAGTTCCCTTAACCATAGAGTAAAGTGAAACAGATACCCAAAGATTTGGGTATATAATTTGATGCCAGCACAAAATTTTAAAATTTTATCTTAATTATAAAATATGCATATTGCATATGACATAACCATATTTAACACTAAAATGTTCATCTTCAGGTAAAATTGGCATACCAAGAAAATATGCCAGGTTTGTACCATAACAGGACCCCCAATACAGTGCCTCATATCCATAAACTATTTCAAGATGTCTTAGATTATAGAAGTCTGGATAGCATACTGCATAAATTATGCTGCCTGTGTCAAAAAGCCAAGAGAAACCAGAACTACTCAACCTAAAACCCAGACCTATCCTACGGGCAAGGAAAATTAAAAAATAAAATAAGTCCCTAAGATACCTACCTATGTATTTTGTCCTGAAGATTTATTTGTAGACCTGCTTTAAGCTAAAAAAGCTTCAAATGCAGACTATAGTTAGAAAGATAACAGTAGAAAGTCATAATTGGGCATCACAAATTTAAAACTTTACCTGTTTTCTTCTTTTTATCAGAAGTAGCATCCAAAGCAGTTAAAGGAGTAGAGATGCTTTTATAAATATCATGACTGCACACTCCAGGATCATCTTCATCAGAAGAAAATGAAGATAAATGTTCCAAATTTTTAAGTTCATTATCAACTTTTTCTGATGGACCGTTACCCCCACTTTCAGACACTAAAAGTGTGGGTGTTGTAGATAAAGTCTTTGGAAGTGGTGGGGGACAAAATGTACGAACCATCTGGGTCCCTGGCCGTCTAGTCCTGTTAGGCATTCGTACAGCAAGAGTGGAAAACTGCTGCTTGGGCCCAGATTTCAGAAAATCTAAGAAAGAAGCAATAAATCCTGTTTTGACTTCTGGCTGTTTTTCCTCCACTTCTTTGATCTTTTGCCTCATTTTTTCTTGATGCTGATAACCATCATGGCAGCTTTCTGAGGAAGGAGGAGTATATGGTAAATATATATCTGTTCCCCTTGGATTCTGGCGTTTGCCTTGGACAGGTCTTTTTAGCTGTTTCTGATTACTGTTGTCTTCCTCTTTAACTTGCCCTTTACCTTTAGCTGTTTTCTTTTGAAGGTTAAAATGGATTAAATCTTGGTTTTCTTCTTCAATCTTGACACTGATTGCATCCCCAGGTTGGGCCATGGCCAGCAGTGCAAGTGTGCTCCTAACTGGGTTCATTGACACACCACTGTCATCACCCCCTAAGGTAAATTCATTCTCTGATGTAGCACTCTCTCCACTTATACTTTGACTACTAGAAACAAACTCTTGGTTTCTGTTATTATTTAATGTACTATCAACAGGAACTTCGCTGTCTTCTTCAGATTCATGATTGGTAGCAGACTGTTTCTTGAATGGGCCAGAACTTTGCTCCTGGACTTCATGACTTGGTCCAACCACTGCTGAAGTTACTTTAGTTGGTAGATTTTGACCAGGTGTTTCAATGTGCTGTTGTTCAAGAGTCATTTCTGACTGAAGGGTGGGGACTGGTGAAAGGTTTACAGTAACCTGATTTCCATTTAAGGAAATATCATTTATATTCTGTGACTTTCCAACTGTAGCTGTTATAGAGTTAAAATCGGAAGTCACATGACTGACATCTAATGACTGCTGAAAATGAGATTTAGAGTCACCATCTTCAACAGCCTGCATAGTTTCATTTGAAGTTGACTTGGAAAAATCAGAAGGCGTAACCCCACAAGCTGCTGCTGTAGCTGCTAAAATATCATCTACGTTTGACAAAATATTTCTTTCATCACTGAGAAGCATTGCCTCTGGGAAACATATTGATCCAAGAGAAACAAACTGATTTTTTGAATCATGTTGATTTGTTTCACTAAAATGGCCCTTTGTTGTTAGATGTTGTTGTAATTGTTTTGAAGACTCAGAGAGGTCCATTTTCATAATTTCAGGAGTTTGAGGATGGAGCTGCTGCTGAGAATGATCACCATTGCTCTGAATAATATGACCATCCATCTGAAGGAAAGGATGTGCTATTTGTTGAGGACTTTGAACACGCTGTGCTTGTAAAGATGCCTTTACTTGTCCTAAACCTGCCTGCAATATTGACTGCTGAAGAATTTGTAAATCACAGGCAGAATCTAAAAGGACCTGTGTATTAGAAAGAGATGCTTGATGGCCGTGTCCTAAAGCATGATTTGGGATTTGAATTTGAGATGAGGCATTAATAATTTGATCATGTTGTTCCTGGACCTTGGTTTCATGCACCTTATGTATAAGAGAATGCTGTTGGTTTAGGTCTTTAGCATTCAACCTTACTTGTGGCGTTTGTATTAAATTAGTTGCTTTCTTAAGATCAACAGTAGCTGCGTTATTGACTTGGCCAATTTGTTGGTTAAGTTGTGTCACTGAACCAACCATGCTTTCTTCTTTTTTTGACCCTTGTAGAGCAATCCCAACAACTTGATCTTCAAGATGGGAATTACTTCTGATTACACTCTGAGAATATCTGTCATCTGCTTTTGACACCTTGTAAGTTGATTCTTGAGCATTAATTTCCCCATCAGACAGCCTCTGGGTTGATGACTCAAGAGATGCTTGTGGCTGCAATACTTGTAACTCTTGCATTGGAAAATCATCTTCTTCCTTTGAAGATGTATACACATCTGAATCAAGTTTTCTGTCAGCGTAAGACTTTGGATCAGGGGAAGGTATGTTACTCTGCAACGTCTGACAATGAGTAGAGGATGCAAAAGGTGACTGGACAGTAGGCAAAAACTTCTGGGACTGGGGAGATGATGACTCTTGAGTCTGAACATTTTGGGAAGAATGCATAGAAATATAATTTTGGGTTGGGCTAGAATCTGGCAAATTCTGAGCCCGAGAGGCAGAAGAATAAGAAAGAGAAGGGGCTGTTAATGTCAGGGACTGCCCAGAAGCATAGTTTTCTGAAGGACTAACAACTGACAAAACTTGTGATTGAGATGAATAACTAACCTGTGTCTGGCTAACTGGTGATAAACCCTGAGAGTGACCTGATGAGTAACTTTGAGACTGACTGACTGAAGACAGCTCTCTTGTTTGAGCAGGAAAATTCTCATTTGTGACTGAAGATAATACTTCTTGCTGATTAGATGAATAATTAAGTGTCTGATTTTCAGAAGTTATAGTCTGAGATGACCCAGAAAAAGTCAATGTTTTATATATGGATGGCAATTTCTCAACCTTGCTGGACCTATAAACCTGTGAATGAACAATAGATGGCACATTATGTGGCTGTACTAAACCATAATTTTGGGACTGACTAACTGATAAAAGGCTTGGTAGCTGCGCTGTAGAATAAATTTGTGCTTGGCCCGATACTACAGAACTCTGGTTATGTAAAGGTGTTGAATAACTTAGTGTTTGCACAGGAGGAATTATACTTTGAGGTTTGGGGTTCTTAGTTGATGTTAGTGGTTGTTCTATAGAACAGCTTTTTACTTTTGTACTAGAAGGAAGATACCCTGATGATGGAATTACAGATGAATAAGACTGAGCAAGCTCAACTGAGACCTGGGAGGTCTTCTGTTGCAATCCTCCATTGCTCACCTGAGTGGAATCTCCAATTGCGCTACAGGATAAAGATGACTGCCTGGTTGTTTCCTGAAAATTAACTACACTTGCATTTGATAGATAACTATGTAAGGAGTGATGTGAACCAGTCAGTTGTGCCTGAATAGACTGGGTACCTGAAGGCCGCTGATGGTGTTTAATAACACTACATTCTCGAAGAAGAGCTCTTTCAATGGAAGCAGTAGAACTAGTAAAGAGAGTTGAACTGTAGGCTTGAGGAGTTTGCTGGGCTCCCCCAAGTGCTGAAGGCAACAAACTAAACTGAGGTTGTAAAAGATGGGGAGCAGATTCTTGAGCTGAGCGATATGTTGAAGACTGAGGTGGTATGCTGTTACTTAACGCAGAACTGCCCAGACGCTCGAATGCTAACGCAGTTGGAACAGTTCCCTGGGAAGTCTTGATTTGTAGCAAAGGGTCATGAGGATTTAAAATTCCATTTGATGTAGTGTTAAAAGTTGAGTCCTGAAGCACCAAAGGTGAGGTGGTAGCAAAGTTTCTATTGCTGAAGGTGGTGGGATGCTGATATGCAGGGAGGGCAGATGGTGGAAGTGTTCCAGTGCTTGGCAAAGGTCCAGTAACAAACAGCTCAGTTGCTGCTGAGGAATGCATGCCTATGAAGAGAAGGCACAAAGATTTTTATGCAATCACAGAACAAACACTTAAATATATGTTTCCATAGCAGTGACTTATCTAACCCTTATCTAACGTGTCAAAATGTTTATAAGACTTAAAAGCCTGACAAATTAGTTCTGCAAGTAAATTTTGAAAATTGCATTTCAAAATAGTTAGCTTTCTTTTTTCTTTTGATTTTGTGTTTTTGAGACAGGGTCTTCCTCTGTTGCCAAGGCTAAAGTGCAGTGGCATCATCATAGCTCACTGTAACCTCAAACTCCTGGGCTCAAGAGAGATCCTCTTGCTTCAACCTCCTGAATAGCTGGGACTACAGGCACACACCACCAACACCAGCTAATTTTACTTTTATGTTTTGTAGAGACGAGGTCTCACTATGTTTCCTGGACTTATCTTGAACCCTTGGGCTCAAGCAATCCTCTCGCCTTGGTTTCCCAAATTGCTAGGATTACAGGTATGATTATGGCCTCAGAATAGCTAGCTTTCTTAAAGTAAAAACAAAGTTACAATTCACATCTATAACTGATATATAAATGAGCTTATAATTAGTTGGATAAGGCCATATGAAAATTAAGAAGCCAATAAAAATGTATATAATCTCTAATGATTAATTTACCCTGAAATCCCAAAGCAAAATACTAATGGACAACCTAAAATATATAACATTTAAATTGAAACATCAACACTAAATTGCCTACATCTAACATGATAAATAAATCTAAAAATACCAGTGAGTTAACTCCAAGCTGTACAGTTTCTTTCACCAAAATATATTCATTTAAAAAATCTCTTGCATTTCAAGTTTTGACTTCCTATGAACAAATTCCCAGTAAGAACAGATGCATGCTTATCATGAAAAGTTGATCAGAAATTAATAAAGTACCATTCAGGACAGCACTCTAGACACATATAGCAAAAGTAAAAATGTGTATATCCTTGTGATCCAAAAAGTTCTATTTTTAGAAATTTATTCTATAGAAATAAGTGGACACAAACATATTTGTACAAGATATTCATTATAGTTATTATTTATAACAAGCAGAAACAACCAAGATGTCCATCAACAAGGATCAAACAAATAATTATGACATACCCTAATAATAATGTTGCTATAAACATTAAGTGGATACATAGATGTCTAAGAAGAATACATACCAAACTGTTAACTCTTCTCTAAAAAATAGGACTATAGTTAGGAACTACCATTTTCCACTATATACACCTTTTTACTGTTTAAATGCTTTATATAATACTATAAAAATAAAAAACATCTAGTGGCACTGGAAAGAATAAATAGCACTTGGAAATGTTTAAAATAATACAGTCACAGAAACTAGAATGGACTTTTGGGAAAATCTAGTTTAACCCCTCACGCTAGCAATCGGGAAACTGGGGTCCAAGGAGGTAACGTGACTTGCTCAGTGTCAGGTAGCACTCATGAAACTCCAATCAACTTACTCTACTGCTCCTTACCAGGTATCTCTTCTTGTTCCACTTGTGTGTGTTGCGGGAAGTGGGGGTTAAAACATAAAAAGTAGACAGCAATAAAGAATTTAACTAAATGTAAAGTTACAAATGAATAATTAATTCTATTATAATGATTATTCTGAAGCAAGAACATGTTTTATGTCACATGTATCAAATCATATCTAAAGAACAAAAATTTTTTTTTTTTTTTTTTTTGAGACAGAGTCTCACTCTGTTGCCTAGGCTAGAGTGCCGTGGCATCAGCCTAGCTCACAGCAACCTCAAACTCCTGGGCTCAAGCAATCCTCCTGCCTTAGCCTCCCCAGCAGCTGAGACTACAGGCACGCACCACCATGCCCGGCTAATTTTTTCTGTTTTCAGTTGTTTGGCTAATTTCTTTCTGTTTTTAGTAGAGACGGGGTCTCACTCTTGCTCAGGCTGGTCTCGAACTCCTGAGCTCAAGCAATTCTCCTGCTTTGGCCTCCCAGAGTGCTAGGATTACAGGTGTGAGCCACCGCGCCCGGTCTTCAATTCTTAATATTAAGTTTCAGGACTAATAAACTGATAGAAAGTCTAACTAAATATATGAAAGATAAAATTGTTTCAGGAAGTAAAAAAGGAAGCTATGTTTTTAATATTATTTTATTTCACACTAAAGCATTAATTATTCCCTTAGAAGCAGAAAAAAATGTTGCTAAGGCATATCGAGAAGCTCTATTAACAGAATTTAGGTCAAAATGGTAAAATACTATTTCCTATAGCTAATTCTTTCAAATATCTTCTTAAGTATGCTACATTTCTTCTTTAAGACAAAACTAAAAAAAAAAAAAAAAAAAAACCTTTGTATTGCAAAAAAACCCAGAAATATATGCAAATAATTTTTGAGGAGAAACTGTTGAAAGGTGAAATAAGAAAAATGAAATAGGTTGGGCATAGTGGCTCACACCTGAAATCTCAGCATTTTAGGAGACCAAGGTGGGAGGATTGCTTGAGCCCAGGGGTTCAAGACCAGACTGGGCAAAAGCAAAACCCTGAGGCTCCATCTCTACAAAAAAATTAAAAAGTAAAGAATTAGCTGGGGGTGGTGGTACAGGCCTATAGTCCCAGCTATTCAGGAGGCTGAGGCAGGAGGATCACTTGAGCCCAGGAGTTT
Organism: Lemur catta; assembly: GCF_020740605.2. NCBI lineage: Eukaryota > Metazoa > Chordata > Mammalia > Primates > Lemuridae > Lemur > Lemur catta. Next base: position 83,150,307 of record NC_059134.1, on the reverse strand, counting down.
GAGGTTGCAGTGACCTATGATGATGCCACTGCACTCTAGCACCAGCAATAGACCCTGTCTTAAAAAAAAAAAAGAAAAGAAAAAGAAAAAGAAAAGTGAAATAATGGAAAAGCACATTATAGACATTGTAATTATTTCTGGAAAATGGGTACAATATAATAATAGCAAGCTGTAATGGCTTTTATTACTCATTTAATCTATTCAGTTAAGGATAACTTTATGTAACACTAATGATAAAATGAGTCCCAAGATTATTTTTTACTATACCAACTACCCAGCCTAAAGTCACTAAAATAAATGAAATTTAATCTTTGCTTTTCTCAGGTAGACAAAAAACTACTTAAAATGTCAGTATAAATTTTACATTAGGGTTTATCTTTAATAATTATCTACCCTCCCAATGCCAACTTATTAGTTTTCATCAGAGTGCTAAAACTGAATTCCTGCCAATAACAATTTCTTAAATTTTATACACCTTAAAGCTGTTAAAAAAATTCTAGGTTTTAAAGTTCCTGGAAAATCAATAATTAACAATCACTCAGCCATATTACCATAATAACAAGGCCATAAAAAGTATATTTTTGATCAGTATTTTTATAGGACTTAAAAATTCTGAAAACAAAGAATCACCTGTCTGCCAGGATGGAGCCCTGAATTGTGGTAAAAAAATAGTTCCTGAAGAAGCAGCCTGGGCAGTTCGGGATTCAACAGCAGAGAGAAAATTCATCACTGAAGATTCTTTAGTGTTAGCGCTGGCGCTGTTCACACTAGTATCAAATATTCCAGAAAGACCTACATTTGAAGATAAAATATACCCCAAAGTAAAAATATATACTTATATAAAATTATATTCTTGACTCTATTTTATAAAGGAATTTCTGAAAAACGAGGCCAAAAAATTCTACAGCCTTAAATGGTTTTATTTTGAAATAGCAAATAAATATCAATTTCACCAAACGTATTTATAATTTAAAACCTCCAAAGAATTATGAAGCTCTCTTACTTATTAATTATATAGATATTCCCTATTAGTAAACATCAAGGCTTTTAATCTCATTTTCATTTTAACATTTCCCACAGCATAATTATGTCCTACACATTCATAACCCAACATGTGAAAATTAATTTTTCTTCTCATTCACTAAATGTACCCAGACTTGTAGTATATACACAAGAGAATTGTTACCAGTAGGTTGAGGTGTGGGAGCATATCCAGGAAGCTGATGAGAGGCTGCAAAAGTCTGTCTCTGAAGAAGATCTGTTTCAGAGTGTGAGGGATGTCCTTCTTCATAGCTTAAACTAGAGGATATTAAAAATCAATGACTAAAAATATGCAACTCAAACTACATGATCAAAGAACAACTATCAAAAGTAGTAGCAACCTTTGGCCAAATTCCTGACCTCAGTAGATCAGTAGATCAAACACAATCTGATGATACTGTCACAATGGGGAAAATACACTGAAGATATACTAGGAAAAAAATGATACATATTTTATTTCCCTTAATTTAACTTTACCTCCAACAGAATCTTTTTACTAGCAGAGGTAACATGGTACAGTGGAAACAGTATTATCCTGTAAAACAGGCGAGCTGAATTCATCACCCAAGCTTTACTTCTGGCTTACAGTAAAATTTAAAATAAATGACTCAGTTACTGTTGGACTAATTTTCTCATCTGTATGAAAAGGGAACCAGACAAAATAATTTCTAAAGCCTCTCTAACATTCTGTGGAATATCAGCTAATTCAAATAAATTAATAATTAAAACTAATTCCTAATAACTCACCCAGAAATTTCAAGCTCAAACATTTGTAGAGTAGCCCAGAACAAGTATTTCCTGCCCCTGCCCCCGCCCCCGCCCCCTTTTTTGGAGACAGAGTCTCACTTAGTTGCCCAGGCTAGAGTGCAGTGGCGTCATCACAGCTCACTGCAACCTCAAACTCAAGGGATTCTCCTGCCTCACCCTCCCAAGTACCTGGGACTACAGGTATGCACCACCACGCCCAGCTTATTTTTCTATTTTTAGTAGAGACTGGGTCTCGCTGTTGCCCAGGCTGGTCTTGAACTCCTGCGCTCAAGCAATGCTCTCACTTTGGCCTCCCAGAGTGCTAGGATTCACTGTGGTTTTAATTTGCATTTTTTTTCTTTTTCCTAACCACTAGACCACACCAGGGATAATTTGCATTTCTTAATAACAATGCCGAGGATCACTGCTCATCTGCCATGCAGAAGTCTTCTTTTGCCCATTTTCATTGGACTGTTTGTTTTCCATTACTGAGTTTTGGGAGTTGCTTTTATATTCTGGAATCAAGTTCTTGGCCAGATATATTTTGCAAATATTTTCTTCCAGCTCGTGGCTTTCATTCTTATAATATTATCTTTAGAAGAAAAGTTCTTAATTTTGATCAATTTTTCATTTATTAATTGTACTTTCAGTGTTGTAGCTAAGATATCTTTGCCTAATGCAAGATCTCAGAGATCTTCTCTTGTGTTTTTCTTGTAAGTTTTATACTGCTGACTTTTCCATTTAGGTCTTTGATCCATTTGGAGTTAATTTTTTATACATAGTGTGAAGTAAGGGTTTGAATTCATTTTTCAAAACATTTGAATATGCAATTGTCTCAGCACTATATGGTGAAAAGATTATTCTTTTTTTCCAATTTTTTAAAATTTTTAAAAATAAATCGGGACAAGGCCTCGCTCCGTTGCCCAGGCTAGAGTCCAGTGGCACTTAGGCTCAAGCGATCCTCCTGCCTCAGCCACTTGAGTAGCTGGGACTACAGGTGTGTGCCACATGCCCAGCTGAAAAGACTATTCTTTACCTGTTGAATTGCTTTGGTACCTCTGTCAAAAATCAACTAACCATATAATTGGGGTTCTATTTTATGACTATTCTGTTACATTAACCAATATGTCTGTTCATAACACACAATCTTGGTAACTGTAGCTTCATATTAAGTCTTGAATTTAGTAATGCAAATCTTCCAACTTTGTTCTTTTTTAAAATTGTTTTGGCTATGGTAGGTTTCTACATACATTTTAGAGTCAGTTTGTCAATTTCTACACAAAAATTGCATTTAATCTATACATCAATTTGGGGAAAACTAACATTTAAAAAATATTGAATCTTCTAATCCGTGAGTATGGTATATTTATTTGTTTCAGGTTTTTAATTGCTCTCAGCAATCTTTTACAGTGTTTAGTATACAATTCTTACATATATTTTGTTAAACTTATCCCTAAGTATCTCACTTTTATTTTGTTCTAAATGTTTTTGTAAAAATAACAGCTTTGAAATACAATTCATATACCATAAAGGTTACCCTTTTAAAGTGTGCTAATCGGTGATTTTTAGAATATTCTGAGTTGTGCAACTATTACCACAATTTAATTTTAGAATATTTTATCATCCCCAAAATAAACATGTACCCATGAGAAGTAAGTTCTTATTACCCCCCACCCAGCCACTGGCAATCACTAATCTATTTTCTGTCTCTCTGGATTTATCCATTCAAAATATTTCATAAACATGAATCATATTACATGTGGCCTTTTGTGACTGGCTTCTTTAACTTAATGTGTTTTCAAGGTTCATCCATATTACAACATGAACATATCTGTACCTCATTCCCTTGTAGAGCTGAATATATTTTACTGTATGGAAATACCACATTTTGTTTGTTCATCAGTTGATGGACATTTGGGTTATTTCTACTTTTTGGGTATTATGACTAATGATGCTATGAACATTCATGTACAAGTAATTGTGGTGTTTTTATTTGTTCTGGGTATATATATACCCAGGAATGGAATTGCTGGGTCATATGATAACCCCTTATTTAATATTTTGAGGAATGGCCAGTTTTCCAAAATGGCTGTACTACTTTACATTCCCACCAGCAAAGTTTAAGTGTTAAAATTTCTCAATATTTTCACCAATACTTCTTATTGTTAGTATTTTTTATTGTACATAACAGATATCCTCGTAGGTAAAGTGGTATCTCACTGTGGTTTTTGATTTGCACTTAACCAATGATGACTAATAATGTTGAACATCTTTGCATGTGCTTATAGACCACTTGTCAATGGTCAAATATCTATTCAGACATTTTGCCCATGTTTTAATTGGGTTGCCTTTTTACTATTGAAGTGTGAGAGTTCTTTAAATATGCTAGATACAAGTCCCTGATAAATATGATTTTTAAACATTGTTTTCCATTCTGTGGGTCATCTTTTCAGTTTCTTGATGGTATCATTTGCAGAATAAAAGTTTTTAATTTTGATGAAGTCCAACTTATTTTTTTCCTTTGTCATTCATGCTTTTAATGGCACATCTAAGAAATCACTATGTAGGCCAGGTGCAGTGGCTCATGCCTGTACTCTTAGCACTTGGGGAGGCAAAGGGAGGAGGACTGTTTGAAGCCAGGAGTTCAAAACAAGCCTGAATAACATAGTGAGACACTGTTTCTACAAAAAATAGAAAAATTAACCAGATAGGCCGGGCGCGGTGGCTCACGCCTGTAATCCTAGCCCTCTGGGAGGCCGAGGCGGGTGGATCGCTCCAGGTCAGGAGTTCGAGACCAGCCTGAGTGAGACCCCGTCTCTACTAAAAATAGAAATAAATTATCTGGCCAACTAAAAATATATATAGAAAAAATTAGCCGGGCATGGTGGCTCATGCCTGTAGTCCCAGCTACTCGGGAGGCTGAGGCAGTAGGATCGCTTAAGCCCAGGAGTTTGAGGTTGCTGTGAGCTAGGCTGACGCCACGGCACTCACTCTAGCCCGGGCAACAAAGTGAGACTCTGTCTCAAAAAAAAAAAAAAAAAAAAAAAAAAAAAGAAAAATTAACCAGGCATGGTAGCATACACCTGTACTACTTAGGAGGCTGAGGCAGGAAGATCACTTGAGCCCAGGAGATTGAGGTTGCAGTGAGCTATGATGATATCACTGCACTCCAGCCCAGACAACAGAGTGAGATCCTGTCTCAAAAAAGAAAAAAAAAAAAGAAAGAAAGAAAGAAAAGAAAAGAAAAAAAACAGAAAATCACTACCTAATGCAAAGTCATGAAGATTTAAGCCTAAGTTTTCTCTAAGAGCTTTTTTAGCTTTAGCTTTTACATTTAGGCCCACTGATCCATTTTGAGTTAACTTGACTGTGAGGTAGGAATCCAAATTCATTCTTTTGCCACTCATTTAAGTATAATTTGAAATGCCCAACTGTTATTTTCAAAATACTCATACCATTTTATCTGCTTTTCAAATATCATAGCAATCACTCTCTATATTAAAATAATCTACACAAATATATGTCCTTACTCTGGCTGACAGAGCCTAGAAACAATGATAGATACCCTAGCAGCAAAAAGTATATCTAGTGCCCAGATCTTGGTTTCTAATACTATTCTCTAAGACAAAGGAACAAAGGCTCCTTGGAGAAATGGCTGATTATAATACTGGGGCAGAAAATATACAAGATGAGCCTGAAGTATCTTACAGTGCCATAAAGTAAGATAGTGGTAGAAGAAAGAAAGGAAGGAGGAGAGAGAAAGAAAGAGGGAAAAATATTCTCTATTTATGTTAAAGGAACACAAGCTAATTGAAAAAGGTCCTAAGGACCACAGCTGGAACATTTTAAGCAACAGAACAGTAGTACTGGATTATAACCTAAAGTATAAATATCCATGAGTCTGTACTGATATTAATTAAATGACTGAACAAATAAATAAATAGAAGGAAAGAGACAAATCTCCCTTAAAGAATTCCAAGTAACTTAGATGTCAATTCTCTACCCTCGAGGAGGGGGAACCATAACTCCCCACTCCTTACATTTGGCCTGTACAGAGTGACGTCCTTCCAAAGAGTATAATATTGAAAGGGGTAAAAAAGAGTAACTTTACAGTGTAGAAACCTGACAAATAATACCTCAACCAGGGGATAAAGGTCATTATTAACGATGATAAATCATGTTGACAGTATGTACCCTTAATATGATGTGATGAAAATGACACTTTGCTTCTATGGTCTCCCTCCCAAAAACCCATAATACCAGTCTAATCATGAGGAAAAACATCAAGCAAATTCCAAAAGAAGGGCATCCTACAAAATACCTAACCATTACTCCTCAAATCTGTAAAGGTCATCAAAGACAAAGTAAGCCTGAGAAACTGTCACAGATAAGAGGAAACAAGATAAATAAATGTAATGTGGTTTCCCTGGAGAGACAGAAAAAGATGTTAAGTAAGAACTATGGAAATCTGAATAAACTATCAACTTTAGTTAATAATAATGTGTCAATATTGGTTTATTAATTGTAAGAAATGTAGAGAAAACTGGGAAGAGGGTATACAGGAACTATCTTCTCGATTTTTGTATAAATCTACAACAGTTCTCAAAAATAAAGTCTACTTTAAAAAACTCACAATGTAAGCCATGCTAAACAAAACTTCCAAAGAGTGAGAATAATGATCAATCTAATTTATCAATATCAGGGGAGTTTTGGGGGTGGGTGGGTGGTGTTCCTTATAAATCTATGCTAACTCCAATCATTTAATAGGCAAGAAATTATCATATCTCTTAACTGGACTCCTAGCTTCTGCTCTTGCCCCTCCTGCCCTTCATCCTCAGCCTGAGTCATTCTCTTAAAAACTAAAGTCAAATCATGAAACCCCTCTGCTCAGGCCTTTCCAATGGCTTCCCATCTCACAAGTAAAAGCCAAAGTTCTTACAATGATCCTCAATACACTAAGTAATCCAGTTGCTGCCCTCTTATGCTTCTGATTTTATCTCCTATTTTTTACTCTAGCCACACAGGTCTCCTGGCTCATCCCTCAAATTCACAAAGCTGGTTCACTTCATTTCCCTTTAGGTCTCTGCTTAAACTTCGCCTCAGAGAAGACTTCCCTGACTAGCCCAAAAAGAATAACAGCCTTACTCTATCCTCTCTCTCTCCACTTTCCCTAACCCTCTTCTTTATTTTTCTCCACGAATTAATAAACACACAACATATTATATATTTACTATATATGGTATGCTAGCTTGCTTATTATCCACTAAAATGCAAACTCCATGAGGACAGGGTCTTCGCTTTATTCACTGTTACATCCCCAGCACCCAGAATAGTATGTGGCACACAGTATGTACTCATAAATAACTAAAACTCATTTTCACTTTCAGAAGAGAAAACTTGAGCTCAGTTATCTCTCAAACACCATACTGAGTGCGTACTTGATTGGCATGCATCATGCTAAGTACTGGAGATTCAAAAATGAAAGATTAAGCCAGCAGTTCAGTGTATGCTAATTAAAAATTGAATAATCCAGGCAGGGTGCAGTGGCTTGCGCCTGTAATCCTAGCACTCTGGGAGGCTGAGGCAGGAGGATGGCTTGAGGTCAGGAGTTCGAGACCAGCCTGAGCAAGAGCGAGACCCTGTTTCTACTAAAAATAGAAAGAAATTATCTGGACAACTAAAAATATACATAGAAAAAAATAGCCAGGCATGGTGGCATACACCTGTAGTCCCAGCTACTCGGGAGGCTGAGGCAGGAGGACTGCTTGAGCCCAGAAGTTTGAGGTTGCTGTGAGCTAGGCTGATGCCACGGCACTCTAGCGTGGGCAACAGAACCAGACTCTGTCTCAAAACAAACAAACAAACAAAAAAACCAAAACTGAATAATCCGAGGTTTTTATTGTTAGACATTATATGAGGATTTTCAATATAAGCTGAGACCTACATGAGCCATCATCCAATGGCTTTAATTACTGAAGCCCAAATTAAGAGAGTTTCACACCATTAGTCACAAAGCAAGCGATATCCTCTCCACAATTATATAAAATACAGGGGTTTTGGCAACTTAATATAAGTACAATGGGATGAAGATTACATGTGATATAAAATTAGCTTTGAATGAAGCAATAGCAGTTCCCTGAATTAACAAAACCAATTAAAATCTCATAACTTCCTTAAAAAGTTAAACATAGTTATGATATGGTCCAGCAATTCCATTCCTAGGTATATATCCAAGGGAATGGAAACCTGTGTCCACGTAAAAACTTGTACATGAATGTTCCCAGCAGCAGTATTCATAACTGTCAAAGGTGGAAATAATCCAAATGTGCAACAACTGATAACGGATAAATAAAATGTGATATAGTCATACAATGGAATGTTATCCAGCCATTAAGAGGCATGAAATACTGATACATTCTACAACATGGATGAACTCAGAAAATATGCTAAGTGAAAGAGGTCAAACACAAAAATACACAAATAATTCCATTTAAAGTCATGCCCTACATACCAATGTTTCAGTCAATGACAGACCACATATACAAGGGACTTATTTTTTTAATTTTTTTAATTTCAGCATATTATAGGGGTACAAATGTTTAGATTATGTATATTGCCCTTGCCCCACACAGGGGACTCATAATACCATACTTTTACTGTACCTTTGCTATGTTTAGATATGTTTAAATAAACAAATACTTACCATAGTGCTATAATTACCTACAGTATTCGGTACAGTAACATGCTGTACCATTTAGCCTAGGTGTGTAGTAGGCTATACCACCTAGGTTTGTGTAAGTATGTTCAAAGAAATCACCTAATGATGCCTTTCTCAGAATATTTCTCCTTCGTTAAGTAATGCATGACTGTATATAAAATATTCTGAATAAGCAAATCGACAGAGACAGAAAGATTATTGTGCTTGCCAGGGACTGGGGACAGGGGAAAATGAAAGAGACTGCTAATGGGTATGTGTTTCTTTATGGAGTGATGAAAATGCTTTAAAATTAGATAATGGGGATGGCTGCACAACTTTGTGAATATTCTAAAAACTACTGAATTGTATGCTTCAATTATATGGTATATGAATTATATCAATAAAAATTTTAGTCATCCAACCTTAGTGATCATTGGTAATTTTTATGAACTGTGCAACATTATCAAACAAGCAGGTGGTTTATAGATAAGCCTTGCTGTCGTGCACGCATTTAATCTCTTATGGTTGGCTCATCTCTACATACCATATAATGATTTTTTTAAATACATATGTAGTATCTTTATGGCTTTAAAACTAATTTCAGAAGGTAATAACCTTCTTCTCTTGTAATAACCTGATGGCCACTGGTTTGTTGAGGCTAAGGATCTACTGTGGCCCACCATAGCCCTTCCTAGCTCCCAAACCCTGGAGGGGTGGTAGGGAGAGAAACAGTGGGCTTTTACCATCCTTCTACATACTCTAAATATTACCCAAGCTAGAAAAGATGTCCTAGAAAAGATGAATGAGCCAGGGGATTCATCTCAATCTTCTTATTCTCAACCCAGCATAAAACTTAAATCTTCCATTTTTTCCCCACACACTCATGAGTGGAGGATGGACTCAATCTTGAGGATAAGGAAGGTCAGAATTTTGCAACGGTAAGTATCATCTTCCTTCAGTTGTCACTTAAATAAAAACAAAATGAACTTTTCCTCAAAAATCAAAGCAAACTAAAAAAGATTACTCAGTTACCACTCTCTACCTTGTTACTTTAAGTATGAACATTTTTTTAGTCAATTTCACTATAACAAAGAAGATTAAGTTTTAGGTACATTAGAATGCCGAGGCAAAAATCTCATCAAGGCCAGGCACAATGGCTCAAGACTGTAATCCTAGCACTCTGGAAGGCTGAGGCAGGAGGATCACTTGAATCTAGGAGTTCAAAACCAGCCAGCAACATAGCCAGATTCCACCTCTACAAAAAGTAATAATAATAATAATAAAAATAGCCAGGCATGGTGGTGTGCGCCTGTAGTCCCAGCTACTTGGGAGGCTAGGGCAGGCAGATCACTTGAGCCTAGCTGAGTTGCAGTGAACCACAATGAAGCCACTACACTCTAGCCCAGACTACAGAGCAAGACTCCGTCTCCAAACAAAACAAAACAAAACAAAACAAAAAAACAAGCAAAAAAACCTCATCTAAAATGGCAATTCATACAGTAAATGTGGTATATGATCATAAGAAAAATGCTTTTCAATACATTAAGAATATGCTATCTTGTTTATATCCAAATATTAATAACATATAAACCTATTCCTTGGGGTAGCCTATGTCTCTAATGCTTAAGAAATAAAACACATTCCAAGTTTAAAAATCAATTAGCAAAAGTTCCATGAAATATGTTAAGTCCCAGGTAAACAAGCCAGTACTTGCACACAAGTAATAAGTAATTAAGCACTGAACGAATGATTTTGCCTCAAGTCGTCATATCACTTTCTTTTCTTGGTGTTAAAGAATTTGGCCACTAAAAACTAGAATAAAAACAGTATTCTCTTTAAGCTTTGAAAATATTGTTTTAGATATATCAACTTTTCAAAGTTGAGAAAGACAAAAACCCTGGATTGGAATTTGGGAGCCTCAAATTCCAGTCTCAATTCTGTAAATAAATGCTACAAGACTTTGAGCAAAGCACGTAATCTTGTACAGGACTAGCTGTCCTATTTATAAAGCTTAATGTTCTTTGTGGTTCTAATATTCAGAGTTAAGATAAATATTTTTACTTCATCTATCATACAGTAAGCTGTGTAAAAGCACAGACTCTACAAAATAGGCTACAGGACTCAAATCTAGTTCTGTACAAAGTCTGTGACTTGAGGCTAACTACATAGTCTAAGTCTCAGTTTCTGCATCAGTAAAACATGGGTAATAGTAACACCTACCTTCATCAGGTTGTTGAGAGTGAATGATAAAGCATATGTGGTAGACAACATCTAGAACAGTACTGCATTTGGCACACAAAGAATGCTCAGTCAATGCTATTATTATTACACCTAAAGGTGAGGTCTGCATTTATACAATTGACATTTACTGACTGCCCAGTGTTATGCCAGGCAGAAATAAAAAGGCAAAAATAAATAAACACAACACAGTATGGGAAGACTTTCTCTAGGAAATGACAGCTGAGTTTCCAAAGGAACAGGAGAAATTATCCAAGGAAAGAAAAAGAAAAGAAGGTTCCAAGAAGATAAAATGGCATATACAAAGATCTAGAAATAAAAATACAACAGCACATTAGGCCAGGTGCAGTGGCTCACTCCTGTAATCCCAGCACTGTGGGAGGCCTAGGCAGGAGGATTGCTTGATGCCAGAAGTTCAAGACCAGCCTGGGCAACATAAAAATTTTAAAAATTAGCCGGGCATGGTGGTACACACCCACAGCCCTAGCTACTTGGGAAGCTAAGGCAGGAGGATCACTTAAGCCCACCAGTTTGAGCTATGATGATGCCATTTTGCTTTTAGCCCAGGCAACAGAGCAAGACCCTGTCTCAAGGGAAAAAAAAAAAAAAAGAAATTATAAGGGCAAAACAGTGGCAATAGTTACATGTTTGAGAACTCTGAAAAAATACAATTGAGAAGACTTGGCCAACAATGATTGCGGGGGAAGATGGAGGAATCATGAATGGTGAACTACTCACAAAAGCTGAACAAATCTGGAAGGGTTTAATTTTGGATGCATTGAGTTTAAGATGTTACTAAGTGATACTGTGAGAAATATCAAAAGAGAGCTAACGAACATTTCTATGTAAGACTAAGAAGAGAAATCCAAGCTGGAAGTAAAAAACTGGGAACCATTACATATTGGGTGTTCTTTGAAGTCACTGAAGTGGGTGAAAATGCCCAAGAGGTGTGTTACGTGAAAAGTGGGTTGAAGAAAGAAATTATGGGGACACCACTTTGCACATATGACTTATGATATTAACTTCCCCCTCTCAAAGATGTTGTCTAGAGTTTAAAATTCCTTGAAACTGAACTAAAGTGTGACATTTCCCGCTTTCGCTTAAGATATCACGAAAGAAAGTACATGAGTAAAACTATTGCAGGTATCAACTCTACTATCTTAACAAAATGAAGTATCATTTATAACTTGGTACCTTTTTTTTTTTTTTTTGGAGACAGGGTCTTGCTTTGTCACCCAGGCTGCCACATAGTGGCACAATCATAGCTCACTGTAACCTCGAACTCCTGGGCTAAAACAATCAACTAACTGGTCTCAGCCTCCACAGTAGCTGGGACTGTAGATGAATGCCACCATGCCTAGATAATTTATTTTTTATTTTTGTATAGATGAGGTCTCACTATGTTGCCTCAAACTCCTGGTCTCAAGTGATCCTCCAGCCTCAGCCTCCAAAAGCACTGGGATTACAGGAGTAAACTACCACATCCAGCCCATAACTTGGTACTTTTAGAGTCAATTACCTGAAATGCAGATTTAAGGGACAGATGGAGGAAGAGGAAACCAAAAAAGAGAATTAGAAAGCTTAATTAAAAGCATGAGAGGAAAATCCACAGTGGTATCTCCAAAAATCAAAGGATTCTAAGTTTCAGGAAAGGAGCACTAAAATACTACAGTGAGATCAGACATGAAGAGAAATTGTTTGAGGAAACAGTAATCATAAATCAAGAATGTAATGCACATATTATATATATGTTACCTATATAATTACTACGTTATAATATCTTCTGCCCCACCCACTAGGGCTAGGAAGTTCTGTAGAGCAGAAGGCTAGGATCAAAATAGAAAAGGCCAACTGGACGAAGAAAGCAGTTATAATAATGGCATGAGGGAGGGGTGGGAAACAAGGGAAGAAACTGTATGTAAATCATAATTTAGATCTGTATTTAAAATGCCCTTTTTGACTTTTACTCTAGCTTTGATCTTAAAATTTTTGTTTAAAATCTCTTATTATAATGTGCCCATTTCAGCACGCTCAACATTTTTTTCAAGGGAAAACGTGAACTCCAGTCTGTATATATTTATTGAGTGTATACACATAAAAGGTACTAGTGTAAGACAAACACATGATACATGATAAAGTTCCTGCCATCATGACCTATGTAACAGTGGGGGATTAAACAACATATAAAACATACAAGTGTCTAGTTTATAAAATAAAATAAAACAAATCTATAGGCAGAAGAGGGTAAATTCATTTCTTTTTTTTTTTTTCTTTTCAGAGGCAGAGTCTCACTCTGTTGCCCAGGCTGGTGTACAGTGGTATGATCTTAGCTCAATGCAGCCTTGAACTCCTGGGCTCAAGTGATCCTCCCACCTCAGCCTTCTGAGTAGTTGAGACTACAGGCACATGCCAACATGCCTTGCTAATGTTGCCCAGACTGGTCTCGAACTCCTGGTCTCAAGCGATCCTCCTGCCTTGGCCTCCCAAAATGCTGGGATTACAGGTGTGAGCCACCATGCCCATCCAAATTCATGTCTTTATTCAACAAATATTAAACATTATATGTGAGGAAATAAACAAGGTACTGGGGATACAACAGTTTTTTTAAAAAAAAAAAAAAAGGCAGATGAGTGCCTTCAAAGAGCTCAGAGTTTAGTTATGAGGTAGGGTTACAAATAAAAGGAAACAAAGTAATAAAATATTAATAATTACAAACTCTATCAAATGAATGAAGAAAAAAAGAAATACAAAAGAATATGGGGAAAGAGGACACAATGATCAGCAAAAGCCTGCACTAAACATAGAGAAGCTAAAAGCCTAACACGCTTAGCATATACTGAGGGAAAGGTGAGTGGTAGAAGACCCACAGAGAGGCAGTAAAAAGGGGTCAGACATGAAAAGCCTGGTGGGCAAAAGGAATCTAGATTTCATCCCAAGTGCAATGGAAAACAACCAAAAGATTTTTGAGCATGAGAGTAACTAAATTACATTTTTTGAACATACCTGTCACAAAATTTAACTTAGTTCCCAAACTTAACTGATACAAAGGGAATTACAAAATCAAATACACCTTTCAATGTCCTGACCACACATCCCCATATACACTCCAAGTAGCTCCAAATTTCACTAAAAATTGCTTTTCAAATAAACATTAAGAGCTGGGTCGACTTGGACCTGTAATCCCAGCTACTGAGGAAGCTGAGGTGTGATCAGGAGTTTGAGACTAGTCTGGGCAACACACCGAGGCCATGTCTCTAAAAATACTTTTTTTTAAAATTAGGCAGACATGGGGTGCGTACCTGTAAGCCCCAGCTACTTGGGAGTCTGAGGCAGGAGGATTGCTTGAGCCTAGGAGTTTGAGGCTGCAGTGAACTATGATTGTGCCACTGGGCAACAGAGCGATATCCCGTCTCTGAAATAAATAAAGGTATGTAGGTATGTCTGTTAAAGGATCTAGAGATTAATGAACTTGGCTATCAACTGCTGAGTAATTTCACATCAATGTCTTTTAGATTAAAAAAAGTGAAAATACCAAATCAATAAAGGTGTTAATGATAGAAGATACTTCCCTTCCCTTGAACCCAACTTTGTAGAAAATCACGACAGAAGAGACAGATCTATGAGTCAAACATAGTAAATTTTTCAGGAAATTAACAGGCATAGTTAAAAAAAAAAAAAAAAGACAACCACAATTGTGGCCTGGAGAAATTAGAACCCTCGTATATTTCTGGTGGGGATGTAAAATGGTACAGACACCTTATTTTTTATTTAATTTAATTTTTTAAAAAGAGACAGTCTTGCTCTGTTGCTCAGGCTGGAACTCCTGAGCTCAAGTGATCCTGCCTCAGCCTCCAGAGTAGGTAGGACTACAGGCATGTGCCACCACACCCAGCTAATTTTTCTTATTTTTTGTAGAGACAGGGTCTTGCTATGTTGCCCAGGCTGGTCTCAAACTCCTGGCCTCAAGCAATCCTCCAGTCTCAGCCTCCCAGTGTTGGGATTACAGGCATGAGCCACTACACCCAGCCAGTACAGCTACTTTAGAAAAGAGGAATTTGGCAATTCCTCAAAATGTTATAAAATTGCCATATTACCCAACAACTCCACTCTTAGGTATACACCCAGAAAAAATGAAACATGTGTTCATATAAAGACTTACATGCAAATGTCCATAGCAGCATTATTCACAATTGCCAAAAACTGAAAATAACTCAAATGTCCATCAAAACCACTTGGATAAACAAAATGTGTTATATCCATATAATGGAATACTACTTGGCTATAAGTACTTACAAGTATTTAGAATAAAATACTGACACATGCTACAAGCTGGATGAATCTCAAAAACATCATGTTCAAAGCCAGACACAAATGAACACACATTTTATAATTTCACTTAAAAGAATGTCCAGAAAAGGCAAATCTATAGAGACAGAAAATGAATTAATGGTTACCTAGGGCTGGGGGTGAGAATGAGTGACTGTAAATGGGCATCAGGTTTCTTAATGGTGACACTGTGTTGATATAAATAAATGTACTAAAAATCATTGAAATTGTATACTTAAAATGAGAAAATTTTATGGTATGTAAATTAAATCTCACTAAAACCCTTAATTTTTTTTTTTTTTTTTTTTTGAGACAGAGTCTCACTCTGTTGTCCTGAGTAGAGTGCTGTGGCGTCAGCCTAGTTCACAGCAACCTCAAACTCCTGGGCTTAAGCAATCCTCCTGCCTCAGCCTCCCAAGTAGCTGAGATTACAGATACATACGACATCCAGCTAATTTTTATAATTTTAGTAGAGACAGGGTCTCGCTCTCACTGAGACTGGTCTCAAACTCCAGAGCTCAAGCGATCCTCCCACCTTGGCCTCCCAGAGTGCCAGGATTACAGGCGTAATCCACTGTGCCCGGCCAAAACTCTTATTTTTAAAAAGTACAGGAGGACTGGCCAGGCGCGGTGGCTCACGCCTGTAATCCTAGCACTCTGGGAGCCCGAGGCGGGTGGATCGCTCGAGGTCAGGAGTTCGAGACCAGCCTGAGCAATAGTGAGACCCCGTCTGTACTAAAAAATAGAAATTATCTGGCCAACTAAAAATTTATATAGAAAAAAATTAGCCGGGCATGGTGGCGCATGCCTGTAGTCCCAGCTACCCGGGAGGCTGAGGCAGTAGGATCGCTTAAGCCCAGGAGTTTGAGGTTGCTGTGAGCTAGGCTGACGCCAGGGCACTCACTCTAGCCTGGGCAACAGAGCGAGACTCTGTCTCAAAAAAAAAAAAAAAGTACAGGAGGAGGAGGTTAAAAAAAAAAAAAAAGTGACAGTAGAGTCAAAAAGGCCTGGATTTGAATCCCACTGAATTCACTACAATTTATACTTGTTTGGGCCTTAACTTGCTTGGCGGTAAGACTGCCCCAAGGCAGAAAAGAGGAACTACTACAGACTGCATCACTAAGTCTCTCTTGGGGCCGGCCATCAGATGTGGGTTCTGCAAAAGATCAGAAGGAAAGGGGTCTGGGTATCATTTGTTCATTCCCTCCTTGCATCACAACCAAGGTTCTGGCCATGCTGCTTATGTCCACAACTATAGCTCTTGCTGGGCTCCAATAACTACTGCCCTTTCATGGGCCCAGTAGAGGCTTCCTACTGCAGACACTCTCAGTGCCTCTATATCCCTTTTGGGTTCCCTTAACCTTGCCTGCAGCTATCAAAATGGGCCCTTCATTTAAGTGGCCTCAGAGGAATCATCTGAGTAAAATAATGTTTCCTATGCAGGGGCCCCAACTGATAACTGGTGTAAAGGAGATACAACTGGGTACTTTGTACCAGTTATTGTTAAATCAAGTATAATGTCTTGAGAGATATAAATTTTTTTTAACTGTTAAATACACATTAATAATCTTTGCCCCCCAAATCCTATTTTATCTGGTATATATATTGACATATATTATACACTTAAAGTTGGTTAAACAGATGTTTCTGTTTTCACTAAGCAAGGTGAAATGTAGAGAATAGTGTAGAATTTCCTGTCTAGTGGAGCAGTAGAATATACTCAAAAACCACTTAGTTCCAAACAGTATTCACAATAAAAAGAGACAGATTTTGGCATTTGCAACAGATGTCCAAGAAAAACACTGCCAAAGTCAAGGCAGCGAAGAGTGTCCGTCTGTTGTTTCACCGGGAAATAATGAAATGTGATGGGGATATGGCATATGCTTGGCTATATCCACAATAACAGTCACCAAGGCCTGGATTGGACACAATTCCAAAATTCCATTTCATCATCTTCCTTTTCTATTTCTGTCACCACCTGTATTACCAATCTTTCCTCTGAATAAAGACAAAATTTTCAGGTCCTACTTTCCCTATTGGTATTTTTCTGTAATGCTTTTCTTTTATAAGAAATATATCTGTCAAAAAGCAAAATATTTTGTGGCTCAAATTGTTACATGTATTAACTTCCTGTAATGTCCAGACATGTGTATTTAAGAGATAGACAAAAGTGGTCATATAGGTCCTGGATGATTATCTCTTGTTTTGGGATATGAAGGAATTATTAAAAATGAACTAATATATAGCTAGTCACTTCTCCCAACACATAACAGATTTAATATTTCCATGATGAAAATGTATGGGTGCTATGAAATATATTATTTTAGCATCTTCAATGTATCATTTTGTTTGTGGCCTAGTCTTTCTTTTACCAAATTAAATTTTCTTCCTTTTTGGAAAACTAGTAGAGCCACATTTTTTACATCATCAAAATTTTATTTTATTTTATTTTTTTTGGAGACACAGTGTCACTCTTTTGTCCTGGCTAGAGTGCCGTGGCGTCAGCCCAGCCCACAGCAACCTCATACTCCTGGGCTCAAGCAATCCTTCTGCCTCAGCCTCCCGAGTAGCTAGGACTACAGACCTGCGCCACCACGTCTGGCTAATTTTTTCTATATATTTTTAGTTGTTCAGCTAATTTCTTTCTATTTTCAGTAGAGACGGGGGTCTCACTCTTGCTCAGGCTGGTCTCGAACTCCTGACCTCGAGTGATCCTTCGCCTTGGCCTCCCAGAGTGGTAGGATTAGAGGCATGAGCCACTGTGCCCGGCCAATTCTATTTATTTTTATTAGCAAGGTTTAAGATTTCTGGCATTACATAAGGAAAGTCTGTCTAAAAATACATATTAGCTGGGCATGGTGGTACATGTCTATAGTCTTAGCTACTTGGGAGGCTGAGGCAGGAGGATCGCTTGAACCCAGGAGTTCAAGGCCAGCCTGGGGAACACAGCAAGACCTGTTTCTAAAAAAATTAATAATAAATAAAAATACACATTAATCACAATAATTCACATTTCCATAGGTACTAGATTTATATACAAACATTTATACACCTTTGGTTTAATATAAGAATTTAGACTGGGTGCAGTGGCTTATGCCTATAATCCTACCACTTTGCACACTGGAAAGACAAAAAGCGGGATCGCTTGAGGTCAGGAGATCAAGACCAGCTTGAGAAAGAGTGAGACCTTGTCTCTACTTTAAAAAAAAAGAAAAAGAAAAAATTAGCCAGGTGTGGTGGCATTCACCTATAGTCCCAGCTACTCAGGAGGCAGAGGTAGGAGGATCGCTTGAGCCCAAAAATTTGAGGTTGGGGTGAGCTATGATGATGCCACTATACTCTAGCCAGGGCAGCACAGCAAGACTCTGTCCCAAACAAAAAACAAAACAAAACAAAAAAAACCTCAATGACTTTTTAGGGTAGAAAAAAAGATTTCCAGGTAAGTCAAAATCCAAAGTTATACTATTCATTGTAATACTCAATGTACTGTTCTTTCCCTACAAATTTTTAGAAAAGTAATCTGAAATTATCTAGAACTATAGTCCCCAATCCCCGATTCCACGGCCTGTTAGGGACAGGGCCGCAGAGCCCCCTTCCCGTGAAAAAATTATCTTCCATAAAACTGGTCTCTGGTGCCAAAAAGATTGGGGACCACTGATCTAGAAGCTCCAAGGTTTGATACTTCTGTTTTCCTAAGGAAATTTCCAGAAATTTATAAGTTCATTAGACAAAGACTGATAATAAATAAAACCACTAGTATTTTATATAATTATAATTGTACTATACTATTCGTACTATTTTAGTTGTAATATACAGTTGTAAGATTGGCCTCACTGGAGGAATCACATTACTTGACTTCAAATTATACTTCAGAGCTGTAGTAACCAAACATGGTACAGCATGGTACTGGCATAAAAACAGACACACAGACCAATGGAACAGAATAGAGAATCCAGAAATAAATCCGTACATCAATAGTGAACTTATCTTCAACAAAGGTGCCAAGGACATATAGTGGGGAAAGGACAGACTCTTCAATAAATGGTGCTGGGAAAACCAGATATCCATATGCAGAAGATTGAAACTAGACACTTGTCTCTCACCATACATAAAAAATCAAATCAAAATGGATTAAACACTTAAATCTAAGACCTGAAATTAAGAAACTACTAAGAGAAAATATTGGAGAAACACTTTAGGACATTGGTCTGGGCAAGGAGTTTTTGAGCAATAGCCCCAAGGCACAGGCAACCAAACCAAAATTGGACAAATGGGATCATATCAAGCTAAAAAGCTGCTGCACAGCAAAGGAAACAATCAACAAAGTGAAGAGACAACCCACAGAATGGGAGAAAATATTTGCAAACTACCCATCTAACAAAGGACTAATAACTAGAATATATAAAGAACTCCAACAATTCAACAGGAAAAACAATCAAATAATCCAATTAAAAAATGGGCTAAGAATCTGAGTAGACATTTCTCTAAAGAAGACATACATATGGCCAACAGGTATATGAAAAAATGTTCAACATCATTAGTCATCATAAAAATGCAAACCAAAACTACAAGGAGATATCATCTCACCCCAGTTAAAATGGCTTTTATCAAAAAAAAAAAAAAAAAAAACAACCAGGCAATAGTAAATGCTGGCAAGGATGTGGAGAAAGGGGAACCCTAATACACCGTTGGTGGGAATGTAAATTAGTGTAATCACCATAGAGAACAGCATGGAGGTTCCCCAAAAAGCTGAAAATAGAGCTACCATATGACCCAGCAATCCCACTCCTGGGAATATATCCCAAGGAGGAGAAATCAGTATATTGAAAAGATATCTCTAGTCCCATCTTTATTGTAGTACTATTCACAATAGCCAAGATTTGGAATCAACCTAAGTGTCCATCAACAGATGAACAGATAAAGAAACTGGGGTACATATATACAATGGAATATTATATAACCATAAAAAGAATGAAATCCTGCCATTTGCAACAACGATGGAATTGAAGAATATTATGTTAAGTGAAATAAGCCAAGCACAGAAAAATCTTACATGTTCTCATTCACATGTGGGAGATAAAAATTAAAACAATTGATCTCATAGAGACAGAGAGTAAAATGGGAAGGGTAGGGGAGAGGGGGTGATAAAGTTGAGATGGTTAATGGGTACAAAAATGTAGTTAGATTGAATGAGTAATATTAGATAACACAACAAAGTGACTATAACAACAAGTTAGAGTACACTTTAAAATAACTAAAACAGTGGAATTGAAGTGTTCCTAACAGAAAGAAATGATAAATGCTTGAGTTGATGGACACCTCAATTATCCCGATTTGAGGGTAATTGATTTAATTCACACTGCAAACCTATATCAAAATATCACATGTACCCTATAAAAATACATAACTATTATGTACCCATAATAATAAAAAATAAAAAGATTGATTTTGGGTACTAAAGACAATAGAATATTTATGGATTGCCTTAACATATTCTACATATTGTGGTTATATTAAAAAAAGTTTTAAGTCTTTATCTTTTAGAGCTATGTTTCATACTATGGCTGAAAGAGATACATATATGGCCTGAAATTTGCTTTAAAATAATACATGGGGGATAGGGAGAGAAAGTAAGTAGTGATACATAGGAAAGAAGACTGACCATGTGTTAAAATTGTTGAAGCTGGATAATGGATACATAGGAGTTCATAATACCTTTCTCTCTAAAGTTGTTTGATTTGAAATATACCCAAAGTGTTGTTTTTATAGTAAAGAAAATCAACTTTTAGGTGGCTAATTCTTGTTCTGGATTACTAATTCACAACAAAGGTTAACACAGAAGAAATTAGACTGAATTTTACAGAAGGGGTATATATTTTGAAACAGGAGTTATCCACTAAAAAAGATTTCCTAATAGTACTCAAATGTCATTATACACAAGCTTACTATCTTTTAAATTTTCTCTAATAAACATGTCTGTTAAGTACAAATAGACATATTCACTCAAAAGTATGCTTTATATCTATGAGGCTGATGCTAACATGACTTTCTTAATAGGAAGCAAAGTAGATCAAGGTTAATTAGCTGGTATACTAGATTAGCTTTTGATAACAACTCTAGAACCATCAACTCCTATGCTATATTAAAACACAACTTATGGTCTTACAAGCAATTCTAATCATTACCATGTTAAAGAGGATCAGATTTGAGCCAAAAACTTGATGTTAAAAAAAAAAGTAATACAAAGGTATTAACCAATAACAAAAGACCATGTGTAGGTTTTGGGGTTTTTTGGGGGAGGGGTGGTTTGCACAGGCACAATTCCACTTAGTTCCCATTCTTCCAAATCGTTCGCACTTTTATTTTGGCATCATTCTTCTAGTCCTTTTGAGGCTCTGGCCAAATCAAACTCTGTCTTTAAAAAGTTTAATATCTGCTTAAGTGAGGATAGTATCAGCTGCTTTATCAGAATAACATTCACCTTGCAGTTTTGCTTAATATGAGAAATGTTTTAAAACGTTAAGCCATCTAATTTAAGCAGATTCAAGCAAAACTATTTAGCTTATCCACATTTTTGTGTTTGCTTCACTGGGTCAGACAAATCTGGTCTCAAGTTACTTCAATAGGATCAGTGATCACACAGTAATGAGAATGATGGCATTAGGTCATATGAAAATTTCATTATTTTATGTTTATTTACACCCCATAAATGCCTATAAGCCTAGCAACACAGGACAAGCTATTAATAATACATGGTAAGGATCCCTAAAGAACCTTTAAGTTATGGAAGCCAAATTCAAACTATGAAATATTAGACAAGTCAAAGCAGAATATGTGCACATTAAGTATATTCTTTATTAAATCAATATTTATTGAGCACTTATATGCCAGGTTGGTGGGGGCGGGAACAGCTGAAGTTCTACTGTCAAGAAACACCTAAGCTAAAGGACAGAGACTAACAATAAACAAGAAAACAGAAATATTTTAATAACAACAATTGATAAGTACCACGAAGAAACTTTAAGCAGGGCTTGATAGTGATAGTGGGAGAGGAACCATTCCATTGAAGGTACTGAGGAGAGGCCACTAAATGACATAAGGGAGAAAGCCATGCGGATTATTTGAAGGAAGTATAGTCCTGGCAGAGGAAACAACCCAAAGATCCTGAGATAAGAGCAGTCCTGCCACCATTCAAGGCACAGAGAAAAAATGGTATGTTTCATTCAAAGACAAAAGAGAAGAAAAGGCAAAAATCTGTGATCATGGTTCCTGCAAAAAACCAAACAACCCAAACAAAAATGAGTGGATATGCTGAAACCAGGCCCACATCCTCCTATTTACCTTTTCATATTATACAATACCTCCATATATATTCACATTCACTGCCAGCACACCGATTAATAAGTGCTTACTATTGAGTGCAGAAAGGCCTAGAAAGGAAAGCCCTAGCTAGACTGGCCTGAGTGAAAATTAGTAAACTGTTTAGTAACAGCCCAGTAACAAATAAATCACCTAGCTAAAAACACCTAGCAGTACCAACAGCAAAGAAATAAGATTTTTTGGTAAGCAAGTTAAGCAAAGGAGCAGGCAATTTGTTTTTTTACAAAACTTGTAGTTTCATTTGAATTGGTGGCAAAAGAAACTTTTTTATTTTTTTAAAGAGACAGGGTCTTACTCTGTCACCCAGTTAAGAGTGCAATGGCATGAGTTTGCAGCCTCAAACTCCTGGGCTCAAGAGATCCTCCCACTTCAGCCTCCCAAGTAACTGGGACCATATGTGCAAATCACCACACCACACCTGGCTAATTTTTAAAATTTTTTGTAGAAACAGGGTATCACTATTTGCCCAGGCTAGTCTTGAACTACTGGCCTCAAGCAATCCTCCCACCTCGGCCTCCCAAAGCACTAGGATTACCATGTTAGTTACCATGCCAAGCCCAAAAGAAACTTATTGAAACACCCTGTTTCTTGATGTAAATTTTTCTCTTCTCATTTCAAGTTACCACCTCCAAGTCCCTTGCTCGTGTCATTTCAATAAGCCTGCCCAGTCCACCTTGTTTGTAAATCTGCAGTGT
Organism: Lemur catta; assembly: GCF_020740605.2. Classification (NCBI taxonomy): domain Eukaryota; kingdom Metazoa; phylum Chordata; class Mammalia; order Primates; family Lemuridae; genus Lemur; species Lemur catta. Next base: position 83,127,183 of record NC_059134.1, on the reverse strand, counting down.
CTCCCCCAATTCACATTCCATTCTTCCTTACCCTACTTTTATCACCTCCCGACATATTAGATAATGTACAGTTACATTTGTTTATCATCTGTCTCACCCCATACACCCCAGTGTAAGTTTCACCAAAGCAAGGATCTTGCTTTTCCTCACTGATGTATCCCAAACTCCCAGAACAGTGTCTAGAATATCTAAGGTGCTCAGTAAACCTCTCTGAATTTCCCTTACCTTACTTATGGCAACCATTCAATCTGGTGTGAGCCCATATCCCCAAGTTTTCTCCAAAAACTTTCAGCAAAAATATGCTCTGGGAAAAATGATTCTAATTTTTAAAATAATTGAAAGTATAACCTCCCAGCATAAATGCCGAGTCCCAAAAGACCCAACATCCTTCTTTAAAGTCTTCCATCACTAACTCCTCTGACTTCCTTTCATTTCCCAATTCTACTTTATCCTACACCCTCAACTCCAAAAGATTTTCCCCTGAAACCCAGAATAGCTTGTGATTAACAGCAGTCTCTGAAGTCACACTTTCTGAGTTCAAATCCTGCCTCTGCCACTTACTAGCAGTATGATGTTGGACAAGTTAATTAACTTTACTGTGCCTGAGTTTCCTTGTCTGTAAAACGGGCTAACAATCGTACCTATCTCCTAGACTCCCTAGAGTTCTTGTGAGGAGTTAAACGAGATAACACATATAAAATTATTAGACCAGTATCTGGCACATGGTAGGTATCTAACAAGTGCTACCACTATCAACAGCTAAGGCTCAGTTCTCAGCCCTTAACCTCTGAAATTTCACTATTATCTCTATGCCAATGTCTAGTTGGGCTCCTAAACTCACCTCCCTGGTCTGGTCAGCTAAGGACAAATACTTTGAAGAAAATAAAAGTATTAGAATAAAGAAAACCTGATGGATTTGGTGGTCACAGAGGGCCTTTGTGTCAGATGAACGTGATAACCACTACACTAGGCAAGGCCTCTGTGAAGAGATGATATTTAAACAGAGAGAAGAATGTCAAGAAGCCAACAATGATAAGATCCAGGTTAGTGGTTCTCAAAATGTGGTCCCTGGTCAAGCAGCATTAGCATCACCTAGGATCTTGTTATTATAAAAATGCAAATTCTTAGGCTCCACCCCAGAACTATTGGTCCCAGAAACTCTGGAATTGGGCCCAGCAACCAACCAAGCTGTTTCCTCAGATCTCAGGGAAATGCTACTTCCTCAAGGAGAAAACTTTCTTGTTTATTTGCCTGCCTGACTCCTCTGCCCAACAAGGTAAGTACCCTAAGAATAGAGTTGTTTTTATGTTTTGTTTTGTTTTATAGAGACAGGGTCTCACTCGGTCACCGAAGCTGGAGTGCAGTGGTGTGATCATAGCTCACTGCAGCCTTGAACTCCTGGGCTCAAGCGATCTTCCTGCCTCAGCCTCCCAAGAAGCTAGAACTACAGGCTAATTTTTGTTTGTTTGTTTGTTTGTTTGTTTTCAGAGGCAGGGTCTCCCTATGTTGCCCAGGCTGGTCTCAAACTCCTGGCCTCAAGCGATCTTCCTGCCTTGGCCTCCCAAAAGCACTAAGACTATAGGTACGAGCCACCACACATGGCCAAGACCGGGATTTGGTGTCTTAAATTGCCACTGAATCTCCAGTGCCTAGAGAGTTGCATGGCATTTGAGTTGACCAAAATGAATTAGCATTTCTATTTTTGAAATGTATACATATTTCAAAACAACATGTTGTACACAATTAATACATATTATTTTTATCAATTAAAAAATGTTTTTAAAATTTCCATTTTTGTTCATAGCATCATTCTTCTAGTTACCCAGCTCAAAATTTACCTTTTTCTTACTGTTTAACATGTACCCTACGAATCCCAAGCAATCCCAACAAATCCCAAGTAATTTGATCTTTAATGTCTCTCATATCCATCCTTCTTTTCTATATCAATATTACTACCAATCTCCTGTCACCCACCTCCTGTCTGGTGTGGTAAACTGCCTTCCATTTGGTATCCTGTTTTCTACCTCTGCCATTTCTAATCCACTCTACTTGACTGCCAAATTAATCTTATTAAAACACTCTTTTGCTCACGGCTTCATACTACATTCAAAAACCTTTCAAAGCTCCCTATCCTTTATAGAGTGTAGACACTAAACTCCATGACCAGACATCAAAAGCCCTCTAAAATCTAGTACAAATATACTCTGGTGAGCTCCCCAATGAACCACACCTTTGTATAGTTTCCCTCCCATAATGACTCTGCACTAGACTAGGGCTGCTTTGACCAACAGACTGGCAGAAGAGATACTTTGCCTGTTCAAGTCCCAGTCCTTAACTGGCTGGCCTAGCAGATTCCACTTCTTCCCTCTTGGAACACTTGTCCTTGGAAGGTCCTTCTTTGTGCTAATCCCTTATTCCACTATGCAACATTAACAATAATTCAAATCAGTTTATATGCATCTGACAAACGCTTCCATGATCCCCTGAACTAGATATTAATGTCATTTTTTCCTCTAAGTCCCCATAGTATTTTTGTACCTCTCAGAAGAGAATAGTAGCATAGTTAATTAATTCATTCACTGAATGTTTAATAACACAACGTGTCATATATTGTTCTAAGTGCCGACAATAAAGCTAACATTCTACATGCTGTGGTACATCCTAGCCTATATGCTGGACATCATTCTATACACTTTTCTAAGTTATCTCATTTAATCCTCAAGACTTCTAAAAAGTATCCTCATTTTTCATAAGGAAACTGAGGCATAGAGAGATTAAGAAACTTATCTAAGATCATACTTTAAGTAGTGAAGTCAAAATACAAACCCAAACATTCTGACTCCAGAGTTTATACTAAACTGCCCTCTATAGGCAGTTAGTTACATAATCTTCAGTCTGTGAACAAGACAGACAAGAATCCTGCTCTCACAGAACATTCATTCTATTAATGGTGGTTAGTGGCATGGGAAAAGGGTGGTATATAAAAAATCATGCACGTAAAACAACAAAATTACTCCCAGAGAGTGATAATGCTATGATGGGAAGAAACCTCGATGATAAGATAGTGATGAGAAGTTACTTTACAGACAGGCTATCAGAGAAGGCCTTTCTGAAGAGGTAACATCTGGGAAAAGACCTGAACATCCAGAAGCAACAAAGCAAAGACCTGAAAAGAGAACTCCAGGTAAAAAGACTAGCCAACATGAAAGTTCTAAGACACAAATAATCTTAGCATGTTTCCAGAACAGAAATAAACCCAGTGTGGCTGAAAGATGGTGGTGGGAGTGGAATGAGATGAGGTTGGAGAATTAGCTGAGACTCAGATCTTTTATTTTTTTTTTTGAGACAGAGTCACACTCTGTTGCCCAGGCTAGAATGCCATGGCATCAGCCTAGCTCACAGCAACCTCAAACTCCTGGGCTCAAGCAATCCTCCTGCCTCAGCCTCCTGAGTAGCTGGGACTACAGGCACGCACCACCACGCTCAGCTAATTTTTTCTATTTTAGTAGAGATGGGTTCTCGCTCTTGTTCAGGCTGGTCTCAAACTCCTGACCTCAAGTGATCTGCCCACCTCGGCCTCTCAGAGTGCTAGGATTACAGGCATGAGCCACCACGCCCGGCTGAGGCTCAGATCTTCAGGGCTTTGTAGGCCATGATAAGGCCATTGGGTTTCACTCTAAATAACACTGGAAGGTTTTAAGCAGGGTAATGACATCATCTGATTTATATTTTGAAAAGTTAATTCTGGCTGTTGCATACTTAATAAAATTTAGAAGGCCTAAAGTGGAAGCAAAGAAAGCAACAGGAGACAACCACAATAGTCCATGTAGGAAATTATGGATATGGAGATCAAACCAACAGGATGTGCTGAAGGAACAGATGTAAGAAGGACAAAAATGAATCACAGATGGCTCCAACCTTTTGGACCCAAACAACAAAGTAAATGGTGCTATGATTTATTGAGGTAGGGAAGATTAAAGAAGGACCAGGTTGAGGGTTAAGATAATAATCATGTTTTCAACATAATATGTTTGAAATACCTATTCAATATCCAAATGGAGATGTCAGATGCTAGATATGAATCCAAAGATATGAATAAATTTGAAAGTCATCTCATAAATATGGCAACTTCACCTAGGGTAAATGGAAAGAGAAGCAAAAAAGGATAGAACTCCAAGTTCCTGGGCACTTCAATATTTAGAAGCTAAGAAGAGAAGCAGCAAATGTATTACTTCATTACCTTTCTGGATCACAAGAGGCAAGACAGTGTTTTTCATTTTTGTGGCACCCTGTAGAACTTACCTAAGGAACCAAAACTCAACAGATGCTCAGGACATTGTTTGCTATTTGATTTCTCAAGCTTTCATGTAGAAATATAATACTTGAGCAGAAAGACAACAATGCCTCATATATGGTAGGCACTCAAACACTAGTTTAATGAATGAATGAAAAAAAAAACTTGGACTGTGTTGGCAGACATATTTTAGTACTTATTGTTCCAGAGAACATAGCAAGGAAAGGTAGAAAGCAAGCAGTGGCCTTTATCTACATGCTTCTAACCCATGACAATCACAAACACCCTAAAGCCTTTTGGTCTCTACTATAGGGTGCAGAGGGATTTGCACTAGAGGCCACAAAAGGAAGAAAGGGGGGCTTCTAATTCCCATGCTGAAGCAGAGGTCTGGCTTTCATGTTATAAATATGTATTAAGCACCAACTATATGCCAGGCACTAGAGTAAGTACTAAGTACTACGAATACAACACTTAGCAAAACAGATAAGGTTCCTCAAGGAGATGCACACACATATATGGGCATCTCCATCAAGGCAGTATTTAAAAACATGGGCTTGGATGCAAGTCCTCAGGAGAGAGCACAGATCAGACAAGAAATCATCAATCCCAAGCCTTAAGGAAATAATAACATGTATTAGAGATTAGACAGACACAAGAAGAGTAAAAACTAGTGAAGAACAGGGAAAAGCAGTGGGCCAGAGAGGCAGGAGGAAAACCAGGAAAGGGCAGTGCTATGGAAGTAAAAGGAATTATATTTCAATTAGGAAATGGTCAACAGTGACAAAGAACACTGCAATAAGGATAATAATGATGCTTGGGTTTCCAGGCAAGCTCACAAAAACTCATTTAATGATAACGTAGACAGATTCAGCATTACACTATCTTACCATGAAGCAGTGCAGTACAGTGTTTGAACAAGTAGTCTCCGACCCACAATGTCCAGCTTTAAATCCCAGCTCCATTACTTACTAGCTATGTGGCTGTAAGTTTATTACTTAATGTCTCTATGTCTCAGTTTCCTCATCCATAAAAGGATGATAAAAAGAATATCTACCTCAAAGGGTAGTTGTAAGGATTAATTAATATGTGGGTATGTGCCTTACAATAGTAGCTAGAACAAATGAGTTGCTCATGAGGCAAATGATAGCTACTATTACTTACAACATTGTTTCTATAGGAAAAAACCTTCTGAACTCTAACAACATAAGTTTGTTTGAAATAACTTTCCCTCCTTATAAATTATAATCTACAAGGTCTTTTCCCAAAAACCTTTATGGAAACTCTAGATTTAAAATTTATCCAAAATGTATTCAAACGAATGTCCTTCATCAAGAAGCTGACCAATTTTAAAGAAGCTAACCATTATTTTGGTCTTTTTGGAGTACCTATCACACTCATTACACATTAATACCGTAATCAGAAAAAAATTTATGCATTAGGAATTCTAAAAACTAGTGGCAAAAAAAAAACAAAAACAAACAACCCCACCACACACAACCCAGGCTTTCAAGTTAGAAAGGCAAGAAACAGGCCAGGCGCAGTGGCTCACGCCCGTAATCCTAGCACTCTGGGAGGCTGAGGCGGGTGGATTGCTTGAGCTCAGGAGTTCGAGACCAGCTCTGAGCAAGAGCGAGACCCCGTCTCTACTAAAAATAGAAAAATTATCTGGCCAACTAAAAAATATATATATAAAATTAGCCGGGCATGGTGGCACATGCCTGTAGTCCCAGCTACTCGGGAGGCTGAGGCAGTAGGATCCCTGAAGCCCAGGAGTTTGAGGTTGCTGTGAGCTAGGCTGATGCCACGGCACTCACTCTAGCCCGGGCAACAAAGCGAGACTCTGTCTCAAAAAAAAAAAAGAAAAGAAAGAAAGAAAGTCAAGAAACAAATATAAATCTATTTAAATACAAAATATCTCCACTTGGTCACTTTCTGGTGTATATTCAAATACAAACACAACATCTATCATCACTGTGATGAAACAGCCTGCCTCTTCCTGTTCTGCACAAGATATTAACATCAGGTAGAGAACTAGGCAGCAGGTATGCAGATTTCTGATGACCATCTTATTTCCAAAAGCATGCAAAGGTATTTACAGCATCTAAAACTGCACCCCCAAGAAGTATTTCTAACTGCATGGTGATCAGCAAAGGATGTACTCATTTGGTTCCTAAAACTAAATCAATGCAGATTTATTTATATGACCAGTTCTTATCCCTGAACTTTCTAAGTACCCAGAAAGTACTATTTTAGAAATATTCAGAAATCTTTCTATAAGCCCTATTTAATGAAAAATGCCGGGGTTTCCCACTCTTTATTTTTCAACTCTTAAAACAACAGAACTACCTAATAACTGATGGAGCTGTTGTATTCAAAAAAATACCATTTCAAACTCATGAAAATTTGTTTAGCATGCACTTTCCCATCAACTGATGAAAATGCTGCATTTTAGGACCAAGCAAAGGCATAAGGTGGGATGTTAGTGCCCATGTCAGTAACAACTAAATGTCATTACCATCTGTCAGCTTCTGAATAGGTTACAGGAAACAAGGTGACAGACAAGCTAATTCTTCATGAATAAGTATCTATACTACATCATCACAACTAGTACTCATTTGCACCTTCAGAAGAAACTGCCACAAAAGGGAATAAAAACATCCAACTGAAAAATGAATTATGAAAAAGCATTTAAAAATGTGAATAAGCTTCTGAAATAGAGAATATTTAAAGACTTACAGGGCATTATTTCAGATTCAGTATTTTTGATATAACTGAAATCAAAGAGAACATTTGCACAGTTTGAGGAATAAAATGAGGTACAATTAAGTGTGTGCAGCCCTGTACAGATGGCCTGATCCTAACACAAGATGTTAACAAAGCAGGTTGGTGGGGGAGGGGGGCCAGACCTGCATTTTCTATTTAAAAAAAAAAAAATTTAAAAGCCGTTGGAGGGGGGCATAGCATTTAAGAATCAATAATTTCCAATAAACAGAAATAAATCTCCTTTAGATTATGTGCTCCAAGTAAATCTACTTACTGTTTTCAAATGTGTTTGGGAAGTCATTCTGTGTTACTTTAATCAATTACATTTGGAAAATATGACAAGTAGATTTTAGTTTCTTGCCTCAGAAGTATTCTGCTAAAAGAAATAACAAATAACTAGGTAGCATTTCAGTTTCATTTACCTCATAAAACATCTTTCATTTAAAACATAAAAAATGCTGCACAAATACCTATCACTGCTGTTCACTGAAGAGAAAGTAATTTTAATTTGTAAATTATCCTAGTCAATGCAAAAGCTACTTGAAAAATGATAGTCAAATTACCACCAAAAAGAAATAATGGGAGAAGTGCCAAATATCTTTCATAAAACTCCTTAAAATGGCTTACTTGTATATAATACAAAATTACGGCTATTTCTAAAAGGTTTCAGCATTTAATTATTTAGCAGCAAATTGGCAGATCACATTATTTTAATTCCCAGGTCTTGTAAACAAAGGGCCTACAATTTTCTAAGAAAGCTTATTTCCCTTTTTGAAGCAAATTTTTCTCATTCTTTCACAATCACCCCAAGGTACAATCTAAGACAAAGACCAGCTACTCTTTGCACATATTTTCCAAATCATGAACGTGGAACTTTCACAAAAACAAAGAAGATAACCTAGAACACTAACATACAAAGTAAAAAAAAGTTCACTTCTGTCGTGAAAATAATGAAGAAAGCTGATGAGATCATAAAGCCACGAAGCTTCCTGTTGGAAGCCGAGGATGAAGTCATTAGCAACCCAGGATTCCCTGGTCCTTGTGATCAGAAGCTGCACCTACCAGATTCCGTATTGTTCAGGAGAGGTGGCTTTAAAACACCCCGCTCACCAAGCCTCCAAACCAGACCACGCCTTCCAGTTATCATTCAAATGGGACCGTTTCACAGGGTGGCACAACTACACATTTCCCGCGAGCTTAAATATCAAGTAGGAGTCAACATTTTAGATTCCCTGGGTCATGCTGCAGGAAAGATGAACTCTTGAACCCCGCGCTACATAATGAACCCGGGAGAGCCGAGATGGGCATGCTTCGGTTCTTTCAACCTTTACGGCCTTCGCTGATTCCCCCCAACCCCCATTTCTTCCCAACTCTCAGTCACCTCAAGGCACCAGAAGAAAGAGAGATTCCTTACTTCCTGCTGTTGTTAAAAGGCGAGGAAACCCAAGAGCAACTTTGAACGCGTGGAAGAGAAACAGCTTAATCTTGGCCACCTCTGCAAACATATGTCACCCAGCCCCCGCGCAGCGTTCGCGCCCCACAGGGCCCCCTCTCCGGCCCCACGCCCCGGGGGTTCTGTAGCTAGCCTCCCGCTCCCCCAGTGTCAGGGACGCGGCTCCGCGTTTCTTCCTCTCCCGCCTCCCTAACCCTCAAAGCGCGGGGGCCCCGAAGACCGCATTGCCGGCCACCAGGTTCCAATACAATAGATTGTCACTGCCCCAAACTCTCCGGCGCTCTCCTCGGCCCCCCGGAGCCAGTCCTGGGTCTTCCTGATCCCGAGTTCAGCCAACAGCCCAAACTTCACCATGTGAGAGCCCAGGACCCGGGAGGTGACGGAGCCCCACGACTCCCGCCCAGTTATCCCTTCACCCACCGAGCCCGGCCAGCCCCAGGCACAATCCTGCACTGGGCGCCCCCACCCATCCCACACGAGTCATCAGACGCCTCTCCCAAGGGGGGCGACGGCGAACGGAGGGCTACCCGCCTGGCCCAGACCCCTGGGCGGCGCTGCACCCAAGCGAAGGCCCCAAACGCATCCCCGGCCTTTCCTGGTCCGTCGCGACCCCGCCGCCCACCCTCCCTACCTGGCCTTGAGGCTGGGGCTGCTGCCGCTGCTGCAGCTGTTACTGGCGGCTGCGGCTGAGGCTCGGGGTTCGTAGGCCCAGGCGGGGGCAGGGGGCTGTGTGGCGGCGCTGGCGGCGGCGGGGGCCGCGGGGGGCACGGGCGGCGGCGGCGGGTCGGTGAAGCCCGAGGTCGCGTAGTTCCTGTCCATCGTGGGGGTTGCGTAGGGAGGGCGGGCAGCAGTGGGGGCTCCTCTAGGGCCCTGTGTAAGGGGGGCGGGTAGGGAGGGCGGGGGGAGGAAGAGGAGGAGGAGGCGGCGGCGGCGGCGACGGCGGAGGGAGCTTCCCCCTCACATGGCCCCGGCGGGCTGGCGGGAGAAGGGCGCGCTGGCGACTCTTTGCCGCGGAAGCCCGGGCCGCGGCGGGCGGCAAGGCCCCAGTTGCACGTCAGGGAAGCGGCGGCACCCGCTGCTGGGACTTGCGGCGGCGGCAGCCGCCGCTTCGCCCCATGTTGGTGGATTTCCCAGGATGCACCTCCCGCCCCCTCCGCCCCGCCTCCCCCCGGCGCCCCGCGCTCCCCGCTCGCGGGTTCGGCAGGCGGCCACCCGGCTTCCGCCGCTGCCGGCTGCCTCACGAGGGACAGCCAGCGCAGAGGAGGCGCGAAGCTTGCCCAACCTAGCTGGCTCCGGGGACCTGGAGGGGCGCCCGCCAGCCAGAGCCCGCGGACCGCGGACTTCCCGCCCTCCGAAGCTCCGAGGGGAGCTGTCCGCGCTCGCCGCGCGCCGGGTGGGAAGGGGCCGCGCCTGCCGATCCCCCCCGCGCTGGGGAGGGGAAATTGAGCGGAAACCCAGCGTAGGGTGCTGCAAAGGGTAGGCTTGTCAACGCTTTGCCTGGAGTTCGTTATTTGACTCTTCGGGTTATTTTGAGGGACTCCCATCAGTTCCCTGATCGCGCTTTCTTTCTCTGTGCTCCAAACCAGAAAAGCTGAGCAGACTGTTTTACAGTTCCGTTTACTCCCTTCCTGCCGAAAGCTTGCTGGGCTAGAGGACCCTTTTTCTGCTGTTAGAGGAGATCCATATTCAAAGAGATTCAAATTCAAACGTATTATTTTCCAATTCTCGCTGAAAAAGCCTTTCCCAGGGGCTCTTATTAACTGTCCCCACCCCCACCTTGGGGATTTTCTCACTCTAGACTTCAGGATCTTCTATCCCAAAATAAATACAGCCTCTCCATTGATTAATCCAACTGCCATCTGGATGACTTTAATTACAATGAGTTTAAGTTTAAACTCACTATGCACGCTATTGAGACTTGGAACTTCAGCAGGACTGTCTACCCAAACATTTCCTATCTGATCTCCAATCTGTTTGGTGTGGAATAATTTAATGACTATTTGAGGTTCTTCTGTTGCGTATCAGAGTTGTGTATCTTCTAATAACGCATGAGTTGTGAAACTAGGGGGTCATAGAAATCGTTTGGTCCTTAAGCCATAAATTAAAAGTTAAAATAACAGTAAAGTTTATACTTAATGACCACCTCCCTTTAAAAATCAATATTGGTTTAACATCTTTTATATGCTTAGCACAGAAATCTATCCCTCAAGATAAGCCAAATATAAAGGTTTAACAAATCAGGCGTAGTGGAAGACCTAATAAACTTGATACACTATCTCCAATGACCATTTAAAAAGTTTAAACTTCGATAATACCTGGTGTTGGATCTGCTATTCCTTCCGAGATTAATTTTGTTCTGGGAGATCCTGTTTTTCTCCAGGCGCCTACATCCTTTTGTTCCTATTCATTCCTTTTTGTAAGTCTTTCTGCACCTGTGATGCTTGGAGCCTGGTCCCCGGGTGGGGAAGCAAAGGAAGTGAGTAGTACTTATTTACAAATGAATTCAAACGTGAAGGCACTAGTGACCTTGCCAATTTTATGTTAATTACAGAATGCATTTACTGAGGATATCTTTGAAAAGTGGTTTTCTTTGGAGAAGGAATTCGCCAAATAATCTGAGATCCTGCAGAGAAGTAACATAAATCTTCATTACAACATTTATTTTTCTTCCTGCAGACTGGAAATCTGGAATCTAAATAAGTTTTCACAACCAGCTATTATATTTATAAGCACTTTTGTGAGCACTACAGTTTTATCTCTATGAAAAGTGTAGGAAATGGATTGGCATGCTATAAATATTTTATGACACTTGGTTTGAGATACCCACAACTGGTACTCAGAGTGACTTGTGCAGGCAATACCAAACAAGTGGCAATAAAACCTTTATAATCCCTCACACCATTATGTAGTTTCTTTATGTCACAGAAATCAGAAAAGATATTAAAGGAAAATTTTAGTATTTTTAAATAATATTACTGTGTCACTATATGTTCCTTTTTTGTTAAATGAAATTTCCTTAGTTTCCCCTAAATCAATACAAGTACATGTATTTCCAAATGTTACATGTCTACTAATAGCATCATTAAATCTTTTATTATTGTTATTTTAATTTACAAATAATGCATACATTTATGGGGTATAGTGTGATGGTTTGACATATGTAAATAAATTTTTTTAAAGTTTCATACAATTGGTGATACTATCTGAAGAATGTCTTCTTCACTACTGAAAATATGCTTCCAAGTCTGCTAATTTTTCATGATCTCTTTGAAATAATTCCCAGTCAAGCTGCTTCAAGTTGGATCTAGGCAGTGTCAAAAGTCTAGAATGAGTATTGCTGTTGTTTTAAATAAACACGTCCATTTCATTCTTTGCTTTCGCCTTCTGGAGTGGTGGCACATGCCACACCTGGGCCCATTTGAGCCATGGCTGGGGAGGCCAAGGAGTGCCGTGCTGGAATTCAGGGAGTAGAGATGTGAGGTGAGTCAGCAAATACTGATATCCCACTGGTGCCACTCTGGATACCTTGCCCTTATGACTTTGCTTTTTGGGGGACACACTGAAGGCAAAAGCTGTAAATCTTGGCAGTGTCCATGGATGTGGTGCTGAGGATGTGCACGGTACACAAGCTGTGGAGCCATGGCAACCTTCACCTACATTTCAAAGATGGTGCAGACAGCCTGCCTCCCAGGCAGAAACTTGTCACAAGGGTGGAGCCACTGCAAAGAGTCCCCATGAGGGTAATGCCTAGTGGAACCTCAAGAGGAAGGCTACCACAGAGAGTCCCCCTTAGGGCAACACCTAGGGGAACTTACTTACTTTCACAGGCTAATGGCTGGAGGAAATTTGCTTCCGAATGAATTGTGCCTTGAGCCTCACCCACATCTGATTTAGATGAGACTCTGGACTTTGGACTTTTCAGTTGGTCCTCTTGAAGGAGCTCAGGAAATTCCACCCCAAAATATGACTCCTTGGTATTTTGAATCATGGCCCTTAGAGATCAATAACATTACTAATTGAATTTAGAAAGATCATAGGATACAAGGTCAATAACCAAAATTAATTGCATTTCTATATACTAACAATAAACGATTGGAAAATAAAATTTAAGAAAATTGAGGTATAATAACATAACATAAAATTCACCATTTTAAAATGTACAATTCTGTGGTTCTTAATGTATTCATAAGATTGTACAACCATCACCAGTATCTAATTCTAGAACATTTACATCACCCTGAAAAGAAACCTCTTATCTACTGGCAGTCATCCCTCATTCTCCCCTCCCTAAAATCCCCGACAACCACTATTTACTTTCTGTTTTTATGGATTTTCCTATTCTGGACATTTCATATAAATGGAATCATACAATATTTGTGGGCTTTTTTGTCTGGCCTCTTTTACTTATTGGAATGTTTTAGAAGTTCACCAATCTTATAGTATGTATCAGTATTTCATTCCTTTATAGTTTAATATTAATAATATTCTCTTGTATGGATATACTACATTTTGTTTATTCAAAGATTGATGCACAGTTGGGTGTTTCTACTTTTTGGCTCTTACGAATAATGCTGCTGTGAACATTCCTGTACAAGTTTTTATGTGAACATATGTTTTTAATTCTCTTGGGTTTATACCTAGGAATTGGAAAATTAAATTTTTCAATTTTAATTTTAAAAAATAAGAAGACATGAACTATTTAAGGAGGAATTTAACAAAATATATGCAATACCTGTACACTGAAACCTATAGACATTGTTAAGAGAAATTTAAAATTTAAAAGATCTCAATACATGAAAAAAACATATTATGGATTATTTAACATGTCTAAATTTTTCTATAAATTAAATGCAATACTAGTCAAATTTCCAGCAGTCTTTGATTTAGAAATTGACAAGCTAATTCCAAAATTTCTAAGGAAATGTAAATAGCCTTGAATGGCCAAAATAATTTTGGGAAAAAACAAAGTTTGAGGGCTCACACTACTTGTTTTTAAGACTTATTACAAAGCTACAGTCAGCAAGATCCTATGATATTGGCATAAGGATAAATAGAGATCAATGGAACAGAAGAGAAAGCCCCATATATATGATCAATTGATTTTCAACAAAGGTGCCAAGATAGTTCAGTGGGAAAAGAACAGCCTTTTAAATAAATGTTGCTAAAGTAACTGCACAGTTACATGGAAGAAAATGAACTTCAATCTTTACCTCATATACACAAAAATTAGACTTGCATGTAAAAGCTGAAACTATGAAATGACTAGAAGAAAACATTAAAAAATTCACAACCTTGAGCAAACAGTTATTTCTTTCTAAGGCCCAGAGAACAATGAACATAAAAAGAAAAGTTGATAAACTGGATTCCATTAAAATGTTAAACTTCTGTTCTTTGAAAGACACTGTTAAGAAAATGAAAAGGCAAGCAAGCCATTACCGAGGAGAAAATATATGCCAAACTCATACCTGACAAAGGACTTATATCCTGAGTATACAAAGAACACTTGTAACTCAAAAGTTAGAAGATAAACCACCCAAGAAAAAAATGGGTCACGGATTTGAATAAACACTTGACAAAAGAAGACACATTAATGGCTAATAAGCATATAAAAAAGATACTCAACATCATCAGTCATCAGGGACATGGAAATTAAAACCACAATGAGATACCACTACACAACGACTGGAGTGGATAACATTAAAAGGCCAGCATATAGCAAGTGTTGGCATGGATGTAGAACCACTGGAACCCACACACATTCCTTTTGGAGTGTAAAATAGTTCAACAACTTTGGAAAATAATTTGGTAGTTTCTTTTAAACATACCTATTACCAGAAATTCCACTCCTAGATATTTACCCAAGAGAACTAAAAACATATGTCTACAGAAAGACTTGTATACATTAATAAATATCTTTAGTAGTTTTATTCACAAATGCTCACCAATAGGTGAATGGACAAATTGTGGTATATCAATACAATGAAATGCTATTCAACAGTAACAAGGAACAAACTACTGATACATGCAACAATATTCTGCTGAATAAAAGAGGCCAGAAACTAAAGAGTACATGTTATATGATTTGATTTATATAAAATTCTACTATAGGCAAAACTAATCTATAGTGACAGAGAGCTGATCAGTAGCCTGAGGCTGGGGGGTCGGGAAATTGATAATAAAAGGACAGAATGGAACTTCTTGCAGTTGAATGATTGTCACATGGATGTCTACATTTGTTAAAACTCATGGAATTGTTCATTGAAGATGGCCTCATTTTATAACATGTATATTATACACCAATAAAGTTGAATGTAAATATTAAAAAATGAACAGGTATTGAACAGTATTGAAGGAGCTCAAGAAACTTCACCCCAGAATATGACTCCTTGGTATAAAGAGCATTTTGAATTAAAGGACCTTAGAAATCAACAGGCTTTGGAAGGGGCTTTCCCTCTATCTGCATAAATCAGACAGATACATCAAAAGAACAATTAACTTCCCTTCCCCCCACTTATCTCAATATATTGCAGGAAAGAAGTTCAAGAATAGCAACCAGACCTGGCCCAGATCATTAATTTATAAGTCAATCTGTTTCACCCATCCATTCATGCTCCCTAGCAACCATTTAGTGCCCCTAAACAGAATTACCTATATTCTCCATCTCCCCCTCCCCTCTAAAAGGAGGATATAAAAATGTCTGGACTTCACTGGGATATTGGGTTATCATCACTCTGTGGTTCTCCCCATAAGCAGGGTAAATAAACCTCTTCCTCTTATTAATCTTAACTGTGAGTTGATCTTTCAGCAAACTTTTGGGGGAAAGAGGAAGTTTTCCCCTCACCTCCACATTATGAAAGGAACAGTGAGAGAATATAAAAGTGCTCTTGGACCAGGAATGGTGGCTCACACCTGTAATCCCAGCACTCTGGGAGGTAACTGGGTATGGTGCTCTGTGTCTGCAGTCCCAGCTACTCAGGAGGCTGAGGCAGGAAGGTTGCTTGAGCATAGGAGTTCGAGATTGTGGTGAGCTATGATGACCCACTGCACTCTAACCTGGGCGATAGAGCAAGACTCTGTCTCCAAAAAATTAAAGAAAAGAGAAAGTGCTCTTAGAAATTAAAAACATAATAACAAAAAATTAAAATTTAACAGAGTTGGAGTATAATAACTTACACAGAAAGTAGATTAGAGAAGGAACTGGAAAAGTGGATCAATCCAGGAAGCACAATAGTTGACCGTTAGGAAACAGAAAAAGCAGAGAAAACAGAGACGAGGAAAGTAGCAAAACATTTTAAAAGAAAATTTCCTAGAATAGGGGGACACAGATCTCTAGAGCGAAAGGAGGCATTGGATACCACGAACAATAAATGAAAACTTGCATTAAGACTCAGAATCGTCCATTTGAGATCACCAGGGATAAAAAGATTTGAAAAGTTCCCAGAGGGAAATAAAAGGTCATATGCAAAGTCATGGAATCATCCATTTGCCCCTTCTTTAGTAACATAATCAGCTTCTTTTGGGGAACTGTTTCTCCCCAACTTCCAATCCTATGCTGCAGTCTGGCCACAGGGTAGGCACAAGAACCAAACTTGCCCACTAATTGGTCTTGTTATATAATGTCTTGTGACCCAAGCCTGGCCAATTAGAATCTTTTTATTTGGGTTGTACTATGTGGGCACTGGGTGAGAGAAAATGTCTTTCCTCTGCAGTCTGGAGCAGGTGTGATGCAAGCCTGTGACTGTGCCCTTCTCTGGACACGGAGAAAGCCTATGTGTCGTAGGAAAGAAAGTGGGTAACACAAAGAAGCAGAGTTTGGAAGAACTTGAGATATTAAGTGCTTGGGGATTGTTCCAACCCCAGTTCTTTAGGCCAGTTTGTGACTTTCAACTGGAGTTTAGATATATATTAATATATATCTTTTAGACCCCGTTTCCTAACCTATTTGCCAGTGGTCCTTAAATCGTTTCTTCTGGTCCCTGTGCCTAAAGTCAGAAGTGGACGTAAGACAGTAAGTACTGCATTAACTTTGTGAAGGCCTTTCTAACCATCCACACCTCCGTCCTAGTCTCCAAACTTTTTCTTCTCCAAATTGACATCTTTGTTGGGAACATATTTACTAAATTATTGTTAGGACAGGTTCTACCTTTAGATGAAATGTGGCTACTCCACTTAGTTTTTTAAAGTTGGTATGTGTGTTTCTTTCACTATCTTGCCACAGTAACCAAAATCTAGGATAGATTTTTTTTAATCCCTTGAAATTTTACTTTATAGACTTCACCCAGTTAAATAATACATAAAAATCATTACTAAAAGAATCCATTCTTTTTTCCCTACTCCTCAACAGCAACTAAGGAAGGATTAAAAAATCCTTTCAATTGAGCCCAACAAAACTTTTTGTCTTAAAAGCAATTTTTTCTTAATAAATTTTATTTTTAGAGCAGTTTTGGGTTCACAGCAAAATTAAGCACAAAGTACAAAGAGTTCCCATATACCCCCTGTTCCCACACACCCACAACCTCCCCACCATCAACCTCCTCCACCAGAGTGGCACATTTGTTATAACTGATAAACCTGCATCAACACATCATTGTCACCACAAGTCCATAGTTTATATCAGGGCTAACTTTTAGTGCTTTACATTCTATGAGTTGTTTTTAACAGATGTATAATTATACATATCTACCATTATAGTATCATACAGAATAGTTGGATTTTGGTTTTTTTGTTTTTGTTTTTTTTTTTTTAGAGACAGGGTCTTGCTCTGTAGCCCCAGCTGGAGTGCAGTGGCATGATCCTAGCTCAGCCTCGAACTCCTGGGCTCAGGCAATTCTCTTGCCTGGGCTTACAGGTGCAGGCCACCACACCTGGCTCATACAGAATACTTTCACTGCCCTAAAAACTTCTGTGTTCTGCCTATTCACCCTTCCCTACCCCCTAGTCCCAGGCAACCA
Source organism: Lemur catta (assembly GCF_020740605.2). Classification (NCBI taxonomy): domain Eukaryota; kingdom Metazoa; phylum Chordata; class Mammalia; order Primates; family Lemuridae; genus Lemur; species Lemur catta. Next base: position 83,109,722 of record NC_059134.1, on the reverse strand, counting down.
CATATCTTCTTACTGTCTCTATAGTTTTGCCTTTTCCAGAATATAGTTGGAATCACACAATATGTAGCCTTTTCAGATTGGTTTCTTTCACTTAATATTATAATATGCATTTAAGTTCCTCTATGTGTTTTTATGGCTTGATAGCTCAGTTTTTTTTAGCACTGAATAATAAATATACCATTGTCTAGAGGCACCACAGTTTATCCATTCACCTACTGAAGGACATCTTGGCCACTTTTAAGTTTTGACAATTATGAATAAAGCCACTGTAAACATCCAGGTGCAGGTTTTTATATGGACAACAGTTTTCAACTCCTTTGTAAATATCAAACAGCACGACTGTTGGATATGATAAGAGTAGGCTTAGTTTTTTTGTTTGTTTTTTTTGAAACAGAGCCTTACTCTGTTGCCCAGGCTAGAGTGCCATGGTGTCAGCCTAGCTCACAGCAACCTCAAACTCCTGGGCTCAAGCGATCCTCCTGCCTCAGCCTCTCGAGTAGCTGGGACTACAGGCATGCAACCACCATGCCCAGCTAATTTTGTTTTTTTTTTTTTTGAGACAGAGTCTTGCTTTGTTGCCCGGGCTAGAGTGAGTGCCGTGGTGTCAGCCTAGCTCACAGCAACCTCAAACTCCTGGGCTTAAGCGATCCTACTGCCTCAGCCTCCCGAGTAGCTGGGACTACAGGCATGCGCCACCATGCCCGGCTAATTTTTTTTTATATATATTTTAGTTGGCCAGATAATTTCTTTCTATTTTTAGTAGAGACGGGGTCTTGCTCCTGCTCAGGCTGGTATCGAACTCCTGACCTCGAGTGATCCACCCGCCTCAGCCTCCCAGAGTGCTAGGATTACAGGCGTGAGCCACCCCGCCCAGCCTAATTTTTTCTCTCTCTATATTTCTTAGCTGTCCAAATCATTTCTTTCTATTTTTTTAGTAGAGACCCAGTCTCACTCCTGCTCAGGCTGGTCTCGAACTCCTGACCTCAAACAATTCTCCCACCTTGGTCTCCCAGGGTGCTTGGATTACAGGCGTGAGCCACCATGCCCAGCCTGTGTCTTTGCTTTGTTCAAGTGTCCATTCAGATCTTTTGACCATTTTTTAATTGGCTTGGTTGTTTTCTTATTGCTGACTTTTAAGAGTTCTTTGTATGGTTTTTTTTTGGTTTTTTTTTTGAGACAGAGTCTCACTCTGTTGCCCAGGCTAGAGTGCCGTAGTGTCACCCTAGCTCACAGCAACCTCAAACTCCTGGGCTCAAGTGATCCTCCTGCCTCAGCCTCCTGAGTAGCTGGGACTACAGGCATGCGCCACCATGCCCAGCTAATTTTTTCTCTCGCTCTATTTTTTAGCTGTCCAAATCATTTCTTTCTATTTTTAGTAGAGATGGGGTCTCGCTCTTGCTCAGGCTGGTCTCGAACTCCTGACCTCAAGCGATCCTCCCACCTCAGCCTCCCAGAGTGCTAGGATTACAGGCATGAGCCACTGGGCCCGGCCTCTTTGTATGTTTTTGAACACATTTTATCAGATGTGTCTTTTGCAAATATTTTTTCCCAGTCTGTGTCGTGTCTTACTCTCTTGATAAAAGTAATCTTAATTAATTTTAATTTTTTTTTTTTTTTGAGACAGAGTCTTGCTCTGTTGCCCCGTAGAGTGCCGTGGTGTCAGCTTAGCTCACAGCAACCTCAAACTCCTGGGCTCAAGAGATCCTCCTGCCTCAGCCTCCCAAGCAGCTGGGATTACAGGTGTGTGCCACTATACCTGGCTAATTTTTTTTATATTTTTTAGTTGCCCAGCCAAATTTCTTTCTATTTTTTAGTAGCAACAGGGTCTCACTCTTGCTCAGGCTGGTCTCGAACTCCTGAGCTTGAGGAATCCTTCAGCCTCAGCCTCCCAGAGTGCTAGGATTACAGGTATGAGCTACCACGCCCGGCCAATAAAAGTAATTTTAAAGAGTATAAATGTTAACATTCGTGTATAACTCACTTGATCCAATAAAATTTTAAGGTGATTTAAATGTTTAACATGAATTAAGTAATATTTAGTAATAATCAATGTTCATTTATGTGTATGATACTTAGGATTATTTAATGTGTTTCTCTAAAGCTGGAAGTACTATGTTACTCTTATCATTTAGTATAACATTACTATGTTTTCTTCTGTTTTTCAATTATGTGTAGATATAGGTCACAGAAATAAATTTAGTTTTAAGGAGTAATATATTATCATTGCCTCAAATAATACATTAGATATGAAAAACTTGTTAAACGAAATAACAGTTCTCAACTGCAACGAAACTGTTTAAATAGAATGCTAGCTATACTTAGTAAAAGATATATACAGTAACACCATGCTATAAACATTGTTTTGAAAACATGCAATGTGTTTTCAGATTTAATTCATGTAATGGTATATGTCATTATATGCCATTATATGACAAAGAGGAGTGTTTAAATAGAACAAGCAATAAATATTTACTTAGTACAAAGTTTATTTACATGTAGAAAAAGTATATGTAACAGGAAACTCATTAAAAGAAAAACACAATAAGGTTTTAGGAAAAAATATGTATTCAAAAAAGGGAGCTGCTTTTTCCAGATAATGAAAATACTGATATATTTGTACTGGATTACCTTAAACTGTTAAACTGTTAGGGAAACATTTTTAAACAGCAAAAAAACTTGCAAGAAACACAATACAAAAGAATTAAGGCATCAATATATGTCATACATGTTCTAAAATGGCCACATAGGCAGTATCTACAAAAGAATCTAATTTTTTAAAAAATTAGAAATGCTAGACATTCCCCTAATAGTAATAAGTGTCATATATAACATTTCAAATCAAACTGATAAGTAATAAAGATTTAATTCACATTTAATTAAAACAAAAACAATATGAATAATATTAAAATTGAGCTTTTGTTAAGCTCTAACAAATCTTTTAGCATTAAAAATTCTCTTGTATATATAGGAAGAGTATACACACACATAAATTATCTGAGAACTAGAAAAAAATTGATTAGAATTGTAGAGGCAAACAGGAAACCAAAGACATGGAGGACACTGTTGCTCTGCAGTTTTTAATTGTTCCGAGTTTGCCCCCTTCTCTGTGTATTCACTCAGAGGGCACATTGTTAACAGATGCAAAACTCTGACACAGTCAGAATTTGTGCTCTCTTTAATGTTTTTTCATTTTCAAAAGAGAATATTCTATGCATAATTTTCTATCCTTCTGAAGGTATAACCTTATAAATGTGTATTTGTCTCTTTCAATTTTCCTTTCTTTTAAAGAGACGGGGTCTTGCTGTGTTGCCCAGGCTGGAGTGCAGTGGTTACTGACAGGCATAATCCCACTACTGATCAGCACAGGAGTTTTCACCTGCTCTGTTTCTGACTTGTGCCAGTTTGCCTCTCCTTAGGCAATCTGGTGGTCCCCCCCTCCCAGGAGGTCACCATATTGATGCTGAACTTAGTGCAGACACCCTATTGGCATAGTGGAGACTACAGCCCAGGACTCATGGACTCAAGTGATCCTCCTGCCCCAGCCTCCCAAGTAGCTGGGACTATCCATACCACTGTGCCCAGCTCCAATTCTCCTTTTATATTCGATCCAATTCTCCTTTCCATATTCATTTATTTCCTGATTGGAACAGAGTAGAAAACTGATCTAATTATATATAAAACCTTGTGTCAAAATAGACTTAATGGGCCTGGCCCAGTGGCTCATGCCTGTGATCCCAGCACTTTGGGAGGGAGAGACAGGAGGATTGCTTGGGGACGGGAGTTCAAGACCAACGTGGGCAACATAAGTGAGACCTGTCTCTAGAAAAAAAATTTTTAACAATTAGGTGGGCGTGGTGGCGTGCACCTGTATTCCTAGCTACTCGTGATGCCGAGGTGGGAGGATCACTTGAGGCCAGGAGTTTCAGGTTACAGTGAGTTATGACTGCACCACTGTACTCTTCAAGCCTGGGTGACAGAGCAAGACCCTGTCCCTTAAAAAAAGATAGATTTAATGGTTAACACTTATCAATTGCCTCAGGAAGAAACATGAACAAAATGAATCAATCAAACAAAGCAACAAATCCATCACCAAATGTACAACAGGAATAAAAAAAGGTGAAAAAGACAGAAATATATGTCAGTGATTTTATATTGAGATATTTTCCTTTCAGTCTTTATAAGCATTTGCCAATAATGGTTCTGTCACATTTTCCTTTTTATATTTAAAGTATTATGATCTTGACATTGGATGTTCTGTAAGTACCAGTGACTTCACAATCTTAATGATGAATTCTAGATTCATTCAAGCTAGAACTGTTTTACACAAAATGAGGGCAGATGACAAATCTAGGCTGTTGCTGGGGCAGAGTGGGGTTGTCACAGGTTCTGAAGCTAACATTGTAGTTAGACTTTTGGGAGTCGACAGAAATAAACGAGTTCATGGAACATTTCACATTAAGATTCACCGAAAGATACATATCTTATATTTCTATTTGGCATAAGTATTTCTCATGTGTGTGAGAATGTATAAACATATATATAACATATGTATACATATAAAATAATGTATGTATATATGAGAAATTCTTATACATTTCTCTCATCGATTTAGACCATTCCCTGGATTTCATAATTTGAGGCACTGTAATTTTATAGGCACAAAATGGGTCTAGAAAAGTATGCTCACTTATTTTTTTTTTTTTTTTAATTTTTGGTGCCCAACGTGGGGCTCAAACCCACGACCCTGAGATTAAGAGTCTCATGCTCTACCAACTGAACTAGCCAGGCTGCTCACTTATTCTAAACCCAGCTGTCCTCAATCTGTTAGACTGGGGGCAAGTTATCTTTCCTATGTCTTAGAATGATTATTACAAAGTGAGCAAAGTAGAATTTGCCTATAAATTTTTAAAGAGGATTAAAAGAAAGTGCAAAGTGAGAAGTTACATGAGAAAAAGTGCTTATTTAAAGCAAGATAGGACTAACAGAATTTTTATAGTAATATAGGTAACTTTTAAAAGAAAAGTTAGACTTTCTAATTAAATCTCAATGTTGCTAGATGATTTATTTGTGACAAGCAACCAAAGAGACTCAGAGAATCTGAAAGGTGTTTGGCAGTCTGTAATGACGAAGGTCTTACTTTTATTTGCCTTAAGATCATGCTGTCTTAAAATGGAGACACACACACTCACACATGCGCTATGATACAACTTATACTTTCTAACATTTAATTTGGAAGGAATTATCAAATGCATGTGGGTTTGCAGTCTTATCCCTGTAAAAATTATAAAACAAAACATCATTTTGTAAATGATCCCAAATAATAAGAAAATGCCTAGCAAAAACATAAAGAACAGAATTTTCTATTCTGTTTTTCAGAAATATGTTATTTCTTGAGCTCCTGAAAAGAGGAAACAAATTCATATATACATATGGAAACAAATATATATACATACCCACCCACATAAATTTGTACACACATACTCCAGAAGTTTATAGCTTATACTCTGCTACATTCTTAAGGAAAAACTGGTTCTATATGATTATAAGACTAGATAAAGAATGGGTTAAAATGATTACTTACAGTGTTTTTCCTTGGTGTTTAGATATATTAAGAGATGGAAAGGGCTTCTGGTAACTTTAATCAATATTATTTTAATAGCAGAAAAGCAAATTACTTTTTCCAGATTCTCAAACCATTATTTATGAAGTTCAACAAATTTTCAAGATAACCATATGTAGTTATAGATATACATTATATATATGTAGAAAATTTAGCACTGAAGATGGGAATATCTACTCATCAGTAACACGGGCACCTTTATCAAGTTCTAGTCACTCCTAGATTTGAGGCCTATTTATTTATTTGATAGCATAACAACCCTTATAAATCCTTTCCATTGTAACCCTGTACCTTCTGAAGAACTAACTTCATAGCAAGCAGTACTTTTTAGAAAAAGAAAACTACTGGGCTGGGCACAGTGGTTCACACCCGTAATCCTAGCACTCTGGGAGGCTGAGGCTGGAGGACTGCTTAAGGTTAGGAGTTCCAGCCTGAGCAAGAATGAGACCCCCCATCTCTACCAAAAATAGAAAAAATTAGCCAGGCGTAGTGATGTGCATCTGTAGTCCCAGCTACTAAGGATGCTAAGGCAGGAGGATCACTTGAGGCCAGGAGTTTGAGGTTGCAGTGAGCTATGATGACACATCTGCACTCTACCTTGGGGCGACAAAGCGAGACTCTGTCCACCCCCCGCCAAAAAAAGGAAAAGTACTGACCCCACTACCCATAACAAAACATGACTGATAGTAAGAGTTAAGAACCAAAACCTGTAAAATATGGTGATTGCTATACAATAATTTAAAATATAAAACCACATGATTATATTAAGGTCACAGATTTATATTGAAATGTAGAATTCTGTGAAGTATTTCCAACCAAAAAGAAATCCTAATAAAGAGTACATCTAATACCATGATTTTGGATAATCTTAATGATTAGAAATTCTTACTTTTAAAATATTCAACACAAGAAATCCAGAACCTTTATTTGTACAAAGGATACAAACAGTTCCCTAGTTTTAACTGTGCTATCTATAACAAAGATTTTTTTTTTTTTTGAACCATGAAAACATAAAAAAGTGCTTTCTTCTTATCTGCAAGAATATGGAGTCAAAGTCTCTTATCAAGCTGATAATGATCAAGTTCAGGTCCAAGTTGCAGACATAACATCTGTGGTGCAGTACACCACAGAATGAGCACCAGGAATGTGCTCATTCCTCCTTTATTCCTTGTAGTTTATCACAAAGAGCTGAATACATATGTCTTTTTTCATTCAGGGAGAACAAACCATTTAAATAACATGCATTTCTTATACCAAGATGGCAAGGTGGACTTAGTGAGATGGGAGAGACATAGATTTTTTAAATACCCGAAATCCTTTTGCTGGCCCAGGATATGGTGGTGGTGGGGAAACATTGTGTTTTCTTGTCAGTGCCACTGCTTGTTCATAAGAAGGTAATCCTGTGTCTTCCACAGAAGGTGACGATGGAGACAAGACAGCCTCCTCAGGTCTTCTAAAAATGATGGAGGGAGTGTGCCTACCCCTTCTTACGTAGACGGCTGAAGAGCTAAACAGAGAGACAGCATTCAGGTCTAGGAAAGGCAGCCTTTTTTGGGTGAGATGGCAGTATTTAAAAATCCAGCTGACTATTTTGAACACAATTTATGAATACAATAGTTTTATTTTATCCACACTCTGAAAGTGTCTAGGTATAGGGGAAAGACCAAGAGCTTTGGAGTCAGACGTGAGTTTGAAACCTGATCCTGTCATTTCATAGCTATATGACCAAAGGCAAGTTACCTAACTCAGTTGCCTCCTCTCTAAAATGGGGTTAACAGTAACTACCTCAACGGAGTTGTTTTGTGCAGCTTGAGTAAGATGTTCTATGGAAAGCTTCTAGCAGTGTCTGGCACGCTACAACAGGGACTCAAAACACATGCATTCTCTTCTCCCACTCCTGAATTAGAACTTTCTCAACGTATGATGCGAAACCAAATCTTAGCCTTGTTGAAAGGTGGCACAACTCCAAGCCAAGGAAACAGACGCCACAGAGATAATCACAACAGCTGATGCCTGGCCTCCTCTGTACCCTCCTGTAGTCCTGCTGCCTGGTCAAGCCTTCCTAAACAGTACTTCCTTCACGTCACTCTTCTCCTCAAAAGCCTAGCTGCAGCCTACTTTCCACTGAATCAAATTCTAACTCCTATGCCTTCTTCTGTTCAAAGCCTCCGTTATCCTGGCCTCGCCTTATTTTTTATAGCTCTCTGCTCTTGCCAAGGCGGCTTCTTTACACTCCCCTGTATGTGTAGTGAATTCTTAGGCTTTCTCTGTGCTTTCACTGGTATTGTTCCCTTTCTTGAAATATTATCTCTGCCCGCCAGCCCGCACTGATCTAAAACCAACAATTTTTTTTAAAATATGGCTTAGTTCAAGTCCCACCATTTTCACAAAAGCTTGTCAGCCAATGAAAGTTGAAATGCAACACAAGTGTGGTGTTTTAAACCTATGGTTTTTCCTTCTCACTTGTGAATTACAAATTATAATTTAAAGATTAGGAAATCGAAGTGTTTAGACTGTGAAGTTGGCTGTCTATAAAGAATCTATACACAAATTAACCTCCTATAGTTAGGGCTAACGAGATCATTAACATTCACAGGTAATCCCCAACCTCTAATCAATATTTACAATATTCTCCCCATCAAAAAACAGTTTAACAGACCCAAAATACTGCAAACTTTTCCAAACTAAATCAGCCAATTTGTCCCTTAGAACACCTTTTTCTTTTGGAGGTAATAAGGAGATTTGAAATTAGAGGCAAGCAGAGAAAAAATGAGAGAGAGAGAAGAAAAGCAAAAGGTCTGTGTAAATCTGGGAACTGGATAATCTGTCAATCATTGAGAGGTGACTGAGAGGATCACAAGTTTACTTAGAGGGCTCAACACAATTCCTCCTCTGTCAGAAATCTGGAATGTATTCATGGTAAGCAGCCAATTCCCACAGTCAATAGCTCGCGACCAAAAGTTCTATTTATTTGCTTATAGGAAACGGTAGAGACAGATATTTTATTTGAACAAATATATTTTTCCATGCTGACTTTCAAAATTTAATATATAGAAATGATGTAATAATTATATCAGCTATTAAATATCCACACAGTGTTCTCTTATACATCATACCCCCTACATTGAAATCAGAACGCATGTACTAGTAACATCTAGAACTGGCAACATCATATTATGCCTGCTTTCCTCCACAAATATAGAAATGAAGAAATGAAAAGATCTTGTTTTCCATTTCTTGGCATGTTTTTACAGAGGAATGAGGCAAGCTTTTCTGACAATGATCTTATTTTTTATTCTTTTCTTTCTCAAATATTCCCTCCCCTCCTCTTACTTTCAGACTTACAAAATATAAAAAGAGAACAAATAACTCTGCTGAAAGGATTTCTTGAGATAATAAATGAAAGGTACTTTAGTAAGTGTTAAAAGTTAACACCAACCTAAGAGAATGTCTAGTAAACTTAGTTTGAAATTTCCCCTAAAAGTCAAAGAGTTGCTGTGAGAATCAGAGTGAGACTACTGATGTAAAAAATGATCTGTGAACTACACAGCATTACATTGTACTAACATTGAGTATAACTAATTTTACTTTTAAAATAAGAGATATCATAAGGTTTTAAATTTTACAATAATATACAAGAAGACATGCCACAATCATGGCACCAATTTATACTCTCTTTTTTTTAAAAAAAGACAAGGTCTCGCTCTGTCACCCAGGCTGGGCTCCCAAGTATCTCGGACTACAGGCATGCATTACCATGACTGGCTAATTTTTTAAATTTTTTGTGGAGATGGGGTCTCATTATGTTGCCCAGGCTGGCCTCAAACTCCTGGCCTCAAGTGATCCTCCCACTTTGGCCTCCCAAAGTGCCAGGATTACAGGCATGAGCCATTGCGTCCAGCCCCTTCCTGTGTCTTTGAACTCTGCTTTTGTCTTCGTGCAGGGAAGAAGACAGGAATGTTTCACAGATAAGAAAGCATAAGGTGAAAGGACACAGTGGTGCAGGAAAGTAGAAAAATGAAGAAAAGCAGAGAAGAGAGAAGGAAATGTCAAGCACGAGGGCACTGAATAATAGCTAGGCTATCCCAGACCTTGAGAGAAATTATTAAACATGAGGACATACATTATCTTTTCCAAAAAAACATTGTGAATCAGGTGGAAGAGAAGGAAAGATAAAAAGCAAGAAGAATCTCCAAAGACAAATTTTGCCTATCTTTATTAACCTTGTGGAGTCCCCCAGCTTGTGGAGAGAGCCATATTGAATAATGTCTTAGTGAAAAGTCCTAGAAAATGGAAAGGCCTTGCTCATTTCCTCTCTCTGAAATATGGGAAATTAATAGAGGTCTGTCAGCATAAAGACAGTGGTTTAAGAAAAATTAAACAAATTTTTCCTTACTTTCTCTCACTTCTCAAATTTTTACAGGATTCAGAGACAAACTTTTTAGTCCATGCCCATCAGTGACATACGGCCCCAGGGAGCTTTTCAAGCATTCTGTCGTGCGGCTAGAATTACTGTTTATGTTCCCTCTTCCTCTGCCCTCTTTGTTGGCACCTCTTCTTCTTTCTGCACCCAGACTGTGGGTATCCTTTAAGGCTCTGTCCTTTCCCTTCTGTGCTTTCATTACACTTAGAGAACTTGCCTACTCTCATGTCTTCAACTTTGTCCTCCACTAGGGGAATCCTAATTCCACATCTGCTGTCTTAAACTCTTATCCTTTCTTTTCTTTTTTCCAATTAAAAAAACTTTTTGGTGACCAAAAAATATAAATATAACATAAAGTTTGCCATTTTAACCATTTTTAAGTGTACAATTTGGTGGTATTAATGACACTGACAATGTTGTACAACCCTCTCCACTATCTATGTCCATAACTCTTTCATCACCCCAAACAGAAACTCTACATATGAAGCAATAACTCTCCATTCCCCCTGGGATGGTGTGAATGTTTTTGTCCCCTCCCAAACTCACGTTGAAACTTAATCTTCAATGCAACAGTGTTGGGAGGTGGGGCCTTCTAGGAGGTATTTAGGTCACGAAGACCTTGCCCTCGTGAATGGATTAATGCCACTATAAAAAAGCCTTGCAGGAGGGGTTCCCTTTCTTCTGCTCTTCTGCCATGTAGGAAACAGCTTTCCTCTCCTCTGGGGGATGCAGCATTCAAATCGCCATCTTGGAGACAGAGACCAAGCCCTCACCAGACACCAAATGTGCTGGCACCTTGATCTTGGACTTCCCAGCTTCCAGAACTGTGAGAAATAAATTTCTGTTCTTTATAAATTACCCAGTCTCAGGTATTCTGCTATAGCAGCACAAATAGATTGAGAAACCTCCTTCCTCCCAGGCCAAGGCAACCTCTAATCTACTTTCTGTCCCTATGGATTTGCCTATTCTAGATATTTCACATAAGTAGAATCATACAATAGTTGTTCTTCTGTATCTAGCTTCTTTTACATGATATAATGTTTTCAAGGTTCATCCATGTTGTAGTATGCATCAGAACTTTATTTCTTTTTATGGTTGAATAATATTCCATTGAATGAGTATATCATATTTCATGCAATGTATATGTATGTATATGTATATCTTCTTTGATGAAATGTCAATTTGAGTCCTTTGTGGTTTTAAAAATCGGGTTGTCTTTTTGTTGTGTTGTCCTTTCTTGAGCTATCTTTAAAATATGTGCTATTTTGTTCTGTCAAATCCAAATTTTATTTTCTTCCTCCCAGTTTCCATGTATATATAATATCTTCAGGATAGAAGTTTAGATTCAAGTCACATTCTTCCAACATCCCCTAGTGCTTTCTAATCAGGCATCAAGTCCTACAGCTTCTTTTTCCCCCGAAGACAAATCTAGACTCATGACCTCACACCTGAATTACAGTGCTAGCATCCAGTTTCTCCCTGTTCTAGTACAAATTAATTAAGAAACCAGAGTGTGAGATCCATGGGGGCAGGCACTATCTCTGTTTTACTCTCCACTGTGTTCCTAAAACCTAGCATATTACCATCCATATTCTCAAAAACCTTTCTCAAAGGCCATTTTTCCTTTTAATCCTCTGCATAAGTGGTCCACCCCTCCTTGTCTAGCAACTCAGATGTAAACTTGTGGCTGCCATTCCAATTATCCAACAATTTCCCCAATCACTCACTACTCTTTATCAAAGCTCTTAAATCTGCAGTCAAGATTATTTTGCTTAACATCTCCTACATGAGCCTTGGTAGCAGCCATCTTTGCTCCCACAGTTCTATCTCCTTGGAACACCCTTTTCCAGTGATTACCTCTGGAACTCATGTCCTCCAAAGTGACTAGTTGTATCCCACACTGATCATATGCCTGCTTGACATTCCGAGCCATTTATGAGGAGGGGGAGTGTTCTACATTTTACATGTTTATATTCAAGTTGCTTTTTTGTTATCTAGTGGCCTCAATCAACTGGTCATCACTCCATGTCTTCTCCTTCATGTGCCATAATACACTTTCTACAAAATACAGACAGCACTAAAAGAGAAGGTGGTGTGGAAGTGGTGAACAGTGTATGGTTAGCAACAACAGGTGATGTGGAAGACAGTTATAAATGGGGCTAAGGGAGATTTCAGAGGCCAAATAAAATTTTTATAGATCTGCTAAGTTTGAAAAAAGCTTATTTGCAATATAATATCTCTGATTACCTATATTACCTTTTGATAATACCTTTTAATTCTATATGAATGCTGGATAACCTGTAGCTCATTCCAAGTCCTGATCTCTTTTTAAAGAAACAATGAATACCAGACAGGAAGACGTAAAATTCTTACACAAGCTTTTAGAAGAATCTTGGTTTGCAAATTAATAATAATGGCTAATATTTACTGAGTACTTGCTACATGCCAAGCACTATTTTAAATACTTTTTCTATATCAAATTATTTAGTTCTCGTAATTCCCCTATGAGATACATATTATTATTATCTGGGCTACCATATTGCACAAAATATACTGTGGTCCATGTAAATGGTACCCCTCTGGAACTATGTAATGTGATGGTTCCAATTATTATCCTCAATTTACTTATGGGGAAACTGAGGCAGGGTGTACATTTAAGTAACATGTCTAAAGTCAGGCTAGTTAGTTGTATACCAAGGATTTGAACCTAGGCAGTGTGACTCCAGAGCTCACACAGTTAACCACTTATACTATATGTATTTCTGGGATGGAGAGAATACACCCTGTTCTCTTCCAGAAACAGTACTGGGCTAAGACTAATGTATTTTAGGAAGGAATCACATCTTACTACATTGCAGAATAAAAAACTACTTTATACCAAATATAATAATTGAATAAATAAATGTCTAAGAATATATAAATAAAATTTTGAGGACTCTTAATGATTTAAAAGTATTGCATTAGATAAGCCAGTTAGAAATAGAGACTAATACTGTATGATTCCACTTATATAAAGTCCCAAAGTAGAAAAAATCAGATACAGATAATAGAATGGTGATTGTCAGGGCCTCAGGGGAGGAGTGTACTTTGTTCAATGGGTACACAGCTTCACTGTTACAAAATGAAAAGGTGGAAAAACTGGAGATTGGTTGCACAACAAGGTGAATGTACTTAACACTACTGAACTGTACACTTAAAAATGGTTAAGATAGTAAATTTTATGTATATTTTACCATTTTTTAAAAAAAGTACTGCACTGGAAATGTATTTAAATTATATTGTCCAGTGCCAAAGGCAAGTTGCAAAAGGGAACATATAACAAACATCTTTTTAAAACATAAAATATATTAGTTTACATATAGAAAAAAATCTGGAGTTATACACATCAAACTCATAATAGTAGCAATTTCTGAAAAATAGGATTATGTGTCGACACGGAGGCTCACTGCCTATAACCCTAGCACTCTGGGAGCCTGAGGTGGGAGGATCGCTTGAGGTCAGGAGTTCAAGACCAGCCTGAGCAACCGTGAGACCCCATCTCTAACAAAAATAGAAAAATTAGCCCAGGGTGGTGGCATGTATGTCTGTAGTCCCAGCTACTCGGGAGAGCTGAGGCAGGAGGATCCCTTGAGCCCAGAAGTTTGAGGTTCCAGTGAGCTATGATGATGCCACTGCACTCTAGGCTGGGTGACAGAGCAAGGCTCTTTCTCAAAAAAAAAAAACAAAAAAAAACAAAAGAAAAGTAGAATTGGCTAGGTATGGTGGCTCACACCTGTAATCCTAGCACTCTGGGAGGCCGAGGCGGGTGGATCTTCTGAGCTCAGGAGTTCGAGACCAGCCTGAGCAAGAGCAAGACCCCGTCTCTACTAAAAATACAAAGAAATTATCTGGCCAACTAAAATATATATATACAAAAAAAAATTAACCAGGCATGGTGGCGCATGCCTGTAGTCCCAGCTACTCGGGAGGCTGAGGCAGGAGGATCGCTTAAGCCCAGGAGTTTGAGGTTGCTGTGAGCTAGGCTGATGCCACGGCACTCACTCTAGCCCAGGCAACAAAGCGAGACTCTGTCTCAAAAAAAAAAAAAAAAAGGAAAGGTCTTCAGATAGTTTTCAAATCCCGGAAACTTAACACTGGTTCAATATTATTTAACATCTAGTCCATATTTAAATTTTCCCCCAAACTTTCCTTTGTAGCAATTTATTTTTCTGGTCCATGATATAGTCCAGGATCACACACTGCATTAACTGTCATGTCATCCATTTTAATTTGGAACAGTTAGTTCCTTAGCTCTTCCTTTGAAGTTCATGACACAGACATTTTTTGAAGAGTACAAGCCAGTCATTTTGTGGAATTTAAATTTTACTTGATATGAGTTGAAAGCCATTCCTAACTTAGAAAAAAAAGAATCTTTTAATATATATGATAAACAATACTTTCTATTCTATTGGAAGGATACCAAAACACTGCCCATTTTGCTGAAACGATAAATCAAAAGACCAGTTACAACAAAGTACACTTGGTCACCATCATGAGCTAGTTCACAGAATTTGAAAGTGTGATTAGGAATATACAAGCATCGATTTCTAACAGCCTGTTTAGCATCTGGTGCTTTTTTTTTTTAATTTCAGCTTATTACGGGGGTACAAAAGTTCAGGTTATATATATTGCCCATGCCCCCCCATGGTGCTTTTTTTGGAACAAGGTTATTTCTGTACCTATTCATCCACACTTACTGGGCAGATAATTAACACTTTTATTTCAATAAGGATACTGAACTTTTATTATACAAACAATTATGGCCTTTATCAATCTTTATGAAGCTTTATTAATGTGCTATTATCCTCATTTTATAACCATTTTATTATTTTCTATTTAAAGTGTCAATAAAAATAGTTTAATTAAAAAGCCAGACGCACTGTTTCTGTTTGGGTAGCCGCATAGATCCGCTAGCTCTGTGACTCAGAGTAAAAACTACAGGGCTTCTTGCCTCTGGAAATAATGTGCAGACACTGGTATCTGCTTCTGGCTTAAGAAGGAAATATTGAAAAATTGAGCTGACGTATGTGAAACTTCTTGTATTCTTTTGAAGAACCTTAGAAATAGCATCATTAGGTTGTTTATGTAAGTGTCAAATTAGACAACCAAACAATCGTCACAGACTAGAGGAGCCTGGGACGACATGACAACTAAATGCAACGTGGTCTTGACTGGATCCTCGAAAGAGGACACTAATGAGAAAACAGATGAAATCTAAGCAAGGTCTGGAGTTTAGTGAACATTACAGTTATGTGCCATGTCATTTTCTTAGTTTTAACAAATCTTCCATGGTAATGTGAGACGTTAACAATGTGGGAAACTGTGTGAATATACAGGAACTCTCTATACCACTTTTCCAGCTTCCATATATATCTAAAATAAAAAATTTATTTAAAAAAATAGGCAGCCATTTCCTTGATCCATTTAAAAATAACAATATAGAATGTATAATAATGAATTAAATATTTTTACTTGGTACTTACCCTGGATGTCGTTGCCTATTACACTTAGTGATACAAAGATAGTAACCAAGTAATCCAAAAATAACCAAAAATACTCCAGCAGCAATTAATCCAGTAAGAAGGCCCATAACGTCAATTTTCTCTCTGTTACCATCTTAGGAGAAATCATTAAAATAACATAAATATAACATAATACAAATAACATAAATATAACTGTACAGTATCATTTATGATTTCAACAAAGTTAACATGGCGTCTAAACAGGTTCTAAACACATTATTAAGTATCTAATCATTGATACTGATTTCTTTAAAAGTCTGTGCTAGTGAATCTACCTGAAAAAAAATTTAAATGACACTTTTAAAAGCCCTAGTTATTAGTTATTCATTCTTTTATTTATTTTAAATAAGTCATATTAAACGGATAATATTCAAAACTAAGCGGGATAAATATATTCTTTGCTCAACTAGACACATTCTGTTATTAACCGCAAAGATATATTTATTAAGCAACTTGGGGTAACTCTGCAATATAGTCTCCAATAGGGAGCCCTGCCTATGAGAAATGAAAGAACAGCTGGCAAAAAATAAACACCTGACTAAAAAGCAGTTAGAGATGATCAATAGAGATAGGATAAAGGATCTCTTAATTAATTAAGAAGTTACTTAATTCTATTCAACAATCTTAATTTACCTAGTGTAGGTATTCCATTCACTTGTAACGGTAAAAGGATACTACTTTTATTCTGTGCAAGTCTTGACTTAGCTGAGTTGTTTGAAACAGATTTAAGCCTATTATCTCATTTCTGTAGTATCTCACCAAACTTGATTTTCAGTGTATAAATAGATGAACGTAGCCTTCTCTGTCTTAGATAGCCCAGTGTATAATTGAGAAATCTTTCTTGGATTTATAAGGTATGTATGTTGGGCAACAACCAAACTCAAACAATAAAACTAAAATGTATCACAATAGGAGTCAAGAAAAACATTACATTTGATCAATTCTTGCTTTACCTGATTTTGTAGTTGGTCCTTTTATTGAATAGTCCTGCCAAAATGCGGTCTAAGAAGAAGGTAAAATTTCCACAATTAATCCATTTTTATCATTTCATTTGGTTCCAATGACCTAGACTAGGGGTGGTAAACTCTTGGCATGTGCCACACGCAGTTCATTCAAGCTGGAGGGCATGACTCACTCTAATTAAAGCACTACTTAAGATAAATTATTGTAGAGGAAATTAAAAAAATAAAAGTACTAACCCCCACCACTGTCTCTGCCATCTCTCTAACCGGTCAAGGGATTACGGTGAGTCCCAGCTTTCTACTACTGTGTCCTGCTATTCTTTCTTCACCTGACTGGAGCCCCTTCTCAGGCATAAAGGAAAATTACTGCATTAGAGAGTAGGTGAAAATACCAAAGGTAGAAGTTGAGGCTGTGGAGCCATTGCTATATTTGGAAAGGAGTCTGAATTCTATGCTAGGTGAGCCCTCAGTTTGTCTTAGGAGATTTTATTGAAAGGTATTTATTGATTTGGGAAGACATCCCTGAGACAATTTAAGTTCAATGTTACTTGAGAGAACAGAAGTGATTTTAAGGAACCATGACAAAATGAGAAAATGGGTTTGTGAAAAATAGAATAAAATCCGAACAGGCACAAATACAAAGTATATACTTTGTTTTCCCTCTTTAATAGATGTGGCAAATACTTGTATAGAATGGGAGGCTGGACATAATTACAGAAGAATCAAGAAATAGGTTCCATTAACACCTGCATTCGAAGGACACCTGGAGAGGTTCTTATTGACCAAAGAGTAAAATGGGACTCTTAAAAAATGGAAAAAGGAGCTGGGGTTATTTAACCTATTAATACTAAAGTAAAGAATTTGGGTCACTTAACATTCTTTAAGATTACGCCAGTCTATAACAGGCACAGTGCTTTCTGTTTTGTACCTTATCGAGATTAAGATTAATAGATAGTATTTAATTTTCTTTTCAGGGAGAACTTCTAAAAATGTTTCCCTTATATTACACTAATAGACCAAACAATAAACTCCTGAATACAGGGACTATGTATTTTGTATCCTCAGTGTAGCAGAGCACTTGGCACATAGTAGATTGTAAGTCAATTCTTGAACTATAAATATGGGTAATTGAAAAAGGGTAAAGTCCCATAGGAGAAATTGCTCAGAGTCATAAATGATTGAAGCCTGAGTTAGAGTACTAACTCAAATAATATCTTAAAGTTTAATTCACTCTGCCCCATGATTATTTTGAATATAATAAACATTAAACACACAAAATCACAACATAGTCAACAATTTGCTAATTACTATAAATCCAGTGAATTAAGTATAAAGCCAAGTCTAATAGGTTAATTAGCATTTTAAGGAAGTAGAAACAGATGCACACCCTTGATTTTGTTTAAACCATAAAATCTCTAATAACTGAAAGTTCTACTTTCTTAAGTACAATTTAGTAAGTTTCCAGGAAATCAACATGAACAACCAAATTACCGTTTTATCTTCATCCACAAAAATCTCTCTGGCTTCTTCATAATTACAAAGTTCTTCAATGCATTCTCTTTCTAGGTCACCAGGAGTGAAGAGCTCCAAATCAAATCTATTATATAGGAGGTGTCTATGTATGAAAAAGTTTGCTTCTTCTTTTGATGTAAAGACTAATAAAGAAATAAAAAAGATTTCAACCATTGATAAAAATAAGGTACAAAATTCCTATTTTAATTATGGAAAAAGTGAATAGTCTTCTTGATGTGGTTAAATTATACCAAACTGTCTTATACGGCTTTAAAATCTGATCAAGAAAACAGTATCAGTAAAGATAATTTCTGATAAACATGAAGTACAAATATTAGCATAATTCTAGAAAATACTTGAGTTGATTATGTCCAAAATTAGTAGCATAAATGAAAATTATTTGACTATCACTTTTCCTTCCAATTGTTTTTCCAATAAATGACAGGTCAGACTATTCTCTTTCTACAGGATTGGTTCCCTATTATCTCTACTGAGACAAATTAGTGGGGCATAATGGACAGAGTTTTGGACACAGAAGACAGAGATTTTTGGTTTGATTTGGCTTAAGCTATCAGCTGTGTATCATGGGATAAATCGCTTATAATCTCTGAGCTGCCATTTCTTCATTTGTAAAATTGGGAATTGAACTAAATAATCACTAAGATCTCTTTAAGTTCTAAAATTATAAATTAATACTTTTATAGTAAAATTGCTGTATTCAAGTTTACACTAAAACTTATAAAATCCTAAACTTTTAAGTTAATGAAATTATAAATTAATTATAAGATTAATTAAAAGACATTCAGCCTCTTCTCCCAAAGGAGCAGCTCCCTCCACCCTATACCCCAAATATATATCCATGATGTTTTGTGAGACTCCCTCTGTATTTGCTGGGAAGGTAAATAGTAAACTTAATAAGGTTAAGCACAGGTTGATATAAATCCAAAACAGTGCACCATGGTAGTATTTTCAAAACTCACAAACTTTAAACTTGCTCTGGTGTCACACAAACAATACTTAAGTGATTTTGTGCCAGATCATATTGCCAAGACTAGAATTCAGAAATTCTCCGAGAACTACATTGAAATGCCTGAAAGAATTTAAAAGTTTTGTTACTTCTCACTGCTAACCATTACTAAAGGAAAAATATATTAAAGTGGGCAATGCAAAGACTGTTTATGAGAGACCATGGTCTGGAAAGCTAATACATACCAATTTGTAAGTGACCTTAGGTTGGGCATTTATTCTTAGCCCCTTGAGAAGTCACATTTCGTCCAAGATATTTTTTCTATGAATTAATTATCTTTCCAAATAAGTCTGAATTTTCTTTTCCTTTCTTTTTTTTTCTTTTTTTTGAGACAGAGTCTCACTCTGTTGCCCAGGCTAGAGTGCCGTGGCATCGGCCTTACTCACAGCAACCTCAAACTCCTGGGCTCAAGCAATCCAACTGCCTCAGCCTCCCGAGTAGCTGGGACTATAGGCATGCGCTACCATGCCCGGCTAATTTTTTCCATATATATTTTTAGTTGTCCAGCTAATTTCTTTCTATTTTCAGTAGAGACGGGGTCTCGCTCTTGCTCAGGCTGGTCTCGAACTCCTGAGCTCAAATGATCCACCCACCTCGGCCTCTCAGAGTGCTAGGATTACAGGTGTGAGCCACTGCACTCGGCCAGGTCTGAATTTTCTAGAACTGTTTTGTCCAGTACAGTAGCCACTAGCCACCTATGGCTATTGAGAACTTGAAATGTGGCTAGTCCAAATTGAGATGTACTGTAAGTGTAAAACACACACAGGATTTCAAAGATTTAGTAGGGGAAAAGAAAACAATGTGAAATAGCTCAATAATGTATACTGTTTATATTTTAAAATGATGATTTTTGAATATTGGATTAAAAACATTAAAATTAATTTCATCTTTTACTTTTAAAAATGTGGCTATTAGACAAATTTTAATTATTTATGTGGTTCACATTATATTTCTTTTGGCCAGCACTACTCTATGATGTCTATGTTATAAATAGCAGATTCAGACTGTTTAAACCAAGGGGGAAGCTAGAATGGGACAGTTGTTTTAAGAGGTATTCTAAAAGGCGGGCAGAGAGGGGCCAGTGTGGTGAAATATTTCTATTCTTTTTCCTCCTTGTCTTCTTGTAGATTTTATGCTACTACCAAATGGAGATGGAAAGATTTTCCAAGCCTCCACCACCCCCTCACTGGGGTTCCTGTAGTGGCCTTCTAAGTGGTTCCCTTGTTCCTCTACAATCTGCTTTTAATATAACAGCCAAAGAGATCCTTTTAAAAAGGTAAGTCAGACTTTGTTCCTACTTTTTCCTACTTTGCTTTGTTAAAACCTCCTGATAGAAATTCCACCTCCTGCAGAGTAAAAATCAAAGTCCTTACAATGGCCTACAAGGCCATATATGATCTGGTGATCTGGTCCAAAGCCCTTATCCCTCTGACTTCATTTTCTAGCACTTTCCCTCCTATATTCTGTTATATTCTGTTGTAGCTACACTGACTTCCAACACACCCGGTTCTCGCCTGCTTTTATATTTGCTATTTCCTCTCAATGAAACCTTCTTCTTTCAGTTTGTCTCCCTCACCTCCTTCAGGATTTGATTCAATGTTACCTTGAACACCCATCGCTACCCACTCACCTCTGGCATGACCTGTCCACACTCTGCTTTTCTCCATAGCACTCGTCACCATCTGGTGTTCTATATGCTTTACTTATTTATTTGATACTACTCTGTTGTCCTCACCATTAATAGAAGGGAAGCTCCATTAAATCAGGGATGTTGGTGCCTGGCTCATAGGACATGTTCAAAAAATTACTGAATGAATGAACAAACTCAGCTTTCCAACATTAGGAAGAAACTGTTGACCTAAAGTCTACCAGTTGAGGCAACTCATAGATATAGTCTGGTGTTTCTCACCTTGGCATAGGTTTAAAGTACTAAACCAGTGGTGAAGCAACCCATAGCCTGCCTAACTCTGCATGAAATCTAATTTCAGAATGGAGAATTAGAAATCTGCCTCTGCATTGCTACTTCTCAGATATGCTCAGGATTTTTACATTTTATTGGCTAAAAAAACAATGCCAAATTTCCCATTGACAGTCTTCGGTTCAAATAGGTTGAGTTATAAAAAATATCCCCCCACACAATGAGATTCAAAAAAGCCACTTTTAACTTGCAGGGAAATTTTTTAAAAGACACATTTTTGTTTTTCCCAAAATAATATTTATGCTGATATCATAAATATATTTATAACTGATCATGATAGTATAATTAGTACTATATTAAACATGCCTTCCAGGGGCTGCTGTTTACCCTTTTCCTGAATATGAAAGTTCTGGTTCTGTTAGTGGCTGACCTTAGACTTAACCTTCAATGCCAGATCAAATTTTTCTCTGCATCCCTTATGAATCTCAGGAGAAATATTTTCCTTCGTTATCTGGATTCTAAGTAATCCTGAAAAGAAGCAAACTTCCCTGACCGCGGAGCACCCTTGGCTCTCAGCAAGAGCTTGTATTTTCCCCTTGATCATTGCTGGAGGATGCACTGGACTTTGCATCTGCTTCCTTAGATTCTCTTCCCTTCTCTGTTTTTCCTTAGACTATTATGAGAGGTTTTCCCTCATAATACAATATTCCAAACACAATATTCCATTCTCTTCCTCTCCTCTCTCTCCCCATATTTTCTAAATAAGCTCCTTTTAAGTCATTTCAACTCCGCTCTCAGGCTTTATCAGAATTTAGCTGAAAATCCCTTTTTTCCAGTTATTTTTCATATTTCCATTTATTATATTCCATTTGCAGCTGGAAAACAGCTGCCTTCTGTGCCATACAACTCTCCCGAGGCACAGTTACTGGTACTCGCTCTTTGCTCTCACAGTTCCCTGTACCTACTTCTGTTACAGAGCTTATGGAGGTTATCTGTTTACACCCTGCCTCTCCCACCAGATGAAGAGGTCCTCCAGGGCAGGGATTACAGTCTTTCATTTCTGAGTCTCCAGCACCTAGCATAGGGCCTAACATATAGCATGTGTTCATAAAGTGGCTACTGACTGAATATGTTGGCTTTTCAAATGGGTAGGATCCCTCATCTACATTTCCCACAGACATCTCCAGCCCTCTGCACTCAAGAATGATCTCTAAATTCCTTCCATTGTTTGTGATATCCTTGAGAGTGTCTTTTAGGCCTCTATCATGTAAATGAAAGAATATACTCACTGTATATTCATTCTGGGGAGGAGCATCTGGTTCTACTGAGTATGAACCTTTTAAGTACAATCTTATATATGGGTGGACTTATATATATGGTACAATTTGGGAGGTACCAAGATCCCCTTCCATAATCTCTCCTTATCCCACCAGCTAGCCTACAGTTGCCTAGAATTCTGTTATCAGAATTTGATTCCTTTGGGTTAAAGGACTGTCCTGTCTTAAAACACACACACACTGCATACACACAGAGTAAGCTGTATTAATCATTAATAAGTCAGCTAGGAGTATTAGTGTAACAGATCCTTCCCAAATGAAAATGAGCTGAGGTAGCATCCGATGAGAAGAGATAAGGGATGGGAATGTGTGGGGAAGTAGATCCAAAGTGCTGGCAGAGGGTGGGGAAACACAGTGACTAGACAGATAGAAGGATACTGAGAACAACAGGCAATTTTTTTTCTTTTCTGGTTTTGCTAGGTTAGGCTTTTAAAATATAGGCAGGAACCAATCTGTTTATGACCTGGAACTTAATAGCTGTGGAATTCTAAATTAGCAAGCCCCAAACCTAATCTCTCAACCATCTGCCTCAATCTAGACAACCAGACATGTGAAAGTCAAAAAGGACCTCAGAGATCATTTTACATCCCACCTCCATCACTGTACAGCCGAAGACATTCAAGACCAAAGGGATTAAGTACCCTGCCCAGAGTTATGTGGCAAGTCCAGACTAGAACGTGGACTTCCTGTCCATCTTTCCAGGAAGAACAATTATACCCATTATAATTACCACACAGCTCGATCTAGAAAAGCGTCACTCACTGATTTTCAGAAGTCAAAATAGCTTTTCCAGTTAACCACAAACCAGGTCTTATATTTATCAAACGAAACACATAAATAAAGTTGCATAAATTGAAAAGAACATAAAAAACCACAACCTTGCCAAATAAACCACAAATTAAACTAAAGGATATTTTAGTGCTTCTACGATTGATGGGGGCATGCAATTTCAAATATTACACTTTCCCGCTTGAGATCTATAACGTGTGGCTCCAGTTTCCAGAAGGGTTTTCTTCGAAACTGAAGCCTTGCTTACCTTCTTCTCCCGCATGCTTAGAATCCTCCGGAGTTCTTGTGCAATCAGGAAACGCGAACGTAACCATGGGCAGAGGGCTGAGTAGAACCAGAAGTGCAAACATAGTCTGGCAACTGTCAAACAAACTAAAACAAACAAACGAACAAAAAAAGAAAAGAAAAAATCAGAAGAGCCCCTGGCCCGGCACTTGAGTCGCTGTGGGAACTGAATCACCGACCTGTTGTACCCAAAGCCTCGCGCGAAAGCGCCCCGCGCGCGGTTTCGGTCGCCCGAGCCCGACGCGCGCCCGGAAAGCGGCCCCTGGGAACGCCTGGGACAGAAGCCGCGCCGCAGGACTCGGCCGAGGGCTGACCGAGCACCTGTCGCCGCGGTCAACTCTCAGCTTCGCGTTCTAACGCGACCCCGTCCGCCTAGGTGACCTCCGCCCAGGTGGCCCCCTCGGCGTAACCCCTTCCCCGCCACGGCCCCGCCGCCGGGCCCTGCACCTGTATACCCCGGCACATGTTCCAGCCGCCCCCGGGCCGGGGTCCCGTTTTGGAGCGGTTCCTGCGGGCGCCAGGCCCTCGATCTCCGGGGTCCCCCAAATCTCGGCGACGCTCTGGGCCTGGCTCTCCTCGGGGTCGGGGTGGCCCCCGCGCCCACACCGAGGAAGAGCCAGGGGTCCGCAGACGGGAATCCGGGGGACACGCAGGGCGCGAGCTCCTGCTTCGCTCCCGGGAAGGCGCCGACAGAGCTGTGCGAAAGGGCGGAGGCGGCCACCTGGGGAGCGCCTGGCCGCGCTCCTCCCCGCGGGGCCGGCCTACCTGCGGCGGGAGGGCGGTGGGCCGGCGTCCCGGGGAGTCCGCGCTGCGCGCTCTCGGCCGCCGCGGCCTCTGCCCCGGGCCCGGGCGAACGCGGCCGCCTTCCGCGAGTTCCGGCCCCGCCTTGGCGGCGCGGGTGGCTGGTTCGCGACTTGCTGCTAGACCCGGCGTTCTCGGCGAATCCAGGGGAGCATTTCAGTTCTCGGAGCTCAGCTCACCTCGACGCGTCTGGGACTTTTCGCTTTGGGTTCCACTAGGCTCGGGGTCCCCTCGGCCAACTGTTCTCAGAGGGTGGTCTGGGGACGAGAACAAAATATTTGTCAGAGAAAATGCACTTCTATTAGTAATAGGAAATGCAAAATGACCTTAAACTTAATCGATTACATTGGTTCTCCAATGGTGGTCTGCCAAGGGATGTCTTCAAGATCCTTTCAAGAGGTCCATGAGGTCGAAACTATTTCCATTATGATAACAACAAATGATTTCCTTTTTTCACTTTCATTCTCTCAAGAGTGTACAGTGGAAATTTCCGGGGGCTATTTGACATGAATGACATCATCACTTTGCTAATTAAAAGAATACCTGTGTGTACTTGCCTGTATGTTCTATGGTAGTAGGTATAAAGTATCAGTATGTACATTTTAGAGAGATTTATTTGAATTTATAGAGATTAATAAAATTCATTTGTTCTCAAAACTTCTGTACTTTTATTAGCTTTGTTCATATCTACCAGGATAGCTGTAACCTCATTATTCTCAAATAAATTATTACTTGGAATCCTGAACTTTTCCTCAAGTCTATGCGTAAACACAACAAAAAGTAAGTACAGTTTGTTGTCTTGATTTGAAATAATATTTTGAAAATTTCTGAGTTTTGATATGCTATATGGTATATATCATTAGATATAATTCACATAAGTAAAAGCTCTTTAGGACTCTCAATAATGTTAAAGCATGTATAGAGGTCTTGAGATCAATGAGTTTGAGAACTGATTCCTCAAGTAATGAAAGCAGCAGGTGGACAGAGACCTATGCTAGGTGAGGTTCACATTCTTCCTTGTCCAAATAAAATTCTTTGGAACATTATTTAAGGTTCCATGCTTTGGCCAAAGTGGCCTGGCATTTGCTGGAGGCCAAAGGAAACATTTTTCCCCCTTTTTAATCTTTGATTAATTAAATTTTCACTAATTCTTTTTTTCTTCCCATCAAGGCTATTGTCTATTTTATTCTGATTATTGAGAATCAACTGAATTCTTCCTAAGTTTTCTGCAGAATTTTTTTTCACTGACTCCTACACAGTACTTTTTCTTTTCCCATCTTCCATTCTTTTCCTCTTCGCTTTCCATTTGTCTACCTTGTGGTCTCTAACCTGTTTCTTTCTCCCTCTTAATTAAGCATTTGGAATCAGACTGTGAAGAGGCTAGAAATGTAATTTCTTGTAACTGAGCACAAGAACAAGAACCATCTTCACTAGAACACCCATACTTTTGTTTATTCATTCAGTCAACCTATAGCACTAAGCCCTGGGGACAGGGAGAAAATACCACAGCCTCTGTTCTGGAGGAGAACTGAATCTGGGTAAAATCTATATCTGAGAATGTGGGCCTATAAAAGATCTTATCAAGGGCAAGGTCTAACTTATTTATCTTTACATCCTTCACAGTATCCAGCAGTGTGCCTTCTATGTTGTTCATGCTCAATACGTTTTCAGTGGGTGAAAGCAATTTATTTTCAGATGGGAAAACTGCTTTACCCTGTTTTGGTTAGAGGCAAATGGTCTCTCATGCTATGGAATCAGCAGATGTGAACTTTGATGACATTCCTTGGTAGAAGGAGTCCACCCATGTATCTGGATATTTGGACCAAAACAAGTGAGGCTTTGTGCTTACATCAAATATCAGTTTACAGACTGAGAGGAGAGGTGGATAGAGAAACGAAAGTCTGTTTCTCAGGGGTGAATTACATCCCTGTGTGTTTCCCTACAGTATTGGGTCCTAAAGAATGTTAGAGCATTTGGCAGCATGCACACAAACTTCAATCACTGCAGAAGATGTTTTGAGGTTAGATGGCTAAGAGAGAAAAGAGAATAGCCAGTAACAACAGTGTCCGGGATTGCTGATTTCTTCTGTTATTTACTTGCTGTATTCCTTTGCTTATTTTGTACCATTTTCTTTTTACAGTGACAATATTCTTATGCCTTTCTTCCAAAGCATTTTAAGTGTTCTCACAGGTAGTATTTCTCTTATTCTGGTTATCTATAGAGTTGGGCCAGATACTATGATTCTCATTTTAAAAAGAGGGACACTAAAGCATGAAGATGTAAATGAATAGTCATTGGCCAAGTAGTACCCTGGTTCTTGACTCTTTCTAATACTTTTTTTTTCTTGAGTTATTGTCAAGCAATGAAGGGCAGTAGGTAAAGAATTATTTGGTTTCAAAGGAAATAAAAAAAAAATCAGAGCAATGAGATTAATGGACTCAGATTAATGTGATAATTCGTCTCTGAGTTTGAGCACATACCCACCCACTTACCTGAGTGAATTCAAGAATGAAATGAAAACTCACTTTACTGTGTGGGCATGAGGATTGACTCAAGGACTGTGACAGGAAATGTTAAGGTTGCAGCCATGAAGCTCTGCAATGTAAGGTCACAGCCACATCCTTAAAGACACATTGATGATTATATCATTAGACTACTCGGAACAGGAAACATAACTTTACTGAACTTGATGTTTCTGTGACATTTAGCCTTCACATTTCAATATCAATTGTTTGCTGTTTTCATTTATCCCAGTGAAGTCAGCAAGTGGGAAGTGAAAGACTCCTACTGTTAGCTGGGCGCAGTGGTGCACGCCTGTAATCCCAGTTACTCAGGAGGCTCAGGCAGGAGGATCCCCTGAGCCCAGGAATTCTAGGCCAGCCTGGACAACATAGGGAAAATGCCCCCCTACCCATTGTCCTGTCTCTTAAAAAGGAGAAAAGATTCCCACTGTTCAAGGTTGATTATGTATCTGTATGCAGGTATTTTCAGATTCAACAAATAGGTAAAGATTTTGTATTAAACATTTTTTAAAGCCATCTAAGGAAAGTTTTTGAGAGAGCTTATATTTAATTCTATTATTTAAGAACAATGATTGTTAATAACAAAACAATTAAATAAAGTAGAACAGTATGAGAGGTCGTCTGGTTTCCTGTCATGCTTTGGGTAGTAATAGAATTACATGTCATGCTTACAAAAATAGTAATCCTTATAGTCCTTACAGAGCACATAGAAACTTGGATCAGTGTGCCTCTGAGCTGCCCCAAGGGGCCCGTTACAGGGATGTATGTCACAGCTGGCCACAGAACTGCCACTTTGTGTATAGGTTTTGGCATTTTTACAACTATAATTAATTCACTGATCAGATTAATTTTATTATTATAGTCTTACTTTCTGATTGCCACACAATTTCTTGGCCTCTTTTTTGTAAACTCATATTCAGGTAATCATGACGTTCTAAGTAAACAAATATTTTTATACACAAGTTTATTTGACATCAACTGCAAAACCATAGTTTCCATACACAACATATGAAAAGGGAGTTTAAACAAATTATGTATTTCTGGCTATACAATCAGCAGTGTTTGAGAATCATTTGTTAATTCTGCATCTAAGAAGGACAATAACGCTGTTTTAATGTCACTGGTACTGATTATAATATAAAAGACACATATTACATGGAAGTTCTGTTAGAAATCTTTAAACTAGAATCCTGTTTATCCTCCTATGGTGAAAGATTCTCCTTTGTTATTTTAGGTACCACCTTGGCTTGGAGCTCTCACATGAAGTGTTAATGTAGTTTTGAAATACAAAATGTAGATTTTTAAGTATTGTTTCTTTTACTGACATTCTCTAATGGCTTTAGTAAAGTTTATGTGTGTCCCTACCCATCCTCAATATTCCCACCCTGACAGCTCCTTGAAAGCCCAGGAACAAAATTCACCCCTCTTTGTATTTTTGCTGCTTTAGCACCTCACCTGGCACAGGGCAGGATTTCCTAACTGTTAAGTGAATGAAAGAATAAGTATTAAATAAATTCTAGTCCTAAGTCTGCTTCTCTCTAGGTAGATGACTTTGAACAAATCACTTCTCTAAACTTTCTCTGCCTCTTCTGAGACATTGAGGTTTTGGTCTGAATGAACTCTGAGATTCCTTCCTGTGCTAAAACTCTATGGTTCTTTGATCTTCCTTGATAACAGAAGTGTAAGGAGGGCTCTATTTAAGTAATTTTCTATTTATTCTTTCCTGTTCTGGATAGTCTTGAATTACTTGCTTTTATATAATTTATATATTATATAAAGAGGAAATCCATAACAGAAAAATATAAATTTTAGAATTCACACACACAAATTGTATGTTTTATAAATTGTTCACCCACAATTATATAAAGTGGGAAATTGATGGGAAATCTCTATGTGACTGCAGAATCTTTTTATTATCAGAACTTCTATTTTTTATTTTTTTCCAAATTTGCTTTCTTTTTCTTGTATTAATATTGAATTTATATATCTCTCTTGTATTTCTATTACTTTTTTCCCCTGTTTTAGCTCTGCCACCGCTCCAATATTTTTTTCATTTTCTCTTTAATCCTCAGAATTTAGAATTTTAAAATACAGGGCTTATTGGTCTCTCTTTCATCTTTAGGGAGAACGATGTCTTTTCTTTCTTTTGAGGCATGTATTGAATCTACTATGACATTGTTTATATAGTGTTGGACACTCAATAAATACTGGATGAATTAAATTATTAAGAATTTTTCAGTTTTTATTATTCTATGTTTTTATTATTCTGTTCTATTTTTGCTTGTATGTTCCCTTTTTACCATTTCCTAATTTTATCTTGTTCTTCCTCTTTTCACTCTTCCTTATTTCTCCTAAGTTGTTACGTTGAAAATTTTTTCTTATGCTTCTCAACTCTTTCTTATATTCTTTCCCTCTCTAAGGAATTTCTGTAATTTTCTTAGGTTGAACCATTTGAAATTTCCACTTTTATAAGTTAAAAATAGCCAAATATCAGCAACTTCATATGGTTCAACATAATCATTTTCCTCACTGCCTAGCACAGGGCCTGGCAGATGTTCAATTAATGCTTGTTGAATGAATTAATAAATAAATGCTCCTTTTCATCTCTTTTGGTCAAACTATTCTAGGAAATTTATATTCTAGAGACTGAGGGTCTAGATTACATTAGGGAGAGAGCTCTTTTCCCATTATGGACTTAGAAGTCCTTAGTCATAAATGATCTTCCCAGATTTGCTAATTACCTGATTCTCTTAATCCAGGTCATCAATATGCTATAGATAAACCTGAGGATGAGCTTGTGAGCAAACATATGGTTACCTACACTAATGTTATTCTATACATATTTGAATGAATATTAGTAAACATCAATTTGTAAATTATGAATCTTTTTGTTTTGTGCTTATATATGTACAAAAAGCTGAAATATGTTAAAAGAGAAAAAGCTTGTTCAGACATGGCAGAGATTGTAAAAAACTTAGGTTTCTTAAAATACATTATTATTTCAGTCTCATTAGCAGTAAAATGACATATCTGTTATTCCCAAACCATTTACCTCTGGTAATCCACTTCCTTCAATGGGCCTTTGAGATTTTATGCACACTGAAATAATAGCTGCATGCACCTTGGAGAGGACACTTATTAATTGAGGAAACATTTTAAGTTTTCTGAATTGCTTGATAATGGCAATTGCTGATCCTGTCCATGGAGATTTTTAGTTCAAAATGCTTTTAATATTTAAATATGTTAACTCACAAGCCCATCATTTCTAACAATCGAATAAGATCTTTAATGCATTGACAAACAGGTGCAGAAATTTTAAGAGATTAGTCTAAGGAAGGTTAGTAGGTGAATCAGAGGGAGCATTGAAACTAGGGT
Organism: Lemur catta; assembly: GCF_020740605.2. Taxonomy (NCBI): domain Eukaryota; kingdom Metazoa; phylum Chordata; class Mammalia; order Primates; family Lemuridae; genus Lemur; species Lemur catta. Next base: position 83,079,590 of record NC_059134.1, on the reverse strand, counting down.
TTCTGGTTTCTACCCAGTAGGATTTCCATTTCACCCCTGGCATTTGAATTCTACTTAATCATTCAGTAATTGCACTTATGATTCATTCCCTACGACTTATGACTATATTCTGTTGTTCACTTTTAGTCATCAAAAGGTGAAATTCAAGATCTGACTCTGACATGTGGAATCATCTTCTCATGCAAGGAAAGGCATAGCTTTTCTTTCTTTTTTAAAAATAAAATTCCAATTTGTTTTTTGAGACAGGGTCTTGCTCTGTCTCCTGAGCTAGAGTACAGTGGCATCATCATAGATCACTGCAAAAATCCCAGTTTTTTAATAGCAAAGCAATCCATACCCGTTGTAAGACATCCAAATAATATGGAAGTTTATTAGTAAAAAGACACTTTTTCTAAGAGAAAACTGTTAAAATAAGTTTTCATATAGCCCACTCCTTTTTTCAATGAACTCTGAAGAACTGTTTAAATGCTTACACCATAGGAAATTTCATTGTATTAAGTGATGGTTCCTTGGACACATTTAATATTGCAAATATTTCTTTACACAGAATCTGTGGTAATGCATAATGTTTTGAAAATATGTTATTAAAAGTTAGTTACCGCTCTCACATCTTACTCCTGAATAAGTTCCAGATGGCTTTAAGAATTAAATTAAAAAGTGACCCCATAAAAGAACTAGAAGAAAATACAGGTGGATAGTGTCTTCTCCTGGAGTGAATAAGGACTGTCTAATAATAAAAGCAAAGGAAAAATGATAAAGGAAAAGATTGATAGATTTGATTTCATAAAGATTAAACATTTTTAGACATCATAAGACACCATTAAAGCAAATGGCAAACTGGGGGAAATATTTGCAATATATATGACAGATAAAGGGTTAAGATCCTTACCCATAAAGTGTTATAACAAATCAACAAGAAAAAAGATAATTTAAAAACAGATATAACATGGAAACAGACAACTCACAAAAGAAGAAATACAAATAGCCAATAAGTAAAACCTTAGAAAATGTTCAGTTTCACTAGCAATCAGAGATAAAAATTAAAATGAGATTCTATGTAAATTGCCAAAGAGAAAAAATAATGATACATTCAGTGCTGGGAAGGGTGTGGAAAAAAGGCACTCTCCATTCACTACTAGAATAACCATTTTAGAAGGCAATTTAGCAATTCACTTCAATAAGTGTGGAGATTCTTTTCTTAAAATTACAAGAAATTATTGCCTCACCTTTTTTCAGGAACGTAATATTGCACTTTTGCATTGCTGATTTGTAAAAATAATATCTCATGAGTCATTCTCTAATTACATATTCATTCTAGGCATATCAAAAAAGTTCTAGTTTATTCTTAAAATTAAAAAAAAATAAGTTGATTTCAACAACTGGCTCACCTCTCCACTCCCAGATGACCTGTCAAAAAGTTAAATGAGGCCAGGCGCGGTGGCTCACGCCTGTAATCCTAGCCCTCTGGGAGGCCGAGGCGGGTGGATCGCTCAAGGTCAGGAGTTCGAGACCAGCCTGAGCGAGACCCCGTCTCTACTAAAAATAGAAATAAATTATCTGGCCAACTAAAAATATATATAGAAAAAATTAGCCGGGCATGGTGGCTCATGCCTGTAGTCCCAGCTACTAGGGAGGCTGAGGCAGTAGGATCCCTTAAGCCCAGGAGGTTGAGGTTGCTGTGAGTTAGGCTGACACCACGGCACTCACTCTAGCCCGGGCAACAAAGTGAGACTCTGTCTCAAAAAAAAAAAAAAAGTTAAATGATACTTTTATTATTTTTTATTAAAAAAGCAATACTTGTGTTTATTATAGAAAAATTAGGACATAAGAGAAAAAGAGAAAAATGCCAAACTGTACCTCCAAGTTCACCACTTAGAATACATCATTCCAATCATTTTGCCAGAATAAATATAGGTATGTATTATACATATTGTCAAATTAACCTCCAGAAAGGATTACTAAGGTATATGTCTACCTTCATATAATGGAAAATGACAAGCATTTCCCTTTGTCAACAGTGGATATTAACATTTTAAGAAAATGGTTTAAAAATAGCCTCTTGTTTTAATTGGATTTTTTCATGGACTCATTGGTTAGTCATAGTTCTGCATTAGTGTTTTTGCCAAATTGCATTTCAGCCAAATGTAATCCCAAGATTTTTCAAACTGTTTTTAGTTGGGCCTAGGTTATTCTTGGAATTTCTGTGGAAGAATAAATTACTATTTTGTCTATGGTTTGTCCTGCATGCAAATTGTAATAGCTATAATTTATAGAGGTTACTCAAATCATTTCACTTTCACCTTTAAGACCACATTAAATATCTTTCCCTTTTTAAAAAAATCACTTTCTTAATGATATCTCCTTAAATGCTCTAGGGGACATAAAGATGAATGGTAATATAAAAACCATTTTTTAAGTTGAGATAAAATTTACATAACATAAAATATACCATTTTAACCATCATAAAGTATACAATTTAGGGGCTTTTAGAATATTTACAAATGTTTTGCAACCATCACCACTATGTAATTCTAGAACATTTTCATTACCCCCACAAAGAAGCCTTGTATGCATTAATCAGTCACTCCTCATCCCCTCTCCCTCTATCCCCTGGCAACCACAAATCTACTTTCTGTCTCTATGGAGTTGCCTATTCTGGACATTTCGTAGAAATGGAATCATAGAATATGTGGTCTTTTGTGACTGGCTTCTTTCTCTTAGTATAATGTTTTCAAGGTTCATCCATATTGTAGCATGTGTCAGTACTTTGCCCCTTTTTATGGCTAAATAATAATCTATTGTATGGATATACCCAACATTTTGTTTAACTTTCATCAGTTGATGGACATTTGGGCTGTTTTCACTTTTTGGCTATTATGAATAATGTTGCTATGAACATTTATGTGCAAGTTCTTGTGTGAACGTATATTTTCAAGTTTCTTGGGTATATATATACCCAGAAGCGGAATTGCTAGGTAATATGGTAACTGTATGTATAAGTTTTTGAGAGGTATCTATTTAATAACATTCTTGAATGCTTAATATGTGTGTGGCACTTGGCTAAGTACTTGACTTACATTTTCTCATTGAATCCTCACAGCTTTCTTCAGTAGGTCCAATTATTATGCCCATTTTATAGAGGAGGGTACTAATGCTCAAAGATGTTAAACAACTTGCTCAAGGGTGTATAGCTATTTGGGACAGGTCCAGAATTTGAACTAATTCAGTCTGGCTCCAGAATCTGAACTCTTTTTTTTTTTTTTTTTTATTTCAGCTCATCATGGGGGTACATAAGTTCAGGTCATATACATTGTCCATGTCCCGCCCATTCCCCCGAGTCAGAGTCCCAAGCGCGTCCATTCTCATTCTCCAGACAGTGCGCCTGGCACTCATCATGTAGTCATACCTCCATCCCCTCCCCCCCCACCTCCCCGGGAGAATCTGAACTCTTTACTATTCTTATTGCCTTAATACTTTTATAGTCAGTCCCAAAAGGGCAGACGGCAGCACTCATGTAAAAAAAAAAAAAAAAAACAAGGCAAAATGAAGTAAGAATTGTAAGAGCCATTGTAATGTGCTCAGAGAATTGCCTGTGGTGAGTGGAATCAGGAAAGGCTTTCTAGAGGAGGGAGCATTTGAAGTGAACCTCAATTCATGGGAACAAACTGAAGAAGAGGAGTTGGGGTAAAGGCCAAGTAGGTGAAAGGATTGGCAAGTCAATTTCACCTCCAGTGCCAATTCCAGTTAATTGGTAGGGGCAGTTTGTAGCATTATGTGAGACATTGTATCCCAGCTCAGTGGGAAAAAGTGCGATGATTAATTAGCAATATCTGCCATGGGCAGGGGAGGGGAGATTTACTGTACTCATGATATAAATTTTCAACACTGGATGATTATGACATGGAGATGAGAAATTATGGGTCATGTTTTGAAAAACAATGACTGTATGATTTTGACTGGATCATAGGGTATGTGCAAAAATTGGAGGCTAAAATAATATTAGAAATATGTGATGAGGTCATATTGCCAAGTGTCTTAAATGATAATCTAAAGAGTTTGTACTTGAGCCAGTAGGCAGTGGGGAGTCAGAGAAGATATTTAAACAGAGAAATAGTGTCTTAGGAGCCCTACTGTAGGAAGATTAATCTGGCAGTGGCAAACAGAGTGAATCGATGTGGTGAAAGATGAGAGACAAGGAGACTATCTAGGGCAATGTTGAAAAATTTAGCAGGTGGTGATAAAGCCCTGCCAAAACAAGGAGCTACCATTTTTCCCATTAATTTGATAAAGAATAAAATATAGGTATGAGCAAATGAATATCCAAATAATCTGCTGGTGATACATTGGTTCAACTTTTATGGAGAGCAGTTTGGCAACAGAGATAAAAAGCCTTAAAAATCGTCCTTTCCTTTTAATCCAGTATCTGGACATTTATGCCACAGAAATAACCCTAGATATGTGCAAAGATGTAGCCCTAAAAAATGTTCATTGCTTTGCTAATTTAAAAAACAAATGCAGCCCAGATACTGGCTGTGCAGTTTCTCTTCTTGTCACCAGCCAACCTGAGTCAAGACTTGGCACTTACTTACGTTCACCATAGAGAGCTTACTGTGTGAAAACCATTTAGTCAGCAATGCTGAATTTACTAAAGATTATGTAAGGGAGGTGGAAGATAGGCTTTAAAAACAATTGAAAAATGCTCAGTACACAGCTTGACGAATTCCCCTTAGACATTTCTCTTCGTAGTGCAGAGCTGAGATCCACATCTCTGTGGCTCTTCTCCACACAGCATTTGGTCCTGGTCCTCCTCCTCTTCTCTCTTTTACTGTACAGAGTCACTTTTTTCCACTTGACTTCGGGCATCAGAGTCTATTTTGAGCAGGCCTCTTTTTTAAAAAGCAGGCTTATTTTTAGAAAAAAATTGTTATAAATATTTATGGAGGATATAAAAATCACTCATGAGTTACACAAAGCATTGGGAATACTTCTATGTTAAAAGTGGGGGGAATTTGTTAAATAAATTTTGGAATAACTTTTCACTACCATAAAACTTGTTGAGCACTCATGGGCAACATGTCCTCCCTAGGTGATTGTGTTCATTTCCATGGTTTTAAATATGACTTATGTGCTGCTAACTCCCAGATTTATACTTCTAGCACAAATCTTTTCTCTGTGTTCCACATGCATACTATCTCATTTCAGGTGAATATGTCCATATTTGGTATCTCTACTTGATGTCTCATAGACAACTTAAACTTACCATATTAAACTTGGTCCACATCCCCCTACCCCCAGTCTTCCCAAACACAGACAATGGCAGTATCATCTGAAAAGTCAGAAATTTAGTAGACATTCTTGGCTCTTTCTTTCTTTCCTACTTCTTTGCATATGCAATTTATTAACAAGCCCATTTAGTACTGCCTCCAAAATGTAGCCATCAACCTCTTTCCATGTTCCTTGCTATCCCCACTCCAGAAGGAGTTCTGGGCAGAGGGCATATCATGTATGAAGGCACAGAGACCTAAGAGGGCTGGGTTGTCTGAGGAAACCAGGAAATCAGGGTGGTAGGTTTCAAGGAGATGGGGCCGGACAGGAGGTCCCTGAAGAGATAGGAAAGGATGGGATTCAAGAGTGAAGGTGGCAGGTTTGGGTGAGGACCTTCATAGAGACCTGGAGGAAACACTTAGGTCATCTGTTTTCAGAAATACAAGTAAAGGAAAGATTATACCTGTACAAGGAAACATAAGGCACAGACTTTTAATAAGCAAAAAGATGTAACAAAACTTTTTCCTTTTCATCTAGAAGAATAGGGCTTGCTAAATGTACAATATCAAAGGTGTTACTGTTAAAAGCAGCCATTAGAAAAGCAAGAATAATATAACTGCAAACGTTCATTTTTAGTTATGGGTGAATTTAATCTCAAAGTCAAAACTAGCTTTATGTTGGCAGATTTGAGCTTTGGAGGAATGCCTGACACATTCTTGCTTTCTTTTCTTTTTCTTCTTTTTTTTAATGTTAAAAATTTAAAATTAAGATATAATTCACATACCATAAACTTCACCCTTTTACATGTACAATTCAGAGGTTTTGGTATCTTCACAAGGCTGTGAAACTATCACAGCTATATAATTCCAGAACACCTTTATCACCCCCAAAATAAATAAATAATGGCAATCACTCACCATTCTCCCTCTCCAGCCCTTTTTATCCAGTCTAATCAACTTTCTGTCTCTATGGAATTACTTATTCTGGACATTTTGTATAAGTGGAATCATATACTATGTGGTCTTTTGTGACTGGCTTCCTCACTTAGCATAATGTTTTCAAGATTCATTCATGCTGTAGCATGTGTCAGTATTTTATCCATTTTTATGGCTAAATAATAGTTTATTTTGTGGATATACTACATTTTATCTATCCATTCATTAATGATGAGCACTTGCATTGTTTCCATTTTTTGACTATTATGAATAATGTTGCTATGAACATTTGTTACAAGTTTTTGTGCAGACATATATTTTCGTTTCTCTTGGATATATACCCAGAAGTAGACTTGCTGGGTCATGTGATAACTATGTGTTTAACTTTTTATGGAACTGTCAAACTGTTTCCCAAAGTGGCTGTACCATTTTTATTCCCACTAGCAATGGATTTTAATTTCCCTACATCCTTGTCAACACTTGTTATTGTCTGTCATTTTTTGTTATTGCTGTTATGACCATCTTAGTGGCTTGCTTTCTTTTCTGCTCTCTGAAGTCCTACCTTACTTACTGGCTGAAACCTGGTATTTCATTTTTCATTCTTTATTTTAAATCATCTGAGCATGATCGAAACTGGCAGCCTACACAGTGTTTTAAGAATCAGGAGATTTCTAGCTAGCCTGGAATATTTGGAAGCTGTGGTAACACTAGGCAACAATTGGTTGTAGCTGAGTAGAGACCCTCCAATGTTTACCACTTTTCACTGCTTTATACCTGGGCTGTTTTTAACATTTATCTTTTTTTTTTACCTGGCTCCATAGATAATTGAATTTGAAGGTTCTGGGTAAAGCCATTTGGCATGACTTGCTGAGGAATCTTGGACCTCAGGGCAAAATATAAGATACTGTAGGAATAAATCTAACCAAGGAGATGTATAAGCTTTATGGGGAAAAATTATAAAACTTTACTTAAAGAGATCAAAAGACCAAAATAAATGAAGAGAAATAACATGTTAAAGGATGGAAAGATTCAATTCCCCCTAATATAATCTAATTCAATACAATACAATAAAAATTCCAACAGGACTACTCATGGAAAATTGACAAAATAATTCTAAAGTTGACTTGGAAAAACAAAAGGCCAAGAAAAACTAAACACTCCTGAAGAAAAATATGGTGGAAGGAGAGTTGCCCCACCACATAATCACATGATTTACAAAGCAACAGTGATTAAGATGATGTGAGATTAGACTATAGATCATAGAGGCTGGCAATAGAAACATGGAAAATGTATAGCTTTATATATGAATAGATTTGGCATTGGAAATCATAAGGCTTAAAAGGACTGTTCAATAAATCATACTGGGACAATTTGTTATCCATATGGGGAAAAAGTTCAGTCCTCTTATGATACATAAAAATAAATTTTAGGCTGCTTAAAGACTTACATGTATAAAGCAAAAGTTAAAAAAATTTAGAATCAAGAACATAAAAGAATATCTATACAACATCAAGGGAGAGAAAGCTTTCTTAAGATATAAAATATCCCCAAAGGAGTATATTAATAAATGTCTTTTCAGCAAAAGACATAATGAAAAATTTGAAAGATAACTCACAAGAAGGAAGAAATATTTTCAAAATGGATAATTGATGAATAATTGATATTCAGAATACATAAAGAACTCTTGCAAATCAATACAAAAAAGAAAAGCCAATAAACAATGAACATAGGAAAATTCAGAATGGACAATAAATATATGACAACATGCTCAAGTGTTACATTAATCAGCTAAATGTAAAATAAAACTACTACCTGATTGGAAGAAATGAAAAAAATTCATTTTCAAGGATATAGATCAGTGGAAACTAAAAATCACTGCTAGGTGGAACAAAATTGGTAAAAATAACTCCAGAAAGCAATTTGGCATTATTGCAAATTTGAAGATGCCTATACCTTACCATTCAGCAATTCTACTACTGGGGCTCTCTCACCTCCATGCAACAGGGGATAGGTGCAAGAATATTCTTGGCAGCGATGTTAGCAATAACAAAAAAATTACATTGACCATCAACAGAAGAATGGATAAGTATATTTTGGTATACTCATCTAATGGCATGCAATGCAGCACTGAAAATAAACATATTAAGGCAACATGCATCAACATATATAACAATTCTTTAATGAAATGTTGAGTGAAAAAAGAAAATTGTAGGAACATATTTATGTTTATGCCACTTATATAAAGTTTGAATGTATGCACAAAACTAAACAATATATCGATTAGGGGTTTACTCACAAGTAGTAAAACTAAAAGGAAAACCAAAGAAATGATAGAAAAGAAAGAAATGACAAGAGAGTAATTAGTTACTTCTAAGTGTGGGAGAGAAAATGTAATCAGGCAAAGCTAAAGAAGAGGCCCCAGTGGTATGTTTTATCTCCTAAAATGGATGCTGGGTACACCCAGGCGCACACACAAGTGTGTGTGTGTGTGTGTGTGTGTGTACTTCACAATACTGTTTATGTATAAAGTAGTAAAATAAAATCTCAGAGTTGTTTTAATGAAGAAGGATGGTGGAAGAGGAATGAATTAAGTGGGAACTGGGTTTGTGCAGGAGTGTAAAATGGAGCTGGGTGTGGTGGTACATGCCCATAGTCCCAGCTACTCAGCAGGCTGAAGCAGGAGGATCCCTTGAGTTCTGGAGTTCGAGACCAGCCTGGACAACATATTGAGGCCCCGTCTTAAAAATAAATAAATAAAATAAAATAAAATGGAGAAAGGGGGAATTAAAGAAAGACTTGACTTCATGATTTTGCCCCAAATTTGCTGTTTCCAAGATCGTGGTTTTATTTCTTTCCACCTGAACCTCACAAAAAGAAAATCAGGAAAAGTTACATATTTTCCTCTATTATTCTGTATAACGGATTACTACCTCTCAGAGCATGGGAACCAAAAGCATGAAAAGTTTAATAAAGGAATTTCCTTTTTTGTCCCTTTAAAGGGCTTGATGACTTTGAAAGAGGACTAGTTTAACAGTTGGAAACCTAAGTTTCTAGTTTTGTTCTGTCCTTAATTGTGTGACCTTGGGTAAATAATTTAGCCTAACTGAACCTCAGTTTCCTAACAAGACGATTTCTCAGTCTCAGCTTTAAGTTCAGTTATTGTATGAGTTACAGAGTCTCTCAACCAAAAAGAAAGTAGGCATGTACATTCATCATTTTAATAAAGATATATTCTATTAATTTGGAAAAGCTGAAGACAGTATTAATTTTCCTCCCACAGTCTTAATGAAGAAATAAAGAAACTAATTTTCCATTACCATTCAAGAGGCAATTCACTCCTTCACAGATTGTGAAATTAATGTAACAGATCCAACCAACTGAACAATCTATGCATCTTTCTTCTCCTCTTCAATTCCAAGCCTTGGAACTCTACTTTATATAAACAAAGTTTAAAAAGTAAACTAAAAATTAATGCAGTTTTAGAACTCAAGCTTATATATAATCCAATGAACTTAGAGGAAAATATTTGCAGGTTTTAGTATCTTTAAGTTAGTAACATTTATTATTACCTATGTCTGAAGCACAGCAGCTATTGTGATCTTTACTAATTACAATTTCCCTAATTAAAATAACTTGTATCCATAATGCATTCTCTTCCTGAGGTGTTCAGTGTAGTTAGGAGATATTAAATCATTTATGTTATATACAACATATCAACAAAGCCAGCAGGAACAAGTATTGTTCTCATTATTTAAAGGAGAAGATTAAAAGTCGAGGATTAGGTCATGATCACACAGTAATTTTTTGTCATGAACATTATGACTGGAACTATGGAAATATATATATTCCTCCCCCATCCACCTTGCTTCCTTGCCTGTTGTGTGCAACTCTAGTGGGATGCGGGGCCTGCCTTCCACTAATGAAACCAAAGAGGGGTAATCTTCCTCTCCCTGGCTTGTGGCAGCCAGGGTAAGGGCACTCAATCTAGGCTCCAGGACTTGGACACTCCAGTCCAGGGAGTGACACACAGATGCAGAAAGAATTTAGGACCTGAAAGGCCAAAGGACAGCAAGAGTCTACAATGGTTTTGAGTGTCTGCAGTCAGTAGCGTCCTGTGGTGTGACACCATCTCCCCTCCTGCTGCCCCCTAGTGTCCTAATCAGACTCTTCCTTTGGTATTGTCTGGATTGTGGCTCTTGCTACCTTTGGCTTCTGCCATGTTCTGAATTTCTTCCTTCAAGTTACTCATTGATTTTGTGAGCTCCCAATATCCTTCCAGTAAATTCCTGTTTTGCTTATGTTAGCCAGAGATGATTTCAATTGTTGCATCTGAGAACACGGATTCCCTTAATCTTACTTTTGTTGAAGGCACCATATTTTTATCCCTAAATTGTCCTGTACATTTATGATGTTTAAGTTTTGCATTAAATTAAAAAATTTCTCTACCAAATCAGTTGAAATCTAGCTGCAAAATCATAATGAGTCTGTGAATATGGCCTTCAGTAGAATGTCAAACATATATTTTTTTCCTGGTCCTAATTAATAAAGTTAAAATGGAATTATGTCTGTTATGTCAGGCAAAGCAAAGCAAGATACAAAGCAGTGTGTATAGAACTATTTCAATTTTATAAGCATGTATGTGAATAGAAAAAAGTACTAGAAGAATAGATCGTGAAAATATTAATAGGGGTAATGTCTAGGTAGTAGGATCATAAATTGGATTTCTTTGTGCTTTATTTGGCATTAAAAAATTAACATGCATTATTTTACAACTATGAAAAACCCATAATAATTAAAAAATTTGTTTCTTATGGAAATTTATAAAAGTAGAAAAATAGTTCTCATTTTACAAAAGTAGGAAGAATAATATTCATCACTTGGCTTCAACAGTTATCAACACATGGCCTATCTTCTTTTATCTGACATGTGCCCTACTCCCCACTCATGCTAAATTATCACCACAATTATAATTAATAATTAACTTATCCTTCTTTTCTGTATGTTACTTTCTCTTTTAGGAATTCTTATTCAACATCTCTTTCTTCCATGCATTTATTCCTATCCTCATATTTTTCTTGCCTTTATCTCTTTAATTTGGTTAAATCGCCTCCTGATTTCCTAATTCTACTTCCCACTTTGTTGTACACTGACTTTAATGTAATTTTAATTTGGGTAATTATGTTTTAAATTCAATCTTTTCTGTTCTCAAATTGTTTCATTTTTATGAATTCTTATTTTGCTCTCATAAATGCAATTTATTCTTTGATCTTATTAAAAAGAATCAGAAAATTTTCTAAACTTTTCTCATGTTTTTATAATGAATTTATTTTAGAGGGAGCCATTCCTCTGATTATTCTAGGTTGGGATGGACAAGCTAAAGCTGCTTATTTTTGTAATGTGAATTAAAATAAAATCTTAAGCCCTCCCCAGCTGACTGGATGGACCCCCTAGTGGCCAAGGGGACCCCCCCCCCAAAAAAACCTTAAAGCTGAGTTGCCAGCCATGAGGAGAGGAGGGGTTAGACATGCCTAGTTATTCTCTGACCATTTTTTTTTTTTTTTTTTTTTTTGAGACAGAGTCTCACTTTGTTGCCCGGGCTAGAGTGCCGTGGCGTCAGCCTAGCTCACAGCAACCTCAAACTCCTGGGCTTAAGCGATCCTACTGCCTCAGCCTCCCGAGTAGCTGGGACTACAGACATGCGCCACCATGCCCGGCTAATTTTTTCTATATATATTTTTAGTTGTCCAGATAATTATTTCTATTTTTAGTAGAGACGGGGTCTCGCTCAGGCTGGTCTCGAACTCCTGACCTCCAGCGATCCACCCGCCTCGGCCTCCCAGAGTGCTACGATTACAGGCGTGAGCCACCGCGCCCGGCCTCCCTGACCATTTTGGAATTATTCTTTTTAATAAGATGATATAAAATCATTAACAAGCCTAAGGCCATATAAGACAAAGGTTAAACCACACCTGCAGATCATCAATTTACTTAACAGATCACTTGAGTCTCAGTATATGTCCAGTGGTTTGTCTCTGATTAAAGACTTCCTTATCTTAACTAAAAACATTCCAAGTCTTTAGACAAAGCTTCATTTCTTTAACCAACTACAAATCAAATCTGTAATCCTCCGCTTAGAGATGTCCTGCCTTTTGGGGCCAAACCAATGTATGCCTTCCATGTATTGATTTATGACTTTACATGTAATTCCTGTCTCCCTCAAATGGATAAAACCAAATTGTAACCCAACCACAGCAGACCACTTGCTCAAGTCTTCTTGGGTGTGGATCTCTGGGCCATGGTCGCACATGTTCGGCTCAGAATAAACCTCTTTAAATTGTTTTACAGAGTTTGGGTTATTTTCCTTTGACAGTAATAAAGTTTTATTAGAATATAGCCACATCCATTCATTTGCATAATATCTATGGTTGCTTTTGCACTATAAAGCTACAATAGTTGCTTCCTTGTTACAATGTAGGACAAAGTTGTGACAGAGGCTATATGGTTTGCAAAACTGAAATATTTACTATCTAGCTTTTCCAGAGAGAGTTTGTTGGCTCCCTTTCTAGGTGGTTTCTTACTTTTGAATTTCAGAATGTTTTCATAGGTCCAGAGATTTTTTAAAATTTGCATATCAAGAGTTACCAACAAGGGGTTAGTACTCCAGACTCAAATGGGGGCTTTTTCAAATTTGCCTACCAAATGAGAATTCTCAACTGTGCCAGCCTTCTTCCTCACACAACCCTGTCTTCACTGTTCATACTCTCCAGAAAATTTCCTGACCATTCTGCCTTTATGGCCAGCTCTGCGATTTGGACTCAGGAAGGCTAACTACCTGGAAAAAGTCTACTTGGAAGATGAGCTTTTGTCTCCTTGCTTTTTCCTGCTTCTCCTCTATGTTAACACAAACCAACAGGAATCAAAGTGTTATTTTAAGAGGTTTTGGCTTGACATAAACAGCTACAATCAATAATGGAAATAAACTTGCATTTTTAACCTCCTTTAACTGATTTCCTGTTTACAGCATAGATTATACACATATTAGCAAGTTCACATAAGACAATGTGAGTTAAACACCCTCATTGTCTTGGGTTGTATTAGTTTACTACTTTATAACAAGAAAAGAAGACTTTCCAAAAATGGGTCTTAGATCCTGTGAAGGCCACAAAATAAACTGCAGATTTGGGATTAATTATAGTGTATTTGACTTTGGGAAAAGTATTTAAATTCTCTGGGCTTCTGTCAGCCTTGTAGTTTGAGTCGAGAATTGTATTTCCTTCTGGCTCTCAAATTCTTTGATATGATTCCTGAGTGCAGTCTGGAGCGTGTCACTGCTCAGCTCCAGTGAGTCCCCACAGAGGTGGATTTGGTGGCTCAGAGGGTTGCTCAGGAGCAGAGGGAAAGGGCATAAAGATGTAGAAATTAACTGAAAAACAATACCATAGTTTTCCCCAAGACTATTCTAGGTCTTTCTCGCTATGTCTTGTGAAATTGTTTTTAACTGACCTCACATGGATGTTTCAAGCCACATTTGGCTAGAATATGAATTTGTATGTTAGATAAATCTGAGCTGATCTGAAGAATCTCTTCAGAAAATTACCTCAAGTTGGTTTTGTGTTTTATATTTTTGTTTAACTTAGATCCACATTTTGGATATAGTTTCTTACACTTGATTTGATTCACTGAACTGTATGAATAAAGTGGCCCAACAAACATTTTAGTATCTTTTACAGCAATGTAAGTTTTAAGAGCTCTTTTATCCTTTTTCTACTTATGTGGAATTCTTATTAATGTCACAGGGATTTACTACAATTGAAATGAAGGGAGTCTGTGCCCTTGAAAAGTTTGTAGGCAGGCTGTAGGTATATAAATGATATTACCTGTTTATGAACATCAGATAAAAGTTCAAATAGCACTAACATGAAAAGCATAGAATAAGATGTTGAAGACATGTCTATATTAGCAATTGAAGAGAATTTAAAGGGAAATTGAGTTATTAATAATTATCTGTGCAACTGCCTCAGTTTTTCACTTTAAGGTTGGGAAAGTATTGGGAGAAAGTCAGTACTCAGGATGAGTAACGGAAGTACCTTCTTTGGGCTATAAGGTTCTGTGTGTTTGAGTTAGTGTATCAAGGATTGCAGGGATAGAACTCCTTTCTGATTCTTTTTTCTGTTCACTTAAGGTGGTTTTTAGCTGTTTCCACTCCTTTATCCTGCAGTTTGAGTCAGGGAAAAATGGGTGTTTTATCTATATTTTATAACTGATTTTGGAGGAAGACAGTGGAGGTTTGGTAGAAGATGAATATTTATTACATACTTTAGCATAAGTGGAGACACTTTTTAATTTCAATGCAGAATATCCCTACTTTATATACCAAAGGCACTCAAACAGACAGGGCTTAAGTAAACCTTGTTTTGGGGTTATGGACTAAATCTTTAACCACAGTATGGAAGAAAGAGGAAGGAAAAGAGTATGGAAGGCTCAGAGCAACTCATCCACATTTTGGGGAAAATTCTTGGCTTATTGAACAGATGAATAGTTCAATATTTGAAACCATAGGCAGAAGGTAGAGTCAGTTAGCTGTTAATGTGACAATGGAGTTGATTTTAATTCTCTGACTCTCCCTGTTATTTTAAGCAGCTCTAGTTAGTAAAGAAAACTCTTGACCATTAAAAGTTACTAGAAATGATATCTTCAATTTGACAAGAATAGCAGATTTAATGAATTACCCACAAAATAGTTACACACTGGACATTAGGTTATATTTTAATTAAAGAGAGCCAGACGTGATTAGCAGTATAATGTTCAAATATAAAGAAAAATTTATAGCATCATGTCACATTATACTATCTAGGATAATCAATTAATGCATTTCAGGCATGGCAACACAGGGTAGCCATAATTTGGTGGTGACCTAAAAGGTTCAATGTCTAGTCCTTAAGTTAAAGGTGTAAAAATTCAATTTTATATGTTCTCTTATGGAATTGATTTGACTAAAGAATTGTGTGAACTAAATTGATAAGTGATTTGTTAATGTTCAATAAGAAGTTCATGCTATTTAGTACATTAATCTATTGGTGAAGACAAACTAGGACCAAAAATTGTTATGGTATATAGAATGTCAGGAAAAAAGGGATGATCTGAAGCTATGATAGCCAGGTACAAGAGGTTCTCTTCCATAGTAAAGTTATTAGTGAGTGGTCCACAAACTTTGGTGTAATAATCACCAGGAGTTGCTTGTTAGGACAATCTTTACATTATAAAGCAGGACGAAATTTTGTCAGGAAGAATTCTGTATACAGTATATGTAAGCCCATCAATTGCTCATTGATGCTTGTAACTTGCTTATATATTTTGGTACACAGCTTTTTCCTTGATCATCTATCACTTCTTTACAGACGTGTACAATCTTAGCATAATGGTGTCATGTCATACCAACCAATATTCTCACAATTGGTGATACTAATGAAGACTCTGAGAGATAACAAGATAGGGACAAAATTTTTGATTCACTAAATAAGATTAAATTATGGTTGGTATGTTTGACATTAAGCACATTTTTCTGTGTTTGAAAATTAGTCATCCATTTATGATATTAGTAACATTTCATAAACAGAATTTTGAATTAATTAGGCATTCCATATAGTAATCATACCAGAGAAAAAGAGAAAGAACAATAAATGTTAACACAGTAGGCAATCACCTATAAAGTGTGATATTGGGAAGGTCTGCCTGATAGAAAGTATCTTTTCTCTTAGGATGTTATTGTGACTGAAATTTGGCTATCAGAGATATTGGTTTACATATTACTAATAGATATTGAGTATGACTATGTATCCAGTGCTTTATACTCATTATCTCAATTGACTTTCATAATAATCCAATAAGGTATGTAATGTTATTATCTCTGCTTTAAAGATGATTAATTTAAGGCCCTCTTCTCTATACTCTCTTGCTAATCTATTCCCAAGGATTCAACAGTATCTTTATGCTGCTCACTTGCAAATTTATGTCTCCAGCTGAGACCCTTCTCTGAGCTTCAAACTCACATTTTCAGTTGCCTTTTTGACTTTTCCAAGTGGCTGTCTCATAGATACCTTAAACTTAATATCTGCAAAAACAGAACCATTGATTTTTGTAGCAGATGCTATTGGTTGCTTATTCAACTCCATTTTCCCCTTCTTTCTTATTGGCAGACTCACAATTTTGTTAGGTTTTTTTTCATACCCCTTCCCACCACATGGCTTGGGGAAGATAACTCTGTCCCCAGGTCCAGGGGTAAATCCTGGTTATCTCATTCCTTTTGTCAGTGGTTGGTTTAAGATAGGAATGTGAGTGAGTTTGAGCCAATGAGATATGAGGGGGATGTCTGCTGGAACATTTCTGAAAATGATTTTTCTCCCTTCTGAGTAGTCACTACACAATATAGTCTTTTTCTTCCTTTTTTTATTGTGGTATCTGGATGTGATGCTCAGAACTGAAAGCAACCTTGCTACCAATATGAGGATGGAGCCACCATTGGAGGAGGGCAAAACAAAAAGAATTACTGAGAAATAGATCAAATAATTTAACAAACCACATCTGGAGCCCTCCATCTCTTGACTTAACTGAAATAAAAACTTTATTTATTATTTAACTCAATTTAAGTTGAATATTTCTGTTACTTGCACCCAAAGGCATCTTGATAACAATTTTCACCCCTACACTGTTGACCTTTCTTTCTTCTTGATTTCACCAAATGGTTACACCATCTACCCAGTTGCTCAAGTAAGAACCCTAGGACTCATTATTTCACTTTTCTTCTCTGACTTCATCCAAAATCCATCAGTAAGTCCTGAAACTTGGAGGAAGGGAGTAAGAGAGAGGGAAAGAAAAGTATACCATTACTCTGATGTTTCTATCTTAACTAACCAGGAGAATGATGCTATTAACATAAGTAAAGGAGTACAGAAAAGTAGTTAGTTGAAGGGGCCAAAAAGACTAATTTTATAAACTTGTTGAGTTTGTCTTATTGTCTTTCATTAAGTTTTGAATTGGAAGTTCAAAAAACCCAGTCTATTAGAAAAAAGTGAAAGTCTTAGGAAGAATATGCTTAATCCCAATTTTCTAATAAGAGTAACTTTTTATTTTTCTCCCATGTAGACTATATCTAAAATAAGGTTAAATAAAATCAATAAATCATAAGTTTGCAATAAAAATCTCTCCCGTAGTATATGTAGTACATCTTCTAGATAACGATTTATAGTTGATTAATCTGTCATCCTGATATTGACACCTAAAATTCAACAGCTAATTGACATATTACAATATTATATACAAAGTGAAAAGCCAGAGTGAAAACTCAGTATAACTAAGAGTGAGATTGGAATATTCCTAACACAAAGAAATGATAAGTGCTTGATGTGATGGATACCCCAATTACCCTGATTTGATCATTACACACTGTATGCCTGTGTCAAAACATCACACGTACCCCATAAATATACATACCTATTATATACCCATAATAATTAAAACTTTTAAAAGAAAAAAAAAGCCACCTTCTGTAGATGGGGTTCTACACTGGGTCAAGGTTGTTGGTGGTAAGCAACAGAAATTAACTCTGGATACTTTAGAAGAGAAAAACATATTGGAAAGATATTATAATTGCTAGCTCATAGAATCAGACGGTGAGCAGGAGACAAGAATGCAAGACACAGCAAGATCCAGTCTCTGCCACAGCAAGAGTCTTTTCTGTGGTACCGTGTTATGGCATTATGATTGTTGAACAGAGCTGCTGCTGCTGGCACTGGTGCTCCTGTACACTCACTTCCACCCTATTGGCCTTTCAACTCCACACAGCCACCTCCAATAATGTCTGATCCTCCTACACCAGCAGTCAGCATTTTAGGGGATCATCTAACTGACTGAGCCTCATTCACATGCCCTCACCCCAGCTGCCAGGGACTGGCAAGGGAAACATCTTTTCCCCTTAGGTTCCAAAGTGGGGGAAGACGAATTGCTTTCTATTTTTTCTGGGATACTGCAACACTGGGCAGTCAAAAATGACAACTATATAAATCTTAACTTACGAAGAATGAAAAGCAGGGAAGTAATTGAAGTGTGTGATTTCTGTATTTATCAGTCCTGGGTGAAACAGAATGTGAAAAAAATTGATAACCATCATCTGTAATTTCCCGTGATGTCATTAGATATTATATACATAAACATATTCTTGTGGATTACCCCTTCTTCCTGAGGGAATGCTATTGAGACATTCCTAGTTTCTTTTGTTGATTTGTTTAATTTACAAAATATCCTCCTTGCTAAAATAATTCAATCAAGTTATTTGTTATAATAGTTAAAATGTTTCAAGTAAGGGCCATCCAGGAGAATAATATGCAGCTTAAAGGAAAATGTAGAGCCTTAATTTTGCCAGGATGTCACAGCCAAAGAAAAGATCAATTCTATCTAGACTTCTTGGATAAGGATTCCTTCCTGAGTTATGTGGGTCATTGCTTCAAATCTTTTCCTTTGCTTTGTTTGGTGTGATGGTTAATTTTATGTGTCAACTTGGCTAGGCTATGATTCACAAATGTTGGATCAAACGTCAGTCTGGATGTTGCTTTAAAGGTATTTTTTTTAGATGTGATTAACATTTCATCCAGTAGACTTTGAGTAAAACAAATTGCTCTCCATAATGTGGATGCGCTTTGTCTAATCAGTTGAAGCCCTTAATTTAAGGGCTTACGAGACAAATACTGAGATCTCCCAAGGAAGAAGAAATTCTGCCTCTAGACTGCCTTCAAACTCAAGCTGTAGCATCAGCTCTTCTCTGGGTCTCCAGCCTGTTGTCTTAGGCTACCAATTTGGGACTTGCCAGCCCCCACAACTGCACGAGCTATTTCCATAAAATAAATCTCTTTCTATATTTATATGTACACATCCTATTAGTTCTGTTTGTTTGGAGAACACTTACTAATACATTTGGGAAGTCTTGACTTGCCATGATTTTTCTAACATGGTAAGCTTACTAGAGTGGGAGCTCACTAGGATTAAATAGAACTCTCTGACACTGCCCTCTCCAATATAGTTGCCACTAGCCACATGTGGGTTATTGAGCACTTAAAATATGGCTATGCCACATGTTGAGATGACAATATTTTGATATACTGGGTTAAATAAAATATTAAAAAGAAAACTCAATATATCCAGCAAATTTTGGAGAGACTTCTACCACAATTTGTGGTGCTACCAATTGTTACATGAAATTTTTTGAGTGACATGGAACTTTGACTATAAGTATTTATCCATAAATATTTCCTAAATGAATATTATGTGCCAAACACTATGCTGAGGTTGCAGATACAAGATGAATGAGATACATTCCCTGCTTACAAGCATGGAAACAAATAACTATAATGAAATGTGATAAGTGCTGCACCTATAACAAATTATAAGCACTTGTTTTCACTACAGCATTTAAGTAGGCTGTAAAAACCTGTTCATTTACTTTGTGCATATAACATTATTTTTTGATATAGATATTATCTCTTGTTATTCTCCTAGGGAGTCATTGTGCTTATTCACAACAAATTCTAACTAGCTCCAGGTCTATTAGTACAGGACTGGAAAACTATGATTCTAGAGAACCTAGCTTGGGAGACATGTAAATATGCTCACTCCCTTTGCTACATCAGGTAAAAATGACATATTTTCACTCTCTGACAATTATAGTTAGGACTGGATTAAGACATTCTGAGGCTTTAATCTATGTTAAGTGTAAAAGTAGTTCCCAATTATAACAAAGATTCACATTTTATTCACTAAAAAAAGAACACAGACTTTACAGTGAAGGAAGATTTTAATTTGAATATATGCAAAATTGCATTAGGTTAATTGAGAAAGAAAAATCGGGATGAGAATAAAACAGGAAAGAGGGAGGGTGCAGAAGAAAGAGGAAGAACTTCCCATCAGCTGGGCTTGGATTTAGATACCTGAGCAGCCACCTAAAATATGTTTGCCCATTCATTCATCAATTCATTCAATCAGTTAATACTTATTGAATTTCTAAAAATAATAATGACAATAATAATAACAGCTAACACTTATTGAATGTTTACTATCTGCCAAGCACAGTGTTATGCACTTTATGTACCTTATCTACCATGTTTGTGTCTCAGAGTAGGTACTAAGTTCCTTAAATATCCCTTACCCAAGATGCTTGGGACAAGGAGTGTTTCAGATTTTGGATTTTTTTTGCAGGAAGTTTGAAATATTTACACATACATAATGAGATATTTTGGGAATGGAACCCACACCTAACACAAAATTCATTTATGTTTCATATAGACCTTTATAAACATAGACTGAAGGTAATTCTAGATAATATTTTAAATAATTTTGTGCATGAAACAAAGTTTTGACTGCAACCTGTCACATGAGGTCAAATATGGAATTTTTTACTTGTAGCATCATGTTGCTGCACAAAAAGTTTAAGATTTTGGAGCCTTTTGGATTTCAGATTTTTGGATTAGGAATGGTCATCCTTTATCTTTTTTTTTTTTTTTTTTTTTTTGAGACAGAGTCTTGCTTTGTTGCCTCGGCTAGAGAGCCTGGCTCACAGCAACCTCAAACTCCTGGGCTCAAACAATCCTCCTGCCTCAGCCTCCTGAGTAGCTAGGACTACAGGCACATGCCACTGCACCTGGCTAATTTTTGCTATTTTTAGTAGAGACAAGATCTCACTCATGCTCAGGCTGGTCTCGAACTCCTTAGCTCAAGCGATCCACCAGCCTCGGTCTCCCAGAGTGCTAGGATTACAGGTGTGAGCCACCGTGCCCGACCTCATACTGTATCATTATTCCCATCTTACCAATGTGGATTTTGAGGCACAGAGAGGTCAAATGCCTTGCCCAAGGTTATGATCTAGTAAATAGCAGAGTCTGGATTTGTACCAAGCCATTTGCTCTCTCTTTTTTTTTTTGAGACAGAATCTCACTCTGTTGCCCGGGCTAGAGTGCTGTGGTGTCAAGCCCACAGCAACCTCAAACTCCTGGGCTCAAGCGATCCTTCTGCCTCAACCTCCCAAGTAGCTGGGACTATAGGCATGCGCCACCATGCCCGGCTAATTTTTTTCTATATATACATTTTTAGCTGTCCAGATCATTTCTTTCTATTTTTAGTAGAGATGGGGGTCTCACTCTTGCTCAGGCTGGTCTCGAACGCCTGAGCTCAAAGGATCCGCCTGCCTCGGCCTCCCAGAGTGCTAGGATTACAGGTGTGAGGCACCGCTCCGGGCCTCCATTTGTTCTTAAATAGTATGCTATGTGCCATCTGCTGTACTAACCTCTGGGGATTTAAAAGTACATTGACAAAGTCCCTGCCCTCAAGGAGTTTACAGTTTATTAGGAGAGAGTAATTGTATACAAATAATTGCAGTGCAGTATGATAAATACTTCAATAAAGATATGTAGAGTATAGTGATTGCACCAAGCAGGGAACAATTAATTCTACTTAGATGGGAGTGGAGCGTTAATGCTATTTCAGAGAGGAGGTCTGTGAATTGGAATTTAAAGGATGAGGAGGTGTTTTTAGGCATGCCTAATGACAGTAAAGAGCATTCCAGGTAGAAGGAGCAGCATGTGCAAAGGCTAAGGGAACTGTGGGTTGGCATGGAGGGAGGGCGGGGAAAGGACTGCAAGGATATGCCAAGCAAGTGGAAGAAGATGCATGGAATTCTAAACATTTTTAGTATGTTTATTTTTTTGATAAGGCATGTCTCCATTAGCTACATATTTAAAGAGAAAACAGCCAATACACTAAATAGAATTCACTATAAAAATACAACAACTTTTGATAAAAATTTTAAAGATTAAAAGACTTAACCATTATTTTCACTTTTGGGATGTCACTTGCAGGTCATGGTACATGTGAAAATTTTAAAAAACATAATTTCCATTTTATTATCTTGTATTAAAAAATACATTTTAGGGTCAGGCGGTGGCTCAGGCCTGTAATCCTAGCACTTTGGGAGGCCAAGGCAGGAGGATCACTTGAGGTCAGGAGTTGGAGGTTGCAGTGAGCTATGATCACATTGCTGCACTCTATCTGGGGCAACAGAGTGAGACTCTGTCTCAAAACAAAACAAAACAAACCTTTTAATTATGTTGGCATAGATAGATCAGGCAGTTTCTATCCAGCTACTAGGATAAAAATTCTGGTGTTCAGAGAGGAAAAAACAAGTTAGGCAACATACCTTACAGACTGAAGTCTTAAGGCTTCTATTTGTGGGGTATACGTTATGTAAGTAAGCATTGAGAGAAAAAGCTTTACTTGGGGAGAGATGTCTAGCTTAAAATGCATCCTCATTTAGGCCCTCTGAGTTTCACAGGCCCTTCTATAAAGAATCCTGGGCTGGGGGCAGGTGGATGGAGCAAAGTTTCCTTTAGGGTTTTCCCCCTTTAGACTTCAGGCTCATCCTTGTTCCTCTTCCCCACATGGTTGACTTAAAACCATGAATTCCATCACTGACAGACATAGGCAGTAGGTATCATTGTTTCTAGTATGAGTCCATTAAGCCAAAATGGTAATCTTATGATAAATTAAAATTCTACATAATAACAATGTTATAATAAAAAGGGAGTTGTTCCCTCACAATTTTTCTATTATTTCTGGGGTAATCTTTAAAGTATCATTTTAGTGCATTGTAATTTATTCAATCATTCTTTTATTTTGATATTTAGTTATTTCCACTTTCATTCTATTATAGATGATCTGTAATAAATATCTTTGTTTATATAGTTTTTCTCTCATGTTATTTCCTTAGGACAAATTTCCAGGTATAAGTGAAAAAATAGCATTTTTATAGCTCTTCATGTGTTTTACTGTATTGCTTTCCAAAAAGGTTGTACCATTTATAAAATCATTAAAAGTATGTGAGTGACCACTTTAATCACCTCTTCACTAGTATTAGGTATTATGATTTAACAAAAAAATTTGCTAGTAAGAATTAAAAAATACTTCAAGTTTATTTTGATTTGTCATTCTTTGAGGAACTACCAGGATGGTCATTTCATGGGTTCTCTCATTGTATGTAAAAGAAAATTTTCAAATATGGCTTAAAGAAAGTCTACATAGTTATAACTTGAAAGTATAAGGCTTTAGAATTTATTAAGTTTCATTAAATACTTTAAGAATTAAAAAACATCCCATGCATTTAAATGACCATTTACCTCATTCTAAAGTTTTCTTCAATCCTCAGAATTCAAAGATATATTTATAGTTTTAATCAGTGTACCTATTGTTAGGTCCTGTCTTTTTCATTTGAGATTATTCACATTTTTATGCATTGAAACAGCATACTTATTTTTAAAGGTTATGAAGAGTTTGGATTTATTGGTATATAATATAGTTTTTCAAATGTAAAAACTATTTCAGAATGGTTATTTTAAAAATTTCACTATTCTAAACAGTACTGCTATAAACACCTTTGTATAAGTTATTTCATTCTCCTGTTTTCATTTGATTTTTCCCCTTGGAATGTTATCTCAAAAGTGGGATTACTGGGCAAAGGATATGCTTAGTCTTATTGCTCTTGTTATCATAATAATGAAGTTATTTTTAAGTCATTAACCAAGATCTTGTTTTAAATTGAAACGAAGGTATTTTCCATTGTAGTAGAAACATCTACAATGAACACTTTAGAAAAGTAGAAATGGCAACAACAACAACAAAACAATTCTGAAAATTATTTGAAATCTCTCTTTTAGGAACAAGTTATATTTTGTATTTACCAATTGTCTTTGTCCATTTGTGCTGCTATAACAAAATACTACAGGCAAGGTCACTTATAAAAAATAGAAATTTATTTTTCACAGTTCTGAAGGCTAGGAAGTCCAAGATCAAGGCTCCAGGAAGTTGTGTGTCTGGTGAGGGCTGTTTCCTGCTTTTAAGATGGTGCTTTGCAGCTGCATCCAATCAAGGAGGAATGCTGTGTCTTCACATGTTTGAAGTGGTGAAAAGGGTTAAAGACCTTCCGTCAAACCTTTTATAAGGGTACCTAATCCCATTGTCCTTCATGACTCAATCATCTTCTAAAGGCCACATCTCTTAATATTGTTGCTTTGGGGATTAAATTTCAACACGAATTTTGGAGGGGACAAAAACCTTTAAATTGTAGCACTGATCATTGAGAAAACTTCACACAGTTAGAAAGGGATCCAGAGGTCATTAAGTTCAACTCATTAACCTCTCTATGACTTAGTTTCCTTATATGCAAAAAGTATTTAGTAACAGTACTGTTGTGGAGACTAAAATGAGATAATATATGTAAAACACTTAGCTCATTGTCTGGCACAATCATAAATTACCAGTAAATATTACTTATTAGAGTATAGCTGTTATGGTTAGTATATACCAAATTGAAAGACAATAATATTCCATCCATTCATTCATCTCAATTTATTTGGCGTTTGTATACCAGGCATGGTGCTAGAATCTGGTATGGAAAAGTCAACAAAATTCATCTCTGCTTTCATGGAACTTGTGTTCTATAGACAATCAACAAATATACCAAGTTAGATGGTGATTGTGCTATGGAGAATAAAGCAAGGTGGGGGCAAAATAGGGTACATGTGTGGGTGTTAGTAAGGGTAGTCAGGGACAGTCTCCCTAATAAGATGATATTTGGGCAAAGGTCTGAGGAAAGGAGGAAGTAAAAAGAGTTCCAAAAAGATTTTTACTTAGAAATATGGTTAAAATTTTGAGGGCAGGATCCATTTCTTTCGGATTTGGGTCATACTACATTCACATTAAATGAATATTCAACATAACATATTGAAACATATTGCTATTTAGGTGCTGGAACAAGTGTGATCATCAGTATAATTAGAGCTACAGTTTCTTTTCTCTTTAATATTTCACTTTAAAAAATAAGCAACATTTAATTTTTTGAATGGATAACACATTCTCATGATTCAAACATTAAAAAGTATAAAAAGATATTCAGTGAAAAGTCTCCCCAGTCTCCTGTCCCTATTTGTACAGTTTTCATTGTTTCCCACAGGTATACTCTTGGGGTGAAGTGATCTTCTTGCCTCAGGTTCCCCAGTATCTGGAACTACAGGTGCACACCACCAATTCGGGCTAATTTTTCTATTTTTTATAGAGAAGGGGTCTCAATATGTTGCTCAGGCTGGTCTTGAACTGCTGACAGCATGCAATCCTCCTGTCTTGGCCTCCCAAAGTGCTAGGATTATAGCCATGAGCCACCATGCTCAGCCCTAAAGACTTTTTTTTTTTTTTTTTTTTTTTAAAAACATGGCTTTATGAGCCAATAAATGTTCTACTTAACACATTAACTTCCATGTGAGTTGTATTTAACTCATGTTAGTTTTGAGCCTGGGGCCTTGTGAAGCATATATAACCCACACATCTCTTTACTTTGGGAGTTGTGTCAACTATTTTTCAAGTTACTTACAACTCGTGCACAGAAAACAATAAAAAATAACACATTTTTCATTAAATTAAAAAGGATCATTTTGTTTTCGAAGTTTTTATTCTATTTTTGTAATAAAACACCATGACCCCCAGGAAATTTTTTTTTTTTTGGTAGCGTGGCAGTGTGTTAAACAAAGAAAAGCATTAAACCTCCAGAAAGATCTTTTAAGGAGCTTGTATCTTTAAAAAAAATCAATCACGCGTTGCCCCAGATCCTCACGTTTTCCCACTCATCCTCAGCTTAAGACCATTAGCCCTAAACCGGAAGTGCCCTAAGGGGGGGGGAGGTCAACCGGAAGCTCCGACAGGAGCCGCAGACGCTTTCCTGAGGTAACTTGGAGCCGACAATTTTGTAATTGGGCTGTTTAGGAAGCGCCCTAATCTTTTCATCCGGGGTCCACTTAATGGTCTGCCCTGCACCTCCGGTTGCCTGACTTACCCCTTCCGCGGCTTTGGCTGCCGAGGGGCCGCCTTTCCTGGAGTCTGCTATCGTGTTGTGTCTAGAATCTTCCACCATTGCAACCCAGGCTAGGCTGGCACCCTCTGGCCTCCGTCTCGATCTCTTCGCACGGGCTTCTCTTTGCTTTTCATAAAACGATATCGAGGCTACAGGTTAGTAATGGGAATCTTGTTTATTAAGGCACGTGCCTTAGGTGTTTTTTGTTTTTGTTTTAAACGTCCTGTTTGTCTTGTGAATGCGATGTGATAATATTGGTCAGTCTTGTGAAAAATTTCAAACAAGTCTGGCGCTCCGCGTTTGCCGCATTTCAGACTGTTACTGGTGAGTCTCGACTTTCTTTGGTGGATGTTACTTTGCAGAATGTTTTAAGTCCAGAGGCTCGAGGATCACTTGTGCTCAGAAGTTCCAGATCATCCTGGGTAACATAGGGAGACTCCATCTCAAAAAATAAATTTCTTCTAGCGCAATGGACAGTCTTTAAAATCCCCAAGGAAATTTCTCTGTTTTTTTCTTTATTCATCTGGTAATTTTGTTCCTTCGGAAGTGCCTTGTACAAGTAAATGAAATGAAATTTCCCTGGGAATGAAATGACTGTCCTGCTAATCCAGATAATGTCAAATCATAGATATAAATTATTCATAAAAATTATTCATGTTATTGTAACAATCTTCCACTCACTTTGCTTTTGGAAATAATAAGTGTTAACTTTTAAGGCATTTTTGGGAACCTTTATAATCACTACATTCCATTTAGAAAGAAATTATATAGCAGCACAATTCACAATTGCAAAGATGTGGAAACAACCCAAATGCCCATCAATACATGAGTGGATTAGTAAAATGTGGTATATGTATACCATCATTACTCAGCTATAAGAAATAACGGTGATATAGAATCTCTTTTGTTCTCCTGGAGAGAGTTGGAACCCATTCTACTAAGTGAAGTATCCCAAGAATGGAAAAATAAGCACCACATGTAACTCACCAGCAAATCGGTTTCCCTGATCATCACCTAAGTGCACATTTGGGAATAACACCAATTGGGTGTCAGACAGATGTAGGGGGTCGGGGGAGGGGATGGGTGTATACCTACATAATGAGTGCGATGCGCACTATCTGGGGAATGGACAGGCTTGAAGCTCTGGCTGGAGGGGTAATGGGGGGGGGACATGGGCAATATACATAGCCTGAACTTTTGTACTCCCATAATAAGCTGGAAAAAAAAAGTAGAATAAATAAAGTAATGAATTGCTTGACTGCAAAAAAAAAAAAAAAAAAAAAAAGTGAAGCTTCCAGTAAGAATCTTTCACTTAGAAGATTAATTGAGATCCCCTAACTTTTATTTTTTTTTTTGAGACAGAGTCTTGCTCTGTTGCCCAGGCTAGAGTGCCATGGCATCAGCCTAGCTCACAGCAACCTCAAACTCCTGGGCTCAAGCAATCCTCCTGCCCCAGCCTCCCGAGTAGCTGTGGCTACAGGCATGTGCCACCATGCCCAGCTAAGTTTTTCTATGTATTTTTAGTTGTCCAGCTAATTTCTTTCTATTTTTAGTAGAGACGGTCTCGCTGTTGCTCAGGCTGGTCTCGAACTCCTGAGCTCAAACGATTCTCCTCCCTCGGCCTCCCAGAGTGCTAGGATTACAGGCATTGACCCTAACTTTTGAATATTTGCTATATTTGCCTTAGTTGTGATAAATTCCTATGGCTGTCTTTGTTTTGTATGTTGAAGGAAAAATACTTACTGAAATATTCTAACTTCTCAGCAGTACCCAGATTGCTAAAACACAAAATAAAACGAAAAATTAAAAAAAAAAAAGAAATATTCTAACCTGAAAATCAGCAAATACTATGTGGGTGGAGTTTGCTTTGTAGTCCTTCACAGTTCTCTAGCCATTTCTTCAGCCAATTTGAGTGTTTATGATTACACTTCCTGGTTTCAGGGTTGCCTTGAGGTAGTTATTAAATTTTGAAAAATTAAATTCCTCACTGTGATGATTATAAATTGTGCTAATGTAGCTTCAGAAAATATTGTATTTATACTGCTTCATTCCATAGTGTTAGGAAGGAGCCTAATTATCCATTTTGTAAATCACAGTGCCCACTAGGCGGCAGCATAGTGTTTTATTATGTTAATAGTTTCTTTAGCTCTGTGTACCTCATAATAACTGTACTGGTGGTGTGATAGTGCTGTTCTGATAGTAATAGATATCATATGTTGAATGCCTTTTATATGCCAGGAGCTGTAATAAATGGTTTATGTACATTATCTTATTTAATCCTAAGAAACAAACCCCAAAACCTGTGACAGGTATTCACGTTATTCTTACACCACGTGAGAAAACTGTGGGAAAGATTAAATAACAATGTAAGGATGTTAACTGCATAGCCAATAAGTGGTAGAGCTAGAATTGAAACCCAGGTACTTAACCATTTCTTCATGCTAACCAAATTCAAGTTATTGTAAGTTTGACCAAATTGTGAAGAATAAGTGCGGTTAAGATGAGAAATCTGATTGTGAGTATTCTGAAGGAGGTGAGTATTGAGCATTGTTTTATATAATATGCCTCAAGACAGTTGAAGGTGCACTGCTCCCAAAAGACAGTATTTCCTAAGTCGTGTTCCAAGGAACACTAGTCCTCTGAGATGCTTCAATAAAAAAAGGTTCTTGTGGCCAGAAATGCTCTTGGAATTCATTAAAGGCTCTAAAATGTTCTGCAATAAAGAAACTTCTTTAGCCCAACTTTTTTTGAACTCAAAGCATTCCTAAACTTTTTTGGCTACGGCCTATATTACGAAATACATTTTATATGTAGGCTAGTACAAATATATGTATATACAACTGAAATAAAATACACGGGAGGCAATACTTACCTTTATTATAAGCAATATACTGTTATATTTTCTATTTTATTTTTTTCCAGTCTAGCCTTTCATTTAAAAAAATTTTGTTCAAGACTCATTACATTGATTTGTTTTTTTTTTTCTTTTTTGAGACAGAGTCTTGCTCTGTTGCTGGAGCTAGAGTCCAGTGGTGTCATCATAGCTCACTGCAACCTCAAACTTCTGGGCTCAGGTGATCCTCCTGCTTCAGCCTACCCAGTAGCTGAGACTACAGGCACATGTCACCGTGCCCACCTAATTTTTCTACTTTTTGTAGAGAAAGGATATTGCTATGTTGCTCAGTCTCAAACTCTGGCCTCAAGTGATCCTCCTGCTTCGGCCTCTCAAAGTGCGGCTATTACAGGCATGAACCATCGCACCCTGCCTCTTACATTAGTTTCTTGACTCATGAATGAATCAAAGTCTACCGTTTTACTACTATGGGGTCCCATTTTTTGGTGAAGCACTTATTAATGGAGTATACCTTGGGAAATTGTGTAAGGGCTGTAGTTGAAGGAAGCGATTGATGTATTGGTAACAAAGGTTGACAGATAATGTCTTGGTTACAGTTGAATGAAACAGTGTTTCTTACTGAGAAATTCTTTTTTTTTTTTTTTTCATGACAGAGTCTCACTCTGTCACTTCAGGTAGAGTGCAGTGATATCATCATAGCTCACTGCAACCTCGAACTCCTGGGCTCAAGCGATCCTTCTGCCTCAACTTCCCAAGTATCTGGGACTGAAGGTGCGCGCGCCACAATGCCCAGCTAATTTTTCTATTTTTAGTGGAGAAGGGTCTTGCTCTTTCTCAGGCTGGTCTGTAACTCCTGAGCTTAAGCAATCTTCCCTCCTGCCTCAGCCTCCCAGAGTGCTAGGATTACAGGCACGAGCCACCATGCCCAGGAGAAGTTATTCTTCATGATCATTTCAGGCCACTAGTGAAGGAAGAACATATAATAATTTTGTATATTAGAATCTTACAATAAGTTCTTTGGAGTACATGTTCCCCAGAATATTAGTTTGCTTTATGAGTTATGAAATAAAAAGTGTTTCATGGTCAAGGTAAACTTGGGAAATATGGGCTAAACAGGTTCTAACTATGCTAATGGGACTGTTAATTTTTAAGATGGGGAGTTAGTATGGAATATTTCCCCAATTTATTTGACCGTGGAACCATTTTTAGAGATATATCTTGTGGACCTTTTGCCCCTTAGAACACACTTTGGAAGTGATAATGTAGATAGTTAAGACAGAAATGTTTTTGTTGTAATGTACATTTAGGTGAAAATTCAGGTAAAAATTTTTATTGTAAATTATTTACATCATTTTCATAATTCATTTATTTGCTAATGTCAGTAGGACAGAGAAATACATCAGGGGCCAGTCAGTTTTCTTAATTTTCTTATGACCCATAGAAATTTTCTGTTAATAGTAAGAAAAGCCTTTATGAAATTCTCTGGCACTGGTTAATTTCATGTAAAACTAAAGCTTTAAATTTAAGTTTAATGAGCAATACATCTAGGTTTTTTTTAAGAATCACCTTTTATTAAGACATTTTGGCAATTTATTCTTGTTTCATTTTTGGAAAAATTTGGAGTTTAGTTATAAGTTGTAAGTGTTTTACAGAGTCTTTAAAGGGTTTTCCTATATTTTATTTGTAAGGTGACCAAAATTAGTGTTTATATACTTGATCGAAAGGTCTTTATTATGTTGCCTTAGTATATAGCATGTTTGTTAGTTTATTTCATGTTAGGGTTTTATGAGGTCTTTATTATGTTGCCTTAGTATATAGCATGTTTGTTAGTTTATTTCATGTTAGGGTTTTATGATGATCCTTATGGAGAGACTGTCTAATACTCTCATTCCCTTCATACATATCAGACAGCTCATGTTCAGTTTAAGTATTCCTTTTTTTTTTAATTTCAGCATATTATGGGGGTACAAAAGTTTAGGTTATGTATATTACCCTTGCCCCCCCCCCCCAGTTTCTAAAATTTATATAGGAAATCCTCACTTCTCTTAAAACAAGGAGAAATTTGGTAATGATTTTTACTGTGAATAGAGAATATTTTACTCATAATAGTATAAATATTTTCTTTTAAGAGACTCAAAGTGTTTCTCATAATTTTATGTAATTTATAGTAATTTAATAAACTATCAATGTCCATGGTGCTCCCAAGGTTTGTTTCCTACTTGCAGCTTAATAAACCTTCTTCAAACATGAAACAGTTAATGAAAAAATAACATCATTTATGTCAGTATTACAAATTGACAAAATAAAGTACAAAATATGTGAAATAGACGAGAATGGAGCAATATACACAATAAAGTGCTAATCATATGATCTGGACAATAAGTATGGCTCAGAAAAGGAGAATTTGGCATGAGTAGAATGCATAAGAAAAGCTTCACAGAGGAGATGAAATTTTATCTGATTTTTAAATATGTTTAAACAAAGAATATGGAGCAAAGCATTCCATATGAGAGAACAGAATGTGTTAAGATGTTAGTTCAATCTCCTTGACATGGCTTAAAAACTCCCCTAAGACTTGTGCGGTTCTCAAGCCTCATCTTATCTTCTCCCAGCCTTACGTGTTAGACTCCAGTCTCCTCATTTAAAGTGATATTTCTTCCATTTGTGACTTTGCGTATGCTATTATGTTATGTCTTATGTTCTAAAATACCCTTATATGATTTTTCATTTTACTAATATCTTAACATTTTAAGATTGTAAGTCTCAGTCCAGAAGTCAGCTTCCTCAGGAAGTCTGACCTTCCCAAGCCATCCCTGATTTTTCGCATGCTGGATTAGAAGCCCCGTCTTTGTGCTACCATAATACTTTTCACAGATCTTCACCATTGCACATGGTCACATTATAATTACTTTTGTAAATCTGTATCTCTCTATCAGAGTTCCTTGAAAACAGGGCGTATTTTTTAAAATCATTACATTTTGAATATAGAAGGGCCTCAGTAAATATTTGTTGAATGAATAAATGAATTCTTTTTTTTCTTTATCTCTTTTTTTGCTTACATTACTATTTTTAGCCTTTAAGGTTCTCCTTAGTTCTGGCATTTTGAAGTTTATTTAACAAGATCAGGTTGATCTTGATTTTATAATCTATTTTTTTTTTGGAACCTCAGTGGTCTTTGTATCTTGGTCCTTTCACCTTATTCTTCACTCTACTTTCTAAGAAAGAGAAGAGTGTTATTCCTTCCCCCTCACCCCACCCCCCAGGCTAAGCATTCATCTTCTATACAATTCTCCTCTTGTCAATTCTCAAACCTCACTTCTTTTATTATCCCCTCTTTTTCATATATAATTGCTTGATCTTTTTGGCTTCTTTCTACAAGATGTAAGATGTTTGAGTTTCTCTCCTGTGCTCTACATTTCCTTGATTACTTATCACCTAAAACTACTATCTTACATTTTACTTGGCAACTCATATTTTGAAAACTGCTCAATGACCTCCTACTCTTCAAAAAAGTTTGTGTTAATGAAAAAAGTTAGTAACAACTAATCTTCTTATCCTTCAGCCAAATTCAGTTTCCCCTTGCTCAGGGTCTCTATCTCAAAATCCTTCTCTGTGAACTGTTTCTTGAATTCTCAGTAGCCTAAAATCTCTTCTCCATAGGTTAATTAAATCAGAATTCTATAGTGAGAATTATACTTTGCTGTTGTACTTATAACTGGTTTTGCAATGAGACAGTGTATTTACAAATTAACAATAAAAAATTAAACTTAGTTTAGCATCTTTATTTTACAGATGATGTGAATGAGACTTGTACACCGTGACTTTGAACTCTTTGAACACTTATAGCACCTTTTTTTGGTTCATCTACTGTGTCTTTTATATCACGGCTGTTGTTATCATATCTGGGGTTATACTTACTTGAATATGTGCTTTATCCACTTTTCTAGACTGTAAATACCTGGAGGTTAAAGAATATTAACTCAAATTTGTATCACATGTAGTTTCTTAACCAGAATTGAATTATATCGCTGTTATTCTTTATTATATCACATTGAATTATATCACTGTTATTCTTTATTGTGTCTATATAAGAAGCCTAATTTTAAAAATCCATATGTGGACAAATTTCCATTTCCTTCATTACATAATTATTCTTTTCTAGGTTTTTCTAGCTTTGTGATAGCTTTCTAAAAGTTTGTCTATCACACTTTGATCGCACACACTGCCTTCTTTGACTCTGGGTTTACAAGTATCCTACTGCCTTTTCCAAAGAATATGAGTGACCTATTCAATTCAGTGCAATATGCAATGCAACAAATACTATTAATAATTGAGTGCCTGCCTTTTGTAAATTATTATATTTGGCAGGTGTGAGAATACAAAAGTAAGACTTGTAATTGGTCAAGGAATTTACAATATAGTGGCTAATGCAGCCCTTACTGTACAAGAAAGAATATGATGAGTGAAAATGTAATCATTTCCAGTTCAGCATTTGTGCTATATGGGACATAAAAGACCTTATAGTCCTTTACTTTTAGAGGGGATACACATTAGGAAATGTAATATTTGTAATACTGTAAGATCACAAAGGGTCTTGATGGAGTTAAGAAGGTTCCCAATGAATCCTGTAGTAATCCAAGATCAGATAATTAGTGTTTTTATATCATATTTTTTCTTAATCATAGTTTTTCTTAATCTTTTTCACTCTACACATACACCAGCTTGTGTATAATTAAGGAAAATAATTTTGAACACAAAGAATCACTTTTTGTGACAAATGTCGTTCATATTTTGCATTTAAATACTATATTAATAATTACTTATTAAGGAAATATGCTTATAAGACTGATTTGGCATGTGGTTCAAGTCATAAGAATATTCCTAAGAATAAAAGGCAATATGATTAAACGAACTTGTGTGATATTTAAGGAAAAAAACTTAGGAGTTATAGTTCTTTAACAAAAAATTTTGGGGGAAAATGATTTAGTTACTGAAAAATCAAATTGTTTTTCACATTTGTAAAGCTGTTGTTGACAATTTCGCTTATATTCTTTGAATGTTTTAGCTAATGTCAAAGCCTACCGATTGTTATTATGTGAAATGATAGTGTGAAATTGATGCTGTTATAAGTATAACAATAAGGACGTGACTCATGTATTTTATGTACACATGCATTCAACTGTAGTGACAAATGGCTTCATGCTGTGTGATTAAATGCATATTAGCGTTTGCCCTAGGCATTTGATTATTACCATCTTTACTTCATTACATTACCACACTGTATGGCCATATAATTTATAAGATAATACACACATCACTTTGTTGCTGATAGGAATTATTCTGTTTTATGGATGGTGTCCTTTAATTTTGCCTTTCATGGATTATAAAATTGGTTAATATCTGCTGAAGTGAATCACTGGAGAAGCAAATAAAGATGTTGGCCTCAGGTCACAGTGTCATTTGTGATACTGGCAAAATCTTACAGGCTCATTTATCCCTGTACATGATTGATAACAGTATGGGTTAAATGGAGAAAGCTTTGCTTCCATTAAAGGATCATCATGAATGAAGACCTCCCACTTAAAAGTCAGGCATGATGAGAAGACAAGAGACTATCTACAGGTCAAATTAAATAACTTAAATAATTTAAGTAGAATGACAGTGTAATTTGTCCATTCTGTGTTATTACTCTGACCCCTATCAGGATTATAGGCTAACTTACTTTCTACCATAGAGTATTTAAGATGTAATTTTTAATAAATACCTTCAAAGATATAAAAGCCTTTATACCTCTTAAATTGTGAAAAATATAGATTTTTGTTATGTACTTTTGAAAAAAATATTTTAAAACCTGCAATACCTGTAAAATATAAAATCAATAATATGTTGAATCCCAAGGTAATGTTTTAAGCACTTTATAATATTATATTTGCTTTATTGTAAAATATATTTTTATAATAAAATATTTGTTATAAATAACAAGTATCTATTATAGCTACAAATATTTGTTACATATTATAAATATGTATTTATGAGTATTATCAACTACTATAAATAAATGAACTATTTACAAATGTTTATTAGTAACAATTTGAAGCCAAATGTTAAAAGTAAAGTTAGTCAGCATTTTTAATGGCTACTTTCCTATATGGAACCATTGTTTGAGTTTATTCCAATTGTGGTTCAAAATAGGGGAAAGCATATGCAGTTTTCCAGATGCCTGTGATAAAGGCATTATTGGAATATGAGCATATTTTAATCTGTTAAAAGTAAAAAATGGATGAAGCTTCAAGTTAAATATTATATGTCTTTTTTACATGACCAGAATGTCATGTTTTGTACATATAAGCATTCTTATTTCTTCTTCATTGGCTTTTGAACCCCTACTATAAACCAGGACTTTACCTACATTACCTTATTTAATCCTCACATTCTTTGAAATAACTATCGTTATCCCTGGTATATAGATGAGGAAATGGAAATCTAGAGAGGTCACACAGCTAGTAGAAGGAGAGAGAATTTTAATCCATATCTGTTTTGGATTCTTATATAGGAATCTACAAAACTACTTATGTCTTTTTCAAAAACACAGAACCAAAAAACACAACTTCAAAACTGCTGCACTTCTCACTTTCTCAAGTTATCTATAACAGCATTGTAAAGCTTTTTTGACAGTGACCTACAGGAAGAAATGCATTTCACATTTTGATCTGGTATATGTACAGGTATTTACATTTACATATAATTAAACAAAAGTTTTATAAAATTTATCATATGTGAAGATTGCTGATCTGTCTAATCTAATCTACTGTGTTCTGTTTCATCATATAAAATGAGCACAGCTAAACTGATTTTATATATTTTAGTCTAAGGATTCTGTACCAACTTAAAACATACACAATA
Organism: Lemur catta; assembly: GCF_020740605.2. Classification (NCBI taxonomy): domain Eukaryota; kingdom Metazoa; phylum Chordata; class Mammalia; order Primates; family Lemuridae; genus Lemur; species Lemur catta. Next base: position 83,043,697 of record NC_059134.1, on the reverse strand, counting down.
AAGTTTCTCCCTCCATTGTAGAAATTAATTATACTCTTCATAGAAAAAGAGAATGAAAGGGACAAAATCACTCATAGTTTTTACAAACTTTGTTCAGAAATATAGGGATCCACCTGCCATTTCCTCCTCTCCAGAGCAACTGCTTAAAACTATTTCAGCTAATTCTTTAGACATTTACTTCCATATCTTTAAATATGCTTGTCATCGACACTTCTTGATTTTCCAGTTTTACACATTATCTAATGACTTCCCATAATGGAAAATGAGGATTTAGCTTTCTTTTATCTTTTGCCCTAATCCTTCCCCCTTCACATACTATCCATCCTCAATAGTTATATCATACTTTTGCTTATATTACTATTTAGAATTATTATGACTACATAAATGCTATTCACAGCTGAACTGTTGTAATATACTATGATTATTTTTCCTCACCACCTTGGAATGTCTTATTTTTTCCTATTGCTTTCTTTGTAATATATTCATTATAATTCAATCCTAGACTTTTCTCAGTTTTAAAAATAGTTGATAATCTGTTAATTTAATTGTATTGTGGAAGTACCAGAGCCTAATAAACCGCTCTAATCTGGACTGGTTGCACTATCTCTCTTTTCATATAAGTGTATCTTGGTATCCTCCTTCATCATGCCAGAGTTCCTTTCCTCCTCTCTTTCTTGGATAGAATTGCTGTAGACTGAATGTTTGTGTTTCCCTCTTGCCCCTAAACACCTATGTTGAAACCTAATCTCCAGGTAATCTGTTGGTATTTGGAGGTGGGGGCCTTTGGGAGCTGATTAAGTCATGAAGGCAGAGCCCTCATAAATGGGGTTAGTGCTCTTGTAAAAGAGACACCAGAGAGCTCCCTCACCCCTACCACCATGTGAGGATACAATGAGAAGATGGCCATCTATGAACCAGGAAGTGGGACCTCAGTAGACACTGAATTTGGCAACACTTTGATCTAGGACTTCCCAGCCTCCAGAACTGAGAGAAATAAATTTCTGTTGTTTATAAGCCACTCAGTCTATGATATTTTGTTATAGTATCCTGAAGAGACTAAGACAAGTATTCCCTGTTTCCTGGATCCCATGCCTTCCTCTTTCTTGTAGAAATCCTTAAGTAGCTTCCTGAGCACAGAAGGTAAATTATTTTGGACACTGCTTTTCTGAAAATATCTTCTGTCTTCACACTTGACATGGCTAGTAAAATTCCAATCTAGTAATCATTTTACCTTAAAATTGAGGATTTAGTTTCTTTATTCTAGCTTCCATTGTGGATATTGAAAATTCCAATGTAATTGTTGACCTTTGTATGAAAAAAATTTTTTCCCTTCTGGAAGCTTATAGGATCTTTCCATTTTCTCTAGTGTTCAGTTATTTCACTGTGATGTATCTTGGTGCTGGCACTTCATGGGCTCTTTTAATATGCAATGTCATATTTTTTTAGTACTAGGAAAATTTATTTTGGAAATTATTGATGATTTTTTCTTCAGTTTCTCTGTTCACTCTTTTTGGGATGTCTAGGGTTCAGTTATTGGACCTTCTGAATTAATCCTCTACTTTTCTAATTTATTTCTTCCATTTCATATTTCTTTGGCTTTTTGCTCTTTTTTGCAAGATTTCTTTAACTTTGTCTTCTAACGCTTCTATTGAATTTTTCATTTCAATTATCTTAATTTTTAAAAGAACTGTTTCTTTCTGTGACTCTTCCTTTTATGGTAGCATCTTTGTATACTCTTATCTCTTAATAAGAATATTAATGATATTAATCTTTGCTTCCTTTGAATTTCTTTTTAAATTTTTCAGTTTGTTTTGGTATTTGTCATTGAAATTAGACACTTTCCGCTAAAAAATCTATTGGTCTTTAGCTCTCTTCTCTGTATCTAAGAATATGGCACCAAAAAGTGAATTGGAAGCTGTATATGCATGGATAGGACTTATTGACTATGGTCTTCATCTTAGGGTTATCTGACTAGAACATTTTGTGAGGAAATTCCTGGTGTCATATTATTAATATTTATGGGTTTTTTTCTTAGCCAGGTCAAATCCCCTAGAGATCGCACTTCCAATCTGATGCCTCAAGAGCTGCCTGGCTGTCAGCAGCTGTGGGAGCCCTGTGGAGGAGGAAGGCTGGTGGGGCAGGGTGTCTCAACATTTGGTACACAAATTTTTCTATATAGTAGCCACCCCCACCCCCTCTCAACTGTGCCTGTCATCCCCCATTCCAGAGGCTCACTTTTGTCATCATCAAAACAACATTCAATCTTCTGTCCAGGTGAGGGAGGGGCAGTCATGTGGCTAACTAGAGAGGGAGAGGGAATTGGTGGGTCTAACCTCTTAAACAGACTTTCAAGTAATCATCCTGTTTTTGGCTTCACCTGTACCTTCAGCTTTAGCGGTCCCAGATATCATCAGACCCTTTGATGGCAGGAGAGGGGAGAAAGAGTAGAGAGTTATGTAAATCCAATTGTGTCTCAGTTTTTATTGCTGACTTAGCTTTCTCAGGTCTGGTAATATATTTCTACTCCTCTATCTGCCTGTCAAAAAACAAAGTTTTGTTGTTTTTGTCTCATCTCCCATTCTTTTTGTCCTAAGGCTTATGCCTTAAATCACCCACTGTCATTTTAGTAGAGTGGAACTAAATACCTGTGTTCAACCCACTTTCTTTATTTGGAAGACTCTGAGTTCTGTTTTTGTTATTGTTGATAATCGGTGTTTTTTTTTTTAAATATGAAATACTTCATGTGCATGTCATCCTTGCGCAGGGGCCAGGCTTATCTTCTCTGTATCGTTCTAATTTTAGTGTATGTGCTGCCAAAGCAAGCATTGATACTAATTTTTAATAAAACCTTAACATAAATATTTTCTGTTATTATAAACTCTTCAAACACAGTTTTGAGAGGCAATATAATGTAGTTGTTCAGAGTGCAACTCTGGAACCAGATTACTAGGTTCTACCCTTTACTGTGTAACCTTGGGCAAGTTACTTAATTTCTCTATGCCTCAGTTTTCTCATTTAGAAACGGAAATAATAATAGTAAATATCTTACAAAGTTGTTTGGAGAACTAAATATAAAGTGTTAGAAGAAAGTCTTGCATGTGTGAAGTGCCCAACAAATATTAGCCATTATCATTTTAAGTGGTTGCATGCATATATTCCATTAGGTAATGATAAATTTTTTGGTTTTTTTTGAGACAGAGTCTTGCTCTGTCGCCCAGGCTAGAGTGAGTGCCATGGCATCAGCCTAGCTCACAGCAACCTCAAACTCCTGGGCTCAAGCGATCCTCCTGCCTCAGCCTCCTGAGTAGCTGGGACTACAGGCATGCGCCACCATGCCTGGCTAATTTTTTCTATATATATTTTTAGTTGGCCAGATAATTTCTTTCTATTTTTATTAGAGACAGGGTCTTGCTCTTGCTCAGGCTGGTCTTGAACTCCTGACCTTGAGCGATCCACCTGCCTCGGCCTCCCAGAGTGCTAGGATTGCAGGCGTGAGCCACCGTGCCCGGCCACAAGACTGTCTTGATTGTGGTCATAGTTACATGAAACTATATACATGATCAACTTGAATAGGAGTATATATACAGATGCACACAAATGAGTGCCTGTATAACTGGTAAAATCCTCAAAATCTCAGTGGATTTCACCAAAGTTAAATACATGTTTTTTTATATGGTACTATTATTATACAAGATGGGAACATTGGGAAAGGGGTGCTGAGTGAATGGTGCATAGGACTTCCTGTACATTTGTTTGCAGTTACCTGTGAATTGATAATTATTTCAAATGGAAAAGTTGAAAAGTTTCTTGCAGCCTGACTTATACATTTTCTGAGTTGAGAAAACTATTTAAGTCCCTTGGTTTTTAATAAAAGGCAGTTTTCCCAGGCTGCTTCTTCCAACTTTGTTAAGTTTAAAGACTGCATTATGGCCAGGCATGGTGGCTCATTCCTGTAATCCTAGCACTCTGGGAGGCCAAGATGGAAGGATCGCTTGAGGTCAGGACTTTGAGACCAGCCTGAGCAAGGTTGAGACCCTGTTTCTACAAAAAAATAAAAAAATTAGCCAGGTGTGGTGGTGGGCACCTGTAGTCCCAGTTACTTAGGAGGCTGAGGCAGGAGGATTGTGCTTGAGCCCAGGAGTTTGAGGTTGCAGGGAGCTATGATGATGGCACTGCACTCTAGCGAGGGCAACAGAGTGAAACTCTGTCTCAAAACAGAAAAAAAAGAAAAAATATTGCATTGCTATTAATTAGTGTTCAAGTCACCCATCATTGTTGCAAAGTAGCTTTATGTGAAGGCAAAGTTTAGGAAGCAGAATGTGTATCCCAGCCCTGGCATGAAGCAACCAGTGAAGGGCCAAGCCTTGCCTGCAAGATTATGAACACAGCCTTTAGGAGACTGATGTTTAGAGGCAGAAAATCTTAAGCTTTGAGGGTACTCCACTACCAGAAAAGGCCTCAGCCATAGAGAAACAGAATAGGACCATTGTTGTTGAGTGTTTTCTGTATCAGAGTCAAGAGTGGTAACAAAACAGTTATTTGGTGCTGAACTTGGAAGATTACAGAATATAGGTTGTTGTGTTTTTATGGTAACTATCCTTTTACTTGAAAAACCTAGATAAATGATTTTTTCAGTTAAAACGTTTTTATATTACAGGAAATAAATATTAAAATGGAGGATGATTTCAAGACTGAGTCATCATCATCTACCTTTACTCTTCAAAGTTCTTCAGAGACCTTGTTTTCTATTCAGCTACTAGATTTCAAAACAAGTTTACTGGAAGCATTAGAAGAGTTGCGTATGAGAAGGGTAAGCTCCTTTTTTAAATGCTTTTTTGATAAGAGAACTTGATTTTCTTAAGTTTTTTTGTTTCTCAAGGGGAAGAAAAGACCTAAAAGCCCCTCTTGTTTAGAAAGAAAATATACAGTCCAAATAATGAAGTAAAAGTGAATAGGACAGATTAAGTCAATGATCAGAGAATGGAAAATAAGAATTTGGAAACTAAACCAAAAAATAAAACAGGAATTTTCCGATTGTTAATACTTGATAAGTCAACTAGTATTTATTGAGTCCCTGGAAATACACAGATCATACTATAGTTAGATACTAGAAAAAGAACTCCTCGTGGGGAGATTACATTTTTGTTAAAGTTATACTATAAGTGCTTATGAAATGATTAAATAATGAAATAAGGCAGCACATGATTAAGTGACAAAATAAATATATGTAGCAAGTGTTCTAGGTTCAAAGAGTGAAATATCCTTATTGTTAAAAGTGATAACTGATATTTTTAAAAAGGAGATACATAGTATAAAATTGTAAAACATGTTGATTTCAGCAGGAGATCTATATTATGCAAATCCCCTTAAAAAGCATTTCATAGCCGGGTGTGGTGGCTCACGCTTGTAATCCTAGCACTCTGGGAGTCCGAGGCGGATGGATCATTTGAGCTCAGGAGTTCGAGACCAGCCTGAGCATTAGTGAGACCTCGTCTCTACTAAAAATAGAAATAAATTATCTGGCCAACTAAAAATATATATACAAAAAATTAGCCAGGCATGGTGGCACATGCCTGTAGTTCCAGCTACTCGGGAGGCTGAGGCAGGAGGATCACCTGAGCCCAGGAGTTTGAGGTTGCTGTGAGCTAGGCTGATGCCACAGCACTCTAGCCCGGGCAACAGAGTGAGACTCTGTCTCAAAAAAAAAAAAAAAAAAAAAGCATTTCATTTCTGAGACTGGTATGTGTCTGACTTTGAAAACTATGTTGTTAACTGTATAGAACGGATTGGAGCTTGTAAGATGCTGGAGAAAAGAAAATAAACTATAAAACTATTGCAATAATGATCTAGGAGTGAGTTCACTAGGACTTCATATGACTGAAGATAGAACAGAAGAGGCAGAAAGAAGAATCAATAGAATTTGATGACATCCTGAAAATAAGCTATAAGTGAGAGATCTGAAATGTTTTTATTATAATATGGGCCTGTTCTAGGATATAAAATGTTGAAGTTTATTGTTATAATAAGAAAATTTAAATATTACAATTCATTTTATATAAAGCTGCTTATTAGTGTAACAAAAGTATGTTTAATGATGAAATCCTACTTAAAAAATGGTATTTTTATAAAGTTAGTTTAAAATGTTACCTTTAAGTAAAATAACTTTATGCCACAAATTTAAAACTTAATATTCTGTTTTATTATGTTTTAAATATTATATTTTAGTCTGTTCATATTTCCAACTTAAAAAACAAGCTTCCTTTAAAAATCTGAAAAATTTCAGGTTAGCAAAGGAACAGTGTTAAGGGTAAGGTGGTATCTCATTGTGGTTTTAATTTGCATTTTCCTAATGATTAGTGATGTTGAACATATTTTCTTATGTTTGTTGGACATTTGTATATCTTCCTTTGAAAATAATCTGTTCATCTCCTTTGCCCACTTTTTGGTGGGATTATTTGGTTTTTTTCTTGCTGATTTGTTGGGTTCTTAGTAGATTCTAGATATTAGTTCTTTGTCAGATGTATAATTTGTGAATATTTTCTCCCATTCTGAAGGTTGTCTGTGTCCTCTGTTGATTATTTCTTTTGCTGTGCAGAAACTTTTTAGTTTAATTAAGTCCCATTTATTTATTTGTTTTTGTTGCTGTATTTGCTTTGTTGTTGCTGAATTTAGTCATAAATTCTTTGACTAGGCCAACATCCAGAAGAGTTTTTCCTATGTTTTCTTCTAGGTTTTTATGGTTTCAGGTCTTACATTTAAGTCTTTAATCCATCTTGAGTTAATTTTTATATATGGTGAGAGATAGGGATCCAGTTTCATTCTTTTGCACATGGCAGTGAAAAGGGAACAGTTATACACTGTTGGTTGATTGTTAACTAATACAACCTCTGTGGAAAACAGTACAGAGATTCCTCAAAAACTAAAATTAGACCTACCATTTGATTCAGCAATCCCCCTGCTGGGCATCTACCCAAAGGAAAAGAAGTCATTTTATAAAAAAGACACCTGCACCTGAATGTTTATTGCAGCACAATTCACAATTGCAAAGATATGGAATCAGCCTAAGTGCCTATCCACTGATGAGTGCATAAAGCAAATGTGGTATATATACACATGGAGTACCACTCAGCCATAAAAAGGTATGAAATAATGTCTTTTGTAGCAACTTGGCTAGAACTGGAGACCATTATCCTAAGTAAAATATCTTAGGAATGGAAAAACAAATATCACATGTTCTTACTTATAAGTGGGAGCTGAAGAAAGGGTATATATGGTCATAAAGTGGTGTAATGGATGTTGAAAGCTAAGAAAGGGGGAGGGTGGGAGCAGGTGAGAGATAAAAAAACTACCTCTTGGGTACAGTGTACACTATTCTGATTGATAAATACACTAAAAGCCCTGACTTCAGCATTATACAATTCGTCTATGTTAGAAAAAAGCATTTGTACCCCTAAATGTATTGAAATAAAAAAAAATAAAGATAAACAATTCTATTACTAGAGTTTGATAATGGCCTAGTTGTGTTAGAGGCTATATTATAGGAAAGCCTATGATGATATGTCAAATGCCAGACCATTTTGAGTGCTTTTAGACACTATCTTCGGAAGAGGAGGAACAGTGTTTTTAATAATTACATGTAAGAATATATGCTACCTTCAATGAAATTCCTCACTGAAAAGAAAGCTTTCTTCTTAAAAGGGTAAAAAATTTCTCCCTTTCATGGAAAAAGATAGTTTTTGGCTTTTATATTTACTCTGATGGTAACACTTTATCCGCATTCCTGGATTTTAAATTTTTCCCAACATTTTATTAGGAAAATTTCCAATGTACATAATAGGTGAAAGAATTTCACAGTAAACATCCGTATACCCACTGTGGTAGACAGAATAATGGCACGATGGATGTCCATGTCATAATCCCAAGAACCTGTGAATATATTACCTTATATGGCAAAAGGGACTTTGTTGATGTGATTAAATTAAGAATTTTCAAATGGAGGGATTTTGCTGGATTATTTGGGTGGACCCAGATGTTGACTCTCATAAGAATCATAAAGCTGCTTGCTTACAAGGCCTGTAATCCTAGCACTCTGGGAGGCCGAGGTGGGTGGATCATTTGAGCTCAGGAGTTCAAGACCAGCCTGAGCAAGAGTGAGACCCCATCTCTACTAAAAAAAAAAAAAAAAATAGAAAGAAATTAGCTGGACAACTAAAATATATAGAAAAAAATTAGTGAGCATGGTGGCGCATGCCTGTAGTGCCAGCTACTCAGGGAGGCTGAGGCAGAAGGATCGCTTGAGCCCAGGAGTTTGAAGTTGCTGTGAGCCAGGCTGACGCCACAGCACTCTAGCCCGGGCAACAGAGTGAGACTCTGTCTCAAAAAATAAATAATAAATAAATAAATAAATAAACAAATAAAGCTGCTTACAAGAGAGACATAGGAGAATGACTCAGAGAAAGAGATGTGATAATGGAGGTAGGGGTTGTAGTCAGAGAGAAACAGATTTGGAGATGTTATGCTGCTCACTTTTTGAAGATGGAAGAAGGTTCTAAAAGCCAAGGAATGTGTGTGTAGGTGGAAGCTGGAAGAGGCAAGGAAATGGATTCTCTCCCAGAGACTACACAAGTTATACAGCCCTGCAGATACCTTGGATTTATGACCTAAAGAACTGTAATAGAATACGTTTGATAATAGAATAATTTTGTAATAGAATTTGTTTAAAGCCGCTGAGTTTGTCATTATTTGTTACAGCTGTAATAGGAATCCAATATACATATCATCTAGAGTCTATGCTTGATTTCTTATATATCTGTCTGTTGTTGATCTTATTTTTTTGATGCATTTCCAATTAAGTTGGAAGTTACACACTTTAGTATGCATATTATTAACTAGAGTTCAATTTTTGTTTATATATTCTTTTAATATAAAGTGTATATGGCTGGGTGTGGTGGCTCACACCTGTAATCCTAGCACGCTGGGAGGCAGAGGCAGGAGGATCGCTTGAGATCAGGAGTTTGAGACCAGCCTGAGCAACAGGGAGACCTTGTCTCTACCAAAAATAGAAAAATTAGCTGGGCATAATGATGTGCGCCTATAGTTCCAGCTACTTGGCAGGCTGAGATGGGAGGATCGCTTGAGCCTGGGAGTTTGAGGTTGCAGTGAGCTATGATGATGCCAGTGCACTCTAGCCTGGGCAACAAAGCAAGACCCTGTCTCCAAAAACAAACAAAGAAAAATCTGGGAATTTTCTTTTACTTTTTATTAACCTTTAAAAATTGGTTTCTCACTTATTTCTACTATATGAGATAATATACTCTATGTAATCTCAATCACTTAATATAAGTGGATATTTGCTTTCTGGCCAAGCATATAATCCATTTTGGTAAATATTCCAGCATTGATGAACTTGAAAAGAATGTGTAGTTTGTATTTCTTGGATGTAATGTTCTAAGAATATGAATTATATTGATCAACTTTGTCAGTCTTGTTCAAATCTCCTATATTATTACTGAGTTTTTGTTTATATTTTCCATCTTTTTCTCTCTCCATGTTTCAGTCTGGCTATTTTCTCCTGTCCTTTCAGTTCCTTAATCCTCTCATCAGTTTGTTTAATCTACTAATAAAGTCAGTATATTGAGTTCTTAATTTCATTCATTGTATTTTTCAGTTTTAAAATGTCCATTTGGTTCTTCATTTATAATTTTCAGTTCCTGTTTAAGTTCATTTTATCATGTAATTTCTTAAGTATATTAATCACATATATTTTAAAGTATATGTCAATAAACTCTAATATACGGACCTCTTGTAGATCCATTTTTATTGTTTTTTTTTTCCCCCTTGATTTTGGTCATTTGATTTTATCTCCTAGAAAGTAGGGTAAATTTTGATTGAATGAATAACTTTGTGCATGAAAAAAGAAAATTCACAAGGGAAATTTGAGCCTTTGGTTGGTATTATCTTTCTCTAGAGACATTTACATTTGCTTCTGGAAGTTAGCATTGGGCAGATCATTTTACTAGTGAGAGACTGAGCTGACTGGAGGCTGAGTTTCCATCTTATTGAGGGTTGGTTTATTTCTACTCTCTACTCCAAGAGTGTAGCTTTTTGGGGGTATCCTGGGATATTTGCCAGTGTCCCTCTTCCTTGGTGGGCCCTGAACACCAACTAAGCCTATCCCCGTAAGACTGCTGGTAGATCTGCCTCATTTTCTCAGCCTCTAGTCAGCTATCAAATGCTAATTATTAGGATCATCTCTCTGTACTTCCCTTCTCTCTGTGATCTTGGAGCTGTATTCTAAATCATCAATCTTTTTGCAGAATCATGAAATTGTATAGTTTTAGAGATGGAAATGACCTGAGATAGATTCTAGACTAACCTAAAACCCGGAGACTTTAAGAAACTAGTACTCAGATCTCCTATTCTTTGTTCAATACTCTTCCATTAATATATCTAATAAATCACCTGGAATGAATAACGTAGTCAACATAAAGTTGAGCTATATTGTAATGTGTTAGATCTCAAAATGGCTTTAGTTATAATGAGCAAAACACAATTAAGTGTTTTATAAATAAGTAAGACAACAAAATACAGTAGTTTCCCCCTTCAGGGGATAAGTTTCAAGACCCGTAGAGGATGCCTGAAAACCTGGGATAGTACCAAACCCTATATGGTGTATACTATGTTTTTTCCTATACATACATACCTATGATAAAGTTTAATTTATAAATTAGGTATATAAGAGATTAACAACAACAATAATAAAATAGAACAGTTATAATAATATACTATAATAAAAGTTATGTGATTGTGGTCTCTGTCTTACAATTATCTTATTGTACTGTACTCACCTATTTTTGGATAGCAGTTGACTGCGGGTAACTGAAACCTTGGAAAGCAAACCTGTGGATAAGAGGGGAACCACTGTAAAGTCAGAGAAAAAGATTTTTCCTACTCTACTAAAGTGTATTTCCTACTTAACTATACAGTAATTAACAAAAGAGGGAACATTACTCATTTTTTTCCTTATGGACCTAAATTGATAATGATAGTATTTGAAAAAATGGAATGTTTTAAATTAATAGTAATTAACAAATTAACAGTCTGAATCAACAGAATGCTTTATATTGAATCCACAACGTGTGCATTTTAGAAGTTAGACACTATTTCTGATAAATGCCCTTATCAGATAGATCCACAGACTTACTGATAAAGAGTACGGATTAACAATAATAGCACAGGAGTAACAACATCAACTCTAGTCAGGATTCAGGTAGTTGGCATGTGATGTGAGTAGGGTAGGAATTATGTTGAACTGAAAAGCCTGTATCTTCAGTTCAACCTACAGCTGCCATTCCAGGTAGAAAAATGGGCCTTGTGCTATCAGCTCTTTCAGTTGTTGAAGAGAAACTAGAAATCCAGATTTCAATATGAAATCTATCAGATTCTAAAAATTGGAAGTAGGTTGACAGTTTTTAAACAAAATATATTTCTGAGCCAAATCATGTGTACAATGGGGATAAAGGACCTCTACCACAAAGCTTTTAAAATATACATTCGATAACCTTTTACAAACCATTTCTCAGTCTATGCCTTAAGAGAATTGAAAATTTATTAGATACTACATGCCATGTAAATTAATAACTGTACTATCACATAGTATGTATTATGTATCATAGTAGATCTATGAGCAAAGTATTATGATAGTTCAGAGAAAGGGCACATTACATTTTTTAAATATCTAAATAGGAATAAATTTTAGAATTCTAAATTAGCAATAAATAAAACCCAATGGAATTTTGGGTAGCCTAAAATAACAATAATTTTCTAAGAAAGTTGTGAGGGAAAACTGGGTAATAAATGGTATAATATGTGGTAAATAACATTAAGCAGCACTTCAATAGCCCATAAAATTAAAAATGCTATAAGTAGAATCATACTCCTTTCTGATTATTATGATTTGTAGAATACATTTAATATGTCTTTATACCACATGGAAAACTGTTAAAGTGAGTGTTAGCCACATTGCCAAAAAATAGCATTATAATATACTTCTACTGTATTAGGATTTTATTAATTTATGTTTTCTATTAAAAATTGTTAAACTGTTTATCAGAACTTTCATTTTTTCTTCTATCCATTCCTGTAGCAGCTTTAAAAAGTTATTAATAAAAATTCCTTTTAAATTGTCAATGAGAAAAGCTATATTAAATTTAGTAAGAAAATTCTGTCTAACTTCAATAAAGTATCCCAGAATATAGAATCTTGAAAGTGTTTATTTTTTATTAGATGCCTTAGGACCACAAGGATTTAAGTGTTTTTACAAAAACAATAAAAGAGGAGTAATTTGATGGTTTATTTACTCTTTGTAACCTTTAGAAAGTGTCATGTTTTTTTTAAAGTGCTTGCTTCAGGCTGTAGTTTTACAAGATGGGCTGTGTATTGGTCAGGCCTTTTCAATTCTTGACCCTGAACAGATTTAGGGACATAGTACATACAGCAGGCACATGTCCAAACAGCCAAAACAGTAACTGGGTACTTTTACATTCCTTTTCAAACTCATAATCCATCTCTTATGAAATTGTTCAAATCGGTTTCTCATGTTGTGTAAGAAAATACTAATCACTCTTCCAGAGAGTTTCTTAGTCTGATTAGCTAAAAAAGTATTCAAGATAATTATCTCTACTATTCATGGGATAGGCGAGAACTTAATGTTTTTAAAAAATCTTTTTTCCAATAATATTTAAACTACTGTTTTCACATTAGTTGATTTAATCTAGTATAAAGATTTCTGATATGGAAAAATATTAATATTAGAACATTCAAAGCAATTCTTTTGTTTTTCATTCAATAAATTTCTAGTTTTATTTTGAAATGTTTTACTGAATAATCAGAATGTAGTTGCAGATTTAACATAGGTAAAATGATTTTGAAGGGTTTTTTAAATTTTGGGGGATATGAAGATTAAATTCTAAAGGATTTTTCTTTTCTCTCTTTTTTTTTTTTTTTTGAGACAGAGTCTTGCTCTGTCACCCTGGCTAGAGTGCAGTGGAGTCATCATAGCTCACTGCAACCTTAAGCTCCTGGGCTCAAGCTATCCTCCTGCCTCAGCCTCCTGAGTAGCTGGGACTACAGGCACATGCCACCATGCCTGGCTAAGTTTTCTATTTTTGGTAGAGATGGGGTCTTGCTCTTGCTCAGGCTGGTCTTGAACTTCTGACCTCAAGCGATCCTCCCACTTCAGCCTCCAAGCGTGCTGGGATTACAGGTGTGACCTACTGTGCCCAGCCTAACTTCTGAAGTTTTTGAAGGAAAGGAGTATATCATAACAATCCATAGTGTCCTACAGCATCCACCTTACTTTTAAGATATCTTAAAGGTAATATAATGCAGCATTTAAGAGACTCTGGAGACAGATCATCTGGGTTCAAATACTGGCATTGCTGTTTATCTGCTGGGTAATTTTAGGCAAGTTATTTATCCTCTTGCTACCTCAGTTTCCTCATGTATAAAATGGTGATAGTAAGAGTACCTACCTCATAAAATTATGTCAGGATTAAATTAATCAATACCTAAAAAGTGCTTAGAACAGTGTCTAGAATCTGGTAAGATCTCAGAACCCACTCTAACCACTAAAAGAGAAGTGGTTAAAAGAGAACTAGACATACATGATGAAAACAGTGTCTTACCCATTTTCAGTATAACTGCTTTGAGAAGAGATGTATGTTTTATGTACCCTCTCTCCCAGAAAAAATGTATATATGTACATTTATTTCCTCTTTCAACCTGTTTTGACAATAGATATGTATTACTGTAAGAGAATCTAATCTTTCCTCATTCATTTATTAATATAATGTAGTGTACACTGTTGATATACATTTCCTTCCTTCTTCCATGTTGGAAAAACTCTGATTGTGTCTTAGGGTCTACTTCTCATGAATGTGAGTCAGATATATCCTCACTGGTCTTAATTACTCATGAAGATCCAGTGTACTCCCCTTGCCAATGACTGGCTTAGGAGTGGGCATGTGACCTGGTTCTGGCCAATGAGATATTAGGGGATGTGTGTTGGGAAGCTTCTGGGAAAGGTTTTAACTTTTTATTAAGAGAATATACTTTTTCTACTGCAAGATACTCTCTGATTTGTCCTTAATGCCTGTAACTAAAATAACCATTCTACAACCTTGAGGGATGGAAAGCCTGAGGAAAATCACTTTCATAATGGCAAAATGGAAAGGTGGGCAGAGTCATGGTTCTTGATGATACTGTTGAGTGAACCACAGAAATAATCAATCCTAGAAGCACTCTACCCATAGGCTTTTTTTTTTTTGGGGGGCGAGGTTCTCAGGTTGTTTTTTTTTTTTTTTTTAAAGAGACAGAGACTTGCTCTATCGCCCAGGCTGGAGTGCAGTGGGGCAATCATAGCTCACTGTAACCCGAGTTTCTAGACTCAAGTGATCCTTCTGCCTCGGCCTCCCATGTTCCTAGGAGTACAGGTGCACACCATCATGCCTGGCTAATTCTTTTAATTTTTTGTAGAGACAGGGTCTTGCTATGTTGCTCAGGCTGGTCTTGAACTCCTAGCCTCAAGTGATACTCCAGCCTTGGCCTTCCGAAGTGCTGGATTACAGGTGTGAACCACTGCACCTGGCCTCTACATTTAGACTCCTTTTCATGTGAGATGGGAACTTTCATAAGCAATTGTGAGTTGGATTTTGTTGTTACATGCTGCTGAAAATATTCTAAGTAAGACAACTTTCATGAAAGTCTATTTTTGTGTAACATAGTGTAAGAGTGTGTATGTGTGTATAATAAAGCAAAGAATACAAGTAATAGGAAAATATTTTGTTTAAAAAGTACATATTTTGTCTAACATCTACTCTTTGGTTTATTCCCAATATTTTGTTATGAAAATTGTCAAACATATGGCAGAATGGAAATAGTTTTACAGTGGACACTCATATACCATTAACATTTTACTATACTTGCTTTATCACATATCTGTTTATCCTTTTGACTTCATTCTTTGATGATTTCAAAGTAAATATCAGTTATCAGTACACTTCCTCCTAAATACTTTAAAATGCATATCATAAAGCAGTTTACTATTTCTTTACAGCTTTTTTCTTTACACTAAAATTTGTATACAATGAAATGTACAAATCCCGGCTGTACATTCAGTGAGTTTTGACAGATAACTATAATGTAAAACCTTATCAAGATATAAAATGTTTCCATCAACCTAGAAAGCTCCCTCATGCCTCTTTGCAGGAAAATTCTACTCCTACTCTCTCCACAAGAGATAATACTCTTTTGAATTTTTTCCATACTCAATTAGTTTTATTTTTTCTAACATTTTATATAAATGGAATTGTGCATTATATGTTTTTTTAGATAGGGTACTCTCACTCAGCATGTTTTTAATCCATTTATGTTGTGTGTATTAACGTACAGATCCTGTACATACTTTTTAAAGTGTATACATATGTATTTCATTTTCTCTAGTGTGATTATAAATTATATTGTATTTTTAGTCTTGATTTCTGCATGTTCATTGTTAGAATGTAGGAATGCGATTGATTTGTTTTTCTGTGTTGATCTTGTATCCTGTGACCTTATTGAACTCACTTAATAGTTTTGGGAATTTTTTTGTAGGTTCCTTAGAATTTTCAATGTATACAATCATGTCATCTGCAAATAGAGACAGTTTTATTCCTTCTTTTCCAATCTGTTTATTTATTTATGCTTTAGTGCTGTGGCTAAAACTTCCAGTACTATGTTTAATAAGAGCAGAGAGAGCAGACATCCCTGCCTTGTTTCTGATTTTATAGTGAAAGCATTCAGTCTTTCACCATTAAATATGATGTTAAAGGTAAGGTTTTTGTAAATATTCTTTACAAAGATTAAAGGAAATTTCCTCTATTCCTGACTTGTTGAGAGTTTTTATCAAGAATGGGTGTTAGGTTTTGTCAAATGCTTTTTCTGTGTCAATTGATATGATCATATGCTATTTCTTCTTTAGCTTATTAATTTGGTAGATTACACTGATTGATTTTCAACTGTGAACCAGCCTCGCATACTTGGAATAAATTCCACTTGGCCATGGTGTATAATTTTTTTATATATATTGTTGGATTCTGTTTGCTGATATTAAGGATTTTTGTATCAAAATTTGTGAGAGATATTGGTCGGAGTTTTCCCTTTTTGTACTTTTTTTGGTCTGGTTTTTTAATTTATTTTTTAATTTTTTGAGACAGTATCTGGCTCTGTCGCCCAGGCTAGAGTGCCGTGGCGTCAGCCTAGCTCAGAGCAAACTCAAATTCCGGGCTCAAGTGATCCTCTTGCCTCAGCTTCCTGAGTAGCTGGAACTACAGACATGCACCACCATGCCTGGCAAGGT
Organism: Lemur catta; assembly: GCF_020740605.2. Classification (NCBI taxonomy): domain Eukaryota; kingdom Metazoa; phylum Chordata; class Mammalia; order Primates; family Lemuridae; genus Lemur; species Lemur catta. Next base: position 83,027,301 of record NC_059134.1, on the reverse strand, counting down.
CTGGTTTTGGTAGTATGGTAAACAAGCCTCATAAAATCAGTTGGCATGTGTTTCCTCCTCTTACATTTTTCTGGAAGAGACTGTGTCAAAATGATGTTAATTCTTTCAATGTTTGGTAATATTCTCTAGCGAAACCATCTGGGCCTGGAGATTCCTTTTTATATATTTTATATATTTTATATAATTAGAAAGCTCCGGGGAGCTTTCTGATTATATATTTAGTTTCTTTAGTGTTACAGGGCTATTCAGATTGTCTGTCATTTTGGTTGAGTTTTGGTAGTTTGTAATTTTTGAAGAATTGGCCCATTTCTGTAAGTTGTCATATTTATGAGCGTAAAGTTGTTTATAGCATTTATTTATGATCTTTTTAATGACTATAGTATTTTTGTACATGGTTTCTTTTAGCTCTTGGAGCATATTTCAAATAGTTGATTTACAGTCTTTAGTAAGTTCAACGTCTGGGCTTCCTAAGTTTCTATTAATTTTCTATTAATTTTTTCCCTGTGTATGGGTCACACTTTACTGTTTCTTTGCATGCCTTTTGTGTTGAAAATTGTACATTTTGTATATGTAGCAACTCTGGAAATCAGATATTTCCCCCTTTCCAGGGTTGCTTGATTGTATTCCTTTGTTTACTCAGTAACTTTACTGAACTGATTTATAAAAGTCTACAGTCTTTGTTTTGTGTGGCCACTGAAGTTGCTGTATTGTTAGTTTAGTGGTGACAGAGATTTCCCTAAACACTTAGAAAAAAAATCTCCTAGTTTTTGCAGAAGGGCTCTGTGTATGTTTGTTAAAGCACACCTTCAACACTCAAATGAGGCAGTTTTCAACTTTGCCTATTAAAGTTTTCAGATTTCTCTAGTGAAAACTTATGTTTATTGTGTGGGCTAGTTCAGGAGTATTACATTATTTTAAACAAAACCAGAGCATTTTTCTTTTTCTTTTCTTTTTTTTAATTTCAGCATATTATGGGGGTACAAAAGTTCAGGTTATGTATATTGCCCTTGCCTCCCGCCCCAGAGAGTTTTTCTAAAATGACTGCTTAGCTTTGGGCCTCCTCACTTGACTATGAGTGTTCCCTTTGTGCTACTTCCCAGAGAAAATCTGTCTTTGCAGCTCTCCCAGCTGTATCTTCCTCTGCTTTTTACTTTATGCTTATTGGTGAGGTGGTGGTGGCAGGATAGGGAAGAAGGGCATTCTCTGATATTCTCAGTAAGCTTCAATCTTAGGTGAACCTGAGTCTCAGGATAAGTTCTTCACGAGTGTTTTGGTCCCTCCTTCATAAGTAATACTGGACTTAGCATGTATTCTTGCTCCTCCCCCAATGATAGAACTGTTGTTGCTTTGTTTTTCCAGTCATCCTCTTCCCAGCTGCCATGGGTTTCCACAAGTGCTCTCAGGTGGTAGTTTTTTTTTTAAATAGAGATGGAGTCTCGCTCTTGCTCAGGCTGGTCTCAAACTCCTTACCTCTAGCGATCCTCCCATCAGGTGGTAGTTTTTATTGCTCTTCTTGTAAAGCTTTTGTTCCTTAGGGGAAAGGAAGACAGGTCTGTCTAGTTAGAGTTTTCTGTGGTCGCCTTGCCCAATGCACAGGTTTTGCACTAGTGTCCTTAGCTATAGTTTTTGTTGCCCTTTCCTTGCAGATTAAGAGTTTTGGTCTGTAGGGAAAATAGGGAAGATGGTTTGTGACTGTTCTTCCGCTACACAGCCAGTGCCATAGGGAAAATCTTTCTCATTCCCTGTAAGCACTTGGTGGGTTTCTTACAAGAAAAGCCTGCTAGAGGGTACAAACCTTCATATTTTGGGGACCCCTAGGGGATTCACATTTTTACAGTAGCCCATATTTTGCTCTTAGTAATTTATTAAGGACTTTTAGCTGAATCAGTCTTCTTACTGGTACTCAGTGGCTTATGTCCCAGGTAAACAAATGTTGGGGTTCTGTTTTTCCCTCCAGGCACCTGTCTCTATCCAGATTTTGGGGTACTTGATGGATCTGGGACCTCAGTTCTATCATAGATTTGTCCATTTAATTTGCAATTTGTCCAGCTTTTTTCTTATAAGGGTGAGAGGATACTGTTTCTCAAAAGAGCTGAAACTGGATGTTTTAAAGTCTAATTTTCATGGTATTTTTCTTTTTCTTTTTGATTTAGGAAGCAGAAACTCAATATGAAGAGCAAATTGGTAAAATTATTGTGGAGACACAAGAACTTAAATGGCAAAAGGTAAGTATTTTTTTCCCCTCAGATTAGGCTTTTTAGCATCTATTTTAAAGTATATTCTAATCCTTATTGCAAAGTTAATTTTTACATTTTCTAACATATTTGGGGGTAATGCATTATTTTAAATAATGTTTCAAGAAAATCCCAAGTAAAACTGTTGGTAACATTTGGGCTACCAGAAAACAGAATAAAAACTTTGTTCAGGCTTTTTCATATTGTAACACTGAGGATAACTCTGAAAACTACTATGCTATGAACTATTTTACATCTGAGAAACATACTGTATATTATAGGGGAATTAGAATATTTTGAAAGCAATGAAACCTCATAACTAGTGCCATATTTTCCACGGGCGTTGTTACGTAATGTAACAAAACATGAAAAAATAGTATCAGCTCTTATTTTCTCTGTAGCTTTATTTGTAATGAAGTACTTATGGTAGTATTTCTCATGCCTTTCCAGCAAAGTAATCTTAACTGCTAAAAATTGCAAGCTTAATTATGATGGTCCCTGTTCGCAGTATTTGGCAATATTGAAACAGGAACTTGGGGGGTAACAAATCAGAATCAGAATTCTAGACCAAACTAGAAATTATTAGAATTTTGAGGCCAGACGGATCCACAAGGTTGTGCAGAATATATGGGAGTAAAACCAAGGTTGGATTATATGAGGGACAGATTGGAAACAGACCTGTCTGTGGAGAGAAAGAACAGGTAAATACTAAGTACAAATTAAAGCTCAAAACAGATTTCAGAATGTGAAGTCATATCTTGTTTTTGGATAGAAAGAATCAATAGTATAAAGTTATCAGATTCACTAAGTTAATCAGTAAGTCAATAAATCCAATTTAAAATCCAAAGAGCATGTTTAGGGCACTTAAGCTGATTCTAAGGTTTATGTGGAAATAAACATACAAGGGTGGCAGGAAATTTTTATAAAAGAAGAGGATGAAATAGCCAGGCTTGATTTTAAACATATTATAAAACTATAATAATTAAAATAGCTTGGTAGTGTATATAGTTATTCAGTAGAACATAATAGAGTCCAGAAATCTAAATACATGAGAGAATTTAGTGAATGGTAAAGGTAGCTTTCAAATCAATGGGAAAGAGTAGATTATTCAAGAAATGGTATTAGAGCTGGGTTCCATCTGAAGAAAAAGCCAGATTCCTAACTTACTTTACAAACTTGTAGAAAAAAAGGAACTTTCATATTTGTTGGCAGTGTAAATTAGAAGTGCCTTGTCTCATTCGCCAAAATATCACCAAAGAACTTGTTAATAAAGCAACTGTGTTTAGTAGGACTCATTGCAGTAAGTGAAAACACTACAGAATCTTAGTAGTGTTTCAAAAGGGGCAAATCAGAATTGGAATATGTAGAGGGCTATGAGGTCTAGGCCTGAGTGGCTTTAGACAGTTCTTTTAAGGAAGGGCATTGATTGAGATTGGGCAAATTTTGTAACATAGTATTTTAAGATTGGTGAATATAGTAACATGAGGCTCTTGAAGCTAGTCATGAGAGTAAATTATTATTTGATAAACCAAGTGTCTACCCAAATAAACTATTGTCTCAGATAATTTTTTTTTGTAACCTGAAACAGTGATATAATTTATTGGTTTTTATAATCTTGTATTTACTAGGTAAAGGTTTCCTGGAACAGAAACTTAAGTTGTGTTGACACAGGTATTCTCAGTTGTTAGTACTAATAGTTCTGTTGTATTGATACAGGTGGTTTCAGTTCTCAGTCTCCCTTTGCTTCTTCAGCCTGAGCTGGAGAATAGAACTTTATTATTTAGAATGTGATCAATCAAGATTTATGCTGCTTGATGATGAGTCATGATAGCATATAAGGTTGTTTCTGGTGATGGGTGTGTGTGTGTGTGTGTGTATGTATGTATCTATATTTATGTATCAGTTTTTCCTATTCTTGGATGATCACTTGTTGGATCATTTAATAAGGCAGTGGCTGTGCAACAGTATTTAAGACTCCAGAAGTTGTATATTTGAATACACTGACATGGAAAAATACTAAGGAAAAGATTATCATCAGAATTTGTAGATCACTTCTAAGCCAGCAGCCAAGAATACCTGTATTAAACCAAAAGAACAGAGGCCATCTCCAAATCACAAACAGATTCAGTTAGTGATTGGACTCATACCACAGAGTGGCCAAGAATGCAGAGAGCAATGTTAAGGGTAAAGACCTTAGAAATATCATAGTTAATAAATAAGATGTGTTTACTCACTTAAGGTTCTGGATTATCAACAAAGAGGAAAGCAGATATCTAGGAAAATAAAGAACAAATGCCTGCAAATCAAAGCATCACAATCTGTGGCTCTGATTATCCAGATTGGATATTGGTTTTTATTTAAAGAGTCATAGTAAATATTTCAGGCTTTGTGGACCATGTGGTCTCCGTCACTACCACTCAACTCTGTTGTAGTGTGAACACAGCTCATGAGCAGTACTTAAATGAATAAATGTGGCTATGTTCCTATAAAATGTTATTTATAGACACTAAAATTTAAATTCATACAATTTTTAAAATGATTTGAAGTATTTTTAAAATTCTTTTTCTTTTTAGCCATTAAAAAAGTATAAAAATAATTCTTAGCTCACAAGTCATACAAAAACAGACAGTTGGCGAGATTTAGCCTGTGGGTCATAGTTTGTTGACCCCTGATCTAGATCTTATTCTGTAGGTCTTGGATGGAGGCTGTCTATATCATATATTTAATAGTTTCCTTCTTGATCCAAAGCTCTTGGGTGGAAGCTGTTTCTTTCTGAAGACAACCTGCTTCTGACATTTTCTTGACGCCTTAGTTTTAAATTTCTTGATGGAATGGCAGTCCAAGTACTGGAGGGTGAAACCTAGTGTCTGTTCTTTTAGGAGACATGAAGCCAAGGATCTATGCCCTGGAGTTTAGCTACTGTGCTAGTAGTCCAGGTACTTCATAGCAGGGGTTATTTTCAGGAGACATTGTCTCCAAGTTTTAAGTCATGTAGAGGAAAGGCAACTTTTATCTGTTGGTGATGAGACTATGAAGCATATTGCATGAGTCTCTTGGAGTGCTTTACCACATTTGTCTGAAGTAAGGAAGTGTCCAAAATCAGAGAAGTAGTCAACTTCGTACGTAGGGCAATTTCTAACAAGTTTAAATGGTGAAAGCCAATGAGTGTCAAGAGTATTGACTTCTTGGTATTGTGAGTTAGAGGTAACCTTTTCTTGCTCATGGAAATTCAAGAGTGTTAGATTTAATATGCCATTAGCTCTTGACTTTTCCTAAAGATTGAGGATGATGGAGGCAATGAAGTTTCTAAATAAGTGACAAGGCTTTGCAAAGTTCTTTAATGATAGTCCCAGTAAAATGAATGATTCTGTCACTGGGGATCCTCAGGTTGGAAATATAAAATAAAAAAATTTTTTTCTATTTACAGACTGTACCTCTCTGGCAACAAAAGGTTTCAGTTTATCCTAAGAAGATTTAAGCAATGATGAGAAAACATTCAGAACTCATTGCAGGGGTTAATTTTAGGAAGTGCATTTGGAAGTGATTATAGGGACCCTGAGACTTGGATTTACAAGGATAACAGTTTTACCAGAATGGTGCTGGTGACGGAAATGTGCAACGGGGACATCCTCAGTAAGCATAGTAAAATTTCCCCACCAATGCTAATTGAGTGTAATATTCAATTTGTTCTTGCTCTGATGAGTAATTTTATGTAAAATTTTTGCAAGTTCCATTGAGGTCCTCTGGTGCCACCAAGTGTCTGTCCTGAAAGTGTCCTGAAAGATTTTCTTTTTGTAATTTATAATCATGTTTTCTTTTTAGACTCTGGAGCCAGTTGTGAGCATTACAAAACAGCCTTTTTAAACTTCTCCAAAGATTTGGCTTTTTGGATATCACAAGGGTCAGGACCCTCATGTGTCATAAAGATTAGTACATTTCCTTTAGCGTTTATGTTATCCCTTTTGGTGTGGCTTTATGATAGCCACCTCCTTAGGAAGCATTAGAGCACTTAAAATTGTTGACCATATGAAACTGGGATTCCTGCTGAGGTCAGAAACCCTCATGGTTTCTACAGTGTTCCAAAACCCTGGGCAACTCCAACAGCGTAGCTGCTATTGGTATTAACTCTCTTATCTCTTAACAATTGGCAAGTTTTGCTGAGTAGTATAAGTTCTGTCATCTGGGCTGATTAGAACTCTGATAAGGGAGTCATAATTTAGGTGTCAGCTGAGACTGTTGCGGTGTATCCTGCCTAATATTTTCCCCCTTTCAATTTCAAAAAATGGCCCATCAACAAAAAAGATTAAACCTAGATTTAATCTAAGGGGTGTTCCTAATAAGTCTTTCTGAGGCATAGTCATTGCTCAGAGACTAGATCATCATGGATTTCCCCTTCTCTGGGTAATGGAAAAAGAGTACCAGGCTTTTAAAAAAAGTTTCTCTGTAAGCAACATTTATTAGAAATAAAGATCAAAGAGATATTTTACATAGGAAGTTACTGATCTTCAAAATATCTCTTGGAAGAAAGTTTGCCAGGTACTCTGTTCAATCCCCATCTCTCTTAAGACATTAGTGTGTGTGTATACATATATTTTTTTTCACTAAAAGATAAAAACATTTAATTTTAACCTTTTTAAAATTCATATCTTTGTATGCTATATATAAAATGAACACCATATGTGTATATATACATATGTAAAATGAATAACATAAAAAGTAAAATTAATCATGTGTGCATATATGTAAAATTAGGTAAGATTATATGATGGACTTATTAGCAATTTTAGGGGGCAATTGTCAAATAGTATTGTTGCATAGTTTTTGCAAATTAAAAATGAGGAATGAGTAAATTAGGTTTTTTTTTTTTAGTTTTCATGCTTTATTTAAATTTTGATTTTTAATCAACAAATAATTATATATATTTATGGGGTACAATGCGATGTTTTGGTAAACCTACGTGTGTGTGTGTGTGTGTGTGTGTGTGTATATACATACATAGAGTGGAATGGTTATATCAAGCTAATTAACGTATCTATCACCTCACTACTTATTTTTTTGTAGTCAGAACATTTAAAATTTCTTTCAGCAATTTTGAAATATACTTTATTATTAACTATGGTCACCATGCTGTGCAATAGATCTCAAAAACTTATTCTTTCTGTCTCACTGGAACTTTGTATCCCTTGATCAACATCTTCCCATTCCCTCCACCCAACATCTCCCACCTCCCCAGCTTCTGTTAATCACCATTCTACTCTTAACTTCTATAAGTTTGATGTTTTTAGATTCCATATGTAAGTGAAATCGTGGTATTTTTCTAATAGCGGGCTTTAAAGTATTATAGTATTGAGTGGAAATACGTGGGGGAGAAAGTAATAAGAGTTCATAGGAGGTGATCCTACTTCCTGAGAACTGTGTTTTTAGTAAGCAACAAAGATTGCACAGCATGAGGAACCATGAAGTTTAAACATCCTTAAACTAAGCCAGTAGAAGCCTCTACTAGTTTAGCAGCTGATAATATTGCCCTTAGACAAGGAGTTGGCTTTTGCCAGTAGGTCTAAGGGAAGACTGTAGTAAAATTGGATTCTAATGATTCCTGGTGGTGTTCTATTAGAGTGTTAAGGGCTTACCTACATTGCTCAGGTGCAAATAGATAGAAAGCTTTATGATGATTAGGAAGGCCCCAAGGAGGGGGACTATTGAAGAGTAATTTTTAAATCACAAAATTCTTGTTGAAGTTCCTGAGGGAGAGATTCCATTATTGAGGACTTAAGTTACATGGAAGTATAGTGATTTTAGAAAGTTTGGAACCCAGTGTCTGCAATGGCCAGTGAAACTCAGAGAACTTCTTAATTGTCTCTTAGTAACCAGCCTTGGAAAGTATTGAACAGGTTATAATTCATCAGAAGTGATAGATTTACCCCCTTGGGATAAATCATACCCTAAATAGTTTACTTTGTTTTGACAAAATTCTAAACTTTTTTGTGTATTTTCATGTCTTTGCTAAAACAGTAAGTTGATAAATGGAGTCAGTCTTAGAGCTCTCCTCATCTTTAGAGCATAGCAAAACCTTGTCCACATATCATATAACTATAGTGTTACAGGGAAATTTAAGGTCCTTAAGGTTCCTCACTAAATCTCTGAGGTATAACTGTAGAGGTAAATTATTGACTTTCTCAGGAAAAAACAAATAGGTGTTGACTATCTTGAGCTAAAGGGACACCATAGAAAGCAGAATACATATAGTGTTAAAATATAGTGGTAAAAATAAAATATAGTGGTAAAATATGCAGCCTCAGGTAGCACTGAAGGTAAAATAGTATTTGGGCTCAGTGCTATGAAGAAGTGAGTAAAATTTTTATTTTGTTTATGGCCTTAAGGTCCTGAACAAATCTTTATTTTCACTTATTTTGGTTTCTTAACTGGGAAACAACAGTGTTTAAAGATTGGTAGAATGTATGATTCATCCTTTCCCCTTTGGACTGTTGGCTTTAGTTCTTCTTTAGCTTCTGGTTTTAGAGGTATTTTGTAAACGTAGGTAGAAGTTTAGATGGGTTGATCTGAACTTTGCCGCTGATATCAGTGAAACTTTTTGCCCACAAAGGTACCACTTCATGGAGCTCTACAATTTGGTTTGATCATGCACAAGTTTACCAATAAGTCAATATGCAAATTAGCTATGATCTGATTATGAATAGAAAAGTCCTCAGGGATCTTACAAAAAAGATCAGGAGAGAATTTAATTTTGCAATTCTATTTACATAATAGATCCCTATCTTTTAAGTTAATGGGTGTGGTGTCACAAAGGAGAAAATAATATTTCTTACTTGGGGATCCAAGGGTAACAGTTATAGGCTGAAACAAGCATAATAATCTGTGGATTATTAGAGATGCCTATTATCTGAGTAGTTCATTCACTCCAAGGGAGAGGTTTCTTTTAATATTTAGAGAAATTTCTCTTTGCAAGTTTGAAGATAAAATGAGAAGTTGGGTGCATGATTTTCCCCCAGAGCAATACCATTGATTTGCCCACTTGATTTTTTTTCCCCTTTATTTTCTTAGCTAGAACATGGCAATTATTTTTCTAATGTCCTTTCTGCTTATAATAAGTATCTATAGGTGTCTTTATCAAGAGGCCCACTTTTCCCAGTGCTCAATGAATATAGTGAGAGTATTTAGTTGTTTTATCTATAAAGCCATCAGTTTATTCTGCTTTTGTTCTAAGCCCTTTTTGAAGATCTAGATTTGGAGATTTGGTAATACAGCTATTTCCCATTTCAAATTTGTTGCATATTAAATCCCCTGTTTTTGGATTTAAGGCTATTCACAAAAAAGGAAAGAGCTAGATGTTACCACATCTTCAGAATCTATTCCACAAAGAACCTATTCCTGAAATCTCCAATGGACTCATTCTTTCCTTCTTCCTTCCTTGCAGGACTGGATTAGAGTTAACTTAATTTTCACAGGAAAAACTTTGGGGATAGCCTCTGATTTTGTCAAATATCTGCAGCTTTTCTAAATCTGTGTGGTTTCCTATACAGTTCTTGGTCATTCTTGGGATCTTCTTTCTTTGCCTTTTTCATTCAATTTTTTTTTTTTTGGCATCTAAGAATATGAGCCAACTGATATAGATTGTGGAACAGGCAGTATTAATTTTTTAAATTAGCTGTGTGAATTAAAATATTTTAAACTAGGCCGGGCACGGTGGCTCACGCCTGTAATCCTAGTACTCTGGGAGGCCGAGGCGGGTGGATCGCTTGAGGTCAGGAGTTTGAGACCAGCCTGAGCAAGAGTGAGACCTCGTCTCTACTAAAAATAGAAAGAAATTATCTGGACAACTAAAAATATATATAGAAAAAATTAGCCAGGCATGGTGGCGCATGCCTGTAGTCCCAGCTACTCGGGAGGCTGAGGCAGAAGGATCGCTTGAGCCCAGGAGTTTGAGGTTGCTGTGAGCTAGGCTGACGCCACGGCACTCACTCTAGCCTGGGAAACAGAGTGAGACTCTGTCTCAAAAAAAAATAAAAAATAAATAAATAAAAATATTTTAAACTAATTACTAACTTCAGATAAAAAGTTGTATAGAAATAAAAATATCATGGCATACTATATGGCTTAACATTGAATAATAATTACTTAGTCATGACAGTGTAAATACTATTGATTTAAGCCACGATTTTTTGTTTGTTTGTTTTTGAGACTGTCTGACTCTGTTGCCGAGGCTAGAGTGCCATGGTGTCAGCCTAGCTCACAGCAACCTCAAACTCCTGGGCTCAAACAATCCTCCTGCCTCAGCCTCCGGAGTAGCTGGGACTATAGGCATGCACCACCAAGCCTGGCTAATTTTTTCTCTTTTTAGTTGTTTGGCTAATTTCTTTCTATTTTTAGTAGAGACAGGGTCTCTCTTGCTCAGGCTGGTCTCGAACTCCTGAGCTCAAGTGATCCTCCCACCTTGGCCTCCCAGAATGCTAGGATTACAGACGTGAGCCACTGTGCCTGGCCAAGTTTTTTTTTTAATAGGACAAAAGGTATCTAAATTTATTTGATCAAAGTTTTTTTTTTCAGCATATTATGGGGGTACAAATATTTAGGTTACATATATTGCCCTTGCCCCCAGCTCCCTAAGCCATGATTTTGATATAACTCTATTGGAAGAATAAGGGAGGTGGTGTGGGGTAATGGTTGTATAAAAAAGCTAAACTTGCAACTCTCATAATAGGAGATCCATAGATACACTTTTAAAATTGATAACATAATTATTTAGAAATCTGAAGGCAAATAAAAATTTGAAAGTGCCACTTCGAAAAATTTGAAAAAATTGAAAAATTTGACACTTTGAGACCTGATTTTTTAATAAGAATTATTAACTTTGACAAAAATAGAAGAATTTAAAGTCATCTTGAATCGAAAGAACAGAACATACAACCTCCACCAAAAAAAGGGGGAGAAGGGAAGAAAAAAAAATGGAATTATATATGTGGTTTTTTTTTCAAAAATTCCCTGGGGTAGTTTTGGTTTTATAAAAAATTATTTCAGGCTGGGTGCGGTGGCTCATGCCTGTAATCCTGGCACTCTGGGAGGCCGAGGCGGCCGGATTGCTCAAGGTCAGAAGTTTGAGACCAGCCTGAGCAAGAGCGAAACCTTGTCTCTACTAAAAATAGAAAGAAATTAGCCAAACAACTAAAAAGAGAAAAAATTAGCCGGGCATGGGTGCGCATGCCTATAGTCCCAGCTACTCAGGAGGCTGAGGCAGAAGGATTGCTTAAGCCCAGGTGTTTGAGGTTGCTGTGAGCTTGACGCCATGGCACTCTAGCCCGGGCAACAGAGGGAGACTCTGTCTCAAAAAAAAAAAAAAAAATTATTTCAGTGAATTTAAAGATATATATGTGGACAGGTAAGCATTAGTGCTTGGATAATAACACTGATTTCTCTGGAAACCCTAAGACTATATAGTCTGCTTGTGTACTAGGACTGTTCATTTTGTAATAGTAACTTTTAGTTAAAAGATGTTTTCTTGAGGAAAGCTTTGAAGCAAATCATGTCCAGTTTAAAAATTTAAAAAGCAATGTGTTTTTATCCTGATGAAGCAACTGGAAGCAGTATTTTTGTATAATGATTCCATGACAATTAAAAAATAATAAAATTGGTTTGAAGTTGCATATCAAGAGCATAACATAATATAGGCAAAAAGTATATTTAATTTTTATTTAAATTGTGAATACAATTAAGATTTAAAATTGAGTTACTAGAATTTGTCTTTTAACTTCTCATAATTTTTAAAATAGGAAACGCTTCAGAATCAAAAGGAAACATTAGCAAAGCAACACAAAGAAGCAATGGCTGTCTTTAAAAAGCAGGTAATTTCATAAGGATAGACAAGAACTACAGTTGTAAATACTGCATTTCCTTTTCTTTCTGTGAATATTATGGCAAGCTGTTCTCCATACTCAACAAAGACGAAAAAGACAAGATGGTATTATGGAAAGTAGGAAATGAATGAAGTTCTTTTGAATAACAACTGATAATAAAGTATGTGATAGTCAAATGAGTTAGTTAAGAAGGGAAATTGGGAAATCTATTTTCTTAGAGATGGAGATGTGTTTTCATCTGTCCTGAATAATTTAAGCAAGTGGGTTTTGTGTGTTCGTGTTCTTTCCCTTCCCTTTCCTCTTTCTCTCTTTTTATTAGACTGTCCTAGAATCTTCCCTTTTTCATATTACCCCACTTTACCCAAGTAGATTGATAACATTATGATGAAAAGTTGAGATGTAAGTAGGGGGATGTCAAGGATGAGGAGAGATAATTATTACATGCTGAAGCCTCGGTAAATGTCAACCATCAGTAACTAAGAAATAGAAGTAGAAAAATAGAGAAAAAAGATTGAAGAAATTAATAGCAACACCTTCAGCCAATTTTAAATCTGTAGCTCTTCTTGACTGTCTCAAAATTTTCTTTAGTTCCTAGTTAGAAAATACTAGTTTAAGAAAATGTGTTCATGTAAAATATTCTCTGAAAGTTTTTTTCCTTATATTTATCTCACATCATCATTTTTTCTTTTTTCTTCCTTCCCTTTTATCTTCATCTCTATACAAGTGTGTGTGTTTAGAAAAAGAAATGCACATAAAGAAATAAACCTATATAATTTACGTCATTAGTGGGTTAAAGGTTCTTGATAATTTACACCTTAGTATGAATTTGTTTAAATAAATGACAGACTTTTTTCCTTTAATTTGAGATAGACCTAACCAAAGTTACAGGAGTTTTATTTGAAGGGTAAGGAAGCAGAAGCCAAAAGCGTAGCATAGTATTCTCTATGAAAGAGTTAAGTCTGTGTCTCTGCTATCACAAGGACCTTTGGGCAAGATACCAATACATATATCTGAAGGGTAAAGGAGAAAGTGCTCTTGTGTTCTTTTTTTTTTCCATCTTTTTTTGTTTGTGTTTACCTCATAGAAAGGGTTCTTGAATATAAGTGAGAAGTGTGAAAAAGGAGATAGGGAAGTTCCAACGAAAAACTTTATTCCTTGAAAATTTTAGCTAATATCCTTATTGCTGCTTAGAATATTTTATAATTTTCCTTTGGCACATGCACTTTAATTTTTCTGTTTTGAAATGTCATTTTTTTAAAAAGTTATTTATTAGACCACTGCATGAGTTTTAAAAAATTTTCAGAACATACATATTGCCAATGCAAATACAAATGACATTAATTCAGAAAATTGTACCTTCAGAAAATGATACATGCTATTATTTAGGAGTAGATGGCAAAGTATTCAGACATTTAAGGAAAAAACTTCTGGAGGGGAAAATGAAACTATCAAGGTTGATTGATATCTCTAATCAGTGTGATTAAATTGTCCATTTACAACCAGGTGCAGTGGTGTGCACTTCTAGTTCCCAGCTGCTTGGGAGGCTGAGGCAGGAGGATCACTTGCTCCCAGGAGTTGGAGTCTAGCCTAGACAATATAGTGAGACCTTGTCTCTAAAAAAATTTAAAAATAAATAAATTGTTCATTTACTGACTGGCTTTTTTTTTCTTAGCATCTTGCTCTGTCACCCTGGCTAGAGTGCAGTGGCATCATCATAGCTCGCTGCAGCCCCAAACTCCTGGGCTCAAGTGATCCTCCTGCCTCAGCCTCCCGAGAGCTAGGACAGCAGGTGTGTGCCACTATGCCCGGGTAATTTTTTTTCTATTTTTTTAGAGATGGTGTCTCACTTTTGTTCAAGCTGGTCTGGAACTCCAAACCTTAAGCAATTCTCCCACCTCTGCCACCCAGAGTGCTAGGACTACAGGCATGAACTATCGTGCCTGGCTGACGGGCTTTTTTTATCCTTTTATATCTTTATTTTATTTTCTGAATCTGAAAGTAACATATTCACACTATATTAAGTTCAAACAATATAGATGTGTAAAATGTTTCTGAACTCTCACTGACCAGTGTAAATCACTGTTAACAGTTTACCTACCTGTATTTTAATTTTTAAAATTGTTTATCAGTTGCAAATGAAGATGTGTGCCTTGGAAGAAGAAAAGGTATGTATTAATTTTTTAAAATAATTTAAAACATAACTAAATGCATTTAATTATCAGTTGTTTACCATAATAGAAAAGAGCATTAGTAATAAACTAATGGAGATGGTTAACTGCCTAAAATCTTAGAAACAGAAAGGCCCCAAGATAATTACGTTACTTGACTTCTGTCCTTTTACAATTGAGAATACTGAGGCCTAGCAAGAATAAATGACTTGCCAAAGGTCTCACTTTGAAGTGGCAAAGTCTAGACTAGTACTCATACCTCTTCAGCCCCCAAATTAATGTTCTTACCATGCTACTACAATGTTTCTATTAACTATAGTATGTTTCTAGTGCTTTTTCAATGTGATTATCGTCTTTAAAAAACATTGAAGTGACTTACGTTTGGGTGTATACCAACTGGCAAAGAGGATACAACTCCAGCAAACCTAGAAATTTATCTGGCACTAAATATTTTCTCTAGCTATCTAGTTAATACATATTTTATTATATCAATGAACATATCATTTATAATAATTTATAGTTTATTATTTTTAGCAAAAGACCTTCTTTTAAAAATTCTCCCATATCCTTACAGTCACAAGATAAATGTACCTGTATTTTATTAATTAGAATATATTTATTCTAGTTGTATGAATTAAATAATTATAAACTTCCTATAAGTTCTCAGGAATGCTCTACTGAGAAAATGATTTGTTGTTATAATAAGACATTCCATTTCATGATAATTATAACCATATAATGGCCTTATTATAATTTTACAATATTTTTAAGTCATTAGAAATGTAATTTATATTGTAGATACGAGGTTCAAGCCTGTGAAATATTAGGTTTAAAGTAGAGATTTTGGTTCTTGAGCTCTTAAATTTTACCCTTTTGTAATATCATTTACATTAGAAAGTATTGAAATATGTAGTCTTTTATTTAAAGGGAAAATATCAACTTGCTACAGAAATAAAAGAAAAAGAAATAGAAGGTTTGAAGGAGACATTAAAAGCATTACAGGTAAAGTAACTTAGTATTGCTTAAAAAGGAATTTGGCGTTTTAGCATTGTATCAGTAAAACACCATTAAATATGTAAGCTGGCAAAACAAAGCTGACAAAAATTCATATGTATTACATAATTTAATACTTTTTTCCTGAGAACCTTGAATTTTAAATTAGGATTTTCATAGTTTATTTTAAGAAGAAATGTTAAAATAACTTTCATTATTTCATGTAGTAATACAGTTAAATAGAGTTTTTAACACTTTATACATCATGAAAACGTGTAAGGCCTATATTTGTAACTGATTTACCCATGGTCCTTAAAAATTAAAATAGCATTAATTGAATCTTTACTATGTGGTATGTACTGTGCTTATTTTCTACAAATACAAAGATTAAGAAAACATCACCTTTGCCCTTAAGTTGTTCATGGTCTTGTGGAGAATACAGAGGTATTCAACTAGTGATGATTCATTCAATATACACTTATTGAAGGTCTGCTATGTCCCAAACACTTTTATCAGCACTGAGGATACAGCAATGAATTAAAAAGACAGAAATCTCTGCCCTTGTGAAGCTTACAATCTAGTGGGGGAGACAAAAAATTAAATGAAGTAAATAGTAAAATAAAGAAGATATTCACATGATTTCAAAGTATCACCCTATAGACATTAATTACAAAGAGCAAAATATATTTTTATAATGGAAGGATGCTGAAGGTCACCACCTTAATCAAGTGATGAGGTCTAGCAGTGTTAATAATGATACAAGCTTTCCATGGGTCTACAGTTATTATGCAATAAGGAGCACAGAACTTCACTTATGTAATTGTCTTGCCAAAAATATTAACTGAAATCTAATTATGAAGAAACAGTGAGACAGAATCGCAATGTATGGGACATTCTGTAAGACAATTGGCTTTTTCAAAAACGTCAGTGTCATGAAAAAACAACCCCCCCCCAAAAAGGTGAGGGGAACTACTTTTGATTAAAAGAGAATAAAGAGATATAGCAACCAAACACAATATATGAACCTTCATTGGATCCTGGGTCAAGGAAGAAAATAGCCAGTAAAAAAATTGAGAAGACAAATGGGGGATATTTGAATATGACTATATGTTAGATGATATTATTGAATTATTTTTAACTTTCCTAGGTGTGATTTGGCATTAATGCTACATATGCCAGAAAGTCTTTATTTTTAGAAAATGTATGATAAAGTATTAATATTTATGGGTGAAATTACTTAATAGCTACAACTTCGTTTCAGATAATTTAAAAAAACCAAAAAGTATGTGTGTGTATGAACACAGTGAAAAGAAAGTAAGGAAAAATGTTAATAATTGATCTTGTAGAAGAAACTGGAGAAGATCATTCTTAGCTGAAGGGTATGAATAAAGACTTGCAGGTGTAGGTTTTTTAGCATATCTCTTTTATAATATCTACAGTGGTTACTCTGGGGATTAAAAAATGTATTTGTGTGTGTATATGTGTATTTATATATAGATATAGAAACATACATATTTGTCACAGGCTACTTATAGCAACATTTTACTATTTTAGGTAGAGTGTAGAAAACTTAACCACCATTCAGGTTCTTACCCTTCCCACTTCATGATACAGTTACCTTAATATTACCTCTCTGTACATTAAGCATCATATCAGACAGGGTTATAATTTTTTCTTTCAACTATCAAATATAACTTTAAAAAGTCAAGAGGAAAAGAATAGGTTATTATATTTACCCAGAAGTTTCAGTCTTCATTCCTGGCTCTAAGTTTCCTTCTGTTATGATTTCTTTCCTGTCTGAAGAAATTCTTTTAGCACTTCTTTTAGACCAGGTCTTCTGGTGGTAGATTTTCTTAGTTTTCTTCATCTGAAAATGTTTTTATTTCACCTTCATTCATGAAGAATATTTTATCTGGATATAGAATTCTGTAATAAGGCAAGAAAAAGTAATAACAGACATACAGATTGGAAAGGAAAAAGCAACACTGTGTTTTTTTGCAGACAAAATGGCCATTTTATACAAAACCTGATAGCATCTACAAAGAAGCACTTTAGCAAGGTCTTGGAATACAAAAATTAATTATATTTCTATTGCAGTGCACAATCAGAAACTGAAATACACTTACAATACAATTTATGTCAGCACCAAAACTTAGGGAATACTTGGGGATGAATTTAATGAATAATGTGCCAAATTGTAAACTGAAAACTATAAAACATTGCTCAGAAAAATTAAAGATATAAATAATGAGATAAAGTATGCTTATTGATTATGAGTCAATATTTTTAAGATGCCATGTGTATTGCTTTTTCTGTGAACTGCTTGTTCATGCCTATTTTTCTTTTGTGTTGTTGGTCTTTTTACTTCCCGTTTCTATTTGCTAGAAATAAGTTCTTTGTGTCTGTGATCTGAGATTCATGTAATTTTTCTTAGTTTGTCATTTGTCTTTTGTTTGTTCAGCTTTTTATTTAATTTTTGCTATAAATAAGTTCATTTATTTTACTTTTATGGCTTTTGGAGTTTGTCATGGTAGAAGGGCATTCACCACTCCAGAACTATAAAGGAATTTACTCATGTTTTCTTTCTTTTAATTTCAGAATATTACGGGGGTACAAATGCTTTGGTTACATAAATTGCCTTTGCACTACCCAAGTCAGAGCTACAAGTGTGCCCATCTCCCAGACAGTGCACACCATACCTGTTAGGTGTGAGTTTACCCATTCCCTCCTCCTCCCTCCCACCCACCTAACACCAGATGACTGCTACTTCCATGTGTGCACATAAATTTTGATTGATTAGTACCAATTTAATGGTGAGTACATGTGTTTGTTTTTCCATTTCCTGTGATACTTAGTAGAATGTGCTCCAGCCCCGTCCGGGATAATAGAAGAAGTAGTTCACCACTTTTTTTATGGTTGAGTAGTACTCCACAGTATACATGTACCACATTTTATTTATCCACTCTTGTACTGATGAGCACTTGGGTTGTTTCCACATCTTTGCAATTGTGAATTGTGCTGCTATAAACATTTGAGTGCAGATGTCTTTTTTATAGAATGTCCTTTTTGCCTTTGGGTAAATACCTAGTAGTGGGATTGCTGGATCAAATGGCAGTTCTACTTTTAGTTCTCTGAGGTATCTCCATACTATTTTCCATAGAGGTTGTACTAGTTTTCAGTCCCCCAGCAGTGTATGAGTGTTCCTGTTGTTTTGGGACTTCTTGATAAAAGCTATTCTCACTGGAGATGAAGTGATATCTCATTGTGGTTTTGATTTGCATTTCTCTGATGATTAGAGATGTTGAGCATTTTTTGTATGTTTTTTGCCCATTAGTCTATCCTCTTTTGAAAAGTTTCTGTTCATGTTCCATGCCCACTTTTTAATGGGGTTGTTTGATTTTTTCTTGCTGATTTTTCCTGAGTTCTATATAGATTCTGGTTATTAGCCCTTTATTGGATGTATAACATGCAAATATTTTCTCCCATTCTGTAGGTTGTCTATTCACTTTAATAATAGTTTTCTTGGCTGTGTAGGAGTGTTTTATTTAATCAGGTTCCATTTATTTATTGTTGTTGTTGCTGTGATTACTTTTGGGGTCTTAGTAAATTTTTTGCCTAGGCCTATGTCTATAATAGTTTTTTAGACATTTTCTTCTAGAATTCTTACGGTTTCATGCCTTAGGTTAAAGTCTTATTATCTATCGTGGGTTGATTTTTGTGAGTGGTGAGAGGTGTAGATCCTGTTTCAGTCTTCTATATGTGGCTATGCAATTTTCCCAGCACAATTTATTGAATAGGGATTCTTTTCCTCAGTGTATGGTTTTGTCTGCTTTGTCAAAGATCAGATGGCAATATGAGGATGGTTTTATATCTGGGCTCTCAGTCCTGTTCCGTTGGCCAATGTCTCTGTTCCTGTGCCAGTACCATGCTGTTTTGGTTACTATAGCCTTGTAGTGTAGCTTGAAATCTGGTAAATTGATGCCTCCCAATTTGTTTTTTTTGCTTAAGGTTTCTTTTGCTGTATGGGGTCTTCTCTGGTTCCATACAAAGTGTAGAATTATTTTTTCTAGATCTGTAAAAAATGATGTTGGTATTTTAATAGGGATTGCATTAAATCTGTAGATTGCTTTGGGTAGTATAGATATTTTAACAATATTGATTCTGCTGATCTGTATGCATGGTATGGTTTTCCATCTGTTTACATCCTCTGCTATTTCCTTCCTCAGTGTTTCGTAGTTCTCCCTGTAGAGGTATCTCACCTCCTTAGTTAATGTATTCCTAGGTGTTTTATTTTCTTTGTTGCTATTGTGAAAGGTATTGAGTCTTTGATTTGGTTCTTAGCTTGACTGTTGTTGGTATATATGAATGTTACTGATTTGTGTACATTGATTTTGTAACCTGAGACCTTGCTGAATTTATTTATCAATTCTAGTAGTCTCTTGGCAGAATCTTTGGGGTTTTCTAGATATAAGATCATACTGTCAGCAAAGAGTGATAGTTTAACTTCTTCTGCCCTAATTTCGATACCCTTGATTTACTTCTTTTGTCTGATTGTACTTTGTTGAATAGAAGTGGTGATAGAGGGCAACCTTATCTAGTTCCAATTCTAAGTGGGAATGCTTTCAGTTTTTCTCCATTCAGTATGTTGTTAGCTGTGGGTTTGTTGTACATGGCTGTTATCATATTTAGATAAGTCCCATCTATACCTATTTTGTTAAGTTCTTATAAAAAGGTGCTGAATTTTTTTGAATGCTTTTTCTGCATCTATTGAGAGGATCATATTGTCATTGTTTTTACTTCTATTTATGTGGTGAATTACATTTATAGACTTGCATATGTTGAACCATTCCTGCATCTGTGATGAAGCCCATTTGGTCATGATAGATTATTTTTTTGATGAGCAGCTGAATTTGGTTTGCTAGGATTTTATTGAGAATTTTTGCATCTATATTCATAAGGGATATTGGTCTTTAGTTTTTTGTTGTTATTGTTGCATCCTTTCCTGGCTTTGGTGTCAAGGTGATGTTGGCTTTGTGAAATGTATTGGGGAAGATTCCTCCTTCTCGATGTTGTGGAATAATTTCTGCAAGATAGTTACCAGTTCTTCTTTGTAGGTCTGGTAAAATTTGGGTGTGAAACCATCTGTTCTGGGACTTTTTTTTTTTTTTTGGAAGATTTATTTATTGCTGCTTCAATTTGGGTACTTGATATTGGTCTGTTCAGGAATTCTATTTCTTCTTCATTGAGCCTAGGAAGGCTGTGTGTTTCTAAGAATTTGTCCATTTCTTCCACATTTTCAAGTTTCTGTACATAGTGATTTTTATAGTATTCAGAGATGATATTTTGTATTTCTGTGGTACCAGTGTAGTTTCTTCTTTTTCATTCCTGATCGAGCTTATTAGAGTCCTTTCTTTTCTGCTTCTGGTTACTGTAGCAAGAGACATGTCAATTTTATTTATCTTTCAAAGAACCAACCTTTTGTTTCATTAATCTTCTGTGTAGTTCTTTTATTATCAGTTTTATTTAGTTCTCCTCTAATCTTGGTTATTTCTTTTCCTCTACTGAGTTTGGGATTGGGTTGCTCATTGTTTTCCAGTTCTTGGAGATGATTCATCAGATTGTAGATTTGTGTGATCTTTCTGTCTTTTGGATATAGGCATTTATGGCTATGAATTTTCCTCTCAGGACTGCTTTAGCTATATCCCACAGATTTCGATAACTTGTGTCCCCTTTATCATTTAGTTCAAGGAATCTTTTGATTTCCATCTTAATTTCCTTCTTGACCTATCATTCTGTAGTAGGGTGTTTAGTTTCCATGACTTTATGTAGAGATGAGTGTTTCTGTTGGAGTTGATTTCTAATTTTATTCCCACTGTGGTCTGAAAAGATGCATGGTATGATTTTTATATTTTTAAAAATTTGTTGAGACATGTTTTGTGGCCTAAAATGTGATCAATCTTAGAGAATGTCCTATGAGCTGATGGGAAGAACGTTCAGTGGTTTTTGAGTAGAATGTTCTGTAAATGTCAGGCCCATTTGTTCTAGAGTTCTGTCTAAGTCTTTGTTTGTTTATTTTCTGTTAGGAGGATCTGTCTGGTTATGTCAGAGGGGTGTTGAAGCCCCTGAGTATTACAGTGCTGTTCTTTATCATTTTGTTTAGATCAAGTAGGATTTGCTTTATCAATCTGGGTGCACTTGTGTTAGGTGCATAAATATTTAGAATTGTTATGTCTTCTTGTTGAATTGTTCCCTTTACCATTATATAATGACTATCTTTGTCTTTCATTACTTTTACTGATTCGAAGACTGTGTCATCTGATACCATAACTGCTACACCAGCTTTCTTTTGGTTTCCATTTGCATGGAATGTTGTTTTCCATACCTTCACCTTGAGTCTGAATGAGTCCTTGTGGGTTAGATGTGTTTTCTGGAGACAGCAGATACTTGCCTTGTATTTATTCATTCAGCCAGCATATGTCTCTTCAGTGGGGAGCTCAAGCCATTCACATTTATTGAAAGAATTGATAAGTGGGGTGGATTTCTGTTCATCCTATTGAGTAGAACTTTGTTGCTTTGTTTTATCTCTTGAGCCATTGTGGTATCTGGGCTTTGACTTTAGCTTTTGGGCGATTTTACACTGGTGGATGTCTATTGTGCTGATTTGCATGTAATGCAGTTCTGGGTACTTCCTGTAGGGCATATCTTGTCTCGACAAATTCCCTCAGTGTTTGCTTGTCTGAGAAAGTTTTTATTTCCCCCTCATATACAAAATGTAAGTTTACAGCATACAAAATTCTAGGCTGGCTGTAATTCTGTTTTAGAAGACTGAGAATGGGGCCCTAATGCCTTCTGGCTTGTAAGATATTGGTTGAGAAGTGTGCAGTTAGTCTGAGAGGTTTTCCTTTGTAAGTTACCTACTGCTTTTTCCTTATGCCTTGTAGGAGTGCCTCTCTTGTGTTTATTTTGGCCAGTCTGATGACTATGTGTCATGGTGTTTGCTTCTTTGCAGTGAATTTCCTAGGAGTCCTTGAGCTTCTTGTACGTGGATATCCAGATTTCTAACAAGGCCAGGAAAATTTTCCTCGATTATTCCATCAAGTAGGTTTTCTAACCCTTGTGTATTTTCTTCTTTACCCTCAGGGATGCCTTGTTTCTTATGTTAGGTCTCTTTACATAATCACATATTTCTTCTAGGCTTTGCTTGCTCCTCTTACTTCTCTATCTCTGTGACTGACTTGCTTAGTTGAAAGGTGTTGTCTTCAAGCTTTGATATTCTTTTTTCTGCCTGATCTAACCTATTCTTAAGGCTTTTCATTGTGTTTTGTAATTTATTGAATGAATTTTTTGTTTGATTTTTCTTTAATAATCCAATTTCATTAATGAATTTTTCATTCATTTTTTGCGTTTTGTGGTTTCTTTATGTTGGGTTTCCATTTTATTTTGTATTTCTCTGAGCTTCCTTACAATCCATGTTCAAAATTCTTCATCTTTCATTTTAGTATTCTGATTTTGGTTGGTACCCATTGCTGGAGAGCTGGTGTTCCCTTTTGGGGGTGTCCTTTTGCTTTGATTCTTAATACTTCCAGAGTTATTTTGCTGATTCCTTCTCATCTGGAGCAGCTGTTGCTTCTTACTTTTGGATTTTCTTTTGTTTAGATAATGACATTCCCAGTTTAATCTCTCTTGTGTTCTCTTTTATTACTTCTGTGTACTCAAATTTTACATTAGATCTTTGTTCATTTGAAGTTTATCTTTGTAGTATAATATGAGATATGGTTCTAAGTCTGTATTTTTCCAGATCTCTATCCAATTATCTTAACACTATTTAGGTTCTCTTCATTAGGGGTACTAGGCAATTTTAATTTTCTATTACTTTTGTTATTTTGATGGAACAGAGTAAAGAAAAATAAATCATGTACAACAAAATGTCAATGAGTTACAAGATAAATATTTTCAGGCAAAAGGAGAGAATTGATTCCACACCTCATATGGAATGAATAAGAGGCTGGAAGACATTTGTGATACAGTAAAGAATCCTTGTTTTGGCCGGGCACGGTGGCTCACGCCTGTAATCCTAGCACTCTGGGAGGCTGAGGTGGGTGGATCGCTCGAGGTCAGGAGTTCAAGACCAACCTGAGCAAGAGCAAGACCCCGTCTCTACTAAAAATAGAAAGAAAATTATATGGACAACTAAAAATATATACAGAAAAAATTAGCCGGGCATGGTGGTGCATGCCTGTAGTCCCAGCTACTTGGGAGGCTGAGACAGTAGGATAGCTTAAGCCCAGGAGTTTGAGGTTGCTGTGAGCTAGGCTGACACCACGGCACTCACTCTAGCCGGGGCAACAGAGTGAAACTCTGTCTCAAAAAAAAAAAAAAAAAAATCCTTGTTTCTTGTTTCACCAAAAAAGTGGTGATTTGAAACTCTAGGGAAAACAGATGACTGCATAAGAAAGATATAAAGCAAATTAAGATTTGGAATGGTTTAGAGAAATTGATAGAGGGTAAGAAGAGAAGTTATTTTGGTCCTGAGCCTAGTAAAATCATCCTTCAAGTAGCTTACTGGACCTATAGAAAGAAAAATGAGTATTAGCACCCTATTGGGCTCTGCAATTAAACAATATCTATATTGATTGTGATAATGTAAATACTGTGTTGGCTTCCACTTCTAGAATTAACCCATAAACAAAGCATGGAAAACTTAATTATGGTTATAGAACAAAACTTAAATGTTATTAACTTTGTCAATGCAAAAGTAATGATGTGGCAAGAAATTAATACTGATATCCAGCAATAAATTTTCAAGTTGATGGAACAAGAAGTAGAGGAACAAGTTTACTATTTAAAGTTTACGTAGCTATAAAGTTTAGTGATTCTTACCACACCTCAGATGTCCAGTTTAAAATGATCCCAGTAGGTGAACTTGTTTACTGACTATGTGGAAAAATTTAAAAAGTTTTCTTATAATTGAGAACAGAAATTACCTTTGTAGCTGTATTTCTGTTGTAAAAACACCTCTCTAATGTTTTCTTACAGTGTCTTGAACTAGTCATAAGTTTTATCTTTTGTTTTGCCTAATTTCTTTTTTCTTAATAAATCTTGAAAAAGTATTACATATTTTCCTACTAAAAAGTTGTCAATAAAGGAATGTGTTCATTTTGTTTAAGTACTTTGTTTTTTAGCATTCCTTCTTAAATTGTTTTATTTGCTGTCATTCATGAATATTTAGTTATCTATATAATAAAGAGTATTTTCAGAGCAAAAAAAAAAATTCCTCAGATGGCTGACCTTCTATGCAAGAGCTGTAAAGATTTATTTTGCCTTATTTAACCTGTGACATAGTACAGGTGATGTATAGGGTATTTCATGGTCTGTTGAACATTGTGATTCCCCTCCCCCAAAGTTGAAGAAAGTTAAGTGAAGTTTCTGTTCAATTAAGAATCTCATATAAAGCCAGTAGGCAAGGAAGTCTCTCAACCAATATGTACCAACTTTCCTCCCTCCTGTGCTTTGCTAGTTACTTTCTTCTCTTTCTCCCTTTTTCCCTTTCTACTATGCGCTGAGTAGCAGGAATTTGAAATCAGATAAGTGCCTTTTCTTATGGAGCTCAGAGTCAAGGCATTCTACTTATTGAACTCCAAAACAAAACAAAGTCATACACCAAAAAACTGAATTATTTTTGCTTTAATGTATTCTTTTAATGTATTCCATTTCTATTTAAACACGGTAACTTGTTCATTTCAAAGGGATGGGTTTAGAGCAGGGCAGCTTTCCTGCATCTAAATTATCTGACAAAACTCTGTTTATAAAGATAATATGCCTGGGGGCTAAATAAACATACTTTGCTAATTTTTTCTGTAGATTTTAAATAAATTGTTTTCTGCCTATCAGTGACTTATTACATAGTCCTATGGTAAAACACTGTTCCTGAGCTTCACTTTTCCTTTACTTAAAATGAAGAAATTGAACTACATCAGCATTTCCCAAACAAGGCCATTTGTGAAGCAATAACATACCTATATTCTCTACCCTGGATAACAGGAGTTAAGAAGTGGAGAAAAAGGCTCCATTAAACCTCCCAGAAAAGACATGAATAAGAGAGAGTGAATGTGGTAAAAACGAGATTGGGAGTAATGGGCTAAATGATATCTAAGATTTTCAACTCTAAGTCTGTTTTATTTCACTAAATTTAAACTTACTGAATTTGTAAGATATTAATTCCTCTTAGAGAACTGAAGGTATGTTTAATACAAAATAGGTTGTTTCTACTATTGAAACCTAATTTTATTAGGCCATACCTAATCACATTGACAAAAGGAAATTAACTTCCCGGAGCTTTGAGTTTATACATTTATCTATGAGGAATTCTTAGACATTTGAGCCACCATGTCCAGCATTTAGTCTTTTCTATCCTGGTTAATGACAACTCTCTTTTTCCAGTTGCATATATTTTTCAGCTCTCCCTTCAGAGAGTGTATCTAGCATCTACTTCTCACTATATCCACTACTAATACCCTAGTCCTTCATCATCCTCTTTCATATGGATTATTGCAGTAGCCTATTAGATGGTTTTCCTGGCACAATCTCTGTTCCCTTCTCATGTTAATAGTGAGAGTGATCCTTTGAAAAACAAAGGCTGTGTCATATTTGTGCTTAGAACTCTCTAGTCGCTTTCTGTCTCCTTCATTGTAAAAACCTAAATCCCTGTCACAAATTACAAAGCCTACAATTATTTGAGTCCCCCTACCTTCGCTTGCTCTTCTCTGAACTCATCTTTTGCTGTTCTTCCCCTTGTTTACTCCATTTCAGCCACATGGATTTCCTCGCTGTTCTTTGAACACACTCAGCATTGTCTCATATTAGGGCCTCTGAATTTGTTGAAATGTTCTTCCCTTACTTCTATCCAAGTCTTTATTGAAAAGTTGTTATCTCAGAAAGGCCTTTTCTGATCTATGTAATCTGATTCCCGGATTTATTATTTTTCTTTAGCATTTATCAATGTCATCTAATATACCATATATTTTAACTTATTTATATTACTTACTGTCTATCTTGCCCACAATTTAAATGGGGCAGGATTCTTTTTTGGTCCAGCATTATTTTACCCCCAATGTCTACATCAATGCTTTATTTACAGTAAGCATTCAATATTTTTTAAAGAAATGAATCATATATAACCCATTCTGCCAAAATAAAATTATCAGCTCATTCATGGCAGTAGGCTAAAAAATTTCCTAGGAAATGTGAAATAATTATTATACTCTTGCTTGAAGTTTAACAAATAGAAGTAGGGGTTAAGAAAATGAGCACTTATACATGACTGGTTGGAGTTTAATTTGATCAACCACTCTGGAGGACTATGTAACAATTTTTTTTTTTTTTTTTGAGACAGTCTCACTTTGTTGCCCGGGCTAGAGTGAGTGCCGTGGTGTCAGCCTAGCTCACAGCAACCTCAAACTCCTGGGCTTAAGCGATCCTACTGTCTCAGCCTCCCGAGTAGCTGGGACTACAGGCATGCGCCACCATGCCCAGCTGATTTTTTCTATATATATATTTTTAGTTGTCCAGATAGTTTATTTCTATTTTTAGTAGAGACAGGGTCTTGCTCTTGCTCAGGCTGGTCTCGAACTCCTGACCTCAAGCGATCCACCCGCCTCGGCCTCCCAAAGTGCTAGGATTACAGGTGTGAGCCACCTCGCCCAGCCGACAATTTTTAAAAATCTATAAAAATGAATAAACCTTAGGAATTCTGCTTGGAATTCTAATATAAATAGCTACAGAATGCTAGGTACAAGCATGTTTATTTCAGAATAATTCCTAGTAGTAAACAATTGAAACATGAGAACATTTAGGTAAACTATGGTAAAGTTAAACAATGGAATAGTATGTAGCCATTAAAAAATTATGTTGTATATTTGTCATAGAAAGGTGTTTATTACATATTAAGTAAAAATAGGTTACAAAATAGTAACTGGCTCTCTTTTAAAGTGTAAATGCATAAAAAAATCTGTACATATCAAAGTGTTCATGACTGTTATCTCTGGGCTGTGAGATGATTTGTTTAGAAGAGTTTTTATTCTTATGCTTATCCTTTTTTTAGCCTTTAAAAATTATTTATTTATTTTTCTTCCAAAAGCTCTTCTGAAATATGCTTATCTTTAAAAAAAATCATCTTCAATGAAGAGCTAATATTATATGAAGTAGCAAACTGTCCTAGACTGCTCTCCCTATCTCTCTTGCTTTATTTTTGTCTTAGTAATTATCCCTGTCTAACATATTATACTTCTTACTTGTATTTATGTCTGTCTACCACTAGTAGAAAGAAAGCTTCTTAAGGGCAAGTACTTTTTGTTCACTGCTGTATCCTTGGAGTCTAGGAAAGTGCCTCGCATATAGTAGGTGCCATAAATATGTGTTGAATAAATATGTGAATATATTGTTTTTGTTATAAGGAAGAAGGTTATTATAAATAATATTTTGGAAAAAATGCCACTAAAAATAAATGCTACATAGAAGATAAATGCCACATTTTAGAGCGTGAAATTTTAATGTCAGAAGGAATTTGTTGTAGATAAAGAGTTTTAATGAGATTTTCCCCTCATTTTTCAAGGTTTCTAAATATTCTTTACAGAAGAAAATGAGTGAAATGGTAAGGAAATTACAATATATATATATATATTTCCCCACCTGGATCAGTAACACAAGGTGCTTAGTATTTTTGTGAATATAAATGTGACTTTTATAGTTAAAAAAGGAGTAGTTGAAACTGAATGTTGCTATCCCCTTTAAAGGCCTGCCTTGGTTTCAAATATTGCATAAATGAATTACTTCACAAATTTATTTCCAGATTATATAGTGTTCATACAGGTTGAGCATCCCAAATTCAAGAATTCAAAATGCTTCAAAATTGGAAACATTTTGAGCACCAACATGATGCTCAAAAGAAATGCTCATTGGAGTATTTTGGATTTCAGATTTTCTGATTTGAGATACTCAACGGGTATAATGCAAGTATTCCAAAATCCAGAAAAAAGGTCCAAATCTGGAATACCTTTGGCCCAGCATTTTGGATAAGGGATACTCAACTTGTATATTATAAAATTTTACACAGTTCCCAAATTACTGTTAGAGATCTTCTATTAAAAACAACCAACAAGGCCAGGTGTGGTGGTTCGTGCCTGTAATCCCAAAACTTTGGGAGGCAGAGGCAGAATGGTTGCTTGAGGCTAGAAGTTTGAGACCAGCCTGAGCAACATAGCAAGACCCTGTCTCTACCAAAAAAAAAAAAAAAAAGAAAAACACCAAACTCTAAAGTCTCTTATTTTAATGATATCTTTTCTAGGTATTTATGTAAATATGTAGTTGTTAATTATAGCCTGAAAAAATTGAAATATATGAAGTGGTATTTGGGATATGGCACTCAACCTTTATTGTTCTACACATGGGGTATGGTACTACACTTGGGATGTGGTCCTGATCCTTTTTTGTTCAACAAGTGTTTATTGTGCATTCCTCTTTTATAGTGTATTAAAAAATATTTTTGTTTTTACAGCATAACATTTTATGGAATATTTACTTTGATATTCTTCCTTTCTAGCCTTGTTTGATTCAGAAGGGTTTTTTTTTTTTCCTGTGTTTTTGATGGAGCAAAATTCTCCTATATCTGCTTAAATCTTCAGAGGGTTTTTTTGGTGGGTTTATACTATTCAGTCTTCATTCTTTTAAGCAATATGTAAAGCAAGTAAAATTAATTTTCGAGTAAGGCTTATATATATTAATATATGAGAAGTAAAAAAATAAGACATCACTTCTTATGACATTACATAAAATGTTTTGCTTCTTGAAATTATTTTGGTATGTTAGAAAATAAAAGCCATAGAAAGATTGATAAGCTTGATCGAATAAAAGATGTGAAAATTCTGTCACTGTTCAACTGGAAAGAATAATATTGTCAGACTATTTTAAACTGTGATTTTAATTAAGACACTGAAAAACTAGATTCTGGTTTAGTTTTAAGTACCATGACATTTGTACTGAAAGTCATCTTCAACGCAACAGTGGTTTTACACAAAATATAGTGAAATTGAATAATGTACCCTTTGACCTGGGAGATAAGGCTACAAGTTAAAGATCAAAGGCAACATAAAATGTGGTTTATTTTATTCCACTTTCAAATTTCATCAAACAAATGCTTATAATCTTTAAAGAACATGGAAACTAGAAAAAGTTGTCCTAGTTTTTGGTCATTTCTGAGCTTTTTGTTATTGTGAATTACAACCTTTATACCTACTAAAATGATTTTTGAGTTATAGTTGTATTTTTTTCTGATAGTTCAAAGCATGACATCACTTTTCATTAAAATAGTTTTATATATTGAAACATTTAATATTGTGCTTATTTTGGCAGAATGTTTTTTTATTTAAAAGTTAAAAGTAATATTTTCTCTAAACATTTTTACATATATTATAAAAAATCATTATAAAGCTTTTAAAGTATATGATCTCCCATAGATGAGTCCTTAACTACTAGTAAATTTCTGTCTTCAGGGAATTCAGTAAGTTGGTTTTCTTGTAGAGGTGGTGATATGTTCCTAGATAAGTTAACACAATCATGAATGAAAAGATTTGTCTATCTCAAAAAGTACACACACCTCCCCCTTGAAAAAAATCACAATCATTATCAATAATAAGAATGCAACAAAGCATGTTAAAGAGAAACTTTAGAACCTGAAATTAACCATCATGGTGATTTGGTCATTGATAAAAATCTTTCCTGTTGAATTTGGTGATTATAGATGACTATATTGTATAATTGAATTTATAGGTCACTGTTGTATAACTGAGTAGCTAATACAGTTTAATAAAATAAAAATTTTTCAACCATCTTTAAGTCATATTTTATTTCTCTTTTTATACATCATTTTCCTCTAGAGAAAAGACTTATAAGAAAGATTTCTTTTTCTTTATTAAATTAAAGCAGTTTCAATATTGAAGGTCTTGATGTAGTTTGAAATAACCCCATATTTTCTTTCAGAGTAGAATGTAGAAACTGAAGGACTTGTCTGGAAATAACTTCATGATTATAAATATGTATATCTGTACACACATATTAGCAGCATAACTTTAGATTTCTTAAGTAATCTATGCCTTATATTTGTGACTAAAAAGAGAAAGGTATCTTAAGCATGCCATAGATTTTTAAAAATTGAGTTTTATGATGCCATTGATTTAGATTGGGTTCATATTGAAGAAAAAGATAAGTTGCAAAATTGGAAATGAATATATGAAGTTTATTTTTGGATTGTTATCTTTTGCTCTGAAATTTACTCATAACAAACTGATTATTTTAAGCGAAATTAATTTTATCTCCAAAACTTTTCAAATTAGTCTCCTTAAGTACATAGGAAAGGGGGGAAACATGCATCTATGCCTTTTATTAGTAAATATATTTCTAAAAATTTGTGTGTAAATATTTTAAAATTATTCCTATTTTAAATGCCTCAAGCCTTTAAAGTAAACTTCTGACTACAAAGATACATAATTATGCATGTGTTTTTCCTCTAATTTTGATTTTCATAGATTAGATTTATTTAACAATGAAGTACGCATTTGTTTAGAAAGCAATGAATCCTGACATTATTTTCTTGTGACTCTTTGATTTAGTAGTAAAATTGTGTAAAAGAAAAAATAATTTGAATCAATTCATGGAAGTAAAAAGAACAAAAACAATATATACTTATTTCTTAGTCATCTCAATAAAATCTTTACTATTAAAATATAATATGTAGGCTGGGCGCGGTGGCTCATGCCTGTAATCCTAGCACTCTGGGAGGCCCAGGCGGGTGGATCGCTCGAGGTCAGGAGTTTGAGACCAGCCTGAGCAAGAGTGAGACCTCGTCTCTACTAAAAATAGAAAGAAATTATCTGGCCAACTAAAAATATATATAGAAAAAAAAAATTAGCCGGGCATGATGGCGCATGCCTGTAGTCCCAGCTACTCGGGAGGCTGAGGCAGTAGGATCGCTTAAGCCCAGGAGTTTGAGGTTGCTGTGAGCTAGGCTGATGCCACGACACTCACTCCAACCCAGGTAACAGAGCAAGACTCTGTCTCAAAAAATATATATATATACATATACGTATATATATAGTATGTAATATTAAAGTTTTAATAATAGTAAGATTAACTTGTATTCTTTAAAATGTTCTTACATCTATTGGGTGTGATTACTAATTACTTTTTTTTGTTTCCCAAAGAATTTAAACTATTCATTGACAGTCACGCAATTAGTGGCAAACTTGAAAGCTGACCTCTTCATCTCATTATCAAAACTAAATCTGGGCAGCCAACTAGGTTCATACGGACATATAGGGGCTAATAAGCTGTAGGTGCCCATGTGATTTGGAAGTCTTAATAGTATTTATCATGGCCATTGAATAGGCTAATATATTTGAAAATTAGAATATGTCATGCGAAAAATGAAACTTCATTTTCATTGAATTCAATTTTGGCCTCAAGCAAAAGATGTTGAAATAGATATATCAGAAATTAATGTGTATAAAGCTCTATGCATAAAGACTACCCATGAAGTCTCTTTGATCTTTGCTATATTTTTAGTTAACAGTATTGTTAACCTTTGCAGGCATTGACTACCTGTTTACTTTTTAGCTGAAAGGTTAAGGAAGCTTTTGTGAGATCATGCATTAATATGTAGTAGACAATGTTCTAATAAAGGCTACACAAATATAGATTTAAATTGAAAAATTTTAAAATACCTTGAATTGAAAATATGCTATTGGCTCAGTTTTCAGTGAAATCATGTTTGGTTTCTACATATCTGCTGAGAGCTAATATAACTCTTTAGATCAGGAATTAAATGGTATTTTAGAAGAAAAGAATATATGGTCTATTGTTCATTATTTAGTTATTGATATTAATAATAGTAACTACCCAGGTAGGCATAAGATCTCTCAGGCTAAATACACTTGTCAACTTGTTTGCATTTATAACTGCTGCACAATTAATTCAAATGACTAAGTAGGGAATTTGAAAAGCCCAACAAAATGCATGAGAAGCTTTCAACTGATAGATACATCATGATCATTGCCAATGATGTTATCACTTTGTTTAAAATCATTAAAAAGTAACTTTGAAAAAGTTAAGACTACCTCCAGACTTGCTAAAATAATATATCAGGCACAGCTTAAATTGTAATGTGTGTTCTTTATTAATATTAGAGAAGGTTTTTCTTATTCTAAATGAAAGTTAAACTGACACTTTTGTCAATTAAGGAATAATAACAAATCATTATAATTGTGATTTTTTTATGTGACAGGCTCTGTTCTTAGTGCTTTATGTATATTAATTCATTTTATTCTCATAGCAACCCTATAAGGGAAATACTATTATAGATGCCACTCTAAAAATAAGGTAGATAATTTACCCAAGGTCACACTAAGTCACAGAGAAAGGATTTAAACATAGGCAGACTAACTTTTGACCACTGTGCTCCGTATTTCTTTTTAAACGGTACAAAATGGCTCTGGTTAACTTAAGCAAAAAGAAATTTAGTGGAGGCATTCATAGTCAACCAGAGAGTGAAGAATTGTATGAGAATGAACAGGGGCCAGAGTAGTTCCAGGATTTGTGAAACAGGGTATAGGAACCCTCAACAGAGGTCTCATATCAGTTTGGATAGGATCACCCTGAACTACTTTAGTTTTGTAGTGTTTTTGCTCAAGATTCAAATTCCAGGAAGGTAAAAATCAATTGGTTTGAGTAATGTGCCATTCTCTTGATTAGGATAGAGTAGAACCCCTGAATTTTAGTCCTATGAGATTATAATGAGGAAGAAGTATTGCAGTAAAGTAAATTGTGGTACTGTTAGTAAGGGAAATGGATGCTGGTCAGGTGAAATCTAACATATTTTCACTGTTAGAATCCTATATAGACAACAACAACTTATTCAGAAAACAATTATTGAGTGCTAATTTAGGGATCTACACGATTCTTTGTTTAGCACTGCTTGTCATAGAAGGTGAAGCTGTTGGAAAAAAATAGATGAAAATTGTGAAACCAAGCAATGATTCTGCTAATGTCAAGATAAAAACGTTTAACAAGTGTTATTGATTTTATTAATATATTTCTTTTTAAGAGTTAGTCATATTTCTACATATGGTAAAAGTAGCTCCTTTAGCTAAAAGCAGTGGAGGCTCATATAAGTAGGGTCCAATTTTTACCAGTTTTGTCTCTAGTTTTAAGTAGACTTTCTCCTATATTGTATTGTCTCCCTGTCAGTGAGAGTTATTGTCCTTGTCATTTCATTTCTCAATGTAGTGAGAAGGTGCTATATTCATTAAAATTAATCTCAGAAAAATTACTTGGGTTTTGATAATGCAGCTTGAAATTATGCTAGCAAATTGAAAGGACAAAGAATCAAAACAGTAATTTAGATAGGTCTTGATTATTCAGGTGATTTAGAAAAAAAAAATATTTCCTAAAGTACCAAGAGTATATTGCTTTAAATTTCTCCCCACTTTGCTTAGTGCTGGACTGATGAACATTTTAATAAATAGTTGATTTTGAAAAAGAAATTGTAAACATGGGAAATATAACCTGAAGTGACTATTTAGTTACAGGGAAAAAAAAGTTTGCTTTAGTTTTACATAGATTTAGAAATATCTCCTAATGTTTCCTCCCTATGGTGTAGTCAGTACTTTTTCATGACATTTATGGTATATTATTAACAACATTTGTTTACCATGAAATACATCAATATATATTTATATGTGTGTGTTATGTGTATAACATTTAAAATTACTTTTCAAAATAGGAACAAAAGGTCCAGTTACATTTTCTGGCTAAAGAAGACTATCATAAGCAACTAAATGAAATCGAGAAATACTATGCCACTATAACAGGTCAATTTGGATTGGTAAAAGAGAATCATGAAAAGTTAGAACAAAATGGTATGTGCTATCTTATTTAAACTTGCATGTTTAATAGGGAATATTTAAGTGGACTTAAGTTATTACAAATAAATTCAATTTATACTGGTAATAGTAAATGGCAGTTTAATGACTATTATTTAAATTAAGTGATCGTTATATGCATTGCAGTGGTACTATTTTCCCTGTTCATGGTAATGATACTTTCTTTGAAATGTACGTTGAATATAATTTCCTAAATGCCTTTCATATTGCAGTACAGGAAGCAATGCAATTAAACAAAAGACTTTCAGCTTTAAATAAAAACCAAGAATCTGAAATATGCAGTTTAAAGAAGGTATGATTAATATAGTTTTATACTATTAAGTAAGAATTATAGTTTAAAACAGTCTTATAGAATATTACTAGAAAACAATTGGGTAGATTTTTTTGGTGGAAGGATAAATAAAATATTTTAAATACAGATTCATAAAATTCGAGTTAGGATTCCAGTAAATGTAAAAAATTCCAATCCATGCAAAATATTATTTCTTTGACTTGTGACCAGTGGCATACATATTTATGGTGACATGAATACTCAATAAGGATTCACTGTATGTCAACCTTATTAGCACCATTCATTCATTCATTCATTCAGTGTATATTGAGTGACTTCTGTGTCCCAGATACTGTGGCACTAAGGATACAGACAGCTATAAAGAAAATAAACCATGTTTCTGCTATTAGGAAGTTTATAGTCTAATGGGGTGATTAGACATAAAATTTATTACACAGATTAAATAACTTAAAACTTGTAAGTGAGCTGAAGAAAAAGTAAAGGATGTGATGATATAATAACAGGTGACTTTATTAGATTGGGGGTTATAGGGTGGAGGAGGGAAGAGAATAATGCATGTGCAAAAGCCTTGAGGCAGGAAAGAGTTTAGTACTCTAGTACTCTAGCTCCTCTTGAGGAACTAGAAAAAGTCTGGTATCCCTGGAGGATCATAAATGAAGGTGTGCATTAAGTACTTATTGTTTGCTTACCGAGCACCAGTATCTTTTTTTCTTCTCCCTAACCTTATCCAGATTTTTTGATGCCTGCAGCTTTAGAGCTGATCCCTAAATTGGCAGAAGGTCACAAACATATTTCTTTCCTCTGGCCATAGTCATTGGTTCAGGAATGGGCAAATGGTCTTAGCTAGTTTCTGTTTATAAACCAGGAAGAATGTAACCTCCACTGTGGCTGGCAGTCAGCCTATAACCATGAGAGAAACTGAAAAGGAGAAACCTGACAATGTGGATGCCAGATTGGTGTGACATAAAGAGGCCTGTTCTTTGATGACATTGTTTAGTGTCTGGATCAACAAACCCTGCATTGTGTCCTACCTCTAGACTTTTTAATTATGTGAGCCAATAAGTCCCCATTACTACTTAAGCCAATTTGGTTAGGGCCAAGTCAGTTTTCCATTATTTGCAACTAAAAATATCCCAACTGATGTAAAGGGAGGGTTGGTATGAGAGAAAGAAGAAGTAAGCAAGTCTTTTTTCTTTCTACAGAGAATGACCTCTTGTTTCCCTTCCCCATTCCCTTCAAAGCCCCATCTCAAATAATACCACTTTGAATCGTTTTAGGACCATCACCTTACCCCTGAGAAAATTAAGCACCTGTCCTTACTGGCACTCCATAAATGTTTTGAAACATTTTCTGAGTACCATTTAAAATGTACTTTATTTGTAGTTATTCAATTTATTGATGTGTAATGTATCTTCCATTTGTCCCTCCAGATACAGACTTACCCCTTGAAGGCTTAACTATATGGATTACATTAATGGGCTTCCATGTCTTCTGCCCTTCTGTTGAGCTGGGCCAGTGGAAAGCCTAGGCAAGAGATAGGAGAAAGGAAAGAGTGAATCAGGGTATTTATTTCCCCCGTTTCCTCCCTGTAAAGTAACTTCAGGCTGGCCCATATCCCTTAACAAGTCACTACTTGTCTCAAATTGGCCTAATCTACCTGATACTCTTTCTTTTTTGGGTTCCAGTAACCTCTCTTCTTATCCTTTTTAGATTAGGGGTGCTGACAGCTCCATTGCTACTAGCCTCTGGAACTTGCACCATCCTTTATAGTTCCTTTATATCCTGTCCATGCCTTTGTAAATAAACCATCTTCAAATTATCCTAATTTATGTGTGCCATCTGTTTCCTGTTGGGATTCTGACTATATGTTTGGTTAGGGTATAACGTTAGTAAACCAAAGCTATGAATTCAGTTTCTGTATAGGATAGTTGATTCATACAGAGAAAAATCCTGTTTCACAGTCAAAGATTGCACCCTAAACCTCACCTAGCCATTTTTCAGCAATATATTTTGGAGTCTAAGGAATATATTTTGGATTCTAATGGAATGGTGGTGTTCAGATACATCAATTTTGAGGAGAAAATAATTTCTACTAATTTGAGTCAGTGTTGTCATCATGACTCTAAAGAATTCTGCTGTTTTTTTTTTTTTTTATTTTTTTTTTTGAGACTGGGTCTTGCTCTGTTGCCTGGGCTGGAGTGCCGTGGCATCTTCATAGCTAACTGCAACCTCAAACTCCTGGGCTCAGGCCATCCTCCTGCCTCAGCCTCCCAAGTAGCTGGGACTACAGGCACATGCCACCATGTCTGGCTTATTTTTTCTGTTTTTGATAGAAGCGAGGTCTCACTCTTGCTCAGCCTGGTCTTGAACTCCTGACCTCAAGCAATCCTCCCGCCTTGGCCTCACAGTGCTAGGATTACAGGCATGAGCTATCGTGCCTGGCCAGATTCTGCTTTTAAAAGGATAAAAATACCAAAAACCAAATCCAAGCGTATATACCTTTATATATACATAGACGTTCACTATTTTAATATAATTTATTTTCATTAATAAACTATTTTTCAGAGTAACTATTTTAGGTTCACAGTAAAGTTGAGTGGAAAATACAGAGTTCCCATATACCCCCTGTTCCCACACATGTGCAACCTCCCCCACTGTCACATCCTCACCAGCATTTAGTGTTGTCACAGTTTTGGATTTTGGTTGTTCCAATGGGTCTGTAGTAGTGTCTTGTTTTGATTTGTAATTCCTTAATGATATGTAATGTTTAAAATCTTTTCATATGATTACTTGTCATCTGTGTATCTTTTTTGTGAAGTGTCTGTTCAGGCCTTTGGCTCATTTTTAAATTGGATTGTTATTGTTGAGTTTTAGGAGTTTTTTGTGTATTGGATAGCAGTCTTTCATTTTTATTACATGAATCTTTTGTAGATATTTTCTTCTAGTCTGTGGTTCATCTTTTCATTCTTTTGACAGTGTCTTTCAAAGAGCAGAAATTTTTAATTTTAGTAAAATTCAGAATTTCAATTCTTTCTTTCATGGATCATGCCTTTGGGTGTTATATCTAAAAAGTCATCACCATATCCA
Source organism: Lemur catta (assembly GCF_020740605.2). Lineage (NCBI taxonomy): Eukaryota > Metazoa > Chordata > Mammalia > Primates > Lemuridae > Lemur > Lemur catta. The sequence continues at coordinate 82,989,669 of NC_059134.1, read as the reverse complement.
AGGTCATCTAGATTTTCTCCTTAGGAGTTTTATAGTTTTGCCCTATTACATTTTGGTCTGTGATTCATTTTTCAGTTACTTTTTGTGAAGAATGTAAGGTCTGTGTCTAGAGCCTTTTTTTTCACATGTGGATAACTAATTGTCCCAGCACCATTTGTTGAAGAGACTATCTTTGCTACACTGTATTGTCTTTGTACCTTTGTCAAATATCAATTGACTATATTTATGTGAGCCTATTTCTGGACTCTCTATTCTGTTCCGCTGATTTATTTGTCTGTTCTTTTTTTTTTTTTTTTTTTTTTTTGAGACAGATCGCTCTGTTGCCTGGGCTAGAGTGCCATGGCGTCAGCCTAGCTCACAGCAACCTCAAACTCCTGGGTTCAAGCAATCCTACTGCCTCAGCCTCCTGAGTAGCTGGGACTATAGGCATGCACCACCATGCCCAGCTAATTTTTTATATATATATTTTTAGTTGTCCAGCTAATTTCTTTCCATTTTTAGTAGAGAAGGGGTCTCGCTCTTGCTCAGGCTGGTCTCGAACTCCTAACCTTGAGTGATCCACCCGCCTCGGCCTCCCAGAGTGCTAGGATTACAGGCATGAGCCACCATGCCCTATTAAAGCCTTTAGCATGTTAATCATAATTAAAAAAAAAATCCTGGCCTGATAATTCCAGCATTCCTGCTGTACTTGATTCTGGTTCTAATTCTGTTTAGTCTCTTTGAATTGTGTTTTTTGCCTTTTAGTATGCCTTGTAATTTTTTGTTGAAAGGGGGGCATGATGTACTGGGTAAAAGCAACTGTGGTAAATAGGTCTTTAGTATTGTAGTGGTATGGTGTCCGGGGGAGGAGATGTGTTCTGGAGTCCTATTTTTAGGTCTCAGTCTTTTGGTGAACCTGTGTCACCAGACTGTGAACTTCACCATCTCAGATTTTTTTCCTCCCTCTTAGGTGGAACAGGGTAGCTGGAGGGAGCTGGAATTGGTATTTCCCTTCCCCTAGGTAGGTTAGCCTCTGATGTACCCTAGCAAGTTAGGCTTCGGTAAAATAGTTTCTCCTGAGGGCAAGCCTTGTTAAAAGGAACAAAAGAACAGAATACTCTGGTGTATTTCAAAATGGTTCCTTTTCTCCTCCCCCTGCCAAAAGTACAAGGGGATTTTTCTCCAGTATTCACTGTAAGGACCTGGTAGATCTCCTGGAGGTAAAACTCACAAAAGCGTGCTTCCCCCTCCCCTCACCCCTCAATGATTGGATGGATACCCCCTGGAGCTTTTCACTCTCAGACTTGTCCACACTGAGCCTCCAGCAATTTGTATGATTACAGTTCAGGTTTTCCTACCCTGGTGCTGGTTCTCATGGAGCTTTTTGGTCTGGTAAATTGTGATACTCTGTATTTGCTTGTCTGTCTCTCCATTGTTGGGGCCAGCAGTTTGCCCTGTGACCTCACTTTTCTGACAGATCTAAGAAGAATTATTGATTTTTTAAAAATCCTGTTTACTTGTTAGAATGGAGTTGCAGCTCTGAGGTCCTTATATGCCCATCTGGAAACTATATTTAGCTATAATTTTACTAAAATTAAAATTTTATTAGGGATATAGAGACATAGGCATAAGTTTTGAAGCAGGGTGTTTTGTGCTACCAGATGGATGACAAACACTTTAATGCATAATTCAAGCAATGAGGAAATTTATTATTTTCCCTTTTAACACTATTTCAAGGAAAGTAGGGATGAAGATTGAGGTGCCTTCTAAATACTAAGCCAGAGTCCAAAGACCATTAATATTTATAACATTATTGACTGTTAAATGTAGGTCTTTGATCTTATAACTGCTAATAAATTGTTTACATATTCCCTGGTTATATATTCTTATACCTGAGGGATCAGAAAGTAAGAGCATAGTTGTAGCTCAGTTCAGAACATTAGAACGGGTGCTGATAATCCCCTGTTTCTGCCCGTAAATGTCTTATTTCTATCTTTAAGGGGACAATTTATATGTAGAAAGCATATTTTTATAGTCACATCCTAGAAAATTAAATACTGCTCTTTTTAATATAAAGAGAAAAAGTTATAATTTAAAAAATTTGTCTAGAATTGCAAGTCAGAGAATTATTAAAGGACCATTCATTTTTATCAATATAAACCTCAAATGTAAATATAAATAACTAACTCAGTGGTTGTGAACAAGAACATTTTCTATGATGTTTCTTTTGTTCATTTATATATTAATATTTTTAACAATGACTTATGTAAATAACATCCATATTAATTTGGTGATTATATTAAAATATTCATATGCCTTTTTTCAAGTATTTTCTGCATTATTATGAAAAGATTATGTCTCATAAATTTTTATACTAACTTATTTTTTGCATTAAATAAAAACAAATATTTTGTTTTAACATAATAGACTATTGTATTTCCAAAGTACAGTGTAAGACATTGACCTGTAGATGGAGATGAGGCTCATGTAAATTCATGGAGAATCACCCTTAGTGGATTTCTGTAAGAAGGTGAAGAATGTCTTTCCATACATGAGTGAAATGGTGTTGCTCATGGGGACACTTGCCTCTTTTTCTCAGGTCTTAGGACCTAGCCTAGGGCTACCTAAGTGTACTGAGATGTCATGCAATAGTGGTCTCTGTCGCTCTACAAAGCATTATTTATTACTGTCAGTGTCCATGCTAGAAGAGAGATTGTATGGAAGGGTAAAGTGAGAGAATTTTATTACCTTTGAGACTTAAAAGTCTGAGAAACTGAAAGGGTGAGAATTTTAAAATATATTTTAAGAGCCAGTTTTTAATATTTTAGACATTCCAGGTATACTAATTTTATCTTTTGTATATTTTATGTAGCTTTTAACTTTAGGAAAAGATTTTTCTTTTTCATTTTCTTTTTCAGAAGCTAATCAAGTCTAGTAACATTGGTTATGTCACTCATTTAAAACTTCTAATCATTAATTTTCCCTAAGATAATTTTCATTTTTCTTATGCTGTTCTATGATTTTGTCCAGAACAGTTAAGTTATTGGTTTGTGATAAGATGGAATTCCTTTTTTTGTGGCGCAAAGTTAAACAGACCAAAATTAGTTGTTAGATAAAACTAGGTATTACATACAGTTCTGAATGCTGGGTTCACCATTATGGCAATCGTGAAGAATTCCCGATACTATCTATGAGCAGCATTCATAACCTCTGCTGTTTGTCTGAGTAAATGTCAGAGCACTCAAGGAGATAGTGATATTAAACAGACTACCCCATACCAGAAAAGGAGGGGTAAAGGAGAAAAGAGCACAATATTTATGACTCTAGGAACTATAAGTTGTAATTTAATGAGATCAAAGCATGTGCTGTTTATTTGCTACGCTAACAGCTTTGAATAATATGGTTAGAAAACAGACAGCATACTAAAGTTCAGGATATTTAAAGGCTTATAAAGACTATAAAATCAAAAGCATATTTTTCAGTGGAAAATCATTTTGTGAGGTCTCTAATTTTAATTTATCATGCTCTTAAGATTAATATATAAGAGAAAAAGATGTAAGAAATTATTAGTTTTTACTTTTGTCAGTAATATACTAGTTTTCTACCCCTACTTTTCTTTTCCCCACCTCCCTGTTGTTTCATAGCAATAATTGTAATAGGAATTGATGCATTTTAGGGTTTCTCCTATAAGACTTAGCTGATTACAAGAGCTCCACATTTTCAGTTGTTGAAATATGTAGAAAAACATGGAAGTCTGTTGTATTTTGTAACCTTGAAGGAGAAAAACCTTTTAGAATGCTAATCTTGGCCAGGCACATGGCTCACGCCTGTAATCCTAGCACTGTTGGAGAACCGAGGCAGGAGGATCACTTGAACTCAGGAGTTTGAGACCAGCCTGAGCAAGAGTGAGAGCTCGTGTCTACCAAAAATAGAAAAATTATCCAGGTATGGTGGCATGCGCCTGTAATCCCAACTACTTGGGAGGCTGAGGCAGGAGGATCACTTGAGCCCAGGAATTTGAGGTTGCTGTGAGCTGGGCTAACGCCATGGCACTCACTCTAGCCCGGGCAACAAAGCGAGACTCTGTCTCAAAAAAAAAAAAAAAAAAATTGTGATAATTCCTCAACATCCATTCCACCTCAGATGATCAGTCTATTTCTAAGCCAATTAATGTCACTCCATTCTTCAGACCAGTATTTGGTTTGGGAATGAGCATGTGACCCAATTTTGGCAAGCAAGAAGTGGTTCAAGGAAACGTTTTCTTTCTCTTCAAAAGGATTCCCAGAATGAGATAGTTGCTGTATAACACCTGAATTGGCCTCTTGCTAATAATAGTCCAAGGAAGAAGAGTCCTAAGAATGGAAAGTGAAGAAATGAAAATAACTAGTCTTTGATAATATACATCAAGTGCCTGAATCAACCACCATTAGAACCCGCCTAACTTTAGGTTCCCTGTTAATACGAGTGTACATTTCCTTAGTATTTGGTAGTTTAGTTATGTTTTTCTGATACTTGTAACCAAAGCATCCTAAGTGACACTCTGATGCTTTGTGTTTTTCATTACAGAATATTATGTTTTGTACAAAATGATGGATGTTCAAAACATAAAATGGATTAGTTTTATGACATTTATGTGATGGTTCACTTTTCTGAGGTCTTCTGCTACTCTGACAGATTCCTCTGACTCCCAAATTATCTTTTTCCTTCCATTCTTCTGAAACACTATCCTAAGGTCTCTGTTTTTCTTTTTTTATAGTCTTTCTTTCAATGAGTTCATACTTTTTAATTCTGCCATTCACTTTGTGTACATGCCTTCCCATATATTTTTTCAGTCTCACATTTCTTTTAATTTCCAGTTCTGTATTTTCAACTGCCTGTAGATTATCTCCTTTGTGACTTCTTGTAACTTCAGTGTTATCAGGTCACACGTTGGATTTTTTATTCTCCCATCTCCTATTCCTCCCTCACCTCCAAAATTCATACTATTCTTTCAAAGGAAACCATCTTGCTGTTCTGTGAAGGTAAATCATGACTGATACATTGAAACTTCATTTGGGGGAATTCATCATGTGCAGCCTTTTGTAATTCCAAAAATATAAATGGACTTTTTTTTGAGAATGATCCTAGCCAATGGTTCAGGCTTAACGTGCTTTTTGGCTTTCTTAAGAGTGTCTCAGAACATTTTCTCTCTTGTTTAATGTTGTCTTAAATATGTTTCATATCTTTCACCAGATATTTTTCATATCTTTCCATCTTCATGTTTCTCTCTTTCACAATTCTTTTTTTTTTTTCAATTTCAAAATATTAAGGGGGTACAAATGTTTTTGTTACAAGGCTTGAGTCAGGTCTATAAATGTGCCCATCACCTGAATAGTGTTCATTGTACCCATTAGGTGGGTTTTTGCCCCCTCCTGTTCCCCTTTCTCCCCTGCTTGATTTCCAATGACTTTTACTTCCCTCTGTGCAATTGTTTGCCTGTCAGTTAGTTCCAGTTTATTAGAGAGGGTACATGTGGTGTTTGTTTTTCCATTCTTGAGATACTTTGCTTAGGATCCAGTTCCTTCCAAATTGCAGCAAAAGGCATTAATTCATCCTTTTTTTATGGCTTAGTAGTACTTCATGGTATACATATACCACATTTTGTTAATCTACTCATGAATTGATGGGCACTTGGGTTGATTCCACATCTTTGCAATTGTGAACTGTGCTGCAATAAATATTCAAGAGTGGTGTCTTTTTGATAAAATGACTTCTTTTCCTTTGGGTAGATACCCAGTAGTGGGATTGCTGGATCAAATAGTAGGTCTATTTTTAGTTCTTTAAGAAATCTCCATACTGTTTTCCATAGGAGTTGTACTAATTTGCAGTCCCACCAACAGTGTATAAGCGTTTCTTTCTCTCTGCATCTGCGCCAGTCTCTATTGTTTTTGGACTTTTTAATAAAAGCCATTGTAACAGGAGTAAGGTGATATCTCATTGTGGTTTTAATTTGCATTTCCCTGATGATTAGTGATGTTGAGCATTTTTTCATATGTTTTTTGGCCATTTGTCTATCATCTTTTGAAGAACTTATGTGCATGTCTTTTGCCCACTTTTTAATGGGGTTGTTTTTTTCTTACTGATTTGTTTGAGTTCTTTATAGATTATAGATAGTAGTCTTTTATCGGATGTGTAGTTTGTGAGTATTTTCTACCATTCTGTAGGTTGTCTGTTCACTCTGTTGATTATTTCTTTAGCTTTGCAGAAGCTTTTTAATTTAATCAAGTCCAATTTATTTGTTTTTGTTGTTGCGGAATTGCCATTGGGGTCTTAGTCGTGAATTCTTTGCCCAGACCAATATCTAGAACTTTTCCCTACATTTTCTTCTAGAATTCTTATAGTTTCATACCTTACATTTTTAGGTCTTTTATCCATCTTTCTCTTTAACATTTCGTGGACCCCTTTTCATTTCTTCCAGCTTCACCTAGACACTCTGAAATCATCTTTTTTTTAATTAAAAATATTTTTTTTAGAGACAGGATCTCACTCTGTTGTCCAGGCTAGAGTGCAGTGGTAGTCATAGCGCACTGCAACCTTGAACTCCTGGACTCAAACGATCCTTCCACCACCGCCTCCTGAATAGTTGAGACTACAGGCGTGTGCCACCATGCTTGGCTAATTTTTTAATTTTTTATATAATGAGGTCTCACCATGTTGCTCAGGCTAGTCTCAAACTTCTGGCCTCAAGCAATCCTCCTGCCTCGGCCTTGCACAGTGCCAGGATTATAGACATGAGGTGCTGTACCTGGCTTCTGGAGTCATCTTTGAATCATCTTTTTCCCTTCATTCCATTGTATTATATCTTCCTTTAGAATGTCTCATATTTTTCATTAACTGTTTTTTAATAGTATAGATACTCATCATGTCATGCCTGGATTAATATGATAGTTTCTTAGCCAATGTTTTCTCTAGTTTTTATTCACTCTTTTTGCCAGACTAAGTTTACTATATTACTGGTTTAATGTATCAGTTCTTTGTGCCTGACACACAGTAAATACTTAGTATATGTAGAGGGAATGTTAGATTAAATAGTTCTCCTTTGCCTACCAAGTCAAGTCCCAGACTTCTTTAGTAGGCTTTCCAGAGCTTCCATCATGTGGCCAATTCTACATATTCAACATTGTTTGCTACTCTTTCGTATCAAGCATCTTCCTTTTTATTTTAGCCAAAATCTTTTATTACCATTAGCATAGTTCTTAGTTCTTCCTGCCTTTTTGCTTTTGTTTTCTTCCATATCCCCTTACCATGCTTGGAATGCCTTCTTTCAGTTTGCTTGTATTAAACATGGTTGGGCCAGGAAACAGATGGCACATTTGAAATGGGTAATTGGGAAAAGTTTGAGGAAGCTATTTACTCAGTTGTGGACAGAGGTAAGGAAAACAAGGGATGCTGAAGCAACCCACAGATAAAAGTAGTGGGGGAATGATTACCCCACCTAAAAGGAATGAATGCAGATGCTGGAAAAAAGCCACTAGTCAGAAGCTGGTGATCTTTGGTAAAGGTACAGAGCCATTGCCAATTTGTGGTCAGGTAGAGAGGGAGCTGGGGGAATACCTCACTCTTTTTCTCTTCCTGGCCTGTTGATCTACTGACACCTCCCACACATTTAACCTAACCAGATGCCAGAACATGGGGGTTTGCTTAGATTTCAGCCACACAGGACATAGAGCAATGTGGAGAAAGGGTACAGAGTGAATCAGGTGGGACAAATGGAAGATATCCAGTATACTGCTCATTCTTCAAAGCCCAGCTCAAGGTCTGCCTCACCTCTTCCATTCAAACTTACTTTCCTTACTTTGATATATGCTAATTGTTCTATTTGTACTAGACATTAATTTGTCTGCCTGCTTTTCTGAGAATACAGCCCTATCTCTTGACTCACATGGTTACTTTAGCAGTCATTTTATGCAGTGACATGTCCAAAGGTTGTACATGAGCTAAGACCAGTGAGTCCTTTCTCCTGGATTTTGAATTTGAGGTCAAGATATAATTCGGTGAGTTTCTCTCTAGGGGGCTGAATTTGTAACACGCAGAACTCTGGAGGTATTGGCAGCCCTGTTTTCTACTGCTCCTCTTCCAGCTTCCTTGATACCACACTCTGTTGGATTTCCTCCTACCTCAGTTGACTGTAATTCTTAGCCTTTTCTACTGACTTCTATAATCTATGAATGTTGGAGTTCCTTAGGACTCAATCATTTATCTTCTGTCTTCTAATAACTAAGTGATTTTACTTGTTTCCATAGTTTTAAATACTATTTTAAAAACTGCACAAGAAATGTTTTTATTTTAGAAAAATATAGAAAACACTAATCATAAGCATAATGAAGAAAATAAAAATTTCCTATAATCTCACTACCTTCATGAATCAATTTATTTCTGTGAAAGAGTAAAAAGTTTGTTGTTATTTATCCAAATAATAAAACCTTTAAAAAAATGAAGTCTATTAGTCAGGATTCTTAATTGCAAGATGATTAAGTCAGCAAAGGAATTTATTGGAAGGATATTGGTCATCTCAGACTTTAAAAATGGTTAGAAACAAGGGAGGCTATGCAGTATCCAAGACCACAACATAAAACCAGTTTCCACTGCTGAATACTATGTACTACAGCTTGTACCATCACTGCTGACCATAGTGGATGCTGTTACTGCTGCCATGGTATCATTGTCGCCCACGGAAGTTACTACACTCTCCCCACTGTCTGCCAACAGATGGATTTGCAGTAGTCCTTGTTCTTTGTGATATAAGGTCCTGATCCAATATCCAAGGCAGGTACATCTGATTAGCAGAGCCTGGTCTCATGCTTATAAAGCTAGTATCTGGCATTTCGGTCAGTAGTCTCTTATATTGTAGAGTTCTTCTAAAATACAAAGGAGGTTGGGCGCGGTGGCTCACGTCTGTAATCCTAGCCCTCTGGGAGGCCGAGGCGGGTGGATCGCTCGAGGTCAGGAGTTCAAGACCAGCCTGAGCGAGACCCCGTCTCTACTAAAAATAGAAATAAATTATCTGGACAACTAAAAATATATATAGAAAAAAAAAATTAGCCGGGCATGGTGGCGCATGCCTGTAGTCTCAGCTACTCGGGAGGCTGAGGCAGGAGGATCGCTTAAGCCCAGGAGTTTGAGATTGCTGTGAGCTAGGCAGGCACCACAGCACTCATTCTAGCCCAGGCAACAAAGTGAGACTCTGTCTAAAAAAAAAAAAAACAAAAAACAAAGGAAATCAGATCCCTGAGTATTCAATATAGTTAGTATACACAGAACAGCAGCAGTACAATTACCAGTTCAGAAGTTGATGTTTCAGGATTTTAATGTGGTTGATTGGTATCTGCTAAACTCAGTGGACAAATAACTTCACAAATGAAGACTTCTTTTATATCCTCAGTTCTACCCTCCACAACATTGCAGTTATTTTTCTGAAATGCAAATCTTGTTATGTTATTCTCCTACTCAAAATCTTTCAATGGTTAATTCCCTATTTTCTGTAGGATAAAATTAAAACTCTTTAGTTTGACATACAAATCCCTCTCAATATTTGAATCCTGCCAAATTTCTAGTTACAACTACAAATACTCTACTCTGTCCTCCAAAATAATGTATTAGCTCCAGTTGTATCTTATTAGTTCTGTTGTCTTGAAAAATATCATGCTAGCCTTTGTGCATGTAGAACCTTTTGCCTCGATGTCTACCCTTTTTTGTCCTCTTTGCAAGTTTATCTTTAAAGATTCAGTTCAAATATCACCTTTCTGTGTAATGCCTTCTCGATGCCTTCAAACAGTTTCCTTCTTTATGTTTCTTATACATTTCTGTAACGTAGCACTCATCACGTTGTGTTGTAATAATTTCTCACATAAATTTTTCTTATAAACTTGGGAATTCAGATTTCTTTATCATATTTTTATCTCAGAAGATGTTGAATAAGTAATGAATGAAAACACCCTAATTCTAGCTGGTTAGTTCATTTAGCTAGTACATTCTTTTTAAGATCTAAGGTCATGCATTCTATCTTTCTGATTGGCTTTGCCTAATTCATAACCACAGATTATGTTCCCACCTTCGCTAATCTTGCAAGGAAACTAGGGGAGATAGACCTTGATGGACCAGTAATGTTACCTTGATTTATAAAATATAGCAAATTGTAATTATAAGTTTAAAGATGAATTTTGAAGCTGTCAGGAAAGTACCTTGATTTGATAAAATATGTATACTAATTTTCTCTTTGATATGTTTCTTATGTTAAGGAACTAAAAAAGGTAGCCTCAGACTTGATAAAGTCCAAGGTCACATGTCAATATAAGCTGGGAGAAGAAAACATCAATCTAACAATTAAAGAACAAAAATTTCAAGAACTTCAAGAAAGACTCAACATGGTATTTGGTTAAATGTTTTCAAGTTTATAAAATTAATGAGAATTTCAGGATTATAACATAAAAATGGTCCTTGTAATATATTAATATATAGTAAAAAGATTAAGGTATTAGGAATTTTTTCTTTTTATTAGATATTTGTTGGCATTAGCAAGAATTTAGAACAATAAAATTTGGCTTTAACCATTTTATTTCTACTTTAATATGGTTTTGAGTAATTTGTGGTATGATGTTATCTCCAGAACAGTTTTGGAGATGAGAAATTTTGTAGTTTTTAACATTTGCAAGTTTGTACCAGACTGCATTGGGTATATGATACCTTCTTCAGTTGCCTGAAGTCACTGTTTCAACCACAAACAAATATGGGTCCTCTGGGGTAATAATAAGTCATAACACTCCCAAATTTGTTGAGTACAGAATTTAATGTAGAATTTGTTCAGTTTTGTATCATACCTAAAATTCTGCAAATTTTAAAAGGAATTGGAATTAAATAAGAAGATTAATGAAGAGGTTACCCGTATGCAAGAAGAAAAACAAGTAAGCAATTTTGGAAGCCAGTTAATTTTTTAAAAATCAGATACAATGTGGGAAATAAACAAGTTAAATAATAAATGCAGTCACGCCTAGCACAGTGCATAGCACATAGTAAGCACTCAGTTAATGTGTATTGAATGGACACATGTATACTTTTTTAAGCAATCTCACATATGCTTCCATTAAAAAATAAATTAGTTTTTTTCCTTGATAGTTTAGACCAGTGGTACCCTAGCAGATAATTATTGAAATGCATTTATGCTTAGTGTGTGCTTTTTCAGGATAGTATGCTCTCATTTGAATCTGTTTGATATTTATAATTCTTAAAGATGTGTGAGAGAAAATGACTCCTGTTTCTTTTTTCTTTTCTGCCTTCCCTCCATTTGATTCTGAATGTATACCATGGCATCCCATTATGACGTTTTATAACATTATAGCCCATATGACATTTTATTAGTGGTATATTTACTATATGGGAGGGGCAAGCCAACAAATGTTTAGTTTTGAATTCTTCATATTTTTCAATAATGTCTTAGAGTCTACAATCATTTTAAAAAACTATTAATTATTTGAGGGAGTCTTGGACATAGTACTTTGTAGGAAATCATGTAATAGAAATTATTTTAGATATTAAATTATAAAATATCTTGTTAGTTTAATATAAAGTATTGAAATTAAACTGTAAGGATAATGGGTTAATAAACTAGAAAATGTATTTGAAGAATGAGTTTAGAAAGATAACTACTATCTTAAAACTTTTAAAAAATTAATATAGTATATTTGTGTATTTTTCAAGGATATCATCATTTCTTTCCAACATATCCAGCAGTTACTTCAGCAACAAATTCAAGCTAATTCTGAAATGGAGGCAGAATTGAAGGTGCTAAAAGAAAATAATCAGGTTTATATATACATATATATTTTAGTGTATTTCCATCTAATGAGCTTCCCCTGCTTAGTGGCATTCCTCTTTCCAATTTTATTGAGATCATTTTGAATTCTAGAGGTAAGATATTGACCTCCTATATCAGTTTGCTAAAGTAATGAATATATATTTTTCAACATTTAATTAACTAGTTAAATGTTAAAATTTATCAAGTATCTGACTTCATTTTGTAACAGGGTAAATGGGATTTTTTTCTTTGTCTTAGAATTGTGGCCATGATCTAATACTGAAAATAAAAGGTGAAAATGTCAACCACATTTTAAGAGAGTAATCAGCCAGCTCTCAGAAGTTTGGGGCAGATCCCTCTTTACAGGAACATGACAAAATTAGCACTGTTACCGCAATAATCACCTCATCATCCTCTTTCTAGTATATATATGAAAATGATTGGGGAGGGGAAGACATTATGGTCATTGATATTTTCAGGGTGCAGGGTTCAAAGGTTTTCTCCTACATCCTCTCATGAAGCTAAGTGAAGGAGTCTACAAGGAAATCTCTTGTAATGACTGGGATACAAGAAGGGGAGACTGCCATCTTGTTCCTTGGATAGATGCTTGAGATGCTGTAGAAAGCTAAAGGTCCACTTTAGTGTTGCCAGTAGAGTAGAATGTGCTATGTTCATGTGGAATAGGTTGGCATATGTTTCTTAAAGTTTGGACGTTTACCACAAACATAACAACTGATGCCCAGTTTTGGTCTAGAAATTTCGAAAAAAAGTTTTTGGAGTTATCTGTACCAATGAGATTTAAAGTGTATTATGCTTGTTCTAATACTATATGGCCCTAGAAGGGTGCACAAGAGAGAACCTTGGTGGTTCCTTGGCTCCACATGAAGGAATGTAGAGGTTGGGGGAGGGGCAGGAACTGCCCTGGGTGACACTGGGCCAAATGATGGGTTGTCCAACTCTGAGAAGTTGAGGGCATGTTCAACTAGGGTGGCCAGTAGAAGATATTTCTGCCCTTTTGAAGAGCTTCTTGGTAGCAAAGGAAAGAGGGTAAAGCAAAATGTTTCCTATGAAAACTATAGTCACCTCCCACATAGAGACTACCATCAGTAGGGACCAGGGCCAGCTTCGTAACTATATGACCACTGCAGTTGCATAGGGACCCACACTCAGAAGGGCTTCTTACTTCAGGTTTAATATTTCATGGTCACTGTCTTGAAGTTTTTATTAATTTTTATCTTTGAATTTACATTTTGTAAATTAAGTCTTACGGGACAATGGAGTATGTGCTGGGGTCTTGAATGAGGCTTGAAGCCTCAGCTCAGGCATTGTCTTTTCCCCGTTACCTCCCAGGTCTGGTTCTTAGCTGCTGGCTCTTCTACCCTCTGCCACCCTGGGCCCTGCCTGGCTGCCTCCTCCCTGCTCCTATCCCAGCACCGCTGCAGGTCAGCTGGGTCACATTTGCAGGGAAAGGCCTATGTTCTGCTGTTGTTAACCTTTACTTGGTGGGTGCCTAGGTGTAGGCAGGGAGGATCTAGGTTGAGTACATGTGCCCCACAGCATTGTGGGGCGAGGCATGGCAATAGTTGGCCCTGTTCCAGGTTAGCAGTGCATTGGCATGTTAGGCGGGAGACTTGGCAGGAGGCTGGGGTGGGTGAATCCCTAGTCCAGGTACTGAGTGCATCATTCCAGGTGGTTGAAATCCCTTGGGAGTCACCCATCTGCCATGGGTTGGGTTGAAGGTAAGATTAACTTCCCCCACCCATGGTCAGGGCATGGTAGAAAGGTCCAGCAGCTGGCAGGAAGGGAAATCTGGTAACTGGTGGATCTTGCTCATGCTGAGTTGTGTGATGAGGCCCTTAGACACATGTGAGGTCTACACTGGCCCTGTGAATATCCTTTAGCCCAGGGGATCATGACATCATGACATCATGACATTTTTTTTTTTTTTTTTTTTTTTTTGAGACAGAGTCTCACTTTGTTGCCCGGGCTAGAGTGAGTGCCGTGGCATCAGCCTAGCTCACAGCAACCTCAGACTCCTGGGCTTAAGCGATCCTACTGCCTCAGCCTCCCGAGTAGCTGGGACTACAGGCATGAGCCACCATGCCCGGCTAATTTTTTTGTATATATATTTTTAGTTGGCCAGATAATTTCTTTCTATTTTTAGTAGAGACGGGGTCTCACTCTTGCTCAGGCTGGTCTCGAACTCCTGACCTTAAGCGATCCACCCGCCTCAGCCTCCCAGAGCTAGGATTACAGGTGTGAGCCACCACGCCCAGGCTGACATCATGACATTAAATAGAAAATAAAAAGCTCCATGACAGGTTGAGAGGGACTGCAAGGAAAGGAAAAAGTTATATTTTAGTGTCTTTAATAGTACTTTTCCTCTGCTTTTTTCATTTTATACCAGGCCCAACAAATTATGCAGAGTCTATCATCATTGAATTGAATCACATTTAACCTGAGCAATGCAGATTAATCTAACCATTTATGTTCTGTGGCTTGTCATGTAAAGTTTTGCCTGCCTTATTTCTCTTCCTTGTCCCCAGTACTATAGAAGAGGGAGAGAGAGGTGGTGTGCTAGAATCAGACCTCTCCCTTCCTTTAATCCCTTCACCTATTCCAGTAAAAGACTAGTAAAAAAATTTCTCTGAAAGTCCAGCTGTATAAGCAAGTATGGCCTTCCCATCTCCTATTCCCACCCTAAAGTCGGATAACTGGGGCTATTTCTGTAATATATTGAACCTTCGTCCAAGAAACATACGATATAATTTAACCAAATTCTTTATGAATAGCTGTTACCAAGAGCATCTCCTAATCTATTTAAAGGAGTTGAAAGATAGATTTTTTTTTTTAGGGTGAGCAAATTGTTAAAGATTAACTAATGCAACCATTTCATTTCATGATAAAATAGGGGCCCAGAAAATATAAGCAGTATAGTTCAAAGCCTCATGATTAGTGGCAAAAACAGGATTAAATATTTTCCCTGATTCTAATCCAGCACTATTTCTACAACATTATACCATGAAGATATTTTTCCTCGATTTATGAGAGCTGCCAATTTTGTTAGATCAGTTATGCCAAGACCACAGCTATTACAATACATTGCCCCTTCATGAGCTTTAAGTCCAGTACGTATGTATTGTTGAATTCTAAAGAGCCTACAGTTGTCATAAGTATATAGTTATGTGTTTCTCTGAGTTAACAGTGACTAAAAATATGATTCCAGGATCTTTTAACTATGACTGCCAATATCTTAGATAATCCAAATGCCTTTGTTTCTTGTTTTCCCAAATGCCTTTTTCTTTAACTATCACAATTATTACCTGAGCCTTGATAGTACAAAGAGAAACTAGATTTTTTATAGTAAAATTTCAAAGTATCAAGAACAGGATAGAATTGTCAGTTTTTTATTTTGATTAGTAAAGATATTAAAAAACCAAAGAATACCATCTATCATTACTATCACTTTATAAGAGAACATTTTATCATCAAAAGTATATTGAGGATATAATCTCAGGATAAAGGACAGTCCTTTATAAGAAAAGACATTGATGACCTTATATTGACATTTTTTGCCGTGGACTAGTGAAAATTTTGTCATGGATCAGTACTTGTCTGCAGCCTGGTGTCTGAACCATTGATATATAGCATAACAAAATATTAATGTTGAACTGTTGCTGCATTATGCTGCATAGATATCTCAAGTGTTTTCTTGAGGAGCATTCTCATTCCACCTGTACTAAAAGGGATCATTACTCTTGATAATGGCCAACTGTTTTTCAGTGCTCTGAAATCATGCTGTCATCTGTCTTATTCTTTTAGTAGTAAAACTTAGAACATAGCTGAATTCTCAAGATAGAAAATATTTTCTAGTATGGTTTAATTATAATTTAGTGCACTTATGAGTATAGTTATATTCACTTAGTATTAACAAGAATAATTTACTTAGTTTGTTCCTATAGTCATAGTGTTAACTAGGACAATTTACTTCGTTTTTGGTAGATTAAAACAGTAGCAGATGGTTTCATTTTGACCTTTCACAATATCCATTTTTTCAGAGATGGTTTGCAGATTTGTTAATCCAGATGCAGATAATACAAAATAATTTCCTGATAGAATATAAACTCCATGGGGACAGCAACATTTTCAGTGGTATAGCATAGGAACCTAAAGCAGTGTCTGGCCACATAATAGTAGCTCATTGAATCTTACTAAATGAAAGAATGATGAACAGTGAATAAACTCATAGTCTTTCCAAATTCACATATTGCCTGGTCAGGGCTACCAGTGAAACATGTTGAATTGAACCCCACAGTCACTTCTACCTCCTTTTGAAACTGCAATAAAATGGAATTAATAAATCCACAAGGACAAGGAAATAGGGGGAGGAAAAGATAAAAATAAAGTATTCAAAGTGGGAACCAGAGAAGAAATAGAAACCTAAGTCAAAGATGCAGAAATGGTCAGGAATTACAAGTATCGTGTGCCTCTAGAAATAGGATATACCACTGAAGCCCAAAACTACAAGATCTATATAAGAAGCCATTCCAACTTCAGATTCTCTTCCCCAGGCTGTGCAAATAGTCAGTGTCTTTCTTCTACTTGGCAGAAGATTGGAAGTTTATGTTGGAGAGTTTGAGGGACAGCTGAGGCTGGGAGGGGATCTTGTGGTGTGCTAGAGCCAGCTTGTACCAGTGAGAGCTGGTTATTGGATGTTAAGGAATTTTGAGAACTTATTGTTAAACCAATGATAGTTTGACATTGACCATGATGGAAATATATAACACTAATGAAAATAGTAAATGCTACAAATCAGGCATTTTCTTTTTTTTGAGAATCAATTCACCAGTACATTACTGGGAGTGTGATATTGAAAACCAGGGTGGAAAGTCTAAATTCTAAATGGTGAGACCTCCCAGCCCAGTTTCCTCATTTAGAGGACAGCTAGCCTAACTCCCAGGCAAGAGAATGGTTCTCCTTTCGGAGGAAACTAACCTGCCCAAGAGAAAAGACTGTAGCTGCTGCAATTAAGCTCTCTAATGAAATAGCTCAGTCAGATCAACCTATAGTGAAACCTACCATTTGACAAAACTTTCAACCAGCCTTAATATCACACTCTTAAATATGACCAGATAGTTGAGGATTATTGGGCATTTGAAGAAGGCTTCCAATATGAAAAACAGACAAAATAAACAAATAGGGTAATGAAAAAACCTTTCAGAAACTAAGAAAATATATTTAGTTGAAGGAAATGTGTTTATTCATAAAACAAGAATTAGAAGTCTATAAGGAAACACTCATAAAATAAGCGAGCCCTTAACTACATTAACAGACATAAAAATATAGTGGAAAGGCTGGAAGATAATGTTGAGATAGTCTTTTAGAAAGCAGAACCAAAAGACAAAAAGATAGGAAACAGGAGAGAAAAAGAGTCATTCCAAGATGTCTGGTGAGTTTTAGAGAACAGAGAAAATGGAAGAAGGGGAAATGATCAAAGAAATAGTACAGAAAAGTTACCCAGGCCTGGAGGATATGAGTTTGTCTTGCCCAGTACCAATGCATATCATTATGAAATTTTGTACTACACGTAAGGAGAAGATTCTAAAGCTGTAGGGGAAAAAAAGTAGGTCATATACGAAGGATTAAAAATGAGAATGGCACCAGGCACAGTGGCTCACACCTGTATCATAGCACTCTGGGAGGCCGAGTTGGGAGGATCTCTTGAGCCCAGTAGTTTGAGGTTGCTGTGAGCAGGCTGATGCCATTGCACTCTACTCAGGGCAACAGAGTGAGACTCTGTCTCAAAAACAAACAAAAAAAAGCAACATAATGGCTTCAGATTTCTCAGTGGCAACAATGGAATAATGGAATACAGAAGACAGTAGAACCATGCCTTCAAAGTTGGGGAAAAATTGTCATACTGTACTCTGTCAAACTAATTGTAGAATAAAGACATTTTCAGACATGTAGGATCTCCAGAAATTTACCATCCATGTGTCCTTTATCAAGAAGTAATATTAACATAAATTTTGCACTACCAAGACAAACAAGGGAGTAAACCAAGAAAGAGGAAACTATGACATCTAGGAAACAGGAGACCTAGGACAAAAGAGAGAAGGATAACCTGATTTGTGCAGCAGACTGAGAAAGTAGTAGGTCAAAATTGTAATGGAAGGATGAATGTCTCCAAAAAACTGAAACTGAGAGAATACCTGAAATAGACAGTTTCTTTTAGATGGGGGTATGGTAGGGACAGGAAATGATTGACATG
The DNA here is from genome assembly GCF_020740605.2 of Lemur catta. Classification (NCBI taxonomy): domain Eukaryota; kingdom Metazoa; phylum Chordata; class Mammalia; order Primates; family Lemuridae; genus Lemur; species Lemur catta. Next base: position 82,971,589 of record NC_059134.1, on the reverse strand, counting down.
TAGTATACTGTTTTAAGAACATGATGCTCTTGGTCATTTATTATTACTAGAGTAGAGACTGTGGTTTATTCTGCCATATCTTCTGTAAACCCTGTATATCTTAAGATACAATATGTTATCAGTAAAATAAATACTGTAAAATATTTGTTAGAATGTTAAAGTGCTAAGCATTATTAATTATATACCACTATAAATATTTAGAAACTGCTCTATTATAGTCATGCGCCACATAACAATGTTTCAGTCAATGATAGACTGCATATATGACAGTAGTCCCTCATAAGATTATAATGGAGCTGAAAAACTCCTATCACCTAGTGACATCGTAGCCATAATAACATCGTAGTACAATGCATTACTCACGTGTTTGGGGTGATGCTCATGTAAACAAACCACTGCCATTCATAGAAAGTATAGAACATACAATTATGTAGAGTACATAATACTTGATAATAAATGACTGTGTTACTAGTTTATATATTTACTATACTTTATATTGTTATTTTAAAGTATATTCCTCCTACTTATAAAAAAAGTTAACTGTAAAACAGCCTCAGGCAGGTCCTTCAGGAGGTATTCCAGAAGAAGGCATTGTTATCATAGGAGATGACAGCTCCATGGGTATTATTTGCCCTGAAGATCTTCCAGCGGGACAAGATGTGGAGGTGGAAGCCAGTGATATGGATGATCCTGACCTGTAGGCCTAGGCTCATGTGTGTGTTTGTATCTTGGTTTTGACAAAAAAGTTTAAAAAGTTAAAAAAAAATTTAAATAGAAAAAAGCTTATAGAATAAGGGTATAAGTAAAAATATTTTTATACAGTTGTACAAAATGTTACTACAAAAGAGTCAAAAAGTTAAAAATTGAAAAGTTTATAAAATTATAATCAGCTAAGATTGACTTATTATTGAAAAAAAATTTTAAATAAATTTAGTGTAGCCTAAGTGCACAATGTTTAAGTCTACGGTAGTGTATAGTGATGTCCTAGGCCTTCACATTTACTCACCACTCACTCACTCACTCACCCAGAGCAAGTTCTAGTCCTGCAAGCTCCATTCATGGTAAGTGCCCTATACAGATAATACCATTTTCTAACTTTTATACCATATTTTTACTATATCTTTTCTGTGTTTAGATATCTTTAGATACACAAATTCTTACCATTGTGTTACAGTTGCCCAGAGTATTCAGTACAGTAACATGCTGTACAGGTTTGTAGCCTAGGAGAAATAGGCTATGCCATATAGCCTAGGTGTGTAGTAGAGTGTACCATCTAGGTGTGTGTAAATACACTCTGTGATATTTGCATAATGGTGAAATCTCCTAATGACACATTTCTCAGAATGTATCCCTGTCATTAAGCATCACATGACTGTGTATATATCTATAAATTAAGGAAATGTTACTTTTATAAAAATATTTGTTGGCCGGGCATGGTGGCTCATGCTTGTAATCCTAGTACTCTGGGAGGCTGAGCTGGGAGGATTGCTTGAGCTCAGGAGTTCAAGACCAGCCTGAGCAAGAGCAAGACTGTCTCTAGTAAAAATAGAAAAATTAGCTGGGCATCATGGTGTATGCCTGCCTGTAGTCCCAGCTACTGGTAAGGCTGAGGCAGAAGGATCGCTTGAGCCCAGGAGTTTGGGTTGTAGTGAGCTATGATGATGCCACTACACTCGACATGGGGCAACAGCGATACTGTCTCAAAAAAAAAAAAGCCAAAAAATTGTTATCTTGAGATAGAGGGAATCAAAATAGGTATTTATTGGGTGCTCTCAAAGTGTGTAGCTCCTTATGAGCTAGAGGAGAATCTCCATGTTAAAACTGTAAAATGCTTATAAGGTGCCATGATTTTGCATAATTGTAACTTTGTGTATTAATAGAATTTTATTAATATAATTGAAAACTCTAAGTAGATGAAATACTATGAAGCCATTTAAATGAGATGGATTTATGTAGGGTAATATGGAAAGTAAGCAAGACTTTTTTTAATAAACATAGAACAAGATGTATGATATGGTCTCATCTGTATTTTAAAAGATATATTTTATATACTTGTATGTTTATAGACAATTTCTGGAAGGATACCCAAGCCCTGCTAAAGTGGTTGCTTCTGGGGAGGAGAACTGATAGAGAGAGGATAACTTTACCTTTTCTTTCTATATCCTTTTGTGTGGCTTTTACCCTGAGTGTACATAGCTTTAATAATGATAAACAAATGAACTTAAAGATTCCAGATGTATTAGACATGTAGGTAAGAGTTCTTACTATTTATCTTTTTACAGAGGTTTACTTGGATTATCAGCATACATTGAAGAAACATAGTATTAGTGACATTGATTTAATAGCTTTAAAGGCCTAGTCTTATAAAACACTTGGTAGTATTTTTACTCTTTATAAGTTTATTTTGGGGGAGGGGTAGCATGGTATTAATTACATTAATTCAATGAGATAATTAGGTTAATATGATAGATATTTAAATTATGCTTAAAAAGTATTAATTTGAAATTAAAATTAAAATTGTATTTAAGGGTTTTCTAGCCAGTTAATTTCTAAAATGAATAATGGAAAAAGTGTTCTGTGGTAGTTAAATTTCTTTAGTAGGGTTAGGCTGGATTATGCTACATTTCATACTTTTCAGTGCTGCACTTTATATTACTTTTTCAGTACATTAAAACTTATGCAGTGAAACTGAATAATGGCAATGTTTTTATACCCTTTTATAGCCATTTCTTTATCATAACCTCCCCCTATTTCCTGTTAGCTAAACTATAAGCACCTTTCCATTAATTTATTAAAATTATTGTTGAGATAGCACATTATCACTGATCTGTATGGCACTTTCAGCATGTTAGAAGCAAAGGTCCAAGCAACATAAAACACATCAAAATTCATTAATGTGGTATTGATTATTTTTTGGATAATTAATTTTATTGCAGACCCTTGAAAGAGATAATGAGCTGCAAAGGGAGAAGGTAAAAGAAAATGAAGAAAAGTTTCTCAATCTTCAAAATGAGCATGAGAAAGTACTGGGAACTTGGAAAAGACATGTAGGTTTATTAAATGGCAAAATATTTAAATAGTTGTAGACATTGAACGTAATTATTAAATGCGAAGAAAATATTGCAAAAATAATACAGGAAAAAAAGTCAGACACATTTTTTTCTTACACTCATATTTCTAAAAAGGTGAATGTTTTTGAAAGCTAAATTTAATAAAATTCCCTGTAATGTTTTCATGCATGGAAGACCACACAAATACATGTTTGTGTATACATACATATATATATATACACACACACAGATTATATATATATATAATTTGATCTTCCATATGTGTCAAAAATTGATTTACTTTTTCATAAAACCATTGCATGGTATGTTAGTAAATGATTAAAATAAAGAATTATATATGTACTATTATAAACTGATCTATTTTGCTTTCCTCAGCAGTTTCTTAAGATATATTAGAGCCATGTTTAGAACTTGTATGCAGTAGTTGAGTTCTGTAGTATTAACATTTTATCCATAAGAGTTGATAAGTTATAAACATGGCTGTTTCCTTAAACCACATTTGTTTATTTTACACTAAATTTTAATTTCAGCAAAGTAGATAAAATAATAGTGTAAAATGATGTAAATTCAAGTTGTGAAATATGAAGGTTCACTTTAATGATTGGTAGACCTCCAAAATTGATTATTTTAACATCAAGTATATTTTAAATTCTTTTAAAAGAATTAACACAGTAGAAAGTCACTATTTGAGTTTAAGAAGCTATATTTTACAAAGGCATTATATTTTAGACTATTGTACTAATTATATATTATACTATATAATATTTTATACTTACATAAGGTATGTCTGAATACTAGCTTGATAACATTTTCTGTAGATTTTATTTGATTTAAATTTTTATATAAGTAACTTGATTCGTTTGAAGCTAACATGTTTTCTTAATTTATAGTTTGGAGAGAGCAAGTCACTGATTTTGATAAGCTTTACTCAAATCTAAGAAAAATATTTTGTACTTAATTTTATCAGAATACTAAAAACATAATCTCTACCCTAGTAAAGTTTATCATTAAGCAACAAGCATACCAATCTTCATTTTAGCTTCAGTTAGTCTATACTGCATCCCAGTACCTCCTTTTCATCCCCAATGTTTAAAAGAAATAGTAGTGTCAAGATAAGGAAAACTATAAGTGAAAAGGAAATAGAAATATGCTGAAGATGCAAAAAAAATCAGTTGAGTTAAGAAAATTAAACATTCATTTTTTCTGCATCTACAACCATGCCACTTTCCCAAGGAAAAAGACAATTAAGAAAAATAAATAGTTCCACGGATGAGGCCTTGATCTATAAATTTGGATACAATTGGTTTTATCTTAGAAATTTTAGATTCTACAGTCATTTCGCTTCCATTATGCCTTACTATTAAACAGAATATAAATAAGTAAGAAAAAGCTGCTTTGGTTCTATAAGAGTTTTCGTGAATGTGAGATCAGATTTACTCTTTAATTTTATTTCTGTCTCTGTAAGTTTTTCATCATTCTTGAGGGAAGGACAATAATAGTATAGCTGCTGAGATTTGATCAAGATGTGTTAAAAAAAAATACAGACATGACAACTATAAGTTGGAATCAAACTGCTGTTTTATATTTGGTCATTTAAAAAACAGTGAAAAAATGCTGTGCTAATAAAACTTAGTACATATTTTTAGATAATATATTTAAAATTCATTGAAATATTAAAATAAGTGTTATGTTTATCTGTCTTTGACTAGTTATATAATCAGTAGAGAAATATAGACAGACAATAAGTGAGGATGTTCAGAAATTATTTAGGGAAAGGAAGGTCACAAAAGGAGTTCAGTTCACACCATTTGTTGTACATATACTGTATGTTAGGCACTATCCTAGACAATGAGTTTTCAGAGATGTCTAAAATACAAAGATTGCCAAAGAGCTTACACTCTCAAGGGACAGATAACTATGGAATTAATCACAGCAGTGCAGGGGGCTTTTTAGTATTATTAACAAAGAAGTATGAAAGCACAAAATAAATCATATCCTTTAGCTAGTTTGGAGAAAGTTTTAGAGAAAAGATGACACTAGAGTTTGGCTTTGAAGGATGAACAGGATTTCACCAAGCAAAAGGTACCCATTCTCTACCCTTCCCATTCCATTCTTTTATCATTCCATTTAGGCAAGAATAGAAACCATAATGGAAGCATGAAACTGCATTTTCAAGAATCACCTGCTCCGAATGAAAAATAGGATATGTGGATTGTGACATTGGAGAATAGGTTGAGCTCAGCTTTTGAAGGGTTCCTTGCTAAAGGATTAGGATTTAAATCATGGGAAGCCATTGAGAGTTTTAAAGCAAAGAAATGACATAAACAGACATGTGTTTTAGAAAAAATAACTCTCGCAACACTATGGAGGATGACTTTATGGAAAGAGACCAGTAAGAAGAATATCGTAATAATCTAATAATGAATCTGTGAGGGTGTGAATTAGAGTAATAGTGAGAACAGTGAAGAGAGATAGATGCAGGAAGCATTTTGGGAGTAGATTTGACATGGTTAGTGACATTTTTTATATAGTGGGTATTGGGAGGGGAAACATCAAATATGACTCTAGGATTAATATAACTGATAGAATGATAATGTCACTAACTGACATAAGGAATGTAAAATGAAAAGCAGATTTGCTGGATAAAAATCATAAGTTTAATTTGAGAACTGTTGAATCTATGGTGCCTGCAGGACATCTAGCTTGAAATGATTACTATCCATTTGGAAATGTGAATCTAAGGACAGAGGTTGGGGAAGAGATAGAGATTTAAGATTTACTAGCAAAAGGTGAAAGTTGAAGTTACAGGTGAAATAAAATCATCTATGGAAGGAATAGAGGACTTCAAGAGAAGAGAGCTAAAAAAGAAACTTTGGGAATGCCAGCATTTTGTGAGTGGAGGGAGGGAGGGAGCGTGTGTGTGTGTGTGTGTGTGTGTGTGTGTGTGTGTGTGTGTGTGTGTGTGTGTGTGTGTGTGTGTGTGTGTGTGTGTGTGTGTGTGTGAATGCCAGCATTTTGTGAGGGGAGGGAGGGAGGGAGCGTGTGTGTGTGTGTGGGAATGCCAGCATTTTGTGAGGGGAGGGAGGGAGGGAGCGTGTGTGTGTGTGTGTGTGTGTGTGTGTGTGTGTGGCAAGAGCCTGAAGTGAGAGTACCATGGAAGCCAGGAGAAGAGGCTGAACAGGGTAGTCAACATAGTCAAATGCTACAGAACTGTTAAATGGTGTGAGACTTGGGGAAAAAACTCTCTTGCTAATTTGCAGATGATATTTGAGAAAACAGAACAATGCAGGCTAAAGTTAGGCTGTTAAGGAATGATGGGGGGGTCAGAATTTGAAAGTATGAAGTGTGGACTATTTATTTTAAGAAGTGAGAGACAGAGTAACTCGGTCAAGGAGGAAAAAAAAATAGGAATGTGAGTAGAGCATATTTGTGGGCTGAGAAGATGCTGATGTAGTGTGAGAGATTGAGAATAGACAGAAGAAAAGAGAAAATTGCTAGAGCTAGGACTAAGGGAGATAGGAGAGGATGGGATAAAGAACACATGGGCCAGGCGTGGTGGCTCACGCCTGTGATCCTAGCACTCTGGGAGGCTGAGGGGGGAGGATCACTCAAGGTCAGGAGTTCGAGACCAGCCTGAACAAGAGCAAGGCCCCATCTCTACTGAAAATAGAAGGAAATTAACTGGACAACTAAAAATATATAGAAAAAATTAGCCAGGCATGGTGGCTCATGCCTGTAGTCCCAGCTACTCAGGAGATTGAGGTAGTAGGATTGCTTGAGCCCAAGAGGTGGAGGTTGCTGTGAGCTAGGCTGATGCCACGGCACTCTAACCCGGGCAACAGAGTGAGATTCTGTCTCAAAAAAAAAAAAAAAAGAACACATGGAGAGTTTAGCGTTTGAAAAATACTTTGCAGAGATAGATTAAAAGATAGTTAATATGAAGGGAAAGTAATGTGAATTTATATCTGCTGGTCTCTGTATAGGGATAGATAGAGCAATATTAATTACTAAAATATTAGGAATATTACATGCATTTTTGGGATTTGTGGTAGGAGTTTTAAAATTGTTCAAGAGAAACTTTTATAATCTTCCATGACAAAAGGGTGTTTTCTCTTCAGTAGAATTTACTTGTCTCATATTTGTGCCTTCTATAAAAGACTGCTCTCCCCAAAAAAAGATTATGAAATTTTATAGGCAGTGAAAGTCCAATTTATAGATGTAAATATTAGGCTGAAATGTCAGTTTTCTGTGTTACCACTTAATGTTCAGTACTCTTCACCTAGTTCAAATCTGTATATCCTGTTTACAATATGAAAATAAATTTTTAAGAAGGCAGTGAAGGTGTAACTTTTATAGAGTTTGTATGATGAAAAATAAATTCATAAATTCTCATTTGTAACAAGAGGGATTTAATATAGTAGTTAAGAACACAGCCCCTAGATTTAGCTTTGGATTTCAATCTTGACTGCACTTTATATCTGTGTGCACTTGGGTAAGTTACTTAACTTCTGTGAGCCTCATATTTCTCACTTGTTATTTGGGCATAATAATACTTCATAGGGTTTTTATGAGTATGCAATTATGTTTATTAAGTACTCAGCCCAGTTCAATAAATGGTAGCTCTTACTATTTGTAGTTACTTCATGATTGGTTTTATTCTTTTACTAATTCCCAAAACTTGTGTTAATAAAGTATTTTCAGGTAAAACATATTTATATACCTGTTTATTTTGGTTAAATTTTATAATAGGTTGAAGAACTTAATGGAGAAATTAACAAGATTAAAAATGAATTATCATTACTTAAAGAAACTCATATTAAGTTACAAGAACATTACAATAAATTATGCAATCAGAAAAAGTTTGAGGAAGACAAGAAGTTTCAGGTAAAATTCAAGTATGTTGGGGGGCACAAATTGTTAAATTAAGACCATCACTGATGATTTTCTCCTTGTTTTACATTTTATCAACTTATAAAAAATTAGTATATTTCATCTTTAAAGAGCTCAGTGACAAATAAATTAAAAAATGAATATAAGCATATGGTCTATAGTACATTTTTAATTTTTGTATATAGTATGACATAAGGATTGAAGGTCACTTTTTGGATATGGATTTACAGTTATTCCAGCATACACATTTGTTAAAAAGACTATGTTTTCTCCCATTGTAACTTCTTTGAAAATCAGTTGACCAAATATATGTGGGTCTATTTTTCTTATATGTTTCATTGGTTATATATTTATATTTAAGCCAACACCACGCTGTCTTTATTGGTATAGCTTTTTAAGAAGTCTTAAAATGTAGCATAAGTTTTTTTTTTTTTTTTTTTTTTTTTTGAGACAGAGTCTCGCTCTGTTGCCCGGGCTAGAGTGAGTGCCGTGGCGTCAGCCTAGCTCACAGCAACCTCAAACTCCTGGGCTTAAGCGATCCTACTGCCTCAGCCTCCCGAGTAGCTGGGACTACAGGCATGCACCACCATGCCCGGCTAATTTTTCTATATATATTTTTAGCTGTCCATATAATTTCTTTCTATTTTTAGTAGAGACGGGGTCTCGTTCTTGATCAGGCTGGTCTCGAACTCCTGAGCTGAAACAATCCACCCGCCTCGGCCTCCCAGAGTGCTAGGATTACAGGTGTGAGCCACCGCCCCTGGCCTCATAAGTTCTTCAGTTTTGTTTTTCAAAATTGTTTTTGCTATTCTAGACCTTTAATATTTCCTTATCACATTTAAAGTCAGTTTTTCAATTTCTATTTTTAAAAGTCTGTGAGATTTTGATTGAGATTAAATATTCCAGTCCATGAACATGGTATAGCTTTCCATTTACTTGGATATTTAAAAATATCTCTCAGAAATGTTTTGTTGTTTTTAGTGTGTAGGTCTTGGAAATTTTTGGTTAAATTTATCCCTGAATATTTTATGTTTTTGAATCCTATTGTAAATAGTATTTAAAGTTTTTATCTTTATAATTGTTCATTACTTATATTCAGAAGTATAATTTTTTTAGATGGGGGTCTCATTATATTGCCCAGACTGGACTCAAACTCCTGGGCTTAAGCAATCCTCCTGCCTTAGCCTCCTGAGTAACTGGGATTACAGGCATGTGCCATTGGACTCAACTTAGAAGTACAATTGATTTTTGTACATTGACCTCATTTTTAGATTAATCTATTGTTGTAGTAGTGATTTTTGTGGAATTTTGGGGTTTTCTATGTATGTGATCAAGTTGTCTGCAAATATGAGACAGTTTTACTTCTTTCTAAAACTCTTGTATGCATTTTCTTTTTCTCAATTTACTGCACTATCTAGGACACTCTAATACAATGTTGAATGACAGTTGTGAGAGTGAGCATGCTTGCTTTGTTTCTTATCTCTGATGGAGAGTATTTAGTCTTTCATCATTTCATATTATGTTAGCTGTGGGTTTTGTGTTTATACTCTTCATCAGGTTGAGAAAATTTCCTTCTGTACATAATTTGCTGAGCCTTTATCATGAATGAGTTTTTATCATGAATGGCTGTTAAATTTCATCAAATGCTTTTTCTAATATGGTTGGATTTGAATTGCTAATGATTTGCTAAGAATTTTGCATTGATGAGGAATATTAATCTATAAGTTTTGTTTTTTCTTATGTTTTTACTTTGTAATCTTTGATCTGGTTTTTATGTCAAGAGTAATACTGGCCTCATAAATGGATTTGTAATATATTTGTTTCAGTGTGTAGACTTGGTATTATTTCTTTATTAAATGTTAGGTAGAATTTATCAGTGAAGCTATCTGGACTTTTTGTTGTGGGAATAGTCTTAATAACTAGTTCAGTATTTAAATTATTTACAGGGCTATTCAGATTCTCAGTTTCTTCTTGTGTTGATGTGCAGAAAAGAGTTAACTTAGTGTGCCTGTGGATACTGTCCGTATAAAGACCTGCTTATAAGGTTGGCCTTTGGCTGATGGCTGGAAACTTGGATTTTGGGGGGCATTCTCACCATTTTCTAACTGATAAAAACATGGCTCAATGTGCCTAAACTGTTAGTATAAGTAATGTGGTTTATTCTGAACATCTGTTTCCTTTCTGAGAGTCTAGAGTTTTGGCACATGCTAGGCAGAGGGTACCTGCATGGATGCCACCCCCACCCCCAAACCTTGGGCACTAAGTTTCTAAGGGGCTTCCCTGGTAGGCAAAGATTTACATATGTTGTCACAATTCATTGCTGTAGGAATTAAGGTGTCCTATGTGACTCCATTAGGAGATGACTTTTGGAAGCTTTTACCTGGTTTCCTCCAGACTTCAACTCATGTGCTTTTTCCTTTGCCTATTTTGGTTTGTATTATTTTGCTATAATAAATCTTAGCCATGAGTAAGAGTATATATTGAGTCCTATGAGTCCTACTAATGAATCACTGATCCTTGTGGTGGTCTTGGGAACCCCCAACACAGTCATTTTGGGTAATTTTTGTCTTTCAAGGAGCTTGTCCTTTTCATAAGTTATCAATTTATTGGCTAAGAGTTGCTCATAATATTCTCTTATTATATTATTCTGTAGGATCAGTATTGATGTCCCTGTGTCATTCTTGACATTGGTAATTTGTATCTTTCTCTTTTTTTCTCTCCTCCCCACCCCCGAGATGTCTATCTTAGTTTAGTTAGAGGTTTTTCAGTTTTATTAGTCTTTTCAAAGAACCAGGTTTTTGTTCCATTGCTTTTCCTCTCATGTTTAGTCATTTGCTATTTCATTGACTTTTATTATTATTAATATTCTTTCTTCATTCTGTTTACTTTGGGTTTAATTTGTTTTTTCTTCTTCTAGCTGCTTAAGGTTGAAACTTAGATAATTGATTATTTGCCTTTCTTCTTTTCTAATATAAGCTTTTAAAGCTAAATGCTTTCCTCTAAGCACTGCTTTAGTTGCATCCATGAATTATATGTAGTGTTTTCATTTTCATTCAGTTGAGAATATTTTAAGATTTTTCTTGTGCAATCTTTTTTGACCCATAGGTATGAGTATGACCCATTAGAAGTATGTTGTTTAATTTCCCAATATTTGAGAATTTTCCTAATACCTTTCTGTTAATGATTTCAAATTTAATTTGGTTATGGTCAGGGAACATTCTAGCTAAGACTCATCCTTTTAAATATATTATTGCTTGTTTTTTTGCCAAGCATATTGTTCTTGGTGAATATTTCATGTGCTGTTGAAGAAAATGTATCATGCTGTTGGCTAGTGGAATGTTTTATAAATGTCAGTTAGGTCAAATTGGTTGATAATGTTATTCAAATTCTCCATCCTTACTGATTTGTGTGTGTGTGTGTGTGTGTGTCTGTGTGTGTATGTATGTACTTGTTCTGAAGTGTTGAAAACTTTAATTATAATGGTGAATTTATCTTTCTGTTTTCAGTTCTGTTGGTTTTTGCTTTTTGTGTTTTTAAGCTCTGTTATTAAGTATATGATTTATGATTGTTATGACACATTTATGGTTGTTATGACTTCCTGATTAATTGACCTTTTTATCATTATGAAATGTCCGTCTTTATCCTGGTAATACCTCTTGTCCTGAGGTCTCTTTTGTCTGATACTAATATAGCTATTTCATCTTTTATGATTAGTGTTTGCATTATATTTAATATATCTTTTTCATCTTGTTACTTTTTTAATGGGAGTATTCATTTTTTTATGTTGAATAATAACATGAGGAAGTCCTTTATTTTCTCTTTATTTGAGAACTATTTGTATTTTGCTATTGTGGTAAAATATACATAACATAGTTTACTATTTTAATCTCTTTTATGTGTATAGTTCAATGGTCTTAAGCACATTCACCAGTGAGCATGGTCTTATACCAATAAAATTGTATTTAGAAAAATAAGCAGTAGGCTAGATTTGGCCCTTTGGCCATATTTTGCCAATTCCTGCTCTAGAGTGTAATTTATTGTAGTACATTTTCAAATAATATTATACCAAATTTATAAGGTAAGAAACTTACAAAACTACATTACCATTTTCTCCCTCCAGTCCTTTGTGCTATTGTTATCATATATTTTACTTCTACATATGTTACAAACCCCACAATATATTGTTTTACTCTTAACAATTACATGATAAAGAAAATTAAAATTAGATAAAGTATCTTTTATATTCATCACCATATTTACTGTTTCTGTCACACATCATTCCTTTGCATAGATCCAGGTTTCCACCTGTTACCATATTCCTTCATCCTGAAGAACTTCCTTTAACATTTCTTTTTGTGTATATCTGCTGGTAAGGAATTCTCTCACCTTTTGTCTGTCTGAAAAGGTATTTAATTCTCCTTAATTTTTAAGGATATTTTTACTGGATATAAAATTCTAGATCGATAATCTTTTCCTTTCGTTAATTTTGAGGTGCCATTTCTGTCGTTTTCTTGCTTGCTTTGCTTCTGGCAGTAAATCTGGGACAATTCTTATGTTTATAATCCCTCTTTATAAATGTCTTTTTATCTCTGGCTGCTTTTAAGATTTTTCCCTCTTGACTGTTTTCAAGCAGTTTGATTACGATGTACCTTGGTATGGTTTCTTTGTATTTATCTTTCTGTGCGATTTATTGCATTTCTTGGATCTGTGGATTTATAGTTTTCATCAGATTTGGAGAATTTTTGGTCATTATTTCTTCAATTTTTTTTCCTTCCCCCTCCTTCCCTTTTGTGGGACTTCATTTACACATGTTAGACTGCTTGATATTATCCTATAGGTTACTAAGTCTCCACTTCATATTGTTTTCAGCCCCTTTCTCTCTTTGCTTCAACTGGGATTATTCCTACTATTATGTCCTGAAATTCATTTATCTTTCTTTCTAAAATGTCTGATTTGCTAGTAAGCCTAACCAGTGAGTTTTTGTTTTGGATACTGTGTATTTCATCTCTAGAATTTCCATTTAGTTCTTTTTTGGGTATTTTTAATTTTTCTTTTCATTATGTTCATATTATTGTCCTTTAAATCTTGAACATTTATAATAGCTGTTTTAAAATTCCTTTGTTAATTCCATCATCTGTGTCATTTCTGTATTTGTTTTTATTGCTTTATAAAAGGTAACATAACAGGTTACTTTTTCCTGCTTCTCTACCTGTCTAGTAATTTTTTATTGGACTAGAACATTTTGAATTTTACATTGCTGATTGCTAGATTTTGTTGTCTTCCTTTTAAGAATGTTGAAATTTCGCAGGCAGTTAAGTTACTTGCTGATAAGCTTCATCATTTTGAGGCTTGTTTTTAAATGTAAGGGAGAATCTAGAATAGCCCTTACTCTAGGGCTAGTTTAAACCTACTAGTAGGGCATGATCCTTCTGGGGTCTCCACTCCTCACATGTCTAGTTTAATATTTAGCAACAGACTGAACATGCAAATTCTTGGAACTCTTTTTCTGTATAGTTCCCTCATCTTCAGTATTCTGCCTTACAAATTAATATCCACCTCAGCCTCTCCAAACTCTGATCCCTGTCTTGCCAACTCAGACCATCTTACTTTGCAAGAGTACCTCCTCCTCGTGCTGTGGTAGAGAGTGTCCAGGCAGAAAGCCTGAATAATCATAAGGTTTATTCATCTCATTTTTTCCTTTCTCTCAGAGAACACATTTTTTCACCATATGTAATCCATTGTCTGAAAGCTGTTGTTTCATACATTTCATCTAGTTTTTTAATAATTTACAAGAAAATTGGGAAGGCAAGTCAGGACTCTGACATAGCTAGATGTATAAGTCTAAATTTTAAAAATCAAATGCTAAGTGATCTAGGGGAGTGTACTGTCTTAAAGAGCTCTGTAATTAGTCCCTTTTAAAGCAAATATTTTTATTTTTGTAATGTACATATACTTTTTGTTAAATAGATAAAAAATACATGTGTTTATTAACTTAATTCATTCTTTTTACCTATGTACTAATAAATGTTTATTGAATATCGTCTATGTGTCACATACTGTGGAAGATTGTGGGACTACTATGAAAGAGACACATGATGTTCCAGGGAACTTCCAATCTAGTAGAAGAAATGGGTTAAAAAGCAATTGTAGTGTAGTGTGGAAAGTGCTTAAATAGCAGCATATCTAGAGCAGGTTAGTGGCACAAAGGAAGGAGAGATCACCCTACTTAGGTGAGGAGGGGATGCTCTTTATTATTACTGATAGCACCTGGACTACTCAGGCACTCTCCTAATATATCTCTCTGCCTCCTGTCTTGTCTCCCTTTAACTCGGTGTTTTGCAGACTTCCTAGGTGCAATCTGTCAGTGATTCATAGAAATTAATTTGGTGGTTTGTGACCAACATTCTTTTAAAAATGAGATAGAAAACATTAGACTGTATCACAGTAAGTATTGTGTGGTGTACTCGTTGAGTTATGAAACATATTTCTTATTGCCGATTTCAGACAATGAAGTTTGGAAAACATTAACCCATTCTTTATACTGCAGCCAGAATGGTCTCTCCAGTCAGATAATGTTATTGATTTCTTGTTTAAAACACTTCAGTGACTTCCCAGTGTCTTCCTGGTAGAGCTGAAACTCCTTAGCATGCTATATTAGACCCTTAAGGACTTAGGCCCAGCTTGCCTCAAGCCATCTCTTTCTATTCCTCTCCCAGCATCTAAGCTCTAACTAAACTATATCACTCATAGTTCCTTGAAGAGATTCTAATCTTGCTTGCTCTCAAACATCTATGTACACCATTTGTTCTCCCGGGAGTGCCTCCTTATCCCCATGTATATGACTCCATATTATACTTCAGGTATGTTTAGTTATCACCTTTTCTCAGAAGCCTTCCTTGACTCCTCAAAGCAGGGAAAGGACTGTTCCTCTGTGTGTCTTAGTAGCCTGTATTTATCCCTCTCAGAGCACTTACCACATTTTATTAAAGTTGCCTGTTATTTCTTTTCCTATCTTAGTACCAAACTATAAGTTTTTTGAGGGCAGGGACTGTATTTTGTTCATCATTGTATCCCAAAGCTTAGTGCAGTGCTTCACTTGTAACATGGCTTAATATTAGCTCATTAAATATGAAATGTCTGATTTCAAATAAAAAATGTAGTATATTATATCTCAAACAAGAAGCAGTACAGTCAATCAAAGTATGTGCCTACACTATGAACACAGTTCTACCATCTTACTGGTAGCTTCTTTATGCCAGCAGTGAAGAAGCCTGGAGAGCGAGTGGCCATGAAATGACAAAAGGCGTTTTCCACAGCTTTTTGAGAATTGAATATTTTTCCTTTCAAGAAGTGGTCCAAAGCCTGGAGGAAGTGGTAGTCAGTTGGTGCAAATTCTGGTGAATACAGTGGATGACAGAGTTTCCAAGTCCAGCTTCTATACTTTGAGCAGCATTTTTTTTTTTGCGACATACAGTCTTGCAGGAGAATTGGCCTGTCTCTATTGACCAATCTCGGCTGCTTCATGGCAGCCATCATCATTTCATCCAGTTGGTTGCAGTAAGCATCCACTGTAATTGATTGACCAAGTTTCGTAAAGCTGTAGTGGATAATAGCGCTGGACCACCAAACATACACTGTTAGATTTTGTTGATGAATGTTCAGTTTTGGACTGTGTTTTGGCACTTCATCTTTATCCAACCATTGTGCTGAACACTTGAGATTGTCAAAAAGAATCCATTTTTTATCACAGGTAACAATACCGTGTAGAAATGGTTTGTCTTTATGGCGTGATAGCAAAGAAAGGCAAGCTTCGGGATGATTTCTCTTCTGAGGCTCATTTAATTCATGCAGTACCCATCTGTTCAGCTTCTTTACCTTGCCCATTTGTTTCAAATGGTCCAATATTGTTGGAATAGTAACGTCAAACCTTGCTACTAATTCACACGTAGGTTGAGATGGATTCACTTCCACTACAGCTTTCAGCTCATCATTATCCCCCTTGGTCTCAGGTCACCCATATGGCTCATTTTCAAGAATAAAATCACCAGAACGGAACTTCTCAAACCATCAGTGTACTGTGCATTCATTAGACACATCCTTCCTAAACACTTCATTGATATTTTGAGCTGTCTGTGCTGCATTGGTTCCAAGATGGAACTTATTTGAAAATAACACAAATTTTTGACTTATCCATGGTTTCACAAAAATTGCTCTAAAAAAATAATTTGAAAGATAATCACAAGCCAAACCATGCATTTGAAGGACTGAGGATGTACCTTCACAATAAAAATAAAACAAGATGTGTCAAAGTGAAATGTCAGAGATAACCAACTGTCAAACTTAATACTTAAGGAAATTGGACATTTCATACTTAATAGTCTAATATATAGAGGAAGAAAAAGCATATTGAATTGATTCACTGTTTTAAAGATACATACAAATACTGCTTAGCCAGGTGAGGTGGTGAGCACATGTAATTTCAGCTACTTGGGAGGCTGAAGCAGGAGGATCACTTGAGCCCAGGAGTTTGAGGCTATGGGGCGCTCTGATCACACCTGTGAATAGCCACTATAAACTAGTCTGGGCAACATAGTGAAACCCAGTCTCTCAAAAAAGAAAAATACTGCTTAAAACAATTGCCTGCCATGTCAACCTTAGTTTTGTGGTGGTGGTTGTTTTAGAGCTGGTATCTCACTTTGTCACCCAGGCCAGAATGTAATGGCTGATCATGGTTCACTACACGTGGGCTACAATGCATGGCTAATTTTTGCTGCTGCTGCTGCTTTTTTTTTTTTTTTTTTTCCCAGAGCTAGGGTCTCGCCATGTTGCCCAGGCTGGTTTTTAATAAAGGGGTGGCTCTTCTATTACATAGAATATGTGGTATTATATAATAATGTGGTATGCATGTTTGAAAACATATAAAGATCTCCATTTTGTTTAAGACTATATAAAATGAACATAAAGTGATCTTGTTATGAAGAGTAGTATATTAAACTTAGTTTAAAAATTGTTTGGCTTTGAAATAGAAATTGCTGTATTGTTGAACTGAAACATTCCACTTTTAGCAGCAAAGGTTGCACAAAGGTTTTATACTTTTTAACAATCTGTTTTTACATTAAAGGAATCTTTTCTATTTTACTAGAATGTTCCAGAAGTAAATAGTGAAAACAGTGAAATGTCAACTGAAAAATTAGAAAACACTATCATACAGAAATATTCTGAGCAAGAAATAAGGGAAGAAAATACTGAGAGTTTTTGTTCAGATACTGGATACAGAAAAAAGGAAAAGAAAGAGGGCCCATCTGTAGAAGAAATCATTATAGAAGGTAACTTTAAAATTATATTGATATTTTCTAATTTGTATACTGAATTTTTTTTTTCCCCAAAATAAAGGATCTGCAATAGTGCTGTGCTGGGCCCTCTGTGGAATTTAGGGGAATATCAATTACAGTCTTTGCTTTGAGAACCTTGTAGTGTAGTTGAAGAAACACTTACTTTTCATTTGTATATGTCAACAAAATAAGCATCCTTCTAGCTATTCTTTTATAGTCAATATTTTTTGGAAAACTACATTTGTCTCCCCTTATCATCACTTACTCTTTGGCTTTTTGTATTCTGGTTTATGCCTTCACTGCTTTACTGAGAATGTTCTTTGAGTCACCAGTAGCCTTTTGCTGACCAGACCTCGAGTACTTTTCTTCATTCAAATGACCTTTCTGTAACCATTGAAATAATTTTACTAATTCTTCAATCTTTGAAAAAGAGTTGTTTAAAAATGATGCTGATTAAAGGTGTTCAAACCTAGGCTGAACAACCACTTGGTGGAGATGTTGTAGAAAAAATGATTGGACTAAAAAAGGCCTTCAAAGACGTGAAATTTGTATTCTAAATTATTTTAACTATACTAAAAATTTGAAATCTATTGTTAAAACATAGATGAATAAAATTAATGTCTTGATTAAGTAGTTATTCTATACACTGCCCAAAATTATTCCAGAATTTAAAAATATTCACAGGGCAGTGAATAAAATAGTGATGATTGCCTGTCTCGAAGAAGCCAGCTATATAGAAATTAGTGTAAACTGTTAGCATAAATTAATTTTTATCAGCTATGTGTTTATAGGGAATTATGCTGTCTGCCCTAAAGGAAGCAATAGACTAGAGAAATAAACCATTTTGTAATATCTCAACTTCCCCTTATTTAAACCAAAAATACTTTTGCTGTTATGAAATAAAAATTTAATGTGGGTAGGGCCAAGTATTTAGCATGCTAAACATATGCTTGTTATAATAAAGGAAACCTAATATTTAGGTAAAATTGATGTCATCAAACTTGTATAATTATTGGCCAATAAAATAACTTATGGCTAAATATGTTTTTATAAAAATAGGTGACATATATGTTTTATAAAATCAGGCTTAATGTATAATATAAAATTTTACTGTGTTCCTATCATGACAGATTTACAGCTTTTTGAAAAAAGCTTCAAGAATGAAATTGATACTACTGTATCTCAGAAGGAAAATCAAAGTGAAATCTCCCTAAGCAAAACCCTCTGCTTAGAAAGAGAAGTAATTTGTCAAGGACAAACCTTGAATGTTACTGACGTTAGAAAATCAGTTACTACAGAAATAAAAGACATGATGGGCTTAGAAAAAGACAATGGACGTACAGAATTTAAAACACCAAATAATCCTTTTTTAGTGGTAGGCACAGCAGTAGAAACAGAAAAGATAAACCTAGAAAGAACTGAAGGATTAGAATTAGATCTTCACCATGCAGATACACACCGGGAGGATGAAAACAACACAACATCATTTAACAGTGTTTTAAATGAGACAGCTCACAATGCAAATCATAATAAAGATGCTTCTGAAAGCGAACCATTCAAACAATTAAGTTCACTCCTGGGGACTCAAGAAAATGCTACAGAGAAGGAAATTAGAGACCAAACCAAAGCAGATTTGGATTCATCTCTAGATGTAAAAAAGGATCCTGTTCTGTGTCAGAAACATAGTTTACAGGATTCAAGTAATGTTATGTTAGATGATAAACAATGTAAAATAAAACAAATACAACTGTTAAATAAAAAAAGTGAGTGTAGCACATTACCTTTTAAACAAGCTTCAGATTTTCAGCAAGTCTGTAATGATACTTCAGAGAAACCTGAACTAACTGTTCCCTGTGATACAGTAATTGATCACCCCATTTCATCTGCATTCAGTGATAATTTGAAAGTACGTAATGCAGATAAAAATGTTAACAGTATGCCTATGTTGGTGAAACCCAATTCAAGCCCTGGGGAAAGAACTATATGGAAAAATATGAATGATATTCAAAATAATCAGCTTAAGAACTGTATAGGATATTTAGAAAACAATGAGGTGACCATTTCCCATCTTCAAGTTAATGATGAGAATAGTCATGCTTCACAAACCAAAGATGTGAAAACTGCTGTTGACCTGAAAACTTCCACAGAAATACAGTTTTGTAATAAAGAGAGACAGATTGATGAGAATCAGATAACTGAAGCCACAAAAAACGACCTCTTCCTTTTTGTGAATGTTAATGAAAGACAGCATACATTGTTAAATAATACAGAGAAAACAGAGTCATTAAATGACATCGTTTCAGGAAATATGTACAGTGAAGGACAGCTGGAGGAATCACATTCATTTCATATAAAGCCATCTGGAGATTTAGTAAACAGAAGTGGAAGGTCAGCCTTTGATCCCTCAATTTCAGATAAAAAAACTGAGAAAACTCCAGTATACATCAATTTTTCAGAACCCAGTCCTTGGTCAAAAGTAAATCAAATTGAAAGTCAAACAGTGGATACTTCAACGTCTAGCATTTCTTTGTTGCTGAAGGAGAGACCAATAGGTCCATCAGAAAACAAAAAGATAATTTCAATGGCTCTTTGTAAAAATGTTGGTGTGGATGACATCAGAAAAGATAGTGGACCAGGTAAGAAAATAAGGGTATGTTTTAATTCTTAAAATGTGTTTTTCCACTTATTCTTGATAAAAAGTCTCCAAATTGTTTAAAATGAAAATGTTTATACTAATTGTTTTTTTTGCCTAAATCTAAAGTGTTGCACACATATTTGCACATATAGAAGTAGGAAAGGTATTATTAATATTTAAAAGGAAGTGAATTTCTTTTTACCTAAATGTGGGCCAGTATTATCAATGCGTACAATCGCATTTTGGAAATTTTTAAAAGTTTTTTTGTCATCATCAAGGAATAGCAAAAACAACAGTTCCAAGCATTAATTTTAAATCAGGAACAACTACCCACCCAATCTGATTCCCTTTTTTTAAAAAAAACTAGAGCAAATGGAGTGAAGTAGTTGCAAAGTGTGTGTGCGTGTTTATTCCTTTTCTTTCCACACTCTCAGATCTTTAAAAATTTCCTTCTCTCTGAACCACATTTTAGTTTCTCTTATGTTGTCACTTTCTTTGCGTAATTTTCTCCCCCTTTCCTTAATTTTTCCATTTTTATCTGTCCCTTCACTAGCACCATAAATCCAGCTTTCTTCTGTTTTATAAGCAATACTGAAGCATAACATTAATATATTTCCTATCGCTGATACTTGTCACTGTTTGAAACACTTTAAATCCCATAATGTTTTTATTTAAATACTTTCAAATGTTAAATACTTTAGAGAATAGAGGGGCAGTTCTATTCTTTACAACTTCCATATGAGATGACTTAATTTCCAAATTTTGCTTTACAATACCCCTCCAAAAAATAAAATAGGTGAACGGATGAAATATACGACTTAATATTGATGGGTGTCAAAGTTGGGTGATGGGTACATTGAGGTTCATACTCTGTGTTTGAAATTTTTCATTAAAATGTTTTAAAATAAAAACATTGTGTCTTGAATAACTACGAGGTTATTAAAGACATTCTTACATTTTTAAGGGAACTTTGCTGGGTTTAACAATGTGCATTTAGACCCATTAAAGAAATGCAGATTACAAGGAAAGCTTTGTAGGGTCCTTTTAACAGGCTTCTTTTACAAAGAAAATTGAGAAAAATTTAAAAAGAATATTTGGGGATTAAAAACAAAATAAGTATATCTTGTTTACTAGCACCAATGGAAAGTAATGTAGGGAAAAATAGAAAATAGCCAAAATACTGTATAACGTCATTTCCCAAACTGTAATTTTTTAATATAATAAAATGTATTACTTCAGATTCCATTAGAGGTAGTCATCAAGTGCTGCTTTAGGCGCTGGTCTATCATTTACCATTTTCTCAAAGGTCTTTTCTTCTAAATTAAATTTCAGTGATATAAATAAGATATACGGGGAGATAATCAAAAATTCTGTAGAAATTAAACTTGTGAAATACTCTTAAACATAAGTGTCTTTTAACCTCTATAGTTGACGTGTTTCCTTAAATCATTTTTATCTATCTATTAAAGCCCAGTGAGCCTTTCTAAACAGCCGTTTGTTGGGATTCTTACTGTGTCTAATTTCTTTAAATATCATTTATAAATCTGGCATTTAGTTGGTTCAGACTTTTTCCATTAATCTGAATTGGTAAAATGTTCACTATATAAATGTTTACATGTGTGGGCAATGCAATGACCAGGGGAATAAGGATAACATTTTATGTGAGTTATTTTGTTTTAGAAGATATTTATACTGTTTCACTCCTTTTAATGTGGAATTGTAGTAATCAGGTTTTAGAAAGTAGCAATAATAAAATCTTATGTTTTCTGAAATGAAATGCCTAATATAAGAACAAAATCTAGGAAAACTATAAAATATTCAAAGTAAAAGGAACATAGAAATTGTTGCTGTTTAAATGCAAAAGCACAGAATCAGAGAAAAACAAGTTCAGTCACTAAAATGAGTGCCTAGAGAATAAAATTCAGTTGCTGCCACTTCCTCTTTGTCAATCAGATACTACCAGCATTAACAGAGTTGCTGACACTTTGAATAACTGGAGTATCCATCCAGATCCCAAGGGAGAACCCAGTGAAGAGAGGAATGCAATCGCAAAGACTTTTTATGATTCTTCTTTTCCCACAGAACATGTAAGTCAATTAAAAATATTGCCGAGCAGACCTTAGTGAGCTAATTCTACAGATATGTGTAGAACTGTATGCATCTGGATGCTTTAAGACCTAACTGATCTCCAAAATAATATCAAGAGGGCAACATGGCACCATTTTTCACAATTAAGGTTGATAGAAAACAGCAGGAAAAAGTCACAGTGTATAAATCAAATAGATATAATGCAGCCTGTTTTGTAAAGGAGAATGTGAGGCATCAGATTATATTATTTCTATTTTTTACTCACCTAAATTTGGAAATAGTGGCATTTGAGTATTTAAAATTTATATTAATAAAAGATGATGTCTAAAAAAGCTAATTCAAGTCCAATTGTTTTTCATAACATTTAGGTTAATTATTTTTGGAACCTATTATGATGAAAGGAATTTATTTAAAATTATTTCAGTTAGAACACAGTATGTGAAAGGATCAAATATCCACAATGTGATACAATAGTAAGTAGGGCTCTATATATTAAGCAAAATATTTGTAGAGATTATATGGCTCTCAGGAGTCCCTTTGTTATAAGAAAAGCAACTACAGCAGGAAAGTTATTTGGTTCAATTTATAAGTTTTGTATCTTAGTGTGCAGAACTTTAGCAAGAAAAAGTCTGTACTGTTCAAAGTCAAAAAAACAATTGTAGGTGTAACTACTAAAAAGTTATCTCAAAAAGTTAGGAAAGATTACTTACAAAACAATAACTGCACAGTGACAGATTTTAAGGTCGTGGTATATTTTAAGTTTTAGAGATGCACATTAAACAACTTTCTCTTTAGTACATACAAAATGAAAACTGTAGTACTAACACATCCTCAATAAATAATAGTTTTCAAGAATGTATTTTTTATATTTTCCTTTTTAAATGGTAGAACCTCAAGTGAGATAGTATAACTCTCCATCTTGAAGAGCTGAAATAAAAATCAGGAGCTAAGCCTTTTCACATTTTTATAACTGAGCTCAGCTACAACAGTATAGTTTCAGCTTGGTGTGTATCTTTAAAATATGGTAACTAAAGAGCAGTAATTTTGGCATTGGGAAAAGTTCCGACCTTGGCCAATTAGTCAAAGCAAAGAGGAAGCTTGCGAGCATCAAAGCTAGACACTCATTTCTAATTAGGTTGAATACGTAACACTTGCAAGATAGCTGTTGTATTTTCAAAGTTTAAAAGGGTGTATGATGACAGAAGTTTCAGGTTTCCCTGGAAAGCCCATTTTTATAATTAACCTAACAAGGAAGTTCTTTGTATCTAATTCCTAATGCTCATCCTGCAATTAATGTTGCTTTTAAGAATTTATGTTTATAGAATTACAACTTCTTCAAAGAAATAGTTCTGTACCATCCTGTAAGGTAAATAATTTTTTCTATTTTACATATAGGGAAACAGTGACAAATGTGAAATAACTTTCCAAGGTCATCAACACAATCTGTGGTAGACCTAGACTAGATGTCTTGGCTCTTCATCAAATGCTATATTATATTTTTCTCAACTTTGATAATAGAAAAAATGTTTCTTCTCAAAATATTGGTAGATATAAAACAAACTCAGTACTGTGGCTAAATAGACATTTTCTAAGTGCTTATTACTATGTGCCAAGCACTATGCTAAGTATCATTGTTCTAGCTTAAGCTTGATTATCATTTATTATGTAATGTGGGACAAATCCAAAAGTAGTATTTTATTAGAGGACCGCCAGCCCATTCCTTTGCATATTGTAAAAGTTGCTTTTGCACTGCAGTGACAGAATTAAGCAGGCCATTTGGCCTACAACGCTGAAAATATTTACTATCTGGCTCTTTACAGAAAAAGTTTGTTAACCTGTTCTAAATGAACACAAATAAAGTATGGCCCGAAAAGGAACGGTTTATTTTTCAACATATTTTTATGTACACTCTGCACATTAATTCTGTTAAACTCAGGGCAGGTATTAGGTGCCAGTCCACTTTCTCTCTGTGGGTTCACAGCAACTTGAAACAATAAGGTATGTTTTTCTGTTCTTGAAGAGAGTTAGGTTGGTAGTCTGCTACAATCTTGATGATATCCAGGAATGAGGATGGAAGAGAGGACCCCAAATAAGCAAAGCAAGTGACTTATTTTATACATCCAATGAATTAGGTTCATTTAAGTTAAATTTTTAAACTACCATTCCAGGCTGAAATAAAAGGACTAGTACCAAGTGAGGGGAAATTTTTAGGACAAAAAGCGTATCTTCTAAATCAGGCTGGGGAAGAGGAAGTGGAGGGGGGTAACAAAAAAATTTTTCTAAAAGAGATAGCAAGAGAACAAGCAAAGTTTTATGTCAACACATCTGGCAACAACTACAAGTAAAATTAGTGTAGGAGGCTGCAGTAAACCTCAGGTAAGCTAAATAGGACCAGTTTTGTTAAGTGCAAACATTAGTCTATACTGTGTCTCTCGTTTCTCTATAGCCCATCCCTGCTCCCACCCCTCCTCCCAAGTGGGTAGTTACGGAGAAAGAAACCAAATCAGATATGTGTAAATGTGTCCTTTCTTTCTTTCCAACATCTTAAAAGTCAAAGAATTGGGATTTTGGGAAACTGCTAATTTGTACTTGGATGCCAAATGTACCAAAATGCACAAAGCATTTTGATGGCAACATAGGACCATTAAGTCATACAGATGACCAATCATTTTTCTTCAAAATTATTAGCAACCTAGATTTAAGATTTGCTCTATTTCTTGCCATCTACTCTCGGTATTGTATGGATCACTTGGAACTGTGAATTTAATCATTCTTAACATTTAAGCTCATTTAAAAAATTAACTTATTACTACATAATCTCCCATTGAAAATGACAATGTTATGACACTTCTAGTCAAATTGGAAAAGATTTTAATGTTAAGCAATACCTCAGAGATCTTCAGAGATTTATGAACAAGTCATTCTTTGCAGCCTAATTTATAATGGTGATTTTCTTCTCCTTACAATTTAAATGTCTAACAATATACATCCTCTTAATAAATTTTTAACAGGCAGAAATGTTAAAAATGTTTTTAACATAGCGCATAAACTGATTAAAATAGGATCCCAGTATTTATATACAGAAAAGAGATCAGAAGATTTACACCAAAATGTTTAATGGTGGCTGGCTGGGATCTTGGATGATTTTAATTATTATCCTGTTCCACATTTCTAAAATACATGTGTATTTCCCTCACAACTAAAAAATAAAAATACAGTAACTTACTTTTAAAACTTAATATATTCTCTTTGAATAGAAGATTTTATCTGGGAATCTATCTGAAGACAAAGATTTTTTTTTCACGAAAGTAACTCAAACTTATGTTTGAGAGGGATAAACTGGAAACAACATTCAGTATTAGAACATAGTTAAATCATCACACATCCATAAAAGGGAGTATTTAGCAGCCATTGACAATGGTTTATGAAAAATTTTAATGAGCTAGGAAACTGCTCATAGAGGAAAAGGCAAGATATAAAATTCTATAAAATGATCAAATATGCTAAAAATGGGAAAAAAAGACTAGCAGCAAACAATACCAAATGTTGACAGGTCCCTTTGGGTAATGGGTTACTAATGATTTTTAGTTTTATACTTTTCTCTATTTTCTAAATTTCCAGTATTATCAGAAAAAAAATCTTAAAATGAGTTATTTTTTAAGAGTGTTAAAAAGTATGACCCAATGCAGTGCCTTGAAAACAGGCCAGCTTCCAAATACCTCATTTTCTTCAACAATGGTGCTCTGAAGCATGAGAGGAAATACGAAATAAAAGGTAGTTTTTATACAGTTTACTTCAGTTATATATTAGAGATTTTGAAGAACTATTACACAAGCCTACTAATTCACATTGTATAGTTTTCTGGTGCCAAAATTACTAAGGTTGTTGCAAACCAGCCAAGAATATGGTGGCTTTATCACATAAACATGATAATTGCAGAGGATTCACAGATTTTCTTTGAAGTCTTTTGTATAATAATTTTAATGGTAATACTAGTTTGGTTTTTCCTAGGTGAAAACAAAGCCTCTCAAATCAACTCTGCTACAAAGCCATTTTCAAGCAATCAAGATTAAAGATACTACTGGTTTGGTGGCCTCTTCTGGTGAAGATGACTGGCAGAGGCTCATAACAAATCAAATAAATGAAACTGAAAAGTCACTAAGCTCAGAAAATGACAACCAACCTAAAAAAAGAAAAGCTGAAGAGATGTTGGAAAAAACAACAGATTAACTGAAATACTGGTATAGTTTTTACTAGAATGAAATGACTACATTTAAAGCTTTACAATTGTCTTCACTTTTCCAATCTTTTCTGATGTGATGAAATTATTTATATCATGAGTTCTAAAAACATTATTTGCTCTGCACATTTGTCATTTGAGAGCTATCCTTTTATTGCAGTTTGCTGTGAGCATCCAATACTCTAAACTTTTGTCTTCCCTGCATGTCTTTTCTTTATAGAGCTTGTTGCTCCTTCAATATCTTTCCTTACAGAACAGAACTTATACAAGACAGACATTGTGACCTTTTGTAACTGTTACTTTGTATCCCCTGGAATTGGTGATTTTAGTTTAAATTTGAGACAACAAATGTCCAGACTAGTCAAAATTTTAATTTATAATGTTTTACTATGATTTAGGGTTTTTTTCCCCCAAAAAGAACAAAATTATATGCATAAAAATTCATGTATCAGAAAGACTCAAAAGGCTGTTTTTCACTTTGTTCAAGTTTTGTTTCCAGGCATTAAGTGTGTCATAGAGTTGTTGCCACTGCTGTTTTCCAAATGTCCGATGTGTGCTATGACTAAAAATTGAAAAATTAAACAGAAAATGTTAGTCAACCTTTTGTCTATCCTCTGGTATTCTTTTATAATATCCTACACGTTTAAATGTAGTTAAAAGCAAGATTAAATATACATAAAAGACATAATTTAGAATTGTAAGTGAATTTAAGAATTAGAAGCTCATTTTTAAAAATTCTTTACCACATTGATCCCAAACCACCTATTCTCTCCTCAACAACTCTATAAAGCAGATACAAAAGTCATTAGTATTCTAGCCAATGCTTAGCCATTAAATGAAATGTGCTGGAAAATAGGACTCTTTCATTAAATAAGCTAATCACATTCAGTCTGAACTTTAATAAAATTATGATAAATAGCAACTATTTAACTACAGTCAACTGATAAAGAACACCACCTTGGTTCTCTAAACATTTAAGTGAAATAATCAAACTAAATTGTTCTATAAAATGCTGCAAAGTATTAAATGTCTTACCTGACAACTACTTTTCTCTGGGTCTGATCAATTTTGCAGTAGACCATTTTAGTTCTTACCGCTGGAAAAAGAAGTTTTACATGGTATGTTATATGGACAATTTCCAAGAAAAACAGCTAAGGTATGAAACTGACCAACTAAGCCATAATAAAACTTTACACAGTTTTCCAGCATTATTTTACAAACTGACTGTTGGACTCTGATAAGCAAAGCAGTATGATGCAACCAAGAGGAAAGTCATACATTTGTCTTATCTTTATTAATATCACATACAGTTTTTACTAAGAATTCTAAGTGTTCTATCCCTACTATTTCATATGAGGAAAAATCCTGATTTCCTAATAAGTTATTACTTCTTTATAGGACTGTTTGAGACTTAGATTAGAAAAAAACCCTGTCAATGGTACCGTACATTTTATTATCTTAGAATAATAAAGATATAATAATCCCAACTTTCAAACTTACAGCTCAGAAAAAAAAAATCCCTGATTAACAGTTAAATCACTTTATAATTGCTGGGGAAGAAGGTCCTGTTTCTAGACTATACATAAATTGCTAATGGTTAACATCTGCAGGTCATTTACTACGTGCCAGGCACTGTGCTTTACCTGCATTCATTCATTTAATCCTCAATCACAAATGAACTCCTACATTCCTGTTTCACAAAGGAAGACCTGGTCTCAAACTCAGGTCTGATACTAAAATCTGTGCCCTTATAACCGCTACGGCATATTACCTAAAGGCCTTTGTTCTACATGATTTCAAGAGATAGAACAAACACCACAAACCACACAATTTAAATTTCCATTCAACTTTCACTCTACTATACGTGTATCTGCTAATTAAACATAACACATTTGCTACAAAAGAATCTCTGTTAGCATAAGGCTCAGTTTCATGATAAAAATATTAGTATGTTCACATAATAGAAATTCTAGAAATAAATGAAAATGTTCTATTTGCCTTACCATCAATAACAAATGCTTCAACATCATCAGCTCCAATTTGAAGTTCTTGCTGCATTGTATCAAAAGAAATTTCTTTATTTTCCACTGCCATTCCCATAAAAGTAAGTAGTCTCATTTTTGCCATATTCTGTTCATGCAACAGACCTAAATAACATAACAGTGAAGCCCGATGAGTATCCATACTAATTAGTCAAGACCTATACACTTACATCTCATGTTAAGTTATGGAAATTACTGTTTGAGCACTTACACAGGATAATTTTGACAAAATTTCTTATATTTACAAACCGTAAACTGACCCCACAATGAAGTTACAAAGTATTTAAAATTACTTTTCTAGAACTATATTTCTTTATTACTAGTGCCATAGGTGATAGGTTCAAAGTTAAGAATGGGCTATAAAATTATTTTTAGGCCCTAAAAGTTTTATATATTTTATATTGTTCATAGTTATACATTTTAGGAGACAAAATCTACAAAGTACATTTCATGAGAACATTTTCTATTTAGTGAATTACCTAAGGTCATTTTCACTAACAGCTTTTCGTTTAAACACAAGCCTATCTACTTAGTGGTTTTTCTGTGTCACTAGGTGCTGGTAAACATGAGGTTTTAAAATATTTTCATGAACATTTTTAGTTATGAAAACATTCTATTTTGCTTCAGGTTACTTTGGATTTAATACTTAAAAATTAAAACTGACAAAATATGTTTACCATTTAGCATTTATAGGCCAATATGGTTAGTACAAGATAAACTTAAATAGTACCAATAACTGTGAGTGATACTTGTTCTTTAGAAGGCAAAAGTAGAAAATTGTATAAATAATTCAAATTTTGCATAATAATTTCTGATGAAACATACCATTACAATTATTCAGATCACAATTTGTTTAACCATAGAAGGAAACTTAAGTAATTATCTAGTCCTGATCCTTTCACTTTCAAAAACAAAACTGAGGAGCAAAGAGATTAAATGACTTACAGTCACAGTAGGCAGTGCTAGACCTAAAATGTAAGTTCAATTATAAAATAAAGGACTATAAATGAAAATAAAATTTATAAATCCTAAATATCCAAATTATAACCTGGTCTAAGCAGAAGCAGAATTATAACACATTATCATATATACTTGTTTTGATACTAAATTATGAAAACAAGTTTTTAAAACTAACCTAGAATTATTTATATGTTCCTTTTCTCTGAACTTTCAAATTATGTAAAATCCACAAATAATCAATCATGTGTCCTCTAATAATTCAGAGCTTCAAGTCTGTATTGTTAAAAAAGTTATCTAAGCACTCCATAAATAAATTTGAAGTTTATAACATTCATATATTAGTGGAAGACTGGGGAAGCCCATTAATATAGGGCATGATCATCTGTTAATTAGCTGTAATTATGATACAGGCTTCCTATTTGGCACAGATTCAACAAAAACATGATCATCATAACTCAAATGAATGAGGTACACAAGTAAGTATTGCTAACTGGGTTTAATGGAAATCTACAAGCATCAAAAAATCAATTAGTGCACATTAACCCTAATTAACAAATGCAAATTAGATTCTGATTAACTTTCTGAAGCAAGAAGGTAGCAACTGGATAACACCAGATTACATGTGGACATGTTAGGGCAATTCAGTTGACACAAGATAATGGTATTGTTGGCCCAAGTTGTCAGTGTTAATAAAAGAAAATGTTTTGACAAACCTATTGCCACCTGTGGAATCTAGACATTTGTAACCAGACTTTCAGCTGTAATAAACGTCTAGATATACATCTAAAACCAAAAATATATACATTTACTAAAATGCTTTTGGGAAAAGCGTCTTACATAAACAAATTTCTAATAGAACGTCATTAATTTGCACAGATATTTAAGAAACAAAAGGCAAATGAGGGAATTTGATTTCTAGTTGGCACAATAAATTAGCAATGTTATGAATTTTTTTCTATCAGAGACCAAGTATTAAAGATTTTCTAAAAAATTCCTTAACATTCCCAGTTCTGTGGACATATACAATTCTCTTTCAATATGATAAAATGATAAACTCCTAAAATTTCTAAGATATGATTTAAAATACTCTTGAAATTAAAACTTATCAGAGGAATGAAGACTATTTCTAGAATGAATTACATAAAACCATTATCTATGTTACACATGGAAACTTAATGTCTAAAAACACTTCAAATCAATGTTTAAAGTCATTTTAAAACAAAACCAAATTTAAAGCCTTTAGGACTCTTGTTCTGAAAAATCAAACTATTAAGTCAGTGAAGTATGAGTTAAAGACTTGCAGGAAGCTGTGCTTTGTTTCATAAAACTAGAATACTACCTTGAAAGAGGAAGTCACAGTGTGTTGTGCCATATTTCAATTTTAAAGTTATAAAAAATCTAATTTTATGGAAACATTTATTCATTACTAATATGTCAAAACCTTAATGCAGTAATAAAAAAATGTGCATCATTGAGCAATTTCTGCATTGTCACTGACCCCTGTCTTAAAATGCTGCAATATAGAAAACGCAATTTTAATGCATGCAATAGCTTATGAACCAGTGCTCCTTTGAAACAGTCAATTACACATCAATGGGGGAGTGTCAAAGTGTTAATTACTACTCCTTTTTCCTTGGTGCGTAAATAAAGCGGTTGCTGACATTAACATTCCATCACATAGCTTCATGCCACATAACAAATTAACTGGGACAGAATGTGGTTTTCTGGGTCTAGTGCACCTGGCAAAGCATTCTATACCAACATACTTGCATCTACTTTATCTTGGTGTATTTCAAATGCCTTATTATGTTCACAGTAAGTCAATCTTCCCCAATTCCAGTGGCTGCACAAAATTTACAGGTGACAGGAATTAATGATTACAAAGTCAAGGACTAAGTAGAATCAAAGTAGATTATAATTATACTTTTCATCTATATCTCAAATAACCAGGAAGACTAAAAATTCAATTTTAATATGGAAAATATAATCAACATCTAATGTATTTTGATTTTCACCTAGTGGGAAACAAAGCACCTTAGTCTCATAGTTGACTTCACTGTCAAAAAAACTGGTAGTTTTAGAACATTTAAAACCTGTCCTAGTGCAGATTTTCTCTTTGTAACTTTAGTATGTTAAAAACAAGCTCCAGAACATATGTTAAAATGTAGAACATAAATGTTGAAATGAGGTTTGCTCAATGAGGATTGCTAAGATTCAATTTAGCAAACATTTACTGAACTCTGATGTGCTAGACAAGAAAAGTCAAAGATAAACTAAGACTTACTATGCTGTCTTGAACAAACTGTAACTAGGAAAGTCTCTACTATCATATAAAATTACTACATCTCCATTCCTAATTCTATCTTTTAGATTTAATTAGCAATGCTATATACTTTTGTTAATGGGGGGTCAGGGAACTAAGCATAAAAGGGGAAAAACTGTTCATCAGTTTTGTGACTACAACTTAAAAAAGCAACAAAAATACAGATCACCACACAGCTAAGGAACAAGGTCTTCTACAAAGAAATGACTTGAAACAGTAACATTTAGCTTCATAAAGTGCCTTTAATCATCAAATTTTATAAGCTCTTAAAACAAGTACTTCCAAAAGTTACCATTATGATCAAAGTAATGGTGATCCTTTCAGTTGCTCTTCTTCTCCCTCCCCCATCCCAAAATTTAAAAAAAACATACATCAATGGAACTATTTCTATCTGAATCTCCTCTAAGCACTTGATTCCTGCTATAACTTTACCTCAATCATGATAAAGAAGAGCTGGAGGGAAAAAGGGCCCAAGTTATGTTTCATACTCCTACTTTCACTGCTTTCTGTCACAAATGCTACCTCTTACACCTTCTCAGTTTTTGATTCCATTTTAAACTGTCCACCTATGTTTGTGCTGTTCTGACATATGCCACTTGTAGGGTAATCTACAAATAAGGCCACAACCATTATCTGCTGGATCTCACAGTGCTTAATAGTTAGAGAGTAGCGTGTTCTCATCTCTCTACCCCTTAAAGAATAAACCCCCAAACTTACCAAGTGAATCAATGAAGTCTTTATTATTCTGATAAAACTTGACATATGATGCCAATTTAGCACTCACAAAAATGGTTAAAAGCTATACAGGTAAGAGAAAAAAAAAAAACTATCAATACAGAATCAAGATTTATACTCAAGATATTTTAAAGACACTGACTCCTAACAATAAAACTCTGTTTTTTTAGTGCAAAAATATCAATCTGATTCATCAAATTACCACTCAAACCATCTGCTTTCACATGGCTCACTTTAAAAATGAAATAATCAGTAAATGCAGTGAGCTCTAAATTATTCACACTGAAAGATGGTGCTTAATGGCACAGTCCAAGTAGAAAATAATTCAAAATGTATTTATTCTTGCACTTGAAAAGTGTGTTCACATGTGTTTTTAGATACCAGATTTAGCTTCCTAATTGGGGCTACAGACAGAAGTAATAAAAAGAAATTTGTATTATCTAAGTCCATAATGGCCATGCAAATGAGGAGATGAAGGAAAGGGAGGAAAAACAGGACTATGTTCAGTGGTTGGAGAAAAGCTAGTCCTGAAATATCAGTTCCTGAAATAAGAATAATAAATAGTTCCTATTGTTCTGGATCTCTCCAATAGTCATTTTTACTAATACAAAGAAAAAGTACTGTTTTGGTTATGTAAGACTTAGGAAAAGAACATCCTTCACATTAAAGGATAAACTACTTACATCATGAATAAGCTCGCCTTCCAAAAACTTGACAGGTTTTAAAGTAAGAAGGTGGTCGAAAAGAAATGCATTTGGATCTTTCAATGCTCGTACAATACACCTTAAATTGGAAAACAAAAATGCAATCTCAGAGTTTTGAAATCCTAGCTTTTCACTGACTTTTTGCAAATCACAAAATATATTTAATTCAGTAAAATATCCAAGAGTCCAATATATACAGCATTAAAAAGGCCACAGAATGCCATATGCCAGACACTAAGTGCTTTATATGCACTGTGTCTCAGTTATTCCTCACAACAACCTAAGAAACACACAGTATCATCATGCCCATTTTATCTATGATGAAACAGACTCAGAACAAGTAACCTGCCCAATAATAAGGACTAACTTGGCATGAAGAAAGAATTTGAACGCAGGCAATCTGACCTCAAAGTCCAGGGTCTTTACTACTAACTACCCTTTTTACCAACTCAGCATGTATAGGTCCACATGAAGCAATAACCCAATAAACAAGTTTCATGATTCTCATTTCTCAGATTTAAAAAACTGATCCTGTTCTTATTATTACTAGTTAGATCTAGGACTGTTTAGGGCCTTTATTCTCATTAGCAATGGGCTAATTTTTGGCAAGCCACCAACTTTCCATCTACGTGCCTTAATGTTCAGAAAACTGATCCAAGACTAGGTTCTACTTCTTAGGTTGGGATCATCATCCCTATGCCAGCAATACCCCATACAGTAAACATCACGCAGCTATTTCACATGCAATCTATGGTTCTTCCAGTATCAACTCCTGAATTTTAGTATCTACATTAGAATCACCAGGGAACACACAGTATCAAATGGCTTTGCATCACTGGTGACTGCAAGCATGATTCGAGTCATATAATTTAGTACTGCAGCTAACCTCTAAGTTGCTGACAAGCCCTCATTAGAACAATATTTAACTTTACCTGTGGGCATCAACTCGAGCCTGGGAAGCATTGTCCTCCGTGTAACTTCCGAGCAATTCCACCATAACTTTTGAAGCAGCATCACTAAAAAGAAGTACTGCTTTAGGAATCTGAAGTATTGTTACTGCCATTCATTCATTTAAAAGGTGTTTTTTTTTTTTTTTTTGAGATAGGGTCCCACTTTGTTGCCTAGGCATGAGCACTTAAGCACCCTGGGCTCAAGTGATCCTCCTGCCTTAGCCTTCCAAGGAGCTGGCCCTACAGGCGCGCACCAACATGGCTGGCTAATTTTTCTATTTTTTGTAGGCACAGGTCTTGCTATGTTACTCAGGCTGGTCTCTAATTCCTGACTCCAAGCAGTCCTCCCACCTCAGCCTCCCAAAGTGTTAGGATTATAGGTGCAAGCCACTGCACCCAGCCTAAAGGTATTTTTTAAGTGTCAGGTTCTATGCTAATGATATATACAATGGTGACTAAAACAGACGTGGTCCCTATCTATAGGAAAAGTCACGGAACTTTCCTTTTAGTAGAAAAGACAGACAACTAAGGAAAAATAACTAATGGGTTTGTGCTATGAAGGCAGTAAGTGGCGATGTAATAAAGTAACAAGGGCAGAACACTGAAAGAGGAGGCTACTTTATACAGTGTGAGCAGGGAAAGTCTCTCTGAAGAGAAGACAGGTAGGATGAGACCTAAAGGATACAAAATATCCTTTTACATCCTTTTCTTGGCCATGAAAAGGCCTGGGGTGGAAGGTGGGTTAAGATACCTTTCCAGGCAGAGGGGAAGACCAAGTATAAAGGCCCTGGGTGCGGAAAAAAGTTTTATGTGTCCCAGAAACTGTTTGGACAGCATACATCAAGTTGGACTAACAACAAATATTTAAATAACTCTACTTAAAATATCCTTCCAATTAAATTATCCTTAAAATTATACAGATCAATTTTCACTAAAGAGAAAAGGGCAAAGTAATTAAATGCATTCAATTTGTACTCTTAGAAATGTTTATCTTCATCCTTATTCCCTTTAAAGTGATCAATCTTTAGCTCATAAAAAGTGTATAGAAAGCTTTGCTAACTGGAAAAACGTTTATTTTTTCATTTTCTAAGAACACTTTTTCCCCACATTTGGATTCAACCTGGGTAAAATCAGTAGGAACAGTATCATTTAAAAAGCTAAATGGGGCCGGGCATGGTGGCTCACGCCTGTAATCCTAGCACTCTGGGAGGTCAAGGCGGATGGATTGTTTGAGCTCAGGAGTTCGAGACCAGCCTGAGCAAGAGCGAGACCCCGTCTCTACTAAAAATAGAAAGAAATTATCTAGCCAACTAACATGTATATATAGAAAAAATTAGCCAGGCATGGTGGCGCATGCCTGTAGTCCCAGCTACTCGGGAGGCTGAGGCAGTAGGATCGTTTAAGCCCAGGAGTTTGAGGTTGCTGTGAGCTAGGCTGACGCCACGGCACTCACTCTAGCCCGGGCAAAAAAAGCGAGACTCTGTCTCAAAAAAAAAAAAAAAAAAAGCTAAATGGTATTCTAAAACTTCTTTCAAAATTAAGGTTTACTAATATACAATTATAGGCATGGCTAAGTGGTAAGCAGCATCTTAAATATGGTGATATAAATGCCAAGCTTGGTGGCAGGTACCCATACTCCCAGCTACTCGGGAGACTGAGGTGGGAGGATCGCTTGAGCCCAGGAGTTCAAGTCCAGCCTGGGCAACACAGTGAGACCTGTCTCTAAAAAAAATTAAATAAATAAAAACATTGTGACATAACTATGAAAATTCAGAGAAAAACTTTAAGAAAAACCATGTTTTACTCATCATTAATTATCTTGTTCCAAACCGCAAACAGATACATGTAATTTTCCAGTTTTAGCAGCCACAGTATACTTCAGTCTAGTACATATTATCAGCTAAAGAAATCTTTTTAATTCACAAAGATCAGATAAAATATTTTTAAAATTTCAAAATATTACGGGGAACAAATGTTTTGTTATGTGGATACCTCGTATGATGCTTGAGTCGGGGCTTTCAGTGTGCCCATCACCAGAACAGTGTTCACTGTACCCAATAGGTAAGTTTTTACCCTTCATCCAGATAAATGAATTCATTTAAAGTGAACAGCATAGCATCTGACATATAGTAACAGCTCAGTTACTAGTGTTATCCTTTAAAATGCATGATACCATCTGCACTCATCAACCACCAATATAAATAAAATCACGAAGGGGGCACCTGTGAATGTTAAAACATACTTTCTTAAAAGGGTGATGCAAATCTCAGAATTCTACTATTTAAAAGCAGAAAAAAAAAGTATTTTATGTATTTTTTGTATTTTATGTATTTCCCCCAACACAGGGATGGGGGAAAAGCAATGAAGGGGTGGGAGTACCACCACCCATACAGGGGACCAGGGAAGGCATTGCTGATGAGGTAATAATGGGCAGACTTAAAAAGGGAGGGAGCCACATGGATCCCTGAGAGAAGAGTGCTCTAGAAAGAATGCTCTAGAACAGTGCTTTGCCTTTCACTCTGAAAGAAGCCACAGGAGGGTTCTGAGTGGAAGGGAGACATAATCTGATCTTCCACATTAAAGAGAACAGACTGTAGTGGGGACAAGGACCAAAACAGGGTCTGGTTAAGAGGCTACTTCAAGAATCAAAATAAGAAATGATGGTGGCTTAGACCATCTGCTAGCAATAGAGGTAGTGAGAAGTTGGCCAGTTTATATTTATTTAGAGCTGACAGGTAGATTAGATGTGGGATATAAGACAAAGAAGTCAAGGGTGAATCCCAGGTTTTGGTCTTGAGCAACAAGAAGAATAGAAATGGCATTTCCCTAAGCTGGAGAAAACAGAAGGGGTTTAGAAGGAAACATCAATGGCTCACTTGTGCAGATGTCAAGTGTGAGATGCCTTTTTGAACATCAGAATGGAAACATTAAATAGGAATAGACATCTGGAGTTCAGGGAAGAAATACAACAGGTAAAAATTTAAAAATCATCAACCTATAGATGGTGTTTAAAGGCTTGAGACTGAATGAGATTACTTAAGGGAGCAACTGAGTATATGGGAGTTGCTGTGCTGACTGGGAAGCACGACCAGCATCGAAGCAGTGAGGGTAGGGATGCTAAGTGTCTCGCAGTGGACTTAACAATCCAGTAATACAAACAATCATCCCCCGCCAAAATGCATTTGGCCCCCAGCGACCTACACAATGACAGCAAAAAAAAACACCCCACAAAACGACTACAGGAAATGAATGTAATAGAGCACAAAAAGTTCTAGGACTGAATTACTCCAATGTTTAGAGTTAGGGAAGATGAGGAGGAACCTACAAATGTGGAGTTGTGAATGAGATAAGAAAAGAATCAGAGAAACAGAAAGGGTCCCCAAAAGCCAACTGAAGAAAATGTTTCAAGAAGGGAAAAAAGTGATCATCTGTGACAAATGCTGCAAATATTTTCTAATATGTTAACATCAGCACCTATCTAGTAGAGAACAATGGGTACTCATGTCCTATCTCGATTTCTCTGAGACTTAGCTTTGGAATCCTTTAGAACATTAGTTACTTCCCCTCTACACCTCACAGACTGAGGACCTACTAACAGCAGTTAAGAGAAATCATCCAGTGAGTAGTTATCTCTGATAAGCATGAGATATTCACAGGGAAATCACAACACCTGTCATTTAAAATTACTGTGCCAGAAAATCAACTAAGTTCTTAAAGGTGAGCTTAAAAAACTGAAAAGGATAGAGAAAGGAATAATAATATCCAACACTTACTGTTTTTTCAATGACACCATCATTTTAAGAACTTTACACGTACATTATCTTAATTTAGTTGACAATCTTGAGGTAAGTACTATCATCATTTCCACTTTGAAGTTGGACACTGAGGTCCACATATGTTAAGTAATTTACTCAGAGTCATACAACAAGTGGTAAACCTAAGATCTGAACCCCAGCAGTCTGACCCCACATCTTGCACAGTGAAAGTCTAGATTAAAACGTGGATTCTTTCTCCCATAGTTTTTACGTCTCCAACAGTTTTACGTCATTTGAAATGGTCTTTGTTATAAGATATTTATTCTCAACACTTTACTGACAACTGGCTAGAATGCTGTCACAAGTATGCCAGCACGAAACAGTGTCCACTCTCAGGATGAAATAGGCTATAAAGGCAAGATCCCCTGCTATCTTCTTTTATGACATCATGTTCCAACTTTCACAACAAAAATACAAACATTTTCTCTTGTATTTTAATTTAAATGGTCTACAGAAAACTTATATTACTTCATCTAACAGAAATATACTAATCTTGCTGATCCTAACGCATTAAACACCCCAGCAGTAAAAGTCAGTATAAAATTTATGCAAGAAAATGAAACTGAAGACTTACTTTTTCTGAAAATGTTTAACCACTATGTGAAAAGAGAAATTGAAAAGCTAGTGCAAAAAACTAGAAGCATCCTTTTATCACACAACACAGCACTAATTCCATAAACTGGACCAAACTTATCATCTGGCAGGCATCCTAAAACTGGGTATATGGAAGAATATTTTGGGTATAAAGTTTTTTGGGTTAAATACAAGACTTAGAAACCCAAGATCTTGCAGAAGCCCAATAGGTACTCATTTGGTATTGTCTACTGCAAAATTTCATCTCAGGGGCATTGTGTATATAGGAGACTGACTGGTAACTTTTGATTGATAGATCCTCACCACCATTAAATAAAAGTGGTAGCACTACCCTGTACTAAGACATCAAAGCACTATTAAATAACTTAGTCCAATGTTATATATAGCTCTGGGATTAGTAATCATACCATTTTTAGAACAAAAGCAAGTTTTGCTTTTTAAAAAGTTTAAAGATGGGGAAAAACTACTTTCATCTTTATAGTTATCTTTAATTCAGTAGGCAAACTTTACAGAAACGGATTTATAGAAACTCTGTGGAGAACAAAGTAGAGCAAATTACTAGCCCTACTTGTCTTTAAAACATCTCCACCTACTTATATTATTGCCTGCTAAGCTGTAAGTTAGTTCATTACTTCTGAATTACCTTTTCTTGCAGTCCACAAGTGCCTCATAAAGTAGTCTTAAAAGGGTGTGTTTTTTTTCAGTGGTGAGATTCCAGTCAGAAATCCATTTTCTAACCTACAATGAGATTAACAAAAGGAGAAAATTTAGTAACACCACTAAATATATTTTCACAATTTAAAAGACAACATTTAGAATACACATATCTGCTAGTTATTTTAGCTATAATGTAAAAGTACATTTCTGATAAGCAGAACAAGTATTCCACATAGTAACTCACTTGATCCAGCTCAGTTGGAATGTACTGGATGGCCCCACAAGACGCGGCCACTTTAATGAGGCTACAATACACTGTGTATCTTACAGGAGTATTCTTATCCATCCCGTGGAAAAGGTTGCTCAGCCTGGTTAACAAATAAAATAACACCTGAGATTAGCAGCCACAGCATTAAGTTCAGGTTATCTGTGCTCACAACAAACGTGTGGCAGGTACTACTAATAACTTCATATTACAAAGGAGGGAACTGGGGTACAGAAGGTTAAGTGACTTGTCCAAGGTCACAGCTAATAACAGCCACAGCTGGCCGTCAAGTTCCAGGATTCCTGCTTTGAATCATTAAAAGTTAGTGACAGGACAATAGCCCCTTAAAATACCAACCCCCTTTCAGTTCTTAACTTACAACTGCAGTCTCAGAGATGGACGTTCACCTTCTCGAAATTTGACCAGCTTTTCACACAGGCTTTCAATCAAAGCTTCTTGCTTGTCTGGTTCCAGGATCAAGAGGAGGGAAACCACGCTGTTCATCACACTTTCAACATCTACACAAGTATTGATAACACAATCAACAATGACAGTACAATATTCAATGTGTGTACTTAAATATGCATTTCCAGTGTTTCAATACAACAAAGGCCATCAGACATAAGATACTTTAAAAAGATGTAATTCAGCTACTGTAAAACTGTTCTAGAGGACTGATATTTTTCCTTCCATGGAGAGCAACAAAAATATAGCATACATGAACTCAAACTAAACTAGCTCTGCTGCATAGCTAAACATTCAGAGAGCAACTTGTATGACATATTTTATTAAAGAGGAAGGAAACTGGTATCTAAGATTTGGTTTCTAACTAGTAAAATAGAGACTGATTTACATGTTTATGTACACCATACACAGACACACTTTCTATTTTTACTGTCATGATATTCAATCATGTGGCAGATACTGGCAAGGTTTTAGGCTAGGATGCTTTCTCAATTAAGGAAAACATCATATATACATATAGAAAATTATTTAGAAATTAAAGCTGTCAATTTTCTGGTTGGATCACTCATTTTCAAGTATTATAAGTATTAACCATATCCCAAGTTTGGTCTCTCATTTTTTTTTTAGTATATTGTCACCGAAGCAAATACCCAAGTTTAAGCTCTAAACCTTAACTAGAAATCAGGACTCCTAATTTTTGAAATTTCCCATTTTATCTTAATAAGTAAGAAATAAACCTAATAATAAAATGGCTTTTAGATTACTTGAAATTATATACCATTTGATATTAATCTAAACCTTACGAACAGAAAAGAGCTTTTTTTCCCCTTCAGTTCATTCTGAAACTATCAGCATTTAACGTGGGTAATAACATTCAAGAAATAAATATACCTGATGTTAAAACATGTTTTCTCAAAACAGGCTCACTTAATAGGTAAAATAGATTAGATAAACTGAAAGCATGTTTAATCTTATCTTTAAGATTAAAAACAATAGTGCCTAGACTATAGTTAACAATATATTGTAGAGTTCAAATAGCTAGAAGAGAAGAACTGGAAGGTTAGGTTCTCAACTCAAAGATAAATGTTTGAGGTGATGGATATCTAATTACTCTGATTTGATCATTACACACTGCATGCATGTATCAAAATATCACATGTACCCCCAAAATACATACAACCATTATGTATCTATTTTTTAAAAAGTCCTAAGATCTGAAATTCAAAACATAAAAATATTTGTTGGGTCTGTGGGTCTCACATCCACAGATTCACCCAACCTTGGATGGAAAATATTTGGGGGGAAGATAAAAAATATTACAACAATAAAAAAATACAGCATAACAACTATTTATATAGCATTTACATTGTATTAGGTATTATAAGTAATTGAGAGATGATTTAAAGTATATAGGAAGATGGGCATAGATTATACGCGAATCCACAGGTTTTAGTATCCACTGGGGTTCCTGGAACCAATTCTCCCTCCACCCAACCTTGGATACCAAAGGACAACTTTGTAATTCACAAGAAAATTTTAAAAATAGATTCTTATTATTAGTATGAAATATTAGAAAATATTAAAAACCTTTATCATCTTCCTTCAGACATACATCACAGGCTTCAATAATTTGAGCTAAATCTACATGAAGTCCGCCTTCTGCATTCTCTTCTGAGATCTCAGCTCCTTTAGATTTCAGGTAAGCACGAAGCTCAGCAGCCTGTTGAATGAAATAGGGTTACTATATATTTAGAAAACTGACCATGAATGACAAAACACAAAATCTCAACCCATTCTGTTCTATTTCTCAAAAAACAGAATGCAGACACTGTACTCAACAACTACTTCCAATTATGTTAAAGAACTTCTCCCTCACTCATTTTCATGACAACTGCACAGGAGCCAAAGGTTTTTCTCCAGAAGGCCCAGGGGCTCCTTAAGACACACTATTGCATACGTGGATCACCTTCAGAATTTCTCTCATGCCATCTGTACCCTGCTAGACTTCCAGTATATAGCAAAAACCTTTCTAATATAACTCAAAAGATTTCCATGGGTTGGGGGGTAAAGAGGGCTTTTGGGGAGAAGAAATCAATCTGACTTGGTAAATTTAACTTTTTTGAAAGATATGAAAATTTTTTTGCTCTCAAATGTATATATAAACACAGTTACTAGAAAAGTTAGACACTACCTTGGCAAAAGGGTAATCATTTATTAATTATTTGAGAACCTATTTGAGACTAGCATTTTGGGAGATACAAAGAGATAAAGATAATGTCTGTGAATGTTGCTTTAGAATAAAATATTTATATCAAATTGATCTACTACGTAACTAATCTCTTAAAATGCAAAGTGAATATCTGGGTCAAAAAGCACCTTTGGTCCTACAAAAACAAAACTACGTACCACATTCACTCATTTGGCATTTCCTACCCTACTGCCTACATATAATATTTAATAATTTTCTTTTGGCAACTTGTTACTATGGCAGCCAAACAAATGCAGATGGTTTTAAAGATAATAAAATGAAGTGAAACAGGCAGACGAAAAAATACCACTAGTAAACGCACAGGTATCACATTTTCTAGACCAAAACAAAAAAATCTTGGTGGAGGCCATTAGATTTTTAAACCTCAAAATATGTTTAGTTACCTTAGAAAAGTATGTTAAATCTATAGCTCTGATGGTACTATCCTTTCAGATAACAAGAACATAGTAACTTCATACAGGAGTTGGTATCATAAGCAAGATTTCAAAAAAAAAAAAAAAAAAAAAACAACCCACCGTCACCTTCTCTATGAAGGAAGCATAAAACATGGTCCGATCAAGAAAAACGGCACTGGTTCACTTTCTGCTTTCCAGATACAAAGCAAACTTTTTCTAATGACTATTCAGTTAACAGTTTATTGTTTTTATGTCATCCTCATTGGCCACAAGTGGTTGTGAAGCAGTATAAACGAAAGAAAACAAACAAAAAAAAAGATTAAGAAATCCATTTCTTAACTTTAACCAGGCTGAGAATGTGACCAAAGTTAAACTCCCGAAGCAATCACATATGTCCCTGTGAAAGGACTGCCTAGTGTGAAACTGATAAATCTGAAGAAAAGAAGCACAAATGACACTCTAAAATGTAGTAAATGACATATTTCTCCATCCACAGGTACATTAAAAAAAAAAAAAATCCAACACTTTTTCAGTAACCTAATAACCAACTGCTGGTAACACGCTTCCATTCCTATTCAGGTTTTTTTGTTTGTTTTGTCTTTTATATCTTCCTTTCTATCTCTGCTTAAACTCCCTCCCTATCCTTGAAATTTTTCCTCTTTTTTCATTTTCCCTAACTTGCTCTTCAGGGCTGCAGGACTGCATTTCTACCAAAGGGGGGGAAAAATCGCTTCTGCAATTCTAGAATTTACCTTAGACTTGTAAAGACATGGAAACCAAAACGTCCATGTTAGCGAAGTAGCAGAAATAAACAAAATGACAAACTAAGGACTTCACAGAATAGTTTTCAGCTATACAAAATTAAAGAATATCACTTCATGTTTACTTTAACCCCAACCAATTAAACTTTTGTTACGGGGAAAATGAGAAACATCTGCCCTGCATACCAAAGAGCAAACCCCAAATGGGAAATTTAAAACTATCAGAAGGAGGCACCAGGTGTATGTATGCTTTAAACTATATGAGGGTGGAAATGACCTTTTCGGGATACAAAACAACTCTTGCGCTAGTACTTGCCCAAGTGGTACTAGAAAGCACAGGTCTACATATAAAATACGGGTCACCTTCGCCTTTGTGCACAATAGTAAAACCACTTTGATCTTTAGTACAATATTATTTTTCCCTAGACTGTTTATGCGGACTACAGATTCGCCTCCTCCCACTCCGGAAGGGGCTGCATTTGGGGGACGGAAGCACACACCATTCCTAATTAGTCAAAAAGTACCATATCATAAGTGACTCCAGACTGGGAGCGTCCCGCGCCAACCAGGAAGCTGGCCGTGGAGTGTCGGGGCCCACGCTGGGACCGCCGGCCGGCTTGCTGGTGCGAACCGAGGCCAGGAACGCGCGCCCGTGCCTCGTGGGAGACAGCTGTGGGTCTCCGCCCCGGAGCCAGCTCCGCGAGGCGGCGTCCCGCCCGCCCGGCCCAGGCTCGGCAGACATCCCTCATGCCCCCGAGGCATCCCCAGCCCACCCTGGCGGCACCCGCAGCCCGGGAGCACACCTGGTCTTCCTCACTGATATCGATGAAGGCCGGGACGCTCATGGTGAAGGCCCAGGAACCGCGTAGACTCCACTCGCAAACCACGCCGACCGGAAAAGGGAGCCGCGCCGCTGTCTGGTTCCACACAATCACTTCCGGGTCACTCCGCGCACGTCCTGGCGGGTCCGGGTTGCTGGGACGGGCGGGGCCGGGAGAGCCAATCGTACCGCGCGCTCTCTCCGCGGCTGGGGGCGCGGGG
Source organism: Lemur catta (assembly GCF_020740605.2). NCBI lineage: Eukaryota > Metazoa > Chordata > Mammalia > Primates > Lemuridae > Lemur > Lemur catta. The sequence continues at coordinate 82,927,357 of NC_059134.1, read as the reverse complement.
GGCGCGGCGGGCGCGGCTGGGTGGGCCTCGCGGGCAGGACTTGCTGCGCCTGGTTCTAGTGAAGTTTCTCGCGGCTTCTGGCTTCCTGGACCTTGTAGCTTATTGTCCTTGGACCGCGCCCGCACCTCCCTAACTCCTCCTTCTCCCTGAAATTTTAGGCTTGCTCGGTCGTGCCATGTGCTGGTGGGTTTGTGTAGGGACTGGAACTCTCATATACTGCTACTCGGAATGTGAAACGATACAATCGCTTTGCAGAAGAGCGGCAGTTTATTAAAAAGTTCAACATATACCCGTCATATGATCCAACTATTCTACTACTAATTATTTACCCCCCCAAAATGAAAGTGTATGTCCATACAAAGATTTGTACACGAAATTCATTGCAGCTTTTAAAAATTATTGCTTTATTGGGATAAAATTACATATCATAAAATTTACCCTTTTAAAGTATACAATTCAGTAGGTTTTAGTACTTTGGCAGTTGTGCAACCATTACCACTATCTAACTTTAAAACATTTTCATCACTCCAGAAAGAATCCCTGTACCCATTAGCAATCACTCCCCATCCTCTCCCTCCCCCAACACGTCCCACCTCCCCACTAACCTCTGGCAACCACTGCTCTACTTACTGTTCTATGAATTTGCCGTTCCTGGACATTTCATATAAATAGAATCATAAAATATATGGCCTTCTAAGTCTGGCTTCTTTTACTTAGCATGTTTCCAAGGCTCATGTATGTTGTAGCATGTATCAGTCCTTTATTCCTTTTATTGCTTAATAATATTGCATTGTAATGGATATACCACGTTTTGTTTATCCATTCATCAATTGGTGGACATTTTGATTGTTTCCATTTTGGCTATTATGAATAATGTTTCTCTGAACATTGCTACACAACATTTTGTGTGGGCATATGTTTATATGTCTCTTGGGTATATACGTAGGAGTGGAATTGCTAAGTTGTAAGGTAACTTTTATATTTAGCTTTTTGAGGAGCTATTTTCCAAAAGGCAACAAGCTTTATTTTTAATAGCCAAAAACAGGAAACAACCCAAATGTTCATCAACAGGTGGATAGAATAGATAAAAAAAATTGTTATGTTTCTGTGTATTGGACTGCTACTCTGCAATAAACAAGGGTGAATTATTGATACATGCAACAACATGAATGAATCTCAAAATAATTTTGCTGTGTTAAAGCCAGACATATACTGTAAGATTGCATTTATATAAAATTCTAGAAAATACAAACTGATCTATCAGTTCTTCATTATAGTGGCAGCATCATAGATTGTCGTTGTTGCCTGGGGGAGGGCGACTGGGCAAGGAGAAGAGAGAGATGTATTGCAAAGGGGCATGAGGAAACTTTTGGGGGTTATGGATATGTTCCTTATTTTGGATGTGGTGATTGTGTCATGTTCATATCCATATATAACTGGGCACAGAGGCTCGTGCCTGTAATCCTAGCACTTTGGGATGCCAAAGTGGGAGGACCACTTGAGGCCAGGAGTTCAAGACCAGCTGGACCAAGAGCGAGACCCCATCTCTATAAAAAATCCTGTCACTTGTTAACAAGTGCCTATTCAAAGACGGTGCAGTAAGTTTTGTTGTATTAGTGAATGATATCCTAAAAAGTTAACTCATTAAATTAATTTGCAACAAACCTCTGGTAATTTTAATTTTAAATGAATATGATTACAACATTCTAGAAAGACATAGAAAAGAATTTTTTACAATGTGGCAAAGACTGTCAACCTGATATCCACCCTGTTATGCCTTAGTTGTAAAATCATAGTTGTAGATGTAGCAATGTACCCTTCCATGAAACTAAATTTATCAGCCTTATTGCAGCTAGATGTAGCCAATGAGATGCAGATGAAAATTTTGAGAGGATCTCCTGGGAAAGCTCTTTCTGGGAGCCAACTCAGCTTGGAAGCTGACTCTTTTGCCCTTTCCCTTCTTCCTTTTTGCTGCCTAAAATATGGACTTGATGGTGGGTGCTGCAGCAACCAAATCAAAGACGTGGCCTTGAGGGTGGAAGCCATGATGGTAGAGAGGAAAGAAGCCATATCTCCATGGCGTCAGGAGGGTGTGGTGCCAGCCTATAACTGCCTACCTCTGAACTTCTTATACATAAAACAAAAGGAAACCTCCATCTTGTTTAATGCACTATTGTGTTGGTATTCTCTTATATGCAGATGAACCTAATCTTGACTGACACAGAGAGAAAAGTTTGAAGTCTAAAGTCATAATTTTGTAAACGAAAGATTTATGTAAATGCAAGTTAACAAATTTTTATCATGCATATTTATGGTGGGAATCTTAGAATCTCTCTCAGTGCTGTTGTGGTGTAACGCTGAATTTACAAAGCTCCTACCCTCTTAGGATCTCAGAGATTTATAGCTAATAATTAAATTTTATACTAGTGATGCACCATATGATTTTAGTGACTTTATAGGTGAAACAAATGATATTTAAGCCAGTTGATTGGTGGCTCACTGAAATATATTACACCTGAGCTGTAGATCCCGCAGTAGAACTAATACAGTACCTTAAATCTCAAACACTTAGACCATTTGAAAGCATTAATCTTCCCATTAGTCATTGTAATAACAGAAAATTTATAAGGTTAACCTCTTCACTTCAAGTGACATAGCTGGATATTGAAACATTCATAAATCTGTTGAATCCAAAGAAGATGTATTCTTCATTTATGTTTTTAAAATTATTTCAGAAAGACATGGCCATACCAGAGGGAAAAACGTAATGCACTAGTTAAGAGTCTAATCAATTGCAAACAATGCAAATGCAAGAGTAATTTTATGAGCTATTAATTTTTGTTTTTGGGGAAAAAGTTATTATCTTGAGCTCCTATATGAGCCACACTAACCACAACCATATGAGGTTTTATTTTATTTTACTTTATTTTATTAAGATGAAGCAACAGAGGCTCAGAGGATTTAGGCAGCTCTGCTCCTAGGAGACACAGAGCAAGGATCAGTGAGCAAGGATTCCTGTTCAGGTCTGTCTTACTTAAAAACGGCTGCTCGTCTCTTCTTTTTTTGTTGTTGGTGATTTCATTTTAAAAATAGGGTCAGGCGTAGTGGCTCATGCCTGTAACCAGCCTGAGCAACACAGCGAGACCCTGTCTTTACAAAAAATAAAAAGTTAGCCGGGAATGGTGGCACAAACCTGTAGTCCCAGCTACTCAGGTGGCTGAGGCAGGAGGATTGCTCGAGCCCATGAGTTAGAGGTTGCAGTAAGCTATGATGGCACCACTGCACTCCAGCCTGCATGACAGAGTGAAACCCTGACTCTAAAAATAAAAATAATATAAACATAGAATGTAAGAATTCTTGATGTAGAATATGTGCTTTTAAGCTAAACTTTTGTATTGAAGTATAACTTATGTTCAGTAAAATGCACAAATCTTCAGTGTATACTTTGATGAGTTATACGCATATAACAGTCATCTGGGTAAAAAAAAAGAGCATTCATTAGCCATAAGGGCAATGAAAATTAAAATCACAGTGAGATACTACTTCATACCCACTAGAATGCCTATAATAAAAAACACAGACAATAGCAAATGTTGAAGAAGAGGTGGAGAATTTGGGACCCTCATACACTGATGGTGGAAATGTAAATGTAGCCACTTTGCAAAACACTGGCAGTTTCTCAAAAAGCTAAACAGAGTCATATGCCCCAGTAATTCCACTCCTAGGTATATCCAAGAGAATTGAAAATATATTTTTGTGGAAATACATGTACACGAGTGTTCATAGCAGCATTATTCATAACAGCCAAAAACATTCATAATAGCCAAACGTCTAACAGCTGATGAGTGGATAAACAAACTGTGATACATTTATACAATATAATATTATTTGGCAATGAAAAGAATGAAGGACTGATATATACCACCAAATGAATAAACCTGGAAAATACTATGCTAAGTGACAGAAGCCAAAAGCAACACATATTGTATAATTCCATTTGGCAGGGATTGGGGGCACCTATTTGAGGGGGAGAATGGGGAATGATGGCTAAAGGGTAAGAGATTTTTTTTATGTGGTGATAAAAATGTTCTCAAATTGTTTGCGGAGTTGGTTGTACAACTGTGTGAATATCCTAAAAACCATTGAATTATATCCTTTCTGTGGGTGAATTGTATGGTATGTGATTATATCAATACAATTGTTTTTAAAAAGAAATAAAAAGTGCACAGGAAAGGAACCTCTTTCTTTACTGATAGAGGCTAGGTCAGATGCTATGGCTTTTGACCTGTGAACCAAACATGCTGGGTAACTCTCAGCCCCAGACGTTGGCATGGGCAAGGCGAGACAGGGAGGCCTCTGATATGGTAAGACTCACACCAGGGAGGAGCATAGAACTCATGCCCTCTGTGGCCAGCTTGCCCAAGAGAAACAAAAGGCAGGGACAGTTGGGCTCCCCACTCTGCAGGCCCAGTAGGGAAACTTCCAGTTTCTCAGCCCAAGGCTGCTCTTCAAGGGAGGCCCACTCTCTCCTGCAAAATGGTGGACCTGAAATGAGCCTGTCTCATTAGTCTTCCCACATGCACCAGTCTGATAAGTCACTCAACTTCCCCATCGGGCAGAGTGAGATGAAGATACAGAGACATCAGGAGTGTCAGCACAGACACTCTGTAGAGTGCCCTTCAGCTGGAAGGGAGACATCAGGAGTAGGGAGGGACCACTTCTCCCAACACTGACCAGTTCCACCCTTTCCCTTCGTACTGCTCTTCAGCCCCTCATCATTTCTTGTCTGGACGGTTGATGTCGTCTCCTAACTCTTCTCCCTACCTCCACTTTTACTGTCTTGCTACTCATTCTTTGAAATTGTGCTCAGGGGACCTTCAGAACACATGTAGCCTAAAAATTTTATTTGTCTTGTATAGCATTAAGTTTTTTGTTTTTTTTTTTAGTTAATTGCTGTGGCAGATTCTGCTAGTAACTTACCCAATACATGTTCTCTCTTTTTACTTTCCTAGCCCCACCTCGCTTTTCTTCAGAGTGGCATCACGCCCAGCTAAAGAATTACATTTCTCAGGCTCTTTCACCAACGGGAGTAGGGAAGTGACATCTTTTAGCTGATAAGGTGATAGGAAAGTTGCTTTGTGGGGTCTTCTGGAAAGTTCTTTGAGTGGAGATACTTAACTTGCAGGAGGCTTTATCCTTTATCCTTTTGCCTTTCCCCTTCTTCCTACCTTGGATGTGGATGTGAAGCTGAGGGTGGGGCAGCAATTTAGCAGCCCCTGAGGTAACATGCTGAGGATGGATTCAACGTGCTAAAGAGAGAAGTGGAAAGCTAACAGGAACCTGGGTCCTGGTCCATTATGGAACTGCCTTTTCAACCCTGTGAAACTTACCCCTGGATTTCTAGTTTTCCAAAGAAAAAACACCTTATTTGTTGCAAGCCACTATATGTCAGTTTTATTTTGTTACTTTTAGCCAACATAACTGGACAGATTTGGTACCAGGAGTGGAGTGCTTCAAGTAATAGAACCTAAAATTTGGCATTGGCTTCATTAAAGAAATGAGGCTTTGACAATGGGGACACAGAGTTCATAGACTGGGAAGAATATGACCCTTGTTTTATGATGTCAAAACATTCTCTGTGGAAAACTGTCTCCTTTTGTTTCTTGGGACATAAACCATGATGTTTTATGTCGTTGTTAGGGGAAAGAGTAGATATAATTTATTGTGACTGGTTCTGGTTACTTCTTGCCACTTTCAGCATAGTCCCAAAGGATAGGGGTAAATTCAGACTAGAGCTTAGCTACTTCGTAAGCAGAGATGGATAGTAATACAGTTTAGGCTGAGAGCCACTCTCTGCCTGTAGCCTCCAATCTCAACTGTCTGAGAACTCCTTGCTCTGAAGCCCTACAGGTTGCAAAGCCGACTTCTGCCCCTTGTGCTGACACTGGCAAGGCTAGCTGCAGAAAATGGATAAAAATGGAACCTCAGGCCTTTTTGAAGAATCTCCCTTTAGGAGTTCTTAGCCAGAAAGACATCTGAACCTATGTGTGTGTGTGTGTGTGTGTGTGTGTGTGTGTATGCAAGAATCAAATCAACACATTTAAATACTTTTATCTTTTTTTTTTTTTTTTTTCTGAGACAGGGTCTCGCTCTGTTGCCCAGGCTAGAATGCAGTGGCATCATCATAGCTCACAGCAACCTCAAACTCCTGGGCTCAAGCGATCCTCCTGCCACTCAGCCTCCCAAGTAGCTGGGACTACAGGTGTGCACCACCTGTAGTGGGGCCTGGCTGTTTTCTATTATTTGTAGAGATGCAGTCTTGCTATGTTGCTCAGGCTGGTCTCGAACTCCTGGCCTCAAGGGATCCTCCTGCCTCAGCTTTTATCCCTTAATAATCATTGTATTCTAGTTAATTTGGAGAACTCTCAGGTCTACAGCTGGGCCCTGCCACACATGCAGGCTCAGCTACATGTGTACATATCAAGAGTCAGTCTTTAAGGTTTGAAATCTCAGGAGCTGGCTTTTGTCACAGTTTTTCTTTCTGACCCTTGTGATCCTACATTTCTGTGTTTAAATAGGAGGTTCAAAATAAACAACTAATAGTGCCATGATTGTAAAGACAAAGACAAAGAACTTAAATGATTTCAGTTCTGTCAATCCATGTCACTACTTGAAGTTTTCGTGTTTAGAATTTAAAACAGTGAAACAAAAAATGAACTGAAAGCCATAATACTTTTTAGATGGTAAGTGCAAATTTTGCTTCATACATAATATATTTTATTGAATTGGAATATCTTTAAAATTAAAATTTCTTTTAAAATGTATGTATTTATTTATTTATTTAAGGGTCTCACTATGTTGCCCAGGCTGGTCTTGAACTCCTGGCCTCAAGAGATCCTCTAGCCTCAGCTTCCCAAGTAGCTGGGATTATGGGGATGAGCCACTACACCCGGATCAAAATTTCTTTTTTTATATTGTTAATTGTTTTAAAACTTATACATCTATGTGTGTATACATAAAAATTAAAGAAAAATTTTGCTATCTACATTTCTTTTATGGCTATTATTATTTTAGTTTTATTTCATAACTCTTACTGAAAATTATTTTGTCATGTAGAGGAGGAGGGTGTTAAAAAATAAATACTCTAAGTACACTCCTGCACGTTATCAGAAATATATGGCCCAATAAATCTGTACAAACTGAACATGCCATTGTATCCAGAACCCAAATCAAGAGATGATATTACAAGAACCTCAAAATGCCCCGTTATCTTCCCCTCCAATCAGAACATTCCTCCCCAAGGATAACCACTATTCTAGTTTCTAACAGCATGATTATTTTTGCCTGCTTTTGTGTTGAAAATAAATGAAATTGTAAATATGTACCCTCATTTCTGACTCCTTTTGCTCAACATTATGTTTGTAAGATTCATCGATATTGCTGCATGTAGTTGTAGATCATTCATTCTTACTGTGTGGAGTAGTATTCCTTTGTGTAAATGCATCACATGTGGTTGTATATGTGCAATTTTATATAACACAGAAAGGGTGCTCTGGAGCATCATTGTTTTGGAGGTAGAAACAACCCAATTAGATTTGAATCGGAGGTGAAGTCATGGTCCTTTCTGCTCAGGAGTTTTGTCTCCCTTTTCTAAACAGATATAAACAGATACTATTTTTCTGGTTTTATATCCTATCCCCATATACACCCTAATCGAGCTATTAAAAAATTGCTTGCAGTTTCTCAAATGCAAAGATTCTCCCCACCTCCTTCTGAACTTGGTTGTTGTGCATGGCTGTCAAGGCTCTCTCTTCACACATTGCCCCTGCGTGAAGCCTAAGCCTTCCCTGTCTGCTGCTTTCACCTACACCCTGCCCCCGGGGCCTGTCTCCTGGGCTACCCCTTATCTGGGCTCTCATTCCCAGCAGTGCACACCTCTAGCACTGCACTTTCACTGTGTACGGTAAAGGTTTAGCTCACTCCTCTCTCTCCTGGACCAAAGGGACTGTTCCACGTAGACATGTAGCCTCCGTGCCAGAACAACAGTTGCTTAATTAATGCTTTGTGAATGTACTGTGCACTTCTTATGTTTCAGACATTGTTCCAGGTGAGCAAGACCAGAAGGGGTCCCTGCCCTTGTGGAACACCCACTCTAGCAGGTTTCATCTGACCCACCTGTAGGGGTCTGAGTAGGAATTTCTCAGTTTGGAAGGTGGGTGGCAGTGAGAAGTTTAAACCCCTGGGAGCATGCCAGACAGAGGAAGCCACGTGTCCAGAGGCTTGCTGTCTTGAGCGTTGAGGATGGGGGGATACTGGTGGGAGTTCCGTGAGGCTGGGGGAGTGAGAGGGCCACGGGAAATAGTGGAAGATGAAGCTGGCCAGGATCAGAGGCCAGCGTGTGAAGGGACTCACATGCCCTGCTAAGGAGTTTGCACTTTACCCTGAAGACAGCCAGAGTCCTGTTGATGATTTTATGCAGGGGAATGACATGTTTATATTTATTTGGAGGAAGATAATTCTGGCAGATGGACTGGAGTGGTGAGAGACTGGGCAAGTCACTTAACCTCCCTCTTCCTCTGTTTTACCATCTATCAAAGAGGACGACTCATATCTACTCTACTTACCTCCTAGGATTTTGGTGAGAAATAAAAGAGATAAGCGATGTGAAAACACTTTGAAAAGTATATGGTACTGTAAAAATGCAAGCTGGTGCTGTTGTTATTTCAGCTGTGCTGTGTTTGGGAATGTGGTTTTAAAGAAGCCCAAAGAATCAAGGAGAGAAGCAGAGTCATGAACTCCACTTCTGTTCCCAAGAAGAATACAACCCAATAATAGTTTAATATATATTTTGACACTCCACTGTGCAAAGAGCTAAGGAAGTTTTATGGAAAATAGAGAAACCAGCCCTGGGACAGCTTACAGTCTAACTGGAGAGACACACTACCTCTAGGAAAGGAAAACCCATGTATGTGAAAATATGATCCAATCCAAAAGGAAAGTGCTGGGGTTGGGGTAGATGAGAGGAGTGGAGACTCCCTGTATGAAAAGAAAATGATGTCATTTGTCCTAATGAGGTGATGAGTTGCTAAATAATACCTCTGTTGTTCCACCCCCCCCCATAATGAGGCAGAATAAGGAAAAGGAAAGAGAAAAACATTTTATCAGGTAGAAAAATTTATTTCTTCATTGATTGCATGATGCAATCCATTTCTCTAAAAGAAATGCTCTAAAAACAAATGATGACATTTTGATATTTTCAAAGTCATAAGTGTCTTGGTAACAGATATAAGTTTGCCTCCTTGCAGAGACATATTGGCTCAGGCTACCAAATGCTTTTCCCTTCTTAGGTATTTGTTGGGTAGAGACACATCCCAGGCATATTAAATTATGTCTTTAGGTTCCTTTTTGAAGACAAGTTTAAGTGGATTTACCCCTTCGAATAACATCTTTCTATCTCCTGCTATTCCCCAATAATTCCATGAGTATACTGTATGACATTTGAAATTGTATATCCATTTGTTTTTCCCTTATGGATTATAATGACAAGGTGTATATCTTTGTAAAAGTGATAGAACTCTCACTGTTTGAAAAGTACTGAGAGAGGATGATATAATAAATACTTTAATAAGGCCTACCTTCTTCCTGGCCTTTTTAAAAATATTGTTTAACTTATAACATATTCTTCAAGTTTGGGAAATTATCCTTTTACTCAAGGATTTTTATTTATTTATTTTTTTGAAACAGAGTCTGTTGCCTGGGCTAGAGGTCCTGGCTCACAGCAACCTCAAACTCCTGGGCCCAAGCGATCCTCCTGCCTCAGTCTCTTGAGTAGCTGGGACTACAGGTGCATGCCACCACACCCAGCTAATTTTTTTCTATTTTTAGTAGAGACAGGGTCTCACTCTTGCTCAGGCTGGACTCAACTCCTGAGCTCAAGCGATCCTCCTGCCTTGGCCTCCCAGAGTGCTAGGATTACAGGTGTGAGCCACCACGCCCAGCCAAAATTATTATTTAAACCAAGCTCTTACATGCTGGGGCCATGGAAGAGATTTTGGCATGCCTCCCCAGGCATGGGGACTGAGGAGAAGCTGTAGGGGACTCCTGCCTTGAGGTCCAAGAGCTGGCTCCTGCAACCCAACAGCAGGCTGAGGGCTGAGCAGAGAGATGTCCTCCAAGTGAATGCCTGAAAAGAAGTATCATCCATGAACTCTAGGTTCTGGCAATGTTTCTGTAAACAGTACCATCTTTCATTAGCAGTGCTTTCTTGAATTAAAAAAAGCAGTTATAACTTCTTGGAGGGCTGCAGCCTGAGGGGAGGAGAGCAGCCTGAAGAAGAGGATGAGGTTCAGGAGGAGGCCAGGGGTGATGAGCAACATCAAGGGCGGGTTTGGGGATTGTCACAAAAACAGCAGCCATGATAATGGCACTCGTGGTCCTCCCTTCTCATCTTTGAAGAATGGATCCTAAACGTTTTCTTACCATATGATCCAGCAGTTGTGCTCCTTCCATATGTATCCAAATGAACTGAAAACACAAAACCTGCTCTTGGGTGTTTATAGTATTTTATTCATAATTGCCCAAACTTGGAAGCAACCAAGATGCTCTTTGGTAGGTGAATGGATAAATAAACTGTGGTACATCTAGAATATTATTCAGTGATACAAAGAAATGAGCTATCAAGCAATGAAAAGACATGAAAAAATCTTAAATGCATACTACTAAATGAAAGAAGCCAATCTGAAAAGTCTACATACTGTATGATTCCAACTATATAACTTCTAGAAAAGACAAAACTATGGAGACAGTACATCAGTGGTTGCCAGGGGTTGGGTGTGGGAGAAGGATGAATCGGCAGAACAGAGGATGTTTAAGGTAGTGAAACGACTCTGTATGATGCTATAATGGTGGATACATGTCATTCTACATTAGTCCAAACCCACAGAACTTACAACACCAGGAGTGAACCCAAATGTAAACTAGGGACTTTGGGACATTATGATGTCAATACAAGTTCATCAATTGTAACAAATGTACCACTCTGGTGGGGATGTTGACAATGAAGGAGGCCGTGCATGTGCGAGGGAGGGGGGATATGGGAAATCTCTATACCTTCCTTTTGATTTTTCTGTGAACCTAAAACTGCTCTTTAAAAAAAATCTTAAAAATTAATCATAATTCCTTAACATCATTAAATATCTAGTCAGAGTTCAAGTTTCCCTGATTATGTTATTGTTAGATTTTTGCAGTTTGTTTGAATAAGGATGCACTAGAATTTACACCTTGTGATTGATGGATTTGTCCACTGAATCTCTTTTAATTTATAGGTTCCCCCTCCATCTCTACTTTTTCTCCCAATTTTGATTCTGTAAGGCACCTTACATAAGAATTTTATAAATTGTACCTACTTGGTATTGTTTAATATGTTTCTTTCTCCTCTGTATTTCCTGTATATTGGTTATTATGTCTAGAGCTTTGATAGATTCATTTTGGCAAGTAATGGTTTGTAGGTGTGCACTTCTCCCAGGAGGCACATTTGCCTGGTTATTTTAGTTTTTGTGATATCGCCAGTCATGGAGCATCACTATCTCCATCCATTAATTTGTTAGGAGTTACTTTGATTTTCCTAATTCTATAGTTCCTTCACTGTTTATCAGCTGAAATAATTATATAAAGAGAAACTTCTTCTCACCAACCATTTGATGACTCTGGGATATAGTTCGTACAAGAAAAGAAGCATAAATGCTTGAATCTTTATCTATAAAATTTTAAGAGTTGATTCCCCAGCATTCTGCAAAGATGAGAAGGGAGGTGCTTTTTAAGCATCAGCTTAAACTCAAGGATCTGTGTATATTTGACATATTTCAATCCATTGGGATTATTGGCCAGTGGGAGCATTTGTAAGTTGTCTCTTGAGTCCTTTTAAGAGACCTCAGGAGTCTTTGACGCCATTCTAACTTTCACAGAAAAATGTTTCAGGCTCATCTGGTAAATTTCCTACCTGACCTGGAATCAGCTGTTTCTTCAAGGAGCTCTGGGTTATTTTAGAGTAAAACGGCATTTAGAAAACACAATCTGAGAACTAGGGGGAAAAGGAATTAAAATTTTTTTTTTCTAGATTCAAATATCAAAACCTTTGACTTTTTAGAACACTATCCATTTATAGAAACTCCCAAGACTCCTGAAGGTTTTTTTTCTTACAGAATTACTACTTTGATAAAGCACTGTGTTCTTTGGGCATCTAAATCTAAAAAGAAAATTTACTACCTAGAAGGAAATGATAGCAATATCATTACTTTGCACTTGGGGGCATGGTAGGCTGATGGTGTGTGCCACACCCAAAGATGTACATATCTTAATCTCTGGAACCTGTGAATGTTACTTTATATGATAAAAGAAGCTTTACAGATGTGATTAAGTTACAGATCTTGAGATGGGGAGATTATCCTGGATTATCTGGGTAGGCCCTAAAAGTGACCCCAAGTGTCCTTACAGGAGAGAGACAGAGGGAGATTTGGCTAGAGAAGAGAAGGCAATGTGACAACAGAAGCAGAAATTGAAGAGATGTGGCCACAAGCCAAAGAATGCCAGCAGCCACCAGAAGCTGGAAGAGGTAGGGAATGAATTCTCCCCTGGAATCTCCAGAAAGAACCAGCACGCGGACACTTGGATTTTAGCCCCATAAAATTTATTTTGGATGGCTGTCTTTCAGAACTATAAGAGAATGCATTTCTGTTGTTTTAAGCCATTACGTTTGTGGCCATTTGTTACAGCAACAATAGAAAACTAATACCAAGCCTCATGCTACAATGAGAGATAGGAGGTAGGGCAGTATGTTTTGGATCATAACAAAAAAAATAAGAAAAACTGTGCACCTTCCAAGGCTACTGGGATCTGGTGCAGGGCTTGTGTTTAGATGAAAGAAAGCAAAAGGACTAGTTAATGGGGCAGTTGTTAAACTTCACCTTCCACAACTTTAGCAACTTGAACTTCTTACTGGAGCAGCTCTGGAGATAATTTGTTTGGAGGCTCTACTGCGGGAGATCTGACTGCAGGCAGCCAAGCCAGGTTTTAAGGAATGTGTGAAATTCACAGGAGCACTTGGGTGCTGATGGGAGGGGATTTAGCAAACCCATAATGTTATGTGGGGCTGGCCAGAGGATGAGTGGGCAGCAAAGGCTTTCAGACTCAATATTCTTGGTAATAACAATAACTGTTAGCAGGTAATAAAAGAGCTTTTCGCCAACAATCAGTAGTGGAATAATTCGAAACATATTTTTATGAAGAAAGGAGAGGTAATGGCATCGTGCGGTAGTAGAAAGGAAGGAGCTGAAACCATTGCTTTTTTTAATGGGGATTTGGAGGCTGGTAACTGCAACCTTGTGCTCTGTGTAGCTTACATGAGAAAGTGGGACTCACCCTGCTGATCTAACGCTTCATAAACTCTTATCTCTGACTTATGGTTTCGAAGACAGACACAGTACGCACTGGCTGCATTTTGCTTCATGCTTCAAAAGTTTAAATAAATAATCCTTCACTTCAATTCAGCAGCTATCAGGGAAAATGATATTGTTTTTACTCATCCTAGCAAAGGGAGGCACTTCTGAAGTACCCACGCTTTCAAGCAGAAAGACAGCATTTCTGCCAATGAAGCGTATAGTGAGTTCCCAAGTCACAGCCCAACTTTTTAGCACAAAGGAAAGATGAATGTCCCAATCTAAACTTCAGCTGCCTGTTATTTTTCCTATGTATGGTCAATGGTTTCCATGGAATCAGTATGAGAAAGGCTTTTGACAATGATGTTTTCTTCTCTTAGATAACTGAAAGATTTTGACATTTAGGTGAAAAAGCCAGAATAATTTGTCGGATGGGTTGTGCAATTCACGAGAGAGCAGCAAATTCACACTGGTGTTGAGTAGCCTCAAAGGGCCACGGCAAGGTTACTGTACTTAGGAAGAAGAGAAATGGATGGTCTTTAAAAATTCCACAAAGTTCCTTTCATAAAAGTGTTTCAATCCCCATTAAAAAACACAACTTGATGACTTTGACTTCCTTTGGCAAAATAACTTTGAGAGTTTGCCATGAATTAGACATCAAAGAACCAATAAATTTAATGAGTAGTTTTCAACGCTAAAGGCTCACTTGTTAGTATGTTTCACTGTTATTATGTCCATGTTAAGAAAAAAAGAATCTCTATTCTAATTAAGGCTATGGCCCTCAAGCTTTAACACAAAGAATGTGCCCAGGACCTATGTCATGAATAGGTAGAATGACAGTGATGGAAAGTCTTGTGGCCAAGAATATGCCTCACCGTGCTTAGAATGTTATCATTAAAGATTCACAGCTTTCAGTTGGTTTTTTCTAGACTCTTCTCTGTCAGTGCAAAAGATGCTATGTTGAGGCACACATTGTGAGATTTCTTTCCACTGGGAAAACAGGAAGCAAGTTGTGGAAGTGTTGAGAAATAGGGGTAGGGGGAAGCTGAAAGATGGGAAGGAGTATTGAAAGAAGAGGTGAGATGGGCTGAAATCACAATCTTGCATGGGATTGACCTGGCTCTTCCCAGTAGTGGGGGGCCTGCAAACTCAGATGTCTACAGGGCACACAGGTAACTTACATGGGTGATGTGGGCCTCGTGGAGATTGTGGCAAACTAGATAACAAGCCTTGTCCAAAAAGGCCAACATCTAGCTCCAGCCCACGGTTGTAATGCACATGGTCAGATGCAAGTGTGGGCTTAGTCTTGCTAGAGCTTCTGATTTTTCAAAAAACCTGGAAATCATAGCATTACACATAATCCTCTGGTTTTTGAAATATAAACAACTAATTCTAATATTATTAAAACATTGTGCAGACTAGATAAAATATATCTGTAGGCTGAATCTGGCCCTTGGGCCACCACTTTACAACCCTTGCATGAACTTAGGAACAAATTTTACATTTTTGAGGATATGTAGGTTATTCATGAGAAAAGGACAAGACTCTTATATTTTCTACATAGAATGTCCCAGGTAAGAATGAAGAAGGAAAATAATCATTTAAAACAGAATTTTAAAGGGCGCTTTTTAAAAAAAATGTTCCCTTTGGCTTTTAATCTTACAGACTCTACTCATTTCCAAAGTTAGTTAGGTTGGTGTTTTTCCCTCCCACCCCTTCACCAAGGTTGTTTCATACAATTAGAATAGAGTTAGATTATTTTGTCACATTCTTCAGGAGGATTGCTCAGCTTCCTAAATGAGTTTTAAAAAATTTGCATACATTAAGGTTCACTCTTTGTTTTGCGAAATCCTATGGGTTTTGACAAATGTATAGCATCATTTATCCACCTGTACTGTAAGACGTATCATACAGAATAGTTTCATCACCCTAAAAAATTCTCTTGTGCTTCATTGCACAAATCATTTTTTGCTCTAGTCACCACGAGCCAAACCTAAGAGGCAGTATGGAGCTCAACCTAAAATGATACCATTTTAAATATTAAAAATTTATTTTCAGCTGCAGAAAGGGAATGCATTGGCAAGGTTTAGTTGCAAGAAACAGAACTAACTTATAATTTCAAGCACGAAGTGATTTAATACAGAGAATTAAATACTCCAATTGTAGGTTCTAGGTTGGACCCCAGAATGACTCCCAGAGCAACGCTAAAGAACTGACTCTCTAGGAGAGCTGCTACCTCTGCCCTAATGGGATTCTGCAGATCGGGAACCCACCACACAGTTCTGTGACTGCCTTTGAACTTCACAAATATAAAGGCTATCCCCCGCTAACTCCCTTCAGTAAATCCCAAGGTCTTCATAATCGTGATTGCCAACAGCTTCAGCCAAACTAGTGGGAAGATGGCCCCCCCGACCTCTGCCGTCCAACTCCCAGAAAATGCATCTGACAGAAAGAACCCAGTTCATATCCAGAAACCCTCGTGCAGGGGGTTGAATGGTGGCTCCCCAAAGGTAGGTCCACCCGGAACCTGAGAATGTGACATTATTTGGAGAAAAAAGGTTTTTGCAGGTGTATTTATTTAAGGATCTCAAGATGAGATCATCCTGGATTATCTGGGTGGGCTCTAAATTCAATGATAAGTGTCTTTACCAGAGAGAGAAGAGGAGAGCAGACAGAGAGAGGAGAAGGCCACGTGAAGACAGAGGCAGAAGTTGGAGTGGTGCAGTCACGAACGGAAGAATGCCTGGAGCCACCAGAAGCTGGAAGAGGCAAGGAAGAAAGAGCTCCCGGGGCAGTGCAGCCCTGCCAGCACCTTGACTTTGGACTTCTGGCCTCCAGAACTGTAAGAGAATGCATTTCTGTTGTTTTAGGACACCTAATTTGTGGTAATTTGTTACAGCCAGTCCAGTAAATAATGCACTTAGTTTCAAGTGACTCGAGGAAGTATCATTTCAGCTTCCCAACCTCTGTTGTGTATTAATACTCCTAGAAATAGGTTGGATGGATGCTGAATGCTAATCTACCATGTCTACCACTTGGAAATTGGAGGTTCCATGGATCAGAGTAGAACAAAGGTTTCTTCTGAGCATGTCTGTTTGGTGATAGCTGACAGCAAACCTGTTTGTTTACATTGATAAAACCACAGATTAGTCCTCATGTATACCCCCTAAAAGGAATTATCACCAACCAAGCACACCTAAAGTACAGTACCAACAACAATGTCCTCTTCCTTTAAAAATGTTGTATAAAGACTCTTGGGCCAGCGGGGCTCGGTGGCTCACACCTGTAATCCTAGCACTCTGGGAGGCCAAGGCGGGAGGAATACTCCAGGTCAGGCATTCAAGACCAGCCTGAGCAAGAGCGAGACCTGTCTCTACTAAAAAATAGGAAGAAATTATCTGGACAACTAAAAATATATAGAAAAAATTAGCCGGGCATGGTGGCGCATGCCTGTAGTCCCAGCTACTCGGGAGGCTGAGGCAGTAGGATCGCTTAAGCCCAGGAATTTGAGGTTGCTGTGAGCTAGGCTGATGCCACGGCACTCTCTCTAGCCAGGGCAAAAGAGCAAGACTCTGTCTCAAAAAAAAAAAAAAAAAGACTCTTGGGCCAAGTCTAAATTGGCTGAATTTACCTTGATTCATGAAGCATCAGAAGGTGTCTTATTTTTATTAAAAACATCTTGAGCATTCTTTATTTTCACTGCTGTTTGCATAGTAGTCTGCCATGGTACATGACAGAATGCCTCCTGGAATTAAATATGAGACATTAAGTACCACATCATGGAATATACATCCTATTTAAGACATGCAAGAATATGTGATGTTTCTGGCATTATATATATTTAATTACATCGAGTTTATAGTCTTAGAAAATAAAAGAATCATTTTCTCAGGTTGTTTCAGCAAAATGAATTTAAGTAAGCCCTTATATAATGAATTATTTTCTTAAATAACAATTACTAGTGTTGAAAGTAAGATTCTTCCTGTGTGAATTCTACTGCCCCTTTGGTGGAAGACTGGGCTCCTTTCTGTAGGATTCTATGTGGGAGGAGTTTCTTATCTGAAACTAAGTGGGATACCGAAACTGGGAGAAGGAGCAGAATTTAGAATCTTGTGCAAATTCAAAGTTCAAAACGCCAGAAGGAGGTATGGGTGGATCTTCAAACAGAAGAGGCAGTAGCATATACTGAAGTCAGGACGTGGAGCAGAGAATCTGAGCCCATAGGGTGAAGACACAAGTGACCAGACCATCTGGGATCTAGGAGGCTTCTGCTGTCTGTGCCTTCTCTTCATAAGGAGTTAGGGCACGGTCCCTGGTGGGTTAGGCAGTTTAAAGGGCCAGGGTAGAAGGAACACCCCTGGACAACAAAGGCCCCAGTGTAATAATAAGCTTGTGATAAATATAGTCAGAAACTCGATGAAATGAAGTGGTCAACATTTTGTAAGCCATGTGAATAGTTTCCATCGAGTAATAAACAATTTAGCATTAAAGATGAAGCATTCAGCCTCTAACTCCAAACTAATGAAATTCAGAAACCTTGTATGTTTAACAATATCACAGAGTAGACAGCACCTACGTGATGTGATTTATGGCTGGCTGGCTGGCTGGGAAACCTCTATTTCCCAAAACGTTCTTCCTGTTTCCCTTTCCACCATTACAGGTTCGTCCCTTGGGTCAAGTTATCACCATAAGCAGTCTCTTTTTGTTTGTTGTTTGTTTGTTTGAGATAGGGTCTCACTCTGTCACCCAACCCAGGCTGAGTGCAGTGGCGCCTTCATTGCTCCCTGCAACCTCCAATTCCTGGGCTCAAGGGATCCTCTTGCCTCAGGCTTCTGAGTAGCTGGGACTATAGACACGAGCCACCGCGCCCGGCTAATTTTTCTTTTGTTTTTTTTTGTAGAGATGGGGTCTCGCTCAGGCTGCTCTGGAACTCCTGGCCTCCCAATGTAGTAGGATTACAGGTAGGATTACAGGCGTCAGCCCCCACCCCTGGCCTTCAGCCTCGTTTATATGTGCATAAACCACAGGGAGGGTTAACATATCAGTTATAATAACAGAGGCCATTTGTATAGAGCTGTAAGGTTTTCAAAGCATCATCCTGTCCATATTTCATATCACTTTTCTAATGTCTATGGGGAGGGGCCAATGAGGAAATTGGAGCTTTGATGGAGAGACATGGGAGGACTAATTTGGGAGCATCGGGCATGGTCAGAGGGTGACAGCTTGAGTGGAGGGACACATCAAAGGGCTCCAGCATCACAAGGGCACGCAGGGCCAACAGGGGCCTGAGAACACCAGAGAGAGAGAGCTGCAGACAGAGCACGCCCCCAGTGACTTCACTGCTTCAGTGTCTTGTACCCCCACTCACAGGGATATTCTTGCTGCTGCCCTGCATGCATGACTTCGATCTACTCTCTCAGTGTTCTTAGCAGCACCATGGGCCCTGCTATTCTCAGAGGCAAATCCGGCATCTATTGACTTCCAGTGGCGAAAATCTGGGACAATATTTTGTTGTGGAAGAGTATGGGAGGGGCTAATGAATTATAGCTACAACCCTAGTTTTTGGTGACTTAATTCATGAACTTTTCTTTACCAATTTGTGCTTGGAATTTAAAAGATATTTTTTGTGTATTATCTCAGCATATTAGCAGCAAGTCGTACTCTCTAAGTACTAATCATCAGCAGCATTCTTGTGGCCTTTTTGCGGCAAAGAGTCCAACAAAAAAAACCTGTATTTTTAACATAATGTGAGCCTTAATGATGAGAAAACCACTTAAGTGGAGAAAAGACAAAAAAAAGAAGCTATCTGTGTTAAACAAACAAATCCTGAAAAACATGAGCAGCGATTTTCACTTTAGTGGTGGTTTTTTGGTGCTGTGTTTTCAAATGGCTTTCAAAGCAAATGCCTCTTTGAATAGTTGATAAAATGGAGTATGTGGGTTTACATATTGATTTGGTGGTGTTGATAGTCTTATTAAAGCAAGGCCAGAGAGGTTGGGTCACATTCTTTCCATGACATTTTAATGAGCAGTTTAGGGAGGGTGGTTGGCGTGGTGATAGTAAGTGGGAACGAGTGGCAAAGATTAACTCACTATTCATTTGCCTGACTGCAGAATTTAATACTTCACTCTTGCTGGTACTGTCAACACACGTGGTAGAAAATATAAATTAGTTTGTGCTTCACACATATCATATATAATAACTTCACTTGCTAAAGTAGTTTTAAAGTTTCTCAGTTGTTAATAACATTTTCTTCCCAAAATTTTTATAAGGATCATGTGTTATTAACAGCATATTTATATATTTTTAAAGATATAATCCACATACTGTAAAATTCACCTTTTTAAAATGTACAATTCAGTGTTGTTTTCAGAAAGTTGTATAACCATTACCACTACCTAACTTCACAACATTTTTATCACCCCAAAAAACCCCACACCCATTAGCAGTCACTCCCCAAGTACATTATACTTAACTGACTTATGTATAAAAAGCAAGAGAGAGGTTATCCAGGAACACATTATCTATGAGAATCAGGTGCTTAAGATGTACCCTTAAGATGGGGTGAAGGTACCACTTTCTAGGGTGAGCCAGACTGACTATTCTAGGCCCTTGATTTTTCAAATTCTTGCCAATTTAATTTTTATTAACGGATGCAAATCTCAGCTTCCAGAGCAAAGAATAATACAGACAGTGAACCACTAAAAGTGTGTGAACCTAATTTTATATCATTCTCTTTCGAAAAAAAATCTTCCCCAAATTTTAATTTATCTTACTAGTTAATAATAGTAAAACTTTAATAACCTCCTTGCAGAGTTATGGGCAGGAATTTGGAAATGTTAAGTAAAGGATCTAAGACAATATCTGGCACAAAACCACTAAATAAACTATGACCATTGTTACTGAAAATGCTAATTTGTACCCCTAGGTAATATGAAATTCATAGATATCAAAACACTTTGTATCCACTCATTATCTATTTTTCAGAGGAACCAAATAAAATCCTAACATGGAAAACACTTTACAATAAGCTAACAGTATATTGTTACTAGCAAGGGCTATGATTTATTGTCATATAGCTAACAGTGGATACCAATATTTGCATACTCTTCAAAGGAGCTAGCAGTAGAATAAAACATCAGTAGTGAGTAATCTAAAAAAAGTAACTGGATTTTTACCAAACTGAATAATAAAGTTTTAAAGGACTGATTTTGTACATCTGAATATAACGTGAATTAGGATATGCAGCTTTTATTTCAAATACGTCCTTTTATACATAACACTGAGAAAAAAGGTACATTTGTTTGCGTTTACATTCCCTATGGTAGTCAGTAGTTAACTACTGAGCTCCACTATTTTGAGGAGTATTTCATGGGTTTAGGGTGTGATGGTTTTGAAAGACGGCCACAAATTCTTTGACCCTTTCCCCTCAAAAGATGGGGTCTCTGTCACTGCTGTTTGAAAATGGGCAGGCTTACAACTGCTTTGACAAAAACAGTACAGGGAAGTGATGCTATGTGACCTCCAAAGCTGGGTCTTTAAAGGCCATGCAGATTCCTCCTTGTTCTCTGGGACATTGGCTTTTATAAGAAGTCTAACCCCTCAAGCTGCCAGGCTGGGGACGCTTTCTGGAGGCATTCTGGTCGACAGCTCCAGCTGAGCCTAGCCTTACAGCCACCCCTGTCAAACTACCAGATGTTTGAGAGACGCCACCTTGGATTCTACAGATGAGCTTGCCTACCTGCTGAATATCCCCAAGTGACTTCTGTTGACACCACATGGAATATCCATACTCTGGTCAAAATCCTGACCCACAAAATTGTGAGATATAATAAAAAGAGCTATTGTTTTAAGCCACTGAGTTTCAGGGTTGCTTGTTACACAGCAATAAATAACTGGAACTGGGGGTCATCAGTCTGTACCATCTGCTACACTGTCAACCGTTTGAGTTGATTATACTGGCTAAGTGGATATTCCCTTTCTCCCTCATAGCTCTAAAGGTTCTTCCAAAGGGAAACCATCCCCAAAAGAGACAACTATTTCAATTCTAGCCTGCTCTTCCTTCCTGTGTCTATCCCCTGCTCCATTCTCCATCTTTTTGTTTGTTTGCTTTGTGGTAGTTGCTATCAGCCTTTGAATTTATGTTAGACATTAGTTGTTTCCGAATAATTCAAATAATCTGACCTAGGGCTTATGCAAATAGATCTGGCAATTTTATAAAAAGTAATATCTTGAAAGATTTAAAAATTCTTTCTACTTGCATTTACCCAATGTACCATGAATGTTCTTAAAGTCTTTTCCTTTGTTAAACTGGATATTCATCTACAAAGTGAAGTGGGAAATTACAGTCATTATCCTTGATCTTGAAAAATACAGAAAATGGAAAGAAAGAGATATCAGAAAACTGAGATATTAGTATATCTCTTTCTAAATTAGCATGTCTCTTACCCTAAAGAGAAAAGAAGAAAAATCCATGAAATCCATCCCACAACAATAGATTCTAAGCTAGTCAAGTATTATTTAAACTTAGGGGAAAATTTTGATTCACATCTTGGCTAAAGGTTTAAGAATCATCCATCTCTAACTACAGATGCAGTAAGAATAATGTAGGGATGAGTTGCTACTGGAAAAAGAAGTCTCCTGGATTAGTGGCTAAAGCCTCAGGATATCTTGGGAACATATATGATGAGTCCATGCTTCCTCCCATCTTTCACTGAGAACACAACCTATGTTTTTAGTAAATTTTTGTATGTCTCACCACAGGCATAGGTCAGCATTTTTTTTTCTTTTCTCTTAACAGTACAGCTGTGAGTTTCTGAATGATGGTTGATGAATAAAAGCAGAATTTATGTAAGCACAGAAGCTTCCCAACTGAATGTGTGTGGGGGAGAGGGGTCAAGGTTATTGGAAGAAAAGGGAGAGAGGGAGAGAAAGAGATAGCATGAAAATGGACAAAATAATTTTCTCTTGGCCCAAGACAAAGATGTGTTCAACATCACACTTGCTGCTCGTCAGTTAATGTTAGGCTTCTTTTTTCTTCTCCTGATTGCATTTCCTGAAGAAGGACAATATATGTGGCTGTTAAGTTTTTTGAACTTTTTATCAGGATTTAGGACCATCCCCATTGAAATCCCAGGATATGGCATCCAAAGTTGGAAGAGACCTTTGATATCATCTAGTCCTTGCTACTCACGGTGCGGTCCAAGGACCAGCAGCATTGGCATTGCCCAAGAGCTTGTGAGACATGCAGAATTTCTGGCCCCAAGTTAGACCTACTTAGACTTTTATTAAAAAGCTCAAATGATTTGTGTGTATATTGTGCGTAGTGTACATAAAGCATGAGAGGCACAGATCTAGTCCATCCAACCAAATGGAATGAACGTTGGTATAACCCAAGGTGATGAAATTATCATGGTAAACACAGGTACAGAGAGTTTAAATTTCCATTTTTAAGTAGGAAAACTATATGATAAACTAAAACCAAAACGAACAAACAAACCTCCCAACAAAATGGTAGGAAATCAAAGAAGGTGAATGTAGAAGCTTTAATGGAAAGAATTGAGAATAGCATCAAGATAATATCAAGTAAACAGCTGGGTAGGGGATGGGGATCTATGGGACAGATTGAGAACCACTGGTCCAAGGAGCAGGATACTGGGAGACTACTGTGTACATTTCATAAACAGAGGATGATTCTCAGATGATTTTTCAAACAACCCTGTCTTTGTGGATGCCTTAGTGGAAACTCCTAACTTGTCACAGACCAGGAAGTCTACAAGAGAACTCCAGTGCTGCAGTATTTGTTTGTGTGTTTTAGCACAATTTTGTTTGAAGCAAGTAAATCATGTTTTGGGAATGTTGTGGCAGGTGTTTTTTTTAAATCTTTTTTAAAGGAGAACTGCTGAGTTCAGAGGAAATGAGTACTCTTTTATTTAAATTTCCTGAGATTAGAGGAAGAACATATTGCCAAACAATGCCTCTTCACTTCAAAACCTCTCTCCATAAATTATTTGAGGATATCTTATTAAAAGTCTGTAAAATTTCCTATTAAGAACGGTTGATTGCAGTCCAGCCCATCATAGCTTTGGTGCTTTCCCTGAAATACCACAGCTGTCGCGAAGAAATATATTTTGAGACAAAAGGTTTTGTTTCCCCAGCAATAAATTATTTTAGTGATATCTCAAGATAGATAAAACTTTCACTTATGTTTGAGTGAAGGAAGATTCTACTGATAACTTGTTAAAAAAATCTATAAAAAGAATATGAGAATGTAGATGTAGATAGCAAATTAAAATCAGACTTCCTTTAAGTTTAGCAAAGCAATTATTTGTAAAGCCAGTGAAGATTATTATTACGGATAATGAAGTGATTTACTGGAAAACGTGGAAATGACATTCTATACGGCCACATCTCTGCACAACATCAAGTTGCTATTTTCAACTTTAACCTTAGAGCCATTAAGACAAAAAAACTTACCCCTAGTAATATTTTATGTAAATTGCTAAACAGAAACCCCACAAATAGTGATGTGGGTCCTGGATGAGGTAGGAAATGCCTCGTTTGTGGTGCTGATGTAATAATCCACTGATTACATGGGAGATGAGCTTTTTGAAACATAGCTGTTCTTCCTAATTGTGATGGGACAGCCCCTTGGCTTCTCTTCATCTCTGGTTCCCTTGTCCCTAAACGAAGAGGACCTTTCTTGCCATAGTCACGAGAAAATGTATTTTATCAAACACATCCATTTTCAGAATTGCAAATATCCTTTTACCCACTGAGAAGAACGATGTACCAAACAAGTTGCTAAAGACTTTTAATTTTTTAAAATTTCCTGTGAACCTTTTCAGGGGACATTCTAAAATATTTTGTAAGCCAATAAAACTTTTTTTTTTTTCCTTTTTTTCTTTCTTTTGTTTTCAAGGCTACTGTAAAGCCAATAAGAAAAATGCTTTATGTTTTCACCATTTCTAGAGTGATGTTAGTTAAGAAAGATCCAGTCTATTTTTCATTCGGTCCCTAAAAGTAATTCTGTTGACTTACGGTAAATGTAGACCCTTGATATTTAAGTTTCAAATTTTAATGGTGGATAGAGTTGGGGGTGTTTGGGACTTCACATAGTTCAATAGTGGTATAACTCACCAACTTCCATGATAATAGCAAAGTGGTAAAAAAAAAAAGTGCTGCAAAACATTGAAAAAACAAGAATAATTTAAAACATGTGATAAAGTAATCCTAATTACCCATTAATTTTGAGTTTGGAGATGATGAATAAATTGTGTCAACAGAGTATTCCCATTTTTTTCAGAAATTAAAAATTCAGGGACTCTTTACAACTTTTGAAAATAAAAAGTCTGTGTCTCAAAAATACATAACCTACAAACCCCTGCCCTTTAGTAGGGTATGTGAAATTTTAAAATGACCCATCCAGGGTGCATATTATTAGCAGTTTTATGTTTGAACAACTTCATTTTGCCTCAAATACAGGATCTGCACACAGCGAATACATGCTGGCTTCCAGAGCCTGCAATTGTTAAAAGAACATTAATCATTTAAACAGGGTCACAAGCAACAAAGGCCAATGAGGGTTCAAAGTTTACAGGTCCAGGCATTTATCAGGTAGAAATAGGCTACATCTCAATATTTTGTAAAATATCCTTTTATGAAAAAGCTATCAGTCAACATCCAGGCTGGTAAAACTCTGCTTATTCCAGAGAACAAAATGAATGGTGACAATGAATCAAGAAATCCTTTATGAGTTTATGTTTTTGCGGGACCACCATGGTTTGAACATACGTTTTCAATTTCTGTAAGGATGTGATTATTAGGTGGGTATGTCTTCCTCCCTCTGGCTAAAGCAAAAGATATATCAAAATTGTATCCACTTCTGATAGGCAGATTAGGATCCATTGGTAGGCTGAAGGGTTTCACTAAATAGCATGCAAATTATGATTTTCCACTGACTTTTGTGATAGTTTAAGTTATTTTTATTGGAGAGGTGTAAAACAGAATGCTTCAGTTTATATTTAGCTTATTTAATTGCATCAACTTTGTCATCTACTATTTGATGGTGTCTTAAAAATGAGTCTAGGTGTATTGCACTTCTGATCTAAGTTTTAGATCAAGTGTTTTCCCCATTTGTTAGTGGCTCCAAATATACTTTTACCCATTCATTTGAAATCTTGACTTTTAGCTACCATAAACTTTTCAAGTTCAGAGAAGAAACAAATGCTCCATTTTCTGACATGTATGAACTTGTATTTAACCAAAGAGCACTTTAGTTTTTGAGTTTATTTCTTGACAATTTTATTGAGATATCATTCACATACCACACAATTTACCCATTTAAAGTATATGAGTCAATAGTTTTTAGTATATTTACAGAGTTGTGTAACCATCACCATGATCAATTTTAGAACATTTCATCACCCCAAAAGGAAACTCTACATCCACTAGTAGTCACTCCCATTTCCCCCCAACTGCCCCCAGCCCTAGGCAACCACTAATCTACTTTCTGTCTCTATAAATTGCCTATTTTGGATATTTTATATAAATTGAATCATGCAATATGTAGTCTTTTTTGACTGGCTTCTTTTATTTAGCATAATGTCTTCAAGGTTCACCCATTGTAGAGTGTATTGGTACTTCATTCCTTTTTATAGGCAAACAATATTCCATTATAGGGATTCACCATAATTTGTCCATTCATTAGTTGTTGGAAATTTGAGTTTTTTCCACTTTTTGGCTGTCATGAATAATGCTGCTATCAATATCTGTATATGAGTTTTTGTAAGGACTAATGTTTTAATTTCTCTTAGATATGTAACCAAGGAGTAGAATTTATGGGTCCTATAGTAACTATGTTTAACATTTTGAGGCATTGCCAAACTGTTTTCTAAAACAGCTGCACCATTTTACATTCCCACAAGCAATGTATGAATGTTTCAATTTCTCCACATCTTCAATAAAATTTGTTATTGCAGTCTTTTTGATTATAGCCTCTCTGAGTTTATTTGTACCACTGTTACAATGTCAGAATCAGACACTGAATGAGCATTAGACTAGAGAAAGTATTTACTTCATAGAAAAGTATTTGATTTTTAATTAGAAAAGGTAGTTAACAGAGGTATAGCATTAAGTTTATGTAGCACTTTCAACTTTTCAACAGTTTCACATCTTTCAGGATACTGTAAAGGATTAAAACCCCACTTCTAGAGTTAACACCACCACCCCCCATTCCATGAATCCCATTGGAACCCAGAAGTTTTCTATAGTAGTCATAGTTAAGATGCTACAGGATAGGCCAGATAATACGATGTCTGGTAAATGGAAACATTATAAAGGGACTCATACAAGATTTCACTGAAGCTTTGTCAATACCATGCCAAAATTTGTCAAAAATATAAGCCCAGTCATTTTAAAAACTATGTAACATGCTTGGATTCTATAAAAGCGGAATTTTCATAGACTGCACAGTATTCCTTCCTATAAATGGATCATAATTTACTTAAACATTTCTTAATTTTTAGGTGCATAGGCAGTTTCCAAACACTGCTATGATAAGTAATGTTGCAATGAATAATACAGCAATTTCTCCTATGACAAATAAAGAGTTGATAGACTGAATTTCCTATTGCTGGATTTAGCTTCACGAAGATCCAGTCTGAGATTATCTTGAGACTGTGTAAAGTTGATGCAAAGCAGACCGAGCTTCACTTAGCAAGGGGCTCATCCGAAAGACCCCTATGAGCCCACTAAACGGGCATTCCAAGAACTCAATTTATCTGTCTTAAAAGGTTAAGCTCTCATGTTGACCCTGCCATGATTCAGACCTGTGCTCCCAAGAAGGCTACATATTTGAGGCTGCTGTTGGCCCTGAGTAGCCATCCTCTTTAGTTATACCAGTGTGATTTCTTTACCTCCACAATTGGAAGAAAAGGACTCTGTAATTTAACAGAAATTTCTTTTCCCATTTGAGACTATGCAGTAGAGATTTCTCCTTACTTCCAAAGAAGGAGATTTCACCATAGTGGAAAGGCTGAAAAAATCACATATGGCATTGTAGAAATAGCATGTTATACTTCCACATGCAAATCAAATACTAGAAGTAGCATACTAAGTGGAATGAGTATAAGATTAGGAGTCAGGAAAGCTTGAGTCACTTCTGATCCTGTCACTCGCTAGCTGTGTGACCCTGGATGAGTCACTAAACCTCTCTGAGCATCAGCTTCTTTTTAATAAAATTAGAGTATTTGATTAGATGACTGCTACAGACTTTTCCAGCCCCAAATTTCTATGGTCGCCAAAACAAAAATATTATTAGACTAACAAATGCATAGAATTTTCTGAAGAGTGTGAATGATGCTGTTTTGGTATATGTGTGCCAGTTCTAATGTGTATGTGTGTGGTGGATGTTATGTAACACTATTTGTTTGGCTCTTGACAGTTTATAAAATGGTTACATATATTTTATAATTTGATCATTCCACAATTCTTACTACCACCATTTTGCATATTAGAAACTTGAGGCTTGGAGAAACTAAGTGACTTGCTCAAACTCATGCGTCTATTAAGGAGCAGAGCCCAGGGTCCAAATCCATGTCTTCTACATCTGAAGTCCATATTCTTTCCCCCACATCACATTATGGCTTCTATTTTATAGTTCAAGCACACTGAGAAACCATTACTGTTGAATTTTAAGACCAGATTCTTAAGTGCATGGGGAGAGGTATCACACTGGACATGTGTAGAATGCCCCACTGATGTTCAAAGCTGACACCTCCTTCAACCCAGTCATTCAACTTGTCACCACCTTCTCTCCCTATGTCCACTCATGGTCAAGTTCTTGAAAGCTACTTTCTCACTTCCCATTCACCCCTTGAGCACGGCAATCTGCCTTCTGCTTCCGCCTCTTCCCTCGCTAAGACCCTCTGTGGTAGGCCCCAGTTGGGTGGCCCCTTGTCCTCCCCCTTCCCTAATTCAGCTCCAATACATGGGAATAGACCCACACTGGCCATTTTTGGCTATGTTATCATTCCCATGGCAATGGCTGATTATTTAAGAGTAGACATCTAACCTGAGCAGGGCCCACCACCCCCAGCAGTTTGACACTTGAATAGAAATCAGAAGATTGGGAGTAGCCGCAGCTGTGCAAGTTCCTACAGCTGCCCTGATTCCTGCTTGGGTGTTCACCGCTGACTTTACAAGCTACCACTTTTATTGCTTAAACTACTTTCGGGCTTGTGACCCAGATTCATCAGCAATTCTTTTTCCCTTTGAATCCAATGGACAGTGTTGTCAGTTTCATTTCTTGAAACTCCTTCTCCCCTGGGCTTTCCAGATGTCCCTTCCCCATTCTCTTCCCACACCTTGATCTCCACCTTACGATCCTCAAGAGTTCCTCTCCACCTGTGGCTCTAGGCTGTATCCTCAGACTGCTGCTCTGCTTATTCTAACATCTCACCCAGATAATCTATCTGCTCGCATGTCAGCTACCTGCCTGGGGCCTCACCCCAGCTCTAGTAAAATACTTTTCCCTTCAATGTGTCAGTCTCTCTCTTCAATCTCCCAGCATTTGCTCATGTCCTATAGGGGCTGTCACCCAGCCCCAGCCCCTTTTCTCTGGATAGCCCTTCCTCATTCTTTTGGGCTCAGTGTGGCTGTAATGTCCCACAGCAGGGATTTTGCAATGCTTTTGCTCTCAAACCTACCAAATTTATTTTGAAAAACTCTGTACCCCTTTGCACAATTTATACTGATCATAGGAAAGTGTTATCATAAATTTAGTTGTAAAGGATGTAATTTCTGGTTTATTGTAAACATCAACATTTTAAAATAAAACTGTTATACCACTCTTTTAAATGTATCCAATAGAATTTAGACACTTCAATGATTTGATGCTCCATCACCCTTCCCCCCCAATTTATGACTGGCAAATAAAATTTGTATATAGCTAAGGTATACAATGTGATGTTTTGATATATTAATACATATACATTGTGAAATGGCTGCCACAATCAATGTAATAAACACACCCATCACTTCACCTGTCTGTGCTTATGTGGTGAGAACATTTAAGGGCTATCCTCTTGGCAAATTTCAAGTATACAGTACAGTATTATTAACTACAGTTACCATGATGCACATTAGATCCCCAAAACTTTATCATCCTTCAAACTGAGACTTTGTACGCCTGGCCTCCATTACCATTTTAAGGAATACACAAACCTACTCTTCTACATTAGTCATAAATTTAATATCACTTCTCTTTCCCCTTGAATTTATATTTCATTCTAATTCTCCCACAGAATTTCACCAGATGTAAATTATTTTAAACTTGAAATTCTTTTATTAATCATTCTTTCATGTTTCCCTACCGCAGAAACATGTAAATAAATTGAAATGGAAATTTTTTAAATTAAAAAAAATCCTATAATCATAAACCTTTATGAGTTAAAATTCTTCATCTGGATTAAGTTTTCATTATAATCACACAGTATACTGCAGTACACAAAATCAAAAGATTATAAAATATATTGTAAATTCTAATACATAATGAATAATCAAAAAAAATTAATGAGGAAGATGGGCATTTAAAAAATTGATTTATATATTCATGGATGAATATTACTTATGATTAGAATGAAACATGGTTTCTGCAACAATTCTATTCTAATTTTTCTTTTGTATGCAAGTACTGAGAAACCTCACTTATAAATTGAAGAAAAGAAGTTTTATTAGGGCAGTGTCATTCAATACTTTTAACTCCTTCCAAAAAACACGTTTAAATAACATAATTATCTAGCATCAGTAATTTTTAAAGTTTTCTATTGGCTAACAACTAGATTACATCGTTTTTAAATTTTGTAAAAGGACTTGTGCTTCAGCTATTAAAATAATATGATTTCCCAATTGCTGGGAGGTTAACCCCAAGTTTTAACCAAAACGTATCAAATGATTATTAGGTATGTTTGTTATTCTTCTGCTTATGATGTTGTAGTATATCCTATTTAACCCACTACATTCAGAAAGGATTGGGAATACTAAATGTTTTTTAATTTCAGTACTCCTTTGTTAATGCTTTTGTTGGCTAAAATTATTTTATATTGTCACATGCTTTAAATATATGTTTATCAGGTCCTTGGAGCTTCACGTTATACTCATTCAATTTATAGAAATTACTCTATACAACCTAATTGGTAAAACCAGTTCTCACTCTTAAGGTAGATGCATTTGGTCTTTCTATGTGGAAAGAAATCAGCTGTTTTATGGTCTATTTGGCTTCTGGTTATGTGAGTGTGTGTTTTACTTAATGACATCATAACTGACCTGGCTGTTCAGTTAATGTTCACATTTCTCTGACTTTACAGCTTCTTGTGTCCTGCTGGCATTTCTGAAGAGCAATTATTGTCTGCCAATTGAACATCAGAATGAGTTCATTTAATCTAAAAACTAATTTCTTCTTAAATTTTTATTATTACATGGTTTATCTGATTCAGTTAAAACTGGTTAAAGAATGAGATGCAACAATAGAATTGTCTTGATCGTATGTTGAATCAGAATAGTTACAATGAATAAGTGCTCAACAAATGCTTGCTGAATAAATGAATAATGAATAGGAAAATCCCAAACAGATATTTGAGCAGTTGCTTGAAAATTTTCCAGTAAACTATGTCTACTTCTGAAATTTCTTGTAACCATTTCTAAATCTTCCAAATAAAAAGTTGTTATAATAACAGCAAATTACAGGTGTCTGCTGTCAGGCATTATTCTAAGTGTTTTGTATGTATTACTTAATTCTCACAACACCATGGGGTTGCTATAAAGATTAAACATTTGTAACATTCTTACACAAACATAGAAATCTGTATCTAGTATTAAGTTAAAAGATTAGATGATACGTTTTGGGATGGTTTTGACAGATGCCCACTTTGAATGTTCGGGTTTGTTGTGGTGTCTATTGTAGGTGAGATATATGTGCAATAAACGCAATCCTCATGTTAACACATGGTTAAATCTGGAAGATTAACCCTCCTCTCTTTACTGGACCCTTTCAAGATATAAAGCAATTAACACTTTCCTTTGAAGGACCGTGTGCAAAGTATTTGCTGATAAAAACAAAAAGTGCCCTTGGACAGGAGCAGCTTAGAGACTGCAATTCCTTCCATCTGCAGTGGTGGCAGGAGACATAGTCAATGATTCTGTTCCTGCTGGTCTTTTGGTACACCTGCCAGCCCGACAGGCTAGGTCAGAGGGAAATGAGGAAGTTACAGGTTAGGTGTACATGTACAGGAAATATAGGCTGAGCAGTTCTACCGAAAAATGTATAGTCACCTGAACACTCTTAGGACAGTTAGTACTAACAGATCTCCAGAGAGTCCTTCAGAGGAAGAAAAAAGTACCATTTAACAATTAGCTCCTGTTCCCTGTTGCTTATAAGTTCCTTCCAGGAGCCACTACTTCCTCTCACTTTCAGGCTGTGCATGCATGACAAGTATTCTGCCCCAGGGTCCACAGAGAAGTTTTGGAGCAGAAAGTAAGAGACCCAAGCCAGTTGTGGTGGCATGCCCGTATTCCCAGCTACTTGGGAGGAGGCTGAGACACGAGGATCACTTGAGCCCAGGGCTAGTCTGGGCAACACTACAAGACCTTATCTCTAAAAAACAAAAAAGAAAAGTGTAAAAATTTAAAAAATAGAACCCCAAACTGAAAGTGCAGAGCTGAGATCAAAGATAGTTTGGAAGCTCTGTTGTGCTGACCAAGCAGGACAGGCTGAGAAAATTGCAGTGGTACATAACAGGTTCTCTCTCTCTTTATATATATATATATTTTCTTTTCTTTGTGTACTTACAAGAAATACACAGCAAAAACTACTAATGTGTTGGCTCCATTAGCAGAAGAAGAACTTTACAAACAGTTAAATCTGTGGTCCCCAACCCCCAGGCTGTGAACTGGTACCAGTCTGTGGCCTGTTAGGAGGAGCCACACAGCAGGAATTGAGTGGCAGGAGAGCAGACAAAGCTTCATCTGCATTTACAGCTGTTCCCCATCACTCACATCACTGCCTGAGCTCCGCCTCCTGTCAGATCAGCAGCGGTATTAGATTCTCATAGGAGCACGAACCCTACTGTAAACTGTGCATGTGAGGGATCCAGGTTGCACACTCCTTATGAGAATCTAATGCCTGATGATCTGAGGTGGAGCTGAGGCAGTGATGCTAGCACGGGGGAGTGGCTACAAATACAGATTATCATTAGCAGAGAGGTTTGACTGCACAGAGAGTATAATAAATCAATTGCTTGCAGACTCATATCAAAACCCTAACAGTGAGTAGCAAGTGACAATGTAACAATAATAGAAATAAAATGTACAATAAATGTAATGCACTTGAATCATCCTGAAACCATACCTCCCACCCCTAGCCTGGTCCATGGAAAAACTGTCTTCGATGAAACCGGTCCCCAGTGCCAAAAAGGTTAGGGACCACCGAGTTAATGATGCCTGGTTTATATGGACTAAATCAAATATTTCAAATAGAAACTCAATTAAATCCACTTCAATAGTGGTTCCACTTTTTAATTCAATTCATGATATCAGAATGAAATATTTGAAAGTTCATTTGGTTAAAGGTGAAATATTTGCCATTATTGTGAAAGTTATTATAAATTCAGTTTAAAAGTCTTTCATTAAAGATAAAATTATTCATGTTTCTGATAAAAATACAAATATGAATTTTGGTGGAGCACAGTGTTGAGGAAGAAACAATGCTCATATTAAATTAAGAAACTTAATTTGGAGTAGAAAAGTACTTAGAATTGGTTGTGGTGCCCACATAATTCATCAAATGTGTCTGTGATATTGCTGTTGGCTAACAGGTTGTCATCAAAACAAATCAAATTTGCTTTCCCAATTTTTATAGAGGAAAAGATTGGAGAAATTACCTGACTTAAAGAACTGTGATGAAGCCACACTAATTGGACAGTATAGATTTGGTGTAAGGATGGATACATACATCAATGGAATAAAATATGTAGCCCAGAAATAGACCTACACACATATCGTCAGGAGATTTTAATCAAAGGTGTCAAGATAATTCAATGGGGAAAGAAAGTTTTCCCCCCAGCAAATGGAACTATTCCAACCGGGTATTCATATGGAAAAAGTAAACCTTGTCCCCTACCTCAAACAATACATAAAAATTAATCATAATCATGATGAAAGTGGATCATATACCTAAAGGTCAAAGCTAAACAATAAAAATTCTAGAAAATATAGAAGAAACTCTTTGTAACTTTGGGAAAACAAATATTAATATTTCTTAGATAAGACTCAAAAAGTATAAACCATAAATGAAAAAAAAGACAACTTATATTTCCTTAAAATCAAAACTCCCCTCTTCCAAAGTAAATATTAAAATAAACAAAAGATAAACCACTGACTATAAGACAATATTCACAATACATGTAGCTGACAAAGGACTTGTATCTAAAATACATAATGAGACTTTACGACTCAATAATACGATAAAAACCCAATTTAAAATGAGCAAATGATTTGTATAGGAACCTCACCAAAGAAGAGATATGAATGTCCAACAGGCATATGAAAAAATACCTGACATCTTTAGTCACTAAAGAAAAGCAAATTAAACCCACAGTGATATAGCACTATGCAGCTATTAAGATCGCTAAAATAGATTCACAATACCGAGTGTGAGCGAATGTGGAGTAATTGGAACTCTCGTGCACTGCTGGGGGAATGTAAAATGTATAGCCGCTTGGGAAGATAGTTTGGCAATTTCTTATAAAGTTAAACATTCACTTTTTGTATGATTTAGCAATTCTGCTCATAAGTATTATCCAAAAGAAATTAAGACATTATATCCACATAAAGACTTGTACATGAACATTGATAGCATTCAGGGCAGCTTTATTCATAATTGCTCCAACTGGAAAACAAGTGAATGGATAAAGAAATTGTAGTATATCCACACAACTCAGCAATAAAAGAAGAACATGCTACCGAAATGAGTGACTACATGAGAGAATCTCAAAACGTTATGTTGAAGAAAAGGAGACAGACAGATTCAGAAGACAATCTACTATATAATCCCATTTATATGAAGTTCTAGAACAGACAAAACTTATCCATAATATAAGAGAGCAAATTAATGGTTCTGTGGGGCCAGGAACGCAGGGTGGCCGCTGACTACAGAGAGATATGAAGGAACTTTTTGTGATATAAACATTCTATGGCTTCATTGTGTTGGTGGTGACATGGGTGTATACCTATGTCAAAACTCATCAAACTGTACAACTGAAAATGGGTGCTTTTATTATAGGTAAATTACACTTTAATGAAGTTGATTAAAGGGGCATTTTATAAATTATTTATACTGAAATAGTCACATGTTTTATTTTGAAAAATAAAACTGATAACATCTTCCTTCTATTTAGTATAATTTACTCTGAGCTTAACAGGCACTTCAGGACGTGTGGAGTAACTATGTTTTTTTAAAAAAAAAACTATAGTCTACAAAATGTAATCAATTACAAGTATCAAAAGTTTCAAACTGACTTTGAAGAACAGATAATTTTATAAAAAATTTTAGAATAATACTTCTTCAGAAAAATACTAGTGCCATAGATTGAAGACAGATCTAACCAAGAAAATGATTCAAGTATGTGAATATGCACCAAGGATAAGTGTTCTGGTTATGTTATCTGTAAATGTTCAGATGGTCAACACGAAATTTTAAAAATTCTACTTGAATGTCCCCAGATATCTATCTATCTAAATACAGGTAGACAATTTATAGTATTTTAAAATAATTTTATTTTTGAAAATAGTTTTGGAATAGAATTTTTTAAAAGATTTACCAATATAATAAAAATGTGCTGGTCAATAAATATTTCAAAAATATATAATTTGAATTATTTTTATGCACCTTTTCACTCACAAATGTTTCCTGATCTTGATGATACATTATTTGGTCACCTCTCCTATGAATGTACCCCAAACTTCCCTAGTTGGGTGTTCACAAGTCTCTGCTTTCTTTTTGATACACATTCTGCTCCCATCAAATAGAACTATTCATTTTTCCACATCAACATCTTGCATTTTTCTGCCTCTTTGCAGAAGAACTTATGTTAATTCCCAGTCCTCAACCCTATTCCCATTTCCACATAACTGTATCCTATCCTTCCAACCACCCAGCTGCCTCCTTTATAAAGCCCTTTGCTTTAGCCAGAT
This sequence comes from Lemur catta, assembly GCF_020740605.2. Lineage (NCBI taxonomy): Eukaryota > Metazoa > Chordata > Mammalia > Primates > Lemuridae > Lemur > Lemur catta. Next base: position 82,891,676 of record NC_059134.1, on the reverse strand, counting down.
CTCTGTCCTGCTAGCACTTTAATTCTCTTAGGTGACTCATCACATTTTAATCTATATTTCTTTAAGTGCATATTTAATCTCCTCTTCTTTCCTCCAAATGTGTTAAGGCCATAGGTAGTACCTTATTCATTTTTGCATCATTCACAGTTTGTAGCACAGTGTCCAGCACATAAAGAGTTGTCAAATAAAAAAATATGTGAAAGAACAAACAGACCAACAAATGAATGAAATCTCTGTTTTGCATGGGTGCTGAGCAAGTGTGGTTACCACTGCAGCTAATTTATTGGCACCCATGGTGTAGTGAAACAGACTGTTAAGTCCTTTTGTAAAAATTAGATTTGTGATCATTGGTAAATTCCTAAATTCAAATTAAGATATGGTTCTATGGTCGTGTACATGAAGTAGTCAAAAATCTTTTTTTTCATTCCTTCTGATTAGTTGTGGTTTATTATTAATAGAAAGCTTTTGGCATCTTGCCACAAAAGAAGAGCGCCACTCGGGAGGCTGAGGCAGGAGGATCATTTGAGCCCAGGAATTCAAGGGCAACCTAAGTAACATAGCAAGATAGTGAGACCCTGTCTCTAAAAAAAAAAAAAAACCAAACAAAAAACCAACCAACCAACCAAACAAAAACAAGAAGAAGAAGAGGGAAGTTCTGAAGTATCCTGATTCAAAATTCCTGATCCATGGTTTCTCCCTCCACCAGCACAAGCGTTCCAGCCCAGAGACAAGGATGCAGCCAACAGCCCAGATACTGACGTGGGATGCCTATTGTTTGCAGATCCTGTCCTCAAGGTTCTTCCATGAGGAAGAGCCAGGATTTTATCTGATCATAATTCAGACTGAACTAGAGCACCCCAGGCATCATTGTGTGTGTCTTCCACAACATGAGGCACGTTGCCTCACACAGAGTACACGCTCACGCTTCAAAAATAATTCACTGAATTAACAAATGAGCGAACAATCTAATCATCAAACAGGGCAGGAAGGGCTGCCCTTTTGTCCAGAATTGTGAAACTTCGGGCATTACGGGGACGTGGGGGTGCTCTCCTGCTCAGCCTCCCAGCGTTCTAACTTTAGCCACCACTTCGGAGGTAGCATTTAGCTCCAGAGACTGAATCTACCAATGAGTAGAGGGTTGTCAGCCCTCTTATAGATAAGATTAAAACTTGGCCACTTTTTTAGTTAATAGTGGGGTTTAGGGGTTTCGATGCCATTCTCTAAAATGTACCAGCAAAAACCTAATCTAAAAAGGCTTGTGCCCTACCTGTTCTTACCAAAAATGACTGAGACTTAGAGGTAGACATGAGGCCTGTGCTTTGGGCGCACCATGACCTTTCTCGAACAGCTTTGGGTTGGGTTCCACTTCAGGGCCCCAAGCCAGGGTGCACCACGTGTGTGCTGCTGTGCACAGCTCCCAGAGTTCAAGGGCAGGCCTGACTCTCTTTTTAAAGCTCAGCTCAGATCTTCAGCCAGTTTACCCACTTAGGAAGTCACCCTGCCCTTGTGGAGAACAAACATTTATAAAAGATGGCCTGGAATTCTGCTCCAGTTTCATTCCGATAGGCCAACTATTCCAAAGGCAAATCCTATCTGCAGCAGCGGAAAGAGCTGGACGGCGCATTCTCTCTCCCTCTCGCAGAAAGGAGCATGGTGCTGCCCCCTCCACGTGGGGCTGTAATGACAAAGTTAAGGGTGTAAATGAGCTTGATCTTCCCCCTGCTCCTTTTTCTTCTTTCTTCCCAGGGAAAACAAGATTCATGGTGTTTTCCTTACTTTTACCTTCATTAATCTTAGCAGGTTTCGGCAAAGCTCATTCCATGAGCACCCTCGATGGGGAATGTTTTCTTTACCAAAGTTCACGATTCTCCTATTCAAATCCCTAATTTCCATGGTTTCACTTCAGTGCTTTAGTGCTCCTGAGGCTTTTCAGGAATGAGCTCAAATATCAACCCCAAGTGAATCTGAAACCTGATTCAGTCTTCTTATGATCTGATTAAAGCAATGAGGTTTTATAAATGTCACTAAAGAAATAGTCAAACCTCGACTGCTAGAGGTTGGCCAGGCAATAATCGCCTCCTGTGAACTTGTGGCTCATTATCTTTCGAATATTTGAAGCAGATCAGTGGTCCGGTGGTCATTGTGTGTCTTAGAGGGTTAAGATTTTACCGTGAAAAACATTCCTTATAATACTTGGCATGCACATTCCAAAAAAATCCTATCAAGACACTGGCAGTTTTAAAATTAATTATTTGAGCTTGAACAATTCGAAAGCACCATCAAATTAAAACAAAGTAATTTGGCACAGGGGTTATTGCTCATCATGTCTTCTAATTACTTTTCTGTATTTTGAAAAAACAAAAACAAAACATTAAGTGCTGAGATAATGAACTTTGGGGGCGGCGTTCCGCAGCAATCCCCTGGGTGATGGAAAAACAGGGCTGACTTCCAAACAGACGCATCCGATCTTCCCCAGAGAGACCTGGGTTGGAGGACTTGGCAACTCAGACACCCAGTCTCCTCAGAACACCTTTACAACACACCAGCCACAAACTCCATGCATGATTGTGGCAGGAAGTGGGAACAAAAAGAAAAATAGACGCAACAGTGCTTTAAAAAAAATTTGGCCAGGTGCAGCGGCTTACACCTATAATCCTAGAACTTTGGGAGGCTGAGGGGAGAGGATCACTTGAGGCCAGGAGTTTGAGATCAGCCTGAGCAACATAGCAAGACCCCATCTCTACAAAAAATACAAAAATTAGTCAGGCATGGTAGTGCGTACCTGTAGTCCCAGCTACTCGGAGGTTGAGGCAGGAGGATCGCTTGAGCCCAGGAGCTTGAGGTTGCTGTGAGCTATGATGACACCACTGCACTCTAGCCTGGAAGACAGAGCAAAACTCTGTCTCAAAAACAAAATTCAACTTTAGGGAAACCTAACTGACATATAATTCAATGCATCTATTTTAAGTGTGTAGTTTAATGAGATGTGACAAATGCACACAGTTGTGTATCCAAGATACAATCAAGATATAACACACATTTCTGTCACGCCAAAAACCTCCTGGTGTCCCTCATGCTCAGTGCCCACCATCCATCCCACTTGCCAGCCCCAGGCAACCCTGGTCTGTTTTCTGCCTCTATAGATTAGAATGTCGTATAAATGGAACCATATAGTCTGTACTCTTTTGCATCTGGATTCTTTCATTCAGCAAGATGTTTTTAAAATTCATGCATGTTACTATGTGTATCAGTAGTTTGGTTTTGGTTTTTTTTTTTTTTTTTTGATTGCTGAGCAGTATTCCACCGTGTGGATGTTACCAAAACTGGTTTATCTGTTCACCTGTTGGTAGACATTTGAGTTTTTTCCAGGTTTTTGTTTTTCTGTGTGAATAAAGCTGCTATAAGTCTTCCAGGACACATCAGGTCTTTTTTAAAAGAATAAATGTAAAAAATCTAAAAGGCTTATACAAAGGCAGTCAGTTCAGCCGTCAAAGGGGAGCAGCAGCAGGTGGTGTTGTGAGGAAATCGGGCAGGTGTAAGACAGGAGTGGGTGGGGAAGACTCCGACAATCTGCCCCAGGGAGAGTTTGCAACTCCTCGATTACAGAAATAACTTTCAGAAATCTGAAGTGGTAACGAGCCAAGACTATCAAAAGCAAAAGCCGTATAGGTCAATGCGTTCCTTTGGGTCAGGGAGCAAAGCACCCTTCTCAGACCTTCCCCTCCCCACGGCCATCACGGCACAAAAACCAAGAACATAAAATGCGGGCTTGGACAGCCTTGGGTTTGAATTCTTGATCCACACCTACTAGTTGTGTGACCCTGGACAAGTTTCCCCAATTCTCTGAGCCTTAGTTTCCTTATTTGTAAAATGAGGATGATATTAACAACACCTGTCTCATAGGGTGGTGGTAACGAATAAATGGAATAAAGGCATAGTTGGAGTTAGCTTAAATATTTTCAGGGATAAGTACTGATTTTTCTCCCTTGCTTTGGGATAAGGGGCGTGCCAGACGCTTTACTCTCATTATTTCATTTTATTAAATCCTCATCCCGTTTTGCTAAACAGGAAACTGAGTCTCGGGGAAGGGTGAGTCACACGATAAAAGGAGAGAATCAGAACCACAGCTCTGTCTGGATTTGGCAAACCAGAAGCCAGCAGCGTGACACTCTCGGGGACCCTAGATGTATCTCTTCACACATTTGGGGAGAAACTCACCTTTCTCCAACCGTCCCAGGCTGTGCAGCTGGTCCGCAGCCTGCGTCTGACATGCGCAGGAGCAGCTGGGGGCAGAGCTTTCCTGAGAGCACATCTTAGGCCAACTCTACCCAAGTTCTCAACCAAAGTGTCCCCCCACTAGGCAAACCAGTGCTACCCAATGTTGTTCCCCAAGGCCTAGTGTAGTGTCTGGCACATAGTAGGACCTTGATGAATGTGACTCAAACGAATGAAGGAAAGAATGAACATTCTAAGAATAACACAGCTGCCACCAACAAGGGCATTCTTCCTGTTGCCTGTACACACACAAGCACACACATACAAACACACATACAGTTTGACTCCATGAAAGACTGTCATAAAATGTAATTATATCCAAATAAAAGGAGAATTAAGCAGATAATTTCTGTAATGTTCCTTTTGGGCTTCTACAATCTCTATTGAAAAGTTTAAATAAAAGCCTGTAGTCCTGCTTTAAATAATGCATGTGTGCGTGGGTATGTGTGAGTTGACAAGCTGATTTACCAAAAAGTTACTTAGAAGTTCAACAAACAAGAAAGATTATATTTAATTAAAATTAAGGAATATCTATATGCTAAGCATTTTCATTCTTGCGAGATAACTTTTAACTCTTTGATAATTGGTTTGTTTTGTCTTTCACTTGCTTATGAGAATTTAGGAGGAACTCTTACCAAAAATACCTTTTTGGAATTTCTCCACTTCTGGTAGTGTTTGGTAGGATAGGACTTATCACAAGGAATAGATCAAAGATCTTAAGTGATTAGGTGTTCTGTGAAGTGCTTGGTGGAACTGTTGAAAAAAAAATAGGGCTGGGAAAAGGGGAAATGAGAAGCTCCTATTCAACTAATGGAAAGTTTCAGTTATGCAAGATGATTAAGTTCTAGAGGTTTACTGCACAGCATTGTGTTTATAGATAGCAATATTGTATTGTGACACCTAAAAATTTGTTCAGAGGGTAAGTCTCATGTAAAGTTATAGCCACAATTTTTTTAAAAAGAAGAAAATGTTTTTAGAAACTGCTAACTTCTCTCTGTGGACCTTGATGTGGTGTGTTTTATGTTGAAGTTGGCTTTTTAGGTATTGTGAGAGTATTTCAGTATTTTAGTATTTCATTTGTTTCTGTTGTGATTCAATTTTAAGGTTTGTTTTTTCTATTTGACATGTTTAGTTTTAGAATATGTAAAACAATTACAGAGTTCAAAAGTCAATATGAAAAGGTATCCTTAAAGAAGTCCCACTCCCATCCCCAACCTCTCCCTATAAATAAACATTTTCATCCTGTTGCAGTTTATCCTTCCTGTGTTTCTTTTTAGAGATGAAAGCTAATATGCATAAATATTCTCATTCTTCCCTCTTTTTTACATAAAAGGTAGTGCCTATATACTATACATACAGTTCTGCATCTTGATTTTTTTTTTCATTTAACCATATATCCTGGAGAGCTCCCTGTTATTTGTTTATCATCCTCTTTTATGGCTGCAAACTTATCTATTACATAGAACATTCAGCCAGTCCCCTATTGATGGACACACAGGCTATTTCCAATCTTCTGCTATTAAATAACACTACAATGAATAACCATGTGCATATGGTACATATCTATGGAGACTTACCTTTAGATGAGATTCTTAGAGATAAGATTGCTGGGCCAAAGGGTAAATGCATGTGTAACTTTGGCAGATATTGCCAAATTCTCCTCCATAAAAATGTCTGTTTTGCATCCTACCAGCAACATGTGAGAGGGCCTGTCCACACAGCCTCAAGGCGATGTCAAGCCTTCGGGTTTCTGCCAGCTAATAGGTAAGAAATAGTATCTCAGTGTAGTTTTAATTTGCAGTCCTCTCATTATGAAGAAGTTGAGAATTTTTTCATGTGTTTAAGAGCTGTTTGTATATCTTTTTCTATAAACTGCATGATCATGTTTTATGCTCATTTTTTATATAAGGTTCTGCTGTTTTTCCTCTCAGTTTTAAGAGGCCCTTAATATATTAGGGGAATTGGCCCTTTATAATAAAAGTTGCAAATACTCCCCACCATTTGTCTTTTGTTGGTATTGCTGTTGTTATTTGCTTGTGGTGTTCTTTTTAATGCATTTTTTATATTGCTTCTAGGCTTTGAGTAATATTAATAGTTAGAAAGGCTGTCCCCACCACAGAGTATAAATGAATTAGCCTAGGTTTTCTTTTAGTAATTCTCTGGTTTTATTTGTTACATTGAGGTTTTAGATCCATTTAGCATTTATTCTGGTAATACTGTAGGTTTTTAAACAAGTTTTATTTTGTATTTGACTTTTTCTTTGTTTATTTCGTAATATGTTTAGGATTAATCAATTCAGTGTTTTTATATTTTATCATTGGCACCTTTTCTGATTTTAAAAGTATTGTATGTTAATTACAGACAGAATGAAAAGTAAGTGAAAGTATAAAGAAGCAGGAAAAAAATTCCAGAGTTTATGTATGTACATATTTCAATTTTTGAAATCATATTTTACATTATTATGATAACACTGCCTATAAAATTTTATACCCTTTTCTTTTTCACTTAACATTCTAGTACAAGCACTTTCCCATGGTATTAAAAGCTCTTCATAAACATGAATTTTAGTGCCTGCAAAATAGTCTATAATTCAGATGCGTTATTATTTATTTATCCATTATTTATTTCATCTAGATTGGAAGATACATTCCAGAAGGAGAATTGTTTTGTGAAAGCTTAAGCACATTTTTTAAAGATCTTTTACGTAGTGCCAAATTGCCTTCTAGAAAGGTAGAAGCAATACATATTGCCATCAGCAATATGTGATACTATCACTACATCTTGGTACAGCATTTTTGAGAAATATCTTTTTCTTCTAACAAATTTTGTTAATTGAAAAAACAGTGAAATTTGAAATTTTTAGTGTAAAGCAGATAAAACAGTATTATCTAGAATATCTTTGCAAGGGCCAGTAAGTTTTATCCACCTTTAATGTTGTATAATACAGTAATCTTTACACAATGAAAACACTACTAAAATTTCAGATGTATAATTTGGCACACAATGAATACAAAATATTTCATATTAATTCTTTTAACAAACATTTATTGAGTATCTTCTACGTAGTAGGCATTGTTTGGGCCACATGAGCTACACTAGTGAAAAAAACAGATTCCCCTTCACATATTTCAGGCAGCTGGCCAAATTCTGAAGGCATTTGAGTTTGCAGCATCTTCCATATACTATGCTGTCTTGTATTTATTCTTTTCCAAATAATTACTCACTTATTTATCAAACACATATATATATTGATTGCTCACATTGTGCCAGACAGCGTTGGAGGATCTCAGGATAAACCAGTAAACAAAACAAAGAACCTCCCTCTGGGAACTTGTCTCTAGTAGGGAGCACACAGTAAACAATACATGCGATAAATAAGTACATTATCTGTGTTAGAAGACGGTAAGTGCTAGGAGAAAAGAGGGTGAAGAGCAGATGGCAGTGGTCATGGGCTATGTAGGTGAGGCGTCCTAATCCCCAATTTCCTCCACTATTTTTTCCCATTAATGTTAACATCTTACATAACCATAGCACAATGATCAAAACTAGTAAATGAACATAGACACAATTCCAATTTCAACGGTTTTTCCTCTAATATTCTTTTTCCGTTCCAGGATATTAACCAGAATGCCACGTTGCATCCAGTTGTTAACTCTTCCTCTCCTCTAGCCAGAAAATTTCACACTCTTTCCATGTCTTTCATGACCTTGACTCTCTTGAAGCATACTCCTTATGATGAGGAGTATCCCTCCATCTGGACTTTCGATGCTTTCTTATGATTGGAGTGAAGTTGTGCATTTTTGGTAAGGATAGTTCCAGAAATGATGTTGTGTCTTCTCATATCAAGGGGTTTTGGATGCCAATTCTTATTACCGGTGATTTTAACTTTGATCGTTTTGGTTAAGGCGGTATTTGCAAGATTTTTCCACTTGTAGATTTACTATCTTTCCCGTTGTAGGTAATAAACATCTTAGGGGAGATACTTTGAGACTGCAAATCCTCAAACTTTTGCCCACTGATTATAACATCCACCTGGGTATCTTGTCTGCAACAAATATTACTGTAATATTTGCCTAATGGTGATTTTGTACTGCCTTCTTTCCTTCCACATTTATCCATTGGAATTCTATAAGGAAGAGCTAGCTGTCTTGGCCGTTATGCAAATGAGTATGGAGGTTTCTCAAAAAACTAAAAAGAGAACTACCATACAATCCAGAAATCCCACCACTGGGTATTTATCCAAAGGAAAGGAAACCAGCATATCAAAAGGATACCTGAACCCTGTGTTTATTGCACCACTACTCACAATAGCTAAGATATGGAATAAATACCCATCAACAGATGAATGGATAAAGAAATGTGATATGTATACACAGTGGAATATTTTTCAGCCATAAAAAAATGAGGTGCTGTCATTCAAGGCAACATGAATGAGGCTGGAGGACACTGTGTTAAGCGAAATCAGAAAGATAAATACCTAATGTCTTGCTCACATGTGGAAGCTAAAAAATTTTTTGAGTGCATAGAAGTAGAGAGTAGAATTGTGGGTACTAGAAGCTGGGAAGGGGGTGGGAGAGGAGGATAGGAGAGGTTGGTTAATGGATACAAAATTACAGCTAGATAGAGAAAATGAGTTCTGGTGTTCCGTAGCACTGTAGGGTGAATATGGTTAAATACATTGTATATTTTCAGAAAGCTAGAAGAGAGCATTTTGAATGTTCACAACACAAAGAAATGGTAAACATTTGAGGTGATGGATATGCTAATTGCCCTAACTTGATAATACATTATATATATTACATATTGAAATATCATCACTCTGTATCCCATAAATATATACAACTACTACGTGTCAACTAAAAATGAAAGAAAAAAATTCTATTAAAAACTAAAAAGAGAAAAGAAAAGGAAGAATTAACTCTTCTTAGACATTTATTTATTCATTCAATTATATATTTATTAATATAGCAGAATGAACCCATGAATGTTTATTTTATTCTATGGACAAAGTCCATTGGCATCAAAATTTATTTTGTTGCTCAAATTGTTCTAATTTACCCGTAAGGAACTCCTCAGGTTGGCTTTTGTTTTCTCTTGATGTGCCTCCATCTTATTTTAAGCACTTTCCTACTTTCTGGCTGCATAAATTTTTTCAGACTCCTCTTGTATTTTCCTTTTTCTGCCCTGCCACTTCTCCAAGGAGCTCTGGTTCCTTTTGCTGGAGGATGGTGTTTAGAAACCAAGATCTGGGCACTAGCTGTGCTCATTGAGACTGGGTATCATTGCTTCTAGGCCCTCGCAGCAGACAGAGCTATAAAATTATATATGTATAAACCATGCGTATATACCCATCAATGCCATCTCTACCATCTACATTTCTGCATGTATACTTATATGTGTATGTGTGTAAATTCATATACATATTATGGTGATGATGATGATTCCATATTGATATCTTGGATTCCAATCCAACATCACAGGGTTCATTTTAACTTTTCCTTTTTCCTTGTTTGTAACTTCTTTTTTGAACAGTGAAAAATTTGGCTGTGATTATTTATAATCTATTTACTTATTTGTTGAATTACAGTGAATACTAAATGAAAAACACACTTACTAAATAAAGTATAGCATTTGTGGATAGTTCTTTTTGTCTTTAGCCTGACAGTATCTGATTAAGATATTGTTTTTCAGAGTTAATTAAGTCAGTTATTTTCATCTCCACCCTTGCAGTGTGCTGATGTCATTCATTTGTTAGTGTTTGTAATTCACTCTAAGTTCTTTCTGTACCCTGGTTGGTTTTGTTTATTTTTTGCACTTAGGAAGAGTTTAAGAAATATCACTACAGTTTTAAAAGGCAAGGCTATACAAAAAGATTCAGAATCATTATTAATCTTTTAAAAATCAGTTCTTGGTACAGTGCTTGGCAATTCAGTTAATATTTATTGAATTAAAGAATTAATTACTGTATTGTTTACCTGAAATTTACTAAAAGAGTAAATCTTAAATATCCTCACCGCCCCCCCCCCCCACACATTGGTAACTGTGTGGTGGCAGATGTGTTGATTAATTTGATCGTGGCAAACATAATGTATACATATATCAAATCATCATGTTGTATAACTTAAATTTATATAATTTTATTTGCCAACTCTATCTCAATAAAGCTAGAAAAAATAAAAGCTTCCCAGGTGATTCTAATGTGGAAAAAAAGAATTAATTAATATGTGAATATAAACTTTTGATATTCTAAAAGCACAGTTACAGCAGTGTTGGCAACTAAAATAATGGCATAGGAAAACATGGCTGGGGAAAAATACTTAGAAGAACATATTAACAGAATAAACAGAATCAAACTAAATCAGAGGAAAAATGGCCTCAGATTCTTACTTTGGCATTTTTGACTGAATTCTATACCTTTTCAATGAGCACTTCTAGGGAGTTTTGCACAAATTTAAGAAATGCCAAATTTGTCAAAGACTGAGAAGTGCCCATACCAGAGTTTACGTTAGCCAGAAAGCAGTTACCCACAATACTATTTTCTTATGCTCACATTTCTTTATTTCTAAAGAACCTGATGAATCTTCTTTCCATTTCCTGTGTGTCACTGTAGAATTTCTTAAACTTTCAAACAAAAGAACACATTTAATAATTTCACGTTGTAAATCTGCATGTGTCCTCTAATGTCATCATTGACCATATAATTTAAATTTACAAATAATTTAAATTTCATTGTTCAAAATGGAGGTGGGACTGGAGGAAGAGTTTCACCTCTATCGGTTACCTGCTGTGGTGGGACAACTTCCATTGTCACTTTTTCCTAGTTCGTGTTCAAAGACGTAAGCATAGCATTCTTTATAAAGTCTGTAAACATGTTTTCTTTTTTACAGTGGGGAAATGAGGAACTAGATACATTATAACAATAACAAAGTATGCTATAGAGAGAGTTTTCTGAGGAGAGTCTGCGCTAGATTCCTGTCAGTCTTGACATACAGTCTTGTGTGTGTTCAGCCTGGTTTTTAAGCATCAAGTGGCCTAGACGTTCCCATAGCACTCTTTGTCTGCTAGCAAGCTAGGAGTGTTCACCCACACAGCACCTGCCCCCCAGTCCCCACTAAACTCCTCCTTGGCCTTCATCCTCCTTTTTCCTGCTAAATCATGCTCTCAGGAAAGAATCTGCATCATTTACTCCAACTTCTATGAATTAAAGCCCACAGGGTGCGGGAAAGGAGAAGAAAGCCAGGATTTGGGGGCACACACCAGGCATTGGGTGAGCAGATCTACATACATTCCTTTTTTAAAAAAAAAAAATGTTAAGCCTCATATCTAAAATTAGGAATGGAGGAGATTTGACCACCATTTTTGACCACCATGTTCAAAAGAATTTCAGTGAGAAAGTTAAAAAAAATTTTTTTTTGAACAGATGGAGTCATTCATTTTGTAACATCAGATGGCAACTCTACTCAGCCCATTCAGAAAGTTGGAGGCAACACCATCTTTCACTTCTGCTTGTCTCTTCCTCATGCCCTGACAAGTCTAGTCCCTTCTATAATAGATTCCAAACAATATTAGCTGAAGATTGAGTTGCTTTTCCTGACAATCAGAACAGATTCTGTCCTCTGGTTGAGTTCATTTCACAAATATTTATTGAGTTCCTGCTTCATAAATCTCATTTCCTGTTAAAGGATGACTGAGGCAGGACCTATCTTCGAGAAGCTCACAGTCTAGTTATAAACATACACACAGAGCGCGACTGGAGCATATGTGTGTGTGTGTTTGTCGCCGAGGGTCTCCATGCCATGTAACGTCTGCTTCCTAATCTCTCTCAGTTGTCCCTCTAACCTGCCGTAAACACAGCCACTTTCTCTGGCTCTCAGATGATAATAAACATGGTGGGTGAGTGATAAATAACTCCAAGAGGACTGTTCTGTTTCCAGCTGGAAGGAGCCTCCTTATCCTTGTTAGTGCTAGGCGGGATTTAGGGGCTTAAGTTTGGTGTCAGAGCACCCTTTTCTCTTCCGAGATACATGACTGTTTTTCATGCTATCTTGATTCGCTCAGCTGTGTCTCTTGATTGACTCTCCTGCACCAACACAGGGTGGATGTGAGAGTGCGCTGGTACCTTGTCTTCCTGGCAGAGTTGACAGAGAACATCCCAAGAACATCCCAAGAACATCCCCATCCCTCCAGGTTCTTTCCCTGCCGATGGGGGTGTGATCAATTCAGAACAAGAAAAGAGAAGAGTTGGGTTGGCTGTGACCACTGTGCACTTCTGCTCTTCCCCACTGTCTCTCTGGAGTCCTGGGTGTGGGATAGGATTCCACTTCATGTTTATTTTCTCAGGGATTGCCTAGACTTGATGAGAAAGGTGACTGCTAAGTCTACTCTTGGACTCACCCCAGCTGGTTTCATTAAATGCCAGCTATTCTGACAGCTGAGTGTCTTGGGTGTACCCTGTTTATTGAGACGCATTTTCTGAAGGGCCCTGTGCTCTTGAGGGGTGTGATTCAGGGCTTGGTCATCCCACACGCGGTAACCACAGGGTGGGCACATCTTGTCCCACAAGCACATACCCCATTTCCTCATCCTCAGATGGGACCATGTGGTGTTGGTTGTTGCAGACAGACCTCCATGAGGGAGAGTGTGTCTCTGGCTCTCAGCTTTCCCTTGCATATATCTCTAAATCTAGAGAAAAGCTGAAGACAGAGTATTTCCTAGGAAAGAGAAACAGACCAAACATAGCTATGGCTACTCTGGTTTCACAGAGAAATAAAACAGTTATGGGTTCTGTGACATACTTCCTCATCCCAAACTATTCATAGATTTGGGAACCTAACACCTTGGACTTCCTCGAAGGAAACTGAAAAGATAGTAATCAGGAAGACAAAGCAGAAATTTTGATTTTCTTTGTCGAATGTCTCGTAGAATTTGGGTAAAGACCTCACAGCTCTGCCTAGAGTTTCTAAATAACAGCTGGGAAAGATGTCTACGATACTTTGGCCTATGGGGGAAAAGAAAGCAAGTTGCAGAACAATATTGATCATATGTCTATATGATTGTCTGGAGTGTGTACCAACACTTTAAAAGTATTTTTAAAGTATTTGTAAGCCATGGAAGGATATTCACAAACTGGTTATCACTGGCTACCTCTCGGGACTGGAGGCATAGAGTAAGAAGAGTGGATATAGACTGATCATTTTTTATTTTATACACCTCAATCTGTTCAAGTTGTTGTAATGAGCTGTTTTTACATTTATAATAAGGAAAAAAATAAAGCATTTTGCTTTAAAAAGTAACCAGAAGGTCTGCTTACGTGCCTGAGGCTGAGAGTCAGATTAAATCAGAGCCTTGCTAATCAGGTGGGAGTGCGCTGGGCTGCATTGAGCACCTTGGACTGGGCAGAACTGCCCAGTGGTCTTCTCTGCCACACGGAGGAGGTTGAGGCTGGCTGTCGGCGACTTGCCAGCAGGAGCCTGCAGTTCCTCAGCCCTGACCTCTGGTAGATGGATGTCATTGCAGGCACCAGGAGTGATCAATCAAGAGTCTGGCTAGACCTGGGGCTGGAGGGAGGAGCCTGAAACTGAAGGAGCTGATAACCAGGGAGTCTAACGTTGTTTCAAGCTATAGCCAGCACTGAGTGGGCACTCTGGGGGCTGGAGAGCATGCTAGCACTCTGCAAACATCTTGTGTAATCTACCACATGCCTATGAGTTGGTACTGTTATTATTACCCATCTTACGGATGAGAAACACAAGTTTAGAAAGCTAAGTAATTTGTCTGCGGTCAGTGCAGGTTTTGGGCAAAAATGTAGTTACAGTCACTATAATTATACTACATGAAGTATATGTGTGCATAGTTATGTATTGATATATGTATAGTATATGCTCCTATATGCTTAGTTTTTTGTTTTGTTTTGAGACAGGGTCTTGCTCTGTCACTGGGGCTGGAGTGCAGTGGCATCATCATAGCTCACAGCAACCTCAAACTCCTGGGCTCAAGCAATTATCTTGCCTCAGCCTCCCGAGTAGCTGGGACTACACCATGCTAGGCTAATTTTTGTGTTTTTGTATTTTGTATTTTTGTAGAGACAGGCGTCCTGCTGGGGCTGGTCTCGAACTCCTGGCCTCAAGCAATTCTCTTGCCTCCGCCTCCCGAAGTGCTAGGATTGCAGGTGTGAGCCACCACCCCTGGCCAAGTTTTTCCAGCACTTCCTCACACCTGGGTAACCTTCTCTAGTCTGAAGTCTCCTAAATAGCAACAAACTTACTGGATTCCCTTCAATCTTCCACAGTGCCCTCCATGTTGCAGGCACTCATTAAGCAGCAGTTTCATTGTGTTTGTTGGATACAAGACTGACAGGACTCAGACCACAAACAACTTGGACTAGAACATCTCCAGTTAGAAGGTGAAGCAGTTAGAAGCAAGTCTAACTCCGAGCAGAGCCTTGGTAACAACACTACCTTATGTAGAGAAAGCGCCTCTGTTTCTTCAGTCCTTTCTTTCCTTGTATCTTTCTCCTTTTCCTCTTCCTTCTCTTATAAAAATATCTGAGTCCGTGCTCTGGGCAAGAGGAAAATGTGGGTTCTGCCCAATTTAGCTCTTCCTCTACTGATCTGATTAGAATAAACAAGGGCCTCCTAGGACTTGAAAAAGAAAAAAAACCCTTACTCAGATCTTGGATGAATTATTGCGGAGAGGTTTTAATTGGCTGTGGTTGGCCTCTGACCTCTTGTACAGATTGATTTATGAGGTGAATTTGCCATCAACTGTTGGAAAAATTGATAGCAGCATAGAGTACATGGTAGGAGATAGAAGTTGCTGTTTGAATAGGGCTTGGAAAATATTTATGCCATCCCTGCCCGCCCCCCCCCCCCCGCAACACACACAGTTTCTAGTCTGTGCACAACATTCCCCGGGAACACTGATGGGCCCCCAGCTAGCCCTACACGTTCTGCTTCTGGAGTCGCATGAAGCCTGCCATTTTCCACTCTGCAGGAGAAAAAATATAAGTTAATGTGTAGACTTGTCTGTTTTATTTCTTCCCATAACTGTTCTTCAAGCCGCTGCAGGATTTTATATATGAAGGTTTCTCTTTCAACACAAAAGTGATTTGTTCTTTCTTTCCCCACCATTTTAGTTTTTCGTGTGGTTCTTCAGGGGGAGTGATGACTTCTACTTGAGAACCGCTGTCCTGGAGATTTTGGAAAAGCCCTCAGACTAGTGTAGCAGTTTCTCTCCTCGTGTTCAAAGGAGGGAGCCGGATTTAGAGGGACTGCACGGGACAAAGGGAGGTGTGGTCACATGCGAAGCAGTGCAGGCTGGGGCCACATCAGCTGTGTACCTGGTCCTGGGTCCTTTAAGAATAATGGGAGGCCTGTGCTCAGTGATATTTGTCTTCAATTCATACTACTTGTAGGATGCAGGACACAGTTCAGAGCCAATGAGCCATTCTTAGAAAATGGTTTAGAAATAAGTGATGCATTTCCCTGTTGGAATTGTTGTAGCCCATGTATTATTCTGATTATACAGCCATCTGCTGTCTAGTTCCTGTCTTCTTCCTCCAATGAGCTTCTAAACCTTTCACGGCACTTAGCTAGGTACAGAGTCAGTGCTTAATAACTTCATATTAACTGGATTCATTCACTCAACAGATACTGATTGAATGCCTACCATAAGCAGCCTCTCAGTAGGCACCTGGTGCACAGTGGTGAACAAAACAGGTGTCGTTCTTACCCTTATGGGGGGGGCCTAGATTATACAGGAAAGCAGACACTGAACAAGGAAGACAGATGAAAAAATTACAAATTTTGTGGTATGTGTTAAAAAATAAAGGAACAATAAAGGTATGTGTTGTGTGAGAGAATAAAAGGGGATGCTTGGATTACAGTAGGTAGTCAGGGAAGGACCCCCTGAGGAGGTGACATTTGAGCGGAGACCTGAAGAAAGGAGGCAGTCATGAGATCAATGGCAAAAAGCATTCCAGGCAGAAGGGACAGCATGTGCAAAGGCCCTGCCTAGCACTGGGGTTGAATGGAGCTAAAGAAGGCCTGTGTGGCTGAGGCACGGTGAGCAATGCAAAGGTGCATAGGTGGTCAGAAGGCGGATTCACTGGGGGCCTTGCAGCCTGTGTTAAGAAGTCTGGACTTGGTCCATCAGCAATGGGGAGACGTGTTGGTCCATACAGAAACTCACAAAACCCCTGCATTGAACCTTTGCCTAAGGAACCTGAGCCAAAGTAAACATGTTCATGTCTTTTGGGAAAGTTTCGTGTATCTCTTTCAATATTTTTTCAATGCATATTATATACTCTGTATGCCCATTACACATCTGCTTGCTTGGGTTCACTTAATGTGCCACAGGAGTGTCCCCATGTCATCAAATATTCTTCTACAGCATGATTTTTAATGATTTCATAAAATTTCCAGTATGTATGTACCGTAATGGATTTAGCCTATCTCTTATTAGAGATTTGAGTCTAATAGCTTAACTAATAACTTAGTAACAGTATAATGACAATATTATTAACAACAATAAATAACTTAAGTAACAATGTATAGAGCTTACTTGCACATTAACCTTTTACACACATGTATCTGATTCTTCCTTAGGCAAAACTTCTAGAAATGAAATTGCTGGGCCAGAAGAGAATGCCTATTTTCATGCTGAGGTCAAAGGTGCCGAAGTGTCAGCCTGAAAGTCACCAACTTACACACTCGTGAGTGACGTTTGAGAGCAGCCACTTCAACAGGAGTACTGTTTTCAAATGGTGTGTACTGGGCTGCAGAGAAAATGGGATGTTACACCCACTTAGGTTGGAATCTTGGATCTGCCTCTCATAAACTTTGGGCTATTGCAGGTAACAGACTTAACGTTAAGGACTCAGTCTCCTCATCTGTAAAACAGGGGAGATAATAACATTTGCCTCACAGGATTGATGTAAAGATTTAGAAAAATCGTTCATGGAAAGCATTGGTACCTGCTCAACGTATGTACTTAATGAATATTAGTTGTGTAGTTCTCTCTCTCTCTCATTGTCAGTGTGTGTCTTGTGGGTGTGAATTTGAACACTCTCTTGAGCAAATGAAAAAAGGAAAATTCCCGTCTCCGATATCACATCTTTTAGGCATTGAATAAACTGTTCACCCACTTTCTCCTGACAACTAAGAGTGTAATCTCCTTTCTCAAAGGTGAAATTTCTCCCATATGGATATTTCCTTTTTAAGGAGAAGACAGGACATCTTTGGCTAACACTAGCTTAGAATCTGTTTCTCACTTAAATATTTATTTATTTGCTCATATTATGAGCCTAAAATGGGACAGGGGAGTAAGAGCCCCGGAACTCCTGGTTTGAAGGCTGACTCTTGGGACTCACAGGAGATGTGGCCTTGGTTGGGCAAATCACTCACACTCTCTCAGCCTCATTTTCTCCTCCTGGAATAAAAGATAATAATACCGCTTCTCAACATGGTTTTGAGGATTAAATGAGACCAACATAAGCAAGAGCACTTAACCTTTGCTGCATAGATCAATAAATGTTGTTGAACTCACATCTCTCACCCACCTCCCAAGCAATGAATAGTGAGCACATAAAACTTCCAACATTCATGAGAAAAGACATCTGCTTTTAGGTGTAGTTCAGTCTTTTATTTCTACAGTGATCAATTGCCTCCCCCACTTTCATATGCTGTCTAAAAAAAATCACAGTGACCCTGACTTATAACCAAGATAAGAAAACATAAGTGATAAGATACTGATGAATCTCCGACACATTGCAGGGTTATTTGAATGATGAGGTTGACCTTCAATCTTCCTCCTTTGCCAACCTAGAGAAACTCAGAAATGACTAAGAGGTTCAAGGCAGCCAGTAGTCCAACAAACAGAAGCGTGGAAGGAGTGCCTGAGTTCATGGTGGTCCTAAGAAAGTGTCAGCAAACAGAGAACCACTGTTTTGTAAAGTCTATTGTGCAAGGTACATTGAGTCCCATTGGGAGTTGATGGCCCGATTATCATCATGCCAGAACCAACTTGAGCATACATAGATTTTATTTGGGGTGGAAGAGAGGAGCAATTAGGGTACGTGAGGGGCCCAGATAATCAGAAAAAGCTTGGGAGGACCAGAAGTTTAAAAGTCACAGCTGAAATGAGATTTTGAGATTTTCTAATTTTTTTTTCCATCTTTGTTACTTCTGGAAACCTCTTCTTCCCACCCTTATAAGCAGATAGGAATCCTCAAATTTCAAGTTCTGCAGATATTAGCCAGAGCACAGGCCTTGAGACCTACTGATCTCTGCAGCCTGGTTGCTCTGTCCCTCCTGGACGTCTAACAGACATCGCAAACCTTTCCATCTCTGTGAGTGACAGCTCCATTCTTGCATTAACAGGAGCCAGAAACCTTGGTGTTCCTGTTGTCCCCTGTTTTTCCCCTTTTTTTCCCCCTCATACGCCCTGTCCAATCTGCCAGGAAATTCTGTTGCTATACCTTTGAAGTATATCCAAGCCGATACAACCCTTTGCAACTACTCTCATTGCCACCCCGTTTTCCTTCTCCCTTCAGTCTATAACCAACACAGCAAGCAGATCATGTCAGAACCTTCCAGTTGCTTCCCATCTCCCGAGAAGTGTCCTCACTAGACCCATCAAGGCACAGGCACTTGGGCCCCATTACCTACTTGCTTTTCTTCCCGCTCACCTCATTCACCGCACTTCTGCCACGCGGGGCTCTCTGCTGTTCCTCTGACACCTTAGCAGGCACACACCGGCCTCAAAGCCTCTGCTCCTGCCCTTCCCTCTGCCTGGAAGGTTCTCTCCCCTGATGCACACCTGGCTGGCTCTCTTACTTTCGTCACATCTTTACTTGTGACCTTCTCAGTGCTGCCTTCCCTGGCCACCCCTTCTAAAATTGCCTCCCTGCCACCCCTCACCCCCACCCCGTGTTAGTCAGGGTTCCCCAGAGAAACAGAACCAATAGGACAGATAGAGATAGAGATACATTTGTTATTGGAATTAGTTCGTGTGGATTGTGGATGTCCCATGATCTGTCATCTGCAAGCTGGAGGACCAGGAAAGCTGGTAGTGTAATTCAGTCCAAGTTCAAAGGCCTCAGAATCAGGAGTGCCCATGTCTGAGGGCAGAAGATGGAAGTCCCAGCTCAGACAGGAAGCAAGCCCCGCTTCCTCTGCCTTTTTGTTCTACTCAGGCCCTCAGTGGGCCGGATGATGCCCAGTCACACTGGTGAAGGTGACCTTCACAAAGTCCACCAATTCAACTCTAAACTCTTCCAGAAACACCCTCATGGACATACTCAGAAATAGTATTTCACCAGATATCTGGGCATCCCTGAGCCCAGTCCAGTGGACACATGAAATTAACCATCACACCCCTTCTCCATCTAACCTCCTCTCCCAGAAACGTCTATTTGGGGTTCCTATAATGTTTTGTATTACAGTGTTATACTCTAAGGTCATTAAAATTTAATTGTTTCCATAGCTTTGAAATGATTTATAAACTTTGTATAACTGTAACCTATAACTTTATGACTGTAATCTTATAACCTCCTAAGTATTCTTTTGTAAAACTAATTCTTTTGTTCTCAGAAAATTTTGTAGAATAGACAAATAAATCCATAGGAATATTAAAGACTCATAGTCTGTCACATAATTGATAACATTGTATGCAACTACCTT
This sequence comes from Lemur catta, assembly GCF_020740605.2. Taxonomy (NCBI): domain Eukaryota; kingdom Metazoa; phylum Chordata; class Mammalia; order Primates; family Lemuridae; genus Lemur; species Lemur catta. Next base: position 82,871,721 of record NC_059134.1, on the reverse strand, counting down.
ATTTACTATTTATGAATTTTAATGATGTTTACTTAATGGTTTGGTTTGGTTTTTCTAGGTGATGCATGTCATTCACAATTAATGACAATGAAAATTAGGTATTTTTTGAACTTTATCTCTCTTATGTTTATGTTTTTTTGCATTATACAGAGCAGGGTTTCCCAACATTGGCACTATTGACACTTTGTGCTGGGTAATTCTTTGTTGTCCGGGCCTGTCTTGTGCATTGCAGGGTGTTTAGCAGCATCCTTGGCCGCCACCCACTAGATGCCAGTAGCACCCCCATCCCCAAAGTTGTGACAACCAAAACTGGCTCCAGCCATCGCTAGGTGTCCTCTGGGAAGCAAAATCTCCACCACGTGAGAACCACTGGTCTAGACTTTTCAAAACATTATAAAATAATAACAGTGATATGGGCATCCCTAGTTTATTTGTGATTTTACAAGGAATAATGCTTCTGGTATTTTTTCCATTAAATATATCAGATTAGCATAGGCAGTCTTTATGAGGTCAAGGAAATAGAATTTTACTCTTATTTGAAAATAAATAAAATGTTAAATTGCAACAAATATCGATTGGTGATAACGTAGGATAAATTCCTAGTGGTCTAAAAGAATTTGTACAATTCACAGGCCCCTTAGGACCAAGTGTGTGTGTGTGTGTGTGTGTGTGTGTAGGGAATGTTGTGTAACTCTTGACTCTGGACTTGACTCATAGAAGCAGAAAAGATTATGTGCTAAGAGAACACAACCTAGGCTTTTGCACAGGGAAGGAAAGAAAACCAAATACTAGCTTATTGCTATAGCTGAGAACTACCTCCTAGGTATTTTGAGTAGATGGATTCTTTAGCCACTCCTTCCAAATGGTAATTTATAGGTCTTTTTGTTTTTCTGAACTCATTTTATTAGGCTTCTGCTTTCAACATTTCAAATATAATAATGACGTGAAGAGTCCCTGTTATTAGCTTCCAATGGCCTTGAGAAATCTGCTTCTCTGATGGAGGTGATGATGGCAGACTTGGCAAGGAGCTGGGAGGTTATGTTCAAACCTTCAAAAACAACAGACTAGAGCTGAGGCCACAGGCAGACGGCACAGGTGAGAGGAAGCATAAATTCTGCGGCTTAGTTGCTCAGACTCCACTTGGCCTGAATGGGCCTCCCTCTGTGGAGGGCTCTGAGGTCCCCCGGGCTGGCGGATTTATGTCAGCAAAGGCAGTGTAGTAGAAAGAGATTAAGAGCGCTTTCAAAGGGTGCGTGAGTGGGTTGCTTCCCCGTCTGAGCAGTCTGGGACACAGAGCTCAGTCTGTGAGGACCTGGGCTGGTGCCAGCGAAGGGAGTGGGGCAGGCCTGAGGAATGGAAGGTCACTGGCAAATTGGGTGCTGTGATAATTATATCCTTGTTTCCTTGAAGGTACCAGCGTCCTTGATTTCCCAGCTTCAAAGTGAACTGCCTCTGAAGTAGGGGACAGTCACACCTGCCCTGCTGCCGTTGATTTCTGCCTTCCTGGCTGCAGACTCAACAAGACAACAATACGTCTGTTGACATTTTCAAGGCCATATTCATAAACCAAGCATGGGAAGCTTCTCTTCCACCCTTTCTAAATGAAAACGAAAAGGATCGTGTGCTTAGTGGGAATTCAGCAATGGACCCAATTTAATGGTTTTATCTTAAATTCAGATGCTTTATTGGTCAGATACTCTAAACCATCACCACCACCACCCTTACCCTCTCTCCCTCCAATTCTCACCCCCTCCCAAAAGGACAATCACAGGACCAGCAGGTCTAGTAGTGACTAGAGGTGTCAGTCTACACCTGGAATGTTTTTTTCCTCTACTTTTTCTTATACCATTCATCTCCAGAGAAGCTGTGCCAACAATATTAAAAAATGTAAGCACAGTTCTGCCTTCCATATTTTCCCTATTACACTTTGATTCCTATGTAACCTTGAGGGAATAGAGAGAGGGCCCTGTTTGTCTACTGAGTGTAATACCTGTGATCTAAAAGCGGAGTTTTTACCAACTAAACATATATATCTGCTGCATTTTCACCTCAACTTTCCACTGATCATCCGAACCCTCCCACCATTAAATGGCCAAATTTAAGACCATATTCTGATTTTAAAATTCCACTTGTTAAAGATCTGATGACTGGTTTCTGGCACTCAAAGTCTTCCCAAGAAGTGAACTGGATATTACACCTAAGTTCCTGGATCCTGTCCTCTGATGTCTTTCTGGTGTTGCTATCAGTTTTCTAGACCACGCTTTTCTGCTTTTTCCCTAGGCACAAGCAGGTACTGGTCAAAACCTAGAAATTGGAAAGAGGGAATATTTCTGGGTAGTTCTCATTCTGGCTATGATAGTGATAAATATTGGTTTCATAGACAAAATATTCCTAACTCTACTTGACCCTGCTCTGAGAGTGTAAAAATAGGCACTGTTACACTGCTGAATCCCCAGTTCAGTGATATATAAATAACTAAAGTTTTCTCACATTGAAGGAAGATGCTCCCCTACCTCTGTCTTTCCCTCCCTCCTTCCCTCCTCTCTTTTCTTTCTCTCTCTCTCTATTGTTCTGAGAGTTTTCCACTCCCTTAGACCAAGGGTAATGACCGCTATGACACCTAGAAGGGAACAATAGTTTCATCCTCCAAAATCAGCTCCTACCTGTCACCCGGGACCCTGGGATTCTGAGGTCTTGCCTGTGATTTAATGACGAGACCCAGTGGTGTAGCCCAGGTGCTGTATCTCATACCCTCGCTGATTGCCAAGGGAACATTTAATCTGTTGACTTTATTCAGTTATGCTCATCTGGCAAACATACCTGGAGCTGTAAATAATTTAAATGCTTAATTTATTTGGTGTAGAAGGCACTCTCTTATACCTTAGCTGTCTAATAGCAGAAGATGAAAAACCAGTTCGTTTGCAAGTCGTAAAAACTTGAACAGATTTGTGCCTTAAACAGCAAGAGAGACCTTGCTGACCTTAAAAGTATAGTAGGGGTCCAAACAAGCATTGTTAGCACATTCTTCCCTAAGAAAAATCATGGTATAAACCTGACTCGATTAGGAGTGGAATGGAAACAAACACTGACCTGCAGGAAGCTGACCTATCAGATGTTCAGGAGCAGAAGAATAACTGCAAATGAGGAGGAGTGGGGTGCAGCAAGGACCTTTGTCACAGTGTCCCCCCTCTGCCATTATCACCTACTTCCCAGTGACCCAGGGGAGGCAGAAGTTTAAAACTATAGAGCCGGGCACAGTGGCTCACACCTGTAAGTAATCCTTGCACTCGGGGAGGCTAAGGTGGGAGAATCACTTGAGGTCAGGAGTTTGAGACCAGTCTGAGCAAGAGTGAGACCCCTTTTCTACAAAAAATAGAAAAAATTAGCTGGATGTGGTGACACATGCCTATAGTCCCAGCTACTTGGGAGACTGAGGCAGGAGAATCACTTGAGCCCAGGAGTTTGAGGTTGCAGTGAGCTACAATGACACCACAGCACTCTACTTGGGACAACAGGGTGAGACTCTCAAAAAAAAAAAAAGAAACAAAACAAAACAATAAACACTGTAGGAACTTTGATGTAACTTAAACCCTGCTAGTATACAAAATTACTACCTAACAGTCAAATATCATTATTTTACTTACTGACTTTGTGTTCAGTACATTTTATTAAAATAGAAAAAAAAAACAAAAATAAATCATCTCATGGAGTGACCAACCACTACCACATCAAATTATGGCCCCAACCTTTCACTATTTCACTCATCTTCTTGATGAAAAAGGGTTGGTCTGAAGCAAAAATAAGCACAACCTATAGCAATACAAAAATACAAACTATAGGAGTACAGAACTTCTTGGGAAAATTTTTCTAACTGCCTTATTTTAAAGCTACTTCTGGAATCAGGTGACATTATTGGGCTTTTGTTTATCATCATCCAAACATTTTTTTAATTTTTCTTCATCAGTGGGAGGCAGTAGAGTTTTAGCTAAGACTGCTGGTTCTTCAGTCTGCCTGCCTGAAGGGGTGTGAATTCCTGACTAAATTTTATTAGCTGTGTGACCTTGGGGAAGTTACTTAAGTTCTCTGTGCCTCAGTTTTCTCATCTGCAAAATAGAGATGTTATCTTCTTCATACTTCTTCTTTACTTCTTTTGTGGTAAAATACATAAAATAGCACCTGACATGTGATAAGCAATGCACACATGTTAACTTATTGTAACTAATCATTTATTATGTGCTTTGGATTCATTTCCTCATAATAAATAATTCTATAAGGTAGTTATTGTTATTTCCATTTTACTGAAGAGGACATTTCCTGCAGGTCCCACAGCTAGAAATAGAAGAGTCCAATTTGGAACTCAGGTCTATATGTCTCTGTGGCAGGGCTGGATCCCCAGGAAGCCAACACTGAGACAGAGATCTCTGTGCAAGACGTTTAACCGGGGAGTGCTCAGGGGAACACGTGTGGGCCGAGGGAGAAGCTGACCTGCGGTGCATTAGAGGTGGCCGGAACAAAAGCCTCAGCCGGCCCTGCAGGGGCTCTGGTACTGATATGGCCCTTCAGAGGGGGACCCACTGGGGCAGGGGGTGGTCGGCCATTAACCCTCCCGTCCACCGATTCTCCAGTCCTTAGATGTGGGCGGCCCCAGAAGGGTATGTGGCTTTGGGCAAAGCAGCTCCCTTCAGCCAAGGACTAGCTCCAGAGAGGGTCTTAGCTAAGAACTGTCAGCAGCCAGTACGCCCAGCCGCTGGGGCCATAAGCACTTCAGTCTGGAGAGGGAAGCTGGGCAGTGTGTCACAGCGTCCACACCTCCCTGCAGCTTAGGAGGAAGGTGTTCAAAGTCATCTCATGGACCATGGGGGTTGTGGTCACTGCTCTTTTTGTCCTGAATCTCTCAGACCCCATTTGTGGCGAGGAGTCCCGGAAGCATACAGATGGACTGCTGTTTTGTGAACTACAGAAGGTGCTTGGTGACTTGAAACAAGCACAGCAGCTGCTAACCAGCACCAAAACCAAGTAAATCACCCATAGGCCCTGGCTGCCACAGTTTATATTCTCTTTATAGCCGGGTATACGATTGATCGCTTACAAAACACTTAAATAGCCCAAGTTTTAAAAATTCAATCCCTCTAGCAAGTACTTTTTTATGGTGTATGTCATGATCCATAGGCTAGAACCACAGAATTTTAAAACTGGAAGGAGTCTGAGAGATCCAACCCCTTCATTTGAGTCAGGGTGGAGGGGAAAGATTTAGTCAAGGTCACATAGCAAGTTAAGAGTTATACACAATGGGATTGGGATCATACGCATGAAAACTGATATCTCAAGTAGAGGTTAGCTGTTTGCCAACTGCAAAGAAATTATAAAAACAAATTCTTGGCTGAAAACTTGAAAGGATAGGTTTGGAATGTTATCTTAATGCACATTACAATCTTGAAGTTTCTTGTCATATCCAAGATAAAGTACTGTGTTTATATTTTATTCATTTCCACGCAAAATGGCTTCTAAAACTAAATGCCAAGAATTCTCACTGACATGGTGTGGTTCGCATTTCTTTGACTCTATTTTGTTTCTCTTCAACAATAAAATATTTTATGATTAAAATACTCCTATACCCTTAGCACTACAGTTTTTCTCCATATAATTGGTACAATTACATAAATACTGCATGGTGTTGGAAATCTTTAAAGAACCTATTTCAGATTTGAGAGTAAAGTCTTATCTTTGAAATACTTTCAGAAAACTTATCAGACGTATGGAGCTGTCGTGTTTAAAAAGTACCACCAATTTTATAGTAACTTATTATCTAAAGTGCAATATTCTCTGGCATATGGATATATGCATAACCATAAAGATTAGTGCTCAGCCAAAAAAAAAAAGTTTTAAATTTTTCATTATCTCGTTAATACACTACCTGGCTAAAGTTAGAGACATTTAAAAATCCCATATGATTGTTCAGCTCTTCAGACATATTAACCCTTAAATTTCCAGCATAAAATATACCGGTCATTATCTGACTATTAAGAACAGTGGCAGTGGCTGGGCACAGTGGCTCACACCTATAATCCCAGCACTTTTGGAGGCTGAGGCAGGAGGATCGCCTTGAGGCCAGGAGTTTGAGACCAGCTTGGGCAACTAAATGAGACCCCATCTCTACAAAAAAATTTTTAAAGAAATATCCAGGTATGGTAGTACATGCCTGTAGTTCCAGTTACTCTGGAGGCTGAGGCAAGAGGATCACTTGAGCCAAGGAGTTCAAGGCTACTACAGTGAGCTATCACTGTACCACTGCACTCCAGCCTGGGTGACAGAGCAAGACCCTATTTCTAAATAAATAAATAAATAAATAAAAATGGGGTAATCTATGTGAAATGCTTAGAACAGTGCCTGCAAACAATAGTGCTCAGTTGATGCCATATCATAACTTGCTTTTTAAACTGCAGAGGACTGAACCCTTACAAAGAAAGCTAAAGATGAAATTTAAAAACTGGATTCATCTAAGTGATCACATTAAATTTTTGATTCTTACAATGGAATGAACTCTTTGGTGAAACAGAATCATAGGCCTGGACAGACCATAAGTTTAGATTCTAAAGATTCATCCACAACTTGATACGCATAATGAATGAGACAGTACGGTAACAATTTTTAACCATAAGAAATTTGATTCTGGAAATCAAAGAAAAATGTTCTGATAGTGAGCTTTAGAAAACCATTCTCAGCTGGCAGCTCCATGAAAGCAGTGACTATGCCAATCTGGCTCACCAGACTATGCCCAGCACTTTGCACATTGTCACACAGTAGGAATTGAATGTATGTGAAATGACCGAATGATTGAATATAAGAGGCATGGTCCTGCAATTCATAGAATTTTAGAGTTGGAAGGGGCTGCCTGCTCATGGTATCACAGATAAGAATGTGAGGATAAATGACTTAAAACTAGGGCCGAGTGTGGTAGTTCACACTAGCACTTTGGAAGGCTGAGGCAGGAGGATCGCTTGAGGCCAGGAGTTCAAGACCAGCCTGGGCAACATAGAAAGACCCCATCTCTACAAAAAATAAGAAAAATTAGCCAGGTGTGGTGGTATGTGCCTGTAGCCCTAGCTACTTGGGAGGCTGAGGTGGGAAGATTGCTTGAGACCAGGAATTTGAGACCAGCCTGAGCAACACAGCAAGACTCTGTCTCTACAAAAAAAAAAAAAATAGAAAAATCATCTGGTTGCGGTGGGTAGGCCTATAGTCCCAGCTACTCAGGAGACTGAGGCAGGAGGATCGCTTGAGCCCAGGAGTTTGAGGTTGCTGTGAACTATGATGATGCCACATTGTTCCTCCACATCCTTGCATCCCCTGTGCTCTTGAGGAGTCTGTTGACAGTCTGTCAGTCCTTTGTAGATGATATGTCTTTTCTCTCAGGCTGCTTTTAGGATTTTCTCATTGTCTTTGGTCTTACCCAGTTTCCCTATAACATGTCTAAGGCATAAACCTCATTTTATTTATCCTTCCAGGGATATGCTATACTTCTTAAATCTGTGAACTGAGGTCTTTTCATCAGTTCAGAAAAATCCCCAGCTATTATTGCTCCAATTATTATGTCTCCTCCATTCTCTCTCTCTTCTCCTTCCAAAACTCCAACTAACTGTATATTAGAACTTTTCATTCTATCTTCCGTATCTTTAACTTTCTCATTCATATTTTCCATTTTCTTTTTTTCCTGTGCCATGTTCTAGATAATTTCTTTTGATATTTCTTCAATTCATTAATTATCTTTTCAGATATTTAACATGTTCATTAAATGTCTACTTTCAACAATTTTATTTTTTTATTTTTAGGAGTTTTTATTCTTTCTCAAATTTACCCATGAGGGTCTTTTACTTATTTATTTATCTTTGACACTCTACTCCTTAATTCTTTACATCTTCCATATGTAGCTATTCTTTGTTAGGAGGGCAGAAAAGCGCAGTGGTGAAAGTGTGGGCTCTAGAACCAAACTGCCTGGACCCAAGTCGTGGCTCTACCATTTAAGACAAGTTAGCCTAGGACAAATTACTTAATTTCTCTGTGCTTCAGGTTTTTGCTTTATAAAATGAGGATAATAACAGTACTTGCCTAGTAGGCTTGTCATGAGAATTAAATAAGTTGAAATTGGAAAAAATCTTTATAGTGGTGCCTAGTACATAATAATTGCTCTATAAACTATTTTTATAAATTAAAAAATATTGTACATCTGAGAATTCCAACATCTAAAGTTCTTGCAGTCTAAACTGGTCGGTTGTTTCTCCACTGACCCTCTCTCTCCCTGGCTGGCCTCGTTCTGTGCTTGGTGATCTTTGATTTGGACTCAAACTTTGTGGATCTTAACTGCTTTCTTACTATGAGGATTCATACCTGCTTCTGTTGGTAGGCAGGGGGAATTTACCAACCTGAGTCCCTTTAGCCCTTTTGGAGTGTCCTGGCCTAATGCAGAAGTCTCAGAGTCTTGGCTTCCCCACCTTCCTGTTGTTACCGGGCTTCATGCAGTGCTACTAATGGCATCAGTCCTCAGGACAACCCAGTTTTCTTAGCACTCTTGGCTTCCAGTTCTGGCCTCAGCTAATTTTTTGGGAGAAGGGCTGTCCTTAGACAATTTCCTTACTACTGACAAGCCCAGCAATACTTTTTTAAAATCATCCAGTTCTTTTGTAGTAGGAAGACCTTCAGAGTATCTGGTTGTCAATACTGCCAGAGCTACCTTCTGATTTGTATCAGTCAGGATGGGCAACCTTATGCTGCAGCAACAAACAAGCCCCAAACCTTAGTGGCCAGCCTGGGCAACATAGCAAGACCTTGTCTCAAAAAAAAAAAAAAAAAAAAAAAAGCTGTAATTCTTAGAGTGGAGGTACAAAAGCTTGTTCTTCTTGGGAGCCCCCTACATTCCTGGCAGCCAAGAATCCCGAGACACGTGAGAATCAGACACCCTCCCCATGGGGAGCCTTGGGTGTGAGTCTAGTCTGGGGTAAACCCAACCAGGTCCTGCACTTGCCTTACATGCACTTTGAGGCCATGGGCTGCAGTGGAGAGGGCTGGATGGTGAACGCAGGAGACTCGGGGGTTTCTTCTGCAAGACTAGAGGTTGCATTTGCTGGTGACAGGTTTGGGATTCAGCCTGTACACACTTGGTCTGGCCTTCCCCAATGTCTCCAGACTGTGTCATTTCTGATTAGTCAGGTAGCTACTGTACAGCGATTAAATATTTTGGATGCCAGCCTTACACTTGGGTCTCTACCATGTGAGGACATGTCTCTTGCAGGTCTTCAGAAGACAGGCAATTTGGCTGTCTAGAAACAGAAGAATCACAGGAATTCACCAAAAGCATTGATTTATCCTGATTATAAACACTGCCCCGATGACTCCAGGAGCAATTGCTATGTGCCTTATAAAACTGACTTCTCGTCACTGGCTTTGTGCCCCCATTTTCCATTTTCTAAAATTCTTTTGTCCTTTTACTGTAAAGTAATATTTTCCTTGGCTTCAAAACCTGTGGACACCTTTCCCATCAATGTGGAAAATAAGAATACGTGGCTTGAACCCAGAGTTTCCGTGGTTCTTCCTTGGGGCCTCACCGCTCCTCCTCGGGAGAAGCCAAATACAAAGGGAAGATGCTGCTTAAGACAGGGAGGCTGCCCAGGAGTACAGACGGTCCCCAGCTCACTGTGGTTCTACGTAGGATTTTTTGACTTTACGATGATGAGAAAGTGACAGGTATTCCATAAAAAACGTCCTTCTCTCCTGGTGCTGGGCAGAGGCAGCAACCCACAGTTTCGAGGCAGCCGTGCATTTTCAACTTACAATATCTTCAATTTATGATTGGTTTATCTGGAGACAGCCCCACCGTAAATCAAGGAACATCTGTATTATGTGTTCTCTCACCTCTTCTTACTTTTGCCACTGTTTCCTCCATCTGGAAAATCCTCTCTTCTCCTTTTCCCCTGGTGAGCTCCTATCCACCCTTCAATACCCCAGTCTATGGTTATTCTGTTTCCAACACACTTGTACAAAATGAGCTATTCTTTTTGTAATATGAGTATTATTTACAAGTCTATTTCCTACCAGATCTCTGTAAGGGCAGGAACTGAGTTTGATTCTCTGTGTGCCCTGTTGCCTAGTACAACACTTGGCATAGAGGAGTCAGATGTGCTAGAAACATCATTCATGTCCTCAGTACACTAAGCCCATGGCCCTGGGCACAGCTAAGTGAACCAGACACGCACACATGACCTCGGATTGACAAGTCAGACTTCCTCACAAGATTTTGAAGCAGGAGTAACAGGGCCTAGGAGTCAGAAAACGTGGCCATTGGAGGGTCACACAGAACTGGGACCTCCAAAAGCTGACCTTGGGCCGGACGCGGTGGCTCACGCCTGTAATCCCAGCACTCTGCGAGGCCGAGGCGGGTGGATCGCTCGAGGTCAGGAGTTCGAGACCAGCCTGAGCAAGAGCGAGACCCCGTCTCTACTAAAAATAGAAAGAAATTATCTGGCCAACTAAAATATATATATAGAAAAAATTAGCCGGGCATGGTGGCGCATGCCTGTAGTCCCAGCTACTCGGGAGGCTGAGGCAGTAGGATCGCTTAAGCCTGGGAGTTTGAGGTTGCTGTGAGCTAGGCTGACGCCACGGCACTCACTCTAGCCCGGGCAACAAAGTGAGACTCTGTCTCAAAAAAAAAAAAAAAAAAAAGATGACCTTGGGATAAGGACAAGAGTATAGGAAGTTTATTTGGGAGGTTGTCCCAGGAAGCCTAAGGGATGATGGGGAAAGTGAGACAGAGAAAAGACAAAAGTCAATAAAAGATGCATTAACAAGCAGGTTACCACCTTGGGAATCTGTGGCTTAGTCCCTCTTGAGCCCATTGTGACATGTGGGACGCACCTCAGAATTGTCCCACTGGAGAACAGAAAGACTGGGGCATTTATCCAATGACTCCCATCCTCCACTGGTTGTGGCTGCGCCTGCCTGCAGCCCAGTAAGCCCCCTGGAGCAGGAGAAATGTTGCAGAGAGAGAGAGGTGGGTGTCTGGGGCGGGGAGTTGCTAGCCTGTGGGGAACTGCCTACCACTATTGCGGGTGACTTCCAAGATGGGCCAGAGAAACTAGGCAGGACATCAGTAACACCTACTGCAGTGACCCAAAGCCAAAGCCAAGCCCACCTTATGGGGTGGCAGGAACCAACAGCCTTGCAGAGGAGGCTGATCTGCAGAGAGGAAAATGTGGTGGAGAAGCAGGAGAAGCAAAAGGACAGATCATACAGTCACCTCGAGACAGAGCAGAGCCTGGCTGTCACACCCACGGTCTCCAGGGGCAGCCCGCAGGAGCCCACCTAGAACCGTCACCATGGAGATCTGACCCAGGATTTGTACACCAGCAATGGCTCTTCCATTCTCCTGCCGTAATCGCTCCCAGCTCCCGTTCATACAATCTTTGGTGAATTCTTCCAAGCCGCACTGACCTGTGTGAAAGCCCTACAGAATGTCAATGGATTCCCACCTACCCCTATTTGCTTTCTGAACTAGACCCTTTGCTGCGTCATCCAATGTCTCAGAGGACCTAGGACCGCTGGAAAACCTGCCTCCTATCACCCAGCATGATACTGTCTTTTATTTCTTTGCCTTAGGTCTCATATTACCTCCCAAATCCCCTAGTCAGCTAGTCTGGGGTAAAACTCTTTGCCAGAACACAAAAGTGATGGCAGAAAGGGAGGCCAGGGCAGAATAAGCAACATGCATCGTAGGACACATTTAACATAGGTGGTGCAGTAAAGACCTCACCCACGGCCTGGAGCGGCTACAGTACCATACGTTGATGCTCATTGGCTGGGAATAAATAGTCAGTTTGGTTGCTTTGCTCCAGGTCTCATTGGCTGAGAGCAAATGATGACACTCAGAAACTGGGGAGAAGTTGTACACACAATCAGAGGATTTTTATTTTGGAAAATATTATAGTATTACAGATACAAATAGTGCTATAATGAATTGGAATTGAGGAGGTTAATATTGAATATTAAAATTATTTTTTTTAAAAGCCTCCTCTTAAATTAGCTTGAGAGGTTTTCTGTTCCTTTGCCACAAGACAATCCTATGCAAATGGTATGCCACCTGTGTTAGTCAGGGTTTTCCAGAGAAACAGAATCTCCAGGAGGGACATACATATCAGGAGGTGGGTGAGGCGGTTAAGGAATTGGTTCACATGACTGTGAAGGCTGGTAAGCCCGAAGTCTGCATAGTGTGCTATAGGCTGGAAACCCAGGGAAGAGGTGCAGTTCAAGTCCAAAGACAGTTTGCTGGCAGAATTCTCTCTTCCTTGGGGGATGGGGGGAGGTCAGTCTTTTTTTTTCCTCTTCTTTTTTTTTTTCTTTTTCTGAGACAGAGTCTCCCTCTGTTGCCCTGGCAGTGGCATCATCATAGCTCACAGCAACCTCAAACTCCTGGGCTCAAGCAATCCTTCTGCCTCAACCCCCCAAGTAGCTGGGACTACAGGTGCATGCCACCATGCCTGGCTAATTTTTTCTATGTTTTGTAGAGATGGGGGGGTCTCATTCTTGCTCAGGCTGGTCTTGAACTCCTGGCCTCAAACTATCCTCCCGTCTTGGCCTCCCAGAGTGCTAGGATTATAGGAGTGAGCCACCGTGCCTGGCCCAGTCTTTTTTTTTGATTAAGGTGTTTAATTGATGGGATGAGGTCTAGCCACATTATAGAGGGTAATCTGCTTTACACAAAGTCTACTAATTTAAATTTTAATTTCATCTTAAAATACCTTCACAGCAATTCTAGAATAATGTTTAACCACATATCTGGGTACTGTGGTCTAGCCAATTTGACACGTTAAATTAACCATCACACCATCCATCTGTGATCCATAGCAGTGATTGCCTTGAGGATTATGCTGCAAAGAATTCTGAAACCATATCTGGATTCAACAGTAAAGAACAGCCTTATAAACTACTAATGTCTGCTCTGAGCACAGAAGGGAGGAGAGGCAGCCTGTGTCAGATATTTGCCATTCCTATAATAGAAGTTTGGTTTGTATTCACTGAGTGAATGAACAAGTGACAAATCTTGCTGATTTTGCCATTAAACTTAGGACTAGCCTTGATTCAAACTGTGTTCAAATAAGATTGTTTGACCTCAACCTGACAGCTGAACAAATTGTCGTGTGCGTCAGCATACATGCACAAGAATGCTCCCCGCAGGCTGATTAGTCACATCCCCAAACTGGAAGCAACCCGAATGTCCATCAGCAGTGCAAATAAAAAATACTATGCCTTGATGAATATGAACTACTGTTACATTCAAGGTGGCAGTTGTCACAAATGCAAGGTTGAGCAAAAGAAGCCAGACCCAAAAGAACAATGCATTAACTCCATTTATATAAAGTTCAAAAACAAAATTAAACCATATGCTATATGGATGCACACTTAGGTGCTAAGTCATTATTTTAAGAAGCAAAGAATTGATTCCTATAAAAGCCGTGATAGTGGTTATCTCTAGGGGCATGGGAGAAGCTTTGGGGGAGAGTTAGGGATATTATACTTCTTGACATGGGTATTAACTTCATAACAACGTGTCAAACTGCATTTTTCTGTATGGCTGTTATAATTTCCCCCAAGGGCTCCTTATGCCAATACCTGAAAAAAAACCAAAAGTGCAGGGAAACCCACAAACTGCTGACTCAATTTCCGGTTAGCCTCTGGCCAAAGAGGCCAGTACCTTCACTCCCTGGCCTGCCTCCCCGCTAGGGTCCACTTAGGACCCTTTATTGTTTTGCCTCTTCCTCCAGAGTAAATGTCTTCATTTTAGTACAGTGATGAGATTTACAATATAACCAATTCAACAGTTGAAAGCCCTAAAATTCATCCTCAGCAGAACTTGCAAGGCAGCTGCAAAAACGATGAATGTCACTCGTGGGATCAAAAGCCTAGAAGGTTTTCGGGGAAAAGTTCAGTAGTGTGTGCACGCAAAGCCTATTCTTAGCAGTGGCCCCGTTAGGGGATAAAATGTCCGTCTGTCTCATTATCGGCTGGAAGTGCCTGGGATAAGTGGGCTTCGGAAGGCTCCCCGTTCTTGTACTGAAATCCTGGTACAAAGGGCAGGCTCTCATGATCCGCCTTCCAGGATCCTAGGCTTAAAATTTAGAATTCAGCTTCAAGGGAGTTAGAGAAAAGGCAGAGTGATTTTAAGGGCAGGTGTTGGAGGTTTACTTTTGCTTCTTTCATAGCTTTTAGTACTTAGAAATGTGTAGTTCAATATGCTTTCTTCCCTCTGGAAAACAGATTCCACTCCCCCCCCCCAACCCCCATTGTGTCTGGGGAATAACAAATTTCACATGGAAACCTGAAAACCCAAACAGAAATATGCAATGCTACAGACACCTCGCGTCGGACTGGCTGTCACAGACCCTGATTTGGGTCAGGCTGTTTAAACTTCTTTGGAACAAGCATTTATCTACAGCAGGGTCATTTTATAGATCCATTAAATTTACATTTTCTCTTGGGCTCCTTTCCCCGGCTCCCCTCAACCCCGCTCCAGTCACACACTCTAAAAACCCCCTTAAGCCCCAGAAATAAATCTCTATAAACTGCCAAGTGTTCAATCAGGCTTTTACTATATCTCTTTGCAATTAGAATAAATTTACTGCTTGGAGAGATGGGGGGAAATATGCAAGGTACTCCTTGGATAAATATACCCACAATGAGAAAAGTAGAGGCTCTGTAAAAATTATCTCTGAATTCAACAAGAATCAAGGTCACGGGAACCGCTACATCCCAGGGAATGTTAATTAATGGGCCTGCAGCTGGTGGTACCACTTGGCTGCTTCGCCCCAGCTGCCTGCTCCATATTTCTCTCGTTTGTAGGACCATTTTTGGACCAAATCCCATCGCTTTTTTTCCAAGTACAAAAAGTACATAAGTCTATCCTGGAAGGATGCCAACCTTTCAGAGAACTAAGGAAAGTGTTGTTTCTTAGCTATTTTTATCTCCTTTTTAAAGAAAGGACACTCTATCACCTCTGGAGCTGGATTTTACTTGTAATCAGCGTTCAAGCTGTGGTCTGAGGTCACTGTTCTGGCACCGTGTCTACGGGGAGATGTCCTGAAGACGGAGAACAGAGAGGGACACTTGTAACTTCTCCTCAAACTAAAACAGAAACACCCAAAAAGATAACACTTATCTTCCTTGACTACACGGTTTGCATTTTAGCCCAGGCCGAAGGCAAGGTAAAATGCAACCAGAATGCACTCAGCGTCTCTGAGCTGCAGAGGGAGAGGGAAGGAAATGGGGGAGTTAGGAGAAAAGAGTCTGATGGAGGAGGCAGAAAGTGTTTCCTCCAGGGTCAGGGTGGTTTCTGCCATTTAAACCTGCCAGGAAGCATTAAATGAGACCATGCATGTAAAACACTTAGCACACACTTCACTGAGACACAGGTAGCTATTGTTAATTATAAAATTCTGAGTGGAGGTACAAAAGAAATGTTCAACATAGTCTCCCCCCCCCCCCCCCCGTACTGCCTAGGAACTGTACTTTTACAGCTGGTTAAGCACAGACTTCAGAGTCAGAAAGATCTGGGTTCAAATACTGCTTCACCACTAAGTAGCTGTGACCCTGGGCAGCTTAGTTAGCTGTCTACACCTCAGCCTTTTTATCTGTAAAATAGGGCTAGTAATAGTATCGCTGTTGAGGATTTAAAGAAGAGATTTAAAGAGATACTGCATGCAGGACCTTTAGCACAGTGCTGGGCCACATTGTTAGTCTCAGTGAATATTCATTGTTACACCTGGGGCTGATTTAACTGTTTCCATGTGGCTGCAAGAGAAGAATCAGGGAAGAGTTTGCCTCACAGCAGGTGAAGGTAGCTTCAGAAGAACAGTTTTCTGAAGCAGCAAAAATAGTCTCACTTGCCTCTGTTTTGCACCCAGCTTTGTTTTTCTTCTCATTTGGAAACTTTCTTGCCTTGAGTGTTACGTAGTGGAGGGACTGGGCGTTCTTCCACACAACGACAGACATGAGAATCACACCCAGAAACAGCAGGGAAAATGCCTGACTCTGCTTTTTTAAGGAATTCTCCAGGTAGTCATTAGCCGTGAACTCCAGGCTCAGAGCCCTGGGGGTGGCTGCTCCATCCCACCCCTAAGAGAGCAGGGCCACTGTCCACTTGGGCCAGTTCCTTTATGAAGGAAACCCAGCTTTACTGAGCTCTTTTTTTAAGAAAGGAAGAATGTTCTAAAAAATTGGAAATGTTCTCCATTACTACTTCCAAACTGTAAAATGATATTTGGGCTTTTTAAAAGACTTGAGATATTTTCTGAAATTAAGGAATATGGATTAAAGGAAGCCTTGGGGGATTAGATTTTTCTTCCTCTTTGAAGCATCTGAAACAACTTTAATCTGCTTTCAGAGTGCTATCCAATTTGGCATGGCATTCTGGTAAAGTATTGTTGACTTCTCCATGGAACTGATACTTGTGTGCCTCTTTTAAAACCTGTTTGGAGAAATATTTAGGGTATAAAAGAAAAGAAAGCTTGAATGTAAAAAATAAGACTATTCAGAGTGAAGAGATGTCTTCTAAAAGGCTCGAAAGAAATTTTAAAAGTTTTGTTTGGCATATAAGAAAATTTAACAAACAAATCTAGTTGTAAAAGCAGCTACAAGAATATTACTGTTAATTAATCTCCTGGTTGTTGGTCCTCCTATCATATATATAGTGCTTTATAATATGCAAAAAAAAATGTACTGTCATGCAATAGCACTGCTCTGGGAGACAGATACTAACAATTCTTGTTTTACTGACAAGGAAACTGGAGCCTAAAGAAAATGTAATGTAATGGCAAGAATTTGTGCTTGGGACTCTGAGTTTTGATCCCAATACCTTTTCCACATTACCCCATCACCTTTGACCTCCCATGTGGCCCAGGCAGACGTGATCAATCCTAGGTGCCTCAGTTTCCCAGCCTACTGGATTAGAACAATACCTCTCTGGCTTCCTTTCAGGGGCTGGTGGATAAATTTTCCAGGGCCAAGTCTATCTGTCATGTGACCAAGATCTCCAGGAACAGTGTCTGAGGAGCCTCAGTGAAGTTCACTCGGCAAAGACCAGCGAAATACTAAGAGCCTGTCCACAGCAGGAATGCTTCAGACAGAGCTCCACAGGAGATGTGGGAGATGCTTTAAAATGACACTGTTTGCAAAAGACAAGAGAGGAATGGTTACAAAAATGGCAGGTGGCCTGGAAGCTACAAGTAATTGTGAATAGCTCATTATCCCAGGGGCTGGGGAACCTGAAGAAGTGGCAGATAGGGAAGAAGGGGCACACACTTGTCACTCTGGGCCCTTAATTCACTGAAGCTATAAAAAAGGAGATAAGTGTAACATCAAAATGAATAAAAACTCGATAGCTATGCAACTCTAGACATAGAGTCTTGAAACGTCTAGGAAAATAATTATACATTTCTCCTTTCTATTTATCTTTTACAAAAGCAGTTATCTATCCATTGTCAAAACAGTCAATAGTATAGATTTACAGAGACATTCTTTTGCCCCTCCTCTAACTCACTTGCTAGACTCCTCAGTGTCAAAACTTTGTGTATCTCCTAGAACTTTTTCCATTCAGCTATAATATACTTACATGTATATATATGTATATGTGTATATATGTATATACATATTATACGGATTCACATATATCTATATATATATATATTTTGAGACAGAGTCTCATTCTGTCTCCCAGGCTGGAGTGCAATGGCCTCACCATAGCTCACTGCAACCTGGAACTTCTGAACTCAAGCAATCCTCCTGCCTCAGCCTTCCAAGCAGCTGGGACTACAGGCATATACCACTGTGCCTGGCCTCAAGCCTAATTTTTCTATTTTTGGTAGAGATGGGTCTCACTCTTGCTCAGGCTGGTCCAAACTCCTGGCCTCAAGTGATCCTCCTGCCTTGGCCTCCCAAAGTGCTGGGATTACAGGTGTGAGGCATCATGCCTGGCCAGATTCACATCCATATTTTACATGGGGTCACATACCATATAGTGTTCTGCAATTTGCCTTTTTTTTTCTTAACTTGACAGTGTGTCATAGATACCTGCTCATACAGATCTCTCATTCTTATTAAAGGCTGGAGAGGTTTCCATTGTATAGAAATACCAGTTTAACCAACTCCTTACAGATGTACATATAGCCTATTTCTGTGTGCTATTTAACTATTAAAAATAATGCTTCAGTGGATAATGATGATTTATTAATATGGCAGAAAAAAATCTAGGGATAAATGAACTAGAAAAAATCTGGGGAAAATGGTACATAACAAAACCTTGACCACTGAGCACAGTGCAGGGAGTCAGAGATGGCAGATTCTCCTTGGTTTAGCTCCCCATTATGTCAGGTTGATAGCTAGCATCCAAGAAAGAACCCCCCAAAAATAAGTTAAAGGGGAAAAAAAGGACAGCAGAATTTTTGAGAGGCTGGGTAAATTGCACTATATGCACATCTTAAAGAGAACTAAGAAAGTATCCTTATCGAGTGTGCAGAAACTGTAGAGAAATGGTATGATGTGTAAGGAAGATCATCTATAAAACTCAGATTGATGGCATTGTAAGAAGAAAAATGTTTGACAGTGTAGTCTCCATGTCAGTCCCCATAGGACAGGGGCTGTATCTTACTCCATCCACTTTGTAGCCTCGATAATTTGGCATAATTCCTGACCAGGGAAAGGTGTTAATAAGTACTTGGAAAAAGAGCAAAGAATACTACTCTTGGCTGGCTGCGGTGACTCACACCTGTAATCCTGGCACTTCGGGAGGCAGAGGCAAGAGGATCACTTGAGGTCAGGAGTTCAAGACCAGCCTGGGCAACACAGTAAAACCCCATCTCTACAAAAAGTTAAAAAATTAGCCAGGCGTGGTGGTGTGCATCTATAGTCCCAGCTACTCGGGAGGCTGAGACAGGAGGATCTCTTGAGCCCAGGAGTTTGAGGTTACAGTGGGCTATGGTGAGGCCACTGCACTCCAGCCTGGGAAACAGAGAAAGACTGTCTCAAAAAAACAACAAAAAAAAAGACTACTACTCTCAAGAGGACCAAGCCTTCTGGACATGAGCCAGAAGAACCTACCTGAATGTAGATAAATATCAATTTGTGACTTCAAAAATAAGTGAAAAATTTACAAACATTAAACTTAAATTGAAAAGCAGTAAGTTCAAAAATGGCTTCACTACTTAATATTCTGTTACTATTTAATTTACTGAATGTGTTTCTCTGATTACTATTCATTGTGTTTTAATTCATTGCCTATGCAAAAATGTACTAATTTAAACTACAACTGGCCATCGAATTTTTAAAAATTATTTTTAAAAATTGACCTCATTTTTCTCGAACCCAGAACCAAGTTGCTCTGTGTCTGGTTGTCAGTTGTGTCAGTGGGCTGGTTTCTGCCTTGTGGCATCAGTATTCACACTCCTTAATGAAGTGTGAAGAATCAAGTGACCCCTGGCATGTCCTCAGCCTTGTTAACACAGATTTCAGGGCAAAAGTTTAAGACATAATCCTCTGTGTGATGACCCTTTCTACTGGGTACCCATTGTCCAGTCAACCAGAGACTCAGATAGCTAGAGGTGTGTGCGTGTGTGTGTGTGCATTCCTCAAGGTATTTTACTTCCCTAACATGCTAAATGAAGATAAGCAAACGAAGATATCAAGAATTTACTTTTGAGAGAGAGGAGGGGAGAGAGAGAGAGAGAAAAGAGCCAGTTTGGTCACCCTCAACTTCTACATTAAGGTCAGCCAATTACCAAAAATATGCTAATGGGAAGATTGCTAACCCTGTTCTCCATCAACTGAGTTCTCTAGAGTGGTGATTCATCCTCACTATTATGACCTTGAGGCACTATGGGAAGAAAGATTGAATTAAATTCAATAGAATTGCTGTTATTATATTCTAATGTTCCCCATATTCATTCATTCAACAAACATGAGCAGAAGCATTAGATGATTCAGACAGACCATCCCCTAGTCACTCTGAATCGGCAGGGTTGCTTGACTGAGCCTTCTCCCAGTTCAGTTCAGTACCAAAACTAAAGCAGGATCCTCCCTCCCCATCCCGGCAGATGCTCCAGCTCATGACGAGACATGCTTTAGAGGAGTGGTCCCCAACCTTTCTGGCACCAGGGACGGATTTCACGGAAGATAAGTTTTCCACAACTGGGAGAGGTGGCGGGAGGTTGGGGGGATGCGGAGCTCTGTGGCCTCTTACCTAACAGGCCACGGACCAGTACCGGTCCGCAGCCTAGGGGTTGGAGACTGCAGCTTTAGAGTGTTCAAAATTAGTTTGTGGATAAAATTATCTGCAGGGAAGTGGCCTGCTGACTTTGTAAAAGAGAGGAGTGATCTGTTTAGGAAGACATTTGAAAAATCGTGTTTTGGCAGTGTGGCTCAGAGGGCAGAGAACTAGACTCAAGTCGGGGGCCTTGGGTTCTAGGCCTTTATTACTACATTGCTCTATGACTCTGGGCTTCAGTTTCTTCATCATAAAATAGAGAGTTCAACTATTAAAAGGTGATTTCGTGGCATGGAGTAGAGTGCCCTCTATTAGACTGTGGGACAAAGGATGCTGACAAAACCAAATTAAAGTAAGTTTCCATAATCCTAAAGACGTGTGATTCTTTACTGAGAAGAAAAAATCCTGAGGATGCTAAGAGTACTTCCCTTGGATGCCAGTCCTAGGTGTGGATTTTTTTCCTTCAAATCAGGCCTTCCTTGTACTCAGGCATTCTGGTAAGAGCTTCTCCTTCCCAAACTAGATCATCTGTCAACCCTGTCTGTCCTGAAGGCCGTGAGAACCTGCGGTTTTCATCAGAGACTCACAGCTATTAAACCTGGTCCTTTGCCAGTTCTCTCCAGAAAGTCCTTTATTTCCAGCCCCCAAGCCCCGTGAGGCCCACCCAGGGCAGCTAAGCCTGGCTGACTTTCCCTTAGTCCCCATTGCAAAAGGCAGCTTCAGGGCATCTCAAAGAGAAGCCTTCACAGGGCCATGGGCCGGGGTCACTAATTAAACTGTATTTATGGTCCTTACTAAAGCCATCATTTGTTTGATAATCATGACTGTCTTAGTCTGTTTGGGCCACTATAACAAAGTACCATAGACTGGGTGGCTTATAAACAACAGAAATTCATTTCTCACAGTTTTGGAGGCTGGAAGGCCAAGATCAGAGTGTGACATGGTTGGGTTCTGAAGAAGGCCCTCTTTCGGGTTGCCGACTGCCACCTTCTCCTTGTATCCTCGCATGGCGGAAACAAGGGGAGAAAACTATTTGGGGCCCCTTTTCTAAGAACACTAATCCAACTCATGAGGGCTCCACCCTCATGACCTAATCACCTCCCAAAGGCCCTACCTCCTAATATTATTCAAAGGTCTCACCTCCTAATACTATCACAGTGGGAGTTAGAATTTCAACATATGAATTTTGGGGAAACACAAACATTCAATTCATAACAATGATCAAGTTAGAGAAGTTAAGAAAACATCAACTCCAGGGCTCTTAACATCCACAAGTCACTATCAGGTAGGTAATGTCTTGTGTTACCTTTGGTACTTTTAGGTACCTAGAGTGGTTCTAAAGGAACAGATTCGGATGATATTTTTGCATTGGTTCTGGGGTTTCTGGAATTAGTTCTCTAATCTGATTTGATTTGAAGGCACTAATGACTGTATTTTCAGTGGTAAAGAGCACTGAGAGCGCACAGTGTGTCATAGCAATAGCGATACACAAAGAATCACCATTGGATACTCCTAATCAAATACTTATAACAGGCAAGGTTCTGGGTGACCATGAAATGCCTCTTCAAGGGAAATCCATTGCTGGCGCGTAGAAGAAAGAGTTGTCCTTCCCTTCTTCCCCTCCACCTCCCACACTTTCTGTTAATATGAAGACTTAATGCTGGCTTTGGAAACGGATGGTTTCCCTTTGCTCATTGTTATAAGCCCTGGGACTGGGAGCAGTGGCCTGGAGGCAGCACTTCTGTGTTACTTGGCCAGGAGAAATCTCTTGAGGCAAAGGGAAATGGTGTCTCATTGGGTCATTTGCTATTTTCCTGCTTCTCTGTCCCATTCTTAAGAGGCTGTAGAGTATTAATAACAACCACAACAATACCGGACACTCACATGGTCCTTACTACTTGCCAGGCACGTAGCTCTCAGTGCTACAGACAGATTCATGTATTTCATGCTTACCACAACCTTATGGGGCAGGTGTTAACCCATTTTACAGGTGGGAACACAGAGGCAAAGTCAAACAGCTAACAAGGAAGGAGCCGGGGTTTGAGCCCAGGAAGTCTGGCTTCAAAGTCTATGCTCTTAGTGTGCTTGGCTGTTACACAGGTGCGTGTTGAATTCTGGCCCTGCCACTCAGTGGTGATATGATCTTGAACTGCACCCTAAACTCCCTGAGCCTCTGCTGCCAAATGTTCATCCACGAGAAGGATAAAAACATTCACCTGGTAGGGTTGCTGGGAGATTTAAGTGGGATGACAAATGCACAGGGCTCAGTAAATGGGTTTTATGTCCACCGAGATGCCAGCAGGTTGCTGGCATGGTTATCTCAGCCCAGCTCTGGTGCCAGGGATAGAGGGGTGGTTGGCAGGGAGTAAGTTCCTGGTGGTGACCACAGCACCGTAGGACAGCTCTGAACTTAGGAGCATTATGTGGAGAGGAGAGACACACAGGCAAAGTGCTTCTCTTCCAAAAGAGGTTGGAAAAATGTTGCTTTGGGAAAGACATTTAGTGCTTACTGTCCTAGAGAGGCAGGTCAGGCCTGTGACTAGGAGGCCACTGAACTTGTCCTGCCGCTTGGCAGACAGGCCGCTCATCTCTGCTCCCTCCCACCCCACAACCGTTCATTCTGCTGGCTGCCATCTCAGGTGGGCCACACGGAGACCCTCACCTGTACAGATCCTGTGGATCCCAGTTAATTACTCACCTAATGAAGCACCGTTATTTCAGCAGGTGATTCGGGGCCACCATAATGCCCCCACATGTCCGCCTTGGTGTGAATGATGAGAGGTCACAGGTCACTAGTTCAGGCTGGAGAGAGTTCACTAGACTAATCAGATGTAAAAGAGACAGTGCAGAAAGAGAACAAAGGAAAATTCCATTAAAAACAAAAATTAAGGGCCGGGCAACGTGGCTCACGCCTGTAATCCTAGCACTCTGGGAGGCCGAGGCAGGTGGATCGTTTGAGCTCAGGAGTTCAAGACCAGCCTGAGGAAGAGCAAGACCCCGTCTCTACTAAAAATAGAAAGAAATTATATAGACAGCTAAAAATATATATAGAAAAAATTAGTCAGGCATGGTGGTGCATGCCTGTAGTCCCAGCTACTCAGGAGGCTGAGGCAGGAGGATTGCTTGAGCCCAGGAGTTTGAGGTTGCTGTGAGCTAGGCTGACGCCACAGCACTCTAGCCCGGGCAACAGAGTGAGACTCTGTCTCCAAAAAAAAAAAAAAAAAAAAATTAAGGGCCAGGTGTGGCTCATTCCTGTAATCCTAGCACTTGGGGAGGCTAAGGAGAGAAGATTGCTTGAGGTCAGGAGTTGGAGACCAGCCTGGGCAATAGGAAGGCCCCATCTCTACAAAAAAATAAAAAAATAGCTGGGTGTGATGGTGTGAGCCTGTAGTTCCAACTACTAGGGAGGCTGAGGCAGGGGGATTGCTTGAGCCCAGGAGTTTGAGGTTACAGTTAGCTATGATGACACCACTGCACTCTAGCACAAGCAATAGAGCAAGACCTTGTCTCAAATAAAACAAAACAAAAATTAAGCACAATAGAATATCATTCAACCATGAAAAGTAATGATGTGCTGATACATGCTACAGATGGATGACCTTGAAAACAACATGCTAAGTGAAAGAAGCAGACACAGATGGCCATATGTTGTACGACTCCATCTATATGAAACGTCCAGAGTAGACATAGGGACAGAAAGCAGATTAGTGCCAGGGGCTTGGGAGAAGGGAGGGCGAGGAGGGACCGGTACTGGGTGTGGGGTTTCTTTTTGGGGTGACGAAAATTTTCATAGTGGTGATGGTTGCACAACATTATGAATATATCAAAACCACCACTAAATCGTACACTTACAAATGCTTAAAATGGTGTTTTATGTTATTTGAATTTTATCTCAGAAAAAAATAAAAAATAAAAATTAAGCAATAAATTCCAGCATTCTAAAACAAATACCAAAACAGTTATGAATTTTAAAAGTAGCATTCTTTACATTTTTCTGCATAGTCTACATTTTCTACATAAGCATGAATGACTTTTTAAAACACTTTTCTATTTTGAAATAATTATAGGTTCACAGGAAGTTGCAAAGATAGTACCAAGGGGTCCTGTGTACTCTTAGTTTCCCCCGATGGTTACAATCTTACATAACTATAGTACACATGGAAACCAGGAAGTTGACATTGGTACAATGTGTGTGCAGAGTTCCATGCCCCTCTATCCCAGGTGCAGGCTGTGTAACCGCCAGTGCAGCAGAGACAGAACTATTTATTCCCTCACCACATGATCTCTTTCATGCTACCCCTTTGCAATCACACCCATCCCCCTTCTCCCTACCAACCCTAACCCTTGACAGCTGCTCATCTGTTGTCCATTTCTGTGATGTTGTCATTTCAAGACTGCTCTATAAATGGAATCATATAGTATGTGACCTTTTGAGATTGTTTTTTTCACTCAGCGTCTTGCCCCTCCAGGTCCATCCATGTTGTTGCATATGTCAATAGGGTTGCTGTCTTTATTGCTGAATGGTATTTTACGGCATGGATGTACCACAGTTTGTGTCATAATTTACCTATTAAAGGATATTTTGGTTGTTGCTGGAGTTGGGTTTTACAAATAAAGGTGTTATGAGCATTCATGTGCAGGGTTTTTTTTTGTTTTTTGTTGTTGTTTGTAGGTGTAAGTTTTTATTTCTCTGGAATAAATTCCCAGGAGAACAATTGCTGGATTGTATGGTAAGTATGTTTAAGTTTTTTTTTAAAAACTGCTATACTGGTTTCCAGAGTGGCTGTACTGTTTTACACTCCACCAGCAACGTATGAGTGATCCAGTTTCTCTGCATCCTGCCATCACTACTCTTTTAAAATTTTATTTTTTGCTGGGTTTTTTTTTGAGACAGGCGCTCTCTCTGTCACCCAGGCTAGCGTGCTGTGGCGTCATCATATCCCACTGCAACCTCAAACTCCTGAACTTCCTGCCTCAGTCTCCTGAGTAGCTGGGACTACAGGCATGCACCACCACGCCTGCCTAATTTTACATTATTTTTTCTAGAGACAGGGTCTTATTATGTTACCCAGGCTGGTCTTGCACCCCTGGCCTCAAGCAATCCTCCCACTTCAACCTCCCAAAATGCTGAGATTATAGACATGAGCCACTGTACCTAGCCCACTATTTTTTAATTTAGCTGCTCTAGTAGGTGTGCTGTGATGTCACCTCATGATCTTAATTTGTATTTCCTTAAAGGTAGTGATGTTGGATATCTTTTCATGTGCTTATTTGCCATCCATAACCTCTTCACACCTTTTGTCCATTTTCTAATTAGAGTGTTTGTTTTCACTATTGAATTTTAAGAGTTCTTTATAAGTCCTTTGTCAGAATGTGTGGTTTGCAAGAATTTTCTCTCAGTCTGTAGCTTATCTTTTCATCCTTTTAACAAGGTCTTTCCCAGAGCAAAATTGTTTTTTAGTTTTTGATTAAGTCTAATTTACTGATTTTTTTATAGATTGTGCTTTTGGGTATTGTGTCTAAGAACTCTTTCTTCCTCAAACCCTAGATCCTGCAGATTTTCTCTTGTGTTTTCTTCTAAAAGTTTTATAGTTATGTATTTCTTTTTGAAAAGGCATTTTTTAATATAAAAGAAATGCATGCTGATTGTAGACCCTTTGAATATGAGAAAAACTCAAAGGGAAAATTTAAATCACTAGTAATGCCAACATCCAGAAATATGTTTTGGTGTTAGATGCCTGAGCTCAAAACCTTAATAAAAGCGTGACCTCTTTTGTAATGACCAAATAGAAGTCTCCAACAGCAAACTGTGCTAGTGAGTACCAACTGGGAGTGCTGAAGAAGAGGTGTCTTTCTTAATGCTGATATCAGCTGGGGGAGTTGCCGTTCAGAAAAGACCAAGAACTACTGACCCAAACGGTAAAACTCTTGTTTATGAACCGCAGCTGTTAGTCACAGACCATAATTACCCCACCAGATAAAGAAGCTATTTAGGAGAGCAGGTTGCTACAGCTGAAAAGAAACAGAAAATAGAGTCGTTTTGGAAATCATTGGATTGTAACTAAGGGAAATGTCAGGTTTGAGGGTGGAATGGATCTTTGTGTATTTTTGCAGGTTTGAAGACAGGCTGATCTAGCAGGAAGATGGCCAAGCCTGTCTGTTTTGTTGGGGAGTAATCTGTTGAGTTTCCCTTTTTCAAGCCCTGGCATGTGAGGGCTTCTGACAGCCAGCATCCTCCCAGCCTACCCACTTCTGATCCCTGGGTGCCTGGAACTCTGCTTCCTACTCCACACTCCTCCCCTACCTGACTTGTGTCACATGGTAACAGCTGGGATCAAAGTAGCGAACTCCAGCCACAACCCTTCTCCCCCAACAAACATGAGCTAGTCTTAAAATGAAGCATTAGTTATTTCAGAGACATCGCCCCCCACCTCTCACCCCCAACCTTCCAGGAAGCTGATACTCCAGTGAAATTTGCTATTTAAATTCTTTTGTGAAATTACGAAACAATCCTGAACTTGATTTGGTCAGTTCAGATGTTCACATACCAGGTTTGTACCCAACAGAACATTGCTTGAATTATTTGACTATATACTTGCAAAGAAAGTTATTTTTTGATGACCAAGTAAGAATCACTGTTGTTTGTTGAATATTGAATCAGGTGAAACCCCTGGATAGTGGCAGACACATAAAATTCACAAATATTTAGATTAAAAGTTAATTATATGGTGAAAATTGCAACCTCTGTGTCCATCAAAAGGGAATTGGTTAACATAAGTTATGATACACCCAAACAAAAGCTTGGCATTTATTGCCATGGAAAGATGCCTACATATGTTGAATTAAAAAGCAGATTATAAATTAACATGGAGAATCTGATCCTATTTTTTTTTTTTAAAGCATTGGGAAAGAAATACACCAAAATATCATTAGTGGCAATCTCCGGGTGATTAAGTTTACAGTGAATTTTATTGTTTCCTTAGTTTACCAAATCTGATTGTATTAAGCTTATACTGTATTGCATTAATAATCAGAAAAAGAGGATGAAGAGATTTTGATTAATGGGTACAAATATTCAGCTAGATAGAAGAAATAAGTCCTAGTGTTCAACAGATCAGTAGGGTGACTACAGTTTACAATAATCTATTGTATGTTTCAAAATAACCAGAAGAGAATAATTCAAATGTTTCTAGCATGAGGAAAAGACAAATATTTAAGGTGATGGATATCCTATTATACTGATTTGACCTTTACAAATTATATGAATGTATTCAATTATCACATGTACCCTGAAAATATGTACATCTATTATATATCAATAATAAATAAATAAGTTTAAAAATAAATTTTAAAAGTAATCAGAAAAAGAAAAGAAAACTAATTCTCAGCAATGGTCACAGGGTGGCATGTTAAACAGAACTGCATAGATAGT
This sequence comes from Lemur catta, assembly GCF_020740605.2. Lineage (NCBI taxonomy): Eukaryota > Metazoa > Chordata > Mammalia > Primates > Lemuridae > Lemur > Lemur catta. The sequence goes on along the minus strand of NC_059134.1, from coordinate 82,843,990 downwards.
TTACTGTTTTTACTTACTGGTTTTATAATGTAACTTACAGAAAGTTGATAGTTAAAAATACCCAGAGAGGACAAGGAGTATACGGTGAAAAGAAAGAGCTCTCTTCCTTGTGAATCCCCAGAACCACCACCACATATAATTACTGTCAACAAAAATGTGTATTTAAAGCAGAAATTGAACAGTGAGAGCAGAAGGGAAATACAGAGGCTCATGTGAAGAGACATGAGACAGCTTTGCCGAGAAGCAAGTGAAAGTCCCCAGCCCACTGCTGCCATTGCCTCGGCCCCTCTCACAGCACCCCCTGGTAATCACACGCCCTGCGCATAAGAGAAGTCGGCCTCTTTAAACTCTGAACACATGGGTTCCGGCAGACAGTGACACCCAGCCAGGCATGCAAATTAGCATGGGCTCTGAAACCCAAATGAATCAAGTCAGGTTCGAATTTCATAGCACATCTCGGCAGCCCAGTCACAAAGGCCGTGGACGGCTGCCACTCCTCCCTCCCCGCATTTACTTTATAAATAGTTTAATAGCTGACTCCTCATTCTCTATACTTCAGCTTAAATGTCACTTCCTCAGAGAAGAGAGAAATTGGCTAAATTGGCGTAGCCTTCTATCATCTAGCGCCATTCCCTGATCGTATCATGGGAGATCTTGTTATAATTTGTAATTTTTTAATTTAATTTATTTATGCCTGACCCCTGCTTTCCTGCTCTCCCCAGATAGCAAACTCCACAAGGGCAGGGACTGTGTGTGTATGTGTTTAAATTAACCTTTGTTTAGTCAGTTTAGAGCCCCCAATAGGCATTTAATAAATATGTTGAATGAATGATAGTGCTAACAAGATGGAAAATTTTACAAGTCCATCTTTGAAATGAAACTCTAATTTTATTGATGTTTTAGATAACGGCTGACCCTAGAAGGGTAGGTCTGTTCATGCCTTCATTCTTTCTTTCACGGAGTAATCAACAAACTTTAAGAGCCTACTATTTGCCAGACCCTGTGCTAGGTGCTGGGGCTAGAGGTGCCTTACGGAGTGCTCAGTCTAGCAAGGAAGACAAATAAACGCAGGCGACTATGATCTAGGGAGATGGAAGTTATGATACGGGTAGTACAGGGTTTGGGGGAGCATCGACACAGCTATTTCGTGAGCGTTATGAGAACTGCAGCTGATTTTTTTCTCTACCCGAGTCACCCTGTGCCATCCGTTCAAGCTCAATCACTTCATACCCAAAATGCTGATTTGAGCTATTCGTATATCTGTAAGTTTGTATAGAAAGATCATAATCCACTTTTTAAGCAGAGGGTAAATAGTGTAAGAGATTGACACTATAACAAATAAGAAACCAAAGGGACAGTTTTAAAAACTATCTGAGCAAAGTAGGGTTTTATAAAGTGCAACCTTTCTCTTTCTTCCTCTTTTCCTTCCTCCCTCTCTCCCTCCTTCCCTCCTTCTCTCTCACACACACAGCTCAGCCACAAGACGCTGAGAAGCAAATGTTTTCTGACTCAATGCCTTCAGAGGATTAGTGCTCCTTTGAAAGTGATATTGTTAAAGCCATAACGTGTTTATGTGTAGCACAGACATCTTTATGTATAACATGATGTGTCTGTATGGGGAACGTTAACATCCTGGCCTTGTCATTTAGTAAGGTAGGAAGTTCAGCCTAGAACTATAGATCCCTAAAGCTTTGGGGAATCGTGATACGGGGGAAGGAGGGAACTAGAGAGAAGAGGGGAGATTTCTTTAAGGGTTATTTATCTTTTCTTTTCTTTCCTTCTTCTAACTCTCCTGGGCTTAACTCCTACTCTCTGAGAAACAAGCCCTTTCCAACACAGCTGGGACGGCTGTCAGGCAGAGGTATCCTCGTTGAGGATCGCAGTAATCAAAAAAAGGATCAGGCAATTAGAAACCGCTGGTAAATTACGGAGACACCACAGTGAAAGTTCCATTTTATAATACACCAATGGCAAAACATTTATTTGAGACCCTGACACACCATCACAAAAGAAATAAATTAGAGGGAATATTTTTTCCAATAATTTTCTTAGTATATCAAAATATGTCACAGAAGTTAACTTTTTATTTTAACAATTTAAAATTCTTTATTGTTCTTTGTAAATTATGAAATTAACCCATGCTTACCATAACAAAATCAAACAAAAGTATATAAAGTAGAAAGTTAAAGTCTAGCCCCTTCCTCCCTACTCCCGAGTGGCACTGTCCAATAACAATGTATTAATAACATGAGCCACATATGTAATTTTAAATCTTCTAGTAGCTACATTAAAAAGTAAAAAGAACAGGTGCAATTAATTTTAATTATGTATTTTATTTAAATCAGTGGATCCAAATATTATTTCAACATGTAATCAACATTATCAAGTTATTAATTATATAAAATTATTATTGAGATTTTTCATTTTTTTATACTGTCTTCTACATCTGGTGTGTATTTTACACTTACAACACATCTCAATTTGGATACTAAAGTTTCATCAGAAACACTTGATCTGTATTTACCTTTCACGAAACATTAAAAAAGTAGGTACACGTGCTCAAGTTGTTGCAAACATACTTAAAGGTTTCTGATAACTGAGTCAAGTACCAGTTTTTAAATTAAATATGAATTAAAATGAAATAAATTAAAAAGCCAGTTCCTCGGTTTCACCAGCCCCATTTTGAATACTCAGTAGCTACACATGGCTCCAGACTACCCTACTGAGCTACCCAGCTCTAGGGGAAACCACTCTTAGAAGTCTGATGTGGAATCTTCTCAACCTGTTCTCTGTGTATCTCCATGTAAATATATAATTTGACAAATATGATATTACACATATCTGAATTTTATTTCAGAAAAAATGTGATCACACTAGATATTTTATTCAACAATCTAATTTTTTCAATGAAAGTTATATTTTAGGTATTTTTCCTTTTCAGTACATAGGGATTTTCTTTATAATGGTTGCCTGGCAGATTTATTTAACCACTTCCTTCCTAATGGGCATATAAATTGTTTTTGATGTTTGGCAGTTATAAACATCCATATTTGCATACCTGTGCTAGTATTTCCAATAGAATACATTTCAAGAATGGACACTTCTCGGCCAAAGGGTATGCCCATTAAAAAATTTCAAAGCCAATACCAAATTCCTATCCCAATAGTTGCGTCAATTTTTATCATACACTCTTTGCCAGCATTCCTCTCCAGCATCTGTAGCTCCAAATGCCAGAATCATAAAATATTGGAAAGAAAAAGCTTCAGAGATGATCTATTCCTGTTCCTTCATTGTATGGACCAGGAAAACCACCCCTAAGCTGAGGGAAGGGGCTACACCTGCAGCGTGTTTGGGCACAGCTGGGACTCGAGCAGCCCTTCAGGCTCTTGCCCTCTGTCCAGGCTGCACAGAGGGCCTGGCAGGGTCTTTCCCAGGCGTTCTCCTGAAGGTCATTCCTCCTCCTGCTCAGCGGGCCTCCCTCTGCTCCCCCCATCATTATCAGCCCAGCGCTGGCGAGATCAGCAGGCTTTTCAATGGAGCATCGCACCATGCCTCGGTAAGCAAGGGGCGGGGAGCCAAGGGAGCTTTTCCTTGACATTTGTATCCAAAATTGAATTCAGTCTGCTCAAAGGCTTGCTACACTTTCAAAGTGTGCCTTTCCTACCTCCCTTCTGCTCAGCACAGCCAAGTCATAGACCTAGGCAGAAGGAAAAAAAAAAAGAGGTATTTTGTTGCATGCAGAAATAACACTTCAGTGTTCAGCAATTCTTGGTAGGCCAGCTCAGAAACACTTCGCCTTTAATAGGAGTCACTTTGGGAGGACACGGGCAGAAGGCCCTTCTGGGGCCACCCTCAAGCTGGTGGGGCCGATTCCCTAGAACGTTACGGAGTCCACGAACACACGTGCCATCTCCTCTCATGGAAGGGTAGGCTGAGTAGGGAGGTTATGGGGCTTTCCATGCTCAAATGCTCATTGGTGGCAAAGCCAGGGCTAGAAACCATCTCTCCTGACTCCATCTCCAGATGTTTCCTCTTTTGCATCAGTCCCTGCCCCGTGCTCTACCCTGAACAGCCACTATGGGCCTGGGTCCTCTCTTCTCAGCCTGCTGCCCACACCCCAGCCCAATCTCATTAAGGGCATTAAAAGAAAAAAAAAAAAAACCCAAACCCATTTACTTACGTTACCCATTTATTTAAAATCAATTCAGACATTTTAATTGTTTATTTTTCTTCCTCTCTTGTCTTGCACCCCCCATTCTAATTATAATGTCTTCTTCACATGCTGGCACCAAGAGACCAAAATTCAAACAGAAGAAAAGTCTCCTGTTTTTGCTCTATGTTGCCAGATAGTTTATGCTGCTATACTGGGTGCTTCTTTTTGGTCCTGCTTTTTATTTTTCTGATGTTTCTTTATTCTGAAAGGAAGGAAAAGAAGTATACAGTAGGAAAAGGTAGTGGAAGGGAAGGAAGTGGAAATACAAAATAAAGAGTTATTTCATATTGTATTAACATGTCATTACAAAATGTCATTATGAGGCTTCTGCCTGTGTCATCCTTGGCACATCCTCACCCCCATATGCAATTCAACAGGCCTTGTTGATTTTTACCTCTGCAATATTTTTCAAGTTTGTTTCTTTCCATTTCAACCATCATCAACCTAATTCAGTCTTCCCCAATTGGCTCCTGTCAACCTGCCTCTAGTGTGTTTCCAACACTATCGACAGAGTGATCAAAAATGGACTTTTATGCCTCATGCTAAACCCTGTAGGGAATAATAATAATAACAATCATCATCACCATAGTTAAAACTTCTGAGCACTTACTACATGACAGGCTCTATTTTTAATGCTTTTGTGTCTAATTCATTTAATCTTCACAATAACCCTAGAGGTAGATATTATTATTATTACCCTCATTTTAGAGCTGAAGACATCAAAGCGCAGAGATGTATGTGATTTGCACAAGGACACACAGCAATTTAAGTGGCAGAACTACTTTAAGAACCTGGATCTGAAGGAGTTATCAAAAAATATCCCCGTAATTAATATCTGTATATATGGCAATGCAGGCGGGGTCACAGTCAAGTGTAAATTGTTGTACGGACCCCACAGGACAGCAAATGACTTACTTCGCACTGACTAATTGGAAGTAGGTTTCTGGACTGCTGGGTTGAGAAGGATTGTGAGGCTGTCTCTGGGTCCAGTGGGAAACTGGGAGGGATTAAGAGGGATGCCTGTTTGGGCTGGGTCCTGGCTGGAGTGGGGCATGCACTTGTTTTCTACTGATGGTGCAACACATTATCGCAAATTTATTACCTTACAGTTATGGAGATCTGAAGTCCCAAATGGGTCTCATGAGGCTAAAACCGAAGCATCAGCAGCTTTGCATTTCCTTCTGGAGGCACTTGTGGGGAATCTGTTCCTCGCCTTTCCTAGCTCCCCGAAGCTGCCTGCATTCCCTGGCTTGTGGCCCTTTCCAGCAATGGCATCGTTCTCATTCTGCTTCTCTTTTCACACCTCTGACTCTGATCCTCCTGCCTCCCTCTCCCACTTTTATAAGAACACTTGTGATTGCCTTGGGCCCACCTGGATAATCCAGGATACTCTCCCCATCACAAAATCCTAACCTCAATCACATCTGCAAAGATCCTTTCGCCATGTAAGGTAACACATGCACAGGTTCCAGGGACCAGGGCAGGGGTATCCAGGGTGGTGGCATTATTCTGCCTACCACAGAGGATGATGGCATCATGTGGTGTGAGTGCCTCCCTGGAACCAGGCTCTGGCCCTGTGAGCACAGGGATCCCGGTCTTATTTGCTTTGGTATCTTTCATGTCCGCCACACAATAGGTGTACAAACCTTTGATGAATGAATAAATGAAAGAACTGGAAAACAAACACACAGAATAATAGGGTGTCTCTCTTAGGAGTATAGGGAAATGCTGCCATTTTTAACATGGAAATCTGGGGAGAATCATTTTTTTAATCTTAATGGGGTCCCACACTTTGGGCAATGCCAAAATTTATGGCAGTAACTGAGATTATTAACATTAAGCAGATCTCAGTGCTGAATGAACTTTCGCATTTGCCAGGCTTTTCTTGATATCATTGTCTTTTAACTGCACCAGAGGGCAGAAGTCTCTTAAAGAAGAAGTAGGTAGAATCCACTTATTCCTACAGAAGATGGTGGGAAGGAGGGGTGAGTTACAAGCCCAGCAGAGGGCTCAGTCTCCCGTGCAGAGAGCACTTCTTCTTCCCTGGCTGTAGCAGTTGTGCCTGGAGCAACACCACTCAGTTCCAGATAAGTTAGATCTTCCAGGAGCTCCCACTTTGCTCCAGATTTAGTTGAAGACTCTTAACAGCATTTACGAAGTCCCACCTGCTCTGACCTTTTTTTTTTTTTTTTTTAACCTCTGCAGCCTTGCCCCTCTCGCCCACCTCTGCACCTGTCTCACTGGCTTCTCCAGAGAATCTTTTGACATGCTATTCCCTAATTCTGGAATACTCCTGGTACCTTCTTTTGGCCAATTAATTCCTACTTATCCTTGAGGCTTAGCCTAAAATCACATCCTGAAAGATATTTTCTTTAACCCTCAAATCTAAATCAGCGCCCTCCACTCCTCACCCAGGTCATTAAAAAAAAAAAAAAAAGGCAGCCCTAGCCGAAATAGCTCAGTTGGGAGAGCGTTAGACTGAAAAAAATAAAAGGCATAGTGTCAGGAACTTGGGCTGTGGACTCACACTGCTTGACTTTGCATTCTAATTCCTCCACTTGTTAGCTGTGTGACCTACGGTAAGACGTGTCAACTTCCATGACTCTATTCCTCATCTCTAAAATGGGGCTGATGGTAGCACCTACAGCAGAGGATTGTTATGAGGATTAAATGAGATAATCCATGTAGAAAGCTTGGCAGAGTGCCTGCACTATTTATTTTCCTTAGTAGCATTGACCAAAATTGTAACTATAAAATTATTTGTTATTATTTGTTTAATATCTGTTTTCCTACATGCCATACAGTGTCTCTTGTTCTCCACTGCGCCCACAGTGCCTAGCACACGGCCTGCCATGTTGTAGGCCCTCTGTAGATATTTCTTGAATGGAGAGATGGATGGATGGATGGACATGCTCCCTATTCCTGGGCTGGGTCCCCTAAAAATGTGCCCCTTTGTCAAGAAATAGTCAATATTATTAAAAACACTGTAGAAATTTTTGATCGTCAGATTTTGAGCTTACTAATGGTTTAAAGTTAGACCTTGTTAGGTCCAACACTCATCATCTTTCCCTTTCTGGGGCCTGTTCTCATGCAGGGCCTCGTGATGCTCATTGCCAGGCAGATTTATGAAACATCTCAACAGAGCTTACATTCCATATGTTACAATTTACACATTCCTGCTGGGGTCAGGGTGGGGAATGGCATGTGTGCTAATAGCTGCATTTCTCATATGAACTTTCACATAAACCCTCTTTCCAGCTCGTTTTACTGATGCATTATAATATCGTTTTATAAACGGTTTTTTCAAGGTCATGAGTGAACTCTTCCTAATTTCCAGTCTTAGAGGATTACAAGTCTAGAAAGGGCAACCAGAGGTTTCTTAGCCTAGCCCCTTCCACCAGCTGGAACTCTGTCTGAACCATCCCAGCAGATCTCCAAGGAAACAAAGCACAATTTTCAGTGGAGGTTCACAACCTCTCTCCAGTTCTGCCTTCCTTAGGTCTCAAGGATACTGTGGCTGTATGTGTCAGTCGTGCATATTTTATTCTAAGTATGCTTGAAGTCCTGGGAAAAGTGCCCTTTTGTAGAGAACATCCAACAAAATCACCAAATCCAAATAGCCGCTGTTGAACCAGTTCGCATGTCGCTGGAAACCTCCCACGGACTGCTTGCTTCCTGGCAAGGAGGCAGACCAACATCAGTCTTCCTGTGCCTTAATTTTCTTTCTGACCTGATTTGTCAGTCAAACTCTATCTTTGTTCCATTTGTCAAAACACCATTGTTCTCGCTCCTCCCTATGGCAGTTTCTTTTCTATTATTAAAAAAAAAAAAAAATGAAAAGTCAGAGCAGCCTTGGGTTGACGGAAACAGTCTTCTTGACCGTGCAGTCTGGTTTGTGGCCCTGAGCCAGTCTCGTCTTTGGTGTTCACACACCGTGGAGATCATCGCCTGCCAAACAACTTTGGCTCCATCATAGGGAGACTACAACTCATAAAAGACTTTCTGTCACCAATTGTTCTGTGTCAGGGCCACAACGTATCAGATGGTGGGTTCCTACAACAGGGCGAGCTCATCTTCCAGCTATAATATCTTTATGTAAAATAATAAGCTCATTAGGAATAAAACATCATTTATCTAAGAGAAACATCTGGTAGGTCTCCTTTTTGAAGGGTCTGTGGCCCCAAGTTGTTATTGAAAAGATACACGCTGTTCCGTGCTAACCTGGGCCTACATTGTTCAGAAATCTCAGTAGCAATTTTCATGTGGGGATGGAATAACTAAGGCATTTTAGTTGCTGAGAGAGATACTATAATTCTGGATGCTCCCACGATAATGAATTGTTTTCTATTCTTTGTTAATGTTATTTGCCCAAAGAATGCATTTTAAAACAGAATTTAAAATGCAACACCTATGTTAGGTTGGGTTCCAAATGCTGTTTAAGGAAAAAGTGATTTCTCCAAAAATTGATAAATAATTCCTTTTCCTGTCCCTGTAAATTGGCATTCTAAAATTTGTTGGGATCACTTATGAAATAGGTTGATTCCTGATTTTTAACAAGGATTATTGGGAATCGAATTGGGCACTTCAGGGGACTCCTGAAGAAAAGGTCCTTTCAAATTCCAGAGGGGAAGAAAATATAGTTTCACATATGGCTCAAGAGTCAGAATGGCTTTTGATTTCTCAAAAGCAATGCTAGAAGATAAAAGCAAAGAGCAATGACTTCAAAATCTGAAAAAAAAAAAAATTATTTCCAGTACATAATTACATGACCAGCTAAATACCAGTCAAGAGAAGGGTAGAATAAAGTCATTTGAAGATATACCAACCCCTTCAAGTCCCTCTCCACCTTTCTTCATCCCACTCTGGGCCTCAGGAGGCTGAGTTGTATGGACTGCATCATGGGCTTCTTTGCTTCCAGTAGGTTTGGCCAATGGGAAATACTGGCAGAGCTTGGAGGGAGAAAGAAGTATGAGGTGAGGCTATTTGTTCCCGGGCTCCTTCCCTGCCAAGTCATCTCAAGTTGACTGTGCTCCTTTCAGAAGCTCAGCCTTTCTGTAAGGTAGACCTCTCCACTCTCTCTAACAACTCCAGTTCCTCTGTCTGGGTTCTCGGAATCACTCCCTCCTCTTGTCCCCTCTCTCAGCCACAGGAATGTAACTGGCTCCCTGCAGCACCCCTTGCTGGTTTCCCTTAGCCCCACCCACACTTTTTTTTTTTTTTTTTTGTATTTTCGAGACAGCATCTTGCTCTGTCATCCAGGCTAGAGTGCAGCAACACCATCACAGCTCACAGCAACCTCAACTCCTGGGCTCAAGTGATCCTCCTGCCTCAGCCTCCCAAGTAGCTAAGACTACAGGTGCATGCCACTATGCCTGGCTAACTTTCTTTTTATTATTACTTTTTGTAGAGATGGGGTCTCACTATGTTGCTCAGGCTGATCTTGAACTCCTGGGCTCAAGTGATCCTCCCGCTTTGGCCTCCCAAAGTGCTGGGATTACAGGCATGAGCCACCACACCTGGCTCCTGCCCACACGTTTTTAAATAGACCCTGCATTAAATGTTCCTCGATTACCCCATTTGAGTGTGTTTCCTGCAGGATCTTGACCAACACAGTTGCCTGGGCAACAAGTGGATGGTTTCACTCACTCCTCTAAGGCAATATGGCAGTTGGGATCAAAGCCTTTAGAAGCACATCAACCTGAGCCCTGGCATTGTCTAGCTATGTGACTTTGGACAAATGACAAGCTGTCCATGCCTCATTTATAAAATGAGGATTTATGACTTTTCACCCAGGGTTTCTGTGAGGATCAAATGAAATAATCTAAGAAAACATGTAATGCCAGTCACTTAACCAGCACTGTGTAAAAGATAGTTACTATTTCTCATTATTATCCTTATGCCATTGCTAGACTGCCAAGAGCTGCCTATTCCATAAGGGGCCGAATGACCCAAATGAACCCCCAAAGCTTCATTAATGTACCCTGAAGGGTGCAGGAGAAAGCTGAACCAAGTGGGAAGCTTCATGCCCGGCCCCCGAAGTGTGTCTTGGCTTGAGAGCACTGCTTGGTTGAACCCAGACAGGCAGGGTGGAGTATCCTAGGGCAGCTGCCTCTGAGTTCTGCCCACAGCCCTTAGTTCATGATCGTGGTGCTCTTTGCCAGAGATAAAGGAGTGACAGGAACCAAGACATTGTTTTAGAAGAGTTGTGATCCCAAATACCTAACTGAGGATGCATGGCTCTCTTCCTAAGCTTTTGAGTACTTGACTCCCTGCCTCTGGGGTATCTGACCTCTCCCTCTCTCCTACCAACTGGATGAGAAGCCCCAGAAAGCCAACATCAATGGAGATCTGTCCTTTAGTGTATGTGGAAGGTGCCACTTTGCCCCATGAAGCCATTTTCCTTTTTTATGGGTAATATTCCATTAGCTCAACACTTCAGGAATAGTGTGTGTGATGGAAGCGTAGAAGAGAGAGGTGAGCATGAGAAGGCCCAGTTTAGTAAATGAGAGATTAACTGGGGAGAGAAGAGCATAAACAGGATTCATGTTAAGGGCAGAGAGGGAGAGAGAGAGGCTTCAGCAATACATGATACAGCTTCCTTAATTCAGAGGTATGCATGTGCGCGCACATGTGCACGTGCGAACGTCTGTACATAATTATGAGCCTCTGGGTTTTATAAATGCAAAAGCCTCTGCGTTTTTTTCTTCCTGTGCCCATCAGAAATGGCCTAGCTCTGAGATCTTTTGAGAGCCACCTTGTTAAAAACCTGAGTGGATACTTCAGTAGAGCTGCCTTTTGCTCTAGTTAGATACCATATGGGTGTGCTCATACATTCCACCTCTGCTCTACTCAAACTTAGCACATGAAAATGCAAGTTTGGAGAGGGAGGGAGGGAGGGAGGGAGGAGAAGAGAGAAAGATGAGTGTTCACAAGGAGGAAAAATCACCTTGGGATTCCCTGAAGTGGCAAATTCTTTTCGTAACTCCCCCACAGTGTCTTGACATTGTTATTCAGTGTATTTAACAAAAAAATAATAATTTCAGGGACATAGCACAATCATTGTAGGCAGCAGGGAGTGCTAGAATTTGATACAGACAGGAAGTAGGTGGGTGAGACTTTAGTTAACGTTGTATGGTGGAAACAGATTCTGTGGCAGAGCAATGTAATTTCACTTTGGCCTGTGGGTCTTGACATGATTGGGCTAGACAATAGTTTGATTCTGAGGATAAGCTAACCCTAGGGCTGGTGCCCAAAGGGATCCCCAACATTTGGTTATCTCCATGTCAGTTCCTCCTGGAATTCTGATGCTACACCATCCAAACTGATGACTGCCACTCTGCCTACATCACACTCGACACAGCTAACAGTGGCCAAGCCAAACCTCCCAGCATCTGTTTCCTCATCTAAGAAATTGTGAACCTTCAACTGAAATGTTTGTTGTGAAAAGTAGAGAGAATATATGAGACAGCCTAGGCAAGCAATAAGTGATGGCCAATAATAATAACTATTATTATGAAAAAAAATAGGAGGAGGAAGGAGAGGGAGGGAGAGAGGAGGGGGGAGCCCAAATTCTAATTACATAAAGAAGTCCCCCCCACAGAGCCATCTGGGCAACATAAGAGTGATTTTATAGTATGCTTTAAAAAAAATCTTACTTAACATTCTCTTAAATAAGCTTGCTAATTTTCCTGATACGGTTATTTCTTTGTTTCTCAGCTTCAGCATTTTATTCTGTTTTAATTATACAATATTTTAGCTCTGACATCAAAAAGTGCATCATCTGTTTTTATCTTTTTCAGCCTCATCCACATCCTTGGTTACTGTTGCCCAGTAATCCTGGGGTCACCCAAAGTACTTATGTTCTAGAGACCTTTCAAAGTAAGCCAAGGCAGTGGTTTGAAAACTTGTTTGTAGACAAAAATACATTAAAACAACCAAGGGAGTGATTCCTTTCTGGGATAATTATTTTTAATGCCTTACTGGACACGTTTGAAATGCCTTTCAGGTCCTTTGGGAGTCAAATTAGGAGAAATTCTTTTTTGTCTTATTTTGGCATCTTGGAACTTGATCTTTGGTAAATGTCTGCATGTTTGCACATTGTGTAATACTCACTTCCCCCCACCCCTAAATGCTGTCAGGATTTCATCAGTGTCAAATAGGCAACAAAAACACAGGGCGGAGAGGATTAATAATTTCTATGTGACTTTCTGGTCATCTTCCTTTGGCTATGCTACTAAATGGAGCTCTAAAAGACTTGTGTTTTGGGGTTTGATTAGCCAGTCACTTCAAGTCAGTTCCAAACCAGAAGAGCTCCCCCTTCGGGCATCCTTGTTGCTAAACCTCTATGAGACATTGACTAATTTAAGCAAAAAGATGCTGTCTGCATGTTAGGTGTCTTTACATGTCGGATCCCCCATGAAGTACAATGATGCTTTCCTAATTTCAACAATGTTGTGATTAGCTAATTATTTGCATACCCACCAGAGGCCCTCGGTAAAACTTAATGAGCTGGCTTTTAGCCTCCCTGAATAACGGGGAACTGAAGAGAATTCTTGGATCTGGTGTAAGTAAGGGTTGTTACAAGTTCTTATAGCAGAACTCGCACATCTTGCCTTGATTATGACCAAGTCCTATAGCACAGCCAGACTGTAAGTCAGTTGAGAGCCAGGACTGTATATCTCCGGTTTGGTGGCTGGGTCTGTAAAAGGTACTCAGTAAGTGTACATGAATGACTAGATCACACACTAGGTGACTTTAAGGAACTAGGGCAAACTTGACCTAACAGATGTTCATGTTTATCCAGTAATAATAATGATACATTGTGTTTATTTGGAACAGGACTAAATCGTTCATGCCGACTTCTAGATCCCAGTGCAAAATCCTGGATTCAGATCCTGTGGATTTATCACACCCACCGGGGGACATTGGCTTTATAAACCTCTGAATGGATTATCCTATTCCATTAGAGTGGGCTCATCCTTTCCAAAAGATAACATCTTGCTTTTCTGGCCTGAATTTCCCTTGACTTCTTTCAAAACACAATTTGCAAAAACAATGTGTGAGAACACATGACAATGGGAAGTGTTCAGTGGGAATGTGGCAATAAATATGTCAGGTATATAAACTAGCTGATGATATTTATTTGGTTCTTAAGAAGAAAGTATTGGGATACGATAAATTACAATACTTTTTCAACATCTCAGATTTCTCCATAACACATATATGTTGGCAGACCTTAGTGAATCACACTAATTTATTTGTAAATCATCAAAGGAAAGCATAAAATATATGTCTCTAGGCAAGAGAATGGACTGGGAAGCTGAATTGGGCAACAGCAATATTTTCTTACACCAGAAGTAAACATGTCGACATAGTGACGAGGGTTTTGTCCCACTCCTGGATGAACTTTGAGGGGTGAGATGGCTAATATCGAGGGACCCAGCTTTGTAGTCCTTTCTCACAAAGCATTCCATGATTCAAGAGAAGGACAATCTGCAGTGTGACATGAAGAACCAGGCCAGAGTAATATTTCTTAATGGAGAGTCCTACAATGTTGTATTAATTACAGCAGTGGTTCAGAATTTTCTGTGCCTTGATAGGTTGTATTTTTAAGTAGGCACACATTTTTTAAATTTAATGTGATATAAAACTGAGCTCCAAGGAATCCCGATTATGGAAGTGGTAAAAAATGATGTGGGGGAGAAAAAGAAAAATATGTGCATATCCATAGATACACCATGAGCCGGTATTCGAAAGATGATCTTTGGGAACATAAAAGTTTATGCTGCCCTTGATTTGTGTGGTTTTAAAAAATACTAGCAATATTTAGGGATCTTGGAGCACAACATCAGAACAGAAACTCTTTGCCCTAAATTTGCGTGTACTCTCTGGCTTTCTTTCTTATTGCTCCACGTGGATTCTTCCTCTTTTCTAATTAAACCAGTTTACCCACCATTCCCTTTGTGGACTGCATCCCCGCAACATACCTCACCTCTCCTCAGCTCTCATCTCCTTATTTCTTCTCCTGACATTTCTTAAGCCTGAGGAGAGACATTGTCCAGCTCCACTGGGGTGACATGGAGGAATCTAGCCCCAGGCCTCCTCTCCTATGAGGTTTTTCTTTTTACCCCACTAGAAATGATGTCTCCATCCCTTCTACTAACAGTACCCTAGGGCAGGGGTTTCTCAACCTCCGCCTTTGGTTGGATAATTCTTTGCTCTGGGGGGCTAACCTGGGCAGCATCCCTTGGGTTTACCCACTAGATGCCAGTAGCACTCACAAGTATTGGCAATCACAGATGTCTCCAGCCAGTTGCCAGATGTCCCCTGGAGAGCAAATCATTTCAGTTGAGAACCACTGCCCTAGAGCTCTCCCCAAATCCTTCAGAGATTCTGAAGAACAGCTAAGGTCAGGTCCTTAGCAGTGTTTTGATTCATGTCCAAAGTTAACTGATGATTAATGAACAAAACATGCTTTTTAAAAATTACTAATAGGGAGTTTCTGAAAATTAACAATTCAGGTTAATTTTAATCCAGTCAGATCCCCCAGAAAACTACAAAAAGGGATTGTGTGTGTGTATATAAAATATATACATATACTTCATATGTATATAAAATATATACAGGCAGGTTTTTTTTTTTTTTTGAGACAGGTCCTCACTCTGACACCCAGGCTGGAGTGCAGTGGCACGATCATAGCTCACTGTAGCCTCAAACTTCTGGGCTCAAGTTATCCTCTCCTGTCAGCCTCCCGAGTTGCTGGGATACAGGTGTGAGCCACCAAGCCTGGCTCAGAAAGGGCCTGTATTATTGCCTTTCTCCTCTTAGAAAGAGTTTATAGAATTGTAATTTTAATACAATGGACATTGGGTTGAAATGAGAAGCCACCAGTCAGAGAATGTCTTTGCATCTTTTGAAACACCACTGTTGAAATCACTAACCATTGTCTGATGATCCTTATAGAAAGGACAATATGATAAGTTCCTCTTAGAGTTCAGTACTAGAAAAGTTTGTTTCTTCTGAAAAACTAGTTTCCTTTTTTATTGTATAATGTGAGATATGTAATTAATGCTATTTTCCCTTTTTGACTTGGCTATCAGGAAACCCAGAACTAAGTTTTATGCTCAATTACAGTAACTATCCTTCTCCTTTGATTTTTAATATTAATCTAATCTTTTCTTCTTCTTACTAGTTCCACTTAACTCTTGACTTTCATCCTTGCTCTAATGGCTTTCTTCAATATCTTTTTTATAAAATAAAATTTTAAGTAAGTGGAATCCTTATCATTTACCATCAAAAGTAGGACACTTTTGAGAGTAAAAGAACAATTAATAATTAAGTTGGGACAACAGCTTAAACTAAGACTGTCCTGGGCAAAATCAAAGTATGGTACCACTCTAAATATAAATAATAAATATAACAGATAACATTTATTCCATTCCCATGTTGGGGATGAGCAAAGATAAACATGTGCCCTACATAGGGAATCAAAGCTAAATTATGTGCTTCTTATTATTTATCTTGTATCACATCTGTTGATTAGAGTTTAATATTTATCATCTCTTGGGAAATTTTGTAATTAGCCTCTGTATCAGTAGAGGAAAAAATATTGGGCTTTCTGAAATGTATTTAATTTCTACCAAGGGGGGTCACTTAGATCTGGAACAGTGATCACAATAGAAGTTTCATGGGTTTGTGATTTATGGAGACTTGAGATAAAGGTACTATTGAGCAGTATCAGATTTCTAATGACTCTATCTTGTTTTTCCTAAGCAACTTCTCATAAACTTTTGTAATATCTTGAACAGCAAGCTGATACTGTGTTCCAGCCTGTTTACAGAGCTATTAATAAATGCTATGTTGTAACTCCAGGAAGAGGATCAAGCTGCTTTTTCTCTCCATTGGCTAAAAACAATTTCCTCCTTATTTTGAAAGACATGGAATTACTAAAATCTTTGATATATGTTGGGTATCCTGCAAAGAAACCCACTAAAAATACATGGGATTCAAAATTTTAACCTAAAGGGCTCATAGTCAAAAAGGAAACTTGACAATGCCTTGATAGCAAAGTCTTTCACATACGAAAAAATGACATTTCAATGTGGTACATGTGAGTTTAAAAGAAGATGGAAATTCCTTTCTGTGTCTGCTCAGAATCATACATAAATTCAAGCTCTTGCTGGCTGATCTATTTCTTGAAGTCATGGTTAATACTGTCTGATTAGAAAAATAAAAAGTTGAATAACTACCAGTTATTGATTTCCTACTACATACCAGGCATCGTGTAAGCACTTTACATATGTAGTTTTAATGTGTTCTGAAGGCAACTCTGTGAGATGACAGTATTATTCACCCCATTTTACAGTTATGAATATGAAGGCTCAGAGAGAATAAGAAAGTCCCCCAAAGTCATACACAAAATAAGGAGCAGAGAAGGATTTAAATCCAGCCATCAGATCCCAAAGCCCTGCTCTTTATACTATTCCATACTTGTACCGTAAGAAGCTACCCATGTGAAACTTCTGAGGCTCAGCTCTGGGCCCAAAAAGATGGCCAGAGAAGGGTAACAATAACAGTAACAGTAACACTTAACATAGCACACACTCTATGCTAGGTAATATTTTGAAAATGTACACATATAATCTAACTTCTCACAACAGCCCTGAGAGAAAGGTACTATGCCCACTTAAAAAGGAAGAACCATGAGTGCAAGAGATGTGCCCCAGTCCTCTGAACAGACATATTCCTTTCCACATGTTCACGTGTAGCAGATGTCATGGTGAGCCTCTGCATTATCTGGCACTTTAGTTTTCAAATCACTTTAGGATCTTTATTTCATTTCTCATTATCCTCATTTTACGGATAAAGTTACTAAAAAATTCAGAGCTTAACTTATTTCCCCAAGGTCACAGTCACTGGTAGAGACTGGACTTGAACCCAGGTATTTTATACCTAGCCCAGGATTCTTTATTCTGGACCAGGCTGCACACGTGAAATGCAGCTGTAAGGAACAACACAATGCCAAGCTTTTCAAGATGATGTTAACCTAGACTTCTGCATTGAAAAGAAGAACCTAAACTTGGTTTTGAAGCAAAAGCTACACATTTCCTGTTTTAGGGCCCAGGTGTAGGGCAAAATGATTTAAATTTCCTTCAAGGTGGCAACAACCTCATTTAAGGTCAGACTCATTGGCAAAGGCTTTTCTTCCTGCCTTTCTCCCCGATCTAACAAGAATGAAGATTGCTACCTTTTCTTAACTCACACTAGTATCGATACTAGGTCTAGAACTTATCAATTAATTAGAGTAAGGTAAAACATAGAATCTATCGCTATATAGATAATAGCCACCATTTATTGAGTACTTTCTAGGGGCTAAGAAATTTACATGCCTTACTTTATCTAGTTTTTACAACTTGAACAGGTGCTGTTGTTATTTTTACCTTGAAGAGGAAAAAAACTGAGCTGTTCAGGGGTTAAGTAACTTTCAGAGTCAGTCAGCTAGGGGTGGTGATTTTAAGCCCAGCTCTATATAAACAGCTGCCCCGATGATTCCATAAAGCCCAGTCTTGTAAGCAGAGATTCATCCAGACCAAGCATTACAAATCCTTCAAACCCTTCCTGCTTCTGGACAAGAGAGTGGAATACTTACTGAACATATTGAAACACGATAGTGTGGCAGAAGGTGAAAAGAAGTGAGGGCTCTGTTGCTCCCCATCCCCATCTCACCCTTAGTCAATCTCGAGTCTAACAGATCTCCTTGTTTCTTTATAGCAGTTATTACTATCTGAAAGTATCTCATTTGTTTCCTTGTAATTTGTCTGTCATTCCTGCTGGAATATAAGCTCTGTGAGAGCAGAGCAGAGCCTGTCATGTCACTGCTGTAGTCTGACTCCCTGCTATAATAGTGCCTGACAATCATCATTGCATGGTGCATGAATGAATGGCACTAAAAGGATGAGGATAAACCTAATGGAAAAAAAAAAAAAAGCTGGGGATGGGAGGAAGGGAGCTATTCCCTTTTTCTGGTGGACAACTTGATTTTTTTAAAAAAAGCCTTGAGAACAATCATTTCTAAAAGGCACGAAAATGCCTTGATTTGCCAGGATTTACAGAGAGCCATGATTATGAGCTTTATAAGCAATTGCTTCTTAAACATTTTGTCTAATTTTTGTCTTGGTAAACCTCTAACGGGAATTTTGTTAATTCCCCTCCCTCACTCCCCCAGCCCTCTCCTCCTCCACCTCTAGTGAACACACATCTTTCTCCAGCCCTGACTGCCAGCTGCATATCCTCCGCAGAAGGCCCAGGTGGCTCTTCACTAATGGCTAATCTGTTATCTCTGCAAAGAGCCACTGCCTCTTCTGGTTGGATTTTTGTGAAGCTAAATTAACCTCCGAAGGAAAAAAAATCATTCTACAGAAAGCAATGCCTTTTGCCTTTTATTCATCTCTTTTTTTCCTTATTCTTTTGCTTCTAATCAAATATATCCTGCATGCATTTCTTTAAAAAAAATCTACAGAAGACTCCAAATGCAATCTGTTGAGATTTTTCTTTTCCATCATAATTTTTGAGCCACCACAATGTGAACAGGCTGCTCTAAAGAATATCCCCATCTTGCCCTATCACGCTGCCACTCCTGCCCCCATATTCCTAACTCAACCTTGGATGTTTTTACAATATATATTCAGTTTTAAAAATAATACTGATATCTTGTTTTATATGAACATTTATACACCAGGACCCTGGTGAGGGACTGACTTCATTGGAATACTTTATGGCTTAATACATCTGAATGATTTATATCTCGTTTTGTCTAAGCATTTATGCTAATAAATTTAACAGATTCCCCAGTACTGCCTGGTCCTTCGTTTTCTTCAGGGGGTCAAAGTGAGAGGAAAATAAAGCAGCGTGTTACTAACGAAATTGGCCCAACTCGTTTAGAACACAAATAAAATTACAACACAAATAAAATCTCTGATTACAGTTAAGTTGCAGCAGCAGTCAAAAAAGAAAAGGAAAAAAAGTTCCTAGATCTAGGTAGATTTCTGTAATTAAGCTATTTCTCAAAGGGGAAATCACAAAGTGGCAGAATATTTAGCAAGCTAATTTACTGAGGAATATTTTGTTCCTATATAATTAAATTCAACACTGAAGAAAAACTGACAACTATTAAACTGAGTGCAGTCCGGAGAGGGAAGGGGGATGAGATAAAATCCAGTCTATAAAACATATTCCATTATCTTTTATAGGCTAAAAAAAACACAAAAGAAATACTTGGAAAGAATTTTCTAAGATGGAAAGATTTTAAGATTGTGTAGGGATTTTTTTTTTTTTTACAGGTGCAGAGTAAGTTTTTCTTTTCTTTTTTTTTTCTCTTGGGGTTTTTTCTTTTCCCCATTTTTCCCCTGTTGTTTGCAAAGTTGAATCTGGGGTCAGGAGTTCTAATTGTAACCTCAGACTGGAATTCCAGATGGTGCGCTTAGGACTGGAAGCAACTCTCAGTTCATCAATTTCATGGGCCTTCGTATCTGCTCCAGCCACCGCCTGGCCTCCATCCCCACTGTGGCATTAATGCAGAACAAATTGAGACATATCCTCTATATAATTAGTTCCAGAATTTAAAAAGATTTACGGTATAATAATAGAGGCAGCGCTGCGGAATCCTTTCATTGAGGACTCTCGGGGAGCTCGGGGACCATCTCGCGGTGGCATCAGAACAGACGGGTAGCCCCGGCGGCTCTGGGCACTGCGAGCTGGAGGGCAGGGGCGCACTGCGCACCGGCAGTACTCAGAGGTTCTGGGTCCCCAGAACGGGTAGGAGAGGAGAGTCACAACCTTAGACGGGGGATTAGTCAAAAAGATCGAGTTAGTTTTGAAATGACCCGAGGAAGCCGGGGAGTGGGTTATCAAAAAGCCCCTCCCTTGCCTTTTGTTTTTAATTTAAAGAAATAGTAATTTTTACTGCCAGCGCGGTGCAGGGAGCCACCCTAAGCGCCTGTCCAGCAGCCCTGCGTGGGTAGATTCCTAAGAGCTGGAGTCCGCGGTGAGAGTTGTAGCAGCAGCTGTCGGGCCGTCTGTCCGGTGCGTGGGGCTGGGGCACGGGCCCTTGGAAAGACGCTAATGAAGTGCCTGTTCCTCCCGGGAGACCGGGCGGTGGGGAGGTCGAACCACTCCTCATCACCGCCTGCGGCCCTGGGCGCGGGTAGCCCGGGGACTTGACAGATCGCAGCGCTTTGGCATGTTTATTCAGTTGTTGGCGGCCGCGGGGTGACGCCCGGAGCGCCGCCCGAGTGTGCGTGCTGGTCCCCTGGGCCGCGGCTACACTGGCCCAGCTCCGCGCTCGGTCAGACCGAGGAGAAAGCAGGGGTTGAGAGATCCTCATTGCCTCCTCCCACCCAGGCACGATTTTTTCATCTTGCAGTAACGATGCACCTTTCAGGCCCGGATGTATGCGCTTTAGCAGTGTACCAAAGCCCCAAGGCTTTCCAAAGGTGTCTCCTTTCCTTCCCCATTTCATGAGCTCTGGAGGTGGAGGGGTGGACGTTGAGAGACCTGGGTTTCAGTTTGGCTTTGCCACTAACTTGCTACCTGTTCTTGAACAGTAATAGTAGCAACAATTGTAAAGTTTATTGAGTGAAAGGTCAACATACTCTCCTATCTAATCCTCATGACAACCCTGTAAGGTGGGCGCTAGTGTCCCATTATCCTGTTTGACCAATAAGGAAACTGAGGCTCAGAGAGACTGCGGCAGTTGTCTAGGATCCTCCGCTGTTGGTTACCTGGAGAAGCTGAGATTCCACTCTTGGGCCACCAATCCCTTCCTCTTACCCGCCACTGCGCTCCACAGCTCGCCTCTCCTTTCTCTGTCTAGGCCTCAGTTTCCTTCTCTGTAGTACGAGGAGTTTAATCTCCAGCTTTGCAATCGACGATTCAGACCAGGATCCTCTGTGCCACACATCTCGGCGCAGACGGAGTCGGGAAGGTGAAAGGGAGTGTCCAGTCTTCTGTAGCCTTCATTTTCCTGGGACCTTGGGCGGGCCTTGCCAGCGGAACTCGGGCGCAGGAGAGCGCCTATCTGCCGGGACTGGCAGGAGGTACGACCTTCCTTGGGCCAGGCTGTTTGTCCCGCTGCTTAGCCCAAGGCGCCGAGCAGAGCATAAAGGACCGCGTGTCTTAACCGCGCGCAGAGAACATTACCTAGTGGAGGGAGAATTGGGCGCACGGGGCGCCCTGTGCCTGCAAAGGTTTGCAGGTTCCCCAGCGCTGGCTTATCGGCGGGGGTCGGTCAGAGGCCTCCTGTCGGGCTTTAGGGCTCTGGGACTGCGGGCAGCTCCAGACTCGTAGCACTTCTCGGCCCCGCGGGCTGGAGAGAGCTCCTCCCACCGCTTCGGAATACGAAGTCTCGGCGAGAGGGCACCCCGGGTTGAAATGGGGATAGCACCACTACTCTTCCTCCACTCCCCCCACCCCCCACCAAGGATTCTGAGAAAACAAATGGCAGAATAGAGAGGAGTCCTAAATTTGCTTGGCTCCCCTTTCCTCCCACCCACCTCTGCACCCCACCCCACTCGTGGGCAAAAACTTATTTTTTAAATGTATCAGCAGAGATTTAAGTGTTTTTGGCCCACCTGGGATTCAAAAACACAAAAACTCACATTCCAGCTAGCCTTCTTCCAGATAACCGCCTCCCCCCACCGCCCAAGAAAACTTGCAAAGGAGGGTAAAAGAGAAACGATATAGATCTTGTGGTTTGGAAATGGAAGTTCCTGGCTTTTCATAAAGGGCTCCGTTTCCCCCGTAGTACTTGCATCCTACTTAAGAAAAACGACTTGGAAGCAGAAATAGAAGGCAGTGATGAGGAGGGAGACACAAGGGTCTGGGCGTTCTAGGGCAACTTGGCCTTGAGAAGTTTCGTCTCGAAGGAACTTTCTCCACCAAAAAGACCAAATGTGCGCGCCCTCTGCCCATCCGGGCAAGCCCTGCTACAAGTTCTGGGGGTTGGGGCGTGAGGGAGAGGAGTGGGCAGAGTGTAGGGGGCCTCGAGAGCCTTTCATTTCTTTCTTCTTTTGTTATTGTTTTAAAAAGCTGAGTGAAGACGAAGCAAAGTCAAGCACCAAGAAGCGAAGGGAGGTCTCCACAAATGCAAAAGTGGCCACAGGAGCAAGCGCATAGCTCACGTTTCGGACTTTACCCTCAGGGTGTCTTGCGCCTACTGGATGCGCAACCCCAAGAGGAGGGAATTGCGCGCCGACTTGTAGGTCCCGAGCCCCCCAAAGGCTTTGGGACCGCAGCCGGAATTTACAGCGATGGCGTTTCTTACACGAAGCAAGTTAAAACTAAAGCGTATGAAGTGGAAAGTATGTTAAGGCTATCGAAACGCTGTGTCTTTGTAAAACTGCAGCTACCTTGATTGTCGCTTCACATAGGCTAGGCTGGAAAGCTGCGGGCCCCATCCCTGGCCAGCTTGGTGCGCCAGGCCGGACTGCAATCGGCTACTTTCCTCCCAGGCTGCACTGTCGGCGCTGCCCCCTTGCACTCCTGAGCGTTTCCGCGAGCCCCTGAAACGCACTTCACTCCGGGCTCCCGGAGCTTCTCCTTGCTTATGGGCTGTTTCCCAATAGATCCTGACTACTTTAGAAGAACCAAAAAAACTCAAAACCAATCCCTAAACACCTGCTCTGGGGCGCGGAACCGCCAAAGAGCGACTAGGTGGACGAAGGAGTCTGATTTGGCGAAGCCACACTCTGGGAGCTCCCAACTGTTCCAACACTGCCTCGGCCCGTGGGCCCATAGAGGCTCTCCCTGCCCCACTTCTTGGTCTCCCTAACTGGCTTCGGCCTCCTGGTGAATCATTGCGCACCCAGAACGGCAACTCTGAGCCTAAGCGCAGGCAACGCTCGGCGGAACTGCTCTTGGAGTCACCCTTTCCTGGCCGGCTTCGTACCCAGACCCTCCCCGCTGCCCCTCCCTCCCACAAACGGGCGCCAGGATGCTCGGGCCGGAATATACGCAGGCTCTGGGCGTTTCCCCAAGGGTTTTCTTCCCTCCTAAAACCATCAGTTGTTTTCCCGGCTTAACCGTAGAAGAATCAAATACTCTTCACTAGAAAGGTAAATTTAAGTGCTGCTGACTCCGGTTTTAAGTGGGCGGCAACCAGCCTCCGCTGGGCGCAAACCACACCAAGTAACCAACTGCCAGACAATCAAAACGTGCCCCCCCCCTTATCATAATGGTGCATCTCCCGGTCACCCAGCTGGGGCACTTTTGCTTTGAGTCCCGACCTCCGGAACGCACAAGGGCCGCCCCGCTCCCCAGTGACCCCAAGATCGTGACCACCACTCCAACCCGACGGCTTTAGAAGCAAGAGCCGGACTCGCGAGTGCAAAGCAAGCCTATCTTCCTCTTAAGAAGCCTGAGAGTTCTTTGCGCTTTCCTGAAGTTCCCGCCCTCTGGGAACCTGCCTGCCCCTCCCTCCAAACCGCCCTCTTAGATTAACAGCCCCATCTCTACTCCCACCACATCCCATGCTGAGGAGACACTGCTTACCTGGAGGGACTCGCCAGTGCCGCGAGGCTCCCACACTCGCGAAGACCAAGAAGGGGAGGTGGGGGGAGGGTTGTGCCTCACAGGCCGCCCGAGAGCGCGTGGCGGGTAGAGGAGGAGGGTGTCTCCCAGACGGACGCTCCCTCAGGCCCGCCCCCCACCCCCGCTGCGAAGGCTCCCTCCAGGAGCAGCTCCCGCTGCCCGGCCAGGCTAGGGCTGCTGTGTGAATGGAGCGACCGAGCCTCCTGGCTCCTCCTCCTCCCCCGCCGCCAGCCCCTCTTATTTGAGCTTTGGGAAGCTGGGGGCAGCCAGGCAGCTGGGGTAAGGAGTTCAAGGCAGCGCCTACACCCGCAGGCGCTCCGCAACCAGATCCCCGGTCCGCTCCCCACTTCCCGCCCTCCCTCCCACTCATTCACCCACCCAGAGCCGGGACCGCAGCCCAGGAGCCGGGGCCCCGCCGCCTCCTCGCCGCGATCCTGGACTTCCTCCTGCCGCAGCAGCCGGCTTCCACGTGTGCCCCGGAGCCGGCGTCTCAGCACACGCTCCTCTCGGGGCCTGGGTGCCCGCAGCAGCTGGAGCAGACGGGGGTACGGGACTCGGGCGGCATCTGGGCCAAGTTAGGCGCGGCCGAGTGGAGCGCCGAACGTCCGCAGGGCCGGTGGAGCCGCGGGGCGTCCGGGGCTGAGCCGCAGCAAATGGGCTCCGACGTGCGGGACCTGAACGCCCTGCTGCCGGCCGTACCCTCGCTGGGCGGCGGCGGCGGCTGCGCCCTGCCAGTGAGCGGCGCCGCGCAATGGGCGCCGGTGCTGGACTTTGCGCCCCCCGGCGCTTCGGCTTACGGTTCGCTGGGCGGCCCGGCGCCGCCGCCGGCTCCGCCGCCACCCCCGCCGCCGCCGCCGCACTCCTTCATCAAACAGGAGCCGAGCTGGGGCGGCGCGGAGCCGCACGAGGAGCAGTGCCTGAGCGCCTTCACTGTGCACTTCTCTGGCCAGTTCACCGGCACAGCCGGAGCCTGTCGCTACGGACCCTTCGGTCCTCCTCCTCCGCCCAGCCAGGCGTCCTCCGGCCAGGCCAGGATGTTTCCCAACGCGCCCTACCTGCCTAGCTGCCTCGAGAGCCAGCCCGCTATTCGCAACCAGGGTGAGTAGGCCGGGGAGCGCCCCCTACAAGCGGGGCGGTGGCGCCAGGGCTCCGGCTGCGCGCGGGCTCTCCCCTCTCCTAGCCCTTCCCTGCCCCAGCTCTAATCCGGCTGTCTCCCCAAGGTCTGTGAGGGTAGCAGAAGCGGCGGCTGGGGAGAGGAGACGGCAGAGGGAGAGCATGGGCTCGCGACATTCTCCACAGCCGGCCAGAGCGGGAGCCCGACTGTTCGCAAGAGCCGGGAGGCCGTCTGGGGCCCCTCGGAGTCCCGGAGATTCCGAGACTGCTAGTTTTTGGGGGATTGGGATAAGGGGACCAGTGCAGTGTCTGGCTCTGCCTCGGGAAGTGGTTTTGATGCTCAAGGCACCACCAAGTTGTCACTACGCATTGGGCTTTTTAGACGTCTAGGCTGTGGATTCGGAATGGGACCAGCGCGACATGAACAAACAGCCTGTGCTGCCTCCGCCACCCCAAAACTTCCAGGAGCACCTCCAGCTCTTACTAGGGTGTTGGCACACTTTAGGTACGCGATAAGTATCACAGAGCACTAGAATAAGTAAATGTCCTGGCCGGTAATTAAATGGCTTCCCCGAGTATAGTAGTATAGAAGTGGATCGCTCAGGCAGCGGCCACGCAGGCTTGGAGGACGGAAGAGAACCTGAGTTATCCTATTTCAAGCTATGCAGGACCAGGTTCTGCTACAGGCAGTGGAATGAGGCCTGAGCATCGGCCTTCCTTTCCCTGCGTCTAGGGCGCCTCCTCGTCGTGTAAACGCGGGGCTTGGCTGGGGAAAGATTTTTTCAAGACTCGGGTGTAGAATAAGGACAAATGTATTTGCTGTCTTCAGTGAGTGTACGAGGGACCTCGGCACACAAGTATTATGTGTTTTCTCATCCCACACTGGGGCCTGCACACCTCTCTTTCGCCGAGGGCGGCGCGCACCGATGGTGCGGAGCCCCTGTAGTTTGGCCTCTTCATTTATTCTCATTGGGTTTCTGCGTTGTTGAGAACCTAAGACAGTCGGTTTGATTTGATATTTTAGGAAGCACGTTACTAACACAATGGTGGGTGCTTTTCCTGGAATAAAAATTCATGGGGGCTTAGGGACTGGGACGTTTCTGGCACGCGTGGGATGGGAGAAGCCAAGTGTGTACTGTTTGCAGGAGGTGCCAGGGCTCCCAAGGCGCGGAAGAAGGGCTGTTCTTGCCGCTCTTGCCCTCGCTTTATAAACGCATATCTCCTACCTTCGTCCAGACGACAGTACCTGGCCCAGCTGAAGCCCTGCAGAACCGACACCACCCTTTCACCCAGAGAATCTAGGACCAGTGCCCCGCAGAGGAACCTCAAGCAGACCCAAGGAGTCCACCCACTTTAGGTCATTCGTTAGTGAAATTAGTGTTTTCTACTCAAGGGGTATTGGAATAACATTGTGATCTCACAGAGGCTCGTGTTAGATTGTGCCACCTTCATTTAGGAGGCTGGTGTTACTTTTGGCAAATCTCCAGGTCTCAATTTCCCCCTCTGTAAGAGGAGAGCTGAGATGCACAACCTGGATATTTCGTCCAGCCAGAAGGTATATGCCAGAGATTCGGAAGCCTGACTTTTTCTCCCAGCTTGGGGCTCCAAATGCAGAACGGGACAGCCCATCTAAATATCACTGGGTGAGAAACCCAGCCACTGGCAGGCAGGTGTGTGATGTGAGGCTCTGTGTGCATGTATGTTATTTGGAGAAGCCTGAGAAGCTATCTGATCTATGCCCCTGGGGCACAAAATGCTACTGCACCATTACTATTACTATTATTATTATTGTCCATCTTGGGTCAGTGGGGAATTTTTGAAACCTCACTTCAGTTTGAGTGCCCTGTGTCTAGCCCTCTTCAGGGCAGGTCTGGTGTTCCAGATCCCATCAACCAAGCATGGGAGCGGGATTGTGGGCTTCACAGCCAGCAGGCATTACACTTCTCCAGATTCCTCTATAGTAGACAGGCCTGGCTGCCACAGAGAAAAAGGGCTTGGGAAATGGGGATGACTAGCAGGTGAACGTGTCCTCCCTCTCCACCCTGGGGGAAAATCCCAATGGAGAGAGGGGCACAGATTCAGGTCATATAACCTATAGGCTGGTTCTTGTCTGCAGGCTTAAGTTTTCACTAGAAATGAAAACATGAACGGCTCAAGCATGCATAGCCTTTGGGGCTCACTGGGAGGTGGAGTATGTGAGACTCCCTCCACTTCTACCCAGTAGTCAGCAACAAGGGCAGCCCTCAGGACTCCAGATGCTGGATTTACTCTTTTGATTTCTGGGGTTCTTGCTGCTCCCTCCAGGAATGGCCTGGCTCAAGGCTTGGAGCTTTGAGAGGCAAGGGCATCAACTCCTCTCAAAAGTGTGGGAATGGCCATCAGTGTGCCAAGGGCAAACTCCAGGGAAGAGGCATGGAGTCTCTGGATCCCTAGGGCAGCCTAGCTATGGCCCACAGGCAAGGGCAGTTGCTGGTGCCCACTCACACCTCCCCCCCCAAACTTCACAAACATGTTCATTTTATAAATTTCTTAAATATTATAGTTGGGATCTTATATTCTAAACATTAATTTAGCAAACTTCACGTGCCTACTCTGCCAGGCACTGGGACTAACTATTAAGACAATTAACGGCCTCAAGAACCTATGCAAGAAGCTCACAGCCTGACATTGGAGGAGCTCCTTATTTTTGGATGAAGTGGAGGGTCTAATGAGATTAGGTGTGCAAGAGGTCTCAGTTTGTGGCAGAGTTGGGTCTGGAACCGAGACCATATTAGGCTAGTTCTACCTCCTTTCCCGGGGATCTTGGCCCCACTGTTGAGATGTATTTCTCCTGGCCTGCTGGATGGGCACTGAACTCACTCACTGTAGGCTGGGTGTGAGAGCTGAAGGGTGTGTCAGAAGTAGGGCGAGGATTTGGATAGTCCAAACTAAATGCAGGGCTAAGAGAGAGGGAAAAAATGTTGCTCACTAGTCACCTCCTGATCCCCCAGTTCTGCTGTGGGGCAGAACTCTAACACAGGATCTGGCCTTGGGATCACCAGGCACCCTAGGGTCTCCTGGGGAAGCCAGCTACTCCGAGGGCCAAAGGCTCCCCCTTCCCATCACATAGGAGAGGGTATTTCGTTGTGGTACAGGTTTTCTAAGATCTCGCTGCAGCTGCAGTCATCATTTTCAGCCTTCCTAGCACCTTCCTGGCCTAGCCTGCTGTCCATCCACCCCTCAGCTCCCCAGGGGCCGGCAGGGCCAGGCCGTTTCTGGGCTTCTCCGCAGCCGCGGGCAGGGGAGTAAGGCTCAGAGCGCGTCTCGCCTCGTCGTAAGGTCAAGGTTGCGCCTCCCATCTCAGGCCCGGACTAACCGTGGGAAAGGCACTATCTTGGCCACTATAGCGTCTCCCTCCAAGGCCTGTACAAGGAGCCTTTGAACACGCTGCTCCTTCCAGCCGGCAGCTGTCCCTCCCCCGGTCTCAGCCCCCGCACTCTCTGTGCCAGGCCCAGAGTGGGGCTGGGGGACAGCGCGCTCTAATCAGACTCGCATCCGATAAGCTTCTAATTAAAAGAGCCCTCTCTCGGCTCCGCGGGCGCTTTCACCACTGCCCCACCTGGGGGAACTGAAGGAGGGGGTTCGAGGCCGGTGCCCTCCGAGGTCTGCGTGTCCTGTCTCAGAGGGGGGCTAGGGAGCCTCGCAGGGCACCGGCATCCTCGGCCGGAGTTCCAGGGTGCGGAGCGACCGCGGCCTGCGCGCAGGAGCTGCAGTTCAGGACCCACCGCCCTTCCCGCGCACAGACTGTTTCGGAGCAGGGCTCTGAGGACTGCGCGGTGCCGCGGGTCACTGCCTGCTCTCAGCCCAGGAATGGAAAAGGGTTCGTCTAGAGAAAATTTATTTGTCGCTTCTATTTCTCTTCTTTACTTAAAAAATGCCCTTTCAGAAATTCCGCCTTCCCTTTGGGCAAAATTGCATGCCCGGAGGCAAATTTCGTTGGTAAGCTATCTGCAGGCCTAGAACAGGACCAGGCCTCTGCTTTCAAAAGGAAGTTTCTGGAAGCCCAAGCTAGCTCACCCACCCTGAGTGCTAAGGGGGCTGGCCGGGCGTTATGTTTGTCCACTTAGCAGGCGAGAAATAGAGGCCCTCTGGGGTCATGCAGATTATAAAAGCTGGTGACTTCTTAAATCCCCATCCTGTGGCCCTGACCTTCCGTGAGACTTAAGCCAGACCTGTACGATCTAGATAGTTACGATTTGCTCCCTTCCTCCCTCTCTCCTTCCCTCCCACTCTGACACACCATCCTCTTGCCCTGGAGATATAAGCTCCTTTTTTGTTTTGGGAGTGGGTGGCTGTGTTTCCAAGATGGGGGTAAGGGCTTCCTTTTTCTGTCCTGTTTAAGTCTTCGGAGACACTTGTTGCAGAACCTTGGTCATACCGGGCAAGAGTAGAGGAATAGAGGTTGTTTGCTCCACCTCACTCCTGAGAATTTTGTGGGGTTTGGAGACCAAACACGGTTGGTCGCTGGGCTGGGTGGAACTGAGGCTGGCGGGGTGGTCCTGCGGGGAGCCGTTGGGAGCAGCCGGCTGGTATCTTTTGCTGCTTGACCCCTGACTCCGGAGGTCGCACCAGAAATAGAGGAGTCCACCTTTGGGTTCAGGGATCGAGCACTGAACTTTAGCCAGACAATGTTTTTTCCCCAGAGGTGGCAACAGCTTTCCAGAGGCTGATGGGGTATGTGTTTAAAGCAATTTAATAAAAATCATAAAAGACTATGTTTTCCAACTGAGACAACACATCCCTTTACTCACTTTCGGAGAGATGGGTAAGAACAGGTGATATTGCCCTTGGCAGTGTCTCAGCAGAGAAACCGAGGCAGAAGGCCGGTGCACTGCCTAGGAGGGAAAAAGAGACACACGGTGGAGGCACACTCTAAAACCTGTGTTACCGCCGGGGAAACGAGGAAGTTGGCCCCCCAGCAGCGGTCATAGTCTGACCCTACGGGCGCCAGGTGGGTCGGAGAGGGGTAGGAGGAGGACACAGGGTTGAGGCCGAGGGCCCAACTGGAAGGGCCCCTTCTTTCCCCCCTCACTTCTTTGTCCCCTCACCGGCTTTCCCGAGGGCCCCGTCGTGGTGTTGGGTCGTGCAGCCCCAGACAGATAACATTACTAGGTAATTACTCTCCCCATTTTAAGACCAGGCCGTTTAACTGGCTCCGAGTAATTAATGAAAGTTGGTGCGCGGGCCTCTGATTTACAGCTCGGAGTCAGCGCGGGGTCAGCCGAGCAGATTCGTTTCGCTCGCCCGCGCTGCCCCTGCGCGAGAGCCGCCGTGTTTGTTTTTTGGGAAGAACAACTTTCCCCGCCGAGGGGGCGACGGTTTTTATACTTAACTTGCCAGGGTTTCGCTGCAGAAGCGGCAGACACGGTGGAAGACCGCGGCATAAACACATAGGGAGACAGCGGGGATGTCAGGGTTTTAGTCGGGAAAGGGTGAGGAAGCCTGTCCCGAGGTCACACCTGGGGATTTGGGGCCGCTTCCCGCCGAAGTCCTGGAGGCTGTTGGGGCAGGACTACCCTCCGCTGGGCATACGAATACCCGGGTCGACACCCCTACTCCGCCCTGCCCCGCTCGGGTCCTGCCTCCCCCGAGCCCTGCTGACACTGTGCTTCTGTCTGCCGCTCCCGCAGGATACAGCACGGTCACCTTCGACGGGACGCCCAGCTATGGTCACACGCCCTCGCACCACGCGGCGCAGTTCCCGAACCACTCCTTCAAGCATGAGGACCCCATGGGCCAGCAGGGCTCTCTGGGTAAGCGGGAGAGAACGAAGTGGGGTAATTATACCCTTGGTCATGCTACCCCCCCCCCCCCCAGGAATTTCCAACCCACAGCAAATTGGGGGAGGGAGAGGAGAAAATCTAAAAGGACCTTAGAAATAGCCCAATTTTACTCTATTTAAAAGATTGAGTCTCCTTCCATTCCAAATATGGTAGGGACAGAGCCATTCAGCCAAGTTTACGAATGTCGCGAGGTGCACCACGCGGTGACGGTGAAGGGAATGCAAAGTGAGCAGCCTGGCCCTTTACGTTCTGGACCACCTCGCTCTGCACGCCCTGCATCCGGCCCCGATGTCCCTAGCTCAGCGTCGGGACTCAGTCTCGGGGCCCAGCCCAGGATGCTCGCATTTCCCCCACCCACGACCTCTTACTCTGAGTCCTTGGGGCGCGCTCACCCAGCTGTCCCCGCTCTCCGCAGGTGAGCAGCAGTACTCGGTGCCGCCCCCAGTCTACGGCTGCCACACCCCCACCGACAGCTGCACTGGCAGCCAGGCCCTGCTGCTGAGGACGCCCTACAGCAGGTAGGAAGGCGCTGGGACCGTGTCTGAGTCCCCGGGACCTGGGAGGGGGCGCGCAAGCCGCAGGCGCGGGACGTCCCACGTGGGGCACCTCGGGCTTCGGGCGTGCAGAGTCCTGGAGGTGGAAGACACATCTACTTAGGGCAAATTAAAACTGATATCCCCGGCCTTCTGGTTGTTCTTTCTTTGGATATAAATGAGGGCAATTACTGTTTGGAGCTGAAGAAGTACGAGCGGCACTTCGAAGTTATTTTTATTTTTTAAAGAGTCTTTGCTGGGAAGAAATTACCTTCCAAAGATTAAACACGGAGTCCACTCCCTCTCCGTTCTTCTCACTCTTCAAACCCCTCCTCGTCCACTGGCCACACCGGCCAAAGGACTTCGAGGGCGCGTACCGTGGCCACAGCCTTCTCCCCACCCCGCCGCAGGCTTGTGGGCGTCATTCCCAGCGCCCGGTTACGCACTGGGACCCCGGCCTGTGAGCTGGACGGTGGTCTGGTTGCACCAGGGCGCGTCGGGGGAGCCTGCTCCAGTCCGCGTGTCACCTTCTTCCTGTTCCTCAGAGGTCAAAGACCAGCTTCTTTCCCCTCCCAGCTTTTTCTGTGGTCCCGTCTTCCTTTTCTCGCCTCTCGCTCCACCCTCCACCTTCTCTCCCCCAAATTTATTCTTCAACTTTGGGTGAACTTGGCGGGCATCCCGCGTCTCCGATAGGGTTGCCTAGTAACTGTGGCGCACAGTCCGGCCTGCGCCCGGCGGGAAAGTGGGGCGGAGGCAGGGAAGTGGCGGCGTGCGGCCTTTGGGGCCTCAGGATTGGGTGCACATGACCTCATTGCACCCCCCACCCCCGCCCGCCCCAGTGCTGCGGAGATCCTGACACCGACTGCCCCCAAACCCATCCCATCCTCCCACCCCTCCGCGCGGGGACCCGGGGCTGACGTCAAGGGAAGGAGGTAGTGAGGTAATGAAGGAAGGAAAAGAGCCTGCCCGGGGAGATTGGGTGGGGGAACGGCCGCGCCTGGGGGACCTCGCATCCCGCAGGTGGAGGAGGGGCGGGAGTCCTGGCTCCACGTCCGTGGCTGCGCATCCCAGTGCCCCGGCTGCATTTAGGGGATTGAGCCTGGCACTGGCCTGACTCTCCCATCGGGGACCCTTCTCGTAGTTTCTAGAGAGGTACAGGGACCCACCTCTTCTATTTCTGACGCCTGAGGTGTGTGGACTGGGGAAGACTTTCCCTTTGATCTGAAAATCTGGCATATAAAATCGAATCTTGGATTCTCATCACTTTTGCGCGGGGTGGGGCGTAGGGGAGGAAGAAATGTGCGCAGATGGCACAGATAGAAGTAGAATGGTTACACTTCCTTATCCTCCTCTTTCTCCCTTCCTAGCTAGAAACCAACTCTGGTCTGCATCGCAGGCTCCGCGTTCCGCCGCAAGCCCGCCAGCTCAGCGCCTCCCTTAGGTGGTTCACGTCCCTGGAATGGGTGCAGGATTTGCAGCCATTCTGAACCCCCTGCCCTGGCAAAACTGGCAGCAGGGCCATTGCCATCCTTCTTGAGTAGCCGTTCCCGCCTGTTGCCAGGTGTCATTGCTGTTATCCTAGTAGTCGTGGAGGGGCAGTTGGAAGGTTCCGCAGAGGTGACACACCTCCCCTTTTTTTTGGCTCCTTGTGGATTCAGCTGATGTCTCACCCCAGGCTGAGAGGAAGACCTTGATGCAGGTGTGGGCGCTGTTGAGATGGGCTGGGATATCCCCTTGGGGGTTGGGGACTGGGAGAAGTTGTAGTCTTGCATAGGAGCGACTTCTCAGCTACACACATCCCCCCACCTTTCCTCTCTCCCAAGCCTGGACTTTGTGGGACATTAGGAAGGGACCCATCAGAGGGACTGAGTGGCCTGGAAAGAGAAGGAGTCCAGGATAAAGTGCTGCAACCACTGGTTTAATAGCCATTCTCCAAACAGAATCTCTGTGGTGGATTTTGACTTACATCTGAATTTATGGTTGCTATGGAAGTAGGAAAATAACTCAAATTGCATTTTATATACAAATTTTCACATTTTCTAATCCTATTTCTAGTTGGCCATTATAAAGCTATTTTGTCAGATTCATCTTTCAGAAATATTTGCTTATTCTTTCTTTCTGTGCCATTCTGGAACTTCCTTCGGTCCTGTTATTTTTACACAAATCTCATAAAAATACCATTTTCCCCTATTACAGAAAATTTCTCAAGTAATAACATCTAAAAAAAGAATTTTGTGGCTAGTGTAGGAAGAGAGTTTGCTCCTTTGAAGTTTGTACTCTCTTAAGTCTTTGAAGCTCCATCTACCCTGAATTCACATTTCTAATCACTTTTCAAAGATCCTGCGCCTCTCCTGCAGTAATGATGAATTGGCAGGTATAGGGATGTTTTAAAATTGCACCAACATTACTGCAGTTGTATGATTTTCTTCTTTCCTACTCCTAAAAAAAATTGAAAGGGTATCTAAATGCTTCTGTGGATGAAATGTTTGAAAAGGCTTAGAAAATAGGACTAATCTTTAATTGCTTAATGGCCTAACTTTTGGATTTTAGATATTCAGCTGTGCTTCTAGTGGTTTCTGGTTCCATTCTTTTTTCTGTCTGAAATTGGGAACTTCTGGGAAAAAGCTTGTTTGTATTTTGTTTGCCTTGTTGCATCTGACCCCCTGAGGCAGACTACCCCACTTCTTTTCCCCTGTCCTCCCAAAAGCTTTTGTCTCCCCAGTCTTGGGATCTAGTTTCCCTTTCCAACCTGAACTAAAGGTAATAGTACATATCTGATATAAAATATGAAGTGTACAATGTGAGTTTGCTTTGAGGAAATTCTTAAAATCCTAATTCTTTCCTTGCTCCCTGCACAATTCCCTTCTTTCCCTCAGGTAACAGATCTGAGGAGTTATGGCTATATATACTTGTGTGTGGATATGAACAACAGTGCATAGAAAATGCACCTAGTTAACTTACAGGAAGAGACAGGAGGTGGTTTCCCCCATCTTCTTTATCCTCTGTCCCCCAGTACTGAAGATGGGTAGAGGTTTGTCTAAAGGTCCCTAGGCTTCTGAAACCTGATGTTGGTCCTTATGGAACCCAGTGATCATAGCTAGATGAAAGCATGAGTCTCTATAACATAATATCTAGGATTCATTGCATGTTGGCTACATGCTGCTGGGCACTATATAAGTGTTTCTCTCAGTTCACTCATTTACCCTTCTTACTACTGTATGAGGTAAGTACAATAATCTGTATTTTACTGATAAAAAATACATTTGGAGACTCAAAGTAACTTGCTCAAGGTTACACAGTGAATGAGAATCAGAACCAGGATTTGATTCTCAGTCTCTCTGACTTCAGCGCCCACCTGTACTCTGAATGTGTGTGCTTCTAGATCACTTAGGATTCCCCACCTGGATTATTCCCCTTACACAGTTTGTGCCAGCACTTGTACTGATAAATAATAAGAACAAATAACAAATGCTCGTGTAGACCTACCACATGCCAGGTCACATTGAAAGCACTTTACAAGTATTGACTTACTTAATCCACCTAACAACTCTTTGAGGTAGGCAATAGGTTATCACCTCCATTTTACAGAAGAGAAAACTGAGGCCTGGAGAGATAAATTTCCCCAGTGTGACACAGTAAGGGACAGAATTGGTGTTCAAATTCAGATATTGAGGCTCTAGAATCCATCCCCCTACCCTCTGCACCTTACTTCCTTTCCAAATGGATAAGTGCCCTTCTCTTTCTGAAGGTGGCAACTGTGCTTGGTCTTGCTAGAGGAAAGTCTTTATTTCCTCCAGTTGTGAAAGAAGTCCCATTATCTGTTAGTTTTATCCATAGCTTTTGATAGAAAGCTCTTATTGGTTTGGAAACAGTATCTTACCTGGTGGGTGTAGTCAGAAGCAGACTTGAGCATTCTGTTGAAGTCCTAAGTCGCAAAGAAGCTGTCATGTCTTTAAAACTTCAGACTCCTCCAGCTTTATCTTTACCACTGCGTGTGAATTACTGGGGTTAAGTTCAGTCCAGGCACCTAAAGAATCCCAGGGCAGAGACCTTTCTCCCCGTCCATCTAGACCTAGGAGGAAGGACTGCTTCTAGGGCCACCCTGTTTGTGCCTGCCCAGAGGTAAGATCCTATAGAAGAGTGTACCCCATGTTCTCCTGGTGGGGGGAGGGAGTAATGAGATCCAACCTTACTAGGCACAACTTTTCCCCAGTTTCCACCCAGAAAAGGTAGCTAGCTGTGGCTTCTCTGCTCTCTTTCCTTGAGCCCTTTTCCCTGGGCCCCCTCTGCCTCTTCTGTTTGCTGACCTCCTTGGAGCCCCAAGTCTCTGACTCATGGGTTGGTCCTTGTAGCTACTTGGAAAGTTCTGTGCACTGTGTTTGAAAAAATATTGCCATGCATACTGGTTGGGTTTTTTAGACACTCTAGTCTTTTCCCTTTCTCTTTGCTCTTTTATTAGGTTTGCATATCCTTCTTTATCAACTGCACTATCAATTTAAATGAGGACATTTCTTTTAGCCGTACTTTTTCCCTTTAGCAGTTAAAACTCCTCCAACTCTGGAAGCGATAATTACTGGTTTGACTATTTTTAATTGAATGTTGGTGATTCACAAATGGTGACTTTGACAGTGGAGCCTGTTACCAGTAGACTGTCACTCACGTGAGAGAAACCTCCTTAGCAGCTGTAGAGTTTCTGGGGAATCTTGGGTTCCACAAGTCAGCGAGAATGCATGATCCACCATTCAGGTTGGCCTTTAACATAGACATAAATCAGATGACAGCTTGTGCTCAAGAAAATAAAATCATAATTAATATGTCTCTTTTCATTTGTGTACTTATATACATTTTACATAGTATTTGCACTTAGTACAATATTAGTATTTGTTTCCCACATAGGTAGAAAGAAGGCGGAAGGTCTAAAGTGGCTTCCAGGGTGATGGGCAATGTTATCAAAGCCACGGGCTTGAATTAAACTCGTCTCCAGGGAGGGGTAAAAATCTAGTTCCAAATATTCCTGTATCTTTTGTGCTGACCAAGTGTTTATTAATAGAAATTGAATCCCCAGTGGGTTTTTCTTTGGTTAGCTGGTGAGCTTGAGAGAAATTACAATACCAGGAGAGTGACTGTGAAATAATTATTCATCGTGGCCTGCTGGGCAGAAATTTCTGGGCAAGCAGCTTCCAGGGCGCCTTGGAGGGAAGAGGACAGGAGAAGGGTGCGTGGAAGTCTGGCTGCAGCCTCTGTGCATGAGCCTTAGTTATCAGGTAGAGGTAAACCCACAGAGGCCTTTCTGTTGGTGAGGGGCAGAGCTGTTACAGCAAAAGCTGGAAACATGAATTCTGACCACAGTGATCTCTACTTTTGGCTTTTTTTGGTTTTCATCCTGTGGGGAAACTCTTTACTTCTACCAAGACGTTGCTTTGCCATCCAGCAACCACGTGGCAGCGGGGACCATCTCAACCAGGTTAGACAGTTCCATTCCAGTGGTGACATGAACTTTTCTTCCTTGTTCTACTGAGTATAGTAAACACACTTAAAATTGAAAATATGCTTGAATCACACATGCATTTGAAGAGTGGAGGAGTTCTAGTCTAGATAATAGCTGAGGTTTTTTTTTTTTCTTCCTTTCTTTTTGTGCAGAGGTCGAGAACTCAGTAATACTGCAGTTCAGGCCAAAACAAACTCTATATGATCTACTACTGATTTCCTTTTAAGTTCCCTTTTTGCTAGGACTGACTTCCTTTTATTTTACTCCAACTTGCATTAATCCCAGTTAGAGAAGTTTCTTTCCTCTCTCCTTTGCCTCCAACTTCAAACATTTCTTACATAGGAAACAAATGATTTTTTTAAAAAGATCTACTTAAAAATATATAAAGGACATCATGACTTTTGGAATATATTTTGGCAGCCTGCAATTTCAGAGTTCACTTCCGAACAGGCAGAGCTAGACGGTTGGAGCTGAGATGCCTACGTGACCACTGCGGTTGCTGGGAGCCGAGCCACCTGCTTATCTGATCTCCTCTGGGAATGGGGTGGTCGACACCTACAGGGGTTATTTAATAATTCAATGCTTCATTTTCCAGAAGCCGTACTATTCCTTGAATATTGCTGTCCCTGTCCATAGGCTTCCATGATGAGAGGTGGATGTTGACCGATCAGAGCCTGAGCATGCTTGGGCTCAGTATTTTTAGCTCAAGTTCACATTTTGTCCACTCCCCAGCAGCAGTTATTGTCACTGCTGTCATTCACTTCCAGTTGAAAAGTTGTGCTGGCCAGACCGACTGACTGAGCCTTTGAGGAGCCAGCAGAAGGCAGGATGTGGTTAAAACTGTGTTCTGATCCTATCTCTGGCCTCAGGAAACCTATTAGTAGCTTGGGGATTTTCTGCAAGTCCTTCTGTCCCATCTGCCCTCCCCACCTTGTCTCCCCTTCTGAGGGTTTGCAGGCTGAGCTATCAGGACAACTAGAATCACAAAAGGGGGGCTCCTACTGGGATCTTGGGACACTATCTTTAGTTAGCTGAAGAGTATGCATTTGGCATCCTGCATGTTGTCACTTTATGAAGACAGAGTAGGTCACGATGCTCCCTTGAGATATTCTCTTTCACCTGTGTAATGATACTCTTGTGTGTATTATTATTAATAATATTATCATTGTATAAATGGTAGTGAGAAGAGGCTGATTGGTAGTTTAGCGGCTAAATAATGCCAGGCTGCCTTTAAAGGGGCAGGGCAGGGTGGGATTGGGGGCACCCGGCATGCCAGCCGTAGGTACCTCTCTGAGCCCCGGGCCTCAGCTGATAGATGGGGATCATAAATAAACCTACCTCACAAAGTTGTTGTGAGCAGTGTTGAGAACGTTTGAAAGTACTGCGCAAAATTTGGTAGGTTAGAGAAAACGAAAATGTATTATGTGTATCGCCTTCAGAGGGCCTTTATGGGCATTACTGTATTAGGGCCTCACGACATCTCTGTAAAACGAGACTGATTGAGATTAATATTCCCATTTGACAGATCTGAAAACTGAGGTGCTGAACTGATTTACTCAATGTCCCAAAACTTACGGATTAGCACTGTCCAGTAGAAACATAATGCAAGCTATACATGTAATTTGAAATTTGCTAGTAACCACTTTAAAAAAATAAGGAACAGTGAAAGTAGTTTTCAGATATTGTGTTTAACTCAATATAGCCAACATTATCATTTCAGTGTGTAGCATTAGCCATATTTCAAGTGCTTAATAGCCACATGTGGCTACCACATTAGTGCAACACAGAGTATTATTAAGCACCAGGAAGATTCATGTATGTAAAACATAGATCCTGTATTTGAGCAAGCTTGCTTTCTGCGGGCCAAGAAAATGCCTTTTAAAATATTTTCTCTTTGGGGTACTTCCTTCTAGAGGACCCTTAGGAATCAACTGGACTGTTCTTTAAGTCTGTGAGAAAATTCCTAACTCATAAGGTTAGATATTTGGGATTCATTCACTCTTCTGCATAAACTTCTGTCACTCATCTTGTTTCCCTAGCCCTCCTGAAAATTATGATTTTTCTTAGTCTTATGCAAGGATGAAATAATTTCAGAAAGATCCCATATCCCAACAGGGTCTAGGAAAATTGTCAACTGGGACTGAGTGATTTTTGTTGGTGAACAATTTTTTAAAAACTCGTGACAAAAATATAGAGCTGCCTGGGGAATACAATGCCTGTTGGCGGAGATTAATGGTGAGATTAATAAATGGATTGCTTGATGAAAAGGCACAGGAGAACAAAAACCAGTAGAGAGACTGTGGAGGAGGCTGCTTATTAATGAACTGTCAGCCCAAAGAAAG
Source organism: Lemur catta (assembly GCF_020740605.2). Classification (NCBI taxonomy): domain Eukaryota; kingdom Metazoa; phylum Chordata; class Mammalia; order Primates; family Lemuridae; genus Lemur; species Lemur catta. The sequence goes on along the minus strand of NC_059134.1, from coordinate 82,804,895 downwards.
TTCAAGAAACTCTCCTGTGGTAAATGCAGCAGGCTGGCACTTCTAATAAAAGTTGGGGTCCTTCAGGAATTAATTACACCGGCCTTACAGCAAGAATTTGTGGAATTGCGAAATGTAGTGGCACAGACCAGCACGGCTGCTGCTGCGAACAGGGAAGCTGCAGGAGAAACTAATCGTTTTTTTTTCATTGATATGTAGGATATTGTAGTAGCATAATAGCCGGTCAGACATGGGGATGAATGATGGGCTCCAGATATACACTTGACTAATGAAACTGCACATACTTTGAGTTTGAAGTCACTTTACTTTTCATATGCAAAAATTCCCTCCTGGAATCTGATTTCCTCCTTCTCCTGTGTACCTGCCACTAAGGAGTTCCAAATAATTTTCCAAATAATTTTCAGAGTGATTACATGAGAGTCAGATGGACTCAACCATGATTTATCAAGCTATGTGGAGAGAGCGTGCGCAGCATTCATTTATTCCAAGTTGCTGTAATTTCCCTCACCCCTCCTCAAGTTCCCAGTTTGGTGGGCTGGAAAAAACTTTCTGAATTCAAATTTGGTGTTGCCTCTGCCCAATGAAGCAACCCAAAGGAATGCCATGACAAGACGGAGAGACTGTCCAGGATTTGCAATCTGATATCACCCATCAGATATTGAATGCTTCTTATCTTTTTTCACTTCTGCCATGAAGGTAGAATGAAAATTTTCTTCGGTAATGAAGGTTCCCAAACAAACCATTAATCTCTTGGCTCTCAAATTTCATAATTAACTATTTTAGTTCAGGCCTAAATTTATTCTTAGCAGAGCTTGATAATTTAGGAGGTTTCTGGTAATTGATTTATTTGCTAATTTTTCTGGGAATGAGATAAACAGGAGAGAACAGCTTTTGTTTTGGTTTACATGACGGTGTATTTTATTCTTCAGTGTATTTTTTTCTTATTTTATCCTTATGATAAGATTGTAAATGATCATTTGTTTCCCTCATAGAACCGGATTGAGTTAGCCTTTTTTTTTTTAATGCCATTTGACTTGTAGCAGGATTATAAAACATATAGAAAATGCTTCCTTTGGCTGTGCATAGAGTTTATCATCCTCTTTCTTTTGCTTGTCACATCCTTGCATGTTAGACCATCCATCACCCATCACTCTTTGACTTTTCAGACCCTCATAATCCACATGATACTTATCCTTTTGATTAAAACAACTTAATGTCCTTTTCACGAATAATTAATCTGCTGTCTTTTTACTTTCAGCTCCAGGCTTTTAACTTTAATGTTGAGTTATCAAGCCTGTGTTGCCTTTCAAAGCTTCACTCCCTTCAGCCTTTTCCCCTCAAAGGTTTAATACCTCTTTAGAAACTTCAATGTTTGCTATACTAAGGTTTTTAAAAGGCTTCCAAGTTGCTTTCATAGTTTTTCTGCTGTGTGTGAAGTGAGTAACTGTGCAGAGATCAGTGAGATGAAATGAAAATCATTTCAGATTTGCATATTCTGTCATTCTGGAAAATGTGGAGGCTTGCACTATGAAGAAAAGTTAAAACTCCATTGCTTTTGAAGAAATAATTGCATATTATTTTTTGTGGTTATGTGTTTCTAATTCTGATGTTTTCCTAACAGTGACAATTTATACCAAATGACCTCCCAGCTTGAATGCATGACCTGGAATCAGATGAACTTAGGAGCCACCTTAAAGGGGTAAGGTCTTGTCTACTCCATTGCCCTTCAACAGTAACTTACACCTGTTTGGACCATTTTAAATGTGCTTAGAACTTAGGAAGAGAGTAAAATTTTAGAAGAATGGGCAGAGCTCTCTGTAGCATTAAAATGCTTTCTTCCTTCCCCCAGTTGGTGGTTATGTTCAACATTAAATTTTCAAAAATGTAAATAGGAGATGTTTTCATCTGGAACAAGAGGGTTGGGAATATCTTGGGAACACTTAATATAGTTTTTCCTTGTTGAATGTTTTAGAATTCTTCAAAGTGGTGTCCATTCAACCTCGTTTAATGATTACATTTTGCTAGTGATATCATTCTACTGTCTTATCAAGAAATGCTTTGGGTGTACAAAGTCCAGGATCCAAATTTGTATTTGTGTGATGCTGATTTATGCAATACACAGTCAGATGTGCTCATACCTGGTCACACCAACAGGTTTCCCCACCTCGCCCCACAGATTATATACAACCATAATAGAGAGAATATAGCTAGCAGAAGTAGGTAGGGTCTACTCTTTGCATCTAAAAATAAAAAAAAAGGAAGGCAAGTGGGACTTGGCTTTCACAGTGAAAGAACTCGCTTTTGGTTTTCTAACAAGTCTGAGGAGATGGGCAGTAGCATGTAACACTCATGAAATGCCTGCAGTGTATCAAGTACTCTTTTAGGTTACTTCATCTTATCTTCCTGACAACCATATCAGGTCTAGGTGCCATTACCCTGTTTTACAGATGAGTAAATCAAGCCCTAAGAATTAAGTCACTTCCCAAGTTTACATCCTACTAAGTGATAGAGCTGGGGTTCCAAGCCCAGACCTGATTCCAAAACCCAGGCTCTTTCCAGCCTCCCTGAAGTGACTCCCCACCCCACCACTGGCCCCAGTGGGATGGGGGACTCAGTTCAGCACTCTTGATTAGACAACTAGCATTATGTCTCTGTGTATTTAGTGGCTTCTCCTTGGATTCTGGGACCTGGGGGGCTTGCCAGAGCCTTGCATGCGCCATTCCCCATTCCCCACCTCTTCTTCTCTTCTAGAGTTGCTGCTGGGAGCTCCAGCTCAGTGAAATGGACAGAAGGGCAGAGCAAGTGAGTGGACAATGCGGTGATGGCACAGCACATGGCGTAGGCCTTGTTGACTGGCACCTGCAGCGGTGCAGGAGTTAGGACTGGCATGTGGGTAACCAGGGTAGCAGTTGTGGGATGGAAGGAACCGATCCCATGTCTCTGCCTCTTCTTGTTTGTCATAGACATACTGTGGGTGAAATGGAGGTGGTGACGTTTCTCATCAACATGGAAAATTGAGAGACAATTAAAAAAATGATGCAGGAGGAACCCTGCTCATTTCCTTAGGAATGTTTCACAAAATACTAAACTTGTGGCATTGTAAATATTCCTTTTAGATCATTCAAGTCTGTCAGTCTTAATTTACTTAACTTGCTTTTTCTCTAATTTACCTTTACATTTTTCAGGGAGAATTTAATTTTCACCTTAAGTCTCTGGCCAGGCTTTTCAAAGACTTTTTTTTTCCCATTCCCAAACATTTGGGCCTTCCCCGGGCCAGTACCCTGCACTATGGAGACATTTCCTTAGCTATTTCCTTTTATTTTCTCTCCTTAAACACCAAGAACCAGCCTTACTCTTTTCTTCTCTCCTTTGTTGGCTCAGTCCTGTTTTTGAACCATTCTTCCATGATCAGCAGAGTTGCTTTTCATCTTATAAGATTTACTATTAGATCCTTCTCCCCAATCCTATACCCCAATTTTTCTGCTATTTTATCTAAATCTCCACTTCCTTTCTCTACCTGAAAGTAAAAAGCCTTCTGTTGCCTTGAATTTTTTTCCCTCCCCACTTCCATCCAAAGGGCTGCTGACAATTTTAGCTTTCTGTCTTTCTGCCTCCTTTCAACTTGTCTTAAGTTGGGTGGCTTCCTGGTCCCACCCTTGCTTTTTGGATCATTTCCTTCTCTTCTCTCTCTTCTGCTCAGAACTTGGTAACTCTTCCCAAACTAAATACCAAGAACTGATAGAACATGATTGCAAAGTTACGTACGTTTCAATCTTAAAAGTTTCTTTATGCTAGAATACAGGGTTTGTTTATTTAATTAAAAAAATTACAGATAAGGAATCTTGGCATGTATTTGAATCTGGGTCTTTCCAGAGTTGAGATAATTTTGATACTTCTTAAGGTCTTGTGTTGTTAGTCATTTGCTGAGGAGTTAGAAACCATATCGTGAGGATGAAGTACAATGTGTGAATAATTTGTTTTGTTCAATCTTGTATAAGAAAAAAAAACCTAGAAGAGTTTTCATTGTTTTGTTACATCTTGGAAAAAGATTTCTGAAATAAAAATGTATTTCTTGAATACTAACTGTATTCAGGGAGCTGTGTAAAAAGGATCAGATAGCCCCAACAGATAGTCCCACAAAAGAACAACTCTTGTGGAGAGCAAAAAATTATGATTATCTAACTTACTGATATCTTCTGTCACATTTTGCATTTATCCCTTTAGAACATGTTGTACGTTCACTAATTTCTGCTTCCATTTTGTGAATTGAACATTTATCTAAGGGTGTATGTTAACATTATGAGGGGCTGTGTGTGTGTTTCCTCTTCTGATCTTACAACCACCCCAGGATACTATGGTCATATCCATCTTGCAGATGAGGAGACTGGGGAGATTAAGCCACCTAACCAAGTTTGCATAGTAAGTGGCAGAGCTGTGTTGGAATCAGTTCTGTCTAACTCTAGGACCTGGGCCCTAGATCAGAGTTTCTTAAACCTTTTAGATTGTCACTACAGTTTGAAACACCTTTTACACTGAGATCTGATATACCCCCATGTGTGGCACACAGACACACACACACACAAAACACACATTTTCACTAAACAGTCCTTACCTGTAAGGATGTTGTGCATGCTGGTATTTTCTGCTCTATCATTTTTTAAATGCTGATTGTGATGCGCTAGATTGATTTTATAAACACTGATGTGTCATGCTCACAGTGTGCCTCTCTTTTAGTTCTCAAAAACCGTGACTCTTTAGCTTTCTCCTCCAAGCCCCAGAACAACCCAGAACTGGATTCAGTTGAATCTGTAATTCCAGTCGACAGTTTGGCCTTTCCCCAAGGGAGACACGGTCTGGGCTGGGGTCATTGTTCTCCGTGAAACTGGGATTACTTTCTCTTGCCATGGTACAAAAAACACTGTTACTGTGGGAAATACATTTGAGAAAAGATACTCCATGAAGAAAGAGTAAGACAAATAACTTTGGTTTCATCCACAGCTAGTGTCTTGACACTATTTGAAATCAATGATAAGAAAAATCATGATGACCAGGTAGATCTATAACAGGAAAACTGGTGATTTTACTGATGCTTTAGAGAAAAAAAGATACATTTTCCATATCACTCATAAAAATGAGGCATTATTAATTTTTTACTAAAATATCATGTATTAATATCTCAGACTAAACCCCACTAAATATTTGTTGATGTCATCTTTTCTTGGAAGTGTTACTTTTTGTAAAACTGACTCCACAAAGAATAGGCTTGCTTCTTTGTGTCCTAAGCAAGTGCTTCTGGGCACGTGTCGTTCGATGTCGGGGAAGTGTTATAATGGGTGGGGGATAGGGTTTTAAGTAGGACGTGGGCAAGATGAAATGAAAACATGGTATGATAGAAGGGGGATACTCTTGCTGCTTACTCCTTTCTCTTCCTTCTACTTTTACTGCTTTCTTATCTCTGCATGCCCATTGGGATCAGAGCTACTTTTATGACTTCAAATGGGAGAATGTTGTATTTCAGTTTAAGTCAAAGAACAGGTACTTCATGGAATCACTTCCTTTCCCTCACCCATAAACAAGTGAAATTTGATTTTTTAAGCGGGTCCCTAGGAGAAAAAATCACTGGGGAATCTTTCTAAGTATGAGTCCACCATTATGAGTACTTCTATTTATGGCGCCTTGTGTTATCTGCTTTTTGTTTCTTTAAAAACATTTTTCTTTGTGTTCTTAATGGCTGCTGATTTCCTAAGGCTTTGAACAAGCCTCAGCTACTCTGTTGGCCTCTGTTTTGTCTCTTCTGAAGAAAATATCCTGCAAAATGGAGAAACACATCAACCTTGACTGTGGTCCAAGTTATTAAAACAAGGAAGAAGTTATTCTCTGGGGACATGGGTAGGGGGAGTTGGAAATCGAACACAATAGAAATGTTAAAGGAGTGCTGAGCAAAATGAATGTCCCTTTGCTGGTCCAAGAAGTTCACAAACTGTTGGGAACAAAAAGTATTTGACCTGTGGATGCTTGAAAGGAAAAACAAAAAGACTCAACCATGAGTGATGTATGGTGAAAACAAAGCTGTGCGTTTTGGTGGGGCCAAGGCTGTCGAATCTGGAGAAAATCCCCGCTAGACATGGTCTCATCCCTGAGAACCTGTGCCAAAAAAGATAGCTGTCTTCTCTGGCTGGGAGCTCCAATACACAGCCCAGCACCTTCACTCTCAGGCTCGTGAACATAAGGTACCCGTCCAAGAGATTTACTTCTTGGAAATAGATAGCTTGCTTTCAAGTGGCTCCTGGAGCCCGAGATGCAAAGCAAAGGTGGAGAGCTGCAATTCTGTGAGTATCGGCATTCCTGAGCCTACTCCTCCACCTCCACCGGCAGCAAAAACTTGTTAATTTCCCCCTTTAAACAGTTCCCTTTATGCTGTTTAAACAGTTCTTTCTTTATTAGTGCCGTGCACTGGAGTTGGCTGGGGTCTGTTGGCTCTTCCAACCAGAGTGAGGAATGGGACTCCTGGGTTTGATGCAGATGGCAACTGTGACTTAGTGCTGTGTCCCTCTCACTTAGGGTGGACCTAATTCAGAATCTTCTTTGCCTTCGCTTCTCACTTTCCTGCTACTTCTTTCCCCTTCTTGACTGTTGGTCTTACCCACCCTTTTCTTTTTGAGCATGTATTCAATTGATGTATTCTTTTCATTATGTAAGTAATGTATATAAATTATAGAACATTTAGAAAATGCAACTATTAGCATATGGGGAAGGAAATTTAAAATCCACCCCCCCCCACCGTAGCCCACATGAGATTACTATTAATACAATGGTGCACACACTTTTAGACCTCTCTATATATGTACATATACATTTATGTCATTTCTTTCATATAGAAAATGATTGGCTTCAGCTGAGATCAAATTCAGCAAATGCAAAGTTCTGCTCATGAGAGTATTGACTTTTTGAAAATATTCTCTGCCTCTTAAAAAATACTTACTATAGTATTTTGGGCTCTTCAGATTTATCTCCATATATGTTTCTAACTATTTTATTTTAAAGTAAAGAACTATTTTCATCTCATAAAGGTGAGGAAAAATGCCAGGTGTATTCAGATTAGGAGAAGAAAGGAGCTGATCAGGAAAGACAGGAAGCGAAGGTGGTGGTAAAGGAGCCAAGTTGGAAACGAGGAAGATGGTGGTGAAATGAGGTTAACGAGGGCTGATAAAGCGGTATGTGTGTATGTTGGAGGGGGAGAGAGCATGTCAGATGAGTGGGGGATATCTTCTTGCCCCCACTCATCTGCAATACTCATGGGAGTATTGCAGTCCCATCCTAGTCTCCTCTGAGACCCTTTTCTCACCATTTAGCCTTCTCCCTGTCATCGGCCCAAGACAAGATCATAACCTTGGGGTAGAAAAACATTGATCTAGAAGCTACACTAATAAAAAGTCATCCAGATAAATGTTTTCCTGAAACCAGGAGCTACTGCATATTTTAGTAGGTGTTTTTCTGTTAAAAGTGAACATGTCCATTTATTCTAGCTTTATTTCTAACTCTTCACTTTTAAAACAAAGCCACAGATGTAGTTTTCTGTAAGGCTAAGATGGTACCTTTATCTAAAATGAAAACAACTTTTTTCCTCCCTTGAATATAGAAGTAACGGAGGCTTATCATTTAAAAAAATTCAGACAGTACCAAAACATGATAAAGAAGAAAAGAAAAGTCATCTGTCATCTCACCACCCAGAGATAACTTTTTAAAAAAACATTTTGGGATATATTTATATCTGTAGAGAAAAAATTCTGGAAACATTTATCTAACAATTAATTGCAGTTAACCTCTGGGTAGAGTAGAGGGAAGGGACAAAAAGCCTGATAGAGATGGGTTTAAGAGATAATGGGAGGAGGTGAACTAGAGACATTGTATAAAGACAACTCTTTCAGGGAGTTTTGCTGCAAACGAGAACAAAGAAATAGAGTTCTAGCTTGCTGGGGAAAGAAGATCAGGATGTTTTGTTTGTAAATTGTTTTGCTTTTATTTATTTGTATTTAGATAGAAGTATTTGCACGTTTGATGGGAATGATCAAGAAGGGAAAAAATTGATCATGGGAAGGAGTAGAGTTGCTCTCTACCCAACGATGTCCTTGGGGGGTGAGAGAGAAGAGGCTCCATAAGCAGTGGAGGCCTGGCTTTAGCCAGGAGCTGGGATAGTTCATATAGTAACAATATTGATTTATAAGAGCTCTTTGTTTAAAAGAGTTCTTTGTTTGAAAGTTCTTTTGCTCATCACATATACTACAAATATTTTCTCAGGTTTGTATTTGAACTTTGTTAATGATTTTTTTTTCTGTTAGGTTTTTATTTTCATAGTAAAAATTATAAGTTTTTGTTTTATAGTTTCAAGTTTTTGGGTTTTGTATCATGCTTAGCTTTTGCCCATCCCAGGGGTTTTAAAAATATTTACTTACTTATTCCTGGTATTTTAAATAATTTACTTTTTAAATTTAACCATTGACTTCATCCTGAATTTATTTGGCAATTGGATTCAAACTTGATTTATTTTCAAATGATGACTAGCCAGTGACCCCAAACCATTTTGAATAATCCATTCTTTCCTCATTGTTTTGAAATATTACCTTTATTAAACACTGAATTCCTTGGATCCATTTCTAGACTCTTTATTCTCTTCTTTTGATCAGCTTGGCTCTTTTTGCCAAGTATCAGACTGGTGTGTGTGTGTGTGTGTGTGTGTGAGTGTGATAGAGTCTTGCTCTGTTGCCCAAGCTAAAGTGTAGTGGCATTATCATAGCTCACTGCAGCCTCCCACTCCCAGGCTCAAGTGATCTTCCTGCCTCAGCCTCCCAAGTAGCTGGGACTACAGGTGCACGCCACCATGCCTGGCTAATTTTTAAATTTTTTGTAGAGATTGGGTGTCACTGATGCCTAGGCTTAGACTGTTTTCTTTGCTGTAATTTTATAGTCTGTTTAAATACCTGATAGGAGAGTTCCCCCCAGCAGTGTACACACTTCTTTCTCAAAATATTTCTGGCGATTGTCTCTTGTTTATTCTTCAAGATAACTTAATTTTGTTAATTTCAAAGAAATTATTTACCTGTATTGGTTCATTAATTGTGACAAATGTACCATACTAACATGAGATGTTAATAATAGAGGAAACTGGGTTTGGGGTATATGAGAATTCTGTGTATAATCTTAGAAATTTTTCTGTAAAAATAATATTCTAAAAAAAGAAATATGTGTTTTAAAAAGTCTTAATGGGAATTTTGGATGGATTGCATCAAGTTTAAAAGTTAATTTTGGAGAGGAAAAAATTCTTTGAATCATTTCTTCAAGAACATGACATTTCCCAACATTTTTGCAAGTCATGTTCTTTCTATGTCAGATGTCCCTATTTAGAATTTTCTCCTTTTTAAGACTTCAACAGTAATACCTCTGGCCTCAAAATCCTTCTGAGAATGAGTGTGATTTCTATTAATTTATTACAAGGTTTTTTTTTCCTTTCTTCACCTTGAATTACTTGTGTTAATAATGGTCAGTTTGGAGGGTGGGGCCTAAGGAAGTAATGGATATGCAACAGATTCCTCACATCTCCAAGCCTCCATTTCATCTGGAGAAGCAGAAGAGATCTTAGTCTTAGAGCCCTGTGCTTAATCCTGGGATTTTATGGAGGAACATTTTATGTAATTCAGTATATTGAGTAAACTTTCTCAGATTCGAGAGTGTGTGAGCAACCTGCATGGGATCCTTTGAGAACCCAGGCTGCGAAGATTCTGCTCCATCTTTCTGGTGTGAGATGCAGAGTTTGTCTGTCATGCGGATTTGAGACACCCGTTCTTGGAGCAGAGCCAGGAGCAGTCTCTGGCCATAGAGCCCAAGCACTGAGAATATGGAACCCGTTGAGTTAGATGAAATTGGGATTCTGAGGAATTAGCACCCTAATGCCAGAGACATGTAAGGGAAGACCCAGATTATTTTTGCATGGTCTGATAATATGGTCTCTGAGTACAGGAGTTCCGAAGTTTGTGTGTTGGAGTAGGAAGGGGAGTCATACCTAAAAATCCTCTTCAAAGAAGTAGGGGGAAGGAAATACTGTGGGTTTTTTGGACTATGTTCCCTCCAGACTGTTGTGGGAAACTGTATTTGAGAGTATCTCTCAGCTCTGCTCTGAGTGTGAAATAAGATGAAAAAGTCAGTTGAGGGAGGTTTGTGTACCACTTCAAGTGGTGAGGAAAGCTTGATGGTTCATAAGGGCTGATTTATACAAGCACTGTTGTCAGGCTGTCAGCCCCTAAGTCTTTGTCCCCTGTTGAATAGTGACTGAGGACTAGAGACACTGTCTGAGTCACTGTCTGAGTAGAGCAACTTTGAGAAGAGGAATACAAACAAGGTTTTAGTAATACTAGTATGGTTGCAATAAGTGGGCATCCTCCAAAAGGTAATACTTTGCAGGGACCAGTACTCATCTATGGGTGTCACATTCTGCTATATCTGTTGAAAAATAAATCCAGTTACCTTTAGATGACTTGTTAGATTGTGTATTCATTGGGACTTTTTCTATAACAGGTGATAGAACCCCAGTCATAATTGGCATAAGTCAAACAGGATACTTAGCAGGTTATTGTATTGTATTTTAAAACCCCATGTCTGGATTCAGGGACTCAGACAGTGTCTCTAGAACACTGCTTCATTGTCTTTTCTCTGCTCTCCTCTGTGCTGGCTGCCTTCTCAGGGAGGCTCTTTCTCCATTGTGGCAAAAAGAGCTCTGGTTTTTCGCACCTTTAGCGTCACAAGGAGAATGCCTCTTCACTGATTCTTCTCCAGCAAAAGAGCTGGGGAAGGTCTGATTGGCCTGGATAGGGTCATGTGACTGGAGAATGCAGTGGTATGATTGGCCAGGGCTTAGTCGTGTTCTCACCCCTGGAGCCTGAGATCGGGATTACAGGGGGTGGTTCCCTGGAAGGAAGAGAGGGCTGTGTTACCAGGGGAAGGTGAAATGTGGATAGGGTGGGCAAACCAAGAGATACTCAACAGAGCATTTAAAAAGAGTTAGTGAAAGTGGGGTTAGATTCCTCTTCCCCTCCAGAGAAGATGTGGAGCTGAATGCTGTAGGGATAGAAAGTAACTGAAGGTGGAGGGCTGTCTGCTTTCTAAGGCTCATGGGGAAAAAGTTCATTAGAAAGTGTAATAGGCCGGGCACAGTGGCTCACCTCTGGGAGGCTGAGGTGGGAGGATTGCTTGAGGTCAGGAGTTCGAGACCAGCCTGAGCAAGAGTGAGACCCTGTCTCTACTAAAAATAGAAAAATTACCTGGGCCCAGTGGCCTGTGCCTGTAGTCCCAGCTACTTGGGTGGCTGAGGCAGGAGGATCGCTTGAGCCAAGGAGTTTGAGGTTGCAGTGAGATATGATGATGCCACTGCACTGCTGACTGGGCAACAGAGCAAGACTCTGTCTCAAAAAAAAAAAAAAAGTTTAATAATTTAGAAGTATCACCATATGCAGTTTTTAATGAAAAGTGGCTAAAAATATATTGCATTTGTTAAAAAGTGCATCTTTTTCTTAAGGTCTAAACTGAAATGAAACCCTTGGGGGAAGGAGGAAGGTAAATTGCCCAAATTAAAAACAACAACAACAACAACAACAACAACTGACTTTTGACTTTTTTCTGTAGGCAGTTTTTGAGGAAATTTTAAATCTGTGAATTGTCAGAAAGCAGACATTACTTGTGTGCATGAATGTATGTGTTTTAGACTTAATCAAATTTAACTTGGGGGGCCGGGCGCGGTGGCTCACGCCTGTAATCCTAGCACTCTGGGAGGCCGAGGCGGGTGGATTGCTCGAGGTTGGGAGTTCGAGACCAGCCTCAGCAAGAGCGAGACCCCGTCTCTACTAAAAAAAAAAATAGAAAGAAATTATCTGGCCAACTAAAATATATATATACACAAAAAAAATTAGCCGGGCATGGTGGCACATGCCTGTAGTCCCAGCTACTCGGGAGGCTGAGGCAGTAGGATCACTTAAGCCCAGGAGTTTGAGGTTGCTGTGAGCTAGGCTGACGCCACGGCACTCACTCTAGCCCGGGCAACAAAGTGAGACTCTGTCTCAAAAAAAAAACAAAAAAAAAAAAAAACAAATTTAACTTGGTTGTTTTCTTTTTTGGATTTTACTTTCTGTACTGGATTAATAAAATAATCTTCATCTTTCTCCCTTTCCCTATATTTACCCAGAAGCAGAATAATCCTTTGGTTTTTTTAATGTATCCATCAATTTGTTAATAGTCCCACTATAAAGGCTATATTATATTACACAAAGAGAAGAGAATGGCTAGATGGCATTGCTAATAATATTTGTGCAGAATTGTAAACTTATTTAAATAGTGCCCTTAGTTTGTCACGCTCAGGCAAAGAGAAAAACGGTATTCATGTTGATCTAGAGGTCCCTGTGCCAGGTTGTCCCCAGCTCTGACTATGGATAATCCAGTCTTTATTCATTCCCCAAGTAAAATTTTTATAAGTGGATGTGAAAGTGAGTTTTCAAATTACTCTGGCTACAGGGAAATTGGATTTTCCTTCAGTAAAGCTTTAAACCCAAGCATTCTGGTGTAACCACTAACATTTCCTAGGGGATGTTTCTGAATCTTTTGGCTCTAAGTCCTCTAGGGCTGTGCTTAGTTCAAATCCAACTATCTCTGGTTCATCCAAGTGCATGGTGGGTATGGTAATTGTTCAGAGGTTTGTTGTTTTGTTGGTTTTTATTTTCTTTTGCTGATGTGCTCTCTTAAGTTTTTTATACTGTAACAGTTCTCCCTTCCTTTTTTTTTTTCTCAGACTATTCATTAGTTGAATATAGCAAATCAATTGTCTTTTAGAATATCCCACAATCTGGATTTGGCAGATTGCTTCCTTGTATAGTCTTTTAAATTTGGGTCTCTCTCTGCTGTATTCCCTATAAATGAGTAGTTAGATCTGGAGGCTTGATTAGATTTAGGTTTCTGTCTCTTTTTTCTTTAGGCAAATATAATTGATGAGTGGTGCTGTGTTCGGCTTCATCTCTTGTGTTTTAACTTCAAGGAAACACAATTTCTTAACACAATTCCTTCCTTCTTTTCCCTCAGAAAGTGGGACACTAAACAAGGGGGTGATGGTTCTCAGGCTTGCAGCAAAGTTTAGTGTCAACATCAAAAGGAATCAGGCATTGAAGCATCTCATAGATAAGCCCTGAGTATCAAGGATGGAGACAGAAGAGGGGTTGATGGGTAAATTCCATGTTTTGGATACAGGAGAGTTTGGCATTTTCCCAGGTGCTTCCCGTCAATCTGATGAACTCTGCAGGGGGGAGAAGACAGAGATGAAGATGGGGGAAGCCCACCTGGCCAATAACTAGAGGTGGGGGAGAGAAATCACAGGCTAACGTTCCCTTTTCTGAATATTCATATTAATGCTAATTGCCTTCAAAAGGCTCTTTCTCCTTTCTTTTCTTTCTTTCTTCCTTTTTTTTTTTTTTTTACCTCTCTTGTTGATAAGGGATTTTGGGGCAGCTCTGGTTTTCCTCATCTGTAAAACCTCAATTCCTTTTTATTAATCTTCATGTGCCTGTGGAATATCAAAATTAATCATTTCTAAAGAAGTTACTCTTTCAAACGTTAGATTTTTTTTCTGGGCCAAACCTCAGTGTACATGTTTTTGGTGTCAGGAGGGCTCATAATTTGTGTTAGATGAAGGACTTTTTCTCTTTTTGCGAACTTTCCAAGGACACATGTTTATGCATTTTAAAGCTGTCTAGGAAAAGCAAACTTTCTCAGGATACATTTTTATGCATTTCAGAGATACTTAGGACAATGTACAGTGCAGGCCACCGCCAGAAATGCAGTCACAAGGTGCGTGCTCTGCTGCTAATGCTTCTCTGCTTAATTTATTTTCCAAGTTAGGGAGAGAATTTTTTTTCTTTTGGTAAAGATCGTGCACAGTTTGGACTGCTCTGTCACACATAAGAAGCCATTTCCATCAGTTATCCTTGTGCTTTCTTTATACCAAAATAAATGTCATACCTCCAAGCAGAACCCTAAGAAAGCTGAAGAAGGACTATTTTAAACTTGCCCTTCCTCCTTGGCCCCGCGCTCTTAATCCTCCTCCTCATGTTTTAAACCTTCAACATGCCTCATTTCATTCATACTCTTGGAGAAAAGAGCTGGGAATTATTCAAGTGTCATGACGATGGAAGTGAACTTGTAGGATGGGTTACAACACCAGAATTGTCCAGTTTGTTTTGAAATAAGAACAGCCCTGACCTGGACTCAAACTCCTGCTCTGCCACTTGCCATCTGTCTGACTTTGGGAAGATAACTCAATCTCTGCTTAAACCATAGTATTCTTTGCAGTGAAGAGGGGATAATACCATGTAAGCATCAGTTACCATTTAATGAGTGCATACCACGTACCAAGCATTGAGCTTTACTTACTGAGCTCATTTGATCCTTCAACAGTCTGATGGGTGGGAGGGGCTTTCATTTTCATTTTACATGAAACTGAGGCCAGGGATGCTAAGTCATTTGTCTAAGATGATATACCTTAATGACCCCTAGGGTTCTGCTAAGGATTGAAAATATAAATTTTATTGATCTCAATCACCAGGTTCATGAGAAGCATACGATAAATACTTTTTATGGTTGTCAGGCACCAATTGTACATAATCGTAGACCTCCTGAATATTTTGTTGGGATAAGGTTATGGAGAGATATTTAACTTTTGCTCCCCACATAGTTTACATCTTTGATTTTCAGACAAATCTGTAAAACAAGATATTAGCTTCATTTTACAGATGACCAGTATTGGATGCAGAGAGGATTAGATGATTTGCCCATGACCACAGAGAAAATAGATGGCAGAAGTGGGCCTGGGATGCAGGTCTTCAGATGCAGAATCATTGTTCTTTAAGATTATTTTGGAGCTAAAGGATCCAGATTAATACAGCTCTTTCAAGTGCACCTGCAAGAAACTGAATAAATCTGGTTTCTTTGGTATGGTAGGCTAAATAATGACCCCTGGCGATATCCAGGTCCTGATTCCTGGAACCTAGGAATGTTTTCTTATATAGCGGAAGGGACTTTGCAGATGTGATTAAGTTAAGGATCTGGAGATGGGAAGGTTAGCCTGGATTATGCAGGTGGACCCTAAACATAGTAACAAGTGTCCTTACAAGAGGAAGGCAGAGAGAGAGTTTGACGACAGAGGAGTAGAAGGAGATGTCACAAAGGAACCAAGAGATTGGAGTAATGTGAAGAAGGGGCCAAGGAGAGAGTGCGCAAGTTCTAGAAACTGAAAAAGGCTAAGAAAGGCATTCTTCCCTCAGAGCCTCCAGAAAACAGCCCTGCTGACACCTTGATACCTGGTGAGGGTGGTTTTTAGACTTCTGATCTCCAGAATTGTAAGAGAATAAGTATGTGTGTTGTTCTAAGCTACCAAATTTGTGGTAATTTGTTATAGCTGTTAATAGGAAACTAATATACTTGAACTACTGGTACAGCAAATACCGTTTTCTGTCTAGAATCTCAATGCTTAAGGCCAGTGAAATTTAGATGCAAACCATTGAAATCTTCAGATTAAAACTTCTTCTAGATTTTGGTCTACAGCACTGGCCATTCTAGCTGTATAACCGTAATATGCTTTCAAGTTTTCAAGGGTTTAGAAGATTCTATACCCAGTTTTCTAAGACCCGGGCATATCCGCATCTTTATTTTGTTACCAGTGGGAGGAGACAGTGGAATCAAGATGGAATTTTCCAGTCTATAGCTTAAACTTCACTGTTCAGTCTTGAAATGCTGAAGTTCCAGATTGGTGGACCTTAGGCCAGATGTGTATTTAATTTGACCTGACAGCAATTCTTTAAAATTTCAATTATTTGCAAGAATTTACAACTCAGGTAATCTCAGAAAGATCCAGATTCCCGACTTTTCTTGGAGAGTGGGAAGATGTGGCAACACTGGGTTCATATGTTGACAGTAGTTGGCTGGCACAGCTGGGTCATGGCTGCCTCTATGGCAGGGGCTGGTGTGGCCAGGGTGGTGGTCCCTGCCAGTTCGGTGCCATCTTATGCCTCTTTGTGGCCTTCTTCATTTATTTCTCTCACTTACTTGGCCCCTGTAGGGGTTCTTTTTTTTTTTTTTTTTAATAAATAAGAACCAAATTCATATTCTGACCGGTTTAGCAAGCACATAAAATAACTGCCTCCTTAGCCAATAATCTAGAAATGCATGGAGAATAAGAGAGGTGACAGAAGAGTAAAGACAGGTAAATGTCTTAGCTTTCAAGTAGGAAAAAAACCAGTGGATTCTGGAAACTTCAGAGCAGTGAGGTTAGCATGAGTTCTTGGGAAAGTTATTAAGCAGATCTCTGGGAACATGCAGGGGAGAAAGCAAGGGTCGTTAGGAACCAGGATTGGTTAGCCATGTACAGGACATGTGCCCAAGTCTATTTCTTACTGTGGTAGAGTTACCAGTCCGATAGTGGAACTTTACTAATAGAGTGGATCTTCATTGCAAAAAGATATTAGACTGTTATTTTTTATGTCCTTTTGGACAACGTAGGGAATAAGGGACTAAATACTTAAATGGATGATTTGTCCTAGTTGAACAAAAAAACCAAATGAAATGTCTAAAGTGTCTTTGTCAAGCTGGCCAGTGGTTTCTCACACAGTGGCCTCGTGGTAGGACAGGAGAAGCAATCACCTTTCCCTGAGCCTCCTGTCTCATATCTTTACCTGCCAGCACCTGACCCACCAGCTCTTTCCCCCACCTGGAACCATAGCCGCCCTCATTACACCTCGTCGTAAATTCCTGGAACTTGCTGATTATCTTGACCGAGGAGTCATCAAATCCCTTTTCCCTGACATTCTGCTGAATCAAGTGTCATACCTTTCAAAAGGAAGTTTACTAGGCAACAACATGAAGCTTTTCATAAAGCACCAGTTTCTTATCCTAAGAAAAGTCCAGCCTCACCCAGGCTTGGATCATGTGCCTTGCTGTGCGTGGTGCCAGGTTTCTTTTATGTTTCTTCTCTTTATCTGGGTTGGAAGGTAGATGAATCCATTGCATCCATTTCTGCCCTAAGGGAGGTTTGGATTTCTCAATTACTTGGCCTGGTGGCATTCATACTCTGCTCCAGAACCTGCTTTCTGTGAATGATAACACTCTCTGTCTCTGGCTTGTGATGTTTTTATTTGTTTATTTGTTTGTTTGTTTTTATCATCCAGCCATCCAGCAGGGATCTATGGGTTTTTTTGATGTGGAATGTGCATTTTTTTCTTTTTTTTTGAGTCTTGCTCTCTTGCCCCAGGTAGAGTGCAGTGGCATCATCATAGTTCACTGCAGCCTCCAACTCCTGGACTCAACTGATTCTCCTGCCTCATCCTCCCAAGTTGATGGGACGACAGGTGTGCACGATGGCACCTGGCTAATTTTTGTATTTTTGGTTGAAACAGGGATCTCACTGTTCCTCAGGCTAGCCTCGAACTCCTGAGCTCAAGCAATCTTTCTGTCTTGGTCTCTCAGAGTGCTAGAATTATGGTTGTGCCCTGTCTGGAATGTGCATCTTTGAACTTAGAAATCTCTTCAATCTGCTGGTAGTTCCCTGCCATTCTTGGAAGGCCTTCTGACTCCAGATCTCTAGGAGTCCTACCCTCATTCCTATTGGGTCCTTCCACAGCATGGTCACTGGATATTGTTAAGGATGGTTGTCTCTTGGGGTAAAGCTTGGCCTCACTTGACCATTTATGCTAGCGGTGGGTCTTAACAACGGCTGTTGTCCCAAAGACAGCCTCCATCTTCTTGAGCTTTTCTGTCTCAGGTTAACGCCTGCTAATAACTTATGTCCTGGTGGACTAGACCCATCTAAGTGGCTCCATTCTCTATGATGTCTTCCCTCACGTTGTCCCACAAGGAGACTTTCTAGAATCCTATCAATTCCTGAATATAAATATAATAGGTCATAGCAACAGCAAGGAAGATCATTTCTTTTCATGCACAAACAGAAAAGGCACTTTTTAAACGTAGAGATGACATGGAATGGGAAGCAAATGTACTGGGAGCTGAATCCAGAGTCAGAAAGATTTCAGCAGTGGAGGATGACTTGCTGAAAGAAATAGAATGGAACTTGAAGAATA
This sequence comes from Lemur catta, assembly GCF_020740605.2. Lineage (NCBI taxonomy): Eukaryota > Metazoa > Chordata > Mammalia > Primates > Lemuridae > Lemur > Lemur catta. Next base: position 82,786,737 of record NC_059134.1, on the reverse strand, counting down.
AATGTATAGTCCTGAATTCCAGTTTAAAAAATCATGTGTTCAAGCTCAGGGTTGGAGATATCTGCCTTAGTTCATGCTAGCAGGTAGGAATGGGGTTAGGGTTTTAATCAGATCTTATTTGACTGGGAAAGGTCATTGTGACCTGAGTTCAAAGGAGTTATTTGCTCTCAGGTGTGTTAATAGCAGTCCTCTGTCCACACTGGGCGGGGGGAGGCCCAAGCCCTCTGCCTAAGGAGAGCTTGGGGCCCCCTGCCTATGAGTCTCTGTCTATGAGCACTGGCAGCCCATAGGCCAAATGCATAGTATTGTGTTTGACTAGTGTACTGATTTTGAAAAATTTGGAATGGAATCCCTTTGGGTGAGGCGTGCTGTCTCCAGTCTTCAACATCTATGGGACTTTCCTGATTCTAGAGGCTTTGGTGTTTGTGGGTGGTTCTCCCTCCCCACCCTACATAGAAACACACTTCTGGAGCACTGAAGCCATCTACACCGACACTTCGAGAAGGACTTAACAAAGGGAAGGCGATCAAGAAGAGGATACTCCAGGTGGTAAAGGGATCAAGGCACCAGTTCACATGGTGACAGTTGATAGAATCACAGCTCTGTAGTGTAGAGAGCTATCTTCAAATACCTTCATCAACTCTCACTTCCTCACTGTCTCTGCAATCTGATTGTAAGGAAGGCAGGCATGGCCTCTTTTTTTCTGGCAAACACATTCTAAAGGCCAGAAAGGCAAATGCTGTCTGGTTTTGGCATTTCTCTCCAGTTTTTGCGTGTTTGACTCTGGGTTAGCTCTTCAAGACACCCCCCCCCCCAGTATGCTAAAAATCACTTGAAGGATGTAGAGATAAGGTGCGGTAGGTTAGAGGGAGCAGAACTGCCACCCATCTCCCCAAACTATGCAGAGCAGACAGGCAATTCTTTCTGAACTGCTTACAGCCAGAACTAAATATGAAACCCCACAGCTGCTGTGGCCCCAGGGATGTGGACATTTCAGTCATCCTGGCAGACACTCTTCCCTTCCAGGAACTGTCTCTTGGGGTGAGTGAGCGTTGAGTCAGCCCCAGGCCTTCCCCACACCCTATCAGATGGAGTGGGCTGAGCTGACAGCTTACCTGCTTCCCTGCCTGGGATCCCCAGAACCAACCGCTAGAGCAACAGGGGCAGAGGATGGAGTTCTCAGCCCTGACAGCCAGTTAATCTCATCTGGAGGCTTTAAAAAATGCCGATGCATGGACCCCACCCTCCAGAGGTAATTTTTAAAAAGCAGCTTTGTAGATTTCACGGACCATATGGTTCACCCATCTAGAGTGTACAATCCAATAGTTTTTAGTATATTCATAGCAGTGTGACCATTACCACAGTTTTAGGACATTTTCAGCAGTTACTCTCCATGTCCTCCAACTCCCCTAATCATAGGCAGCCAACCACTGATCTTTTTGTCCCTGTATAATTCACCTATTCTGGATATTTCTTATAAATGGGATCATGCAATATATGGTCTTTTGTGAATGGCTTCTCTTTCACTTAGCATCATGTTTTCCAGGTTTTATGAATCAGTCCTTCACTCCTTTTTATTGCCAAATAATATTCCATTGTGTGAAGGTAGTTTATTTTATTTATCCATTCATCGGCTGATGGACATTTGGGTTGATTCTACTTTTTGGCTCTTATGAATAATTCTGTTAAACAAAATGTATACAAGTTTTTGTGTGGACATCTGTTTTTATTTTTGGGGGGCATATACCTAGGAGTGGGATTTCTGGGTCACATGGTAACTTTATGTCTAACCTTTTGTGGAACTGCCAGGCATTTTCCAAAGCAGCTGCACCATTTTGCAGAGATATTTCACAGAAACTCCCCGTGGTGATTCTAGATGGGATTCTGATGTGCTGCCAGTGTGGATGAGAATCTTCACTCTGCTCAACTAGGAGTGAAATAACTGCAGAGCAGATACCAGCATTGTACCTAAAGGCGAGAAATACTTTTAGGGTAAAACGTCCACCCCTTCCAGGTTGTCCTTTCCAACATTCCACATCTTCCAAGCTCTCACTGATATTCCAAGGTTACCCTGATCACCCACTAGGGGACTAGTCATTCTAATGTTGCAGGACTATGATCCAGTGCTCACCTGTGACACAGGGTGGCTACGAAGAGTTCAGTTCATCTGGGAAACTGATCTGTAGGTTAAGCTGAATGGGCCGTAAATGTGTAATCCCTGCTTCTGAGGACGTGACATCTCTTCTTGTAAGTGTCATCACTTTTTTGGTGCTATCTGGTAAAAACTGAGTCATGAGGTGCTGGCTGACAAAAATCCAGTGCACTTAACATGAAATTTGAGGCATTCTGCTCATTCCTGAGATATTTGCAGCTGTCCGCTCTGGCATTTAGATAGCAAACAACTTGCTGGGGATGAAGTCCTGCCACTGTGGCTTTTCCTGGCTTGTCTGAGTGAGGCATAGGCCCAGCCAGTGCACCTCAGAGAGTCTGAGGAAGAGAGAGGGGCATGCAGAGGTGACCTGAGCACTGAGCTGCCTCGCCCTCCTCAGAGTATCTCCATGGAGGGAGGCAAAAGCCAGCTATTTTTGTCCTGTGAGCTCTCAAAAAACCATTCCGTCTTGACTGCGGTTGAGCATTTCCAAATGGCAGCTGTGAACCAACCTGAGACTTGTTCTCTCCCTTCTTTGTGTTTGTAGCCACGGCACAGGGTACGAGAGCGACAACCACACAACACCCATCCTCTGCGGCGCCCAGTACCGGATACACACCCACGGCGTCTTCAGAGGCATTCAGGTGAGTACTTGGAGGTGCCCCAGCTGGAAGTGGGCCTCATTGCCTCTTTTCCTGGTCTGGGACTTTGCTGGGGGACCTTTGGTCCTGGCAAATCTGTTCTTAATTAATTATAATCTCCTCTGACACAGGAGACCCCTCCTCTCCCACTGGGTAGGATAAGTCAGCTTCCTTTCTCCCAGAGATGCCGCCTCCTGCCTGACTTAGACCAACATGCTACCTGCAGAAAGCTGCCATTTCCTCCTTAACTGCTCAATTTGCCTTCTCTAGGGTGGGCTGAGGGTGTAGCTCTTGTATTTGGGCTAATTGGGCTTGAATTAACCTCCCGGACCCTTGACTTCTGAGAAGATTTGGCCTGTATTATAAAGTGCCCAAAGGTAGACTCTGTCATGCCAAGGGTGGTTGATAACAATAACAATACTAACTGTGCCACCTATGGCTGGGCATTTTCTATATGCCAGACATTGTGCTAAGTTTTATACATAGACTTTTTAAAAAAATGGACTTTAGTTTTAGGTTTACAGAAAAATTGCACAGAAAGTACAGAGAGTTCCCGTACCCCCTGCTTCCCACCACTCTCACATAGTTTCCCCTGTTATTAGTGTTTTGTGTTGGTGTGGTACATTTGGTACAATCGATGAGCCAATATTGATATGTTATTGTTAACTAAAGTCCAAAGTTTGGGGTTCACTTTTTGTGTTGTACAGTTCTGTGGGTTTTGAGAAATATATATATAATGCCATGTATCTATTATTACAGTATCACCCAGAATTGTTTCACTGCCCTGAAATTGCCCTGGGCTCCACCTGTTCATCCCTTCCCCTCTCCTCTTCCCCTCAACACCCCTGACCTTTTTTCAGAATGTCATGTAGGTGGAATCATGCTCTGTGTAGCCTTTTCAGACTGACTTCTTTCACTTAACACTGTGCATTTAAGGTTTCTGCATGTCCAAATGCAGCCCATTTCCCTTCATTTCATCCTGTGTACACCTGTATGAGGTAGGTGCTGCTGTTAATATTATCTCCATTTTATGGATTGGGAAACCGAAGCCCAGAGAAGAGGAAGGAGTAATTTGTTTAAAATCACATAGCTAGTAAGTGGCGGAACTGAGACTTATATCACAGGTCTTGTCTGACTCCAGAATCTGTTGTTATTAACCACCATGTCATACTGCTTGTTAGGGAGGCACAGGGCTGGGGGAGGGGGAAGTCTCCGAGGAGAGTGAAGAAAGTAAAGTAGAAAGGTAAAAGTTTCAGAGAACTCAGTAAATACCCCGTTCGGTCTACAACCGCCGCAGAGCCTCTTTTGGGTGGTCAGAACCACACGCAGTTACCAAGGGTTTGCATTTGTGACTTATAAACAGGACTCCATGGCCGGCTGCACTGTGAGTAACAGCTGTGATACTTGCACCAGCGTAGCTGGTGCCCTAGAAATAAGTTGTGTGCGGGCCAGGCCCCATGTGATAAGTGGGGCAGGCAGCTCTGAGATGTTCTGACTGATGTTTCCAGAAGTGTCGTGAAGATGGAACAGTGTACTCCTCATCCCAAGCCTCCCAATGGTGAGAAATAAAGGCAAGGGTTGCAGAAATACAGAAATCTGACAGAGGTTCAGGAGGAGTCATCCAATCTCTCCCCCAACAAGTGCCATCGGAATCCTTCACCGGGACCCTGACTGACATTAACAACTCAGTTTTATATCTTCTTCCTGTGCACTGCATGTAGGATGAATTAAGGGAAATGAAAAGTGATTCCTTTGCCTTCTTTCCCACCAAGCCCAGTTTGACAGACCCACTGCCATGACCTCTAATAAACTCCAACTCAGACAGGTGTTGATTATACCAAACAGCTGGCTTGACATTTAATTTTATGCCACCATGTGCCCTGAGACACTGTGGCCTATCAGCACCAGCCTTTTATGTCACTACAGCACTTTTTCTTCCAGAAAAGAAAGTGACCTCTCAGTGCAAGGCAGTGTGGATAGGGACTAGAACATAAGCATGGGCAGAGGTTGTACTGGCTACACCATGGGCTTCTGGTGGAGTTGGCTTCCCTTCACAGAGAGGACCCCCAAATGCAGGGACTCCTTCTTCTTTGTCATTTACTTACACATGGATGGTCTGGTCAGTTTGGGGCTTGTGCAGTATCCCATTTTTGCTCTATTACGGACTTCCCCACCCATTGCAAATTGGGCCCAAGGTCATGTGGTTGTGTCTTCGAGTGGGAAGGAATAGATAGATTCTGAGACTTGGGACTTCCAGACCTCACTGCCTTAAGTGGAGAAACTGAGAGGCAAGACGGATTGGGAGCTCTTCCATGCACCAGCATTTCTTTTCCAGAGGCCCTGGGTCAGCGACTTCAAATAGACTCCATTTCAAGTACCAGTTCTGGTTGATCAGGAGCGATGATGTGAGAGCATGGTATTGTAGAATGTCCTGATCTATCATCCATTAGTGATGTCTGCCATGGGCATCTGGGGTGTGGATGGGAGTGTTTTTAGGTCTGCACCTGCCATCTGTTCTTTGGGTATATTCCAATGCTGACTTTCGCTCAGGACCAACATGAATGTTCACATGTGGCTTAAAGCTTCCAATTTGTCTTGTGCTCTGCCTCCAGGACGTGCGGCGTGTGCCCGGAGTAGCGCCAACTCTTGTCCGATCGGCATCTGAGACCAGTGAGAAGCGCCCGTTCATGTGTGCTTACCCAGGCTGCAATAAGAGATATTTCAAGCTGTCCCACTTACAGATGCACAGCAGGAAGCACACTGGTAAGTGTGCCCACTGCCCTGCCACGGGCAAGGGTGGTTCAAGCACTCCTTCTCGGGGCTCTCTGGTTGCTAAGGACACCGGTGATTTCTGGGATGGAAAGAAGGCCCTGCCATGAAAGGTCTGGCTGGGTGGTGGAAGACGGCTGCAGGGCCATTTTGCATCCTGATTGTTCATCCTTCATTAAAGAGGTCAGTAAATTGTCTTCAAGAAGGAGAGAGCAGAATGGTAGAAAGAAAATGCTACAGAATTAGAGACCCATGTTTGAATCATGTAACTGTTAGAATACTATTAGTACTTCTAAAGAGAGAGGAGCTAGCCTGGGAATATGGCAATCAGATGGTTTTGAGAGGTTGCTGAGTAAGGTCATTGTCATACCCAAAAGAGATGGTCCAAGGAAAACCTTAATTGCTTGGCTTAGTAAATAACCAACAAGGTAGGAATGGGAAAATGGATTGTAGGTTTAATCTTTGTCATCACTGTTTAAAAAAAATAAGAGAGATGATTTTTGAAAATATGCTGGTGAAACTGAATTTCCCCCCAGGTCAAGGACTCTGCTTCTGGGAAAGAGAGAATTGCCTTGTCTGGTTGTTGGCCACCTTGCATGTGAGCAGCCGTTTAACAAATGTCTGCTCTTGGCTGTGTGGGTGCCAGGTGGGAGTGTGGCTGGGTCTCCCCTACAGGGAACAGTTCGAAGCCCAGGCTTTCTTACAGAGGAGCTAGTGCTGTTCTTTCCATAACCGAAGGACAGCTTTATGGTTATGATGACTATTACAATTTTATTATCCCTGCTCACTTTGCTGCTGGGAAGCTGGAGAAGAAAGTGAGGTGCACTCAGATCTCTTTAAGCCACTGGACTTTGCTTCTTCGTTGTGTCTGGAGGATGCAATTCTGGCATAATGCTGAGTTTGCGCTCAGTGGACCAGACTTTGCGGCTAAAGATGAGAGAACCAGTGGTGTGTTCTATTTTTACATATTTTCTCACATGGGATCATTTGAAAAGTGTCTGTCAAGATTATAAGGAAAATGATAAAGTAAGTAAAATTGTGCCTGGAAAAATGCAAGGGAGCACATTGCAGGCAATATGGTTGTAAAAGCTTTTTAATGGGACAGAGGCACTTAGAACACAGTGCAGTTAGACAGCTGTGTGAAGGGAAGGCAGTGAACAGGACAGCCAAACCCCCAGACCTGCTGGAAGCTCTTCCTTGCAGAAGACGAGGAGGGCAGGTTGGTATTTAATAATCCTACACCCTTTACTTGAAAGAGTGCAATATTTTCTTATTTATTATAACTGCACAGACTATTATACTTTTTACATGCTGGGCTCTTTATGTATATTATTTTGTTTAATCCACACACAAAGCAATTACCAAGAGGGTAGGATATAGTGGAAGCAGGACTCAAACTCCTGCCTTTTAACTCCAAGTCACAGTCCCCCCTACTCAAAGACTTTTAAAGGTCTGCTTTGTTGTAAGGATATATGCAAATGAAAAGGGACTAAGAGAGTGTATGATCATGTACTAAATCAGAGACCAGAGGAGCTGAGGAGTTCAGAGGGCGTTGATTTGAGCTCAGGTCATCTGAGAAGGTTTCTTAGAGGAGGAAGGGCTTAGGTTAGCCATCAGAGGCTGGTAATGTTAAGCAGAGAAAGTAAAGGATGGGTAGACACTCAAAGGCAGGGGAAAGAAATCAGACTGAAGAGGGTGTTGTCTTCTCGAGGTTGCAGAGGTGAAGTGTAAGACACTGGGCAGGATATAAATATGAAGTTAAGGAAAGGCTCCTGCCCTCCGGGTTTTCCAGCCCGTGGAAGAATGTAGACCTGGACACGGCTTACCACGTTAGATGAATGTTACAGAATGTTCTGGAATACATTCTGTAATGAGGGAAGGAAGGGCTTTAAATCTGAAGATGCAGCTTCCAAGCAGGCATTGCAGAGGAAGTGGCATTTGTGAGGGACATATGGTGGGGTTTTGGGTTGGAGGTAGAGACAAAGGGCATTTCATGTGAGCAGAGTACAAGGAAGGCTTTGGGAAGAGTGGTGAGCTCTGGGGCAAGATCTGGGAATATAGATCCATCAGGGAAGTAGCGGGAGTTTTAAGGCTGGAAAGGGATCTGGGCTCTGCCCTGCAACAGCAAGACCTGACTGATCCTGGGCTGGCTTGCTGTCTGTCCCAGAATGCTGGTGACTTGGGATTCTCCTAAGAAGGTGGGAAGGTCCGCAGTTGGCTCAGGGTACTCATGGGGCTCAGAGCCTGGTATTTGGCTGAACTTCTTCTAGCAAGGATGGGGTGGGGCTTCTCCACTCTGCGGCAGGAGGTTGTGTAATTTCTCTTGTATAAACGATACCGAAAACTATCTAAGTGCTTTGGCTTCTGGTTTAACTTGAGTGCCTCAGAACCGTGGAGTCATTTATGCTTGACTCCAGAATGAGAAGCCAGTGGCAGAGAACACCAAATCTTTGGGCCATAAAACACTTATTTTATGGGGTTGGCCTCAAGGCACAAAAATCCCAGAATCCTGCCTCAGACTCAGCCTTAGGAGTTACCGATTTTGGTTTTTATTTTATTTGATTGATTGATTGATTGAGACAGAGTGTCACTTTGTTGCCTGGGCTAGAGTGAGTGCCGTGGCGTCAGCTTAGCTCACAGCAACCTCAAACTCCTGGGCTTAAGCGATCCTCCTGGGCTTAAGTCCTCAGCCTCCCGAGTAGCTGGGACTACAGGCATGCACCATCATGCCTGGCTAATTTCCTCTCTATATATTTTTAGTTGTCCAGATAATTTATCGATTTTGGTTTTTATTTACCTAAATACTCCCTGCTAATATATTTTGAGCATTTCCTCTGTGCGAAACACGGAGCTGAGCCCTTTACACGATGGTCTGGTCTGATCTGTCCATGTCCTTTGAAGTTGTCAGATTACTGGACCCATTGCACAATGGGGAAACCGCGCCTCACCCAGCATTTTAAGTGGCGGAGCTGGATGTGACCCTGCAGTCAGACTTCGCACCCGAACCCTCGTTTATTCCTAAGTCACAGGTTAGGGACTATCTACTCTAACAGGCATCACCAAAATGCCTGAGGCTTTTTGGGGTCCCTTCAGTCCCAGTAGGAGAGGTGGCCTTTAATGAGACCCCCATTTCCAGTATCATTTTCAAATAGAACGTGTGTCTTCCCCAAGGTGAGAAACCGTACCAGTGCGACTTCAAGGACTGTGAGCGAAGGTTTTCTCGTTCAGACCAGCTCAAAAGACACCAAAGGAGACACACAGGTTTGTAGGTTCACTTCCCGCTGCTGCCAGTCACGTTCCTTTGGGGTAGGGTTGATTTCCTCATTCTCTTTGTTGTGGGATACGGATGAGAGGGTCAGACATGTGTCTGGTTTTTCCAATAATTTTTCTCGTCTAATCTCTGGGAATTTTCCTTCTTTTAAAAAAAAAAAAGAGAAAGAAAGGAACGAAAAGGAAACATCCCACATTTCTCCTGCAAACCACAGAGCAGTGCAGTCCCACTAGCAACGGACTGATGATACACTGAGTATCGGCAAAGGCCAAGGGTGGCGGAGGGCGGAATCCGATCTGTAGGGTGTGATTCACTTTTTCTGTCTCTGACGCAGCTGAGACCTTCCAGCTGGTGAGAAGCTGGGCTGCTGTGGTTAAGGCATGGTTGTTCCCAAGACAGAAGCAGGTCCTTGAAGCTTACTGTGCACAATCAGGTGGTTCCTGCTGGCCTGGGGTGCTGGGGAAATCCGAGGGCGAGGCAGATGTTGGTGAGGCAGATGTTGCCGGCGTGGCCGGGCTCCTCCAGCCGCCAGGAGCTAGCCTCGTGGGGCTCGCTGGGCCCCGCATTATTAGGGCCGAGGCTAGACCTTCTCTGTCCGTTTAGGTGTGAAACCATTCCAGTGTAAAACTTGTCAGCGAAAGTTCTCCCGGTCCGACCACCTGAAGACCCACACCAGGACTCATACAGGTAAAACAAGTGCGTAAACTTTTCTTCACATTTATTTTTCATTATTTTTTTAAAACGACTGTTGAATGAAGTTGTCTGTGATGAGAGAGATGGGAAAAGGCTAGTGTGAAAGTTCCAAGGTTTAGACTCGGTTGAGAGAAAGAACAGTGCATGGCCATCTCTAAATAATAAATGATAATATTTTTAAAGAAGGGGAGGTGGGAAATACAGGAGAGGGATGTGAAAAGAATGCCCTGAGTGCCCAGACTGAAAACTAAGAGATAAACTAGGTCCCTACTGTTTCCAATGTGTTACATCACATTCTTGTCACCCTGTTTGACATGATAATCAACCTCACAGACAAACAGCAGAAATTCTAGCACGCCAGCCGTTTATTCTTCTGAGAGCTCCTGTTTCACCACACTATTTTCAGAGAGCTGAGTCCTTGCTCTGCTGAAAGTTAGTGCCTCAGGGGCAGTCTTGGTTTCTGCCAGACTGAGATCAGATTTGGAGATCATTTCCTTTGTGCTCATATAGAGGGGACAACAGCACATGAATCTGGCCGCTGAAGGGTTTTGCTTTTCCACAAGGCTGGTGTGATTCACTGAAAACAGCACCGCCTTCGTTGCATATTTTCTACCTTTGGAAGGAAGGCCGATGCTTAGCTTATCTCACTTTATCTTCACAACATCCTTGTAAAGAAGAGTGAGGTAGGCATGCTTTATCTCCATTTTATTGATGAGGAAACTGAGGCTTCCTAGTGATTAAATGACTTGTGATTAAATGACTTGTGATTAAATGACAAAGCTAGTAAGCAGCGAAGCCAGCTCCGTCTGCTCCCAGCTCGCTTTGTCCCATTGCCTCCTGCACTGGAGAAGGAGCCTGGGTTCACTCAGCACTCAGGGAGGATAGAGCAGAAGACAATCCGGGTCAGCAAGGCTGGGGACCACTGAGGACTGAGGAGAAAAGCTGACGAGAGAAAAGGCTGGAATTCGTCTATCAGGAGCTGGCCTTTGACAGCGCAGTTGGAGGTGGGTGGGGAACAGGAGCCAGACCAGAAGAGCAGAGGAACTGTGAGTGGGCAGTGAAGGAAAGGATGACATCACAAGACCCTGGGCAGTCCCAGATCTCAGCCCAACAGGCCACACTTAAAGACAGAGCCAAGGCACCTGTGCCCCAGAGTTGGTGAGATGGGCGTCTTGTGCCTCTCCCAAAGGTGCTTTTGATGTCACTTCTTTGACTTAGTCCTGAGCTCACAGTTGGTAGCAAAGAGTTATGGTCCCGTGTACACCACCCCTCCATTCCTCCAAGTAGGTGTGAAGTGACCTGTGTCACTAGCAGGCTGTTGAACGCTATATTTGTTTGGCCCCCAGTCTGACCTTGGGACACAGCCCTCCTGGGACATTTTTCAGTGCTTGTCCCAACCAGTAGTTCTCAGAGGAAGCAAAGCGGGAACCAGCAATATCCCAAGAAGATCTATCAGGTGGCAGGGGGGATTGGCTCCTGCGGCTTTTCCTTTAGGATAAAGCCACAGCTGTATTTGCATTATGGCCAGGCCTGGGAGCTGATAGAGAAAGAACACAGGCTTTAGAATTAGACAAATCTGGATTTGGGTCCTGCCTAGGTCTGCCCTTCCCAGGTGTCCAACCGCATTTATAGAGGGGGGTATTAATGCTTCCCTTACGAGGCTGTTGTAAGGAATACATGAGGTAATGCGTGTGTGTGTGTGTGTGTGTGTGTGTATGTGTGTACAAGGCTTGGCATTTTAACCATTGAACAGATGTTAATTACTGTCCCTAATGAGAATGAGGCTTGGAAAGAACTTCTCAGGTGCTCCTTAGATGGGGAAGCCTTGATCTTTTGGCAAGCTTGTTAAAAATCTCAGAGCCATGCCTCAACTAGAATCTTCCATATAACGGATTATGCTCTCAGTAACACTTTAGGATAAAAAAAAAACAACATGCAAACTGGTATCAGTGATTTCTTTAAAAATATTCAGCCCATCCAGAATGTCTACACAGATGGAGATGTTGAAGCTACAGTGACAGTTCTACTGCTAGACAGTGGTCCCTCAGGAATGCCCAGGGTGATGATCCGGAGGCCCCTGCAGCCCAGTTAAGCCCAGTTCCCTACTGAGACAGCAGAGGTGAAAAATGTACACAGTTCGCAAAACACTCTGTCAGCAGAGGTTGAGACAAATATTTTCCCCCTTAGTTAAATATGAATTGGCCAGACATTTCACTAACTAGACTTAACTCCTTCTCTCTCGTTTTCCAAGTCTTCTCACCTAAGATTATTTTGTCATTTTTACAACATTTCAATCCTCAAAGCCCGCAGAGGTGCTGCCATTTCAAGGCTGCCTAAGAAGTGAGCCCAGTTGATCCACTTAGGGAGAGAACCGTGGGGGGAATCCAGAGTGGATGCGTTGTGGTAACTTAACGCGGCCTTTGCTAGTTGAACTTGTGCCCAGTGTCTCCACTGCAAGTGTCTCTGACTGGCGATTGTGTCAACAGGTGAAAAGCCCTTCAGCTGTCGATGGCCCAGTTGTCAGAAAAAGTTTGCCCGGTCGGATGAATTAGTCCGTCATCACAACATGCACCAGAGAAACATGACCAAACTCCAGCTGGCGCTTTGAGGGGTCCCACCCAGGGACAGTTCCGTGTCCCAGGCAGGACAGTGTGTGAACTGCTTTCAAATTCCTCGTCACTCACCTCTCTAAGAAGGAAACTGCGGTTGATCTTCTTCGTCCGACTTCCAAGACAAGACACCTGTGCGACTGGATCCTACCAGGTTTGCCCTGAGAAGTTGGTCTCTGCTTTGCCGACTTTTAGTTGACTCACAGGCCCTGGAGAAGCGGCTAGCAGCGTCCGGTTAGTTAAAAGCCCATCGTCATTTGGTCAGGATTTTTCACTGTAAGAAGAGCCGTTGTTGATAATGTCCCCTCACCCTCCCCTTCTCCTTTTATGCTCGTTTTCACTAGGAATGGAGTTATTGTACCATTTTCCATCATGGAATATTTATAGGCCGGGGCATGTGTATGTGTCTGCTAATGTAAACTTTGTCATGGTTTCCATTTACTAATAGCAACAGCAAGAAATAAATCAGAGGGCAAGGCATTGGGGGTGACTTGCGTCTAACATTCCGGAGGTCAGGCAGGCTGCTAACCTGGAAGGCAGGATGTAGTTCTACCAGACAACTTTCAAAGCTCATGTGTTTCAAGCAGCTTAAAAAAGAATCTGAACTAACCAGTACCTCTGTATAGAAATCTAAAAGAATGTTACCGTTTAGTGAATTCAATGTTAACATTAGCACAATGCTCTTAAGAAACTGTGTTTGAAGATCTGAGATTTTATTTTTTGTGTTTTTGACTTTTTCTGAGTTATAATCGGATGTGTCTTCAGAGATGTACATGTCTCCTCACACAAAGGAAGTGGAATTCATTCTCATCATTTGGGGTGTCGTTAGAGTGTACAGACCATGCTGGTTATGTGGCTTCAAGTTGTAAAAATTAAAGTGACTTTAAAAGAAAATAGGGGCTGGTCCAGGATCTCCAGTGATAAGACTGTTTGTTCTTAAGTAACTTAAGTAACTTTGGGTCTGCAAGTATATGTGAAAAAAAATGAGACTTACTAGTGTGAGGAAATCCATTGTTTTAAAGGTGGTTGGGTGTATGTGTGTGTGTGTGTGCTGTGTTTCATTTTTCTAAGGGAGGGAGTTTATTATTTACTGTTGCTTGAAATTATTGTGTAAATATATGTATCTGACAATGATTTGCTCTTTGACAACGACTAAAATTAGGAAATGTATAAATATTAGATGCATCACTGTTTGGGTGTTGATCTTACAAGGTATTGGTGATAACACTAAAAATGTAACCTTCATTTTCACTTTGCTCTCAATTAAAGTCTGTTCAAAAGGAAAGTGGCATGATTCCATCAGCTGTGTTGTGTTTAAATCTCATGGCCATTTGAGTCTCTTTTAAACAGGTAAGAAGATGCCACTGACATTGATGGCTGAGCCCATCCAGGCAATGACTGTGATTTATGTCTCTCTGTCAAACCTCAGGGTGGAATCATCTGTCCTAGAAGCAGCAGAAAGGGCTGCCTCCTCCTTGCATTATAAAGCGATTGTGCTCATGCTGTGGTCAGATGGGGTTAGTGGATAGTATTGCAGGAATTGTGCTTTAAGGTTTATTTATTTTGAGATAGGGTCTTGTTCTGCTGTCCAGGCTAGAGTGCAGTGGCATCGTCATAGCTCACAGCAACCTCAAATTCCTGGGTTTAAGCAATCTTCCTGCCTCAGCCTCCCATGTAGCTGGGACTTTAGGGTGCGCACCACCACGCCCGGCTAATTTTTCTATCTTTTGCAGAGATGGTATCTTGCTATGATGCTCAGGCTGGTCTTGAACTCCTGGTCTCAAGCAATCCTCCCGCCTTGGCCTCCCAAAGTGCTAGGATTACAGGCGTGTAGGGTTTATTTTAATCGGGTTATCATTGCATCACTTCTTATTTCAGATCAGCAAGAGACAATAGAGAGATGCTAATGGTTGGTCTTTTTGAAAAGTTCACAGATCCATCACTGCCATCAGAAGGGCATGGGCTGAACACCTAGTACAATTGAATTTACAACTGTAGTTGCCATAAATCAGCTCAGCAGGTTGAACACTGCTTAGACTCTCTAGGGCAGCTGAGTGTGAAAGCACAGATCTATATTATCTAAAAACTATAAACTTTCTTTCTGGTTCTGGTGTATGGTTTTTCAATTGTAAATAAGGAGATTAATTTGGTGCCACCCCTCTCAGCTCTGTTATCTTGGACCTTGCATGCACTAGGTTTCAGTTCTTTATTTTAAATATGTCTCAAGAAGACTCTTTTCCACACTGAAGTGCAGCTCAAAGCTTGGGCAGCCTAAAAGTCAGGTCCGGAGGCCCTTCTTATTTTGCATCTGGCTCTTGCATCACTGTTAATTATAGCGAGTGTGGTGACTCATTTATATCAGCCGTTTTTATCTTTTCCTGCCAGAAGACAGCATTTCTCTGGAGAAGCTCAGGACAAGCATGGCAAACGTCAGCCAGTCGGGGAGAGCCAGTTTTCACAACAAAAGTACAGCCACATTGTCTCGGCCGCACGAGGAAGACCAGAGATTCTCAGACGACCTTAGCAATTCAGCTTGCAGTTAAGGTCATGGGCTTTGCAAAGCAGTCCAACCTGGGTTCAAATCCTAAGTCTCCAATTTCCTTATCTGTGAAGTGGGGACAAGAATCCTGCCTGATAGGATCGTAGTGAAGATTAAATGAGAAAAAAAAAAAAACAAACAACCTGTGTGAAAACATCCAGCACATAGCAAAGGCTTATAAACATTATCTAAAAAATCACCCAAGAACTCACTTGGTAATTTCCGTTACCTCCCCCTTCTCCAGGCATCCACTTGCAGTGTCTAGCCAACCTCACAGGTCAGCTCTGCAAAATGACAAAAAGTCCATTGCCCTGTACCCCAAAGCAGAGTTAAGCGTTGCAGCAATTGGGCTTCTCGCCAGCCTGGCCACAGAGACCACACCTGCTTGCTTTGCGTCTTCTGCGAAGCACCCGTGAGCTTTGAGAGTATTTCTGAGACTCACGGTGTTGACCTGCCATAGACTGTCAGGAGTCAGTTGGTGAAAATAGGTCAGTGGCAGCTCCTGTGGCCCAGACTAGAGGCTGCATTGGGTGCCATGGTCAAAATATGCATTTTTGCATCTTGCTTTTACTCTAGTGCCTGGTTCAGTGTATGATTCAATATTTCCAGTTCCTCCAGCCCCTGCCTCTTCCCAGACCAGTCCAGTCATCCTGAGTGCTCTCCTCTCTGAACTTTTGTAGCATTCAGAGTATAGAGCATTAAAAATGGTACCTTATAGCAGTGTAGTATCTTTTTTGATCTTTAGGACAATCCTGTAAGGTAGGTGAGGAAAGTGTTGTTCCCACGTTACAGATGAGGAAATTGAGGCTCAGTGGAAGTAAGTGGCTGAGGCAGGACTTATTCTTGGTCTTCTGTATCCAAGTTTCCTACCAAAACATGCTTGACGATGTAGACTTGACCTCTGTTCCATTGTTTCACATCTATAAAGCACATCTTCCCAGCTGGAGTGTGAACTCTTCCAGGGAGGGAGATCTTCTCCCCCTCCTGTGTTATTTCCATCAGGGCTTCTCAATGTCAGTTGTCCACGGACATCACCTGGGGCATTTGCTGAAGTGCAGACTTGGGTTCACAAGTTCGGGGCAGGGCCTTGAGAGTCCTTTCTAACAAGCACCCCCACTAGCTGTGGACGACACTTGTAGCAAGGACCTACAGGATGGGCTCAATACTTGCTGAGGGGTGACTGATGAGATTTGCATTTGACAATCCTGGGATGGCCCTGAACCCTGCTAGTCCCTGAGAGTGGCCAGTGAAGATGGCCCAGGGTCCTGCTGTGAGGGTCCGTAGGACGGTGAGTGAGGACATTCATGCTGATTGCAGGCAGAATTGTGTGCACCAGCCCAGGTGAATTCATCCACAAGGGGATTCATTTTCAAGCACGATTGGCCAGGCCTCTGCCAGTAACTTTCCACAAGCAGGGGAGCCTTCCCAAGGTAAGATCAGGTGTGGTGGATGCTCACACCCGCATATCCAGTCCTTGCACCTCCCACAGTCAGAATCTCAGCAATGCGCTCCTGCCTCCCTGATCCCCTGTTTTCCAGCGTCCTTGAACTGAAACCCTACGGCTTTGGAAAGGATCTGTTCCCTGTGAGTCAGAAGTCTCACTGGCCAGCAGAGTTTTCCTGCCACTTGCTTAGCTCTCTAGGCTACCAAAGGGCTAAGGGAATGGCCCTTGGAGCTGTGTCCTCCCTGTAGGGTGTTTGTACCACTGATCTTGGACTAACGGATGTGTCAGGAAGAACTGTGTGTGTGCACATGTGTGTATACAACAGTGGTTATCAACTGGGCGAGACTTTGCTCCCCCAGGGGATATTTGGCAATGGCACGACATTTTGGATTGTCATGATGAGGGCCAGGATGCTCAAAGGCATCTGAGGGGTAGAGCCTGAGGATGCTGCTAAACAAACTACACATAGTGCATGGAACAGCCCTTCCCTCTCCCTGGCCAAGGAATAATCTGGCCACAATGTCAGTAGTCCCTTGGCTGAGAGACCTTGGTGTAGAAGAAGGGGTTGCTTTCCCCAGATAGAATTGTCACCAGGTCAGAGGGGAAATGGGGAGCCTTCCTTGGCTGGTCTGAGAATTGCTGTCCAGTATCTCCTTAATCCACCTTTCTGAGTTAACTGACTCTTGGAAGGCATTTTTCTGCAAAGCCAGCAGTGTTCGTAGGAATTTCTCACAGGTGAATGCGTAAAAACCACAATGAGGAAAACGCCTCCCTAAGAAACTAGGAAGATCTGGGCTCTTTTCATTCAGGTCTTTGCTTCTAGTGACTATTTATTTATCAAGTTATTGAAGTCTTTGCAATTATTTACTTGATAGAATCTTGCAAAAGTTAATCAATAAACATACATGTTCATGGTGATGATCACACTTGGTCCAATTTCTGTCAACAGTTGATGCTATGCTGAAAACGTGGCTGCTTCCTTGGAGGATTCTGGGCTTTTCTGACTTTTCAAGTAAAATTATGATTCTGTTAGTTCTACTGGCCTCGAGAAGGAAAGAGAGAGCGAGACAGGATGGGAAGGGTGATGTCTCAGGGCTGGAAACCCACCAGACTGGCCAAGAGCCCTGCAAGGTCCGCACAGTGCAAGACCAGTGCTCAGATCTGTCGCAGACCCGTGTGTAAGGCTGGGCTTGAGAAACTGGTGAGGGGCGAGGACAGACGCCCGAAGGTCAGGGGTCTGGAAGGTCAGAGCCTGTAAGCACAGACTGAAAATCAGCCCATTACGAGTGGAAGCCTCAGACAGAGGGAGCGTGGATGTAAGCAGCGAAGCTGACCACATTGGCAAATGTGAGTTTAGGAGTTAGCGAGGGATTTTTATGGAGCAGGGGAGGATTGAAGGATGGTCCGGGGGGGGGATGGGGCCAAGATAAATGCAGAGGGGTAGAGCCACTGGTTGAAACAAGTGGCTTTCCCCTCACGTCGTCCCAGGAGCATTGGTGATGTTGACGGGGGCAAGAAGGATTGCCTGACACGGTGGGGACTCGGAGGGCCACTGAGGAGGAAGCGGGGCTCCGAGAGAAAGAAGGAGGGGTGGAGAGAGGAAGACAAGTCTGGGAGGAGAGATGAGACGGATGAGGAATGGAGTGCGGATGTCAGGGAGGTCTGCAGGAAGACAGGGCTTCTGTCTGACAGGGCCTGACCCAGGCATGAACCTGCACCAGCCCCGGGAGCGCACACCCCAGGACTTCCACAAAGAGAGGTGCTCGAGTGCTACAAGGCAGGTCATAACAATGCATGCCACTTACTGAACCTCTGCATGCAGACAGTGCCATTTTACATGCATTCTCTTATTGAGAGCAGTCTCCACTTCACAGATGAAGAAACTGAGGTTTTAAGAAGTGCCTCATGCAGAGTCATGCAGCTAGTGTGCATGGCAGAGTTGAGATTTTAACCCGGCTATGACTCACAGCCTCCTACATTGTACCATCTTTTTTTTTCTTTTCCCTGGGACAGGGTCTTGCTCTGTCCCTTGGGCTAGAGTGCAGTAGCGTCATCATAGCTCACTGCAACCTCAAACTCCTGGGCTCCAGTGATCCTCCTGCCTCAGCCTCCTGAGCAGCTGGGACTACAGGTGGGCACCACCATGCCCGGCTGATTTGGGGTCTCACTTGTGCTCAGCCTGGTCTTGAACCTCTGGCCCCAAGCAACCCTCCCACCTTGGCTTCCCAAAGTGCTAGGACTACAGGCCTGAGCCACTGTGCCCGGCTGCAATGTACTATCTTTATCCCCTTGTCCCGGGGCATGTTGGCCCCACAAACCAGAGGAGAGAATGCAATAGCAATGCCTCGCCACTTGCTAGGGTACCAGGGATGTTTGTCAGGTACCCAGAGAAAGGATAAGCATGATTGACGAATGTCCCCTCCCCCTGTATCCAGTTGTGGAGACTGTCTGTGAAAGATGTTTTCATTCAACATTTTATATGAAATACCGGAACTCAAGAAATGACATGGCATAATGTTAGCTGGATAGTGATAAAAGGGGAAAATTGGGAAACATTTAGAAAGTTCAAGGTCAATGATTACTTTTTAAAAGCAGCATCCTGCTTTCCCAAGGAGTTCTACGTCATAGGCTGAGGAGGAAGCTGCTGGTTTCCAGTGATGGGGAGGGGGGCGTCTTGTGGATGTGACCCCCTGGGTAGGATCGTCCCTCTTGTCAGCAGGCAGCCTCCATTTTTCTAAGATGTGTCTGGGTCCTTACCATTCAAAAAAGGTCAAGGAGCCTGTCCCAGAGAGGTCTCCTATCCCGGTTTTTCTGAGGTCTAAAAATACAATGATACGTGCCAGTGGCCTTTATCACTCAGTGCGGGCACAGCCTTCCTCCCAGCCCTGACCCCTGGCAGCATCCTGAGAAGAAGAGGCTTGTGGATGTCTCGTTGAGGGGAAAGAAAGGGAGAAGGCCAGCATCTGCCTTCTGTCCCCCAGGAGGCAGGAACGTCCCAGCAGTGTCTGCAGGCTACGAGCGCAGGCTCGGGGCTTCAGCCCAGAGAGCACAACTCTTCCCCGCCCAGCTTGTCCTGAAGGTAAAAGGGGAGGCCGCAGGAGCTTAACCCGCATGCACTCAAAGGCACCAGGGGACGGGGTATCCCGGGACACTTCCCCATCTGTCTCACCCTGGAGATGAGGCTGCTGTCAGGTGGGGCTGGCCGGGACCCACCCTCATCAGATGTCAGGCCCGGGTCCCAAGTTCCTGTGCATCCTCTGAACCCATCAAAGTGCCTCCTGCTGGTTTCAACGTCCCAGCTAAGAGGAGAGGAAGGAAGTTTGCTGAGGACTTGGCACAGCCACATGTTCTTCACCTGAGTGTGTCGGCAAGACGGACAGTATCCAGGACTCAGGATCAGATCATGGGCCGATTTGGAGCTTTGGAGACACCATGCCTCCTAAGTTACCGGCTCCAAAGGAGCAGAACAGTGACTCAACCCAAAGCAACAATAATTAAAAACTTCTGGTATTAGGTTCTGAAATGACTTTATAAGTGTTGTTTTTTTTTTTTAATCCACCCTGGTAGATGCATCTCTCAGATTATGGTCTTCTCTAGATGCTACTGCATCATGGATAAAACTCAAGTTTACTCATTTATTTGACCGTATAATGCCAAATCTCCAGATATTTCATCTTATTTTGCCTACTGTTCCCCGTATTTTTCCTTTTAAGATTACAGGATCTGTGGATAGATGAATCTCGGTTTTATTCTCTGGATCTGCAGGTTTACGTAACCCTCAGTTGGAAAGTTAATAAATAGCAGTGCTTGTTATTATTGCCTTTGACACTGTGGACACCCCCTGGTTGTCTGGCTTGATGTGCCCTGGGGAACCTCCTGGCCCTGCCTAGACGCCCCGCAGCTGGAAGTCAATGAGGGTGGCCCAGGACGGCGGCCGGCACGGTGGCCTGGCTGAGGCAGGGCATTCAGCTCCTTTTCCCAGCAAGCCTTCCTTGCCGGCTCTGCGAGGGGAATGCAGACACCAGGCGAGTGCGGTACCATGCCCCAGACTGCCAGGCTGCGCTCCCAGGAGCAGATACGTGTAGGCTCCCGCCCCTCCGAAGAATTCATTAGGACAGTCTATGATACGGTGCTGAAACCAGAGGCTCGTTCCACGGGCCAGGGATGGGGAAGTCTCATCCCTGCTGAACTTCTGCAGCTGATAAAGGCAGAGTCTGCTGGCAGATTCCATTTTTCACGGGGCCATCTGCATCCAGTCAAGGATAACTTGACTTTCCGAAAAAGCTGCTCGTCAGTGTCGGCCCTGCGCAACCTCCCTGCGGTGAGTCGGGCACCACTCCTGGTGCCTGGGGTCACGGGGGCGGTGCGGTGTCAGCAAACCAGTGTCATCGTTATATACACGGGAGCATTGAAGTGGCCGGGGTGTTTATGTGGCTGATGCCCTGTTGCTTTTTATCAGCCCAAGTTAGCACCGATTTAGCTCTGTGTTAGCTCGTCTGTTAATCTCCAGGGCTTCAGTGTTTTTATTTTCTTAATTTTGTCATTACTATTATCACCTGTTTATATTAGAGAATGTTACTACTCTCTCCAGTCATTCTTGTTCACCCTTCCTCCTTCTCCCCCTTTTTATTCCGTCCCTCCACTTCTCTCTTGCAGGTTAGAAATTCCCCGTTTGCGGCAGGAGGTCTGGGCAGTTGGTCTCTCCCTTCAGTTCTCTGTCTACTTCAGTTCTCATGGCAGGTCCTGAGGGGACATCCTGGAGGACGCCCTCCCTGCCTGCAGTCCATTCCCTGTGGAGGGCTCAGGTTTTAGGGGAGAAGGACCAAGTTCTGGCCTTAAAATCCCTCCCCTTTTCTTGATTGCTAAAATGGTTAACAACACAAACTATAGCGGTCTGAGTCTTGCTAGGACATCCTTCGAGAGCTGAGATTGGCTGGGATGAGCGCTTTCCCCTGCTGTGGTCAGTCCTGCCCACAGTTGGAGAAAAGACATACCCTATTAGCTGCTGTAGCCCAACTGCCACATTAGAATTGCTTTTATCAACCTTCTGGAGACATGGGCGTTTAACTGGTTAAGGAGTGACGTCATCCACTTCTTCACTTAAAATCAGAGATAAGTTTATAACTTCATTCACCTAGCAGACATTTATTGTGGGCCTCCTGAGTGTCCGGCCCCTAGTTCAGAGATAAATCTCCCCAAGGGTCTACAGTCTAGTAGAAGAATCAGAAACTTAAGGGCATAAGCAAAGGATCAAGACCGAGCTTCGCCTAAAGAGGCCAGGGAAGCTTCAGCAGAGTATGTTTCAGCCTGAGTCTTGAAGGGTGTATAAGAGTTTCTCAGAAGGAAGAGAAGGGAAGAAGTGTCTGTGTAGAAGGAACTGCAAGAATTAAAAGGACAGGGAATATCTTGGTATGCCTGGAGTCAGAGTGGGGAAGGAGAACACTGGAAGACTCTTGCTCTCTTGGGATGGTGTACCCTCAGAGCTGGCTACCCCTGGCTGCCCAGTGTACATGGAGCCGGCCTCCCCTGGTTTGCTAGTAGTGGTAAATATTCAGGAATTTTGCAAACTAATTGTTAAGAAGTGTCAGCAGCTTGAATTGGGAGTGTTTACACCATGGACATTGGCAAGTGCTACGAAGCAGGACTGCTTTTGTTAGTTTGTTCTCCACAGAGCCAGTCTGCCAGTATACAGGGTAGGCTGTTCTTTGGATGGTGGGTGTGAAGTTATGTATCCCAAGAAGTCTGGGCAGCATGTCACTTTGTACTTAATTATTCCCTTGCGTCAGGAAGGCCCAGCTGTGTTGTTATTCTCAATCATGTAGTCTTCGAAGAGGGGGTCCAAAGAGAAAAATAATCCAATTATTTCCCTCTTTGAAGGGGGCTTGGTTTGCACAGGCCTTGTTCCTGCCTCACTGTACGTTCTTGTGCTTCCTCCAACGTGCCCGTTCCAAAGCCTCCTTGGAGTCTAAGCCCTGAGTCGGTTCCCATCGAGATCTGTAACAAGTTCTTGATTTCTTCTGTCAAAGGCAGGACAGCACTCTTCCAGGGAGAGCACCTCTGGGGCAGGTGCTGTGCCTGTACCTAGGAGGTCTCAGCTCAACCAATATCAAAGAAAGGATTAACTCTTTAAAGAAATATTTTGTCTTCCTTTTTACTGAATTGACTGGTTACTTCACTGTCAATTGGCACAATCTTGTCATTAACACATGTGGGTATGGTTGCTCAGGCCCTGAAATCTCTGGCCACAAAAAATCAGTTGTCCCAATGTAGTGTAACAGAAGAGGGCCAACAAAGTATGCTCAAATCTCAGTTTGGCTGCTGACCACAGGTGGTAAGTGGACAAGTCACTTAACCTCTCTGAACCTCAGTTTCTTCATCTGTATAATGAGAAAAATAAACTCAACTTACAGGGTTGCTGTGAGGACTAAAAAAGACCATGTGTATAAAGTACCTGGCTTTGCTGATTAATGACCCTTTCCCTCCACTCTTTGGCTCTAAGCAACCCCCTGACTGCTTTCTTCTCTTGCCTTATCCTTTTTTACAGGTAGTGGTGCTGATGCTGACTTAAAAAAGAAATCAGGCCAGGTGCAGTCGCTCGATGCCTATGATCCTAGTGCTTTGGGAAGCTGAGGCAGAAGGATCAGTTGAGGCCAGGAGTTTAAGACCAGCCTGGGCAACATAGCAAGACCCTACCTCTACAACAGATAATAAAAAATATTAGCCGAGCATGGTGGTATGTGCCTGTATTCTTAGCTACTTGGTAGGTAGAGTTGGGAGGATCCCTTGAGCCCAGGAGTTTGAGGTTACTGTGATCTGTGATCATGTCATTGCACTCCAGACTGGGTGACAGAGTGAGACCCTGTCTCTAAAATAAATTAAAAAAAAATCAATCATGGATCTATGTTTCTCCTATTGGACCCCATTTGGAACATATTCATCAAGTTAGGGGAACAGATAGTAACCCATCTAAGGAGGGGACACATTGGTGTGAGTTTTATTAATCTCTCTGAACCTGTACAATGGGGATAATAATAGTGTTCACCACAGAGGTTTGTAGTGAGAATCAAATAAGGTAATGCATTTAAGGTCGTTGAAGCCAGGACTCAAGTCCAGGTATCCTAACTCATAGTCCAAAGTTCACCAGCTCTAATCAGCAGGAAATGGTGACTCCCCCTATTGGACTCTTTTTTTTTTTCTCCCTACCAAAGCTGGAAGACCAGAACCTTTAGGAAGATCATTAATATTGGGGTTTGTTATTTTGAGGCTAATTAGGACTCACATTGCTGTTTTCCCCAAGGGATAAACTGTAAGAGGAGGTCGGGGCTTTGTTTGCAGGAATATGGAAGCTGTTACATGCTGCCTCTGCGCACAACCCCAGGGGGACCAGAGCCCCTCGGAGCTGGGACATACATCATCCAGAAATCTGGCTGCTTTGAGCTAAATACAAATACAAGCAAGACCCAAAGCTGGGATTTCAGCCCTTTCCATAGCAAGATGAGGCATTTTAGCAGATAAGACAAAGCTGGGGAAGTTGGCAAAAATCAAATAGCCTCGAAATAAATGTATTTGGAAGAGAATATTGACCATATGTAAAGTGTATAAAAGTGGTTTTTAAATCTATGGGGTGTTTTTCCCCCTTCTTTTCCTGTGTGTTTATTTTGGCCATTGTCTCAAGATGACTATTGACATTCTTGACTGTTGAAAATCTTCCTCTAGGAGCTGACCTCATTTTTGCATTTTTTGCCCTTGTTTTTTAATCTGAAATCCAGGACACATAAGTATGGGAAGGGGAGCAGGGGAAGGCCAGCCCACTCCTCTGCTTTCTGTATTTAATAATATCTTTATGCTAACTCCTGGTTAGTGTAACAGTGGTGAGCACCAAAGGCTTTAGAGCCAGACAGTGCTGGGTTTGTGGCCAGCTGTGCCACATGTGATTCTCAGTAAACCATTTCGCCTCTCTAAATCTCATTCCCTCATCTCTAAGTGGAAATAATAATAGTACTTGCCTGTATCCGTCTGCATCCAATCAGGAGACAGAAACCACACAGTGATTTGAACAGGGCTGGTTTAATCTAAAGAAATATTAAACTACGGTAGGCAAGTGACTGTACAGATGTGAAGAGAACTCTAAAGGGTGCCCCTGGGCCCAGGGAAAGTACCCAGGGAAGGACAAACTTGGAAGGGGCAGGCATTCCAAGAGGCTGGGGTTGAGACTTGCCTGGAGAAGGCGTGGTTGCAGCCGGCTGATTGGTGAAGTCTGGAGGTTGCCAGGCAGCAGGAAACAGCCCTCCCAGGTGCGGTGAGCCAAGGTGAGTGGGCAGAGAGAGTCAGGATGTTGAGAACCTGCTTCCTGGCAGGGTGACCCCTGACCTAGCGTTCGTAGTGCCGGTTAGGAGGGTCACGGGAAACACTCCTCCAGGGCAGGCAAGCCCAGGCTGGTGGGTGGGTTAGGGAGCCTGCAGGGGACGCCTGGGGTGCACCGGTGTTTGCAACAGGAAGGCCACAGCCAGATGGTCACAGAGCCCCAGCAGGGCTGCAAGGGACCAGGCACTCTGGGAGCCTGGGTGGAGCAGAAGGCCACTGGACGTCCCCACACGTGCACGGAGGACCCATAAAGCGGCCCGAGCAAGCAAAGCAAAACCGCGCGCCAGAACAGGAAGAGAAGCGCCTTCCCCCGTGATGTCTCTCCGGCGCCCTCTACTGACAAAGCTTAGCACGGTGAGTCCAGGCCAGTCTGTTACTGCAAAGCAGGTACTGAAGGGTGAATTTGGAGCTGAGAGGCAATAATTGATTAACGGGTACATGACTTTATAAAGTTGTTTAGGGGATTAAATGGAAGAGACCATGTAGAGCCCCTTGCAAAATTCCCAGTAGTCTTTCAGTAAATGGGATCTAGTCTCTTGATTCCTGCTAGACAGTATCAATCTACGTTTTCCTAAGGTCTTTAACTTATGTGGTAATAAGCCCTGTTGTTTAACGAGAAACTGGCTCTGAAGAGCAGCCTGAGCGTCCTGTAGAAGCCAGGATGAAAGCAGCCCCGCAGACCTTTTTATGTATCTTTGCACGGCGATCATTAGCAAGTCACACTTGTAGAGATGCTTCCCGGAAGCTGTAGCCTGGGACGCTCTGGAAAAGAATTGTGATAACCCCACCCCATTGTGACAGTTTATGGCCTTTCCGCAGCCTCTGGTGCTGTTACTTGATGGCTCATTCCCACGCTTCCCTGCATGAAAAAAGTTTCATCGGGCCCCAAAATCTTCTGAGTAGTTAAACTGAAAGAGTCCTTAGAGGCCATCTCTCTTGACTTCAGTACTCAGTTGAGGCCCAGAAAGGTGAAGTAGATTGCCCAGGGTCACCCAGCTCAAGGCAGGACGATGACTGTAATCCAGGACTTCCGAGTGCATCACACTGTCTGCAAAGGGCACGCAACAAGTGAGACATATGTTATATAATTGGAAATTGAGTTGCCAAAGATGAATGAATATGGGTGTGGGTACTGGTTTGTATAATGTCTTCTCCCCTCAAATTCATGTCCTTCCCGGAACCTCAGAATGTGACTTTATTTGGGAATAAGGTCATTGCAGATGCAGTTAGTTAATATGAGGTCATACTGGAGACGGTGGGTCCTTAATCCAACGTGACAGGTGTCCTTTTTAAGAAGAGGAGGATAGACAGAAAGAAACAAAGGTGGGAACACTGTGTGAAGATGGAGGCAGAGATGGGAGGGATACATCTACAGGGCAAGGGATGCCAAGGATTGGTGGCACCCACCAGCAACTAGAAGAGGGGCATAAACAGATTATCCTTCTGAACCCCCAGTGAAGACCAATCTTGTCAACACTATGATTTCAGACTTCCAGCCTCTAGAACTGGGAGAGAATAAATTTCTGTTGTTTTAATCCATGTAGTTGTGGGAAACTAATACAATGTGCAAAGGCAAAGTTTCAATCATTCTATTTGTCAGGAGATAATGTGCCTAACACCGTCCATTTCATGGCAGATTTTATCACAAATCATCGGTCTTGCCATCAGGGTTCACAAGGTGTCTTCCATTCGTCCATCCCCTTGCTCAGTGCTGTGGAAGATACTGAAGCTCAGAGAGATGAAATAATTTGTCAGGTCATAAGGTTGGTGAGTGGCCAACTGACATCAAGAACAGTTCTGTTTTCCTCCCAAGTTGTTGCTTTTTCCATGGCACTATAAATACCTTTAGTACATAGATTTTTCCAAAATATTGGGGGAAGGGATGACCTATTAACTGAGGTTATTGTATGAATCGAATTTGGTTTTGATCCTTCAATCTGTCAAGGACACAGCACTACCTCTCTCCTGCCCTCCCCACCACCAAATAATTTCAACTGATTTGACATGGGAAAGGATACAAAAACAGTATATCAAATTGTATCAATTAGAATAAACCAACACATACTAAAAGAATTGTCCACTATGGTAATACAAGATTTATTTTGGGAATGGAAGATATAAATTACAAAACTATTAATAGTTTTCTAGTTAATAAGAAAAATAATTATCTTAATAAATACAAAATACCTTCAACAAAAAATCTTATTAATTTCCTTGATAAAAAAACTATGAAAATTTGATAGGAAGAATCTCTTCACACATACACACATTTACACTTGTGTCTTAGTCCGTTTGCACTGCTATAACAAAATACCATAGACTGAGTAGCTTATAAACAACAGAAATTTATTTCTCACAGTCCTGGAGGCTGGGAAGTCTAAGATCAAGCTGCAGGAAGAATTGGCGTCTGGTGAGGGCCTGCTCTTGGTTCATAGACAGCCCCTTATGCGGTGGAGACAGGGGAACGAACTCTTTTAGCCCTCTTTTATAGGGGCACAAATCCCATTCATTAGGGCTTTTCCCTCATGATCTAATCACTTCCCCAAAGGCCCCATGTCCTAATACCGTCACCTTGGGGGTTAGGATTTTAACATGTGACTCTGGGGGAGCACAAACCTTCAGATCACATAGCAACTTGCACATTAAAACAACAGGAGAGATACCATTTTGCATCTGCTGGGATGGCTGCGGTGGGAAAGACTGACAACACCAAATACTGCCAAGGATGTGGGGCAGCTGGACTTCTCACACATTGCTGAGGGGAGTGTAAAATGGCAAAGCCATTCTGGAAAAACTGTTTGGCAGTTCCATATGAAGTCAAATATATACCTACCCTATGATCCAACAATTCTACCTCTTAGTATCTACTCAGAAGAAGTGAAAAAAAAATCCACATTTAGAACTGTACAAGAATGTTCATATTACCCATATCCACAAAGTGAAAAATTGGAAAAAATGTATATGTCTGTCAATGGGAGAATGTATGAATAAATAAATTGTGGCTTATTCATACCATGGAATGCTATTCAGCAATTTAAAAAATGAACAACTGTTGAATGCAACAACATTTATTGCATGTAATGTATGAATATCAAAAAAGTTTGAATGAAAGAAGCCAGACAGGGGGAACATATTGTGTGATTGCTTTTACACGAAGTTCAAGAAAAGGTACCATTTCTGTGGTGATAGGAATCAGAGCAGTGGTCGCCTGTGGAGGGTGGGGATTGCCTGAAGGAGGGGATAGGGGAATTTTCTAGGGTGAAGGAAATGTTCTATATCTTGATCAGGGTGCTGATTACTTGTGTGTGCATATACATTTATCAAAAGTCTTCAAATTGTGTACCTAAAATCCACACCTATCATTGATTTTTACCTCAGTTAAAAAAGTACTCCAGTTTGCCTCATCACTACCACCCCAAGCCAAAAAAAAAAAAAAAAAAAGAGGAAGAGAAAAGAATGTTTGGAGTGTGGTTAGTAGATAAAACAAAAATGGAGAAATGTTAACAAAATTGTGAAGGTTGGGTGTTGAGTACATAGGGGTTTAGTGCACTTTTCTCTCTACCTTTGTGCATGTTGAAAACTTCCATAATAAAAAGTTTTAAGACCTGGGTGCGATGGCTCACTCCTGTAATCCCAGCACACTGGGAGGCCAAGGCAGGAGGATCCCTTCAGGCCAGGAGTTCGAGACAGCAAGACCCTGTCTCAACAAAAAATTAAAAAAATTAGCCAATCATGGTGGTGCACACCTGTAGTCCCAGCTACTTGGGAGGCTGAGGTGGGAGGATCACTTGAGCCCCGGTGTTTGAGGTTGCTGTGAGTTATGGTCATGACGCCACACTTCAGCCTGGATGACAGAGCGAGACGTTTTAAAAATTAAATGTAAAAGCCAATAGTATCCTTAATGTAGAAGAACCAAAGTAATTCTCCAAAACAGAAGCAGACAAGGATGTCTCCTGTCACCACTGCGAGGGATTAGAAATGCTGGCAATAACTATTCCAGGAGACAGAAACAAGAGATAATGGCAGAATACAAAAATAAAATACAAAAGTTTTGAACAGACGTTTCATTGAAGAAGGTATAAGGGAAAATATGAAAATATCACTTATATACAATTATTACATAATTATATATCTAGTTGACCTAAGGAAACTGCCCAAGAATGACCAGTGAGAGAAAATGAGTCCAGCAGCCCAAAATATAAGAAAATTCATTACGACAGATTTTATTGGTGCACTGTATCTGAAATGCCACATGCATACACACACATGTATTTCATGTACTGACAAAAAGTTTCTATTTTAACAGATATATATACATTAACACATGTACACACATACACATATATAAAATAATATTAAATAGGAATAAAAGCTACCACTGCTTATAGTGATGGAGAAATATGTTCATCCATACTCATATGAATTATTATTTATTTTATATCCTTAAGGGCATACTTTGGTACAAAAAATATTTTCCCAAGGTTTACTTTGGTTTTAAAAATCAATATTCAATTTGGTAAGGTTACAAAATCAATGCTTTAGGTCTTCCATGAGCTTCTAAGTTCTGTTTACAACTGTTACTTGTTTATTATTGAAACTAGTACAATGTATAACTCTTTGATTAATGTTTGATTCCATTTTAAAACTTTAGCTCTTTTAACATTTTCAGTTGCAGATATACATTTAACATACTTGATTTTACTTTTAATACTATGCCTATTTGAGTCAAACAAAACTTTCCTGAGAACCTAAATAACTCTTTTAAATGTAATAAATTAAACTTTTAAATATAGTGATTCTCAAGCCCTCTTCAAAATTTGTATGCAAATTTAATCAGACTTCAATTTAAATATTACACATATACATCAGTCACTCATTACATTTTAAAACAGAATTGCAGGACTGACCTGTCACCTCTAATTAGACCAAATTTTCTTTTTTTTTTTTTTTTTATACTAATGAGGAATGAGCTTAGACCAAATTTTCTTAAACATTACATTTAAAATACCAAATAAATGCAGATGTCTTAACACAAAAATATTATTTCTGCTTAAATCTCTTGCCGTTTCTATACTTATATATTAAAAAATCCTCCAGGTTTCAGAATTAAGGAAACTTTTACTCTTTAAGGAAGTAGTTTTATTATTCTGAATACTTTGGGGGTTGCCTTTGGCATGGTCGAGTCTGAATGCTGACTACAAAGCTGTCCATGAGACTAACGCAACCCACTGGACCTTATGTACGGTTCTGTATGGGGGTGGCCTTCCAGCCAAATCCCCACTCTTCTCTCTACTTACAAAAGTGTGCACACCTCCCAATTTGCTACTTCACTTTACTGGGTTTTGCATTTCTTTGACTCCTAAAATATTAAATGTCTTTGGTCTAGTTTTAAAGGCTTTTCTACTTGATGAAACCCTGCATTCTTTCCATATTTTTTCAGTCTTGGAGTCCCACAACAAATCAAAGGTATTAAAACAACACCCAGCTGGATTCTGGATATTTCTCATTGCATTGTCTCACCATGTGCTCACAACTTCCAAAGTTATATTATTAACAATGAAGACTGGGCAGGGATTTGAAATGCTGTAATTATTTAGAGGTTAATGTTCCTTGAATTCCATTTTTCTCTTATGAAGTTGCTGCATTCATAATGATAATATTTAAAGGAAATAAATGGTCTCTGGTGCTTCATTAATCATAAAACTTTCTCTTGTACCAAATGGTACTTTTGCCCAAGAAAATTAATTCTTCTCTCTTAGGGGCAAGTACTAATATTAAACCACTAGGAGAGATTGCCCCAATCCTCTTATAAGTGCCTGTGTCTCGAGTTGTGTAGACAGAGAACTCTCTTTGATGGCAATACGAGGTTGAAATCTGTGTGAAGGGAAGAACCCACTCATTGCTGATGTTGCAGATGTTGATGTTGTTAAGAAAGGACTGTTCCCGTCCCTCACACCCACCAAGCCTCCCATTAAAAACAAAACAGCCTGGAGTTAACACCAGCGATCAGCCCAGATTTCCCTCCTGTCTCCTCACAGGAATATCTGGAGACTCCTCACCCATGGATGTCTGATTCTTCCTAGAGTTAGAGAAGTAAGTGCACTCAGGGTAGTTTGTCACACCCTCTGGATTTGGTTAATGCTAATTGATGCCCGCATTTCAGCAGGCAAACTCTGCCTCCATCCTTTCCCTGTTAACTAACCCATGGCACCGAGTAAGAACATGAACATGTGTGCAGCTACAGAAACATCCTTTTCCTTGCTCTCTTCTCATTTATTTACTTTCTTTTTATTTTCTCCCAAATGGCTCTCAGATCATGGTTTAATGAGGCACAGCACAGACCTGAATATAAAACTAATAAATAATAATAATAGCTCATATTTATTAAGCATTTACTATGTTCCAGCCCCTGGGCTGAGTGCTTTCCATGGATCATTCGTTCAATCCTCACAAGACCCCAAGACAGAGCTGTAGCCAGCCGCTTCCCAGGCAATTCCATGTGGATCTGCCCACCAAGTCGCATGCTCAAAACAGAACCCATCACTTTCCCCCCTAAGCTGCCTCCTTCTCCTCTGTGTCTCAAGCCAGAAACCTGGGAGTCATCCTGGACTCCTCTGTCTTCTGTATCCCCACCGAACAATTGCTGACCCCTGACAGTCCTAAATCTAAATCTCTCTCCGCTGCCTCTGCCTGTCTCCAGCCCTCCTACACCCAGCATCTGTCTCTGGGTTATTGTCACGCCTCTGAACTGTGCTCCCCATCACCATTCTTGCCCTCCCCCCCCCCCAATCTAGACTGTCACAGCAGCTGAATGACTTTCTAAAAGGCAAGCTATCTCACCTCAACACCTGTTGCACTTAGGATAAAGCCTAAATTTCCCAGGGCTTTCCAGGCTTTTTTTCTTTTCTTTTTGAGATAGAGTCTTTGCTCTGTTGCCCTGGGTAGAGTGCAGTGGTATCATCGTAGCTCACAGCAACCTCAAACTCCAGGGCTCAAGCCATCCTCTTGCATCAGCCTCCCAAGTATTACAGCTGGGACTACAGGAGTGCGCCACCTTGCCCTGCTAATTTTTTTCTATTTTTAGTAGAGACAGGGTCTCACTCTTGCTCAGGCTGGTCTCGAACTCCTGAACTCAAGCAATCTTCCTGCCTTAGCCTCCCAGAGTGCTAGGATTACAGGTGTGAGCCACTACACCTGGCCTTTCCGGGCCTTTGACACTAAGCCCTCAGCTTGCTGTCTTGCTCCACAGCTCCCAGCTCCAAAGATCTACTTTCTTCTCTGTCACTGTTGAGACTTTGTTCTAAACTTTATCTGAATTCCTCCCCTTGTGTCTTCCTTTTCCTCATTCCTCCTAAATCCTTCTTATTCATCCTCCAGGTCTCAGCCTAAATAGAGAAGCTTCTCCTGATCCCCAAATCTGGTATTTTTGTGATCTCTTATACCCTACCCTAACACAGCAGCTCTAGACTAAACCCTTGTAGGAGGCAGAATAACGGTCCCACAAAGACGTGCGTGTCCTAATCCCTAGAACCTGGGAATACGCTACTTTCCAAGGCAAAGAGGACTCCGCAGATGTGATTAAGAGAGATTTTCTGGGATTATCAAGGTGAACTATAAATGTAATTGGGGTCCTTATAAGGGAAAAAGGAATGCAGGAGAGTCAGAATCAGAGAAGGCGATATAATGAAGGAAGCAGAGCTCCAAGTGATACAGGGCCTTGAGCCGAGGAATGTGGGCAGCCTCTAGAAGCCAGAAAAGGCATGGAAATGAATTATCCCCTGGAGCTTCCAAAAGGAATGCAGCCCTGTTGGTATCTTCATTTTAGCACAGGGAGAACCATTTTGTACTGCTGATCTCCAAAACTATACTCTAATGCATTTTTGTGGTTTTAAGCCACAAGGTAATTTGTTAAAGCATCAATTGGAAAACAATACATCCCTTATGTAGATTTCATTCATCTCTATATCCTTAGCATGCAGAAGAGTAACTAGTCCATAGTATGTGCTCAACAATAGGTAGAAGGATATTATTTTTGAAAATTTAACCTCTTTATTTTTAGTCTAGCATTTTCCCCTTCCCCTCCCTAATGTAGCAGCTAGCCCATAGGCTCTTTTCTTCAAGGGAGAGGTATGATTAGAAGAAATGGCCAGCTGGTCCCTCTTTTGAGTTTTTATGTATTTTTATATTTGTAATTTGCCATTGAGTAGAGGAAATGCCTCTGAGAAGAAATCCCCAAGATTTAAAAGAAAGAAGGATTTCTCCTGAAGACCAAAATAAGATTCCTTTAAGCAGGAGAAGGTGGAAAAGAAAATGGGGCCTGGGAAGAGATGGCAGGAACCCAGGAGGAGGTGGCTGAGTGATGTGTCTAGGTAGACAGGTTGTAGAATGCCACAGAAGGCCCAGCTGGATGTCTGTTGCCCTCTAGGCCTGGAGGGGTCAGCCAGGTGTCTGAGTGAATGCTTGGAACAACAGAAAGACCACGTTCCAGGCTTTGGCAGTATGTGAGTGTCCTGGAACCTTTAATATTGACCAAGATTAAATTGATCTAATGATCTCAGTGATGTGGGAGTTTGACATAGGAATTAAGTTTTATTTTAGGAAAATAAAGTGATGTTTCTTGAGCTCTTGAAATCAAACCCACCACCTGTATCAATCGAATGACTGAGTGATCCTATGGCTTGCTCTCTGTACTTGTTGCTGTCACATAGCTGCAAAAGTCAACTTTGTTACTTCAGCAAGTGTCCTGCCACAACTCAAAACTCTTCCTTAGCTGGGGAAGTTAAGAAAATATATTTCAATCACCCATACCACAGCAAATGTTCTAAGTCTAACATCTTGATTTTTGAAGTGAAGGTTCAGATCTCAAAGGCTAGTATTTGTGTTCATTTATTCATTCAATACATTCAAATGGTAAGATTGTATAGCATAGGGTTTTAGAGCAAGTACTCTGCTGGGTGTGAATCCTTCTTCTGTCTCTTGTTAGCTATGGGACCTTGGGCAGGTCACTTAATGTAGGTATCTAACATAGGCTTCTTGTAGAGATTATTTGAGTTAATATATGTAAACTACTTCCATCTGGGTTGCTGCCTAATTTACTTTGTGTTGAAATTTTTTTTTAAAACTTGATATATGCGTAGAGACTGAACTACAGTCAGCCCTCTGTATCTACAGATTCTACATCCTCGGATTCAACCAAGGGTCGAAAATATTTTAAAAAATAACAATATAGCAATGAAAAATAATACACATAAAACAATACAGCATAACAACTTTTTACATGACATTTGCATTGTATATTAGGTATTATAAGTAATTCTAGAGATGACTGAAGGTATATGGAGGATGCACATAGGTTACATGCAAAATGTAAGGGGCTTGAGCATATGTGGCTTTTGGTATGTGTCGGGTTCCTGAAACCAATCCCCTGCAGATACCGAGGGACAACTGTAACATCCCTTGCCTTAGTAATTGGAGATAGCAGAGATGATAGCTTGGTATAAAAAGCACCCCCGTTGCATCCGTCATTTGTATAAGTATTAGTTGTTATTACTTTGTGCGGGCTCTGTTCTAGGTACTGGGAATTTCAATGAACAGAGTAGAAAAATCCTGCTCTCTTGGAGTTTATGTTCTATTAGGAGAAATAGACACAGTATCAAGAGCATCAAATGAATATTTATTAGGTCAGATGAGAACAGCAAAATGGGGTAGAAGGGATAAGTGTTCTATTTTAAATGGGATCGTCATTTGGGCAGAGACCAGAAGAAAGTAAGGGAGGAGGGAAGAACGTTCCAGGCAGACCAGCCAAGAGCAGAGGTCTGAGGTCTTGATGCACTTGAGGACCAGTAAGGAAGCCAGTGTGTTGGAACCAAGTGGGTGATAACAGATGAGTGCAGAGAGGTTGCAGAAGCCAGATCACAAAGGACTGATCTTGTAGGGAATTGAAAGGCATTTTGTTTTTACTCTGGGATGAGAAGCCACTGCAGGATTTTGAGCAGAGGGGTAACATGATGCGACTTAAAAATTAAAAGGACTATAGTTAACAATGTATTGCATATTTCAAAGTAGCTAAAAGAGAGGACTTGAATTTGTTCTTAACACATAGAAATGGCAATACTCAAGGTGATAGATATCCCAAATATCCTGACTTCATCATCACATATTCTATGCATGTGACAAAATATCACATGCACCCCATAAATATGTAAAATATTGTGTGTCAATAAAAAAGCATCAAGACACAGCAATTCCACTCCTAGTTATATACCCAAAAGAATTAAAAACAGGTATTGAAACAAAAACCTGCACAAGAATGTCCACAGCATCACTATTCCTAATAGTCAAAAGGTAGAAACAACCAAGTGTTTGTTCATTCAACCAACGAATGGAGAAACAAAATGTGGTATAGCCACACAATAGAATATTATTCAGCCATAGAAAGAAATTACCTACTGATACATGTAGTAGGGTGAAACACATGGGTGAAACTCAAAAACACACTGAGTGAAAGAAGCCAGACACAAAGGTCACATGTCGTATGATTCCACTGAAATGAAATATCCAGAATAAGCAAATCCGTGGAGACAGAAAGCAGATAAATGGTTGCCAAGGGTTGGGGGAAGGGCAGATTGGGGAGCCACTGCTTAATGGGTTTCCCTGGAGTGATGAAAATGTTTTGGGATTAAATAGAGGTGGTGGTTGCACAACATTAGCAATGCACTAAAAACCACTGAATGGTACACTTTTAAATGTTTAATTTTAGTGCTATGTGAATTTTACCTCAATAAAAAAAATTAAAAGGATCCTTCAGGCTGCTGTGTGGAGAATAGACTGAATTGGGGCAATGGCAAAAAAACAGGAGACCGTGAGAAGGTCCTGGCAGTCATCCAAGTGGGAGATGATGGTGGCTGGAATAGGCTGCTGGTGGAGGCGGTACGAAGTAGTCCCATTCTGGCTATATAATTTCAAGTTCCTCAGTGTCTCTGAGGCTTCCTGTTTATGGGACCCCATGGGCTCTACACCCATTGCAGCCCTGGTAGATACTTTCAGCTCTGGTAGGACTAGATTTAGGAATCTTAGGAGTTCCCTATCTTAAGGCAAATTCTGAGCTTGGGGATGGCCACAGAGACATTTTGCCTGGGACAGTGTGTGGGGAGTCACATTATCCTCGATAAAGGATTACATACCACTTAAGAGTGGATACGTGCTAAATCTCTATATAAACTGTTTTCTTCCCTTCCATCAATAAACATTGCTTTGAGAGGAGCCAAAGGCACTTACGGGTTTTAATTGTTCAGCACAGTGACTAAGCCCCACTTGGTCAAGATTTTCTTGACTTAGCAGCTGTCCGAAAAGTGACAAATTTATGATTTGAGAGCAATTTCATTTTTCTGCCTGAACCACACAATAATTTGTGGGAATTAGCTACCTGATAAGATAAGGGGTGGGGGCGGGGAGCGGCGGAGGGGAGGGGAGAGGGCATTCAATGCCCCTCAGTGTTCCAGGGAGGGCTGTGGAATTTTTGGAGCAGCCCTGGACACACTGCAGGGCCCATTAAAGGATTAGCCGGCCCTGACGGAGCGGCTGCACAGCGGTGAGGTTAGTAAATCATGGGCGGCCGGGTCATTATCCCGGGAATTAGCTCAAGTTATATCCGCAGAGACACCAGCTATCAATCGGGGTCTCCAAGGAGAACGCCAAAACCCGAGGCTGAACTCTGGTACTGGAAGGGCTGAGACTTCCAGGTCACACGGGCGGCAGGACTTGCTCTTTCTTTTTGGCACAGACCTTCTCCAAGATCTTAAATCCCGCCTTCGTTATCAGCACATTTTTGTGGGGGCAATCCGATGCAAGTTTATTTCTCTTCACCGAATTGTATTAGCTTTGTGCTTAGTTCCTGTAGGGAAAAAATCGTGCTGAGATGCAATTACAAGCATTTATCGGATAAAGAGAAACTGTTTTTTTCATGGCATTTGTCAACACAGAGGGTTAGGTTTTTGCCTTTTTCTTTGCATGTGGTTTTTCTTTTTATTTGGTGGAGATGGGAAGGGGGAGTTTGATTTCATTGAAACATAAAACCATTTAAAAAACCCTAACTAATCCATCTGGCCTATGGAATATGGACGTTCTTGACAAAGGCAATAAGTGGAAATAAAAAATGTATCTGAATTGCTTGTGTTTCGCTCCCCAGATGCCGAGCAAAATGGCAGCAGTCTTTTCCCCTGGCCCTCTTCAAGACATTTATTAATGACACTGCCGACTGAGCCTCTGTGTGAGGAATCTGTCTTTGTGTCCTCACGGAGTTTGACCGCCATCTGAAAGAGCGATTTTGCAGAAAGAAGGGATTTTGGGTTGCTGGTTTTAGGCCGCTAATGCGCCATCGCTGAAGGGGTGTTAACAGATGAGGTGGAACCATTTGGCCTGATTCGATCAAGTAACCTGCTACCAAGCAAAGGTCCTGAGGGCACCAGGACCAGGGGTGGGTGGCCTGATAGATGAATGTTGGACAAACCCACCGGGAGCAGGGACCTCCATAGTCCCAGGGGCTAGAGGAAATCCTGGCACTGCCGCTTTCTGTCTGTGATTGTGGACAAGTCACTTGATGTCCTGAGCCTCAGTTTCCTCATATGTTGATATAAAATGAAGAAAATGAGGGTAGTTTCTAATTGGCGTAGTTGTGGGGATCAGGAGGGATAATAGTTGGGAGGAGTTTAGAGCAGTGCCCAACCTAGAGTAAGGGCTTAGAACGTGTTAACTAGCTGTTACTATCTTTGTTTGGGGGTAAAGAAGTGCTTCCTTTGCTATGTCCAGGACAAACACAGATCATGCCCAGGGACATTTTCTGGCCCAATTCTGGGCTGTGTTCTGTCTAATCTCAGCTAGTGGAGGGGAAAGCATTGTATTTGGCGTCACAAGAGCTGATTGCAAGTATCTTCACCAATGAGGTGAGCAGACTTGGGAGAAAATTTTTATCCTCTATAAGCCTCAGTTTCCTAATCTGTCAAGTGGGGACATTCATCTGGACTTCACCGATGTGTTGTGAGGATCAAATTAGATAACTAATTCATGACACGCATGGCTGTGCTGTGTAGGCTGGAAAGCGCTCCGTGACTATAAGGCGGCAGCAGTTACAGCTGGTAATAATGCAATCGTGTGGGCTGTGGATGTCATGGGCTGTCCCTCTGACAGCCTTGTTCCCAAGGAGGGGCTGGGAATGGAAGACAGAAAAGATCAGGATGACCCTAACCCTATAAATGCTTTTACTCGCTGGCGGTGGGACAAAGTGTCACCCTCACCCATAGATGTCAGGTAGATCTGTGCAGGTATAATCCCTTTCTTGCAGCAGCTCTGCCCATATTACTGAAATCACATTGATAATAGCTAACTTGAGCTGGGTGGGGTGGCACACACCTGTAGTCCCAGCTACTCAGTACTCAGAAGGCTGAGGTGAGAGTATTGCTTGAGCCCAGGAGTTCAAGGGTACAGTGAGCTATGATCGCACCACTGCACTCCAGCCTGGGCAACAAAGTGAGACTCTGTCTCAATCAATCAATCAATCAATCGTTCTTCATGAAAAACAAACAAACAAACAAAATAGCTCACTTAATCACTTCATTCTGCTGCCTCGTCTGGAATCGATGTTTTGAAGTGTGATTAACCCTTTGTCCTGCTCAAGCTCAAGAGGACAACGGGCCAAGTCCACAGCAGGTGGAGTGACTCCAGTTGGAGCAGAAGCTGGCTGAGGCCTGCTTTCCACAGCTCGTGGTTTCATGGTGAGAGGAAAGCAGGGAAGAAGACAGGCCAGGACTTAACTCAGAGGAGGGCCCAGTCTCTTTTTCTCGCACAGCTGAGCTCCCTTGAGTAGGCAGAGCTAAGCTGCATGGTTTTGCAAAAACCCACCCCTAAAGCAGTCAATGATTCCTGAATGCAAAGTGCCTTATTTAGACCTTTCATAAGGTCTACCTACCACCTTAGCAGGAAGCAGCCCTATGTCAGATGACAAGAACATCATGATTTGCAACATGACATACCATGCATGCATGATCAAATGCCTCCAGACGTAAAACTTCCTGTGAACTGTGGCCAGGTATGGAAGTGTGGAAGCTGGGTTTATCCCGACCATTTGTGTTTCAGCTCTGTTCCTTTCCAACAAGGACCCATCATGGGCTACTAACTCTAAAATGAGAGATCTTTCAGAAAAATGCTTTATGTAGTAGCCCTTTCTGGTACAGGGTCCAAGTTAACCTAAAATGATTCTAGGAGACCATTCTACACAGCCAATTTGCTCTTTTTTCATTTTAGATGAATTCTATCAGAAATTCACTTCCTAATTATTTCACTGCTATCCAATTGAGCTCTTCTAAATCCAGCAACCCCATATCTAAAACAGCGCAAGATGGACCTTCCACTTGACCTTGTATTCTGTCCGTTATGTTCTCATCTGCACCAGTCCTCCTCCAACTGCTGATTCTCAGTCAAGATCAGTTGCCCAGAAATGCTAACTGCACTGTCTGATTCAGACCTGGTGAGGAGTTCTCTATGTGGAAGGCTTCATTTTTAAGAAAACTACTATTACAAAAGTAACGTATTTGCTATATAAAATAATTCTAAATGAAGCACATAAAATAAAGTAATCCTTTCACTTGATTCCATTCCCCTCAAATACCAAATGTTTATTTATATAATAACATTTAAAAGAAAAATGGATTCATGCTACATGTACTGTCTGTAATTTTTTTCACTTAAAAATATCTTGGATATCTTTCCATAAATATAAATTTTAGAGCAGGAAACTGGGATCCATGGATCCTCAGGGGAACCCATGGATGGACTTCAGGAGTTCATAGACCCTGAAATTTTATGTGAATGCACATGTGTGCATTTTCCAGGGTTCATGGTGTTCCATGGGTCTCATAGGGCTCTATTACCCCCAAAATGTATAAGCAAAACCACCCCAACCTTGTGTGCAAGGCTTTTTTGTACTGGCTGCTCTAAAATTACAGCTCATACTTTTAGACATCATTGTTGATTTGCCATTGTGATATATTAGTCTAATGATGACTTTTATGAAATGGCCTTTAAATGCTAAGTATCTTCAAGCATAGAAACTCGATTTAAGTCAGCAACTTGCTCAGTAGACCACATTGTACCTCTCTTTGCTCTGTAAATTTTGCTGCAGCCTTGGGCCAAAAGCAATAAAATCTGACCTGGACAAGTCTCTGTAGTAACAACTGTGCTATTACTGGGATCCCTTTGCTGTAAGGCTGCATGATGTTCCATCCAAACAAAATGGAAAGTGAAAATAGAGCAAAAAAAATCATCCTTAGGTAACCATTTTACAAACGAAAGGATAAGAAGAACTTAAAGTCTGCATTGCAAATCAGTTTCAAGTTCTTTTTTTCCTCCAACCATAGCACAGGTTAATCAGTGATTTAAAAAACACTCCTGCTTCATTACAACTAGAAATTATCTTGTTAATTTGTATGTTTCCTTGTTAATTACTTGTCTTCCCTGGCACCTCTTAGAATTTAAGCTCCATCACTGGTCCTGGTTGTGGCTGTATCCTCAGTTGCCTAAGAGGTGCATGGTAAATAGTATTAATACTTAATCAAATTCAGTTACATGAATGAATGAATGCTGCCCTGAGCACTCAGATGGGAGTTTGCCCATGCTTTCTGATTTCCACAAGCTCTATCTTACCATGAACCACAGGTTCAAGTTCCTAAAGGAAGGACAAACATAGAAAGATGCCTATTTGGAAGTTGCAACTCAGGCCTGCAGCATCTCAGCCCTAAGAGAACCATTAACTCCAGTTGTTAAGGGATAACAGTGACAAACATCTTTTCCATTCCCTGGTTATGGAAAGAATGGGAGAATGCTGCTTTTTTATTTTAAACCTCATCCTGGGTTTTAGGATGACAAAATGCACCAGTGTGTACCATGCAATGATTTCACCCTCTGACACAGTGGAAGAGGTTGAGTGGAGACACGAAGCAGCTGCTATGCTGTTCATCGGTACCCTGACCCTGTTCCTACCCAGAGCAATCTGCAGCCTGTCCTCTTGGCCTGACCTGCAGCCTGAAGCTAGGTGAGGCAGCCAAGGCTCCCTGGGGAGAAGAGGCCCCCCTCTCTGTTCCCTCTCTAGCACAGCCATGTCATTTCTTGGACTCATAAATTCTGAGCCAGTATTTGATCCCACAAAGCAAGATTGTGGTTATCTGGGTGGATGGGCCTGTCATGGGGCCTGTAGACAAACCGCAGCCAGGCTGGGCCTTGCTAGATCATTAGTCACCAGGACAGAAGTTCTGCACCGGGTCAACCCCAGGGCCAGTCCAGCTCTGGCCTCAGACAGGGCCCCAGGAGGACAGTTCATTATATTGTTCTGAGGAACTCAAAGTCAAGCCTTCCCATTCTTTTTGGAGGTGAAAGGGGAATGTAGGTGAAGAAATAAATCTCTTGCATCTGTCTGCAGTGCTTCTCAAACCTGTGCACATAAAAATTAGCCTAGAGAGTGGTTACAAATGCAGGTTATCAGACTCCATCACTCAGAGATTCTGATTCATGGATCTTTTTCCAAGATGACCCTTCAACCACCTTAAAACTGTCTGCCACACCCCCAAAACTGGTTTCATGCTATCTAACCATTGCTCCTCTCCCCTCCACCCACCCAGCCCCTGTGTAAGAGGCTGGACAGTGAGACGGTAGGGTGTCTCTGGAATTTCTGCACAATTCAGCACATACCTTTCTGCTTTAGGGGACAGAAGGGGACCTGCACTGAGCAGGACCAAGACCAAGGAGCCAAGAGGGCAGATCCTGGAGCTCCTGGACCTGCCACTGAGAATGGGTTAGCTTTTCAAATGATAACATTATAGGTAATAACAATAATGGTTACCATTAATCAAGCCCTGTACACACCAGGTACGGGGCTGAACAGTTTCTGTGTGTGATCTCATGAGCCAACACCCTGCGTGATAGGTTCACTGTTATTCCCATTTTTCAGATGACGTGCTGAAGGGCTAAATGTCTCTCCAGGCAGTGTCAGTCCTCCAACCTCAGCAGGATGACTAAGGACACTGTATTCTAAGCCCTTGTCTCTCCAAGTGTGGGCTAAGGACCAGCAGCAATGGCATCTGTGATGGTTTTAAAAGTATGTCTGCAAATTTATTGATTCTCTTCCTTT
Organism: Lemur catta; assembly: GCF_020740605.2. Classification (NCBI taxonomy): domain Eukaryota; kingdom Metazoa; phylum Chordata; class Mammalia; order Primates; family Lemuridae; genus Lemur; species Lemur catta. The sequence goes on along the minus strand of NC_059134.1, from coordinate 82,745,082 downwards.
CAAGGGGTGAAGATAAGTTCCTCTCCCCTTCAGTGCGGGCTGAAGTTAATAACTCCCTTCTGACGAATAGAATACAGCAGAAGTGATAGCGTGTCACTTCTGGGATCATTTGGAAGAAGACTATGGCTTCCATCTTAGGGAAAACCGTGTCATGAGCAGCCTGTGGAGAGGCCCACACAGTGAGGGGCTGCAGCCTCGGCCAACAGGGGCAGGAGGCCGGGGAGTGCAGCCCCTGCCGAGCCGGCAGCCTGTCACTTCACGACAAAGCCCAAGCCAGAATCGTCCAGCTAAGCTGCTTCCAGATTCCTGAGCCTCAGAAGCTGTGTGAGATAATAAATATTTGTTGTTTTATACTGCTAAGTTTTGGGGTCATTTGTTACGCAGCAGTAGATAATGAACATAGCGTCATCTGGGAGCTTTTTAGAAATGCAGACCCTGAGCCTCAACCCAGATGTACTGAATTGGAAGGTGCATTTCAGCAAGCTCCCTGGGGGACTCTTGTGCAGCGTAAGTTGGAAAAGCACTGTTCTAAGCCACTTCATTCTCAGTCAAGTATAGAGATATAAATACATATATGTCTCCCAGGGAAAGTCCTTTAAGCTAGTTCATCTTACGTTTTTCCTCTTTTCCCCTACCTTTCTCAGTCCAGCAGGGAAGCCAGCAGCCTCTGCCTGTTACCCTCCCTGGCTGCCATGTCACTTGGTTTGCTGAGCATCCTACCTCTCCGCCCCAGACCCAGCAAGAGACAAGTGCCTCCTTGCACAAAAATCTCAGTAATGGTTTACTGGAAACAACTCAAGGGAGTGCTTTAGATGAGAACTGAGGCGGAGTCATGGGTGCCAGATAACACACTAACTAGGAAAATGACCTAAGGATATGATGCCATAACATAAACATGTGAGTTTGATCCTTTTCCTTGATTTGGGGCTAGCTCACTTCTAGAGGTCTCCTCCTTATGGACAGTTATTAGGGACTTCAAAGGCCAGTCAGCATGTTGGAGAGGGCAGTAAGGAGAGGGTGGAAGGGGGTGCTTTGATTTCAAGTTACGAACCTAGGATCACTGAGAAGACCCATACTGGAATGATTGTTTCTTATGTCACTGTTTACAGTGTATGCCTGTTCTAGGTTTTGGGGCACAGACACTTTCTGGGGGACTGAAACCAACTAAGTCAGCCTTCAGATCGGGAAGCAGCCTTGCTCACAGAAGGACCCCAGGAGGATGCCTCTGCTGTTTCTGAGCTCCAAGGTGGTGGGACACGTGGCACAGTGCTGTTCCTACATCAAACCATTCTTCCTCTGCCTTTTTTCTAGAGCCACATGCCAATATTCTGGGGAGTGTTTTGGGAACACCACAGAGTAGTTTGAACAGGTGGGTGATGTGTGCCTCCAGCCAACCTTTTTAGCTGCATTTCTGGCCAATCCCCATTATGTATTTTTTTTTTTTTTTTGCTATAGCCAAATGGAGCTATTTTCCATTTTACAAAAATACCATGGGTTTCACATCTAGGTCTTTGAGCATACTACTCCCTCTGCTGTAGGTCTCCTCCTCCTTATGACTGAGTTCTATGTATCCTTTAATTCCTGGAAGTGTCACCTCCTCTGGATGCCACCCTAGATTCCTCCGGACTGGCTCTGGTGTCCCTCCTCTGTGCTTTGATGGCGCCCCGTGCACTCTTCCCTTGCGTTGCTCATCACTCTGCCGTTGCCAATCGATTTCTACCCCCTGCTACCGCTGAAGAGCTGTGTCTCACTCGGTGTCTGGCACAGAGTAAGGGCTCAATGTTTATTTGTTGAGCAAATGCACGAGTGAATATTCCCTGTGCCCAGAGCAATGCTTGGCCCTGGTATGTGTTCAGTAAAGGCTTATGGGATGAATTGGTGTCTGCTGCTCGTTTCTCTCGAGAGGTTAGAAAAGCCGCGGAACTCTTGAAGAACTAGGAGGCCTGCAGGAGGAAGGCCCTGGACATCCCTGGAAGCCTGGACACATTCTGCCTTGGTCCCTCCCTCTTGCACCAGAGCTGACTGTAGGCTCAGCGAGCGCCCTGCTTTCATCACGCTTGTTGCTTCTCTCACTTCTCTTGACTTGATAAATAGAACTGAACTTTTTGGTCTGAAAGGTGGTGCCTTATTGATTCAAATGCTGGCAACAGTGACCCCAGCCCAGAAACATTTCCTGGGGATCAAATAACTAGCTCTGCGCAGCACTCATCAATCTGCAGCCTGGCTAAACGTCCACTTACTCTAGGACTTACTACCTGAACCATAACCCTAAGTCCCCCAGGCCAGGGGATGGCCTGGATAATTTACTATCATCTTTATTTCCCAGGGTTGTAATTTAGAAGGGCTTGCTGTTTGAGGCAAAACAAAGCCATACTTTGGTTCACTAAAGGCTCTGAATGGTGCTGCTTTCATGGAATAAAAATAATAATCCCGTATCAGAAATACTTTTTGTATACATTTCTTATCCATCTTACCTCCAGTTTATAAATAAGGAAATAAGCTCGGAAAACTTCCCAGAGATTGTCCTCTAGCCAGGGATACAATGCTCCTCTAGCTGCTGATAATAAATACAATAGGAATATTTATTATTACTAATTATTTAAGTGAGTTATTGACAATAATATTAATAATATAAATTATTATTTTTTATCACTAATTACTTAAATCATTAAGAGTTGCTTCTTTAGCATTTATTGTGTGTCAGGTACTATATGTAGTACTTTATATGGATAATCTGATCAAATTGTCACACCAATTTTATAGGTTATGTATTATTAATACTATTATCCTCATCTGACACTTGCAGATATTGAATCTTAGAGAAGTTAAATAACTTGCCCAAGATTATGAAGCAAGTCGATGGTAGTGGCCATTGTCTAACCCCAGTCAACTTGACTCCTGAACCAACATTCCTTGTTGCTAATCTGTGAATCCCACTAAAGCCAGGACCACAGTCACAGAGCCCATGGCTGTGTCCTCATTGCACAGAGCTAGCATAAGACAGGGACTCAAAGAATTGTTGTAAGATGAAAAAGCCCAGTCCTGCTCCCAAACTTGATATTCTTTATAAATTTTCTGTTCTGTCTCAAACATGAAGAAAGCAGCTCTGAGCTATAGGGTCAGAAGGCCAACTGGGCCCATTTCCCATACATCGCTGAGGCTTTTCAATGACTCCCCTTGCCCCCCAGTCTCAGTTGGCTCATCTTCAGAATGGTCACAAGCACAGCTGCTGTTTATCAAGTACTAACTACATGTGCAGCACCATTCCAGGCACTCCATGGGCATGAATCAGATCTTCACACAACCCTGCAAGGGAGGCATTGCTACCTCTGGTTTTCAGAGAGGGCACCTGTGATTCAGAAAGTTTAAATAACTTGGCTAAGGGCATGCAGTAACTAAGTGGCAGACCTGAGATGGGAACGCACGTCTAATGCTGAAGTCATGCTCTAGATGTTCTCTCGCTCTTGCTCCCTCTCTCTCTCCAGCTTTAATGAGATATAAGAAATCACACAATTCACCTATTTACTGTGTACAATTGGATGGCTTTTAATATATTCACAGGTTTATGCAACCATCACCACAATCAAGTTTAGAACATTTTCATTACCGGAAAAAAGAAACTCCTTACACCTACCTTGGCTAACTCCGACCTCAACCTGGCCATACTCCATCAGCCCTAGGCAACCACCAATCTACTTTCATCTCTATTGATCAGCCTATTCTGGGCATTTCATATAAATGGAATTATACAATAGGTGGTCCTTGGAGACTTACTTCTTTCACTTAAAAGGATGACTTGTTGTCAAGTCTCATCTATGTTGTAGCTTGTATCAATACTTCATTCCTCTGTATTGTCCAATAATAGTCTATTATATGGATATACCACATTAAATTTATCTATTCATCAATTGATGGACATTTGGGTTGTTTCTGATGCGACTTCTCTTATGCACCCTATTTACTTCCCAGGGATGTTCTGAAGACCAAGTAGAAATTAGACAAGACAGCATTTTCCTACTAGGAAGCTCTCTGCAAGTAGGAGGTAGCAGTTTTTATTGAAACTGCTGGTGGAAACAAATGAGGGCAAGTTGGCTTATGTTTATTTGTTTCCAATGAGCACAGCGCATCCTGAAGCAGTAGTTGAAAATTTAGTGCTGGAATAAGAGCTGTTTGTGTTCTTATCACTGCTAGTGCCTCTTCAGCATGCCATTCTGTGATAATAGTTTCTATCTCAACCTTTATTTTCTGCTATAAAACAAATGATAGCAAGTGGCTCTTTAAGGGAATGATTTTCATTTGGAGTGATTCAAAAGTCTGGCATTTAACTTTTATGGAAAACAGATCTATCTTCTACCACTAAACTAGGGAATTGTTGACTGGAAATAATCTTACTTAACCAATTAAAAAACTCTTCATGGATCTTTCTCATCAGCAGTTCAGCAATTCATATATCTTTCAGATATCAGAAGAGGCTAATCATGCATGTGTTACTAGGGAGTCCACTGTGTATATTTTGTAAACACACATAGATGAATCCAAGAAGAAAACCAGGACAGTTAGGAAACTTGCATCCTCTTTTCTTTCTTATCCTGGGGTGAAATGAAACAGAAGTGGGAGATTATGTTCTTTTCCCCATCTTAATTTAGCAAACTAGGAATTGTTTCAACTAAGTCCTATAAAGATTGCATACGCTGCACAAATATTCCTCATATATAACAAATTCGGGGGTTAGGTTTTTCAGCAGCCAGACTGAAGGCAGTGTAAAAATATCCCTGTAAAATCTTTCCTGTTGTCAGCAGAAGGCTGCTTCCACCATTTTCAAAGGGGCCTCTACACAGTTCAACAGATTTATTGAGTGCAGACTGTATCTGGCAAAGGGCATGGAGACAGACGTGCAGAGAGGTAAGAGCCAGAGCATGAAAAAGGTGATTGTCAAGACAGGAGAAGAGGATGAGAATGGGCGGTGGCAGAGCAGAGAGAGAGTCTGCAGCGGGACAGCAAGTAGAAGAGCCACTATGTGCAGGAAATAATAATAGCTAATATTTTTCATACATTTACTGTTTGCTGGACACTGTGTGTGCAAACACAGTGTCTCTTAACACATACTTTCTCATCCAATCACAACAACTTTATGATGTGGATACCATTATTAAACCCCTTTTTAAGATGGGATGTACTTGCCCAAGGTGCACCCTTAGTAAACTGATGGAATTGAGGCCTGAAAATTCAGACTGACACCAAAGCCCAACTTTCTAACCGCTGCCCTAAAGCACCTCTTAATCAAACAGAAACCAGTCTATTCAGGGTGCTCCATGTGCAAAAGTAGATACAATTTTTTTTTCTTTTAGGATAATGAAGTCTAATGTTGTCACTGCAAATTTAGATAATAAAACCCCAAAATCTGAGTGTTGCATTTGAAGAGATTGGAATTTTACATTTTTATCATCTGAATATTCTTGGGATGAATATGGTATTTTAGTGGCCCTCAGTGAGGCTAGGAAGAGGGTGACTTTGATTTGGGATACCCCAACCCTTCTCCAATGTTCAGGGATAGTACCTTTTCTCTACCACCTTTCAAGTTACCTTTTGGGTCCTCATTACTCCTGGGATGCCACATGTCACAGATCTGACCTGTTTTCTTAGGTATTAGAAAATGCAGGAGCCTCTAGAGCCAGAAAGAACTGCAAAGCATTATCTGGTCTAATCCTCCCATTTTGCAGAGGAGGGAAACTGAGTCCCAGTGAAGTGAATCACCCTAGCTCACAGAGCTGGATAATAAGTCTCTGATGGATTGCTCCTTTCTGTGTGTAATGGTGTTATTTTATTAGGAAACATGAAAGGGGCCCACAGAATTCCCCAAAGCCTGGGATAAAGACCACTGGAGGTTCTCAAGATGATTTAGGTGACATTCAACAGCATTTAACTTCTCTGTCAATGCTTCTGGTTTGGGTCAAGGAGATAATCTCCATTTGGCCCTGCCTTTCACACCTAACACTTGGTAATCTTTCTCTTGAACAGGCAGAACAAAGCTCAGGCTTTGACAGTCAACTAGCCAGCCAGAGTCTAATAACATTGTTTTGTTTTCATTGCTTTTATCATTATGCCCCTATTTGTGGCAAATGATACTGACTTTCAATTTATAGTACTGATATAAAGTTTCCCCCCAAATCTATCTATTTATGTTTTTAAAAATTGATCTAAACTGTTAAGCAGATAGTTCATAAATATGACAAAAACCTTGATAATGGCAAGCAAATGACTAAAAGCAGGAGACACAGCAGTAAACCATTTGTGTGGCAAAGAGTAATGATTGGGAGCCCCATACAGGCCCCTGAGGTAGACATTTCCAATCGCACTGCCTAGGCCCTTGCCTACCTTGAGAAGGGTCACCATTGTGTGAGGATTAGGGACAAACTGATGTTGATCAATCACTTAGCTTCTTCCATCCCATGTTCCAAGATTCTACCTCTCCCACGGTCTGGCTTCTCCTGGTGTGCCCGTTCTTCTGCACCCCCAAATGACCTCCAAGTTCCCGTCTCTTCTCCCTGTGACTCTAACACTAAAGACACCAAATAAATTCACACGGTATTCCTTCACATTGAAGGATGGCGACTCACTGTGGCCTCCTTGCTCAGTCTTGGGTGACAGAAATAATGCCATGTCTGGTAGGGGAACCATGCTGGCATGAGGGCCCCTGGCTCTGCCTCTCAGGAACCCAATGGGCCTTGTGTGTGTGTGTGTGTGTGTGTGTGTGTGTGTGTGTGTGTGTGTGTGACAAGTCACTGTCCTTCCCTAGGCCTCAGTTTCCTCATCTTTACAATAAATGCCCCCTCAGCCCTTGAACTCTGCATTCAAATGGTTCTGTCCTTCATTTTTCTCACCTCTCTGCCCACAGGGAAGGTGGGATGAAGAAAGCAGGCAGGAGAAAGGGAAACGGGAGATGTGTGTAGTGGATTGGCATCCCAGATTCCTAGGGCTGTTGTGAGGATAAATTAATTAAGATAATGATTGCAAGCATCTCACCACAATACCCAGCACAGAGTCAGTGCCCAAACATGGCAGCTAGACTGCTGAAGAGGTGGGCCAGCTTCCACAGATGGTGGAGGGCCTGGAGGGGTGGCAGGCTTCACCCAGGGTCCTTAGTGATAGAGCCACTCCTCAGCCCAGACTGGCCTCTCCCCGGGCTGGACTGGAGAATGGGCTTATTCCCTTCCCCTGGGTCTGACCAGGGACAGAGGGCACAGTCAGAAAAATAACACCAGGAAGAGAGTGATGGGATTGCAGGCCCTTGGGTGGAGAAAAAAAAAAATGACAAGGAACCAGTCAAAGGTCAGAAAATCAATTTTTTTCTCCTTACAGATCTATAAGTTTAGAGGCTTGTAAAGGTCAATGTTGTCCTTTTAAAGTACCTCCAGGATTTACATCCTAAGTAACACTTGGTTTCCTCCATAGTAAACATGAAGATCCAATTAGTTTTCCCTATAATTCAAAGAGATCCGAGAAACAGGGACCTTTCCGGTTGGGAGTCAGTTTGGCTATAAAGTTTCTTGCTACACTATTCGGAGGATGAACTTTAATCCATATCTTATCTCCTGCTTGAAAATGAACATCCCTTCTCTTCTTATCATAATGTTTCTGCTTTTTTCTTTCCACTTTTTCCCCCCGCTTTCCTTTGGAGCCTTGGCCATATTCCTTTCTGGCAATTAGAATAAATTCTTTGTACTTAGTTATTTGCTGCACTCAGTTACCTTAAGAATTTTTCTCCCTGACTTGACTCCAGAAGGCATTTTAAGGTCCTGTCAAATCAGAATGTTGCTGGAACCCAAGCTCTCTGGGCCCCGTTTCTAAGTCTTTTACAGCAATGTGAACTGGTGATCACTGAATATTTCTCTTTTTTATGGCATCCTTGAGCAAGGATGAAATCACCGATGCAGCCGTTCCATGAACCCTGTTTGCAGAGGCTGCTTCTCAGCCTCTTGGTTTCTCCCTTTCCCTCTGGGTTTCCCAATCCATCCTGTTCTTTCCTGGGGGATGAAGGGGCGAAGCGGGCAACTGCCAAGGAAGAACAGCCCCCAGGGCAGGCTTTTTTCTCGTGCTGGGCTGCGCTGCCAGTGTGCTGTCATGAACAGGGTCAGTTCCGTATTCCCAGGGCAAAAGGATCGGTGGTGTCCTTCACCCCCCTTCATAGAGGGTGACAATCAGTTGTGTTGTAAGTACTCTAGGCCCTTCTGAAAGGCATGACTGAGCTGTTAAGAGATCTGTATGTGACTTAAAGAGTTCTGGGGCCTTCTTGGAAATCTGGAGGGACCTTATTTTGCTCTCCTTTGACCAAAAGAAGAGAAGTGAGCTCTTCAACAACAAGGCGATACCTCATCTAAAGATCAGTTGGAAAATTTGGCAGGAGACAATGGGCCTCTCCTGCACAATCCCTAGTTGACTGGGGGTTCTTGATAATCGTGATAACCAGTATTTCCAGAGTGTAAATTATCAACAGGCCCAGTTAGAAACACTTTACCATGCATTATCTCATTTAATCTCAGACTCTCCCTGTGAGACAGATCCTATATCATCTCCATTTTACATATACACAGACCAAGGCTCAGATGTGTTAAGTATCTTGCCCAAAGTCCAAGTGAGTGAGGGTGGGGCACATTTCATGTAAAAGTTTGAGACATGATTTTTTTTCTCCAGCTTTGATGAGTGAAGTAAACAGTGGATAACCACACACCTACCTCATGTGGTTGAGATGCAGAGAAATGTTTTTGCTTTTGGCTCTAAAATATTCCTGTTTGGTTTTCCTCTTTGCCTGTGGCCTAACAGTCTAGATAGGAAGTATATCAAATCAGAATGCCTTCTGAAGCTGTAAAAAACAGGAAATTCAACTCAAATTGACTATAATAAACGAGATTTATGAGCTCATATAACTGCAAGTGCAAAACTAGGGTGATCCAGCACCTCAATGACGTTATCATGGACTTAGCTTCTTTCTTTCTGTTCTGTCTTCTGTGGTGTCAGCTTCATCCAAAGGCTGACTTGCCTCAAGGTGGCAAAATGGCTATAGAAGTTCTAGGCTTCACATTTGCATAGTCAGAAAGGTGAGAGAGCACTTCTTATACAGCATTACAAGCAAGAATCCAAAGATTTACTCTGGTTGGACAACTTAAGTTGCAGCTAACCCTTGAATCAATCCTCATTCAAGGCCTGGGAAGTAGCATTTATTGACTGACTTAACCCAACCAGTGGTTACCCCTGGAAATGGCAGAATCTGCTTCAGTTGGCTACATAGGATATATCGGGAGAGTGGACACCCAAATGAAAATCTGGGTAGTCAGGAAGGAAAAAGCATAGAATGGTTACTGGGTGATTCTTATCTTTGAATTATTTACAGATAAAACATATCTTTGGTTAAAAGTGATAGAATGCCCAATGGCAGAAATTCAGGAATTTATTAATCTTACTTCATATGAAATGTGAAGGCAGGCCATTCCAGTTAGTGTAATGGCTCAGTGATGGCCCCAGGGACCTGGACTTTGTCTGCTTTGTCATACTCAGTGTTTCAGCAACAGTCACATGTGGCTGCTAAAGCGCCAGGCATTAGATTCTCAAATGTGACCCAAACAGGAAGGAGACAGGAAGGATGGAAACAAAAGGTCTGTCTTCTTGCGTACCTCTACTTTTATTGGGATGTAATAATCTTTCCCAGAAATTTCCTAGCCATCTCTCTCCTCCATCCATTGGCCTCAGCTGGATCATACGGCCATTGCTAGCTGCAGAGGAGGCTGGGAAAGTACTATCTAGAGTTTTTCAGTACCTGTAGTGGGAAGCTGGCAAGGAAAAAGTGGATTGAGAATGGCCTGGGATCCAATAATGTCATGTTTTGGTACTTCTGTGCTAAAGAACTGGAGGCCACATCCTAAGATTTTTCTAAAGTCCATTACAGAGAATGTTACCAGGATCTGACTTAAAGTCTTAGCAAAACTCAGACTCACAAGCAGTTAGCTTTCAGCCACCAATACGATGTTCAATGTAGCATTAACTATTCAAGTGTTGACATCAATGAAAGGTTTATCAGAAGCAAAATTAGGCATCAGCTTACTTTACATTGTCAGCACTAAATGAATACCTCACACCTAATTAAAAATCAGATGTCTGAAATAGGCTTATAAAAATTGGAAATTACAATATAGACTGTTAACTAATGTGAAATTTGTTTTTTTCTAGATGACAAAAATATTTCCCTACTAATTAACTGCCTGATCTTCAGGGCTCTAAATTCAGTCGCAAAGTAACATTACAAATATCCCATCAGTCAATAAATCGCAGCTAGTATCAGCAAAATATTTTTGGCTTATTTGAAGATTGAAGCAACAAGGCCAAGAAAGTGACTCAATAGATTAGAGGAACAGTAGAGTGAAGGATGCTGAGTACAATCTGATTACACACACACATATCCATTATGTTTTTAGTTTCAAACTATTCCAGCTTTAGACATTTTTTTTGTTCTTCTGACTTCCTTTGAAAAATGACATGAGCAAATATTTCTCTGCAGTTGGAAGCAGACTCTATTAGAAGACAGAGGCCAATAGCCCGGCAAACTGTGACAAATGAATCTGCTTGGAGGAAAGAAAAACTTAAACTATTTGGAAAGCAAGGGATCCAGGAGTAATTGCAGTTTTGCTGGGCAGGGCCAATGCAGATTTACATTTTAGTACTGACTCACAACCAACGTTTCATGGTGTTTTAGCATTTATGAGGCATTTTTACTTATATTGCCCATCAGCCCAAGTTCTAATAAATCTCCACTAGAGCATATTTGGTATGTATAATTATAGTGGGATATAATAGGTATTATTTTTTGGCAGCCAGCAGTTTATCCTCTATTTTCCCTTTTCTGGCAGCTGACTCAGGCCTGGCCAATCATAGTATCCATCCACCTGAACCCATGGGGACCAATCATAATCTTTCCTGGGATTTTGACATGTAGTCACATAGTTATCCCCACCCCGTCACCATCCCATGCTGTAAAGCTGGAAGGGAAGACTGGAGCTGTAGAGGAGAACAAGGGAGATGGACAGAACTTAGCAACACTTTTGGACCCAGGACCAATCTCTTCCTGAAGCCAGATCCCTTGGGATGTCCTAGTTAGGTGAGCCAATAAATCCTGTTTCTGGCTTAGGTAGTTTGAATTGAGTATCTGTCACTTGCATGGAAGAGTCCTGACTGATACTGCCATTGATACAAGCTACCATCCATCTTTCCAGGTTCAGCTCGAATCGAGCCTTTTGAGCCTTTTGATAAAGTCTTCCCTGGTGACTTTCCTTTTTCCCAGTAGCTACATCATTCTCTGACTGTAGCAAACAGGCAGCACAATGTTGAATGTAATCACAATATTCTCTTATTTTTTAGATGTCTTTCAGTTGTAAAGTCCTATGGGAATGGATAATACAATCCCCAATTAATAAATAGGAGGAGTTCTGAAATTTTTTGTTTCATTTCTTCATATAAGTAAGGTAAGCAATGGTTAAGTACTCAGGCTAATTCACAAAAACCTATTTTATGAAAATATGTGTACAATGGCAGCAAGTAATAGAGGTGTCATGTAGAAAACTATCGCTTGGAAAATAAAGTAAGTTTGATTTGCGAAAATAAGAAGGTTGAAGCAGATTTTCCTGGACTATCTGGAGGAGATTCAGAATTGTGTCGGTCTTTTTAAAAATTAATTTTGATTTTTATCAAACATATATAGCCAGTTGATTTAAAGAGTCAAATAGTTCTACAAGGTTTATCACAAAAAGTAGTGGTTTCAGAACCACCCATCTTCTCAATTTCCTTCTATTTAGAGGCAACTACTTTTAAATCTTTTAGTTATTTATTCTGGTATTTAACATATACATTAAATATTTGGTTTTTAACCAAGTATTTGGTGTATACCCAAATACACGCTTGGTTTTTCTCTTTTAGGTTTTATCTATTAATTCCCATTAAGGAGTATAAAAATTCAGCTTTCAAGGCCAGGCATGGTGGCTCATGCCCAGAATCCTAGCATTCTGGGAGGCTGAGGTACAAGGATCACTTGAAGTCAGGAGGTCGAGACCAACCTGAGCAAGAGTGTGAGACCCTGTCTTTACTAAAAATAGAAAAATTAGTAGGGTGTGGTGGTGTGTGCCTGTAGTCCCAGCTATTTGGGAGGCTGAGGCAGGAGGATCTCTAGAGCTCAGGAGTTTGAGGTTGCCATGAGCTGTGATGATGCCTCCGCACTCTATCCAGGGGAAGAGTGAAACTCTGTCTCAAAAAAAAAAAAAAAAAAAAAAAAAAGAATTCAGTTTTCATCCTTATCTGCCCACCCTGGCACCCACTGCTTATACTCCATCTTCCTGATGCAGTTTTATCATAAATTTGGTTGGAGCAATATTTAGTGTTCACATTACCATGACTAGATATATACAATTCACTGCTGAAGCATGTAGAATCAAAGATTACTTTGCCTTTCTAACACAACTTTAAGTTTTTCCAGGAATAATAATCTTGTATTTTGTTTACTTGCTTAGGCTTTTATGTAATTATTAATTTAGCCTCACATTCACTCCCAGTTGGCTATATGTCTTCTCAATAAGGTAAAAAAACCATAATTCTTCTAGCAATTTCTAATTTTTTTTTCTTTTTTCAAGAGACAAGGTCTCACTATGTTGTCTAGGCTGGACTTGAACTCCTGGGCTCAAGCAATCCTCTTGCCTCATGCTCCAGAGGAGCAAGGACTACAGGTACATGCCACCATGCCCAGCTAATTTCATTTTTTTGGAGACATGGCTTCCTGAACCTTCTGACCTACTCCAATTTGGAATGGTTATTCTCAAAGCCACCATGACCCCAGACTCAGCTTCTATTTTACCTAAAGAGAGCTGCACTGATCAAGGCCTGAGTGAAACAGAAGAAAAATAGGCAGGACGAGGGGTGTCTGTCTCAGAATGACAAACAGCCCAAGATAGTATTAATAGAAAGCTCAGGGCATAATCCTCCAACTTACCATCAGGATGTGCCTACAGCCCCATCAGTGGGAAGTAATGGTTTAGGCATAATTTTAAAAAATTCATGACTTTCTGAAATAAGGCACACTCATTTGGAAGCCAAACTTCACAGTGTACACTTTAAAAAAAAAAAAAGAATGTCTCACACTGCTGAGAGTTTTGAGGGAGGGCTTCAGATAGAAAAACAAGCACCAGTGCAGCAAAGCCAAACAAAAGGCCAAATCTAGTAATTCTCAAAATCTCATGAGTTTATTAAAATGCAGGTTTGTGAGCCTCATTCCCCTTAATCTAACTCATCAGCTATAGTGTAGGCCCTAAATCCTGACCCCATAACAAGAACCCCCAAGGAATCACATGTAGGTTGTCCATGGACCACAATTTGACAAACTGGCTTAGTGTTTTGCCAGAAATTACCAGGGTTGCTTGAATCTGGAACTTCTCTGGAATTCCCTTGTTACTTGTCATAGGATTTTGGGGTTAAGGCTGAGAACAGTTTTTAACACCAAACAAGGCACCAAGACCAGATGTGTGAGTGACCCACTTCCAAGCAGTTTTTATGGAGTCGAGCGTGTCAGGCAAACGTTTGGGGCAGTAGGGCTTCCTAACCTTGTCTGGCCGGCTGTCTCTTTACTTGGGGTATTTAAAACTCATGCAACCGCTTCAAAAAACAAAGCCTGTCAGGCTATACAGTTCTTGGAAATGGGCTTTTATAAAAACAGTAATTAGAGAAATTGAACAAACAGGTCGTCCTGCTTTTTGGCCCAAGGAATAGGAAATGGCAACTTAAAATTTGGTAACGCAATTTTTGTTTGGGGTCCCTGTTCCTCTCTGAGCCCTGACTTTTTGTGTCCTAACAATGCTCCTCCTCCTTCTGAGGCCTGTCTCTTTACCTAGAATAATTTTAATCTAATCAAAGATGTAGATATTCAAATCTTTGACCCAAACAAGTGGCCAACGCCCTTGACCTAGAGTTCGGATTCGGGCCTAGCGGGGCGAAGCTCTCACAGCTCCCTCGCGAACTTTATTAAGAGCTTAATGAGGGGGGCGACGTCTTTGCTGCAGGGCCCCACCACCCTCCCACTTCTGCTCCTTCGGGTCCCAGGCCGCAGCGAGGCCTCCGGTCTCTCGAGTCTAAGGTCTCAGGCGGAGAAGCCCAGGGGGAACCCGCGGGGGGCGGGGCTGGGGAGGGGCGTTCCCCGAAGTTCTGAGTCCCGGGGCGCGGGGCGCGGGGCTGCGGGGGGTGGGGGGGGCACGGCTGCCCGGGTCGCCACGTCAGTCGCGACCTGCTCCCCCCGGGCCGGTGTCGCCCCTGTCCTTGGAGGCGCGAGTGTCGCCGGCCGCAGAGGGTAAGGGCTGGGGGGACCCTGCTTGTCCTGGAACCCGGCGCCGCGCCGCGGGGGGCCCCGGGAGTCGAGGGCTCCCGCCGGCTCCTTCCCGCGCCCCGGCCTGCGGCGTCCGGCCCACGCGGGGTTCAAGTTCACGGACGCAGCGGCTTGGCGGCTTCCTTTCCGCCCCAGGAAGAGCTGTGGTTCCTGAGGTCTTTCAGTGCGCGCGGCTGTCGCTCCTGCGAGGCGGGGGTGGGTAACAGTGTCCCTGTCCCCAGATGTTTACTCCGTCACCCTCACCTGCTGCCCTTGTGCGCTTTGCCCTGGCACAGCCTGGGCTGTTTGCAAATCTCCCGTTTCCCTGGCCGGGAGAGGCTGCCTGCTTTCTCCTTTGCTCAGCTCAGGAATTCCCTCTAGAAAATACACTTGAAGGGGGAGCTTTGGGTCAGGCGAAGGCTTTTCTGTCCAAAATGGCCCGCCTTCCGCGCACCTGGTTTTAATAAGAGCCCAGGGAGAAATATGGCTGGGGAGGCCTGAAGGATCCCCAAGAAATTCTGTCCTCAGAGAGAAGGAAGGGTGCACATGCAGTATACGTGCGCCGACGCGCTCACCGTGAGGGGGTTTGTAAAGACCTTGTGCACTTTTCAACTTTAATTGCAGCCTGGAGAGGATGTAGGGTGTAGTGATGTTAGAAATGTGATCTAAACCGCAGTTAAAAATACATTTATTAACATCGAGGACAAGGAGACTACACAGTTGTGCACAATGTATTAGTTTCTCCCCAATTTTAATAACAAAGAAAGGAATATTGAAAGCCAACCTCCGCCCCTTCCTATACTCCCACCTCCTCATCCTTGTATACACTTAATTTTTACACAGTTGCAATTAGAGGCACATGGTATTCTTATTTCAAATTCTGGTACAAGGGAGGTAAATTACAACCCAACAGAACGGAAGTCTTCATTAGTTCTAGGAAAAAGATCTCACAATACACACACTGGAAGTTAAAGATTGTATCATACTTTCAACCCATATTATAAAAGTTTAAAGGATAAAGGACATGAAAGCCTTCTAAAACAGACCCTTGTGAGACGTAAAATATAAATATATATCTACACATATTATTATTGCATGCTCCTTTAAAGCCAGAGGAAAGTTCTTTCCAACATAGGACTTTGATCTTTACAACTCTTAAGCAAATAACTCTTATCCTACCAGGTAGGATATTAATTTTGAGAGTTCTGAGAATATTAATTTTCCATAAAACATTTCTTAAACCCCTAGTCAGCATTTAATCAGAGGCCTCAGGGTCTCACACTTCTGTCCTCCCTATCTAGTAGAATACTTTCTCCTTAGCCTTTGCATTGCTACCTCCTCTTGATTCAGTTCTCAGCTCAAATATTCATTTCCCTGCACATCCCCATGCAACGTCAATATTTTATTTTCTTCAAAGCACTAACCACAATCTGAAATAGTCTCATTAGTTTGATTATTGCCTGTCTCCTGTCCCCTCAATGATATAAGCTGCACACGAGTAGAGCCCTTGAAGTTTTGCTTGGTGTTGTATTCTAGAACCATACTGCCCCCCCCACCTCCAATGTCTACCAGGACTGATATTTAGTAAATACTAAAAAAACAAAACAAAACAAAACAGAGTGCAGCTTGGGGTGCACTTGCTATGAGAATGTGACCCTTGAGGAAGCATCTTTAGTTTCCTGTCCCCCTGACTTAGATGCAGTTGCTGTCTGACCTGCTGGTCCTTCTTATGGTACAACCTGCAGTGTCCCAGGCCAACCCCAGGAAATAGGACCTGGAGACAGCTGGGGCCTCAGGCAGTTTCTTTTGTGTCCAGATTTTGGACTGGAGAGCAATTGGGACTCTCCCCCAGAGGCCTGGGGACTGCTGGCCCCACAAACCCTCTGACCCTTTAGCACTTCCCAGTGCTTGGCTGCAAGTATGAGGTTCCAAGGTCCGTGCATGGTGGGAGCTGCTTGTGAAAGAGGCTGTGTTTATGTTGGACTCCATGCACAGGGAATAATTAGAGGAGTGACATGCTGCTAAAGTCAGGCCTTTCCTTGTGGGCTGGGCCACAAGGCTGCTGTCTGGCCTGCTTGCTGGCAAAGGCCATGGATTCCTGCAGATTCCTGCGTGGTTCGGAGCAACCATGTCTCCAAGGAAGTCTTGATGAGGAAGAGGCTGGGTGTGGGGGCAGAACAGTTTGGAATTTCTCATCGTTTTGGGGGGATTGATGGCTGTTGAAAACTCCCTGGGTAACACTATAAAGTGGAGTGTCTGGGCCTGCTTGCCTTTCCTCACGGCTGCGCAGGGCTCCCAGGGTCTTACAGGCCCTCCCTGGCCAGGACCTGCATGTCCAGTGGGTGGAGTTCAGAGACAGCAGCTTTGGAGGAACTGGATGTTCCAGGAACTGCCAGTGGCTAGCTAGGTAGAAGCTTTTCTCTAAGCTTCGCTGTGCCCCGCACAGTGTCTGGCGCTTCATGGGTGTTTAAAAAATGTTCACACAAGGGCCGGGCGCGGTGGCTCAGGCCTATAATCCTAGCCCTCTGGGAGGCCGAGGCGGGTGGATCGCTTGAGGTCAGGAGTTCGAGACCAGCCTGAGCAAGACCCCGTCTCTACTAAAAATAGAAATAAAAATTATCTGGACAGCTAAAAATCTATATAGAAAAAATTAGCTGGGCATGGTGGCGCATGCCTGTAGTCCCAGCTACTCGGGAGGCTGAGGCAGTAGGATCACTTAAGCCCAGAAGTTTAAGGTTGCTGTGAGCTAGGCTGAGGCCACGGCACTCACTCTAGCCCGGGCAACAAAGTGAGACTCCGTCTCAGAAAAAAAAAAAAAAATGTTCACACAAGTATGAAATGTTCACACAAGTATGAAATGTGAGAGTGCCCTTCAAATGAAGTTTCAAGCCTGGCAGTGTCAGGTGTTCTGCAAAAATAATTGACTGGGTGAGCATAGACCCAGGAGGCTGACTACCTGGGTTCAAATTCTGACCACTCTGCTTACAAGCTGCAGATAATAATGCTATCCATGTGGGATTGTTGAGGATTAGAAGTGATAAGTGTTGTAAAGCACCTAGAACAGAGACTGGCACTAGTAAGTATAGGATAAGTGCCAAAAACAAAAATTAGGAATAAAATACCTCATGGGGGAGAGAAGGGAATGGAATGAGGAAGGGGCACACTGGCTATTTCAAAAGTGAAGGTCATTTTCTCTTTCTTTTTTTTTTTTTTTTTTGAGACAGAGTCTCGCTCTGTTGCCCAGGCTAGAGTGAATCCCGTGGCGTCAGCCTAGCTCACAGCAACCTCAGACTCCTGGGCTTAAGCGATCCTCCTGCCTCAGCCTCCCGAGTAGCTGGGACTACAGGCATGCACCACCATGCCCGGCTAATTTTTTCTATATATATTTTTAGTTGGCCAGCTAAGTTCTTTCTATTTTTAGTAGAGACAGGGTCTCGCTCTTGCTCAGGCTGGTCTCGAACTCCAGAGCTCGAGTGATCCGCACGCCTCGGCCTCCCAGAGGGCTAGGATTACAGGCGTGAGCCACCGCGCCCGGCCCACTTTCTCTTTCTTAACCTGAGTGAGTATATTGCTTTTGTTATATTGTGATTCTTTGTACTTTACATGTATTCTGTAAATGTCTTAGTATCTGCTCAATGTATGACCAAAACATTAGAACTGCATACTCTAATGTGTCATATACTGCATTTTGACATGCTGAAGACCATTGAGGTATCAACTTGTGTGACCTATCTTGTTCTTGCACAACCTTTTTAGGGAAATACTGTTATTATTTCCAATTTACAGATGGGGAAATGGAGGCTGAATAATTCCTTTAAGGTCTGCACTATTAAATAGTGGAGCCAGGAATTAAATCAGAGCCTGTGTTCTTAATTGCTATGTATGGCATTTCTTATGTGTCACTGACATAGCAGGTTGTATCTGAGCTGTAAAAGAAAAATGAAAGTCATTACCCTGCCAATGTCCACTTATATGAAATTGCTATGACTTATCTGTATGAATTAAGATTTTTCTCAGTAGCATGAAACTAAGTCAAAATGCAAAAATAAGTGGATATAGCAATGGCTGACTGCAAATTGCCACTCCTAATCCTCTACTTTAAATTTGATATCTATCGAAACAGCCTACTATTCTCAGTAGTTCACTTAATAATAGGAAATGGTATACATTTTAATTTAAAATAAATGTACAGCCAGACTCGAAATTGTGATATTTCCACTTTCTGAAAAGCAATATGCATTCAGTAGAAACTGTATTTTGAATTTTGATATTTTCCCAGGCCAGCAATATGCAGTAGGATACTCTCTGGTGATGCTGGGCAGTGGCTGCAGGTCCCAGTCAGCCATGCTAAGAGTTTTGAGCATGTTTGAGGTAGGCTAAGCCATGATGTTTTGTAGGTTCGGTGTGTGAACAAAAGTTCTCTGAAAAGGAATTTAGAGGAAAGAGACTGACTATTCCAGGCAACAGTATGCAAATGGGCACATTCACCCTTTGGTACAAAATGAAGGTGCATTCCAGAGAACAAGGGAAGATTTGTCTTTTATAAAGTGTTCCCCAACCCCCAGCTTTCCAATTAGGTCCACTTATGCAAATGAAGGATTCAAACTTGCTTAGTTCTGATTGGTTGATGTTTGCTGCCTTCCAGTTGGTTGATGCACAAACTATTGGTTGGTTCAGGCAGCATAAACAGAAACAGGCAGCTATGAAATTCCCAAAGTTAGTTAGATTTGTGGGTTTTCTAGGAACTCAGAGTAGGTTTGTGACCCCTAGTCAGCAAATGGCTGTTCGGCTTTAATTTGAATGTAGGCCCAGTTAGCTGCTCATGATTCATCCTGAGGGACTGGTTCTTTTGCAGGTTCACAGGGTTCATCTTTGACATAATATTTTCAATTTCCGATGGATTTATTGGGATGTGGTCCCATCATAAGTTGAGAAACATCTGTATATAAAATGAGAAGCCACTTGTATGTGTTTTAATCTATGCATAAAATATGTATAAAAGCATTAGGAAAAAAGGTCTGAGATACAAGAAAGAGAATAAAAGAAAGTTGACTATCACTGGCTTAACAGTATAATTGAAGTTTGACAATTTGATGGTGTGTGAAGCAGGGCTGAATGTTATTCCTTAATTCAACAGACACATGTTAAATGCTTCTTATGTCTGAAGCATTATGTTAGGCACTCAGGTAAAGTATGGAGGTATTCAAGGCTGTTTGTGGTCTTTTAATAATGTAACACATTAATATACAACTGACTGTGTTGAAACTTATGACATGAATCAAAGCTTATTGTATTAGGAACTATGAGATTCCTACAATGGAAATGTTTTGAGGAATTCAAAGAAAAGATCAATGACTCCATGAAGACTGAGAATTTGAGCTGGACTTGGAAGTTGGGTAAAGAAGAAGGGAAGAAGAGGAGAAGATTGAGGATAAATAAATGTGTTGTGGCAAGAAAACTTGAGGCCTGTTTGGGGACTAGAAAATTGCTGCGTTGACTAGACTGTGAGGTTCCATGTGATGGGAAATGAGTCTGGTTGGGCAGGTTGGAGTGAGAGCAACAGAGAACCTCACACGCCAGATAAAGGGTCTGGCCTTCCTTACTCTGTGGGCAATGGCGGGGCCAGCACTATTGTGGCATGCTCAGCATTGTGCTACAAAAGCATTCTTCTGTCAGTGGTTATGATATTATTAGAGGAAAGAGAGTTGAGAGATATGGAGACCAGTGAGGAGGCTATTGGGATTGTCTGGGTGGAGATTCATGAGGACTTAAACTAGCATGACAGCAGAGAAGATAGGAAAAAAGAGGCTGATGGAAGAGGTGTGTCTGGAGCTGAATTTATAGTTTGATAACTGATGGAATGTGTTGACAGAAGGAGAAATCAAAGATTAAGGTTTTGAGATTGGGTGTCATTGACAAAATAGAGATGTTAAGAGGAGGAGGAGCTAGGCACATTAGACAGAAAGAAGGGGAGAAAGAGAGAGAGAAAGAGAGAAAGAGAGAGATACCAGTGAGGGTGAAGCTGAGAAGTAGCAGATTGAAATTCAAATTTCTACACTGTAGAACTTTTCTTAATCCTTAGGGAGAATGCATCATCTGGCATTTCCCAGGTTGACCATAGAAACCCCTTTTTCATTCTCCCCAAACATTTCTCAGAACGCAGTTTGGAAATGTATCCACAGATACATCTCCTACAAGTAAGGAGAAAGCTGAGTGCTTTGGAATTTTAGGCTGTCATCTTTAATAACATCAGCCCCACATTATAGCAAAGAAATATCTCACAGTAAGGTTCACTCCCAGGACACTGGGTTCTGGAACCCAGATCTGTCCGCAGTTGCCCATTTCTTCAAGCTGCTATTCTAGGATCTATTCATCGTGCCTTGGATTTATAACATATGGAGAATACAGTATCAACTGTGAAAGGAAGATGAGTGAGAATTTTACACTCGTGCCTGATGGGTTGGGAATTTATGGAGAAATTTTTATTTTTCTTAAGAATACTGCACTCCTCCTTGTGAAGGGCTGGAGAAGGTGGAGGCCCTCTTTCTATTATTGGTGCTTGGCTACTGCTCTTGTTTAGACATTATTTCCTTTAGAACAGGGTCCTTGGGTTTTGAAACATCATCCAAACTGACTCATCTCTAGGTCTGCTGCAAGCTCTCCAAGTGACATTTAAGGACATAATTCCAGTTAGTTAAATCAAAGCCTCCCCTTACCAGAAAGTCATGCCTGTGATTTCTTTTTTTTAATTGTGGTAAAATATGAGGTCTGTCCGGAAAGTGTCCAGCCACGTAATATGAAAAATAGAGACATTTATTGAAGACAATACAAGACACAAGAAACTGTACATAGGATGATGACGCCTCAGTTCCCTTCAAAGCGGTCACCTTGGAACCTCACACAGTTCTCCCAGTGTCTCTTAACCGAACCCGTATGCATTCTCAGGTGTTCTGCTTGCTGCAGGCCTTCCAGAACATGGATCATTTTCAACAGACTTTCGACCATCTTTGAAGTGTTTGTGCCACACTTTTATTTGCTGTGCACTCATTGCATCATCCCTAAAAGCCTTCTGAATCATCTGAATAGTTTCCGAGGAGGAAGGGTCAAGTTTAACTCAAAATTTGATGCAGATTCATTGCTCTTCTCACTCAGGCATTTTGAGTGCGACGGCCACACAGTACACATGCTCACTCAACAGCGTCTAGTGGCCCACTGACTGGTACAGTGAAGTCTTCATTGTTTACACATGTGCATCCCAGTCCACTCTCCTTCACTGCCAGGTTACATCGATGTTGTGCAAACTGTTCTCGTTATATTAACGATGGCTGGATACTTTCCAGACAGACCTATATATAAAATATAAAATTTGCCACCTAAGCCATTTCTAGGTGTACATTTTAGTGGCATTAAGTACATTCACATTGGTGTGCAGCCATTACCATCACCCTTCTCTAGGACAGTTTTCATCTTGTAAAACTGAAACTCCATACCCATTAAACAGTCATTCCCCGTTTCCTGGACCGCCCCCACTCAGTCCCTGGCAAGCACTGTTCTATTTTCTATGAATCTGAGTACTCTAGGTATACCTTATGTAAGTGAAACCACACAATCTCTGTCCTTTTGTGTCTGGCTTATTTGACTTAGCATACTGTCTTCAAGGTTCATCTATGTTGTAGCATGTGTCAGAATTTCCTTCCTTTATAAGGCTGAATAGTATTCCATTGTACAGGTGTACCACATTTTGTTTATGCACTCATTTGTTGATACATTTGGGTTATTTCCACCTCCCTGTGATCTTAATTAAGTTCTTTAAGTACTTCCTGCTTGGAGCTTCCTTTCATATAAGTTGGAGATGCCTTTTGGGTTTGTTTTAATTACATTTGAGTTAATAATAGAAAAATCACACATCATCTTACTAAATCAAGATAGAAAATCGGGCCCATCAAACTTTAGTGAAAAAAAAACAACACTTTTTAATCTCAATTTGAAGTGAACTTGAATAGCAGCAGTTCTGTGCTTGATTGGGAGTCATGGTCCCAGAAGCTAACCAGTGATTCCTGGCAGGAGAAGTCCCTTTTAGTTTGGGAAGAGAAAGGGGCTATTTTATTAAGGATTAGTAAGCAGTTCAATGCTGGGTTCCCCTGTGCTTCCAAGGTCTTGGCAAGGCCTCAGGCATTTGGGTAAAGAAGTTGAAAAGTCAGTAGGTTGGTTGGAAATCCAGCCCCAGAGTCCACAAAGAAGGAATTTGGGTATTTCCCAGGAACATGCTACTTTGGGGTTGCTATTGGTTCATAGTTTTGAGTAGGAGAGAAGAACAAATTAGAAGAGGGCTTGGGTGGAATGGATATGGAAACCATCAAAGAGTCCTTCAGTCAGCCCCCCTTCCCACACCATCCTTCTTTTCTCCTTCCCAGAAGAGTTTGGCTCAGAGAAAACAAAGTAGTTTTGACTGAGCTATTAGGTGTGGCATCATTTCAAGGCTAGTTGGGAAGTAGCCATTTGATGAGGTTTTTTTCCCTCTTGCCAGCCTCACAGGGAACCGGCTTTATCGGCTTTGTCATTTGAACCCACCCATTCTCATGCTGTGCACTGAGGCATCTGCAGTAAACTCCCGGGCTGCTGTGAGATATTTTAAATTTTTGAGGAAAACACAACTCCACTTGACATCTACATGGGGATGCCCCATGAACTACTAGCTCGAAATGGTTCATAGTTTCAACATTAGATCGTACTACATTCCTTTCAATGATATCATACCTTTGCAAAGCCAGGTTTTCAGTGGTTGCCGTGATAAAAATGGAGTAAAATCAGTGAAAATCAGTGTGGAATAAGAAATGAGGATAGCAGTGTCCAATCTGATTCTGAAGTTTAAGAAATTGTATAGTACCGATAGGTATATACATTCCATTAATAAGTAATTGCGATTAGTTAAGAATGGAATGAAAATTATTTTTCAACTTATATGTATTAATTTTTCAGATGGCTACTAAATTATTAGGACATAAATACTTATTAAGTTGTTTGGACTTCACTACTTGACAAATGGAACTGTCAGGTATTTCTTTCATCCCAGGGGTACCATTAAGAATTACTGAGAGGCCGGGCGAGGTGGCTCATGCCTGTAATCCTAGCACTCTGGGAGGCCGAGGCGGGTGGATCACTCGAGGTCGGGAGTTCGAGACTAGCCTGAGCGAGACCCCGTCTCTACTAAAAATAGAAAGAAATTATCTGGACAACTAAAAATATATATATATAAAAAAAAAATTAGCCAGGCATGGTGGCGCATGCCTGTAGTCCCAGCTACTCGGGAGGCTGAAGGAGTAGGATCGTTTAAGCCCAGGAGTTTGAGGTTGCTGTGAGCTAGGCTGACGCCATGGCACTCACTCTAGCCCGGGCAACAAAGTGAGACTGTCTCAAAAAAAAAAAAAAAAAAGAATTACTGAGACATTAAGGGCATTGTGTACCAAACGAGTTTAGGAATCTCTGCTTTAATCTATCAGAAAATACTCAAAATTGCATATTTACTTTTAATTACATCAAACATGGAATTGGACATTAGAGGGCAAGAAGGGTAAAATAAATACTTTGCTTTGAGATTTTCTAAATAGCTTTATTTTTCTGATTATAAAATGAATATATATGTTATAAACAATCCAGAAAGGTGAAAAATGGAAATTAAAAATCTCCATATTCCCACCCTCCAAGAGATAACAGCTGCTAACTTTTTAGTGGATAGTCTTTCAGACTTATATATATATATATTTTTAATAATAGATATTTTACAAAAATTGAATCATATCAATTCTACTGTTTATTGCTTTTTAAAATTCACTATATTACAGCCATCTTTCCATGTCAACAAGTATATATTTGTAATCACACACAATGTGTGTGTGTGTGTATTTACTTTAAACATACTTACACTTTTAAGGGGGAGAAACCTCTTAATTCTAAAACCTTGATTACTAGTTGTTGGATGAGTCCACTACTAACAGTAGCTCAACTTTGCCCCCTTGTGGCTTGATTCAATATTTAACATTTTTCTTCAAATATTAATATTTGCCTGGGGCCTTATATTATGATGTGGAGGACATAAAGGCAAATGAAATAAGATCTTTTCTAGGAGCTCATCGTCTACAAGGGGAGATGAAATGTATAATTAAATAACTATGAAATAAAATAGAAAGTAATTAGGTATAATTAGGTACAGTTAAAATCCCATAAGCCGAATATGTTAATCTATCTGTGAAGATGAAAGATTTCATGACACTCTCAAAACAGCAGCAACAACATGATAAAACATAACATTAATTGGGTACTTATGAACCAGGAATTGATTTTTGTGATTTTCATTGAAAAGATGGAATTTCTCTCCTCTAGGCCTTTAAATATGTGTTGGATTTTGACTTAGAAGGGTGATGAGGAGATGGGATGGAGAGAGAGGAACTAGGAACTCCAGGCAGGGAAGATGCAAGCGCAAGAGCATGGGAGTCTATACAGAGAGGAGTGAGCCTTGTAGATTGCTTGAGTGAAGAGGGAAATGATGTTAGAAAGTTAGGCGAGGGCCTTAAGTCGCAGGATAAGGAATGTGGCCTTAATTCTGTTGACAGACAATAAGAACCAATGATTCAAGTTTTTTTATGGGGAAGTAATTAGATCAGAGCTGGAAGACTGACGCTTCAGCAGTGTGAAAGATGAGAAACTCAGACAGAAGGAGCAGTCAGCCTGTTACTGCAATTGTCCAGGTAGGATATAACGCAGCTCTGAAGAGGTACAACAGAAAATGGAGAGGAGGGAAGGAATTTGAGCTTTGTTAGGAAAACAGAAATGACAGGTTGTCTTTCTTGAGTTCCACATTTTTATTATTTTTGTAAAGCTACAGTAACATTTGGTGAACTCTGAATGGAGGTCTTCATACCCAATAGGCTTACTTTACATAAACTAAATAGATTGATTCACCAGTGTTCACATGCTAATTTTTTTCCCCTCTTCTCCAAGAAAATAGTTATTTTAAGGATACCAGCTAGAACACACTGTTCAGCTCCTGATCTGGCAGTTCATTGCCAGAGATCAGATTCTGTGTAAGGGGCACATTATTCCTAGTTATTCTCTTAAGTTTGCAATGGTGGCATAGTATTTGGAGAATGGTATTACAGTATGTTTTTTCCCCCAATGAATACAAAACCAGAAGGAATTTGCTGAACTACAGCAAACAGGATTTGGGTTAGACTTGAAGAGCTGATTCAAAGGGCCGGAGATGCTGGCATTGTATGATCAAGACGGCTGCAGTGTGTGGAAATGAACAAAGAGAAATCAACATAATCATTTCTCCGCACATCGGTGGCCATTTTACAAGATATGACAGTTCATTGAGGTGACTGGAGTTTAGTTTGTCTTCCAAAATAATCAGTTTTAAATTTAATTTATAAATGCTTATAAAAGAAATCCTGCCTTCAATATTATAAGCACCTACAGAGGTGATTCTCAAAACAAGGTCTGCAGTTCATGGGTGAGCCATCAGGATCTTCTTGATGGGCTCAAGCCTACCCCCCCCAAAATGTATAGAGTGTTATTTTATAATAAAAAGTTAGGTGTATAAGCTAGAATTTATCTCTAATAAAGCTAGTAAGAAATGATTTGGGTATCTTCCTCCTAGTTCCTTGTTATCTCTGGCTTTACCATGCCTATGTGAGCATGCCCCTAGATGGTGTGAGAGCCGCCAATGTGGGGAGAAATGATTATATTGATTTCTCCTTGTGCATTTCCCCAGTAATTGTGAACTTCTCTGCACTTTATGGGTCCCTTTAAATATTATTCCTTGAGAAACTGTCTTGAGTTATACCACATTTTAAAGTAAGTTGAATGGAGAATGTTATGTGAGGTATTGCCAGGGTATCCAGGACCTAGAATTCAGGAGGCTTTGCCTGGCTTTTTTCTCTGAATGTGAGAGAATATGCTTTAACTCATGGGCAAAGAGGTGTGACAAAATATAATATATAATATAATGCAGTGCTTGAGTTTGTGGATCACTAATTAACATGCTTGAGTTATTTCAAACTTTACTGGAATCATAATTCAAAACTGATTTGTCATTGGTATATAGCAGTATCATATTTCAAACCCTATCAGATTAGAGTTATGTACTTTATCACTTTTTAACTATTTAAACTACATTTTTGTTAATGGGATCTATGTTTTAACATCAACAGGCGGATGGTCAGATTGCATGGTTCATGTCTAGTTGAGTTTTTATGGCTAATTGGGCACATATGTACTAAACTAACCCGTCTATTTGGAAGTGAAGGATTTTGCTAAAAATGAGCAAATTTTTATAACAGGCAGCTTATTTTCATCTACTTAAGTAGTTTTTTTAAACATGAACCATTTTTCAGTATAACTGTATCTTAATGTGTTAACTATTTTTTTTTTAACACAGATTTCTTTCACTGGCTTAATGGGAATTCACAGAAATCATAGCCTTTTAATTAAAACCAATATGTTTCAGTGCCAGATATTCTGAAGAATTCCAATGAACCAAAAAAGAACACATTTCTGAACTGGAAGTGTGCATATGGAACTCTTCAGAAGGCTGACAGAGTGCCTGATGGAAGGGTTTGGAACAGGAAAAAGATTAATAAAACGAACATCAGAGTAGTTTTCAGAATAGCTTAAATAATGTGTGTAGTGAAATAATTTTCTACACCAAAGGATGGTTTGATTGAAAAATTGAGACTCCTGCATAGTCTTGATGCTGTAAAGTCTAAATCTGACTTTAATTCGTTTTGAAATAATAAAGACAGTCTATGATAGCTATAATTTTTGAACCTAAAACTAGTACAAGTGACTATATTTGCAAAACTAGTACAAGTGGTCTGACAAGCAGAATTTGGAAGACAAAGGAACAGGATATTTGAAATTGAAAGGATCCTTGAAAATCTGGGATGTACGGTCATTGTAGTGGCAGCTATAAGGAAATCACAGATTCATTTGGTTATATTAACAGTTTGGTCAAACAAAAAGAGCCAGGGACTAGAAATCAGATTATTTAAATTGTAATTGTTGCCCTACACTTAACTAGTTGTGGGACTAGGTAACCTTGCCACGTCTCTGTTTTCTCAGTTGTAGAACAGTGACTGTATGTACCTTAACCATCTTATGAGGTTACTGTGAGGATCCTAATGAGCTATTGTATATGAAAGTTATTTGAAAAGTAATGCTAAAGCATCGTACCAGTTCAAGGAGAGGCTCCGTGGACAATGCTGAATGAATGAATGAATGAATGGCTAGTTCTCTTTGCTCTAGTTTTATTTTCTCCCTCGGAAACTTGGGCCAAAAAATAAAACTAAACATGTGGTTTGGGATTCTTTACAGTTTTACACAGGTGCACTGTGCTGGTCCCCATCCAAGTGTGAGCCACATGTATAAACATAAATACATTCTGATAGATATCCTAGTATTACACGTGTACAGGATGTTTGGTGGGATTTTTTTTCCTGTGGTATTGGATTTGGCAACTGGAGCCCCAGTTACAAATGTAACATTTTAAAGAAAGCCAATGACAGTTATGGTCCCTTCCCCTTCCTCTCTCTCCTCCCCCACCCTCCAGTGTACTATGGGGCAGCCCACTCGGTCCTCCCACCTCCAGTTGTTGACTCAGCTGCCTCTTTTTTCCTGCAGGCCTTTTGCACAGGTAATGGGGGAAGGGAAAGAGAGAGGGAGTTCTCTTGGTTGCACCCTTTTGGAGGAACAGGGTTCCCAATTTTCTCCTCTTTACACAAGGAAGGGAATGAGGTCTGGCCGGGGAGCGGGGAGTGGGGCAGGTGATTACCCCAGTAAATTAAGTGAGGGAAGAAATTTTTTCTTACTTGTAAGAAGGGAAAACCGGCTTTAGGTTTCCCTGCTGGACATCTGCCTGGTCAGAGGGCTTGCAGATCTGTCCCTTGTCCTCCTGGAGCAGAGAAGAGAACTGGAGAGGGATGGCAGGGTGCAGAGAGGGCCGCTGTGGGGCAGCCTCCGTGACCACTGGCTGATGTGGCAAGGATGCCCCAGTGTTTCATGGTTAGGAGCACATTGCTCCAGGGCAGTTGAGTCTGAGTCTCTTGCTGGTTCTCCCACCCAAAAGGGTGACCCACTGGGGGAAGATGCATCCTAAAGAGTCACATGTCCAGCTCCAGCCTGCCCTGCTGGAGATGGAGGGGGTGAGACTCAAATTGAGTCAAGACTGATATACACTGAAATGACTAGTAACAAGTGACGGTGACCCAGAGGTGAGGGATCTTATCTGAGACCCTCTACTTGACGAGGGAAGGGAGATGTGACAACACACAGTTGAAGGCAGTGATGAGAAGATAAAGAAACAGAAAACAAAGCAAAACCCTAAGTGTTGCATGTTTGTATGGTACTGAGCAAAGACTTTTCCATAAAGTTATTACACTAATTAGAAACTGTCCTCAGTTTCACTCCAGGTTACTTAAGCATAGAATCCATGCTCTGAGCAGAAACGGCCTTAGAAATAATAACTTTAGGCTAGATTTCAAATGCTATTCTAGAAAGTCTAGGGTGGGTATGACAGCCCACAGAGGTTGTTCAAGCCCCCTGGGGGAGGGATAAGAATAGGGTTTAGGTGGTGGGAGTAGGGAAGAAGGCAGAGATGCTGACGGAGTGGGATTTCTGGTTTACCTCACTTATCCAGAAATAAGTTTGCTTTTACCTACTTTTATATATGAGGCTTCATTGTGAGATTACTTTTGGACAAAAAAGCCTTCCTCATAATCCATCCCCCTTATTTCTGAGATAAGTAAACTGAAGTTCAGACTGGGGAAGTGACAAGCCACAGGCCGCAGACCCTTAAGTGGCAGGGTCAGGACCCCAGTCATTTAGTTCCACACCCTATCCCAAACAGGAGGGTGAGATTATTTAGCCTCATGAATTCAAGGTGCATTTATTGAGCACCTACTAGATAGAGTCATACAATGGGTTTTTTCCTCTCTTCTTCCTAAAAGATTAATGCAGTTATTGCATCCATTTGGTGCCTTTACTGCCGGAAAAATAATAGCCAGCGGGGGCTTTCTTGGGTTACTGCGGTAAGAGATCTCTGCAAGTCAAACACTATTAACTTTAATGAAGTGGCTTTGATGGTGGGGAAGAGACAGCTGACACCGTATTTCCCTAACAATAAACCACTCTGACAGATAAAAACAAACAGGCTCAAGATAACATATAGCATTTCGGAGAACGGGGCCAATAATGAACACAGACGGATGTGAGCTGTGCTTTCCTCTAAAGCTGTGTTCCCCCATCTGTTGTGGAAACTTCTAAAAGGCAGGGCAGGACGATCTAATCCAGCTTTTACAGAAACCACTGCCTGGGTTATTATAAGAATGGCCCTGGGAGGAATTTTTAAATAAACCTAGTACTGCTAAGGGCTCTTTCTGGAGACCCTCTTTGCTCTGCTTTAGGCATTGGATCTGCGTGCTGATGGTTTGTTTATCCAATTCTAGCAACCTGGGTAATAGACTCCTCCACCTTCCCTGCCATCGGGTGACCTAACCCCCCGATGTCCTCTCTATCGGGTGAGCTTCTCAGCCCGGAGAAACGATCCTGTGATCAGTGATCATTACAGACAGCTGCCAGGGCTTTTTCCATCTTGGCAGACCCCAGTGGAGAACTTGGCCTAAAACAAAAATAAAACAAAAACCCCCCAGGGATAGACTAGAATTGTGCTAATGCCTGTTGGAGGCTGCAAAGGGGGAAATGGTGTGTAATTTGGAGCTCTGGCATAAACTCATCATTAGTCATTAGACTCAGATTTCAGTTAGGCTATGGTGGGTAACATATATTAGCTTTAAAAATGTTTATTTCAGTTCCCTCACCAGGCTGTGTCACTTAACAAAACACCCTATGTTATGTCCTTTCATTGGGGGCTGCTTTTGTGTGTGTGGTAGGAGAAGGATTATGATAATTGTACTTTTGAATTTTTAAGTCATTTTCGGCATGTATTTTCTCATGTGATCTTCACAACTTCCCCACTGAGGTAGGTTTTCTATAGTTGCACTGATTTGCCTGGGGTCACATAGGTAGTAAATGTCAGAGCCAGGATTGAATGGATTTCAAGGCTTATTTCTACTCTGATGAAAAGCTCTGAGAATTTTCTTTCTTTTTATGTGTGTGTGTGCATGTGTGTGTGTATTGGGGGCTGGGTGAGTAGTGGCTAGAGAGCAAAAGAGCCCACCTGAATTACTTAAAGAAATACACTGGTAATCCCAGAGCCCTAATTCAGCTTAAACACCACACTCTTTACTCAGGAGTATCTGTCCTCTAAGACAATTAACAAGTTGTCCAAGTACGTGCTTTCCTAAAGGGAATAATTATTATATATATTATATTAGGCCCTTATGCAAATACTCAATTTTATCTTTACTGTCCACACCAGTCCTAGAGGCACTCTTATTTCCTTCATGTTACAGAAACTGAGGCCCGGAGAGGTTAAGTAACTTCCCTAAGGCAAGTGACTTACGTAGCTGGTAAGCTCCAGTCTCTCCTCCTGTGCTTGTCCTGCTGTGCCATGCCATGCTTGGGTTGGTTCCATTGTGAACATGTGGTCACAGATGAATAGCAGGAGGGAGAGAGGCCCTGAATTGACCAAACTATACATTAATATTAATAATACTAAAAACAATAATAATTACTATACATGCCAGCCCCTATGCTAATTTTTTTTTTTTTTTTTTTGAGACAGAGTCTCCTCTGTCTCCCTGGGTAGAGTACAGTGGCATTATCATTGCTCACTGTAACCTCAAACTCCTGGGCTCAGTGATCCTCTTGCCTCAGCCTCCTGAGTAGCTAGGGCTACAGGCGCACACCACTAGGCCCAGCTAATTTTTCTATTTTTAATAGAGACGGGGTCTCACTCTTGCTCAGGCTGGTCTGGAACTCCTGAGCTCGAGCGATCCTCTGGCCTCGGCCCCCCAGAGTGTTAAGATTATAGGCGTGAGCCTCCACACCTGGCCCCTATGCTAATATTTATACATATCATCTCTTTCACTTTGACAGCAATACTACCAGGTGAGAGAGGGGAAGGTTCTATTCTTACCTTTTAACAGGTTAGGAAATTGAGGCTTAGAGCAGTTTATCAGAGGCTACCTGGATGAAAGGTTTAAGTATACCTCGCCTAGGATTCTAAGTTTGCCAGAAAAGAGTAAATTCCATTGCCCCTTCCCACACCCTTGGCTGAGATCAGATTTCTCTCTGATAGACACACCAGGAGGACTTGGGTTATTGAGGACCCTTACTGCGGGGGTGAGTGGTGATGACTGGTAATCAGTGACAGCCCTTATGTTCAGGTCCCCAGGCAGGGGCAGGAGCAATGAAAAGACTCCGGGGCCCAAGATCACACTCCCTAATCTTCCAGTTTGAGAATGCTCCCAGAGGCCAGAGATTGGGTTTTGTGGGAGCCAAAGGTGGCAGCCAGGTGTGATTCCCAGTAGCCCACACAGATTTCTCCTGGCCCATTTTCTCTGCACCACAACAGCCCTTGGGATGCTGCCTCCAACTTCGACTCTGGCTGCTCCAGGGTAACAGCCCAGAAGACCACAGTGGGAATTCTTAATGTGGGCTGCACTTGACAGATGCCGTAGGCCCAGAGTTGATGCTCCAGGTTTCCTGTCTTTTCTCACCCACCATGTTTATATGCAGATGAAACAACTGTAAAATGAACACAGGGCGGGTGAAGGTGGGGAGGATGGCAATGCGCAGTGAGTGAGTGAGCCACGCTGCTTGGGGGAAGCCTGTCCCCAGGGGGCTTGCTCAGGCTGATTCAGTGTCTCTGAGCCTGGGCTTCTCGTGATCCCTTGCAGGACAGACCTCCCCATTCTAGGCTGTCCTTTATCAGGCAGTAATTGTGGCCCTGGATGCCACAGCCCTGGTTTCTTTTGCCCAAGAGGATTCCAGCGCCCTTCAGAGATCTAGACTGTTTCACTTTACGTGGATTTTGGCATGGGGGATACAGTCAACAGCCCTTGGAAGCTGGGCTGGCTTAGCAATGATTAATTTCAAAACATCACAAAGCTCTGCCCTCTAGTGGTTCTTTGGGAAACATTCACATTAGCTGGAGGAAAAAAAAAAGACAACTTTCAGTGCAAATACAATGTGTTGTGGATTTAAACACAACAGAGAACAGGATGACTTGAGAGAACTGGGTCCCTTATCTCCACAACTGAACCTTGCTTTCTGCTTCAATCACTTCTTCCTGGCCATCGATAAGCTTGGGAACTGTCCAAACCAATTGAGACTATTTCAATAAAAAGATGAAGTGAGACATCCACAAAAACAAAATTCAGTTTGGATTCCCTGTTCTTGCCCAGGACAGTGTCTCTAAAGCCTTTTAACTTGTAAATGTTGTTTGTTCACATTACTGACTGACAACACAGTTGATTCATGGATTGCCTCAAATCTCTTCTCTGTTTTCTTTTTGAAACATCCCTTTGGCATTTCTCATCCCTATAACAATTATTCCTATTTTCTTACATGTTGATAAGAAAACGCCTTTACTAACATACCCACCTTAATATTTGACTTTTTCCATTTCTTCAAAGTGAGGACACATCTTAATTTAATATGGCAAGCTGAACTGTGTGCTCCCTTCTTAAAGTTTTTAACTTTACCCTTAAGTTGACTCTTGCCTACTCCATGACCTCGCACCCTAATTTTTCCGTTTACTTCCTGTACTGCATTTGAAGTGCCTATAAATCACATCTTAGGTCAACCCTTTCCTTAACATGAATAATATTTGTATTCTCGCCGTGCAATACAATTTTACAACAATGCCAATTAATTTTTTTTGGCAGTCTAGACTTTTGTTCTTTTTTTCTCTTTCTTTTTTAAAGTCCTATTACATTTCGAGCCTCTCTGTTAGCTTTTGCAGTGATTACTGCTTTAAAGCATTAACTTGTCACTTCTCAGAGCATATCTGGAAAGTGTCACACGGAGGTTCTAGGTGGGCTGACCCGGTTTGATGTGGGTTCAAAGCAGAATTGGGCCCAGTCAGGGGCTGTGATTTGGAGGCAGAACTGGAAGAAGGGATTGGGAGACCACAGTGGGTAGATTCTCACCTGGAACTTGGGTTGGCTGCTAGTGGGCTTACTGCCCCTCTGCCTCTACACAGGACTCTCCTTTAATTAAAATAACATACACTAATGATCTTGTATTTATTGGTTTGTTTCCAGAAGCTATCAGGTTGCATGTGGAAAAGTCATTGATGCAGAAATGAGATCCACTGACCTCATCTCCCAAAGCTGGGAGGGAGGGAAATTCAGCATGTGGCACAGGAAGGGTAAAAACAGATAGAATTTTTATTTCCATCATGCCTTCTAAGAGCTTAGCTTAGCTACTTCCTGTTGTACGATTCTTAACGTTGTAAAAAATCATTGTTTTCTTGTGTCCTTATGAGGTCTGCTGTGTGTTGAATATTCTCTGTTGGAGGGCTTAGAATTCTAATTATTTGTGCCCTTATGTGGAGCAAAATTCATCCAGCACTTGCCCAGGCAGTCAGCAGGATTTGCAAATTTATGGGAACTCATAACTTCAGAGTATCCTACCTCTCATGAAATCGTGAGTGTGTGGCCCAATTTGCTTTCTGGGTAGGTGTAGCAGAATGACTAGGAAGGTCCCTGCAGTCAGATGACTTCCCTGTGTGACTGTGGGCAAGTTGCTCATCCTTTTTAACCCTTGATTTTTTTTTAAATGGGAACCAGAACAACATAGGGTGATGATTAAATGAGGTGATGCATATAAAGTTCTTAACACATAATGTTCAATGAATATTAGTTATGATAATTGTGAGGATGGAAGATTCATTATAAGGGGATCTGCTTGTATGGGG
Source organism: Lemur catta (assembly GCF_020740605.2). NCBI lineage: Eukaryota > Metazoa > Chordata > Mammalia > Primates > Lemuridae > Lemur > Lemur catta. Next base: position 82,710,817 of record NC_059134.1, on the reverse strand, counting down.
TGAACTTGGACTGTGGGGTCAGAAAGGCCTGACTTTGGACCCTTAACTCACTTGTATTAGTTCAGTGACTCTGGAAGCCCCGTGTAACCACCTGAGCCCCACCTCCAGGTCGTTGTGAGGCTTATACCAGGTATAGGATGGACCGTGGTTGGCACGTAGAACACCTTAACAAATGTTTCCTGGTTCCCTGTTCCCCAGGCTTCCTAAGATGACAGTAACTGGCTCCAATAGACATTTGAACCCTAGTTTTACTTGACATGAGTCAGACATAAGGAAAAGGAGATCCTTTAGATTGATACCCTCCCTTTAAGTTAAAAACGACCATTTATTGCTGTGAGCTAGGCTGACACCACAGCACTCTAGCCCGGGCAACAGAGTGAGACTCTGTCTCAAAACAAAAAAAAAAAAAGTAAAAAACAAAACAAACAAAAAAACCCAACCATTTAACACTTCCTTTAAGATATCTTCAAAAAAGCCTTTGGCTCCACAATTTATTTATTTGTTTGTTTAGAGACAGGGTCTCGCTCTGTCGCCGAGGCTGGAGTGCAGTAGCTCCATGTAACTTCAATCTCCTGGACTCAATCTACCTCCTCCCACCTCAGCCTCCCCAGTAAATAGGACTACAGGCGTGCCACCATGCCCAGTTAATTTTTAAACTTTCTGTAGAGACATAGTCTTCCTATGTTGCCCAGGCTGGTGTTGAACTCCTGGGCTCAAGTGATCCTCCCACCTTGGCCTCCCCGAGTGCTGGGATTACAGGTGTGAGCCACCTCACCCGGCCAACAACTTAAAATATTAAGTTAACCAAAACAAATATTGCTGATCTGTTAAAACAAAATGAATGCATATATTGTTACAAAACAATGAAGTAAAAGTTCTCCTAATCATTCCCTGTAGAACAAAACATCCTGATTGAGAAGTGGTACACAGTGCCACATAAGTTCTTTGGGACGCCAAGTGCTTCGGATGTTAACAATCTGGTTGGAAAGATGCCATCACAGTGTACCTTTTGTGTCTTAATCTTTTGGTTCATACCCTGTGTTTTAGTCTCCTGGTTCATACCCTAGCGTACCTCTGGGCAGAATTTTTGCTTAGGTGTCCAAAAAGGACTTTTTTTCTTTTGTAAATAAAGAATTAAGCTTATAATCTGTGCTTTCTGGGGGTTGGAGAGGTGAGAAGGGGTTCCATGGGATGGGAGCAACGTGAAAACTTCTTTCTGCTCTGCTCAGACTTGAGGGCCTATTTGCTCCACGGGCAGGTCCGTGAGAAATAGCGACACCCGCTCTTGGTGTGAGCAGTCTGTTTTCTGCTTACATACACAGACTTGATTTATAATCGCAGTCCGGACAGCATCTGAGTCTAATTACCTGGGTATACGAAAGTTCAGGAGATCTCGACTAAGTTAGCAATTCAGGGATGCGCTTTACCAGAAGCAGATGGAAAAAATAAAACACTTTAGTTTATGACTATTTTTCTATTGGGGGAAGGAGAAAGAACAAAAAGAGTTGCCAAATTGATCCTTGTCAAGCACTAATTAAATATTATTCATGATTAATTCTGATGTTGATGTATTCAGTGTTTTAGCAGTGTCATAAATATCTCAAAGAATGAAATAACTCACTTTGTGTAGCTATAATAAATCATGCATACCGTGGTCCCCATGTGGCCTCCTGAGCCAGTGTCTTATTATTATTTTTTTTTTAATACATACACTTGTTAGTGACTTTTCTGGAATATTATTAGGGATATGAGGAAAGAATTTTCTAATCATTCTTTGCTGTTTCCATTTCATTCAATTAAAACAAATGCTTTAAAAATTACCAAAAAACCCTCTGAGAGTTTCTGTCATATAGATAAATAAATACTGATATATTTACAGATGAAATTCTATGATATCTGGAATCACAGCCTATAAAAAAAATACAGGTTGGCTGGAAGAGGGATCAGTGGGTGGGGATATAGATGAAGTAAAACTAGCCATGAATTGATAATTCTTGAAGTGATAGGTCCATGGGAGTTCCTTATAATATTCTCCATTTTTGTATGTTTTGGGAATTTTCTATTATAAAAATTTAAATATTTCCTTGAGAAGGAGCTCAAGTTTATTCCTCAAGAAAAAATTATTTAATAAGTTTTCATTGTAAGCATATGTTCTTTAAGTTACAAAGCATGGGTCAGAAAATGTTAATCCAGCTTGAAGTTGACAGACTAATGATGATGACAGTGATGACGCCAAGAGTAGCTTCTACTGACCTGAAAACCAACCGTGTGCCAGATGCTCTATTATACTCGATAGTTTGTATACTTGTTTAATCCTTAAGATGATTATGGAGGTTAAATGTTGTTATCCTTATTTTGTAGATAAAGAAACTGAGGCTTAAGGAGATTACTTGTTAAAGGCCACATACTCAGTGACAGAAACAAGGTCTCTGAAGTTCCTTGAGAGCTAATTCTTATTCTCTCTCTTTCTCTTTATAAAGAGACTACACTTAGCGAGACAGTTGGGCTACAACCATGAATTCAAATCACCTGAGCAGGAAGGGACCTTAGGGACGGCCTTGTCAAAAGATGGCGAGTAGGTGACGTGCCCATCCTGCTCCGGGCCGTGGCGGCAGACATTGCTAGTCGATCGCGGCGCTTTCCCCCAGCGGCCGAGAACCCGGCTCAGCATAGTGCCCGGGACGCCTCGCGTGGCGCGCGGTTGGCGTTCACACGGGAACCTGTTCGTTGTCTCTCATCTTACCTTAACAGATAGGAAAACTGAGGTCGAGAGAGAGGCAGGACTCGCTCAAGGTCTCACAGTTAATAGGTGGCAAAGTGCTCATTCCTCCTGACATAGGTCCAGGGCTCTTTCCACCTCAATAGCTAAGTTTCCTTCCGGATCAAATTTTCTGTGATTCCGTATTTACGTGTGTTAATACATGGAAACGGCTTAGAACGGTGCCTGCTGCATGCAGAGTACTAGGTCGATGTGGGCCATTATTATAAGAAGAGGAAGCTTAAAACAGGCCAACTCTAGGATGTAAAAACTGAATCACGTCAGGCCCGTTTGCCAAAACATCTGCTAGTTTCCACAAAGGGCAACAGAACCCTGGGCTGAAGTGGGCCAAACAGCCGCAGCCTCAGGCCCCGGGCCCCGGCAGCCCGGGACCCTTAGCCCGCGGTCCGCCGCCACTGCTCCTCAGACTGCGTGAGGAGGGCGCCGCGCTGTCCCGCCCGGATGGGTGACGCGAAGCCGCCGGCCTTGGCGTCGCCTCTGTGAACCGCGCCAGCCTCCCCTCGCCCACCTTGGCAGCCCCAGACACCGCTCAGCCGCCTCGCTGAGCTCCTGCTCTGACACGGCGCCCAGATTTGGGCTTCTCTCACCATCTCCGGTCTCCTTCTCTTCCTCTGAAGACTTTTGAGTCCTTGAAAGACTTTGACCAACATTATTTTCACCACTCAAAGGAGAATTTTCATACCTACAGAACATGTGCTGTGTCTGGAGCCTTTATTCTTTGGGACGGTTTCGTAGGTTGTTCCTGCCTTCCCCAGGAGATCTGGAATGATGCAGGTATTGTGAGTGGAATTTGTTTTTTTAAATCTGTGAATTAAGCAGCTAATAGAAGTCCATGTAATTTGTGTGACAAGTGACAGCTTGTGTGAAAATAACCCACCCATATCCTGTTACACATTTGCATCCATTATGCCGGGTAAAGCTGGCTGTCACTGGTAGACCATTAAGATGGAGTCACCAGTGTTTTTCCTAGGTGAAAGGGTAATTATTTTTGCTGTTTGTTCATAATTTATTAATAGTCAGTGAAGAACATTAGGGTAAAGGATTATTTCAAACAAAGTGACAGATCATATGTGTGGAAGGCCTAGTGATCTAGTGGTTGATAAGAAAAGCTATTAGTGTAAAGATAAGCTTTAGTTTGGGGTCTTCACGTGTTACTACTGATTGGCATTTCAGATAAAATAGGTGCATGCAGCAAACCGAATAGAAACCAGGGAGAATATCAGTAAACAGTTTTGCTTTGGAGGGAATCACCTGTGCTCCAGCGTAAAAGCACAATTCCCTGTAAAGTTATATGCATACTAATAGTAGTATGCAGAATGATGTTAAGTGGTATATGAACATGTAAAAAGATAGTTTTATATTCCTCTTAAATGTGCTAGGAAAAGAGTATAATAACATACCAAACTCGTGATTTCTTAGATTATTTACTTATTTCACTGAGGCTGAGGTTAAACTAGATATTTATGGTTTTAAAAAGTGAGTCAAGGAAAAGTGAGTCAAAGGAAAGAAACAAGTAAATAATAGTAAAGGTGTTATTCAGCTATGAAAAAAATTGATACAATGATATGCCCATGAGTGATGTTTAGGGAACATTGGCCTAAAGACCAGTTCCCTCGGAACTTTGAGATTAGCCTTTGTTAACTGGGGATGGCCCATGTCTTGATATAATATATCTTATGACAAAACCATTTGAAACTCTTACAACATTCCACCTTTTCTTTAAAATTTCAGCATAATATTATTCTTTAGCTTGCAAAACAAAAACCTAAACAAAATATAGAATTCAAGTCAAAGCAGGTATTGGGAAGAATTTCCTATATTTTTCTTCTGTGTGTGAGATGAAAGGATTCAAGTCTCGAGTGAGTTTACAGGTGAGCTGAGGTCTTAGCTGAACTCTGCCTCCAACTTCCTGTTTGTTCTCTGGGATGATCTTGACTTTCCTTGGACCTCAGTTTCACCTCTGTAAAATGAAGGGTTGAGATGATCTCCATGTTATCTTCCAGCCCCGATTTTTTGATTCAGTCAGAATTCTGGGCGGCAGGAAAAATGATGCCACCTTTAGTAGTAGGATGTTCTGGGAAATTTTACACATTTCTGAGGCTCCCAAGAGGGTTACTAACACCATAAACCCAGCTGATCTCTTAAAACAGACTAGGTGATTTCTTTAAAGGGTACAACACTCATGTGGAATGCAAACTTGAATGTGCTTGCTAAAGCAAAACCAAGTCCCATTTCTTTTCCACCACACCCAGGATCTTTTTGCTAAATGGTATTCTTAACACAGCTCAGGGAGAGGGTCAGAGCAGATTGCCCAAGGGAAGAGAACTCTGCAGCTGATTCTTGTAAAAGGATAGGAAGCTAGCCAAATGGCAGAGACAATTTAATCAGAGAGAGTAGCTTAAACCAAGACCCAGAGATGAAAAAGAATGTGGCTCATTTAGGGAGATGCAAGTGTTCACGGATCATTGTGTTGCCGTCTATGCCAAGCTTGTGAGGACACGACAGTGGTCAGTACAGACAGTTGCTTCCTCATGCTGCAGTGCAGGGGTGCAGAGGGGAGAGGTGAGAGATTGTAAAAGAGGGGCTGGCTCATGAAGGCCTCGGAGGCCTTGCTGAGGGCTTTGATATTCCAGCGAGCCACCGTCCACTGTGAGGAGGCAAGGGTTAAAAAAGCTTTGCGATCAGGAGCATTGTGGGGCAGCTGGAGGCTTTGGGGTGTGTTTGCCCTTGTTAAACAAGGGATGGGCTTCTTGATCTCCAACAGCTCAGTCTACTTTGGGGGCTTTCCCTTGAGGAAGTCTTTCTGAATCGGATGACTGAAAGGCCCTCTAGAGCCAAATTACAAACACCCTTGGTCCCGCTATCTCTGGAGGTGATGGGTGGTGGAGGGCTGCGCCTAGGTGGACGGCAGTGCCTAGCTTGTTTCCCTTGCGACCGCTGATGCTGATTCATACTCAGACTTAGTGAAAGCTGACTCTTCCCTTTGAGCTTCTCTCCTTGGATAGGGAAGTGCTTGTCTCAGAAGATATTTCTGTAGATGGAAAAACATGGACATGTTTCCTCTTGCAAAAATTCTTCACTTTGTAGCTAATTTGCAGGGATCACATAAGGTATCCTTGTAGAGACAAGCTGCTTGTTCTTTCTGATTATTTTAGGCACAAGCAGCCCTTCCTTGCCATCAAGCAGATCTGGATAAGCCATTGCCAATTTGATGAAAGTGCAACATTGAAGCGCGTGAGACAATGCTGAGCCAGGCAGCCAGAGGTGGACACAGGCTTTCTGGAAAGGGTTAGATACATTATGGGAAGGAGAATAAAGAGAATCTGGGAACACAGCATCTTGCGGTGATTCACACAGCTATTTAAAACTGCAGTAAAAAAGAGTTCCTGCCACCTCTCCCCCAAAAGCCCAAACATAAAGAGTCCCACTATTCTTTTTAAACTTTGCATCTGATATCCATTCTAGAAGTTGAAAAACAAAGGAAGACTGCTTCTGGGTTGGATGTGTTGGATTGCCGAAGTTCAAAATCTAACCCTGCTGCTCACTAGCTTTGGGGCCCTGTGCAAATGGCCAAATGTCTCTGTACCTGCCTTTTCCTCTATAAATGAAATAATAACATACTTTCTTTATAGGATTTTGGGGAGGAGTAAATTTTAAAAAATTGGCAAAGCTCTTAGTAAGTGTTCAATAAATTAGCTGTTGTTAGTATCCAGTGGACATTTTTTGGGGTTATCTACCACCCTCTCCCCCAACCCTAAACAAGGTAGTAACAATAACAACTTACATTCATAGAGTATAGAATGAAGCAAAGTTATATATATATATATATATATATATTTTTTTTAGCAAATGTGAGCACTTTTCCTTCCATTTTTCAGGGGTGTAAACAAGAATCAGTTTACTGAAACGAGAGCAGTTAACTGATTTGACTAAGTTCTTTCAGTGAATAAGAGGTGGAACTGGCACACAGACTTCATTCTTTTGCAGTACAGTGCTGTTTGCCTGTGACAAACCTTAAAAATCTAAAACCCAGTATTCCATTTATTGGGGCTCAGAGGAAAGCTCCTTGCTGTGTTGGAAAGGTTGTGTGCAAGTTAACATCAGCTTGGAAAGGGGGTGTGGTTAAATCTTTGCAAGGGCAGTAGCAGCTGTAGTGATGTCCTCTAACCTCCTTCTGTGTAATTAACAGGGAGTGTCAGGCATGGGCCTTACGTCTTTCTCAGAAGGCTCCTATGCAAGTTGTATCCTCCTGTATTGTTTTTTGTTGGTTCACTATGGTTTATGGGGCTAGGTAACCTGTACATTATAGATTCTGGTCTTGTGACGTACAGGTTCCTTCTTGTTAGCATGGGCCTAAAATTCCATGGTTTGAGTCATAGCTTAAATGTCATTCTTTCATATCTGCAGAGATTGGTTTTTCTGCAACTGAAGACCTCCAGTATAGGCTATTCTTGCAAAATGTCATATAGTGTAGCAGAAAGAGGACTGGATGGATTGTGAAGACACCTACTTGGGTTCTAACCCTGTGGGTGACATTTCCTCTTGTCTACGATGAGGGAGCTGAAGTCAGCAATATCTAAGACCCTGAATTGAGAGGAACATCTAACTGAAACTAAGAATTGGTAGGTTGCTTAGACATGAATGTTCTTATCCTTTAAAAAATTTGTTTTGTGGCTATACCGGGGATCATAAAAATATATTATTAAGAAGTTTCTGGCCGGGCGTGGTGGCTCACGCCTGTAATCCTAGCACTCTGGGAGGCCAAGGCGGGTGGATTGTTTGAGCTCAGGAGTTCGAGACCAGCCTGAGCAAGAGCGAGACCCCGTCTCTACTAAAAATAGAAAAGAAATTATACGGACAGCTAAAAACATATGTATATATAGAAAAAATCAGCCAGGCATGGTGGTACATGCCTGTAGTCCCAGCTACTCGGGAGGCTGAGGCAGGAGGATTGCTCGAGCCCAGGAGTGTGAGGTTGCTGTGAGCTAGGCTGACGCCACGGCACTCTAGCCCGGGTAACAGAGTGAGACTCTGTCTCAAAAAAAAAAAAAAAAAAGAAATTTCTATGTCTTTTATTAACATGAAAGTGAAAAGTTTTTTTTTTAATTGAAAAATATCTTTTCTTCTTATTTTCTTCAAAAATATTTTAAGATGAGTTGTGAAACAGTCCAGAAGTTCCTATACCTGCTTTATGGTCAGAAACATGGAGGGGAAAGTTAGAAAGTACAAGATTCCTGGGCATCTTTCAGACTGATGGACTCAGAATCTCTGGGTATGAGGCCCAGCAGTCTATATTAAGAAACAGGCAGACAGTCAGACTACCCAGGTGAATTCTCATGAATAGCCAAGTTGGGTGAATCACTGCTAAAGTAGCCTTAGTTCTTAGATTTTGATGGAGTCAGTTTCTGATTACCGGCTCAGCCTTTCTCATTCTGGCATTTTCCTAGTGTCCAAGGTGAGCTATGGGGAATAATCTGGGTTATTGATTGTTTGTGCAATGTGGGGGCCTGTGTAAGAGGAAGCCCAGGCCAGTGCCAAGGCCTGGGGATGGCTTTTCCAAGCTGTGCAGGGGATCATCTGGCTGCATATCAAACCCTGTCTTTGGCACCCTGCAGTCTCACTTTGCCATCCTCTTCCTCTCCAGGGGCCTCCACTCTCCCACATGTGCTGACCCAAAGCAACACCCTCCTCGGACAAGTCAGAAGTCCCATCCTATTCAGATCTCTTCCTTCCATTTTGGGGGTAATAGCTTTATTGAGATATAATTCACATACCACAATATTTACCCATTCAAGTGTACAATTCAGTGGTTTTTAGTATATTCACAAATATGTGCAACCCTATCCATAGTCAATTTTGGGACATATTCATCATCCCTTAAAGAAACCCTGTGCCCTTTATCTACCAGTCCCTCATTCCTCCATTCTCCGAGCCCGGGGCAGCCACTGATTTACTTTCTATCCTTATATTATAGATTTGCCTGTTCTAGACATTTCATATAAATGGAATCCATACAATTTGTGGTCATTTGTGACTGCTTCTCTCACTTAGCATAATGTTGCCAAGGTTTGTCCAGGTTGTAGCATGGGTCAGTACTTCATTTCCTTTTACAGTCAAATAATATTCCATTATTTGCATATCCCACACTTTATTTATCCATTTATCCATATAGGACATTTGAGTTGTTTCTACTTTTTGGCTATTATGAATAATGGTGCTATGAATATTTGTGTAAGAATTTTTCTGTGGCTCTGTGTTTTCATTTCTCTTGGATATATACTTAGGAGTAGAATTGTTGTGGGTCATGATGGCAACTTTATGCCTAACTATTTGAGGATCTCTCAGACTGTTTTCCAAACTGGCTGCCCTATTTTGCATTCCTAGCAGCAGTGTAGGAGGGTTCTAGTTTCGCCATGTCCTTCTCCTTGTCAACACGTATTTACATTTTTTCCCTCCAATGATAGCCATCCTAATGAGTATGGAGTGATATTTCATTAGGGTTTACTTTCTTCCATTTTTAATTTTAAGTGATTCCCACCAAATATAATTTAATTTATTTAATCCTACCAGGGCAGGTCTTTTTAAAATTAAAATGAACTCTTTCACTGTTCAATGTAGAGAAACTGGAAAATACAAACAAAAAAATATAAAACCAAAATCACCCAGAATCCCACCCCCTAGGGAAAACCAGTGTTACATGTGGACGATCTCTTTTTAGATTCCTTTCCTATGTTATATTTACTTGTAAAAGGAGAACTTTTAGACCCATTGAAACCAATTGGTGGAATTATGGAGAAGCTATTTTTGAGCAAGAGGAACCCTGACCTTTCCTCCTCCCCATCTGAGATAAGTCCAGGGTTAGGCCTTTCGACTACTCGTACCTGCAAAGAGTCTGACCTGGGTGGTAAATGGAAGAAGTGCTCTTCTTTCTGACACCAGGAGTCCTTGAAAGCTGTATCTTTTAGCCATGTAGCTATTTGTTGTCACTGAATGAAGATCCCTGATGCCATGTGGACATTGAGTATGCCTTTGGGGTGAGGGTTGGAGGTGCCTACAATTCCCTCACACTCTGAAACTAAGAAACTTTTGACATGGTGATGTGAGAGGCTTACATTTTTATTTATTTATTTATTTATTTACTTTTTTTTTTTTTTTTTTTTTTTAAGAGATAGGGTTTTGCTTTGTCACCCAGGCTGGAGTGCAGTGGCATCATCATAGCTCACTGTAACCTTGAACTCCTGGGCTCAAGTGATCCTCCTGCCTCAGCCTCCCAAGTAGCTGGGACCACAGGCATGTGCCACCACACCCGGCTAATTTTTAAAACTTTTTGTAGAGACAAGGTCTCACTGTCTTGGTCTTGAACTCCTGGCCTCAAGTGATCCTCCTACCTTGGCCTCCCAAAGTGCTGGGATTACAGGTGTGAGCCACCATGCCTGGCCTACATTTTTATTTTTTAACATTGTTCACATTTGACTCATTAGGTGAAGAAAAAGGTAATGCATATTGCAACACTATCTTTGATAACTGACCTCACATTTTTGCATAAGTTTTAAAAAGGATATTTTTAAAGCATAACTAGCTGATTAGGAGTTGAACGGTAATTTATTTCCATAATAACCCAAATTGTCCCCAAAGTTCATTGTAAACCAGAGATTTGCATCTTAAAATATATGCTCCCATGGCAATAGTGGCATTCTAACTGGTAGCCAGCTTCTGAAGCTAGCATAAGTCTATTTTTTTCTCCAATAATAAAAACTAAATATTATGGAGCATTTGCTATATGCCAAACCTTTTATGTGAGTTGTTTCATTTAATCCTTACAGCTACCCTACAAGTACAATTTACCAATATCCCAGTTTTACAGATGAGAAAACAGAGCCACAGGGAGATCAGACAACTTGCCCAGGGTTTGGTTGCAGGCAGTTTGGCTCTGGAGTCTGGAATGCTAGTGTTCTAGAAAATGGTACTTTACTAAAACTGGTAATTAAACCAAACAGGAAAACAATAAGATTGAAGAAGAAAAGTTTGCTTCTCTGGACTGCCTGAGCTTGAGGACATGTGGCTGCCCCCCTCAGAGGCCCCTTCTGTCTTCTGTTAGCTTTGGGGCCTCTCTCTGTCCTGCCCCTACCAACCGCTTGGGAAAGAGGGTTGGAGTTAAGGGAGATAAACCTTCCTGTAGGGGGCATCATTGTAACAATAGTCTCTTTGCTAATGAAGCAATTTTCCTGTGAATGCTGGAGGAGTCTGAGGGAAGCCAGCATTGTTTCAACTCCCTTTTCTTGCTTTCACCGCTCCTCCTCCCTTCCTCCCTCCCACTCCCATCCCCGCTACAAGGTCATGAAAGGATTTGAAAGCTGTGGGAGAGAGAGAGCACAGCAGTGCAGTGGGAACCCCGTGGGAGCGGGGCAGTGAAGCCTCCGGAAGGCCGGGAGGAGGAAGCGTGCCCTGTGACTGGTCCAGGGTGCTGATGGAGACCAGATACTGCCAGCGCATGGTGTGATTCTGGGCTCTCTTGCCGAGGTTCTCTCATAGCAAGTGCTCTTATCACAAATAACTAAGAAAATTATATTTTATTCAGACTACTGTCAGTAAAATAGGTGTTATTAGCTGCCTTAAATCCTTTTTGGAACAAGCCTGGATAAAAACAGTTAAGGTTGCCATCCCTATTTACTGGACATGTTGGAATGTTCAGAGAGGTGGGGGAACTTGTCTGGTATCACACAGCACCCAAATGACAAAGCCAAGGGCTGCAGTTCTGCCTTGATTCTAAAGGCTTTTGTGAGTACATATTGAGTTTATTTTCTGGAGCTCGGGATTCTATGTCTGGTGCTCCCTGTGGGGCCCTGGGCGGGGTGGGGAGGGGGTCAGAGGAACGGTCTCTCCAGGCCTGGTGGGAAGGAGGCAACATTCCAGCCAGGGTGTTGGGAGCCTTAGAAGGGGACCTGGTTGGGGAATGGTGTCCCTATCAGATCCCTTCCAAGACCCTGCTTGGCACCAGAGGCAAGTGAATGCTGACGTCTCTGACTTTATGCCCCACCTTTGCCCAAAAAATAACTGGAGTGAAAGAGTGAAGAGGTTTAAGCAGTGTTTCTAAGTTAGTGGTTAGGGACTATGGTTTAGGGTCAGATCTGGGTTGGAATTCAAACCCCTCAACTAACTGGCATGTGACCTCTGGCTGTTTATATAAACTCCATTTGCCTTCATTTAGGAGGAGGATAATACTACTCACCAAGGTAGGGTTGTTGGGAGGATAATGCCTGGCACATGGTAAATGCTTGGAGGAATACTTGCTTCCGCTGTAATCCTCCCACATCCTTTCCTCCTCCCCTCACTTTCTCTACACCTCTGCAAGGCCCTCCTTGCTACCCTTTACCGTCCACCCCCACTGAGGCCCAGCAGGTTCAATTATTTTATGGAATTGTATTGAGGAAGTTCATTGATTCTGCCTCTGTCTGGAGTTTGCTGGTTGGCTGGGGCCTTTCGGCTCTGGGAGACTCATTTGCTGAACAGATTCTCCCAAGGATGTGTGTAGCTTCTCTTTGACATCTATCTGGGGCCAGAGCTGATCTATCAATTCTTTATTAAGACCAGTTATTTTTTATTTATGATGCTTGCGGGTTCATTAAAAATGGCACTCCCTGTTGGGGATAGCAGCAAGGCTTTTAGCTGGTTTTTATCAGGTTGTTAGAGTAGATATGAATATTTTAATAGAGAGAAAGAGCAAAGCTTTCAACAAACTTAATTTGTTCTAGAATCTAAGTGACAGGCTTAACAGGGGTGCCAAGTAATTCAGAATAATCAGCCCAGATAGTGGAATAAGGACCACAATTAAATGGACCAGGGAGCTTTTCCAGAGGGGCCACAGGGGGACTCCCCCCAACCCAGCAGCTGTAAATCACTATATCTTTGGATCCTTTTAGCCAATGTAAGATCTAGCATAGCCACAGGCAGCTTCTAGGTCCAGTTAAGTTCCTGGGAAACCCGGAGAGTGTTTTTGCAGATTCCGTTTTAACATTTATAGAATTCTTTTCCCAAGATGCTTATCTTATTAAATTATGTACAAAATGACAGATAAGTCAGGCCACTGCTGCCCATCAGAAGCATATTTGAGGCCTCAGCCTTGATTGCAATCATAGAGACAGTGGTTGGTTTCTTGGTGTAGTTTAAAAAAATATCCACTTGGGGGAGCTTTATGATTGAATTTTAATATCCATATCAGATTTTATGTGCAACGTGGGATCCAGATGACTCCCCCCAACCACCACAATGACAAGCTAGTGAAGCAAGCAATGGTTGCAGAAACACAATGATAAATCAGTGTGAGTGGTTTTACGTTATTGGCAATTCCTCCCTCTGGATTTTGAAATTATTCTTGATTTTTAAAAGCTTCTTCCCTTTCAAACTAAAATAGTTTGAAGATCAAATAAAGAATTGCAGTACTTTCTGTCGTTTCCTCGATTAGGGTTCTACATATGTATGCAGACATCAATGCATACTTAAATAAATGCATGTCCCAGTTAATTTTAAATAGCCAAAGCACTAGAAAAATCTCCTTTGAAGTTTTATGAACATAGTCAATTGCAAGGAAGATAAAATCACAAAATCAAATGTCTGAGCAGGAAATGCTGTTTTCCAGTGTATCCACTATGTAACTGTCCATCACCCTTTCTCTCTCTCAAATAGGTGGGGCATGGAGAGGTCTAATGAAGGGCAACCCTTTGCTGCTGGGCATAAGTCCAGGTTCCAGATGGTCTTTGGGGTCTACCCAGATTTGGACAGTTTTGAAATAATGGAAAGCTAGTTAGGGTTCCTAATTAGGGCATTTGCTAGAGAATGTTGTCACAATATGGATGCACTATTAACCCATTTTACTATGGAATAAAATGAAACCAATTATAAACCCACATATACAAGTGTGCCTCTATGTGTCCACCTGCCCACACAGAGGGAGCTGGAAAGTGTTTCTCAGAGGGGGATGGCTTGGTTATTGTCTAAACTCAGCCTTACTCTGTTCTCTTCTTTTTTCCTTTGTCCTCTTCTTTTGAGTTGGTGGGGCATTATGGATTGAGTCTCTCCTTATTTACTTAGTCCCCAATGATTATGTTAAAATGGCTTTGCTATCTTGATAGAGCCTCTTTCTTGGTTTTCGTGCTCTCTTTCCAGAAGAGGAAAGGAAGAGTTTTGGATGGTCACTTTTCAGCCTTTTGTGCCACTGGTGAAGGGCATCCCTGCATCTGAGCAGCTGTTGCTGCTTTCTGCATTTGCTTCTTTTGATGCCATTTCTCCTACCCAGTGGACTCAGTCTCACCTTGCTGCGTCTCTCTATTGTACTGGACAGCCTGACTGTCTCCACATGAGCATCACACTCTGTTGTCATCTGCCCTGAGAGGACAAGTCTCAGGTACCTGTTCCAGGGAAGACCAGCCACCTGACCTAGCCACTGCTCACCATCTTCATCGGTCACATTGATATGATTTTCATTGTCTGCTCAAGGGAGAAATGTCACTTCTTCAGGAGTCCAGTTGTTCACTTCTTCTGGAACCCTGAAGACTTTTCTTCAGGAGAAAAAAAAATGCTATTTTCACAGTATTTTCTGGCCTTTTGCTTTAATGCAGTGGTTTCCAAACTTTTTCTTTTTACCTGTAGGCTATTTTTTTTTTTAGAATTAAATCATGCAGAAGCCCAACTTAGTCTGCACCTGGCTTCAGAAGGCCCTGTGGCAGATCATTTTCTATGACAGGTGCGACAGTCTTCCCAGACCCCTTTGCGGTTGGACTTTGCTGCTTCCCCCATTGAGAGGTGGAATCTGTTGCCTTTCTCTTTAATCTTTGCCTTGTGAATTGCTCTGACCCACAGAGCATGGGGAAAGCAATGTTGCAGCTTCCCCTTCAGTCCTCATGGTTTCCTGCCCTAAAACCACCACCATGTGAAGAAGATGCTCTACTTACTAGAGGATGAGGGGAGATGTGGAGGAGAACTGAGGCCACCAGACCAACATCCAGCAGGAAGTGGCAGACACTTGAGGGGGGAGGCATCTTGGACTTCCCAGCCCAGATAACTCTCTAGCTGATTGCAGCAAGATGAGCGAGCCCAAGGGAAAGCAGCAGAGGAACTGCCCAACAAAGTGTAGAATCAGGAGAAATGGTCAATACTTGTTATATTAAGCCACTATATTTTGGGGGCATTTTGCTATGTAGAAATAGATAACTGAAATAGATGCCATTGAGGAAGACCCTATGTCACTAAGTCTGTGTGTGTGTGTGTGTGTGTGTGTGTGTGTGTGTGTGTGTGTAAATCAGCTTATTTTATTTTCATTTATTTGTATTTTTATTTTTTTGGAGATAGGGTCTTACTCTGTTGCCCAGGCTGGAGGGCAGTGGCCTGATCATAGCTCATTGCAATCTCAAGTTCCTGGGCTCAAGTGATCCTCCTCCCTTGGCCTCCTTAGCTGGGACTACAGGCATGCATCACCATGCCTGGCTAATTTTTAATTTTTTGTAGAGACAAGGTCTCACTGTATTGTCCAGCTGGTCACGAACTCCTGGGCTCAAGCGATCTTCCCATCTCAGCCCTCCCAAATGCTGGGATTACAGGCATGAGCCACCACACCCCACCTAAATCAGTTTATTTTGAATTGCGGAGTGAGTTAGTGGGTTTCTGCATGATACCAGTGTAAATACAGGAGAGGAGGCTTGAGGCTGCCCCATGTTGCTGCCTCCTCCTGTGCCCTGTCCCCTGCCCTGAGAGGCCAAACTGCATCATGGCTGAGCTTGTTATGTATGTTCACGTACCATGAACGTTTTATGGATGCTTTGTGGAAAGCTCTACAGAAAGTTGGATTTATGTTCAATAAACCTTACATCACTTATGTTAGCTAAGAAAGACCTGCATTTAAGGGCACAGAAAGACTGATATGCTCTGGTGACCACAGAGGTGCTCCTGTGAGGCACTCCAGTGAACCCCAGGACTGTGGATTGGAAGGCTGGTCCTTTAACACACTCCTGTGCCTGCTGGAAAACTTAGAGTCACCAGGATCAGCCAAACTGCCTACGTATGTATAACGTGCATATGTTATTTTTCTCCTGCAAGTGGGTGATTTTTGAAAGTTCTCCTTATGTGAGGTTTAGGAGACAGCTCCTAATGCTACCATTGCACACTACCCTATTCTTGAACGTTAGACTTGGTGTCCGTTTCCCTAGTATCACCTTGGTAATAATTACCATAGTCTCACTTCTTACTCTGTGTCGAGTTCTGTGCTAAGCTTTCCACATACTTGGTCCTATTTAGTCTTCTGAAAGACTCTGGGAGGAAAAATGATTGGTCCCACTTTACAGATAAAGAAACGGAGACAGAGGTTCAGGCATCTGTCCATCAGAGCTGTGGCACTGCGCAGCTCTAGGGGGGCACCGTCCCCGTCGTTGTCCATGTGAATGGTGACTTGTGCAGTTTCCATGGTGGCCCTGCCCAAGATGAAAATCTAGGGGATAGGGAAGCTGAGATTTCAGACTGCAAAGACTAAACACTTCATTTTATGTGGCTTTAATAACTTTTCGCTCCTCTAAGCTACTTTATTTCTTCTGTCTCAGTCTGTCGATAGATTTGAGTGTTAATCTATCCAGACACTGATTCATCTGTCCCTCCATCCAACCATCCCTCCTTCCATTCCTCTCTCCCTCTCTGTTCACTTACTCATTCACTCATCTGTTTAGTAGAATCAAAGAAGGTGTTGAATATTCCATAAAAGGTCCCAGTATCCAGTTGCTTGAAATACACCTGGGAACATTAATTCTCTACTGCACGTTCTTATTGTTAAGTTCATTTGAGATAAAAATTTTAATTATGGGACATTTAAAACATTTAGGAAAGAAGATAATTTTCTGGATACCCATGTACCCACAATCCAGATTTCATATTGTACCATATATGCTTCACATTTCCTTTGTCCCTCTTTTAAAGAAAGAGAACAGAACAAAGAGAGCCAAAGTCCTGGCTTTCCTTTCCACTTTTTTCCCTAGCCTAAAGAGGACATGTCACATCCGTGTCACATCCCCATGCATGGATTTATACTTTTACTACATCTGTATGTATCCATACATAATATTTAGTACTGATTTGGGTTTTTATAGTTTCCGTTTTCTATCAATATACTTTTACAACTTGGCTTTTGTCCTCTAACACTTTTGAGCTTTATTCATTTTGACATGTATACATTTTACAGATGGACAGTTGTTTTTTACTTCTTTTGTTATTACAAATAATGCTGTAGTGAACGTCCTGGAACATGTGGCCTTGTTCATCTGTGCATGAGCTCCTGTGGGGTAGACACCTCTAGTGGAATTGTACCTCTTCAGCTTTCCTTGCCAAAACATTTTCCAAAGTGGTTGTACCAGTTTACACACACCAGCACTGTACAAGGGTTTCTGTTTTCCCACATCCTCAGCTACACTCCCTGTTATCTAGTGGGTATGATAGAGTATCTCATCTCTGATTCCTGTTACCCAGAGCATTGTTGCTTAGTTTTACAGGTCATCCAGGTTTCCTCTTGTATGAAATGCTAATTTATAATTAATATCCTTTATACCTCTTTTCTCTACTAGGCAGTCTCTGCTTTTCTTATTGACTCGTAGCAAGTTTTATTTTTAAAATCTTTTCTGGAAACAGGTCCTTTTGTCAGTTAACTGCATTGCAAGTATCTTCTCCCAGTCATTGCTTTTCTTTTAATCTTTTAACTTGGTTCTACCTATTTCTATAGGTCTTTGACACCTTACTTTTAGAGTGGGGGTGTAAATAGGTAAGTTTCCCTACTTTTCTGCAGAAGAGATTTTTAGGAAAACATTTATTGATCTCTTATTGTGGGCTGTGTACTGCATTCCACCAACGGCCAATTTAGATACTCCATTTTGAATAGGTATCTAGTCAGTTGAAAAGTCATAAAGCAAAGTAAAAATAAGAAATGAAAATCTTACCTCTTTTCCCAGTACTTGTTATCTGTTATATCCTAGGTGGTTGCCTTTAGTTTTTGTTTTGCTTTTTTCATTAAATGATGTTTTGCAGTTGACTTTTGTACAGAATACTTTATCATCTTTAGGAATGAAGACTATTACAATGGCGATTTCATAGAAAGGATGTAGTAGTAATTAGAATATTAGTGTGACTGATTCCCTAGGACTTCACACCAGCGTTTTTCCACCTAAGTCTGGAGTCTTTCTTCCTCACTCATGTCATAGTACTTGTTGGCTATCCTAGTTGGCATTCAGCCAAGCTGCTATAACAAAGATACCCTAAAAGTACAGTGGCTTAAATACTGCAGAAATTTATTTTTGTCTCATTTAAAACAGTTCCAATGTGTGTGGTCCAGGTATTTGGAGCAGCTCTGTTCCAGGTAGTCATTCAGGAACTTGGGCTCCTCTGCTTTTTAAAATTTATCATCTCTTAAGGATATAGTCATTGTCTGTAAGATTGAAGCTGGGCCTTTGCCATGCTGAATTCCAGTTCATGGGAGAGAGAAAGAGAGGAAGTCTGGGGCAAGGAGGTTCCTTCTGACTCAGAAGTTGCACATCCTTCCACTTATATTCCTTTGGGGTGAGAACTTAATTAAATGGACATACCTAACCCCAAAGGTGTCTTAGAAATGTAGTTTTTGTGTATGCAGCCTTGTTTCCAGGAAGAGGAGGAGAATAGATTTTTGAGGGTAAGTAGCAATCTGTGCCTTATTAGTTATGATAGTGGGTACTATAGTCAAATAGACAAATTCCAATCTTGGCTCTGCCACTAGAACCAAGAACTAATTATTCACCTTCTTAATTTTCTCATCAGAAAAATGGAGATAATTTCTACTTTATAGGATTGCTACAAGAAGCAAATTAAGTGTGCAAGTACACGTAAAGTGCTTAAGAAAAAAGCACTGGTGGTTAAGAGCACAGAATTGGAAATCATACTAGCTGAGTTAAAATCTTGGCTCTGGCTTTGCTAGATGTGTGATTTTAGATAAGTTATACAAAATTCTCTGAGATCTACTTTCCTTTTCTGTAAAATGGGAATATTCTTAGTGCCTACCTCACAGAGCTATAGAAAGGATTCCATGAGTTCCCCATGCTGGACTTACTAATGTTATTAATTCATGCTTGAGAAACCATGATGGTCTTCTGAAATTTACTATATCTGTTCATTTGTCAACTCCAAAATTTATCTGCAAAAAAGTGGTAAAACTTAATTGTATAAACCTGCACCTGTCATGAGTTGCTACATTCTTTTATATCTCTTGTTACTGTTTGCTCCTACGTCCTGTTAATGTGTTTGTATGTTCAATTTGTATATTTCATTTATGTACTAGTTCCAGCTTGATTTCTTGGGTAAACATCTACTAATGACTTTATATTCTAAGTCACAGAGATGAAGCTATTTAGTGTGAACTCTGCAGCTTGTCTCAGATGTTGTGTACATTTTTTTTCCATAATGGCCTCAATCCCATGCAAGCATTTCAAATGGCTTAAGTTGACCAAAAATCTCTCTATGGGATAGCTGAGTAATGTGGTAAACAGAGAAGATACAGGGAGTGATACTTACATGGCTGCTTTAAGCTCAGGGTATCTGTTGTATCATTGCAATGACTCTGGATTATTTTTCAGGTCTGATTTGGGGATTTATTTGCAGAATTTTACTTATCTGGTTTTATAGAGATAACCCGAAGCCCCACGATTGCTCCTCTTTGCTTCTGGGGACCCTTCTACAAGTGCCACATGACTGCAGGTGCACTCTGCTCTTCCCCATCCTGCCACCCACTACTTACAGAGCTGACATGCTGTTGTGTTGTACCATTGTGATATCCTTAGTACTGTGGCATTCAGTCTGGCTTCAATGATGTAAAATGAGGGGGTATGGATGCCTTTTTCCAACCTGAGACTAGCAAAAGAGAAAACCCCCTTTTGTTTGAAAGCATTGGAAGTGTAGTCTTAAGTTCTTGCTCTTTTAGAGAGAAACTGTGGGGCGGGTCCTTTTCTCCCCCACACTCCCACCCACTGGCTGCTGTAGTTTTGCATGGAGTAATTGAGCAAATGAAATACCAAACGTATAAAAGGTAGCATTATCAAAGTGAATGAACGAATGCTTAGCTAGCAGAACTGTAAGACATGGAAAAATAGGAAGACAAGTTAATGATCTAGAAATTGTATAGCTTTGCTGTCTTAGAATCATGGCAAATGGAACATATGGCATTGGGTCATTTTTTGCATTGATTTGAAAAGAAAATGAGTTTATTTTACAAATAAATGGAGTTTGTGTTTCTGTTTGCTATTCATGACTATAATGTTTACTTCTCCTGAAATAGAAATATGTCACCTAAATATTAAATATAGAGGGAGATTTTTTCAGCTATTAATGAAGAATTTTTCTTTATATGCCGTGCCTTCATCCACTTCAATAAACATTTTATGCCTTTCCCTTCATTTACTATTATTTTGTCTGACGAGGCTGTCTGTGAATACAGGCACCTTAAGAAAAAAAAAAAGGAATTGGTGAAAAGACAGACATGTTAAAATTGTTATTTGCCTGTATTAGAATTTTAGATTAAGGTCTGGAATCAAATTCACTTTATTTTCTCATGTATTTTATAATACATGGTGTTTCCATTTCCTATTTCGAGATTCGTAATAGGCCCAGAATTACATTAAAGTTGCCATTAAAAAATCTACCACATTCATTGTTGTCATCCTAATGGACATTCATTATTTTTTTCTTCTCAACATCCCTTATTTCAGGTAATAGAAGCCTTCTTTTCATGTAGAAATTATCCCTGCCCCATTCTTAGTTCATGTGTCCCAAGCCTGGCCATTCAAAGTCCACACTAATTGGGTTAACAGTGGGCTTGTGTCTGAAGTTAGGTTGGTCAAAGTCAGTTAGGAGACTTCTGAGAAAAAGGGAGTTCTCTGTCCATTGAAATTGCTTAGCTAGAGAATGAAGTATGAAGCTGACAGAGGTGATCTCGGCTTCCACATGGAGAAAGTCTGCCCAAGTCTGAGCCAGCTCAGAGAAAATTGACCCAAGAGATGCAGAAAGATTTTTTTGACCACATTGTTTGAGCTTCCATGCCTGAAGTAAGACTTACCCCTGCCATTGAGTTTCTTATTTTTCCCTGTCAAACTATTGAATTGGGTTTCTTTCTGTTGTAGTTGAAAGAGTTCTGGCCAACACAAGCATCATCATTTTTCTCAGAGAGCATTTGTTCAGCACCTGGGTCATTGCATATTAACCACTTAAAAATGGCTTCACACATAACAGGACAATACAGGATTAATAGAATGTTAGAAGTAGAAGATTACTTGGTCCGGTCTCCTGCCTAATGTAGAATTCCCTCAGTCTCCTTCTTTGATAGTTATCCTAGAATGAAAATCACTTCAATTTTCCAAGGACTTCAAGATACAACAGTGCTCTTATTTTCTATTCTGAGTTTCCGAATAGGCCCTGAGTTTCATTTTAGTCCCTACTTTAAAGAATTCACCACCATGTCAGGTACTCACTACCTTATAAGCTAGAGCATTCCAATTTCAGAAAGTTCTAATTCTCAAAAGGTTTTCACTTTTATTGAGTTGAAATATGTTTTATTTTTACTTCAGTCATTGGTCCTAATTCTACTTGGAACCATGCAGATTAAAGTGAACCCCTCTTGCACAAGTCCTATTTCTACTGTGTCTTCTTTGCTCCCAGCTACATAACCCCAGTTCCTTCTTCTATCTTTCACAGAATGGGGAAATCTAGACCACTTTGGTTGCCTGTGCCTCAGTTTCCTTCTGTTTGCTAAAGGTTCCTTTTTACCTGAGATTAGTACTGAGCTAACGCTTCCTTTGTTTTCCTCTAGGCACTTGTATGAGTGCAGCCTTTTATTGAATCAGATTTTTGCGCTTCCATTTCTGATTTATAAGTTTGCTGTGAACTAGTACTCTCTTTGTCTCCCTCTCATCTTTTTTTCCGTAAACAGTTCTTAAGCCAGGTGTGTGTTCGAGTTTGCTTATTTGATTCCGTATTAGGACTTTGCAAACAACCATAAGCTTTATTCCCCTAAATATCCAACACCATGTGGAGGGTATTTTGTTGTCCATGTACTTCTGCCTCATTGAGACCTTTATTGTGTAGAAGGATGTAAGAGAGAAGGTGAGAGAGTCAATCACTGGAATAGCCACTGGCTAGGTAAGAGGAGATATTCTCCACAAGGGGAACTGAGGTGCTCCAGCCCACACTTCAGTTAGTTTCCAAAAAGTGAGTGAGGACATTTGGGATCAATCAGCCCCCAGCAGATCTGTCCACTGACTGCAGATGCTTAAGTGAATCCAGCCGACACCACATGGAGCAGAGATACACCATCCCAACTGAGCCCTACCCTAATTGCCATTTCCATGAAATTGTGAGTAAATAATGATTGTTTTCTTAAGCTATTAAGTTTTGGAACAGATTGTTAGGCAGCAAACAAGTAAAAAAGGAAACTTACTGGAAAGATATGGGGTTGTTTGTAGGATTGAGGGGAAAGCTGAAGAATAGAAGGCCTTGTAGCAGGAATTACTCAACAATTTTGCATAGACACCACCTCTCGAGTGAATGAACCCTAGCTGTTTCTTTTGTTCATGTGTTGTTCTGCTAGAAAAGTCCTGGGGGAGAAAATTTGATAGGTCACATGTCCAACCTATGGATGTATTGATTTGTGAGAGGAGAATCTGGCAGAAGAAACCTACAGGTTCCTCTTAAGTTTTGTAGTTTGGGGAGAGAAACACTGGACTTAGCCCCCCAGATTACACCCAGATACTTCTCCCAAAGGAAATCAGGGTGCTGGGAAGGAGGAAGAATGGATGCTGAACGTCTTCAAAATGACCAACTGTCTCCAACTGTAACTTCTCTTCTCTGATGAGGATTTTAGAAACATTTAAAAGTATACATAGTTTGTTATTTCATGGCAAATAAATTGTGGAAAATCAAAGGAATTTTATACCCACATAGCAGGCATATAATTCAACACATGGAGAGAAACTGCATCTTAGATTCATATAGGGTTAAAGTTACAAAAGACTTCAGAGCTCCGTGAGGTCAAGCCCTTCATTTTATAGATGAAGAAACTGAGACAAGTGACTAGGCAAAGAGTAAATTGAGGTTATGGCCAAACTAGGACTTGAACCTGGGTCTTTCTTTAAAAAACCCATAGTCTTAGCTGGATTTGGGAAGGAAAAAAAATGCATGTGGTATGGTTAAAATTTGCACATTACCTTCCTTTTTGGGTATTCTTACAGTGAAGGCCCTTTGCAAGTCCTCCCCAACTGTGTGGGGCCCTCCTTATCCTCCCTGCCAGCACTCCCCACACCCATCATCTCCTTCCCACTCCCAAACTCATTCAAGGGTGTGTTTCAAGCAAATATTGCTCTGGGACAATCTAACCCTGAAAAATCAGATGAGATGGATATCCAAAATCCAAACCAACTGGCACTTGAATCAGGGCAACATTGTCAAGACTCAAACATTCTTAAAACTTCAGCTTGATGGCAGCTACTTTGTGTTTTCCATTTATTTTAAACCTTCTGGCTTTCTGAAGGATATTTGCATAAAAATAGCATCTTCACATTCTTGTCAGTTCCTGAGGAGTACTGTTCCTCTAAAGTCTTAATCCTGTTAGTGAGACTTGTCACTTAGGCTGTATCATGGGGAATTATGGCATCTGAGAAGAAACAGCCAGCTGGGGAAGCTCAAACTCTGTATGAACATAGACCTATCCCTGAGAAAACACCCTGGCTATTATTAATGAAAACCATTATAAGAAATAAAAACAAGGGAGTAATGGGAAAGGACATATAGAAGGAAAATTAGTCCAAAATAAATTGAGTTTAAAGAGTATTTAGATCTATGATCTGGAAGCAATCATAAGACACTAGTAATAGTGGTTGCCTGTGGGAAGGGGAATGGGTGACTGGAGATCTGGGTAGGAGAGACTTTTCAATTTTGAACCACGTCTCCGAATGTATTACCTATTCAAAAATAAATCAACAAAATAAGTATGAAGTGCTGCAAACAGTTCCTTCACCAGAAACAAGTATTTTGATTTGAGAACTTCCATTGTGTTTGTTAACGCTTCCAGCAAGTTTTGTAAATAGCTTTGAGGAAGAGTTATAAAGGCATCTCATTCAGGTTTGTTCTCGTGACCTATTATTAAGCAATATGGTGTCTCAGTTCATTTTGTGTTGCTATAATAGAATACCATAGACCGGATAATTTATTTAAAAAAGTAAATTTATTTCTTACAGTTCTGGAAGCTGAGAAGTCTAAGGTCTAGGAGCCTACATCTGGCTAGGACCTTCTTGTTGCATTATCCCAATGCATAATGCAGGATGAGAGAGAGAGAGAGAGAGAGAGAGAGAGAAAGAAAGGAGAGGAGGAAGGGGACCAAATCCCTTCCTGATCAGGAACCCACTCCCTCTGGTGATAATGGCATTAATCCATTTGTGAGGACAGAAAATTCATGACCTGATGCCCTCCTAAAGGTCCTACCTCTCAACACTATTGCTCTAGGGATTAAGTTTCCAACACATGAGCTCTGAGGGATACATTCAGACCATAGCATATGAGGTTTTGTCTAAAATTTTGGTTGTTGCTATGCTTAAGGGTTTTCTTTTTTCACTCAACACATCTTATTTCAGCATTTTCTACCTTGGTATTAATTGATTTTTATCATCCTGGAGACGCTTTGACAAGTAAATAATATTTCATATTCCATCTTTTCTAGTCGTCTTGCACACTATTCGATATTTTTAAAACAACTCCCGACCTCCTTTATTTTTATCAAATCTCCCTTCTCTTAAAATGTGATCTTTCTATACAACGGACCAGTTTTTCTCATCTTTAGGTAGATTATTTTGCCTTTTGTTGGTCAGTGTGTAATGAGTTAAATCAATGTTTGTGACTGTAAAGATTTCACACTGGCAAATATGGAGATAGCAGTTCTCAGTGGGTTCAGCTTAAGGAAGATTTTTCCATTTTAAAGACATGATTTTTGATGTTTTTGCCATGGTTTTGCCTCCTCTAGAAATAATACCAAGGTTGCCATTATTTGTGATAGGAGAGAGTCTGTGGAAAGAATGGATGTTGGCTGCAAGGTAAGGGTTTTGGCAGATCCAGTGCCATCTCATTGGTTACAAAGCCTCCCTGGAAAGCGTGCAATTATTCGGCTTGCACAGCACAATTAAGCAAACAATTCATTTAGCCTCTCTATTGATACTCCATTGCAGAGGGACTGGGGTGGCTCGGGAGATTGGAAATGGGAGCTGTAGTCTTTTCCCTTGATGTAGGTGGTTTGGATCTATTTGTTAGGGTAGTGACCACATAGTGCCTCCATCTGATGGCTGTGCAGTGACCCGTGTGAAACAGGCAGGTGGTTTTAGGCCCATGGAGAGGTGGTCACATCTCAACATCCAGGATCCCAGTTGGCAGAAATATGTGAGGATTATACTGACATGATTCTATTCAGTTTGTGTTTTAGTGAAATTCATATCTTGAAAATCCTACTTGCCAGTAAAGTGAGCTTTAGAATATCTTCATAAAGCTCTGAGTGAAGGTCTCACTCAGCCTTTTACATTTGTTTGATGATTAGCATACTTGGCCTGTTTACTTTGGCTTAGAGGCTTCAGGAATCTTTAGGTTCATAAGATTTCTTCCAGTTTGCTCGAACATTTGTGAGAGCCAGGGATAACATATATTGAGTCACAGCACAAACTGCTTGAAGAAACAGAGTACTTGGGTACAGGATTCTCTTTTCAATTTGCAGTAAATCATCGCACATCTTGGTAGTTTTAGGCTGAATGAGGCTTCTTGTAAATGAAATAGATGTGCTTACAAATTGAAAAGTGCTATTTAGGCCCAAGATATTTCTTAACCTGGCCTGGCAGGCCATGTTGGTTGATCCACCGGTGTTTCCCAGCATTTGTATTTTCCAAACCTGGTCCTTAACAATCCTTCCCCCCACCCCACACACATACACACAGTCACACACACAAATTTGCTAAATCTGTTCCTTTTCTAGTTGCAAGAAGGAATATGTATCAGGCATCAGATAAATCACATTTCAAAGCTTAAGGCAATATTTATAACAGGAATATATATATATGCAAAAACGCCGTGATATTTTATAAAGTTACCATTTGCCTAAGGATTCGTTGAAGACTCGCAACAGGGTTGCAGTGTTGGGCATGTAAATCTTAATAAAAAATGGATAATAAAATTCTCTTTAAAGCTAAGGAGGATGCAGCAGGCTTAGGCACTGGAAAGTGTAGGCCCTTCTTTTCTACCAACCCATCTATCCTAATATTTTGTTGTGGGCTAAAGGTTTTCCTGAGGATTAGAAGCCTCTCGGTATGGACCCACCCCTGGACCTGAGGTTTCTGGATTCTGATTTGCAATGTCAGGCATCCTGTTTGAGAGGAAACCCGCTCAAACGTTTGCTGCATAACAATCTATTGCAAAACTTAATAGCTTAAGAAAACAATCATTAGCATTACTCCTGGCAGGCCCCACCACCTCCACGCTTCCTTTATCCACGTGCAGCCAGCCCGGGGGCGACGGGTGGAACTGATGAAGGAGTGCACTGCAGGAGCTAATTAGTGCAGTAGACGTTGGGAAGAGGGCCCCTTAGCGTACTCAGGATGCATCCGCCTGTGGTTTCCCAAAGCCCCGGGGCGGTGACTCTCGAGGGAGGCCCGTGATTGGCTGCGCGGCCGGACTACTTCGCAAGGGAGTACGCCATAGCACGTAAGATCAGTGCGCGCCCACGAGTTCTCGTGCGGGGGTCCTGGTGGGGCTGCAAGGTGGGGGAGGTGGAAGGGAGTGATGGGTGGCTGTTGAGGGGTAAGCCGGGGAAATGTGTGCGTGTATGAGAGGGGTGCTCATATAGTTGTAGCTAGTGGTAGTATTTATTTTATTTTAAAGATGATCATAGGCTTTTTTTAATGGGCTTCTGTGAGTAGCAGACCACTATGTGGAAAACATCTTTAAAGTCTTGCTTTCTTTATAGAAAAATGGAACACGATAGAGAAAGGCATGGGTAAAATAGTAGGCTCGGACCCATCTTTAAAACTCTTGCTTTCTTTGTAGAAAAATGGAACACAATAGAGAAAGGCATGGGTAAAATAGTAGGCTCGGACCTTTCATCTTCTCCCTTTCTCTTTTCTGCCCAGCATGCAGGGATTGGAGGCCCATGAATCTTTTGGCTGTGGGCTGAGTCCCCACACGTAGGTCCTGAGATAATTTGGGGCCATGGTGGGGTTGAATTTGTGACAGCTCTCCTTGTTTATGACATGAAAAAATGCCAGGGGTTGCCTTGTTTTATTACTTGTTTAAGGTTTATTATTTAAACTGCAAGGTGTTACTTAAACACAAAACTGAATAGGAGGCGAGTTAAGTTGGATCTTTCTGTTGACAAGAAAATTATCAACTCTCTCATAAATTTATCAGTGAATTACAGAAACACAGTGGGATGTTGTTTCAACTCCTTTGGCGAAGGCTCTGCTAATTCTTTTTGCAAATTATTTGAGAAGAATCTTGTGGGAGGTTGTAGAATTGATTCACTGGCTTGCAGGGAGAGTGATTTGACTTTTATCTCTTGAGAATGGCAATAAATGCCTTTATGTAGTTTAGAGGAGAAAGGCTTTATAACGTCCTCTTTTCCATGACTCATAACTTTGTGAGCAGTCACATTGTGCTTTACAATGAGGGGTGTAATGAGTGTTTGAGGGGAAGTGTTATCTAAATCGAGCCAGCCATTTTGAGTGTGAGAGCGTGAAATAAAGAAAGATAAGCAATGGATCTTTCCGAAGTTCACATTTGCAATGTACCCAGGTCCTAAGAACTAGTTTCTGTTAAGAGGAAAGAAATTTGGTGGCTGTATTAAAACAAACAAAATGAATTCTGGCTTCAAAGCTTTCAAACAGACATTTTCAACTTGCATAGGCTACCCATATTTTTAGGAAAAATAGGTAGCTTTAGGCTAGATTGTTTTCTCTGTTGGTGAGTGTAAATGTGTATGAAAGCTATTTGTGTCTCATGTAAAATTGAATCTGTTGACATAAGCATATTTTTATAAAGCTTAGAAATATGAGTCTGCATGAAAGACCACTCAAAGTTGTCTCTTCCTGAGAACTCAAATTTAGTCAAACATGTTACTGTGAGATGAGTCACAATTTGAAAGAAATATTTTACATTCATTGCTCCCTGAATTTGTATCAGAATGGTTTTGTAAAAGAGTTAAAACTAAATGTCAGTAGATTGGGCAGTGAGAAGCCTCTAGTGTTGAAATGTCATTTGGGAAGGGAATACTAGAGCTAAAATAATGATATTTTGTATTTTGGTTTTTCTCTTTTCATGTTACCTCTTTCTAAAATTCACTATATGTTCCTTTTTTCATAATGAAAAAGAACTAGAACTAGGCTAGTAAAAAAGGTAGAAAAGTTTATAAAATTAGATCCTTAGACTTAAGAAACTGAAATATTAAAGTTTTCACACAGATTTCAGTATCATTTATAGCCATTTATAGCAAACCATTTAAAGCAAAGGAGGTATCACAGTGAACTAAAATAATGGTATTATTCGAGTTCTGGATTAAGATCATATAGGGTCCAAATTTGTTTATTTTTAGCAACATAATTTGAGGTTAAAAATTCCTCCTTCCTTTCCTTAAGTAACATTTAGAGCTCCACACTGTAGTATCCCATAGCATATATTTAGCAGGCTCTCTTCAAAAATTTTTGTAACATATTACTTTAAATTTTACCTTCAAATGCCACACCTCTTTCACCAATGATTAGAGGAGAGAAGAAAGGAAAATAGGAGGAATATATGGCTATTAAGCCAGCCCGGGGGCGACGGGTGGAACTGATGAAGGAGTGCACTGCAGGAGCTAATTAGTGCAGTAGACGTTGGGAAGAGGGCCCCTTAGCGTACTCAGGATGCATCCGCCTGTGGTTTCCCAAAGCCCCGGGGCGGTGACTCTCGAGGGAGGCCCGTGATTGGCTGCGCGGCCGGACTACTTCGCAAGGGAGTACGCCATAGCACGTAAGATCAGTGCGCGCCCACGAGTTCTCGTGCGGGGGTCCTGGTGGGGCTGCAAGGTGGGGGAGGTGGAAGGGAGTGATGGGTGGCTGTTGAGGGGTAAGCCGGGGAAATGTGTGCGTGTATGAGAGGGGTGCTCATATAGTTGTAGCTGTAATTGCTACACCCATTTATCCTGCTATTTCATTCATATTTAGTACTATAAAAAGAACTGGATTCTAGCCATGGTTCTGCCATTAGCTGGCTGTTTAAGTTTGGTCATGACTCCTTAACCTCTCTGAATCACACTTTTCATATTTGTTAAAGTGGTTGGAATAGATGATCAGTAAAGATCTTTTCTCAATTCTATGCATATTCTAATTTCTCAGGCCTTTTTCTGGGAACATTTTAGTGTGTTTTCTGATTTCCCAATTAATGGATGATTTCTTCTACGGCTGGCAGGATGAAAAGAATTAGGAATTAGGTTCTGCAGAATTTTTCTCAAGGCAACTGGAAAGCTGCTTTCTGAAAGCAAGATGGGTCAAGCTGAAATACACTGCTCACTGGGTTGTTAATCCAGACACATGGAAGTCATCCACATGCAAGTATGTGTTCTCTCTCTCTCTCCCCTGTCTTTTCTGCCCTCCCTCCTTCCTTCCATCCTTTCCTCCTTCCTCTCTCCACCTCCTTCTCACCACTCTCATCCAATCACACTTGCCTTTTCCACTTCCTAAATATTTCTCGCCTCTAATGTCTGTCTCTGTTAACTACATCCTGACCAGGCTACCACTGTCTCTTACATAAATTACTACAGCAGCCTTTTGACTGATGTCCCCACCTCCAGTCCTACTCTGTCCATTTTCCACACCATAGCCTGTGTGATCTCATTTTATTCCACTCTCCACCTTACCCATATGCTCCTGTGGTAGTCTCCTTTTGATTCCTATACCATGCCAGACTTTTCTCTTATCAGGAAACATGCTGTTCCCTTTACTTGGAACACTCCTTTTCCTACTTGTTATGTGCCTGGAATTTTCTGTTCCAGCATATCTCAGCTTAAGTATTACTTCTTTAGAGAGACTGCCCTTGATTAAGCAATTCTCTATTACTCTCCCTCTATCATGTTTTCCTTTTCCTTCTTGGTACTTATTACAGATTGTGCTATGGTTTGAATGTGTCGCCCCCCCCCCTCCAAAAGCATGTATTAACCCAGTGCAACAGTGTTAAGAGGTGGGACCTCTAAGAGACAATTAGTCCATGAGGGCTCCATCTTCGTGAATGAATTAATGCCATTACTGCAGGAATGTGTTTGTTTTTGAGGGAGTGAGTTCCTTATAAAAGGATGAATTTGACCCCGTCTTGCTCTCTTTCATCTTCTCTTGCCCTTCTGTCTTCCGCCATGGGATGACACAGCAAAAAATGTCCTCAACAGATTCTGGGCCCTTGATCTTGGACTTCCCTGTTACCAGAATTATGAGAAATAAATTTCTGGTCTTTATAAATTATCCAGTCTCCGGTATTCTGTAGTAGTAGCACAAGATGACTAAGAAAGTTGGTACTGAGAAGTGGGGCTGTTGCTATAACATACCTGAAAATGCCAAAGCAGCTTTGGCAGTGGGTGATGAGTAGAGGCTGGGACAGTTTTGAGTAGAATGCTGAAAAAAGCCTGTATTTTCATGAGCAGGGGCATTGAGGGCAATTCTAGTGATGGCTCCGAACATAATAGTAGCCAGATGTGCTAGAGGGGAGATTTTTATCATTTAGTTATTCTGGATATGCAGGATTGGGTGCCATTTTGTATATTCTCTCTGAGTATCTAATGAGTGGGAAGGGCTGTAGTTGTCTGAAGTTGTAGGAGTAAGACGTGTGAACTCAGTGCTGTATTAACAGCATGGAATATTGTAGGAAAATTAGATAAGGGAATGAACAATGGGGAACGGTTTTTGACAAAATGCAAATGGGCTAACCTACATTAAGATAATTTAAAAATTTTCCTATTACCTTAAATAAAACTTTAATTTCACCAGCTCAATGCATATGATCAAATTGAATTCATTACTCAGTTTCTAGGAAGGGATTAAGCACATCAAAGACATATAAACTAGGGTATTGCCAAGGATCTGAGAAGTGTAAAAATTCTGCAAGTTCAGGTTTTCATGAAAGGGAACAGAGGGTTGTATAGGAGGATATTTAGCAGTGGAGAAGAGTTTGAATGCAGAATAAACCTAATAAAGGGAAATATTAATAGCACCTTGAATGTAGAACCCTCCAAATTCAGTATTCGAGTCAAGTACCTTTGAGTCTTCCTTAGTAGGGAAATGTTTTTGTTCATTTGTTTTTTTTTTTTTTTTTTTTTGAGACAGAGTCTCGCTCTGTTGCCCAGGCTAGAGTGAGTGCTGTGGCGTCAGCCTAGCTCACAGCAGCCTCAAACTCCTGGGCTCAAGCGATCCTACTGCCTCAGCCTCCCGGGTAGCTGGTACTACAGGCATGCGCCACCATGCCTGGCTAATTTTTTCTATATATATTTTTTAGTTGGCCAGATAATTTCTTTCTGTTTTTAGTAGAGACGGGGTCTCGCTCTTGCTGAGGCTGGTCTCGAACTCCTGACCTCGAGTGATCCACCCGCCTCGGCCTCCCACAGTGCTAGGATTACAGGCGTAAGCCACCGTACCTGGCCTCATTTGTTTTTTTAACACAAATCTTATCAGTGGTCAGGTTCAGGTGCCCAAGGATTAGTCTTAAGTGAAGCCATTGGAGGTTTACTTTCTTGCTCATTCATTCATTGATTCAACAAGTATTAATTTCATGTTGCCTTATCTACTATATACCATGCTTTGTATCAGGCCCTGGGATATAGTGGTGAACAAAATGGGCCTGGGTTTTGAGAAATGCTCCCTTTTATATTGAATCCCATCCCCCTCTACAGGCATATTTACAATACCTGTTAGTACATTAAAGGCTCTGAGAAGTCCTGCAGTAAAGAAACGTATTTAACCTTCCTTTTTTTTTTTTTTTTGAGACAGGATCTCACTTCGTTGCCTGGGCTAGAGTGAGCGCTGTGGCATCAGCCTAGCTCACAGCAACCTCAAACTCCTGGGCTTAAGCGATCCTACTGCCTCAGCCTCCCGAGTAGCTGGGACTACAGGCATGGGCCACCATGTCCGGCTAATTTTTTCTATATATATTTTTAGTTGGCCAGATAATTTATCTCTATTTTTAGTAGAGACGGGGTCTTGCTGAGGCTGGTCTTGAACTCCTGACCTCGAGCGATCCACCCGCCTTGGCCTCCCAGAGGGCTAGGATTACAGGTGTGAGCCACCGCGCCCGGCCTTAACCTTCCTTGACATAATACTTGTCAGCCTTACTTGATGACAGAATGCTTTTTTTCATGGAATAACTTTTATGTCCTCAAGGGACTATTTTTCCTTGGAATACACTATGGGAAATCTAGATTAATTTTGAAATTTGCTGCATAGAAGGACAGGATGACATTGGATAGCAAGGCTAGTAAAACACTGCTTTAATTCATACTTGTTGATTGCAGGGACTCCATTTAACAAAGCGCAAGCATGTTACTGCCTGGATTTTGTCCAAGAGTCTTTCCATTCTCCATGTTTGTGATACTCACATTTTTCAGCTTGGGAAATAATACAAGTTCAATATGACCAGGAAGGTTTTCAGATTGTTGAAAATGGTTGTGGAGCTATTAATAGCTATTTGCCAAAGGGAACCTTCTTACCCTTCATGGGCCTCCATTTTCGGGAAATAGATAACAAGTATTGAATATCTGGTAAAATTGGGTTCTTTTAAAAACATTCCAACTAATCTCACTGATCTGAAAAAAGAGATGCTCTGCCTTCTTTTTGGAATTGTATACTTTCATAAAGTGAAAATACCCATCAAAAGCACATTAGTGCACTGCAAAAAATTAATACATGCAAAGTAATGTAAGCACATGGTACTTTTAATTTTTCGGTGGCCCCGGGCACCATCATTATCTGCTCTTTTCTGGGAAATCACTCATCATGTAGCTATTGGGGAAAGGGAGCACTTCGGCCCCTTTTCTGGAAGCAATCCAGTGCAGTATGGATATTAATTAAATTTATTAAACAAATAACACAGCGACTCGGGGAAGCAGGGGTCCATCTGCCAGCCCTGCAGACAGATCTCTGCAGAGACGCGAGCTGAATGGTAGTTACAGCGAAGTTGCCGAGCTCAGCAGATGGGCTCT
The DNA here is from genome assembly GCF_020740605.2 of Lemur catta. Classification (NCBI taxonomy): domain Eukaryota; kingdom Metazoa; phylum Chordata; class Mammalia; order Primates; family Lemuridae; genus Lemur; species Lemur catta. The sequence goes on along the minus strand of NC_059134.1, from coordinate 82,677,761 downwards.
TGTCTCCAGTGGGGGAGATTTGGTGGCGGTCCAACAGCTCTTTTCCCCCTCCAGGTTTTTGTTCCTTGCAACTGTGATTGAAGAAGCCCTTCTCTGTCTTTTCCCAGCCTTGTGTGGAAGCCTCGCTCCTCCACCCCACCCCCCTTTGTTTATGTGAGCAATGTTTAAATCTGAGTGATTTGTTAGAGAGGCAAGTCCCGGCTGATCTCATTTTGTGTATGTGCTGTAAAGCTCAAGCAGAAAATAATTAGGAAAATGTAATCCCATTGACTTTACACCCCAGTTGTGCACATTGCAGCAGCTCAGCCTTGTGTCCTGGAATAAAGTCTCCTGAACACATTTGAATTTAGTCGGCATCCCCATTCTTTGCACTTGGAAGTTCATATTATTCTGAGGTTTAGACACTTATTCTTCAAGTTGTTCCTTATTGTTTTTAGACCTATGTGACTTTTAAACCATGCAATTTAAGAATTCTTGTTTGTTTGGTTCTTCCCCCCCTAATGTCTTCATATTCTGTTGGCAAGTGTCTAGGTGCCTTAAATCCCACTGTCTCCTTCACTTGCCATCTGGGATGAGATGTCATTGACAATGTTAGATCAGCACATTTATAATTGCTGTGTCTTTTAGAAACCCACTTCCCCACCTCCTGACCCACTTCTCCCAAAAAGGATGGTGAATTTGAAACCTTCCTGTAAAGAAGGACCACTTTGCTTTCAGTTGATTATCACTTCCCAGCATTTGGTATAATTTTTGACAAAAGCCCACTTTGGGCAGAATTTAATGCTAGGATGGTACATTAATGTAAATCACCCCCCGCCCCTTCTACCTCCCTGAATCTTTGCAAAAATCATTTTGTAGAAGGATCTCTCCTGTCTGGCTATGTCTCCTCACCTGGGATCAATGCCTTTCACAGGGGAGCCACACGAACTCTGCTAGGCAGATTGTGTGCTCTATTGATGGCAAAGTTTTGGACTAAATAGATACCACCTTGGGCTGAGTCCTGAAATGCCCTTGCCTTGGAGAGAGAGATAGGTCTGGTTCCAGCCAGCCTGCCAGTGGGACATATTTGCAGAGATAAAGGCACCTCTGTGTGGAATGGAAACTCCTCCAATCATAATGTATTCCCTCCCTCCCCACAAAACCCACCATTCTCTGCCAGCAGAGGTCTCAGCTGGTTAGAGAACCCAAAGAGAAGAGTACACGAATCTGGGATTATGATTATCCCAAGGTGTACTGAGCTTTATGGAAATGTGGAGGTCAAACCTTTTGTCCAGCCTGTAAGAAGAACCAAAAAATGGATCCCTTTACTGAAGCACAAAGAAATCTTAGCCAGTGAGCCTCTGTCCATCAAGGATGGTCAATTCATTTCTGCAGCCCATGAAGGTGTTCATCCAAGTCCTTCCTTGATATTGGACCTTGTTTGTGGTTTTTGAACCCAACCTGAAACCTGAATCTCATGGGGCTTAACCAGGAGATGAAATATTTTAGCTGCTGTTGTCAGTTCCTGCCCCTTTCCCTTGGGCCACAATAATATTAATAATATGAAGGCTTCTGTTACTATGGCAAACTGTTGGAATTAGGAGGTGATTTTTATTTTTCATTAGAGGACTGCCAAGGATTATTGTGAACTCCAAGAGTTATTGTTACGCCCTAATCCTTTATGGAATTTAAAAAGGCTCAGCTTGAAAGATGGTCATGAAGTGGCCGGTGAAAAATGTTTATCAGTGAATCATAGGTGAACTGACAATTTATTTCTCTAATTTGTTGGAAGTCAAAATCTGCTATGGGCGGAAGGAAGACTCCACATTTTGAATTCATAGGCTATTTACCACAGTGTCTACTCTGCCTCTCCTTCCACCCTGGTGTACCTGGACTAATTTTGTTTTCTGATTTAAATTGCAATCTAGTTCCTCTGGCATCTCAATTTAAGGGAAGATTGGATGTTGTTTTTCAAAGGGAATTGCAAGTGTTTTACTCTTGTCTGAAAACAGATTGTGGCTTCTTTCCCAAGGATAAGCTTAGAAATTACATATAATTCTCAGGGTTTTATTTGTAGCAAAATGTTTTCAACCCTTTTGTCCACACATTAGTATAAATGAGTAAAACAGAGAAAAAGCCAGAAAACACCCCGACAGACAGTGTGTGCATATTTCAGATCAGCTTCCTGAGCCTGCCATTCTGCTGAACACATTTTGTTTACTCTAGGGCTTCAAATTGCTTTAGTGCAGATTTTGTAGGCAGCATGACAATTTGAAACTAAATGCATAAAAAAGCTTTTGATTAGGAACAAAAGTTAACACTCATCTGTAAGGAATTGGAGAGTAGCTTTAAAAATAATAGTTTATTTTAAAATTGCCTGGTAAGGACAGGTGTTTTTCAGATGTTGTTTTTGTTCATTTGGCTTTGATGTACTTTTCTTTTAAGAGCTCAAGTGCAAAATTTAAAAATATTCAGACCAGAGCCTCCTCTATTAGTCCTCTCTCACTTTTCTGATGAATATTTTGCAAAGGGACCATATTTGGGAATGTCATCACTTGCCTTATGCAGCAACTGTGTCCAGAATTAAATGTGCCTCAAAACATGCACATTTTTGTCTAGAAGAAGGACTAAAGAATAGTGTCTCTGTGCAAATTGGAGTGAGACCCAGGTCTGTCAGCTTATGACTAAAAATACTGATGTTTGACCTGTGCCTCGAGAGATACAGCTCAGCTCCTGAGATAAAAAGGAAGGTTCATGGTCTTTGTCATCTATAAGAATCTCACAGTCTGTTTCTAAATGTCAGTCTTATTTTTGGGACCCAGCCTTTGGTACCTGCTTTGCATTTTGCCGAGGAGCTTTTCACATTCCTGGATAAGATAAACATTGATTGATTGTTGATGAGATTTGCATTTGTTTTGCAGGAGCCAAACAAAATAATCTAGCACTCTAGGTTTGGCCTCTGGCCATCTGAGTCTTCCCTGCTCCAGGAATCTGTTATCTTTGTAGTTCTTCAGAAAACTGCCTTCAGTTCTTTTAATCTAGGCTTTTGAGGTGGAGCTGACTGGAAGGCCTTCCAGGGGCTACCATGATTCTTTTTTTCTTACTCTACTGTAGATTTTAACTCAAACTCAGAGTCTTACAGTAGGAAGGGAATTTATAAGCCACCTAGCTCAACTCGCTCCCAATCGTGGTGAGGGCATCACGCTGCAGGTTTACTTGCAACAACAGAGTTCACCCGCACATTGTTGCAATTTTTAATTTTGTGAGTTTTTAAATGTTTTTGATGTAAGAAACTTATTCCTTATATGAATGACTAAAAATTTCAATCTAAGGAAGCCAGTTTGTTTCTAGAGGTGATGATAATAACATCAAATTCAGCTCACTGCTGTCACTATTTCCTTTTCTATACAATAGATATTCAAATATGCATATATTTAATGAAAACTAGCTACTGCTTGAACACTCACTATGTGCTGGGTGCTGTGCTAAGCACTTTAAATACATCATGCCACCTAATCTTCACAACATATTGATGTTCTCATTTTAAAGATGAAGAAATTGATGCTAAGATATTAAATAACTTGCCCCAAATATAATCTAATTAATCTAATCTAAACTAAAGTCATATCTAACAGCCAGGATTTGAAATCAAGACAACTGACTGTAAAACTCCTGTGTTTAACCACTCTGGTATATTGCTGTGTCTACTCATTGCTAATCTCTAACTTACTTGGATCCAAAAGGAAGTTGAGGTCTCTTCAAATAAAAGTGCACATAAAATAGCATAGTTAAAAATCAAAATAAAAAGAGGAATCCTATAGAAGCCCTTCACATTTTAAGAAACAGCAATCCTGTCTCCTCTAAGTTTGCACTTCCTAAGTCAACATTGCCAGTTTCTTTAATTCTCTGTCCGCTGTTGGAAGAAGGCTGGGTGCGAGACCCTGAACTCTCTGGGGGGAAGTGGCCTTGTCTTATTACTGTTGTGTTTCCAGTGCCTAACGGATGGTCTTGTAAATACTGAAGGAAGTGGGCCGGAGAAGAGGAAGCTGAATGCCTGGGTTTGACTCAGGCTGCTGTTGCTGAGCAGGGTCACTCAGAGCAGGCGTGGGGTCAAACTGGACGGCATAGGTGACTTGGCAACCTGAGACAAAATGGGGGCTGGGGAAGGAGAAGAGGTAGGAAAAGAGGGTATTTATCATTTTTGCCTATTCTCTACTGTGTGCTATTTTCATTCTTTGTATACATTGCTATAAGCCACCTCGAATCCTTTTTAGAATGAAGCAGTATATAAACAAATGCTTATATATTTATACCGACACACATACATACACATAAAATATTAGATCGAATTGGCCTTTAGTGAAATTCTTCATAATCTGCTGAGACAGATAAGGAAAGGGTGGTTTCCTAATCAGGAAGAGGCTAGTGGTTGTCACATTCACAGAAAAGGTTATGAGGCAAGAGCCGAGATGGGCAGGAGGGTTGTGCCTTCTGCCCCTGTGACAGCCACCGTCATCTCAGGTCCTGTGGTTTCTTGGCCTCTGCCATGCAGGTAGCTTTCCTCCGGAACTTAAGGTAGTTCTCCTTAAGACTGTAGTGCTGTACCTCAAAGACATGCAGAAAGAATAGTTCTGGCCTCATGATCACAAACAACTTTACTTCTGTTCATGCATCCAGAGGCTGTGTTTGTTTTTTTAACATTGTATACACCATACTGTGTGTCACATGGACCTGGTAATCAACTAAAACCCCTGGTTCTCTTCGGAGGTTCCTCACCCTATGCTTGTGCAGCTGACATTCTGCACCTAAATTCAGGACTTCACGTGAACTGCTCTCATTTTATAGATGGAGCGGGTGCAGGGAGGTGAAGTAACTCTTCCATCTCGTGATCTTCTCTCCACCTCCCCTGTGGCCTCTTCATTTTTTCCTTGTTTGCATCTGATCTTCTAAGTTTTGCCTCTTCCTATGCTGGTTCATTTCACTGTATTCTTGACCAGATGGTACCAGGGTACCACATGATGGGGTTAGAGGGGATTTTCACAGTGGTCTTTTCTAGATGGCATATTTGCAAAATGTGATAGACAATTCAGTGAATGTCTCCTGTATGATCATTATGCTAAAATGACTGCCTTCCTCTGTCATCTTCATGTACTATGTCTCCAACCCTAGGAGGAGGGGAGAAGGGGGAAGAAACCCTACAGTTTGATGAGCACCCAGCAGCCCAGTCATCACTGGGTGCCTTGGCAAACATTGGTTTGGTTCTCGCCAGAGAATACTTGAGGGTGAGCTCAGTGGCCCCAAACCACAGGGTGGCAGTGGCTCCCATCTCTAACCTCCAGCCCTGCCTGGCCATGTTCAGGATGCCAAAGTCAAATGGTGGGGTTTTGTGATGTTACAGATGAAAGTTTCCTGCTGGAGGTGAAGGTGCAAATCACTTGTTTTCCATCTGGAGAGAGGGTCGGCTTAGGGATGGTCCTTTCTGCCCCAAGTCGGGCTTCTCAGTACAAGAAGTCTAGCATCAGAACCTTCTGTTTATGAAGAAGGAAACTTTGAGAGATAAGGAGATGAAAAAGCTTTTTCCTTTGGACAGGTCACAGCACAAGGAAGAAATCTTTTTTTCCCTTTCCTATAAGCCCATGTAGAGCAGGGCTGCTGTTCCTTAACTGGGATGACTCAGGGAACAAAAAGATCTTGACTTGAATAATGAGCATAGAATCCTTTTTGTCTCTGATGACCATGTCCTTCCTAGCCCTTACAGAGGTCACTGAGGTACAAAGACAAGTTTCAGTTCAGTTTCCCGGAACTTTACTCTATTTACTTATTTATTTATTATTTCTTTCAGTTGGCAGCTAAAAATTATATGTATATTTATTGTGTACAACATGTTGTTTTGAAGTCAGAACTTCTTCACTTCTAATACTCATTATTATTGACTCATTCATTCATCAAATATTTGTTGAGTGCCTTCTAAGATGAAGGCATACCATAAAACAAAAACAACAACAATGAGTCCCTGCCCTCAAAGAATCTCTGTCTAGAGTAGGAGACAGACAGGTATTAAACAACCACCCTGGTAACTTTATAATTACAAAAAGTGGTACATGATGGGAGGAGAGGTGATGGACAGGTAGACCTCAACTAGTCTGGCCCAAGTAATCCCATTCCTGAATGTGGAGATTCAGATGCAGGGTGGGAGAGGGGGTGGGGTGCGGGATCAGTGTAGGCGGACAGTACAGAACAGGCCATGAAATCATGTGGTAATAACTATTTGTAAAGAACCTTTGAAAAGATGAATTTTTCATTTACTGCTCTTCTGTAGTGCTTGGATATTTTATCAAGTACATATGTCACTTTTATAATAGAGAGGTTTTTAAATAAAAATGAAAGGAGATAATGGGTTATACTGTTTTACTCCTATCAGAAAGTTTATTAGTTGGTTGATTCTTTTGAGATGCCTATCTTTGTCTGTACCTCTTTATAAAGTTTAAGGGATAGAGACCACATGAAATAATCATGTGGTCTTTCCATTAAGAAGATGTAGATGTAAAAATGGAAAAAAGATACAACTATTTGTGGAGTATTGAATGAACAGCCAGTATAGCTTATAACGGTGTTTGCAGACCAGGAAATGCACTTTAATTAATTGCCGTGTTGTTTTCTGTGTATAATCTCAGCCATTTGGAAAAGAGCAGGAGGGCTACAGGTTTCCCATTGATATGTGGCCTTTTGTCTTTTGATGTTGTTATAAACCTTAGAAGAGTATTGTGTTTGGCTGCGTGTAACAGACATTTGACTTCAGTGGCTTAATTTTTTCCCACAGACCAGAGCTGGGACTGGATGGTTCTTCGTGCTTATCCAAAACATGGCAGTGAGAAAAGGAATTCTAATGAATGTTCCTGGGCTTTGGATGAGGCTCGGGAGAAGTAACCGAAAATCTAGATTAGGAAACATGTTTTTATTTTTATCACCTAACACAGTGCCTACTACATAGTAGTTGTTCAATAAATGTATACAGAAATAAGTAAAAAAACAAACTTGCTAAGCAGTGTCTAGATGACCCCCCAAATGGAAAGAACAACACTTAATTGGTGTCCAGTTCTGTTCTCTTTAGAATTAAGTTTTGCTGATGTGAATGCTGCCTGGATATGTTTGCTGATAATTTCTGTAGCTCTTTCTGTTTTTATAGTTTTGTGATAAAGAGCATGAGCTTTGGACTCAGACCAACTTGAATTTGAATCCTGACTCCATTGCCTGTGTCTTAGTATGTTTGTGCTTCTATAACCAAAATCTGAGACTGGGTAGTTTGTAAGTAATAGAAATTTATTTCTCACAGTTCTGGAGGCTGGGAAGTCCAAGATCAAGGCATCAGCAGGTTTGGTGTCTGGTGAAGGCCTTGGTCTCTGCTTCCAAGATGATGCCTAGAGGGCCATGTCCTCAAGTGGCAGAAGGGATGGAAGGGCAAAAAGGCCTAGGCTAGTTCCCTCCAGCCCTTTTATAAGGCACTAATCCATTCACGAGGGCTCTGCCCTCATGACATAATCACTTCCCTAAAAGGCTCTGCCTCTAAATGTTACCACCATGGGGATTAAATTTCAACATGAATTTTGGAGGGGACACCATCCTTTGAGCCATCGCAGTCTACTAGCTATAGGGCCTTAAATAAGTTGCTTAACCTCCCTGAGTAATGTAAGGATGTCAGTACTTACTGTTTAGGGTTGTGTGAGGATGAAATGAGATGGTCTATAAAAGAGTTTCATGCAGTACTTGGAACTTAGTAAGAATTCAATAATGGGTGACTATTACCCTTTTATATTAGTGGGGAGGAATGAGGTGTTTGGGTTAGCCTTGATAAGCATACATAGGGTTAGAAACATGGGTTTCATTTCTTTAGCCAAAACCAGAGGAAAATAAACGTGGTCTATTTCCTTACCTAATAAGTTGGTAAACGTTTCCTTTGTGGCAAGTAGTATTAATGGAAATAAAACTCAGCAGAATTACAGAAAAGGTGTGGTTTTCCAGCGACCTGTAATGACTCGACGTACCATATATTACATTCCTCATACATACTGACACTTGGAAGTGAGGTCTAATAAAGGGAGCTGATTGTAATGATGATAACAAGGTCAAGGTTGCGGGTTTAATAGCTGAAACCGACCAGTTAGTGTGATACAAGACAATCTGCCTTTTGATTCCAGATAGCCCCGGAATGTTGAAAATGACACATAGAATGACACAGAAGAGTGGCTCCTCGCTCCTCAAAAGGTCCACAAGAATCATGTCCTATTGGTGGTTCACGAATGTCAGCTTAATTTTTGAATTCGGATAATGTATCAGGCCCTGTGCCAAATGCTTTCCATGTGTCATCTCACTGAATGTTCGTCACAGCAACGTAGGCGTCATTTCCCCCACGTTACTTACTCATTTATGAAACTTAGAGAAGTGAAGAATCTTGTCCCCATTTCTTTGAAGAGGAAGTAGTAGAGTTGGGATTTGAACTTTTCCTTTTTCCAGCCTGAGTTCTTAAGCTCCAAGCTATGCATTGTTGCTTCAGGGTGTGGCTACTGTGCTTATAGCACTGTGAATGAAGGAGAGCCATCTTCTTAACATGGATAAGAGCAATTTGAATTCCTGCAAGACACAGGATACATGTTTTTTCTTAGTCTCCCATGTCTAATGACTATGAAATGTTAGCAAAATAACTTGTGAAGGTGACTCCGACAACCATCCCTCTAATGATTTCAGTAGTAGACCGTTCTCTTGTTATTTTGTTTGTTCATTCAAGTGAATCTTAAAAAAACCTACATGTACTGATTTAAATACTGACTTCATAGTGTATTTAATAAATTAATTTTACTTCTCTTTGTGATGGGAGCTTGGTTATAATAAGCATAATTTATGTATTATAGGTCAAAAATAATTTCTAGTTTCAGCTAAATATATAAATTTTATAATAAAAAATAAATTAAAAAAAATCAATGATATGATCATTTAGGTCATAGCTACATTTAAGATGCCCCAATAGTCAGATTACTCTAGTTAAAATTCTTTCTGGAGCTTAAATCAAGTGTTTTGGGAAGTGGCGTTAGTTCTTTTAGACTCATTCAGGATAATGTTACAGCAGATTAACACTCTGTGATCTCAAAAGCCCAAACCCTCCGGTATTTTTGAAAATCCTAGGCACAAGCCTGGGGTGTAAGTTTGAGTCTTATATGAATCTCTTAGCTTCACACTATTCCCTGGTCCTAGCCTGGCTCCAACCCTGACCAGGTATTATCTACATGTTGACTTTTGGTCTCATAAGGGACTGAATGAGATTGGGTGAATTGTTTATGCAAATTCATCACCACCCTTTCCAAAAAAGAAAGCATCCTCTTAACACCTTAAGTAAACATATGCCCCTTTGTTGGCAAATCCAGCAACTGCTCTTTTAGAGAACAATTAACATCAGAAAATTTGAAAATTTGTATCATGTGCTAGCATTTGGCCTTTGTTTACTTAAACATTGTTCCACCTAAGTGTAAAACACACTACTGGGGCTCTTTTAATATTTTTTTTGTTAGATTTTTAATTCAACAATAAAGGCAATTCAAGTGAGAAACTTCAGTACGTTGATTTTGTTCTTTGAGTCATTGCACTGTAATTAGTTGAGTTTAAATGCAGCACAAGAACATCTTTCTTGTCTGTTTATGTCAGAAAAAAATGGCTAATGAGCACTTATCAAAAAGATGAACATTTTTTCATTAGATTAAGTAAAATCAAAACAGATTTATAATGTACTATTATGTTTCAGCTTGGAATAAATTGAGTAAAATAGCTAATATCTTCACAGCTTCCTGAGAATTTCTTTGCATGACAGAATCCACCTCCGCTCTCCTGTCCCCCACACATTTAGACTTCAGGAAAATGCCCAATTGTGGCAACTTTCTTTGTGGCATAAAGGTGCATTCCTAAAGGGTTTGGAATGGTTTTAATATTATTTGTAAGATCTGAATATTTATGAAGCCGGTATCAACATTGATTTTTCCATGGATTATGCCAATGAACTTTGCTACTTGATAATAGTCATTTAAAATAGTTTTAATTATTTTTTAAAATTTTTGTTTGTTTATTTATTTTTTTGAGACAGGGTCTTGCTCTGTCACCCAGACTAGAATGCAGTGGCATGAACACAGCTCAGTGCAGCCTCAAAGTCTTGGATTCAAGGTGTCCTCCTGTCTCAGTCTCCCAAGTTGCTGGGACTATGGGCACAACACCATCACACCTGGCCAATTTTTCTTACTTTTTGTTAGAGACGGGTCTTGCCATGTTGCCGAGGCTGGTCTCAAACTCCTGGGCTCAAATGATCTCCCTGCTCCAGCCTCCCAAAGTGCTGGGATTACAGGTGAGAGCCACTGTGCTTGGCCTAAAATAGTTTTGAAAACAACCTCCCTCTACTTTCTGATAGTAGTCAGTCAAAATGCCACCCAGTACTCAGCATCATGCAGAGTTTTATTTTCTTTTGAGATTTTTGTATGTGTTCAAGTGGATGAATATGAACTTATGTGTAACCAAAAGATACAGATAATGAAGGCTGAGTCCTTAGGAAAGTTTATGGTAAAGATGTAAAAAGTTTAATAAACTTCTCATTTTAAGTGTCATTGGATGGCAGGTTATTGTCAGGTCATCAAGGAGTCTTACTTGTTCTTCCATTATGAGAAAGTCAAGTCCATCTTTGTCCTAGTGCCTACTTGTACCGACATCATGTGTGCTTATCTATAAAGCAACTAACGTAACAAGGCTTTATGTGGATAAAGAAGAATCTTGTCTTCCTCAAGTTTTTTGAGTTTGAATTAGAGTGAATGGACAAAAGATAAATTCCCTGTATAAAAAAAATAGGAATGGTGATAGTAGACATCCTTATCTTACTCCCAATATCAGAGGAAAAACTCACTACTTTATCATTAGTGTAAATACTGTAGATTTTAAAAAACATATTTGTTATTAGTTAAGGATGCTCCCTTCCACTCCTAGTTTAAGATTTTTAAAAATCATGAAAGAGCATTGAATTTCATCATATGCTTTTTTTCTGCATCTATTTAGTGAGTAATAACTTTTCTTATTTAGTTAATGGAGTAAATTATATTGATTGATTTTCAAATGTTAAACCAGCCTTGTATTACTGTTGTAAATGAACTTGGTTGAGATGTATTCTTTTTATATATCATAAGATTTGATCTAATATTTTTATTTGATTATGCCAAATTATTGCATCTTTGTTCATTAGAGAGATTAGCCTGTATTTTTTCTTTTCTTGTAATAATTTTACTTTATTGGTAAGTTTTGGTATCAAGGTTTTGTGGGCTTCATAAAACATGTCAGAAGTGTTCTCATTTTATCTATTCTTTGGAATAATTTATGTAAGATTGATGTTAGTTCTTGAAATTTTTAAAGAATTTACTGATGAATTTCTTTTGGGCTGGAAGTTTTCTTTGTGGGTAGGCTTTTAATTACTGATTCATATATATAATAAATTTGATGATTTGGATTTTCTATTTCTTCTTGTGTCAGTTTTGGTGAGTTAGTTTTTCTAAAAATGAATTTGTCTATCTCATCCAAATTATAAAAGTTATTTATCTAAAGTTAGTCAGAATATCTCTTATCTTTTAGGCCTTTAACAGCAGTAGTGATGTCCCTTTTTTAATTTCTTATATTGATAATTTGTGTCTTCTGTTTTTTTCTTTACAGTCTTACTAAGTTTTTTATCAATTTTGTTCTAGAAATCAATGTGTGACTTTACTGTATTCCTCTACTACAGAGATTGGCGAAATATTGCTAATGGGTCAAATCTAACCCACCACTTGTTTTTTAATGTTTTATTGGAACTATGTTTTATTGGAACATAGCCAAATCCATTCATTTATTTATTGTCTATGCCTGCTTTTATACGTAAATGGCAAATTTGATTAGTTGTGACAGATTTTATGACCCACAAAGTCTAAAATATTTACCTTTGTCCCTTTATAGAAGAAGTTTACCTACCTTTACTCTGTTATATATATTTTTCTATCTCACGATTTTTGTCTTTATTCTTTATCATTGCTCTTTTTTACTTTTTTTTAAGTTTAATTTGCTGTTCTCTTTCGTGATTCTTGAGATGGATCCTTAGGTCATTGATTTCCATCCTTAGATTTTTATTTAACCATTATATTTTCTCTAAGCACAGATTAACTGATCTCACAGTTTTTGTATTCATATTTTCATTATCATTCTTTTGGAAATATTGTCTTATTTCCCTTGTGATTTCTTATTTAACTCATAGATTATTTACACCTTGTCTTAGTCTGTTTGTGTTGCTATAAAAGAATACCTGAGGCTGGGTAATTTATAAAGAAAAGAGGTTATTTGGCTCATGGTTCTACAGGTTGTACAACAAGCATCTGTTTCTGGTGAGAGTTTCAGGCTGCTTCCACTCACGGCCGAAGGAGAACCACCTGTGTGGAGAGCACTTGGCCAGAGAAAACAAGAGAGGGGAGGGGGAAGCCAGACTCCTTTTAACAACCAGTTCTGGAAGATATGAACAGAATGAGAACTCATTCATTATCTCAAGGACAGCACAAAGCCATTCATGAAGCATCTGCTCCCATGACCCAAACACCTCCCATTAGGCCCCACCTCCAACACTGGGGATCAGATTTCCACATGAGATTTGGTGGGGTCAAAGAAACCAAACTATAGCACAACTTTGTTGATTGAATTATTTTCTGTTGACAATACTCTTTATAACAGGGAGTCATATTTGGGGGTAAAATTTCCTGAGTTCCTTCCTCCTCCATTAGTTTTACCATCCTCCCCTCTCTGCACGTGTATTCCCCCCAACACACGCATGTTATTTCTTTCTGAACCATTTGACAGGATGTTGCAGATATCATAACTCTCTGTTCCTAAATTCTTCAGTTTGTATTTACTAAAACAAGAAATTTTTCTTATGTAACCATAGTATAACTATCAAAATTAGGAAGTTTAATACTGATACTAAAGGGGAGTAAATATAACTTTTTTCTCAATCCTCATAAGTTAGTTGTTGGAACAGACTCCTGTAACAAAAGGCAGATTAACAAAAGAAAAACTAGAAAGTTTATTAACCCATACAGTGCATACCATGAGGGAGAAAAGTTACTTAAAAGTCGTGGCTTAGAGTCCTGGCTTATGTAAGATTTTCAATGAAGAGCTGTACATTTCAGAGAAGTGACAGGACACAGAGGAAAGCAGTCTCAAGCTTCCAAAGGCAGGAAACCTGTGGGAAGGAGCGGAGTTTGCCCCCAGATTCTTCTGACACTGTCTCTGACCTGGTAAGTGCTGTCTGTAATAAAGGAGAATTTACATCCTGTCTTTAGGGGGTGGGGGGCACAGGGAGGAGGGGAGTGTAGAAGGTAAAAAGACCTTTTGTTTTCGTAAATCTCTGCCCTGCTTTTAGCCAGAGAGAGGAAGCAAAGAGCTCCTCTGAGTCTTAATTGTCTTTAGCTCAACAATCCTTCATATTTTGTGGAGAAAGCATTCTGATTTCCTTTGATACAATACTATTATTATCTGATCCATAGTCTAAATTCAAATTTTATCAATTATTTCAATAATGTCCCTTATAGCTACATATTTTTTCCCTATGACTTACGTCCAGTATGTAATCCAGGATCACACGTTGCATTTAGTTGTCATGTCTGTTTAGTCACCCTTAATTGGAATAGTTCTTCAGCCTGTATATTTGTCTTTCATGATCTTGATATTTTCAAAGAGTACAGAACAGTTACTTCATAGAGTTTTCCTCAACTTTCATTTGTCTGATGTTTCATCATGATTAGATTCAGATAATGCGTTTTTGGCAGGACTAACATAAAGGCAGTATTGTGTCTTCCTCAGTCCGTCGTGTTGGGAGGCACATGATGTTCATGTGATTCATGATTAGTGATACTGGCTTTGATAACGTGGGTATGGAAGTGTCTGCTAGTGTGCTCTACCAGAAAGTTACTATTATTCATTAATAAATAATTTGTGGGGAGATACTTTGAGACAATTTAAATATTCTGTTCCTCATCAAACTTTTACCCACTATATTTTAGCATCCATTGATGATTGTTGACTGAATCAGTTATTCTTCTAATGTTTGCATAATGATGATAATGATGATTTTCTAAATTCATTATCCTTTCTACCTCTATTACTTGGCATACTTATGTAAAGAATAACTTTTCTTTCATCTCCATTTATTAATTTAGTAAGATGCAGGAATTCTTATTTAATTAAATTGATCTCATCTTTAAGTTTGATGCTCAAATGTTCCAGATGTAGCCACTGGGAGCCCACCTGTGAACTTTGGGGCTGCCTCATCATTCTTGGAGCATTTCTTTGCTTTCTGGCATGAAAAGATGTTCCAGGATCATCTTTTTCTTTCTCTGCCCCAATGTTGGAACCAGTATGAAGGAGGCCTGATTCCTTTTTGTGAAGAGTGGTATTTAGAAATTAAAGTCTGGGCATTAAGTGTGCTCATTTTGCTACTGGAGTGCCAGTGTGTTAGGCTTAACAAGGCTAGGAAATCTCTGACTCTATCTCTCTCTCTAATCGATGAGTTCACATTGGTACTGCCAAATCCAGTCTAACACCAGAAGGTTCATTTCAGTCTTTCTCCTTAGTATATTTGTAGGTCTCTTCTCCAGGGCAGAAGCCTCACACTATCTGGTCACACTGTCCTCATTGAATTTATTCATTTGCCCAGGCTTAGATTCACAGAAAGCACATTGAGAATTGCTAAACCCACCACTGTTTAAAAAAAAGCCTACTAACGGTTGTTCAATATTTGTTAACAGATCTTTGTGGCTTTAGACTGAGAGTGTATAGTCAAAAATAGTAATATTTTTCCCCTTCAGTGTGATTATGTTATTCATTTGAAATATACTTAGGTTTATTTATTTCTGTTTATATTCCACTTTGGGTTCCCCCCATCATTATTATTTTAACATCATCATTATCATCATCACTACCATCGTCATTTTGTGTGAGCATATGAAACATTTAGGTGGTTCCAAAACCCCCAGTTACACAAATAGATATATTCAGAGGAGTGTTAAGCTCCTTTCCTCATCCTGTCTACCTTGGTAATGCACTCTCATTAGTTTTCGGTGTAATCTTCCTAGGTTTCTTTTTGTAAATATAAATAAATACATTTATGTGATTTTCTTTTCTTTTTTACACAAAAATAGCATACTGTCTATGCTTTTTTGCACTTTTATTTTTTTGGTTGGCAACAGATAGATATCTGGAAATCTTTCCATATCACATCTTTAGTTTTTATTTACAGCTGCTAAGTACTCCATTGTATGACTGTGCCCTAGTTTATTCACCCAGTCTACTATGTTTGTTTTTTCCCAGTATTTTTCATTACAACTAGTGATGTACCTTCTCCACAGGTATTTTTTTATTGTTGAAGGTATATCTCCAAGGTACATTCTTAGATGTGAGTTGGGGGTAAACTTGTGATTTTGTTAGATATTGTCAGATATCCCATAATGTTGAGGACATTCCTACCAACAATATATGAGAGTGTCTCTTTCCTCATGCATGGCCTTATCAAGACAATGTACTGTCAAATTTTGGAATGTTTACCAATCTGATAATTGAAAAATGGTATCTCAGCGTAGTTATATTAATAATTTGCATTTCTCTTATGAGTGATGTTAATCTTTTTATGTGTTTAAAGAGCATATGAAAATCTTTCTTTGTGAATTGTCTGCTTGTCACTTTTGCTTATTTCTCTATTGCAATTTTGATCTCTCTCCCTCAATCTTAGAGCTCCTTATGTATTGGGAATGGATATTAGCCCTGTATCTGTGATGCATGTTAATCATAGTTATTTTAAAATCTAAGTCTGAATCTGTGGGACTGTTTTATTGTCTTTTTAAAATTTTTTTTCGGTTTTGATCATTTGTACTAATTTCCTGGTAGGCCTTGTAGTTTTTGGTTGAATACCAAACTTTAGTATTTCCTCCGGAGATAATTTAGTGTTCTACTGGCTGACGAGTGATATGGGCAGATAATCTTGCTCAGGAGCTGGTCCATTTAAGGTTTGTCCTCACTCTAAAGGAGTAGCCCTTCTCGGGTCCCAACTGAAAGTCTGGGGTTTTTGCCTTCCTCTTTGACAGCCCTGAAAACTAATTTTTGCATCCTCAGCATTATGGGATTCCTATTTTCTTAGACATTTAGCCTTACAGCAGTTGCTTTCTGTTGCTTTCTCTGTCCTAGTCAAAGCAGGGGAAGGTTAGGCCTTGAGGGGAAGTTGTATTAGGCAGCTCACTGTCCTCCAGGATGTTGGCCTTTCAATTTTTGTCCCCTTTTCCAGCACTGCAAGAGCATCAGAAGCTGTAGGTTGCTGCTATGTCTTCAGCCTTTACTCCGCATACAGTGAACTGGCAAATACCCCGATGAGAAAGAGCAGAGGCAAATGCAAAGCTCACCTCAGTGAGTCACTCTGTCCCCAGGGTTGCAGCCTGTAGAGCCCTGCTGCCTCGATTATTTCCTGATACCTTCCAACAGCTCTTCTTTTACATTTTTATCTAGTTTTTATAGTTGTTCTCAAGTAGAGGAGTTAATTTGATACTAGTTATTCCATCATAGCTAGTAGCAACAGTCATCTTTCCACTTAGCACATTTTATTAAATTTGTATGGAAATGAGAAAACAGTCAAATTGACGAAGCATTTTAAAATTGACAGGGAAATTGGCTTGCTCATACACTGGTGGGGAGGGGATAAATTGGTACCACCCTTCTGGAGGGCATTCATTTATATCAAAAGCCTTAACATTTCATTTCCCTTTTGACCCAGCAATTCTGCTTCGAGGAATTTATCCTAAGAAAATAATTAGGAATATGTGGGAAGATTTATTTGTTAAAATTTCCATCCCATGACCAAAACTGGAATCAAAATCCTAAATATGCAGCAATAGGGAATTTGATAAATTGTGGTGCTTCATTGCAGTGGAATATAATGGAATTCAAAGTTAGAAATGATGTTGAAGAATATTTAAACATATTAGTGATCTACTATTAAGTACAAGAGATTCTAAAGCAGCACATACGGTGTGATCCCATTTAAAAATGTATTCACAGATATAAGACTAGAATAATGGCACATGAAAGTGTTAATAGTGATTATCATTCAGTTGTTGGATTTTCTTCCTTGTGTTTATGCATATTTTAAAAAATTTCTATACGGAGTGATGTTTGTTCTAAAAAAATTAATATAGTTTTAAAAAAACCCTTATAGTCGGTAGGCCCAGTTGATAATGTTTTCTGTAAAACATTTTATTTTGTACTGGTTGCCTAAGCTCTGTCTTTATACTCTTAGTAGTTTTATAGATTCCATCAAAAACAGTACTCTCCTTGAAAATACTTTGTGGAATAGAAGACCTCCACACAAACATACTTTAAATCCTCACTAGTCAGACTCAAACAAAGCCTTCACCTGTTCCTGGCAGTGTGTGCCGATACCTTTTCGGTAAGGAGTCCTTTAAAACAGTAAATAGGTTTGTGAAAAGGACTTGGATTATACGGGAAGACTTATTTCTTAGGAAAAAAATGTAATTTCCTTTTGAAACTAGTGGCCAAAGTTTAATGCAGTTGCCTTTGTAAAACTAAAATCATGATTTCTAAAGAACATTCTTACCCACTGTTGCTTTTTTTTTCTCAGAGGTACTCTCTTCAACGCCACAATTAGTAACGATGACCTCTTGGGTGTTGAGGTGGTTTCCTAGGAAAGCCCGTTCCTTGGTTACATCATCAAAGAACCACCGGGTTGAGGATTGTTGTCAGCACCATGAGGCCTATGGGCACTTCTTACCCATCCAGATGAGGTGGCAGGACAATGACCAGTACGGCCACGTGAACAATGCCGTGCACTACAGCTACTTCGACACTGCTGTCAACCACTACCTCGTCAGGTAGGCTTGGGTCTGTAGCCCCACATCCTCACTTTGGCCCTCAGGCATGGCCTCGGTTGTGAGTTCCTGTAGAGCATTCTGGGAAGAGATTCCCCCTGTCTGCCTCGGCTACTGTGCCTCTTTTGTTGAGCTGACTGAGCGCCAGACTATTCCAGACGAGAACAGGAGAGCTCACATGTGAGTGAGGAATGTGTTGCCCTGTTGCTCCTGCAGTCTCAGGTGTTCATGTGTCTTGGTCCTTTGCACTAAATTGTCAGCAAATGTGTAGGCTTTGAATCTCAAATAAGCCCCTGCACAGCAAACCACATAATGTTCAGACCCTGTGCAACTTGAGCAGACATTAACATCAACCCTCAAGGCTTTTTCGGGAGAAAAGCAGCTGCTTCCCCCGCAGAGGGCACATGAGGGGGAGGAGAGAGTGCAGATGTAAAGATGTTTATTACATCCTCTGAATGCTGTGGTGACACGATTGCCATCTGATCGGCAGGTTTGCGAGATTGCTTAGTGTATATTTGGTCAGTATAATTCTCTATATGAAAGATTGTGTCATATAGAGATCTGTGTAAATCCTAGCTCCACCTTGCATTAGCTGTGCAGTTTTAACCAAATTGTGTAACCTCACAGAGTCTGATGTAAAAATAACTCATATTTAGCGAGAGCTTTCTCTGTGTCTAGCGCTATGATGCATTTTACATAGACTTTCTTATTTCATCCCAAGACGATGCTATGAGAGGGTAGCAGAGATGGTCAGTGCACTGCCTGAACTTTTTTGCTTATACCCTTTAGGAGCACATTGGCCTGACTCTCAACTGTCAGCACTTTGCCGAAGGACTTTCTCTGGCCACCAGAGCCCCTTTTGCAGGCAGGCTAGAAGTGCCAAGAATTAATGCCCCAAGAAGCAGTCTTCAATTACTGACTGATGGGGGTTGTGTATTAACCCCCCAGCTTCCTCTGCTCTTGCTTGAGATAATTCTGAGGTGCAGACTTTACATGGGCTCCCAGGTTTCCCTAGTGGAATTAGGCTCTAGTTATCCAGATTGGTAGCTTTTTTTTTTTTAGATAAAATTATAACATACAATACAGTATTTTAACCATTTTGAAGTATACAATTCAGTGGTTTTTAGTATATTCTCAGTGTTGAATAGCTATCACCACTAATTCCAGAACATTTCTATCATCTCCCCCCCCCCCAAAAAAAAAACACTATGTCTGTTAGCAGTCACTTTCAATTGTCCTCTCTCCCCATCCTCTGGCAACCACTAATCTAATTTGTCTCTATGGATTTGCCTATTCTGGACATTTCATGTAAATGGAATCATTCAACATGTAGTCTTTTGTGTCTGGCTTCTTCCACTTAGCATGATGTTTTCAGGGTTCATCCATGTTGTAGCATGTATCAACCTTTATGTGAGTGAATAACATTCCATTGTATGAATATGCCACATTTTCTTTATTCAGTTCGTGGACTTTTGGATTGTTTCTACTTTTTGGCTGTTCTGAATAATGCTGCTGTGAACATTTTGTGCACAAGTTTTTGTGTGGACATGTTTTCAATTCTTTTTGGGTATATACCTAGAATGGAATTGCTAGGTCATGTAGTAACTTCAACTTTTTGAGGAACTGTCAAACTGTTTTCGAGTGGCTGTGCCATTTGTATTCCCATTAGCAAAGTATGAAGGCTCTGATTTCTCCACATCCTCATGGACACTTGTTATTATCTGTTTGATTGTAACCATCCTGGGTGTCCATGAAGTGGCATCTGATTCTGGTTTTGATTTACATTTCCCTGATGACTAATGCATCTTTTCATGTACTCGTTGGACTTTGGTATATCTTCTTTGGAAAAACATCTATTCAAATCCTTTACCTATTTT
Organism: Lemur catta; assembly: GCF_020740605.2. NCBI lineage: Eukaryota > Metazoa > Chordata > Mammalia > Primates > Lemuridae > Lemur > Lemur catta. The sequence goes on along the minus strand of NC_059134.1, from coordinate 82,657,945 downwards.
TAATTGGGTTATTTATCTTTTTATTATTGAGATGTAAGAGTTCCTTATATATTCTGGATACTAGGCCCTTATATATATGATTTGTAAATATCTTCTCCCATTCTATGGGTTATCTTTGTACCTTTTTGCTAGTGTCCCCTGACATACACAAGTTTTAAATTTGAGAGACAGTGGTAACTTTCTAAATGTCAAATACTTTATTGGTTACTTTCCCTTCCTGTGCCTCCATGCTTTCCATAGGTGTGCTTAATCTGCAAAAAGTACCTTTTAGTTCTCACTCAGATTGCAGATTTGCTATGTTAGGCAATTTAAATTTCTTCTTTTTTCTAAAGGATATGTATAAAACAACTTTCATTTTTGAGAGTGCCTGTTTCTCTCGTGTGCTATGTGGTCCTGAATCTTTACACTAATTTTACATTATTTATAACTTTCAGTAATTCCTCTAGAAGTAGGTCATGCTTGCTTACTGATGAATAGTAAACTGCCTCTTTCAACCTTCATTTGTGCTTTTAGAAGAATGTATGTTTTATACTTTGAAATCTATAGCAGAAGGTAAAAACTATCTGAGGTTATTTGTAATTTCCCATCATTTTTCACATAGGGAAACTCGGCTGTGAATTTTCCAGCTCCCTCAGAGCTACCCACTCTTTCTTAGGAAGGGTCAGCCTTGTACCCTTTTTGGGTTGACTCTTGAGTTACCTCAATACAATTGAGACCTAGTGATGTTTGGCTTCTGTGGCTTTTGACTGTCTCCCATTCATAAAGAGGCTTCTGGAAAGATAATGTGCAGTTAATAATGGTTGAATCCTTTATCCGGTGCAGACTGTATCTATATGGTCATAATTTGTTATAAACTGCTTCACCCAAGGTCAGTTTCTGCCAGTATTGGGGGTAGGGGTAAGAGTTGGCAGCATGTAGGGAAGAATGCCTGGCAGAATAATGTCCTGTCTCAGACAAAAGTTTCCAGTTATTACACATGGACTCTTAAGCTGTGAAAATACTTTGACTGTTGTGCCCAAGAACTTTATAGTCATGATTTTCTAAAGAAAATGAATTTACCTTTAAACCATTTCTAAGAGATCTAAGGATTTTTTAATAGGTTGCTCTTGGACTGGTAGAAGCAAAGCCAGCACCCCATAAAGGTGTGAGAAGGTGGGGAAGGCCAGGCCGGGAGTGGGGAAATTGCCTCATGTCACCGGAGCCGGACAATGAGAGGAAGAGCAGCTGTTCAGGCCACAGAGATTCACCCCAGCCTGGGGCACCCTGTAGCCTTCTTTTCTCCTGGCCTTCCAAGGGTGGTCAGCACTGTACACGCGCCAAACACCCATGGGATTGTCGACGAGCAACATCCTTACCTAGAACATTCCTTCTTGGAGGTGGCTTCCTCCAGGAGAGGGCGCCAGGGAGGTGTGCAGGACGCGGGGGAGGGCGAGAAAGACAGCAGAACAGGCCGCTGCCCGCCCAAAGTTCCCATCACTTTGACACGCGGAAGGGGTTAAGTCATTCTTGAACAGTTTATCGCTCATCAATTGTAATTAAATATGTTTATATTAAATTATGTTCTGTAATTAATGTAAAATCCTTTAGCCTATGCTGTTATTAGAACCAGATGCTGAAGTACCAACAATATTTCAACATGACTGTGCTGCCTCGCCAGCTGTCTAACTGTAATTACTTTAATCTCAGCTTGTTATCTAATTATCACCTTTGTAAAGGGAAAAGTACTCTCTAATGCTTACTGATTGTTTCAGATGATGATGAAGAGCGGGGAACAGCTGTCAGAGATCGTGGGCCCTGTTTATCACAACGGAGGAACTTATCCTGAAGTGTATTCAGGGCCAAACTGCTGAAAAAAAGATGTGCTAGGCGGGAACGGGGGACTGGCCAGCAAGGAGAGACAGGTGGTGTGGTGGTTAAGGGTGCAGCCCCCAGGGAGAAACTGTCAGGTGACACCTGCCTCCTCCAGCCACGCCTGGGGAACCAGTTTCTTAATCTGCTGAAGACTCAGTTGCCTCATCTGTAACATGGAGACAGTAACAATACTAGAATCGTCCTCAGAGGATTGTTATGAGGATTAAATGAGATAAGGTGCATGAAGCTCTGACTACAGTGCTTGACAAAATGTGCATATTTAGTAAATGTTAACTGTTCTTCTTTCTTCTAAAAAAATCAATGTTGGTTTCCTCCATTTCCATCTTAGCCCCTTGACTGCTAAATCTGAAACAATTAAAATGGGCATCTCGATGCCAGCAACTTGGCATCATCAGTTTGTTCTACAAGTTATGTTTATGTTCTGTCTTTTGGGGACTGAAATTTACCTTCACATTGCTTATTAAAAAATAGTTCACCAAACCAGTCAAGAGTATAAACAGGTATTGTTAGGGAAATCTTAAGGCTCCTTGGGAGATGAGACTATTTTGGAATATCCTCTACTAGGTATGTATTTGCATGTCAGCCATTGATGTGGTCACTGTAGTTTGTGCCTAAATAATTATTAAAGCAGATTCCCTTAGGATGTTTACTAAGCTTTTAATATCTTCTCATACTTTACCTCTCAGGGCCTGCACCTCCATCCGAGGGGAGTTGGCACCAGATCTCCCTGCCATACAAATAGCAGAATGCTAGACCACATGGAGAAAGATCTATAAGTGGGAGAGGGGAGAGGTAAGGGAAGTGGGCTGAGTCAATGAGAAAAAGGACTGTGGGAGATAGCTGAGTTGCTGGGATAAGGCCAGACTGCTAGCGAGGTCTGAGACAGTAGAAAAGAACTCCCATCTTCAGGAACCAAGTAGTCAGAACTTAGTCCCTTTGAAGGCAGGAAGTAGGGGGCCTCTTTTAAAAGGTAGACATTTTATTCAGCTAATAGAAAGAGAGAAGGAATGAGAGACAAGGAAAGAGGTAGGAAAGCACAGATCAAAGAGCCCAGACCAGGCCTTTGCACAAGGAGAGGAGAGAGGATGCAGGAAAGTGAAGAGTGTTGGCCAGTGTCAGAGGTGCCTCCGTTCTGACTCAGACTTGCTCCCTTTAACAGCTGTGTAACTTCAGCCTTAGGATTTTCAATTAATATATTTAAAATATTGTGTAGCTCTCCCTGTGTTAGGCATGATAAATCATCATTACTCTTAATAAGAGTAATGATGTTTGCAAAGTACATATTAATAATAAGGGATCAGTAAACTATAGAGTTTATTACTAGTTAGGACTGAAGCTAGGGAAGTGTGCTCAAGGTAGGAAAATTAGGATGGTGAGGAGGAATCAGTGAAAGTCCCGGAAATACCTTTTCTAACAATTATGGATATAGACGTATGGAGCCTGTCATTTGGAGTCCAGTCAGGGAAACAGAAACCTCTCTAGGTCTTTCAAACAGAAGGAATTTAATGCAGGGATTTGGCAACACGGGTGTTAGAAGGACTCAAAGAGCAAAAAGGGGACAATAATATAATGCAGAGATTAGCAACTGCAGAAAATCTTACTTTCAGGATTGGGGGGAACAACAGAGAGGAAGTAATATTTCCAGAGCCCAGAACTATGGAGAATGGGAGCCTGGAGGGTGCTGGAACCCTGGAGGAAGGGCTGTGCCGCGCCAGTGCTTGGAATGAGGAGAGGATGTGAAGTGCTGGGGCTGGGATGGAGGGAGTGGTTACCAGCTGTTGTAGGAAGCTGGAGCCCATGGCTGACTACTGCTGGAGGATTGCTGACTGAGCTGGAAGAAGGAAGAGTCCTCTTGTCCTCTCCTCCTGCCTCCCAAACTTCCCCCAACGTCTCCTGGCTGCTAGAACTAAACCAGAAGCCAGCTACAGGGGAGTATGTGGGGATCCTAGTACTCCTAAAATAAAAGCAGAGCATGGAAGGGCAGGATAGGGGCTGAGAGCAAGCAGGCAAATGACCTGCCTGTGGAGAGAGGCTGGCTTGTGTCACATCCCTTTCTCTGCAGAAGTAGTGTCCCTGGTGGGTGTTCTGAAAAGGCGCTGGAAGGAGCATACGTTTGTCTTATGTTGCTGAACTAGTGGTTATTCCAGACTCTCTAGGCCACCCACTCTAGGGTGGCCCATGCCAGGTTTATTTTAGGTCTCTCTTCACCTCAGTGCCCTGATCTGGTACTTTGGAAAGAGGGTCAGTAAGTAGATGGTTACTGATTTAATTAATATCTGCCTGTTTTTCTTTTTTCAAGTGAAAAGCATGATTAAGTCCACATTTTCTTTTCACTTGGTAGCAAAGAGAGTCTTCTTTAAATAAATAAAAGCAAGTCTGCTTTCTTTATCTGTAGGTAGCAGCACTGCTTAGTAGTTAAAAAGCATGGGATGGAACCAGACAGACGTGGCTTCTATTCCCTGCTCTGTCACTGATTGTGTGACCCAAGGAACTTATCCTTTCTTTGCCTCAGTTTCCTCATTTGTTTAAAAGAGTGAATGAGTCTTTTCTTGTGAGGGCTAACTGGAATGATGTTTATATTAATAAATCCCTTAACACAGTGCCTGGCACATGGTAAGCAATCAAAGAATGATGGCCGTTATAGAATTAATACTATTCCTGTGTCATATGCTGGGTTACATCCTCACTACCCCTGGAGCTAGTCAGTAAGTCTCTGAGGAGAGCTAGAGGGGAGCAACACCTGATACTGGATTCTGCAGCAGTAGCATCACGCTCTAAAGCAATATGGAGTATTCACATGCAGAAAACAAGAAACCCACACTGGAGAAGCCCATGTGCTCTTTGACAGGTGTCACTTTGCTCAATGTGTTGCCAAGCTCCAGAGAAAGCCAAAGCTTGCAGAGGGTGGGTGCTGGCCTGCTTACCTAGGGAGTAGGTAGCCTGGCCCTGTGCAGATGTTTAGATCCACTTTCTTGGTTCCATATGGGCATGGTAAAAATGGGTTTATCTGAAATCCGTCAACCAGAAAGGTCTACTAACTGTTGTTTCTTCATCTATCAGTCAGTAGCAACTGATGTTTGTGGCAATGAACCTGGCGCCCCTTGAGATCCTAAAATGTGTTTTAGCTTAAGGCATTTGAGCGCCTTGGAGTTCTTTGAAAATCAGACAGATGTGTGTGGAAGTCTGGTAATGCTCAGGTGAGCAAACCATCACTCTGAGCATTTCCCCAGGTGACACGTGTGATTCACAGCTTCTCGGCTCTGCACGTGCCTGGACTGCATCGCCCCCAGGACCTTGTGGGGAAGCTATTTGAGCATTTTCTCTCCCTTGAAGCCTTCCCTGACTTTCCCACAGGCAGAGCTGTTCCTTTCCTCACCCCATCGCTTGACTCAAGGAACCATAGGCTGGGCAGCATTTACCCATTGGAGTGTGGGGCTAATTTACCTGTACATCCCCCGCATTAGGCTGTAGCCCTTTGAGGGCAGAACCGTGCCTTAATCATTTATATATCCTGAGTGTATTACCTTGCCTAGCATGTATTTTGTCTTCAGTGAGTGTTTCTTGAAAGAACTAAACAAAGTAACTCACAATCAGACCATGCCGTTTCTCGTAGGGCCACGTGGCAGGTCTCAGCCTCCCATGATTGTTCTTGCCACACATTACTGGGTGCTCGTGCCAGGAAACCATACGGGCAGGCCTACAGGGCAGACATCATCAGACCACCCAGTGGGTCTGACTGTGATGATGACAACTCGGCTGTGGCTGATTTAGCAGCAGCAGGAACAGAAGACAGGAGCTGGCATATCCCAAGGCAGGCAAAGGGGTGGGTGTTTAATGTCAGGAATGCCCAGATGCAGAGAGGGTTGTTTCAGGAGCAGTGGCTCCCACCGCTCATCAGAACATAAATCTGACAAACTTCATGCAAACTCTGTCCAATAGAAGGGACACACCAGGCTCTGGGGTTACTCTTTGTTATAGCACCTTTGGCTACTGAAGGAAATATCCTAGGATGAGAGAAATAACCCAGCAACAGAGATGAGAAGGAAATCTCTGCCCGGAGCCTCATGTTTCATCACTGTTGCTGCAGTTCCTTCCTCTCCTGCAACTGTGGGCTACCTGCGGTTCCTCCCAGGCAGCACGCTGCGCGCTCCTCTGTGCCCTCAGCTCAACTACTGCCTCTGTAATCCTCCTGCTCATGTTCTTCAACAGTCTGACTCATCCTACCTTCTTCTGACTATCCCAACCACCACCCCTCAAATGGGGTTTGTGCCCCTTCTCTGTGTTCCATAGGATTCCGGATTTTCTACTTTAGGATTTCACAGACTTTTTCAGTAAACAGCCAGAGAGTAAATATTAATAGTTTAGGCTCTGTGGGCCATAGGTCTCTATTGCAACTACTCAATCAACTCTATTAAAGTAGGGAAGCAACCATGGACAGCACATAAATGAATGTGTGGCCATGTTCCAATAAAACTTTATTGTAATTTCCTACTTTTTCCACTTTCTCCACACTCTTATATTTTTATAGCTTCAGTCAGTCTTCTGGCTACTTCATCATAAATTTTTATACATTGTTACTGAGTTTTTCCTCTTAAAATGACATGTCACCCTAATCTGAACTCTTCAAGCTAGGAACTGTAGTGTCTTAGCCTTGATTTTCCCCCAAAACAGAGGTGAGATCTTGCATGCATGTAGCTTGTTTTAGAAATTGATCCCAAAGAACAAGAATGGGGGAATGTTACAAAACTGATTGACAGTGTGGGCCCCAGGGGCTAAATTCCACTGAGGAGCCGGATAGAATGGGCCTCAGGATTCTCTGCCCAGAGGACAGAAATGGGGAGCATCTATTGACCAGAACCATCCTCCACTGGCCGCTTGCTTCGTGTGGTGTTAACTCCCTCTCTCTACCAAGTGTGTGAACTATCAGAATCATTGAGCAGATTCCTGCAAATCTCCCATAAGGCTGGACTGAGACACTCCCAGGCAGAAAGCAAAAGATTCTTCATAGTGCCAAGACCAGGTGCTGTGGCAGGTCATGCCTGCCTAGGCTGTCTGCTGCACCAACAGCTGGAGTTTAAAGAGGGGCTCAGAAGTGTCAGGCAGCCTAGAAGAGGCCCCCAACACATGTCACATGCATTCCTGTTGCCTGGCATAGTATGTTGCGTATGCTGAGAAGCAGTGGTTAAAAGGGCAGGCCGGGCACCCTGGCTCATGCCTGTAATTCTAGCACTCTGCAGGGCCATGGTGGGAGGATCGCTTGAGCTCAGGAGTTCAAGACCAGCCTGAACAAGAGTGAGACTCTGACGTACTAAAAATAGAAAAAATTAGCCAGGTGTGGTGGCATGCGCCTGTAGTCCCGGCTACTTGGGAGGCTGAGGCAGGAGGATTGCTTGAGCCCAGGAGTTTGACGTTGTAGTGAGCTATGATGATGCCACTGCACTCTAGCCAGGGCGACAGAGCAAGACTCTGTCTCAAAAAAAAAAAAAAAAAAAAAAAAAAGCCATTGATGGGGATGGTAGTAGTAGTTACCTGGGAGGGCTGTTGTGAGATACAAAATACTTGGCATAGGATCTGTGCTGTATGCTGAGCAGATGTTAGTTAATAATGGGCACTCAGGAAATACTTACTTAAGGATTAACAGTGGCCTTTTGTAAGCCAATGCTTCTGTCTTTGCTTATTTTAAAAAATAAAATATACTCTTCTCAAATTGAACTTGAAAATGCCTTGCCAAATATGGTGCATTTAAATAATGCCTTTTCACTAAAAATTGAAAAATAAGAAAATAGAAAATAAGAAGGAAAAAGACACAAAACACTAATCTAATGCTGCTGTCACAACTGTGCATGACATTAATCTCTGAGCTTCCTGGTACCCAAGAAAACAAGGGGAACAAGATGAGCTGCATAATTCTCATTATCTGATAAAAGAAAGCATGCTATTTTTTTCCCAGAGAAATACTTTTCTTTCTTTCTCACATTAAATTCTAAAAGGAATTTAAAGGAAATTTGCCAAGAAGGCTTGGGCAGTAAAACCAAAAGAATAGAAAGCCTAGAAATAGGCTTTGCCTGTTTTGGCCCTGACCAGCGCTTGGCACATGTGCACTCTCAATGGATGAATGAATGATGGGGAGTGTTTTTAGTAGCAGATTTTCGGAAGAGCCAGCATCCTGCTTCCACTGACTAGTGTTAAAGAGTGGCTATAATGAGAGGGTCTGGGGCCAGTGTGCAGGACAGAGGTGAGCTGGGTCTGCCCCTGGGGGCATGTTTGGGGACAGGGGAGCAGGCTGGAGGTCATTTGCTCCCCTGCTTGCTCAGAATGCTGGTGTGACCTGTGCCGGCCTCTGTTGCTTCTTTTGTCCAGCAGTGTCTCTGTGCCTGTCCTTCCATCTCAGGCTTAATGAGCAGATCCTTCCTGCAGCCTCCCCGAGGGAGCAGGTAAGAGCCAGGCAGTCTTCCTGTGGCCCTCAGCCAGTGTGTGGTTGTCCCTGCTGGGGCGGCCCGGAGCTGTCCAGGCAGGCAGACACCTCCCAGGGCTTGCTCTTTATTTCTCCTGTGAAGCTGCAGCTCCAAGACCCCACACAGGGCCACAGTCCCTCTTTGGTGCATTTGCGTCTGAGGACTCAAGTTAACATATGGATACTCTGTCAGTCTGAAGGCCTCTGTTAAAATAGCATGATCTGTTTCCTTGAGCCCAAGGAAATCCCATTATCAGTAAAGTAATCGCATTTGCGGTTGTGTTCTATAACCCACAGGCTCAGAAATATACGGATACAGCAGTGTGGCTGGGAAGCCGGGCTGTCACATTAATACATTGTGTGAAAATTGGGGCCGGAGGTCAGCAGTCTCCTGATACACAAATCTCCCTCTGAGAATCTCATTTCATTCAGACTATCAGTTAGATTAGAAATACCCTAATTATCCCACTGAAATTAAATTACTTTATGTTAGGGTGATATAATGAACAACCATAAAGAGGATATATACAACCTATCATCTTATTAGTCACAGCAAGACCAGACCATACACTAAAAGGACCTTACTGAGTATTGTCAGCTGTCCCTGTCACACAAAAGAGGGTGAAGGAAAGAGGAAAGAGGCTGTTCTTGTGTTTCTCCTGGACAGGTGTTGGGTTCCTGTTGTGTTCTTGGGCTGAGTTGCTAAGTTTCTCTGCAAAGGTGCTGCCTCTGGTCATTAAGAGTGAGAGAGCTCTGAAACATCCACCATGTCCTTGACCTCATTCACCCCATTGTCTCATGGGCCTCGTGACTTAAGGCAGTGGTCCCCAACCTTTTTGGCATCAGGGACTGGTTTCATGGAAGACAATTTCTCTGTAGACTGGGTGGTGGTGCTGGTGGTGGGGGAGCTCAGGCAGCAAGGTGTGGCCCAGTTCCTAACAGGCCGAGAATCGGTACCAGGCTGCGGCCCGGGGATTGGGGACCACAGGCTTGAGGGACAGGGACAGGCATCCGTTGCCCTTCACTTCATTATTCCAGAAATCTTCATAGTACCTGTCAAGTGACACAGCTCTGTTGCTAGGGCATACTTGTCCTCCACAGAAAGACTAACCTCTGTCAGCTGTATTTGTTACAGAAAATAATGTTAGCTGCTATAATGACTCAGTGACTTAACACAATGAAAGTTTATTTCTTGTTGAAATCACTGGCTAATGCAAGTCCATGCATGTGTGTATGTGTGCATGTGTGTATGTATGTGTGCATGTGTGTGTGTGTATGGCATTCTGTTCCATGCAGTCATTCCAGAACCCACTTGTGGCCCTGCCACAAGGTTAGATTTCTCAACAGCAACACTTTTGACATTTGGGGACTAGAGGATTCTTTGTTGTGGGGGCTGTCCTGTACGTTACAGGATGTTTAGCTGCATCCCTGGCCTCTACCCCCTAGAGGCCAGTGGGACATACTTCCAGTTGTGACAACCAAAGATGTCTCCAGACATGGCCAAATGTCCCTGAGGGAGGGGGACAAAATGGCCCCTGGTTGAGAACTGCTTCTCTAAATCAGTGGAGCCTTATCCATTCGTCAGAGAGATGGGGATATAGAGCAGGAGAATTCTGCGGGAGGTTTTCATGGGCCAGGCCTGGAAGTGTCACACATCACTTTCCATGCTTTGCTGGGCAGAAGTCACATGGCCTCACCTCACTGAAGGGGTGGCTGGAAAGGTTGGGTAGCTGTGTTCTCTGGAGGAAAAGGAAAGGGAGATTGTTGAACATGTGTCATTCCCTGCCACACTGATAAACCAAGGACAAGCCTAGGATACACTAGAACCTGAGATTTGGCACCTCACCTTACTGGCACCTGAAGCCTTCAAGGCTGGTTGCCACCGTGGGTACACAGGGGCCTGCCTTTTTGTCCCTCCCCCTGCCATTGTCTCCCAGTCAAGGATCATCTCTCTTGCCTAGCCCTGATTTTTAACACAATAATCAAATCCATGCTGATGTGGTTCAAGGCTGCTGTTGAGCTCATGAGCACCCCCTTCTGGGTAGCATAATGATGAATTTTTTTTTTTTTTTTTTTTTTTTAAAGAGGGTCTCACTCTGTAGCCTGGGCTAGAGTGCAGTGGCATGGTCATAGCTCACAGCAACCTGAAACTCCTGGGCTCAAGCGATCCTTTGGCCTCAGCCTCTTGAGCAGCTGGGATTACAGGTGGGTGCCACCACATCGGCTAATTGAATTTCTAACTGAAGCAAAGGGATGGTGGGCACGTGAGCCACTGGTAGATTGGGCAGAGGGGAAGGGGCAGGTCTCTGGGTGTGCTGTATCTGTGTGGCATGGTTTCAACAGGGTCGTAATAAATACAAAAACATTGATAACAGTTTAAAAATTAATACTCTTAGGTAGATATTTTAATTAAACAATTAGCAAATGTGAAATGACAAAATGAGCACAATGTACTTTAACTCTTAAGTAAATAAATCACCACAAAAGTTGAGCCCTAGTTCTTGGAGTATATTCAGACAGTTTGGTCCGTTGGGTAACCTGCTGTCTTCCTCATCACCAATACGTAAGCGCATAGTAACTGGAGGTTCAATTTTTTAATCATTATTATTGTTTTTAAGAGCATGTAATTGAACTTCTGTCATAGGCGGAGGGTACGTAGACAGAGTTGGAAAGAGGCCACCAGGTGGGTGCTGCTGATGAGCCCAGTCTTGGAGTTACCATCAGTGCTGTCGCCTGTGTCCAGGGGTGGTTCCCAGAGGGGTGAAGGGTTGTGCTGCCTGGCTTACCGACCTGCTGCTCAGGTGACAGCTTCACACCTTGCAAATTATACTGCTACTAGGTGGTGCTGTAGGGGAAAGAACTTTGGGGTAGGAGACCAGTGCTCTGCACACCTGAGTTGGCTGTGCCATTGACCTTGTGATTCTGAGTGTGGCAGGTCACTCCCAGGGCAGGCAAGGCTTTAAACAGCTACTTTCCATAATGGGCTTTTGGCAAACAGCTAATGGTCCCCCTGCTCCAGTGTGACTTCCATGCTGCAGCCAGAGACATCTTCCAATCGGATGAGACCGTCTCTCCACCCTCACTCCCACCTGCAACTTTTCCATGGCATGCACTTTGCATTTCAAACAAAGACAAAACTCCTGGGAGGCCCCACAGGATCTGGCCCTTCCCCAGCCTCCCTTCCTCACTAAGCTTACTGTCCACAAGCCCTGACCTTACCCCGCAGCTGCCCCCGTAGGGCTTTGCCCATGCTGTGCCCTCTGCCTCACTATCTGCCCTGCTCTCTCTGTTTGGTTAGCTCTTCCGTGCCTTTTAGTTTCAGCTCAGGGGTCACTTCTTCAGGGCTGTCTTCCACATGCCCAGACCAGGTCTAATTCTCCTCCTCTGGGCTCTCTCAGGAACGCTTACTAGTACAGCATTGTCATAATTGCAATTTTACATTCATTGTATTACTTGAACATGACTTGGCTCCATCATTTGATCGAAAGCTCCATGAGAGCCATGACTCATAGTCCCGCTCACTGCTGTAACCCAGGGCCTGGCACAGTGTCTGGCGCAGAGTAGGTGCTAATACATTCTCCTTCCATAAATGGATGGATCATTTGGGCTGTCTGGAAATATTAGTCAATCAGGCTTGACACTGAAATGCAACCTGCTTGATTTACTGAAAAGCTGCCAACAGTTTGGAATGATGAGTCCCATAGTCACTAAGAGTGCCCCCAAGAAAGCTAAGGTGGTCAGTGAAAACTGTGTCATTCAGTATACATCGTTGTCAGCTTGACTTCCTCACTGGAAATCTTACTGGATTCCCCAAATCTCATAGCCATTCAAAGCCTTTTATTTAAAATGCGTGTACCTGGGCAATCCATTTGCAGTTAGCCACCCCTGGGAGCCTGACTGGTACAAAGCATGGTTTGCAGGTGACTAGCCTGGGCTAGGGGAAGGGAAGACTACTAATCATGCAGCAGCGAGTCCAGTGCGCTGAGTGGAATAATTCCCTTCCCAGGTTAAGGGACAGGGTGAGGTGTCTGTGAATTTCTAGATGTGGAAGCCAGAGGATGGTCCAGCAGCCCCACGAGAGCCTCAGCCTCTTATGATTCATGGCATGTGGCCGCCTCTCAGCTCTGAACAGAGTGAGGTATGAAGTCATTTCCAAAGCGGTGCCTATGAAATTCCATTACACGGTGCTTTTCAATTTAAGGGGAAAGACCTTTGCTGAAACTAATTTGCAGTTGCTTTAATCACAGAGCTGGCGATGGCAGGCTTTCCCCATTGCAGTGGCTAAAAAGGCTCACGCTGGTTTTGCAGATTGGGCCCCCTTTCCCCATTCTCACCTCCACTCCTGAATTCCTTCTGTGGTTGTTGTACATCCCCTAATTTTTGCAATTTTTGAGACAAAAAGGAAGTAATTATATTCAGTCCTCCTGGTGAATGTAAATGTTTTGGAATCAGAGCCCATTCGAAAACACCCGGTTAAATCATTGCAAATAGGATGCGCTCCAAGAGCGGGATCAGCCCGGGGCTGTTTACCGTGCCAGCCTCCCAGGCACTTCCTCACTTTCCCCTGCTTCCTTTGTTGCCTTAGTCACTGATCCCACTGGGACTTTCTCCATCTGAGGAAGGGAGCCAGGAATCATAGAAAGTAAAGAACACTTGGTTAGGAGTCAGGAAACTGGGTCTAGTCTTACTTCTGTTTACCAAATTTAGTCCCTGGACAAGTTCATGAAGCCTTTCTGGGCATCTCATTTACCAAATGAAGATGATAACACTTACCCTGAAGATCACAGGGGGCTTGGGGGAAGACTGGGTGGGACAAAGTGTGTGGAAGCACGTTAAGTTCTGCTCAGAGGTGTGGCGTCATTGTTAGGGAGTTGGTGCCGCTCTAACAGGAGACTCCCGAATGCGGTGGCTTAAACACGAGAGAGGTTTCTTTCCCTCTGATGTGGCAGTCCAGGGAGAGGGGCTGCGGCTGGCTGAGGATCTCGGCAGTGTTGCTGCCCCAGTCTCTTTCCTTCCTGCAGCTCTGCCATCCTTGGGGTGCTTCCCTCACCACGTGGCTGCAGGTGACTGATGTGCTATCACATGCCTGCTCCCCCTGCAGGAAGCGGCAAGGAAGAAGAGCAGGGAAAGCTCCTTAAGTGGCACATTTCACTTACACCCCATTGGCCGGAATCAAGTCCTCTGGTAACACCCAGCTGCGCGGGACCCTTGGAACTGTAGTCTGTAGTGGGGCATCTATGAGTCTAGAAGGAGAGGATGGAGACTAGGGGGACGGCTCCGCCACACCAGGATGGAGAAAAGCTGTCACGCACTCTTTGACTGTACTTGCTGGACAAGGGATCCTCTTTCTCCTTCTCCCCTTCTTTTTCCCTTTTTTTCCTTGCCCGCTCTTCTCCCTCCCCATCTTCCCTATCCTCTTTCTCCTTTTTTTTTTCTTGCGTATTTGGTTAGTTTGAGATGTTATGGTTGCTCTGGATTAATTTTTCCTTGTTCTGCCCAGGCCATCCTGTTTGGGCCTGGCTTGGGCTCTTGACATTTTTTTTGCTCTTTTCTGCCACCATATGTAGATGAAGTCAAGTAAACATTAGATAAACAAGACAGGTTCTTGGGTGAAAGACTGGAGACGTGTCCCAGTGGGAAGGGGGGTGGCGTCGGCCCCAGCACAGCCCATCATGTCCCCTGCCTTCCAGATCAGAGTGTGGACCCTGGGTCTGAACTGCCTGCCCTTTTCCCAACTATAGAACTTACCCACTGGTCTCTAGCGACAACTGTTCCTTGGATATTGCTGTATCTGTGCACCACGGGGCCAGATCTTTAGTTCTAGAGCAGTCATTGGTTTCTGTGCTAGGGGATTTGAGAATCTGTGCGAGCAGATTTGAGGAGTCTGGGGAAGAACCAGAAGAGATTACAGATTTAGGGACTGGGAAATGGGAAAACATGAAAACTCCCGATTCTTTTTCTACCCCCAGAGGACGTGCTAAGGACTAAGACTAAATTATTTGTCATCTTTGCACCTCTTACAAGTTACACAATTAATTCTTCATTAAAGACTAGAATAAGAAGCAAAATACCTGCATTTTAGTCTTTGCTGGGTCTCTAACCAGCTATAGTACCTCAGGCAAGCTGCTTACCTATCCTGGCCTCATCTCCCGAACCTGTGCAATGCGCTTGGAGCAATGGCCTCTCAGGCGCATTCCGACAGCAGGAGTTAGTGAGCCTGAGAATATCAGCTTGGAGATATTTTGCTTTTCTTAGGGTGAGTGGTGTGATGTTGGTTAAAAACAAAGGCAGATAGTTAGGATTGGGAAGAGGAAGAAAATGGGCATTTTTCTGAGAATTCCTGTTTAATTCATTTGGGGAAAGGGGACACAGTCTGGGGACTGGTACATGCATGTGGCATCTCTGATTGGACATCTGCACTGGTGAGGCGCTATTTAATATGCTAAGACCGAGCTGAGCACCAGGGGGACCTTCCTTGCCCTCATGAAGCTCCTCCTCTAATTGTTGGGACAGAAAATAATGTATAAAGACACAATGAATGATCAGGTAGTGTTAAGAGCTGTGGAGAACTAATAAAGCAGGCTCAGCAGCTAGAGAGTGGAGGTGTTGAGGGGTGCTGTTGGAGAGGGGGTGATCGACGTCTTCTATGATAAGGTGACATTTAGGCAAGGTACCTGAATAAAGTGACCCACATGAAAACCTGAGGAAGGGCATTCCAGGCAGCGGGAACAGCAAGGGCAAAGCCTCTGAACATGCTTAGGCAGGTCAGTGTGGGGAGAGTGGCATGAACAAGGACACTTGGATTAGAAAAGGTGAGGTGAGAGCCAGAGCCAGATAACACAGGGCCTTGCTGGCCAAGGGGTGGACTTGGGATTTCGGTCTAAGTATGATGGAAGCCACTAGAGGGGGTGTAGAGGAAGCAGAGGTGGGTATCATGAAGGGAGTTGGGGAGGGCACTGGGGAACCCACATCTTACTAATGTCTGAAAAGCTGAGAAAGTCTGGAAAAGGCCCCCCTCCTTTGCCCTTTGAACACAGGGGAGCCATGTGCTCTCACCTGCATACCCTCAAGCGTGTGGACCTGTTTGTGGAGAAGGAGAGGAGAGGGTCTGACTTCCGTCTGTGTCCTGAAGTTCTTGCTTCTTGGAGAGTTAATTGCTCAGGGAGCTTTACTTTTTATGTTAGGTCATCTACACACACACACACACACACACACACACACACACACTGATTAAGGGCACAGGCTTTGGAGTCAGGTAGACTCAGCTTTAAATCCCAGCTATTGCACTTACTAGCTAGCTGTCCTTTGGGAAGTGAATGTACCTTTTGGAGCCCCCATTTTCTCCACTATAAAATGGTAATGTGAATAGAATACTTGTCACAGAGTTGGTACAAATATCAAATTAGAGAAACCATGTAAAGCACAGTTCCCAGTGTGTAGTAAGTGATCAATAAATTGTAGCTATCATCATTATTATGCTTAATAAGTAGTAGCTTCATCATCATCATCATCATCATTTACCTTCCTCATGAAATTTCCTTTATTTATTGAAACAAAATGCCAAAACAACTCAAAAGTTACATTTGCACTTCCAAAAATGTCTCTATTTTCAGCCAGCATGTCTTTTCCTCTCCAGGCCTGACCAGGCAGCCTGGAGTCTGGAGAGGAAGTTACGGGTGACGCTTTCCATGGGAAACCACCTGTCCACCCTTTTATATTCTCCTCAAAGAAATCTGTTGTCCTGGGAAGGATTTTCTTTGGATGGCAATTTGGCTGCTAAAATGAAGACAGGCTTCTGTGTGTCTGATCGCGTACCAGTTCCAGGGCTCTGCATGGGGGGTGGAACAGCTTGTCTTTAGCAGGTGATGGTAGAATGTCCTGCTGGGGGCCCCTTTTCCTTGCAGAGCCACAAGAATCTGGGCCGGCTGTTCGTGAGCACTGTCACGTGTGTGTGTGCACATGCCTCTGCACGTTTGTCTATGTGGTGTTCTTGGTAGACTTCAAAGGAGCTGGTCTTCATCTTATCTCCTACTTTGAGATGCTCTGTGGCTGTGTGTCACTGATACAGACAGAGTCACCTGCTGTCTGAACTGCCTTCCAAGAGGTTAGGACATTTCAGTTCTCTCAGAGAAGGTCATAAGTGGCGATAGATGAGGAGTTCCAGGGACTCAGTGACTCGCACCTGCAGAGTGTGGGGTGCCTTGGCCAGAAGGCTATCTAGTATGGAGAATAAATGTTTAGATTTCTGAATTAGACATTGTCAGGTTTGTATCCCAGCTCTAATCCCTGGTTGTTGCATAACTTTGGACAACTTATTTCTCTGAGCCCCAGTTTCCTTTTCTGTATAGTAAATCCTGGCACATAGTAAGTGCTCAATGAACAGTAAGTCATTACTAAGACTGGGGTTCTTGGTTGTGCCATTAACTAGCTGAGTAGCCTTACCTGTGGTGTTTCACCTTGACGTTCTGCTGGGTAGAAAGACTGGGGACTCAGAAGCACCTTCTAGCCTGAGGTCCTGTGATTCTACTAAGGGCTCCTCCAGGAGTCTTAGTTCCTTTGACCTTGCCTGTTCCTCTTGAATCACCCCCTCTCCCCTCTCTAGTGGAATCATTTCTGCCAGTGTAGACACACAGTCCACGATCTCCCATCTTTAAAACATTTTTCCATCACCCTTTGCCAAGTGGCTGCTCTCTTTCCCAGCAAATATCCTGAATGCTTTATCTACACATTTCCTCAGTTTCATAAGAGCAGGGATTCTGGGGGAAGCAGGAAAATGATGTGGAGAAGAGAAACTGTGCAGGTCTTACTTCCTCCAGGGCCTTGTCCCAGGAGACACACTGAGATGACACCCGTCCTATTGCCTCTCCTTGCTTGTGGTGGTTAATTTTATGTGTTAACTTGGCTGGGCCATGGTCCCAGATTTTTGGTCAAATATTATTCTTGATATTTCTGTGAGGGTGTTTTGGATGAGATTTACATGTAACTCTGTAGACTTTGAGTAAAGCAGATTGTTGTCCATACTGTGGGTGGCCTCATCCAAACAGCAGAAAACCTGAATAGAACACCTTGAGCAAGAAGAACTCTGCAATAGACGGTATTTTGCACTTGTGCTGCAGCATTGGCTCTTGCTGGCTCTCCAGCCTGATGGCCTTTGGACTTGAACTGCAGCTCTTTCCTGAGCTTCCATGATGCCGGCCTTCCCCATCAGATTCTGCATTTGCCAAGCTCTAAAATCTCATTACCCAATTCCTTAAATATTTCTCTCTCTGTCTCTCTCTTTCTCTCTCTCTCACACACGCACCCACCCACCCATTGGCTCTGTGTCTCTGGGGAAGCCTGACTAATACACAACTCTACCCCAGCCTGTTCATGTGTATCCTTCCCCCAAGTTCTGGTTTCTTCTCATAGAACTTATTTCTTGACAGCCATATAATTCAGGAGGAAAGTGACCTGGTATACACAGTCATATCAAGGCATTTGAGACAGATATGTGTCCCCTCCCATGCGTGATTTGCCTGTAGGGAAGGCAGAAGGCCACACTTTACACAAAGCTCACCAAAGATGGACATTCAGGCATCAATGGGGATGCCACCTCATTTTTCCAGAAAGGTAGGTCTGGTAATAGGCATAGAGCTAGAAAGAGCCGGCCTGCAATGAGAAAAAGAAGAAAACTTCACCTGCCTCGTCCAGCCTGCTGGAGTGATGTCAAGGAAGAGGCATGGGCCTTGGCATCTGATGGACTCAGGCTTAAATCCTTTGTCTTTGGGTAAATCTCTTAACTTCTTCAAGCCTCAGTTTCCTCATGTGGAAATTGCAGTTATAGTACTGCACAGGATTGCTATGAAAAACAAATAAATAAATATGTAAACTTCCTAGCACATGGTAAGAGCTAAACCAACGCTAGCTTCTTTATCTTCTTAAGAGAGAAACTTATTTGAAAGTAGACAAGGGCAGTGAGCATGATACAAAGTGCATCATCTTTCCCCGATGACATCCTGCGTTCTGGGTTTGCAGATGTGCATTTAACCGCAGGAGCAGCAAACCTGTAAAGAGAGCTGCTCACCTTTGAAAAGTGTCCTGGGAGAGCTACCCCTCTCACCTCTCACTATCCTCCTACCGTTGTTTCAGGACTCAGATAGGAGCATGTTTGTCATCCCTCACAGACTTTGAAGGAGTCTCTTACCTTTTTTCTCTGCCACGGGTCCCTGGGTCACCCTTGCATTGATCTGAGTAAGATCCAAGGCTCTCTTCCTTCTGTGGTCCCCTTGGGGGAAATGGTAAAGACATTATGAGAGTGGAGAGTCAACACAAGCTTCAGGAACAAAGACAAAAGGAACTGCATCTTACCTTTCTGCTAGATTTAAAGACACATCAGTTTATGTCTGTGGGCCTGATGGATAGCTTTTGAGAAATTTCATTTGCTCTGGGCTGTCTAATCCTCCTCTCTAATTCAAAACTATTAGGCCATATTTTTAAAAGGAAATTCCTTTTTTGAAAGTATCCATGAAAAATGTAAAGATTTCCAGCCATATATTCTGCCTGCTTTGGCATTCTTCAAAAAACCTACCTAGTTTGGGGAATGGAGAAACTAGCCTCATCTCGTCCTACCCTCAGTATAGATCTGTTTTTTTCAGCACAAGGACTGATAGAAAACCCATATTGCCTAATGGTATAACCTCCCTGTACTGACTTCTAATCTTTCATGCGACTCACACAGTCAGTTAGTGAGAGGCTGCTATATAGCTCCTCGATAGTGTTGGGTGCCATGGGGACATACAGAAGAAAAGAAGAGTCAGACATGGCAACCTGCCCACAAAGAATTGTAACTTTGAGCAAACTCATGCCCTTGCAACATTCACCCAAGGCACCCCATGACCAGGTGGCCATAAGAAGTATTGTCAGTACTGGGACACATTCAAGAGTAAAAGCAGGTGCTATTGGCAATTGCATCAGGACAACAGACATGAACTGAGCAGTGCTTACTTAGTACTGCTTAGTATTAAATACTGTAGTAAGTATTAATAACTAGTATTAAGTATGCTCTTCTCATAGAACTTATTGTTAAGAACTTACTTAGCCTTAAGAGCTATCTAGATGCTTCATAAGTCTGAACAAGGTTAATGAATGAAGGCCTTGTATTGTTCAGGGTTTTCCAGAGAAACCAGAACCAATATCTGTCTGTCTATCTCTCTATCTATCTATCTATCTATCTATCTATCTATCTATCTATCTATCTATAATGGGAATTGGTTCATGCAGTGGTAGAGGCTTAGTAATCCTAAGGTATGCATCTTCAAGCTGGAGAACAGGGCAAGCATGGTATAATTCAGTCTGAGTCCAAAGACCTAAGAACCACGGTGGCCCCTGGTATAAGTCCTGGAGTCCAGAGGGTTCTGATGTCAAAGGGAAAGAGAAGATGGATGTCCTAGCTCCAGAAGAGAGAGTGAATTCACCTCTTCTCTGCCTTTTGTTCTATGTGGGCCCACAGCGGATTGCATGGTACCCACCCACACTGGGTGAAGGCGGATCCTGCTTCCTCATTCAAGTCCACTGATTTGAATGCCAGTCTCTTCCAGAAACCCCCTCACAGACATACCCAGGAGTAACGCTTTACCAGCTATCTGGGTATCCCTTAATCTGGTCAAGGTGACACATAAAATCAACCATCACAGACCTGATCTCTCCAACTCTCTCTGCCTCGCTCGCTCTCTCTTTTTTTTTTTTTTTTTTTTGAGACAGAGTCTTACTCTGTTGCCTGGGCTAGAGTGCCGTGGCGTCAGCCTAGTTAGTGCACAGCAACCTCAAACTCCTGGGCTCGAGCAATCCTGCCTCAGCCTCCCGAATAGCTGGGACTACAGGCATGTAGCACCATGCCCGGCTAATTTTTTTTCTGTATATATATATGTTTTTTTTAGCTGTCCGTATAATTTCTTTTCTATTTTTAGTAGAGACGGGGGTCTCGCTCTTGCTCAGGCTGGTCTCGAACTCCTGAGCTCAATCTGCCTGCCTCGGCCTCCCAGAGTGCTAGGATTACAGGCATGAGCCACTGCGCCCGGCCTCCTCTCTCTCTCTTAAATATTTACTCCTATTGGTCAAAACCTATCAAAAGTGAGATTTTTCTCTAATTCCAATAATTAGAAAGACAAGTGGGGATAAAGTGGAGTCACGAACCTAGGATTTGATCTAAACATCAGGCCAGCTATCACTACAGATGGACAAACTCCAATCACCACCTATAACATGATGCATTTTGGACCAAATTGTAGCAGAATTGGAAGAAATCATTCCTTAGCACTGTCCTAGCACTGAACAGGGAACCCAGAATGAGGATAATTAAAAACGGCAGTGAGCTTTTGTTGAGCTAAATGAGGGAAGAACATTTTTGTGCCCGTGAGTTCTAGGAAAATTGGCCAGCAGGACTTTACTCCAAAGTCAACCGGCCAAAATCTCCAAGAAGTTCGATGAGGCCATCAGCTTAAGCCAAATTTAACGTGTGGCTGAGCATTTCTCCCCCATTTTTGGATAACAATTTTTATAAGTGACTTTTTGTTTCAAAGTCTTGTCCATCCATCCATCCTTGTCCATCCTTCTGTTGCCTTCCCAAGTCAGCAGTGCCCCTTTCCCGGCCCACCTGGTACCAGATGTTCCGCCAGCCACCACTGTGTGTCCCCTGTCCTCCGAGTGGCAGAATGTGAAATCTCAGGCGACATTCACCTGGAAGCGCTTAGCCCTCAACAGCTGCAACCCCTTGATTACCTTGCCCGCCTCGGCAGCTCCGTGCCGCCACTGTATCAATTGCTTGTCAATTCGGTTTAGCGATGACTTTGACTGACTGGGATGAGGGGAGTGGAGGTGGGGTGGAGGCGAATGGTTAAAATTAATTGCTACATAAGAAAAAATTGAAAGATAATTATTCCTGCTTTCCTGTCAGTGCTCGAGGGTAGATGACCTCATTAACTTGCAGCTTGTACACAATTCAATTACTAGGAGATGGAAAATACATTTTTAATTACCTCAGTGGCCTGCATACCATTCATCTCCATTTGCACGGTGGTTTTTTTTTTTAAACTGTTGTGCTCTGAAGTAGCACCATCTTAGAAAGGTTGCCCTAAAAGCCAGTTCCCTGCTTCTATTATTTCTGTTTAAGGTGGGATATAAAATGTGTGAGATTAACCCCTGGATGCCAGGTGAGGTGCAGGGTAACCCTTGCTGTAGTAATGTGTTTTTAATTAGCGTGGTGTGGCAGAAAATTCCCAGCTCCTAGTGAGAGAGAATTAAGGAGGAGAAAATTGTGTATTTGGTTTCCAGTCACTGAAAGAAGAAATTAAAAGCCGTGGAAAGCATAGAAATCAGGAAGGTGGGCAATACCAAGGTCCCTCTGGATCCCCAAGGAGAATTCTGGGAATTCTGTTTTGATGTCTGTTATTTCACTGATTGAATTAAATGATGACTTAATTATCTTAAGTGTAGCCTTTGGAATTTTTGTTTTTAAATTCCAGGCACAATGTAGAAAACTATCTGTACTGTGACAGTTTTGTAGCAGTTCCTGTGTGTATGTTGGCTGCTGTTGCTCTCGGTAGCAGTTGTGTTCTGAGAGTAGCTGTGCACCCGCTTTGCATCTCAGTCTGTCATCCCCCCAGTGCCCTGGGCTTGGGTTCCCAAATACTCTGAAACAAGGTAGGTGTGCTACCCTCTGGATAAAATCGCTCATATGGGACCTGCTTCTGTGACACCCAGCCACACAGGCAAGGATAGGCTGTTCTTCCCCACACTCTTTAACTACAGACCCTGAAGAAAGGCAGGTTTCTAGACTATACTTGTAAAGTATCTTTAGTCCATATATGTGGAGATTTGGGGGTCCTCTTTAGAAAGGCAACTTATTCGTGTGAACTGCTTGGTTATTGTTCATTGGTCATGAGTCAGGTGCCTTATACAGCAGGAGTAACAAGTATATGTAGTATATTTGGAAAAACCTGGATGACCTTTCCAGGTGACTTGCTATTGCGTGTATTTGGATATGGCGTCACAATTAAAACATTGCTCCTGAGCTGTACAGGAAAGATGTAAATATTAATAACAGTGAAACAGAAGTAAATTCTGCCAACACCAGGTTTTTAAAGGGGATCCTCCCTCCCTCCCTCCCTCTCTATCTCCCTCCCTCTCTATCTCCCTCCCTCTCTATCTCCCTCTCTTTAGGCATCAAGGACATTGACCGAACTCTGGGCAAGGGATGAATAAGAGACACCCCTGTTTTCATGGCTCTCATGGGCAACAGGGGAGATCGACATGTGAATTGGTAACTGGTAGTGTCACCTGATGGGCACAGCAATGAAGTACTCACACATGACTAGGAAGAGGCTGTGCTTGATATTTTTCCAGGTGTTCAGGAATGCTTTATGTTACAGAAAGCTTAGTTTGTAGCTCTCACTCCAGGGCAGAGTTTCTAATTTTATCAGGTGATCCATGGTTAGCTCTTTGAAAGATGGACCCAGAGTTCAAATGACCTTAAGAAGTTGGGAATTAGGACACGTGTTTTCAAGAAGGTACTAGGTCTGAAATATCACTCCCTTGGGGGTTCCTTGGGATCACTGAGGACCTTGTCCATAGTTCTGGAAATTTCTGAGAATTTGTCACTAAAAGAGTCTTGTAGGTTGTCCGTAGTTCTACCCAGTGGTGTGCTTTAGATGTTTAACAACTGACGGTCCAGAAAAAGTTTATTATAAATTTAACTGATATAAAAGATGTATAGCTCACAACTTACAAATATTTAAAAATACAACATATTTTATTGTAAATTTCACATAATGAACTGATTATTACAGAACGCTTTCATTTATTTTTATTGAACTCTTGTATCTGTAGCCAACCTGTGGTTTCAGTTCAACCACAGTGTGACAAAATCAGACCACAGATAAACACTTGATTACAATCTGATTCAGCAAAGAGGTTGCTCACATCACCAATGAATGAGTACAGTTACAACATGAAGGACACATCAAAGACGTACATTAAAACTTTATTCATTTGTCAATGATGTGAGATACTTCTTGAATGAGGCAGATAATAGTTTTCAAATACTAAAAGAACATTTCCTCAATTTTTTGTGCTATTCACAACATAACAGTTGCAAAGATGGCACTATTCATGTTTAATCTACATTATTAACATCTTTTGTCACTTTCTAAAATCTAGACAATCAACAAAACAGTAAATTAAGCTCTGGTTTGTGGTGTTTGCTGATTTCCAGGGTGTAAATACTTCACCATAGCCAATTTTAAGCTATAAATGAGATGTTGTAGAACATGGAGTTGGGAAAAGATGTTCAACAACACAGTATTATATAGTATTTCTACCACACAGGTATAAGAGCATACTTAGTAGTAAGATTAAGTAAATTAATTAGGAAGTGATGAGTTCTGAGTACTATGTTTATTATCTTATTTTTAATTTAATTTAATGTAATTTTCCAGCATTCCTGAGATATAATTGACAAATAAAAATTATTTATATTTACAGTATGCAAATGATGTTTTGATATCTGTATACACTGTGAAATGATTACCATAATCAAGCTAATTAGCATATCCATCACCTCACATAGCTATCTTACCTTTGTTTTTAATGTAATTTATTTGGTTTTCACAGTTGTGACCTATGACCTCATATCTGGCAACTTCCTAGATGGAGGTTTTCATCCCAGCCCCAGGTCATTTGGAAGACCTCTTCTAACACATAAGCATTCTCTATAAATGTTAACAAATCAGCCCTTAGAAGGACAGAATTATATAGACATAAAGGTTGAAGACTCTGGAGTCAAACAGATTGGGGTTTGAAGCCTGGTTCTTTCATTTACTGGTCATGAGTGGTTGGGCTGGTAGCTTACTCCTCTGACCCTCTGTTTCCTTGTCTGTAAAATGAAAATAATGGTACCAAATTTTCACAGTTGTTGAAGGATTAAATGAGATAATTTGAAGTTGCTTAGCATAGAGTCCTACATGCAGACAATGCATAATAAACAGTAGCTCTTAATATTAAATAATAGCCTACCACACTAGGTAGCAATTGAACTCAAACACTTTTTTCCCCCAGTTAAATGAAATAGTGATGATGGAGTGGAACAGTTGAAAGACATATGTTCCAGCAGGCAGGGCTCAGTCTCTGCTCCTGATACCCAACCTTTAATACTGTGCCTGGGGATGAGCTGGGTCACTGGAGTCACAGCCAGCTGTGTACCCGTCCCTGATCTTTGATGCTGGGTGGGAGGAACTTTGAAAATTGACTTCTTGTTTTGTTTTGTTTTTTTTTCACTTCGAAAATAATAAATGTTTATTGTAGAAACTTTAGAAGATACAGATAAGCCCAAATCTCCAGTAATTCTATACTCTTCAATAATGACATAACCTCTGTGAACACTTTAGTGTTTTTCTCCAAAGATTTCTGTCCGGTTCTCTTTGGCTGACAAAGGGTCTTAGTCTGGGTTTCTAAACAGAATGCACCCACCCGATTCAGGTGCTGCCGCTGCCTGGCCTCTCCACCTCCCATGGTGACACTGTCCAGCCCTTTCTGGTTCAGAGACTCTTCTGTGTCTGATTGAGGGGTCAAAGCTTGTGGTGGTAGCATGCAGTTTCATCTTTGATGCTTACTGCTTTTATTTTAAAGGCTGAAGTGTCCTTGCTGACTTAGAGATCAAGGCCTCCTTGATGGGCCTTGTGTACCAACTGCTACTTCTCTTGGGGGACACCAACAGTGGCTCTTGTTACTAGCAATTTGGTGTAGTGGTTAAGGATGGAAGCTTTGGGATCAAAAAAACCTGGTTTCAGATTGTGACCACCCCTCTTAGATCTGTGTCTTTGGGCACATGCCTCAGTGTCTTCATCTGTAAAGCATGAATTGGAATAGATAGTGCCAACCTCACGAGATTGTTGTGAGAATAAAATGCGAAAATGTATGTAAAGAGTTTAAAAAATATTAACATTCTTTTAAAATGTAATCATAGTTTAAACATGCTCATATAGATTCCTTTTCGAACCAAAAGCGATCCTTCACCTAACCAGTGGGGGACAGGGGTGGGAGAAGTGCACCCAGGTGCTGAGAGGAGCTAGGTCCACGCCAAGGTGTGCTTGGAATGGCACCTTGCACGTAGTCAGTATTGGCTATTATTATTCTGCAAATGTTTATTAAGAAATTAATAAGTATATAGTATAGTATAATAGACAATACAATAAATAATTATGCTTTATATTATTCAAATATATTTAATAAGATGCAAATAATTGTGAAGCATTGTACAATAAACAATTGTATGATTGGATTTACCAAAAAGATGCCCAAACTGATTATTTTAAAAATGAGGGCCAGGCGCAGTGGCTCACGCCTGTAATCCTAGCACTCTGGGAGGCCGAGGCGGGTGGATTGCTTGAGGTCAGGAGTTCGAGACCCGCCTCAGCAAGAGCGAGACCCGCCTCAGCAAGAGCGAGACCCCGTCTCTACTAAAAAAAAACAGAAAGAAATTATCTGGCCAACTAAAATATATATATAGAAAAAATTAGCCGGGCATGGTGGCGCATGCCTGTAGTCCCAGCTACTGGGGAGGCTGAGGCAGTAGGATCGCTTAAGCCCAGGAGTTTGAGGTTGCTGTGAGCTAGGCTGACATCACGGCACTCACTCTAGCCTGGGCAACACAGCGAGACTCTGTCTCAAAAAAAAAAAAAAAAAAAAACGGGAATAAAAACAATGAACTGTTCTTTTTTTGTCTTTCCTTTTGGCCAAGATCAACAACAAGGTTGATAGTACTAATGTGGGTGAAGACTCAGAGAAATAGACACTCTTTTGCATTGTTGCTGGGAGTAACTAAAATTGACATTAAGTATACTCTTTTGAACTAGCATACTTTCCCGAATTTATCCTAAAGAAATGATCATTTTTCTAAGCTGTAATTTCAAGGCTTTTCATTGTAGCATTGCTTATGATTATAAAAAACATAAAACAACTTAAAGGTCCAACAGTAGGAGAATGATTAAGTAAATTTTGATATTCTAATACCATATTGCCACTAAAAATTATAATATAAATCTGTATTTCTTTACAAAGGAAGATTGCATGATTAAGTGAAAAGAGCAGATTTTAAAACAACATGTTATGGCATGATTCTTATCTGTTTAAAAATGTGTCTGGGGTATATGTATGTATATGCACATGTATGAACATGAATGTGTGCACATAGTAACAATTCTGGAAGTTATATGCCAACAATTTAATAGTGGGGGAGTTTTAGAAGATACAATTATTCTTAAAACATTCCTATGGAATTTGAATTTTTTACAATAAATATATACTATTTTTATAATCAGGAGAAAAGAATCAAATTATTTCCTCTTATGCATTAAATTAAAAAGGAACTTACTGTTCGTGGAACAAGTGCAGCCATGTGTGGGTAATTAAGACAAGGGCCTGGCCTCAGGGCTAGAGAAAAGCCATGAGCTATATATACTTGTACAGTGAGAGCTAAGTGATGAGAGATTTATTCCAACTGTGTGTCTATGGTGGGTAGGCTTCATAGAGGAAGTGAATTTGAACTTGGCCTTGAAGGAAGAGAATCAGTGGGACATAGGAAAGAGCATCTGAATTGATAAAGCCAGTGGTACACAAACTGCATATAGTCTGAACTTAAAGTGATGGGTTTTCCCTCCAGAATTGCCCCTCAGAAAAGAAGGAGTTGGCTTATATTCAAGTCCTTCAAGTTCCCTCATATGATGGAATTCATTTTCAATTTTTATTTTGAAAAACCGCATTAGCCTGAAACGACCTAAATCAACGTTAGTTTCAATGGTTACAGAGGTTCCCAGCACTGATTTAAGGATTATTTCTTCGAGCATGACTTCACAATGGCAAGTGTTAGATTTGGTTATAAATGTGCCTTTTAGAAATCATGTTACAAAGCAATACAGTCAGTGGTTACACAGTGAAGCTCGTGAATGTACATGTAAGTACAAATGAGGGAAAGAGATAAATTATAATGGTATGTGAAAATAATATTTGCAGCTTGAGGTAAAATTTTCATGTTAGTAACACAGAGTCAAAAGTGCTGCATCTTAAGTAACTTAAATGGAGATGGAGATGAAGTTCTCTGGAAAACAAACTCAAAAAAGGCTCTAGAAATGACAAAAACTGATATTAGAATAAAATTACTTCATGAAATATGAAAATGGAGAAAGCATGACTTCTAAATCAGTATATGCTTTTGTATACCATGTGATTTTACATGTGTACATGTAACTAAATTAAATTAAATATTTTAAGTAGACATTTGGTTATTTTGTCCATATCAGGGTTTTTCCCCTGATTTTCTCCTTGGAAAAATAGGAAATTGGCATTTCAGGGGTTGCCTTATATTCAGACAGTATAGTATTTCCTGTGTTTAACATACACATGTCTCTGATATCTCTGTGATGTTCAATTTGTGATATTCTAATAAATAATAGTAACAACAACTGCCAACTTTGCCAACCTACTATGAGCTGTGGAATGTGTTTTATGTCTTTTAAACTCTACCTTTATTCCTTTATTTTAACCCTACAAGACAGATATATTAGTTTGTCAGGGTTCTGTAATGAAGTACCACTGAGTAGCCTAAAAGTGACAGAAATTTATTTTCTTACAGTTCTGGAGGTTAAAAGTCTGAGATCAGGGTGTTGGCAAGGTTGGTTTCTTCTGAAGGCTGTGAGGAAGACCCTGTTCCAGATCTCTCCCCGTAGCGTCTGGTGGTTGGTTAGCCATCCTGGGCATTCCTTGGCTTGTAGAAGCATCGCCCTGATCTCTGCTTTCATCTTCACATGGCATCCCTCATGTGTGTGTGTGTGTGTGTGTCTCCAAATTTCCCCTTTTGATAAGGGCACCAGGGCCCTGCTGACCTCGTTTAAACTTGATTACCTATGTAAAGACCCTCTCTCCAAATAAGGAGGTACCAGAGGTTAGGATGTCAAGTACGAATTTTGGGAGGGACACAATTCAACTCATAGCAGCAGGTATATTATTGCCCTTTTATTGATGTGAAAATTGAGACTTGAAATTGCCCAACTAGGAAGTGGTAGAGCCTGGAACTGAACCCAGCTTGGTCTAGAGCCGGCTGTTTTGCCTGCTTTCTTCAGCCAGCCGGCTTCCCCATACCTGCTGTGTCCCGATGGACACGGCCTTATGGAAATTCCCTCAGCAGCCCTGAGGTCTGCAAGGTTGTATGTGAAGAGTTGATGCTACGATGAAACCCTTTCACCCTGATAGCTTTATGTTCAATTGTGAACCAGAGTACAAACAGATACTTTCATCATGTCTGTATAACTAGTCTTCACCGTTAGGAAACCCAGTAACTAAAACCTAAGTTCTTTCCTTTGTCCATTTACTATATATTAGGCACCTGCAGTAGGTAGGTAATGCTGAGAAAATTTAAAAAGGCAGGATACTGGCCCTCACCCATTCCTGTTGCTAGACTGAGAGGTGCACAATCAAATTAAAATTTAAAATGGGAAGCCCATATGAGAGCATAAACTTGGCTTGGAAATCATGGCAGAACTTCGAGTTTTAATTAGCTTTAGAAAAAAAAAAACCTAGTTTCTCAGTGCTTTATATTACAGTTTTCCTCCACCTTGATAGCGCTTCATTGAAGAACGGAGGATTTGGGGAGAAAATTGTGGTACCTTTCCAGACTCTGAAATAGCTACAAACTTTTAGTAATTGTAAACATGGAGGGATAGAAGCCATTTTATTGAGCTGCTTGTCCAGTTCTGGGCTTGGAGTTTGATAGACATGGTCTCATTTCATTTAATTCTTGCAACAACCTGATATTCTAGGTGCTATTTGCTCTGTCTTACAGATAAGGAAACTTAAGGTTGAATGCGGTGAAACAGAGGGTGAGTGTATTCACTCATTCCACGGCTGTCTCCTGAGCACCCTCCCTTTTCGGGCACTGAGTGTGCAGTGATTGATGAAACAGACGCCCCCAAAGCTGAGAGTACAATCTGGCCATGGCCTTTTCTAAAGCCTGTGCTCTTAACCAACATGAAGGGAGAAATGTCACTGAGGTTAAAAAGAAGCCGGATAGGACCAATCCAAATGAAGCCCCATTGATTGGATAAAAAATTGTCAGACTGGCCAGAATGGCATTAGCTTGCTCACTGTCTCTGCCAACACTGTGGAACTACAATCAAACACTGCTGCAGTGGTACCACTGGGGTCAAAAAACTCCATTCTGTAAAATACAAGGTCACATTATTGCTAGTGAGAGGTGAGTGGCAGGCCGGGGTGCATTTGCTGCCAATTGTTGGTTGCCTTATATCCAAATCAGTATTAATAAGGGACTTGCGACTAGGGTTTCACTATAATATATCTAAAATCATGAGCAGTGCTCAGAGAAATATGCTTTAGTTATTTGATTTCTAAAAATGTGTTATTGTTTTAATTGTATTCCCCAAATCTTGTTTCTTTTAAATTTCCTTATAGCTCTAGCCCAGAGTCTTTCAACCTTGGCACTGTCCAGATTTTGGGCCTCATAATTCTTTGTTGTGGTGGGTTGTCCTGTGCATCGTACAACAGTTAGCACATCCCTGGCCTCTACCCACTAGATCCCAGCAGCATATCCCCCTGCAGTTGTGACAACCAAAAGTATCCCCAGACATTTCCAGATGCCCTCTGGGAGACAAAACTGCCCCTGGGGCTGAAGGTTAAGAACTACTGCTCCAGCCCTGTGGTACTTGGCGTTATCAGAAGGCCCGTCACGTTTATTGGGTATGTGGTAGAATGCACTAGCAGCTGGCAATGTGCTAGGAGCTGTGTTGGGACATCTGTCCATCAGGCAGAGGGTGAGTGTGGCTGGGCTGAAGGGTTTGGAGGTGGGGGAGAGAATGTTCATGGCCTGTTTGGGGCCCAGAAGCATCGTGTATGGAGCAGAAGTGGACGAGAAAGCAGGACAGGTGGGTTGGGATTGGAGTGTCTTGAATGGCTACACATAGCCGGACGGAGCAGAGACTCTCAGGAACTCTCTTGGGTAATAGGGCATCTTGTCAGGATGCAGGGTCTGTAGATGGACAGGGCCATCATGGGGCTCACCCTCATCCTGGATGCAAGGTCTCTTCTTCAGCACCTGGGCTTTGCCGTCTTCCCCTGTGCTCCGCCAGCAGTGCAGATGCTGCTCCTCTCGTGCTCTCTGCATCTCTGCGGGTGCTTGCTTCTTCCTGCTGTGGATTCCTGTTGGTTTGCTTCTCTTTGACGCTTTATCTTTGCATTCTACAGGGAGACTGAGTCTGCTGGCTTAACTAGTCACCATTATCCTCACTGGACAGAGTGTTGGTGCTGGCCACATCGTAGGTCATGCTCAGCCTGCAGGTGGATGGCTTTTGGATCAGGTGCCCAGCCATGGTCTAATTTTTGGCTCTATCTTGCTTGTGGATTGGCCTGGGGCTGCTTCCCACATCAAGGAGTGTGACATTGATGGTACCATGGTTGACATGTCTGGAATGACAACCTAAGGAGTTCAGATTTTAATTCTGGAAACAAGGGGCAGAGTATCTAGTGTTCTGAAGGAGTGGAAGCTGACGCCCACGGGCTCCGTGTTGGAGAAGGGCAGTCCTCTGGTTGGCCTGGGCTGGGTTCAGACCCCAGTTTGTTCACTTACTAGCAAGTAACTTCGGGCACTTTAACCACTGTAAGCCTCAGTTTAGCGATTGGGATGATCATAGCACCTACGTCTCCAGAGTACAGGGACTTTGCCTTTTTGCTGCTGGGTCCCAAGCTCCTAGCACAGTGCCTGGCACATAATACGTACTAGTATCTGTTTATTAAATAAGAATAACAGCATTCATTGAGTATTAACAGCATCCCAAGCACTTTTCTAAGCATTTTACATATGTCAACTCAACCCTCACAATGGTGAGAGGAGGTATAAACTGTTACTATCCTCTTTTTATAAGTGAGAAAACTGAGATCCAGAAAAGTTAAGTCACGTACTAGAGACACCTACAAAAAAATCCAGGCAGCCTGGCTCTGGAGTCTAAGCTCTTTACGGCTGTGTCGTGTCCTTTCTGAATCCAAGATCTGTGGATATACTCTATGAAAAGGTAAGCCCTTAACACATGGTAGCCACTTTTAGAAAAATAAAACGCTGCCCATTGCAAGGTAGATCCTAACAACAATGGGAAGGAAAGAGCAGTGCCTCGATACGTGGTATTACACCAATGCTTTTCAGCCGGGCAGTCTATCTGTCCCTCTGTCTGTCTGGGAGGTTGGTACAGTTAAAAATAATAGTCAATGATGACACAGAGTTTACTCTGTTCTAAGCACTTTATGTATATTAACTCAATTTTTCTAAAGATCCAGTGAAGCGGGCACATATTATCCTCTCCATTTACAGGAGAGAAAAAAAAAGAGGCACAAAGAGGTTAAGTAGTTGCTCAGAGTCACACAACCAGGAAGTGGCAGAGCTGGGATTGAACGCAGGGGATCTGGCTCATAACTGCTCGGCTATGCTGCCTCAGGAAAGTCCCCTGCGTGGACCAATTACGATGATACAATCTACCTGTCACGTGCAACCCTATGAAGACCTTTCAGAGTCTCTGTTTCTCCCAGCAAAGGCGAAAGTATTTTAAATCCCAAATGTGTAATTCAGAGTCATGGGATGAAAATGCCTGTCTGTGCTTCCTAAGTTGGGTGCAATCTCGGCTTCCTTTTGGATGCGTGCTTGAAGAACATTGCTTTTCTTTACATTACTTTGTGGCTTTTCAGTGTCTGGACATTTACCTATATTATCTCAAATACACTGTGAACTCCTTAAGAGCCATTTTCTCATCCGGAGCTGCCTCATACCATGATCCTGACCACCGTGGCTTCCAAACCTACATAAACCTATTTAAACAGGACTCAGAATTTCTTTGATTCACTGTGCTCAAGGCAGCATGGAGGGTTATAGAGGTGAGCGAGGCAAGTTTCTTGGCCTGGAGAACTTGCAATCCGGCAGGGCCTGTCCACCACAAAAGCAACCAAATGTATAATAGTAACAGGCAGAGTAAAGAAGCGCTCGGTTAAGGTATAAACTGTGTGTCGTGGAAATGCTGCAAATGGAGGGATTAATTTGGCCTGGAGAGGAGGGAATATTTCATCTGGATTGAAAGGAGCAATGATAATTCTGTTGGGAAGGAGGGTCCGGTGCATGCAGGCAGGTGAGGCAATAAAAGTCTGTTGGGATTAAGTTGTTAGGGGATCCTAAATGGCAATTGAAGGCGTGTGAACATTATTCTGTAGGCAGTGGGGAGCCACTGAAGGATTTTGAGCAGGAGAGTGACATAATCAGCTTATGTTTTAGGAAGATAAGTGGCTCAATGTGAAGACTGGATGGGGAGGGAGAGACTGGCTGCTGGGAGGCCAGCTCTTAGGAAGTCACTTCAGTAGCCCAGATGAAGGATGGTGGGGACCTACGGGGGCAGTGGAGGCAGGAATGGGAGGGGGAGACGGATGTGTATGACAGTAAAAGTGAGACGACACAATCCGGTTACTGATCAGTCAGTGGTGATGGAAATGGAGGAGCTGAAGTTTGGTTTCCATCAAGATGAAGTGGCAGAGTAGCAACAGAGGGGGCCAGATCCTGTCCTTTCCACCAGCCTAGTAGCGCTACATAGTGAAAGCCTGAAGCCACTCGGCCTACAAGTGAAGTATTGGTCATGTCTTCCGAAGAATATCTGATAGTGAGAGATCCCAGGCATTTTCTTCTGGAAGTTGAGTTGATTGGAGGCAGGGTGTAGGCCGTGGTTAATTCTACCAGCACTAAACCCACAGCCAGGAAGCAGGGGCCATGTGAGCAGGTCAGGGTGGAGACGATGTTTGAAGGAGCAAGTTCAGAAATGGGAGAGGGGTGACTCAGGAACGTGTGAGATCTGACCCAGGGAAGGTGGGAAGGCTCTGAAGTTCAAGTTCACCAATGAGACTTGTAATCCCTCAAAGACCTACCTCTGGTGGGGGGCTTATGCCTGAAGTATCTCTTTCTGGGTGTCTCAGGTGAGTTTCCCTCCTTCACCTGAGCCTGGCTCCTAGGTTAGTATCTGTACCCATAGTCCACACTTCCCCTTTACTGTCATTTGTTCCGCAAAACTGCCCAACCCTATATAGGACAGGTGCCACATTTGATGCTGGGGATACATGGATGAATTCACACTTAGGCTCTGGACTCACAGACCTCCTAATCCCTTGGGGGAGGAACAAAAGGAATTAAGGGTTGTAAAATTCAAAGGAGGAAGGGATTCATTTAGCCTGGAGCAGGCGGAGGGTGTACTTTGGTGGTCTCCATCCCAGGGGGGATGATGTTGAACTGGATTTTGAAGGAGGAGCAACCAAGTGAGAATGTGGGGGCAACAGCACAAACCCCTGAAAGTGTCCACGGGGTATGGTTCTCAAAGGGATAGAAAATAGAAGTAGGGTGAGGAAGGAATTGTCAAGGTGAGGATGAGGATGGAAAAGTAGATTGGGCCAGATGGTGGTGCTGAGGAGTTAAGTGGTGGGAGAGACAC
This sequence comes from Lemur catta, assembly GCF_020740605.2. Taxonomy (NCBI): domain Eukaryota; kingdom Metazoa; phylum Chordata; class Mammalia; order Primates; family Lemuridae; genus Lemur; species Lemur catta. The sequence continues at coordinate 82,624,075 of NC_059134.1, read as the reverse complement.
GATCCCATCATGCTTTAGGGCTGCAGGGTGGAGGAGAGATGAGGGAACAGAGATGGGGAGCTGTCGTAGTATCCCAGAGCAGAGATGTTGAAGGCTGGCATTCCGTGCTTGGCACACAGAGGCTGGAAAGTAGCTGTTGCGACACAGAATTTACAGAGCTTGGTGACTGTGGATGCAATGGGTGAGTAAGAAGGAACACACCAAGGAGGTGGTGGGACTCTGGCCCAACCTGCACCTGGCTGGCTAGGGGATGGGTCTGTGTGTCCCCAGTCTGCCTGGTTCTTCTTCAGGATGCTGACGTCTCACAGTGGTCACTGGTAAGACTGACGACGATCCTGCCCCGTGGTTGCTGTGGAGCCAGACAGCTGCCCACAAACACGCAACCTTAACAAAAGCAGCCTCAGTAGACTGCAGGAGGAGAGGGGATTTCATTTTCATTTCACGAATCAAACTTGCTGTTTCAGGAAGGCTCGGTTTTAGCCTGTGGTTGACTGAGGAGTCAGGGACCGCTTTCGTAGCAAAAAGAGGGCAGCCTTTCAGGACTGGCCCCCTCCGGCCCCTCACGGGGCCACAAGGGGAGGCTTTTAAGAGGATGCTATTTGGAAAAAAAAAATAAAACAGAGAGTGGGGTGGGGGAGATGTCAAAAATCAGAAACAAAAAAGCGCAGGCACAACTCCAAGCCCGGCTGAGGAGTTGCCAGGAGGCCAGGTGCTGCTGCTGGAAGCCACACTTTCCACTTGGCATCGCCGTCTGTCATGGCGGCGTTTCCTGTGCTGGACCGGGAGGGCCGTCTCCCCGCTGGTAGGGGCTCGCCGGGGTGGTTTCAGAGAGAGAGAGACAGAGACAGAGACAGACAGAGATCAGAAGGCCCCGTGGAGTTGTTCCCTCTGGGGGCTCAAGGGAGGGGTGGTGACAGGCCTGCCCTCTCCGTTTCTCCTGAGAGTTCACTTCTCCTGCCCGGTTCTTCCCAGGAATGCTTCTCTGTGAAGCTGAGTAAATTCCTTATTGGTTGGGCCCTTTGTGGCCCCAGCCCAAGGCCCATCTCCACTGCACGTCTCCAGAGCCTCTAGGACACCACCCAAATCCCATTCTGGGTCTGGAGCCGTTGTCTTCTAGAATCAGAGCACAGGGCTGGCCTGCCTCCAGGGTGCTTGCTGTTCCCTACACGTTTTCAAGCCGCTGTTGGTTCTGTTTGTTTCTGTTCGGAATCACAAGGAAGACGTGTGGATCTCTTTCCAACCACGTGTCTCTCAGCATAAAGAATGCATCTTGAAGGGGTCAAAATGGGCTTCCTTCCTCAGCCACGGGTTGCACTCCAGGTAAACACAGTTCAGTTTAACCAAGTCTCTCTGGGGCTGCTGCTTTCGGATATGGAGACTAATTCTCACTTTCATCTGGCAATTTTTAACCCAAGTCTATGGAGTTGGATAGGAATAAACTGAAGCTGGACCAGTCAGTTACTAAGCTGACATTTATTGAGTACCTACTAGATGCTCAGCACCGCAGAGGGTGGGAAGTACACAGTGTAATGAGAGACTGCACTGGTTTACAAAACAGTGTGACTTGGCCTCTAGGGCCAGATGACCTGGGTTTGAATCATTACTTCCTCTTTTACTAATTGCAAGGCCTGGGGCAAGTTGTTAGCCTCTCTGAGCCTCGATATTCTCATTTGTAAATGAGGAATTGTGTACCTACCTTATAGGACTGCTAGGAGGTTATATGAGACAGTCCACATAAAGCACTAATTAGCACAGTGCCTGGTGCATAATAAGGACTCAATAAGTGGTAGATATTATCCTGAAAGAGGTTAGCACTAGGTAATGTGGGAATGCCAGAGATGAGCCCTAATTGAGCTTTGCCTGGAGGAGGGGACACCTGACCACAAGCTTAAAAGGCAAGTAGGAAAGAGGCAACAGGGACGTAACAGAAAGCTTCAGTTTGGAAAAGGTCATGGTTAAAAAGCCACTTTGAGCCAGGTGCGGTAGTGTGCACCTGTAGTCCCAGCTACTCAAGAGGAAGAAGCAAGAGAATCTCTCAAGGGCAGGAGTTAGACAAGCCTGGGCAATATTGTGAAAGCATGTTGAGGAAAAAAGAAATAAAGTGTGGCAAAACAAAAGTACAAAATATAACAGGACAAATAAATTCAAGTAAATCAGAAATTATTTTAAATGTAAATAAATTAAAAAATAAATAAATAAAATTTAAAAAGCCACCTTGGAAGCCTTATCCTACATCAGTGTTACACTCACCGACCAGGTCTGAGATGGGCATGATTAAATGTTCTCCAAAGGGTCTTGGGAGTTAAGCTTTGCCTTTAGGGGCTGCAGCGTTTGTAAAATAATGAAAGGACTAAACTGGCACAAAAGCAATAAGCTTTGTGGTGGTATTCTGGCTTGTAATTTGCATTAGACATAATTACATTTCCTAAACATAAAAGGAAATATTTGTGATCTGCAGAGAGGGGGCCCAAACACACAAAGGCAGGTCTCTCTTGGTTCCCTGACCCATTAAGTGACAATTACAGTACCTGTGTTAAACATCTTCTAAGTGAAATAAGTTGCCATAGCTCTGTTCCGCTAATGCTTGAGTAATAGCATTTCCTCCCTCAGTTGCATAAATGCCAGCATTTATGATTTTAAATAATAGCACATAAAAGCCCAGAAGGAATCTCTGAAGTATTTGCTGGCTTTCTTTGCCACCCCAATTTAGAATTTCAAGTCCTTTTCCTCCTTTATTTTTCCCTCCTAAGACACTGTTGACCCCACTGTAGCACCAAGGAGTAGGAATGACTATGTATAGCAGGAAATTCACAATAACAGGGAATTAAATAAGCTTTCATTTTTTTCATGTAAAAGAAGTCCAGAGGTAGGCAGACATGGCTGGTATGACAGGGACCCAGGCTCCTGCTGTCTTTCTGCTCCACCATTCTGTGACAAGGCTTCCATCCTAAGGACAGCTCCTGGGGCTTCACCCATCATGACGGCAGGAAGGAGGAAGTGGGGAAGGACAGGTGGGCAAAACTTCCAGCTGAGCCAGCTTCCCTGAGGAGTTTTTCTGGAAGCCCCACATAACACTTTTGCGTACAACTCATTGGGCAGCGCTTAATCTCTTGACCACACTGTCTGCAAGGGAGGCTGGAAAATGTAGTCTTTTAGTTGAACGAGCGCATTGTCACCTGGGATAGCACTGGGGTTCGGTTATCAAAGAAGGGAGGAATGGACACAGGATAGTAATCAGAGTCTATTCCATACTGTCTTCTTTGAAGCGTTTTTATTTACACCACTTGCTTGCAATTTTACATGTACCTTGCTCAGGAGAGTGTCTGTGGTCTCTGTGGGCAAGTGACTCTTTTGTCCCCATTTTTGTCTGTCCCCATGAGGCATCTCTAAGACTGTCTATAGCCTGGAGAAAAATGCCAAGGCTTGCTTAAAAGGAATGCGAGACGGAGAACCCAGCATTTCCTATTTTGAATCCCTACTCTTTGAGCTTCATTCTTGGCTTCATTGTCTTAACTGCCTTCATGTCAGCCTGTTACTTATTGTGATTTAAGCAACTGCCTTGACTCTGCTGTTTGATGTACCCGCTGGCTACTTCCACTACCCCAGGCTCTGTTTTCTTTACTGCTGGACTCCTCTATCTCTGAAGCAGAGAAGTTCCACCGGTGGTCCTTTGGGTAACATCTCCAGAAGTCCCCTTACCTGTACCTTGTTTTCAAGTTGGATTCCCTGGGGAAAACTGAGCCCTATGAGGGCACCCAGACATTCAGAATGAAAGGGAAGGGTCAGGGCTGTCAGAGCAGCTGGCTGTGATGGGGTTGGGACGAGGAGAGGGCAGTGATGGGGGTAAAGCTTCTCAGCTCAGACAGGAAACTCAAGTAAGATAGCAGTTCCCTAAAATCTGGAGATCGCATTCGTAATAAAGAGTGAGATAGCCCACAGCTGCATGGTTGAGCTTTTAAAGAAATAATTAAAAATAACTCCTATTGCCTTTTTCGTTTTATAAAAGCAACACAGCTCTATTGTTAGAAATTTTTAAATTGCAGATTAGCAGAAAGATTACAATTAAAAAGCACCATGATTCCATTACATAATGATAACTACTGTGAATACCTTGGTAAATATCTTTCCAGACCTTTTTCTGTACATTCATATATATACAAATATAGTCATGCATCACTTAATGATGAGGATATGCTCTAATAAATGCATCGATGGGTGATTTTGTCATTGTGCAAACATCGTAGAGTGTACTTACATAAACCTAGATGGGATAGGCTACTACATACCCAGGCTACATGGTGCGGCCTATTGCTCCCAGGCTGCAACCCTGTGCAGCATGTTACTCTACTGAATACTGTAGGCACTTTTAATGCAATGCTAAGTATTTGTGCATCTACACATATCTAAACATAGAAAAGGTACAATAAAAATATGGTGTTATAATCTTATGGGGCCACTGTCTTATATGCGGTGCATCATTGACTGAAATGTCATTGTGTGGCACATGACTGTATTTTTAAATAAAATAGAATTATATTGTTTATAATTGTTTTTATTCTATGCTATTTTGATTTGATAATATAGAATGAACATTTTTTCTCTGCCAAGAAATATTATTCTATTTTACACTGCTGATAGTCCCTTGAATGGGTACCATATATTCATTAATCAATCAATCCATTATTAAGCATGTTTCCAACTTTTCGCTAAATAATACTACTACTAGGAAGCTATTACTATAGGATGTCTATATAGCTAAATCTCTGGATGCATCCATCTGTATTTATTTGGTATAAATTCCTAAATAAATTGGGAGTCCCAAGAATGCAGAGATTTTTAAGACTTCTGGTTACTACGCCCAGTGGTTTCTCCCCAGCAGGGCTGAGGAATGCCCGCTGGGGCGGCGGGTGCAGTCGCCCAGGCAGCCACCTTGCCTTGGCATCTCGGCTGAAGACTGACACCTTTGGTAGCTTTGTAACTGCTTCCACCCCCAACTACGCATTCCGCCCAACGGCAGCAGAACATGCACATTTATTCTGTAGGAAAAGACTACCGTCAAGAGGGGAGGGAGGGATCGGAGCGTGAACTCCCAAAGCATGACAGGATAGGATTGGCCCCTCTGTCAGATGGTTTGGGGAAGCCATGTGCCCAAGAGGATGAGCCCAGCACAGAGATTGAACTAGAAGAATTCAGTGTATGCCCCTGAACAGCTTTTGCTCACACTCCCCTCAGCCACTAGTGGGAAAACCTCCTCATGAACATCATTGACTTGAAGTGTCTGCATCTTGTGAGCTCTGTGGAAAAGCAGTGGAGACCGGATGGTTGACGGAGAACAAGAATCAGGAGGAGGAGGAGACGCAGGCCAGAGTCGTGGAGGCATTCAGGCACCATCGCCTCTCTGACAGGGACCTGCTGCCCACCTTGCCCAGCCTGGGGCCAGCCCATGAGCCCACCATGAAGTGTCCCCTGCCCCGAGCAATCCTGTCACAGCCGTAGCTCCCAGGCTCTCGGATCTCCTGTTCAGGAGGCCCAGCCCTCTCTCCGTCACTCTGCCCTTACCCATTGAAGTAACCTGCTTGCTCGCTTTGCTGAGGAACTGGGCTTCAGCACCTTTTGACCTTGAGCCTTTCCCGGCTCCAGGTGACTGAGGCTGATGGGGCCACAGCAGTTCTGAGGGAGAGATTGTGTCTCTTACGTTCTGTGAGCCTCTCAGTCAGTCTCTCTTTCCTATCTAGTCACACAGATCCAGTTCCCTTACCTCTTTGCCAGGCTTCTCTGGTGAATGAAACCACTGAGAGAGCAAGACAGACAGATAGACAGACAGGGAAAGGTCTTCCTACAACAGCGAGCAGCTGAGAAGCGGCACAAAGGACACAGAGAGGTGGGGCCCTGGTGCCACTAGCCACAGGAGATTCAAGAAAAGAAAAAGCCACTACAACTCCCAACCTGCTGTCAAGGAGCTTGCAGCGTGGCAGGGGAGATGGCCGCCAACCTAAGTGTCCCCAGTGAACCGTGACTGGTTAGGGAAGAGGTGTGGGCGGGGGGCAGGGGGCGTGGTGCTGAGGGAGCCGAGGGCAGAAGCAGCCTAACTGTGCCAGGACCCAGCATCCCAGAAGGGTTTCAGACCAGCTGAGTCTGGGGCAGGAGGAGTTTGCCAGGTCGAAAGCAGAGGCTAGACAGCAAGGCAGGGGGACAGTCTGGGCAAAAGCATGGAGTGCTGAACGCTGGCAAGGAGTCTGGGGAAAGGAAATTCTGTAGCCTGGAAGGCCTGGGTTGTTGTGTTTAGGAGGAGGAACATCATCTTGCAGGCAGTTTGGAAGCCATTTTTCATGAGCAACAAAAAGGTTGCAGAGACAGGGGAATTAATCTTGCAGGATAGTGGGGAAAGGTTTGGGGGAGGAAGAAGGATTTGAAGAGGGGGAGAGACAGAGGACAGGCAGCCCGGGGGGTGGGGGTTGGGGGATGGCATGAGCACTGGAGGTGGCATTAAATAAGGCATGCGAAGGGGTGAGGAAAGGCCAGCCTGGTCAGTTGGAGGATTGGTGTGGGGTGGTGTCAAGAGTTGAGGCTGCAAATAGATACATGTGGGGAGAAAGGAGACATTGGAGGATTTGGGGCAAATACAGGTGCTTTCAAGTAAATATTTGAGGAGGATTCATTTCTTGGCCATGTATAGATGTTTGGATGGGGGAAAGACTAAAGGGATCAGGCCAGTGATGAGGTTCTTGTAGAAATCCTGTAAATTTCCTGTAAGTTCCCTGTGAGACAAAGTCTCCTTTGCTTCCTGCTTGTCTGCGTTCTAGAGGTACTGTTATGCCAGGGATTAAAGAAGGATCATCAAAAAACATCTATCTAGACTGTGTTATTTTAGCTCCCTACAGAGATGGCTTTTTTGGTTTCAACTTGAAGCTTTTGTGCTTGCCTTTTGTGGAGTGCTGACATAAGAAGTTCTGAAGAACATTTCCTTATCTTTTGCTAAGCTGTAATTAAACACATTGACAGTCCTCTTACTTAGTGACCTTTTTATAAGTAACCACACAATCAGTTGCTCTCAAATTTAGCA